>NC_058521.1:160456201-163422451 GCF_904849725.1 Hordeum vulgare subsp. vulgare
TTGTTTTCTTCTCCTTCTTGTTCTTCTCTTTCTTCTCCTCTTTCTTCTTCTCCTTAGCTTATTTTCCCCAAGAAAGTCATACTTAGCTAATTATCCTCCAAAATGATATAATTAGCTAATTTAGTTTATTTATGACATGATTACCATAGTTAGGTAAAAACATCACAAGAACATTGGTTAGCTCGTAATTAGCGTGTGTTCCTCCTAAACGACATAATAAGCTCAAACTAAGAAAAGTATTATAATCATCCTCTTCCTATCCTTCTCCTTCTTCTTCTTCTTCTTTTTCTTCTTCTTCTTCTCCCCCTCCTTCTTCTTCTCCTACTTCTTCTCCTTCTTCTCCCCCTCCTTCTTCTTCTCCTACTTCTTCTTCCTCTCCTCCTCCTCCTCCTCCTCCTCCTCGTCCTTCTTCTTCTTCTTCTTCTTCTCCTTCTTCTTCATCATCTTCTTATTCTTCTCCTTCTCTTTCTTCTTCTCCCATTTCTTCTTCTCCTTAGCTTATTTTCCCCAAGAAAGCATACTTAGCTAGTTGTCATCCGAAATGACATAATCAACTAATTTAGTTCATTTATGACATTATTAGCTTAGTTAGGTAAAAACATCACAAGAACCTTGGTTAGCTCATAACTTAGCGTGTCTTCCTCCTAAATGAGATAATAAGCTCAAAATAAGAAAAGTATTGTAATCATCCTCTTCTTCTTCCTCTCCTTCTTCTTCTTCTCCTTCTTCTCCTTCTCCTCCTGATCCTCCTCCTCCTCCTCCTGTTTCTCATTCTTCTTCTTCTTCTTCTTCTTCTTCTTCTTCTTCTTCTTCTTCTTCTCCTTCTCATCCTTCTTCTTCTTCTTCTTCTTCTTCTTATTATTATTATTATTATTATTATTATTATTATTATTATTATTATTATTATTATTATTATTATCCTCCTCCTCCTCCTCCTTCTTCTTCTTCTCCTTCTTCTCCTCCTCCTTCTCATTCTTCTATTCTTCTTCTTCTTCTTCTTCTTCTTAGCTAATTATACTCCAAAATGATACAATGAGCTTATGTAGTTCATTTATGACATGATTTTCTGAGTTAGGTGAAAATGGCATAAGAACCTTGGTTAGCTCATAAATGTTATATACCAAGCTTGTTTTCCTCCAAAATGACATAATTAGCTTAGTTAGGTCAAAAATGGCACAATAACCTTGGTTACCTCATAAATGTTAGATACTTAGCTCATTTTCTTCCAAAATAACATAATTATCTTGGTTAGGTTAAAAATGGCATAATAACCTTGGTTAGCTGAAAAAGGTCATATACTTCGCTTATTTCCCTCCAAAATGACATAATAAGCTCAAAAATGTCATATATTGTTGTTCTTCTTCAAACTCTCTTATTACCATTTTGCAAATTTGATTTACTACATGGAAGCTGGCATTGATGGTGTGATTTAGTTTTTGTTTTGATTTGTGTTGATGACAAATGTATATACGGATGAACAGTGTAAAACTTTGTATGTTGGTTCTTTCGATCTGTGTGCTGTGATAGATGAACAACTGGCATTGTTGAACTTTTATATATGTGCTGTGAACTATATATCATATATGTGTAGAACATTGGAGGGAAATAACAAAAAAGAAACAAAACAGTGACAATATGGGAACTTTGCCATCTGCCACCTGATGGCAAAGGCCGACGGCAAAGGTACCACGTGGCACCCACCTATGCAACGTGGAGCAACCGGCGGCTGACCCATATGGCAAAGGTATCACTGAGAGACTAGGATTTGGCTTTTGGATAATATATAAGGAAAACTCGGTAAGTTCCTATGTGAAAACTTGGTGGCACATAATTTAGGCTTTGGGGTTTGGATAGAATATATTTGTCGGAGAATCCATGAGGGTTTTTGGTGGCTAACTCTAAGCACTTGAGCAGCCAGATCATCATAGACACCTCTTCCCCTTTTAAAAGTATTGGCTTTCCTATGGACTCAAATGTGATTTTTCACATAACTGCAAAATATAGAGTCTTGAAGATTTTGCCAATTGATGATCCATGCATCTAGGGGATCTCCTCATAATCCTTTGCCAATCCATTAATTGAAATTTCCTAAAACATACTTGGTAGAATCATTAGTCCAATGAAATATATGTTGTTATTAATTAGCAAAACCGCCTAGGGAGAAGTTGTGCTTTCAATCCCCCCTTTTGGTAATTGATGACAACATATAGATCAAAGTTTGACACAGAATATAAATACTATACATCATCGTCTCTTTTAGAATTACGTGATAAGTAAGAGCTCCCCCTAAATTTGTGCATTATTTTTAAATTTGTATTTGAATGCAAATGCACAACCAATAAGGATCATGGGTTACTCTTCCATGTCACATACATCTTAGTGGTGCGCACAACTCATATGAATGGATTACAATGCACATAACACCAAACATAAGTGAATGATCATCATATGATATCATGATGATAGAAGCACTAACATCAATAACAAAGCGTACGATCAAACACCACAAAATTGAAGACAAAGAAAAGTAGGCCAAATGTTTTAAAATTGAGAAGATCAACCAAAATGCAACACTCTCTCTCTCTTTCTCTCTATCTCTCGAAGACCTGTGATCTATACAATTTCTCCCCCTTTGGCAACAAGTTAGCGAAAAGCTCGAAGGTTTAAAGATAAGCGTCACTATGGGCATGGTATCCTCCGTGGGCTGATGAAGCAGCTCCGATAGTTGTGGAAGGAGTCGAAAATAAAGCACCCGTGAATGCTTCACCTGAAGTCCTTTGGGTTGGTTGAGTTGACACTCCTGGTGCTGATGGATCCACTGTAGAAGTAGCAGCCGGTGCAGACATTGAAGGTCTCACATCCTGGGAAGGCACAAAAACAAATCGAGCCTTAGTCCTAAAGTGAGTTTGGACTAGTAGTGTGGGGCTCTCATCCTCATCATATGTGCTAGGCAATGGAACTGCATCTACCTCTTGCTTCGAACGGTTGACCGTGGTGGTCAGCTCAGTCACCTTGACAACAAGGACATGAAATTTTGTCTCCACTATCCTTTCTAGGCTCTTCTGGTTCTTTAGCATGTCGGAGATGTTATTCTCCATTCCCCGAATGGTAATAATAAGGAGGCCATTTGATCACCTTTTGTCTTCAACACAGGAGCACTAGCGGCTCTAGCTGCCTCTGCCTGGGCCTCAGCCTCAATGTCAGCGTGTGAAATTGATGAAGTGGGATGATAAGGATCCATCACCACAACTTTATCCTCAAGTAGATATTGGCTCTTTCCAACTTTGAAATTGATGAGCATCTGAATATAGGGAGCGTATCCACAAGATCTCTTACGATCATCAGTTGTTCTGTTGATGGTCTCAATAATCAAATCCATCACTCTAAACCTAGTGTGGCTATCCACATGATGTAACATGTTGATGGATAGCCTCGAATCATATTTTCATCTCCTGATGTGGGCATCAAGGTGTGCCTCTATATAGTGTTGGAGGTAGGAAGACCAACTTGCAGAAGGTAGACAGATCCAAGCTTATCGGTCTTCAAATATTCCTTGGGGATTGGTGTGTACATGTTTTCCATAGAATTGTGGTACATCTTGGTGTGGAACGTTGCATGGGAAACAAAAAATTTCCTATTTGCAGACAGGATCTATCCATGGTGATGACCATCTACGAGAAGAAAGACTGAATCTACGGCTAAGCGGAAGCGTTCGAGAACGCGGTTGATGTAGTAGTACGTCTTTACGATCCAATAATGAACCGTCCCACGATCTCCCGATCATGTGCCGAATGGACGACACCTCTGTGTTCAACACACGTACAACTTGGTGACGCCTTCACCTTCTCGATCCAGCGAGCGATGCTGAAGTAGCAGCCTGAGTCTTCCTGTAGCACGATGGCGTGGTGAGGTGTTGGTGGTGACACCTCAGCAGGGCTTTGCCATGTGGTTTTTGGAGGAGATAACTACGAGGGAGAGGAGGTGCGGCACCCCGACAAGATTGTTGTGTGTCTGCCCTCTCTGTACCTCTCTAAATATTGGGGGAAGGGAGAGGGGAGGGCGCCCTAGGGTTTCCCATATGGGCCGGTGGCCAATGGAGGAGAGGGGCGGTGGCTAGGGCTGGGCGGCCCCTCTCCTTGGCCCATGAGCCCCCACCCCAACAATTGCCAGGGCCTTCGGAAACCGCTTTCGGCACTCCGTGAATCCCTCGGTACACCTCGGAACACTTCCGGACTCCGATGACCTTCATACTATGTATCAATCTTCAACTCTGGACTATTATGGAGTTCCTCGTCACGTCCGAAATCTCATCCGAGACTCTGAACAACCTTCGGTCACCAACACTATGACTTAATTATGCTTATATCGTCACCGGACCTTAAGTGTGTAGACCCTTCGGGTTCGAGAACTATGTAGACATGACTGAGACCAATAGCGGGACCTTGATGCCCATATTGGTTCCTACATATTCTACAAAGATCTTTCATCAGTTGAACCTCAATGTCAAGGATTCAATCAATCCCGTATGTTATTCCCTTTGTCCATCGGTATGTTACTTGCCCGAGATTCGATCATAGGTATCTCCATACCTAGCTAAATCTCGTTATCGGCATTTCTCTTTACTCGTTCCATAATACAAGATCCCGTGACCACCTCCTTAGTCACATTGCTTGCAAGCTTATTGTGATGTTGTATTACGGAGTGGGCCCAGAGATACCTCTCCGTCATACGGAGCGACAAATCCCAATCTCGATTCACGCCAACCCAACAAACAACCTCGGAGATACCTGTAGAGCACCTTTATAGTCACCCAGTTACGTTGTGACGTTTTATACACACAAGGCATTCCTCCGGTGTCGAGGAGTTGCATGATCTCATCGTCATAGGAACATATACTTCACATGTTGAAAACAGTAGCAGTAAACTGACACGATCATATGCTACGTTTATAGTTTGGGTTTTGTCCATCACATCATTCTCCCAATGATGTGATCCCGTTATCAAATGAGAACTCATGCCTATGGTCAGGAAACCTTGACCATATTTGATCCACAAGCTAGCCCATTATAGGCTTACTAGGGATAGTGTGTTTTCTATGTATCCACACATGTATTTGAGTTTCCAATCAATACAATTCTAGCATGGATAATAAATGATTATCTTGAACAAGGAAATATAATAATAATTACTTTATTATTGCCTCTAGGGCATATTTCCAACAGTTTCCCACTTGCACTAGAGTCAATAATCTAGCTCACATCACTATGTGATGTACATTGTAATGAATCTAACACCCATACAGTTCTGGTGTTGATCATGTTTCCCTCGTGGAAGAGGCTTAGTTAACGGGTCTGCAAAATTTAGATCCGTGTGCACTTTGCAAATATTTGTCTCCTCCCCTTTGATGTAATCGCGGATGGAATTGAAGCATCGCTTTATGTGTCTGGTCCTCTTGTGAAACCTTGGTACCTTGGCTAGAGCAATGTCACCAGTGTTGTCACAGAACAGAGTCATTGGATCCAGTGCAACTGGCACAACTCCAAGATCTATCATGAACTCCTTCATCCATACACCTTCTTTAGCCGCCTCCGAGGCAACTATGTACTCCGCTTCACTTGTAGAATCAGCTACCACATTATGACTTAGAGTGAGCTTGGAACTGCACCAGCTTACTGCACCCCCATTGAGGATATATACGTATCCGGTTTGCAACTTAGAGTCATCCGGATCAGTGTCAAAGCTTGCATCGACATAACCCTTTACGACGAGTTCTTGATCATCTCCATATATGAGAAACATTTCCTTATTCCTTTGCACGTACTTCCAAATATTCTTGATGTTGTCCAGTGTTCCATTCCAGGATCACTTTGAAACCTTCCCTCCATACTTATGGCAAGGCTAACATCAGGTCTTGTGCAAGCATTGCATACATGATAGAGCCTATGGCTGAAGCATAGGGTACGATACCCATATTTCTGTATCTTCTGCAGTCACTGGGCATTGAGTCTTACTCAACTTCAGACCTTGCAATACAGGCAAGAACCCTTTCTTGGACTTATCCATTTTTTAACTTCTTCCAAACTTTGTCAAGGTATGTGCTTTTTGAAAGTCCTATTAAGCGTCTCAATCTATCTCTATAGATATTGATGCCCAATATGTAAGCAGCTTCTCCTAGGTCATTCATTGAAAAACTATTGTTCAAATAATCCTTTATGCTTCCCAAAAGTTCTATATTATTCCCAATCATCAATATGGCATCCACATATAATATTAGAAATGCTATAGAGCTCCCACTGACTTTCTTGTAAATACAAGCATCTCCATAAACTTGTATAAACCCAAACACCTTGATCACCTCATCAAAAAACTGATTCCAACTCTGAAATGCTTGCACCAGTCCATAAACGTATCGCTGGAGCTGGCACACTTTGTTAGCATTCTCTGGATCGACAAAACCTTCCGTTTGCGTCATATACAACTCTTCCTTAAGGAAATCATTAAGGAGCACTGTTTTGACATCCATCTTCCAAATTTCATAATTGAAAAATGCAGCTATTGCTAACATGATTCTGACGGACATAAGCATCACTACGGGTGAGAAAGTCCCGTTGTAGTCAACTCCTTGAACATGTGAAAAACCCTTTGCCACAAGTCTAGCTTTATAGACGGTGATATTACCGTCGGCGTCCGTCTTCTTCTTAAAGATCCATTTATTCTGAATGAACTTTCGCCCTTTAGATAATTCTTCCAAAGTCCACACTTTCTTTTCATACATGGATCCTATCTTGAATTTCATGGCCTCTAACCATTTGGTGCAATCCGGGACCACCATCGCTTCTCCATATCTGTTAAGACAGGGTTACCATACCACTCAGGAGCAGTGCGTGCCCTTGTCGACCTACGAGGTTGGATAGCAACTTGATTCGAAGCTTGATAATCATCATCATTAGCTTCCTCTTCAATTCATGTAGGCTCCATAGAAACAACTTTTTGCGTTGTGCTACTCTCCGGTTAAAGTGAAGGTTCAACAAGCTCATCAATTTCTATCTTCCTCGCACTCAATTCTTTCGAGAGGAACTCTTTCTCAAGAATTGTTCTATTTTTAGCGACAAACACTTTTGCCTTCGGATCTGAGATAGAAGGTGTACCCAACTATCTATTTTCGGTATCTTATGAATACATATTTGTCTGCTTTGGGTTCCAGTTTTTCAGGCTGAAGATTTTTCACATAAGCATCACATCCCCAAACTTTAAGAAACGACAAATTTGGTTTCTTACCAAACCACCGTTCATATGGTGTCGTCTCAACGGATTTTGATGATGCCATATTTAAAGTGAATGCAACTGTCTCTAATGCATAACTCCAAAATGAGAACGGCAAATCGGCAAGAGACATCATAAAACGCATCATATCCAATAAAGTATGATTACGATGTTCGGACACACCATTACGCTATGGTGTTCCAGGCGGTGCCAACTGTGAAACAATTCCACATTGTCTCAAGTAAGTGCCAAACTCATACTCAGATATTCGCCTCCTCGATCAGATCGTAGGTATTTTATCTTCTTGTTATGATGATTCTCCACTTCACTCTAAAATTGCTTGAACTTTTCAAATGTTTCAGACTTGTGTTTCATCAAGTAAATATAACCATATCTATTCAAGTCATCGGTGAAGGTGAGAAAATAATGATATCCACCCCGGACCTCAATGCTTATCGGACCGCACACATCACTATGTATGATTTCCAATAAATCACTTGTTGCTCCATTTTTTCGAAGAACGGAGTTTCGCTCACCTTGCCCATGAGGCATGGTTCACATGTGTCAAGTGACTCAAAATCAAGTGACTCCAAAAGTCCATCAGCATGGAGTTTCTTCATGCGGTTTACTCCAATATGACCTAAGCGGCAGTGCCACAAGAAAGTGGTATTATCATTGTCAAATACACATCTTTTGGCATCAATGTTATGAACATGTGTGTCATTACTATTGAGATTCAACAGAAACAAACCCTTCACATTGTGTGCAAGACCATAAAAGATATTACTCATATAAATAGAACAACCATTATTTTCTAATTTAAATGAGTAAACGTCTCGCAATAAACAAGATCCAAAAATAATGTTCATGCTTAACGCACGCACTAAATAACAATTATTCAGGTTCATCACTAATATCGATGGTAACTCAAGTGAGAGCGCGCCGACAACGATCGCATCAACCTTGGAACCATTTCCCACGTGCATCGTCACTTCATCCTTCAACAACCTTCATCTATTCCGCGGTTCCTGTTTTGAGTTGCAAATGTGAGCAACCAAACCGGTATCAAATACCCAAGCACTACAGAGTTGGTGAGGTACACATCAATAACATGTATATCATATATTCCTTGTTTGGCGTTGGCCGCCTTCTTGTCTACTAGATACTTAAGGTAGTTCCACTTCAGTGACAAGTCCCCTTGTAATAATAGCACTGAGTTTCTCGCTTGGGCCTAGCCTTGGGTTTCTTCACGAGAGGGGCAACAACTTTGCCACTCTTCTTGAAGTTACCTTTCTTGCCCATGCAATTTTTCTTGAAATTGGTGGTCTTATTGACCATCTACACTTGATGTTCTTTCTGGATTTCTGACTCTCCGACTTTCAGCATCGCAAACAGCTCTGCGACTAATATATTCATCCCTTGCATGTTGTAGTTGAGCAGCATCGCAAGCTAGGTGGCAGTGATTCGAGAATCTGTAAGTGATCGCCTGTGGAGCGAGAACAATTCCCAACTCAGCCAGACGGTTGGCATACCCAGACATTCCGAGTACATGCTCACTCACAGACCCGTTCTCCTCCATCTTGCAAGTGTAGAACTTATCGGAGGTCTCATACCTCTCAATTCGAGAATTATTCTCAAAGATAAACTTCAATTCCTGGAACATCTCATATGCTCCAGGACATTCAAAACATCTTTTAAGTCCCGGTTCTAAACCATACAAGATTGCACACTGAACTACTGAGTAGTCATCCAGACGCGAATGCCAGACATTCATAACGTCTTCAGCCGCTGGGAAGAGGGGTGCATCACCTGGCGGGCATCAAGGACATAAATCTTTTGGGAAACTGTGAGGACAAGACTCAGATTAAGGGCCTAGTCGACAAAGTTGCTCCCATCATCTTTCAACTTAGCTCTCTCTAGGAACACATTAAAATTCAGGGGTGCTACTGTGCGAGCCATTGATCTACAACATAAACTTGCAAAGATTACTTAGACTATTGTTCAAGATAATGAGTTTAGTTAATCATATTACTAAAAACCCGCACACAAATTGACATCTATACCTATACTAATTAGAGACTCTCAAGAAATTACCACATTAATTAGAAATTAAGAGCCGTTTATCTTATGTGGGACCGAATTATTACGGTGTAGATCTTCCTATAACTCCCTTATTAGTTTTAACCGGAAATACTTCATGTTATCCTTAAAACTAGGAACGAGAGCCGTTGGATGTTGTTAATAAAGAGTAAACATAAAACGTTAGGTGTTTGATTGATTCCAACGAGCCGTGGACCATTTATATATTTATATAAAAAAGAGTCATGTAGCTTCAAAATAAAATGAGTTCCATATGATCCCATGAAGTCGTGAGCTATCCTAACCCTGCATCTTTCCTTCGACCATGGCCTGGGTCTAGCCGCCACGAGTCTCCTCTTTCCACCCCAGCGCCGTCACGCTCTTCATCAAAGCAAGATTGTCCACCCTATGTCCATGCGTTGTGCGTGCATATCACACATCAGGATACGTCCATCCATCCAGGAAGTAAGATTTACTTTAGCCTCCCTGTTTAATGTCATGGATTTATCATTACTGCACCGATGAAATCTCCATGAAAGCAAGATTGTTTAGTTGAGCAAGTAGCCGTATACATGTCTCATGTCTGGACCAGGATCAAGAGAGTTCAGTGCAGATGCCTAGCTGACTTGATAATATATTGTTGCCCTTGGTGATTACTACCACGAGAATAAAGCTAGACCTACTACTACTTGCCGGCTGCACAACTTGCACATGTACGTGCAAGTCTAAATACAAGAACCAATTAATGGCCGTTGCTTCAGTTAGTAGCAGTACGCAGATGTACATATGTATATATATACAAGACGGATGTGCAAGCATGCAGTTTGATTACCGCTATAAAGAAGGAGCATGGGCAGCGATTGTGTTGGGCAGCCAACTAACCGTTCGCTATGTTGTTGTGTATATTGTTGGTAATCTTCTCTCCTTTTGGGTATTTTGTTCTTTCCTAGAGTCTAATAGGTATCTGCCGTGCATACATTGATCCTTTGTATAGATGAAAACCTGAAAAAAAATATCTTTCTCTAAATACCACATTAGATTTATTGCTACGCTCTGTTCAATCAACAAAGATTTGGATAATTTGATTTGCAATAATGCTAAACTCACACTTTAGTTCATTATGTTAACTCTCTTTAGGTTAAAGTATTTATTTTCAGCAGCTTAGCACTGACTTCATCCATATAAATAAACTAATTCGTACATGAGTTGTAATTTCTTATTTTTTTTACATATGTGCATGGCCGACGATGGTGCCGAATAACTATGGCGCATATGTTAGATTCACTGGTTTGCTTTTCTTATGCTGCAAAAGAAATATCTCATTGCTCGACAACCCTGAGCATTCTTTCCAATTAGCATCTACTGACAGTTGCACTATTTGGTTCTCTTCATATTACCTTTTACTCGCTTTGTCGTCACTTATATAGATGAACTGACCCAGTTTCCGCATCTTATTCAATCATTTTAGATACAAGAATATGGTAAATTGTTACTGATTTACTATAAGATAAAGAAATAATAAAGCAATGATTACACTTTTTACACATGTACCGTTGCATTCTCATCCTCATGTAGAAATGCTAAAGCATACTTGGAAGCGACATGATAGTACTAAATTTATACACAACACTGAACGTTTACTTGAGTGCTCTTACCTTTTAACTGTCTCTTGGAATAATGCTCTTATATGCTTTCACTAGATTTTATCTGATGCAAACATATAGATACACTTTCATAAGCCAAGCGCAAATCCTTCTACTTTGAGATTGATTTCCATTTACAGTTGATGCATATATTACGTCCTTAATAAGTTGTTCAAATATAGAGGATGTGACTCTAACTTATTGAGTATACTAATTTTCCAGATGCGTGTTGAATTTAACAGATCCCTAGCTTTGTTATGGTACCATTGCACTATCTAGACCGGTAAGGCGTAAGGGAATCACATAACATGTTTCTCAGGTGAGATGCTATATATAAACATGCATATGGCCATTAATGTCTATGTGCTGGACGGTGAAATGAACTCCCTGCCGAAGCTATGCTATCTGATGCTAATTAGGCTAGCATATTCGGCTACACTTGCTAGGAGTTTGGTCGGATTATTATATGTTGTCTTATTTTCTTGCTAATTTTGTAGTTTCTGACATTTATCATGATTTTTCGTCCTTCAATAAAATTTTACTTTTTGAGTACAAAACTGCAACTATCTTTATCTACGTACTACTATTTAAATTTTTTCCTTTGGCTTCTAGTCTATTTCAGGCTTGGGTGTACTGAAACAATAATATAGGTATAAACTTATACACATGAGCTGGACAATTCTGCGCAGCTTATCCAATTGATCTGGCCGTAAGTATATTAGTTTGTACAAGATACTGATTCATTGCCGGTTCTTATCTATATATGGTGTACTATTTTGTTAGAAGTTGGTTTGTAATGTTGATGCATTCTTAATGGTACATACGTATTACATTTTATTTTTAGATATTGCCCTTTCAAATTTCATTTGGATAGATGATTTTTTTTATAAATATCCTTTATGAATATTTTACTATATGATAAAAACAGTCAAACTGTTTCAGTTTCATAAGGATCTAGCGAGCATAATTACTAGACATATTTCCAAATATTCCCTCCGTCCCAGAATTGAAGATCGTTTTGCAGGCTATGTATTGTAGCTAGGATGGAGGGAGTATCATTTACATCTTTTATAAAAGTTCTGCATCGGCTATGGACATCTGGATGCTATGGGTGCATAGTCACCTTTTGAGTTTCGTTGTATAAGCTAATGTATGCTTTTATTTTCTCTAGAGCTTTTGGTTTATGTTTGATATACATCCCATGGTAAACAAAAGAACATGTGGAGTGACCTGGTCATTTGTTTATTATGGTGATTATCTTATTCCATTGGCTATTTTGTAGGTGATTTGTAATCAACAATTAATGGAGTTTGGTAAAGACGGTGCCATCATAGTGACTCTTCATTAGGTTCTCATTGTTCACTTATACTGGAAACAATAACACAATACATGATGTGTATGTGCATAGAATTATGTGATTAATTGTTTCCATGTTATTGATTGATTTTGCTATAACAAGCCAAATGTTTCTTTGAAGTCTAATCATCATCCAATAGCTGTTTATATATGTTCGTTTTGCTTTGTAACTTGTGGATTCATGCCATGCAAACTACTTTATGGTTCTCTACTATTTATATGAACAACAAAATTTGTTTTATTTTCGGACCTAATAAGGTTAAGTAAGACAAAGAAGACTAATTTAAGGATGTAACATGACATTGCGGAGTGCAAGAGTTCATCAAAACGAGATAACCTACGAAAAAAACATGAAAACAAGTCACTGAAATTATTTGCCGATATATTTATGCTACTATGCATTGTAGATGAGAATACATTTTTGAGCATGACATGTAAATATGTCATGTAGTGTACGTCCAAAGTTGGATTTTCTTTTTAACTTTGGTGTATGACTTCTCCTAAATAACAAATTTCAGACATTTTCATATATGGTAAGCATTTTTTGATTAATTCATTACTAATAGTGATATATTTTCATATTTAGATATACATATGTGTATCAGATAACCTATTAGTATCTTTATGTGTTCTCAAAATGACTAGCTCGTGCTGATGCACGGGTTGACGACTAGTCCCTCTAGTCATGCGAGTGACACATGATCCAAATCCACCAGCCCAAATCCGATCATCACGTGAGATGAGCTGGTTTTAATGGTTAACATCTTCATGTTGACCATATCAACTATATGACTCATGTTTGACCTTTTGGTCTCTTGTGTTCCGAGGCCATGTCTGTACATGCTAGGCTCGTCAAATTTAACTTGAGTGTTCCGCTTGTGCAAAACTGTCTTGCACCTGTTGTATGTGAACGTAGAGTCTGTCACACCCGACCATCACGTGGTGTCTCGAAATGAGAAACTTTTACAACGGTGCACACTCGGGGAGAACACAATTTTATCTTGAAATTTAGTGAGGGATCACCTTATAGTTCTACCGTCGTCCTAAGCAAAACAAGGTGCATAAAAAGGATTAACATCACATGCAAATCATAAGTGACATGATATGGCCATGATCTTGTGCTTTTGATCTCCATCTCGAAAGCACCGATACGATCTCCATCGTCACCGGAGCCACACCATGATCTCTATCATCATGAGTTACATCATTGTGCTGTCAGCGAGGTTGTCACTCCATCTTTGCTTGTACTACTATTGCTACTAATTTAGCAATAAAGTAAAGCATCATTTAAGCGCTCAAAAATGAAGACAACCCTATGGCTCCTGCCAGTTGCCGTAGCATCAACATGCAAATCAATAGTAACTATTACAACATGATCATATCATACATCAAATATATCACATCATGTCATTGGTCATATCATATCACATGCAAACCCTACAAAACAAGTTAGACGTCCTCTAATTCGTTGTTGCAAATTTTACGTGGCTGCTATGGTATCTAGCAAGAACGTTTCTTACCTATGCAAAACCACAACGGCAATATGCAAGTTGCTATTTAACCTTCTACAAGGAACACCTTTTGTCGAATCCGATTCAACTAAAGTAGGAGAGACAGACACCCGCCAGCCATCTTTATGCAACAAGTTGCATGTCAGTTGATGGAATCAGTCTCTCGTACATGGACGAGTAAAGTTGGTCCGGGCCGCTTCATCCAACAATACCACTGAATCAAGAAAAGTCTAAGGAGGTAAGCAATCAGAATATCAAAACCCACAAACTCATTTATGTTCTACTCGAGATGTCATCTATGCATAGACCTAGCTCATGAAGGCGTTGTTGGGGAACAATGCATGTGAAACAAAAACTTTCCTACGTGCAAACATGATCTATCCATGGTGATGACCATCTATGAGAGGAGAGATTGAATCTACATACCCTTGTACATCGCTAAGCGGAAACGTTTAAGACCTCTATGAGAGGAGAGATTGATGTAGCCGTACGTCTTCGCGATCCAATCACAAACCGTCTCGCGATCTCCCGATCTAGTGCCGAACGGACGAGACCTCCGCGTTCAACACACGTACAACTTGGTGATGCCTTCACCTCCTCGATCCAGCGAGCTATGATGAAGTAGCAGCCCGATTCCTCCGGCAACACGACGACGCAGTGAGGTGTTGGTGGTGACAACTCACTAGGGCTTCGGTCTGGGGGTTTTGGCGGAGAGAAACTACGAGGGAGAGGAGGTCCAGCGCCGTGACAAGATTGTCGTGTGGCTGCCCTCTATCTACCTCTCTATATATGGGGGCAACGGAGAGGGGAGGGGCCCCTAGGGTTTCACCCAAGGGGCCGTCGGCCAAGGGAGGAGAGGGGCGGAGGCTAGGGTTGGGTGGCCCTCCCACTTGGGTGGCAAGTGGGTGCCTTGCCACCCAAGTTGGGCTGGCGGTGCCCCAAGGAGAAGCCCACCCCCTTTGGCCGAAGTGGGTTAGGGAGAGGGGCTGTGCCCAGCCCCCTGGTGGACTGCGGTGCCCCCTCTCCTTGGCCATGAGCCCCCCGACAATTGTCGGGGCCTCCCGAAACCACTTTCAACACTTTGTGAATCCCTCGGTACACCTCGAAAGACTTACAGACTCCGATGACCTTCATCCTATATATCAATCTTCACCTTCGGACTATTTCGGAGTTCCTCGTCATTTCCGGGATCACATCCGGGACTCCGTACAACCTTAGGTCACCAACACTATGGCTCAATTATGCTTATATCATCACCGATCTTTAAGTGTGTAGACCCTATGGGTTCGACAACTATGTAGACATGACCGAGACACTCTCCGGTCAATAACCAATACCAAGACCTGGATGCCCATATTGGTTCCTACATATTCTACGCAGATCTTTCATCGGTTGAACCTCGATGTCAAGGACTCAATCAATCCCGTATGCTAGTGCCTTTGTCCATCGGTATGTTACTTGACCGAGATTTGATCATCGGTATCTCCATACCTAGCTCAATCTCGTTACCGGCAAGCCTCTTTACTCATTTCGTAATACAAGATAATGTGACCACCTCCTTAGTCACATTTCTTGCAAGCTCATTGTGATGTTGTATTACCGAGTGGGCCCAGAGATACCTCTCCATCATATGGAGTGACAAATCCTAGTCTAGATTCACGCCAACCCAATAGACACCCTCAGAGATACCTATAGAGCACCTTTATAGTCACCCAGTTACGTTGTGACATTTGATACACACAAGGCATTCCTCCGGTGTCTGGGAGTTGCATGATCTCATGGTCATAGGGACATATACTTGACATGTAGAAAACAGTAGCAGTAAACTCACACGATCATATGATACCATTACATCCTAATGCTCATGAATTGGATGTTGGAGTGCAAGAGGGGTTCGAGATTTTCCCTAACTCGGCAAAATCACCTCTACAACAACAACAACATGGATGAATCCATTTACGACGGTGTATTCCTATGGCGAGGGCACACGATAAACAACGACGAAGTCCTGAAGACGTGGGCGGAGGCAGTAGTGTGCTACGGTTGACCGAGGATTGAAGAAATTTTCAAGTTCGGGGGCCGCGTAAATATATATATATATATACCCACCTGCTGTTGGTGACACCAAAAAGTGAAAAATGTTAGTACGATTTTGGCTGGCCTAGGCAGTTACACGGACTCGGTGACACCGATCTGTAAAACTCAAATATACTGATTTTTAGCAAATGGATACGAGAGAGTTGGTCGCTGGATTTCGACTGCATCGAAATAGAACTTGGTATCACCGAGAGACTAGGGTTTGGATTTTGGAAAATGTCTTAGTAAAACTCGGTAATGCCGAATGTGAAACTTGGTGGCACCTAATTTAGGCTTTGGGGGTATGGATAGAATATATTTTTGAGGGAATTCATGAGAGTTTTTGGTGGCTAACTCTAAGCACTCGAGCAACCATATCATCATAGATACCTCATCCCCTTTTATTAGTATTGGCTTTCCTATGGACTCAAATGTGATTTTTCACATAAAACGCAAAATATAGAGTCTGGAAGCTTTTGCCAATTGTTGTTCCAAGCATCTTGGGGATCTCCTCATATATCTTGTTATTAATTACCAAAACCACCTAGGGAGAGGTTGTGCTTTCAATCTCCCCCTTTTTGGTAATTGATGACAACATATAGATCAAAGCTTTGACATAGAATATAATCAATGTACATCATCGTCTCTTTGAGAAGTATGTGATAAGTAAGATCCCCCCCTAAATTTTTGCATTATTTTTAAATTTGTATTTGAATGCAAATGCTCAATCAATTAGGATCATGGGTTACTCTTCCAGGTCACATACATCTTGGTGGTGCACGCAAATGATATGAATGGATTACAATGCACATAACACCAAACATGAGTGAATGATCATCATATGATATCCTGACGATAGAAATAGTAACATCAATAACAAAGCGTATGATCAAACACCACAAAGTTTAAGGCAAACAAAACTAGGCCAAATTTTTTAAAACTGAGAAGATCAACCAAAATGCAACACACAGTCTCTCTCTCTCTCTCCAAGCGCTATGATCTATACAACTTCTCCCCCTTTGGCAACAAGTTACCTAAAAGCCCGAAGGTACAAAGATAAGCATCACTATGGGCATGGTCTCCTCCATGGGCCGATGAAGCAGCTCCGTTAGTCGTGGAAGAAGTCGAAAATAGAGCGTCTACGAATGCTTCAACTAAAGTCATGTCGGCTGGTGGTATTGATGCTGGTGGTGCTCATGGAGCCACGGTAGAAGTAGCAGCCAGTGCAGACATTAAAGATCTCACATCCTAGGGAGGCACAAAAATAGATGGAGCGTCAGTCCTAAAGTGAGTCTGGACTAGTAGTGTGGGGCTCTCATTCTCATCATATGGGTTGGGCAATGGAACTGCATCTACCTCTTGCTTCAGTCGGTTGACCGTGGTGGTCACCTCAGTCACCTTGACATCAAGTGTCGGTGAGATCAGCACCTATAGGAAGCCGGAAGGGTCCCATGATCGTTCGACGGAGGGAGAGAGGTGGCGCCAAGAGCGGAGCTAGCGATCAACACCGACAAGGTCGTTTACCCAGGTTTGAGCCGCTTGGGCCTTGCGCTGGCGCATGAAGGATGCGCTGGAGCGGTTGGATTTTGGTAGAAACAGGGGAGGACACCTGGCGAGTGAAAGGAGCTTGCTCACCTCGCGTCCCTGTCGGATGACTTGATTATCTTCCCGGCAAGGAGGGCTTGCCGGGGGCTTGAACATCTTCTAGGCAAGGAGGGCTTGCCGGGGCCCTGCGAGTCTCTTGAGTCTTCCCAGCAAGGAGGGCTCGCAGGGGTATTGCGAGTCTTTGGGAGTGTTCCCGGCAAGGAGGGCTTGCCGGGGCCTTGCGAATCTTCTCGGCAAGGAGGGCTTGTCGGGGCCTTGCGAATCTTCTCGGCAAGGAGGGCCTGTCGGGGCCTTGTATCTAGAGCTCTTGTACTGTACCCCCTCAGAGAGGGGGGGGGGCGTGTCCTCCGAGGGCCTTGGTTTGTCTTCCTGCCAGCCTTCTGATACATCTCCAATGTATCTATAATTTTTGATTGGTCCATGCTATTATCTTGTCAACTTTGGACGTTTTGTATGCATGAATATGCTATTTTATATCTTTTTTGGGACTAACCTATTAACTCAGTGCCAAGTGCCAGTTTTTGTTTTTCCGTGTTTTTGACCTTTTTCAGAAAATAATATGAAACAGAGTCCAAACGGAATAAAACCTGCGGAATGATTTTTTCCATAATAGAAGATACGCAGGTAACTTGAGAACCAAGGCAAAGGACACCGGGGGAGGTCACAAGCCCCCTAGCCGCGGCCTGGGGGTGCCTAGCAGGCTTGTGGGCCCCCCGTGTCTCCTTTGCCCTACTTCTTCCGCCTAAAAATTCTCTAAAAATCAAAAACCACCAGAGAGAGCCACAAAAATACTTTTCCGCCGCCGCAAGCTTCTGTCTCGGCAAGATCCCATCTGTGGCACGTTCTGGTGCCCTGCCGGAGGGGGATTCGGACACGGAGGGCTTATTCATCAACACCATTGCCTCTCCGATGATGCGTGAGTAGTTCACCACAGACCTTCGGGTCCATAGCTAGTAGCTAGATGGCTTCTTCTCTCTCTTGGATCTTCAATACAAAGTTCTCCATGATCTTCATGCAGATCTATCCGATGTAACCTTCTTTTGCAGTGTGTTTGTCGAGATCCGATGAATTGTGGATTTATGATCAGATTATCTATGAATATTATTTGACTCTCCTCTGATCTCTTATATGCATGATTTCGTATCCTTGTAATTCTCTTCGAGTTGTGGATTTCGTTTGGCCAACTTGATCTATAATTCTTGCAATGGGAGAAGTGCTTGGTTTTGGGTTCATACCATGTGGTGTGGTCACCCAGTGACACAAGGGGTAGCGGGGCACGCATCGTGTTGTTTCCATCAAGGGTAAAAAGATGGGGTTTATATCTATTGCATGAATCTATCCCTCTACATCATGTCATCTTGCTTAAGGCGTTACTCTGTTTGTTATGAACTCAATACACTAGATGTATGCTGGATAGCGGTCGATATGTGGAGTAATAGTAGTAGATGCAGAAAGTATCGGTCTACTTGTCTCAGACGTGATGCCTATATGTATGATCATTGCCTTAGATATCATCATGACTTTGCGCGATTCTATCAATTGCTCGACAGTAATTCGTTCACCCACCGTAATACTTGCTATCATGAGAGAAGCCTCTAGTGATCACTATGGCCCCCGGGTCTACTTCACATCATGTTTTCAGTTCCACACAATTACTTTGTTGCACTTTTCACCTTTAGATCTTACCTTGCAAATAATCATGAAGGGATTGACAACCCCTTTATAGCGTTGGGTGCAAGTTTGTTTGTTTTTGCGCAGGTACATTGGTGCCTCATCTTGATACTCCTACTGGATTGATACCTTGGTCCTCAAACTGAGGGAAATACTTACTTCTACTGTGCTGCATCACCCTTTCCTCTTTAAGGGAAGAACCAACGCAAGCTCAAGAGGTAGCACCTTCCCGTGTGCTGCCGCCAAGGGCGTTGCCATAGATCGTGCACAAGTCTGGGGCACAAGGGACCCCAGTCTCTAGTGCACAAACAAGAGCCCCCGGGCTTGGGCCACGCACACGCGCGGGGCATTGCTAGGCCAGGCCTGATACGTCCATTTTGCAACAGGCTTTCATGTTGATATTTATTGCTTCTTGGGCTGTTATATTACTTGTGGTACCATATTTATGCCTTTTCTCTCTTTTTTTGCAAGGTTTATTTGAAGAGGGAGAATTCGGGTAGCTGGAATTCTGGACTGGAAAAGGAGCAAATCCTAGTCCACTATTCTGCATATCTCCAAATGCCCTGAAAATTTACGTGGATTTTTTCTAGAATATATTAAAAATACTGGGCGAAAGAACTACCGGAGGGGGGCCACCAGGGCCCCACAAGCTTGCCCACCGCCACCACCCCCTTAGTGGTGCAGGGCAGGCTTCTGGGCTGCCTGAAGGCCCACTAGCCCCCCTTTTTTGCTATATGATGCGTCCTGACCTAAAAAAAATCATACGAGAGCTTTTTCGTGGTTTCGCCGCCGCCACGAGGCGGAACTTGAGCAGATCCAATCTAGAGCTTCGGCCGTACGATCCTGCCGGGGAAATTTCCCTCCCGGAGGGGGAAATCGTCGCCATCGTCATCACCAACACTCCTCTCGTCGGAGGGGAGGCATCTTCATCAACATCTTCATCAGCACCATCTCCTCTCCAATCCCTAGTTCATCTCTTGTAATCAATCTTCTTCTCGCGACTCTGATTGGTACTTGTAAGGTTGCTGGTAGTGTTGATTACTCTTTGTAGTTGATGATAGTTGGATTATTTGGTGGAAGAGTTTATGTTCAGATCCTTGATGCTATTCATTACACCTCTGGTCATGGTTATGATTATGTCTTGTGAGTACTTACTTCTGTTCCCGAGGACATGGGATAAGTCATGCTGATAATAGTCATGTGAATTTGATATTCGTTCGGTATTTTGATATGTTGTATGTTGTTTTTCCTCTAGTGGTGTTATGTGAACGTCGACTACATAACACTTCACCATATTTGGGCCTAGAGGAAGGCATTGGGAAGTAGTAAGTAGATGATGGGTTGCTGGAGTGACAGAAGCTTAAACCCCAGTCTATGCGTTGCTTCGTGAGGGGCTGATTTGGATCCACTAGTTTAATGCTATGGTTAGACTTTGTCTTAATTCTTCTTTTGTAGTTGCGGATGCTTGCGACAGAGGTTAATCATAAGTGGGATGCTTGTCCAAGTAAGGTCAGTACCCAAGCGCCGGTCCACCCACATATCAAACTATCAAAATAACGAACGCGGATCATAGGAACATGATGAAACTAGCATGACAGAAATTCCCGTGTGTCCTCGGGAGTGTTTTTTCCTCCTATAAGACTTTGTTCAGGCTTGTCCCTTGCTAAAAAAGGGATTGGGACACTTTCTGCACCGTTGTTAGTACTTGTTACTTGTTACTCTTTGCATGCTACGTTTCATATCGCTACACAATCACTTGTTACCGCTACTTTCAGTGCTTGCAGTTATTACCTTGCTGAAATCCGTTTATCAGAGCCTTCTGCTCCTCATTAGGTTCGACACTCTTACTTATCGAAAGGACTACGATTGATCCCCGATACTTGTGGGTCATCAAGACTCTTTTCTGGCGCCGTTGCCGGTGAGTGAAGCGCCTTTGGTAAGTGGAAATTGGTAAGGAAGCATCTATATACTGTGCTGAAATTTATTGTCACTTGTCACTATGGAAACTCTTCCTTTGAGGAGTTTGTTCGGGGTATCTTCACCACGAACGGAAGCACGAGGAGTTTCTCCTCAACCTGAGGTTCCTACTGGAAATATCTTGTATGAAATTCCTTTGGGTATGCTTGCGAAACTGCTGGCTAATCCTTTTACAGGAGATGGATCTTCACATCGAGACTTTCATCTAATCTATGTAGATGAAGTTTGTGGTTTATTTAAGCTTGCAGGTTTGCCCGAGGATGAGGTAAAGAAGAAAGTATTTCCTTTATCTTTTAAGGATAAGGCGTTGACATGGTATAGGCTATGTGATGATGCTGGATCATGGGGCTACAATCGGTTGAAATTGGAATTTCATCAAAAGATCTATCCTATGCATTTAGTACATCATGATTGGAACTTTATTTATAACTTTTGGCCTCGTGACAGGGAAAGCATAGCTCAAGCTTGGGGGAGGCTTAAATCAATGCTATATTCATGCCCCAATCATGAGCTCTCGAGAGAAATCATCACTCAAAACTTTTATGCTCGGCATTCTCATGAAGATCGTACCATGCTTGACACTTCTTGTGTCGGTTCTTTTATGAAGAAGGATATTGATCACAAGTGGAATTTATTGGAGAGAATCAAATGCAACTCTGAAGATTGGGAGCTGGAGGAACATAACGAGTCAGGTATGAGTTTCCAGTTTGATTGCGTTAAATCTTTTGTTGAGACAAACACTTCTAGAGATTTTAGCGCTAAGTATGGACTTGACTCTGAGATAGTAGCTTCTCTATGTGAATCTTTTGCTGCTCATGTTGATCTTCCCAAAGAGAAGTGGTTTAAATATCATCCTCCTGTAGAAAGCAACATAGCCAAAACCAGTCTAGTTGAGGAGAAAATCATAGCTTTTAGTGATCCTGTTATTCCTTGTGCTTACACTGAGAAACCACCATACCCTGCTAGGATAAAGGATTATTCTAAAGCTCCAACTGTGATACGTAGGGGTTACATTAGACCACTTGCACCCCCTGAGGAGATTATAATTGAACCTAGTGTTGCTATTATCAAATATCTCTTAGCCGAAGACATAGATGGGCATGTTATCAAATTCTGTGAGGACTCCGCTAGAATTGCTAAACATCACGTGAAAGACACGGACCTGTAGTTGTCCTACCCGTTGTTTCTATTAAGATAGGAGATCACTATTACCATGGTTTATGTGATATGGGATATAGTGTTAGTGCAATACCCTGTTCTCTCTATGATGAAATCAAAGATGACATTGCACCTGTTGAGATAGAACCCATTGATGTCACTATTACGCTAGCTAATAGACACAATATCTGCCCTCTGGGAATTGTGAGAGACGTAGAAGTCCTGTGTGGTAAGACGAAGTATCCTACTGATTTCCTCGTCCTTGGTACTGCACAAGATAGCTTTTGTCCCATCATATTCGGTAGACCCTTTCTCAACACTATCAATGCTCACATTGATTGCATTAAGTAGACTGTCACAGTAAGTTTCGAGGGTGTGTCTCATGAATTTAACTTCTCCAAGTTTGGAAGACAACCCCATGAAAGAGAATCATCTGGTAGGGATGAAATCATTGCTCTTGCCTCTATTGTCGTACCTCCTACGGATCCTTTATAGCAATATCTCCTTGAGCATGAAAATGATATGCATATGGACGAGAGAGATGAGATAGATAGAATTGTCTTAGAACAACATCCTATTCTCAAGAATAATCTGTGTGTTGAACTGCTTGGGGATCCTCCCCACCAAAGGGTGATCCTGTGTTCGAGCTTAAACAGTTGCCTGATACTCTTAAGTATGCCTATCTTGATGAGAAGGAGATATATCCTGTCATTATTAGTGCTCTCCTCTCAGAGCGCAAAGAGAAGAAGTTACTAAAAAATCTGAGGAAGCACCGCGCTGCTATTGGATATACTCTTGATGATCTTAAGGGTATTAGTCCTACTCTATGTCAGCACAAGATTAAAACCGATCCTGACTTTAAACCAGTTGCTGATCATCAAAGGAGATTAAATCCTAAGATGAAAGAGGTCGTTAGAAAAGAAATATTAAAGCTTCTGGAAGAACGAATCATTTATCCTGTCGCTCATAGTGATTGAGTAAGTCCAGTACATTGCGTACCTAAGAAGGGAGGTATCACCGTCGTTCCTAATGATAAGGATGAACTAATCCCACAAAGGATTATTACCGGCTATAGAATGGTGATAGACTTCAGGAATCTGAACAAGGCAACCAGGAAAGATCATTATCCTTAGTCATTCATCGACCAAATGCTAGAAAGGATATCAAAACACACACACTTCTGCTTTCTGTACGGTTATTCAGGTTTCTCGCAGATACCTGTTGCACAATCTGATCAAGAGAAAACCACTGTCACCTGCCCTTTCGGTACCTTTGCCTATAGACGTATACTTTGGTCTTATGTAATGCACCTGCCACCTTCCAAAGATGTATGATGGCTATATTCTCTGACTTTTGTGAAAAGATTGTCGAGGTTTTCATGGATGACTTCTCTGTTTACGTGTCTTCCTTTGATGATTGCCTCAGCAACCTTGATCGAGTCTTAAAGAGATGTGAAGAAACCAACCTCGTCTTGAATTGGGAGAAGTGCCACATTATGGTTAATGAAGGTATCGTCTTAGGACACAAAATTTCTGAGAGAGGCATTGAAGTTTATAAGGCTAAGGTTGATGCAATTGAGAAAATGCCTTTCCTCACAGATATCAGAGGTATACGAAATTTCCTAGGTCATGCTGGTTTCTATAGAAGGTTCATTAAAGACTTCTCTAAGTTTTCTAGGCCTCTTAGCAACCTCTTACAGAAGGATGTTCCTTTTGTTTTTGATGAGGATTGTGAGGAAGCTTTTGAAATACTTAAGAAGGCTTTGATAACCGCACCTATTGTTCAACCACCTGACTGGAACTTGCCCTTTGAAATTATGTGTGACGCTAGTGATTACGCTGTTGGTGCTGTTCTAGGACAAAGAGTTGACAAGAAGTTGAATGTCATTCACTACGCTAGTAAAACTCTAGACGGTGCCCAAAGAAACTATCCCACTACGGAGAAGGAATTTTTAGCAGTCGTGTTTGCATGTGAAAAGTTCAGATCTTACATAGTTGACTCCAAAGTCACTATTCACTCTGATCATGATGTTATTAAGTACCTCATGGAGAAGAAGGACGCTAAGCCTAGACTGATCAAATGGGTTCTCCTGCTACAGGAATTTGATTTGAACGTCGTTGACCGAAAGGGTGCTGATAACCCTGTAGCAGATAACTTTTCTAGGCTAGAGAATGTCCTTGATGACCCACTACCAATTGATGACAGCTTTCCCGATGAGCAAGTAAATGTCATCTGCACTTCACTTAGTGCACCGTGGTATGCCGATTATGCAAACTATATCGTAGCCAAATACATACCACCCAGTTTCACCTATCAACAAAAGAAGAAATTCTTCTTTGATTTGAGACACTACTTTTGGGATGATCCTCACCTTTATAAGGAAGGAGTAGATGGTGTTATTAGATGTTGTGTGCCTGAACATGAACAGGGACAGATCCCGCAGAAGTGTCATTCTGAAGCCTACGGAGGACACCATGCTGGAGATAGAACTGCCCATAAGGTATTGCAATTAGGTTTCTATTGGCCCACTCTCTTCAAGGATGACTGTAAGTTTGTCTTGTCTTGTGACAAAGGCCAAAGGATTGGGAACATCAATAAGCGTCAAGAGATGCCTATGAACTATTCACTTGTCATTGAACCATTTGATGTCTGGGGCTTTGATTATATTGGACCCTTCCCGAGTTCCAATGGGTACACTCACATCTTAGTTGCTGTGGATTATGTTACTAAGTGGGTAGAAGCTATCCCCACTAAAAATGATGATCACCACATCTCTATTAAGATGCTTAAAGAAGTCATATTCCCAAGAATTGGACTCCCTAGATACTTGATGACCGATGGCGGTTCACACTTCATTCATGGTGTTTTCCGTAAGATGCTATCTAAGTATGATGTCAACCATAGAGTTGCATCTCCTTATCATCCTCAGTCTAGTGGTCAAGTTGAGTTCAGTAATAGGGAGATCAAGTTGATACTACAAAAGACCGTCAATAGATCTCGAAAGAACTGGTCTAGCAAACATGACGATGCACTATGGGCTTATAGGACTGCTTATAAGAATCCCATGGGCATGTCACCGTATAAAATGGTTTACGGTAAGGCCTGTCATTTACCTCTTGAGCTGGAACACAAAGCTTATTGGTAAATCAAAGAGCTCAACTTTGATATCAAACTTGCTGGTGAGAAGCGGTTGTTTGATATCACCTCGTTAGATGAATGGAGAGCCCAGGCATATGTGAAAGCCAGGTTGTTCAAGGAAAAGGTTAAGAGATGGCACGACAAACGAATACAGAAACGAGAGTTCAATGTAGGTGACTATGTCTTGCTATACAATTCTCGTTTGAGATTCTTTGCAGGCAAGCTTCTCTCTAAATGGGAAGGTCACTATATTGTCGAGGAAGTATATCGTTCCGGTGCCATCAAAATCAATAACACGGAAGGAAATTTTCCTAGAGTGGTAAATGGGCAAAGAATCAAGCATTACATCTCTCGTACTCCCACAAATGATGAGACCAATATCATCAATTTCATAACTCCAGAGGAGTACATAAGGGATGTTTATCAGCCTGTTTCAGACCTTGAAAACGAAGATGTATCTGTTTCGGCAAGAAATTGGATTCTGATACTTTTCCAATAGGAAATTTCCTTAGTTTTGGAATTTTTGGAAAATTAGAAAAATATAAAGCAGTCCGGAGAGCAAACGAGGAAGCCACAAGGGCCCACTCCGCCACCACCCCCTGGTGGCGGTGGGCAAGCTTGTGGGTACCTCGTGTGCCTCCCGGACTCCATTTTCTTGCGGAGGACTCCTTCTGGCCCAGAAAAAATCAATATATAGTCGCCCGAAGGTTTTGATCTCCGTATCACGCAGTTTTCCTTTGTTTTTGTTTCGAGCTTGTTCTGCCGCAGATCTAGGTCAAGATGTCTTCTCAAGATTCAGAGGGAGAGAGCTATGTGGCTCACTACCTTGCTAACCCCAAGGTCTATGGGGACTTGGAACCATATGGCTGGACCACTGATGAGGAAGAGGACTATGAGCCCAACGGGAAGGAGCAAAGGAGTTCCGATGAAGAGGAGGCTCCTCTACCTCAACATGCAAACACCCATGTGGAGTTAAAGAAGTCAAGCCTCCCTGACCATAGGAAGAAGCCTAAGACCTTGTTTATCCCTTCTTGTTTCTTGCAGGAGAGTAAGCAGGAGCTTTGCCATAGAGTTTTGAAACTTGAGGAGGAAAATGACGATCTAAGGGAGCAGAAGTTTTTGCTCAAGTGGAAACTAGACAAGCTCAAGACTGCTCCAACAATACCACCATCACCACCAAAGGAAGACAACTAAGCATTGGTATGGGCAATCCCCTTGGCTTCTGCCAAGCTTGGGGGAGTTGCCCTGGTATCGTATCACCTTTATATCTTTTGCTTTTACCTTTGTTTTAGTCCATTCCTTTTCAGTTTTTATTTCTTCTTTTAGAGGAATAAGTCTTTTGTTTTTAGTTTGAGTCTTTTGCTTTTGTCTCTCCCCCGATGTATTCGAGCTTACGAGCTATATAATAAAGAGTGCCTTAGTCAAGGGCTTTGCTTTGTGCCATGATCAAAAGTATGAAAAGAACGATAGCATGAAAGATCATGAGACGATCTTATGGAAAGTGATAGCTTCACATATGGCACGTATGATGATTGAAACTTGTTGAGAATAAATCAACATAGACCTCAGTCATTGTTGCAATTAATAAGAAGTAATAAGGAAAGAGACGTTCACATACAAATATATCATCTTAGACACTTTTTACAATTGTGAGCACTCACCAAACTATTACATGCCTAGGACTAGATGTTGGACAAGGAAGACAACATAATGAATTGTGTTTGCTTGGTTCCAAACAATGTTATATGATTAGAGATCCCTTAGCATGTGCCGATTGCTTCCACCTCATATTAGCCAAAACTCCCGCACCAAGTAGAGATACTACTTGTGCATCCATAAGCCTCCAACCCAGTTTTGCCATGAGAGTCCACCATACCTACCTATGGTTTCAATAAGATCCTTCAAGTAAGTTGTCATCGGTGCAAGCAATAAAAATTGCTCTCTAATATGTATGATCTATTAGTGTGTGGAAAATAAGCTTTGTACGAACCTGTGATGAGGAAGACATAAAAGTGACAGACTGCATAATAAAGTTCTTTGTCACAGGGGGATATATAAAGTGACGTTCCTCCACACTAAGAGGACAAGCATTCAAACCTCAAAAGCGCATGACAACCTCTGCTTCCCTGTGCGAAGGGCCTATCTTGTACCTTTACATTTTACCCTTGTAAGAGTCATGGTGATCATCACCAATTCCCTTTTTGCCTTTGTCTTGTCTACCGCCACATGCTTTGGAAAGATCTATATTCATGTATCAACTTGGAGTTGAGTACTCATGCTTTATTGTTGTTGACTTTACCGTTGAGGTAAACCGTTGGGAGGCAAAACTATAAGCCCCTATCTTCCTCTGTGTCCAGCTGAAACTTTGAAACCATGAGTACCAAGTGAGTTGTAACAATTGTGGAAAACAAAAGAGATGATTGAGTATGTGGGTTTGCCTTACAAGCTCTTATTTGACTCTTTCTGATGTTGTGATAAATTGCAATTGCTTCAATGACTATGGACTATTGTTGGTTACTTCTCGGTAAGGTTTTTGCTTCATGCTTTGCTTTGTGAAGGAATTGTTACTTTCCCATAAGAATCTTTATGATATATTGTTGTTCTATGTGTGATCATGATGCCCTCATGTCCGCATTATGTTTTATCGACACCTTCGTCCTCAACATGTGGACATTTTTATGGAACTTGGTTTTCGCTTGAGGACAAGCGAGGTCTAAGCTTGGGGGAGTCGATACGTCCATTTTGCATCATGCTTTCATGTTGATATTTATTGCTTCTTGGGCTGTTATATTACTTGTGGTACCATATTTATGCCTTTTCTCTCTTTTTTTTCAAGGTTTATTTGAAGAGGGAGAATTCAGGCAGCTGGAATTCTGGAGTGGAAAAGGAGCAAATCCTAGTCCACTATTCTGCACATCTCCAAATGCAATGAAAATTTACGTGGATATTTTCTGGAATATATTAAAAATACTGGGCGAAAGAACTAACGGAGGGGGGCCACCAGGGCCCCACAAGCTTGCCCACCGCCACCACCCCCTCGTGGCGCAGGGCAGGATTGTGGGCTGCCTGAAGGCCCACTAGCCGCCCTCTTTTGCTATATGATCCGTCCTGACCTGGAAAAAAAATCATACGGGAGCTTTTTCGTGGTTTCGCCGCCGCCACGAGGCGGAACTTGAGAAGATCCAATCTAGAGCTCCGGCAGGACAATCCTGCTGGGGAAATTTCCATCCCAGAGGGGGAAATCTTCGCCATCATCGTCACCAACACTCCTCTCGTCGGAGGGGAGGCATCTTCATCAACATCTTCATCAGCACCATCTCCTCTCCAATCCCTAGTTCATCTCTTGTAATCAATCTTTGTCTCGCGACTCCGATTGGTACTTGTAAGGTTGCTAGTAGTGTTGATTACTCTTTGTAGTTGATGCTAGTTGGATTATTTGGTGGAAGAGTTTATGTTCAGATCCTTGATGATATTCATTACACCTCTGGTCATGATTATGATTATGTCTTCTGAGTAGTTACTTTTGTTCCTGAGGACATGGGATAAGTCATGCTGATAATAGTCATGTGAATTTGATATTCGTTCGGTATTTTGATATGATGTATGTTGTTTTTCCTCTAGTGGTGTTATGTGAACATCGACTACATAACAGTTCACCATATTTGGTCCTCGAGGAAGGCATTGGGAAGTAGTAAGTAGATGATGGGTTTCTCGAGTGACAGAATCTTAAACCCCAGTCTATGCGTTGCTTCGTGAGGGGCTGATTTGGATCCACTAGTTTAATGCTATGGTTAGACTTTGTCTTAATTCTTCTTTTGTAGTTGCGGATGCTTGAGAGAGAGGTTAATCATAAGTGGGATGCTTGTCCAAGTAAGGGCAGTACCCAAGCGCCGGTCCACCCAGATGTCAAACTATCAAAGTAACGAACGAGAATCATATGAACATGATGAAACTGGCATGACAGAAATTCCCATGTGTCCTCGTGAGCGTTTTTCCTCCTATAAGACTTTGTCCAGGCTTGTCCCTTGCTACAAAAGGGATTGGGCCACTTGCTGCACCGTTGTTACTACTTGTTACTTGTTAGTCTTTGCTTGCTACGTTTCACCTCGCTACACAATCACTTGTTACCGCTACTTTCAGTGCTTGCAGTTATTACCTTGCTGAAATCCGTTTATCAGAGCCTTCTGCTCCTCGTTGGGTTCGACACTCTTACTTATCGAAAGGACTATGATTGATCCCCTATACTTGTGGGTCATCAAGGCCCAAAGTGGTGCACGAGCTTCCATGGCAGGGTACTCTGTAGCTTCGGAGCCGTTGCGAACGGCACTTCCCCCACGTTGCGCATCGAGTGTGCGAGGTGGACAAGTGTGCGCACATTGGCCTCCCCACCTCCCGAAGCATTACTGCCATGTGTGAGGAATGCACAGTAACGGTTAGACAAGTGGCGTTCGTGGCCTTAAAGGCCGCAGTCGTGTCATGGCCTGCCCCCCGCATGCATTGGTGCAACATGGCGGTTCCCTGTTCGCCCGTGATCATGGGTGATTAGGCGAGAGGGGCGGCGATTTCTGGAGTGAGAAGAGCTGGCTCCCATGCATTGCCCTATAAATTAGGAAGTTTGCGAGGGGCTTTTTCTCATCCATCCAACTGTCGAAACATTCAACACCCCCGGCTTACATCTTCAGAGTCTTCTCTTAGTCCAGGTGGCTCTAGCCCCTAACCATGGCTTTGGGGCGAGGACGACCACCATAGGCCGCCAAGGTGGCAAGAGGGGCCCATTCGGATCATCCCACAACTTCAGGGGCCGCAGCCGCGGAGGGTGGCACAAGCGCCCGAGGTGGCCGAGGGGCGAGGGGCCGCGGTCGCCGCCGAGGTCGTGGCTGGGGAAGGTGGAGTGTTACTCCAGCACCTCCGTCTTCTACCCTAGCTCCAGCTTCTCCTTCGTGGGGCGGGCACTTAGACGGGACAACACTGGAGTTTGTCGTGGAACTGCACGGCGTCCGTCGGGGCCATATGCACCACCCTCGCCCTTTTGCTAGGGCGATGAAGGCCGCCAAGCCTCCCGTCCTGTGGTTGCGGGTGTACGGTTGCTCCCACGGCTCTATGCAGGTGCACGTGGAGTACCCGAAACGCCGCTCCATGTTGCTCGGGTGGGGCTGGAAAGCCTTCACCCGCGCCCACAACCTCGAGGATGCGCATTGCTACCGCAAGAAAAGACCTTCCAACGGCGCTAGAAACACGTGCTGACGGGAGACTATTCTTGTCTTGATTCTCCTCAGCAACGGCACCAGGAATTCTTCTACTACGGCTACGCCTTTAGGGACTTCCTAGGCAAATATGCAAAGGATTCCCCCGTGGCCTTGGAGCCTTGCGTTGGTGTTCCCTCGAAGCGGAAAGGGTGATGTAGCGCAGCGGTCGTAAGTATTTCCCTCAGTTTTGAGAACCAAGGTATCGATCCAGTGAAGGAGTACCACAAGTACCTGCAAAAACACAAAAAGCTTGCTCCCAACGCTATGAAGGGTTTGTCAATCCCTTATAGATTGTTTTCCAAGTGAGAACTGAAAGCAACCAAGTAACAAAGCAAAGTAAAAGCAAAAGTGGAAACGATAGGTGTGAATTGACCCGGGGGCCGTAGTGTTCACTAGTGGCTTCTCTCATGAAAGCAAGTAGATGGTGGGTGAACAAATTACTATCGAGCAATTGATAGAACCGTGCAAAGTCATGACGTCATCTATGGCAATGATTATATCTATAGGCATCACGTCCAAAACAAGTAGACCGATACTTTCTGCATCTGCTACTATTACTCCACACGTCAACCGCTATCCAGCATGCATCTAGTGTATTAACTCCAAAAGAACAGAGTAACGCCTTAAGCAACATGACATGATGTAGATGGACAATCTCATATCTACGACAAAGCCCATCTTGTTACCCTTGATGGCAACTACACGATGTGTGCCTTGCTGCCCCTACTCTCACTGGGAAAGGTCACCACATGGTATGAACCCAAAACCAAGCACTTCTCCCATTGCAAGAATCATAGATCTAGTTGGCCAAACAAAACCCAAGACTCGGAGAGACTTACAAGGGTGTCAAATCATGCATATAAGAAATCAGCAAATACTCAAATATATATCATAGATAATCTGATCACAATTCCACAATTCATCGGATCTCGACAAACACACCGCCAAAGAGGATTACATCAGATAGATCTCCATGAAGATTATGGAGAACTTTGTATTGAAGATCCAAGAGAGAGAAGAAGCCATCTAGCTACTAACTACGGACCCGTAGGTCTGAAGTGAACTACTCACGAGTCAATAGAGGGGCGATGATGTTGTTGTAGAAGCCCTCCAACTCCAAAGTCCCCTCCGGCAGGGCACCAGGAAGGGTCTCAAGATGAGATCTCGCGGAAACGGAAGCTTGCGGCGGCGGAAAAGTGTTTTCGTGGATTCCCTGATTTTTTCTGTATTTTAGGGAATATATAGGCGAAGGAGCTAGGTCAGGCGGGCGCCAGGGAGGCCACAAGCCTGCTAGCCACCGCCCCCCTGGTGGCGGCTACATGGCTTGTGGGCCCCCTGTAGCTCTCCTGCCTTGGCCCTCAATCCCCTTGATCTTCTTCCGTTCGGGAAAAATTTATTTCGGGGATTTTATTCCGTTTGGACTCCGTTCCAAAATCAGATCTGAAAAGAGCCAAAAACACAGAAAAAACGGGAACTGACACTTGGCACTGGATTAATAAGTTTGTCCCAAAAAAGATATAAAAGGTACATGAAACATCCAAAGTTGACAAGATAACAACATGAAACCATCAAAAATTATAGATATGTTTGAGACGTATCAAGCATCCCCAAGCTTAACTCCTGCTCGTCCTCGAGTAGGGAAGTGACACTACAAGAAAATCTACCTGTAGAGACGTTATATTCCATAGCTAGAGACATGATATTTCATCTCTAGGAAATTATAGAATCGACTTAGCAAAGCGTCTTTAGAGCGTCTCCACACGGGCCGTCTCAAAACATGTAGACACGCTCGCTAAACGTCTATACATGGCATGAGACGCTATATTGGGACGTCCAAAGGCGTCTATAGATATTACACGCTATGTTTGGACGTTCAAAAGCGTCCCAAAATATGTAGATTCGTTCTGTTAGGCGCGTTCGTATCACGTCTCTACTAACACGGCCATTTCATTCGTCACAGGCCCTAGGCCCATTCCTATACATGCTATGTATAGACGTTATTTTCGTGTCTAAATACATAAAAGCTTGTATGTAATCAATCATATTTTTCTTTATATAATATTTGATTTATTATAAATTGTACTTCGCCATTTCAAATCCAGTAACTTTATCGTACCATATGTTTGAGCAAAATGATAAACAAATATTTTATATAAAAGCTTCATTCATATCACCAATCACATTCATAAGCAACAAATATTATTATATGACACTCATATCACCAATTGTATCCACAATCATCACATTCGCACAATTTCATTTAGTAGGGCCAAACACCTTAGGTTCACAACTGAATCAAAGTAGATCTTCATATGAAATATACAAAAAACAAAGAAGAGGTCGTACAAACTAGAACTAAGTTTCCCTATGAAACTAAAATCTGTATATATACATAAATAATATTTGTCCATGTAAAGATTAATTCTTCTATAGTTGCTCTTGGCTCCTCCAGTGCACTCCTTTTTTAAAATCTTGAGCTACTCTGAGAAAGAAACAAAACAGAGAAATTTTAGAACATATTTAAGGCTAGTGTGAAAAGAAATGTACTTTGATGATGTACCATACCAGTCTTTGGTGGCTTGTTTTGAGGTTGTGCAGAAGTGGTTAATTTTGGTTTTTTTACCTAAAAACCACAAAGATCCTTCATAAATAAAAAGCCTTAAGTACGCACATTTGAGCATACAATAATTGCATGGAAGTGTACTTACGTGAGATAGAGGCCATGCAATAACATGCTCAATAGCATCCCTTATTGTTTGCAATTTTCCATGTGGTCGAACGAGTGTCTCATCTCCATGTCTTGATACAGCGCAAATAGAAACTGCTACATATTGTTCTCCAAGCATGTTTCCTCCAACCAAGTATGTTTTATCTCTGCTCACTAAAGTTCCTTCGGCCACAAATCTATTTTTGCTTCTCGGGTTCAACGAAACCAACAAGACTTTCATTGTTTCCTATTTTTCAAGAAATGAAACATTCGTGATCACAAACCATGGAAGGTTTCACTTTACACAAAACAGGATCAATTGCACATGGAATTAGACAAACTAACTATTATAACCATTGTTATTCAGATATAAATACAATATACCTGCTTAGTGAAGCGAAGAACCTGTTCACTTGGTTCAGGACCACCTTGCTTGGTCGCATTGCTATTTTCAGCATGACCATTCTTTGATAGAGGACCATCATGTGCTTTCTATAGTTGAGGTTTGGTATAGTTGTAAGTAAATTTATAGAAAACATAGACATTGTTTGATAACTCAATAGATATTTATAGAAAACATACACCCACCTTAGCAACCATGTGTTCATGTGGTGAAGATAAACTGGCGCAACCCTCTTTGGTTATTGCACAATTTCTAGGATGCAATTCCTGGTGAGTCTTGTCTGGTAAAATTGATTTTGCACAGCCTTGGTTGAACATATCAATTTTTTTAATGTGCGCTTTCTACAATTGAGGTTTCAGTTATAAGTAAATATACACAAAACATAGACATTGTTTGACAATGAAGCAAAAATGTATGCACACACACACCTTAGCAACCATGTGTGGTAAAGATGAAGGAGTGTAATCCTCTTTGTTTCTCGAACAGAAGCTAGTATGCAATTCTTGGACAGTAATATGTTTATCGGGCATAGTTGATTCTGCACTTCCTTGATTGGTATAACCCTCTTTGGTTGATTCTACACGGCCTTGATTTGCCTTATCAAAGTTTTCAATGCATGCCTTCTACATTTCAGGTTTAGTACAGTGCGATATAAGCATACGCAATAATAGGCATTGTTTGATAATGAAGAAAAATAGTTTATGCGCACACACCTTAGCAACCATGTGTGGTAAAGATAAACAAGTGAAGTCTTCTTTGGTTCTCACAGAAAAACTAGGATGCAATTCCTCGTTAGTGATCCGCTCGTCGGGTAAAATAGATTCTGCACTTCCTTGATTGGCCGTATCAGACTTTTCAATTTCTGCTCTCTACAATTGAGGTCCAGTTCAGTTGTAAATAGACTTATACAAAACATAGGCATTTGTAATAATGAAACATAAATTTATGCACACATACACACCTTAGCAACCATTTTTTCTTGTGGTACTGATAAACCGATGTAACACTCTTTGGCTCTCGCACAATTGCTAGGATGCAGTTCCTGCAACTTATGATGAACAATTGATTAAGCATAAGAATGAACTAGAATACTTATTAGGAAAGAAACTATTACATCACCTGCATAGTACTCAATGGAGCATGTTCTTCAGCTTTTTTATATAATTCATCTGGGAGATCACTGCCAGCAACTCTTTTGTTAGGATCAACCTAAAACAAAAACAAGATAATAGTATATAAATGCTTCCATATTTATCTTGCTAGAAAGAGATGTGTTTTAGATACTAACTTCATCACTTCCCGTGGTTACATGTTCATTTCTGAAATCCTCTATGGGGAATTTTCGTTTTAGGAAAGAACGGATCATAGCCAAGTCATCTGTCACGTTTTCGACATTATCATCTAGTGTTCGCAGTAAAATTGAACATTTCCTTCTTCCTCAGGATGTTGAACAAAAGTCAGTCCCTAAGAAAGTTTTATTTCGCTCCAATACTTATCACCATAATACCCTCGAAGGTTTTTCACCTCTTCCCCATGAACACTTTTAAATACTTCTGTATAATCACTTAATGAAAGGCACCCATTTTTATCTTTCTTTCTTTCTTCCAGTTTCTCCTAATGAAATAAATACAAACATCTCATTATACTAACTAGTATTGAATTAAAGCCTTTACTTTAATCACAAATAGAAGTATATATACCATCACTATCTTTGTTTTGACATTTTTGTATTCACCGTCCTTCTGCTTATGAGCTTCATCCCATAGTTCAATCTTGCTAACCTTTCGACCGCTTTTGATTTCCTGTTCAACAAAGTAAATTAGAATGTTTGTTAGTCTTTCTGTTAGAACATATTCAAGTTTATTCACTCTAAAAACAATTATGAGCCATCTTTAGAAATAAAAGGTTTCACCATCTCTTTTCTGAGCCTAGCATGGCTTTTTCTCCGAGTTGTATGTGGATTCTTCTGCTTCTTTGCACACTTGGTGTTCTTTTCACATAATTTTTGGTGAAAGAACAAATCTAGTCAATATTAACGTCAGCAAGCTAGTTATGTACACCCGATTAAGTATGAGAAAAGAACACATAACCATGTGTGAATCCTGGCACCAAAACCCAACAAGAGTATCCCATTGATGTTCATTAACACCTTTGGGAACACCTGCTATAATTTCAGCTAAAGACTTCTTGTCACGCCTGAAATATTTACTCTTCAAACGAGACTTGTATGCTCTCCATTTTTTGTTAATAGTCAATAGGATCCAGTCTCTTGTAAGTTGTCTAGTCTCATTGGGGTAGATAAATTTCTCCTTCAAAAATGAAAATTGGCAATCAGCAATCTGAAATTAACAGTCTTGAACAATGTTATCAAAAGAACAGTACTATGAAAATCTTACCTCCACATGTGTGATCATCTGCCCATGTTTTTGTAGAAACAATTCATTATCCCATCTCGGAATATGCAATGGTGCAAATGTTGAGTTTTCTGCAAGCCAGGTAAGATGTTGACTGAGAATGGCAGCCGACCTTTCATTTGGAATTCCATTTCCATCAGTCTCCACAATTATCTTCCCCCCATGTAATTCTGACAAATTTTTACCGCGGAATTCACCTATAATGTGTCGCACATCTCCATTTGGGCCTGCATGCAAGATTATCACAGTTTTATATAACTAGACCCTATACAACACACTAGATCTGTGTTTGGAAAAGAAACTTGAGCTTACAAATTATTTTAATTTGCCTAGTAGAATCAGGAGGCTTTTTTGCTATTAGATCATCAATCTCTGGAGGGCTTTCTAAATTTTCTTCATCTTGCTGTACACTTTCAGAATCTTCCTATGGGATGTTTAGGCTTCGAAGCCGTCGAGGTATCCTCGACATGATATCTGTACCAAACAATGTTAAATCACATGTTAAGGTCAAGCATAGAAGCATATGTCAAGGTCATGCATATGATTTCACATATTTCTTGGAACCAAACAGCCTTCCACACAAACCAAAGACTCAATATTACTGCATTATGTGTATTGTTCATTGGTTACTGTAATATGGTTTTAGACATAACAAAAGCAGAGGACCACACAGGGGCGAAGGGAACTACAGGTGCTGCATCCTTTTTCTTCTAGACTGGATTCAACACCAGATTATGATATGTGCTGTGAGAGTTTGAGAACAAAATAATATGAACAACATAACCAAGACTAAGATTCAGGAACCTGTGTCTGCAATATTACCAGAGTCTGGACTAGTATATATCATGAAAATAATTATGTTGTTCTACACCCCTTAAGAGAACAAACTTATCTTCCCCTAAAAGTTATCTTCCCCTTCCACACAAAGTCTGCTTGTTGTTTTTAGGCAAGCAAGCAATTCAACAAACACTTACAGTGCATTGCCTACATGAAGGAAGGAAGAACACGAAGGAGAAAAGGATCAGGATTTTAGATGCATATAAATGAAGGATCCCACTTCGGCTGATCTAATGGTAACCTGTAGGGCCTATGGGATTCAAGGAAGTACCTGCTTGGTAGAGGCTGAAGCTTGGATGGAGGCGATAGCTGCTTGCGGGCTGTGTATAGACCTGCGTGGATCCGGCTTTGTGATGGTGAGGACGACGTCGGGAGGAGGAGCATGGCTTCGAGACGACGGGGCGATGTACACTGCATAGCTCCAATTACCGTTCTCGTCGATGGTGGAAAAAGAAATCGGCCAGCGCACGAGGTGGCGATCTCGCGCCAGATGCAGGAACGGGCGGCGCTTGAGGGTGAGGCTCCGCGCCAGATGCAGGAACGGGCAGCGCTTGAGGGTGATGCTCCGCGGCAGACCGATGCAGGAACGGGCGGCGCAAGGGGTGGCGATCACGGCGCGGTTGTATAAATGAGGAGGTGCGGCGAGGGAAAGATGAGGAACGCGGGAAGTATATGCGCGCTAAAGAACTGTAGCACCAAAAAAATTGGGAGCCCTAAATAATTAATTTTTGAGGTGTATTTTTTATTAGATAAATAAATCCTTATTTTTTTAAGATCAAACTTTATTGAGTAATATTTTTTATTAGATAAATAAATCCTTATTATTTTTTATTAGATAAATAAATCCTTATTATTTTTTGAGGAGTGCGGCCTCGGGGCCGACGTGTGTGTGTTCTTGAGGTTTGTATGTCGGAGTCACGGCTCCAGGTCTTGTGGTACGGTGGCCACTCTAGCCGTTTGGGCGGCAGGGTAGTCGGCTCATTAGGTGCGCAGCCTCGGGTTAATTCTCTTCTTCTTAAAGTAATGGTAGAGCTCTTGCCGGTTTCTCAAAAAAAATGACTTTTTGATGCTTTCATGCTACCTAGCATAGATGTCCTTTGTAACTCCTCTTATGTCACGTGAATGTTCAGATCCATTAGATTCAAAACAATAGTTTGCTATTGATGTGGAAACAATAATACTTCAAGCAAACTAGCAAGCTAATCATGAACTTTCAAAATAACAAGGCCAAAATAAAGTTATCCCTACAAAAGCATATAGTCTGGCTATGCTCTATCATCATTGCACAACGAATTTAAATCATGCACAACCCCAGTATTGGCCAAGTAATTGTTTTCACACCTTTACTTTCTCAAACCTTTTCAACTCTCACGCAATACATGAGCGTGAGACATGGTTTTAGCATTGTAAGTGGTGTGGAGTGTGGTGGAGGTTGCAAGACAAACAAGGAGAAGATGATCACATTAACTAGGCATATCAATGAGCTCTGGAGATGCTCATCAATAGATATCAATGTGAATGAGTAGGGATTGCCATACAAATGATGAACTAGAGCTAAGAGTATGTGAAAGCTCTTAAAAAACTAGTGGGTGTGCATCCAACTTGCTTGCTCACGAAGACCTAAGGCAAATTTGAGGAAGCCTATCATTGGAATATACAAGCCAAGTTATATAATGAAAATTTCCCACTAGCTATATAGTGGTGACAAAACGAGAGACTCTCAATCATGAAGATCATGGTGCTTAATAAGCACAAGTGTGGAAGGATAGTAGCATTGTCCCTTCTCTCTTTTTCTCTCATCATCATTTTTTTTGGTGGGCTCTTTGGCCTCTTTTTTTTCGTGGGCATCTTTGGCCTCTTTTATTTCCTCACATGGAACAATGCTCCATCAATGATGATCATCACACTTTCAACTCAAAACTTAGAGCAACGATGACTCTATATGGAATGCCTTCGGTAGTGTACCGTGACAATTATCTAGCATGGCATAGACATTAATGGAAACATTATGCTAGCTATCTTACGATCATGCAATGGCAATGTAGAACTGGTGGCACATGTCATGGTGGTAGTTGCATGGCAATATATCTTGGAATGACTTTGAAAAAGCCATAGTAGGTAGGTATGGTGGCTATTTTGAGGGAGGCTAATGGTGGGTTTTGTGCACCGGCGAAAGTTGCACGACACTAAGAAGATAGTGATGGTGGAAGGTGAAAGTGCATCTAAACGATGGACTCAACATTAGTCATGAAGAACTCATATACTTGTTGCAAAAGTTTTAGTAGTAATCGAAACAAAGCATTCAACGCATAATCCTAGGGGAAGGGTTGGTAGGTATAAACCATCGCGCGATCCGGACCGCCACACAAAGGATGACAATCAATAGACTAATCATGCTCGAATTTCATCACATAGCGGTTCACCATACGTGCATGCTACGGGAATCACTAACTACAACACAAGTATTTCTAGATCCACAACACCTTACTAGCATAACTTCAATATTACCACAACCACAACTCAAAACTAATTGAGATGAATCAAACTTCTCTAACTATTCAATGCACATGAAGGTGGAAGTTTTCATATCCCTTTGGATAACTACCCCTTTTGTGACTACTTTCAGAGCATAGATCAACTTACCAAGCAACGTAACGCTGTGCTCTAAAAGATATAAGTGAAGCACATAGAGAAAAATCAACTAGCTCAAAATATATAAGTGAAGCACATGTGAGCTGAATTGTCTACCAAAGGATATAATTGAAGCTCGACAAAATCATGGTGAGTGCATTTCTCTCTCTCTAGGTGTGCAGCAAGGCTGATTGTGACACAACGAAAATAAAAGACTCCTACGATACAAGACGCTCTAAGCAAAACACATAACATGTGGTGAATAAAAATATAGCCCCAAGTAACGTTATCGATGGATTGAAGAAGAAAGAGGGGATGCCTTCCCGGGGCATCCCCAAGCTTAGGCTCTTACGACATGATTGAATCTCTTGGGGTGCCTTGGGCATCCCCAAGCTTGAGCTCTTGCCACTCTTTATCTTTTTGTCCATAAGAACTTCACCCAAAACTTGAAAACTTCACAACACGAAACTTAAATAGAAACTCGTGATAACATTAGTATAAGAAAGCAAACCACCACTTCCTTAGGTACAGTAGAAAACTTAAATTCTACTTATGCTGATGTTGGGTTACTATATTTTCAATCTTCCATGGCTAATACCCCCCGATACTATCCATAGTTTCATCAAAATAAGCAACCAACACAACAAAAATAGAATCTGTTAACAGCAGACCAATCTGTGGCAATCTGTATACTTCATATACTTCTGGTACTTCAAAAATTCTGCGAAATTATTGAAGTCTGAAGAATTTGCGTATAAATCCGTAGCAAAAAGAATCAACTCAAAAGCTTTTACAGAAAAAAATAAAATTCTTTTCGTGAGAAGAAAGTTTCTGTCTTTTCCAGCATGACCAAACGATCATCCCCAAGATTAATCATAACTGTTTTGCTTGGCACAAACGCAGAAAGGAACACAAAAAACACAATCATAACTGAATTATGAAAGTGTGGAAAACACAAAACAGAAAGAAAAAGGATATATTCATTGGGTCGCCTCCCAACAAGCCCTTTTGTTTAACGCCCTTAGCTAGGCAAAAGGTGATGGAATCACGTATAGTCATCTTTGGTGCTCAAACCATAAGTAGCCCTCATCATAGATTCATAAGGCAATCTTATTTTCTTTCTAGGAAAGTGATCCATGCCCTTTTTAAAGGAAATTGAAATCTAACATTCCCTTCCTTCACATCGATGATAGCACCAATAGTCCTTAGGAAAGGTCTACCAAGAATAATGGGACATGAAGGATTGCACTCTATGTCAAGTACAATGAAATCCACGGGTACATAGTTCTTATTTGCAACAATAAGAACATCATCGATCCTTCCCATGGGTTTCTTGACAGTAGAATCCGCAAGATGCAAATTAAGAGAACACTCTTCAATCTCATGAAAACCAAGAATATCACATAAAGACTTTGGAATCGCGGAAACACTAGCACCCAAATCACACAAAGCATTGCACTCATAGTTTTTGATTTTGATTTTGATAGTAGGTTCCCAGTCATCATGAAGTTTTCTAGGTATAGAGACTTCTAGTTCGAGCTTCTCTTCAAGACATTTCATCATAGCATCTACGATATGCACGGTAAAGGCTTTGATTTGGCTATAAGCATGTGGAGAGTTTGCAATGGATTGCATCAAACAAATGCATTCAAACAAGGATCAATTATCATAATTGAATTCCTTAAAATCCAAATGGGAGTTTCATTACTACCCAAAATTTTGATTTCGTCTACTACACTCTCCACACCTTTATCATCAAGATGGGTGGACTCCGAGTCATTGGGGCGTTTTTCAACCAAAGTGGATTCATATCCAGCCCCTTCATCAATAGGTTTGACACGCGAAAACAAAGATTCAAGAGGAGTCACACCAAGCACTTTAAGATCTTCGTGATTTGTATCACAAATTTCAGGTTTAGTAGCCATCTTATTGACTAAGGTAGCCTGCTTGTCAGAAATTTTGCCCACCAATTTTTCAAGGTGAGCAAGATGAGAATTAATTGCAAGGAAATCATTGGCCATATCATCAACTTCTTTATTCAAACAGACCAAAAAGGAATTTTTCTCTTTTAGTTCCCTACGGAAGTAACTATTTTGGTCAAACTGAGAAGACATGAAACCTTTGACATTAGCTTCAATCTCCTCCAATTTTCTGAAATAGTTTGGTTTGGCCATGAGGAAAGGTCTCTCACGAACAAACCTAAGAGCAGGCGAGGAAAACGGGTGAAAGGGAGCGGCAAAAAGGCAAAAGGAAAAAGAAAAAGGCAAAGGAGAAAGGCAAATGAAAACGGCAAATGTGAAGTGGGGGAGAGGAAAACGAGAGGCAACTGGCAAAAAAGGTAAATGCACGAGATGAGTTTGTGAGACCTACTTGGATAGATCTCTCCTTCCCCGGCAACGGTGTCAGAAATACTTCTGCTACTGCAACAAAAGACCTTCCAATGGCGCCAGAAACGTGCTGACGGGAGACTGTTCTTGTCTTGATACTCCTCAGCAACGGCACCAGGAATCCTTCTGCTACGGCTACGCCTTAAGGGACTTCCTAGTCAAATATGCAAAGGATTTCCCCCGTGGCGTTGGAGCCTTGCGTTGGTGTTCCTTCGAAGAGGAAAGGGTGATGTAGTGCAGCGGTGGTAAGTATTTCCCTTAGTTTTGAGAACCAAGGTATCGATCCAGTGAAGGAGTATGACAAGTACCTGCACAAACACAAGAACTTGCTCCCAACCGTATGAAGGGGTTGTAAATCCCTTATAGATTGTTTGCCAAGTGAGAACTGAAAGGAACAAAGTAAAAAAGAGAAGTAAAAGCGAAAGTGGAAACGATAGGTGTGAAGAGACCCGGGGGTCGTAGTGTTTACTAGGGGCTTCTCTCATGAAAGCAAGTAGACGGTGGGTGAACAAATTACTGTCGAGCAATTGATAGAACCGCGCAAAGTCATGATGTCATCTATGGCAATGATTATATCTATAGGCATCACGTCCAAAACAAGTAGACCGATACTTTCTGCATCTACTACTATTACTCCACACGTCAACCGCTATCCAGCATGCATCTAGTGTATTAAGTCCAAAAGAACAGAGTAACGCATTAAGTAAGATGACATGATGTAGATGGACAATCTCATATCTACGACAAAGCCCATCTTGTTACCCTTGATGGCAACTACACGATGTGTGCCTTGCTACCCCTACTGTCACTGGGAAAGGTCACCACACAGTAAGAACCCAAAACCAAGCACTTCTCCCATTGCAAGAATAATAGATCTAGTTGGGCAAACAAAACCCAAGACTCGGAGAGACTTACAAGGATATCAAATCATGCATATAAGAAATCAACAAAGACTCAAATATATATCTTATATAATCTGATCACAAATCCACAATTCATCGGATCTCGACAAACACACCGCCAAAGAGGATTACATTGGATAGATCTCCATGAAGATCATGGAGAACTTTGTATTGAAGATCCAAGAGAGAGAAGAAGCCATCTAGCTACTAACTAAGGACTCGTAGGTCTGAAGTGAACTACTCACGAGTCATTGGAGGGGCAATGTTGTTGATGTAGAAGCCCTCCAACTCCAAAGTCCCCTCCGACAAGGCACCAGGAAGGGTCTCCAGATGAGATCTCATGGAAACGGAAGCTTGCGGCGGCGGAAAAGTGTTTTCGGGGATTCCCTGATTTTTTCTGTCTTTTAGGTAATATATAGGCGAAGGAGCTAGGTCAGGGAGGCACCAGGGAAGCCACAAGACTGCTAGCCGCCGCCCCCCTGGTGGCGGCTACAGGGCTTGTGGGCTCCCTGTAGCTCTCCTGGCTTGGCTCACAAGCCCCCTGATCTTCTTCCGTTTGGGAAAAATTGATTTCGGGGATTTTATTCCGTTTGGACTCCGTTCCGAAATCAGATCTGAAAAGAGCCAAAAACACAGAAAAAACAGGATCTGGCACTTGGCACTGAATTAATAAGTTAGTCCCAAAAAAGATATAAAAGGTACATAAAACATCCAAAGATTACAAGATAACAACAGGAAACCATCAAAAATTATAGATACGTTTGAGACGTATCAGCATACAACGGGTGTAAGCCAGTATACACACGCATAACACTTAGGTTGACTCAACGAGCCTAGCATGTAAAGACATGGCCTCGAATACAGGAGACCGAAAGGTCGAACATGAGTCGTATGGTTGATACGATCAGCATGGAGATGCTCACCATTGATGACTAGTTCGTCTCACGTGATGATGTGACATGCATGGGCTTGTTGACGTGGATCGTGTAACACTTGGATGACTAGAGGGATGTCGATCTAAGTGGGAGTTCATCAGATGAACTTCACTATCATGAACATAAGCAAATAGGTCTTTGCAAATTATGTTGTAACTTATGCTATAGCTCTACGGTATTTGATACGTTCCTAGAGAAAATATGGTTGAAAGATAGAAGTAGCAATTATGCGGACTCGGTCCGTTAACTGAGGAGTGTCCTCATTGCTAAACAGAAGGCTTATGTCCTTAACGCACTGCTCGGTGTGCTGAACCCCAAGCGTGATCTATGGATGTTGCGAACATCCGACATACACGTTTTTGATAACTACATGATAGTTCAGTGCATATTGCTTGAACGACTTAGAATTAAGGCGTTAAAGACGTTTCGAACGTCGCAGGACATACATGATGATCCAAGGGATGAAATTGGGATTTCATGCTCGTTCCCTTGTTGAGAGGTATTAGACCTCCGACAAGATTCTTTGTCTGCAAAAGTAAAGGAGAAGAGATAAATCATTGAGCATGTGCTCAGATTGTCTGAAGTACTACAATCACTTGAATCGAGTGGGAGTTGATCTTCCAGATGAGACAGTGATAGTTCTCCAAAGTCATTGACACCAAGCTACTAGAGCTTCGTGGTGAACTATAACATATCAAGGATGGATATGATGATCGTTGAGCTATTCATGATGTTTGACACCGCGGAAGTAGAAATCAAAAAGGAGCATCAATTGTTGATTGTTTGTGAAACCGCTAGTTTCAAGAAGGGAAAGGACATGAAGGGATACTTCATTGAATGCAAACTAGTGGCTGCTCTAGTGAAGAGACCCAAGGTTGAACCCAAACCCGAGACTAAGGGGAACAGTCACTGAAGAGGAACTACCCTAGACACTTGGTAGATGAGAAGGCTGGCAAAGTCGACAAAAGTATATTGGATATACATGATATTGATGTGTACTTTACTAGTACTCCTAGTAGCACCAAGGTATTAGATACCGGTTCGGTTGCTAAGTGTTAGTAGCTCGAAGTAAAAGCTACTGAATAAACAGAGACTAGCTAAAGGCGAGGTGACGATGTGTGTTGGAAGTGTTTCCAAGGTTGATATGATCACACATCGCACGCTCCCTCCACCATCGAGATTAGTGTTAAACCTAAATAATTGTTATTTGGTTTTTGCATTGAGCATAGCATGATTGGATTATGTTAATGGGAAAATACGATTATTCATCTAAAGAGAATAATGGTTATTCTGTTTACTTGGATGATACCTTAAATGGTCTTGCACCTAGAATGAATGGTTTATTGAATCGCGATCGTAGTGATACACATGTTCATAATATTTTTGCCAAAAGATACAAAGTAGTAATGATAGTACCACTTACTTGTGGCACTGCTGCTTGAGTCATATTGGTATAAAATGCATGAAGAAGCTCCATGTTGATGGATCTTTGTACTCACTCATTTTTTTTGAAATGTTTGAGACATGCAAACCATGCCTGTTGGTATAAATGCATGAAGAAACTCCATACGCATGGATTGTTTGACTCACTTGATTTTTGAATCACTTGAGACATGCAAATCATACCACATTGGAAAGATGACTGAAGTCCTCTTTTTCCAATGAGGTGGAACAAGAATGTAACTTGTTGGAAGTAATACATTTTGATGTGTGTAGTCCGATGAGTACTGAGGCACATAGTGGATATCATTATGTTCATACTTCACAAATGATTTGAGTAGATACTAGTGTATTTACTTCACAAAACACAGGTCTGAATTATTGAAAAAGGTTCAAGTAATTTCAGAGTGAAGTTGAAGATTATCGTGACAAGAGGATAACATGTCTACGGTGTGATCGTGGAGGTAATCATATATATCTGAGTTACGAGTTTGGTAAACATTTAAGACAAGGTGAAAATTGTTTCACGTGAAAAATGTTTCACAACTCATGCCATCTGGAACACCATAGTGTGATGGTGTGTCCGGATGTCATAATCGTGCACTATTAGACATAATGCATACTATGATATTTCTTATCAAATTACCACTATAGTTTATGGGTTAGGCATTAGAGACAACCACATTCACTTTAAAAAGGGCACCACTCAATTCTGTTGAGATGACACCTAAGTTGTCATTTCTTAAAAGTTTGGGGCTGCGATGCTTATGTGAAAGAGTTTCAGCCTGATAAGCTCAAACCCAAAGTGGATAGATGCATCCTCATAGGACACCCAAAACAGTTGGGTATACCTCCTATCTCAGATCTGGAAGCAAATGCGTTTGTTTCTAGAAACAGGTCCTTTCTCGAGGAAAAGTTTCTCTCGAAAGAATTGAGTGGGAGTTTTGATGGAAACTTGATGAGGTTATGTGAACCATCACTTCAACCAGTATGTGTGTAGCAGGACGCGGGAAGTTGTTCATGTGGCGCCTACACCAATTGAAGTGGAAGCTAATGATAGTGATCATGAGACTTCAGATCAAGTTACTAGAAACCTCGTAGGTCGACAAGGTCACGTACTGCTGCTACAGAGTGGTGCAGTGACCCTGTCTTGAAGGTCATGTTGTTGGACTACAATGAACCAACGAGCTATGGAGAAGCGATGGTGGGCCCGGATTCCAACAAATAGCTGGAGTCCATGAAATCCGAGAGAGGATCCATGTACGAAAAACAAAGTATAGACTTTGGAAGAACCACTTGATGGTCATAAGACTATTAACTGTGAATGGATCTTTAAAAGGAAGACAGACGATGATGGTGAAAAGTCAACATTAACAAAGCTCGACTTGTCGCAAAGGTGTTTTCAACAAAGTTGAAAGAGTTGACTATGATGAGACTTTCTCACTCGTAGCGATGCTGAAAGTCTGTTGAAATTATGTTAGCAGTTGTTGCATCATTTATGAAATATTGCAGATAGGATGCCAAAATATTTTTTCCTCGATGGTTTCCTTGAGGAAAGGCTGTATGTGATACAACCAGAAGATTTTGTCGATCCTAAAGGGTGCTAACAAGTATGCAAAGCTCCAGTGATTGTTCTATGGACTTGAGCAAGCATCTATAAGGTTTTGATTTTATACGAAGTTTATGAGAAACTTGTATTTCCAAATAAGTGAGTAGGAGCACTATAGAATTTCTGATAAATATATGTGGTAGACATACTGTTGATCGGAAATAATGTAGAATTTCTGCGAAGCATAAAGGGTTGTTTGAAAGGAGTTTTTTTTCAAAGGAAAACCTAGATGTAGCTACTTGAGAGTTGAGCATCAAGATCTATAAAGATAGATCAAAGTGCTTAATGGAACTTTCAACGAAATGCATGCCTTGACAAGTTTTTGAAGGATATCAAATAGATCAGCAAAGAAGGAGTTCTTGGCTATGTTGTAATGTGTAAATTTGAGTACGACTCAAAGCCCGACCTTGGCAGAAGAAAGAAAAAGGACGAATGTCATCCCCTATGCATCAGCCGTAGGCTCTACAAGTATGTTATGTTGTGTACCACACCTAAAGCGTGCCTTGCCATGAGTCAGAAGTGGGGTACAAGAGTGATCCAGGAATGGATCACTAGACATCGGTCGAAGTTATCGTTAGTAACTAATGGACTAAGGAACTTTTCTCAATTATGGAGGTGATTAAAGAGTTCGTCGTAACGGAGTTACGTCGATGCAAGATTTGTCACTAATCCGGAGGCTTATGAGTAGTAAACCAGATTCGTATAGTGGAGCAATCATTTGGAATGGTTCCAGATGGGGCGTAGTAGCATCTATAGGATGACGTAGAGATTTGTAAAGCACACACGGATCTTAAAGGTTCAAACCCGTTGACTATAAACCTCTCTCACAAGCAAGACATGATTGAACCCCAGAACTATATGGGTGTTGAATTCATTGCAATCACATAGTGATGTGAACTAGATTATTGACTCTAGTGCAAGTGGGATACTGTTCGAAATATTCCCTAGAGGCAATAATAAAATGGTTATTATCATTTTCCTTGTTCATGATAATCGTCTGTTGTTCATGCTATAATGGTATTAACAGCAAATAGTAATACGTGTGTGAATAAATAGATCACAATGTGTCCCTAGCAAGCGTCTAGTTGGCTAGCTCGTTGATCAATAGATGATCATGGTTTCCTGATCATTGACATTGGATGCCATTGATAACGAGATCACGTCATTAGGAGAATGATGTGATGGACAAGACCCAATCCTAAGCATAGCACTAGATCGTGTTGTTCGTATGCTAAAGATTTTTCTAATGTCAAGTATATTTTCCTTCGACCGTGAGATTGTGCAACTCCCGGATAACGTAGGAGTGCTTTGGGTGTATCAAACTTCACAACGTAATTGGGTGACTATAAAGGTGCACTACGGTTATCTCCGAAAGTATCTGTTGGGTTGGTACGTATCGAGATTGGGATTTGTCACTCAGTGTGACGGAGAGGTATCTCTGGGCCCACTCGATAGAACATCTTCTTAATGAGCTCAATGTGACTAAGGAGTTAGTCACGGGATGATGTGCTACGTAACGAGTATAGAGACTTGCTGATAATGATATTGAACAAGGTATGGGGTTACCGACGATCGAATCTCGGGCAAGTTCTATACCGGCACACAAAGGGAATTATATACGGGATTGATTGAATCCTTGACATCGTGGTTCATCTGATGAGATCATCGTGGAACATGTGGGAGACACCATGGGTATCCAGACCCCGCTAATGGTTATTGGCCGGAGAGGTGTCTCAGTCATGTCTGCATGCCTCCCGAACCCGTAGGGTCTACACACTTAAGGTTCGATGACGCTAGGGTTATAGGGAATTGTTATACGAGGTTACAGAAGGTTGTTCGGAGTCCCGTATGAGATCCCAGAAATCACGAGGAGCTTCGGAATAGTCCGGAGGTAAAGAATTATATATAGGAAGTGAGGATTTGGTCGCAGGAATTGTTTCGCGCGACACCGGTAATGTACCAGGACCACCGAAAGGGTTTCGGGGGTTCACTGGGAGGGGACACCAGCCCCAAAGGCTAGCATGGGCCAAAAGGTGGAAGGGAATCAGCCCAGAGTGGGCTGGTGCGCCTCCCACGTAGGCCCAAGGTGCCACAAGAGAGGGAATGGGGGAAACCCTAGTGCAGATGGGCCTAAGGCCCGTCTGGGGTGTGCCACCCCCCTCTCTCTTGCCGTGGCCGCCACCACCAGCCCAAGATGGGGCTGCCGCACCCTTTGGGGGTGGGAACCCTAAAGGGGCCCCCCCCTCCCGCTCCCCCTATATATAGTGGAGGTTTTGGCTGATTTGAGACACACGAAATCTCTCTCTTGGCGCAGCCCTGCTTCTCCTCTTTCTCCTCTCCCACGGTGCTTGGCCAAGCCCTACCGGGAGACCTCCTAGCTCCACCGCCACCATGCTGTTGTGATGCCCGAGCTCTCCCTCAACCTCTTCCTCCTCTTGGCTTGATCAAGGCGTGGGAGACATCACCGGGTTGTACGTCTGTTGAACGCGGAGGTGCCGTGATTCAGCACATAGATCGGAATCGACCGTGATCTGAATCGCTGCGAGTATGACTCCATCGACCGCGTTCATAGTAATGCTTCCGCTTAGCGATCTTCAAAGGTATGAAGATGCTCTACAACCTCTCTCATTGCTGGTCTCTCCATAGATAGATCCTTGTATGGCGTAGGAAAATTTTGAATTTACTACGTTTCCCAACAGGGCCTCCACCGAAGAGTGTGCACGCGCAAATGCTGCTATTGATGGAGGAGAAGCCGACTGTCCCCCGGCAGCTGACCTTGTCGGGGGAACAACATTCATGCGTGGCAGATCCGGTCGGTATCCACTTGCTTGAGATTTCATTGCTTCAGCACTTTTCGCTTTCCTTTAACCAATGTCTTGATCTTTAACCTGCTACCCATTGTCCTTGACTACAAAGCTACCAATCGAAGAACCGAAGCTGCTGGAAGAGGTGGTCGACATCGGGAAGGTCCTCGCTGCGGAGGCAGAGAAGATTGCTGGCGCCGAGGGCCAGGGCCCGGTTGCCAGGGAATTTCACGCATGCTTTGGGCTGACATCAATTAGCCATGGCAGCTCGTCTACCCCAGGCTTGGTGGTTGAGGGGAAGATGCCTGTTAAGGCCCCGGGTCCCATTCCTCTGCGATACTTCTTGTTGTCGTCGCTGCGAACCTCATCAGACTAGCTGTCGATGGTTACCACTTTGGTATGCCCTCCAACCCCAGATTTGTCTCTCCCAGCGGGGGTAGACATCATCGAAGGTATCACGCGGGTGCTAGCGCCGCTGTGCCAGAGAGTCGGAGGAGCCGACGATCCCGCCGATAGCGCTAGGACCTGACCTTCTTGGAATCAGTGGATGCCGGGATGAGGGACATGCAAAGTAGGTATAATGTAAAGGAGCAGGCAACCAAGGAACAGTGTGAGCAGGCCGATCTTGCAGGCAAACGGTTGGTGCACAAGGGGAATGAGCTGCGGGAGTGGTATAACCAGGAGGTCCACTCTCTCAAGAGGCAGCATGAGACGCGATCCATGGCCAAGGAGGACGTTGTTGACCGAGAGACCAGATTGGCGGAGCGCAAAACACGTCTGGAAGCCAAATTGGCAAAAATATCTTCCTGGGAGGTGGCTCTCAAACTTTCGCTTTGCAACAAGGAAGAGGAATTTGAGGCCCACCTTGTGCAATGCACCAAGGATCTAGAGGATGGACACAAAGCAACACTTGTCGCTCTCTCCTCGACTTCCGCTACTAGTCTGAAGGCTGTATCTGACTAGCTCGCTATCGCAGTTTCCGCCAAGGTTGAACTGGAGGCCCTCCTAGGAACACTAACAGAAGAGCTTGCAAAGAGTGGTGGGGAGGTCGAGGCTCTCAAAGAAGAGGTGTGGAAAACGCAAGCCATGCTGGAGAAGGTGCGCTCACAGTTTACTTCCAAGAGCCAAGGCCTTGACGCCGCCAACAATACCATCTATAGTTTGCAGCCCAGGCTCGCCTCGTTGGAGGAGAAGATTGAATCTGCCGGTGCCAAAGAAGGGCCGATGAAGAAGGACCTAACTAATGCCCAGACCCTCCAGAAGGAAGCGGGGTACCAACTGTGCTACCACATCGAGCAGCGCGAACTGTGGATGAGGAGCATGGTCGACATTGTGGAGCATATCATCGCCCAGCTTGCGAGCATGAACATGAAGAGTTGGGCATACTCCGTCATGTAGCATGAGGGCCCAAGCATAAAGCTAACACTCTTCTTCGAGGGCTTGATTGCTGGGCTGAAGACGTATGCGGACGACAGGGCGGTTTGCTTCGCTGATGAATTCTGGAAGTTGGCCCGTGTTGCACTATTCATGGTCTTGAGGAACCTCGCCTTGTTCAACCTGGAGCTCGACCTCTCCGACGGGTTCAAGAAGCTGCTGTCTGGCGTAGATGCCTTTGTTGCCGTAGACAAGGCGCGACCTCTCGTCGCGAGGATCCTTACGATCTCAAGGGTAGATGCTACTGGAGCTAGTTCTGACCCACTCTTGTTATCACCTCGCCATTCTACAGCTTAAGACGCAATATGTATCTCGTATTAGTCCATGCACTATTTTTGCTTTGTGTTGATCTAATATCATTATATAGCCGCATGTTGTCCCACTCTTGTCTGGTATTCTCCTTCCTCGACGCCTCAGGCACAGGGAATGTTGATGAATATCGATGTTGCGCAGTGCAATCTCGGGTTTGCATGAATCAAGACCCATTCCTAGCGTGCCAAAGATGTTGGTGCACGTGCGCACATGGTCACCTATGAGACCTTCGGGCCCCTTGTGGTTCGGCGGGGAGGTCGTATCACACAAAGAGCAGAGAGTATAGAATCAGCACGGTGATGAGACTCGGGTTTTTTTACCTAGGTTCGGGCCGCTGCGAAGCATGAAACCCTACTACTTGTTTGGTGGATTGATTTGGGAAGATGAAGTTTGCCTCAAGCTATACCCCACCAAGGTTTGCCAAGGAGAGCTAGCCCATGTGAATGATTACACTTGGCTCTAATCCCGCGGGGACCTAATCTACCAAGTGTTGAATATCTAAGAGCTCAAGTGCCCAAAGATCTGAATCCTTTGTTAGGTTGATTCAGGCCTACTTTTATAGCTCAAGCGGCGTCCATAGTACCAACAGAAATGATCAGATAGTTAACAGTGCTATCATACCTAACTATGGCACATAAGACAAAGCACCATAAATGTGGCCATAGGTGGCAAGCGGGGATGTGTTCCTGGAAGGCTTCTGCCACCCATGAGATGGTCGTGGCTTGAGTTCTTGACACGCTTCTGGACAGGTGTCAACAAGTTGCAACCTGTCATCTGGTGCGGCGCCACGTAGCTAGCGAGAGCCACCTAGCCACCTGGGGGATGGAAACCTCATTGACAAGTGACTAGTGTAGGGATGAGGTGGAGCTGTGGTAGGCTGGCCCACGCCTGCCAGGGAGGCGCCTTGCCGGGTTTTGGTGAGGATGATTGCGCCTTCACTCCCGGCAGCTGCCGGGGATCCTTGGTGCATCTTGGACTATTGGTGTTGGTCTTGATGAAGCGGTAGCGTTCCCCGTCAGTCTTAGGTTGTTGGGCCGGTGGCTCGTCGTCCATGCACAAGTTAGGGGAAATAAACGCCCTTGTTTGTGTACCCGAACATATGTCTTGCATGCGGATACCCATAGAGATATTGGGGAATTCAAGTGATTCACTCGATATATGTTATAACATCAACTTGCGGATTCCGGTGACCTTGGGGATCTATGCATAGGGTTGACTGCATGTTTTCATACTATATTCTCAAATAAAAATCTTGGGGTGCTCCTTGAAGTTCTTTGTGTTGGATTGAATATGATAGATCTAAAATTGTTTGATGCATATTGCATAATTTATGCATAGATACTTGAGGTGACATTGGAGTATCTAGGTGACATTAGGATTGATTGATATGAATCATGGGTGTTCTTCTAGTACAAACCCTTGGGCTGTTTCTGACACTTATAGGAATAGCTCAAAAGATTGATCAAAAAGAATAACTTTGAGGTGGCTCTACAACCTACACCAATTTCATCTTATTGTTCTCCGCTAGATAGGAACATTGGAGTGATTCTTTGTTGCACGTTGAGGGATGATCATATGATTCTACTATGTTAACATTGTTGAGAGATTGCACTAGTGAAAGTATGAACCCTAGGCCTTATTACCGAGCACGTGTACAACATTTTGCTCGCTGTTTTACACTTTCTACCTTGCTGTTTCTATATTTTCATATTACAAAAACCTATATCTACTATCCATACTACACTCGTATCACCATCTCTTCGCGGAACTAGTGCACCTACACAATTTCCCATTGTATTGGGTGTGTTGGGGACACAAGAGATTTCTTGTATTTGATTGCAGGATTGCTTGAGAGAGACCATCTTCATCCTACGCCTCCCATGGATTTATAAACCTTAGTTCATCCACTTGATGGTAAATTGCTAGTGTCCTACAAAACTCTTCACTTGGAGGCCCAACATAGTCTACAAGAATAAAGTTGTGTAGTAGACATCAAGCTATTTTCCCGCGCCTTTGCGGGGGAGGTGAGTGCTTGAAGGTATATATTTAGGTCTTGCAATTAAATATTTTAGTTTCTTGTTTTTCACTAGTTTAGTTTTATAAAATAAAACTACAAAAAATGGAATTTAGGTCACCTCATTTGCTTCGTCTTTATAATATCTTTCATGAAAATGATGGTTTGGAAAACCGTGCTTAATTACTAGAGGAAGAATTTATGAAAATGCTTAATTTGAAATCCTTAAATGATGACCATGATAGAAATATTCTCGGTATGAATTCTATGAATATCCATGATGCTAATAATATGCAAAGCCACAAGCTTGGGGATTCTATGTTTGATGAACATGCTATTTTCAGTCCCCAAGTTTTGATGAGCAAATTTATTATGATGAAATCATGCCCCCTATCTATTATGATTATTGAGATGAAATTTATTCTATATATAAGAAGGATAACCATGAAACTTGTCATCGTGATTTCAATTTTCACATGGATTATATCAATCAAGTATCTCATGATAGTTATTTTGTTGAGTTTGTTCCCACTACTATGAATGATAAGAATTTTGCATGTGTGGGTAGTAATAAAAGTTCCATGCTTGTGAATCATGAAAAGAATGCTTTATATGAAAGTTATATAGTTTAATTTCTTGATTATGCTACTAAAAAATATTACGAGGGAGGAACATATGCTTGTAGGAATTGCAATAATATCAAGTTTCCTCCCTATGTGTTCAAAGTTTTGAAGTCATGCTTGTTTTTCTTTCCTATGCAAGTTGATTATTGCTACAATAAATTGTTTGCTTGCAAAATTCCTATGCATAGGAAGTGGTTTAGACTTGAATGTTCTTGTCATGTGATTCATGATGCTCTCTTGCATGCGTCAATTACTACTTTTTATACGAGCATCATTGAAATAATCATGCCTAGCTAAAAGGTCTTAAAGAAAAGCGCTTGGTAGGAGACAACCCAACACTTATACTTTCATTTTTTTGTTCACATGATTAAGCTACAGTGGTAATCATGTTTTATAGCTCTTATTTCAATAAAGTGCCAAGTAAAGCCTTTGGTATTGTGTGGATACTTGTTTATTTGATTTTGCGCAAAACTAGAAACTTTTACATCCAGTGCATATATACTGTTTTTGTATGCAAATTCTCCGCATTGTCCGAATTTTGCAGAATTTTTAGAGTGAGGGAAGTATGGTGTCCATTCAGATCTTCAAAGATTGTTCTGTTTTTCACAGATTCTGTTTTGCATGCATAGTTTGCTTATTTTAATGTTTCCATAGCTTATATTTGGTGATATAAATTATGGGAATTATATAATACCGTAAATATCATGTGAGAACAATTATGAATGTTGTCATGGCAGTACCTAAATGAATGATCTTTCTTTATTACACTAACCCATCTCACAAAGTTCCATTAAGTTTTGTGTGATTGAAGTTTTTAAGTTTTGGGTGAGATAACGATATTAGATGAATAACCTAATCTTTGGGATTCCCAAGGCACCGCCAAGGTAATATATAATGGAGACTCAAGCATACAAGCTTGGGGCTGCCCCGAGAGGCATCCCCTATTACGTCTCTAAAATTATCGGTATATCTTACTTGGAGCTATATTTTTATTCGTCAAATGATATATGTTTTGCTTCGAGTGTCATTTTATTTTGTTTTTCTCTCTTAGGTGTTATTTCTAATTTTTTTTTCCAATAAAAAGTTCGAAGAATTTCCTTTAGAATGTTTGAATTGCATGTGTGATGTGTGTTGTACAAAAACAGAAAATTTGTTGTGGTATTTGAATTAATAGATTTTAGTGAAACGTGTAAATTTTTTGAAATTTTTTCAGAGTGATTCCATACAAATTATTTATCATGTCCTACATTTTCAGAATTTTTAGATTTAATTAATTAAGTTTTTTTTTTCATAGATTGCTATAGACTTTCCTCTTTGGACAGATTGGTGTTATAGTTTTGTTATCTACTTATCCTACAGTTTTAGTGGCTTACATTGGTAGACATAGATTTTGGAAAGGATAGTATATAGTAACTAATGTTTGAAAATTAGTATTCAACTTGTCTTGGAAGTACATTAAGTGTTGATTTACTTTTATGTGTACTAACCTATCTTACGAGTTCTTTTCAAGTTTTGTGTGGATGACGTTTTTGAGATATAAGGTGAAACCGAGATATGAGAGGATTGAACGAGGTATAAAAGCTCAAGCTTGGGGATTCCCAAGGCACCCCAAATAAATATTACCAGAAGTTTCAAGCATCTAAGCTTGGTGATGCTATGCATCCCACCTCTCTTTGTGAGCAACTATCGGTTAGCCTATGTTGATCCTATGTTCTTATTTGTCCACATGATATGTGCTATTCTTGGAGTGCATTTCTATTTAATTTCTGTTGGAATAAAATACTCAGATATGAAATATTTATTAAGAGAAAGTCCTCACATAGCTACTTAATTGTTTGACTACTCATTGATCTTCACTTATATCTTTTGAGAGTAGTTTGATTGTTTGCTCTTGTGCTTCTATTATATCCTAAGAGTAAATTGTGAAATAATGAAATATCATAAATATGAAATTACGAATTTGATTTATGTCTTGTAGTAGTTTCACATTTGGTTTTGAAAGTATCTATTGAAGTTTGAGAATCACTGTATTGGTCGTACAAAACATTCAAGAATGATTAGTATAAGAAAGAGAACTTTCACTTAGAAATATATTATCTTGGACTTCTTTTATGATTATGAATACCCATCAATTATTTTCAATCTTAATCAAATTGCTGAAGTTCGACAGGGAAGACAACATAATGGTTCTGTTCGGGTATATTTGTATAGAAGTTATATTATTTTGGATCCTCGAACATGTGGTGCTTGTTTGGAACCTTTTGCTAGCCAAAACTTCATACTAAGTAGAGATACTACTTGTGCATCAAAATCCTTGAGCCAGGTCTATTCCATGAAAGTCCACCATACCAACCTATATATGGCATTTCACTGAAAGTCCAAGTAAATTTGCATGTGCCACCTCTAAACATTCAAACAAATATCCGTTTTGTGTGCCCGTACCACTCATGAAGCAATGGGGCAATCATTATATTCCATGCTAAGCAAGTTATCCTCAAGATGAATATTTCTTCACTGGTCATTGGACAAGAGAGGATAGTAAAGAGGATTCACAGTCCTGCATAATACAAATATAAATAAACAAGAACCCCCCTAGAAACTTGATTGTTTGGAGGGCACCCGTGGATACGACTAGCCATGGAATGTGATTGAATGGTTGAGGGGAGTAAAATTTCAATTCTATTTGGGAACCGGCAAAAATGTGATTAGAATGGAAGATATTAAAAAATGTGTTGTGACATAGACATGAAAGGCACACCACCTAAAATTACATATTCATCTCTATTTTAAAACTATGAGCTCTAGCACTTGTGCAAATCACCGCTCCCCTCTACGAGGGGACAATCTATTTACTTTCATGTTATTTACTTTTCAAGTTGAGTAAACATCATATTCCCACCTCAGTCTATTAGCTGACAGGCACCATGTGGTGGGGAAAGATCCAAACATATATATCATGATCATGATATATTATTGTTGACAATTAGCTTTAGGATAAATATGTTGGGAGGCTAAACATTAAGCCCCTATCTTTCTCTATGTTTGATGGATGTTATTTATTCTAAAAAAATTCTTTGAGTATTAGCAATCATAAGAAGACTATATGTAATTAAGCATGCAGAGCCCTTACTTAGACCTAATGATGCGGTAAAAGTGTTTGATGACTAAGAACGTATGATGTTGAGTTTGAAGAGAATACATTGTTTGAACCATGACAGGTGAACTAATTGCTACTCGACCATGATGATTTTTTATAAAAAAATTGCTGGTTATGATGCTACAAAAATAGATTGTAATTATCATTGATCAAACTTATATACTATGCTAGCATTGACACTTCATAATTTTTTTATAATTTACCTACTCGAGGACGAGTAGGAATTAAGCTTGGGGATGCTGATACGTCTCCAACGTATTGATAATTTATGGAGTATTCATGCCATGTTTGCCTATGTTTACTATAATTTTGTATGGATTTGATGCACTTTATATGATTTATTTAGAACTGACCCGGACTGACGCTGTTTTGAGTAGAATTACCATGGTGTTGTTTTTGTGCGAAAATGAAAGTTCCCGGAATCGCCCAAAACTTTTTTTATATTATTTTTTGGAGGAAATAAGCAATATTGGAGTGAAGAACCACCGGAGGGGAGCCACGTGTGGGACACGAGCCAATAGGGCGCCCCCTAGGTCGTGCCCTGATGGCTTTTGGGGCCCGTCTGGCTCTGTTTGGCGTGATTCCAACGCTGAAAAATCTTATATATACCAGAAACCCAAAAAATAAAGAGAGAACTTCCGGTCTACCGCCATAACTCTCTGTATTAAGGAAAAACCCATTTGGAGCCTTTCCAGTACCCTGTTGGAGAGGGGAAATCATCTCTGGTGGTCTTCTTCATCATCGCAGCGAAGACCATGGCGAGGAGGGAGTAGTTCACCCTCGGGGCTGAGGGTATGCACCAGTAGCTATGTGTTTAACCTCTCTCTATCTATCTATTTCTCTCTCTCGTGTTGTTGAGATTGCATGATCTTGATGTATCACGATCCTTGTTAATCTCGTTCGATCATATGATGTTATTCACTTTCTACCTTGTTGTGAAAAATTGAATCTTTTCCTTTAAGATCTCGTTATGTTGGATTGAATATTTTGGTTTGAGAATATGATGTATGTCTTGCATGCGGATACCCCTAGTGACATTGGGGTATTCAAGTGATTCAATTGATATATGTTATGGCATCAACTTGCGGATTCCGATCACCTTGTGGATCTATGCATAGGGGTTGATTGCATGTTTTCATACTTTGTTCTCCGATACAAATCTTGGGGTGCTCCTTCAAATTATTTCTATTGGATTGAATATGATAGATCTTAAATTGTTTGATGCATGTTGCATACTTTATCCACGGATACTTGAGGTGACATTGTAGTATCTAGGTGACATTAGGGTTGATTAATATGTATCATGGGTGTTATTCTAGTACGAACTCTAGGGCTGTTTGTGAGACTTATAGAAATAGCTCAAATGATTGATCAGAAAGAATAACTTTGAGGGGGTTCTACTGCCGACACCAATTTCATCTTATTGTTCTCCACTAGATAGGAACTTAGGAGTGATTCTTTGTTGCACATTGAGGGATAATCATATGATTCTACTATGTTAGTATTGTTGAGAGATTGCACTAGTGAAAGTATGAACCCTATGCCTTATTACCAAGGATTTATACAATGTTTTGCTTGCTGTTTTACACTAGCTACCTTGCTGTTTTTATATTTCCAGATTACAAAAACCTATATCTACTATTGCTACCTCTTGAGCTTGCGTTGGTTTTTCCCTTGAAGAGGAAAGGGTCATGCAACATAGTAGCAGTAAGTATTTCCCTCAGTTTGAGAACCAAGGTATCCAGTAGGAGTATCAAGGCAAGTCTCCAAAGTACCTGCGAAAAACAAACAACCTGGCACCCAACGCTATAAAGGGGTTGTCAATCCCTTTCACGATTGATGGCAAGGTGAGATCTGAAGGTGGAAAGTGCAACAAAGTAAAAGTGTAGAGCTAAAAATATAATGTGAAGTAGACCCGGGGGCCATACTGTTCACTAGAGGCTTCTCTCATGATAGCAAGTATTACGGTGGGTGAACGAATTACTGTCGAGAAATTGATAGAATCGCGCAAAGTCATGATGATATCTAAGGAAATGATCATACATATAGGCATCACGTCCGAGACAAGTAGACTGATACTTTCTGCATCTACTACTATTACTCCACACATCCACCGCTATCCAGCATGCATCTAGTGTATTAAGTTCATAACAAACGGAGTAACGCCTTAAGCAAGATGACATGATGTTGAGGGATAAATTCATGCAATAGATATAAACCCCATCTTTTTACCCTTGATGGCAGCAACACGATGCGTGCCTCGCTACCCCTTCTATCACTTGGTGAGGACACCGCACGGTATGAACCCAAAACCAAGCACTTCTCCCATTGCAAGAATTATAGATCAAGTTGGCCAAACGAAACCCACAACTCAAAGAGAATTACAAGGATACGAAATCATGCATATAATAGATCAGAGGAAACTCAAATAACATTCATAGATAATCTGATTATAACTCCACAATTCATCAGATCTCGACAAACACACTACAAAAGAAGATTACATCGGATAGATCTCCATGAAGATCATGGAGAACTTTGTATTGAAGATCCAAGAGAGAGAAGAAGCCATATAACTACTAGCTATGGACCCGAAGGTCTGTAGTGAACTACTCACGAATCATCGGAGAGGTAATGGTGTTGATGAAGAAGCCCTCTGTGTCCGAATCCCCCCTCCGACAGGGCACCAGAACGTGCCCCAGATGGGATCTTGCGGAGATAGAAGCTTGCGGCGGCAAAAACTATTTTCGTGGCTCTCTCCCGTGGTTTTAGTTTTTACGGAATTTATAGGCGGAAGAAGTAGGGCAGGGGAGCCACAGGGGGCCCACAAGCCTGCTATCCCCCCTAGGTCGGGCCTAGGTGGCTTGTGACCTCCTCCGAGGTCCCCTGCGTTGGTTCTAAAATTTCCTGTGTCTTCTATTATGGAAAAAAATCATTCCGCGGGTTTTATGCCGTTTGGACTCCGTTTAATATTCTCCTCTGAAAAAGGTCAAAAACACGGAAAAACAGGAACTGACACTGGGCACTGAGTTAATAGGTTAGTCTCAAAAAAGATATAAAATAGCATATTGATGCATACAATACATCCAAAGTTTACAAGATAATAGCATGGAACCAACAAAAATTATAGATATGTTGGAGACGTATCAAGCATCCCCAAGCTTACTCCTGCTCGTCCTCGAGTAGGGAAGTGATAAAGACTGAACTTTTGAGTTGGAATGCTACCTAACATACTTGTCCTTTGTAACTTCTTTCTTGTGGCATGAATGTTCAGATCTGTAAGATTGGAAACAATAGTTTGCTATTGACATGAAAACAATAATACTTCAAGAAAACTAGCAAAGTAATCATGAACTTTTGAAACAACAAGGCCAAAGAAAGTTATCCCTACAAAATCATATAGTCTGGCTATGCTCCATCATCCCCACACAACGAATTTAGATAATGCACAACCCCGGTATTGGCCAAGTAATTGTTTTCGCACTCTTACTTTCTCAAACTTTTTCAACTCTCACGCAACACATGAGCGTGAGCCATGCATATAGCGCTATAGGTGGAATAGAGTGTGGTGGAGGTTGTGAGGCAAAAAGGAGGAGATGGTCACATTGACTTGGAGTATTAATGAGCTATGGAGATGCCCATCAATAGATATCAATGTGAATGAGTAGGGATTACCATGCAACGGATGCACTTAGAGCTATAAGTGTGTGAAAGCTCAAAAGGAGAACTAGTGGGTGTGCTCCCAACTTGCTTGCTCACGAAGACCTAGGGCAATTTTGTGGAATCCCATCATTGGAATATACAAGCCAAGTTATATAATGAAGATTCCCACTAGTATATGGAAGTGTCAAAACAAGAGACTTTCTATCATGAAGAACATGGTGCTATTTTGAAGCTCAAGTGTCGAAAAATATAGTAGCATTGTCCCTTCTCTCTTTTTCTCTCATTTTTTTGGGCTCTTTGGACTCTTTTCATTTTTTCTTTTTTTTGGTGGTTATCTTTGGCCTCTTTTTTTTATTTCCTCACATGGGACAATGCTCTAATAATGATGATCATCACACTTTTATTTACTCACAACTCAATACTTAGAACAATGATGACTCTAAGGGAAATGCCTTCGGCAGTGTACCGGGATGTGCAACGATCTAACTTAGCGTATGTTGTTGAAACATCTCGCTAGCTATCTTGCGATCACGCAATGGTAATATGAAAGTGATGACACAAGTCGTGGGACGGAATGGTGGTAGTTGCATGGCAATATATCTTGGAATGGCTATGAAAATGGCATAATAGGTAGGTATGGTGGCTGTTTTGAGGAAGGTATATGGTGGGTTTGTGCACCGACAGAAGTTGCGCAGCACTAGAGAGGCTAGCAATGGTGGAAGGTGAAAGTGCATCTATACCATGGACTCACATTACTCATGAAGAACTCATATACTTTTTGCAAAACTTTTATTAGTAATCAAAACAAAGTGCTAAATGCATACTCCTAGGGGAAGGGTTGGCAGGTGTTAACCATCGCGCGATCCCGACCGCAACACAAAGGATAGCAATCAATAAATCAATCATGCTCCGACTTCCTAACATAGTGGTTCACCATACGTGTATGCTAGGGGAATCACTAACTTGAACACAAGTATTTCTAAATTCACAACACCCTACTAACATAACTCTAATATTACCAAATCCATGTCTCAAAACTAATTGAGAGGAATCAGACTTCTCTTTATAATCAATGCACATGACTATGGAAGTTTTTATTATATCCTCTTTGGATGCCTATCATCTTTAGGACTACTTTCATAGCACAAGCCAACTACCAAGTTACTCAGAGAGAGCACTCTCAAAAATATATAAGTGAAGATCGAGAGTTCTTATTTCTCCAAAATATGACACCGCCGTGCTCTAAAAAGATCTAAGTTAAGCACTAGAGCAAAGTTATCTAGCTCAAAAAGATATAAGTGAAGGACATGCGAGCTAAATTGCCTAACTCAAAAGATATAAGTGAAGCTCAATGAGTATTCTAGCAAAATCACGATGAGTGCATGTCTCTCTCAAAAAGGTGTGCAGCAAGGATGATTGTGACACAACAAAAAGAAAAGAATCCTTAAAATACACGACGCTCCAAGCGAAACACATATCATGTGGTGAATAAAAATATAGCTCCAAGTAACGTTACCGATGGATTGAAGACGAAAGAGGGGATGCCTTCCCGGGGCATCCCCAAGCTTATGCTTTTTGGTGTCCTTAAATTTGGCTTGGGATGCCTTGGGCATCCCCAAGCTTGAGCTCTTTCCACTATTTATCCCATTGTCCATGAGAACATCACCTAAAACTTGAAAACTTCACAACACAAACTTAGCATAAGAAAACAAACTACCAACTGTTTAGGTATTGTAGAAAACTTGATTTCAATTTAGATTGATGTTAGATTATTGTATTCTCACTTTTACATGGCTAGTACCCCCTAATACTATCCATAGTTTCATCAAAATAAGTAATCAACACAACAAAAACAGAATCTGTCAAAAATAGACCAGTCTGTAGCAATCTGTATACTTCGTATACTTCTGGTATCACAATTAGGGAAATTGGTATATCAACCAGCAGGAAAAAGAATCAACTCAAAAGCTCTTTCCAAATAGGAATTAAAAATAATTTCGTGAGCACAAAGTTTCTGTCTTTTTCAGCAAGATCAAACAACCATCACCAAAACCAGTCATAAAGGTTTTAATTGGCACAAACACAAAGAGAAACACAAAAATCACAATCATAACAAAATTATGATGGTGTAGAAACAACAAAACACAAAGCAAAAGCAAAGATAAATTCATTGGGTTGCCTCCCAACAAGCGCTATTGTTTAACTCCCTTAGCTAGGCATTGATAATTCAATGATGCTCACACAAAAGACAAGAATTGAAGCACACCGAGAGCATCATAAAGCATGTGAAAAATCACATCTAAGTCTAACATACTTCCTATGCATAGGAATTTTATAGGAAAACAAATTGACAAGACAACCAATAGTTACCATATGCAAGGAAGAAGAAAGAGACAATAGCAATCTCAACATAACGAGAGGTGATTTAGTGATATGAACATTTCGACCACAATATTTTCCTCTCTCATAACAATTACATGTGGGATCATATTAAAATTCAACAATATAGCTATCACATAGGATATTCTTTTCATGATCCACATGCATGCAAAGTTGACGCTTTTAAAAAATAGTGGGATTATCATCAACTAAAGTCATGACTTCTCCAAACCCACTTTCAATATTATTGCAAATATCATATTCATCATGAAGCTTAAACAAATTTTCAAGATCATAAGAAAAATTATCACCCCAATCACGATCATTGCAACAAGTAGTGGACATAGCAAAACTAGCATCCCCAAGCTTAGGGTTTTGCATATTTTTAGCATGATTCACATTAATAGAATTCATAGTGAAACCATTACAATCATGCTTTTCATTCAAGGAGCCCTCGTGAATCACTTCATAAATTTATTCATCACAATTTTCAGATTCACGCATCTCAAGCAAAACTTCATAAAGATAGTCAAGTGCAAGCATATTGACGTCACATAGCACACAAGCAAAGGAAAGGAAAACGAAAGAGGCAAATATTTTTGTAATTTTTTGTTTTTCAGAAGTGGGGGAGAGGAAAACGAGATTCAAAAGGCAAGAAAGTAAATGCAAGAGATGAGTTTGCGACATTTACTTGGATAAGCTTCACTTAGAATAGTCCCCGGTGCCAGAAATTGAAACGTTGAAGCGAGACTATTCTTGAGTTGATACTCCCCAGCAACGGCGCCAGAAATTCTTATTGCTACCTCTTGAGCTTGCGTTGGTTTTTCCATTAAAGAGGAAAGGGTCATGCAGCACAGTAGCAGTAAGTATTTCCCTCAGTTTGAGAACCAAGGTATTAATCCAGTAGGAGTATCAAGGCAAGTCTCCAAAGTACCTACGCAAAAACAAACAAACTTGCACCCAACGCTATAAAGGGGTTGTCAATCCCTTTCACGATTGATTGCAAGGTGAGATCTGAAGGTGGAAAGTGCAACAAAGTAAAAGTGTAGAGCTGATAATATGATGTGAAGTAGACCCGGGGGCCATAGTGTTCACTAGAGGCTTCTCTCATGATAGAAAGTATTACGGTGGGTGAACGAATTTGTCGAGCAATTGATAGAATCGCGCAAAGTCATGGTGATATCTAAGGCAATGATCATACATATAGGCATCACGTCCGAGACAAGTAGACCGATACTTTCTGCATCTACTACTATTACTCCACACATCGACCGCTATCCAACATGCATCTAGTGTATTAAGTTCATATCAAACGGAGTAACGCCTTAAGCAAGATGACATGATGTAGAGGGATAAATTCATGCAATAGATGTAAACCCCATCTTTTTACCCTTGATGGCAACAACATGATGCGTGCCTCGCTACCCCTTCTGTCACTGGGTGAGGACACCACACGGTATGAACCCAAAACCAAGCACTTCTCCCATTGCAAGAATTATAGATCAAGTTGGCCAAACGAAACCAACTACTCGAAGAGAATTACAAGGATACGAAATCATGCATACAAGAGATCAGAGGAAACTCAAATAACATTCATAGATAATCTGATCATAAATCCACAATTCATCGAATCTCGACAAACACACCACAAAAGAAGATTACATCGGATAGATCTCCATGAAGATCATGGAGAACTTTGTACTGAAAATCCAAGAGAGAGAAGAAGCCATCTAGCTACTAGCTATGGACTTGAAGGCCTGTGGTGAACTACTCACGCATCATCAGAGAGGCAATGGTGTTGATGAACAAGCCCTCTGTGTCCGAATCCCCCCTCCAGTAGGGCACCAGAACGTGCCCCAGATGGGATCTTGCAGAGACAGAAGTTTGCGGCGGTAGAAAAGTATTTTCGTGGCTCTCTCCCGTGGTTTTAGATTTTTAGGGAATTTATAGGCGGAAGAAGTAGGGCAGGGGAGCCAGAGGGGGCCCACAAGCCTGCTAGGCGTGCCCCACCTAGGTCGGGCCTGGGTGGTGGTTCTCAAGTTTCATGCGTGTCTTCTGTTATGGAAAAACTCATTCCGCAGGTTTTATTCCGTTTGGACTCCGTTTAATATTCTCCTATGAAAAATGTCAAAAACACGGAAAAAACAGGAACTGGCACTGGGCACTGAGTTAATAGGTTAGTGCCAAAAAAGATATAAAATAGCATATTCATGCATACAAAACATCGAAAGTTGACAAGATAATAGCATGGAACCAACAAAAATCATAGATACATTGGAGACGTATCAACTATCCATACTACACTTGTATCACCATCTATTCACTGAACTAGTGCACCTATTGTATTGGGTGTGTTGGGGACACAAGATATTTATTGTATTTGATTGCGGGGTTGTTTGAGAGAGACCATCTTCAGCCTAGACCTCCCATGAACTGATAAACCTTAGGTCTTCCACTTGAGGGAAAATTGCTACTATCCTACAAAACTCTAAGCTTGGAGGCCCAAGATAGTCTACAATAATAAAGTTGTATAGAAGACATCAATACTTGAGTAAGCCGAAGATCACATGTTCCACTATTCTAGGTTAGATGAGTGAAGAATATCGAGAAGAAAGAGCATAGTGTCGTTACCGTGTCTCTGCCCGAAGCACAACCTGTTGGTTCAAAGCCGAGTGTGTTTGCTAAGGATGTGTCACAATGCTTCTACATAACTTAACCCGCAAAGCCGAGTCGTGTTGTCATCAGGAGATCGAAGAGATGCATCATCGGGATGGACAGAGTGGCCAACGACGATGACCATGGTTTGTTTGGCATGGACCCGAAACAAGAGGAGAACTATGATTACAACAAAAATAAAAGCATTAGAAGGAGCAGAAATACCTTGCCCAAGACAGGACGTCCCTTCTTTCGAAGAGTCATAATGTGGACCGGCAGTATTCAAGCAATATTAAAAGACCCAAACTATCGTTGAGAGGATTATCAAAGGACGTCATACTACTTGATCTTTGTACTTCATTACCGGTGTACTACATTTTGTGTACTTTTCCTTGTGTAATACACTTCACACATTTGTGTACTTCATTTGTGTGTACCTCCTAAATAGCATCATTATATAGTTTCATCCACACTTCTTATGTAATATGCATTTTGACACACCATTTCTCAATTAGGGCAGCACTAACACAACACCAATTATTGTTGGCATCAGCCATGTCATTGGCGCCAACACTAACTATCAACTGACACTTTAGCTATTCCCGTGTAAGAACCACTAAATTTCCCCTTCTCCCCCGCCGCGGCACACTATTCTCTGTCATTCCCCGCCCAGCCATGCCCCACCTTGTGCTAGCCATGCCGCCGCGCTGCCCAGCCATTCAGCTGGCCCACCCGCTCATCGAAGAGCCTCTCCCACTGTCCTCCTCCCCAGCAACTGCCTCCCTCCATCGTCCTCTCTGACCACCCCGTCCGCCCCACAACCCACCCTATCACGCAGTCTTCGCGCCTCCACGCACCCTGGTGACAGCCGACACCCTCTTGTTACGGATAGTACAAAACTTTCTCTTACCATTTGATGAAATGTGCATTATATGTTTATTTGTGAATTGATGAAATATGTATATGTTGCGTCGTTTGTTCTTGCCAATTATGTCATCCTATGTTTCTTTTTGCACGGAATGTAGAGAGAGTTGCTAATGTTTTAGCGAAACATGGATTCATTTCCTTTTCGTCAAATTTCTAACACTCAATACGTCCATTTTTAACAACATTCATGTCAAATTTTTCGTTAATTTTTTATTCTATGAATGCAACGCAAAAGGGAAGAATCTCCATGTTGTTCCGACACATGGGGTATGTTCGACGATCCTCACCTTGACAACAATAAATGTTTCTCCAGCATGCTACAATGTGACTACACATATTATACGATAATCAATCTTTAACATTGATGGGAAATATAATTTTCTATTTTTCCTTCAAAGTGTAATTTATGTTTCTTATTTGTCAACTAGTGTGTCCCTTGGTACGCAACACTCTTTCTCCTAGACAAGTTTTTTGTCCGCGACATGGAAGAGGTGACTCAGAGGATGGCTTACCTCAAGACGAAAGATGGTTTCAATTTCAATGTACATTCTATAATGAGGTAGATCACACATATTTTTGTTGTGCTAATTGGAAAGGATTGGCCAAAGCTTACGGATTTGAGGCTGTCATGAAAATACCATTTGACATCGGCACCTATTCCCTAAGTGATGAAGACATATGTGTGGATTTAGACTTGATGCCCATTCTTCCTCCGTGTAAGTTTCGTAAATAGACTTGTTAAATAACATTTACATTACACTTTGAAATAGATATTATTCAACCATAACTTATCTTTTGTATTTAAAACTGACAACTTATTTTCTATCTCCAAGAAACATACAGAACATAGTAGACGACACCTACTACACTGCCTACAGTATACTTACTTGGCAGGAAAAAGGTTACCTCGTGTTCTTTGTTGCTAATATCGAGTCCCTTAAGGGCATTTATGGAGCTGGTCCAAATGATGCACGATACCTGGCATTAGTCCATACGTTGAACAAAGGCAACATTTGTATAGCATGTCATTCATGTATGTACATTATTCTCACACAAGTCAAGTGTGGGTTACTACATTGCTTACTATGTTACTATTTTGTTCAAGGATAGAAGCTCCCAAGATGTCTTGTGCCTCCGGTGATGGCAATTATTTCCGCCACAAGATCTATTTCAAAGGTACATAGTTGATCGCACGAGATGGACAACTCGAAATTAATGAATGGATGCAACTACCGAGTGACTGCAACTTGAAGTTTGGAGATTGGTCGATCTGTGTGCTCCACCATGGAGATGCAAGGGTTTTCCTATTCTTCAAGATTGTTTCTAAAGGAGAGGAGTACCGTACTAGTAGTTACGATGGTTAATATATGCACATATATAAATGATGTGTACCACAATATTAATTATGTTTTACGTGTTGTCATTTCTTATCAGAATCAATGTGGGGTGCAAACATAGTTATGTATATACTGATATAAAATTGTGTTGCTCTAGCATCATTTTTCGCTGCCACGACAATGTTTTTTTGCCATGTTTTGTCAATTAGTACTTCAGTGTGGAAAAAGGTATGACGCCGGTAATGATCTCTCTAGTTTTTTATACTGGGGAAGATCACATGACATAGATATGGATGATATTGTCGTCGTGGAGATATAACCAACAACATAGGTATATGAAGTACTGTCGGCATCGGCTCCAATGCCACCACTATTTTTTAACTATGGCGCTATATTGGTGGCGTCGGGTGTCCAAGCTAGCAAGGCCATTTTTCGCACGCAATAGCTATGTTTTTCTGCACTAGTGGATCCACCTAGTTTAAGCGAGACTTTCTTATTCTCTACTTTTACTCCATTGAAGTCTACCACCATATTATGTTCCACCTATATGCTATGTCCGTAGTTCATGCTCATGTATTGAGTGAGTAATAAAAAGTTGAAGCATGTTTCAAAGTATTATCTAATTGCCTGGCTTAACACCATATTGCTTGACATTTGTATTTATGTGGTGAAGACGGAGCCATGCCATGCTAATATGAGAAAATGAGTGGGGGGTAAACATTCTTGAAGGGTCGTATATTTTGAACATTGATGATTATGCTACTTCTGTTCATGGATATTACTATGTTGTTGTTTTTTAATTCATCATTTTTCAGTTATCATACCTACAAGAGATTACACGTCTGCATGTCACACCAAAAATTCTGTTTTTATCATTAACCCACTAGAGGACGAGCATGAATTCAGCTTGGGAATGCTCATGCATCTCTAATGTATCTATACTTTTTGATTATTTCATTCTATTATATTATCACTATGTGATGCTTTACACGCGTTTACTTGCTAGTTTATATTATTTTTGAGCACTAACCTATTAACCCTGTGCCAAGTGCTAGTTGTTGTTTTCTGCATGTTTTCGGATTTTCACGAATACTGTACCAAACGAAGTCCAAATACCCCTAAACTTTTTGACAATTTTTTCTGGACAAAAAAAGGACTTGGAAGCTTCAAAAGGAGGTCGGAGGCCCCATAGTGTGGCTCCAAACCAACACGGTGCGCCGGGGGGGGGGGGGGGTCGCGCCCTAATAGCTTGGGGCCACCTCCCTTGTCCCTTGATGCCCCTCTTTGTCCTATAAATTATTAATTATTCCAAAAACCGTAGGGAGGCTCCCAAAACACTTTTTACACTGCCACAAGTCTCTGTTCTTCCGTGTGCCCATCTGGTGCCCTATTCCGGTGCCCCGTCGAAGGGAGATTGCTCATGGAGGGCCTCTATTCAACCTTGCTGGTACCATGTTGATGTGTTAGTAGTTCACCATAGACGTATGGGTCCGTAGTTAGTACCTAGATGGCTATCTCTCTCTCTCTCTATGTTCTTCATTGCCATGATCACCATGATTCATGCGGTGATCTATCTTATGTAATCACTTTGTGTGGTGCATTTGTTGGGATCTGGTGAATGGTGGGTTTATGTTTAAATTATTCATGAAATATATTTGAGTATTCTTAGAATTCTCATATGCATGGTTATGATAGCTTCATAATTCTCTGTGATCCATTGATTTGGTTTGGACAACTAGTGATCTATCTTTAGTGAGAGGGGTGCATTTTAGTGGGTTCATTTTTTGGTTCTCTATATCCCGGAGACAAAGTAGGGGACAAGACACGTATTTGTATTGCTGCCACTAAGGATAAAATGATGGGCTGATTCATATTAATTGGATTTTATTTGTCAAAATCATGTCATTGTTCTCCAAGCATTACCCTGTTTTACTTAATACTCTAGATGCATGGTGGATAGCGGTCGATGGGTGGAGTAATAGTAGTAGATGCAAGCCGGAGTCGGTCTACTTGCTTATGGATGTGATTTGTATATGTAATGATCGTTGTCATGAATAAATATCATAACTATGCACTTTTTGATCAATTTCCGAACAGTAATTTCTTTACCCATTGTATACTTTCTACGAGAGAGAAGCCTCTAGCGAAGACTATGGCTCTCGAGTCTGTTGATAAGTCTCCAACCTATCTATAACTTTTAATTGTTCTATGATGTTATGTTATCATTCTCGGATGTTTTATAATAATTTTATAGCAATTTTATATCATTTTTAGGACTAACCTATTGACATAGTGCCTAGTCCGAGTTTTTGTTTTTTGTTGTTTCTTTCCTTTGCATAAAATCCATATCAAATGAGGTCCAATTGCCACAAAAATTTACAGAGAATTATTGGATCGGAAGGAAACTTGGGGGCCAAGATCGAGCAACAGCCAAGGCCCAGCGGGGCCACTAGACACCACGGCACACCAGAGGCCCCTGGCGTGGCCTGGTGTCTAGTGGGGCCATCCCCAAGCTTGTGCACCGCCTCTAAGCTCTATAAATACCCCAATATTCCATAAAACCTAGAGGAGTTGACAAAAAATTGTTTCAGGCACCGCAAGTTCCAGAGCCACGAAAACCAATCTAGAGCCTTTTCAAAACAAGAACACGATCATGGAGGGGTTCACCATCTCCATTGGTGTTCCTCCCATGATGCGTGAGTAGTTCATATCGGACCTACGGGTCCATAGGCAATATCTAGATGGCCTTCTCTCTCATTTTTTTTCACAATACAATGGTCTCTTGGAGATCCATATGATGTAACTCTTTTTTTTTTGCGGTGTGTTTGTTGGGATCCGATGAATTGTGAGTTTATGATCAGATCTATGAAAACATATTCATGCTTGATTATTATAGCCTCATTTTTCTTCTCTGATATTTGGCTTTTGTCTCGCCAACTTGATCTTTTATCTTGCAATGGGAAGAGGAGCTTTGTGTTGGGTTCGATCTTGCGGTGCTCAATCTCAGTGACACAAAGAGACATGACACGCATTTATCATTGCCATTAAGGATAAAACGGTGGGGTGTATTCCTACATGAATAGACCTTGTCTACGTAATGTCATCACTCTAAAGGCATTACTCTGTTTCTCCATGAACTCAATACACTAGATGCATGCTGGATAGAGGTTGATGTGTCGAGTAACAGAAGTAGATGCAGGCAGAAGTCAGCCTACTTGTTTTGGACGTGATGCCTATATACATGATCATTGTCATGAATTTCGTCATAATTATTTTATTTTCTACCAATTGCCCAAAGGTAATTTCTCTACCCACCGCTTGCTATTTTATTGAGATAAGCCACTAGTGCAACCTACGTTCCACATGTCTACTTCACATCATTTATTTGCAATCTCTACTTTGCTATTTTCTTTTCTACTTTTTTTTCTTTTTTTTTCAGATCTAAATTATAAAAAAAACTCAAAAATACCTTGTTGCGTTCTATTTCCTGTCACTCTTATTTGCATCTATCAATCTACCCAACACGGGATTGACAACCCCTCTATGCATTGGGTTTCAAGGATTTGCTATTTGTGTGCAAGGGCTGTTTACATAGTCATGTGGATCTTCCTACTAGATTGATTCCTTAGTTTCTTAACTAAGGGAAATACTTGTCATTGTTGTGCTACATCCTGTTTTAAGCTTGGAGGGAGACCAATGCACTCGCGAGGAGTCACATGATTTCTGGCGTCGTTGTCGGGGAAGATCAGGTCAAGATCTATCAGGTTCCTACATACAAATCTCATCTCCTTGCAATTACATTATTTGCTATTTGCCTCTCGTTTTCCTCTCCCACACTTCTCAAAAATTATCCTTTTTATTTGCCATCTCTTCTTTGCCTTTTTCTTGCCAGATCTCTTGTTTGCTTGTGTTCTTGTTTGCATAGTCACGATGACTCAAGCGAACACTAAGTTCTGTGACTTTTCCAATACCAATGACAATGATTTTATTAGCACTTCTATCCCCCCGCCACCACTAGTGCGGAGTCTTATAATATTAATGTTGCTTTGTTGAATCTTGTTACGAAAGAGCAATTTTTCGATAATCCTAATCACTACTGGAAAACAGTTTTTTGCCATCTGCTGCTTCTTTGCCGTTTGCTGGCTGATGGCAAAGACCCTCTTTGCCATCAGCTACCAGAAATGAGACGGCAAAGAGAAGGCTGATGGAAAAGAGGGTCTTTGCCATCAACTGCTTCTTTGCCGTCTGCTGGCTCACGGAAAACACCACTCAGGCTGATGGCAAAGATCTGGGCTCACGGCAAACTTAACTTAGGCAGACGACAAAGCGCTCGGCAGGCCCACCCCGCACCCTGTCTCTCCCCCCTAACGACTTCTCTCTTTATCGTCCGCTTATCTCCTCCATGCCATCGGGAGGCGGACGACAAAGAGGGTGCACCCCTAATGGCCGTTAGCCCCACACCCACGCGCCTCTCTCTCACCCGTAACGGCCACCCCGCACCCCTCTCTCTGACCCCCGACACCACCACCGCCGCCGCGCCCTCCTCCGGCCTTCGTGCGCCCCCTCCTCCTCCGGCCTCCCTACGCCCCTCCTCCTCCGGCCACCTTGCACCCCCTCCTCCTCCGGCCTCCCTGCGTCGCTGCCCCCTCCTCCTCCGACCTCCCTGCGCCCTCCTCCGTCCTCCCTGCGCCCCCTCCTCCCTGCGCCCCCTCCTCCCCGCGCCCCCTCCTCCATCACGCCCCCTCCTCCTCCCCGGGACCTCCTCCTCCTCCACCGTCGTCGGAGCTCGCCCCTTCTCCACTACCACCCCCTCCGCCACCACCACCGTCTCCTCCACCACCGCACCCTCCTCCTCCCCGACCGGCCCCCTCCGGTGAGTCCTTTTTTTTCTTTTTTTGCTAATTTATAGATTTAGTTTTGTTTTGTTAATTAGTGGTAGCTAGATTATTGTTAGTAGTTTTAGTGGTAGATTTAGTTAGGTTAGTAGTTTTAGTTAGGTTAGTTAGTTAGTTTGGTTAGTTAGGTGGAGGAGGAGAAGAGGAGGAGGATGAGGACGAGAAGAGGACAAGAAGAAGAGGAGTAGGAAGAGGAGGAGGAGGAGAAGAAAAAGAAGAAGAAGAAGAAGAAGAGGAGAAGAAAAAAATAAGAAGGAGAAGAAGAAGAAGAAGAAGAAGAAGAAGAAGAAGAGAATAAAACATAAGAAGGAGAAGGAGTAAAGAAGAAGAGAAGAAGAGAATAAGAAAAAAATAAGAAGGAGAAGAAGAGAATAAATAAGAAGAAGTTGATTTTTTATTGTTTGGTATTTAGTGGTAGCTAGATTCTTTTTTAGTTACTTAGTGGTAGATTCTTTTTTTTTGCTGTTTAGTGCTATCTAGGTTTAGCGATAGGTTTAGTTAGCTTGGTTAGTTAGGTTAGTTAGTTAGTTAGCTTAATAGAAAGAATAGGAAGAAGAAGAAGAGGAGGAGGAGGAGAAGAGGAGAAGAGGAGGAGGAGAAGAAGAAGAAGAAGAGGAGGAGGAGGAGAAGACAAAAATAAGAAGGAGAAGAAGAAAAGAAGAAGAAAAGAAGAAGAGAAGAAGAAGAGAAGAAGAATACCTTCTCCTCCTCCTTGTTCTCCTCCTTCTTCTCCTCCTCCTCCTTCTCCTTCTTCTTGATTTCTTCTTCTTCTCCTCCTCCTCCTCTTTCTTCTCCTCTTTCTTATTCTCCTGACCTTATTTTCCCCAACAATGAGATAATTAGCCCATTTAGCTACAAAATGGCATAAAAACATTGGTTAGCTCATGAATATTATATTCTTAACTTGTTTTCCTCTAAAATGACATAATTAGAATATTTGTGTTGATCGGGTGGATTTACATGTGATAGTTGTCTCGTCGTTGTGAGGTCTGCTGTGCGAAGACCTGCCCGTGCGTTGTACGAGCTCCGCCCTACATTCGTGGGTCAGTACAAATTTCATCTCCTCCCCGCCCCTTCATTTACTGTGGCTCGGTTTCCGGATGAAACTTTCTAGATTTAGGTAATTAAAATAATTTATCAGTATGCGTGACCAGTATGCGTCTCCTATTCGGAAGGGCGACATCTATAAATATGCATGTCTTTGCATATTTATAACCGCCATCCTTTCGAATTGTCCAACATTATCCATGGACAACCCGAGTATGTGTAGATTGGGTTCGTTTTCCCGTATGCTGTGCTCTGGATCCGATGCGGAATTTTGTCAGTGCCTCCTTGTTGTTCTCCGGATGCACATCCTCTCTGTTTATTGCGGAGACGTGTATCAGGAGAACATCGGGGAGGTGCTGCCAACATTTTGCGTTGGATCCGGAGCAGAGCATGGGAAAACGAACCCAATCTACACATACTCGGGTGGGATTAGGACATATCTTTACCTATTAGTGTGTAGGTTGCCTGGACGTAATAAAAATGGCGAACCTGATTAACCGATGAATATAAATGCTAAATTATATATAAATATATTTCTTCTGTCTTTAGTAGCTACGCAAGATGAGTGATGGTGCGTGGATGTATACCGGTCACCCTAGTCAGAAAGAGATGACGAAAGAATGGTTTGTAAAAACAAAGGAATTTGTGAAAGTCCCATTCGCAAATGGCGAGGAAAGAAACTATTGCCCCTGTCCTGGATGCGACAACTATAAAAAGACGACAGAGGCTATAATGATTAAACACCTGCAGAGGAGGGGTTTTAAGCCTAATTATACGGTGTGGACATTTCATGGTGAGTCTATACAACGCACAAGATCTGAGGTGGTCTGTTGTCGCACGGACGAGCATGGTACCGGGTCCGAAGACATGGTGCAAGACTTTGATGATGCTCGGGATTCGGAAGGTGAGGTGGAGGAATCTGCAAAGGCCTTTTATGAAATGTTGGAGTCTTCGAAACATCCTCTCCATGAGCACACTGAGCTTTGTCAGCTGGATGCAATTGCACAAGTAATGACTCTGAAGGCTCAGTTCAACTTGGGAAGAGAATGCTATGACGCGATGATGACACTATTTGGACGCTTCCTACCCAAAGGCCATGTCATGCCTGCAAACATGTACCAGTCGGACAAAATACTTCGTGTACTTAAGATGCCCTATGAGAAGATTGATGCATGTGAGAAAGGATGTGTATTATTTAGGAATGAGTATGCACAATTGGACTATTGTCCCAATTGCGAGTCTTGCAGGTATCTTGTGGTAGACAACGGTATGGGTGAGAAGAGGCAGACCAAAATCACAGTTAGTGTTCTTTGGTATATGCCAATAGTACCAAGACTTCAACATCTTTTCATGGTCGAAGAGATAGCGAGACAGATGACATGGCACAAATTGGGCAAAAGAACCGAACTAGATGCGGATGGGAATAAGATGATGGTACACACATCGGATGGGGAAGTGTGGAAACATTTCGATGGATTGCATCAGGATAAAGCGGCAGATCCAAGGAATCCTCGAGTCTGCGCCGCCACAGATGGTTTTAATCCTTTCGGCGTGGCGGCAACCCAATACAGTTGTTGGCATGTATTTTTCATTCCACTCAATCTCCCCCCGGGCAGATTATGCAAAGAAAGAACATATTTCTGACGTTGATAATTCCAGGGCCCAATTATCTGGGGAAGAATATGAATGTGTACCCATAACCGCTTAAGGATGAATTGGAAGAAGCTTGGGATAATGGGGTCAAGACATACGTGTCACAGCCCAAGTTTGCCTTGCTTGCCATTGCATTTCATGCATGCATTCAAATTGCATTGAATCTGGAAATGGAAGTGATCAAGCCAAATGAGTTGAAATTGACAAAAAGGCAATAAAAATATTACCTTAAAAGGAACCAGAAAAATGTTCCAAACATTTGGGAAAATAGTGACACCGAATAAATTTGTCAAACCAAATTTCTAAGTCACACGAACTTATGAACATGAATTTTGATTGGATTAAATAACTGTTTGGAATGGAGTTATTTTGTTTTCTTTAAAATAAAAGTTTCAAAAATGTTGAAACTATTTTGTGGCATTGATTATTTTTATTAGTGTCACATAATACTATTTTAGGATTTTATAAAATGATTAAATGTTTTATTAAAATCCTAAATATAAATGCCAGAAAGAAAATAAAACAAAAATGGAAAAAAAGGAGAGAGAGAACTAACCTGTGCTCACCTGCTGGCCCAGCCCACCAGGGGGGGTCTCCGCTGTCGTCTTCCTCCTCGTTCCATAAGGCAGAGGAGAAGGAAGGCACGGTGCCCCCTCGCCACCTCCTGCTTCGCCGTGGAGCCTTCTCCTGCCTCCACCGCGTCAGCACAAGGCTCTCCTCTCCCTTATCTCCTCCCCTCTCTCCATTCCCCTCCTCTTCTCTGTGTTTCCTCTCCTCTCTCGTCGTCGTTGCCGAGCACTGCTCAAGTTCTTCGCCGTCGCCCTCGGCCACCCCTTGCTTCTCTGTCGCGCCCTACACCTCCGCCTCGATGAGCTGCTGCTCTCCATCGACAACCCCGAGCTCCAGGGCCTCCGCAGCGTCGCATCGCCGTCTTCCCCATCTCCGGACGCCGGCAACCTCGAGGTCGATTCGCCCTGCCCCGAGCTTCTCCTCCGTCGATGTTGCCCCCTTCGGAACCGCCGTGAGCTCCTGCGTCTCCTCCTATGCTCTCGCCCTTCGTTCCTGCCCTCTAGCGCCAACCCCCACCATGGCCGACTCCGGCCACCGCCCGAGGTCGTCGCTGGCCTCGCTCCGGCCACCTTCTGGCCCGTAACTTGGTCGGAATGGATGCGGCGATTCCTCAGCAAGCTGTAGAGACAAACCGCGACCGAAATGGATGCCCGTAGGGATTTTCCGATGACCTCCGCCGCGTCTGTAGTCGCCGGCGTTGAGCCGCCGGTGGTCTCGACCCCCTGTGACAGTGGGTTGACTCCCCTGAGTCACAGACACGTGGGGCCCAGCCCTGTTCAAATTAAGTCAATTACAAAAATTAACTAACCAGATTAATTAACCTAATGACCCACTGACAATGGGCCCAGACCCTAATTAGAAATAAAAGTTTAAAATTAAACCCTATTTAACACTTGTGTCACTGGCTAGTGGGCCCTAGCTGTCAGGTTTGACCTGGCCGGCCAGTTGACCTGCTGACGTCAGCACTGATGCAATATTAGTATTTGTGTTTATAAAATAAATCCAGGAAATTGCTAAAACTTGTAAAAATCATAGAAATTAAAATATAACTCGGATGAAAATAATTTATATATGAAGAAGTATCAAAAAAATCCAAGGAATCTGATTATGGCATTTTCATGAATGTTTGAAAAAGTTAACAACACTAAATAGGATAAATGATGAATAGGGTAAATTTAATAAATAGTTTGGAGTTGGAAATTGATACTTATTTGATTTCCACTTCAACTATTATGACCAAAATTGGTCAATGCAAAACAGTACCTCATAATACTAACCCCATGCATGTTCGAACAATTTGTTATGAGCATCAGGTCGAATCAATTATAAGGGTACTTGGAAAGATACCCGGCTTGAAGTGATGCTTGGATCCTAATTCAAACCAACTTCGACTTAAGAAGTGATAGCCACATTAGCCCTGCCACCTTTCATTTCACGTCTTGAGCATGCATCATAGTGTTGCATTTCCGTGAAGTAATTGTTGTTCTTTCTTGTTTGTCGGTGTTGTTCCCCCTCGGTAAACGATGTCTCCTTCGATGTGATCGTTGACACTGATGAAGACTCATTGCTATCTTCAAACGTGTCAGGCAAGAAAACCCCCTTGAGAATATTGAAATAAACCCACTCTCTCGCTTCTGCTCTCTTTTACTGCATCAGGACAAACGCGATTCAACTGTACATGTTATCGGTAGTTGAACCCATTCCTTTGCATGACCTGATTTTGTCACAGTAAATAGTTGAAACCACTTAGCATGAGTAGCAACTTCTTGAGCCTTGTTTTGCTTACTCATCCATGTTTGTTTACAATGCCTGCTATGCTTAGAGACGTGTCGGGTCTGATCCATCTGAATGATGTATCGGAATGGTTGTGTTCATGTCCTATAGTGTGAGAGTAAAGGTGTGAATCTGACTTGGTAAAGGTAGTGATGAGAGGCCATGTAGGAGTACATGGCGGGTTGTCTCATTGGGACCGTCCTTAAGAACTGAGTTCTGTGTGTGTTATCCAAGACAAGATATTACCACACATTGGGATACTTAATTGACCCTCTCGTCTTATTAATCGCCTAGATCTCTGTCCAGGAGTTGCAACTAGTTTCTGGTGTTTGTAGGAAAAGTGTTGGCGGCCGTGTTTAGCTCTGACCGACGGGGTAGGCTTCACTACGGTAGATACGCAGTGGCACGGTGTACCAAGTGGAACCCGGATGGTGGGCTTGGGAACCCTGCGCGCATCATTTGGGGCCGTAGAGGAAACCTCGGCCGGACTTCCTTGCGGGTTCAGTCTCAAATAGGTGATAAACTTGGACTAGGGTCTTGTGTGGTTAACGGTCGTGGCCGATACCCACGCCAGTGCTTCCGCTTGAAGGTTGCCGAGATGCATGACGTGCATATGGTGATAAGTGGTGGGAGCGTGTGTGAAGAAGTATACCCCTGCAGGGTGATTCAATCTGTTCGAATAGCCGCGTCCTCGGATATGGACTACTTGGAAACATTACGTGGTACATAGACAATTTAAATGGATACTCTAAAACATGCAAGATAAGTGTGAGCGCTATGGAAGGCCTTCTCGTAGGGAGACGAGAGTGGATCCATAGTGGTGTATTGAATTGGTGAATATGTGGACTCGTGTGCGTTATCCCACCTCAAAGAAAGAACTTGTAGTCGTAGTACAGGTTAGCCAAGAGTCAAAGCTGGCTTGCTGCAATCAAACCCCACAATCCTTTCATTGAAACATGATGCATATGTAGATAGTTCTGATGTAAGACTTGCTGAGTACCTTTGTACTCACGGTTGCTTTATTTATGTTTTTGCAGAGAAGACTTAGACTCATTAAAAGGTTCTACGCGATGTGTTCGATGTTGACCGGAATAGCTTGGGAATCCCAGACAGAGGTCTGGCTCCTTTGGTAGGGTCATAGTAGCTTTTCAGGCTCTTCCAGCCACTTTTAGTAGATGTCTGTACCCAGACATGAATTGCTTCCGCTTGTGGTTTGTATGACTTGAGTGTCGGGTCACGAGACCCGTGTTTGTAATATCATACTATGTTGACTCTTATGAGACTTTAATAAATGCTTGAGTCATAGAGTTATGTTGTGATGCCATGTTGTATCTACACATATCGTGCATAATGTGTGCATGTATGAAATGCATTATATGTGTGGGATTCGACACCTAGTTGTTTGCCTTTAGTAGTACCCGTTACAGGGAAATGCCTCTTTGTGATTCCATCGGGCCTTGGTAGCTTGGTACTGCTCGGAACACATTGATTGACCGGCATGTATCCTTCTTTGCTGCTGTGTGTGTCCCCTCGGGGAAATGTCACGCGGTGTAATGGAGTCCTTGTAGCCTGCTACGACTCGTCTACACACGCTGATGACCGACACCTGCTTTGCTGGGTTATGTATGCCTGTCCCTGTACGGAGGTACCGCTTGGGTTTATAACTAGTCATGTCGACCCGGGTTCTTTGTCGTTTGAACGCTAGCAACATATTCATATACATGAGCCAAAAGACGCAAACGGTCCCGGCCAGGGTAAGGTGGCAGCCGTGGAGTTTACCGTGCGTGAGGCCGCAAAGTGATGTGATGTGTTACAGGCTGGGTTCTTATGACTTAGGATCGGGGTCCCGACAATACGATGCCGCTAGAAAAGAAAACTTCAAAATGCATGTGTGGTACATGTACTCTATGCATTACTTGCCAGCGTATGCCTATTCTCTGGATGGTGTGTGCATGGAAGGTTTCTGTGCCCCCAATGCAAGGCAGCTCTTCAGTTTCATTGGTTGCAGGAGGGTCGGAAGTATTCTTGCTTTGACTTCCATAGACAGTTCCTGGATCCTGACCATCAGTTCAGAAAAGACAAGAAGAACTTTACCAAAGGTAAAGTTGTCAAAAACTTGGCACCACCTGCGTTCACAGGCCAACAGATCCTGGATCAGTTAAATGCCCTCGAGCCTGATCCAGAGCGTCCAGGGTATTTCAAGTGGTATAATTCAAAACACGCCTGGACTCACAAGCCATGCTTCTGGGATCTTCCTTACTTCAAAGACCTCCTTCTTCCACACAATATCGACATGATGCACACTGAAAAGAATATAGGAGAGGCTATTTTTGGTACATTGTTCGACAAAGATGGGAAGACAAAGGATAATACTAAGGCTAGAGTCGATCAAGAGACACTATGTCATAGACCGTTACAAAACATGCGAGAAGGCAAAGGAAAGCAGAAGTGGTCGAAGCCAAAGGCCTGGTTCAATCTTGGAAGGCCAGCTATGAGGGAAATTATCTTGTGGGTCAAAATGCACTTGATGTTCCCCGATGGATATGCAGCGAATCTAAAGAGGGGAGCAAGTCTTGAAAAATTAGAAATCTTTGGTCTCAAGAGTCATGATTGGCACATATGGCTAGAGAGGGTAATGTCTGTGATGTTACGTGGCTTTATTCCTGAGGATGAATTGTCGCCAGGCGTGGTAGAAGACATGGAGGAGTTTCTTCTGTGTTTTTCTGTGTTCTTTGTGTGAAAGAATTGTCGCCTGCCGTGGTAGAAGACATGGAGGAGTTTGCACCGGAGTTGTTGTGCAAGTTAGAGAAGATCTTTCCACCGGGCTTCTTTAATCCAATGCAGCATTTGATTTTACATCTACCGACCGAGGCAAGATTGGGTGGGCCCGTGCAAGATCGTTGGTGCTATGCAACTGAGAGGATGTAGAAGACCCTTCGAGCTAAATGTAAAAATAAGCATAGAATTGAAGCATCTATGGCTGAGCCATTCATTACTCAGGAGGTGGCAAACTTTGTGACAGCACACTACGAAGCCAAAAATCATCATTTGCATAATCCGAATCCTCGGCACAATGATGCACACCCTAAAAAAGGTGGGTCCAACCTCAGCCTATTCAAAGGGAAGCTCGCACCAGCCGGTGCTTCGAAACCAATAACGTTGGATGTCGAAGAATGGCGGAACATTTCGTTGTATATCTTCAACAACCTAATAGAAGTGCGGCCGTACATCGAGTGAGTTCTAGGCACATTTTCCGGTAACTTCTAATTCATTTGAACTGCTCTTATTCCCGGATATTTCAAACAGCCGTTACCTCGCCGAATTCTCGGATGGAGCGGTGATCGAAAATGATTCCGTCGAAGAGTATGAGCTTCTGTCAAAGACAGGAGGCGGCTATCCCGGTTTCATCTCTTGGTTCAAACAAACGGTAATTATCAATAATGGACCATTTCATTTCTTGGTCTAACTTGTGGCTAATGCAACAATCGTTTCGTATTAAACTTTAGCCTAATTCTGAGTCTATGGACGCCAAATTGAGACAAGTCGCTAATGGTTTTGACTATAAGTCCGTTCATTTGAGAAATACAACATCAACATGTATCTCTTTCGTATCTTTGGCAAAGAGCTATCTATGCCCGATCGGAAATCTAGAAATTGTGGTGTCTCTACTATCGGCGAAGGTGTTATCGAGTATTATGGAAGAGTTGAAGCAATTTATGAACTTCAATTCTATGGTGAAAACCCACCGAACGTCGTAGTCTTCCAATGTTATTGGTTCCAGCCGAAGAAGACTAGAAGGACTCATGAACATATAGGACTAGTCGAAATCAATCCAAATACCCATTTAGATGTTCCCGATGTCTATATTACAGCTCAATAGGCGACCCAAGTTTTCTATCTACCGTGGGCATGCCAAACGGATAAGAATCTGGAAGGTTGGTATGTTGTTTATGAAGTGCCGCCACATGTCAGACCACCTCTCCCAAATGAACAGGATTGTGAACCTCACATTAACCCAGACACATATGATGGAGAATTCTTCCAAGAAACACGTCTTTCCAAGAAACAATTCAAGAACTGCCGTGCTTCACCCAAGAACATGGAAGTAGACAGCGACAATGAATCTGACTCCAGCCCTGAGCCGGAACCAGAAGACCTGGAACTCATAGAGGTTACTGGTGCGGATGACCTATCAATGCTTCAATGATTAAAGGAGGGCCTTTCACAACTTCAAGCCGTTGAACCCGACGAGCACGTCATTCATGAACACATGCGTGATAGTGATGATGATGATGCATTTATTGATGATGATTATTAGTTTGGAAGATTCACAACTTAAATTATATATATATTAATCTTTATTATTCATGTACATATTATTATTCATGTTAGTTATTCAATTTTTTTATGTTGTACTAATTTCTTTTAATCTTTATCATGGCAGGTCACCAGGTGTGGAAAGATGGTGGGCGCTGGTCCAGATCGCTCGACGGGTTCTTCCCAGGCGCCCCGCACGAGGGGTGGTACTTCCCTTCCACCCCTATCTCTCTGTAGAGCCTTGGCAGACAGTTTGTCGACACCACCCGTGGGTTCTTCTTCGTCGGCGGCATTGCACACTGGGAGAGGTGCTCGTCGGGTAGGGAAGAAGGGGAAGGGTACATGGAGAGGTGGTGGCCGCGGAAGATCCAGGAGGACTGTTGAGCCGTCCTAGCCACCACCACCAGCTCATTCACCCGAGCATAGGATTACTATGGTCGACCCTTTTGCGGAGGAGGCTACGGGGACTCCGTTCCATCAGCCTCGTTTTGACGGGCATTCGTCCCATGAGACTCCGGTCCAGGAGCAGCCTCGGGTCGAGGTGCATTCGGCCCACGAGACTACGGTTCCGGAGGCTTCACCCGACGTGGAGAGGCCCGGATGGGAGACCTGGCCGGATCGTACCGAGTTGCTGGATTGGACCGAGGGTCCGGGTGGCTCAGGGGGCGGGGATGGCGGGGATGAGATTACGAATAGTGAGGGCGATATGCAGGTGGACGGGGCCACCGTGTACAAGCGTGGTAGTACACGTCTCCCGGTCACGCTGGCTACCCGCGAGTAGAAGCCGGTGATTAAACCTGAAGGAGATAGGTAAGTACATTTACTCTTTTTCTAGCTTTTGCCTTCGAGTTTGTTCAAATATCTAATGCGTTGACCTTATCATACTGCAGGGGATGGGTACACCCTCTTGGAGTCCGCAGGCCGAACTCCATCCTCGGTGTGCTTTGCCGGACAAATTTCCCGGGGTTTGTCATGTTGCCTGGTGAGGGTCAGGTTCCTACACTAGGATTTTCCTGGGAGCACTACCAGGCTGCGCAGGCCCCGCCGGAGGAGATCATAGATGGTGTCTTCTGCCACACGAGGGCTGAGATGGTGATCAAGAGCTTTTGGGTAAATTATCCTTTTACAGAATCTAAAATTAACAATATAGCTAATTATTGTACTAATCGGTGTTTTCACGTTTGATTGCAGACCTTCTATAGGTGTGAGGATGGATATGAGGAGGAGCCCTCCAGGGTTCTCGAGGCCGAGTGTAGGCGGTTACTATGGAACTTGCCCCACGAGGCTCGGCCGTAGGCTATTCGAGATTACTACGACGCGCATGGTATTAAGAAGCAGAAGAAGGATTGCCGTAGAAAGTTTTTGAAGAAGGAGCAATACATGAATGTAATTACCTATTCTTAAGTCCTTCTACGTAGTTTTCTTGATTTCATTCATTGGCGTAGAGCTGAAAATTCTTTCTGATAACTTACAGGTGCCCCCGAGATGGTGTGCGGATAAGATGGATTGTTGGGAGGCGTTGGTTGATGAGTGGTGCACAGGTAGCTGGCGAGCCGTCCACGAGAATGTGAAGGATCGACGTAGCCAAATGGTTGGTGTGCCACACCATCAAGGTAGCGCCAACTTACTTCAGTTCGGACGAAACTGGGTATGTGATTTGCTTCATGATTCATGCAATTCATTCTTCATGCTAATATTTTGTTCCTCTCTTTTAGGCGCATCACAATAAGACGGAGATGCCACACTCGTACGACCTTTATGGCATGGCCCATACTGCCTCGTACAAGAAGGCCAAAGCATTCTCTGAGTGTGACCTCAATGATCCCAATAACTTCACCAACATATCATCCCACCAGAAGCTCGTGGCATACACGGACGCGGGGAAGGCTACGAAAGGCGATGACTTTAACCCTAGCCAGGAACCTTTGGATCCAGAGCTGGTGATGATATCTGGTGGCAGGAGGCCCCATGGCTCGATAGCCATTGGAGATGGGATAATACATTGTCCACTCACTCTCCCGGAGATCAAGGCGCTCCAGTCGAGCAGCTTTCCTGAGATAATGCGTCGTCCACGGCTAGTCGATCTTGCCATCGAGGTTAGTTGTACGGACTAAGAACACTTTCATCCATTTCATTATGTGTGTCACCATAGATCATTATTGTGGTAACAAGGAATGGTGTTTCAGGCTGGTCTTCAGAAAGACAGATTGGCAAACCAGGCTGCTCTTGAGAAAGAGAGATTGGCAAGCCAGGCTGCTCTAGAGGCTGCTCTTGAGAAAGAGAGGTTGGCAAGTCAGGTTGCTCTTGATGCGAGGGATCAGACCACGACACGATTAATTGAGGAGGAGAGGTCCCGGAATGAGGCGGGTCAACGGGCTCTGTACGAGCTTTTTGTGGTAAGTTTTTTTTCACACTAGCCAAATCATGTGTGTAATGTCTGTTTCATTACTAACTAATACGACCCATTCTTCAAGGTATGTGCGAGAAGAGCGGTCAAGTCCCTCCGCCGATGCCCGTCTTCTCTTCAATTGGCACGGTTAGTTTCATTATAAACTAGTATTAATAATTGAGTGTCATCATGCTAACTGAGACATTGCAAAATATCTATTGTGCAAAATAACTCCCGAGCGGCATCGCACGACCCTTCTCCAGGTGTTTCTCCTCCTTGATGACCACTACGGTAAGTTTCTCTTCTCCTCTTTCATATTCTCCTTGCCTTAATTTCCCCAACAATGACATAATTAGCCCATTTAGCTCCAAAAATACATAGTTAGCTAATTTAGCTCCAAGAAGAGGAGAAGAAATAGGAAAAATGAAAAGAAAGAAGAAGAAGAAGAAGAGAAGAAGTAGGAGGAGGAGGAGGAGGAGGAGGAGATGGCCAAGGACCTTCTAGCCCTTCTCCTCCTCCTCCTCCCTCTCCTCCTTCTTCTTTATTTCTTCTTCTTCTCCTCCTCCTCCTCTTTCTTCTCCTCTTTCATATTCTCCTTGCCTTAATTTCCCCAACAATGACATAATTAGCCCATTTAGCTCCAAAATGCCATAATAATCTCAAAATGGCATAAGAACCTTGGTTAGCTCATTAATATTATATACTTAGCTTGTTTTCCTCTAAAATGAGATAATTAGCCCAATTTATTCCAAAAAGACGTAGTTAGCTAATTTAGCTCCAAGAAGAGGAGAAGACGAGAAGAAATAGGAAAAATGAAAATAAAGAAGAAGAAGAAGAAGAGAAGAAGGAGAAGGAGGAGGAGGAGGAGAAGGAGGAGAAGGCCAAGGACCTTCTAGTCCTTCACCTCCTCCTCCTCCTCCTCCTCCTTCTTCTTTATTTCTTCTTCTTCTCCTCCTCCTCCTCTTTAGGATCCTATTTCATATTCTCCTTGACTTAATTTCCCCAACAATGACATAATTAGCCCATTTAGCTCCAAAATGCCATAATAACCTCAAAATGGCATAAGAACCTTGGTGAGCTCATTAATATTATATACTTAGCTTGTTTTCTTCTAAAATGGGATAATTAGCCCATTTAGCTCCAAAAAGACATAGTCAGATAATTTAGCTCCAAGAAGAGGAGAAGAGGAGAAGAAATAGGAAAAATGAAAAGAAAGAAGAAGAAGAATAAGAGAACGAGGAGGAGGAGGAGCAGGAGTAGGAGGAGGAAAAGGAGGAGAAGGCCAAGGACTTTCTAGTCCTTCTCCTCCTCCTCCTCCTTGACCTACTTCTTCTTTATTTCTTCTTCTTCTCCTCCTCCTCCTCTTTCTTCTCCTCTTTCATATTTTCCTTGCCTTAATTTCCCCAACAATGACATAATTAGCCCATTTAGCTCCAAAATGCCATAATAAGCTCAAAATGGCATAAGAACCTTGGTTAGCTCATTAATATTATATACTTAGCTTGTTTTCCTCTAAAATGAGATAATTAGCCCATTTAGCTCCAAAAAGACATAGTTAGCTAATTTAACTCCAAGAAGAGGAGAAGAGGATAAGAAATAGGAAAAATGAAAAGAAAGAAGAAGAAGAAGAAGAGAAGAAGGAGGAGGAGGAGGAGAAGGAGGAGAAGGCCAAGGACCTTCTAGTCCTTGTCCTCCTCCTCCTCCTTCTCCTCCTTCTTCTTTATGTCTTCTTCTTCTCCTCCTCCTCCTCTTTCTTCTCCTATTTCATATTCTCCTTGCCTTAATTTACCCAACAATGACATAATTAGCCCATTTAGCTCCAAAATGCCATAATAACCTCAAAATGGCATAAGAACCTTGGTTAGCTCATTAATATTATATACTTAGCTTGTTTTCCTATAAAATGGGATAATTAGCCCATTTATCTCCAAAAATACATAGTTAGCTAATTTAGCTCCAAGAAGAGGAGAAGAGGAGAAGAAATAGGAAATATGAAAAGAAAGAAGAAGAAGAAGAAGAAGAGAAGAAGGAGGAGGAGGACAAGGAGGAGAAGGCCAAGGACCTTCTAGTCCTTCTCCTCCTCCTCCTCCTTCTCCTCCTTCTTCTTTATTTATTCTTCTTCTCCTCCTCCTCCTCTTTCTTCTCCTCTTTCATATTCTCCTTGCCTTAATTTCCCCAATAATGATATAATTAGCCAATTTAGCTCCTAAAAGACATTATAAGCTCAAAATGGCATAAGAACCTTGGTTAGCTCATTAATATTATATGCTTAGCTTGTTTTCCTCTATAATGACATAATTAGCCCATTTAGCTCCAAAAATACATAGTTAGCTAATTTAGATCCAAGAAGAGGAGAAGAGGAGAAATGAAAAGAAGGAAGAAGAAGAAGAAGAAGAGAAGAAGAGAAGAAGAGAAGGAGAAGGAGAAGGAGAAGAAGAAGAAGGAGGAGGAGAAGAAGAGAAGAACAAGGAGAAGGAGGAGAAGAAGGAGAAGGAGCCCTACTTCTTCTCCTTCTTCTTCTCTCCTCCTTCTCTCCTCCGCCTTCTCCTCCTTCTTCTCCTTCTCCTTCAATTCTTTTTTCTTCTTCTCCTCCTCCTTCTCCTTCTCCTTCCCCTTCCCCTCCTCCTCCTCCTCCTCCTCCTCGTCCTTCTTGTTTTTCTTCTCCTTGTTCTCTTCTTCCTTTTTCTCTTTCTTCTTCAATTTAAATTATTTGTCATATATATGTTGTTGTTCTTCTTCTTCTGACTTTCTTATTCCCATTTTGCAGATAGGATGTACTACATGCATGGAAGCTGGCATTGGAGTGCTTTAGTTTCCGTTTTTATTTGAGTTGATGAACAATGTGGAACTATATGTATATGTATATATGGATGAATAATATATGTGCAACTATATGTATGTATATATGGATGAAACTTTGTATGTGTTGGTTCTTTTGATATATGGTATGTACGTTGATGAACAAATGGCATTAATGAGCTTTATATGTATATCATATATGTGTTGTGACGTATTTATTATATATGTGCTATGAATTATATCTATATGTGATGTTAAATAGAAAAAATAAACAAAAATGTGACAATATAGGCTCTTTGTCGTCTGCCAACTGATGGCAAAGGCCTTTGCCGTCAGCTGGCCGACGGCAAAGGTGCCACGCGGCGCCCAGCTGTTCAACCTGGGCAGTAGCAGCTGGCCATATAGTATCTTTGCCGTCTGCTTCCAGGGGGGCAGACGACAAAGAAGAGGGCACAGAGGAGGGGGGAGGGGTAGGCAGACGGCAAAGAGTGGAGGGGGGGAGGAGGAGGAGGCAGACGACAAAGAAGAGGGGGAGGCAGACGGCAAAGAAGAGGGGGGGAGGCGGACGACAAAGACGCGGGGAGGCAGACGGCAAAGCCTCCGTTAGCCCCGAACGGAGGCAACGCCTGTCGGCTGCCTATGAAAAGTCTCGATCACTTTGCCGACTGCTCCTATGAAAAGGTGACGGCAAAGCTCTTTGCCGTCCGCTTTGGGGAGACAGACGGCAAAGAAGGTACGATGTCGTCGTAGGCTGACGCAAAAATTTTGCCGGCCGTGAGATTCTTTGATGTGTGTGATATTTTCTTTGCCATCCGGGATTTTCTCTTTGGCGTCGGTGATGGCAAACGGCAAAGAAGCTGATTCCTGTAGTGAATGACGATGCCACGTCCCATCTAAACACTTTCGTAGAATTATGAGATACGCAAAAGGAGAAAGATGTGGACAATGATATTTTCAAGCTGAAATTATTTCCGTTCTCTTTGCGTGATCATGCTAAAATCTGGTTTTCATCTTTGTCACAAAATAATATTGACTCTTGGAACAAATGCGAAGATGCTTTTATCACAATGTATTTTCCTCCCATAAAAAATATTTCTCCTACAAATCAGTTTACGAATTTTAAACAACTTGAGCATGAGCATGTTGCCCAATCTTGGGAAAGGATGAAATTGATGATAAGAAATTGCCCAACTCATGTTTTAAATTTGTGGATGATCATACAAATTTTATATACGGGGTTGGATTTTTTTTCTATAAATCTTTTATATTCCTCTCCGGGTTGTACTTTTACGGAAATTACTTTGGTTGATGCTACTAAATTTCTTGATAATATTATGGCTAATTATTCACAATGGCATACTAACAGAGCTCCTACTAGTAAAAAAGTTATTTGTATTGAAGAAATTGGTGCTTTGAGTGGAAAAGTTGATGCTCTTATGTAATTGGTTGCTTGTAAGGATGGACCTATTGATCCTAATGATGTGACTTTGTCTACTTTGATTGAGGAAAATAATGACCCTGAGATGTGAATTTTATCTTGCAAAATAATTTTAATAACAGTGCCTATATGAACAATTTTAATACTAGACTGTATCTTGGAAGTTCTTCAAATAATTATGGTAATTCCTATGGTAATTCTCATAATAATGATGCTAGGATACCATATGATCTTGAGAGTAATATTAAGGAATTTAGCAATGCTCAAAAGGCTTTCAATACCAAGATAGAAGAAAAGTTGAATAAAATTGATGATATGTCTAGAAGCATTGATAAAATTTCGCATGATGTAAAAAATCTGAAGAATAATTTTTTGCTAAGGTTGAAATTAATGAATCGATTAAAGCTTTATATTTTTCTATAGATGAAAGTAAGAAAATAACCGCTATGCTTAGATCTAAAAGACAATTTTAAGAAGACTGTTTCCCAATTGCTTTCATGAAAATGATGGAGAGATTAAAATAATTGGTGTTTCTTCTATTGATTCCCTATTTTATAATGTTAAAATTAATGATGAGGGAACTCAAGAAGTGTTAAATTTATCTAGATGGAGTTCCCATGATTTGGAGGGTGAAAATGTTATTGAAAAATTGATTAAAGTGGGATTCAAAAGGTAAAAACTTTAGCTAGAAATGCACCCACTATTATGGGTTGGAAATTTATTAATCTTGATAGCTGCTCCTTGATTGAGTGTATTTCTATGTTGCAATCTATGATAAATTCACCCAATGCCTATGAACGAAATAAATGTTTTACTAAAGATATTTCAGAAGCGGTGATTAAAACTTTGGAAGAAAATTACATGAGGAATGGGAACCCACCATTAAAATGAAAATCAATAATTTTGAGTGTTATGGTTTATGTGATTTGTGTGCTAGTGTTTCCACAATTCCTAAATCTCTTTGTGATGTGCTTGGTCTTACTCATATTGATGAGTGTTCTCTGAATTTGCACTTGGCGGATTCTACTATTAAAAAACCTGTGGGAAGAATTACTCATGTTCTTATTCTTGCAAATAGGAATTATGTGCCCATACATTTTATTGTTCTTGATATTGATTGCAATCCGACTTGTCCAATAATTCTTGGTAGATCGTTCTTGCATACTATAGGAGCCGTGATTGATATGAAATAAGGGAATATTAAATTGCAGCTTCCATTGAGAAAATACAGGGAACACTTCCCTACCAATAACATTAAATTACCATATGAATCAATCATGAGGGCAACCTATGGTTTAATCCCTAAGGACGACATCACATAAAATTTATCCTATATGCCTAGCTAGGGGCGTAAAACAATAGCGCTTGCTGGGAGGCAACCCAATGAATAAAATTTATTTTCATTTTTGTTTTCTGTTCTTGAATGATTGCAAAATTATGCTATTATTACAATTGTTTTTTTGTGTTTTATTTACTGTTTGTACCAAGCAAAGCCTTTACTATCATGTGGGGTATTAGTTCCTGTAATCCTGCTGTAAAACAGAAACTTTTGCTTCTAGTAGAAAAATTCATTAAAATCACAGGAACGTCAAAAGTGTTTGAATGTTCTACACAAGATTAATATACAAATTCCCCACGTTTATTAATTTTTCAGAATTTTTGGAGTTACATAAGTATAAGTAAATTTCCAATCTTTACAAATTGTTCTGTTTTTCATTGATTCGCTTTTCTTTGTGCTATGTGTTTATTTGAATGATTCTATGGCTTATATCGGGGGTGCATAAGCCATGGTAAAGTTAGAATAGAGTAAGTATAATGCAAAAACAAATTTTTAATAGGTTTTCAATAGTACCTATAGTAGAGTTTGATTTTCTTATACTAACAGATCTCATGAAATTTTGTTGAGTTTTGTGTGATTGAAGTTTTCAAGTTTTGAGTGAGACCATGATGGATGATGGAAAAAAGCCTAAGCTTGGGATGCCCATGGAACCCCAAGGAAATATCTAAGGAGTACCAAGCAGCCAATCTTGGGGATGTCATGGAATGCATTCCCTCTTTCTTGTGGAAACCATCGGTAATTTTACTTGGAGCTATATTTTTTCGTCACATATCATGAGTTTTGCTTGGAGCGTCTTGTATCATTTGTGTCTTTGCTTTATTTTCTGGTTAGTTTTTCATAATAAACCTTGCTGGACACACACATTTGAGAGAACTAAAATATGCTATGATTTATTAGAATCACTCTTTATGGTTCACTTAATTTTTTTTGATCCATGGAATTGCTCAAGTGCTTCACTTATATATTTTGGAGCACGGTGGTGCTGTTATTTTGAAGAAATTTACTGTCATGCTTCATTAGATTATTTTGTGAGTTGAAAATTTAAATGGAACTTGTGCTCTCGTGCTTCACTTATACTAGTTTGGGAGCTTGTTATTTGCATTGGCAATTTGCTTTAAATGAAAATCAGTTCCAAAGTGATGAATGTCCAGGAAAGATATAATAAAAACTTTCATGAGGATCATTGGATATCAAGCTTGATACTTTGCAATAGTTTTGCGATGTGAAGATAGTAATATGTGAGTTATGTTGATGAGTAATTTTTCTGTACTAAGAATATTGGTGTTAAGGTTTGTGATTCCCTATGCATGCACTTGAAGTCAATAATTTTTCTATGAAATCACATCCTACTTATGTTGCATTTTTTGGTGTTAGTTATGTTTAATGTTCACCTATGATGATTTTTGTTCCTTGGTTCGGTGCTTCTCAATATGTTTTCTAGCCTTTGATGACCCACAAGTATATGGGATCAATCGTAGTCCTTTCGATAAATAAGAGTGTCGAACCCAACGAGGAGCAGGAGGATCTGACAAGTGCTTTTAAGCAAGGTAAAATCTACAGGCACTGAAATTGTCGGTAACAAGTGATTGTGTGGTGAGATGATTCGTAGAAAGAAAAAAGTAACAAAAGTAGCAAAGGTGAAGCAAATTGTCCCAATCCCTTTTGTAGCAATGAACAAGCCTGGACAAAGTCTTATCGGAGAAAAAACGCTCCCGAGGACACACGGAATTTTGGTCATGCTAGTTTCATCATGTTCATACGATTCGAATTCGTTACTTTGATAGTTTGATATGTGGGTGGACCGGCGCTTGGGTACTTCCCTTACTTAGACAAGCATCCCACTTATGATTAACCCCTCTCGCAAGCATCCGCCACTACGAAAGAAGAATTAAGACAACGTCTAACCATAGCATTAAACTAGTGGGTCCAAATGAGCCCCTTACAAAGCAACGCATAAACTAGGGTTTAAGCTTCTGTCACTCTAGCAACCCATCATCTACTTACTACTTCCCAATGCCTTCCTCTAGGCCCAAATAATGGTGAAGTGTTATGTAGTCGACATTCACATAACACCACTTGAGGAAAAACAACATACAACATATCAAATTACCGAACGAATACCAAATTCACATGACTACTATTAGCATGACTTATCCCATGTCCTCGGGAACAAAAGTAACTACTCACAAAGCATAATCATATTCATGACCAGAGAGGTAATGAGTAGCATCAAGGATCTGAACATAAACTCTTCCACCAAGTAATCCAACTAGCATCAACTACAAAGAGTAACCAACACTACTAGCAACCTTACAAGTACTAATCGGAGTCGCGAGACGGAGATTGGTTACAAGTGATGAACTAGGGTTTGGAGATGAGATGGTGCTGATGAAGATGTTGATGGTGACGAGTCCCCTCCGATGAGAGGAGTGTTGGTGATGACGATGGCGACAATTTCCACCTCCGGGAGGGAAGTTTCACCGGCAGGATCGTCCTACCGGAGCTCTAGATTGGTTCTGCTCAAGTTCCGCCTCGTGGCAGCGGCGAATCCATGAAAAAGCTCCTCCCTATTTTTTTTCCAGACGAAACCCTTGATATAGCAGAAGAGGGGGGCCAGTGGGCTAGCAGGCTGCCCACAAGCCCTCATGGCGCGACCTGGGGGGGGGGGGGTGGCCGTGCAGTGCAGGCTTGTGGGCACCCCCTGGTGCCCCTCCGGCGCTTCTTCGGCCCAGTATTTTTTATAAATCAAGAAAAAAAAACCCTCATTGATTTTCACGGTGTTTGGAGTTGCGCAGAATATGTATCTCAACTTTGCTCCAGTTTCAGGCCAGAATTCCAGTTGTCAGCATTCCCCCTCTTCATGTAAACCTTGCAAAATAAGAGAGAAAAGGCATAAGAATTGTACCATGAAGTGAAATAATAGCCCAAGAAGCGATAAATATCAACATGAAAACATGATGCAAAATGGATGTATCAACTCCCCCAAGCTTAGATCTTGCTTGTCCTCAAGCGAAAGCCTAACTCAATAAATATGTCCACATGTTTAGGGAGAGAGGTGTCGACATAACAAGATACAAACATGCATGCAGCATGATCATGAGCAGAACAACAATACCAACATATAATCTCTCATGCTAAAGTGACAATTCCTTCACAAAGTAAAGCATTTGTCATGAACCTTACCGAGAAGTAACAACCGATAGGATTTAGTCATGGAAGCAATTGCAATTTATCACAACATCAGAAAGAGTCAAATAAGAGCTTGTAAAGCAAATCCACATACTCAATCATTTTTTCGTTCTCTAAATTGCTACAACTCACGTGGTACTCATGAGATCAAAGTTTCAGCTGGACATAGAGAAAGATAGGGGCTTACAGTTTTGCCTCCCAACTGCTTACCTCAAGGGTAATGTCAACAATAATAATTCATGAATACTTACTTCCAAGTTGACATATGAATATAGATCTTCCCCAAGCATATGACGTTAGCCAAGATAAAGGCGAAATAAGGAATTGGTGAAGATCGCCATGACTCTTTCAAGGACAAAAAGTAAAGGTACAAGAAAGGCCCTTCGTAGAGGGAAGCAGAGGTTGTCATGCGCTTTTGAGGTTTGGATGCGTGTCCTCTTAGTGCGGAGGAACGTCACTTTATATTGCCTCCTATGATAAAGAACTTTATTATGCAGTCTGTCGCTTTTATGTCTTCCTCATCACAGGTTCATGAAAAGCTTATTTTCCACACACTAATAGATCATACATATTAGAGAGAAATTTTTATTGCTTGCACCAATGACAACTTACTTGAGGGATCTTATTAAATCCATAGGTAGGTATGGTGGACACTCATGGGAAAACTGTTTGAAGGTTTATGGATGCACAAGTAGTATCTCTACTTGGTGCGGGAGTTTTGGCTAAAGTGAGGTGGGAGAAACCGTCGCATGCTAAGGGATCTCGAATCATATAACATTGTTCGGAACCAAGCAAACACAATTCATTATGTTGTCTTCCTTGTCCAACATCTACTTCTAGGCATGCAATAGTTTAGTGAGTGTTCACAATCATACATGGTGTCAGAGATGATATATTTGTATGTGAACCTCTCCTTCTTTATCACTTCCTATTAATTGCAACCATGACCAAGGTCAACGTCTGCCTACCCTCAACAAGTTTCAATCCTCATTCTTTTTATATGTGAAGCCATCGATTCCCATAAGATCATTACATGATCTTTCATGCTTTTGTTCTATTCTCACTCTTTTGATCATGGCAAGAGGCAAAGCCCTTCAACTAAGACACTCTTTATTATATGGCTCACGAGCTCGAATACATCGGGGTGACACAAAGAAAAACTCAAGACTAAAACACTAAGACTTTTAATCTACTGGAGAAAAAGAAAACTGAAAAGGAAAACTAAAACAAAGGTAAAGGCCAAAGATGTGATGGTGATACGATACCGGGGCAACTCCCCCAATCTTGGCACTAGCCAAGGGGATTGCCCAGACCCATTCTTAGTTGTCTTCCTTAGGAGGTGATGGTGGTGGAGTTGTTGCAATCTTTGACTCCAAGGGGGCCATTAATCTTTGATTTATACCTTGGAGATCTGCGATATGTTTTTCCAGCAAAACACCTTCACGAGTGAGACAAGTATTGTGAGCACGAGTTGTTTCACAAAACCTCAAGAGTTCAATCAAGGATGGAGACATTAGGTGGAGGTAGGGTTGGAGGAAATCCACTTCTTCAACTTCTTCCTTGTTGAGCACAGATTGCACTTCATCCCACGCCTGATTCCTCTCCTTAGTTTTGCCCTTGGTTTCTTTAGGTAGCCTCTCCTTGGGCTCCATTCTTTTCAAATCAGCATTTACTTCTCCGTAGGCTCGAGGGAGGTTGTTCTCCCCCACAGAATCCTGAGACGACATCTTGCTCTAAATCTACGGCAGAAAACAGGCTCTAAACGAAAACAGAGGAAATATGCGTGATACAGGGGTCAGAGCAAACGGGAGTATATATAATGATTATTTTCAGACCAAAGGAGTACCCCGCACGAAAACGGAGTCCAGGAGGCGCACGAGGTGGCCACAAGCCTTCACGACGCGGCCAGGGGGTGGTCCCGCGCCGTGCAGACTTGACGTCTCCTCGTGCACTTTCCAGACTACTTCCAATTTTTGTATTTTTTCAAATATTCCAAAACATAGAAAATTTCCTACTGGAAAAGTTTTGGACCCTGTTTTCTTACCGAATCACATATCTCTTCATTTTTGGAGTCTGAAACAGGCTGGTAAATATCCCTTAGGTATTCTTCCGGAGTTATGGTATTCATAATATTGCTTTCAACATTAATGGGAGTACCTAAGATATAATGCTTGATTCTCTGCCCATTTACAACTCTCGGACAATTACCTTCCGTGTTGTTGGGCTTGATAGCACCAGAACGATATACTTCCTCAACTACATAGGGAACTTCCCATTTAGAGAGAAGCTTGCCTGCAAAGAATCTTAAACGAGAGTTATATAGCAAGACATAATCACCTACATTGAACTCACGGTTTTGTATCCTCTTATCAAGCCACCTCTTAACCTTCTCTTTGAACAACTTGGCATTCTCATACGCCTTAGTTCTCCATTCATCAAGCGAGCTAATATCAAATAACGTCTTCTCACCGGGAAGTTTGAAATCAAAGTTGAGCTCTTTGATTGCCCAACAAGCTTTATGCTCTAGCTCAAGAGGTAAATGACATGCTTTACCGTACACCATTTTGTATGGAGACATGCCCATGGGATTCTTATAGGCAGTTCTATAAGCCCACAGTGCATCATCGAGCTTCTTAGACTAATTCTTTCTAGACCTGTTGACAGTCTTTTGCAGAATCAGTTTAATATCTCTATTACTTAGCTCTACTTGACCACTTGACTGAGGGTGATAGGGAGACGCAATTCTATGGTTGACATCGTACTTAGCAAGCGTTTTATGGAAAGCACCATGAATGAAGTGTGAACCACCATCGGTCATTAGATATCCAGGGACTCCAAATCTAGGGAAGATAACTTCTTTCAGCATCCTGATAGAGGTGTTGTGATCAGCACAACTAGTGGGGATAGCTTCTACCCACTTAGTGACGTAATCAACAACAACTAGGATATGAGTATACCCGTTGGATTTTGGAAAAGGTCCCATATAATTAAAGCCCCCAAACATCAAATGGTTCAATGACAAGTGAATAGTTTACAGGAAATTCCTGACGTTTGCTAATATTACCTATTCTTTGACATTCGTCAAAAGACAAGACAAACTTATGGGCATCCTAGAAGAGAGTGGGCCAATAGGAACCTGATTGCAATACCTTGTGTGCAGTTCTATCTCCCGCATGGTGTCCTCCGTAGGCCTCAGAGTGACACTTTTGTAGGATCTGTCCCTATTCATGTTCAGGTACACAACGTCTAATAACACCATCTACTCCTTCCTTATAAAGGTGAGGATCATCCCAAAAGTAATGTCTCAAGTCAAAGAAGAATTTCTTCTTTTGCTGGTACGTGAAACTAGGTGGTATATATTTGGCAACGATATAGTTTGCATAATCAGCATACCACAATGCACTACGTGAAGCATTGTTGACATTCAATTGCTCATCGGGAAAGCTATCATCAATAGGTTGTGGGTCATCAAGAACATTCTCCAACCTAGACAAGTTATCTACTACTGGGTTATCAGCACCTTTCCTGTCGACAACGTGCAAATCAAATTCTTGTAGCAAGAGAACCCATCTGATAAGTCTAGGTTTAGCGTCCTTCTTCTCCATGAGGTACTTAATAGCATCATGATCAGTGTGAATAGTGACTTTGGAATCAACTATGTAAGACCTAAACTTTTCGCATGCAAACACAACTGCTAAAAATTCCTTCTCCATAGTAGCATAGTTTCTCTGGGCACTGTCTATAGTTTTACTAGCATAGTGTATAACATTCAACTTCTTATCGACTCTTTGCCCTAGAACAACACCAACAGCATACTCACTAGCATCACTATTGCTTTCAAAAGGTAAGTTCCAATCAGGTCGTTGAACAATTGGTGCAGTTATCAAAGCCCTCTTAAGTATTTCGAAGGCTTCCTCACAATCATCGTCAAAAACAAAAGGAATATCCTTTTGCAAGAGATTGGTAAGAGGCCTAGAAATCTTAGAGAAGTCTTTCATGAACCTTCTATAGAAACTAGCATGACCAAGGAAACTTCTTATACCTTTGATAACTGTGGGGTATGGCATTTTCTCGATTGCATCAACCTTAGCCTTATCGACTTCAATACCTCTTCCAGAAATTTTATGTACTAAGACGATGCCTTCATTAACCATAATGTGGCACTTCTCCCAATTCAAGACAAGGTTCGTGTCTTTACATCTCTGTAAGACTTGATCAAGGTTGCTGAGTCAATCATCAAAGGAAGACCCGTAAACGGAAAAGTCATCCATGAAAACCTAGAAATTCTTTTCACAAAAGTCAGAGAATATAACCAGCATACATCTTTGAATGGTAGCAGGTGCATTACGTAAGCCAAAAGGCATAAGTCTATAAGAAAAGGTACCGAAAGGGTAGGTGAAAGTGGTTTTCTCCTGATCAGATTGTGCAACTGGTATTTGGGAGAAACCATAATAACCGTCTAGAAAGCAGAAGTGTGTGTGTTTAGACAGTCATTCTAGCATTTGGTCGATAAAAGGCAGAGGGTAATTATCTTTCCTAGTGGCTTTATTCAGTTTCCTAAAATCGATCACCATTCTATAGCCAGTAATAATCCTCTGTGGTATCAATTCATCCTTATCATTAGGGACAACGGTAATGCCTCCCTTCTTAGGGATGCAATGCACCAGACTCACCCAATCGCTATGAGCAACATGATAGATAATACCCGCTTCCAGGAGCTTTAGTATTTCTTTTCTTACTACTTCTTTCATCTTAGGTTCAATCTCCTTTGATGGTCAGCAACTGGTTTGAAGTCAGGATTAGTTTTAATCTTGTGCTGGCATAGAGTGGGACTAATGCCCTTAAGATCATCACGAGTATATCCAATAGCAGCATGGTGCTTTCTCAGAGTTTTTAGTAACTTCTTTTCTTCATGCTCTGAGAGGCTAACACTAATAATGACATGATATATCTCGTTTTCATGAAAATAAGCATACTTAAGTGTATCAGGCAACTGTTTAAGCTCGAACACAGGATCACCCTTTGGTGGGGGTGGATCACCAAGCAGTTCAACAGGCAGATTATTCTTAAGGATAGGATATTGTTCTAAGACAACTCTATCTATCTCATCCCTTTCATTCATATGCATATCATTTTCATCCTCAAGCAAGTATTGCTTTAAGGGACTAGTAGGAGGCACGACAATAGAAGCTAAGGCAATAGTTTCATCCTTACTAGGGAACTCCTTTTCATGAGGTTGGCTACCAAACTTGGAGAAACTGAACTCATATGACATGCCTTCAAAGCCAACAGTGACAGTTTGCTTCTGAGAATCAATATGAGCATTGACAATATTGAGGAAGGGTCTGCCAAATATGATGGGACAAAAGTTATCTTGTGCGGTAGCAAGAACAAGGAAATCAGCAGGATACTTCGTTTTACCACACAAGACTTCAACATCCCTAACAATTCCCACAGGGCAGATAGTATCTCTATTGGCAAGCTGAATAGTGACATCAATAGGTTCTATCTCAACAGGTGCAATCTCATCTTTAATTTCATCGTATAAGGATTGAGGTATTGCACTAACACTAGCACCCACGTCACATAAACCATGGTAGCAATGATCTCCTATCTTAACAGAAACCACACGCATGCCAACAACAGGCCTATGTTTGTGTCTAGCGTGAGGTTTAGCATTTCTAGCAGCATCTTCACAGAAGTGAATATTATATCCCTCAACATCGTCGGACAGAAGATCTTTGATAATAGCAACGCTAGGTTCAACTCTAATTTGCTCAGGGGGTGTAGGTGTTCTAATATATCCTCTATGTGTCATAGTTGAAGCTTTAGATTGATCCTTTATCCTAATAAGGAAAGGTGGTTTCTTAATGTAAGCACTGGGAACCGCAGGATCAATATAGGCAATGACTTTCTCTTCAACTGGAGTGGGTTTAACTACACTGACTTCTAAAGGAGGATGATATTTAAACCACTTCTCTTTGGGGAGATCAATATGAGCAGCAAAGGATTCACACATGAAGCTACTATCTCAAAGTCAAGTCCATACTTAGCGCTAAAGTCACAAAAAGTATTTGTGTCAACAAAGGATTTAACACAATCAAATGTGAAATTCATACCTAACTCCTTACCTTCTTCAAGCTCCCAATCTTCAGAGTTGCGTTTAATTCTCTCCAATAAATTCCATCTGAAGTCAATATCTCTCTTCATAAAACAACGGTACAAGAAGTGTCAAGCATGGTGCGATCATCATGAGAAGCTGAGCATAGAAGTTCTGAATGATAATTTCTCTCGAGAGCTCATGATTGGGGCATGAATATAACATTGATTTAAGCCTCCCACAAGCTTGAGAGATGCTTTCTCTGTCACGAGGCCAAAAATTATAAATATAATTCCGATCACGATGTACTAAATGCATAGGATAAAACTTTTGATGAAATTCCAATTTCTACCGATTGTAGTCCCATGATCCAGTATCATCACATAGCCTATACCATGTCAACACATTATCCTTCAAAGATAAAGGAAAGAACTTCTTCTTGACCTCATCCTCGGGCAAACCTGCAGGCTTAAATAAACCACAAACTTCATCTACATAGATTAGATGCAAGTCTCGATGCGATGTTCCATCTCCTGTAAAAGGATTAGCCAGCAGTTTCTCAAGCATACCCGAAGGAAATTCAAAGGAAATATTTTCAGTAGGTGCAGCAGGTTGAGGAGAAACTCTTTGTGCTTCCGTTAGAGGTGAAGATACCCCGAACAAGCCCCTCACAGGATTAGTATCCATAGTGACAAGTGACAATAATTTTCAGCACACTATATAAATGTTTCCTTACCAAGTTCCACTTACCAAAGGCGCTTCACTCCCCGGCAATGGCGCCAGACAAGAGTCTTGATGATCCACAAGTATAGGGGATCAATCGTAGTCCTTTCGATAAGTAAGAGTGGTTTTCAGCAAGGTAAAATCTGCAGGCACTGAATTTGTCGGTAACAAGTGATTGTGTGGTGAGATGATTTGTAGCAAACAACAAGTAACAAAAGTAGCAAAGGTGCAGCAAAGTGGCTCAATCCCTTTTGTAGCAAGGGACAAGTTTGGACAAAGTCTAATAGGAGGAAAAACGCTCCCGAGGACACACGGGAATTTCTGTCATGCTAGTTTCATCATGTTCATATGATTCGCGTTCGTTACTTTGATAGTTTGATATGTGGGTGGACCGGCGCTTGGGTACTGCCCTTACTTGGACAAGCATCCCACTTATGATTAACCCATCTCGCAAGCATCCGCAATGACGAAAGAAGAATTAAGACAAAGTCTAACCATAGCAATAAACTAGTGGGTCCAAATCAACCCCTTACGAAGCAACGCGTAAACTAGGGTTTAAGCTTCTGTCACTCTAGCAACCCATCATCTACTTACTACTTCCCAATGCCTTCCTCTAGGACCAAATAATGGTGCACTGTTATGTAGTCGACGTTCACATGACACCATGGAGGAAAAACAACATACAACATATCAAATTACCGAACGAATACCAAATTCGCATGACTACTATTAGCATGACTTATCCCATGTCCTCAGGAACAAAAGTAACTACTCACAAAGCATAATCATATTCATTACTAGAGAGGTAATGAGTAGCATCAAGGATTTGAACATAAACTCTTCGACCAAGTAATCCAACTAGCATCAACTACAAAGAGTAATAAACACTACTAGCAACCTTACAAGTACCAATCGGAGTCGCGAGACGGAGATTGGTTACAAGTGATGAACTAGGGTTTGGAGATGAGATGGTGCTGATGAAGATGTTGATGGTGACGAGTCCCCTCTAATGATAGGAGTGTTGGTGATGACAATGGCGACGATTACCGCCTCCGGGAGGGAAGTTTCCCCGGCAAGATCGTCCTCCCGGAGCTCTAGATTGGTTCTGCTCAAGTTCCGCCTTGTGGCGGCGGCGAATCCATGAAAAAGCTCCTCCCTGATTTTTTCCCAGACAAAACCCTTCATATAGCAGAAGAGAAGGGCCAGTGGGCCAGCAGGCTGCCCACAAGCCCTCATGGCGCGGCCTGGGGGGGTGGCCGCGCCGTGCAGGCTTGTGGGCACTCCCTGGTGCCCCTCTCGCGCTTCTTCTGCCCAAAATTTTTTATAAATCCGAAAAAAATCCTCGTTGATTTTTACGGCGTTTGGAGTTGCGCAGAATAGGTATCTCAACTTTTCTCCACTTTCAGGCCAGAATTCCAGTTGCCGGCATTCTCCCTCTTCATGTAAACCTTGCAAAATAAGAGAGAAAAGGCATAAGAATTGTACCGTGAAGTCAAATAACAGCCCAAGAAGCGATAAATATCAACATGAAAACATGATGCAAAATGGACGTATCAGCCTTCACTTGGACTAAGGAGGAATGTTGTTTGTGCATCCAAAACCTAAACCCTAAGTTGTGCTAATGAGTCCACCACACCTACCAATATGCGGGATTTCAACGCCGTTCTAAGTAAATTTGCCAATGCAAACTCTAATTTTCAAATAAAATTATGTTTTGTGTGCCTGTATCGCTCATGAAGTGGCAAGGGGTGGTCGGTATCTTCCATGTTAAATAGTTATTCCCAAGATGAGTGTTTATTCACTTGTCATTGCACGAGAATATGGCGGTAATAGGGATGCCGAGTCCCAAAATGATTTGTTTATTTTATGTTGTCAAATAATAAACTCCTTGGAAAGTGTTGGTATGGACGACACATGTGGATACGACTAATTGTGGAATGTGAAAGAAAGGTGGAAAAGGAATAAACTTTATTTTCAGTTTGGGTACCGCCTATAATTTGTTTAGCATGGAGGATATTGGAAACTCTTAGTCGTTGTCATTGACTGGAAAAGCATTCCACCTATCGTGGTAACAATTCGGACAATAGAAAGGGGTAGGATAAAGGAGCATGATCTGTCGAGATGCAAATGGGTGACACGGTGATTTTAGCGAGTTCGGGCTTCTCACGGTGGAGATAACAACCCTACGTCTTAGTTTTTGGGAGCTTCGGTTGTGTGGAATGTGTGAGTTACAAGGGGTGTTAACCTTTGTGCCATAGGGGAGGGGTGTCTTATATAGAGTGCACTACCCCTCATGAATACACGATAACCAAGGGTTCAATCGTGGTAATAAAGGTGAATGTTACTGATAACGTATATAATAAATACTACTTATGGTAGTCAGTCGAACGCCTACCCGTTGGCCTCCCTGGAGTGTCTTTTGATCTTTTACAGTCGACTGACTTCTGGTTCTTCCCAATGGATATTATGTCGAGTGACTCATGTGGCATGGTGATTTCAGTCGGAGTCTTCCTTGCAATCTTGAAGTCTTCAATGTACTGTCCCAGGGTAGGGCATGTAAGCAGGCGAACAACCGTACCCTAGGTACATATCCCTATTATTAGCCCTTGAATGGGTCGGGGATCGAGTTAAAAAAAGGTCGACGCAGATTGTGATAATACACACAAATTCCTAATGCATTGTAGGGCTTCACAAAAGTATGCGTCGATTGGAGTCTTTGTCATTCACCCTGATCGATCGAGCCTTGTAATGCGTCCGAGTAAGTGCAATTGTAAGTTCATTTCTGATTGAGTTCCTGTCCATCTTGACTCTATACCCATTAGGTGTTTTCTTTTGGTGCATACATGATTGTTTTCTCCTCGAGTAGATCAGGTCTTAGTCGAGTGGTTTCTGGTCTTGTGGGGCCACGCTGAGTGCACCCACTGGGGGTAGTCCCCGAGACCGCTGTCGAATGGCGCTGACATCGATAGGGGTCTTCGATTTGATTTGATAGTCGCTTGGCACTCGAGAGCCAGGACATGGTCGAGTGATAGTAGGTCCATTGGGGGCACGCTGACTGCACCCACTGGGTGTAATCCCCGAAACCGTCGTCGAGTGCTTGCATCGGCGGGGGTGTGATAGAGACAATTTTGCATGTTTGCTCTTTTTTTTGCTTGGCTAAGTTCGTTTGGCTTCCGAGTGAGATTGATGCTCATTACTCGGAAGAATTTTGAACTTAGGCGAAAACTAGTTCGCAGCTAGTCCCTCGAGTGAGAGAAGTGCTTATCACTTGGGACATTTCTAAACTTAGATGAAGACTAGTTCACAACTAAGTTCTCGAATGAATAAGATGCTATTCACCGGACAAGATTTTTAAGTTAGGCGAAAACTTGTTCGCGGCTAAGCCCCCGAGTGAGAGGAATCTCGTCACTCGGGAGAATTTTTAACTTAAACGAAGACTAGTTCACACCTATGTTTCTGAGTGAATAGGATGCTATTCACTTTCCATGATTTTTAACTTAGGTGAGAACTTTTTCGTGGCTAAGCCCCCGAGTGAGAGGAATACTCATCACTTCGGAGAATTTTTAACTTAGAGGAAGACTGGTTCGCAACTAAGTTTTCGAGTGAATAGGATGCTATTCACTCGGCATGATTTTTAACTTAGGCCAAAACTTATTTGCGGCTAATCCCCCGAGTGAGAGGGTCATTCACCACTCGGAGTGTTTTTTTAAACTTAGGAAAATACTGATTCGTAGCTAAGCCCCCGAGCGAGTGGGTCACTTCAACACTCGGAGAGTTTTTAACTTAGACAAAGACTAGTTCGCAGCAAAGTTTCTGGGTGAATAGGATGCTAGTCACTCGGCAGGATTTTTAACTTAGGCGAAAACTTGTTTGCGGCTAAGTCCCTGACTAAGAGGGTCGCTCACCACTGGGAGTGTTTTTTAACTTAGGCGAAGACTGGTTTGTAGCTAAGTTCCCAAGTGAATAGGATGCTATTCACTCGACAAGACTTTTAGCTTAGACAAAAACTAGTTCGTAGCTATGTTTTTGAGTTAATAGGATGCTATTAACTCGTTAGGATTTCTAACTTAAGAGAAAACTTTTTAGAGGCTAAGCCCAAGAGTGAGAGGGTCGCTCACCACTCGGAGTGTTCTTTTTTAAACTTAGGCGAAGATTGGTTCTTTGCTAAGCTCCCGAGCAAGTGGGTCGCCCAATACACGGATGTTATTCACTCGACAGGATTTTTAACTTAGATGAAGACTGGTTGTAACTTAGATGAAGACTGGTTCACAACTAAGTATTCGGGGAATAGGATGCTATTCACTCGGCAGGATTTTTAACTTAGGCGAAAACTTGTTCGCAACTAAGTCCCTGAGCGATAGGGTCTCTCACTACTCGGAGTCCTTTTTTAACTTAGACGAAGACTGGTTTGCATCTAAGTTCCCGAGTGAATAGGATACTATTCACTCGGCAAGATTTTTAACTTAGGCGAAAACTTGTTCGCGGCTAAGTCCCCGAGTGAGAGGGTCGCTCACCACTTGGATTTTTTCTATAAGTTAGGCATAGACTAGTTCGCAGCTAAGCCCCCGAGTGTGGAGCATATCCGTACTCAGAGTTTTTAAAAAAATAGGTGATATAGAGTCACAGCTAAGGTCCCGAGTGTCGAGCATGTCCGCACTTGGAGTTGTCTTTAACTTAGGCGATACACAGTCGCAGCTAAGTTCCTGAGTGTGGAGTTTGTCCGTACTCGGAGTAGTTTTTACTTAGGCGAAGCCAGGTTCGCAGCTAAGCCCCCGAGTGTGGAGCATGTCCGTACTCGAAGTAGTTTTTAACTTAGGCGATACAGAGTCGCAGCTAAGTTCCCGACTGTGGAGCATGTCTGCACTCGGAGTTGTATTTTACTTAGCCGAAGTAAGATTCGCAGCTAAGTTCCCGAGTGTGGAGCATGTCCATACTCGGAGTTGTTTTAACTTAGGAAACACAAAGTCGCAGCTAAGTTCCCGAGTGTGGAGCTTGTCCGTACTTGGAGTATTTTTTGACTTAGGCGATACGGAGTCGCATCTAAGTTCCCTAGTATGGAGCGTGTCCGTACGCGAAGTAGTTTTTACTTAGGCGAAGTCAGATTCGCAGCTAAGCCCCCGAGTGTGGAGCATGTCCGTACTCGAATTTGTTTTTAACTTAGGCGATACAGAGTCGCACCTAAGTTCCCGAGTGTGGAGCTTGTCCATACTTGGAGTATTTTTTAACTTAAGCGATACGGAGTCGCAGCTAAGTTCCCAAGTGTGGAGCGTCTCGTACTTGTGGTATTTTTAACTTAGGCGATACAGATTCGCAGCTAAGTTCCCGAGTCTGGAGCGTGTCTGTAATCGGAGTAGTTTTAACTTAAGCGATACAGAGTTGCAGCTAAGTTCCCGAGTGTGGAGCTTGTCCGTACAAGGAGTATTACTTAACCTAGGAGATACGGATTCGCTACTAAGTTCTCGAGTGTGGAGCGTGTCCGTACTCGGAGTAGTTTTTTACTTAGGTGAAGTCAGGTTCGCACCTAAGTCGGTCACCCACTCGGGGTTGTGGTGGTGAAGTGTTCAACTGAGCTATGGTGTATGGGACGGCTCAGTGACGAAGACGTGCCGCACGGAGTGGTGATGCACGAGGCATTTGAGTGATTTAGGCGCATCAAGCTGAGTGGTGATGCAAGGGGTGGACGTGTGATGAAGACACACTCAGCGGAGTGACGACGCATGAGGCGGCCGAGTGATGGAGACGTGTCCAACCAAGAAGCGATGTGTTGTGTGGCCAAGTGATGTGGGCGCATCTAGCAGAGTGGCGACGTGTGGGCGCGGCCATGTGATGAAGACGCGCTCGATCGAGTGACTGCGCAAGAGGCGGCGTAGTGATGGAGACGTGTCCAACAGAGTGGCGACGCATGGGGCGGCCAACTGATGTGGGCGCGTCCAGCAGAGTGGCGACGCGTGGAGCGGCCATGGGATGAAGATGCGTTCGATATAGTGACGGCGCACGAGGGGGCCGAGTGATGAAGAAGCGCTTGGAAACTAAGTGGTCGTGTAACCTGTGTACAAATATGGCACAAGCCAAAGTAAAAATTTCTCAAAGTAAAATGAGTTTGCTGAAATGATTTGTGTAAATAACACACATTGGCACCTGCTGGGTGTGCCAAGTGTTTGCTGGTTCGGAACCTGCAGGCGTCTAAAAGAGCGAAGGATCCGACTGAACTTGTTTGATTACTCGACCCAAATGAAGCGGAAGTGTAGTGTTCGGACATGAAAATAAACAACTGAATGCAGAGGTAAACCTGGTGGTGTGGCCTCCGACTGAACATCATGTGTGACTTAATTACATTTGATAATACAGAAATTACTATTTAATTTAATGCATCGTGTGAAGAATGACTTAGCTGTCAGACGGCCCGCGAGTGGCTGGGTAGTGAAGATGTTTTCAACCAATGGCAAGACGTAGGGTGGTTGAGTGATGAAGATATGCCTCATCGGGTGGCAACGCGCAGAGAGGCCGAGTGATGAAGTCGCATCCGATTGAGCGACGGTGCATGGGCGACCGAATGATGAAGCCACTTCGTATTGAGCGACGGTGCACGGGGCGACGGAATGACAAAGTTATGTCCGATCAAGCGATCACACACGAGACGGCCGAGTAATGAATTCGCGTTTGATTGAGCAACGACACACGGGGCGTCCGAGTGATGAAGTCACGTCCGGTTGAGCGACGACGCACGGGGAGACCGAGTTATGAAGTTGTGTTCGGTTGAGCGACGGCACGCGGGCGACCGTGTGATGAATACGCATCCGATGAAGTGATGAGGCGCGGGGCGACCGAATGATGAAGATGCATCCTACGGAGTGGTGGCGCAGGCCGTCCGACAATTGATGGCGCCTGGGCCGGTCAAGTCGAACATCTCGTCAAGGAGGTGTCCAAGTAAAAAGGCACGAATGATCGAGTGGCGGCATGTTATTATTCTGATTTCAAACTTCATGTTGTCGGATTTCGGGCTCTGCTAAACCCTAAAGATTCAAACTCAGGGGCGTGTATGAAGATCTCTCGCGGGCTTGCCTCACCTAACTCGCTACTCGTTGGGGATTGCAAAGAACTCACTCGATGGTGAGGAAGACACAAAACACGGTAGTTTACCCAGGTTCGGGCCGCTGGGAAGCGTAATATCCTACTCCTGCTTTGGTGGATTGCCTCTCATGGACGTTGGTGGATGAACTAGTACAGTGTTCGAGGGCTTCGGAGGCTGGGTGCCCTTTGTGTGGTGCCAGCGGTCGAATGAATGAATCTGCCCCTCCTATGAAGTAACCTACTCTCTATATATAGTGGCGGCCCCGGTCCTCTCCCCTTACCGTTTTGGCGGGATGGGATCCCACAACGAACAATTTTGAAGGGGAACAGGGGAACATGCTTCCCGTGTCCAAAAGTAGTCTTCGCTTGCAAAGTGTCTGTCAGCGTAGCAAGGACGGGTCCAGGGATGACGTCCGTCCTACTGGCGGGGCGGCGATGGCCTTGTTGCACCAGAAAGGAAACCTTTGGAAGATGCCTTGGAACCCCCGATTCCTCTTTGCCCCCTTTGCACTAAAGGGGAAACTGCTCCGTCCTGCTGTCTGCTCCTCGCCTGTCCTTCCTCCACATCATCCTTGACTCCTCAGGCTGGGTCTCACCTCGAAATATCCACCGCCCCGGAGGGGTCCTGATGAGGCCCCCCTGCGGGTCTTGGTGCTGCTCCCCCCTCGCGAGGCTTGGCCCCTCGCGAGGACCTTGCCTTGAGTGGTGTCATGCGCGATTGTGCTTGTTTGATGAAGTGGGCCAGCCCTGGGCCACAGGAGGCAGATGTGGGTACCCCCATTCCCAGACCGCCGACAGTAGCCCCCGGGCCCACGACACGCTCGGGTTAGCTTCTGGGCAAAGCCTCGGGGATGGCCCGAGGCATCGGGGCCCTAATTGCGTGCAGGCCAGGCGACACACGTGTCCAGCCGCCATGCGGTGATGCTCTCGCTCACCGAGGCATCCGGGGCGCGCTAGACCACGATGGCACGATCTCCAAGAACCGCGCCGGCCTAGGCCCAACGGCCGTCACGGACGTGACTGCTCGGTTGCAAAGTGAGGCAGCTTGGGCGGCAATGTGCCTTCCGGCCCACCTCGCGGCACCCGAGGGGCGTGCAACGCTCGCGCTCCCATGACGCTTGGTGGCCGTGGTTCGCCTATAGATATGCCCCGCCCCTGGCAAGGGGGAGGCACTGCGATCTTGAGCTTCCTCTTTGCTTCCTTTGCTCCACCGAGAAAAACCTCTTCTCCCCTTCATTTCTTCATCTTATATGGCATCTCCAGGAGGCGATCCTGGCAGGGGGGAATGTGCGGCTCCATCAGCGCCCTCATTCACGCCGGGAGGAGCGGGGGGGGGGGGGGGGGCTCAGGGTCGCCGTGCGTCAGACGCCGCTGGGCTCTGATCAATGAGTATGTTCCTCGTTTGCACCCCCTTTCCTTGCTGTCCCCTCCGCTGCTTTGTGGTTGATCTTCCCTTTTCTCCAGAGCGCCTGTAGCCAAGAATCGCAAGCTCGACGAGCCAGGACGAAGTGGAGGCCAAGGCGGAGTTGCCGTCGCTACAGAGACAGGTCCAGGAGGCGCCCGACGCTGTTTAGGCCGCCCAGGACAAGGCGCCGAACTCCCGGATGATGGAGTCCCAGCGTGCCAAGCAGTGCGAGAGCATCGTCGGCGGGCGGGAGGCGCGATGTGCCGATTCGTGGGGGATGCCCCGGCGCTGCAATGGGTGAGCAGCGACGGGGGCTACCTCGCCTTCTTCCAGAAGATGGTGGAGACGCAGGAGGCCGGCATCTCCCACGTGGAGGAGGACAACGCGTCCGACGTGCGCAAGCTTCTGGGCCTTGCCTTGAGACTCGTCTTCTCCAACCCGCGCCGCCTCGTCCTGCAGCTTGATCTCCAGTGCGTCGTCGAGCCGGTGCCCACTGAGTTCCGGCGTCTTCTCCGGGGCGAAGTGCGCCCGCGTGTGGATGCCCTGTTGGAGCGATACGTCCGGGTGCATGTCTCAAGTGAGGAGGAGGGATACGACGCCGAGCGTACCGGCGCCAAGGGCAGTGTCGACGGCCTCTCTCCCTAGGCGTCCCCCAGCTTTTGTTTTCCTGCCCCTGTAATGTTGGACCATGAACTCTCCCCTGTCGAGCGTTGGACTTTTGTATGTTACCTTCGTTGTTCTCCCTTTTTCCTTTCGCTCTCGAATCGATGGCTGGCTCGCTAGTAGTCATTGCGGCTTGGCTTCCTTGCATGGGGCTCGTCGATGACACACCATTGCTTGGGAGGAACGGCGGCCAGGGCCCTCAGCAGGTCGCATCTTCCCGAGGCATCGTTTGTGCCGCGGCACGCTTGGTCAATGGCCTTTTACCTTGCCGTAGCTTAGTCCTTAGGGCCTGAATCCTTTCGTTAGTACTTGTGTTTTTAATTCGCTCTTGGCTTGACGCGAAACCATATGGCCCTCGTCTGGGCCTACGGGGTACTTAGCTCGTGGGTTTGCGTCGGTCCCTTCCGCGATTCCTCCTGAGTAGCTCCTGCTTTGTCGGTGCGATGGAGTGGAGACCCTTTTGGCACTCCATGTCTGTGGGTCCCGGTCCCGCACATTTCCCTCCCCCGTGAAGCGCAAACAGTTACCAAGGTTGTTCCTCACGGGGAAAAGCCCCATCGCCCTGGTTGCCGACATGGGCCACACCTGGGTGGCCGAGTGGCTTTGTGACCAGTAAGGCCCCTGAGGCATGTTGCTGAGGAGCCCCCCTTGACACTCAAGCCGCTGTACAACGACAGGCCCCGGTCCCACACATTTCCCCACTGCCGTTAGGTTCCACGCACTTCACGGGGCGGGGTCCCGCCGCCCCCGACAACGACCAGAGCTCCAGGACGGCACCAGGGGTGGCGAGTGGCCTTATGACCGGTAAGGCTCCTAAAGCGGTGCCCAGGAACCCCCTTTGGCACTCGAGCGATTCTCCATGCCGTCCCTTTGGTCATCGCCACAGGGCGCCCTGAGCCCTCCCGAGAATCTTTGTGGTGGTATTGTGCTTTGATCCGGGCCCCCGAGCGGGGAGCGACCGCTGAAAATGTTTGCCCCTGGGATGGCAAGTCCTTGATTTCACGCTCATTGGTGCCTAGGGGCGGTGCGGAGCGTTCAGCTCCTCATAAAATGTCATCCAGAAAAGGAGGCTTCCAAGCTGGCGAAACAAGAAAGCGCAAGAGAAAATCCCCCCCCCCTCCGCTTTTGTTTTTCAAACATCAACTTTCGAAATCGATAAAGTTAAGTGCAGCAAAGGAGAATTCAAGCTCTAGGAAGAAGCAAGGAAACGCCGCGTCCGACACCTAGGTTATTCTGTGCCACTATTTCCCCCAGCTCAGAGCAGAGGGCTTCCACTAGGCGTGGGAAGGACCCCTGCGCGTCCTCGGGGGGTGGGGCAGGCATATACAGTCGTAGCTCGTTATTATGTGAGAGTATCACGGGGGGTGTATCCAGGAGGTCGTGAGGATGCTTTGGCCTCGCGTGTGTCCCTACCCCCTAGGTATAGGTGCGTGATTCCTTTTGAGTTGATTGCCTATGTATTCTCCCCAGCGCGGAGCGTAGGGCTGCCACTAGGCGTGGGGGGACCCCTCCGCGTCCTCAGGGGGCCCCGGGCGTATACAGCCACAACTCATTATTACGTGAGAGTGTCATGGGATGAAGTAGGTTGCGGAAGGATTGAAGGACGATGCAGAGGTGCCACAGGTTGATGCAGGTCCCGTGGGGACTGTAGGGCGAACGCGAGGGCGCTCCGGCCTCGCAATGTTTCCTCCTTGGGGGTGGTTTGCCTGGGGCCTTTCGAGCCCCCGCCCGCTCTTTCTCCTGAGACTAGTTGACGGCTTTTCTACTTCTCTACGTTGGCAGGTCCCTGTCCCGCGCATTGCCCGACCGCCGTTGCATACGGCCGAATGACGGACGCAGCTATGTGGTCAAGCCCTGCCACCCCTGATAACGACCGAATGTCCGCGGATGGCATCAAGGGTGGTTGGTGGCCTTATGATCGGTACGGCTCCCGAGGCTCGATGCTTAGGAGCCCACTTTGACGTTGGAGGGGCATTGCTGATACGTCCATTTTGCATCATGCTTTCATGTTGATATTTATTGCTTTTTGGGCTGCTATATTACTTGTGGTACCATATTTATGCCTTTTCTATCTTATTTTGCAAGGTTTATTTGAAGAGGGAGAATTCAGGCAGCTGGAATTCTGGACTGGAAGAGGAGAAAATCCTAGTGCACTGTTGTGCACATCTCCAAATGCCCTAAAAACTTACGTGGATTTTTTTGGAATATATTAAAAATACTAGGCGAAAGAACTACCAGAGGGGGGCCACCAGGGCCCCACAAGCCCCCACCCTGCCACCACCCCCCTTGGTGGCGGTGGGCAAGCTTGTGGGCTGCCTGAAGGCCCACTAGCCCCCTCTTTTGCTATATGAAACGTCCTGGTCTGGAAAAAATCAAGAGGGAGCTTTTTCATGGTTTCGCCGCCGCCACGAGGCGGAACTTGAGCAGATCCAATTTAGAGCTCCGGCAGGACGATCCTGCTGGGGAAACTTCCCTCCCGGAGGGGGAAATCGTCGCCATCGTCATCACCAACACTCCTCTCGTCGGAGGGGGGGCATCTTCATCAGCACCATCTCCTCTCCAATCCCTAGTTCATCTCTTGTAACCAATCTTCGTCTCGCAACTCTGATTGGTACTTGTAAGGTTGCTAGTAGTGTTGATTACTCTTTGTAGTTCATGCTAGTTGGATTACTTGGTGGAAGAGTTTATGTTCAGATCCTTGATGCTATTCATTACACCTCTGGTCATGATTATGATTAGGTCTTGTGAGTAGTTACTTTTGTTCCTGAGGACATGGGATAAGTCATGTTAATAATAGTCATGTGAATTTGATATTCGTTTGGTATTTTGATATGATGTATGTTGTCTTTTCCTCTAGTGGTGTTATGTGAACGTCGACTACATAACACTTCACCATATTTGGGCCTAGAGGAAGGCATTGGGAAATAGTAAGTAGATGATGGGTTGCTGGAGTGACAGAAGCTTAAACCCCAGTCTATGCGTTGCTTCGTGAGGGGCTGATTTGGATCCACTAGTTTAATGCTATGGTTAGATTTTGTCTTAATTCTTCTTTTGTAGTTGCGGATGCTTGCAAGAGAGGTTAGTCATAAGTGAAATGCTTGTCCAAGTAAGGGCAGTACCCAAGTGCCGGTCCACCCACATACCAAATTATCAAAGTAACGAACGTGAATCATATGAACATGATGAAACTAGCATGACAGAAATTCCCGTGTGTCCTCGGGAGCATTTTTCCTCCTATAAGACTTTGTTCAGGCTTGTCCCTTGCTACAAAAGGGATTGGGCCACTTGCTGCACCGTTGCTACTACTTGTTACTTGTTACTTTTTGCTCGCTACGTTTCACCTCGCTACACAATCACTTGTTACCGCTACTTTCAGTGATTGCAGTTATTACCTTGTTGAAATCCGTTTATCAGAGCCTTCTGCTCCTCGTTGGGTTCGACACTCTTACTGATCGAAAGGACTAGATTGATCTCCTATACTTGTGGGTTATCAAGACTCTTTTCTGGTGCCGTTGCCGGGGAGTGAAGCACCTTTGGTAAGTGGAAATTGGTAAGGAAACATTTATATACTGTGCTGAAATTTATTGTCACTTGTCACTATGGAAACTCTTCCTTTGAGGAGTTTGTTCAGGGTATATTCCCCACAAAAAGAAGCACGAGGAGTTGCTCCTCAACCTGAGGTACCTACTGAAAATATCTTTGGGTATGCTTGAGAAACTGTTGGCTAATCCTTTGACAGGAGATGGATCTTCACATCCAGACTTTCATCTAATCTATGTACATGAAGTTTGTAGTTTATTTAAGCTTGCAGGTTTGCCCGAGGATGAGGTAAATAAGAAAGTCTTTCCATTATCTTTGAAGGATAAGGCGTTGACATGGTATAGGCTATGTGATGATGCTGGATCATGGGGCTACAATCGGTTGAAATTGGAATTTCATCAAAAGTTCTATCCTATGCATTTAGTACATCGTGATCGGAACTTTATTTGTAACTTTTGGCCTCGTGACAGGGAAAGCATAGCTCAAGCTTGGGGGAGGCTTAAATCAATGCTATATTCATGCCCCAATCATGAGCTCTCGAGAGAAATCATCACTCAAAACTTTTATGCTCGGCTTTCTCATGAAGATCGTACTATGCTTGACACTTCTTGTGCCGGTTCTTTTATGAAGAAGGATATTGATCACAAGTGGAATCTATTGGAGAGAATCAAATGCAACTCTAAAGATTGGGAGATGGAGGAAGGTAAGGAGTCAGGTATGAATTTCCAGTTTGATTGTGTTAAATCTTTTGTTGAGACAAACACTTCTAGAGATTTTAGCGCTAAGTATGGACTTGACTCTGAGATAGTAGCTTCTCTTTGTGAATCTTTTGCTGCTCATGTTGATCTTCCCAAAGAGAAGTGGATTAAATATCATCCTCCTGTAGAAAGCAACATGGCCAAAACCAATCTAGTTGAGGAGAAACTCATAGCTTTTAGTGATCATGTTATTCCTTGTGCTTACACTGAGAAACCACCATACCCTTCTAGGATAAAGGATTATTCTAAAGCTCCAACTATGATACGTAAGGGTTACATTAGACCACCTGCACCCCCTGAGGAGATTAGAGTTGAACCTAGTGTTGCTATTATCAAAGATCTCTTAGGCGAAGACGTAGACGGGCATGTTACCAAATTCTCTAAGGACTCCGCTAGAATTGCTAAACCTCACACGAAAGACAAACGCGGACCTATAGTTGGCCTGCCCGTTGTTTCTGTTAAGATAGGTGATCACTGTTACCATGGTTTATGTGATATGGGAGCTAGTGTTAGTGCAATACCCCATTCTCTCTATGATGAAATCAAAGATGAGATTGCACCTGCTGAGTTAGAACCCATTGATGTCACTATTACGCTAGCTAATAGAGACATTATCTGCCCTCTAGGAATTGTGAGAGACGTAGAAGTCCTGTGTGGTAAGACGAAGTATCCTACTGATTTCCTCGTCCTTGGTACTGCACAAGATAGCTTTTGTCCCATCATATTTGGTAGACTCTTTCTCAACACTGTCAATGCTCACATTGATTGCATTAAGCAGACTGTCACAGTAAGTTTCAATGGTGTGTCTCATGAATTTAACTTCTCCAAGTTTGGAAGACAAACCCATGAAAGAGAGTCGTCTGGTAGAGATGAAATCATTGCTCTTGCCTCTATTGCCGCACCTCCTACGGATCCTTTAGAGCAATATCTGCTTGAGCATGAAAATGATATGCATATGGAGGAGAGAGATGAGATAGATAGAATTGTCTTAGAACAACATCCTATTCTCAAGAATGATCTGCGTGTTGAATTGCTTGGGGATCCTCCCCCACCAAAGGGTGATCCTGTGTTCGAGCTTAAACAGTTGCCGGATACTCTTAAGTATGCCTATCTTGATGAGAAGGAGATATATCTTGTCATTATTAGTGCTCTCCTCTTAGAGCGCGAAGAGAAGAAGTTACTAAAAACTCTGAGGAAGCACCGCACTGCTATTGGATATACTCTTGATGATCTTAAGGGTATTAGTCCTACTCTATGTCAGCACAAGATTAAAATCGATCATTACTTTAAACCAGTTGCTGATCATCAAAGGAGATTAAATCCTAAGATGAAAGAGGTCGTTAGAAAAGAAATATTAAAGCTTATGGAAGCAGGAATCATTTATCCTGTTGCATATAGTGATTGGGTAAGTTTGGTACATTGCGTACCTAAGAAGGGAGGTATTACCGTCGTTCCTAATGATAAGGATGAACTAATCCCACAAAGGATTATTACCGGCTATAGAATGGTGATAGACTTCCGGAAACTGAACAAGGCAACCAGGAAAGATCATTATCCTTTGTCGTTCATCGACCAAATGCTAGAAAGCCTATCAAAGCACACACACTTCTGCTTTCTAGACGGTTATTCAGGTTTCTCGCAAATACCTGTTGCACAATCTGATTAGGACAAAACAAATTTCACCTGCCCTTTCGGTACCTTTGCCTATAGACGTATGCCTTTTGGCTTATGTAATGCACCTGCCACCTTCCAAAGATGTATAATGGCTATATTCTCTGACTTTTGTGAAAAGATTGTCGAGGTTTTCATGGATGACTTCTCCGTTTACGGGTCTTCCTTTGATGATTGCCTCAGCAACCTTGATCGAGTCTTATAGAGATGCGAAGAAACCAAACTCGTCTTGAATTGGGAGAAGTGCCACTTTATGGTTAATGAAGGTATCGTCTTAGGACACAAAATCTCTGAAAGAGGCATTGAAGTTGATAAGGCTAAGGTTGATGCAATTGAGAAAATGCCTTGCCCCACAGATATCAGAGGTATACGAAGTTTCCTAGGTCATGCTGGTTTCTATAGAAGGTTCATTAAAGACTTCTCTAAGATTTCTAGGCCTCTTACCAACCTCTTGCAGAAGGATGTTCCTTTTGCTTTTGACGAGGATTATGAGGAAGCCTTCAAAAAACTTAAGAATGCTTTGATAACCGCACCTATTGTTCAACCACCTGAATGGAACTTTCCCTTTGAAATCATGTGTGACGCTAGTGATTATGTTGTTGGTGCTGTTCTAGGACAAAGAGTTGACAAGAAGTTGAATGTCATTCACTACGCTAGTAAAACTCTAGACAGTGCCCAAAGAAATTATGTCACTACGGAGAAGGAATTTTTAGCAGTCGTGTTTGCATGTGAAAAGTTCAGATCTTATAAAGTTGACTCCAAAGTCACTATTCACTCTGATCTTGCTGCTATTAAGTACCTTATGGAGAAGAAGGACGCTAAGCCTAGGCTGATCAGATGGGTTCTCCTGCTACATGAATTTGATTTGCACGTCGTTGACCGAAAGGGTGCTGATAACCCTGTAGCAGATAACTTGTCTAGGCTAGAGAATGTCCTTGATGACCCACTACCTATTGATGACAGCTTTCCTGATGAGCAATTAAATGTCATCCGCACTTCACATAGTGCACCGTGGTATGCCGATTATGCAAACTATATCGTAGCCAAATACATACCACCCAGTTTCACCTATCAACAAAAGAAGAAATTCTTCTTTGATTTGAGACACTACTTTTGGGATGATCCTCACCTTTATAAGGAAGGAATAGATGGTGTTATTAGACGTTGTGTGCCTGAACATGAACAGGGACAGATCTTGCAGAAGTGTCATTCCGAAGCCTACGGAGGACACCATGCTGGTGATAGAACTGCCCTTAACGTATTGCAATCAGGTTTCTATTGGCCCACTCTGTTCCAGGATGCTCGTAAGTTTGTCTTGTCTTGTGACGAATGCCAAAGAATAGGGAACATCAGTAAGCGTCAAGAGATGCCTATGAACTATTCACTTGTCATTGAACCATTTGATGTCTGGGGCTTTGATTATATGGGACCCTTCCTGAGTTCCAATGGGTACACTCACATCTTAGTAGCTGTGGATTACGTTACTAAGTGGGTAGAAGCTATCCCCACTAAAAAAGCTGATCACCACACCTCTATTAAGATGCTTAAAGAAGTCATATTCCCAAGATTTGGAGTCCCTAGATACTTGATGACTGATGGCGGTTCACACTTCATTCATGGTGTTTTCCGCAAGATGCTAGCTAAGTATGATGTCAACCATAGAGTTGCATCTCCTTATCATCCTTAGTCTAGTGGTCAAGTGGAGTTGAGTAATAGGGAGATCAAGTTGATCCTACAAAAGACCATCGATAGATCTCGAAAGAACTGGTCTAGCAAACTTTATGATGCACTATGGGCTTATAGGACTGCTTATAAGAATCCCATGGGCATGTCACTTTATAAAATGGTTTACGGTAAGGCATGTCATTTACCTCTTGAGCTGGAACACAAAGCTTATTGGGCAATCAAAGAGCTCAACTTTGATTTCAAACTTGCCGGTGAGAAGCGGTTGTTCGATATCAGCTCGTTAGATGAATGGAGAGCCCGGGCATATGAGAATGCCAGGTTGTTCAAGGAGAAGGTTAAGAGATGGCATGACAAACGAATACAGAAACGAGAGTTCGATGTAGGTGATTATGTCTTGCTATACAATTGTCGTTTGAGATTCTTTGCAGGCAAGCTTCTCTCTAAATGGCAAGGTCCCTATGTTGTCGAGGAAGTATATCGTTCTGGTGCCATCAAAATCAATAACACGGAAGGAAATTTTCCTAGAGTGGTAAATGGGCAAAGAATCAAACATTACATCTCTCGTACTCCCATAAATGTTGAGACCAATATCATCAATGTCATAACTCCATAGGAGTACATAAGGGATGTTTATCAGCGTGTTTCAGACCTTGAAAACGAAGATGTATGTGTTTCGGCAAGAAATTGGACTCCGATACTTTTCCAATAGGAAATTTCCTCAGTTTTGGAATTTTTGGAAAATTAGAAAAATAAAAAGCAGTCCGGAGAGCAAACGAGGCAGCCACAAGGGCCCACCCCGCTACCACCCCTTGGTGGCGGTGGGCAAGCTTGTGGGCACCTCGTGTGCCTCCCGGACTCCGTTTTCTTGCGGAGGACTCCTTCTGGCCCATAAAAAATCAATATATAGTCGCCCGAAGGTTTTGATCTCCGTATCGCGCAGTTTTCCTCTGTTTTCGTTTCGAGCTTGTTGTCCGCCGCAGATTTAGGTCAAGATGTCTTCTCAAGATTCAGAAGAACAGATCTATGTGGCCGATGATCGTGCTAACTCTAGGATTAATTTGGACTTGGTACCATATGGCTGGACCACTGATGAGGAAGAGGACTATGAGCCCAAAGGGAAGGAGCAAACGAGTTCCGGTGAAGAGGAGGCTCCTCTACCTCAACCTGCAAACACCCATGTGGAGTTCAAGAAGTCAAGCCTCCCTGACCATAGGAAGAAGCCTAAGACCTTGTTTATCCCTTCTCATTTCTTGCAGGAGAGTAAGGAGGAGCTTTGCCATAGAGTTTTGAAATTTGAGGAGGAAAATGACGATCTAAGGGAGCAGAACTTTTTGCTCAAGTGGAAATTGGACAAGCTCAAGACTGCTCCAACAACACCTCCATCACCACCAAAGGAAGACAACTAAGCATTGGTATGGGAAACCCCTTGGCTTCTGCCAAGCTTGGGGAGTTGCCCCGGTATCGTATCACCTTTACATCTTTTGCTTTTACCTTTGTTTTAGTTCTTTCCTTTTCAGTTTTTATTTCTTCTTTTAGAGGAATAAGTCTTTAGTTTTTAGTTTGACTCTTTTGTTTTTGTCTCTCCCCCGATGTATTTGAGCTTACGAGCTATATAATAAAGAGTGTCTCAGTCAAGGGCTTTGCTTTGTGCCATGATCAATAGTATGAAAAGAACGATAGCATGAAAAATCATGAGACGATCTTATGGAAAGTGATAACTTCACTTAGGACACGTATGATGATTGAAACTTGTTGAGAATAAATCAACATAGACCTTAGTCAATGTTGCAATTAATAAGAAGTAATAAGGAAAGAGAGGTTCACATATAAATATATCATCTTAGACACTTTTTACAATTGTGAGCACTCACCAAACTATTACATGCCTAGGAGTAGATGTTGGACAAGGAAGACAACATAATGAATTGTGTTTGCTTGGTTCCAAACAATGTTATATGATTAGAGATCCCTTAGCATGTGATGGTTGCTTCCACCTCATGTTAGCCAAAACTCCCGCACCAAGTAGAGATACTACTTGTGCATCCATAAGCCTCCAACGCAGTTTTGCCATGAGAGTCCACCATACCTACCTATGGATTGAATAAGATCCTTCAAGTAAGTTGTCATCGGTTCAAGCAATAAAAATTGCTCTCTAATATGTATGCTCTATTAGTGTGTGTAAAATAAGCTTTGTACGAACCTGTGGTGAGGAAGACATAAAAGCGATAGACTGCATAATAAAGTTCTTTATCACAGGAGGCAATATAAAGTGACGTTCCTCCGCACTAAGAGGACACACATTCAAACCTCAAAAGCGCATGACAACCTCTGCTTCCCTCTACGAAGGGCCTATCTTGTGCCTTTACTTTTTACCGTTGTAAGAGTCATGGTGATCATCACCAATTCCCTTTTTGCCTTTGTCTTGGCTACCGTCACATGCTTGGGAAAGACCTATATTCATATATCAACTTGGAGTTGAGTACTCATGCTTTATTATTGTTGACTTTACCCTTGAGGTAAACCGTAGGGAGGCAAAACTATAAGCCCCTATCTTCCTCTGTGTCCAGCTGAAACTTTGACACCATGAGTACCACGTAAGTTGAAACAATTGTGGAAAACAAAAGAGATGATTGAGTATGTGGGTTTGCCTTACAAACTCCTATTTGACTCTTTCTGATGTTGTGATAAATTGCAATTGCTTCAATGACTATGGACTATTGTTGGTTACTTCTCCGTAAGGTTTTTTGCTTCATGCTTTGCTTTGTGAAGGAATTGTTACTTTCCCATAAGAATCTTTATGATGTATTGCTGTTCTATGTGTGATCATGATGCCCTCATGTCCGTATTTTGGTTTATCGACACCTTCGTCCCCAAACATGTGGACATGTTTATGGAACTTGGTTTTCGCTTGAGGACAAGCAAGGTCTAAGCTTGGGGGAGTTGATACGTCCATTTTGCATCATGCTTTCATGTTGATATTTATTGCTTTTTGGGCTGGTATATTACTTGTGGTACCATATTTATGCCTTTTCTCACTCATTTTTCAATGTTTATTTGAAGAGGGAGAATTCAGGCAGCTGGCATTCTGGACTCGAAGAGGAGAAAATCCTAGTCCACTATTCTGCACATCTCCAAATGCCCTGAAAATTTACGTGGATTTTTTCTGGAATATGTTAAAAATACTAGGCGAAAGAACTACCGGAGGGGGGCCACCAGGGCCCCACAAGCCCCCACTCCGCCACCACTGGCCTGGTGGCGGTGGGCAAACTTGTGTGCTGCCTGAAGGCCCACTAGCCCCCCTCTTTTTCTATATATATATATATATATATTAATCTTTATTATTCATGTACATATTATTATTCAATTTTTTTATGTTGTACTAATTTGTTTTAATCTTTATCATGGCAGGTCACCAAGTGTGGAAAGATGGTGGGCGCTGGTCCAGATCACTCGACGGGTTCTTCCCAAGCGCCCCGCACGAGGGGTGGTACTTCCCTTCCACCCCTATCTCTCCGTAGAGCCTTGGCAGATAGTCTGTCGACACCACCAGTGGGTTCTTCTTCGTCGGCGGCATTGCACACTGGGAGAGGTGCTCGTCGGGTAGGGAAGAAGGGGAAGGGTACAGGGAGAGGTGGTGGCCACGGAAGATCCAGGAGGATTGTTGAGCCGTCCTCGCCACCACCACCAGCTCATTCACCCGAGCATATGACTACTATGGTCGACCCGTTTGCGGAGGAGGCTACGGGGACTCCGTTCCAGGAGCCTGGTGTTGACGGGCATTCGTCCCATGAGACTCCGGTCCAGAAGCAGCCTCGGGTCGAGGTGCATTCGGCCCATGAGACTACGGTTCCGGAGGCTTCACCCGACGTGGAGAGGCCCGGATGGGAGACCTGGACGGATCGTACTGAGTTGCCGGATTGGACCGAGGGTCTGGGTGGCTCAGGGGGCGGGGATGGTGGGGATCAGCTTACGGATAGTGAAGGCGATGTGCAGGTGAACGGGGCCACCGTGTACAAGCGTGGTAGTACACGTCTCCCGGTCGCGCTGGCTAAGCGCGAGCACATGCCGGTGATTAAACCTGAAGGAGATAGGTAAGTACATTTACTCTTTTTAGCTTTTGCCTTCAAGTTTGTTCAAATATCTAATGCGTTGACCTTATCATACTGCAGGGGATGGGTACACCCTCTTGGAGTCCGCAGGCCGAACTCCGTCCTTGGTGTGCTTTGTCGGACAAATTTCCCGGGGTTTGTCACGTTGCCTGGTGAGGGTCAGGTTCCTACACTAGGATTTTCCTGGGAGCACTAGCAGGCTGCGCAGGCCCCGCCGGAGGAGATTATAGATGGTGTCTTGTGCCACACGAGGGCCGAGATGGTGATCAAGAGCTTTTGGGTAAATTATCCTTTTACACAATCTAAAATTAACAATATAGCTAATTATTGTACTAATCAGTGTTTTCACGTTTGATTGCAGACCTTCTATAGGTGTGAGGATGGATATGAGGAGGAGGCGGCCAGGGTTCTCGAGGCCGAGTGTAGGCGGTTACTACAGAACTTGCGCCACGAGGCTCGGCCGCAGGCTATTCTAGATTACTACGCCAGGCGTGGTATTGAGAAGCAGAAGAAGGATTGCCGCACAAAGTTTCTGAAGAAGGAGCAATACATGAAGGATCGACGTAGCCAAATGGTTGGTGTGCCACACCATCAAGGCAGCGCCAGCTTACTTTAGTTTGGACGAAACTAGGTATGTGATTTGCTTCATGATTCATGCAATTCATTTTTCATGCTAATATTTTGTTCCTCTCTTTTAGGCGCATCACAATAAGACGGAGATTGCACACTTGTATGACATTTATGGCATGGCTCATACTGCCTCGTACAAGAAGGCGAAGGCATTCTCTGAGTCTGACCTGGATGATCGCAATAACTTCACCAACATATCATCCCACCAGAAGCTCGTGGCATACAGGGACGCGGGGAAGGCTACGAAAGGCGATGACTTTAACCCTAGCCAGGAACCTTTGGATCCAGAGCTGGTGATGATATCTGGTGGCGGGAGGCCCCGTGGCTCGTTAACCATTGGAGATGGGATAATACATTGTCCACTCACTCTCCCGGAGATCAAGGCGCACCAGTCGAGCAGCTGTCCTGAGATAATGCATCGTCCACGGCCAGTCGATCTTGCCATCGAGGTTAGTTGTACGGACTAAGAACACTTTCATCCATTTCATTATGTGTGTCACCATAGATCATTACTGTGGTAACGAGGAATGGTGTTTCAGGCTGCTCTTCAGAAAGAGAGATTGGCAAACCAGGCTGCTCTTGAGAAAGAGAGATTGGCAAGCTAGGCTGCTCTTGAGGCTGCTCTTGAGAAAGAGAGGTTGGCAAGTCAGGCTGCTCTTGATGAGAGGGACCAGACCACGACACGATTAATTGAGGAGGAGAGGTCCCGGAATGAGGCGGGTCAACGGGACCTATACGAGCTTTTTGTGGTAAGTTTTTTTTCACACTAGCCAAATCATGTGTGTAATGTATGTTTCGTTACTAACTAATACGACCCATTCTTCAGGGTATGTGCGAGAAGAGCGGTCAAGTCCCTCCGCCGATGCCCGTCTTCTCTTCGATTGGCACGGTGAGTTTCATTATAAACTAGTATTAATAATTGAGTGTCATCATGCTAACTGAGACATTGCAAAATATCTATTGTGCAGAATAACTCCCGAGCGGCATCCCACGACCCTTCTCCAGGCATTTCTCCTCCTTGATGACCACTACGGTAAGTTTCTCTTCTCCTCTTTCATATTCTCCTTGCCTTAATTTCCCCAACAATGACATAATTAGCCCATTTATATCCAAAAATACATAGTTAGCTAATTTAGCTCCAAGAAGAGGAGAAGAAATAGGAAAAATGAAAAGAAAGAAGAAGAAGAAGAAGAAGAAGAGAAGAAGTAGGAGGAGGAGGAGGAGGAGAAGGAGGAGACGGCCAAGGACCTTCTAGTCCTTCTCCTCCTCCTCCTCCTTCTCCTCCTTCTTCTTTATTTCTTCTTCTTCTCCTCCTCCTCCTCTTTCTTCTCCTCTTTCATATTCTCCTTGCCTTAATTTCCCCAGCAATGACATAATTAGCCCATTTAGCTCCAAAATTGCATAATAAGCTCAAAATGGCATAAGAACCTTGGTTAGCTCATTAATATTATATACTTAGCTTGTTTTCCTCTAAAATGAGATAATTAGCCCATTAAGCTCCAAAAAGACATAGTTAGCTAATTTAGCTCCAAGAAGAGGAGAAGAGTATAATAAATAGGAAAAATGAAAAGAAAGAAGAAGAAGAAGAAGAAGAGAAGAATGAGAAGGAGGAGGAAGAGGAGGAGGAGAAGGAGGAGAAGGCCAAGGACCTTCTAGTCCTTCTCCTCCTCCTCCTCCTCCTCCTTATCCTACTTCTTTATTTCTTCTTCTTCTCCTCCTACTCCTCTTTCTTATCCTCTTTCATATTCTCCTTGCTTTAATTTCCCCAACAATGACATAATTAGTCCATTTAGCTCCAAAATGCCATAATAAGCTCAAAATGGCATAAGAACCTTGGTTAGCTCATTAATATTATATACTTAGCTTGTTTTCCTCTAAACTGAGATAATTAGCCCATTTAGCTCCAAAAAGACATAGTTAGCTAATTTAGCTCGAAGAAGAGGAGAAGAGGATAAGAAATAGGAAAAATGAAAAGAAAGAAGAAGAAGAAGAAGACAAGAAGGAGGAGGAGGAGGAGGAGAAGGAGGAGAAGGCCAAGGACCTTCTAGTCCTTCTCCTCCTCCTCCTCCTCCTTCTCCTCCTTCTTCTTTATTTCTTCTTCTTCTCCTCCTCCTCCTCCTCTTTCTTCTCCTATTTCATATTCTCCTTGCCTTAATTTCCCCAACAATGACATAATTCACCCATTTAGCTCCAAAATGCCATAATAACCTCAAAATGGCATAAGAACCTTGGTTAGCTCATTAATATTATATACTTAGCTTGTTTTCCTCTAAAATGGGATAATTAGCCCATTTAGCTCCAAAAATACATAGTTAGCTAATTTAGCTCCAAGAAGAGGAGAAGAGGAGAAGAAATAGGAAAAATGAAAAGAAAGAAGAAGAAGAATAAGAGAAGAAGAAGGAGGAGGAGGAGGAGGAGAAGGAGGAGAAGGCCAAGGACCTTATAGTCCTTCTCCTCCTCCTCCTACTTCTCCTCCTTCTTCTTTACTTATTCTTCTTCTCCTCCTCCTCCTCTTTCTTCTCCTCTTTCATATTCTCCTTGCCTTAATTTCCCCAATAATGATATAATTAGCCAATTTAGCTCCTAAAAGACATTATAAGCTCAAAATGGCATAAGAACCTTGGTTAGCTCATTAATATTATATACTTAGCTTGTTTTCCTCTATAATGACATAATTAGCCCATTTAGCTCCAAAAAGACATAGATAGCTAATTTATCTCCAAGAAGAGGAGAAGAGAGAAAAGAAGGAAGAAGAAGAAGAAGAGAAGAAGAGAAGGAGAAGGAGAAGGAGAAGAAGAAGAAGGAGGAGGAGAAGAAGAGAAGAAGAAGGAGAAGGAGGAGAAGAAGGAGAAGGAGCCCTCCTTCTTCTCCTTCTTCTTATCTCCTCCTTGTTCTCCTTTTCCTTCAATTCTTTTTTCTTCTTCTCCTCCTCCTTCTCCTTCTCCTTCTCCTTCCCCTCCTCCTCCTCCTCCTCCTCCTTCTTGTTTTTCTTCTCCTTGTTCTCTTCTTCCTTCTTCTCTTTCTTATTCAATTTAGCTTATTTGTCATATATATGTTGTTGCTGTTCTTCTTCTGGCTTTCTTATTCCCATTTTACAGATAGGATGTACTACATGCATGGAAGCTGGCATTGGAGTGCTTTAGTTTCCATTTTTATTTGAGTTGATGAACAATGTGGAACTATATGTATATGTATATATGGATGAACAAAATATGTGCAACTATATGTATGTATATATGGATGAAACTTTGTATGTGTTGGTTCTTTTGATATATGGGATGTACGTTGATGAACAAATGGCATTGATGAGCTTTATATGTATATCATATATGTGTTGTGACCTATTTATCATATATGTGCTATGAATTATATGTATAGGTGTTGTTAAATAGAAAAAATTAAAAAAAATGTGACAATATAGGCTCTTTGTCGTCTGCCAGCTGATGGCAAAGGCCTTTGCCGTCAGCTGGCCGACGACAAAGGTGCCACGTGGCGCCCAGCTGTGCAACCTGGGTAGTAGCAGCTGGCCATATAGTATCTTTGTCGTCTCCTTCCAGGGGGGTAGACGGCAAAGAAGAGGGCACAGAGGAGGGGGGAGGCGTAGGCAGACGACAAAGAGTGGAGGGGGGAGGAGGAGGAGGCAGACGAAAAAGAAGAGGGGGAGGTAGACGACAAAGAAGAGGGGGGGAGGCAGACGACAAAGACGAGGGGGAGGCAGACGGCAAAGCCTCCGTTAGCCCCTAACGGAGGCAACGCCTGTCGGCTGCCGTCTCGATCACTTTTTGCTGACTGCTCCTATGAAAAGCTAACCGCAAAGCTCTTTGCCGTCCACTTTGGGGAGACAGATGGCAAAGAAGGTACGATGCCGTCGTAGGCTGACGCAGAAATTTTCCCGGCCGTGAGATTCTTTGACGTCTGTGGTATTTTCTTTGCCGTCCGGGATTTACTCTTTCCCGTCTGTGATGGCAGACGGCAAAGAAGCTAATTCCTGTAGTGAATGAGGATGCCACGTCCCACAGATATGCAAAAGGAGAAAGATGTGGACAATGATATTTTCAAGCTGAAATTATTTCCGTTCTCTTTGCGTGATCATGCTAAAATCTGGTTTTCATCTTTGGCACAAAATAATATTGACTCTTGGAACAAGTGCGAAGATCCTTTTATCACAATGTATTTTCCTCCCATAAAAAATATTTCTCCTACAAATCAGGTTAAGAATTTTAAACAACTTGAGCATGAGCATGTTGCCCAACCTTGGGAAAGGATGAAATTGATGATAAGAAATTGCCCAACTCATGGTTTAAATTTGTGGATGATCATACAAATTTTATATGCGGGGTTGGATTTTTTTTCTAGAAATGTTTTATATTCCTCTGCGGGTGGTACTTTTACGGAAATTACTTTGGGTGATGCTACTAAATTTCTTGATAATACTATGGCTAATTATTCACAATGGCATACTGAAAGAGCTCCTACTAGTAAAAAAGTTATTTGTATTGAAGAAATTGGTGCTTTGAGTGGAAAAGTTGATGCTCTTATGTAATTGGTTGCTTGTAAGGATGGACCTATTGATCCTAATGATGTGACTTCGTCTACTTTGATTGAGGAAAATAATGACCCCGAGATGTGAATTTTATCTCGCAAAATAATTTTAATAACAGTGCCTATATGATAAATTTTAATACTAGGCCGTATCTTGGAAGTTCTTCAAATAATTATGGTAATTCCTATGGTAATTCTCATAATAATGATGCTAGGATACCATATGATCTTGAGAGTATTATTAAGGAATTTATCAATGCTCAAAAGGCTTTCAATACCAAGATAGAAGAAGAGTTGAATAAAATTGATGATATGTCTAGAAGCATTGATAAATTTCGCATGATGTAGAAAATCTCAAGAATATTTTTTTGCTAAGGTTGATATTAATGAATCTATTAAAGATTTATATTTTTCTGTAGATGAAAGTAAGAAAATAACCGCAATGCTTAGAGATAAAAGACAATTTTAAGAAGACCGTTTCCGAATTGCTTTCATCAAAATGATGGAGAGATTAAAATAATTGGTGTTTCTTCTATTGATTCCCTATTTTATAATGTTAAAATTAATGAAGAGGTAACTCAAGAAGTGTTAAATTTATCTAGAGGGAGTTCCCATGATTTGGAGGGTGAAAATATAATTAAAAAATTGATAAAAGTGGGATTGAAGAGGTAATAACTTTAGCTAGAAATGCACCCACTATTATGGGTTGCAAATTTATTAATTTTGATAGCTGCTCCTTGATTGAGTGTATTTCTATGTTGCAATCTATGATAAATTCACCCAATGCCTATGAATGAAATAAATGTTTTACTAAAGATATTTCAGAAGCGGTGATTAAAACTTTGGAAGAAAATTACCTGAGGAATGGGAACCCACCATTAAAATGAAAATCAATAATTTTGAGTGTTATGGTTTATGTGATTTGTGTGCTAGTGTTTCCACAATTCCTAAATCTCTTTGTGATGTGCTTGGTCTTACTCATATTGACGACTGTTCTCTGAATTTGCACTTGGCGGATTCTACTATTAAAAAACCTGTGGGAAGAATAGTGATGTTCTTATTCTTGCAAATAGGAATTATGTGCCCATACATTTTATTGTTCTTGATATTGAATGCAATCCGACTTGTCCAATAATTCTTGGTAGACTATTCTTGCCTACTATAGGAGCCGTGATTGATATGAAATAAGGGAATATTAAATTGCAGCTTCCATTGAGAAAATACAGGGAACACTTCCCTACCAATAACATTAAATTACCATATGAATCAATCATGAGGGCAACCTATGGATCAATCCCTAAGGACGACATCACATAAAATTTATCCTATATGCCTAGCTAGGGGCGTAAAACAATAGCGCTTGTTGGGAGGCAACCCAATGAATAAAATTTATTTTCATTTTTGTTTTCCGTTCTTGAATGATTGCAAAATTATGCTATTATTACAATTGTGTTTTTTGTGTTTTATTTACTGTTTGTACCAAGCAAATCCTTTAGTACCTTGTGGGGTATTAGTTCCTGTAATCCTGCTGTAGAACAGAAACTTTTGCGTCTAGTAGAAAAATTCCTTAAAATCACAGGAACGTAAAAAATGTTTGAATGTTCTACACAAGATTAATATACAAATTCCCCACGTTTATTAATTTTTCAGAATTTTTGGAGTTACATAAGTATAAGTAAATTTCCAATCTTTACAAATTGTTTTGTTTTTCATTGATTCGCTTTTCTTTGTGCTATGTGCTTATTTTAATGATTCTATGGCTTATATCGGGGGTGCATAAGCCATGGTAAAGTTAGAATAGAGTAAGTATAATGCAAAAACAAATTTTTAATAGGTTTTCAATAGTACCTATAGTAGAGTTTGATTTTCTTATACTAACAGATCTCATGAAATTTTGTTGAGTTTTGTGTGATTGAAGTTTTCAAGTTTTGAGTGAGACCATGATGGATGATGGAAAAAAGCCTAAGCTTGGGATGCCCATGGGACCCCAAGGAAATATCTAAGGAGTACCAAGCAGCTAATCTTGGGGATGTCATGGAATGCATCCCCTCTTTCTTCTAGAAACCATCGGTAATTTCACTTGGAGCTATATTTTTTTCGTCACATATCATGAGTTTTGCTTGGAGCGTCTTGTATCATTTGTGTCTTTGCTTTAGTTTCTTGTTAGTTTTTCATAATAAACCTTGCTGGACACACACATTTGAGAGAACTAAAATATGCTATGATTTATTAGAATCACTCTTTATGGTTCACTTACTTTTTTTTGATCCATGGAATTGCTCAAGTGCTTCACTTATATCTTTTGGAGCACGGTGGTGCTGTTATTTTGAAGAAATTTACTCTGATGCTTCATTAGATTATTTTGTGAGTTGAAAATTTAAAAGGAACTTGTGCTCTCGTGCTTCACTTATACTAGTTTGGGAGCTTGTTATTTGCATTGGCAATTTGCTTTAAATGAAAATTAGTTCCAAAGTGATGAATGTCCAGGAAAGATATAATAAAAACTTTCATGAAGATCATTGGATATCAAGCTTGATTCTTTGCAATAGTTTTGCGATGTGAAGATAGTAATATGTGAGTTATGTTGATGAGTAATTTTTCTCTACTAAGAATATTGGTGTTAAGGTTTGTGATTCCCTATGCATGCACTTGAAGTCAGTAATTTTTCTATGAAATCACATCCTACTTATGTTGCATTTTTTGGTGTTAGTTATGTTTAATGTTCACCTATGATGATTTTTGTTCCTTGGTTGGGTGCTTCTCAATATGTTTTCTAGCCTTTGATGACCCACAAGTATATGGGATCAATCGTAGTCCTTCCAATAAATAAGAGTGTCGAACCCAGCGAGGAGCAGGAGGATCGGACAAGTGCTTTTAAGCAAGGTAAAATCTACACGCACTGAAATTGTCGGTAACAAGTGATTGTGTGGTGAGATGATTCGTAGCAAGCAACAAGTAACAAAAGTAGAAAAGGTGCAGCAAAGTGTCCCAATCCCTTTTGTAGCAAGGGACGAGCCTGGACAAAGTCTTATAGGAGGAAAAACGCTCCCGCGGACACACGAGAATTTCTGTCATGCTAGTTTCATCATGTTCATATGATTCACGTTCGTTACTTTGATAGTTTGATATGTGGGTGGACCGGCGCTTGGGTACTGCCCTTACTTAGACAAGCATCCCACTTATGATTAACCCCTCTCGCAAGCATCCGCCACTACGAAATAAGAATTAAGACAAAGTCTAACCATAGCATTAAACTAGTGGGTCCAAATGAGCCCCTTACAAAGCAACGCATAAACTAGGGTTTAAGCTTCTGTCACTCTAGCAACCCATCATCTACCTACTACTTTCCAATGCCTTCCTCTAGGCCCAAATAATGGTGAAGTGTTATGTAGTCGACGTTCACATAACACCACCTGAGGAAAAACAACATACAACATACCAAATTACCGAACGAATACCAAATTCACATGACGACTATTAGCATGAGTTATCCCATGTCCTCAGGAACAAAAGTAACTACTCACAAAGCATAATCATATTCATGACCAGAGAGGTAATGAGTAGCATCAAGGATCTGAACATAAACTCTTCCACCAAGTAATCCAACTAGCATCAACTACAAAGAGTAATCAACACTACTAGCAACCTTACAAGTACTAATCGGAGTCGCGAGACGGAGATTGGTTACAAGTGATGAACTAGGGTTTGGAGATGAGATGGTGCTGATGAAGATGTTGATGGTGACGAGTCCCCTCCGATGAGAGGAGTGTTGGTGATGACGATGGCGACAATTTCCCCCTCCGGTAGGGAAGTTTCCCCGGCAGGATCGTCCTACCGGAGCTCTAGATTGGTTCTGCATAAGTTCCGCCTCGTGGCGGCAGCGAATCCACGAAAAAGATCCTCCCTAATTTTTTTTCCAGACGAAACCCTTCATATAACAGAAGAGGGGGGCCAGTGGGCCAGCAGGCTGCCCACAAGCCCTCATGGCGCGACCTTGGGAGGGTGGCCGCGCAGTGGAGGCTTGTGGGCACCCCTTGGTGCCCTCCGGTGCTTCTTCGGCCCAGTATTTTTTATAAATCCGGAAAAAAACCCTCGTTGATTTTCATGACGTTTGGAGTTGTGCAGAATAGGTATCTCAACTTTGCTCCACTTTTAGGCCAGAATTCCAGTTGCCAGCTTTCTCCCTCTTCATGTAAACCTTGCAAAATAAGAGAGAAAAGGCATAAGAATTTTACCGTGAAGTGAAATAATAGCCCAAGAAGCGATAAATATCAACATGAAAACATGATGCAAAATGGATGTATCAAGTCCCCCAAGCTTAGATCTTGCTTCTCCTCAAGCGAAAGCCTAACTCAATAAATATGTCCACATGTTTAGGGAGAGAGGTGTCGACAAAACAAGATACAAACATGCATGCATCATGATCATGATCAGAACAACAATACCAACGTATAATCTCTCATGCTAAAGTGACAATTGCTTCACAAATTAAAGCATGGATCAAGGATCTTACCGAGAAGTAACAACCGATAGGCTTTAGTCATGGAAGCAATTGCAATTTATCACAACATCAGAAAGAGTCAAATAAGAGCTTGTAAAGCAAATCCACATACTCAATCATTCTTTCGTTCTCTACAATTTCTACAACTCACGTGGTACTCACGAGATCAAAGTTTCAGCTGGACACAGAGAAAGATAGGGGCTTACAGTTTTGCCTCCCGACTGCTTACCTCAAGGGTAATGTCAACAATAATAATTCATGAATACTTACTTCCAAGTTGACATATGAATATAGATCTTCCCCAAGCATGTGACGTTAGCCAAGATAAAGGCGAAGTAAGGAATTGGTGAAGATCGCCATGACTCTTTCAAGGACAAAAAGTAAAGGTACAAGAAAGGCCCTTCGTAGAGGGAAGAAGAGGTTGTCATGCGCTTTTGAGGTTTGGATGCGTGTCCTCTTAGTGCGGAGGAACGTCACTTTATATTGCCTCCTGTGATAAAGAACTTTTTTATGCAGTCTGTCGCATTTATGTCTTCCTGATCACAGGTTTGTACAAAGCTTATTTTCCACACACTAATAGATCATACATATTAGAGAGAAATTTTTATTTCTTGCACCGATGACAACTTACTTGAGGGATCTTATTAAATCCATAGGTAGGTATGGTGGACACTCATGGGAAAACTGGTTTGAAGGTTTATGGATGCACAAGTAGTATCTCTACTTGGTGCGGGAGTTTTGGCTAAAGTGAGGTGGAAGCAATCGTCACATGCTAATGGATCTCTAATCATATAACATTGTTCGGAACCAAGCAAACACAATTCATTATGTTGTCTTCCTTGTCCAACATCTACTTCTAGGCATTCAATAGTTTAGTGAGTGTTCACAATCATAGATGGTGTCACAGATGATATATTTGTATGTAAACCTCTCCTTCTTTATCACTTCCTATTAATTGCAACCATGAAAAAGGTCTACGTTTTCCTACCCTCAACAAGTTTCAATCCTCATTCTTTTTATATGTGAAGCCATCACTTCCCATAAGATCATTACATGATCTTTCATGCTTTTGTTCTATTCTCGCTCTTTTGTTCATGGCAAGAGGCAAAGCCCTTCAACTAAGACACTCTTTATTATATGGCTCACGAGCTCGAATGCATCGGGGGTGACACAAAGCAAAACTCAAGACTAAAACACTAAGACTTTTAATCTACTGGAGAAAAAGAAAACTGAAAAAGAAAACTAAAACAAAGGTAAAGGCAAAAGATGTGATGGTGATACGATACTGGGGCAACTCCCCCAAGCTTGGTACTAGCCAAGGGGATTGCCCATACCCATTCTTAGTTGTCTTCCTTAGGAGGTGATGGTGGTGGAGTTGTTGCAATCTTTGACTCCATGAGGGCCATTAATCTTTGATTTATACCTTGGAGATCTGCGATATGTTTTTCCAGCAAAACAACTTCACGAGTGAGACAAGTATTGCGAGCACGAGTTGTTTCACAAAACCTCAAGAGTTCAATCAAGGATGGAGACAGTAGGTGGAGGTAGGGTTGGAGGAAATCCACTTCTTCAACTTCTTCCTTGTTGAGCACAGATTGCACTACATCCCACGCCTGATTCCTCTCCTTAGTTTTGCCCTTGGTTTCTTTAGGTAGCCTCTCCTTGGTCTCCATTCTTTTTAGATCAGCATTTACATCTCCATAGGCTCGAGGGAGGTTGTTCTCCCCCACAGAATCCTGAGACAACATCTTGCTCTAAATCTGCGGCAGAAAACAGGCTTGAAACGAAAACAGAGGAAATCTGCGTGATACAGGGGTCAGAGCAAACGGGAGTATATATAATGATTTTTTTCAGACCAAAGGAGTACCCCGCACGAAAACGGAGTCCGGGAGGCGCACGAGGTGTCCACAAGCCCTCACGACGCGGCCAGGGGGTGGGCCCGCGCCGTGCAGACTTGACGTCTCCTCGCGCACTTTCCAGACTACTTCCAATTTTTGTATTTTTTCAAATACTCCAAAACGTATAAAATTTCCTACTGGAAAAGTTTTGGACTATGTTTTCTTACCGAATCACATACCTCTTCATTTTCAGAGTCTGAAACAGGGTGATAAATATCCCTTAGGTATTCTTTCAGAGTTATGGTATTGATAATATTGCTTTCAACATTAATGGGAGTACTTGAGATATAATGCTTGATTCTGTGCCCATTTACAACTCTCGGACAATTACCTTCCGTGTTGTTGGTCTTGATAGCACCAGAACAATATATTTCCTCAACAAGATAGGGTACTTCCCATTTAGAGAGAAGCTTGCCCGCAAAGAATGTTAAACGAGAGTTATATAGCAAGACATAATCACCTACATTGAACTCACGCTTTTGTATCCTCTTATCATGCCACCTCTTAACCTTCTCTTTGAACAAGTTGGCGTTCTCATACGCCTTAGTTCTCCATTCATCAAGCGAGCTAATATCAAATAATGTCTTCTCACCGGCAAGTTTGAAATCAAAGTTGACCTCTTTGATTGCCCAACAAGCTTTATGCTCTAGCTCAAGAGGTAAATGACATGCTTTACCGTACACCATTTTGTACGGAGACATGCCCATGGGATTCTTATAGGAAGTTCTATAAGCCCACAGTGCATCATCGAGCTTCTTAGACCAATTCTTTCTAGACCTGTCGACAGTCTTTTGCAAAATCAGTTTAATCTCTCTATTACTTAGCTCTACTTGACCACTGGACTGAGGTTGATAGGGAGACGCAATTCTATGGTTGACATTGTACTTAGCAAGCATTTTATGGAAAGCACCATGAATGAAGTGTGAACCACCATTGGTCATTAGATATCCAGGGACTCAAAATCTAGGGAAGATAACTTCTTTCAGCATCCTGATAGAGGTGTTGTGATCAGCACTACTAGTGGGGATAGCTTCTACCCACTTAGTGACGTAATCAACAGCAACTAGGATATGAGTATACCCGTTGGATTTTGGAAAAGGTCCCATATAATTAAAGCCCCCAAACATCAAATGGTTCAATGACAAGTGAATAGTTTATAGGCATTTCCTGACGTTTGCTAATATTACCTATTCTTTGACATTCGTCACAAGACAAGACAAACTTATGGGCATCCTTGAAGAGAGTGGGCCAATAGGAACCTGATTTCAACACCTTGTGTGCAGTTCTATCTCCCGCATGGTGTCCTCCGTAGGCATCGGAGTGACACTTTTGTAGGATCTGTCCCTGTTCATGTTCAGGTACACAACATCTAATAACACCATCTACTCATTCCTTATAAAGGTGAGGATCATCCCAAAAGTAATGTCTCAAGTCAAAGAAGAATTTCTTCTTTTGCTGGTACGTGAAACTAGGTGGTATATACTTGGCAATGATATAGTTTGCATAATCAGCATACCACAGTGCACTACGTGAAGCATTGTTGACATTCAATTGCTCATCGGGAAAGCTATCTGTTGGGGAACGTCGCATGGGAAACAAAAATTTTCCTACGCGCACGAAGACCTATCATGGTGATGTCCATCTACAAGAGGGGATTTCCGATCTACGTATCCTTGTAGATCGCACAGCAGAAGCGTTAGTGAACGCGGTTGATGTAGTGGAACGTCCTCACGTCCCTCGATCCGCCCCGCGAACCGTCCCGCGATCCGTCCCACGATCTAGTGCCGAACGGATGGCACCTCCGGTTCAGCACACGTACAACTCGACGATGATCTTGGCCTTCTTGATCCAGCAAGAGAGACCGAGAGGTAGATGAGTTCTCGGGCAGCGTGACGGCGCTCCGGAGGTTGGTGGTGATCTGATCTCGGCAGGGCTCCGCCCGAGCTCCGTAGAAACGCGATCTAGAGGAAAAACCGTGGAGGTATGTGGTCGGGCTGCCGTGAAAAAGTTGTCTCAAATCATCCCTAAAACCTCCGTATATATAGGTGGGAGAGGGGGGGCCTTGCCTTGAGGCTCAAGGAGCCCCAAGGGGGTCGGCGGAGCCAAGGGGGGGAAGTCCTCCCCTTCCAAACCGAATCCAACTAGGTTTGGAAGGTGGAGTCCTTCTCTCCTTTCCCACCTCCTCTTTTTTTTTCTCTTTGATTTCTTATCCTTTGGCGCATAGGGCCTTCTTGGGCCATCCCACCAGCCCACTAAGGGCTGGTGCGCCACCCCGATGGCCTATAGGCTTCCCCGGGGTGGGTTGCCCCCCCCGGGGGAACACCCGGAACCCATTCGTCATTCCCGATACATTCCCGGTAACTCTGGAAACCTTCCGGTAATCAAATGAGGTCATCCTATGTATCAATCTTCGTTTCCGGACCATTCCGGAAACCCTCGTGACGTCCGTGATCTCATCCGGGACTCCGAACAACATTCGGTAACCAACCATATAACTCTAATATGCATAAAACAACGTCGAACCTTACTGTGCAGACCCTGCGGGTTCGAGAACTATGCAGACATGACCCGAGTGACTCCTCGGTCAATATCCAATAGCGGGACCTGGATGCCCATATTGGATCCCACATATTCTACGAAGATCTTATCGTTTGAACCTCAGTGCCAAGGATTCATATAATCCCGTATGTCATTCCTTTTGACCTTCGGTATGTTACTTGCCCGAGATTCGATCGTCAGTATCCGCATACCAATTTCAATCTCGTTTACCGGCATGTCTCTTTACTCGTTCCGTAATACAATATCCCGCAACTTACACTAAGTCACTTTGCTTGCAAGGCTTGTTTGTAATGTTGTATTACCGAGTGGGCCCCGAGATACCTCTCCGTCACACGGAGTGACAAATCCCACTCTCGATCCATACTAACTCAACGAACACCTTCGGATATACCTGTAGAGCATCTTTATAGTCACCCAGTTACGTTGTGATGTTTGATACACACAAAGCATTCCCCCGGTGTCAGTGAGTTATATGATCTCATGGTCATAGGAACAAATACTTGACACGCAGAAAACAGTAGCAACAAAATGACACGATCAACATGCTACGTCTATTAGTTTGGGTCTAGTCCATCACGTGATTCTCCTAATGACGTGATCCAGTTATCAAGCAACAACACCTTGTACATAATCAGAAGACCCTGACTATCTTTGATCAACTGGCTAGCCAACTAGAGGCTTGCTAGGGACAGTGTTTTGTCTATGTATCCACACATGTATATAAGTCTTCATTCAATACAATTATAGCATGGATAATAAACGATTATCTTGATATAGGAATTATAATAATAACTATATTTATTATTGCCTCTAGGGCATAATTCCAACAGTCTCCCACTTGCACTAGAGTCAATAATCTAGCCCTCACATCATCATGCGAATTACATTGTAATTAATCTAACACCCATACAGTTCTGCTGTTGATCATGCTTTGCCCGTGGAAGAGGTTTAGTCAGCGGGTCTGCTACATTCAGATCCATGTGCACTTTGCATATATTTACGTCCTCCCCTTCGACGTAGTCACGGATGAGGTTGAAGCGTCGTTTGATGTGTCTGGTCTTCTTGTGAAACCGTGGTTCCTTTGCTAAGGCAATGGCACCCGTGTTGTCACAGAACAAGGTTATTGGATTCAGTGCGCTTGGCACCACTCCAAGATCCGTCATGAACTGCTTCATCCAGACACCCTCCTTAGCCGCCTCCGAGGCAGCCATGTACTCCGCTTCACATGTAGAATCTGCTACGACGCTTTGCTTGGAACTGCACCAGCTTACCGCACCCCCATTAAGAATAAATATGTATCCGGCCTGTGACTTAGAGTCGTCCGGATCTGTGTCAAAGCTTGCATCGACGTAACCCTTTACGGCGAGCTCTTCGTCACCTCCATACACGAGAAACATCTACTTAGTCCTTTTCAGGTACTTCAGGATATTCTTGACCGCCGTCGAGTGATCCACTCCTGGATTACTCTGGAACCTGCCTGCCATACTTATGGCCAGGCTAACGTCCGGTCTAGTGCACAGCATTGCATACATGATAGAACCTATGGCTGAAGCATAGGGGACGGTGCTCATATGCTCTCTATCCTTATCAGTTGCTGGGCAATGAGTCTTACTCAATCTTGTACCTTGTAAAACTGGCAAGAACCCTTTCTTGGACTGTTCCATTTTGAACCTCTTCAAAACTTTATCAAGGTATGTGCTTTGTGAAAGTCCTATCAGGCGTTTTGATCTATCCGTGTAGATCTTAATTCCTAGAATGTAAGCAGCTTCTCCTAGGTCCTTCATAGAGAAACTTTTATTCAAGTAATCCTTTATGCTCTCCAAAAACTCTACGTTGTTTCCAATCAACAATATGTCATCCACATATTATATTAGAAACGCCACACAGCTCCCACTCACTTTCTTGTAAATACAAGATTCTCGAACCACTTGTATAAACCCAAATGCTTTGATCACCTCATCAAAGCGTTTGTTCCAACTCCGAGATGCTTGCACCAGTCCATAAATGGATCGCTGGAGCTTGCACACCTTGTTAGCATTCTTAGGATCGACAAAACCTTCGGGTTGCATCATATACAACTCTTCCTTAAGGAAACCGTTAAGGAACGCCGTTTGACATCCATCTGCCAGATTTCATAATCGAAAAATGCAGCTATTGCTAACATGATTCCGACGGACTTAAGCATCACTACGGGTGAGAATGTCTCATCGTAGTCAACTCCTTGAACTTGTGAAAAACCCTTTTCCACAAGTAGAGCTTTATAAACGGTCACATTACCGTCAGCGTCCGTCTTCTTCTTAAAGATCCATTTGTTCTGAATAGCCTTGCGGCCCTCAGGTAGTACTTCCAAAGTCCACACTTTGTTTTCATACATGGATCCTATCTCGGACTTCATGGCCTCTAGCCATTTGTTGGAATCTGGGCCCACCATTGCTTCTTCATAATTTGCAGGTTCATTGTTGTCTAACAACATGATTGACAAAACGGGATTACCGTACCACTCTGGAGCAGCACGTGGTCTCGTCGACCTGCGTGGTTCGACAGGAACTTGAACCGGAGTTTAATGATCATCATCATGAACTTCCTCCTCAACCGGCGTCGCAACGACAGGGGTTTCCCCTTGCCCTACGCCACCATCTAGAGGGATGAGAGGTTCGACAACCTCATCAAGTTCTATCTTCCTCCAACTCAATTCTCTCGAGAGAAACTCCTTCTCGAGAAAAGCTCCGTTTTTAGCAACAAACACTTTGCCCTTGGATTTGAGATAGAAGGTGTACCCAACTGTCTCTTTTGGGTAACCTATGAAGATGCACTTTTCCGCTTTGGGTTCCAGCTTTTCAGGCTGAAGCTTTTTGACATAAGCATCACATCCCCAAACTTTAAGAAATGACAACTTTGGCCTTTTGCCATACCACAATTCGTATGGTGTCGTCTCAACGGATTTTGATGGTGCCCTATTTAAAGTGAATGCAGCTGTGTCTAATACATAACCCCAAAATGATAACGGCAAATCGGTAAGAGACATCATAGATTGCAACATCTCTAATAAAGTACGATTACAACGTTCGGACACACCATTCCGCTGTGGTGTTCCAGGCGGTGTCAACTGTGAAACAATTCCACATTGTCTTAAGTGAGCACCAAACTCGAAACTGAGATATTCACCCCCACGATCAGACCGTAGGAACTTGATCTTCTTGTTACGATGATTTTCAACTTCACTATGAAATTGCTTGAACTTTTCAAAAGTTTCAGACTTGTGCTTCATTAAGTAGACATAACCATATCTACTCAAATCGTCAGTGAAGGTGAGAAAATAACGATATCCGTCGCGTGCCTCTATACTCATCGGACCGCACACATCGGTATATATGATTTCCAACAAGTCATTGGCACGCTCCATTGTTCCGGAGAACGGAGTTTTAGTCATCTTGCCCATGAGGCATGGTTCGCACGTGTCAAGTGAATCAAAGTCAAGTGACTCGAAAAGTCCATAGGTATGGAGTTTCTTCATGCGCTTTACACCAATATGACCTAAGCGGCAGTGCCACAAAAATATTGCGCTATCATTGTTAACTCTAACTCTTTTGGTCTCAATGTTATGCATATGTGTATCACTATCAACATTCAATATGAACAATCCTCTCACATTGGGTGCATGACCATAAAAGATGTTACTCATTGAAATAGAACAACCATTATTCTCTGACTTAAAAGACTAACCGTCTCGCAATAAACAAGATCCAGATATAATGTTCATGCTCAACGCAGGCACTAAATAACAATTATTCAAGTTCATAACTAATCCCGATGGTAACTGAAGTGAAACTGTGCCGACGGCGATTGCATCAACCTTGGAACCATTTCCTACACGCATCGTCACTTCATCTTTCGCCAGCCTTCGCTTATTCCGCAGTTCCTGTTTCGAGTTGCAAATATGAGCAACAGAACCGGTATCGAATACCCAGACACTACTACGAGAGCCGGTTAAGTACACATCAATAACATGTATATCAAATATACCTAATTTTTCTTTGGCCGCCTTCTTATCAGCCAGATACTTGGGGCAGTTGCGCTTCCAGTGACCCATACCCTTGCAATAGTAGCACTCTGTTTCAGGCTTAGGTCAAGCTTTGTGTTTCTTCGTCGGATTGGCAACAGGCTTGCCGCTCTTCCTTGAATTACCCTTCTTGCCTTTGACCTTTCTCTTGAAACTAGTGGTCTTATTCACCATCAACACTTGATGCTCTTGACGGAGTTCAGACTCTGCGATTTTCAGCATCACAAACAACTCGCCGGGTGACTTGTTCATCCCTTGCATGTTGTAGTTCAACACAAAGCCCTTATAGCTTGGCGGCAGTGATTGAAGGATTCTGTCAGTGATAGCCTCTTCCGGGAGTTCAATCCCCAGCTCAGCTAGACGGTTTGAGTACCCAGACATTTTGAGCACATGTTCACTGACAGACGAATTCTCCTCCATCTTGCAAGCATAGAATTTATCGGAGGTCTCATAACTCTCGATCCGTGCGTTCTTCTGAAAGATGAACTTCAACTCCTGGAACATCGCATATGCTCCATGACGCTCAAAGCGACGTTGAAGTCCCGGTTCTAAGCCATACAAGATTGCACATTGAACTACTGAGTAGTCCTCCTTACGTGTTAACCAAGCGTTCTTAACATCCTCGTCAGCCGTAGCGGGTGGTTCATCTGCTAGAGCAGCATTAAGGACATAATCCTTCTTCCCAGCTTGTAAGATTAACTTTAGATTACGAGCCCAGTCTACAAAGTTGCTTCCATCATCTTTTAACTTAGCTTTCTCTAGGAACGTATTAAAATTCAAGGTGACTGTCGCGTGAGCCATGATCTACAACACAAATATATTCAAAGTGGGCTTAGACTATGTTCAAGATAATTAGAGTTTAACTTAATCAAATTACTTGCTAAACTCCCACTCAAAAAGTACATCTCTCTAGTCATTTGAGTGGTTCATGACCCACTTACACTAGCTCAAGTCCGATCGTCACGTGAGTTGAGTATAGTTTCAGTGGTAAGCATCCCTATGCTAATCATATCATCTATATGATTCATGATCGACCTTTCGGTGTCATGTGTTCCGAGGCCATGTCTGCACATGCTAGGCTCGTCAAGCTTAACCCGAGTGTTCCGCGTGTGCAACTGTTTTGCACCCGTTGTATGTGAACGTTGAGTCTATCACACCCGGACATCACGTGGTGTCTCGAATCGACGAACTGTAGCAACGGTGCATAGTCGGGGAGAACACAAATTCGTCTTGAAATTTTAGTGAGAGATCACCTCATAATGCTACTGTCGTTCTAAGCAAAATAAGGTGCATAAAAGGATTAACATCACCTGCAATTCATAAGTGACATGATATGGCCATCATCACGTGCTCCTTGATCTCCATCACCAAAGCACCGGCACGATCTTCTGTCACCGGCGCCACACCATGATCTCCATCAACGTGTCGCCATCGGGGATGTCGTGCTACTCATGCTATTACTACTAAAGCTACATCCTAGCAAAATAGTAAACGCATCTTCAAGCACAAACGTTAGTTTAAAGACAACCCTATGGCTCCTGCCGGTTGCCGTACCATCGACGTGCAAGTCGATATTATCTATTACAACATGATCATCTCATACATCCAATATATCACATCACATCGTTGGCCATATCACATCACAAGCATACCCTCCAAAAACAAGTTAGACGTCCTCTAATTTTGTTGTTGCATGTTTTACGTGGTGACCATGGGTATCTAGTAGGATCGCATCTTACTTACGCAAACATCACAACGGAGATATATGAATTGCTATTTAACCTTATACAAGGACCTCCTCGGTCAAATCCGATTCAACTAAAGTTGGAGAAACCGACACTTGCCAGTCATCTTTGAGCAACGGGGTTACTCGTAGCGATGAAACCAGTCTCTCGTAAGCGTACGAGTAATGTCGGTCCAAGCCGCTTCAATCCAACAATACCGCAGAATCAAGAAAAGACTAAGGACGGCAGCAAAACGCACATCACCGCCCACAAAAACTTTTCTGTTCTAGTCGAGAAGACATCTACGCATGAACCTAGCTCATGATGCCACTGTTGGGGAACGTCGCATGGGAAACAAAAAATTTCCTACACGCACGAAGACCTATCATGGTGATGTGCATCTACGAGAGGGGATTTCCGATCTATGTACCCTTGTAGATCGCACAGCAGAAGCGTTAGTGAACGCGGTTGATGTAGTGGAACGTCCTCACGTCCCTCGATCCGCCCCACGAACCGTCCCGCGATCCGTCCCACGATCTAGTGCCGAACGGACGGCACCTCCGCGTTCAGCACACGTACAGCTCGACGATGATCTCGGCCTTCTTGATCCAGCAAGAGAGACAGAGAGGTAGATGAGTTCTCCGGCAGCATGACAGCGCTCCGAAGGTTGGTGGTGATCTGATCTCGGCAGGGCTCCGCCCGAGCTCCGCAGAAACGCGATCTAGAGGAAAGACCGTGGAGGTATGTGGTCGGGCTGCCGTGAAAAAGTTGTCTCAAATCAGCCCTAAAACCTCCGTATATATAGGAGGGAGAGGGGGGGCCTTGCCTTGAGGCTCAAGGAGCCCCAAGGGGGTCGGCCGAGCCAAGGGGGGAAGTCCTCCCCTTCCAAACTGAATCCAACTACGTTTGGAAGGTGGACTCCTTCTCCTTTCCCACCTCCTCTTTTTTTTCTTTCTCTTTGATTTCTTATCCTTTGGCGCATAGGGCCTTCTTGGGCTATCCGACCAGCCCACTAAGGGCTGGTGCGCCACCCACAAGGCCTATGGGCTTCCCCGGGGTGGGTTGCCCCCCCCCCCCCCGGTGAACACCCGGAACCCATTCGTCATTCCCGGTACATTCCCCGTAACTCCAAAAACCTTCCGGTAATCAAATGAGGTCATCCTATATACCAATTTTCATTTCCGGACCATTCCGGAAACCCTCCTGACGTCCGTCATCTCATCCGGGACTCCGAACAACATTCGGTAACCAACCATATAACTCAAATACGCATAAAACAACGTCGAACCTTAAGTGTGCAGACCCTGCGGGTTCGAGAACTATGCAGACATGACCCGAGTGACTCCTCGATCAATATCCAATAGCGGGACGTGGATGACCATATTGGATCCCACATATTCTACGAAGATCTTATCGTTTGAACCTCAGTGTCAAGGATTCATATAATCCCATATGTCATTCCCTTTGTCCTTCGGTATGTTACTTGCCCGAGATTCGATCGTCAGTATCCGCATACCTATTTCAATCTCGTTTACCGGCAAGTCTCTTTACTCGTTCCGTAATACAAGATCCCGCAACTTACACTAAGTCACTTTGCTTGCAAGGCTCGTGTGTGATGTTGTATTACCGAGTGGGCCCCGAGATACGTCTCCGTCACACGGAGTGACAAATCCCAGTCTCGATCCATACTAACTCAACGAACACCTTGAGATATACCTGTAGACCATCTTTATAGTCACCCAGTTACGTTGCGATGTTTGATACACACAAAGCATTCCTCCGTTGTCAGTGAGTTATATGATCTCATGGTCATAGGAACAAATACTTGACACGCAAAAAACAGTAGCAACAAAATGACACGATCAACATGCTACGTCTATTAGTTTGGTTCTAGTCCATCACGTGATTCTCCTAATGACGTGATCCAGTTATCAAGCAACAACACCTTGTACATAATCAGAATACCCTGACTATGTTTGATCAACTGGCTAGCCAACTAGAGGCTTGCTAGGGACAGTTTTTTGTCTATGTATCCACACATGTATATAAGTCTTCATTCAATACAATTATAGCATGGATAATAAACGATTATCTTGATACAGGAATTATAATAATAACTATATTTATTATTGCCTCTAGGGCATAATTCCAACACTATCATCAATAGGTTGTGGGTCATCAAGAACATTCTCCAACCTAGACAAGTTATCTGCTACTGGGTTATCAGCACCTTTCCTGTCGACAACGTGCAAATCAAATTCTTGTAGCAAGAGAACCCATCTGATAAGTCTAGGTTTAGCGTCCTTCTTCTCCATGAGGTACTTAATAGCAGCATGATCAGTGTGAATAGTTTCTTTGGAATCAACTATGTAAGACCTAAACACAACTCCTAAAAATTCAATGCAAACACAACTCCTAAAAATTCCTTCTCCATAGTAGCATAGTTTCTCTGGGCACTGTCTATAGTTTTACTAGCATAGTGTATAACATTCAACTTCTTATCGACTCTTTGCCCTAGAACAACACCAACAGCATACTCACTAGCATCACTATTGCTTTCAAAAGGTAAGTTCCAATCAGGTCGTTGAACAATTGGTGCAGTTATCAAAGCCCTCTTAAGTATTTCGAAGGCTTCCTCACAATCATCGTCAAAAACAAAAGGAATATCCTTTTGCAAGAGATTGGTAAGAGGCCTAGAAATCTTAGAGAAGTCTTTCATGAACCTTCTATAGAAACTAGCATGACCAAGGAAACTTCTTATACCTTTGATAACTGTGGGGTATGGCATTTTCTCGATTGCATCAACCTTAGCCTTATCGACTTCAATACCTCTTCCAGAAATTTTATGTACTAAGACGATGCCTTCATTAACCATAATGTGGCACTTCTCCCAATTCAAGACAAGGTTCGTGTCTTTACATCTCTGTAAGACTTGATCAAGGTTGCTGAGTCAATCATCAAAGGAAGACCCGTAAACGGAAAAGTCATCCATGAAAACCTAGAAATTCTTTTCACAAAAGTCAGAGAATATAACCAGCATACATCTTTGAATGGTAGCAGGTGCATTACGTAAGCCAAAAGGCATAAGTCTATAAGAAAAGGTACCGAAAGGGTAGGTGAAAGTGGTTTTCTCCTGATCAGATTGTGCAACTGGTATTTGGGAGAAACCATAATAACCGTCTAGAAAGCAGAAGTGTGTGTGTTTAGACAGTCATTCTAGCATTTGGTCGATAAAAGGCAGAGGGTAATTATCTTTCCTAGTGGCTTTATTCAGTTTCCTAAAATCGATCACCATTCTATAGCCAGTAATAATCCTCTGTGGTATCAATTCATCCTTATCATTAGGGACAACGGTAATGCCTCCCTTCTTAGGGATGCAATGCACCAGACTCACCCAATCGCTATGAGCAACATGATAGATAATACCCGCTTCTAGGAGCTTTAGTATTTCTTTCCTTACTACTTCTTTCATCTTAGGATTCAATCTCCTTTGATGGTCAGCAACTGGTTTCAAGTCAGGATTAGTTTTAATCTTGTGCTGGCATAAAGTGGGATTAATGCCCTTAAGATCATCAAGAGTATATCCAATAGCAGCATGGTGCTTTCTGAGAGTTTTTAGTAACTTCTTTTCTTCATGCTCTGAGAGGCTAACACTAATAATGACATGATATATCTCGTTTTCATCAAGAGAAGCATACTTAAGTGTATCAGGCAACTGTTTAAGCTCAAACACAGGATCACCCTTTGGTGGGGGTGGATCACCAAGCAGTTCAACAGGCAGATTATTCTTAAGGATAGGATATTGTTCTAAGACAACTCTATCTATCTCATCCCTTTCATTCATATGCATATCATTTTCATGCTCAAGCAAGTATTGCTTTAAGGGACCAGTAGGAGGCACGACAATAGAAGCTAAGGCAATAGTTTAATCCTTACTAGGGAACTCCTTTTCATGAGGTTGTCTACCAAACTTGGAGAAATTGAACTCATGTGACATGCCTTCAAAGCCAACAGTGACAGTTTGCTTCTCAGAATCAATATGAGCATTGACAGTATTGAGGAAGGGTCTGCCAAATATGATGGAACAAAAGTTATCTTGTGCGGTAGCAAGAACGAGGAAATTAGCAGGATACTTCGTTTTACCACACAAGACTTCAACATCCCTAACAATTCCCACAGGGCAGATAGTATCTCTATTGGCAAGCTGAATAGTGACATCAATAGGTTCTATCTCAACAGGTGCAATCTCATCTTTAATTTCATCGTATAAGGATTGAGGTATTGCACTAACACTAGTACCCACGTCACATAAACTGTGGTAGCAATGATCTCCTATCTTAACAGAAACCACAGGCGTGCCAACAACAGGCCTATGTTTGTCTCTAGCGTGAGGTTTAGCAATTCTAGCAGCATCTTCAAAGAAGTGAATATTATGTCCCTCAACATCGTCGGACAGAAGATCTTTGATAATAGAAATGCTAGGTTCAACTCTAATTTTCTCAGGGGGTGTAGGTGTTCTAATATATCCTCTACGTGTCATAGTTGAAGCTTTAGAATGATCCATTATCCTAACAGGGAAAGGTGGTTTCTTAATGTAAGCACTGGGAACCACAGGATCATTATAGGCAATGACTTTCTCTTCAACTGGAGTGGGTTTAACTACATTGACTTCTAAAGGAGGATGGTATTTAAACCACTTCTCTTTGGGGAGATCAATATGAGTAGCAAAGGATTCACACAATGAAGCTACTATCTCAGAGTCAAGTCCATAATTAGCGCTAAAGTCACAAAAAGTATTTGTGTCAACAAAGGATTTAACACAATCAAATGTGAAATTCATACCTAACTCCTTACCTTCTTCAAGCTCCCAATCTTCAGAGTTGCGTTTAATTCTCTCCAATAAATTGCATCTGAAGTCAATATCTCTCTTCATAAAACAACCGGTACAAGAAGTGTCAAGCATGGTGCGATCATCATGAGAAGCCGAGCATAGAAGTTCTGAATGATAATTTCTCTCGAGAGCTCATGATTGGGGCATGAATATAACATTGATTTAAGCCTCCCACAAGCTTGAGCGATGCTTTCTCTGTCACGAGGCCAAAAATTATAAATATAATTCCGATCACGATGTACTAAATGCATAGGATAAAACTTTTGATGAAATTCTAATTTCTACCGATTGTGGTCCCATGATCCAGTATCATCACATAGCCTATACCATGTCAACACCTTATCCTTCTAAGATAAATGAAAGACCTTCTTCTTGACCTCATCCTCGGGCAAACCTGCAAGCTTAAATAAACCACAAACTTCATCTACATAAATTAGATGCAAGTCTCGATGCGATGTTCCATCTCCTGTAAAAGGATTAGCCAGCAGTTTCTCAAGCATACCCGAAGGAAATTCAAAAGAAATATTTTCAATAGGTGCAGCAGGTTGAGGAGAAACTCTTTGTGCTTCCGTTCGAGGTGAAGATACCCCGAACAAGCCCCTCACAGGATTAGTATCCATAGTGACAAGTGACAATAATTTTCAGCACACTATATGAATGTTTCCTTACCAAGTTCCACTTACCAAAGGCGCTTCACTCCCCGGCAACGGCGCCAGAAAAGAGCCTTGATGATCCACAAGTATAGGGGATCACTCGTAGTCCTTTCGATAAGTAAGAGTGTCAAACCCAACGAGGAGCAAAAGGATCTGACAAGTGGTTTTCAGCAAGGTAAAATCTGCAGGCAACCAACTTGTCGGTAACAAGTGATTGTGTGGTGAGATGATTTGTAGCAAGCAACAAGTAACAAAAGTAGCAATGGTGCAGTAAAGTGGCCCAAACCCTTTTGTAGCAAGGGACAAGTTTGGACAAAGTCTTATAGGAGGAAAAACGCTCCCGGGGACATACGGGAGTTTCTGTCATGCTAGTTTCTTTATGTTCATATGATTCGCGTTCTTTACTTTGATAGTTTCATATGTGGGTGGACCGTCGCTTGGGTACTGCCCTTACTTGGACAAGAATCCCACTTATGATTAACCTCTCTCGCAAGCATCCGCAACTACGAAAGAAGAATTAAGACAAAGTCTAACCATAGCATTAAACTAGTGGGTCCAAATCAACCCCTTACGAAGCAACGCGTAAACTAGGGTTTAAGCTTCTGTCACTCTAGCAACCCATCATCTACTTACTACTTCCCGATGCCTTCCTCTAGGCCCAAATAATGGTGAAGTGTTTTGTAGTCGACGTTGACATAACACCACTAGAGGAAAAACAACATACGACATATCAAATTACCGAACGAATACCAAATTCACATGACTACTATTAGCATGACTTATCCTATGTCCTCAGGAACAAAAGTAACTACTCACAAAGCATAAGCATATTCATTACGAGAGAGGTAATGAGTAGCATCAAGGATCTGAACATAAACTCTTCCACAAAGTAATCCAACTAGCATCAACTACAAAGAGTAATAAACACTACTAGCAACCTTACAGGTTCCAATTGGAGTCGCGAGACGGAGATTGGTTACAAGTGATGAACTAGGGTTTGGAGATGAGATGGTGCTGATGAATATGTTGATGGTGACGAGTCCCCTCTAATGAGAGGAGTGTTGGTGATGACGATGGCGACGATTTCCCCCTCCGGGAGGGAAGTTTCCCCGGCAAGATCGTCCTGCCGGAGCTCTAGATTGGTTCTGCTCAAGTTCCGCCTTGTGGCGGCGGCGAATCCACGAAAAAGCTCCTCCCTGATTTTTTTTTCCCAGACGAAACCCTTCATATAGCAGAAGAGGGGGCGAGTGGGCCAGCAGGCTGCCCACAATCCCTCATGGCGCGGCCTGGGGGGTGGCCTCGCCGTGCAGGCTTATGGGCACCCCCTGCTGCCCCTCTGGCGCTTCTTCGGCCCAGTATTTTTTATAAATCCGGAAAAAATCCTTGTTGATTTTTACGGCGTTTGGAGTTGCGCAGAATAGGTATCTCAACTTTGCTCCACTTTCAGGCCAGAATTCCAGTTGTCGGCATTCTCCCTCTTCATGTAAACCTTGCAAAATAAGAGAGAAAAGGCATAAGAATTGTACCGTGAAGTGAAATAACAGCTCAAGAAGCGATAAATATCAACATGAAAACATGATGCAAAATAGACGTATCAGCCTTCACTTGAACTAAGGAGGAATGTTGTTTGTGCATCCAAAACCTAAACCCTAAGTTGTGCTAATCAGTCCACCACACCTACCAATTTGCGGGATTTCAACGCCGTTCTAAGTAAATTTGCCAGTGCAAACTCTAATTTTCAAATAAAATTATGTTTTGTGTGCCTGTACCGCTCATGAAGCGGCAAGGGGTAGTCGGTATCTTCCATGTTAAATAGGTTATTCCCAAGATGAGTGTTTATTCACTTGTCATTGCACGAGAATATGGCGGTAATTGGGATGCCGAGTCCCAAAAAGATTTGTTTATTTTATGTTGTCAAATAATAAACTCCTTGGAAAGTGTTGATATGGACGACACCTGTGGATACGACTAGTTGTTGAATGTGAAAGAAAGGTGGAAAAGGAATAAACTTTATTTTTAGTTTGGGTACCGCCTATAATTTGTTTAGCATGGAGGATATTGGAAACTCTTAGTCGTTCTCATTGACTGGAAAAGCATTCCACCTATCGTGGTAACGATTCGGACAATAGAAAGGGGTAGGATAAAGCAGCATGATCTGTCGAGATGAAAATGGGTGACACGGTGATTTAGCTAGTTCGGGCTTCTCGCGGTGGAGATAACAACCCTACGTCTTAGTTCTTGGGAGCTTCGGTCGTGTGGAATGTGTGAGTTACAAGGGGTGTTAACCTTTGTGCCACAGGGGAGGGGTGTTTTATATAGAGTGCACTACCCCTCATGAATACACGGCAAGCAAGGGTTTAATCGTGGTAATAAAGGTGAATGTTACTGATAACGTATATAATAAATACTACTTATGGCAGTCAGTCGAACACCTACCCGTTGGCCTCCCTGGAGTGTCTTTTGATCTTCTACGGTCGACTGACTTCTGGTTCTTCCCAGTGGATATCATGTCGAGTGACTCATGTGCCATGGTGATTTCAGTCGGAGTCTTCCTTGCAATCTTGAAGTCTTCAATGTACTGTCCCAGGGTAGGGCATGTAGGCAGGCCAACAGCCGTACCCTAGGTACATATTGTTGGAAATATGCCCTAGAGGCAATAATAAATTAGTTATTATTATATTTCTTTGTTCATGATAATCGTTTATTATCCCTGCTATAATTGTATTGATTGGAAACACAGTGCATGTGTGGATACATAGACAAAACACTGTCCCTAGTAAGCCTCTAGTTGACTAGCTCGTTGATCAAAGATGGTCAAGGTTTCGTAACCATAGGCAAGTGTTGTCACATGATAACGGGATCACATCATTAGGAGAATCATGTGATGGACTAGACCCAAACTAATAGACGTAGCCTGTTGATCGTCTTATTTTGTTGCTACTGTTTTCTGCGTATCAAGTATTTATTCCTATGACCATGAGATCATATAACTCACTGACACCGGAGGAATGCTTTGTGTGTATCAAACGTCGCAACGTAACTGGGTGACTATAAAGATTCTCTACAGGTATCTCCGAAGGTGTTCGTTGAGTTAGTATGGATCAAGACTGTGATTTGTCACTCCGTATAAAGGAGAGGTATCTCGGGGCCCACTCCGTAATACAACATCACACACAAGCCTTGCAAGCAATGTGACTTAGTGTAAGTTGTGGGATCTTGTAGTACAGAACGAGTAAAGAGACTTGCCGGTAAACGAGATTGAAATAGGTATGCAGATACTGATGATCGAATCTCAGGCAAGTAACATACCGAAGGACTAGGGGAATGACATACGGGATTATATGAATCCTTCGCACTCAGGTTCAAACGATAAGATCTTCGTAGAATATGTAGGATCCAATATGGGCATCTAGGTTCCGCTATTGGATATTGACTGAGGAGTCTCTCGAGTCATGTCTGCATAGTTCTCGAACCCGCAGGGTCTGGACACTTAAGGTTCGACGTTGTTTTATGCGTATTTGAGTTATATGGTTGGTTACCGAATGTTGTTAGGAGTCCCGGATGAGATCACGGACATCACGAGGGTTTCCGAAATGGTCCAGAAACGAAGATTGATATATAGGATGACCTCATTTGGTTACCGGAAGGTTTTCGTGCATTACCGGAAAAGTTTCGGGCTCATCGATAGTGTACTGGGAGTGCCGGGAGGGGTGGTGGGGATCATCAGGAGGGGTGACACGCCCCAAGGGGTCTCATGGGCTATGGGAAGAGATAAACCAGCCCCTAGTGGGCTGGAATAAGTTCCCACTAAGGCTCATAAGGTTTGAGAAGGAAAAAACACAAGGTGGAAAGAGATTCCAAGTGGGAAGGTGGAATCCTACTCCAAGTAGGATTGGAGTAGGGCTCCTCCACCTCCAATTTCGGCCAAACCTTTAGGTTTTGAGGCTGCCTCCTCCCCTCCCTCCCTCCTATATATAGTGAGGTATTGGGGCTGATTTGAGACAACTTTGCCACGGACGCCCGACCACATATCTCCATGGTTTTTCCTCTATATCGCGTTTCTACGGAGCTTGGGCGGAGCCCTGCTGAGATTAGATCACCACCAACCTCCGGAGCGCCATCACGCTGCCGGAGAACTCATCTACCTCTCCGTATCTCTTGCTGGATCAAGAAGGCCGAGATCATCGTCGAGCTGTACGTGTGCTGAACGCGGAGGTGCCGTCCGTTCGCCACTAGATCGGAGCGGATCGTTGGACGGATCGCGGGACGGTTCGTGGGACGGTTCGCCGGGCGGATCGAGGGACGTGAGGACGTTCCACTACATCAACAGCGTTTCTTAACGCTTCTGCTGTGCGATCTACATGGGTACGTAGATCGGAAATCCCCTCTCGTAGATGGACATCACCATGATAGGTCTTCGTGCGCGTAGGAAATTTTTTGTTTCCCATGCGACGTTCCCCAAGAGTGGCATCATGAGCTAGGTTCATGCGTAGATGTCATCATGAGCTAGGTTCATGCTAGATGTCTTCTCGAGTAGAACACAAAAGTTTTTTGTGGGCGGTGATGTGCGTTTTCCTGCGCTCCTTAGTCTTTTCTTGATTCCGCGGTATTGTTGGATCGAAGCAGCTCAGACCGACATTACTCGTACGCTTACGAGAGACTGGTTTCATCGCTACGAGTAACTCCGTTGCTCAACGATGACCGGCGAGTGTCGGTTTCTCCAACATTAGTTGAATCGGATTTGACCGAGGAGGTCCTTGGATGAGGTTAAATAGCAATTCATATATCTCCGTTGTGGTGTTTGCGTAAGTAAGATGCGATCCTACTAGATACCCATGGTCACCACGTAAAACATGCAACAACAATTAGAGGACGTCTAACTTGTTTTTGCAGGGTATGCTTGTGATGTGATATGGCCAACGATGTGATGCGATATATTGGATGTATGAGATGATCATGTTGTAATAGTTAATATCTACTTGCACGTCGATGGTACGGCAACCGGCAGGAGCCATAGGGTTGTCTTTAAACTAACGTTTGTGCTTGCAGATGCGTTTACTATATTGCTAGGACGTAGCTTTAGTAGTAATAGCATGAGTAGCACGACAACCCCGATGGCGACACGTTGATGGAGATCATGGTGTGCCACCGGTGACAAGAAGATCGTGCCAGTGCTTTGGTGATGGAGATCAAGAAGCACATGATGATGGCCATATCATGTCACTTATGAATTGCATGTGATGTTAATCCTTTATGCACCTTATCTTGCTTAGAACGACGGTAGCATTATGAGGTAATCTCTCACTAAAATTTCAAGACGAAATTGTGTTCTCCCCGACTGTGCACCGTTGCGACAGTCTTCGTTTCGAGACACCACGTGATGATCGACTGTGATAGACTCAACGTTCACATACAACGGGTGCAAAACAGTTGCACACGCGGAACACTCGGGTTAAGCTTGATGAGCCTAGCATGTGCAGACATGGCCTCGGAACACGTGAGACCGAAAGGTCGAGCATGAGTCGTATAGTTGATATGATTAGCATAGAGATGCTTACCACTGAAACTATTCTCGACTCACGTGATGATCGGACTTGAGATAGTGGATTTGGATCATGTACCACTCAAATGACTAGAGAGATGTACTTTTTGAGTGGGAGTTCTTAAGTACTATGATTAATGGAACTAATTGTCATGAACATGGTCTAATGGTCTTTGCAAATTACGTTGTAGCTTGCGCTATAGCTCTATTGTTTTTAATATGTTCCTAGAGAAAATTTAGTTGAAAGTTGATAGTAGCAAACTTTGCGGACTGAGTCTGTAAAACTAAGGATTGTCCTCGTTGCTGCACAGAAGGCTTATGTCCTTAATGCACCACTCAGTGTGGTGCACCTCGAGCGTCGTCTGTGGATGTTGTGAACATCCGGCATACACGTTTCTGATGACTACGCGATAGTTCGGTGCAAAATACTTAATGGCTTAGAAGCGTGGCGCCGAAAACGTTTTGAAACGTCACGGAACATGAGTGACGTTCTAAAGAGATGAAATTGTGATTTCATGTTTGTGCCCTTGTTAAGAGGTATGAGACCTCCGACAAGATTCTTTGTCCATGAAGTAAAGGAGAAAAACTCAATCGTTTTAGCGTGTGCTCAGATTGTCTGAGTATGACAATCACTTGAATCAAGTGGGAGTTAATCTTCCAGATGAGATAGTGATGGTTCTCCAAAGTCACTGCCACCAAGCTGTGAGAGCTTCGTGATGAACTATAACATATCAAGGATAGATACAATGATCCTTGAGAGATTCGTGATGTATGACATTGCGAAAGTAGAAATCAAGAAGGAGCGTCAATGGTTGATGGTTAGTAAAACCACTAAGTTTCATGAAAGGCAAGGGCTAGAAGGGATACTTCGTGAAACAGCAAAACAGTTGTTGCACTAATGAAGAGACCCAAGTCTAAACCCAAACCCGAGACTAAGTGCTTCTGTTATGAGGGGAACGATCACTGAGGTGGAGCTACCCTAGATGCTTGGTAGATAAGTAGTCTGCCAAAGTCGAAAGTAGTATATTTGATATACATGATGTTGATGTGTGCTTTACTAGTACTCCTAGTAGCATGAGGGTATTGGATACCGGTTCGGTTGCTAAGTGATTAGTAACACGAAATGAAAGCTACGGCATAAACGGAGACTAGCTAAAGGAGAGGTGATGATACGTGTTGGAAGTGTTTCCAAGGTTGATATGATCAAACGTCGCACGCTCCCTCTACCATCGGGATTGGTGTTAAACCGAAATAATTGTTATTTGGTGCTTGCGTTAAGCATGGACATGATTGGATCGTGTTTATTGCAATACGATTATTCATTTAAAGAGAATAATGGTTACTCTATTTGCTTGAATAACCACCTTCAATGGTTTATTGAATCTCGATCGTAGTGTTACACATGTTCATGATATTGGTGCCAAAAGATACGAGGTAATGATGATAGTACCACTTACTTGTGGCACTGCCGCTTGAGTCATGTTGGTATAAAATGCATGAAGAAGCTCCATGCTGATGGATCGTTTGGACTCACTTGATTTTGAATCACTTGAGACATGCAAAACATGCCACATGAAACAAGTAGAGTTACTTGCTGGGAGTAATGCATTTTTGATGTGTGCAGTCCAATAAGTGCTAAGGCACGCAGTGGATATCATTATGTTCTTACTTCACTGACGATTTGAGTAGATACGGGAGTATTTACTTGATGAATCACAAGTCTGAAATGTTGAAAAGTTCAAAGCTATTTTAGAGTGAAGATCGTCGTGACAAGAGGATAAACAGTCTACGATATGATCATAGAGATGAATATCTGAGTTACGAGTTTTGGTACGCAGTTAAGACAATGTGGAAATTGTTTCGCAGTTCATGCCACCTGGAACACTATAGTGTGATGATGTGTCTGAACGTCTAGCCACGCCCTATTTGATATGGTGCATACTATGATGTCTCTTATCGAATTACCACTATCGTTTATGGGTTATGCATTAGAGACAACCGCATTCACTTTAAATAGGGCACCACTTATTTCCGTTGAGATGACACAGTATAGATTGAGGTTTAGAGAAATCTAAACTATTGTTTCTTGAAAGTTTGGGGCTTCGACACTTATGTGAAAAAGTTTCAGTCTGATAAGCTCGAACCCAAAGCGGATAAATGCATCTTCATAAGATATCCAAAACAGTTGGATACATCTTCTATCTCAGATCCGGAAGCAAAGTGTTTGTTTCTAGAAACGGGTTGTTTCTTGAGGAAAGGTTTCTCTCGAAAAATTGAGTGGGAGGGTGATAGAACTTGATGTGGTTATTGAACCATCACTTCGACTAGTGTGTAGCAGGGCACAGGAAGTTGTTCCTGTGGCGCCTACACCAATTGAAGTGGAAGCTGATGATGGTGATCATCGAGCATCGGATCAAGTTACTACAAACCTCGTAGGTTGACAATGTCGCGTACTACTGCAGAGTGGTACGGTAACCCTGTCTTGGAGGTCATGTTGTTGAGCAACAGTGAACCTACGAGTTATGGAGAAAGCAATGGTGGGCCCGGATTCCGACAAATGGCTGGAGGCCATGAAATCCGAGAGAGGATCCATGTATGAAAACAAAGTGTAGACTTTGGAAGAACTACTTGATGGTCATAGGACTTTTGAGTAAAGATGGATCTTTAAAAGGAAGACAGACGATGATGGTGATAAGTCACTATTAAGAAAAGCTCGACTTGTCGCAAAGATGTTTCCGACAAGATCAAACAGTTGACTATGATGAGACTTTCTCACTCGTAGCGATGCTAAAAGTCTGTTAGAATTATGTTAGTAGTTGCTGCATTATTTATGAAATATTGCACATAGGATGTCAAAACATTGTTTCCTCTACGGTTTCCTTGAGCAAACATTGTATGTGATACAACCAGGAGGTTTTGTCAATCCTAAAGATACTAGCAAGTATGCAAGCTCCAGCGATCCTTCAATGGACTGGTGCAAGCATCCCGGAGTTGGAATATAAGCTTTGATGAGATGATCAAAGACTTTGGGTTTGTACAAGGTTTATGAGAAACTTGTATTTCCAAAGAAGTGAGTGGGAGCACTATAGAATTTCTGATAAGTATATGTGGTTGACATATTGTTGATCAGAAGTAATGTAGAATTTCTGTGAAGCATAAAAGGTTGTTTGAAAGGAGTTTTTCAAAGGAATACCTGGATTGCGCTACTTGAACGTTGAGCATCAAAGATCTATGGAGATAGATCGAAAGCGCTTAATAGAAGTTTCAACAAGATGCATGCCTTGACAAGTTTTTGAAGGAGTTCAAAATAGATCAACAAAGAAGGAGTTCTTGGTTGCGTTGTAAGGTGTGAATTTGAGTAAGACTCAAAACCCGACCCCGGTAGAATAAAGAGAATAGACGAAGGCCGTCTTCTATGCCTTGGCCGTAGAATCTGAAGTATGCCATGCTGGGTACCGCACCTGATGTGTGCCTTGACTCAAAGTCTGTTGAGAGGTACAGAGAGTGATCCATGATTGAATCACTAGCAGCGGTCAAAATTTATCCTTAGTAACTGATGGACTAAGGAATTTTTCTCGATTATGGAGATGGTTAAAGAGTTCGTCGTAAAGGGTTACGTCGATGCAAGCTTTGACACTAATCCGAATAACTATGAGTAGTGAAACGGATTCGTATAGTATAGTAGATATTTGGAGCATTTCCGAATAGCACGTAGTAGCAGCATCTGTAAGATGACATAAAGATTTGTAAAGAACGCACAGATCTGAAAGTTTCAGAACCGTTGACTAAAACCTCTCTCACGGGCAAGACGTGATCAGACCCCATAACTATATGGGTGTTGGATTCGTTGGAATCACATGGTGATGTGAACTAGACTATTGACTCTAGTGCAAGTGTGAGACTGTTGGAAATATGCCCTAGAGGCAATAATAAATTAGTTATTATTATATTTCTTTGTTCATGATAATCGTTTATTATCCATGCTATAATTGTATTGATTGGAAACACAGTGCATGTGTGGATACATAGACAAAACACTGTCCCTAGTAAGCCTCTAGTTGACTAGCTCGTTGATCAAAGATGGTCAAGGTTTCCTGACCATAGGCAAGTGTTATCACTTGATAACGGGATCACATAATTAGGAGAATCATGTGATGGACTAGGCCAAAACTAATAGACGTAGCATGTTGATCGTGTTATTTTGTTGCTATTGTTTTCTACGTGTCAAGTATTTATTCCTATGACCATGAGATCATATAACTCACTGACACCGGAGGAATGCTTTGTGTGTATCAAACGTCGCAACGTAACTGGGTGACTATAAAGATGCTCTACAGGTATCTCCGAAGGTGTTCGTTGAGTTAGTATGGATCAAGACTGGGATTTGTCACTCCGTATGACGGAGAGGTATCTCGGGGCCCACTCGGTAATACAACATCACACACAAGCCCTGCAAGCAATGTGACTTAGTGTAAGTTGTGGAATCTTGTATTACAGAACGAGTAAAGAGACTTGCCGGTAAACGAGATTGAAATAGGTATGCGGATACCGACGATCGAATCTCACGCAAGTAACATACCGAAGGACAAAGGGAATGACATACGGGATTATATGAATCCTTGGCACTCAGGTTCAAACGATAAGATCTTCATAGAATATGTAGGATCCAATATGTGCATCCAGGTCCCGCTATTGGATATTGACCGAGGAGTCTCTCGGGTCATGTCTGCATAGTTCTCGAACCCGCAGGGTCTGCACACTTAAGGTTCGACGTTGTTTTATGCGTATTTGAGTTATATGGTTGGTTAGCGAATGTTGTTCGGAGTCCCGGATGAGACCACAGACGTCACGAGGGTTTCCGGAATGGTCCAGAAACGAAGATTGATATATAGGATGACCTCATTTGGTTACCGGAAGGTTTTCGTGCATTACCGGAAAAGTTTCGGGCTCATCGGTAGTGTACTGGGAGTGCCGGGAGGGGCGCCGGGGACCATCAGGAGGGGTGTCACGCCCCAAGGGGTCTCATGGGCTATGGGAATAGATAAACCAGCCCCTAGTGGGCTGGAATAAGTTCCCACTAAGGCCCATAATGTTTGAGAAGGAAAAAACACAAGGTGGAAAGAGTTTCCAAGTGGGAAGGTGGAATCCTACTCCAAGTAGGATTGGAGTAGGACTCCTCCACCTCCAATTTCGGCCAAACCTTTAGGTTTTGAGGCTGCCTCCTCCCCTCCCTCCCTCCTATATATACTGGGGTATTGGGGCTGATTTGAGACAACTTTGCCACGGCAGCCCGACCACATACCTCCACGGTTTTTCCTCTAGATCGTGTTTCTGCGGAGCTTGGGCGGAGCCCTGCTGAGATTAGATCACCACCAACCTCCGGAGCGCCGTCACGCTGCCGGAGAACTCATCTATCTCTCCGTCTCTCTTGCTGGATCAATAAGGCCGAGATCATCGTCGAGCTGTACGTGTGCTGAACGCGGAGGTGCCGTCCGTTCGGCACTAGATCGGAGCGGATCGTGGGACGGATCGCGGGACGGTTCGTAGGATGGTTCGCGGGGCGGATCGAGGGACGTGAGGATGTTCCACTACATCAGCCGCGTTTCTTAACGCTTCTGTTGTGCGATCTGGAAGGGTACGTAGATCGGAAATCCCCTCTCGTAGATGGACATTACCATGATAGGTCTTCGTGTGCGTAGGAAAATTTTTGTTTCCCATGCGACGTTCCCCAACACATATCCCTATCATTAGCCCCCGAATGGGTCGGGGATCGAGTTAAAAAAGGTCGAAGCAGATTGTGATAATACACACAAATTCCTAATGCATTGTAGGGCTTCACAGATGTATGCGTCGATTGGAGTGTTTGTCATTCACCCTGATCGATCGAGCCTTGAAATGCGTCTGAGTAAGTGCAATTGTAAGTTCATTTCTGATTGAGTTCCTGTCCATCTTGACTCTATACCCATTGGGTGTTTTCTTTTGGTGCATACATGCTTGTTTTCTCCTCGAGTAGATCAGGTCTTAGTCGAGTGGTTTCTCGTCTTGTGGGGGCACGCTGAGTGCACCCACTGGGGGTAGTCCCCGAGACCGCTGTCGAATGGCGCTGACATCGATAGGGGTCTTAGATTTAATTTGATAGTCGCTTGGCACTCCACAGGCAGGACCTGGTCGAGTGATAGTAGGTCACGTGGGGGCACGCTAACTGCACCCACTGAGTGTAATCCCCGAAACCGCCGTCGAGTGCTTGCATCGGCGGGTGTGTGATAGAGACAATTTTGCATGTTTGCTCTTTTTTTACTTGGCTAAGTTCGTTTGGCTTCCGAGTGAGATTGATGCTCATTACTCGGAAGAATTTTGAACTTAGGCGAAAACTAGTTCGCGTCTAGTCCCTCGAGTGAGAGAAGTGCTTATCACTTGGGACATTTCTTAACTTAGATGAAGACTAGTTCGCAGCTAAGTTCTCGAACGAATAAGATGCTATTCCCCCGACAAGATTTTTAACTTAGGCGAAAACTTGTTCGCGCCTAAGCCCCCGAGTGAGAGGAATCTCGTCACTCCAGAGAATTTTTAACTTAGACGAAGACTAGTTCACACCTAAGTTTCTGAGTGAATAGGATGCTATTCACTTGCCATGATTTTTAACTTAGGTGAAAACTTTTTCGCGGCTAAGCCCCCGAGTGAGAGGAATACTCATCACTTCGGAGAATTTTTAACTTGGAGGAAGACTGGTTCGCAACTAAGTTTTCGAGTGAATAGGATGCTATTCACTCGACATGATTTTTAACTTAGGCGAAAACTCATTTGCGGCTAATCCCCCGAGTGAGAGGGTCACTCACCACTCGGAGTGTTTTTTTAAACTTAGGCGAAGATTGGTTCTTTGCTAAGCCCCCGAGCAAGTGGGTCGCCCAATACACGGATGTTATTCACTCGGCAGGATTTTTAACTTAGATGAAGACTGGTTCACAACTAAGTATTCGGGGAATAGGATGCTATTCACTCGGCAGGATTTTTAACTTAGGCGAAAACTTGTTCGCAACTAAGTCCCTGAGCGATAGGGTCTCTCACCACTCGGAGTCCTTTTTTAACTTAGACGAAGACTGGTTCGCATCTAAGTTCCTGAGTGAATAGGATACTATTCACTCGGCAAGATTTTTATCTTAGGCGAAAACTTGTTCGTGGCTAAGTCCCCGAGTGAGAGGGTCGCTCACCACTCGGAGTTTTTTTTAAAGTTAGGCGAAGACTAGTTCGCAGCTAAGCCCCCGAGTGTGGAGCATATCCGTACTCAGAGTTTTTTAAAAAAAAAGGTGATATAAGCTAAGGTCCCGAGTGTGGAGCATGTCCGCACTTGGAGTTGTCTTTAACTTAGGCGATACACAGTCACAGCTAAGTTCCTGAGTGTGGAGTTTGTCCGTACTTGGAGTAGTTTTTACTTAGGGGAAGCCAGGTTCGCTGCTAAGCCCCCGAGTGTGGAGCATGTCCGTACTCGAAGTAGTTTTTACTTAGGCGATACAGAGTCGCAGCTAAGTTCCCGACTGTGGAGCATGTCTACACTCGGAGTTGTATTTAACTTAGCCGAAGTAAGATTCGCAGCGAAGTTCCCGAGTGTGGAGCATGTCCGTACTCGGAGTTGTTTTAACTTAGGCAACACAGAGTCGCAACTAAGTTCCCGAGTGTGGAGCTTGTCCGTACTCGGAGTATTTTTTGACTTAGGCGATACGGAGTAGCATATAAATTCCCTAGTATGGAGCATGTCCGTAAGCGGAGTAGTTTCTACTTAGGCGAAGTCAGATTCGCAGCTAAGCCTCCGAGTGTGGAGCATGTCCGTACTCGAAGTTGTTTTTAACTTAGGCGATACAGAGTCACACCTAAGTTGCTGAGTGTGGAGCTTGTCCATACTTGGAGTATTTTATAACTTAGGCGATACGGAGTCGCAGCTAAGTTTCCAAGTGTGGAGCGAGCCGTACTTCTGGTATTTTTTAAGTTAGGCGATACAGAGTCGCAGCTAAGTTCCAGAGTCTGGAGCGTGTCTGTAATTGGAGTAGTTTTAACTTAAGCGATACAGAGTTGCAGCTAAGTTCCCGAGTGTGGAGCTTTTCCGTACTTGGAGTATTACTTAACTTAGGCGATACGGAGTACCAACTAAGTTCTCGAGTGTGGAGCGTGTCCGTACTCGGAGTAGTTTTTTACTTAGGTGAAGTCAGGTTCGCACCTAAGTCGGTCACCCACTCGGGGTTGTGGTGGAGATGTGTTCAACTAAGCTATGGTGCATGGGATGGCTCAGTGACGAAGACGTGCCTCACGGAGTGGTGATGCACGAGGCATTTCAGTGATTTAGGCGCATCAAGCTGAGTGATGATGCGAGGGGCGGACGTGTGATGAAGACACACTCAGCGGAGTGACGATGCATGAGGCGGCCGAGTGATGGAGACGTGTCCAACCAAGAAGCGATGTGTTGTGTGGCCAAGTGATGTGGACGCATCCAGCAGAGTGGCGACGTGCGGGCGCGACCATGTGATGAAGACGCGCTCGATCGAGTGACGGCGCAAGAGGCGACGTAGTGATGGAGACGTGTCCAACAGAGTGGCGATGCGCTGGGCGGCCAACTGATGTGGGCGCGTCCAGCAGAGTGGCGACGTGTGGAGCGGCCATGGGATGAAGATGCGTTCGATATAGTGACGGGCACGAGGGGGCCGAGTGATGAAGAAGCGCTCGGCAGCTAAGTGGCCGTGTAACATGTGTACAAATATGGCACAAGCCAAAGTAAAAATTTCTCAAAGTAAAATGAGTTTGCTGAAATGATTTGTGTAAATAACACACATTGGCACCTGCTGGGTGTGCCAAGTGATTGCTGGTTCGGAACCTGCAGGCGTCTAAAAGAGCGAAGGATCCGACTGAACTTGTTTGATTACTCGGACCAAATAAAGCGGAAGTGTAGTGTTCCGACATGAAAATAAACAACTGAATTCAGAGGTAAACCTGGTGGTGTGGCCTCCGACTGAACATCATGTGTGACTTAATTACATTTGATAATACGGAAATTACTATTTAATTTAATGCATCGTGTGAAGAATGACTTAGCTGTCAGATGGCCCGCGAGCGTCCGGGTAGTGAAGATGTTTTCAACCGATGGCAAGACGTAGGGTGGCTGAGTGATGAAGATATGCCTCATCGGGTGGCAACGCGCAGAGAGGTCGATTGATGAAGTCGCATCATATTGAGCGACGGTGCACAGGGCAGTCGAGTGATGAATTCGCGTCCGCTTGAGCGATGGTGCATGGGCGACCGAATGATGAAGCCACTTCGTATGGAGCGACGGTGCACGGGGCGACAGAATGACAAAGTTATGTCCGATCGAGCGATGACACACGAGACGGCCGAGTAATGAATTCGTGTTTGATTGAGCAACGACACACGGGGCGTCCGAGTGATGAAGTCACATCCGGTTGAGCAACGACGCACGCGGAGACCGATTTATGAAGTTGTGCTCGGTTGAGCGACGGCACACGGGCGACCGTGTGATGAATACGCATCCGATGAAGTGATGAGGCGCTGGGCGACCGAATGATGAAGATGCATCCTGCGGAGTGGTGGTGCAGGCCGTCCGACAATTGATGGCGCCCGGGCCGGTCAAGTCGAACATCTCGTCGAGGAGGTGTCCAAGTAAAATTGCACGAATGACCGAGTGGAGGCACGTTAGTATTCTGATTTCAGACTTCATGTTGTCGGATTTCGGGCTCTACTAAACCCTAAAGATTCAAACTCAGGGGCGTGTACGAAGATCTCTTGCGGGCTTGCCTCACCTAACTCGCTACTCGTTGGGGATTGCAAAGAACTCACTCGATGGTGAGGAAGACACAGAACACGGCAGTTTACCCAGGTTCGGGCCGCTGGGAAGCGTAATACCCTATTCCTGCTTTGGTGGATTGCCTCTCATGGAGGTTGGTGGATGAACTAGTACAGTGTTCAAGGGCTCCGGAGGCTGGGTGTCCTTTGTGTGGTGCCAGCGGTCGAATGAATGAATCTCCCCCTCCTATGAAGTAACCTACTCTCTATATATAGTGGCGGCCCCGGCCCCGGTCCTATCATTTCGGCGGGAGGGGATCCCACAACGAACAATTTTGAAGGGGAAGAGGGGAACATGCTTCCCCTGTCCAAAAGTAGTCTTCGCTTGCAAAGTGTCTGTCAGCGCAGCAGGGACGGGTCCAGGGATGACGTCCGTCCTACTGGCGGGGCAGCGATGGCCTTGTTGCACCAGAAAGGAAACCTTTGGAAGATGCCTTGGAACCCCCGATTCGTCTTTGCCCCCTTTGCACTAAAGTGGAAACTGCTCCGTCCTGCTGTCTGCTCCTCGCCTGTCCTTCCTCCACGTCATCCTTGACTCCTGAGGCCGGATCTCACCTTGAAATATCAACCGCTCCGGAGGGGTCCTGATGAGGCCCCCTGCGGGTCTTGGTGCTGCTCCCCCCTCGCGAGGCTTGGCCCCTCGCGAGGACCTTGCCTTGAGTGGTGTCATGCGTGATTGTGCTTGCTTGATGAAGTGGGCCAGCCCTGGGCCACAGGAGGCAGATCTAGGTACCACCATTCCCAGACCGCCGACAGTAGCCCCCGGGCCGACGACACGCTCGGGTTAGCTTCTGGGCGAAGCCTCGGGGATGGCCCGAGGCGTCGGGGCCCTAATTGCGTGCGGGCCAGGCAACACACGTGTCCAACCGCCATACGGTGATGCTCTCGCTCACCGAGGCATCCGGGGCGCACCAGACCACGATGGCACGATCTCCAAGAACCGCGCCGGCCTAGGCCCAACGGCCATCACGGACGTGACTGCTTGGTTGCGAAGTGAGGCGGCCTGGGCGGCAATGTGCCTTTCGGCCCACCTCGCGGCACCCGAGGGGCGCGCAACGCTCGCGCTCCCATGACGCTTGGTGGCCGTGGTTCGCCTATAAATATGCCGCACCCCTGGCAAGGGGGAGGCACTGCGATCTTGAGCTTTCTCTTTGCTTCCTTTGCTCCGCCGAGAAAAACCTCTTCTCCCCTTCATTTCTTCATCTTCCATGGCATCTCCAGGAGGCGATCCTGGCAGGGGGAAATGTGCGGCTCCGTCACCTCCCTCGTTCACACCGGGAGCAGCGGGGGGGGGGGGGGGGGGGGTCTCAGGGTCGCCGTGCGTTCGACGCCGCTGGGCTCTGATCAATGAGTATGTTCCTCGTTTGCACCCCCTTTCCTTGCTGTCCCCTCCGCTGCTTGGTGGTTGATCTTCCCTTTTCTCCAGAGCGCCTGTAGCCAAGAATCGCAAGCTTGGCGAGCCAGGGCGAAGTGGAGGCCAAGGCGGAGTTGGCGTCGCTGCAGAGACAGGTCCAGGAGGTGGCCGACGCTGTTCAGGCCGCCCAGGACAAGGCGCCGAACTCCCGAATGATGGAGTCCCAGCGTGCCAAGCAGTGCGAGAGCATCGCCGGCCGGGCAGGAGGCGCTACATGCCGATTCGTGGGGGATGCCCCGGCGCTGCAATGGGTGAGCAGCGACGGGGGCTACCTCGCCTTCTTCCAGAAGATGGTGGAGGCGCTGGAGGCCGGCATCTCCCGCGTGGAGGAGGACAACGCGTCTGACGTGTGCAAGCTTCTGGGCCTTGCCTTGAGACTCGTCTTCTCCAACCCGCGCCGCCTCGTCCTGCAGCTTGATCTCCAGCGCGTCGTCGAGCCGGTGCCCGCTGAGTTCCGGCGTCTTCTCCGGGACGAAGTGCGCCCACGTGTGGACGCCCTGGTGGAGCGGTACGTCCAGGTTCCTGTCTCAAGTGAGGAGGAGGGATACGACGCCGAGCGTACCGGCGCCAAGGGCGGTGTTGGCGGCATCTCTCCCAAGGCGTCCCCCATCTTTTGTTTTCCTGCCCCTGTAATGTTGGACCATGAACTCTCCCCTGTCGAGCGTTAGACTTTGGTATGTTACCTTCGTTGTTCTCCCTTTTTCCTTTCGCTCTCGAATCGATGGCTGGCTCGCTAGTAGTCGTTGCGGCTTGGCTTCCTTACATGGGGCTCGTCGATGACCCACCATTGCTTGGGAGGAACGGCGGCCAGGGCCCTCAGCAGGTCCCATCTTCCCGAGGCATCGTTCGTGCCGCTGCATGCTTGGTCAATGGCCTTTTACCTTGCCGTAGCTTAGTCCTTAGGCCCTGAATCCTTTCGTTAGTACTTGTGTTTTTAATTCAGTCTTGGCTTGACGCGAAACCATATGGCCCTCGTCTGGGCCTACGGGGTACTTAGCTCGTGGGTTTGCGCCGGTCCCTTCCGCAGCTCGTCCTGAGTAGCTCATGGTTTGTCGGTGCGACAGAGTGGAGACCCTTTTGGCACTCTATGTCTGTGGGTCCCGGTCCCACACATTTCCCTGCCCCCGTGAAGCGCAACCAGTTACCAAGGTTGTTCCTCATGGGGAAAAGCCCCATCACCCTGGTTGCCGACATGGGCCACACCTGGGTGGCCGAGTGGCTTTGTGACCAGTAAGCCCCCTGAGGCATGTTGCTGAGGAGCCCCCCTTGATACTCAAGCCACTCTACATCGACAGGCCCCGGTCCCACACATTTCCCCACTGCCGTTAGGTTCGACGCACTTCACGGTGCGGGGCCCCGCCGCCCCCGACAACGACCAGAGCTCTAGGACGGCACCAGGGGTGGCGAGTGGCCTTATGACAGGTAAGGCTCCTAAAGCGGTGTCGAGAAACCCCCTTTGGCACTCGAGCGATTCTCCATTCCGTCCCTTTGGTCATCGCCCCAGGGCGCCCTGAGCCCTCCCGAGAATCTTTGTGGTGGTATTGTGCTTTGATCCGGGCCCCGGAGCAGGGAGCGACCGCTGAAAATGTTTGCCCCTGGGATGGCAAGTCCTTGATTTCACGCTCATTGGTGCCTAGGGGCGGTGCGGAGCGTTCAGCTCCTCATAAAATGTCATCCAGAAAAGGAGGCTTCAAAGCTGGCGAAACAAGAAAGCGCAAGAGAAAATCCCCCCCCCCCCCGCTTTTGTTTTTCAAACATCAACTTTCGAAATCGACAAAGTTAAGTCTAGCATAGGATAATTCAAGCTCTAGGAAGAAGCAAGCAAACGCCGCGTCCGATACCTAGGTTATTCTGTGCCACTATTTCCCCCAGTGCGGAGCATAGGGCTTAAACTAGGCGTTGGAAGGACCCCTGCGCGTCCTCAGGGGGGGGCATATACAGTCATAGCTCGTTATTACGTGAGAGTATCACGGGGGGTGTATCTAGGAGGTCGTGAGGATGCTTTGGCCTCACGAGTGTCCCTAACCCCTAGGTATAGGCGCGTGATTCCTTTTGAGTTGATTGCCTATGTCTTCTCCCCAGCGCGGAGCGTAGGGCTGCCACTAGGCGTGGGAGGGACCCCTCCGCGTTCTCAGGGGGCCCCGGGCGTATACATCCACAACTCATTATTACGTGAGAGTGTCACGGGATGAAGTAGGTTCCGGAAGGATTGAAGGACGATGCAGAGGTGCCACAGGTTGATGCAGGTGCCGTGGGGATTGTAGGGCGAACGCGAGGGCGCTCTGGACTAGCAATGTTTCCTCCTTGGGGGTGGTTTGCCTGGGGCCCTTCGAGGCCCCGCCCGCTCTTTCTCCTGAGACTAGTTGACGGCTTTTCTACTTCTCTACGTTGGCAGGTCCCAGTCCCGCGCATTTCCCGACCACCGTTGCATACAGCCGAATGACGGACACAGCTACGGGGTCAAGCCCTGCCAACCCTGATAACGACCGAATGTCCGCGGATGGCATCAAGGGTGGCCGGTGGCCTTATGATCGGTAAGGCTACCGAGGCTCGATGGTTAGGAGCCCGCTTTGACGTTGGAAGGGCTCTGCGTTGCTGATACGTCCATTTTGCATCATGCTTTCATGTTGATATTTATTGCTTTTTGGGCTGGTATATTACTTGTGGTACCATATTTATGCCTTTTCTCTCTTATTTTGCAAGGTTTATTTGAAGAGGGAGAATTCAGGCAGCTGGAATTCTGGACTGGAAGAGGAGAAAATCCTAGTCCATTGATCTGCACATCTCCAAATGCCCTGAAAATTTATGTGGATTTTTTTGGAATATATTAAAAATACTGGGCGAAAGAACTACTAGAGGGCGGCCACCAGGGCCCCACAAGCCCCCACTCCGCCACCACCCCCCTAGGTGGCGGTGGGCAAGCTTGTGGGCTGCCTAAAGGCCCACTAGCCCCCTCTTTTGCTATATGAAGCGTCCTGGTCTTGAAAAAATCAAGAGGGATCTTTTTCGTTGTTTCGCTGCCGCCACGAGGCGGAACTTGAGCAGATCCAATCTAGAGCTCCGGCAGGACGATCCTGCCTGGTAAACTTCCCTCCCGGAGGGGGAAATCGTTGCCATCGTCATCACCAACACTCCTCTCATCGGAGGGGAGACATCTTCATCAACATCTTCATCAGCGCCATCTCCTCTCCAATCCCTAGTTCATCTCTTGTAGCCAATCTTCGTCTCGCAACTCCGATTGGTACTTGTAAGGTTGCTAGTAGTGTTGATTACTCTTTGTAGTTGATGCTAGTTGGATTACTTGGTAGAAGAGTTTATGTTCAGATCCTTGATGCTATTCATTACACCTATGGTCATGATTATGATTATGTCTTGTGAGTAGTTACTTTTGTTCCTGAGGACATGGGATAAGTCATGTTAATAATAGTCATGTGAATTTGATATTCGTTCGGTATTTCGATATGATGTATGTTGTCTTTTTCTCTAGTGGTGTTATGTGAACGTCGAATACATAACACTTCACCATATTTGGGCCTAGAGGAAGGCATTGGCAAGTAGTAAGTAGATGATGGGTTTCTGGAGTGACAGAAGCTTAAACTCCAGTGTATGCGTTGCTTCGTGAGGGGCTGATTTGGATCCACTAGTTTAATGCTATGGTTAGACTTTGTCTTAATTCTTCTTTTGTAGTTGCGGATGCTTGCGAGAGAGGTTAATCATAAGTGGGATGCTTGTCCAAGTAAGGGCAGTACCCAAGCGCCGGTCCACCCACATACCAAATTATCAAAGTAATGAACGCGAATCATATGAACAGGATGAAACTAGCATGACAGAAATTCCCGTGTGTCCTCGGGAGCGTTTTTCCTCCTATAAGTCTTTGTTCAGGCTTGTCCCTTGCTACAAAAGGGATTGGGCCACTTGCTGCACCGTTGCTACTACTTGTTACTTGTTACTTTTTGCTCGCTACGTTTCACCTCGCTACACAATCACTTGTTACCGCTACTTTGAGTGCTTGCATTTATTACCTTGCTGAAATCCGTTTATCAGAGCCTTCTGCTCCTCATTGGGTTCGACACTCTTACTGATCGAAAGGACTATGATTGATCCCCTATACTTGTGGGTCATCAGTTGCCAAGACCCGGTCCCGCACATTTCCCAACCGCCGTTAATTGCGACCGAATGGACAAACACAACTACGGGGTCAAGCCCTGCCACCCGTGATAATGAACGAATGTCCGTGGACATCACTAAGGGTGGCATGTGGCCTTATGACCGGTAAGGCCCCTGAGGCTCGATGCTCAGGAGCCCCCTTTTGACGCTCAAGCGGCCCCCATTTCATCGTGTTGATTGTGGTCGTGGGAAGCCGCGGGGCCTCCCTAGGTCCCGCGACGGGGCGACGCGCACTGCCGGAGCCCCCGAGCGGGGGGGGGGGGGGGTAGATCGCTTAAAGATGCAAGCAAGGTAAGATGTCAGATCGTCGAATGGATGCAGCAGAAGTTATGGAAGCATGCGTAAATGATATGATGGGAACAGGTGTGCCTTGTACACTTGAAGTTCATGCGGCAAGCAGACACCCCCGAGAACAGTGAACCCAAAAAATTACCTCGCATAGCTTCTTCACGCCTGAGGGCCGCCTCGTGAGGCCCGACCCTCGGCGCCAACACCAGCACCGTACTTGCCGACTCGTCCTCCTGAGGCCGGGGACCCGGTTCATCGCAGTTTCTCCACGGGGGCGGGGGCTGGCGTCATGCCCCGCGGCTTGGGGGCGCCTCCCTGCCCGCGCCTCTTGGGCCCAGTGCTGCGCCAGTGGGAACCCTAGGGTCCAGCACGAGGGGGTCCCCCAGAGCGTTCCTTACTCCTGAGGAGGACTGGCGTCTGGGGTGGAGCTTGAGCCTCTTCCTCAACGGGAGGGTCAAGTGGTGTTACATAAGATGGTACGCAAGGCTCCACATATGTGTTCGATCGACCTCCAAGGCCGTTCAGCAACGCGAAGGTGGCGGTCCCTCTCTCCGGTGGGGGGAGGTCCTCCCGGTTGCTTTGCTCGACGATCTTCTTGCGATTGGCCTCCGCACGAAGTCGCTTGCTCCTGTTCTCACCGTTGGGTGGTCCCGACATTGCCCGGTGCAGGCTCCCCCCTTGGTACCCTGGCATATCTCCATCGTCGTAGTTTGCCCACGCCGACGCCTCCTCCATTCACTGGTGGCGCTTGAGGGAGCGCTCCCTCCTGGCCGCCTCGGGTTGTCGGGGGCCGACCTGGTCTTGGTGATGCGCTCCGGTGTTTGCATCGAACATCATGTCGTTCTCTTCGCGTCCGTGGTGGCAACCCGCATGCTGCACCTCGAGGTCGGCCACTGGAATCTGGAGGAGGAGGAGGCCAGCACGCGACGCGTCTCTCTCGACCCCGCCCAGTGCAGGAGGGGCCCCGTCGCTTGCAGGCCCGGGGACCAGGACAAGGTGCGATCCCCTGGCGCCGGGCGCGTGTGGCCATGAAGAAGAGTGGGGTCGGATGGCCTTCTGGGCGATGGCGATCAGCTCCGTGATGAGGTCCACCCAGGCGTCGAAGCCCCCTTGCGTCGGTCGATGGCGGAGCATCTCGCTCGCCAAGTGCAGTGCGTCATGCGCGCCGAGGTCCCCCAGGTTGATGCAGTGCGTCATAGATGTCGGGGGCGTCGCCCAGCCGCCGTGCGACTGTGTGGCGCGGGTGGTTGCAACGGTGGAGATGATGTTGACAATCTGGTGCGAGCCGACTGGTACCAAAACGCCGGTGCACGTGCGTTCAGCCACTATGGTGTGACGGTTGGAAGCTAGCTCGACAAGGCTCGAAGAAGCTTGTTGGGCGCCGGTCATCGGAGCAGCAGGGCTTAGGGAAGATGAAGCTCGGAGAAGACCTTGAGACACCCCCTACCTGGCGCACCAAATTCAGATTTCGGGCACCGCAAAACCCTAAAGATTCGAACTCAGGGACGTGTACGAAGACCTCTCTTGGGCTCACCTCACCTAACTCGCCACTCGCTGGGGACGGCAGAGAACTCACTCGATGTTGTGGAAGACACAGAACACGACAGTTCACCCAGGTTCGGGCCACTGGGAAGCGTAATACCCTACCCCTGCTTTGGAAGATTGCCTCTCGTGGAGGTTGGTGGATGAACTAGTACAGTGTTAGAGGGCCTCCAGAGGCTGGGTGGCCTTTGTGTGGTACCAGTGGGCGAATGAATGAATCTCCCCTTCCTATGAAGTAACCTACTCTCTATATATAGTGGCGGCCCCGATACTCTCCCCTTACCGTTTCAGTAGGAAGGGATCCCACAACGGCCTTTTTTGAAGGGGATCAGGGGAACATGCTTCCCCTATCCAAAAGTAGTCTTCACTTGCAAAGTGGCTGTTAGCGCAACAGGGACGGGTCCATGGATGACGTCCGTCCTGCTGGCGGGAGGCGATGGCCTAGTTGCACCAGAAAGGAAAGCTTTGGAAGATGCCTTGGGAACCCTGGTTTGTCTTTGCCCCTTTGCACTAAAGGGTAAACTACTCTGTCCTGCTGTTTGCTGCTCGCCTGTCCTTCCTCCGCGTCATCCTTGACTCCTGAGGCCGGGTCTAGCCTCGGAATATCCGCCGCTCCGGAGGGGTCATGATGCGGCCCCCTATGGGTCTTGGAGCTACTTCCCCTTGCGAGGACCTTGCCTTGAGTTGTGTCGTGCCCGATTGTGCTTGCTTGATGAAGTGGACCAGCCCTGGGCCACAGACAGGCAGGTCTGGGTACCCCCATTCCCAGAAGACCGACACATGTAAAATGCCTCTAGATGTTTAGTACACCGAATGTAAAAAATTATCCGAATGAACCTGAGTGTGTCCAAGAGAATGAAGTGTGCCCAAGAGTAGCATCTGTCTTACGAACGAATCCGCCCATGTAAGCCGGAGGCATACCTGTCCGGGTAATCATAGGCATACCTTCTCAGGTGTTGACCTATGTTTCTCCGAGCATACCAGAATACGGGTTTGGAGTAGCGAAGCGGCTGGGCTGGATTTGAGTCAACGCAAGCTGCATGTGCGCTGGAGACCGGTGCAGGTGGCTCGTATGGTTAATCGGAAATGGCTGAATCAACGCACCTTCTTTTGGATGTTACCAGCTCCGAGATAATGGCTAATTAATGAGCCCATTAATCTAATCATTGGAGATCACCACATCCTTGGACGCATTTACTTGGAAGCATGCAATTAAGGAGGAGGTGGCCCATGCACCTCGCATGGTTAATCGGAAAAGGAAGGGCCATGACCAACAACTGGCGATGGGGAGAAGAACTGCCGAGCCGGGAGGCCTGCCTGACCAGCTTCCTATTTCCGCACCGCACACATCATAGTGACCGCGTCGGAAATCACTACCGAGCGGACTATGCCTGCAACACCAGTAGGAGGGGTGCCTCGACCATGGAGATCGCTGCAGAGTGGACGACGCCTACAACACCGGCGGGAGGGGCGCCTCGACCATGGAGATCAATTCCGAGCAGACGACGCGTGCAACACCGGCCGGATGGGCGCCTCGACCATGGAGTTCATTACCGAGCGGACGACGCGTGCAACACCGGCATGAGGGACGCCTCGACCTTGGAGATCACTGCCAAGCGGATGACCCGACCGAGGAGCTCCGGTCATCATCCAAGCTCGTGTCTCTCCATAGTATTCGTCCGAACAGTGCTCGGTGGCGCAGTGAACTGCCGTTGTTACTCGCTCTTTCTAGTTGATGTGAAGAAGATGATGCAGCTCTCGTCCTTGCTTGTATCTCCTTTCATTTTTGATTAATTGAAACCTCACGGTACTTAGGCCGGACCTAGTCGAGTGATAGTAGGTCCAGTGGGGGAACGCTGAGTGCATCCACTCGGAGTAGTCCCCGAGACTACCGTCGAATGCTTGCATCGGCGGGGGTCTGATAGAGACAGTTTTGCATGTTAGCTTTTTTTTGCTTGGTTAAGTTCATTTGGTTTCCGAGTGAGATTGATCCTCATTACTCGGAATAAGTTTGAACTTAGGCAAAAACTTGTTCGCGACTAGGCCCTCGAGTGAGAGGAGTGCTCATCACTCGAGAGATTTTTTAAACTTAAATGAAGACGGGTTCACAGCTTAGTTCTCGAGTAAATAAGATGCTATTCACTCAACATGATTTTTAACTTAGGCAAAAACTAGTTCGCGGCTAAGCCCATGACTGAGAGGAATGCTCGTCACTCGGGAGAAATTTGTAACTTAGATGAAGACTGGTTCGCAGCTAAGTTTCCGAGTGAATAGGATGACACTCACTCAACATGATTTTTAACTTAGGCGAAAACTTTTTCACAACTAAGCCCCCGAGTGAGAGGAATGCTCGTCACTCGAGAGAAATTTTAACTTAGACAAAGACTGGTTCGCAGCTAAGTTTCCGAGTGAACATGATGCTATTCACTCGACAGGATTTTTAACTTAGGCCAAAACTTGTTCATGGCTAAGTCCACGAGTGAGAGGGTCGCTCACCACTCGACGTGTTTTTTAACTTAGACGAAGATCGTTCGCAGCTAAGTTCCCAAGTGATTATGATGCTATTCACTCGGCAACATTTTTAACTTAGACGAAGACTAGTTCGCAGCTACATTTCCGAGTGAATAGGATGCTATTCACTTGGCAGGATTTTTAACTTAGGCGAAAACTTGTTTGCAGCAAAGACCCCGAGTGAGAGGGTCACTCACCACTCCGAGTGTTTTTTTGAAACATAGGCGAAGACTGGTTGGCAGCTAAGCGCCCGAGCGAGTGGGTCGCTCAACACTTGGAGAGTTTTTAAATTAGACGAACACTAGTTCGCACCTAAGTTTCTGGGTGAATAGGATGCTATTCACTCGGCAGGACTTTCAACTTAGGCAAAAACTTGTTCGTGGCTAAGTCCCTGAGTGAGAGGGTCGCTCAACACTCGAAGAGTTTTTAACTTAGACGAAGACTGGTTTGCAGCTATGTTTCCGAGTGAATAGGATGCTATTCACTCGGCAGGATTTTTCACTTCGATGAAAACTTGTTCGCGGCTAAGTCCCCAAGTGAGAGGGTCGCTCACAACTCGAAGTGTTTCTTTAACTTATACAAAGACTGATTCCCAGCTAAGTTCCCGAGTGAATAGGATGCTATTCACTCGGCAAGATTTTTAACTTAGGCGAAAACTTGTTAGCGGCTAAGTCCCCGAGTGAGAGGGTCGCTCACCACTCGGAGTGTTTTTTAAACTTAGGCGAATACTGGTTCTCAGCTAAGCCCCCCGAGTTTGGAGCATGTCCTTACTCGGAGTATTTTTTAACTTTGGTGATACGGAGTCGCACATAAGTTCCCAAGTGTGGAGCATGTCCGCACTTGGAGTTGTCTTTAACCTAGGCGATACAGAGTCGCAGCTAAGTTCCTGAGTGTGGAGCGTGTTCGTACTCGGAGTAGTTTTTTACTTAGGAGAAGTTAGGTTTGCAGCTAAGCCCCCGAGTGTGGAGCATGCCCGTACTCGAAGTTGTTTTTAACTTAGGCGATACGGAGTCGCAGCTAAGTTCCCGAGTGTGGAGCTTGTCCGTGTTTGGACTATTTTTTAACTTATGAGATACAGAGTCGCAGCTAAGTTCCCGAGTGTGGAGCGTGTTTGTACTCATAGTATCTTTTAAATTAGGCGATACGGAGTCACAACTAAGTTCCCGAGTGCGGAGGGTGCCCATACTTGGAGTAGTTTTAACTTAGGCGATACAGAGTCGCGGCTAAGTTCCCGAGTGTGGAGCTTGTCCTTACCTGGTGTATTTTTTAACTTAGGCGATACTAAGTCACAGCTAAGTTCCAGAGTGTGGAGCGTGTCCGTACTCAGAGTAATTTTTTAGTTAGGCAAAGTCAAGTTTGCAACTAAGCCGGTCACCCGCTGGGGGTTGTCATGTAGATGTGTTCAACTGAGCTATGGTGCACGAGACGGCTGACTGATGAAGACACACTCAGCGGAGTTATGGTGCACGAGGCGGCTGATTGATGGAGTCGTGTCCAACCGAGTGGCAACGCGCCGGGCGGCCAAGTGATGTAGACGCATCCACTAAAGTGGCGACGCGCAGGGGCAGCCAAGTGATGAAGACGCGCTCGGTGGAGTGACAGCGCACGAGGCGGCCGAGTGATGGAGATGTGTCCAACCGAGTGGCGATGCACTGGGCGGCCAAGTGATCTGGGCGCGTCCACCAGAGTGGCGACGTGCAGGGCGGACATGGGATGAAGACGCCCTCGATGTAGCAATAACGCAGGGGTGGCTGAGTGATGAAGAAACGCTCGGCGGCGAAGTTACAGTGTAACCTGTGTATGAATATAGCACAAGCCAGCGTAAAAATTTCTCAAAGTAAAATGAGTTTTCTAAAATTATTTGTGTAAATAACACCCATTTGCACCCGCTGGGTGTGCCAGGTGATTGCTGGTTCAGAACCAGCAAGCGTCTAAAAGAGTGAAGGATCCGACTAAACTCTTTTGAGTACTGGACCAAAATGAAGCGGAAGTGTAGTTTTCCGACATGAAAATAAACAACTGAATGCAGAGGTACACTTGGTGGTGTGGCCTCCGAGTGAACATAATGTGTGACTTAATTACATTTGGTAATACGAAAATGACTATTTAATTGAATGCATTGTGTGAAGAGTGACTTGCTGTCTCACAGCGCGTGAGTGGCCGGGTAGTGAAGACGTTTTCAACCGATGGCGAGCCATATGGTGAATTTGTGATGAAGATACGCCTCATCGGGTGCCGACACACAGAGCGACTGAGTGATGAAGTCACGTCCGATTGAGCGACGACGCACGGGGTGGCCGAGTGATGAAGTCGCGTCTGATTGAACGATGGCGCACGGGGCGACCGAATGACGAAGTTGTGTCCGATTGAGCGACGACACACGGGACGGCAGAGTGATGAAGTCACGTCTGATTGAGCAACCTCACACGGGCGTCCGTGTGATGAAGTCAGGTCTGGTTGAGTGACAGCGCACGGGGCGACCGAGTGATGAAGTCACGTTCGGTTGAGCGATGGTGCACGGGGCGACTGACTGTTGAAGACGCATCCGATGAAGTGATGATGCATGGGGCGACCGAATGATGAAGACGCATCCTGCGGAGTCGTGGCGCAGGCCGATCGACAATTGATGGTGCCCGGGCTGGTCAAGTCGAACATGTCATCGAGGAGGTGTCCGAGTAAAAATCCACGAATGATCTAGTGTATGCATGTTAGTCTTCTGATTGCAGATTTCATGTAAAATACCTTTGGACATTTAGTAGTCCGAATGTAAAAGAATATTCGAATGAACCTGAGCATGTCCTAGAGAATGAAGTGTTTCCAAGAGTAGCATCCCTCTTACTAACGAATCTGCCCGTGTAAGCCGGAGGCATACCTGTCCGGGTAAACATAGGCATACCTGCTTGGGTGTCGACCTGTATTTGTCCAAGCATACGAGAATACGGGTTTGGAGTAGCGGAGCGGTTGGGCCATCTTGGAGTCAATGCAAGCAACATGTGCGCTAGAGACTGATGTAGGTGGCTCGTACGGTTAATCAGAAAAAGTTGAATCAACGCTTGTTCTTTTGGGAGTTACTAGCTCCGAGATAATGGCTAATTAATGAGCCCACTACTCTAATCATTGGATATCACCAAGTCCTTCGGTTTCCTGAACTTATGTGTATTTACCTGCATGCAGGCAATTAAGGAGGAGGTGGCCCATGCACCTCTTATGGTTAGTCGGAAAAGTAAGGGCCATAGCTAGCAGCTGGCGACGGAGAGAAGAACCGCCGAGCCCGGAGGCCCGTCTGACCAGGTTCCTATTTCCACACCACACACGTCGCAGTGAACGCGTCGGAAATCACTGCCGAGCGGACGATGCTTGCAACACTGACGGGAGGGGCATCTCGACCATGGAGATCGCTGATGAGCCAATGACGCCTTTAACACCAGAGGGAGGGGTGCCTCAACCATGGAGATCACTGCCGACCGGACGACACCTGCAACACCAGCGGGAGGGGCGCATCAACCATGGAGATCACTGCCGAGCGGACGACGCATGCAACACCGGCAGGAGGGGCACCTCGACCATGGAGCTCTGGTCGTCGTCCTGGCTCGTGTCTCTCCATGGTGTTCGTCCGAACGGTGCTCGGTGGCGTGGTGGTGCTGCCGCTGTTGCTCGCTCTTTCTGGTTGATGTGAAGAAGATGATGCAGCTGTCGTCCTTTCTTGTATCTCCTTTCCTTTTTTATTAATCAAAATCTCATGGTACTCACATGAGCATGTGTACATACAGAAGGAAAACAGTCATATATAGTTAGATTAAAGATTGATTGTAGAGAAAGAGTTAGGATGGAAATAAACTTCGTGATCCCTAAGTGCGAAGAGTAATATGTCTCTTGTATGAAGGGAGTGATGTCCGGAACATCGTAGATCAAATTCTTCTTCGATGATAGTTTATTAGTGGACGAAGATCGAAGAAAGAAAACCATGTGCATCATGGCTCGATAGACGCCATGCCCCATAGTGGGCGCCAAGTTTCGTGGTAACGATTCGGACAACAGAAAGGGTTAGGATAAAGGAGCATGATCTATCGAGATGCAAATGGGTTGCATGATGATTTTAGCGAGTTCAGGTCTCTCGCAGTGCAGATAACAACCCTATGTCTCAGTACTTGGGAGCTTCTGTCGTGTGGAATGTGTGAGTTACAAGAGGTGCCAACCTTTGTGCCAGGGGGAGGGGTGGCTTATATAGAATGTGCTGCCCCTCATGAATACCTGACAACCAAGGGTTTGATTGTGGTATTAAAGGTGAACGTTACCGATGATGTATATAATAAATGCTACTTATGGCAGCCAGTCGAACGCCTACCCGTTGGCCTCCCTGGAGTGGCTTCTGATCTTCTTCGGTCGACTGACTTCTGGTTCTTCCTAGTGGATGTTCTGTCGAGTGACTCATGCACCATGGTGATTTCAGTTGGAGTCTTCCTTGTACTCTTTAAGTTCTTCAATGTAGTGTCCTTCGGTAGGGCAAGTTGGTCATGCCTAAGACCCAACCCGAGGTACATATCCCCATCACCACCTTAAAATTTTATCTTTAAGTTTTTCACTTTGAGCAATAGCACCTCTACAAATCTGGTTCCCTCTCCAAAGGGCCTATCCACTTACTTTATGCAATTTTTATTTTTGAATTTGAATCTCCATCTTCTCTTATAAAGCCCGAACTAAGGAACACTATTATCACACTTGAGCATTGGATGTAGTTAATATTTGAGTGTGTTGCATGAATGGATCGATGATAGAGCATGATGGGCTAGGGATAATGTTCTTTAGCATTGATATTTTGGAAGACTTAGTTGTTTGTTGATATGCTTGAATATTGAGATCTTCATGTCAAATTACAAACTATTTCTTTGCAACATCTACATGTCAATATGCCCATGCCAAAAGAAAAATAATTTTATGAACTTGAGAGACAACATTCCATAATAAAAAATTGTATTTTATCATTTACCTACTCGAGGACGAGCAAGAATTAAGCTTGGGGATGTTGATACGTCTCCAAAGTATCTATAATTTCTGATTATTCTATGCTTTTATGTTATCACTCTTGGACGCTTTATAATCACTTTATAGCAAATTTATTTCATTTTTGGGACTAACCTATTGACATGGTACCTAGTGCGAGTTGCTCTTTTTTCCTTCGCAGAAAATCCATACCAAATGAGGTCCAATTGCCATGAAACTTTAGGAGATTTTCCTTGGACCACAAGGAAACATGGGGCCAAGATTGACCAGCAGCCAAGGCCAGGGGGCCCACTAGTCACCACGGAGCACCAGAGGCCCCTCGTGCAGCTAGGTGTCTAGTGGGGCCCTCCCAAAGCATCTATACCGCATATGAGCTCTATAACTACCCAATATTCCAGTAAACCTAGAGGAGTCGACGGAAATCGTTTCAACCGCCGCAAGTTGCAGAGCCACGAAAACCAATCTAGAGCCTTTTCCAAAGATGAACACTACCATGGAGGGGTTCACCATGCATGTTGGTGTCCCTCCCATGATGCGTGAGTAGTTCATATCAGACCTACGGATCCATAGGCCATAGCTATAAGCCTTAGTGCCTCGTTTTGTTTCTCAATTCAATGGTCTCTTGGAGATCCATATGATGTAACTATTTTCTTTTGCAGTGTGTTTGTTGGGATCTTAAGAATTGTGAGTTTATGATCAGATCTATGAGAACATATTCATGCTTGATTATCATAGCCTCGTATTTATTCTCTGATATTTGGTTTTGATCTGACCAACTTCATATTTTATCTTGCAATGGGAAGAGGTGCTTTGTGATGGGTTCGATCTTGCAGTGCTCAATCTCAGTGACAGAAAGAGACATGGCACGCATGTATCATTGCCATTAAGGATAAAACAATGGGATCTATTCCTACATGAATAGATCTTGTCTACAACATCTCATCGTTCTTAAGGCATTACTCTATTTCTCCGTGAACTCAATACACTAGATGCAAGCTGGATATCAGTCGATGGTGTGGAGTAATAGAAGTAGATGCAAGCAGAAGTCGGTCTCCTTTTTTTTGATGTGATGCCTATATACATGATCATTGTGATCAATATCGTCATAATTTCTTTCCTATCAATTTCCCAGCAGTAATTTATCTACCACCACTTGCTATTTTCTCGAGAGAAGCCACTAGTGAAACCTACGGCCCCCGGGTGTACTTAACATCATCTAGTTACAATCTCTACTTTTCTATTTGTTTTTCTACTTTATTTGCTCTTTTTTCAGATCTATATTATCAAAAAACCCAAAAATACCTTGTTGCGTTCTATTTTCTATCACTCCTATTTGCATCTATCAATATATCCTTACTTTACCCGCGAGGGATTGACAATCCCTCTACAAGTTGGGTTGTGAGGATTTGCTATTTGTATGCCGGGGATGCTTACATAGTCTTGTGGATCTTCCTACTAGATTGATACCTTGGTTTCTTAACTAAGGGAAATACTTGTCGTCGTTGTGCTATATCACTCTTTATGCATGGATGGAGACCAACGCACTCGTGAGGAGTCATCTATTCACAAATATAATTACAAATATACTAAATACCTTGCTGCCTTTTAATATTTGCATTTACTTTTCATATTTAATATACTTCGGCTATCTATCTATCACTACTTATTACTTGCAAGTAATAAGTTGAAGCGGATTGACAACCCGCTTGCCCGCGTTGGGTGCAACCGTGTGCTCTTTTGTGTGTAGGTGCTGAAGACGGGAGATTGCATGGGTGTCCTATTGGTTCAATAACCTAGATTCTCACCGAGGGAAATACTTATCTATACAATGTTGCATCATCCCCTCCGCTTCGAGGAAAGTCCCAATGCAGATCACAAGTATCAGTATTATGGAAGTACCGCATACTAATCCTTATGTAGGATATGAAAAAATATGTTGTGATACACACTTAATTTTTATGGATGAACTATGTGGATTATTAAAGTTGCATGGTTTTCATCAAATGAAGTTAAAAATAAGTTATTCCCTTAATATTTGGAGGGAAAATCATCTCCATGGTATAGGCTATTGGATCATTCGAATTCATGGGACTAGAACCCAATGCGGCTAGAATTCCACAAGAATTTCTATCATATGCACTTAGCTCGTCATGATCGGAATTATATCTATAGTTTTTGTCCACGTGAAGGGGAAAGTATCGCTCAAGATTGTGGTAAGATTAAGGAATTAATTATCAAATAACCCTATCATGAGCTTTCGATAGACCTTAGTGTTCATAAGTTTTATGCTAGGCTTCCTCTTCATGATAAATAAATGCTTGATTCTTTTTCTACCGGTTCTTTCTCAAGTCAACAAACTGATTTCAAATGGGATCTGATTGAAAGATTCATAAGTTTTATGCTAGGCTTCCTCTTGATGATAAAGAAATGCTTGATTCTTTTTTTGTTAGTTCTTTCTCAAGTCTGCAAGTTGAATTCAGATGTGATCTTATTCAATGAATTAAACATAAATCTGAAGAATGGGAGGTCGATAAAGGTAAAAAATCATGTATAAAGCATGAATATGATTGTATTAAGTCTTCGGTAGAAACATTTATTTTGCATGAGCTTAGTGCAAAACATGGACTTCATTGTGAGATAGTTGTTACATTTTGTAAATCTTTTGCTGCTCATGTTGATCTTCCTAAAGAGAAGTAGTTTAAATATCATCAAACTCTTAAATATACTTGTGAAGAACATATTATTCCTAAAATTGAATCACTAAGTTATTCTGTTAATCCTATTATGGATACTGCTTAAATTGAAAAGCCTCATTTCCCTGTTAGAATTAAAGAGCATTCTAAGTCTACAATTGTGGTTTGTAAGAGTTATATTAAAGCACTTAAATCCTCTAACCTTGTATTGCAATGGTTAAATATATGTTGGTTGATAATATTGATGCGAAAGTTATATCTTTTTATGAAGAAGCTACTGGAAGTGCTAAAGTTGTTGGGAATGAACGAGATATGATAGGTAAAACTGAAAGAGTTTTGGCATGCGTGTTGTTTCAGTTAAGATTGGACATCATTATTATTATGGTTTATGTGATATTGGTGCACGTATAAGTAATAGGAAAACCGTTAATCCAACTTAATCTACCATTATTACTTCACCACAAAACCGCTATCTGCTACTCCCATAAGAGTTTTTGAATTTCCCTGAAGAGGAAGGGTGGTGTAGCACAATAGCAGAAAGTATTTCCCTCGGTTATTAACTAAGATTTATTGAACCCGCAGGTGACATTGTACGTCTCCAACATATATATAATTTTTGATTGTTTCATGCTATTATTTTATCAATCTTGTATGCTTTATGGGCCATTTTATATCACTTTTATGAACTAACCTATTAACCCAATGCCACATGCTGTTTTTTTTCATGTTTTTCGCTTTTCAGAAAATCTGTACCAAATAGAGTCCAAACGCGCTGAAACTTTTTGTTGATTTTTTCCGGACCAAAAGAGATCATGTAAGGTTCGGAGGGAGTCGAAATGTTGCACGAGGAGACAACAAGGCCGTGGGGGGCTCGGGGGGTAGGGCTCACCCTTCCGACTTGTGCCCCCCTGTGGTTCCGATCAATCGCCTTTGTGGCCAATAAATTCACATATATTCCAAAAATCCTAGATTAGCTGCCTAAACAATTTTTCTGCCGCTGCAAGTCATTGTTCCTTTGTGATCCCATCTATAGGCCTTTTCCAGTACTCTGTCAGAGGGGGAATCCGTCACAAAGGCTTTCTTCAACAACCTTGATGCCTCCCCGGTCATATGCAAGTAGCTCCACCAGGACCTACGACTCCATAGTTGTAGCTAGATCTCTCTATCTCTATCTCTATCTCTCTCCCTCTCTCTCTTGATCTTCCATAAAATGATCTATTTAGAGACGTATTCAATGTTATCTTTGTGGTGTGTTTGTTGGGATCACATGAATTTTGAGTTTATGTTTAGATTATTAATTGGAAGTAATTTACCCAATCTGAGATTTATTATGTGTGATTTCATATAGCTATGTATGATTTCTGATCTATAAGTTTGCTTTGGCCAAGTAGATGCGTAGATCTCCGGAGAGAGTGGTGCATAGTGGTGGGTTCAATCTTGCGGTGCCCTCACTCTATGACATGAGAAGTAGCAAGGCATGTATTTTTTATTGTTGTTGATAAGGATGAAATGAGCGGCTCTGAACATATTATTTGGTCTTACTTTGTCTACATTATGTCATCATGCTCCAGACATTAGTTTTGTTTGTTATGAACTGGATACCATAGATGGATGCTGGATAGAGGTGGATTGGTGGAGTAATAATAGTTGATGCAGAATCGTTTTGGTCTAATTGTCATGGACGTAATGCTTAAATATTGTTCATGCCATCAATACCAAGTTAATTATTTGCTTTTCTATCAATTGACCAATAGTAATTTGTGAACCCATTTCTACTATGCTCATGAGAGACATGCCTATAGTGAATGTTATGGCCCTCGAGTCCATTCAATTATTATATATTACAAAAACATACAAAAATATTTGATGGATTTTGTCCTCTTTTATTTGTAATTATCTATCCTATACTATAAGAATTAATCCTTGCAATTAACGAGTACAAGGGGATTGTGTGTGCACGTATTTAATTTTGTGTGTGCAGGTACTGTTGATTGTTTGTTTCTCTAGTCTCCTATTGGTTCGATAAACCTTGGTTCTTAACTAAGAGAAATACTTACTACTACTTTACTACATCACCCTTCCTCTTCGTGGAAAATCCCAACGCCATCACAAGTAGCAAGGAACTACACTAACAACTTTCATAGCACGTGCACACAAACAAAATGATTGCTTGCACTCAACAAAGGCAAGGGGGTCGTCACTCCCTTTGTTCTTGCGAGTAATAATATTACAAGCAAGTAGTGATATACAAATAGTAATTGTAATTGTAGGATATAACAAATTAATTGAGAATGGCTCTTGGACTGTAGGTTCACCAGTGACATATCTATCAAAAGTAGAATATCAAAGGTTAAAAAAATTACTTTTGGAAAATTCACATAATCGCACGCAGTTATGAAGATCATCCATGGAACAATCATTACATTGTCATTACGTCCATAATAAGTAGACCATTAAACTTACTAACATCTACTACTATTGCTCCAACCCAAGACTGCTCTCCAGCATGCATCTCGAAGTATTAAGTTCACAATAAACACAGTAACACAATAAGCAGAGTGACATAATATAGACAAAGTAGGACCAATTAAAATGATCAAACCCCTTCATTTTGTCCTTAGTAACATAATACACATCTAACGTCCTTGTAATTTATGAAGTATTCATGCCATGTTTACAACAATTTTATATGGTTCTGGTGCACTTCTATATTATTTTGATGGACTAACATATTAATCCAGTGCCTAGTGTTAGTTGTTGTTCTCTACATATTTTTGGTTTTCTATAAAATCCATACCAACAGAAGTCCAAACGCGACGAAACTTTTTGACAATTTTTTTTCTGAAACATAATAGACCCATGATGCTTCGGCGGAGTACCAGAAGACCTACAGGATCTCCACAAGGAAAGGAGCGCGCCCTTGGGGTAGGGTGTGCCCTCCACCATTCTGACACCTGTGGCACCTCTTGTCATGATTTCCCCTCTTAAAATTCTTATATATCAAGTAACTCCCAAATCACGACCTAGAACATTTACTCCGCCGTCGCAAGCCTCTCTTCCGGAGAGATCTCATCCAAGCCCGTTTTAGGTGCCTTGTCACAGGGGGAAACCATCACTGGAGGCCATCTTGATCATCACAGCGGTCTGCATGACGAGGAGGGGGTAGTTCACCCTTGAGTCTCAGGGTATGTATTAGTAGCTATGTGTTTGATATCCCGTTCGTGATCTTGGTAGGACACGATCTTGATGCACCATGAGCTTTGTTAATATAGCTGAATCATATGGTGTTCTTTCCTAGAAATTCCCAAATATCATAAAACTCATAACGAGATCCCAAAACAAAATTTTCACCACCGCAAGACTCTGTCCTTCCACTATCCCATTTGGAGGCCTCCATCGGTACTATCCCGAAGAGGGAATCAAGCACGGAGGCCATCTTCATCGACCTTGTTACCTCCCACATGATGTGTGAGTAGTTCCTACATAACCTACAGGTCCATATATGTATCTAGATGGTTGATGGCCTGTTAGTATAGGGTATCAATCATAGTCTTTTCTATAAGTAATAGTGTCGAACCCAACGAGGAGTAGAAGGAAATGACAAGTGGTTTTTAGCAAGGTATTTTATGCACGCGCTGAAACTGTTGGTAGCAGATAGTTTGATAGCAAGATAATTATTAACTAGCAAGTAATAACAATGGTAGGAAAAGTGCAACAAGGTATCCCAATCCTTTTTGTAGCAAATAATAGGTAGGAATAGTCTTTGATAATAAGTAACACGTTCTCGAGGACACATGGGAATTTCATCTAGTCGCTTTCATTTTGTTTGTTTGATTCGCATTCACTACTTTGACAATTTGATAAGTGGATGGACTAATACTTGGATGATGTTCTTACTTAAAAAATCCTCCCACTTATGATTTACCCCTCTCACAAGCATCCGCAACATTAAATAAGAATTAAGATAACATCTAACCATAGCATTAAACATATGGATCCAAACCAGCCCCTTACGGAATAACACGTAAACTAGGGTTTAAGCTTGTGACACTCTAGAAAACCATCATCTAATAACTAATCCACAATGCATTCTCTTAGGCCCAAAGATGGTGAAGTTTCATGTAGTCGATGTTCACATAATATCACTAAGGGAATGAGCACATACACATCATCAAAATATCGAACGAATAGTAAATTCATATGATTACTTATGACAAGACATCTCCCATGTCCTCAAGAACAAAATCTACTACTTACAAATCATATTCATGCTCAAGATCAGAGGGATAATAAATAGCATAATGGATCTGAACATTTAAGATTCCACCAATTAAACCAACTAGCATCAACTACAAGATGTAATCAACACTACTTGTCACCCACAGGTACCAATATCAGGTTTTGATACAAAGTCTGAACACAAGAGATGAACTAGGATTTTGAGATGAGATGGTGCTCGTGAAGATGTTGATGAAGATTGATCCGCCCAAGGTGATAGGGTCGTCAGTGATGACGGTGGCTTCGATTTCCCCCTCCTAGAGGGAAGTATCCCAGACGGAATCGCTCCGCGGGAGAGCAGAAGTGCTCCTGTCCAAGTTCCGCCTCCAAACAGCGGAGCTCCATCCCGAGAGTCCTATCTTGATTGTTTTGGGGAAATGGGCTTATGTACGAGAAGATGGGCACGAGAGGCTGACCAGGGGCCCCACTAACCACCAGGGCGCGCTAGGTTGCGTAGGCGCGCACTAGTGCTTAGTGGGAACCTTGGTGGCCCTTATGGCATTTCTTTTATCCAATAATTTTTATATATTCCAAAATAAATCTCTGAGATTTCAGCTTATTTGGATATGTGCAGAATAGGTATGTGTGACACAGCTTTTTCAGGTACAAAATTCCAGCTGCTGGTAATCTCCCTCTTTGTGTAAACCTTGCATATTTTGAGAGAAAAGGCATTAGAATTACTCCATTAAGTGTTATATTAAATGAAAACACTATAAATAATAGTAGGAAAATATGATGCAAAATGGAAGTATCAACTCCCCCAGTCTTATAACTCGCTTGCCCTCAAGCGAAAGCCGATACCGATAATCATGTCCACATGTTTGGAGAGAGAGGCGTCGATATAAACAAAACACGGACATAGTAGCATCATGATCATTATTATAACAACAATAAAATCTATCATAAAACTTCTCATGAGCAAGTAAAACTTCATCACAACATCAAAGTATACGTAATAAACTTTCTTGAAAACTAACAAACTATGTTCTCAGTCAGCAATGCAATTACAATTCATCATATTTTCACTAAAGGTCTCATGTCGCATCTTTTTTTCAAGTCCACATACTCAACCATAATTTAGTATTATATGATTATTAACACTCACACCGTATATATGGAGTAAAAGGTTTTAGCCAGACACATAGAAAGGTAGGGGCATATAGTTTCGCCTCCCCACTTATTCACCTCGAGGATGAATGAGAGAGTCCGGGATTAAGGGGTCCTCGGGCCTCTTATCTGTTCTCATGGGCCAGACTCCTGGGCTTGTTCGATCATCATTGGAGGTGTTGGAATCAAGATGGACTCTTCCGAAGACTTGGCATACAATCCAAGGCAATGTAGTAATCGACATATTCCTTTCTCATTGTAACCGACTTTGTGTAACACTAGCATCCTTGGTATCTACATAAACCAGGGTTCCATAGTCCGTAGGACACATTAAGATCATTATGATTAGGGTTTTAGACCACAATAGTTGATCTCTAGGAAGATCAACTTTGTACTCTATAATACTTCATCAATACAACAAGATAAGGACGTAGGGTTTTACCTCCTTCAAGAGGGCCTGAACCTGGTTAAACATCGTCTCGTTCGTCCCTTGTTAACCATCGATCCAAGATACACAGTTCGAACCACCTACTCAACATCAGCCAGTTTTGACACTCATATTGGTGCTTTCATTGAGAGCTCCATGGTGGGATCGCCAGAAGGACCGATGGCTCGCTTGGTCACCAGGGAAAACATCAAGGCCGGAGACATGTTGTCGGGACCCCGATCCTAAGTCATAGGAATCCAGCCTGTAACACATCGCATCTCTTTGTGGTCTCACGTACGGTTAACTCCATGGCTGCAGTCTTACCTTAGCCGGGACCATTTGCATCTTTTGACTCACGTACGCAATAGTGTCGCTAGCACTCCAATGTCAAAGAACCCGGATCGACAAGTCTAGTCACAAACCAAAGTGGCAGTACCGCACAAGGACAGGCATACATGACCCAACAAAGCAGGTGTCGGTCACCAGCGAGTGTAGACGAGTCGTAGCAAGCTACAAGGACTCCATTACATCGTGTGGCATTTCCCCAAAGGGGACAGACACAGCAGCTAAGAAGGACACATGCCGGTCAACCAATGTGTCTGGAGCAGTAGCAAACTACCAGGGCTCTTTGGATCACAAAGGGGCATTTCCTTGTAAGGAGTGCTACTAAAGTTCACGACTAGGTAATCGAACCCCATACATATCAAGTACGACACGCGTACGCATGGCATACCGATATGTATAGATACATCGATGGCATCACAACATAACCATAAACATACAAGCTTTATTTAAGAGGCTCGGAAGAGCCACACACATAATATTACACATTAAGGGTCTCACGACCCATAATAGCAGTCATTCAGTTACAAGCCAGCGGAAGAGTTTAAAACTGTCTGAGTACAGACAGGTGCAACTAGAAGGCACATGGCCTGACTATACTAAAGACCCAAACCTAGGGCCGGATCGTAGCTGGGACACCAGCTACTCGTCGTCGTCGATGTCTACGAAGAACCCTCCATTAGGGTCATTAGAAACCTCTGCAACATTTATTAAGAAAACATGAGTACAAAGGTACTCAGCATGACTTTAGGATAACTATCTACTCATGCAAAGTATCAATAAGGTATTGTGGGGTTTCATGCGGAAAGCCAGCATTTGACTCATGGCTAGACAACTTGCTTTATTAAATAATTTTGACAACTTGATTTCTCGCACACGAGTCCACTAACACAACAACAATACACCATCGTGGAATCATTCCGTCTCCATACGGAAATGCCGTCCACGACACTCACACTTATCTTGACAATTTTATGAGTAGCCATTAAAGTTATCTATGAACAACATATGTCTCCAAGTAGTCCATATCCGCGGACGCGGCTATTCGAATAGATCATAACCCTGCAGGGGTGTACTTCGTCACACACGCTCTCGCCACTTATCACCATGTGCACGTCATGCACCTCGGCAACCTTCAAGCGGAAACCTAGCGAGGGAGTCGGCCACGACCTTTAACCACACTAGTACCTAGTCCAGGTTTATCGCCTATCTGAGAGTAACCCGTACGAAAGTCCGGCCGAGGTTTCCGCCACGGCCCCAAACGATGTGCGCAGGGTTCCCAAGCCCACCATCCGGGTGCCACTTGGTACACCGTGCCACTGTCTACCGCATCACGGCCCACCTCTCAGGTCAGCACCATGCACGGCCTCCAGCATTACTATAAACACCAGAAACTACTTGCAACTCCTGGACCGAGTACTAAGCGATTAATAAGTCGAGAGGGTCAATTAAGTATCCCAACGTGTGGTAGTATCTAGTCTTGGATTACATACACGGAACTCAGTTCCTATGGACGGTTCCAATGAAACAACCCGCCATGTACTCCTACACAGCCTTTACCAAGTCAGGTTCAACACACAACCTTTGCTTACCGAACACATTCTCATAGTTTTGTTCATCTCCCAGATGACAGACCATACACAACTCTAAGCATAGCATGCATAGCAGGATAAGGCACATCATAGCTCAAGCAACTACCAGGTATGCTAGGTTGCAAGGTTCGGCTATTTACTGTGACAAGGTTAGGTCATGCAAAGGAGGTGCGTTCAACTAACGTGGCAAAAGCAGTTGAAGCATTTGGTCCTAATGCAATAAATAATTGCAGGAGCAAGAACATGGGAATTATCGGGATGATCAAAAGGGTTGCTTGCCTTGTTGCTCAGAGGAGGGACAATATCCGTTAGACGGATATTCGGTGGAATCCGGGGGAGCGGAGCCTACCGAAGGAAATGACAAAAATCAATATCAAGCATATGCAATCAAGATGATGCATGAGCATGGCATGAAAATGCAATGTGATATGCTATTTTAATCAACATGTATTAGGTTTGAAGTTGATTTGAATTGAATTCGAATATCAATTCAAACGAGGTATTCTCGGATACCGATTTAATTGATTCGACCTGATGCTCAGATCAACTTGATGTTAGCATGCATGAGATGTCATGTTAAGGTACTGGTTTGTTATTATAACAATGTTTGATCATGTCAAACAAAAAGAAATTTAATTACTTTTCATATTCCTTTTATAAGTATTTATAAGAGTTGACATAATCAGTAATCTACATGTTTGGGTTCTGTAACTTTTTCAAACATGCTTGAAAGTAGCATATTCAGATTCCATGAATTTTTCTAATACTTTTTGATATATAAATTATTTTCATTGGAGTTACAGATTAATCTCTATGAATTTTTGAAATTTTAAACATTTCTGGAATTATTCTTATACTGAAAAATCTCTTTATTGCGTCAGCCTGACATCAGCAGGTCAGCCGACCTGTTCAAGTCAAACCTGACAGGGGGGACCCACTGGTCAGCCTCTCTCGGGTTAATCCCGCGCTGACCAGACCCTTAACTAAGTTGACTTGGCCTTGGGCCCACTGTCAGCGACAGTTTAAGCCTCTAAACTACTGGATTAACTCGGCCACGTCGGCCCCCACCGGAGTATGGCCGGCGGCGACCACGGGCGCGGTGAAGGGCTCGCCGGAGAGAGCCAGACAGCGCTACGGCCGTCGGTTTTGGGCGCAGAATAGAGCTACAGGCAGCTAGTGAAACGCCGCATCAAAAGGGGGTGGAGCTGGACCCGGTGGTCACCGGAATCCTTGCCGACGATGAGATCAGCGGCGGCTGCGGCTCGGGCGTCGACGAAAGTGCCGATGCAGGGGGCTAGCGAGCTGGGAGAGAGAGCCTACGCCATCTACAGAGCTCGAGGAGCTCATTCCTGAGCTTGGCCTCGCGAGCCGAGTACCACAACGACGGCAATGACATGGCCGGCGACGAGGTCCTTCGGGCTCCGGCGTCTAACGTGGTTAGAGGAGGGGGAAGGCCTCGGGAAGAGGGGGAACAGGAAGACGAGCTCACGGTGGATCTTGTGAGGCTGCCGGCAGGGTTGGGGAGGACCGGGAGACGACAGATCGACGGCGACTGGAGCTTCGGGGAGAGAGAGATCCGAGAGGGAAAGGGGATCGAGAGGCCTAGGGGAGAGGATAGAGCCGCGGGGAGGAGGATAAGAAGACGCGGGCGTCGCGCTGGCGCTCCTGGAGGCCTCCAGCAGCGAGCAGGCAGGCAGGAGGTGGCCGGCTCGGCCGCCGTGCTCATCTTCTCCCCTGCCTTCTGGCAGGAGGAGGAAGATGACCGGGGAGCCCCTGGTGGGCTGGGCCGGCGACAAATAGAGGTAAGTCATTTCTTTCTCTTATTTCTTTTCTATTCTGTTTCTGTTTTGCTAACTATTGTTTGGCTATTTATTTCAGCTCCAAAATGGTTTGTAAAAACTATTTTAAACACACCTGAATATTTGTTGGAATATTCCCAACCATTTCCAAAGTTTTCAACATTTTTGAAAATTTAAAGTTTCTGATTTCAAATTTAAAACTTGAAACCAGTAGTTATTTGCATTTATTGAAAATGCTTAAAGTGTCAAGAAAATAGTTTTCCCCAATGCTCATTTACTTTCATGATTTATCAGAAAGTTTGAACATTTCTTGAGGCCATTTTGGGTTCATTGATTTTAACTAGTTTTGTGATTTCCTTTATTTGAGGAAGTGGCTAGGGTTTGAGTTTTTCCTTCACCTCTTTCTTTGTTCTTGTTGAAGATTTCTTAGATGCAATGCAAAGAAGACATGAGCACAAGACTAACTTGCTTAAGGGGTTAGGGATGTGACAACTCACCCCCACTCAAAGGAATCTCGTCCCGAGATTTAGAAGTCGTCGGGAATAACGCAGGATACTCAAGTCAGAGACGATCCTGTCTTTCCCAAGTTGCCTCCTTTTCAGAATGATTTGACCATTGAACTTTAAGAAACTTGAAGTTTCGACGTCGAGTGGTACGCTCAGCTTGATCAAGAATACGCACGGGTATTCTCGGTAAGAAAGGTTATCTTGGAGATCAAGCGTTTCGTGGTCCACTTCACGGATAGGATCCGAAAAGCGACGCCTGAGTTGCGAGACGTGGAAGACATCATGAACCTTGGAAAGATGCGGAGGAAGTTCCAACCGGTAGGCAACTTCTCCTCGTTTGGCAAGAATGCGAAAAGGACCAATGTAGCGAGGAGCCAACTTGCCCTTGATACCGAAACGATGGGTACCCTTCAAAGGTGTAACCCGAAGGTAAGCCTTCTCGTCAACTTCAAAGGCACAACCTTATGATGACGATCATATTGGCTCTTTTGACGAGACTGGGCTGTTTTCAACTTTTCACGAATAATGCGAACCTGCTCTTCTGCATCCTGGATCATATCTGGGCCAAAGAGTTCCCTCTCTCCGGTTTCTGACCAATTAAGAGGTGTTCGACATCTTCGTCCATAGAGAACTTCAAAAGGGGCTTTGCCCAAGCTTGATTGATAACTATTGTTATAAGCGAATTCTGCGAATGGAAGGCACTTCTCCCAATTCATACCGAACGATATAACACAAGCTCTGAGCATATCTGCTAGGATTTGATTCACTCTTTCTACTAGACCACTTGATTGGGGATGGGAAGCAGTGCTAAAAGATAGGTGAGTCCCCATGGCATTCTGAAAACTTTCCCAGAAGCGAGAAGTAAAGATACTCCCACGGTCCGAGTTAATCTCCAGGGGAACACCATGAAGAGACACTATTCGGGAGATATATAACTCTGCTAGCTGGCTTGCTGTTATACTCTCACGAACAGGAAGAAAATGAGCCACTTTGGAAAGACGGTCAATGACCACAAAGATAGCATTATTTCCTTTCTTGGTCTTGGGAAATCCGGTAATGAAATCCATGCTAACTTTATCCCATTTCCATTCAGGAATAGCTAGAGGTTGAAAGGTGCCAGCAGGCCGTTGATGTTCTGCCTTAACTCGACGACAAACGTCGCAGTTAGCAACGAACTCAGCAATTTCTCTCTTCATCCTAGTCCACCAGAACCTCTGGCGTAGGTCCTGATACATCTTAGTACTACCGGGATGAATGGTGAGAGGAGAATCATGAGCCTCCTTAAGGATCAATTGCCGCAGACGTTTTCTCTTGGGAACCACTGAACGGTTCTGAAAGAACACAACACCTTTCTCATTGATGGAGAAATCCCTACCGTTGCCGCTAGCAATATTCTCCTTGATCCTGGATATACCCTTATCATAGGCTTGCACGGCTATGATTTGATCCCTAAGAGTAGGCTTCGCCACCAGGGTAGAAAGGAATCCTTGAGGAACAATATGAAGATTCAACTTCCGAAAGTCCTCATGGAGATGTGGTTGACCTTGTTGTAGCATCAAATTGTTACAATAAGATTTACGACTTAGTGCATCGGCCATAACATTGGCCTTCCCCGGGGTGTTGGTTATCCCTAAGTCGTAATCCGAGATCAACTCAACCCACCGTCTTTGCCTGAGATTCAAATCCGGCTGGGTGAAGATATATTTCAGACTTTGGTGATCAGTGAATATTTCGCAACGATTACCCAGAAGATAATGTCGCCAGGTTTTTAGTGCATGGACCACAGCTGCAAGCTCAAGGTCATGTGTGGGATAATTATCCTCATGTGCACGCAACTGTCGAGATGCGTATGCGATCACATGACGATCTTGCATGAGAATGCAACCTAATCCTTGTCGCGAGGCGTCGCAATAGATAACAAAGTCCTTAGAAAATCTGGTGGTAGCAACACAGGTGCGGAAGTCAGGCGTCTTTTCAGTTCCTGAAAACTATGCTCACACTGTGGTGTCCACTCGAACCTTTTATCTTTCTTGAGGAGTTCAGTTAGAGGCTTTGCAACCTTGGAGAAATTCTCGACGAAACGGCGACAATAGCTCGCTAGACCAAGAAAACTCCTAACTTGCTTAACCTATTCAGGTTGAGTCCAATCAAGGACAACTTGAACTCTCTCGGGATTGACAGCAATACCCTTACCAGAGATTACGTGACCCAGATATGTCACTTCTGGTAACCAAAATTCACATTTTGAAAACATGGCATAAAGGCGATGCTCGACATGTTCTTGTTCATTCTTCGAGTAGATGAGAATATCATCGAGGTATACCACGACGAATTTATCCAAATACTCCATGAAGATTGAATTCATCAGTCGAGAGAAGGTGGCTGGGGCATTGGTCAAACCAAAGGACATGACGGTGTACTCGTATTGGCCATAACGAGTAACAAAAGCCGTTTTTGGAATGTCCCCGTTCTTGATCTTGATTTGATGGTATCCCAACCTCAAATCCATTTTGGAGAAGACTGAGGATCCAGCGAGTTGATCGTACAGGTCGTTGATCCTGGGGAGTGGATACTTGTTCTTTATGGTGACCAGATTAACTGGTCGGTAATCTACAACCATCTGATCCGTTCCGTCTTTCTTCTTGACGAAGAGGACGGGACAAGCCCAAGGAGAAGAGATAGGATGAATGAAACCTTTGTTCAAGGCCTCATCTAGTTGCTTCTTAAGTTCGGCTAGCTCCAGGGGTGCCATCTTATAAGGTCTTCTGGCTATTGGGACAGTTCCCGGAACAAGATCTATCACAAACTCTACATCTCTGTCAGGTGGAATTCCTGGCAGTTCCTCTGGAAAAACATCCGGGAAGTCACGGACTACCGGAATGTCTTCAAGTTCCGGAAGAGGGTTGACATTCAAGGAATAGAGTTGGCATTTGGCAACTCGAGTAGAGACATTTACTATCTCACCCGAGGGATGGGTAAGCTGGACATTTCTAGAATGAGTATCAATCTTGGCATAGTGAGCTGACATCCAGTCCATGCCCAAGATGATATTAATATCCGAAGATTTCAATTCTATCAATGAGGCTAGAAAAACTAGCCTGTCTACTAGAATTTCATTGTCATAGGTTATCCTAGAGGTTTGCCATTTACTACCAGGAGTATGGGCAACCAATGGGATTGGCATATCACAAAAGGACATGTTATGCAACTGTGCATAACTTTCTGAAATGAAGGAATGAGAAGACCCAATGTCAAAGAGAACGGACGCTGGGTGGTGATTAACAAGAAGCGTACCCAGCATGACGTCGGGATCCTCTGCAGTTTCTTCTGCTGGCACATAGTTCACACGGCCACGTACAAGAGTTGGCTTCACATAGTAAGCTTTGCCCGACTTGGCTTGCCCGACGGACTTTCCGGGTTGCTTGGCACCCATATTCTGAGGACACTCACGGGAATATTGCCCTGGTTCTCCACACTTATAGCATATCACTTGGTTGGTACGTGGTGCAGCATTGCTAGCTGGACCACCATAAGCTTTTGCTGGAGGGTTGGCCTGATTCGTCTGAGGCGCCACGTAGGATGGCCTCGGAGTGTATCTTGGCGGTAGAGAACTGTTTGGAACCCACAGCCTACGTTTTGGAAACGCGGAACCAGAAGACGAGCCAAAGTCACGGGGGTGCTTCCTTGTGGCCTCGAAGTCAGTATGACCAGTCTCGGCACTGATCGCTTTGTTGACCAGGGCTTGAAAGCTTGCACACTCATGGAGGCACAGATCACGACGAAGCTCAGGGCTCAGACCCTTACGGAATCTTGCTTGCTTCTCGGCGTCAGTAGACACCTCCTCTGTTGCATAGCGGGCGAGGTTACCGAATTCGCGGCTATAGGCATCCACAGACAACTTGCCCTGAGTGAAGGCACAGAACTCCTCTCTCTTTCTGTCCATCAGGCCCTCTCGAATATGGTGCAGACGAAAAGCTGCACTGAAGTCTGCCCATGTGGCTACTGGTTCAGCGGGACGCATAGCTTCAAAATTCTCCCACCACAGATTGGCGGGTCCTTCCAGGAAATACGCCGCAAAGGTCACCTTGTCGGCCTCAGACACATTCGCAGAGCGAATCTTGCGTGAGATGCTGCACAGCCAGTTATCAGCGTCGAGGGGATCGACGGAATGATGAAACTTTGGAGGATTCAACTTCAGAAAGTCATTGAGGGACACTGCGGCATTCCTAGGCTGTCGAGCCGTATTCTGCTCAATACGCTCTAACAGTCGATTGGTCTCCCTTTTGTTTCTCTCTGCCTCAAGCATCACTGCCGCCAGAGAGGGCGGATGAGGCAGGTCTTCCTGCGACGCTTGACTACCCTCGCCTTGCTCATAACCAGGGGCACGGTTCAACCTGGTGAACACCATCCTAACAAACAAACTCATAGCTTAGACCAATATCATATCAATACTAGCTATGGATTAAGAATGTACTGAACACACGGAATGCGGAAATGAATATCCGAACAGCATGGTAACAAGCAACTGCTATATATACACCATGGTTCATACACACCCTTACATAGTTCAGTACAAACTTACTCGAAGAGTAAACTACTGAAATTATGAAACTACTCATCAGAGGCTTACAAGTTTCCTATACATTATTTATCTAGGCCTTCGGAATTCATTTCACATTACAGGCATACTTCACAATTCACGCAGGACTGTGAACGTACGGCTACTACCATACTATCCTTCCGCTCACAGCTCAGGCATCCGCATAGAACATCTCATAGAGATTACCTCCATGACCTGGAAGCTCAACCTGAGGATCTGGAAACACTCTAGCCTGAGATCCCTGGGATCCATAAGGACACGGATGTGGCCTTGGTCCCCTGACTGGTGGTAAGAGGGGTCCCCGAAGAGGTGTGACTCCTCCTATAGCTGGCCAGTCAACGTGGGCCGGAAGATGGGTCCTAACAGGGTTTAGCATCTCCATCTCTCCATACCCTGTCTGGACTACCGGTGCCAGCTGCGTCAAAGCCGTCCACAGACGGGCACGGGTAGCATAAAGCTCCATGCTGAGAGCACGAGCATCCTTGTCTCTGTTCTCTAGCATCTCAAGAGTGGACTGCAGTAGTGGATCCTCCATAGAAGAATCAAAATAGACTCCACTGAGGTATCCCTCTTCACCAGGCTGAGAGGCCGGAACATAGCAGAACTCTGAATTCTGCAGCAGTGCATTGAATAGGCAGCATCTTGTACTGCCATGTCAACAGTGACTCCCAACCCATAGGACCAATGGACTGGCTTCTCCGCAAGAGGGTAGTCTGGAAATACCCTAACAGTGCAGATGTACTGGCTCTGGTTGAAGTCTCGGTACTGTTCCTGCACTGTGTACTCGGGGTACTAGCGGTAACCGCACACCGACATCACCCTGACCAGCATGGCCGTATGACCCGGTACATCAATGCACCTGGTCCGACGTACCACCTGACGAGAAGGACGGCCAGGCATCTGTAAATAGAGAGTAATGCAAAAGCATTAGAGCTCGAATGAAAAATTGGGCAGCATAACGGCTGTAAATGCTCAAAAACAAATTTTGAGACAACCCAAAAATGGAATAGCGTAACCACTCAACTATCAAGTTCAACTCTCTGATCGTCAAACTTACTTCCTTTTTCCTAGGAAAGAAAGAAACCCAATATCTCTTGACCCGTAGTCCTATAATCTACCGATCAGAAGCACGAGCCTAGAAGAAGATGAGTAACCTAGTCCTTAATTCCCGCAGAAAATACGAGGATGACCAGAATAGAATAACTTGAGAAGAGAACAAGAGTCTTACGTTCCCTTCCTCAAAAAATTCCCTTATATATAACTAAAGCAATTCTAGACTCAACTTCGACCAGTTTGGCTTAGTAATGCTACAGTCAGTCAGGCTCTGATACCAACGCTGTCGGGACCCCGATCCTAAGTCATAGGAATCCAGCATGTAACACATCGCATCTCTTTGTGGTCTCACGCACGGTTAACTCCACGGCTCCAGTCTTACCTTAGCCGGGACCGTTTGGGTCTTTTGACTCACGTACGCAATAGTGTCGCTAGCATTCCAATGTCAAAGAACCTGGATCGACAAGTCTAGTCACAAACCAAAGTGGCAGTACCGCACAAGGACATGCATACATGACCCAACAAAGCAGGTGTCGGTCACCAACGAGTGTAGACGAGTCGTAGCAAGCTAAAAGGACTCCATTACATTGCGTGACATTTCCCCAAAGGGGACAGACACAGCAGCTAAGAAGGACACATGCCGGTCAACCAATGTGTCCGGAGCAGTAGCGAACTACCAGGGCTCGTTGGATCACAAAGGGGCATTTCCTTGTAAGGAGTGCTACTAAAGTTCACGACTAGGTAATCGAACCCCATACATATCAAGTATGACACCAGCTACTCGTCGTCGTCGATGTCTATGAAGAACCCTCCATTAGGGTCATTAGCAACCTCTGCAACATTTATTAAGCAAACATGAGTACGAAGGTACTCAACAAGACTTTAGGATAACTATCTACTCATGCAAAGTATCAATAAGATATTGTGGGGTTTCATGCGGAAAGCCAGCATTTGACTCGTGGCTAGACAACTTGCTTTTTTAAATAATTTTGACAACTTGATTTCTCGCACATGAGTCCACTAACACAACAACAATACACCATCGTGGAATCATTCCGTCTCCATACGGAAATGCCGTCCACGACACTCACGCTTATCTTGACAATTTTATGAGTAGCCATTAAAGTTATCTATGAACAACATATGTCTCCAAGTAGTCCATATCCGCGGACGCGGCTATTCGAATAGATCATAACCCTGCAGGGGTGTACTTCGTCACACACACTCTCGCCACTTATCACCATGTGCACGTCATGCACCTCGGCAACCTTCAAGCGGAAGCCTAGCGAGGGAGTCGGCCACGACCTTTAACCACACTAGTACCTAGTCCAGGTTTATCGCCTATCTGAGAGTAACCCGTACGGAAGTCCGGCCGAGGTTTCCGCCACGGCCCCAAACGATGTGCGCAGGGTTCCCAAGCCCACCATCCGGGTGCCACTTGGTACACCGTGCCACTGCCTACCGCATCATGGCCCACCTCTCAGGTCAGCACCATGCACGGCCTCCAGCATTACTATAAACACCAGAAACTACTTGCAACTCCTGGACCGAGTACTAAGCGATTAATAAGTCGAGAGGGTCAATTAAGTATCCCAACGTGTGGTAGTATCTAGTCTTGTATTACATACACGGAACTCAGTTCCTATGGACGGTTCCAATGAAACAACCCGCCATGTACTCCTACACAGCCTTTCACCGGTACCTTTACCAAGTCAGGTTCAACAAACAACCTTTGCTTACCGAACACATTCTCACAGTTCTGTTCATCTCCCAGATGACAGACCATACACAACTCTAAGCATAGCATGCATAGCAGGATAAGGCACATCATAGCTCAAGCAACTACCAGGTATGCTAGGTTGCAAGGTTCGGCTATTTACTGTGACAAGGTTAGGTCATGCAAAGGAGGTGGGTTCAACTAACGTGGCAAAAGTAGTTGAAGCATTTGATCCTAATGCAATAAATAAGTGCAGGAGCAAGAACATGGGAATTATCGGGATGATCAAAAGGGTTGCTTGCCTTTTTTGCTCAGAGGAGGGACAATATCCGTCAGACGGATATTCGGTGGAATCCGGGGGAGCAGAGCTTACCGAAGGAAATGACAACAATCAATATCAAGCATATGCAATCAAGATGATGCATGAGCATGGCATGAAAATGCAAAGTGATATGCTATTTTAATCAACATGTATTAGGTTTGAAGTTGATTTGAATGGAATTCAAATATCAATTCAAACGAGGTATTCTCAGATACCGATTTAATTGATTCGACCTGATGCTCAGATCAACTTGATGTTAGCATGCATGAGATGTCATGTTAAGGTACTGGTTTGTTATTATAACAATGTTTGATCATGTCAAACAAAAAGAAATTTAATTAATTTTCATATTCCATTTATAAGTATTTATAAGAGTTGACATAATCAGTAATCTACATGTTTGGGTTCTGTAACTTTTTCAAACATGATTTAAAGTAGCATATTCAGATTCCTTGAATTTTTCTGATACTTTTTCATATATAAATTATTTTCATTGGAGTTACGGATTAATTTCTATGAATTTTTGAAGTTTTAAACATTTATGGAATTATTCTTATACTGAAAAATCTCTTTATTGCGTCAGCCTCACATGAGCAGGTCAGCCGACCTGTTCAGGTCAAACCTGACAGGGGGGACCCACTGGTCAGCCTCTGTGGGGTTAATCCCGTGCTGACCAGACCCTTAACTAAGTTGACTTGGCCTTGGGCCCACTGTCAGCGAGAGTTTAAGCCTCTAAACTACTGGATTAACTCGGCCACGTCGGCCCCCACCGGAGTATGGCCGGCAGCGACCACGGGCGCGGCGGAGGGCTCGCCGGAGAGAGCCAGACAGCGCTACGGCCGTCGGTTTTGGGCACAGAATAGAGCTACAGGCAGCTAGTGAAATGCCGCATCAAAAGGGGGTGGAGCTAGACCCGGTGGTCACCGGAATCCTTGCCGGCGATGAGGTCAGCAGCGGCTGCGGCTCGATCGTCGACGAAAGTGCCGATGCAGGGGGCTAGCGAGCTGGGAGAGAGAGCCTACGCCATCGACAGAGCTCGAGGAGCTCATTCCTGAGCTCGGCCTCGCGAGCCGAGTACCACAACGACGGCAATGACATGGACGGCGACGAGGTCCTTCTGGCTCCGGCGGCTAACGTGGTTAGAGGAGGGGGAAGGCCTCGGGAAGAGGGGGAACAGGAAGAGGAGCTCACGGTGGATCTTGTGAGGCTGCCAGTAGGGTCGGGGAGGACCGGGTGACGACAGATCGACGGCGATCGGAGCTTCGGGGAGAGAGAGATCCGAGAGGGAAAGGGGATCGAGAGGCCTAGGGGAGAGGAGAGAGCCGCGGGGAGGAGGATAAGAAGACGCGGGCGTCGTGCTGGCGCTCCTAGAGGCCTCCAGCAGCGAGCAGGCAGGCAGGAGGTGGTCGGCTCGGCCGCCGTGCTCATCTTCTCCCGTGCCTTCTGGCAGGAGGAGGAAGATGACTGGGGAGCCCCTGGTGGGCTGGGCCGGCGACAAATAGATGTAAGTCATTTCTTTCTCTTATTTCTTTTCTATTTTGTTTCTGTGTTGCTAACTATTGTTTTGCTATTTATTTCAGCTCCAAAATGGTTTGTAAAAACTATTTTAAACACACCTGAATATTTGTTGGAATATTCCCAACCATTTCCAAAGTTTTCAACATTTTTGAAAATTTAAAGTTTCTGATTTCAAATTTAAAACTTGAAACCAGTAGTTATTTGCATTTATTTAAAATGCTTAAAGTGTCAAGAAAATAGTTTTCCCCAATGCTCATTTACTTTCCTGATTTATCAGTAAGTTTGAACATTTCTTGAGGCCATTTTGGGTTCATTGATTTTAACTAGTTTTGTGATTTCCTTTATTTGAGGAAGTGGCTAGGGTTTGAGTATTTCCTTCACCTCTTTCTTTGTTCTTGTTGAAGATTTCTTAGATGCAATGCAAAGAAGACATGAGCACAAGACTAACTTGCTTAAGGGGTTAGGGATGTGACACATGTTCATTGTTGGGACCCCGATCCTAAGCCATAAGAATCCAGCCTGTAACACATCGCATCACTTTGCGGTCTCATGCACGGTTAACCCCTCGGCTACCACCTTACCTTAGCCGGACCTTTTGACTCAACGATGTCGGGACCCCGATCCTAAGCCATAGGAATCCAGCCTGTAACACATCCCATCACTTTGCATTCTCATGCACGGTTAACCCCTCGGCAGCCACCTTACCTTAGCCGGGCCTTTTGACTCAATGTTGTCGGGACCGCGATCCAAAGCCATAGGAATCCAACCTGTAACACATCACATCACTCTGCGGTATCACGCACGGTTAACCCCTCGGCTGCCACCTTACCTTAGTCGGGACAGTTTGCGCCTTTTGACTCATGTATGCAATTGTGTCGCTAGCATTCCAATGTCAAAGAACCCGGGTCGACATAACTAGTCATAAACTCAAGTGGCTCAACTGTACACAGACATGCATACATAACCCAGCAAAGCAGGTGTCAGTCACCAGCACGTGTAGATGAGTCGTAGCAAGCTACAAGGACTCCTTTACACCGCGTGACATTTCCCCGTAGGGACAGGCACATCAACTAAGAAGGATACATGTCGGTCAACCAATGTGTTCGAAGCACTAGCGATGTACCAAGGCTCGATAGAAGTACAATGGAGCATTTCTCTGTAAAGAGAGCTACTAAAGGCATACGACTAGGTGTCGAACCCCATACATATCACATCACATCACACGTACGCATGACATACTTAATATGCACAGATACAACAATGGCATCACAACATAACCATACAACATCACAACATTTTTTAGAAGACTCGGAAGAGCCTTGCATAATAAGTTCATACAGTTAGAGGTCACATGACCCGACACTCAAGTCATACAAACAAAGTCATACAAGCCATGCGGAAGCATTAAAGTTATCTGAGTACCGATAGATGAAAGGAAAAGGCATAAAGCGTGACTATCTACAGATCCCTTCTGAAAGGGGCCAGATCGTAGCTGGGACACCAGCTACTTGTCATCATCGACGTTTAGGTAGAAGCCACCTGATGGCTCGTGGGTGTCTTCTGCAACATTTATTAAGAAAACATGAGTACAAAGGTACTCAGCAAGACATTAGAACAGATCTATCTACTCATGCACATGTCAATAAAGGGGGTTTTGGGTTTCATGTAGCAAGCCAACTTTGACTCTTGGCTAGCCTATACTACAACTTAAATTAATTTTGAACAACGTTGATAAGTCGTACACGAGTCCACTGCCACCACAACAATACACTATCATGGATTCTTTCCTGTCTACCTATGGAAATGCCATACATGATTCTCACACTTATCTTGATACTTTTATGAGTAGCCATTAAAGTTATCTATGAACAACATATGTCTCCAAGTAGTCCATATCCGCGGCTTTGGCTATTCAAACAGATCATAACCCTGCAGGGGTGTATTTCTTCACACACGCTCTCGCCACTTATCGCCATGTGCACTTTACGCACCTCGGCAACCTTCAAGCGGAAGCCTAGTGAGGGAGTCGGCCACGACCGTTAACCACGCTAATACCTAGTCCGGGTTAACGCCTATTTGAGAGCGAACCTGCACGGAAGTCCGGCCGAAGTTTCCGCTACGGCCCCAAACGATGTGCGCAAAGTTCCCAAGCCCACCATCCGGGTGCCACTTGGTAGACATTGCCATTGCCTACCGCATCATAGCCCACCTCTAAGGTTGGCACTATGCACGGTCGCCAGCATGACTACGAACACCAGAAACTACTTGCAACTCCTGGACCGAGTAGTAGGTGATTAATAAGCCGAGAGGGTCAATTAAGCATCCCAATGTGTGGTAGTATCTAGTCTTGGATTACATACACGGAACTCAGTTCCTAAGGACCGTTCCAATGAAACAACCCTCCATGTACTCCTACATAGCCTTTCATCGGTACCTTCACCAAATCAGGTTCTACACTTATTCTTTTGTCACTAGAACACATTCTTCTGTTCCTGTTCATCATCCTGATGAAACAGACCTAACACAACTCTAGGCATAGCAAGCATAGCAGGATAAGGCACATCATGGCTCAAGCAACTACCAGGTATGCTAGGTTGTAGGGTTTAGCTATTTCCTGTGACAACGACAGATCATGCAAAGGAATGGGTTCACCTACCGAAGTAAAGCATTTGAAATATTTTGTCCTAATGCAATAAGTGACAGCAAGAGCAAGGTCATGGGATTTAACGGGATGATCAAAAATGGTGCTTGCCTTGTGGATCAGCGGAAGGATACACTCCTTCAGACGGAAACTCCTGAGTATCCTGTGGAGCGGAGCCTAACGAATCAAACAATCCCAATCAATACACAGCAAAGTGCAGAAATATGATGCATGATCATGGCATGATAATAATATGGTGGATGAGCTAATGCATCTATAATGATTTGGTTTGAAGCTGATTTGAGACATAATTTCAAATGCCACTTCAAATAGTTATTTCCATAAACTCCTTTTAATTGGTTTGACCTGATGCTCAGGTATAACTTTTTTATCATGCATGAAAATAGCACCATTTCATATATAAATGATTTTAATCTGAGTTACACATTAATTTCTATGAATTTTTGAAGTTTTGAACTAAATCTGGAATTGTTTTAAAACCGGAATTGTAATTACTGCATCAACATGACATCAGCAAGTCAAAGTGGCCGTTGGTGGTCAAACCTGACCAGTGGGACACACTCGTTAGTGACTCTGGATAAAAACAATTAAGATTTAGGTTAATTGGTTGATTAGCACACCTGGACCCACATGTTAGTGTCTGTTTAGAGATTAAATAATTAATTTTTTAAACTTAACTAATTATCCACGGTTGGCCCCACTTCTCATAGACTCTCGGGAGTCAAACGGAAATGCCCTTCCGGCGACCGAACACACGGCGAAATGCATCAGAGGAATGGTCGTTCGCTCGTGAGCATGATGGAGCAAGGCCAGGGGCTGGGCTGGTCGGAATCGACGCCGGCGAGGAGCTTGGTGGCAGCCGGAGCTCGGGCCTCGTCGGGCTCATCGAAGCAGGGTGCAAAACAGCTGCGGCTAAGTATCTACATGACCTACACAACATGGTGAAGCTGATGGTGGTCTCAGATAGAGCTGCAGATCACTGCACCCTCACCGGCGATGAGCTCCCGCGGCGGACCTCGTCGGGCTCGAGTGGAATCAGGGGCTAGGGCTTGGGATCGAAGGGGAAAAGAGGGGGAAAAGGACCCTAAGCTCACAAGGAGTGCGGAGATGTCGAGAGCGGGCTCGGGGACGGCCTGGAGACGGAGAACGACGACGGTGATCGTCGGTGTCCCGAGGAGGAAGACGTCGGTGATCTGGCGTTGCAAGGGCTCTTGGCGTCGTTTCTTCGTGTGTGGAGCTGCAGGATGTCGAGGCGAAGCTCATGCGCGGCTCAGAGGCAGAGGAGGATGGCTGGACCAGCCTAGCGACGGTGACCTTGCACGGTGGCCATGGCGGCAGGGAGGGGAGAAGGAGAGAGAGAGAATGGCGAGATGGGGAGCGCGGGAATGGATCCCGGGGTTCTTATTCCCTACGACAGCACGTAGAGGTGGCCAGGCAGGCACGCAGCTGCGTGCTACCGCCGGAGAGAGTGGCGCCAGATCCTGCTTGCCCACTCGCAAGGAGGAAGACGACATGAAGGAGGGAATGGGCTGGGCGTGGCAACAAATAGAGATTTTTCTGTTTTTCTTCTTTTCCTTCTTTCTGTTTTGCAATTCTGACATTTGTTTTATTTATTTTTGGTTCCAAACTATTCCCTAAAATATTGAATATATTTTTGGGGTATTAGTTGGAATATTTCCAAGCTCCACAAAATAACTCAACATTTTATAAAGGCTGAAATAGTTATAGCTATTTATTTTGGAAATATCCAGTGACTTTCATGGATTATTTTAAATGCCAAAAGTGTTTGGAAAAATTAATCACCCCTGAAACATTGTTTCCAATATTTAACACAAAAGATGAACATTTTTAAAGCCATTTTGGGTTCATTGAAAATTCACATCATTTGAATTGGTTTGATTAAAGTGAGGTGCTAGGGTTTATTCAATCCCCGCTTCATTTTTAATGCAAAATAAAAAATGATGCACAAACTTGCTAAACACCAAGTAGTAGTTCTAGGGATGTAACATTCACCCCGGGCCAAGGATTCAAGTTCAGCAATTTGTAGTACGTCACCGACCCCCAAGGCGATTTCATCCTGTCCGAGGTCTCGACTTTGGTCAAAGATCATAAAAGTTCGGAAGCCTTAACTTCGAGTCTTCTCCCTGGCATTGAGTTTGGGATAACATTTACTCTTGATCCGACGTCGAGCCAGGATCTGACTATGGTGTTTGGAGGCCCGAGGGTAACCTCACCCGAATACACTCCCTTTGTTGATGCATCGGGGGTCAACTTCGCCATTTCTCTAAGGATTAGTTCGAAAAATGCCTCGTTGTCAAACGAGATGATGACCCAAACCAAAACCATCGATAGTTCGGATGATTCTGCCCCGATCAAGGATCATGCTGGCTCCAAGACCATGTACGGGGAATTTTATTCCCCACCCACCACCCACTTCATTGCCACTATCCAAGATATAACCGCTCTATTAGACTTCTCCTCATAGGAAGCCCAAGATATAGACACGACTATCAAATCACCTGGTCTTCTTATAACTGGACGATGGACCATCACCCTCATGTAGGACATCTCCAGGAAGGATGGCGCCACTGGGAAAAGCGATGATGAGGCCCCGGTCCAAAACAATGGCGACGAACCTATCAAACGTCGTTGCCAGCACAAAAAGCCTAAAGCTTGTAAGGGCAAGGAAATCAATGCGGAAACCGGAGATAATACCACCCTTGAGGATATGGAAAATCCTGTGGAATCCCGAGAAACTGCACACCTCGAATACAACCTTGACTCACCGAGCTACATGGATCTAGATAAGCCTGAGTATCTCGACGAGTCCAAAGACGACAACTACATTCCTCTGGCCGACTAAGAACATAGCTTCGGAGACGAGGATTTCATCGTCCCGGATGACACACTGGATCAAGAATTATTCATGTGGCAGGTCATAGCCACTGCACGGAGCCTCAAGCTAAAGTAGTGGCAAATCAAAGCCGAAGAAGACTCCATTAATGAAAGATGGACGGAAGTCTTGGCCATCGAAGAGGGGTACAACCATGAACTACGGGGACAAACCAAAATCTACACACCTTGCCGTTTGTTTCCAGAATTAGAAGACGAGGCTTTGGAGCCCACACCACCCAGATTCTCACAAGACAAACAACCAGAATTCCCTCCTTGAGGATGGGACCGAAGGGAACTGACTTAACCCGGATACCCATATTACCTGTGATAGAAGATTAAGTCTTGGACATGACAACCAAGAGCTATCTACAGATCTAGAAGCCACACTCCCTCTAGACAGGACAGGTGCCAAGCAAAACCCAATCAGAATGATGGAGTTCAGGAACAACAGCACAGAAGGATCTCATCCGACCTCCAGCATAATACAACTTGGATAAGGGGCGCCACCCAAACAATGTTTTTCACAGATGAGGTGATGGGGCATCATTTCCCCGAAGGGTTTACACCGTAAATATCAAGCAGTACAACGGGACAACCGACCGGGACATATGGATTGAAGATTTCATTCTCGACATTCACATGGCATGCACCGATGATCTCCACGTCATCCAGTATCTACTACTAAAGATCAAAGTGCTAGCAATGCACTAGTTGAACAGCGTCCCAAAAACTCCATTGGTAGTTGGGAGGAGCTCAAAGATGCCTTTCAGGACAACTTTCAGGGCACTTATGTCCGACCACCTGGGCCTGATGACTTGAGCCACATCATTCAACAACCTGATGAGTCACCTAGACAATTCTGGAATAGATTCATCACTAAGAAAAATCAAATTGTCGACTGTTTGGACGCCGAAGTGTTAGCCTCCTTCGGCAACAACATCTGAGATGAATGGCTAGCCCGGACACTCGGATAGGAAAGGTCGAGGACAATGACTACCCTCACTTCGCTCATGACCCGTTATTGCACGGGTGAGGATACTTGTCTAGCCCATAGGAACAACACTCCCTCAAACCTTGGCACTTCCGTAGTCCAGGACAATAACGAAAAATCGCAATGCAACAATAACAACCATAGACACGACAGTGGTGAAGCCGATGACATGGCCATCAATACCGGAATTAGCAACTCCAAGCCTAGAACCAGAAAGAAGCCTTCTAAAGGAAATTAGGATGGCCCGACCATGCTAGATAAAATACATGTGAGTCCTTGTCACATACACATCACTCAAAACAAACCTGCTACTCATACCAACCGTAACTGTTGGATGATAAAAGCGGCGAGCAAGAGCATGACCAGAGACCAGGCAAAGAGCCCCCATAGCATGGACGACGAGGAATCCAGTCGCTTGAACAACGGATGCCAAATGTAGTTCCCCCTTGAAGTTAAGACCATGAACATGATTTTTGTCACTCACTTGCCTAAAAAGGAGAGGAAGGGGGCACTTCGGGACGTATATGCCATAGAGCGAGTGGACCTGAAGTACAACCCATGGTCGGCTTACCCTGTCACTTATGACCACGCGAACCACCCAACCAGTATTCGACATGGGGGTTCAGTGGCCTTGGTACTCGACCGCCCATTGATGGGTACCACCTCACATGAGTCCTCATGGATGGAGTTACCATCCTCAACCTCGCTTATGAGGACACATTGAGAAAAATGACCATCGATCCATCCAGAATAAAACCTAGCAAAACCACCTTCAAAGAAGTAATTCTTGGCGTCGAGGCTCGCTGCTCGGGCACCATAACTCCAGAAGTAGTGTTCGGTTCATCCGACAACTTTCATAGTGAACACTTGATCTTGTACATTCTCCCCTTCCGCAGCGGGTACCATGCACTCGTCGGTCATACAAAGTTCGCCATCTTTAATGCGTCCCCCATTATGCATACCTCGAGTTGAAGATGCCAAGACCTAAGGGTGTCATTACAGTCACTGAGCGATCCATTCAAATTGAGGAACAGACTGTGGCGTTGGTGGCCGAAGTACACGCCATAGATGCAGCTCCAAAGTCACAACTAACCGTCAAGGAGCGCAAACAATCTCGCGCCCCGCCGAAGTTACCTATCATTCCAGCTAAATAGGGATATGCCCCCTGTAGAACTTAATGACTAAGATGCGGCACTTTCCTTATTTGGGGTGAGGCCTCAAAAGGGGAAAGAGGTGCATCTAGAACCGGATGTTAACAAAACATCCATGATTGCCACATAACCGCGACCACGGCTTTCCGAAAGATTTAACCCTGCATGGGTGCTCCAACTAATCCATCACAAATTACCACTGGCCGCATAGAAATCCTCGACCATGAAGCTCGCGATCTCGTCGGATTCCTTAGAGGAAAACCTCGACTCTGAGAAGACCCAAAGTCTCACTGAAATCCCAATGCACAAGAAATCTCATAGAAGGTAAAACTAATCCAGCAAGGCCGCCCAGCGTGCCGACAGACCCGATAGGAGCCACGTATCTCGTTCTCAGGGAACAACCGGATGAGCTAGATGTCGGGTTGGCTGAAACCCCGGGTGACTAGGGGGCTCCAAACATCACTCAGGTTGGACCAACACTCATGAGGAGCACTGGCCCGGGTTGTTGATTAATTCCTCGGGGTAGCTATTCCCTATGCTTTTTACTAAGTTTTTATCAAATTTAACACCAAAGGTGGGTCTTTCCGGAAAAGCTTTAAACTAAAACGAATTATCAAGGGGATCCCCATAACAACCCCGAACGTGTTAGGAGTGCTCAATTATGGAATAAAACACCAGTAGCCGAAACTAAGGCGGCAAAAACGGAACAAATCACCCGGCAAAAGGCTAGGCCTTCCACTCTTTACCAAGTATATAGGTGCATTAATTAAATAGCATTTAAATAGGTTGGTATCAATTTCCCATGTTATCGCATAGACCAGCTTGCACCTGCAACTAGCAACGCTAATAAAATGGTTCAGCAAGCCTAACCGAACTGATCGAACTCGCTTCCAGACCATGTAGCTACCCAAAAGAAACAATCACCCAATAATCACCATCAAGATATTATGCAACAATCAATATGATTCATGTATGCACAAACTTCTAAATACGCACAGAAACAATCCTACGCAAGACCAAGTGCCACCTCATCACAAAATGATACTTTTGCCGAACTGCTCAAAACTGAAATCAGTGCCACCATTGGATTCCTTGAGGGTTTTCTACACCAAATCCATATATCATACTACTATACTTGCATGAAGGAAAACATCACAAACCAGTAAATAAAAACTACATAGAATCATAAACTACTTATGTCAAGAACAGGGTTGTTCTTGATATGCCAGATTTTGGTATATACCAGATTAGGCACATTCCGATTCTGAACTATACCAAAAATTGAATTATCACATCAAACAGAAATAAAAAAAGACCACAATTCAATTTTCTAGGGGGCCCCACTGGTCATATGCACCAGGAACCCCTAGTGCATGACACGTGGGCCATGTGGCCCGCTTGTCAGTGGCACATCAGCAACATAGGGAATACAAAGAAAAAATAAAGGTGTAGAGGGGAAACTTGAACCCACAACCTCTCTACTGCACCACACCACAACTAACACTGGGCTAGAAGCGTGTATCTGCACTACTAGGGGTAGCAATGTAGATATGACGCATCTGCTACTTGGCAACACCAGGGAAAACAAATCTAAAAAAGGGGCGCCAGGGGGACTTAAACCCACGATCAATTGGGCAGTCATGGCTCTATTGCCACTGTGGTAGCGAGGTGTTTCTTCTAGAACAAAAGCAGAGAACAAGACATACACACCCTGCTACTAATCTACGGAAACAAAAACACGCGGAATAAAAGGGGTGCTTGGGGGATCGAACCCAAGAGCTTTCAGTCTTTCTGCGCACGCTCTACCAGTCAGGCTACGGAGGGGGATGTGCTCAATATGTGGTTCCAACCCAGATGTTTCCACAACAGGGCATCTTCTCTCTGATAACATAGGATCCCTGACGACGTCTTTCACCGGTGCACACTTGCACGCACGTTACTCACACGGGCACGCCACGCCTATTCACAAGATCAGCACGGGGAGGGAGATCTACACACGGGGTAAGCATTGGGGAACAGGCGAGGAGGAGGTGGTCGACGGGCCGCTGCAGCTTCAGGTTCCCGTGCGCTCATTGGAGTAGAGCATGGGGAGATCGACGTGGTGGCGCTTGATGACGAGTTGATGAATATACTTCTCGTCCCTCATTGGTTACCCCAAGTTGAAGGTGGAGATGTAGTCAGCAGCAGATTTCCCTTACACGGAGACTGTACGGTTTATAGAACCAGGAGGACTCCGGGGATCAACAAGTAGGTGTCTGCTGCTCTGGCACTAGCAGAAGACGTGGACCTGCACACACAACAAATAAATTTGCTCCCAACGAGTACAGAGAGATTGTCAATCTCTCCGGCCTTGTAGTTTGCAAAGGATCAAAACACAAGCGGAAATAGTGATAGTGATTGCAACAGAAAAGTAAATAAAGAAGTAAATGATGGAGGTGTAAGCAATGGTGGTGATATGGACCTGAGTCATATGATGTTCACTAGTTATGTCTCTCTCCCAAAAGACGATAAAGAACTATGCATGGGTAAACAAATTACAGCTGGGCAATTGAGACAGTTATAAACGCACCACGCTAATTATGCTACTTGCAAGTTCGAGGCTCAATAGTAATGGGCAGTATGCCAAGACAAGTAGACCATTTATTCATCAACATCTACTTACTAATCATCCACCTTGAGATGTCTATCCAGAACATCTCGCTGGTATTAATTTGCGAGCCGTAACCAAAGTGTAAACTCAATGCAACGGACAACTGCATTAACGAACTTTGCGTAAGGTAAATAATCCTTGTAACCGTGGTCACAAGAACCGTTGTTTTCTCCCTGGTGGCAACAACACATCCCGTAGTCTCATGTTTCTGTCACTCAAGCTAGACATCAGGGGGCATGAACCCACAATCATGCTTAATGCTCCCTCTTGGAGTTACAATCTACTACTCGGCCAAAGCAATAAAGAGCAATAGAGAACATGCATGAATCACTAAAGAACATAATGTAAAAGGATAATCAAATATATAACTCATCACAATCTGAAAATAATCTCATAATCCATCAGATCCCAACAAACCGAGCATAGCAATAGCAGGAAAATTACTTAGGTGCCTTGATCATGTAGGGAAGCTCACAAGGGCTAATCATTGAAGCACAAGATTGGAGAGAAGACAACACATAGCTACTAGTCATGGACTCATGGTCCAAGGAGGACTACTCACGACACGTCCGGGAAGCGTCCATGGCAGGGGAGAATCTCCCGGAGGTCAACCCTCCCTCCGACAGGGTGCCGGGAAGAGGTCTCCTGACGCTCCCGATCTCGGAAGCACTGCGGCGGCAGAACGATGGAGAAATTCGCGATTCTGGATATGAGGGAAGGGTTTCCGATCGGAGGGGTAAATATAGGCCAAAGGAAGGCGTCAGAGGTGGTGGGACCCACCCAAGCAGCCTATGGGCGCGGCCAGGAGCCAGACCATGCAGGGAGGACGCCTGGGCAGCCCTTGGCTCCCCTGTGGCCCATCTTTGGTGATCTGGAAGCTTCCGTCACGCTCATTTTTATATATTTTTCTTGGGATTTTTGGGGCTTTGGAAATTTGGGTAAAAGCCCCTGCAAAAAAGACATCAGTAGACAAAATCTAGCACTGGGTGCACTTAGTTAGTAGGTGAGTCCAAATATGTGTACAAAGATATAAAAGTGTAGCAAAACATATAACAATGTCACCCAAAAGATCATGGAACAAGTAGAAATGATAGATACGTTTGGGAGGTATCAGCGCTCCGACCAACCTAGCGCCGGGTATGGATAGCCGGCGACATCCCCGAGCCTCTAGACATCTTCGAAGCGGCGAGGGGCGCACCCACCGACGAGCACTACAACAACGACGGGTGGCACAACCCGTGACTCTATCTAAATCTAACCTGAACCTACCCGACAAAGAAGAAGAGGGCCAGGGGTGGCGGCGGCGCGATGGAGGAATGCAGAGTGGCGAGGCTAGGGTTGGAGGGGCCGCGTCTGGGGCTGCATATAGCCTTGGGGCTCGCACTGCTGGCCGCCCGATCGAGGGAGAGAGGGATCGGTGGCTGCCATGTCGTCGTAAAGAGCGTGACGTTGAGAGGTGGAACGGAGGGACGTGTTGGTGGGCTCCCTCTCTGGTTAAAAAGGTTTGCAAATAAAACATAACAGGCTGCTAAAATAAATCATAGGGCTTCGTAGGAAAGATTTTAAGCAAAATAAAAAATAGTTGGGGTTTTCTAAAATGACGCCACAATTTATAAAAATAAATTGGGAAATTTTGGAAGAGGCTCTGTTTTAAATAAACCAAAAGGAAAAAAATACTCCCAACAAAAAGGGTGTTGCACCCCACATAATAGGATAATTTTTAGAAGATGAGGAATATTTTATTGAGGCGAAACTAGAGACTTTTAAATCTGCCACAATTAATTGGAAGGAAGGGGTTTTTGAAACCATGGTGCAACAAGGGGTTTTGTGTTGATGTTGTTGCACCCAATCATATCCAAGCAACAAGTCATAACCACACCTGCACTCACACTAAAACATCAAGGTGCAACAAGACACACAAGACAAAGAACCCAATTGAAATTATGCCTTGCATGATGCTAGATGCAACATAAAATGATGACACAAATGGGCTCAACCACTTAATCAACATAGCAAGGTTGCCTTACAAGGAAAAAAATACAAGAGAGGGAATGAATGCATTGGGGCTGCCATGTAGAAGCACCTTACCTCCAGCAAAATACGTGCCTCGAATGCACAATTTTTTGCTTAAGATACCATGGGAAGCTATGGGGATCATTCAGATGCGGCCTAGTGTTCAGGTAAATCTAACTATGGCGAGTACAGTCCTCACACACATACATGTACCATTAAGGACCAATTCAGCGTCAAGCAAACCCATACATCAGTGGCTTCTCAAAAACACCCTTTTTAAAGAATTGTTCATTGAATTTCTGCCCTTTCAAGGAACATTTCCCGAAGAGTGAAGGTGCAAACGCGTAGCAGGGCGTTTAAGGAACATCAAGCCAGCTATACCAAACCTTGTATAAACCTACATTCAATAAAATTTTATTCTTATACATACACACACACACACACACATATATATATATATATAATGAATAGCCACTTGTTGAGTCTGAATCATACGATTAAAAGTCTATCAGAAATAAGGAACGCTGTTCGTGGTTCACCAGCTTTGCAGCATATTTTGCCTCCTACTTTTCCCGAATATTTTTCGATCACCAACACAAGCCTGTTTTCATGCGCATCTTAGATATTGGCTAAATTGACAGGGGGCTTTGGCCATCATGACCACCCTTCAATCCATTACAATATTATTTAGCATCCATATGTGCAAAGTCTTGGATTCGCGTTATATGCATCGGTTCTGAATTATGTCTTTTGTCAACAGTGGCTTGCCCCGCTCCTGTGCTTATCCCTTTATGTTCCGCTAGTTCAGCTAAAAGGGTAAAGGGAGAGCCGGTTTGATTGTACTTCCAACTAGTTTGGTTAAGTACCTAAGTGGAGAAAGCCAAAAACTGACCGACATAATAAGCGAGAACCGGTTTTGCGATCCGAAGACAAGTGTTAAACTAAAAACCTCTCGGGGTTCATCGCGTTCTTCCAAAGGTTTGAAATCATTTAGACCAACTGGTTATAGTTTTTTGCACCACGGCATAAGCAGAATATCACAATCTATAAAGGGGCTCTAATTAGCACCCGCAGTCTAGCTTCTAAGGTTAAATGAAAGCCTTAAAGCCGAATAGTCTGATTGCATGGTTTTCTCCTGCATTACCACCTTAGGGTGCTAAGACGTTGGCTAAGGGTAACAATGCAAAGGCCAAAAACACCCCCGCTAGTATCTGGCAGGGGGATGCAGCCGATGACTAGAAATTTTCAGTATCAAAACAATCAAAACAGGAGTTGCCATTAAAAAGTCATGGTCTACCATGTAAAAATTAAAGGGCATTTTATTATACAACCGCTTTTACAAGATAAGATTTTTACTCAAAGACCGTGTCTTTGGAGCCATTGCACTTCTACAGTCCAAGCACCTTCCATGGCAATGGAGAAATATAGCTCCGGGCGTCTCTGCTCCTTCCCGAGTGGCGGAGGCATGGTGGCTATCTTCAAAGGTTCTACCTTTGTCCACTCCATCACCGTCCTTGCCAAGGCCATCCGAGCTCCCTCGATGCAATGTCAATTTTGGGCACAGCAAGAATCAGCTTTTGCACCAGACCAAAATAGTTGTTGGGCAGCGCCTCTATCTAACAGAGCCTGATGCAAAGGTCTTTCATGGCCAGCTTTGTCATCTTGTGCAGCTCCATCAGTTTTTTCAAGTGATGAAGACAAGCAGAAGTTGCTCGGGGGCTTGAAATTGTTCCTAGAACAGCCTTTACTAGACCACGCCTTCCTCAGAATCATAGTACTTCCCAGCTTCCGCCGCACTGGATATCAACAATCGCACCTCGGGAACTCCACTTGAGTAAGCAATGCAAATATTTTTCCGCCAAAAATACACTGTAGTAAATATCTCTTACCAATTGCTATTTGCTTGATCTGATGGATCTCTCTTTGAAGATTATGTGCCTCCTTCCACGCTTCTTGGAGTGCGGTGGTTACTAAGGTCAGCTCGAAAGAGTTTTCTTTGTTCTTCTGCGCAAGGGCCTCATTTTTTGTGATGGCATCCTTGAGCTCTCGCTGGACCTCACTGACCTTGGCCTCGGACTTCTCACTAGCAGCTTTGGCTTGTTCAGCCACCGCTCTTTGTTTGCCAGCCTCTTGCTTGGCCTTGTCCAATTTGTCTTTAAGCCACTCAACACTAGCAGCAACGGCTACGATGATCATTCAAACAAACAGCATTTAGAAACAGAAATATCAAAGACCTCATTTTTAGGAGAGAGCTAAGGCATGAACACTTACTTTGTGCATCCTCAAAACTATTGTTCACGCCGTCTAGCTCCTGTTTGGAAACCTTCAGTTTTCGATTCATTTCTGCCAATTCCAGGGAGTTGGGGGCCGCGGCCGAAGTAGAGGCCTACAAATAAACATTTTTCAGACTTCTATAGTTCTCAGGGTTTTTCTCAAAATCCTCTCGTAGGATGTTTCTTGTCCTCCCACCAGAGTCTTGGGGGCTATATGCAACTTTTTCTGAACTATTCTGACACCCGCATGAGTTTTTCTAACTCACGCACAACTTGGGGGGTAGTAGCATAAGATTGCTTACAATACAAACAACAGAATCACTTTGTCAAAAGCAAAAGGTGTGTGGGTTACCTTAATGCGTGCTAGCAACACGTCAAAAGCTTCTTTCTGACCGCTATCAACGGAGTGAATGCTTTTCAATATCACGCTCAGATGAGTGTGACATTCTTTGGGAACGGAAGAGTCATTGAGACCCATCTCCTTCAGGGACGGCCACCCAGTGCATAATTGCTCCGTTGTGGATGGCTTTGGATGCACCGTAGCAGTCTCCATTCATGGAGAAACTGCTACTAATGGCGCTGGAGAGGGAGGAGCGTCAGGAGTTGTCTTCGGAGGAGACCTGGAAGGTCCGGGCTCTCTTTCCTTTCTTACCAGGATGGATCCATCCTCCTGGTCCTTTATGGCCGAGGTGTCAGCCTCGACCATGATATCGTCGCCCCCGGCCTTGGTTTCTCATGGACAGCGGCTACTCAAGATACCACCTCCCTGATTCCCCGGTGGCACGGGGAGGTGTGTTGGGCGAGCCGGTCCCGCTTTCAGCCAAATTGGAGGGTAATGACTCCCCCTTCAAAATTTGATTGGTGGGGAAGTCATGTCACAGGCTGCAAAATAGAAAATAGGACTAGTTGTTAGAGGCACGACATCTAAAATGGAGTGTGTTGATTTTTGATAAGTACCTTCGTGATCGGGGTTTCACTTTGAGGGTCCTACGAGGTGATAGGGAGCGTTGCATGGGAAACAAAAAATTTCCTACACACACGAAAGACCTATCCAAGGTGATGACCATCTATGAGAGGGGAGATCAAATCCACATACCCTTGTAGATCGCTAAGCAGCAAGCATTAAGAAACGTGATTGATGTAGTCGAACGTCTCCGTGATCCAAATCGCAAGTTGTCCCACGAACTCCATCCCAATATAGCGCCGAACGGACGGCACCTCCGCATTCAGCACACGTGCAGCTCGATAATGATCTCCGCCTTCTTGATCCAGCAAGAGAGATGAAGAGATGGCTGAATTCTTCGGTAGCACGACGGTGTGGTGGCGATGGTGGTGGAGCTACTCCATGAGCGCTTCGCCGTATCGTATCGAACTAGCTACGGGGTGTCACGAAGTGGTGGAGGGAGAGAGGGTTACTCCTTGGCTTGAGGTGCCAAAAGCCTATCTCACCTCCACTATATATAGGAGGGAGGGGAGGGGTGGCTCCCTATGGCAAGGCCCTAGGGTCCGGCCGACGCCAGAGGAGAGGGAGGAGTCCTCCTCCAACACAACTTGGAAGGAGGAGTCCTCCTTCCCCAATTCGGTTTGGCGCCACCCTGTTTTTCTCTCTCCCTTTGGCCGAATAGGCCTCTTTTGGGACGGGCACCGGACCACTAAAGCCTGGTGTGCCACCCTTTGGCTTCTCTGGTTCTCTCCCGGGTGGGTGGCCCCTCCCGGTAGAACTCAGGAACCCATTCGTCACTCCTGGTACATTACCGGTAATGCCAGAAAACCTTCCAGAAGCCAAATGGACACTTCATATATACCAATCTTTGTCTCCGAACCATTCTGGAAACCCTCTTGACGTTCGGGGTCTCATCCGGGACTCCGAAGAACCTTCAGCTACCAACATCAATAATTCAACTATACCGAAACATCACCGAACCTTAAGTGTGCGCACCCTGCTGGTTCGTGAACTATGTAGACATGACCGAGACACTCTCCAGTCAATATCCAATAGCGGGACCTGGATGCCCATATTCGACCCTACATATCCTACAAAGATCTTATCAATTAAACCTCTATGTCAAGGATTCACTTAATCCCGTATAGCATTCCCTTTGTCCTTCTGTATGTTACTTGCCCGAGATTCGATCCTCGGTATCCCCATACCTATTTCAATCTCGTTACCGGCATGTCTCTTTACTCATTCCGGAATACAATATCCCGTCGCTAACTCTTTTGTCACATTGCTTGCAAGGCTTGCTTGTGATGTTGTATTAACGAGTGGCCCCCGAAATTCCTCTCCGTCATAACGAGTGAGAAATCCCAGTCTTGATCCATGCTAACTCAACGGACACCTTCAGAGATACCTATAGATCACCTTTATAGTCACCAAGTTATGTTGCGATGTTGGATACACACAAGGCATTCCCCCGGTGTTAGTGAGTTACATAATCTCATGGTCATAGGAATGTATACTTGACATGCAGAAAAGTGTAGCAATAAAATAACAGGATCACATGCTACGCTTATAGTTTGGGTCTTGTTCATCACATCATTCTCCTAATGATATGATCCCATTATCAAGTGACGACACTTGTCTAAGTCTAGGAAACCTTAACCATCTTTGATCAACGAGCTAGTCAACTAGAGGCTTACTAGGGACATTGTTTTGTCTATGTATCCACACATGTATTTGCGTTTCCATTCTATACAATTCTAGCATGGATAATAAATGATTATCTTGAAACGAAAAATATAATAATAACTATTTTATTAGTGCCTCTAGGGCATATTTCCAACAGTCTCCCACTTCCACTAGACTCAATAATCTAGCTTCACATCTCTATGTGATTTACAATGTAACGAATCTAACACCCATACAATTCTGGTGTTCATCATGTTTTTCTCGTGGAGGAGGCTTAGTCAACGGATCTAAAACATTCAGATCCGTGTGGACTTTGCAAATATTTATGTCCTCCTCCTTGATGTAATCGCGGATGGCATTGAAGGTTCGCTTTATGTGTATGGTCCTCTTGTGAAACCTTGGTGCCTTGGCTTGAGCAATGGCACCATTGTTGTCACGGAACAGATCTATTGGATCCAGTGCACTTGGCACAACTCCAACATTTGTCATGAACTGCTTCATCTAGACACACTCTTTAGCCGCCTCCGAGGCAGCTATGTACTCCGCTTCACATGTAGAATCAGCTAAGACGCACTGCTTGGAACTGCACCAGCATACCGCTCCCCCATTGAGAATAAATATGTATGCAGTTTGAGACTTAGAGTCATCCAGATCAGTGTCGAAGCTTGCATCGACGTAACCCCTTAAGTCGAGCTCTTCGCCACCTCCATAAACGAGAAACATTTCCTTAGTCCTTTTCAGGTACTTCAGAATATTCTTGACCGCTGTCCAGTGCTCCATTTCCTAGATTACTTTGAAACCTGCCTGCCATACTTATGGCAAGGCTTACATCTGGTCTTCTGCACAACATTGCATACATGATAGACCCTATGGATGAAGCATAGGGGACGACACTCATCGTTTCTCTATCTTTTGCAGTCACTGGGCATTGAGTCTTACTCAACTTTATACCTTGTAACATAGTCAAGAACCTTTTCTTGGATTGTTCCATTTTTAAATTTTTCAGAATCTTATGAAGGTATGTGCTTTGTGAAAGTCCTATTAGGCGCCTTAATCTATCTCTATAAATCTTAATGCCTAATATGTAAGCAGCTTCTCCGAGGTCCTTCATTGAAAAACTTTTATTTAAGTAAACCTTTGTGCTTCCTAAAAGTTCTATATTGTTTCCAATCAGCAATATGTAATTCACATACAATATTAGAAACGCTATAGAGCTCCCACTCACTTTCTTGTAAATACAAGCTTCTCCAAAAATGTTTATAAACCCAAATGCCTTGATCACCTCATCAAAGCACTGATTCTAACTCCAAGATGCTTGCACCAGTCCAAAAAGGGATCGCTAGAGTTTGCATACTTTGCCAGCATTCTCTGGATCGATAGAATCTTCTGGTTGCATCATCTACAACTCTTCCTTAAGAGGTCCGTTAAGGAACGCTGTTTTGACATCCATCTACCAAATTTCATAATCAAAATATGCAGCTATTGCTAACATGATTCTGACGGACTTAAACTTATCTTCGGGTGAGAAAGTCTCGTCGTAGTCAACTCCTTGAACTTGTGAAAAACCCTTTGCCACAAGTCGAGCTTTATATATTGTCACATTACCGTCGACGTCCGACTTTTTCTTAAAGATCCATTTGTTCTAAATAGCCTTTCGGCCTTCAGGTAATACTTCCAAAGTCCATACTTTGTTTTCATACATAGAACCTATCTCGGACTTCATGGCCTCTAACCATTTGTTTGAATCTGGGCCCACCATTGCTTCTCCATAGCTCATAGGCTCGTTGTTGTCTAACAACATGATTAATAAGACATGATTCACGTACCACTCTAGAGCAGTATTTGCCCTTGTCGGCCTATGGGGTTTGATAGCAACTTGATCAGAAGTTTCATGATCACCATCATTAGCTTCCTATTCAACTGGTATAGCTTCAACATAAACTTCTTTCTATCCCGCGCCACCATCTGGTTGAAACAAAGATTCTACAACCTCATCAAGTTCTATCTTCCTCCCACTCTATTCTTTAGAGAGAAACCCTTTCTCAAGAAATGCTTTGTTTTTAGCGACAAACACTTTGCCTTCGGATCTGAGATAGAAGGTGTACCCAACTTTCTTTTTTGGGTATCCTGTGAAGACACACTTTTCCGCTCTGGGTTCCAGCTTTTCAAGCTGAAACTTTTTGACATAAGCATCACATCCCCGAACTTTAAGAAACGACAACTTTGGCTTCTTGCCATGCCACAGTTCATATTGTGTCGTCTCAAGGGATTTTGATGGCGCCGTATTTAAAGTGAATGTAGATGTCTCCAATGCATAGCCCCAAAATGATAACGGCAAATCCGTGAGAGACATCATAGAACGCAACATATCTAATAAACTACGATTACAATGTTCGGACACACCATTATGTTGTAGTGTTCCAGGCGGTGTCAACTGTGAAAAAATTCCACATTGTCTTAAGTGCGCACCAAACTCGTAACTCACATACTCACCTCCTCGATCAGATCATAAGAATTTGATCTTCTTGTTACGATGATTTTCAACTTCACTCTAAAATTGCTTGAACTTTTAAAAAGTTTCAGACTTGTGCTTCATCAAGTAAATATAACCATATCTACTCAAATCATCACTGAAGGTGAGCAAATAACGTTATCCACGGCATGCATCACTACTGGAATCAGAGATTTTGCCGTCTGTCTATTCTTTGCCGTGTGCTAGCTGACGGCAAAGACACTCTTTGCCATCAGCTTCAGCAAAACTGACGGCAAAGAACTGGCTGATGACAAAGAAGGTCTTTGCCAGCAGTCAACTCTTTGCCGTCTGCCGCAGACGGCAAAGAAGGCACCAGCAGACGGCAAAGCAGCTCATCTGGCCGGGGGAATCTTAGGTCAACCTACTACCTTCTTTGTCGTCTGCTGGCGGACGGCAAAGATACTAGAGGCAGACGGCAAAGAGTATAGACCCCTTTGCCGTTCGCCAGCAGACGGCAAAGGTCTTGAATCTACTAACGGTTGTCCCGCCCCCACCGCGGCCCTCTCTCTCTCAAACGGCACCTCCCTCTCTCTCTCCTCCCCCGACGCCCAACGCCGCCACCACTGTCGCCCGGCCACCCCCGGCACCGCCCCGGTGCCCCTGGTGCCGCCCCCGAAGCCCCATAACCCCCCCGGCGCCCCCTGGTGCCGCCCCTGAAGCCCCACCGCCGACGCCCCGTGGTGCCCCTGGTGCGCCCCCGCTGCCCCCCCGGCGCCCCTGGTGCCGCCCCCGCAGCCCCACCGCCGGCCCAGCCACTGCCCCGCATGCCTTGGCGCCGCCCCCGCAGCCCCACTGCCGGTAAGCCCATCCACCCCCGCCCCCTTGTTCTTTATTTTTTTTTATTTTTTATTGTTTGGTATTTAGTTTTTTGGAATTAGATTATAACTACCGGCATGATTTTTTATTGTTGTTGTAGTAGTTGTTCTTGTTATTGTAGTTGTTGTTGTTATTGTAGTTGTTGTGGCATATATAGTTTAGTTGGTAGGTTAGTTAATTAGTAGTTTTAGTGGTAGTTTAGTTAGTTGGTAGATTTAGTTACTTAATTAGTAGATTTAGTAGGTAGTTTAGTGGTAGATTTTGTTTTGTTATTTAGTGGTAGCTAGATTATTTTTTAGTTACTTAGTGGTAGATTCTGTTTTTGTTATTTTTTTGTTGTTTAGTGCTATCTAGGTTTAGCGATAGGTTTAGTTAGCTTCGTTAGTTAGGTTAATTAGTTAGTTAGCTTAATAGAAAGAATAGGAAGAAGAAGAGGAGGAGGAGGAGGACAAGATGAGAAGAGGAGGAGGACAAGAAGAAGAAGAAGAAGAAGAGGAGGAGGAGGAGGAGGAGGAGAAGACAAAAATAAGAAGGAGAAGAAGAAAAGAAGAAGAGATGATGAAGAGAAGAAGAGAAGAAGAATACCTTCTCCTCCTTCTCCTTCTTCTCCTCCTTCTTCTCCTCCTCCTCCTTCTCCTTCTTCTTGATTTCTTCTTCTTCTCCTCCTCCTCCTCTTTCTTCTCCTCTATCTTATTCTCCTTACCTTATTTTCCCCAACAATGAGATAATTAGCCCATTTAGCTAAAAAATAGCCATTCTTCTCCTCTTTCATATTATCCTTGCTTTAATTAACCCAACAATGACATAATTAGCCCATTTAGCTCCAAAATACCATAATAAGCTCAAAATGGCATAAGAACCTTGGTTAGCTCATTAATATTATATACTTAGCTTGTTTTCCTCTAAAATGGGATAATTAGCCCATTTAGCTCAAAAAAAGACATAATTAGGTAATTTAGCTCCAACAAGAGGAGAAGAGGAGAAGAAATAGGCAAAATGAAAAGAAAGAAGAAGAAGAAGAAGAAGAAGAGAAGAAGGAGAAGGAGGAGGAGGAGGAGAAGGCCAAGGACCTTCTATCCTTCTCCTCCTCCTCCTCCTTCTTCTTGATTTCTTCTTCTTCTCCTCCTCCTCCTCTTTCATATTATCCTTGCTTTAATTAACCCAACAATGACATAATTAGCCCATTTAGCTCCAAAATACCATAATAAGCTCAAAATGGCATAAGAACCTTGGTTAGCTCATTAATATTATATACTTAGCTTGTTTTCCTCTAAAATGGGATAATTAGCCCATTTAGCTCAAAAAAGACATAATTAGGTAATTTAGCTCCAACAAGAGGAGAAGAGGAGAAGAAATAGGCAAAATGAAAAGAAAGATGAAGAAGAAGAAGAAGAGAAGAAGGAGAAGGAGGAGGAGGAGGAGGAGGAGGAGAAGGCGAAGGACCTTCTAGTCCTTCTCCTCCTCCTCCTTCTCCTCCTTCTCCTCCTTCTTCCTGATTTCTTCTTCTTCTCCTCCTTCCCCTCTTTCTTCGCCTCTTTTATATTATCCTTGCTTTAATTTCCGCAACAACGACATAATTAGCCCATTTAGCTCCAAAATGCCATAATAACCTCAAAATGGCATAAGAACCTTGGTTAGCTCATGAATATTATATACTTAGCTTGTTTTCCTCTAAAATGACATAATTGGAATATTTGTGTTGATCGGGTGGATTTACATGTGATAGTTGTCTCACCGCTGTGAGGTCTGCTGTGCGAAGACCTGCCCGTGCGTTGTACGAGCTCCGCCCCTGCATTCGTGGGTCAGTACAAATTTCATCTCCTCCCGGCCCCTTCATTTATTGTGGCTCGCTTTCCGGATGAAACTTTCTAGATTTAGGTAATTCAATTAATTTATCAGTATGCGTGACCAGTATGCGTCTCCCGTTCGAAAGGGCGACATCTATAAATATGCATGTCTTTGCATATTTATGACCGCCATCCTTTCGAATTGTCCAACATTATCCATGGACAGCCCGAGTATGTGTAGATTGGGTTCGTTTTCCCGTATGCTGTGCTCTGGATCCGATGCATAATTTCGTCAGTGCCTCCCTGTTGTTCTCCGGATGCACATGCTCTTTGCTTATTGCGGAGACGTGTATCAGGAGAACAGCGGGGAGGTGCTGCCGAAATTTTGCGTTGGATCCGGAGCAGAGCATGGGAAAACGAACCCAATCTACACATACTCGGGTGGGATTAGGACCTATCTTTACGTATTAGCGTGTAGGTTGTGTGGACGTAATAAAAATGGCGATCCTGATTAACCGATGAATATAAATGCTAAATTATATATAAATATATTTCTTCTGTCTTTAGTAGCTACGCAAGATTAGTGATCGTGCGTGGATGTATACCGGTCACCCTACTCAGAAAGAGATGACGAAAGAATGGTTTTAAAAACAAAGGAATTTGTGAAAGCCGCATTCGCAAATGGCTAGGAAAGAAACTATTGCCCTGTCCTGGATGCGACAACTATAAAAAGACGACAGAGGTTGTAATGATTAAATATCTGCAGAGGAGGGGTTTTAAGCCTAATTATACGGTGTGGACATTTCATGGTGAGTCTATACAACGCACAAGAGCTGAGGTGGTCCGTCGTTGCACGGACGAGCATGGTACCGGGATCGAAGACATGGTGCAAGACTTTGATGATGCTCGGGATTCGGAAGATGAGATGGAGGAACCTGCAAAGGCCTTTTATGAAATGTTGGAGTCTTCAAAACGTCCTCTCCATGAGCACACTGAGCTCTGTCAGCTAGATGCAATTGCACAAGTAATGTCTCTGAAGGCTCAGTTCAACTTGGGAAGAGAATGCTACGACGCGGTGATGACACTATTTGGACATTTCCTACCCAAAGGCCATGTCATGCCTGCAAACCTGTACCAGTCGGACAAAATACTTCGTGTACTTAAGATGCCCTATGAGAAGATATATGCATGTGAGAAAGGATGTGTCTTATTTAGGAAGGAGTATGCACACTTGGACTATTGTCCCAATTGCGAGTCTTGCAGGTATCTTGTGGTAGACAACGGTATGGGTGAGAAGAGGCAGACCAAAATCGCAGTTAGTGTTCTTCGGTATATGCCAATCGTACCAAGACTTCAACGTCTTTTCATGGTCGAAGAGACAGCCAGACAGATGACATGGCACAAATTGGGCAAAAGAACCGAACTAGATGCGGATGGGAATTAGATGATGGTACACACATCGGATGGGGAAGCGTGGAAACATTTCGATGGATTGCATCAGGATAAAGTGGCAGATCCAAGGAATCCTCGAGTGTGCGCCGCCACGGATGGTTTTAATCCCTTCGGCATGATGGCAACCCAATACAGTTGTTGGCCTGTATTTGTCATTCCACTCAATCCCCCCCCCGGGCAGATTATGCAAAGAAAGAACATATTTCTGACGTTGATAATTCCAGGGCCCAATTATCCGGGGAAGAATACGAATGTGTACCTGCAACCTCTTAAGGATGAATCGGAAGAAGCTTGGGAAAATGGGGTCAAGACATACGATGCCGCTAGAAAAGAAAACTTCAAAATGCATGTGTGGTACATGTACTCTATGGATGACTTGCGAGCGTATGCGCTATTCTCTGGATGGTGTGTGCATGGAAGGTTCCCGTGCCCCCAATGCAAGGAAGCTCTTCAGTTTCATTGGTTGCAGGAGGGTCGGAAGTATTCTTGCTTTGACTTGCATAGACAGTTCCTGGATCCTGACCATCAGTTCAGAAAAGACAATAAGAACTTTACCAAAGGTAAAGTTGTCAAAAACTTGGCACCACCTGCGTTCACAGGCCAACAGATCCTGGAACAGTTAAACGCCCTCCAGCCTGATCCAGAGCGTCCAGGGTATTTCAAGGGGTATAATTCAAAACACGCCTGGACTCACAAGCCATGCTTCTGGGATCTGCCTTACTTCAAAGACCTCCTTCTTCCACACAATATCGACATGATGCACACTGAAAATAATATCGGAGAGGCTATTTTTGGTACATTGTTCGACATAGATGGGAAGACAAAGGATAATATTAAGGCTAGAGTCGATCAAGAGACACTATGTCATAGACCGTTACAAAACATGCGAGAAGGCAAAGGAAAGCAGAAGTGGTCGAAGCCAAAGGCCTGGTTCAATCTTGGAAGGCCAGCTATGAGGGAAATTATCTTGTGGGTCAAAATGCACTTGATGTTCCCCGATGGGTATGCAGCGAATCTAAAGAGGAGAGCGAGTCTTGAAAAATTAAAAATCTTTGGTCTCAAGAGTCATGATTGGCACATATGGCTAGAGTGGGTAATGCTGGTGATGTTACGTGGCTTTATTCCTGAGGATGAATGGCTAGTACTGGCGGAGCTGAGCTATTTCTTCCGTGTTCTTTCTGCGAAAGAATTGTCGCCTGGCATGGTAGAAGACATGGAGGAGTTTGCACCGGAGTTGTTGTGCAAGTTAGAGAAGATCTTTCCACCGGGCTTCTTTAATCCAATGCAGCATTTGATTTTACATCTACCGACCGAGGCGAGATTGGGTGGGCCCGTGCAAGATCGTTGGTGCTATGCAACTGAGAGGATGCAGAAGACCCTTCGAGCTAAATGTAAAAATAAGCGTAGAATTGAAGCATCAATGGCTGAGGCATTCATTACTGAGGAGGTGGCAAACTTTGTGACAGCACACTACGAAGCCAAAAATCATCATTTGCATAATCCGAAGCCTCGGCACAATGATGGAGACCCTTAAAAAGGTGGGTCCAACCTCAGCCTATTCAAAGGGAAGCTCGCACCAGCCGGTGCTTTGAAACCAATAACGTTGGATATCGAAGAATGGCGGAACATTTCATTGTATATCTTCAACAACCTAACAGAAGTGCGACCGTACATCGAGTGAGTTCTCGGCACATTTTCCCGTAACTTCTAATTCATTTGAACTGCTCTTATTCCCGGATATTTCAAACAGCCGTTACGTCGTCAAATTCTCGGATGGAGCGGTGATCGAAAATGATTCTGTCGAAGAGTATGAGCTTCTGTCAAAGACAGGAGGTGGCTATCCCGGTTTCATCTCTTGGTTCAAACAAACGGTAATTATCAATAATGGACCATTTCATTCTTGGTCTAACTTGCGGCTAATGCAACAACCGTTTTGTATTAAACTTGTAGGCTAATTCAGAGTCGATGGACGCCGAATTGAGACAAGTCGCTAATGGTTTTAACTATAAGGTCCGTTCATTTGAGAAATACAACATCAACGGGTATCTCTTTCGTACCTTTGGCAAAGAGCTATCTATGCCCGACCGGAAATCTACAAATTGTGGTGTCTCTGCTATCGGCGAAGGTGTTATCGAGTATTATGGAAGAGTTGAAGCAATTTATGAACTTCAATTCTATGGTGAAAACCCACCGAACGTCATAGTCTTCAAATGTTATTGGTTCCAGCCGAAAAAGACTAGAAGGACTCATGAACATATAGGACTAGTCGAAATCAATCCAAACACCCATTTAGATGTTCCCGATGTCTATATTGCGGCTCAACAGGCGACCCAAGTTTTCTATCTACCGTGGGCATGCCAAACGGATAAGAATCTGGAAGGTTGGTATGTTGTTTATGAAGTGCCGCCACATGTCAGACCACCTCTCCCAAATGAACAGGATTATGAACCTCATATTGGCCCAGACACATATGATGGAGAATTCTTCCAAGAAACACGTATTTCCAAGAAACGTTTCAAGAACCGCCGTGCTTCATCCAAGAACATGGAAGTAAACAGCGAAAATGAATCCGACTCCAGCCCTGAGCCAGAACCAGAAGACCTGGAACTCGTAGAGGTTATTGATGCGGATGACGTGTCAATGCTTCAACGATTAAAGGAAGGCCTTTCACAACTTCACGTCGTTGAACCCAATGAGCACGTCATTCATGAAGACATGCGTGATAGTGATGATGATGATGCATTTATTGATGATGATTATCAGTTTGTAAGATTCACAACTTAAATTATATATATTTTAGTCTTTATTATTCATGTACATATTATTATTCATGTCAATCATTCAATTTTTTTATGTTGTACTAATTTCTTTTAATCTTTATCATGGCAGGTGTTGAAAGATGGTGGGCGCGGGTCCAGAGCGCTCGACGGGTTCTTCCCAAGCGCCCCGCACGAGGGGTGGTACTTCCCTTCCACCCCTATCTCTCCGTAGAGCCTTGGTAGACAGTCTTTCGACACCAGCCGGGGGTTCTTCTTCGTCGCCGGCATTGCCCACTTGGAGACGTGCTGGTCGGGTAGGGAGGAAGGGGCAGGGTACAGGGAGAGGTGGTGGCCGCGGAAGATCCAGGAGGACTGTTGAGCCGTCCTCGCCACCACCACCAGCTCATTCACCCGAGCATAGGACTAGTATGGTCGAACCGTTTGCGGAGGAGGCTACGGGGACTCCGGTCGAGGACCTGGTGTTCACGGGCATTCGTCCCATGAGACTCCGTTCCAGGAGCAGCCTCGGGTCGAGGTGCATTCGGCCCAGGAGCAGCCGGAGGAGACTACGGTTCCGGAGGCTTCACCCGACGTGGAGAGGCCCGGATGGGAGCCTTGCCCGGATCGTACCGAGTTGCCGGATTGGACCGAGGGTCCGGGTGGCTCAGGGGGCGGGGATGGCGGGGCTGAGCTTACGGATAGTGAGGGCGATGAGCAGGTGGACGGGGCCACCGTGTACAAGCGTGGTAGTACACGTCTCCCGGTCTCCCCGGCTACCCGCGAGCAGAGGCCGGTGATTAAACCTGAAGGAGATAGGTAAGTACATTTACCCTTTTTTTAGATTTTTCTTTCAAGTTTGTTCAAATATCTAATGCGCTGACCTTATCATACTGCAGGGGGTGGGTACACCCTCTTGGAGTCGCAGGCTGAACTCCGTCCTTGGTGTGCTTTGCCGGACAAATTTCCCGGGGTTTCTCACGTTGCCTGGTGAGCGTCAGGTTCCTACACTAGGATTTACCTGGGAGCACTACCAGGCTGCGCAGGCCCCATCGGAGGAGATTATAGATGGTGTCTTGTGCCACACGAGGGCCGAGATGGTGATCAACCGCTTTTGGGTAAATTATCCTTTTACAGAATCTAAAATTAACAATATACCTAATTATTGTACTAATCGGTGTTTTCACGTTTGATTGCAGACCTTCTATAGGTGTGAGGATGGATATTAGGAGGAGGCGGCCAGGGTTCTCGAGGTCGAGTGTAGGCGGTTACTACAGAACTTGCGCCACGAGGCTCGGCCGCAGGCTATTTGAGATTACTACGCCACACATGGTATTAAGAAGGAGAAGAAGGATTGCCGCGGAAAGTTTCTGAAGAAGGAGCAATACATGAAGGTAATTACCTATTCTTAAGTCCTTCTACGTAGTTTTCTTGATTTCATTCATAGGCGTAGCGCTGAAAATTCTTTCTAATAACTTGGTTGATGAGTGGTGCACAGGCAGCTGGCGAGCCGTCCACGAGAATGCGAAGGATCGGCGTAGCCAAATGGTTGGTGTGCCACACCATCAAGGCAGCGCCAACTTACTTCAGTTTGGTCGAAACTGGGTATATGATTTGCTTCATGATTCATGCAATTCATTCTTGATGCTAATATTTTGTTCCTCTCTTTTAGGCGCATCACAATAAGACCGAGATGCCACACTTGTACGACCTTTATGGCATGGCCCATACTGCCTCGTACAAGAAGGCGAAGGCATTCTCTGAGTCTGACCTGGATGATCCCAATAACTTCACCAACATATAATCCCACCAGAAGCTCGTGGCATACAGGGACGCGGGGAAGGCTACAAAAGGGGATGACTTTAACCTAGCCAGGAATCTTTGGATCCAGAGCTGGTGATGATATCTGGTGGCGGGAGGCCCCATGGCTCGATAGCCATTGGAGATGGGATAATACATTGTCCACTCACTCTTCCGGAGATCAAGGAGCGCCAGTCAAGCAGATGTCCTGAGATAACGTCTCGTCCACGGCCAGTCGAACTTGCCATCGAGGTTAGTTGTACGGACTAAGAACACTTTCATCCATTTCATTATGTGTGTTACCATAGATCATTACTGTTGTAACGAGGAATGGTGTTTCAAGCTTCTCTTCAGAAAGAGAGAGCGGCAAACCAGGCTGCTCTTGAGAAAGAGAGATTGGCAAGCCAGGCTGCTCTTCAGGCTGCTCTTGATGAGAGGGACCAGACGACGGCACGATTCCTTGAGGAGGAGAGGGCCCGGAATGAGGCGGGTCAACGGGCCCTGTACGAGCTTTTTGTGGTATGTTTTTTTCACATTAGCCAAATCATGTGTGTAATGTCTGTTTCGATACTAACTAATACGACCCACTCTTCAGGGTCTGTGCGAGAAGAGCGGTCAAGTCCCTCCGCCGATGCCCGTCTTCTCTTCGATTGGCACGGTGAGTTTCATTATAAACTAGTATTAATAATTGAGTGTCATCATGATAATTGAGACATTGCAGAATATCTTTTCTGCAGAATAACTCCCGAGCAGCATCGCACGACCCTTCTCCAGGGCAACCGTCTCCAAACGAAGCCGGCGCGAGCAACATTGGTGTTTCTCCTCCTTGATGACCACTACGGTAAGTTTCTCCTCCAAACTTAGCTTATTTTCCTCTAAAATGAGATAATTAGCCCATTTAGCTCCAAGAAGACATCATTAGGTAATTTAGCTCCTACAAGAGGAGAAGAAATAGGAAAAATGAAAAGAAGAAGAAGAAGAAGAAGAGAAGAAGGAGAAGGAGGAGAAGGAGGAGGAGGAGGAGGAGGAGGAGGAGAAGGAGGAGAAGGCCAAGGACCTTCTAGTCCTTCTCCTCCTCCTCCTTCTCCTTGATTTATTCTTGTTCTCCTCCTCCTCCTCTTTCTTCTCCTCTTTCATATTATCCTTGCTTTAATTTCCCCAACAATGACATAATTAATATTGTATACTTAGTTAGTTTTCCTCTAAAATGGGATAATTAGCCCATTGAGCTCAAAAAATACATAATTAGGTAATTTAGCTCCAACAAGAGGAGAAGAGGAGAAGAAATAGGCAAAATGAAAATAAAGAAGAAGAAGAAGAAGAAGAAGAAGAGAAGAAGGAGAAGGAGGAGGAGGAGGAGGAGGAGGAGGAGGAGCAGGCCAAGGACCTTCTATCCTTCTCCTCCTCCTCCTTCTCCTCCTCCTCCTCCTTCTTCTTGATTTCTTCTTCTTCTCCTCCTCCTCCTCTTTCTTCTCCTCTTTCATAATATCCTCGCTTTAATTAACCCAACAATGACATAATTAGCCCATTTAGCTCCAAAATACCATAATAAGCTCAAAATGGCATAAGAACCTTGGTTAGCTCATTAATATTATATACTTAGATTGTTTTCCTCTAAAATGACATAATTAGCCCATTTAGCTCAAAAAAGACATAATTAGGTAATTTGGCTCCAACAAGAGGAGAAGAGGAGAAGAAATAGGCAAAATGAAAAGAAAGAAGAAGAAGAAGAAGAAGAGAAGAAGGAGAAGGAGGAGGAGGAGGAGGAGAACGCCAAGGACCTTCTATCCTTCTCCTCCTCCTCCTTCTCCTCCTCCTCCTCCTTCTTCTTCTTGATTTCTTCTTCTTCTCGTCCTCCTCCTCTTCCTTCTCCTCTCTCATATTATCCTTGCTTTAATTTCCGCAACAATGACATAATTAGCCCATTTAGCTCCAAAATGCCATAATAAGCTCAAAATGGCATAATAACCTTGGTTAGCTCAGTAATATTTTATACTTAGCTAGTTTTCCTCTAAAATGGGATAATTAGCCCATTTAGCTCAAAAAATACATAATTAGGTAATTTAGCTCCAACAAGAGGAGAAGAGGAGAAGAAATAGGCAAAATGAAAAGAAAGAAGAAGAAGAAGAAGAAGAAGAAGAGAAGAAGGAGAAGGAGGAGGAGAAGGAGGAGGAGGAGGAGGAGGAGAAGGCCAAGGACCTTCTATCCTTCTCCTCCTCCTCCTTCTTCTCCTCCTCCTCCTTCTTGATTTCTTCTTATTCTCCTCCTCCTCTTTCTTCTCCTCTTTAATATTATCCTTGCTTTAATTAACCCAACAATGACATAATTAGCCCATTTAGCTCCAAAATGCCATAATAAGCGCAAAATGGCATAAGAACCTTGGTTTGCTCATGAATATTATATACTTAGCTTGTTTTCCTCTAAAATGACATAATTAGCCCATTTAGCTCGAAAAAGACATAATTAGGTAATTTAGCTCCAACAAATGATATATAGTTCACCACACATATACTTAGCTTGTTTTCCGCTAAAAATGACATAATTAGTTGAAAAACAACATATTTTGTTCTTCTTCTAACTTTCTTATTCACATTTTTGCAGATTGGATATACTACATGCATGGAAGCTGGCATTCCTGGAGTTGAACAATGTCGATGGATGAACTTTATATGTATATCATCTAGTTTTCATTTGAGTTGATAAACAATGTCGAACTATATGTATATGTATATATGGATAAACAGTGCAATACTTGGTATGTTGGTTCTTTGGATATATGGGGATGTACATTGGTGAATCATATATGTGTGGTGAATTATATATATGTGTTGGCAAGTATATGTGTGGTGAACTATATATCATATATGTGTGGTGAATTACATAAATGTGCTGTCAAATATATATATATATATACATATGTGTGTGTGTGTGTGTGTGTGTGCTGTGAAATAATATAAAACAAAAAAACAGGAACTATATGGTCTCTTTGCCGTCTGCCAGCTGATGGCAAAGACCTGTGCCATCAGCTAGAAGACGGCAAAGGTGCCACATGGCACCCAACTGTGCATTCTGGGGTGTCTATGTAGTCTCTTTGCCGTCAGCCTCCATGGTGGGAAGACGGCAAAGAAGAGGGAACAGGGGAGGGGGGAGGAAGAGGTAGACGACAAAGAGTGGAGAGAGGGGGAGGGGAGGAGCTGGCAGACGGCAAAGATGGACGGGGAGGCAGACGGCAAAAATGGAGGGGGAGGGGAGGGGAAGAGAAGGCAGACGGCAAAGATGGACGGGGAGGCAGACGACAAAGATGGACGAGGAGGCAGACGGCAAAGCCTCCGTTAACCCCTAACGGAGGCAACGCCTGTCGGCTGCCGTCTCGAGCACTTTGCCGACTGCTCCTAAGGAAAGCTGACGGCAAAGAGCTTTGTCGTCTGCTTTGGGGGGGCAGACGGCAAAGAAGGTCCTATGCCGTCGTAGGCTGACGCAGAAATTTTGCCGGCCGTGAGAATCTTTGCCGTCTGTGATATTGTCTTTGTCGTCCGGGATATTGTCTTTGCCGTCTGTGATGGCAGACAACAAAGATGCTGATTTCTGTAGTGCATCTATGCTCATCAGTCCGCACACATCAGTATGTATGATCTCCAACAAGTCACTTGCACGCTCCATTGTTTCGGAAAACATAGTCTTAGTCATCTTGCCAATGAAACATCGTTCACGTGTGTCAAGCGATTCATAATCAATGTGACTCCAAAAGACCATCGGCATGGAGTTTCTTCATGTGTTCATAATCAATGTGACTCCAAAAGCTGCAGTGCCACAAGAAAGTGGTGCTTTCATTGTTAACTCTACATCTTTTGGTCTCACTGTTATGGATATGAGTGTCACCACTATCGAGATTCGACATGAACAAACTGCTGGACATATGCCCTAGAGGAAATAATAAATTAGTTATTATTATATTTCTTTGTTTGTGATAATCGTTTATTATCCATGCTATAATTGTATTGAATGAAAACATAGATACATGTGTGGATACATAGACAAAACAATGTTCCTAGCAAGCCTCCAGTTGGCTAGCCAGTTTATCAAGGATAGTCAAGGTTTACTGACTATGTGCAAGTGTTGTCGCTTGATAACTGAATCACATCATTAGGAGAATCATGTGATGGACTAGACCCAAACTATGAACATAGCATATTGATCGTGTCGTTTTATTGCTATTGTTTTCTACGTGTCAAGTATTTATTCCTATGACCATGAGATCATATAACTCACTGGCACCGGAGGATACCTTGTGTGCATCAAACGTCGCAACGTAACTGGGTGACTATAAAGGTGTTCTACATGTATCTCCGAAGGTTTCCATTGAGTTAGTATGGATCAAGACTGGGATTTGTCACTCCGTGTGACGGAGAGGTATCTCGGGGCCCACTCGCTAATACAACATCACACACAAGCCTTGCAAGCAATGTGACTAAGTGTAAGTCACGGATCTTGTATTACGGAAAGAGTAAAGAGTCTTGCCGGTAACGCGATTGAAATAGGTATGCGGATTGAGTAAGACTCAGTGCCCAGCAACTGATTAAGATAGAGAGCATATGCGCTCCGTCCCCTATGCTTCAGCCATAGGTTCTATCATGTATGCGATGTTGTGCACTAGACCGGATGTTAGCCTGGCCATAAGTATGGCAGGTAGGTTCCAGAGTAATCCAGGAGTGGATCACTGGACAGCGGTCAAGAATATCCTGAAGTACCTGAAAAGGACTAAGGAGATGTTTCTCGTGTATGGAGGTGACGGAGAGCTCGCCGTAAAAGGTTACGTCGATGCAAGCTTTGACACAGATCCGGACGACTCTAAGTCGCAAACCGGATACGTATTTATTCTTAATGGGGGTGCAGTAAGCTGGTGCAGTTCCAAGCAAAGCGTCGTAGCAGATTCTACATGTGAAGCGGAGTACATGGCTGCCTCGGAGGCGGCTAAGGAGGGTGTCTGGATGAAGCAGTTCATGACGGATCTTGGAGTGGTGCCAAGTGCACTGGATCCAATAACCTTGTTCTGTGACAACACTGGTGCCATTGCCTTAGCAAAGGAACCAAGGTTTCACAAGAAGACCAGACACATCAAATGACGCTTCAACCTCATCCGCGACTACGTCGAGGAGGAGGACGTAAATATATGCAAAGTGCACACGGATCTGAATGTAGCAGACCCGCTGACTAAACCTCTTCCACGGCGAAAACATGATCGACACCAGAACTGTATGGGTGTTAGATTTATTACAATGTAATTCACATGGTGATGTGAGGGCTAGATTATTGACTCTAGTGCAAGTGGGAGACTGTTGGAATTATGCCCTAGAGGCAATAATAAATGTATAGTTATTATTATAATTCCTGTATCAAGATAATAGTTTATTATCCATGCTATAATTGTATTGAATGAAGACTCATTTACATGTGTGGATACATAGACAAAACACCGTCCCTAGCATGCCTCTAGTTGGCTAGACAGTTGATCAATGATAGTCAGTGTCTTCTGATTATGAACAAGGTGTTATTGCTTGATAACTAGATCACGTCATTGGGAGAATCACGTGATGGACTAGACCCAAACTAATAGACGTAGCATGTTGATCGTGTCATTTTGTTGCTACTGTTTTCTGCGTGTCAAGTATTTATTCCTATGACCATGAGATCATATAACTTACTGACATCGGAGGAATGCTTTGTGTGTATCAAACGTCGCAACGTAACTGGGTGACTATAAAGATGCTCTACAGGTATCTCCAAAGGTGTTAGTTGAGTTAGTATGGATCAAGACTGGGATTTGTCACTCCGTGTGACGGAGAGGTATCTCGGGGCCCACTCGGTAATGCAACATCACACACAAGCCTTGCAAGCAATGTAACTTAGTGTAAGTTTCGGGATCTTGTATTACGGAACGAGTAAAGAGACTTGCCGGTAAACGAGATTGAAATAGGTATGCGGATACTGACGATCGAATCTCGCGCAAGTAACATACCGAAGGACAAAGAGAATGACATACGGGATTATATGAATCCTTGACACTAAGGTTCAACCGATAAGATTTTCGGAGAATATGTAGCATCCAATATGGGCATCCAGGTACCGCTATTGCATATTGACCGAGGAGTACCTCTAGGCATGTCTACATAGTTCTCGAACCCGCAGGGTCTGCACACTTAAGGTTCGATGATGTTTTAGTATAGTTGAGTTATATGTGTGGTTACCGAATGTTGTTCGGAGTCCCAGATGATATCACGATGTCACGAGGGTTTCCATAATGATCCGGAAACGAAGATTGATATATAGGATGGTTTCATTTGGTTACCGGAAAGTTTCGGGCAATTCCGGCAGTTGATACGTCCATTTTGCATCATGTTTTCATGTTGTTATTTATCTATTCTTGGGCTCTTATTTCACTTCACGGTACAATTCTTATGCCTTTTCTCTCTTATTTTGCAAGGTTTACATGAAGAGGGAGAATGCCGGCAACTGGAATTCTATCCTGAAAGTGGAGCAAGTTTGACATACCTATTCTGCGCAACTCCAAACGCCGCAAAAATCAACAAGGATTTTTTTCCGGATTTATAAAAAATATTGGGTCGAAGAAGCGCCATAGGGGCACCAGGGGTTGGCCACAAGCCTGCACGGCGCGGCCACCCCCCCAGGCCGCGCCACGAGGGTTAGTGGGCAATCTTCTATTTGGTCTGACCCCTGCATCACGCAGATTTCTTCTGTTTTTCATTTCGAGCCTATTTCTGTTGCAGATCTAGATCGCTATGACTTCCCCAAAAGCTCCGAAGGACAAGATCTTCGAGAAGGTCATCAATCCCTACCTTACGGGAGTGCTGCAACACCCTCAATCTAACAAGATGCGTGAAGGGACGTTGCACATCCGTGATGTTGAGGGGCCTAAGAAGACCGGAAGCATGGAGGCGAGGCTCGAAGCAATGGAGCAACAAGTTTTCAAGTGCCAAGGGATGGTGGAGCGTGGAGTCAACGCCAACCACATGATGATCACAGAGTTCACCAGCAAGCACAGGATTGATGCCAATGACATTGGGAAGCACCTCTCCGGGCTCTATGACAGGATTGATGAACTCTAGGCCCAGATCTATGACCTGGAGAACAAAAACTATGAGTATGAGTATAGATTTAAATCAATACGGTTGGCTGCAGATTTGAGGATTCCAGAGACTCGTTCATCTTTCCATAATGGAGCACCTATGCCTTGGGAGACGGAGGATCAAACTCATGTTGCAACAACTCCACCATCACCACCAAAGGAAGACAACTGAGCATTGGTATGGGCAATCCCCTTGCCTTGTGCCAAGCTTGGGGGAGTTGCCCCGGTATCGTATCACCATCACACATTTTGCCTTTACCTTTGTTTTAGTTTTCCTTTTCAGTTTTCTCTTTCTCTAGTAGATTAAAAGTCTTAGTGTTTTAGTTTTGAGTTTTGCTTTGTGTGACCCCCAATGTATTCGAGATCGTGAGCCATATAATAAAGAGTGTGTTAGTTGAAGTGCTTTCCTCTTGCCATGATCAAAAGAGTGAGAATAGAACAAAAGCATGAAAGATCATGTAGTGATCTTATGGGAAGTGATGGCTTCACATATAAAAAGAATGAGGATTGAAACTTGTTGAGGGTAGGCAAACGTAGACCTTGGTCATTGTTTCAATTAATAGGAAGTGATAAAGAACGAGAGGTTCACATATAAATATATCATCTCTGACACCATCTATGATTGTGAGCACTCACTAAACTATTGCATGCCTAGAAGTAGATGTTGGACAAGGAAGACAACATAATGAATTGTGTTTGCTTGGTTCCAAACAATGTTATACGATTAGAGATCCCTTAGCATGTGACGATTGCTTCCACCTCATATTAGCCAAAACCTCCCATACCAAGTAGAGATACTACTTGTGCATCCATAAACCATCAACCCAGTCTTGCCATGAGTGTCCACCATACCTACATATGGATTGAATAAGATCCCTCAAGTAAGTTGTCATCGGTGCAAGCAATAAAAATTGCTCTCTAATATGTATGATCTATTAGTGTGTGGAACATAAGCTTTGTACGAACCTGTGATGACGAAGACATAAAAGCGACAGACTGCATAATAAAGTTCTTTATCACAAGGGGCAATATAAAGTGATGTTCCTCCGCACTAAGAGGACACACATCCAAACCTCAAAAGCGCATGACAACCTCTGCTTCCCTCTGCGAAGGGGCTATCTTGTACCTTTACTTTTTTCCCTTGAAAGAGTCATGGTGATCTTCACCAATTCCCTATTTCGCCTTTGCTTTGGCTAATGTCATATGCTTGGGAAAGATCTATATTCATATGTCAACTTGGAGGTAAGTATTCATGAATTATTATTGTTGACATTACCCTTGAGGTAAGCAGTTGGGAGGCAAAACTGTAAGCCCCTATCTTTCTCTGTGTCCGGCTGAAACTTTGATCTCATGAGTACCACGTGAGTTGTAGCAATTGTAGAGAACGAAATAATGATTGAGTATGTGGATTTGCTTTACAAGCTCTTATTTGACTCTTTCTGATGTTGTGATAAATTCCAATTGCTTCAATGACTAAAGGCTATCAGATGTTACTTCTCGGTAAGGTTCTTGATCCATGCTTTACTTTGTGAAGGAATTATCACTTTGGCTTGAGAGATTATATGTTGGTATTTGACTCCGTAACAGCAGAACTTCCCTTGCAACGGCACTAGAAGAATGCTGCTAGCACTCTCCGAAAATCAAAACTAGAAGAATGTTGTTAACGGCCCACCAGCGTGTGGGATCGTAGCAGTTTTCGAGGTTAGAGTATTCGACCCAAATTTGTTGATCGCCAAACAGGAGGTGAGAGGATACTCTCAAGTATTAGCAGCTGAATATGTCAGATTCAACCACACCTGAAAGATTAGTATCTGCAAGCAAAGTAGTAACATCAAAGTAATATGATAACTACGGTGTCAGAAACGATCTGTTGACACGGCAGACTATTTCTAACGATTGTATCAATAGCGCCAAGTTGCCTCGTTAACGGAAATTGTCAGTTCCCGTCAACGACAAGCGAATCAAGATTGTAGCAGGTAGCAGCAGTGTAATGAGCAATAGCAGCGGCAAGGAACAGCAGTAGTGACAGCAGTAGCAAGTGGCAACAGTAGCAAGCGACAGTAGTAGCAACAGTAGCAGCAGAGCAAGACAAGTAACAACAGTAACAACAGTAGTAATAGCAGCAGAGCAAGACAAGTAACAGTAGTAACAGCAGCAGAGCAAGACAAGTAACAGCAGTAGCAACAGTAGTAACAGCAAAAGTAGGACAAACTCGTAGGCAATGGGTCGCTGATTTGTTTGGATGATATTCATCATGCAATAGTTATAACACGGAGAGATATGTGGCTAGCTCCCGTTTCTCAATGTGATGTAGGCATGCATTCCGTGTGTCGTCATACGTGCTTAGGGAAAAGACCTTGCATGACATCTATTGTCCATCCCTCCCGTGGCAGCGGGGTCCAAAAGGAAACTACAGGATATTAAGGTTCTCCTTTTAATAAAGAACCGGACCAACGCATTAGCACTTGGTGAACACATGAAATCCTCAAACTATGGTCATCACCGGGAGTGGTTGCGATTATTGTCACTCCGGGGTTGCCGGATTATAACACATAGTAGGTAACTACAACTTGCAAGATCGGATCTAAAACACACATATATTGGTGACAACATAATAATTTCAGATCTGAAATCATGGCACTCGGGCCCTAGTGACAAGCATTAAGCATGGCAAAGTAGTAGCAACATCAATCTCAGAACGTAGTGGATACTAGGGATCAATCCCCAAAAAAACTAACTCGATTACATGATAGATCTCATCCTACTCATCACCGCCCAGCGAGCCTACGAATAGACTACTCATGAACGACAAAGAGCTTCATGGAATTGGAGAGGGAAGAAGGTTGATAATGACGATGGCGACGATTTCCCCTCTCCGGAGCCCAAGACGGACTCCAGATCTGCCCTCCAAATGAAGAACAGGTTGTGGCGGCGCCTCCGTATCACAAACGTGATGAAATCTTCTTTTTTTATTTTTTCTGGGATGAAAGTGAACTTATAGAGCTGGAATTGGGGGCGGCAGAGCCATGTGGGCCCCACAAGCTTGCCCACCGCCACCAGGGGGGTGGCGGAGGCAGGGCTTGTGGCCCACTGGCCCACCCCCTCAGGTGGATCTTCGCGCAGGTATTTTTGATATTTTCCAAAAATGATCTTCGTAAATTTTCAGGACGTTTGGGGAACTTTGATTTCTGCACAAAAATTACACCAAGGCAATTCTGCTGAAAACAGCGTCAGTCCAGGTTAGTTCCATTCAAATCATGCAAATTAGAGTCCAAAACAAGGGCAAAAAGTTTGGAAAAGTAGATACAATGGAGACGTATCAACTCCCCCAAGCTTAAAACCTTGCTTGTCCTCAAGCAACTCAGTTGACAAACTGAGAGAGAAAGAAAAACTTTGACAAACTCTGTTTGATCTTGTTGTTGCAACTATGTCTAACTCATAACCAAAATTTCAGCAAGATCACAAGTTAACCACATAAGCAAGTGACACAAAGGTCTCATGGTAAACTAATATCAATGGCATAAACAGCTAACGAGCAAATAATAACGATTTTCAAATACCAACAATTCAATCAAAACAATCATGAAGCAATATGAATAGGTGGTATCTCGCTAGCTCTTTCTGAGACCGCAAAACATAAATGCAAAGCACTTTGAAAGATCAAGGGCTGACTAAACATTGTAATTCATAGCAACGAAGATCCAGTCATAGTCATACTCAATATCAATCAAAAGCAAAGCATAAAAATGACAGAGGTGCTCTCTAATTGGTGCTTATATAAAAAGAGGATGACTCAACAGGAAAATAAATAGATAGGCCCTTTGCAGAGGGAAGCATTGATTTGCAGAGGTGCCAGAGCTCAAGCTTTGAAAACAGAGATAATAATTTTGGGTGGCATGCTTTCATTGTCAACACAATGACCAAGAGTTCTCAATATCTTCCATGCTACTCATGCTATAGGCGGTTCCCAAACAGAAAAGTAAAGTTTTAACTCCCCCACCACCAATCAATCACACTCCACGGCTAGCCGAATCCTCGGGTACCGTCCATACTAACATCAATCCAGGGGGAGTCTTGTTTTACAGTTATGTTTTCGATTTAAGCGTGGAACTGGCCATTCCAATTACCGGCCCCTTTCTCGTGAATGACAATGAATAAACACATGTCGAGGATAACACTCCTAGCATGGAAGATACCAATAGCCCCCTGTCACCACATGAGCGGTTCGGGCATGCAAAACAGATTATTTCTTGAAGGTTTAGAGAATGGCACATGCAAATTTACTTGGAACGGCAGGTAGATACCGCAAATAGGTAGGTATGGTGGACTCTCATGGAAAAACTTTTGGGTTTATGGAAGTGGATGCACAAACAGTATTCCGCTTAGTACAAGTGAAGGCTAGCAAAATACTGGGAAGCGACCAACTAGAGAGCGACAACAGTCATCAAGATGCAATGAGTTTGACTAACATGGAATGCATGCATGAACAGTATATAAATCACCATGAACACGAACATCATAGAGGCTATGTTGATTTTGTTTCAACTACATGCATGAACATGCGCCAAATCAAGCCATTTGAAACATTCAAAGGAGAATACCATCCTATCATACTACATCATAGTCATCTCAAAATCTATGTTGGCATTCAAGACAAACCATTATAAGCTCTCGGTTAAATAAGCATGGCATCAGAAACTATGATCTCTAAGTTGTCATTGCAAACATGGTTCTCTCACAACAAAGCCGAATCTGGTTTGACTAGTCATATTTACAAAAACAAAATAGATAGAGTTCATACCAGCTTTTCCAGTCTCACTCACTTCATCATATATCATCATTGTTGCCTTTCATTTGCACGATCGAATGATGAGAACGATAATAAGCGCATTGGACTAAGCTAAATCTGCAGGCAAACACAAAGGAGAATACAAAGTAATATGGCTCTTTGAAAGCTAAATAGGTAAGCAAGAAAAAGCCACTAAACATTGAAACCAATATCTTCTACCTTGACCCAAAGAAAAAGAAAACTATTCACACGGGAAAGCTCCCAACAAGCAAAAGAAGAAAGAAAAATCTTTTTGGTTTTTCTCAAAAGGACACAAAACAATAAAACAAGAAAACAAAAATAAATTAGCATGGATAATACAGTGGCAAAGTGTGAACACCGGCTAACAAAGCGTAAGCATAAGCATGAATGTAAAGTCGGTGAGAACACGTACTCCCCCAAGCTTAGGCTTTTGGCCTAGATTGGTCTACTCCCAAGGTGGGAAATAACCACCTCCGGGATACTCTGGAGCAGACTGTGGATGCCACTGCTGTGTGAGCTCCTCTGGCTCCCACTGATAAACTGGCGTCTGGTACTCGACTGGCGGCTCGGGCATGGGCGCCTGTGGTTGGGCCAAGCCCCAATATGCGTAGATGTCCGAAGGCATAATAGTGTACCTGCCTGCATGAAGATCGAACAAAGAAGGAGTAGGCAAAGTAATAGTCTCTCGAGTACCCTGACTAAATACCAGGTTATAAATCATCTGTCTACTAGCATCTCTATCCAGAATATCATGGCGAACCATGCTGTCATAATCCAGATATTTCTAGGGAGAAGCATCTCTCCTTCCTCTCCCAGTCTAATGGGTATCTTAAAGTGTCTGGCAAGACGGGTAGCATAGATACCTCCATAGATGAAACCCTTGGAACGGTTAGTGTTCAACCGCTGGGCCACTATAGCACCTAGGTTGTAAGTCTTATCGTTATAAAGGACTTCGCGCAAAATCGCAAGGTCTGGAGAACTAAGTGATCCATCCTCCCCACGGCCAATCAAACATTTTCCCACAAACAATGAGAAGTACCGAAGCACAGGAAAATGTATGCTAGCAATTCTAGCGCGAGACACTCCTCTCTCCTCTCCAACAGCAATAGTAGCAATGAAATCCTCCAAGTCCCATCTACGGGGTCACGGATATCCCCAACATAAGGTAATTTGCATATATTGCAAAACTTCTGTAGCGTCATGCACTGGGGGACATCGTATATCATGAACTCAACCATGAGAGGATTCTTCCTCGGATAAAAGTTGAAGCTTAGAACAAAAATATTGGTGAGGAGGAGGTATTGTGAGCGCTTATCTTCAACGAACGCACTAAGACCTCCGTTCTCCACCAAGTAATAAAAGTCTTCATAAAGTCTGGCGGCGCGCAAAAATTCATCACTTGGACACTCGCACGCTCGAACTTCTGTGACTCGAGGGACTACGTACTTGGGGTGGTTCTTCTCATCCTCCTTGGGGTTACGACTTGAAGATCCTCTCAAGAACCTCTTCATCTTTTCCTTTTTCTAGCTCTGAAAAATTCTGAAAATTTTAGAGACTTCAAAAGAAAAGTGAATAAAGATTAACCCAACTTGTAGAAACTACTCCTACTAGTGCCTAAAGACCGTATCACACGCTAAAACTACTTGGGACCAGCTATAATCAACATTTCTAGCTCAAGAACAGGGTCAACAAGATAGCAAGAATACGCGAAGGATAAAGCACTAGAGCAAAAGCTAATTGGACCAATGGAGGAGTCACTTACCAAGGAGTAATTTCCCCAAAACGGTTCAGAGAATGGTGCTTTGAGCAAGGAGATCGAATATCACAACCAAATGAGCAAGAACACGGGTTTGAGCTGCGAAACAATTTTTCTGGAGGTGGGAGAAGAGGGTGGGAGCTGGAATGAGTGGAGGGGGTCCCTGTGGGCCCCACAAGCTTGCACTCCGCCACCAGGGGGGTGGCAGTGGTAGGGCTTTTTGCCCACTGGTCTGGCCCCCAGGCCAGCTCTCAGGCCCAGTAATTTTCAAAAATTCCAGAAAAAATCATACTAAATTTTCAGGACCATCGGAGAACTTTGATTTTCGAGGTATTTTTCTCTGGGACGCTAAAACAGAAAACAGGAAAAATTAAACTAATTCTATCATTTTTCTTCTAAGCAACAGAAAATGAAAGCTCAAAACAGAGATATGTGACTCTTTGATTCATCCATTTCCTGGTCATCGAAAGAAATCCGTCAATGGGGTTGATCAAGTCCTCAAGACAAAGCCTTCTCGAATCGCAAGAGAGAACGGAGAATTTTCGAATAGCCACTAAGTCACCTCAATGGGGATATGTATCTCCCCAACAAGCAAATCATACTTCATCTTGACACGAGGAATAGGGCATTCAAAGCTCCCAATAATAATCGATGAAGTATTTTCGATAGCATTGATGCAATGTACTTGATATCGTTTCTTCGGAAAGTGCACGGTATGCTCATTACCGTTGACAAGGAAAGTGACATTGCCTTTGTTGCAATCTATAACAGCCCCTGCAGTGTTTAGAAAGGGTCTTCCGAGGATGACAGCCATGGCATCGTCCTCGGGAATATCCAAGATAACAAAGTCTGTTAAGATAGTGGTGTTAGCAACCACAACAGGCACATCCTCGCAAATGCCGAAAGGGAAAGTAGTTGATTTATCAGCCATTTGCAGAGAAATTTCAGTGGGTGTCAACTTATCCAATTCAAGTCCACGATAAAAAGAGAGCAACATAACACTAACACCGTCTCCAAGGTCACATAAGGCAGTGCTTACGTAGTTTCCTTTAATGGAGCAAGGTGTAGTGGGCACTCCGGGATCACCAAGTTTCTTAGGAGTTCCACCTTGGAAAGTGTAATTGGCAAGCATGGTGCAGATCTCAAGATCTCGTATCTTCCGTTTATTAGTTATGATATCTTTCATGTACTTGGTATACGGAGACATCTTGAGCATATCAGTTAACCGCATCTGCAGAAAGATGGGTCTTATCATCTCAACGAAGCGCTCAAAATCCTCATCATCCTTTTTCTTGGATGGCTTAGGAGGAAAGAGCATAGATCTCTGAACCCGTGGCTCCCTTTCATTACCATGCTTCCTAGCAGTGAAGTCATTCTTGTCGTATCTCTTAGGTTGTGGGTTATTAGGATTAACCGTAGGTTCAATCTCCACATCCTCATCATTGCTAGGTTGAGCATCATTATGAACATCGCTGTCCATATTGTCACTAGGTTCATGTTCATCACCAGATTGTGTTTCTGCATCAGACATAGAAATACCATTAGGTTCTTGAGGTGTGACAGTATTTGGTGAACTGGCATGTAGGTTTCTATCATCCTTCTTCTTCTCCTTATGATGACTGGGTGTATCAGCATTGATTCCTTGAGAATCTTGATCAATTCTCTTAGGATGACCTTCAGGATACAAAGGTTCCTGAGTCATTTTGCCTCCTCTAGTAATGACTCTGACAGAGTTTTCATTTAATTCATTGAGCAAGTCATTCTGAGCTTTAAGTACTTGTTCTACGTGAGTAGTAATCATAGAGGCATGTTTACTCAGAAGCTTCAGATCATTGACATTTCTGTCTACACAAGCATTTAAATGGCTAAGCATACGAGTACTTTGTTCCAGATGTCTGCTAACATAATCATTGAAACTCTGTTGTTTGGCAACAAAGTTGTGAAATTCATCAGAGCATAGGCTAGCAGGTTTGTCAAAAGGAATATCACTCTCATCAAACCTATGCAGAGAATTCACTTCTACTACCTATATTGGGTTATCGAGACCACGGATCTCTTCGATAGGTGGTAGATTTTTGACATCTTCAGATCTAATGCCTTTCTCTTGCATAGATTTCTTGGCTTCTTGCATATCTTCGGGACTGAGGAATAGAATACCTCTTTTCTTCGGAGTCGGCTTAGGAGGTGGTTCGGGAATAGTCCAAGCATTATCGTTGATCAAGATGTTATTCAGTAGAGTCTCAGCTTGTTCTATAGTTCGTTCCCTAAAAACACAACTGGCACAACTATCTAGGTGGTCTCTAGAGGAATTGGTAAGTCCGTTATAGAGGATATCAAGTATCTCCTTCTTCTTAAGAGGGTGATCAAGCAAAGCATTCTGTAGCTGGACGAGCCTCCACCAAGCTTGTGGAAGACTCTCTTCTTGGAGTTGAGCAAAGTTGTATATTTCCTGCAAGGCAGCTTGCTTCTTATGGGTAGGGAAATATTTCTCACAGAAGTAATAGACTATATCCTGGGGACTACTCACACATCTAGGAGCAAGAGAGGTGAACCAGGCTTTAGCGTCATCCTTTAGAGAGAAAGGAAACAACTTAAGTATATAGTAGTGGCGGATCTTCTCCTCATTAGTGAAAAGGGTGGCTATATCGTGTAGTTTGGGAAGATGGGCTACGACCATTTCAGACTCATAACCGTGAAAAGGATCAGATTCGACTAGAGAGATTATCTCAGGATCGACAGAGAATTCATAATCCTTATCGGTGATAAAGATAGGTGAAGTGGCAAACTTCGGGTCATATTTCATCCTAGCTTCGAGAGATTTTTCCTTCCACTTGACAAGTAATTTCTTAGCTTCATAGGCATCCTTACACGCAAGAAAATCCTTAGCTATCTCTCCCTCCATAACGTAACCCTCGGGTATATCAGGGAATTCATATCTAGGAGAGCTAGATCAAGCAGGAGCAAAAGCAGGTTCTATCTCAATAGTATCGGTAGTTTCAGAAGCATCACGAGCATTGGCAGTAACTAGCAATATGAGCATCAAGGAATACCCCTAGTGGAACATCAGGCAAACTAGTATCTCTAGCAGTATCAAGCATAGCATCACCAGGCATAGCATCTCTAGCAGTATCAAGCATAGCATCTCTAGCAATATCAAGCATAGCATCATCAGGCAAAATAGCATCTCTGGCATCATCAGGCAAAGAAGTATCAGGCATATTATCAAGCATAGCATCTCTAGCAGTAGCATCATAAGCATCATCAAGCACAGGCGACATATCAAGATTTCTAGAAGGAGGTGATGTCGCAAACTTACTCATAACTAAAGGTGAATCAAGTGCAGAGCTACATGGCAATTACTTACCTCCCTTCGTAGTTGAGGGCAAGACTTTGGTCTTCGGATCGTTCAGAATCTTCATAGTGATTAGCAGATATAAATCCCAAGTGACTCAGAGAATATAGCAATACCTCCCCGGCAACGGCGCCAGAAAAATGCTAACTCCGTAACAGCACACCTTCCCTTGCAACGGCACCAGAAGAATGCTGCTAGCACTCTCCGGCAATCGAAACTAGAAGAATGTTGTTGACGGCCCACCAGCGTGTGGGATCATAGCAGTTTTCGAGGGTAGAGTATTCGACCCAAATTGATCACCAAACAGGAGGTGAGAGGATACTCTCAAGTATTAACAGCTGAATATGTCAGATTCAACCACACCTGGAAGATTAGTATCTGCAAGCAAAGTAGTAACAACAAAGTTGTATGATAACAACGGTGTCAGAAACGATCTGTTGACACGGGAGACTATTTCTAACGATTGTATCAATGGCGCCAAGTTGCCTCGTTGACGGAAATTGTCAGTTCCCATCAACGACAAGTGAATCAAGATTGTAGCAGGTAGCAGCAGTGTAACGAGCAATAGCAGCGGCAAGGAACAACAGTAGTGACAACAGTAGCAAGCGACAGTAGTAGCAACAGTAGTAGCAGTGCAAGACAAGTAACAACAGTAACAACAGTAGTAACAGCAGCAGAGCAAGACAAGTAATAGCAGTAACAGCAGTAGTAACAGCAGCTGAGCAAGACAAGTAACAACAGTAGCAACAGTAGTAACAACAAAAGTAGGACAAACTCGTAGGCAATGTGATGGTGATTTGTTTGGATGATATTCATAATGCAACAGTTATAACATGGAGAGATATGTGGCTAGCTCCCGTTCGTCAATGTGATGTAGGCATGCATTTCGTGTGTCGTCATACGTGCTTAGGGAAAAGAACTTGCATGACATCTATTGTCCATCCCTCTCATGGCAGCGGGTTCCAAAAGGAAACTACGGGATATTAAGGTTCTCCTTTTAATAAAGAACCAGACCAACGCATTAGCACTTGGTGAACACATGAACTCCTCAAACTATGGTCATCACTGGGAGTGGTTCCGGTTATTGTCACTCCGGGGTTGCCGGTTCATAACACATAGTAGGTAACTACAACTTGCAAGATCGGATCTAAAACACACATATATTGGTGACAACATAATAATTTCAGATCTGAAGTAATGACACTCGGGCCCTAGTGACAAGCATTAAGCATGGTAGATCTCATCCACATCAAAAGTAACTCGATTACATGGTAGATCTCATCCTACTCATCCCCGCCCAGCGAGCCTACGAATAGATTACTAACGAAGGACGAAGTGCTTTATGGAATTGGAGAGGGAATAAGGTTGAGGATGACGATGGCAACGATTTCCCCTCTCCGGAGCCCAAGACGGACTCCAGATCTGCCCTCCAGATGAAGAACAGGTTGTGGCGGCGCCTCCGTATCGTAAATGAGAGAAAATCTTCTTTTTTTATTTTTTTGGGACGAAAGTGAACTTATAGAGCTGGAACTGGGGGCGGCAGAGCCGTGTGGACCCCACAAGCTTGCCCACCGCCACCAGGGGGTGGCGGAGTCAGGTCTTGTGGCTCACTGGCCCACCACCTCAGGTGTATCTTCGCGCAGGTATTTTTCCTATTTTCCAAAAATGATCTCCATAAATTTTCAGGACGTTTGGAGAACTTTGATTTCTGCACAAAAATAACACCAAGGCAATTGTGCTGAAAACAGCGTCAGTCCAGGTTAGTTCCATTCAAATCATGCAAATTAGAGTCCAAAACAAGGGCAAACGAGTTTGGAAAAGTAGATATGATGGAGACGTATCAGTATTTTTGTTCTGATCATGATCATGATGCATGCATGTTCGTATCTTGTTTTGTCGACACCTCTCGCCCTAAACATGTGGACATATTTATTGAGCTAGGCCTTCGCTTGAGGAAAAGTGAGGTCTAAGCTTGGGGGAGTTGATACGTCCATTTTGCATCATGTTTTCATGTTGTTATTTATCTCTTCTTGGGCTGTTATTTCACTTCACGGTACAATTCTTATGCCTTTTCTCTCTTATTTTGCAAGGTTTCCATGAAGAGGGAGAATGCCGGCAACTGGAATTCTGGCCTGAAAGTGGAGCAAGTTTGAGAAACCTATTCTGCGCAACTCCAAACGCCATAAAAATCAAAGAGGATTTTTTTCCGGATTTCTAAAAAATACTGGGCCGAAGAAGCGCCAGAGGGGCGCCAGGGGTTGGCCACAAGCCTGCACGGTGCGGCCACCATCCCAGGCCGCGCCATGAGGGCTTGTGGGTAACCTGCTGGCCCACTTGCCCCCCTCTTTTGCTATATGAATGGCTTCGTTTGGAAAAAAATCAGGGAGGAGCTTTTTGGTGGATTTGCCGCCGCCACGAGGCAAAACTTGAGAAGAACCAATCTAGAGCTCCGGCAGGACGATCCTGCCGGGGAAACTTCCCTCCCGGAGGGGGAAATCGTCGCCATCATCATCACCAGCACTCCTCTCACCGGAGGGGACTCGTCACCATCAACATCTTCATCAGCACCATCTCATCTCCCAACCCTAGTTCATCACTTGTAACCAATCTCCGTCTCGCGACTCCGATTGGTACTTGTAAGGTTGCTAGTAGTGTTGATTACTCTTTGTAGTTGATGCTAGTTGGATTGTTTGGTGGAAGAGTTTATGTTCAGATCCTTGATGCTACTCATTACCTCTCCGGTCATGAATATGATTATGCTTTGTGAGTAGTTACTTTTGTTCCTAAGGACATGGGATAAGTCATGCGAATAGTAGTCATGTGAATTTGGTATTCGTTCGGTAATTTGATGTGTTGTATGTTGTTTTTCCTCTAGTGTTGTTATGTGAACGTCAACTACATAACACTACACCATTATTTGGGCCTAGAGGAAGGCATTGGGAAGTAGTAAGTAGATGATTGGTTGCTAGAGTGACAGAAGCTTAAACCCTAGTTTATGCGTTGCTTCGTAAGGGGCTGATTTGGATCCACTAGTTTAATGCTATGATTAGACTTTGTCTTAATTCTTCTTTCATAGTTGCGGATGCTTGCGAGAGGGGTTAATCGTAAGTGGGATGCTTGTCCAAGTAAGGGCAGTACCCAAGCGCCGGTCCACCCACATATCAAACTATCAAAGTAACGAGCGTGAATCATATGAACATGATGAAACTAGCATGACAGAAATTCCCGTGTGCCCTCGGGAGCGTTTTTCTTCCTATAAGACTTTGTCCAGGCTTGTCCCTTGCTACAAAAGGGATTGGGCCACTTTGCTGCACCGTTGCTACTTTTCTTACTTGTTGCTTGCTACGAATCATCTCACCACACAATCACTTGTTACCGACAATTTCAGTGCGTGCACATTCTACCTTGCTGAAAACCACTTGTTAGATCCTTCTGCTCCACGTTGGGTTCGACACTCTTACTTACCGAAAGTACTACGATTGATCCCCTATACTTGTGGGTCATCACCAGTGTACCAGGAGTGACGAATGGGTTCCGGGAGTTCACCGGGAGGGTCCCACCCACCCGGGAGTGAGCCCAAGGCCATAGGGTGGCTCCACAAGTCCATAGTGGGCTAGTGGAGTCAGCCCAAGGGGCCCATGGCGCCACTAATAGAAATACCAAAATAAAAGAAAAAGAAAAAGGGAAATTGGAAGGTGGGAAGGAAGAGGAGGACTCCTCCTTCCCCAAACCGAATTGGAGAAGTCCTCCTCCTCCTTGGCCGGCGCACCCTTGAGGGCATGGCCCTCAAGGCAAGCCTCCTCCCCCTCCCTCCGATATATAGTGGTGATTTAGGGCTGATTTGAGACAACTTTTGCCACGTGCAACTCAACCCTAGACCACATAGTTCTACCTCTAGATCGGATTTCTGCGGAGCTCGGGCGGAGCCCTGCAGGAGTAGATCGTCCCCACCACCGGTGCACCGTCACGCTGCGGAGAAATCATCTACTTCTCTGTCTTGCTTGCTGGATCAAGAAAGCCGAGATCATCGTTGAGATGTACGTGTGCTGAACCCAGAGGCGTCGTCCGTTCGACACTAGATCGGAACGGATCGTGGGACGGATCACGGGACGGTTCGTGGGACGGTTCGTGGGGCGAATCAAGGGATGTGAAGACGTTCCACTACATCAACCGCGTTTCTTAACGCTTCCTGTTGTGCGATCTACAAGGGTATGTAGATCCAAATATCCTCTCTTAGATGGACATCACCATGATAGGTCTTTGTGTGCATAGGAAATATTTTGTTTCCCATGCAATGTTCCCCATCACAAACTCTTCACATTGGGTTCATGACCATAAAAGATATTACTCATATAAATAGAACAACCATTATTCTCAAACTTAAATGAGTAATGGTCTCGCAATAAACAAGATCTATATATAATGTTCATGCTTAACGCATGCACTAAATAACATTTATTCAGGTTCACTACTAATCCCGATGGTAACTCAAGTGAGATAGTGCCGACGACGATCGCATCAACCTTGCAACGATTCCACACGCGCATCGTCACTTCATCCTTCACTAAGCTTTGTTTATTCCGCAGTTCCTGTTTTGAGTTGCAAATGTGAGCAATAGAACTGGTAACAAATACCGAGACACTACTATGGGAGCTGGTCAGGTACACATCAATAACATGTATATAAAATATAACTTGTTTGGAGTTGGCCGCCTTCATATCGGCCAAATACTTGGGGCAGTTTCGCTTCCAGTGACTAGTTCCCTTGCAGTGATAACACTCAGTTTCCGGCTTGGGACCATCCTTGGGTTTTTCATCGGAGGGGAAACAACTTTGCCACTCTTCTTGGAGATACCCTTCTTTTCCTTGTCGTTTTTCTTGAAACTGGTGGTCTCATTGATCATCAACACTTGATGCTCTTTCTGGAGTTCTGACTATGCGACTTTCAGCAACGCAAACATCTCGGCGAGTGACTTATTCATCCCTTGCATGTTATAGTTCAACACGAAGATCTTATAGCTAGGTGGCAGTGACTAAAGAACTGTGTCAGTGATAACCTCTTACGGGAGACTAATCCCCAGCTCAGCTATATGGTTAGAGTACCCACACATTCTGAGTATGTGTTCAGTGACACAATCGTTCTCCTCCTTTTTGCAAGCATAGAACTTATCGGAGGTTTCATACCTCTCGATCCGGGCATTCTTCTCAAAGATAAACTTCAACTCCTCGAACATCTCATATGCTCCACAATGTTCATAAAAGCTTTGAAGTCCCGGTTCTAAGCCATACAAAACTGCACATTGAACTAATGAGTAGTCATCCGTACGCGACTGCCAAACATTTACAACATAGAATTTTGCAAACATTACTTAGACTATGTTCAAGATGTTTGAGTTTAGATAATCATATTACTAATAAACTCCCATTCAAGTTAACATCCCTCTAGTCAATGGAGTGTCGCATGACCCAAATTCACTAACTCAAGTCCGATCATCATGTGAGTTTAGTTTAGCTTCAATGGTGAACATCTCCATGTTGATCATATCCACTATATGATTCATACTCGACCTTTCGGTCTCCTGTGTTCCGAGGCCATGTCTGTACAAGCTAGGCTCGTCAAGCTTAACCCAAGAGTTCCGTGTGTGCAACTGTTTTATACCCATTGTATGTGAAGGTAGAGTCCATCACACTCGATCATCACATGGTGTCTCGAAATGATGAACTGTCACAATGGTGCACAGTCGGGGAGAACACAATTTTTATCTTGAAATTTAGTGAGGGATCACCTTATAATGCTACCATCGACCTAAGCAAAATAAGTTGCATAAAAGGATTAACAGTACATGCGAATCATAAGTGACATGATATGCCCATAAACTTGTGCTTCTTGATCTCCATCACCAAAGCACCGACATGATATCCATCATCACCGGCGCCACACCATGATCTTCATCATTGTGCTGCCATCGAAGGTTGTCATGCTAACTATGATATTACTACTAAAGCTACTCACTACCGATAAAGCAAAGCATCTCCAAGCGCAAAAAATTTAAAGGGAACCCTATGGCTCCTGCCGGTTGCCGTAACATCGACGTGCAATTAGATATTTAACTATTACAACATGATCATCTCATACATCCATTATATCATATCATGTTTTTGGCCATATCACATCGCATGCATACCCTCCAAAAACAAGTTAGACGTCCTCTAGTTTGTTGTTGCAAATTTTACGTGGCTCATGTGGGTATCAAGTATGATTGCATCTTACTTACGCAAAGCCTCAACAATGATATGCAAATTGCTATTTAAACTTCTCCGAGGACCGCCTCAGTCAAATCCGATTGAACTAAAGTTGAAGAAACAGACACCCGCCAGTCATCTTTATGCAACAAGTTGCATGTTAGTCGATGAAACCGGTATCTCGTAAGCGTACGAGTAATGTTGGTTCGGGCCGCTTCAATCCAACAATACCGCTCAATCAAGAAAAGACTAAGCTAGGCAGAAAATTGAACATCAACGCCCACAAACTATTTTGTGTTCTACTCGAGATATCACATAGGAATGAATCTAGCTCATGATGCCACTGATGCGGAATGTTGCATGGGAAACAAAAAAATTCCAACGCACACGAAAGAGCAATCCATGGTGATGATCATCTAGGAGAGGGGAGATCGGATCCACATACCCTTATAGATCTCTAAGCAGGAAGCCTTAAGAACCGTGGTTGATGTAGTCAAACGTCTCCACGATCCAAATCGCAATTTGTCCCACGAACTCTGTCCCGATCTAGCGCCGAACGAACAACACCTCCACGTTCAGCACATGTGCAGCTCGATGATGATCTTTGCCTTATTGATCCATCATGAAAGACGAATAGGTGGCTGGATTCTCTGGAAGCACAACGGTATGGCGGCGTTGGTGGTGGATCTCCTCCGGTGGGGCTTCGTCGTACCGTACCGAACTAGCTATGGGGTGTCACAAAGTTGTGGTGGGAGAGAGGGTTGTGCCTTGGCTTGAGGTGCCAAAAGCCTTTCTCACCTCCACTGTATATGGAGGGAGGGGAGGGATGGCACCCTAGGGCAAGGCCCTACGGTTTGGACGGTGCAAGAGGAGAGGGAGGAGTCCTCGTCCAACACAACCTGGAAGGAGGAGTCCTCCTTCCCCAATTCGGTTTGGCCCCACCCTCCTTTCCTTTCTCCCTTTGGCCGAATAGGCCTCTTTGGGCTGGACACCTTCCGACTAATGGATGGTGAGCCACCCTTGGGCTTCTTTGGTTCTCTCCAGGGTGGGTGTCCCCTCCCAATAGAACTCCAGAACCCATTCGTCACTCCCGGTACTTTACTCGTAATGCCCGAAAACCTTCCTGAAGCCAAATATGTACACTTTCTATATATCAATGTTCGTCTCACGACCATTTAGGAAACCCTTGTGACATTCGGGATCTCATCCAAGACTCCTAACAACCTTCGGTTACCAACATCAATAATTCAACTATATCGAAACGGCACCGAACCTTAGGTGTGCAAACCCTGCGGGTTCAAGAACTATATAGACATGACGGAGACACTCTCCGGACAATATCCAAAAGAGGGACCTGGATGCCCATATTGGATCCTACATATTCTACGAAGATCTTATTGGTTGAAACTATATATCAAGGATTCAGTTAATCCCGTATAACATTCCCTTTGTCCTTCGGTATGTTACTTGCCCGAGGTTCGATCATCGGTATCTCCATACCTATTTCAATATCGTTACCAGAAAGTATCTTTACTCGTTCCGTATACAAGATCCCGTGGCTAACTCTTTAGTCACATCGCTTGGAAGGCTTGTTTGTGATGTTGTATTACCGATTGGGCCCCGAGATACATTTCCATCATACGGAGTGACAAATCACAGTCTTGATCCATGCTAACTCAACGGACACCTTCGGAGATACCTGTAGATCACCTTTATAGTCACCCAGTTACATTGCGACGTTTGATACACCCAAGGCATTCCTCCGGTGTCAGTGAGTTACATGATCTCATGGTCATAGGAATGTATACTTGACAATGCAGAAAACAGTAGCAATAAAATAAGACGATCACATGCTACGTTTATAGTTTGGTTCTTGTCCATCACATCATTCTCCTAATGATGTGATCGCGTTAGCAAGTGACTACACTTGTCTATGGCTAGGAAACCTTAACCATATTTGATCAACGAGCTAGTCAATTAGAGGCTTACTAGGGACATTATTTGGTCTATGTATCCAGACATGTATTTGTGTTTCCATTCAATACAATTCTAGCATGGATAATAAACGATTATCTTGAAACTGAAAATATAATAATAACTATTTTATTATTGCCTCTAGGGCATATTTCCAACCCAAGGGACTCGTGCTTCTTCCTTGAAAACCCCGTCTGAGTCCGGAATATCTTCAAATAGGGCCATCCTGGCTCTACATTACTTCTTCGAAGCAACGGGAACTGGATCTCCGTCGGCGTCTTCGGACGCTGCTCTTTTCTTCGTATGGGAGGAGTCGCTCACCTCCTTATCATCATCTTCTTGCTCTCCCTCCAGGTTGGAGGGAGCCAGTGGCTCTTTGGACCTAGTGTCCGGTGGACCCTTTCATTGAAGACCCTCCAGGATCTTCTTCTTCCCCTTCTTCTGCTCCTCCTTCTCCCTCGGAGCATCGATAGCTTCTCGACCAATATGGCCGCCAACACAGGTGTCAGGTTATCCTCAGGCAAAGGTGTCGGACAGTTGATTTGTTCGGATTTCTTTAGCCAGACCTGCGGGAAAGGGAAGAAGTGATCATATTGTCAAAAGGAAAGGATGAAAGTTCAGGATGTGATACAAACCTTACCAGCCCGGAAGGGTTGAGGATGGAAAGGACTTCATCTTCCTCCTCGACGGTCCAAGCCTTCTGTGGCTTGAAAAGCGCCTTCCACATCTTCTCGCGGGTAATGTAGAAAATGTTCCACATAGTGCCTGCCGGACTATCCGGATCCTCTAGATTGTGATCCCAGATCGGGAGCATCGATGTTGGCAAGGGAGAAGGCGGCGATGCAGCATTACCTACATCACATTGATAAGCTGGATCATCTGCTCTAGTAGAATGGACATCTTCTTTTTGAGCTCCTTCACCTCCATGGCCTCCTCCCAATCCAGGGCCTTTTACATCTAGGACATGAGACGGGTGGGAGGGCCAAATCTAAACGCTGGAGGTGCTGCCTCACCTGCGTTGCATGGCTCAGTGATGTAGAACCACTCTTTTTGCCACGCCTTGATAGTATCTATAAATGTGCCTTTTGGCCATTTGGCCCCAACAAGCTTGTTAATCATCGCCCTTCCACAGTCGGTCAATTCGCCGTTAATGACCTTGGGCTAGACATTGAGAACCTTCAGCCGTAGGCCTAAATGGGGTTGGACCCGCAAAAAAGCCTCGCACACTGTGATGAAGGCGGAGAGGTGGGTGATGGAGTTCGGCGGGATATCATGAAAGTCATGCCCGTAGTAGAACATGGCACCGCGAACAAAGGGGTCGAGGGGAAAACCTGAACCCCAAAGAAAATGACGGATAAAGACCACTCTCTCCCCATCTTTTGGTGTGGGGATAACTTGAACCTTCTCCGGAGAACGATGGACTATGTTCTCCGGTAGGTAACCTGAGCTCTTCAGCTCCAGGATGTTTTTCTCAATGACAGATGAGGCCTCCCACTTTCCCCTGGAGCCTGAGCTAGACATTGCCGTATTGATGGAGGGACTTGATAGAACGAAAGGAGAGGGAAGGATTGAGTGCTGGAGCTTTAGAAGCAGGGAATGGCGACGGCGTTGCAAGATCTGAAGTGTATGAGGGGGCTTCGGTGGTGGTTTTACTTTTTATGGCTCACTGAAATACGAAGAGCCCCACCACTGCACGATAAACTCCACCGTTTTGCAATAAAATCGTGCGGTTATGGGTGCGTGGGATAACCCAAATCATAAACCATATGCCTGGAAGAGAGGGACATGATCTCTGTGATGGAACGTGTCAATAAAAACGATCTCGAACCGCTCTTTCATAAAGGGTTATAGGCCTTGACTGGTCGTGACCTTTCAAGTAGAAGAATAAATATTGTTCGTGATCAAACGGTCAGCCTCGAACTTGTAGTTTGTTTATGTATGTATGTATATATATATATATATATATATATATATATATATATATATATATACTTGTGTGTGTGTGTGTGTGTGTGTGTGTGTGTGTGTGTGTGTTTATGTTTGAAGGAAGGAAGGTCATCGGCTACCAAACTACCGTTAGTTAAAGGAAGATAAGAACTCGCCTCACAAGCCGAAGATTCTATGAAGCAGCCAGACGTTGCACGTTTCAACGTTGGAGGTAGTTCGAGTGCTACTGAGGAAGTCCGGGTTTAAGGGGTCCTCGGGCTCCTTATCTCTTCTCATTGGACAGATTTCTGGGCATGTTCGACTATGATTTGAGGTGTTGGAATCAAGATGGACTCTTCCAAAGATTTGGCATACAATCCAAGGCGACGTAGTAATCGACATATTGCATTTTCATTGTAACCAACTTTGTGTAACCCTAGCATCTCTGGTATCTATATAAACCAGGGGTCCATAGTTTGTAGGACACATTAAGTTCATTATGATTTGGGTTTTAGACCACAACAATCGAGCTCGAGCTAGATCAACTCTGTACTCTGGATTACTTCATCAGCACAACAAGAGGAGAATGTAGGGTTTTACCTCCTTGAAGAGGGCCCGAACCTAGGTAAACATCGTCTCCTTCGTCCCTTGTTAACCATCAATTCAAGAGTTCAGACCCCCTACTCGAGATGAGCCTGTTTTGACACCAATAGTGATGTCAATAATAACAACTCATGATCACTCATATCCAACTCGATATATGTGCTTAGATATTTCCCACCACATGATGGTTGCAAAAGATAAAAATAAAAAGGAATGGAGGAGAACAATATTGATTATTGCATAAAAACTAAATACATAAAAGTGAGGGATAGGCCCTTTGGAGAGGGAAGCAGAGGTTGTCATGCACTTTTGTTTTTTAATGCACAAGCTCTTAGTGCAAGAGAACATCACGTTATATTGCCCCTTGTGATTGAAATCTTTATTATGCAGTCCGTTGCTTTTATTACTTTGCTATCACAAGTTCGTACAACGCTTATTTTCCCTTACACTAAAATATAATACATATTTAGAAGAAAGTTTTATTGCCTTACACCGATGACAACTTAATCGAACGATCTTATTCAGTCCATAGGTAGGTATAGTGAACTCTCATAACTTGAAATTGTGTTTAAGGTTTTGTATGCACAAGTAGTATCTCTACTTGGTGCGTATTTTGGCTAGCAAAGATATTTGGCAAGCACCACATGTTGGAGGATCAGTGAAAATAAAATTTCTATGTGAATATGAACAATCATAAATCATTACGTTGTCTTCCTTGTCCAACATCGACAATTTGGCATAAAATACTTAATGGGGGCTCACAATCATAAAAGATGTCCAAGATAGTATATTTGCAAGTGAATCTTGTCTCCCCTTATTAATTCTTTCATGAATTGCATCATTGACCAATGCCATGTTTCTCAACTTTCAACAAATTTTACTACTTACACCCTTTCTTGTAATGCCATTATCTTCCATGAGATTAGCATGTGATCTTCTTCATTATTTTCTTTGTTCTCATTGAAACATAAAAGTAAAGAAGCAAAAACTCAAACTAAAATTATTCTATAACTCTCACTCGGTTACATAGATAGATAGATCACGAAACTAGCACTCGAAAAAAGATCATACCAAACTTTTATTCAACTAAATCACAAAATAACTAAGGATCAAACTAAAAAGAGGAAAAGATAATAAGATTGATGGTGATTCGATACTGAGGCACCTCCTCCAGCTTGGTAGAAGCCAAGGCGAGTGCCCATACCCTTGTACTTAAGTCTCCTTGTTTGGTGATGGTGGTGATGATGAGGTGGCATTCTTCTTCTCCACCCTATGTTTGAGGATAAAATTTTCCTCCCTCATGTGTGGCCAATAGGTAGGGATAAATATCCCCAAAGATCATTGGATCTGCAATATAGAGGGAAACATAGCTCTCTCCACCTGAATCTTGTGACAACATACTTACAAATATGCGAGAAAAATAGCACGAAACAAGAACAAAGGATTTCTCCATGATGCGGTGGTCAAAGCGTCCGAGGGTACATATAAAGAAGTTTTATCTTGCAAAACAAGTAATACAGAGGAAAATGGAGTGGGGAAGGTTCCCAAGGGCCCCACTATCCACCAGGGCACGCTAGGTGCGACAGGCGCGCCCTGGTGCCTAGTGGGCACCTAGGTTGCCTTCTGGGTATTTTTTTTATTTTTTATTTTTTTCTAATATTCCAAAACTAATAGAATTTTTTTATGGAATTTTCGAGTCGTTTTACTTACCGTATCACGTACCTCTTCCTTTTCACGCTTCTGGAGTATTCTAGAAGGTCTCTTTTATGTATTCCTCCAGTGTCATGGTTTGAATAATGTTACTCCCTCCATCACGGTCTAGAAGGCATAATTAAATTTACATATGTTTCCATAATAGACACGGTTTAAGGCACCAATGTAATTACTCCTTCTAATTAGTACTACTCTTGTATGCATGCGATGTGTTAACTTCTGAGCTCATTAGGCGCATGAATATTGTTGATGCTATTTTTCAGTCCATCTCAAAGCCAATTGATAACTACCTAGGTTCTAGTGATTTTCCAAGCACGCCCTCTAGACCGTGATGGAGGGAGTAGTTTCAAAATTAATAGGTGTACCTGAGATATAGTGCTTAATTCTTTGTCCATTGACCACCTTTGGATTACTGCCTTCGGCATTATTGGTCTTAATACCTCTACAACGATAAACTTCTAAAATGATAAATGGCGCCTCCCATTTCCAGAGGAGTTTTCCTACAAAAAAACTAAAACAGGAATTATACAATAAATATACTCACCTACTTTGAATTCCCTCTTTTGGATTCTTTTGGCGTGCCATCTTTTAACTTTTTCTTTGAACAATTTGGCATTTTCATAAGCTTGGGTTCTCCATTCATCTAAAGATCTAATATAAAATAATCTCTTTTCACCGGCAAGTTTCAAGTCATAATTGAGTTCTTTAATTGCCCAATGTGCTTTATGTTCTAACACAAGAGGTAAATGACCAGCTTTTCCATAAATCATTTTATCTGGAGACATACTCATAATATTTTTATAACTTTTCTATAAGCCCAAAGTTCATCATCTAATTTCTGACACCAATTCTTTCTAGACCTATTGACAGTCTTTTACAATATTAACTTTATTTCTCAGTTGCTCAAGTCAACCTCACCACTAGATTGAGGATGATAAGGCGATGCAATTCTACGGTTGACATCATATTTAGCAAGCAATTTACGAAAGGCATCATGAATAAAATGTGAACCACCATGAGTCAGTACGTATCTAGGGACTTCAAACCCCAAGAAAATAACTTCTTTAAGCATTTTAATGGAGGTGTTATGCTCAGCACTACTAGTTGGAATAGCTTCTCCCACTTAGTAACATAATCAATAACAACCAAAATATGTGTATACCCATTAGAGGAAGGGAAATGTCTCACTTAATCAAAACTCCAAACACCCAATGGTTCAATAACAAGTGAATAATTCATGGGAATTTCCTCACATCTACCAATATTACCAATTCGTTGACATTCATCACAAGATAAAGCAAACTTATGAGAATCCTTGAAAAGAATAGGCAAACAAAAGCCAAATTGTAATACCTTGTGTGCAGTTCTATCTCCCACACGGTGTACTCCATAGTCTTCGGAGTAACATTTCCATAGAATTTGTTCCTGTTCATGCTCAGGTATACAACATCTAATAATACATCTAGTCCTTCTTAATAAAGATGTGGGTCATCCTTGAAGTAATGTCTTAAATCAAACAAGATTTTTTATTTTGTTGTTATGTAAAACTAGGTGGTATGAATTTAGCAACAATATAATTAGCATAGTCTGCGTACCAAGGAGCATTACGAGAAGCATCTATGACACCTAGTTGTTCATCGGGGAAGCTATCATCAATAGGTAGCGGGTCATCAAGAATATTTTATAGCCTAGACAAGTTATCAAATATGGGATTCTCAGCTCCCTTCCTATCAGTGATATGTAAATCAAATTATTGTATCGAATGAACCCACCTAATGAGTCTATGTTTACCGTCTTTCTCTTCCATAAGGTATTTAATAGCGGCATGATCAGTGTGAACAATTACTTTAGAATCAACTATCTAAGATCTGAATTTATCACAAGCATACACAACTGCTAGAAACTCTTTCTCGGTAGTAGCATAATTTCTTTGAGCACTGTCTAGAGTCTTACTAGCATAATGGATAACATTTAATTTCTTATCAACTCTTTGTCCTAGAACAGCACCAACGGCATAATCGCTGGCATCACACATAATTTCAAAGGGCAAGTACCAATCAGGTGGTTGAACGATAGGTGCACACGTTAAGGATTTCTTAAGTGTTTCAAAGGCTTGTACACAATCATCATCAAAAACAAGTGGAACATCCTTTTGCAAGAGATTACTAAGAGGCCTAGAAATTTTAGAGAAGTCTTTATTAAACCTCCTATAGAAACCAACATGACCAAGGAAGCTTCAGATACCTTTAATATCTTTAGGACATGGCATTTTCTCAATTACATCAACTTTGGCCTTATCCACTTCAATGCCTCGTTCGGAAATTTTATGCCCCAAGACAATACCTTCATAATCCATAAAGTGGCATTTCTCCCAATTCAAGACAAGATTAGTTTGTTCACATCGCTACAAAACTCGATGAAGGTTGCTTAAGCAATCATCAAAATAAGTTTTGTATATAGAAAAATCATCCATGAAAACTTCAACAATCTTTTTCACAAAAATCAGAGAATATTGTAGTCGTACATCTTTGATAGGTAGAAGGTGCATTGCATAAACCAAAAGGCAGACGTCTATAAGCATAAGTTCCAAAAGGACAAGTAAAGGTGATTTTTTCTTGATTGGGTTGTGATGCAAGTGTTTGTGAGAAACTAGAATATCAAGAAAGCAAAAGTGTGTGCGCTTAGATAATGTTTCTAACATTTGATCAATAAAAGGCAAAGTGTAATGATCTTTTCTAGTGCCTTTATTTAATTTTTCTGAAATCAATTACCATTCTATAACCAGTCCCAATTCTGTGTGGGATAAGTTCATTTTTATCATTAGGAACAAAAGAAATTGATGGGGATATTACCCTTGGGTATATCAAGAGCGGAGGTTACTAGTCTCCAAGAAATTTGGGGGCCACCTGCCTCCCCCCAGGCCGGCTGGCGATAGCCGACCCGCTTGGCCAACGCGAGCCTAGCCGCTTGGCGATAACCGGCCCGCCTGGCCAACGCTTGACGGGCCAACTAGCGGGATTCAGCCGGACGGCCGGCTCCTGTCGCATCCGACCGTACTCCCAAACGAATACAAGACAAGACAAATGATGCAGAGGCTAACACGACAGCAGTATGAGCTGACATACTCGGCGTGGCCACAACTTAATGATGAAGGGGTCAGCGAGGCTACATGGCCCCTGTCACCGCCGACACTAACCGAGCGAGACGACCCTGTAGCCGCGTTCCCCTCTTATCTAAGCCCTGACGTTTCAGCGCATCAGCTGCTGATGCACATGGCCAGCGGGCCCCGTGCCAGAGAAGACCTGATAGGTGGAGGGACGTGCAGCCAGCCAGAGAGGCTGGCAACCGGCCCCACCTCCTGTATTATCGTTACCACTTTACATATCAGGCTTCCGTATAAAGCCTCACCCTAGCCCTCAAAGAGGGACACCCCGGACTACTGTTGAGACACATTGGATACTACGACCACCATGGCATGAACACGAGAGAGACACCGTTGAGGCAGCGAGACCGGCAGCTAGAGTTCCGTCTCCCTCCTCATGAATAGCTAAAGGAGCACCATTTGTACTGTGATTCCCATATAATCACACAGGCAGGACTAGGGGTTTTACCTCACCGGAGGGCCTCGAATCTGGGTAGATTGGCGTCATGTGTGTTGCGCCTACACCCGTTCCTAGACAACATCGGTGCCCATCGGCCCTAAACCACGAACTAAGCCACACCTTGGCACATGTCCCGGAAATACCACGGTAGTTGGCACTCACAGTGAGGCCGGCAGCGACGCCGGCCAGAGTAGCGTTCCACGCGGGACCCTTCACCCCTTCTGGCGAGCGCATAGCACATGGCTTGGTCATGCGCTACGACACACTCAACTGCATCAACAACAACGCTCGCTGTCTCGAGGATGCAGACTTGCACGTAGACGACTCCATCATTTCCTTTGGCTCACACTGCATCTACGTTGCGGGCATCGCCGACAACTACCCCACCAAGGTGCTCAGATGCGACAAGCTGCTGCCATCCAGCGACTGTGACCTCTCCCGTAGCATCGATGATCTGTGCAACCGTGTGGAGGTGCTCACTGCCACCTCACAAGGCGGCACTTCCAGATACTGGACCCCGATTCGTGCGGCGGTGGGCATGCTCCCCACCCCCATCCCTGCGGCGGCCGACCTCATAGTCGCCACCTAAGAGCTTGACGGCCACTGCGTGCAGCTGCTCGGCGAGGCGGAGGCGCTGGAGGCTACCCAACGTGATTTCGAGGGCACTCGGCGCTAGTTCAACGCAACCCATGGCCTCATGCCGGCTGCCCCAGGCCCAGCCGTATAGTGTACATACGACGTCGCGAAGGTGCCCTCGGCTAGGAGCTGGCTGGGGACCGCCCCATCTATGATGCCCCCGTCAAGAACATGCGAGTTGCGCAGGCCGCCAGCAGCAAGCTGGAGGGGCTCGAGGGTCTTGCTTGAGACAGACAGCAAGAGCATATCCGCATCCTCATATAGGCAGCCAACGCACAGTAGGCCCACCAGCACGTCGTCCCGCGGCCCGGCAGGCTCACGCTCAAGGACCTAGGACGACGCCACCCAGCCCATATTTGGGCGGTGGGAGACGAACCAGGCATCTTCACCTGCCAACACCCATGACCGTCGCGGCAATGGACTGGAGGGCAGCCATGGCCGACGAGACCGTAGTGTATTGGTTGACGACACCCGCATGTGGGTGCCGGTTGGCCAGGGCAACCACCAGCCGGCATGAGGTGGCCGGCGCGAGGAGCGTGATCGGTTGGCGCCATCTCGTGTACCGACGTCAGAACGAAGCAGCACGAGCCAGCTTGACGACCAGGACGCTCGTTTCCGCCTAGAGTGTCTCGCCAAATCCCGCGACGCCAAGGAGGAGGGCACTGTAGGCCCGCCGTGCTGCGGGCCGCGCATCCTCAAGGAGCGCATCCCCAAGGGCTTAACCTTGGCGAACGACACGCCCAAGTACAATGGCGCAACAAAGCCCGAGGATTGGTTGAGCGACTACACCACCATCATCGACCTCGCCGGTGGTAACAAGCGCGTAGCAGTATGCTATGCACACCTCATGCTGCTCAGCTCGACCCGGACCTGGCTTAACAGCCTGCCGGCCGGAAGCGTAAACGGCTGGCTGGACTTCTAGGAGGCATTTGTACACAACTTCATTGGCACGTACAAGCGCCCTGGTCGGCTCCAGCAGCTCGCCATGTGCGTACAGGGACCAACCGAGCCACTCCGTGACTACCTCACACGGTGGACCGAGATCCGCAACTCCTGCAACGGTGTCCATGAAATACAGGTGATCTAGTACTTCATCGACGGCTGCCAGGACGGCACCCTCATCAAGCACAAGGTCATGCGCGGGGAACCCTCAATCCTCGCGCAATTGATGTCTGTTATCGACTAGTACGCCGTGGCCAAGTCTTCGATGAAGCTCCCCATGCTCTTCGACGCGGCCGACAAGCCGGCCATGGCCAAACCGGCTGCCACCCGGTAGCCGGAAGATCCCAGCCGGATGAGGGGAAGCGCAAGGTTGACCAGCCGGATGCCCGCTAGTGTGCCCGGCAGGTCGCCTCCGTCGAGGACGACCGCAGGGCCGACGACCAAGGCTCCAGCCGGTGCCAGCGCTCCAACAAAGGCAAGCAACCATGGCAGGCCAAGTACACCTTCGAGGCCATGCTGGATGGGCCGTGCAAATTCCACACGAGGGCAAAACCGGCGATGCACAATGCCCCCCAGTGCAGCTGGTTCATCAAGATTGCTTCTGGCGAGGCTCTGCCGCGTGCACGACCGCCAGCACCGCCGCCTTCCGCTCCGGGAGCCAGCGATGTCGTGGTTTTTTCACGGAAGATGTCCTTGTGAAAGGACTTAGTGAAGGAGACATTGCACCTTGGTGGCGACTCAAAGAGGGTGAGCGGAAGCGAGACTCAGATTTACCGAGGTTTGGCCCCTCTTGAGGATGTAAAAGCCTACATCCTACTTTGTGTATATTGATGGTGGATTCGATGACAAGGAGGGCGTAACTCACCTGACATAGCTCTCGATGATTTCTAACCTAACCTATCTGCCCCAGAGACTTGCCTTTATATACATGTCGAGTACCTTGGGTTTACAAAGTCCTGGCCACGTTACAAACCGTGGCCTTCCATATCTCTAAGTCGCCGTGTTAGCCAAGCCAGGGAAACTCCTTTGTGACTTATCTTCTTTACCAATCCTGAACCGACATCTGGCTCATGAGCCCTGGCGGCCTTCTGACAAAGATCTCTCAACACGCCTCAGACCTGGGCCAAGGCTTACATTGACCATGTATGTATGAGTCGCCGCATTCCCGACCCGGCCCAATAGGGCGGGTCATACCGCAGGTAATATGCCCAACATTAGGCCCCAGTTTGACTTGAATTTATTCACGCCAACAAACCTTTACTCTTATCTTCAGTGAATCATATCACCTCCGTCTTTCCTTCAATGAGTGACAAGCCGCCAGCTTCCTCAATTTGCTTGAGTCGCCATGTCATTTGTACGTGACTTCACCTTATCCACTATTCCCGGAATTCTGGTGACATCACTTTCCAAAGGATACTTTTTCTTCCTTATCCTGTCATCCCTAAAATTTAGGCGCCATCATCTTCGGTTTTCAATCTGTCGCCTCGATTCCTGCGCTTGCCGTTTTCTGACTTGTCCTAGGCCTTAAAATAGCCGCACGGAGTGGGAGGGTACCACCACCTACCCCCATTTCTTCCCTTCGTCCGCATCGTCTTCTTCAAGCCCGTACCTCGACCACCTCGTCGCCGTCGAAGCCCCATCGCAGGTCGTCGCGGTCCAGCTGCTTCCCGAGCCAATCGAGGGTGCGGCTGCCTTCGCGGGACTTCCTCAATCTTCGCCCGGCATCTCCTCCTTCCTTCAGGTAAGTCTCCTTCTTCCATTAGGAGTAGATCCCGAACCTTCGCACTTCATAGGGCAGCGCCATAGCTCCACGAACACCGTATCCCCTTGCCTTTTAACCCATCCGGATACGGTATTGTAGATCCATATATGTAATGATATTAGCGGTAGTTCTTGTCATGTTCCCCAGCGATTCCTCGTTCCTCCTCTCTTGCTCATAGATCTACACACTATTTTTCGTAGTGTTCTTTCGTGTTCTTAGTGTTTGATCCATCGGCCAGCATCATTTTCTCCATCGGAATTACTCGTAGATCCATAAATTATCGCTTGATGTTGAAAAGAAGTTTGTCCTCAATCGAGAATATTCCTAAGGAAACCTTTTAGAGTCGTAACCCGCCTCCTTTCGCCATGGAGAGTTATAATATCCTTGTAGATACATCTTCGATCATTTAGCTGGCGAGTTGCCACTCCGTCGTTCCTGACAACCCGCCCTACTCTTTCTTTTTGTAGTTATGGGCACCATCTCGAAATACAACTGGCTGCCAATAGAGGTTAACAATGCTTATCTTGATAAATTTGTGAAAACGGGTAATCTAGATCCCAAGGAAATCATTGGGTGGCAGACTGCCTCCGGGGAAACAATTCCCCAACCCGCCGAAGGTGAGATAGTCGTGTTTGCTGATCACCTGGAGCGAGGCTTCAAGCCGCCGGGCTCAAAGTTTTTTAGAGACGCCCTGCATTTCTTCCACCTTCATCCTGAAGACTTGGGACCGAATTCCATCAGTAACCTTTGTCAGTTTCAAGTATTTTGTGAGGCTTATCTGCAAATAGAGCCCATCGTGCTATTGTTCCAGAAGTTTTTTTCTCTGAACCGCCAGACAGAGTTTGCCCATGGACCTAGCTTAGATCTGGGTGGAGTCAATATTCAGCGGCATCGTGAATGCGGGTTTCCGGCTATCACATTACCTAGTCATCCCAAAGGCTGGGCAAAGACTTGGTTCTACTGCCGGGACACTTCTCCATCCAACAAAAACCATCTGCCAGGCTTCAGGGAAGATCGCCTACCTATGGACTTCGAGTTGCCCGAAAAATTGACTGAAGAAGAGTAGGCCGCACATGTCCCTATCTTTGGTAAGCTGAGGGCCCTTACCACCAACGGTCTTACCGAAATTGATCTGATCTGCTGCTGGGTAGAGTGAAGGGTTCTACCCTTAAGCCGCCGAAATGGTTTGATGTGTGAGTATGATGGCGGCTTGAACCACCCCCAATGCTTTAACAATGTGAGGCTCTTGGAAAAAGACATTGTTGACATCATAAAGTCGCTATGTGGCGAGCCTATTGAGAATTGCTCCAAAATTGGGCTCAAATCCTTTTGCATCACCAACCCGGCTCCAGAGGTAAACAACCTGCCTCCAAAATGTAACCTTTCCATATGCTCATTTATGTTTCTGATCTTGAACCTTTCATCATGTTTAATCAGAGGGATTTGGCATTTTGGACCCGGTGAACCAAGACAACTGTCAAGAAGACAACAAAACCCCCATCCAAGACGAAGAAGAAGAGCAAAGGCAAAGCTACAGTTAAAGAGTCATCCATCATTGGCGAGTCTCGGGCCTTTGAGGAACAGACAGAGGTAAAATTTCTTGTCTTTATTGCTTCATTATGACTTGCACTTATGCTTTACCGCCTTTGTTTATAGGATCATGACTATGAGAGCCTATATGAAGATGTCGAGGTAATTTCTATTTCTTCCGACTCAACTTCTTCTCTCCCCAAGCCGACCCGGCGAATTTGTAAGAAAGTTCCCATGTCTCACCCGGATGCTCATCTGGACCCCAATTTCCTTTTAAAGAAGGCGAGTTACACATCTAAACATCATACTCGAAGCCATTCTGGAGACCTAGTGTCCGGCTTACGTGAAAGAACAACTGGTCGAAAACGGCAAAGCGAGGTATGTTTCCGCGAGCATCCTTTCCTTCTTGTGTAAGGTATTCTCGCTATTTACTCAATCCTTGAATCCTTGTTCATCAGGTTTCAGCTCCTTCATCTGGCGACTCAGCAATGTCGACTCTCCCCCCAATGATTCGTGTTCAGGGGTAAGTTTCTTTACTAACATGTTCTTTCCAACATCAATGTCTTTGTTCCAACATTGGTACCTTTGTTTCTCAGAGCACAAGCAAAGAAAAGGAAAATAGGCGACTCATCTTCAGCTCCCAAAGCGGCTGAAACATCTCGTAAAGGTACATCCATCCCAGAGGCTCCAGAAGAAACAGCTGAAATTCAGGACAATATTTTTGATGATATTCATGATATCCGGGTCGAGCCTTCAAGCCCTCAAAAGGAGGTGATTGAAAACATCAACCCGCCCAGTCTTGCTAAGGCGCCTGAAGATCCAGACGCAGTCATTGTCACTGGTACTGGTTATTCCAAGCCTGCAACCGGGGTGTTAACCAAACACACGCCAAAAGATGCCCAAACATTTGCAGAGAAGGATGTCGCCAAGCTGAAGCTTCCTCATTATGAAAAATTGGAGTTTGAGGAATTATATTCCGGTTTTGTGAGCCCCCTGGAAACAAGCCACAAGATGGAGAAAAGCCTGGCCAACTTGATGCGGATCAAACATGAGGTATGACATCTTTATCTTTGTTAATATATACTCCCATTGGCCATCGAAAGGACGGGTCATCCATGATGAATCATACTTTTGTATCATTCTGCAACCTGAAGCCCCCAAGGGTCGGGTCATCTTTTGAAAGATGAGTCGGGTCTTGAACTTATATTGGCAAAGAAAAAGCTTGAACCTGTAGCCCCCAAGGGTCGGGTCATCTTTTGAAAGATGTGCCGGGTCTTGAACTTATATTGACAAAGAACAGCTTCAACTTGTAGCCCCTAAGGGCCAGGTCATCTTTTGAAAGATGATCCGGGTCTTGAACTTGTAATGGAATATAAAGTTTCTTCAACCTGTAGCCCCCAAGGGCCAGGTCATCTTTTGAAAGATGAGTCGGGTCTTGAACTTGTAATTGAATACAAAATTTCTTCAACTTGTAGCCCCCAAGGGCCGGGTCATCTATTGAAAGATGAGTCGGGTCTTGTATGAAGGTATGACCTTAAAATAATTGAGTCATACATTAGCCCCCAAGTGTCAGGGATGTTGCTTGCAATGGTCCTGAAACTTGCTTTCCCATTTTTTTTTTGCAGGAATCCTTGACTCGGCCGACTCAACCGTGGCCGGCTTAAAAGAGAGCTTAGCTGAACAGCAGGAAGCTCGAGCTAAGTCTGAAGTAAAATTTGTCTTGCCCTTTATGACATGGAGAAAATGAAAGCCGAACACAAAAGGTTCGAAGATAAGGCCCATGCTGAACATGTCGGCATCTTGAAACAGGCAGAACAAGCCGAAGAAAAGCTGAAAGCCGCTCTTCAAAAACTCTCCGGCTTGAAGTATCATATCTCCAACATGACCCAGGATATATTTGGTAAGGGTCAACTACCCTCGTCTAAAAAAAGTGCTCCAAAGGATATTGCAAATGCTAATTATCTTTCTTTTGTCACTCGTAGGTCCACGAGCCGCCACCCTCCAGAATGCCTGCATACTGAAGCTGAAAGCGATTTATACTCTAACAGAGCAGCTATACACGAGTGGTATGATGACTATGAAGGCTGTGATGGGCAACAGGGAACCCATAAGATCCATCAAGCACATGATGGGTTGCTTGTCAACACTGCCGCCTCAGGTGGAGGAATTAAAAAGGTCAGCCGCCTGTAAAGGAGCGCTAACCACCCCAAGCCGGTGTTTGGCCTATGCTCCCGAACTCAAGCCCGAAGAGGTAGCCGGTGGCTTTCCAGAATTGAAGGATGGAGCATCAGATTTTACCGAGGAGGACTACCACCGTTGTGTGAAAGAGTCTCGTTTTGCAGCGACTCAGCTAGCACCCGGCCTGGACTTAGGCAAATTCCAGGCGGCTTATGATGAACAGAGCAAAAGGGTGACTCCTCCATCGTATGAAGTCACCAGCCTGACTCCATGATGCCGTAAGAATCCTTTCGACTTTGACATTGATCTGTCCACCATCTTGACTGATGAAGACGATTTTGTCGCCTTGACCAATTGCAATTGGAAATTGGGTGACTTACAGATCGAAGATGGCAAAAGCTCGAGGCAGGGTAACCCAGAGGCGGCTTGAACCAAATTGTCATTTAGTTTATCCTCCAAGTATATTTTGATCCTTTTATGACCGGGATATGATTCCTGGTATGGCCTGCTGAGCCATGTAATAGTATTAGGATTCAGGAAAACAGTATGATAACTGTACCTTGTGATGGTGTTTGGAAGTTTCAGCCTTCATTAATATGAATCTATTTTCCCAAAGATGTCATGTTTTGACAAAAAAGTTATTTGCCATGTTTATCATAGAAAAAACAATAGGCCGGCTTAGTGAGTTGCGGGGGGTTATAAAAAAATTATGAAACCTTTGGGCAATACCACAAAGATAGTCATAAAGTTCATCGGCTCGATGAGTTACGACAGGATAGGACCAGTTTGCAAATACCCCCAACAGGAGGCAACCTACATCATCTTCACGAGTGAGTATGACAATAAGCACAGTCAGCACAAGCGTGCTGTGGAGGTAAACGCCATCGTCCTGTCGGTCCCCGAGTACATGCACTGGTCAGACAACCAACCACCTGTGTTCGCGAGGACCATCCGGCTGTGATGCCAACGCTAGGTGGATACGCGCTGGTTTTGGATCCCACCTTTGTGTACCGGCGGTGCACGTGCTGCTTCCCGCTGGTACTCGTTGACGGCGGTAGCAGCATCAACATCCTCTACCGTGGCAACATGGAGAAGCTCGACATTGTGGAATTCGAGCTCCAGTTGACTCGGACGGTGTTCCACGACATCGTCCCTAGCCACTCTTGCCCGCCGATTGGCAAGGTCCGACTGGACGTGTTGTTCGGCTCACCGAAGAACTTCCGCCACGAGCCAATCTGGTTCGAGGTCGTCAACCTCACCAGCTCCTACCTGGCCATCTTAGGCCGGCCGGCCCTGGCCAAATTCATGGCGGTCCCGCGCTACGCCTACTTGAAGATGAAGCTGTCGGGTCCGCACGGGATCATTAGCATCAGCGGCAACTACAAGAAGTCGTCCGAGTGTGCTCTCGCTGGCTCCAAGTTGGTTTAGTCGCTCGTCATCTCCGAGGAGTGGCAAAAAATCGACTGGCTCGTGGCTGTTGCCTGTGAGCCGTCAGCCATGCCTGAGCCCAAGCTGAAGCATTCGGCTTCAGAGGCCCAGTTCCAGTCGGCCGCCGGCAAGGACACCACGAAGATCCTTCTAGACTCGGCCGAGCCCACCGGCAAGTACGTCTTGGTGGGGGTTGGCCTCAGCGACAAATAGGAAAGAGAGCTCATCGACTTCCTCCGTTCGAATCGGGATATCTTTACGTGGTCCCCGAAAGACATGTCGGGGCTCCTGAGGAAGTTTGCCGAGAACTTTCTCCAAGTCCGGCCTGACACAAAGCCGATCAGGCAGCCCCTGCGTCGCTTCTTTGAGGAGAAGCAAAAAAACATCGGTGAAGAAGTTTCCCGGCTGCTAGTAGCCGGCTTCATCATGGAACTCTTCCACCCGGACTGGTTCTCGAACCCCGTCTTGGTGCTAAAGAAGAATAAAACTTGGCGCAGGTGTATCGACTACACGAGCCTAAACAAGGCATGCCCCAAGAATCCATTTGCTCTCCCCCGTATCTATCAAGTGGTCGACTCGACGGCCGGCTGCGAGCTGTTGTCCTTCTTTGACACCTATTCAAGTTACCACTAGATCAAACTAAATCTAGCCGATAGGCTCAAAACAGGTTTCATCACACCCTTTGGGGCATTTTGCTATATTACGATGATGTTCAGGTTGAAAAACATCGGCGCCACGTTCCAGTACTGCATGCAGCGATGCCTCTAAAGGAAGCTTGGTGCAATGTTGTGGTCAAGACCAAAGAAAGCCGCACCCTTCTGGACGATCTCAAATAGACGTTCACGAGCCTGCGCGAGTTCAAGATCTGGTGGAACCCAAAAAAAGTGTGTATTTGGCGTACCAGCCGGCCAGCTCCTCGGTTTCCTCATTTCCGAATGAGGAATCGAGGCGAACCTAGAGAAAATCCGGGACATCGAGCGAATGGCCCGACCGACCGACATGGCCGGCATCGAGAAGGTCACCGGCTGCCTCGCCACCCTCAACCGTTTCATCAGCCGGCTAGGAGAAAAGGGCCTCCCACTCTACCGACTGCTCAAGAAGGTAGACGGTTTCATATGGAGTGATGAAGCGGACGAGGCCCTGGGTGACCTCAAGTGCGCGGTGACCATCGTGCCTGTGATGGCCGTGCCGGCAGAGAAAGAGTCGATACTGCTCTACATCGTGGTAACCAGAAGCGTCGTCAGCATCGTCATGGCCGTCGAGCACTCGAAGCCAGGACGAGCCCAGCCGGTCCAACGACCGGTCTACTACCTCAGCCAGGTGTTGTCCGCCTCCAAGACAAACTACCCGCACTACCAGAAGATGTGCTACGGTGTAATCCTGGTGGCCCGAAAGCTCAAGCCCTACTTCCAGGAACACCCGGTCACGGTAGTAAGCACCACTACCCTTGGGGAGATCATGGGAAAACGGGACGCGGCTAGCCGCATCGCCAAGTGGGCCCTCCAGATGGCCGACCATGACTTCAAGTATGAGTATCGCACCGCCGTCAAGTCACAGGCCTTGGCGGACTTCCTCGTTGACTCGGCAGAAATGGAGTACCTGCCGCTGCCTCCCGACTCCTTGCATGCACTTCGATGGCATCAAAGATGCGCACCGGCCTCGGAGTTGGCATCGTTCTTTCCTCCCCAAAGGGGAACCAGGCTTCAGTACGTCGTGTAGATCCACTTCGCCACGTCGAACAATGTGGCGGAGTATGAAGCGCTCACACACGGCCTCCGGCTAGCCAGGGAGATCGACATCTGACGCATCCTTTGCTTCGACTATTCGACCTGGTGGTGCAGCAAGTCACTGGCGAATTGGATGCGAGAGACACAAACATGGCCAGCTATCGCTTCCTGGTCCAGCAGCTAACTGTCGGCTTCGAAGGTTGTGAGTTTCACCACATCCTTCGAGCCGGCAACGAGGCCGCCGACAATCTCGCAAAGATCGACTCCACCCGGCAGCCCATCCCTGCCGGCGTGTCCTTGGAACATCTGCGCAAGCCCTCCATGACACCTTCTCCAGAGTCCAAGTCCATCTTCCTCCCGACAGGCCCGGGGGCCGCGCCACCAGTCCTAGGGGCTACGGACACCGACTCGGGAACACCCGGCACCAAGTCGGTTGCGACTCCAGCCGGCCCACCGCCTGCTCCAGGCGGCTCGAGGGCTACCGGCCCTCGCTCGGGATCCCTCCTGCCCGACCCGGAGACTGCGGCAGCTGGCCAGCCGCCCCCGCCCAAAGGACTTTGCGGGACCCCATCGACAAGTTTCCATCTACATGACGGAGGCGGCACAGCCTCAGGCAAACCAGGCGGGCAACAATGAGACTGGCGGGTCGTCGAAAGCTCCGGCTCAGGTCATGGCGGACTTGGCGGCGGAGACAGCCAAACTCATGGTGATCATTGTAATGGCAGAGAATTAGGAAACGATCGATGCTGAATTGGCGAAGCTGCGGGAGGAGATGGCCAAGACTCAGCGGGACGTGGAAGCGGAAGCCGACAGGATGGCGACACAGCAGGCCCAGATCACCGCGAAGACAGAGCGACTGAACACCGAAGGCTGGCGGCTCGAGCGACAACAATATGCGTCCGATGCTATCTACCAGAGGAGACATCATGGTCGCCTCCCGGCCGATCTAAATCCGACTCGCCTCTTCGACAGCCCGCACACCCCCGGGATGGGACCCGATCGGCCTTGGCAGGCCGCTCCATGGGATGGTCCGGCTCACCCACCGCCTAACCCGCCACCACCTCAGCCATTGGAGGCCCACGTGCCCCGCTTCTAGACACCACAGAGCCACTTCTCGAATCCCGTGGATAACATGCTGGCGGCAACCCGCCACTTGGAGTCTCTCCCAATTTACGGGAACTCCCCGACCGAAGTGGAGGCGAGAAACGCCATCGAGAAGCTGAAAACGGCGGTGGTCCAACATGCGCAATATTCGCATAGGCGTGACCAGCTACACTCCACGCCCCAGGCGAGTCACACCAGGAGTCGCCATGAAGATCTGCCCGCGGTGACCAGCGAGCAACGGCGTTTACCGCAGACCAACCCGCGCGGGATGCACGATACCCGAGCCGAAGACCTCGTGGATGCGGCACGAGCCGCCCGACTGATGGAGACGGCAGCTGCGGTGGGTCAGGGCTATCCGGCTTATACCCAGTCCCCTCCCGCATCGATCGATACAAGCGGCAGGCACGTTGGGGTGCCCTGTCTCATGCCTGCTCTCCGCAACGAGCGTATGCCAAAGGATTTCAAGGGACCAAGAAAGATAGCCAATTACACACTAGATCTCGAGCCAGGGTCGTGGATCGAGAGTTACGAGCTTGCAATGGATATGCTCGATGTGAATGAGGCGGTCTGCGCCAAGTATTTTACCATGATGCTCGAAGGAACGGCGCGCACATGGTTGAAAACACATGCCGCCCAACTCCATCAACACTTGGGCAGAGTTGAAGGAACATTTCATAAAGAATTTCCGAGGAACTTGCAAACGCGTGATGACCATCATTGACCAACAACACTACGTCCAACGACCGGACGAGTCGGCCCATCATTGGACACGGCGAGTTGCACGGGTCATTCATTCATCAGATGGCATCTCGGCGGCTCAGGCAGTGCTAGTTATGGAGAAAAATTATCATTACGAGCCTTTGTTGCTGAAGCTTGGGCGACTCAAGCGCAAGGTGCAGGACATGGGCGACTTGATGGACACTCTGACCAGGTATGCCGAGTCAGACGACACTAAGGATCCCGGGGAAGATGATGACAAGGTTAGCACCGCCAGGAGAGGCGAGTCATCAAAGGGTCACTCCCAGTTCCAGGGACGGGGCAACCACAAGCACGCCGAGCAAAGTAAGAGGAGACGACAAGAAGGTGCCACAGACTTCGTCGCCAATACAAATGCCGGCAACGAGAAGCAACGCTAGAAGAAACGGGGCTTCAGCGGGAAGAAGCCACGCAACTATCATGAGATGCTCAAAGGCCCTTGCCCACAGCACGCCACTGCCAAAGGACCGTCTACCCACTCTTGGGAGGATTGCTATGTGATGCAGGAGTTCCGAGGCGCTCAAGAAAGGTCAAGGAGGTGATCAAGGCGGGCGACAGGAACAATTCAGCATGCCCGGGTCACACTGAAACCCGTTCGGTGGGTTCCATAACCCGGTCCCGCAGGGCGGGTCACAGTCTAATGCCGGACAATACCAAGTTCACAATCAACAGCGGTACAACCCACAGGGTGTGTTTCAGCAACCACCCGCGCAAGGAGATCCCCAACGGCAGGATGACAATGGCGACTTTCAGAATAATCCTAAGCAGTTGAACAGTGGACAGTATCACGTGTTCACCACCAGCACTTTCAAATGGGACCAAAAGGGGAAACATAGAACTTTTAGCGTGGTTGAGCCGGCGCTCCCTAGGTACCTCAATTGGTCTGAGCAGCCTATCACCTGGAGTAGGGAACATCACCCGCCCCGAGTTGATAACCCTGGAGACTTAGCTTTGGTCGTGGCTCCCCAGGCTGGAGGTTACACCCTTTCTAAAGTCCTTATGGATGGCGGCAGCAACATAAACATATTATATTTCGATACCTTTTGAAGGATGAATTTCTTAGTGAAAGACTTTATGCCATCTTCCATGGTTTTCCACGGTATTGTTCCGGGTACGTCGGCATACCCCATTGGGCGGATCAGACTTAACGTAGCTTTTGGCACGGAGTCCAATTACAGGAGCGAGTCCCTCATGTTTGAGGTGGTCAAGATCAAGAGCCCTTACCACACATTATTTGGAAGGCCGGCTTACGCTCGGTTCATGGCCCGCCCATGTTATGTTTACCTCAAGCTCAAAATGTCTAGTCCTAGGGGAACTATCACACTCAATGGGGAGAGGAAAATAGCCCAAGAATGGGAGGAAGGAGATGCAGCTTATGCCGAGACGGCATGCACGGCCGAGGAGCTCAAGTTTCACCAAGCCAATGTTGACCCGACAGATATGACGTCGCTCAAGAGACCAACAATCGACTCAGAGCTGCCCGTGAAGTTTAAACCCACGGATGACACAAAAGTGATAGACTTAACGCCAGGCGACTCAACCAAGCAGTTCACCATTGGGACGGGTCTAGATCCCAAATAGGAAAGTGCGCTCGTCGAATTCATTCGTGAGAATCGGGACATCTTCACATGGAAACCTTCAGACATGCCAGGTGTGCCGAGAGAACTTGCTGAGCACCATCTTAATATTGACCCCAAAGTAAAGCCGATTCGGCAGTATCTTCGTCGGTTTAACGAATAACGTCGTAAGGCAATTGGAGAGGAAGTCGCCCAGCTTTTGGCCGCCAGGTTCATCATTGAGGTTTTTCATCCTGAATGGTTGGCTAACTCGGTCCTGGTGCTAAAAAAGAATGGCACCTTCCGCATGTCCATCCACTACACCGACCTCAACAGAGCCTGTCCAAAGGATCCTTTCGCCCTTCCCCGCACTGATCAAAGCATCAACTCGACGGCGGGTTGCGAGCGTTTGTGTTTTTTGGATGCTTACTCAGGATACCACCAGATCAAGATGGCTGTGGCAGACCAGGAGAAAACATCCTTCATAACCCCCGTTGGAGCCTTCCGTTACGTGTCCATGTCGTTCGGGCTCAAGAGCGCAGGGGCGACTTATCAATGTTGCATCCAGAACTGCTTACATGGCCAGATCGGACGCAATGTTCATGCCTACATTGGTGATATCGTAGTCAGATCCAGAAGAAGGAATCACTTTTGGAAGACCTCAGGGAGACTTTTGACAATTTGCGCGTGTACCAGATGAGGCTTAATCCTACCAAGTGTGTTTTTGGTGTTCCCGCAGGAAAGTTATTGGGTTTTCTGGTGTCAGAGCGAGGGATTGAAGCTAACCCTGATAAAATAGAACCAATCACTTCACTAGGCAAGCCAGCCAATATCAATCAGGTTCAGCGCATGGCGGGTCGCATCGCGGCTCTAAGTCGTTTTATAAGTCGCCTTGGGGAGAAAGCCATCCCTCTCTATCAGTTGCTCAAGAAAACTGATCGCTTTGTTTGGACGAATGAAGCCAACGAAGCCTTCGAAGCCCGGAAGCAACAACTAGCTAAGTCGCCCGTGTTGGCTGCTCCGACTGACAAGAAGACTATGCTCTTGTACATCGCGGCCAATTCTAAAGCGGTGAGTGTGGCAGTGGTCGTCGAGCATAAAGAAGAAGGAAAGGAATATCCGGTTCAACGACCAGTATATTTTATCAGCGAAGTCCTAACCCTCTCCAAACAGCGCTACCCACATTGGCAGAAGCTGGTCTTTGGGGTGTTTATGGCGAGCCGGAAGTTGAAACACTACTTTCAAGAGCATCCCATCACGATGGTTAGTTCTGCCCCCCCCCTTGGTGATATTATACAGAATCGAGAGGCGACTAGACGGTTTGCTAAGTGGGCCATCAAGTTGGGACCTCACCATGTGCGATATACCCTCGTACAACCATCAAGTCCCAAGCATTAGTGGATTTCATCAACGACTGGACCGAGTTGCAGATTCCAGAATACAGGCCTGATCACACATACTTGACCATCTATTTCGACGGGTCTAGGCAGCTGGAAGGCTCGGGGGCTGGCGTGGTGTTGACTTCGCCTCAACGTGACAAATTCTGCTATGTCCTTCGACTCATGTTTCCATGTACAAACAATGCGGTAGAATATGAAGCCCTGCTCCATGGGTTGCGACTCGCCAAGGAGATGAATCTCACCCGAGTCAGATGTTTGGGCAACTCAGATCTAGTAGCACAAAAGGTTTCCGGCAGATGGGATTCCAGAGATCCCTTGATGGCGGCTTACAGGCGGGTTGTGTCGGATGTGGCGGGTCATTTTCATGGTTATCAGGTGGATCACGTCGATCGTCGACTTAATGAAGCAGCAGATGCTCTTTCACATCTCGGTTCACAATGTAAGCCGGTTCCCACTAATGTATTTTTGGATGTGTTGCATAACCCATCGGTAAGGTTGCCTTCAGAACAGGATTTGGCGATACCAGAACCTGAGTCTCAACTTGTGGCAGCTCTCCGTGCTACCCCGGATTGGGCAGTTCCCTACATGGCGTATCTAGCATGAGGCGAGTTACCCACGGATGAGTTGTTGGCTCGCCAAATTGTCCGTCGATGCAAGTCCATGGTCATACGTAATGGCAAGTTGCATAAGGGAAGCACTTCAGGAGTATTTCAAAGGTGCGTATCTTCCGAGGAAGGATGCGCGATTCGCAATGAAATTCATGCAGGTGACTGTGGTCATGATGCCGGGTCACGCTCCCTGGTGTCCAAAGCTTTTAGGCATGGGTTTTATTGGCTGACAGTTAATGCGGATGTTGAAGACATAGTTCGCCGATGTGATGGTTGCTGAAAATTTGGGCGTCAGATGCATGTGCCGACTCAGGAATTACGAATGATTCCAATCATATGGCCGTTTGCGGTCTGGGGGCTGGACATGATTGGTCCTTTCGAAATGTCGTCCAACAAAAAGACTCACCTATTGGTGGCAGTTGACAAGTTTACCAAGTGAGTTGAAGCAGAGCCGGTTAGTAGCTATGATGCAGACACACCTATCAAATTCCTGAAAAAGTTGATCTTTCGCTTCGGATATCCTCATAGTATCATTACTGATAATGGTACTAATCTATCAAAAGGCGCAATGCAAGAATTTTGTGGAACGGCTCATATCCGGCTCGACGTTTCTATAGTTGCACACCCCCAATCTAATGGACAGGCAGAGAGGGCGAATCATGAAATATTGTGAGGAATCAAGCCCTTGCTTATGGTACCTATGGAACGTACCCCGGGGTGTTGGGTTGAAGAACTGCCCTCAGTTTTATGGAGCATCAGAACCACCCCAAATCGCTCTACGGGTTTTACTCCCTTTTTCCTGGTCTACGGGGTAGAGGCAATATTGCCAAGTGACATCAGACACGATTCACCACGAGTTGATGCTTATGTGGCACAGGACAACGAGTTAGCACGTCAAGACTCGTTGGATGCTTTGGAGGAGGAGCGAGACTTGGCCGCATCACGATCGGCAATCTATCAGCAAGACTTGTGACGCTATCACAGCCGTCACGTCAAGAGCCGGACTTTTCAAGAGAGCGACTTAGTGCTCCGGTTGATTCAAGACCACACTGGTATGCATAAGTTAGCACCGCCATGGGAAGGACCGTTTGTCATCAGCAAGTATCTCCGAAACGGTTCATACTACGTGGCGGATCTTCGCACTGATAAGCCAACGACACAGGTTGAGACAACTCGCCCATGGAGCATCGCCCACTTGCGGCCTTACTACACTTAGAGCCATGGGCTCCTTATTTATTTTGACAATCTCAAATTTGTAATCTTTTATTTATAAAGCAATAAAGCCGACACCCACGAATTTCGGGGTCCTTTGCCGTTTCAGCTTCTTGAAAGCATGAGTCTTTATTGTTCCATAAGTCGTCCGAGCATGGACGCTATCAGTATCAAAGACCATAAGTAGCCATGCTGCACTTATTTCAAAACTGTATATTGGTAATCCAAAGAGGACCAAAGTTGCCACCTTGCACGGTTCAAACATGGGCGCCTTATATGATTTTGAGAACTAAGTTGGCTTACTTGGGGGCTACTAGCTGCCAAATCATTTTGCAGTAAGAGCGGATACGCTTCTGCAATGCTATGTTTGGTTTTTTCCCAAATCATAGGTCACTTGGGGGCTTCCACTCACTGAGTTCAGCCTGGATACCCTCTTGGCTAGCAAAAAATTACCGCATTACAAATGGTTATATTGGACTATGTGTTGGACGAATCGCCCTATGGACCCATGTACTCTTGGCGAGTCAATCCGCTTTTTGGACCCTGAACTTGACTTGGTTAAAACATGAAAGGTACTGGAAAGAGCCAACACATGGAAAATAGACAAACCATTGGTTCACTGAACTTGCTTCACTGAAGCTTGACTCGCGCCTGATGAACCGATCTAAATAACTTGGGCTATTGCAAAAGCCTTCTTGGGGTAGCACTAGAGTTTTGCAAACTCGTCCTATCATGTTGCAACTCATCGAGCCGACAAATTTTATGACTATCTTCGTGGCACTGCTGCAAGGTTTCATAAAACATTTTTATGACTCGTCGCGGCTCACTAAGCCGGCTCCTTGTTTATAACTCACCATGACCCTCTGGGTTGGTTTATCGCTTGCCGTGACTCATTAAGTCAGCTTATGATGTTTTCCCTGGTAAACAGGTTGAAGCAATTTTATGTCAAACTATGACACAGGTTTGGAAAGGCGATTCATGATTCACAAAACAACGACACTTCCAAACTATCAAGCATAAGGATTGGGAAAGGCGATTCATGATTCACAAAAAGGATGACACTTCAGAACTGTCAAGCATAAGGTATGGTTGGGAGACAGTTTCCCTGAAACCTAAAGACTATTACATGGCTCACTCGGCCATACAGGGCGTCATTTCCCGGTCAGAAAAAGATCAAAATGTTTTTGAAGAACTGATTTCATGCTAAGTAAGTTCAAGCCCCCTCTGGGTCACCCTGCTTCGAGCTTTCTCCATCTTCGATCTGTAAGTCGCCCAGTTTCCAATTGAACTTGGTCAAGGCGACAAACTCATCTTCATCGCTCAGTATGACAGATAGATCTGCATAAAAATCGAAGGGATTCTTACGTCATCGTGGAGTCAGGATGGTAACTTCGTACGAAGGAGGAGTCACCTTTTTATTGTTGTCATCATACGCGGCCTGGTATTTGTTCAAGTCTAGGCTGGCCGCTAGATGAGTCTCCGCGGAGCGACACTCTTTCACACACCGGTGGTAATCCTCTTCGGTGAACTCCAACTCGTCATCTTTCAATTTTGGGAAACCAGCAGCTACCTCATCTCGCTTATGTTCAGGAGCATAGGCCAGACACCGGCTTAGGGTGGTCAGTGCTCCCTTGCGGGTGGATAATCTTTTTAGTTCTTCTACTTGAGGTGGCAATGTCGACACGCAACCCAGCATATGCTTGATTGATTTTATTGGCTCCTTGTTTCCCATCACCGCCTTCATCGTCATCATGCCCCCCGTATACAACTGCTCTGTAAAAGTGTAAATCGCCATCAGCTTCAGAATGCAGTCATTTTGGAGATTGGCGGCTCGCGTACCTACAAAGGACAACACGTGACAGTTAGTATTTGCAAAATGTTTTTTGGCTCTTTTAAGATGAAGGGAATTGATCCTTTCCGAAGATAGCTTGGGTCATGTTGGAGATATGCTTTTTCAATCCGGATATTTCTTGCAGAGCAGCTTCTAGCATCTCCTCGGCTTGTTCCACCCGCTTCATGATGGCGGCTTGATCAGCATGGGCTTTCTTCTCAAATTTTTGATGATCAGCCTTCATTTTGTCCATGTCAACAAGGGCCAACCGATATTTCTCTTCAGATTTAGCCCGAGCGTCCTGTTGTTCGGCTAAGTTTTTCTTCAAATCAGCTAAGGATAAGTTGGCCCGGGTCAAGGATTCCTGCAAACAAATTTTGGGGAGGCAAGTTTCACAACTGTTGCAAGCAACATCCCTGACACTTGGGGGCTAATGTATGATTCTTTCCAAGTCATACAAAATACAAGACCCGGCTCATCTTTCAAAAGATGACCCAGCCCTTGGGGGCTACAGGTTGAAGTTCTTTACTAAATTGAAGACCCGGCTCATCTTTCAAAAGATGACCCGGCCCTTGGGGGCTACAGGTTGAAGTTCTTTACTAAATTCAAGATGTGGCTCATCTTTCAAAAGATGACCCGGCCCTTGGGGGCTACAGGTTGAAGTTCTTTACTAAATTCAAGACCCGACTCATCTTTCCAAAGAGGACCCGGCCCTTGGGGGCTACAGGTTTAAGTTCTTTACTAAATTCAAGACCCGGCTCATATTTCAAAAGATGACCCGGCCCATGGGGGCTATAGGTTGAAGTTCTTTACTAAATTCAAGGCCCGGCTCATCTTTCAAAAGATGACCCGGCCTTTGGGGGCTACAAGTTGAAGTTCTTTACTAAATTCAAGACCCGGCTCATCTTTCAAAAGATGACCTCGCCCTTGGGGGCTATAGGTTGAAGTTCTTTACTAAATTTAAGACCCGACTCATCTTTCAAAAAGACGACCCGACCCTTGGGGGCTACGGGCAGATATGGGTCTCCCAGATAATGCAACGAACACAATTCATCGAAGAAAACCAGTCTTCTGGAAGGCTAATGGGTGGAAATACAAATATCAAAGGACATACCTCATGTTTGATCTGCATCATGTAGGCCAAGCTCTTTTACATTTCATAGCTTGTTTCCAGGCGACTTACGAAACTAGAGTTGAGTTGCTCAAATTCAAGTTTCTCATAATTGGGAAGCTTCAGCTTGGTAATGTCTTGTTCTGCAGAAGAGTGGGTCTCTTTGGATGCATGTTCTGTTAACACCGTTGTTGCAGGCTTAGAGTAGCCAGTACCAGTAACAACTACGGTATCTGGATCTTCAGCCGCCTTGGAAGAGCTTGGCGGGTTAACACTTTCAGTTACCTCCTTCAGAGGGCTTGAAGGATCAGTCCGGACATCAGGAGAATCATCCACAAGGTCTTCATGAGTCGTCGATGGGTCTTCATCAAGTTCTGGGACAGAGGTGCTCATACCAAACACCTCAGCTGCTTTAGGAGAAGAAGACAAGTCACCAGTTTTCCTTTTCTTTGCTTGTGCTCTAAGATGAAAAGACACCAAAGTTAGGACACGTATCAGTATTGGGAAGGAAAAAGGTTAGTAAAGGAACTTAGCACTACTGGAATCCAGTAATTTGCCATCAGCCAGTTCTTCGCCGTCTGCTGGCTGATGGCAAAGAAGCTCTTTGCCGTCAGCTGACTTAAAGCGGACGATAAAGGGCTCACTGATGGTAAAAAGAATGTTTGCCATCGGCCAGGGCTTTGCCGTCTGCCTGCGGACAGCAAAGAGACCTAGGGCAGACGGCAAAGAGGGCAGATGGGTCCCACTAGACCTTGGGCCTGGCCAGGTCCAACGGATGGGCTCTTTGCCGTCTGCCTGGCCTTTTCCATCCGCCGTTGGGCCCTTTGTCGTCCAGGGGCAGACGGCAAAGCTGACGGCTGTTATCCCCTAGCCCCTTGCTCCACTACACCACTCCCCACTCTGTCTCTCTCTCCATCGTTGTGCGCGCCTCCCTCCTGCACCACCGGCGGCCGGCCACCCCTGCGCCGCCCCCTACGCCGAACCCTGCGCCACCCCCTGCGCCGCCCCCTCACCTGCCCCCACCGCTGTACATGAATCATTGGGGGAGAGCTGACACTGCTGAGTCGCCGGATGAAGGAGGAGAAACCTGATGGACAAGAGTTCAAGGAGTGAACGAACGTCGAACAACATTTTTCACAAGAAGGGAAAGGTGTTAGCAAGAGTATACCTCACTTTGCCGTTTTCGACCAGTTGTCTTCTCGGGTAACCCAGAAACTAACTCGCCGGAATGGCTTCGGGTATGACGTTTGGGAGTGTACCTCGCCTTCTTCAAAAGGAAATTGGGGTCCGGATGAGTATTTGGGTGAGACATGGGAACTTTTGCACAGATCCACCTGGCCGGCTTGGGAGAAGAAGAAGTTGAGTCGGAAGAAGTAGAAATTACCTCGACGGCGTCATCTTGGCTCTCATAGTCATCATCCTACGAACAAAGGTAACGGGGCATAAGCATAAGTCAGAACATAGTGACAACAAACAAAAGGGTAAATTTATTTTTACCTCGGATTGTTCTTCGCCGGCTCGAGACTCGCCAACGACAGATGACTCCTTCGCGGAGGCTTTGCCCTTGTTCTTCTTCTTCTTCTTAGGAGGCGGTTTGGTTGTTTTCTGGACAGTCACCTTGGGCCTTCGAGACCAAAATGGTGATCCTTTCTGATTGATATAATAACAGTTCAAATCTGGAACATTGGTGAATATATTGAAAGAATAAAAGGAGGCGACTTAGGTTGTTACCGTGGGAGCCGGGTTGGAGAGGCAGAAAGGCTTGAGCCCAATCTTGGCGCAGTTCTCTAAAGGCTCGCTAGTTAACTTCTTGACCATTTCAACAATGTCTTCTTTAGTAAGTCTTGTATGGAAGAAACATTGGGGGTGGTTCAAGCTACCATCATATTCACACATCAGGCCATCCCGACGACTCAAAGGTAGAATCCTCCACTCCACCCAACAACAGATTAGGTCAATTCCAGTAAGCCCATTGTTGGTCAAAGACCTTAGCTGGGAGAAAGCAGGGATAAAGGTTGATTCTTCTTCTTCGGTCAGTTTTTCTGGCAGCTTGAAATCCATGGGCAAGTGTTCTTCTCTGAAACCCGGAAGTTGGTTCTCGTCGGGAGGAGATGTGTCATGGCAATAGAACCAAGAATCTGCCCAGCCTTTGGGATGGTTGAGCAGAACGACAGGTGGGAACCCGCATTCGCAATGTCGTTGGATGTTAACCCCCCCCCCCCAAGTTCCAAGCAAGGCCGTTGGTGAATTCGGTCTGGCGGTTCAGATAGAAGATATTCCTAAACAGTAGCACTGTGGGTTCTATCTGCAGATAAGCCTCGCAAAACACCTGGAACTGGCAGAGGTTGCTGATGGAGTTTAGCCCCAAGTCTTGAGGGTGAAGATTGAGGAAGTGCAAAATGTCTCTGTAAAACTTTGACACGGGAGGCTTGAAGCCTCGTTCAAGGTGATCAACAAAAATGACTACCTCCCCCTCGGCAGCGTGGGGAGTCGCCTCACCTGGGGCGGTCCGCCAGCCAATGATTTCTTTAGGGTCCATATAACCCACCTTAACATATTTATCAAGATAGGCGTCGTTGATTTTGGTTGGTAACCAATTGCATTTCGAGATATTTCCCATGACTACAAAAGGAAGGAACAAGATAGTTTATTTGAAACCACGTAAGTGGCAACTCGCCAGTTGGGTGATCTACAGTACAGCTACAGGGATATTACGACTCGCCAATTTAGTAATCAAAGGTGTATATATGGGGATACTCTAACTCTCCATGGTGGAAGGAGATGAGTAGCAAGTCTAAAAAGGGTTTTTCCTTAGGGATATTCCCGGAAGAAGGATAAAACATGTTTCTAAAGACGAGCGATAATTTACAGATTTATGGGTGGATCAAATTAAAGAAATAATGCCTATCGAAATTACGGAAGCTATGATCGCAAGAACACGACAGGGATGACATATGGATCGATGAAGTAAAATGGTCAGGTGATGTGGTGAAACTACCATGATTTGTGACTACAAAGAATCTACAATAAACATGCTGGACGGATTCAAGATAGAGGAAGAGGTGTTCATCGCATTACGGGGCTGACCTAGAAGAACATGGGGATTCGAGGTCTAACCCTAATGAAGGAAGGATGTTTACCTGAAAGAGGAGGGTGATGCTAGGAGATGGTTGCGGAGGATCCGCGACGGAGACCGTGCCTTTGACTGGCCTAGGGACGCCAGGACTGCGGTGGCCGGCGACGGAGCTTCGGGAACGGCGAGGAGGCCAAAGCGCGAGCGTGAGGAAGACGAAGAAGTCGAGGGGATGAAGTGGGGGTAGGTGACGGCACCCCCACTCCCCCTGCGGTTATTTGAAGGCCTAGGGCAAAAATGAAACGGCAGGCGCGGGAATCAAGGCGACAAGTTGAAAACCAGCAATGATGGCACCTAAAATTTCGGGATAACAGGATGAAGATGAAAAAGATCCGTTGGGAGTGATGTCATCGGATCTCGGTAATGGAGAAAAAGGTGATGTAATCAATAAATGACTTGGCGACTCAAACAAATTTTGAAGGATGGTGGCTCGTCGCTATGGAAAGGATGGTAATGGTACAAGTCGCCCAGGGTTAACGTGGAAGTCTATTGGCGTGAATAAATTCAAGTCAATCTGGGGCCTAATGTTGGGGATATTACCTGCGGTATGACCCGCCCTAATGGGCCGAGTCAGGAAAGTGGCGACTCATACATATATGACCAACATAAGCCTTGGTTTGGGCCTGGGGCTTGTTGGGATGTTTTGTAAGAAGGACGCCACGGGCGATGAGCCAGATAGCGGTTCAAGGATGACAAAGAAGATGAGGCGCCAAGGAGTTTTCCTTGGCATGAGGTACACGACGACTTAGAGATAAGGAAGGCCACGATTTGTAATGTGGCCAGGACTTTGTAAACCCTCGGGCCTCGACCTATATATAAAGGCAAGGCCCTGGGGAAAATAGATCAGGTTAGAAATCATCGAGAGCTAGGTCAGGCGAGTTATGCCCTCCTTGTAATCAAATCCATCATCAATATACACAAAGCAGGACGTAGGCTTTTACCTCCACACGAGGGGCCGAACCTAGGTAAATATGAGTCTCTCTTCCGCTCACCCACTTTGAGTCTCCACCAAGGTGCGATGGCTCCTTCACTAAGTCCTTTCACAAGGACATCTGCCATGACAAAACCACGACAGAAGGTATTGATGGGTGACTCCGCCAATGAAATTCACTCTTATTTATTTTGGAAAGAACTATTTGCAATCAACTCCAACTATACGCATTATTTCAAGGAGTCACGCATTCCCTCAAAGGTAACCGAGGGACAAGGTAATTAATGTATCAATGGACATCATCTCTTATGTATTTCATTCCATGTGCATACTTACCCTTGTATTTTTTTCCTTGTGTGGGACTAACCCATGTAGGTGAGAGGAATAAGAAACAAGAAGTATTGCTCCCAAATCAAGATGATTGTCATCAACAATGACCATCCAACACAACTACACCTACATGAAGTCTTGAAGGACAAAACCCAAGGTTAGTTTTCCCTCTTAGGGGCACGCCACATCAAGGGGGTGCTTTACTATAAGACTTGAGTTAAAGCATCTCTTATGGTGTGAACACCTTGAAAGCTTTATGTAGAAGTGGCAACCCTACTTGTGCTTAAACGATGAGTATGACTTATGATCAAGCATTCTTGCTTGGTTCCTAAGTCAATTTACTCATATATAGATGACTTTGTCATCGCCGAAGTGCTTGGTAGATACTAGAGTGGTTGTGCATGTTTGCCATGTTTTACTTGACATCTTATTGTGTGAGTATGTTGGTATGCATACTTTTTCTCATTCGAGGATATCCAATTGTTGTTATTTGGTTTTTCCTTTTCTTTTTGCAATTGGATATTCAAGAATGCCTAAGTACCCCTCTGTAGCTATCTATGCTTTCTCGTGTCAAATTTTGTTCTTGCTACATCACAAAATTTGAGAAATATCTTTAGGGACACTCTCTTTGAGGAGCACTCGGAGTTCCGTCTCGACAAGAGTTGACTTCCAAAACCTCCCATGTGCCACTTGATGTGATCAACTCCAAAATCTCGGTCCAACCGAAGCATCAGGGTAGATCTGATTTTGCAGCTCGGTACTACCGATACATAAATCTCGGTTTCACCGAGTTTCACTGTCATCTGGCAGTTAACAAACTCAGTTGCACAGAAATTTCCAAATCGGTGCCACCGACAGCGCGGGATATATATATCCAGTGGAACTGATTTTTGAAATCTATATTGAAACATCGCCTCCGCAAACCCTTTTTGCCACGGTTGTGTCTATGGACGTCGCAACTTCTCTTGTGTCTGCCCTCGTCACCGGAGTTCCTTGCCGCCGATGGGCATCTGATCTGTCGTCGAAGCCGTAGGAGGTCTTCACCAAACTAGGGTAAATATCTTGCCTCTCTTGTGCTCCCTTTCTGATTCTTGCACATTAGATCTCATTTATCCTCTTCCATAGTTTGCACTTCATCTCTCGACAAGAAACCTCGATTAGATTAGGTGAACAAAAAAATTTAGGTTTAATCTTTTGCCTTGTGTGTCTCGATGTCACCGGGGGCTTACCGATTTGTCATTTAGGGTTACTGAGAACACTCCCGGCGAGACTGAGTTGCTCATTTCAGTGAAACTGAATTGAGTGGCCAAGTCTCTGTTGATGAGAGTGCGTGCCTCGGTGGCTCCAAAAATTCTAGCTCACTAGAACCAAAACCCACTTAGCAGAAAGTTAAATTTAAAACTTTGTGTTCAAACTTGCAAAAGTTTCTGTGTTTTGTTATGCTCATCCATTCCTACTCTTCTATAACTATTCATAGGGTTAGCTTGTCTACCTGTCAGGAAGATAGCATGTCAGGGTCTGAAGATAGCCAGAATGCTTACGGAGAGCCAAGCATGGAAGTGGACTCAGGCACTAGTCCTGAGAAGATAGATTCTGATCCAGGTACTCCAACATCTCATGATATATTCAAGGAAGCTACCAGATCTGGGAAGAGGTTGAACTCAGATGAGGAGGATGCTTATTTCATTCCTAAGGAAAGCATTCCTCACAAGATGAAGGAGAAGTTCATAGTCAAGAAAACTATGAGAAAAGAGCATGCCAGCTCACATGCTGTGAGCACTCCATACATTGCCAAGAAAGGGATGAAACTTACCCTTGAGAAACCTACCTCCAAGCTACCCAAGACTCCAGGATAGAAGAGAGTCATGAAGTAGGATGTGCATGTTGTTGAAAGCCCAACCTCTTTGTATGAAGATCCAGCAGAAACTGTCCGGGAACAAGAGGAAGAGGTACCTGCTAATACACCTCCTTCCAAGAAGAAGCTGATGGGAGATGCAACGCCCAGCAAGCCGACAACTAAGGCTAAGACTACTTCTCCCACGGCTAAAAAGCATGTAGCTCCTAAACCCAAGAGGACTACACGAGATATTCTTGCAGCAGAGAAGAACAAGGGCTCTGCATCGAGAGATGTTGTTATAGAGGAAGAGTAAGATCATGCTATTCCGAGGAAGCTAAGATCCCAGCTGCTAGAGCATAATGATGCTCATCCTGTTGCACAGGACATGATGAAGAGGAGATATCAAGGGTTGAGGATGTGGAGAGAAGCAAATCCCTATGCTGTCAACAGGAGGACATCTATTGATGCTCACTTTCACACCAAGGAGCATCAAGATATTTATGAGATAGTGCCATTGCACAAGAGTCCAGCTATGAGCGACAGGAGATATGTAGACTAGGACTAAATAAAGGAACATGGGTACTACTGCCCTCATGTGAGAGCAAACTTCTGAGCCATTGACATGGAAGATTTTGTTGGCAGAGAGATGAGTGATAGGAACGATGATATGATCATGCAATTCTACTCCACAACACATTTTTATCCACATGGTAGAATTGTATTGATGACTGAAGGTCACACGTATCAATCAACTATTGATGAGTGGGCAACCATCATTGGTGCTCCAAAGGCACTAGAGAGTGACTTGGATGTTTATATTCAGCCCAAAATTAATCACAACTCTATGGCTAACATGTATAACCCAGTGCCCCGGAAATATTTGAAGACCCACAAGCTTGGATCTATTTACTTCGCGCAAGATGGGATACCCACTACCAACACCATCATGAGATACACCTTGATGCCTAAGTCACATGATGATAAGATGATCAGGGGATATTTGTTGCAGAACGTTGCGGAACGTGCTAAGTGGAAGCATATATAACGCAGTTGATATAGTCGTACTCTTCACGATCCAGTTGTGATCCGATACGATCTAGTGCCAAACGGACGAAGCCTCATGTAAACAGAATAATCCATTATTTTCTAACTTACGAGAATAATCGTCTCGCAATAAACAAAATCAATATAATGTTCATGCTCAACACAAACACCAAATAACACTTACTTAGGTTTACCACCAATCCCAAAGGTAGATGGAGCGTGCAATGGTGATCACATCAACATTGGAAACACTTCACATTGACACCTCACCCTTAGCTAGTCTCTATTTATTCGGCAACTCCTGTTTCAAGTTAGTAATATTATCAACAGAACCGATATCAAATACCCAGGAGCTACAACGAGCACTAGTAACGCACACGTTAATAACATGTATATCAAACATAATTTTGTTGACATTGTCAGCCTCCTTATGTGCCAAGCATCTGGGGTAGTTCCGCTCTCAGTGACTGTTACCCTCACAATAGAAGCACTCAGTCTCAGGTTTGGGTTCAACCTTGGGTTTCTTCATTGGAGCGACAACTGGGTTGCCATTTTTGAAGTTTCGCTTCTTGCCATAGCACTTCTTGAAACTAGTGGTTTTACTAATCATCAACACTTGATGCTCCTTCTAGATCTCTACCTTCGCGGTGTAAAACATCGCGAATAGGTAAGGGGTCATCATCTCCATCCCTGGCATGTAATAGTTCATCACAAAGCTCTAGTAGCTTGGTGGCAGTGACTTGGAGAACTATGCCAATCACTATCTCATCTGGAAGATCAACTCCCACTAGATTCAAGAGATTGTACTACCTAGACAATCTGAGCACATGCTCACCGATTGAGTTATTCTCCTTCATCTTGCAGGCAAAGAATCTTGTTGGAGGTCTCATACCTCACAACACGTGCACAAGCCTGAAATCCCAATTTTAGCTCTTGGAACATCTCATATGTTTCATTTCATCCAAAGCGTCTTTGGAGCCTCAATTCAAAGCCATAAAGCATGACACGCTGCTATCAAGTAGTCATCAAAACGAGTGTGTCTAATGTTCTCAACACCCATGGTCGACGTTTGAGGGGGTGGCGCACCGAGCGGTGCATCAAGGACGTAAGCCTTATGTGCCGAAACTAAGAACAATCCTCAGATCATGGACCTAGTCCGCATAATTGCTACCATCATCTTTCAAATTATTTTCTCTAGGAACGTATCAAAAATACAAGGGGAGCTACAACACGAGCTATTGATCTACAACATAATTTGCAAAGACATTTTGACTATGTTCATGATAATGAGTTCAAGTAATCATATTACTAAAGAACTCCCACCCAAATCAACATCCTTTAGGTTGTTTGAGTGTGACATTGTAGCGACCCGACTCAACGAGTCAAGCCTCTGGTGTTTCTGTACCATCCCAAGATCATGCTGGTACACACACAGTACATAATGTATATATTCAAGAGTGCAATCACACAGCTTTATTAATCGAAATCTCATAAAGAGTACTTTATTACAATAAAGGAGTACAATAAAGTGGCTGAAGGCCAACTCATGAGATTATCTAACGAAGACTAAGCGGAAGCATCAGGTAAACGAGTCCATCCGACTCCAAGGGCATGTCGCTGAGCGTAGAACGGTAGCCTCACTCCTGGTCGGAAAAGTACTCTGCAACATGATACGTTGCAGCCGTGTAGGTCAGCATATTGAATATGCTGGCAAATCATCAAGAGAGGGAGTAAAATAATCACTATCTCTACATGCATATTTGGCCGGTGGAGCTAAGTTTTTTTTGCATAAAGCTAGTTTTATCCTACAACAAAAGGATTTGAAAGCAAAATATTACTACATAGTTTGTTGTTAACGAGATGGTTCCGCCAACCAATTCTCGTACCCGAATAGTTGTTAACACCCACATCATTATTAAGTTGTGTCGAGAGTTCAGGGGAAATTCAATGCCTTCGGCTCAAGTTGTCCATGACCGTGGACACGGCTAATCGATTAGGTTGAGTACTCTGCAGAGTTTTGCACACGTTCCCCACAAGATTTGATCGCCTCCGAGTATGTCCTCGCACTTCAGGGTGTTTGAAGACCGGATGATCAAAACATGGTCTTTCAACGGGTCCCTCTGAATCCCTGTCGGTGCCCATCCATTCCTACCGTTCGTCTACATCTGCTAGCACCGCCTGTCCAGAGTCGCCGCGTTGTCCAACCAAGCCAGAGCCCATAATGACTTGTGGCTGTGCAGGTAAGCCTTGAGTCTTGAAGTCTCCGTCCGTCCCTTTGAGCCTGGGTGAAGCTTTCCGCAGGATGACATGGCCTCTCCAGCATCCCGGGCATCCACTGGGTTTTCCAGGGAGCCGATCAACCGTCCTTCACCCAGTGTTGCATTGCGTCCGAGGTCTTGAAAATCTTGTCTTAGTCCGGTCTTGATTATTATATCAACCTCGCATCACTCGTGGAATACACTCAACCGATAACCCGTCTACTAGAGCATAGCATATATAACATTGTCGTCCCGGGGCCAAGTATCGGGGTGTTGGTGTTCCTACCACATGATACTACACCTATGACTAAAGTTTCCAAGTACCTAGGCAGCATGCAAATAGGGCAAAGAAGGTGATCTACTATGCATTGAAAACATAGGTAAAATAACATGATCAAAGATGACTTGCCTTGATGATAGTTGTCCTGCTCGAGCGTCTCTAAGTAACACGCTTCGCACTCCGGATGATCTACCGATACAAACACAAAGCACACCATAAGCAATTCAATCATGCCACGAGTAAAAATAACATCACATGCAATGATTGGCAAACGACTACGCAAAAGAATTTTATCGCGCGTCGGTAGGACAGAAACTTGTTTCTGTTGAAAACACCAGTAAATATACTTGGAAAATTCTGAAAATTCTACTACAGTAAGGTTTTATCACTAGAAAACAGTAGCAAAAAGAATCAACTCAATATCATTTTTCAAACTCCTGGAATAGGCAAAACAGTGTTTAAACTAAATCTGCTCTAACTTATATTTGAAAATTCCCAACACAGAAACATTATATATTTTTAAAAACTACAGGAAATTTCTGAGCTACTGGAAAAAGAATCAATGTCATTGGACGTAGGGATAAAAAGTTGTGATCAAAACAAGATTGAAAGTTTCTGTTTTCGAAATCTGGACAGAAATTACGAAACTGCTAGTGTTAATGAGAGGCACACGTGGCAAGCTTCTAATGGCTGAGATGGAGTGCATGAAATAGAGAGAGAGAGGTTGCTACCTGCTGCTGGAGGTGTTGCACCGGCAAGAAAGGAGATGGCCGGCGAGGAAGGAGGGAGTAGCTCCGGGCGGTGGGGCGTCGGGTTGCGGCGGTGAGGTTCCTCCTCCGCGGGGAAGAGGCGGCGGTGGAGAGAGAGTTCGGGGAGGGCTCCTCCTCCGCGGCGAGGCCGAGGTGCAGCAGCTTTCGGGCTGCTGCCGCTGCTCGCGGCGGCGGCTAGTCACTTTACAACACACTTAGGACCTTTTTTATTAAACCTTAGTACGTTGTTATTTTGCACCAAGACATGCTTTGTTCTTATGTTCTCTTGGTTCTTCCTTTTTGGCATGAATGTTTATTGAATGCTATTTGTTTACGATAGATTGCTCGGAGTGTGGCGGGTAGAATTATCAGGATTATGAGAGCGACTATCTTCATCAAGTAATACCAGGCAAGTCACTTTGATCATACTATCACCTATGTTTTATGCATTGTAGTTCTACCATCCTATGCCCAATTGCATGCTGCCTAGATACTTGGAAACTTTAGTCTAGTTGTAGTATCATGTGGTAGGAACACAACAACCCCGACACTTGGCCCCGGGACGACAATTTCTTAATGCTATGCTTGAGTAGACGGGTTATCGGTTGAGAGTATACCACGAGTGATGCAAGATTGATATAATAATCAAGACCGGACTAAGACAAGATTTTCAAGACCTCGAACGCAATGTAACACTGGGTGAAGGACGGTTGATCGGCTCCCTAGAAAACCCAGTGGATGCCCGGGATGCTGGAGAGGCCATGTCATCCTGCGGAAAGCTTCACCCGGGCTCAAAGAGACGGACGGATATTTTCAAGACCCAAGACTTACCTGCACAGCCACAAGTCATTATGGGCTCTGGCTTGGTTGGACAACGCGGCGACTCTGGACAGGCGGTGCTAGCAGATGTAGACGAACGGTAGGAATGGATGGGCACCGACAGGGATTCAGAGGGACCCGTTGAAAGACCATGTTTTGATCATCCGGTCTTCAAACACCCTGAAGTGCGAGGACAAACCCGGAGGCGATCAAATCTTGTGGGGAACGTGTGCAAAACTCTGCAGAGTACTCAAACCTAATCGATTAGCCGTGTCCACGGTCATGGACAACTTGAGCCGAAGGCATTGAATTTCCCCTGAACTCTCGACACAACTTAATAATGATGTGGGTGTTAACAACTATTCGGGTACGAGAATTGGTTGGCGGAACCATCTCGTTAACAACAAACTATGTAGTAATATTTTGCTTTCAAATCCTTTTGTTGTAGGATAAAACTAGCTTTATGCAAAAAAAACTTAGCTCCACCGGCCAAATATGCATGTAGAGATAGTGATTATTTTACTCCCTCTCTTGATGATTTGCCAGCATATTCAATATGCTGACCTACACGGCTGCAACGTATCATGTTGCAGAGTACTTTTCCGACCAGGAGTGAGGCTACCGTTCTACGCTCAGCGACATGCCCTTGGAGTCGGATGGACTCGTTTACCTGATGCTTCCGCTTAGTCTTCGTTAGATAATCTCATGAGTTGGCCTTCAGCCACTTTATTGTACTCCTTTATTGTAATAAAGTACTCTTTATGAGATTTCGATTAATAAAGCTGTGTGATTGCACTCTTGAATATATACATTATGTACTGTGTGTGTACCAGCATGATCTTGGGATGGTACAGAAACACCAGAGGCTTGACTCGTTGAGTCGGGTCGCTACAGACATGATCCAAATCCACCAACCCAAGTCCGGTCATCACGTGAGATGAGGTGGTTTCAGTGGTGAACATCTCCATGTTGATCATATCTACTATATGACTCATGTTCAACCTTTCGGTCTCCTACGTTCTGAGTCCATGTATGTACATGCTAGGCTCGTCAAGTTTAACCCAAGTGTTCTCCATATGCAAAAGTGGCATACACCCGTTGTATGCAAACGTAGAGTCTATCGCACCGGATCATCACACGGTGCCTCGAAATGACGAACCGTCGCAACGGTGCACACTTGGGGAGAAACCAATTTTATCTTGAAATTTTAGTGAGGGATCATCTTATAATGCTACCGTAGTGCTAAGCAAAATAAATTGCATGAAGGATTAACATCACATGCAAATCATATAAGTGACATCATATGGCCATCATCATCTTGTGCTTTTGATCTCCATCTCCAAAGCACAGGCATGATCTCCATCATCACTGGCATGACACCATGATCTCCACCATCGTGATCTCCATCATCGTGTCGCCATTGGGTTGATGTGCCAACTATGCTTCTACAAGTATTGCTAACTCATAGCGATAAAGTAAAGCAAAAAAGGCACATATTAATTAAAGACAATCCTATGGCTCCTGCCGATTGTCATACTCAACAACATGCAAGTCATGATAATCTATACAAAACATGATCATCTCATACATCACATATATACCATCATGTCTTTGGCCATTTCATATCACAACATACCCTGCAAAAACAAGTTAGACGTCCACTACTTTGTTGTTGCATGTTTTACATGGTTGTTATCGCTAACTAGCAAGAACCATCCTTACCTACAAAAATACACAGTAGTTATATTCAAGTTGCTATTTAACCTTCTACAAGGACTGCCTCTCTAGAATCCGATTCAACTAAAGTGGGAGAGACAGACACCCGCCAGCCATCTTTATGCAACAAGTTGCATGTCAGTCGATGGGACCGTTCTCTTATGCGTGGACGAGTATGGTTGGTCAGGGCAACTTCATACCACAATACCACCGAATCAAAATAAGACTAAGAAAGCAAGCAATCTGAATATCAACGGCCGCAAACACTTTGTACTATACTCATGTATGTTATCTACGCATAGACCTAGCTCATGATGCCAGTGTTGGGGAACGTTAAAAGGGAAACAAAAACTTTCCTACGCGCACCCAAGATCTATCTATGGATATCAACATCTACGAGAGAGGGAGTGCATCTACATACCCTTGTAGATTGCTAAGCGGATGCATATATAACGCAGTTGATGTAGTCGTACACTTCACGATCCAATCGTGATCCGATCTAATATAGCGCTAAACAGACGACACCTCCACGTTCAGCACACGTGCCGATCGATGACATCTCATCCTTCTTGATCCAGCAAGAGAGGAAGGACAAGTAGATGGGATCTCAACCAGCATGACGACATGGTGGAGATGGTGGTGGAGCAATTCTAGCACGGCTTCGCCAAGCGCCTCTGGAACTATGAATGAGGAAGAACGGGACGGAGGGGAGGCCGCAGGGCGTGGGAATTGTTGTGTCCAACCATCCCCCTCTCCTATATTATATATAGGAGGCAAGGGACAGGTTCAGATTGCAGCCCTTGGCCCCTCCTCCAAGGAGGGCTAGCGGCTAGGGTGGAGTCCTCCCTCCACAAACAAGGGAGGAGTCCCCCTCCTCTAAGGCACCTCCGGGGTGCCTTGTCCCTCGGCGACTATTTCCCCAAGCCAATTTCGCCTCTAGGAGATAGTGCCCCTCGCCTAGGGTGGCTAGGGATCCACCACTACAACCCATGTGGGCCTACGGGGCACGTGGACCCCCCCCCGTTGGACACCCGGAACCCTTTTGGAACCTCGGTACACTACCGGTAATGCTCAAAACTTTTCTGGTAGGCAAAATAGGACTTCCCATATAAAACTCTTTACCTCCAGACCATTCCAGAACTCCTCGTGACATTCGGGATCTCATCCAGGACTCCAAACAACATTCGGTTACCAATGTACATATCCCAATACTTATGTAGCATCAATCGAGCGTTAAGCGTGCGGACCCTACGGGTTCGAGAATCATGTGGACATGACCTAGATACCTCTCTAGTTAATAACCAATAGCGGGACCTAGATGCGGATTTTGGTTCCCACATATTCCACAAAGATCATTATCGCTCGAACCATGATGTCAATGATTCACTCAATCCCGTATGCAGTTCCCTTTGTCCATCGGTATGTTACTTGCCCGAGATTCGATCGTCGGTATCTCCATATCTAGTTCAATCTTGTTACTAGCAAGTCTCTTTACCCGTTCCGCAATACAAGATCTCATGGCTAACTCCTTAGTCATAATACTTGCAGGCTTCTTGTGATGTTGTATTATCGAGTGGGCCTAGAGATACCTCTGTGTAATATGGAGTGACAAATCCCAGTCTCAATCCATGCCAACCCAATAGACACCCTTGAAGATACATGTAGAGCATCTTTATAATCACCCAGTTATGTTGTGACGTTTGATACACACAAGGCATTCCTCCGGTGTTAGGGAGTTGCATGATCTCATGGTCATAGGAACAGATACATTGAACATGCACAAAGCGATAGTAATAAACTTAGTCATACGATCAAATTATATTCTTACGGTTTGGGTTGTGTCCATCACATCATTCTCCTAATGATGTAATGACGTTATCAAATGACAACTCATGTCTATGGCTAGGAAAACTTAACCATATTTAATCAATGAGCTAGTCTAGTAGAGGCTTACTAGGGACACTTTGTTGTCTATGTATCCACACATGTATTTGAGTTTCTAATCAATAATTATAGCATGGATAATAAATGATTATCATGAACAAAGAAATATGGTAATAACCAATTTATTATTGCCTCTAGGGGATATTTCCAACAATATTCTATCAATATGCTGCACCATGTAGACACCCACACCAAGATTAGGGTGATGGATCTCGTAGTTGAGACAGTCAGGAGGACAGCTGCAGATCAAAAGAGATCCTACAGATATGCATCGTACATACAGATGTTGATCAATTCCAAGATTGGAAAGAATGCATATCCGCTTGATTGTCCACAGTTTCCACTCCATCCAGAATTTGAACACAATGAAGTTGTGATGGACTCTAGCCATCCTAGTTCACCTTCAGTACGTGTACAGGCTGAGGCAGCAGCAGAGGCAGAGGAAGCCACATCAGCTCTAGCTCCACAGCTGAGGACCAGAGAGGAACAGGTAAATTTTATTATCAGCACCACCCAAGGGATGGAGAAGAACATTACTTATATCTTGCTGGACCAAAAGTGTCTTCAGAGGATGGTGGACACAAAATTCGATGACCTGGAGATCAAGGTGACAGAGTTGACCACATCTATTAATCAACTGAAGCATGAAGTTGATGTCGTGCACACACCTTGCTCCAGCAGTGATGACGATGATGATACGTACCCGATCTGCAACTGTGCCAGTTCCGGAAGCCAGACCGTCCTCATCAGCCCAAGCATCATCTCCATTAGTTCCACCTTCTCCTACACCTCTAATGTCTACACCTCCACCTCAGAGTATGTCTACTGTCGTGGTTTTGTCACGGCAAGATGTCCTCATGAGAGGACTTAGGCGACTTCGTGAGGGGTTAATCGGAATCGAGAGACATGGGTTTACCCAGGTTTGGCCCCTCCGATGGAGGTAAAAGCGCATGTCCTGCTTTGTGTGTATTGATGAAGATGATGATCTCGATTACAAGGGTCCAGAATCGCTAATTCTAGTCTCGAGGGTTTATGATGTGTCTGTCTCTAACAATTTGTTTTGTCCAGACTTAACTTGTCCCTCTTAGGGTGCCATGTCCCTCCTTACACAAGTTGAAGGGGTAGGCTTACATAGAGTCCACCAGGGCAGTGTACATGCTCTGCAGCAGTATGTCGCCGCTGACAACCTCCGCACGATACAGCCGAGCGACCACTCGTCCCCAGCCGTGCTACAGTACGGCTTCCCCATGAGCATATCCGGCGCACGGTGCAACTTTGTGTCGGCCTCCTGGAGGGGCGGCTGCTAGGACTCCCTCATGACCAGCCTGAAGTCGCACATGCCAATTTCTTTGGTGACTGCATCCCGCACGATGCAGTCGAAGGCGACGACGTGAGGGTTGTCGTTGCACGCCTCGAGGAAGCGGGTCTCCCTCTGCAGCTCCTGCGGTTCGGGCCCGGCTCGGGGTGGCTGGCAGCAAGCGAATGCACAGGTCGAAGTGAGGGCACGATTATGTGAGCCACGATGGAGGCAAGCACGGCGGGTCGAAGCGAGGCCAGCTCAGGGGGAGGCGAGCCATCCATAGAGGTGGGCAGTTATCGGCGGCTCGGGCCCGGCTTAGCGGGAGCTGGGCGTGCGTGTGAGGGGAGGTCGCGGCAGCTCGGGTGTATGTGCGGGTGCGATGAGGGCGGGGCACAGCAGTGAGATCAGGGCATGCCTCGAAGGCAAACACAACGGATTGAGGCGAGACCGCGGCATCCAGGTGAGTCCATAGTCGCGCCTGCTTCCAGGTCGGTGCCGGTTTGGCGATCCGTGTGTGTAACTTCCTCTAGGATGAGGCCTTTCTCTTCTCTTTTTTTTTGATTTGTCTTGGTTGTACTCCAAAAGCAATTAGTACTTGAGAAAATATGCTACTTCAACAAATTGATTTGTACAAACGTGTTTGCTTAATGAAAATAATGCTATCGGCTGGTTCTAAGTTGCTGATGTATCATCACTTCGTACTTTGGAATTTCCCATTCGCATATGGATTTTTCCATGATCATAATCACCTTCAATCTGATTGTTAAAGTTGAGGTGCTCCTGTTGGAGTGTACAGATTGATCGCTTCATGACAACCCTTCCAAAACAATCTTCTGCGACGGTATTTTTGTACGCCACTACTGAAACTTTTTCCGTCTTGACTGATGAACTTGGAGTTGACGTAGATCCCTTCATGATGACTCTTCTTCATCTGAACAATCGCTATTTTCTCGGTCCCTAAAGAATCCCCTCCAAAAACAACACCACCGTGCGTGGCCCCACGGTGGGCGTCAACTGTCGTGGTTTTGTCACGTTAAGATGTCCTCGTGAGAGAACTTAGGTGTGAGGCCATCGCAACTAGGTGGTGGCTCGAGAGGGGTTGGTCGGAGTTGAGATACATGGGTTTAACCAGGTTCGGCCCCTTCGATGGAGGTAAAAGCGTATGTCCTGCTTTGTGTGTATTGATGAAGATGATGATCTCGATTACAACGGTGTGAAACCGCTACCTCTAGTCTCGGGGGTTTCTGATGTGTCTATCTCTAATGATTTGTCTTGTCCAGACTTAAGTTGTCCCTCTTGGGGTGCCCTGCCCCTCCTTATATAAGTTATTAAAGGGGTAGGCTTACATAGAGTCCTACTAGGACTTGGATTAGATTCTCTTGAATGCTAATTCGGGTCACGCTTCCCTTGGAGGGAATCTTCTCTTCTTGGGCCTTCTTTGGGATCCGTCCTTCACACCTCTCCATGAGCCTCCTTTCGTTGGCTTGCACACTGCACCCTGGGCTTGGTCGTCCAGGTTAACCCGGCGAGCAGGGTGACCCACGAGCCGCCAGGTATGGGCCGGGCCATACCTCCTGGCCAGTAAAACCAAGGGGTATATCCCCTGCATTAGCCCCAGGTTATCTTGAATTTATTCATGGTAAGCTCATGAAATAAGAATAATAAATATGTTGAGGGACCGGCTTGCTCCATTTGTCGGCTTATTTCAATGAAGTGGCTTCTCGAAAATCCATGTATCTTCTTCATATCAACGAGCCGTCTTCACAATCATCTTGGGAGTCTGTCTTTTGCAATAAAATATTGGGAATAATAACCCATTTGTCGTTGAGTCGGCTTCCAATGTTTTGGCTTGATAAAAAATAGAAATAGGGAAACAATATGATGTTGAGCAGGCTTCCATTTCTTCGACTTTGAAAAAATTGTTAGGAATAAAGAACACCATGTGATGTTGAGCCAGCTTTCGATGATTCACCTCCACTTAAAATTGATCGCTTAAGGATGTTCTTCCTCTCTGTCTTTTTTATCTCCATATTACCTCTAGCCCCCAAGCTCCGAGTTTATCAGTTCATGATGACTTGGCGCTTCGGGTAGAAAAATATCTTTCCTGTGTAGCCCCCAAATGCTGAGTTGTCTTGTGTGCAGCAGCCTGGGACATGTAATTTTCTGATACTTGTAAAGCTTCAGCTAGTGTAGTCCCCAAGGATCGGGCTGTTTTGCTTGCAACAACCCGGGACTTGAACTTAGTTTTGAATGTTGTAGATAGTGATACGTCTCCAAGGTATCTATAATTTTTGGTTGTTCCATGTTGTTATATTATCATTCTTAGATGTTTTATTATCATTTTATAGCATCTTTATATCATTTTGGGGCTAACCTATTGACATAGTGCCTAGTGTTGTTTCTATTTTTTGCTGATTTTTTCCTTAGTAGAAAACCCGTATCAGATGAAGTCAAAATGCCACAAAACTTTATGGAGATTTTTTTTGGACCAGAAGGAAACTTGGAAGCTAAGAATGAGCAGTAGACGAGGCCCAGGGGGCACAAGTCACCAGGGTGCACCCAGGGCCCCTAGCGCAGCCTGGTATCTAGTGGGGCCTTGGGGAACCTCCTCCACCATCTGTGAGATCTATAACTACCCCAATATTCAGAAAACTTTAAAGGAGTCGACGAAAAATCGTTTCAGCCGCCGCAACTTCCAGAGCCACGAAATCCAATCTAGAGCCCGTTCCAGAGAGGAACACGATCACACAGAGGTTCACCATTTTCAATGGTGCTCCTCCGATGATGTGTGAGTAGTTCTATCATACCTACGGGTCCATAGGCATTAGCCATATGGCTTTCTCTCTAGTTTTGTTTATCAATACAATGGTCTCTGGAGATCCATATGATGTAACGCTTTCTTGTGTGGTGTGTTTTTTGGGATCCCATGAATTCTGAGTTTATGATCAGATATATGAAAACATATTCATGCTTGATTATTATAGCCTTGTATTTCTTCTCCGATATTTGGTTTTTGTCTGGCGAACTTGATCTTTTATCTTGCAATGGGAAGAAGTTCTTTGTGATGGGTTCGATCTTGCGGTGCTCAATCTCGGTGACAGAAAGAGACATGACACACATGTATGGTTGCTATCAAGGATAAAATAATGGGGTGTCTATTCCAACATGAATAGATCTTGTCTACATCATGCCATCATTCCTAAGGCACTACCCTCTTTCTCCATGAAGTCAATACACTATATGCATGTTGGATAGCGGTCGATGTTTGGAGTAATAGAAGTAGATGCAGGTAGAAGTCAGTCTACTTCTCTTGGACGTGATGCCTATATACATGATCATTGTCTTGAATATCATCATAATTATTTGCTCTTCAATCAATTGCCCAACATTAATTTGTGTATCCCACCCCCCCCCCCCGTTTGCTATTTTCTTGAGAGAAGCCACTAGTGAAACCTACGGCCCCCGGGTCTACTTCACATTATCTATTTGCAATCTCTACTTTGATATTTGCATTTCTATTTTATTTTCAAAATACATTGCTTCTTTTTATTTGTTATCACTCCTATCTGCATCTATCAATCTATCCTTACTTTACCCACGAGGGATTCACAACCCCTCCACGCGTTGGGTTGCGAGGATTTGCTATTTGTGTGCAGGTGCTGCTTACATAGTCCTGTGGATCTTCCTACTATTTGTGTGCAGGTACCTTGGTTTCATAAATGAGGGAAATACTTGCCGTCTGTGCTACATCACCTTTTAAGCTTGGAGGGAAACCAACGCAATCAGCGAGGAGTCAAGATTTCCGGCACCTTTGCCGGGAAAGATCAAGTCAAGATCTATCAGGTTCCTACACGCAAATCTCATCTCCTTTAAATTACATTATTTTCCATTTGCTTCTCGTTTTCCTCTCACCAACTTCAGAAGAAAAAAAAATCCCTTTTATTTGCCTTCTTTCCGTTTCCCTTTTCTTGCCGGATCTCTTGTTTGCATGATCATTATGTCTTCCTTTACTAGTACTCCTTTGTCACCAGATTTTGAAGTCGTGTGCTTCAAACAGAAACAAGGAGAAAATTTGAAAGATGATTGTTATAGGTTAATGGAATCTTATCGTGTTTGCAATTAAAAAGGAGGTGCAAAGATTTTGCTTCGTACTTTTTATATAGGATTGAACATGCATCACAAAACACTTCTAGATTTTTTCGCTAAGGGAAATTTTGTTGAGATTGATGCTAATGTTGCTTATGAAATAATAAAGGGGATATTGGGGGTTCCGCCATTCAAAAAGGGATTTACTTTCACACAAGAAGGAGTTCAAATAATAGATAAATTGGGGGATCTACACGAAAATTTTGTTGAATTGCAAAAATCTTATGAACCTCTCAAACATATTAGTGGAAACATCAATTGCATGAATACTTTGATTACCTTGTGTAATAAGCATTTGGATATTTTGGATCTTAAGATGGCCTCTATTCCTGAGAATATTGGAAAACATAAAGACACAACAGGGTTTGAGAAAGCTCTTACAAATATAGCAAAAACTAAAGATGACAACACCCGAATCTATGGTATATGCATGGCTAGGGGCGTAGAATGATACCGCTTGTTGAGAGGCAACCCAATGAAAAAATTTATTTTTCGCTTTTGCTTTCTATTCTTGAATGTTTGCACACTTATGATACTGTTATAATCGTGTTTTTTGTGTTTTATTTAGTGTTTGTCCCAAGTAAATCCTTTGGGATCATGTGGGGTGTTAGTTTCTTTAATCCTGTTGAAAAAACGAAAACTTTGGCGTCCAGTAGAAAAAATCCTAAAAATCACAGAAACTTCAAAAGTGTGTGAATATTTTTCACAAGATTAATATACAAATTTCCTACGTTTTCCTAATTTTTCAGTATTTTTCGAGTTACATAATTATGAGTAAAATTCAAATATTTACAAACTATTCTTTTTTAACAGATTACGTTTTGTTTGCGTTATGGGCTTGTTGATGATTCTATGGTTTGTATCGGGGGGTATAAACCAGGGTACAATTAGAATACAGTAGGTATAATGCAAAAACAAAAAATATAGGTTTTCAACAGTACGTAAAGTAAAGTTTGTTTTTCTTATACTAACGGATCTCACGAAAATTTTGTTGAGTTTTGTGTGGGATCATGATGGATGAAAGAATAAGGAGTGATACTAGCCTAAGCTTGGGGATGCCCCATGGCACTCCAAGGTCATATCTAAGGAGTACCTAGCAACTAAGCTTGGGGATGCCCCAGAAGGCACCCCCTCTTTCTTCTAACAAACATCGGTAATTTTACTTGGAGCTATATTTTTATCCGTCATGTATCATGAGTTTTGCTTGGAGCGTCTTGTATCATTTGTGTCTTTGCTTTATTTTTTGGTTCGTTTTTTATAATAAACATTGCTGGACACACCCATTTGAGAGAGATAAATTATGCTATGATTTGTTTGAATCACTCTATATGATTCACTTAAAAAAATTGAGTCATGGAATTGCTCAAGTACTTCACTTATATCTTTTTTAGCACGGTGGCGGTGTTATTTTGAAGAAATTTTCTCTCATGCTTCACGTAAATTATTTCGAGAGTTTCTTAAATTTTGAAGAAATCCTCTTTTGCTTCACTTATATAATTTTGAGAGTTTAAAATTTTAAAGAAACTTGTGCTCTAGTTCTTCACTTATATTTGTTTGAGGGCTTGTTATTTCCAATGGCAATTTGCTTTAAATGAAAATTAGATCCAAAGTGATGAATGTCCTGGAAAGACATAATAAAAACTTTCATGAAGATCATTGGATATTAAACTTGAGTTTTTGCAATATTTTTGGACTATGAAGATAGTAATATGTGAGTTATGTTGATGAGTAATTATGCTCTAGTAGGAATATTGGTGTTCACGTTTGTGATTCCCTAGGCATGCATGTGAAGTCAATAATTACGCTATGAAATTACATACTACTTGTGTTGCATTATTCCGTGTTACTTATGTTTAATGTTCACTTATGATGATTTTTGTTCCTTGGTTGGGCACTTCTCAATCTATTTGCTAGCCCTCACTTGTACTAAGCGGGAATACTGTTTGTGCATCCAAATCCTAAACCCAAAGTTGCGCCAAATGAGTCGAGCATACCTACCTATATGAGGTATTTCAACTTCGTTCCAAGTATATTTGCAAGTGCCAACTCTAATGTTAAAAATAAATTTCTGTTTTGTGTGCCCTTACCGCTCATGAAGCGGCGAGGGGTGGTCAGTATCTTCCATTTTAAATAGGTTATTCTCAAAATGAGTGTTTATTCACTTGTAGTTGCATGAGAGTATGGTGGTAATAGGGATGCCCAGTCCCAAAGTGGAAAAAACAATTATTTTATGTTGTCAAATAATAAATTCATTAGAAATTATTACTATGGATGGTACCCGTGGATACGCCTAGCCGTGGAATGTGAAAGAATGGTCGAAAAAGGAATAAACTTTATTTTTAGTTTGGGAACAGCCTATAATTTGTTTAGCATGTAGGATATTGAAAATTCTTAGTCGTTTTGGTTGATAGTAAAAACATACCACCCAAAAAACATTATCTCTAAGTTTTTCACTCTCAGCTCTCGCGCCTCTACAAATCCCTCCTTCCCTCTGCGAAGGGTCTATCTATTCACTTTATGCAGTTTTAATTTTTTTAATTTGATTCTCCATCTTCTCTTTTAAAGCACCAACTAAGGAACACCATTATCATACTTGAGCATTGGGTGTAGTTAATATTTGAGTGTGTTGCATGAATGGATCAATGATAGAGCATGATGGGATAGGGATAACGTTATTTAGCGTTGATATTTTGAAAGACTTGGTTGCTTGTTGATATGCTTGAGTATTGAGCTTTTCATGTCAAACTATAGACTATTGTTTTGCATCATCTACAAGTCAATATGTCCAAGCTAAAAGAAAAATAATATGATGAATATGAGAGGCACCATTCCACATCAAAAATTCTGTTTTTGTCATTTACCTACTCAAGGACGAGCAAGAATTAAGATTGGGGATGCTAATACGTCTCCAACATACCTATAATTTTTTATTGTTCCATGCTGTTATATTATCATTCTTGGATGTTTTATGATGATTTTATAGCAAATTTATATCATTTTACGGGACTAAACTATTGACATAGTGCCTAGTGCCAGTTGGTGCTTTTTGCTGTTATTTTCCTTCGCAAAAAATCCATATCAGATCAAGTCAGAATGCCACGAAAATTTATGGAGATTTCTTTGGACCACAAGGAAACTTATGACCCAAGAATGAGTAGCAGACGAGGCCCATGGGGCCCATTAGACACCAGGGCGCGCCCAGGGCCCCTAGTGCGTCTTTGTATCTAGTGGGGCCCTCGGGCACCTCCTCCACCGCCTCTGAGCTCGATAAATACCCAAATATTCAGAAAACCCTAAAGGAGTCGACGAAAAATCGTTTCAGCCGCCGCAAGTTCCAGAGCCACAAAATCCAAACTAGAGCATGTTCCAGAGAGGAATGGGATCACGGAGGGGTTCACCATCCTCATTGGTGCTCCTCCGATGATGCGTGAGTAATTCATATCAGACCTACGGGTCTGTAGGCAGTAGCTAGATGGCTTTCTCTCATTTTGTTTCTCAATAAAATGGTCTCTCGGAGATACATATGATGTAACTCTTTCTATTGCGGTGTGTTTGTTGGGATTCGACGGATTGTGAGTTTATAATTAGATCTATGAAAACATATTCATGCTTGATTATTATAGCCTTGTATTTCTTCTCTGATATTTGGTTTTTGTCTGGCTAACTTGATCTTTTCTCTTCCAATGGGAAGACATGCTTTACGATGGGTTCAATCTTGCGGTGCTCAATCTCAGTGACAGAAAGAGACATGACACGCATGTATCCTTGCTATCAAGGATAAAACGATGGGGTCTATTCCTACATGAATAGATCTTGTTTACAACATGTCATCGTTCTTAAGGCATTACTCCGTTTCTTCATCAACTCCATACACTAGATGCATGCTGGATAGCGATCGATGTGTGGAGTAATAGAAATAGAAGCACGCAAAATTCGGACTACTTGTATTGGACGTGATGCCTATATACATGATCGTTGTCTTGAATATCATCATAATTTTTTTCTCTTCTATCTATTGCCCAACATTAATTTTTCTATCCACCGTTTTCTATTTACTAGAGAGAAGCCACTAGTGAAAACTACGGCCCCCGGGTCTACTTCACATCATCTATTTGCAATCTCTATTTTGCTACTTGTGTTTTTACTTTATTTGCTCTTTTATTTTCATATTTATATTATCAAAAAACCCAAAAATACCTTGATGTGTTCTATTTTCTATCACTCATCTTTGTATCTATCAATCTATCCTTACTTTACCCACGAGGGATTGACAACCCTTCCACGCGTTGGGTTGCGAGGATTTGTTATTTGCGTGGAGGTTCTTCTTACATAGTCTTGTGGATATTCCTAGTGGATTGATACCTTGGTTTCATAACTGAGGAAATACTTGTTGTCGTTGTTCTACATGATCCTTTAAGCTTGGAGGAAAACCAACGCAATGAGCGAGGAGTCAGATAGCTTTGAGAAATCTGGGCAGTCCATCTGAGTCCCGATTTAAAAAATTGATTTTTTTCTTTTCACATGTGTAGCCCCCAAGGGGTGACTTATCGGTATGTGATGGGACGGATCTTCAATTTGGATCTCATAATATGATAAATAGTTGAATATTGTAGCCCCAAGTGCCGGGTCGCCTGCCTGCAGCGACTTGGGACTTTAGAAAATTTGATCTGAGCAGTGTAGCCCCCAAGTGTCGGTTGTTTGCTTGCGGTGACTCGGGACTTACATGTACTTCTCTTTTGAAAATAAAAACACCATATGATGTAGCCCCCAAGTATCAGGTCGTATGCTTGTAGGGACTTGGGACTGTGTGAGAATAATATAACCCATCATAATGCACTTCAGAAGTTCGCTTGAACTTGAATGAATCCTTGACTGTGGTTGTAATGCAACCCGGTAATTGTTGTCTGCATGAATATCCTGGAATAATGCCTTTGTTCTTCAAACAAAATCCCTGCCTGTGGTTATGGTGCAACCCGGCAAATATATGTTTGAGAAATCCATAAGTGTTGTAGTTTACTACAAGCACAAGTTGAAGAAATCCAAGAGCCGGTCAATTTAGATGACCTGGCATTCTAAGTGATGGGACACCTCAGCAATATGTAATATGCAGCTCAGCAATATGTGAGAAACTCACTTTTCAAGAATATTTATTTCTCCTGAGCTAGTTTGAGAAAACCCCAATCATTTAATACTTGTTACGATAAACCATGATGAAAATCCGGCCAGTTTGGCTCTCAAAGATTTAATTGCTCCTCCAGAAGTTTATGTTGTAACTGGGTTTGAAGACCGGCATGATATGTATGTATAATGCATGATGCAATGTTGCAATGCAAGATGATGCATGTATATGGTAAGAGAATAAAAAAGTGACAGTCTTCGAGACTCGAATCTTACTTCAATGAAACTAGCATGATAGCCATTTGTGTATCATAGCTTTCTGTAACTCAGCCCTCACATGACCAAATCATTGTTTTAACGTGATAAGTTCAGACATGACTTATCGATAGTACACGAGTTCGTAGTAGCAGCTTGCCAAGAGGCGCGCTTAACAAAGTTTCAAGGAAGGTGGCTCATGAGGCCAGAGAGTATCCTCTCTTTCTGTTTTGCCGGCTCTCATGTGACACAAGCGTGTTTCAACCTGGATAAGTTCAGGGTCCCTAAGGATTGACTTACCGTGAGTACATGGGGTCACCTTGTTCGGAGAAGCATCTTGCAAACAGCGGGTTTAACCATAATTGTGGCATTTTTGCTGGGTTAAGAGGGTCAGAAAGCTAAACTCAATGAGTTGAAAGCCCCCAAGTAACCAATGTATTGTCGCATTGTGCAGGGTTAAGAGGGTAAGAAAGTTGAACTCGATGAGTTGGAAGCCCCCAAGTGACCAATGTATTGTGGCATTGCGCCGGGTCAAAAAGTAAGAAAGTTAAACTCGATGAGTTGTAAGCCCCCAAGTGACCAATGTATTGTGGCATTGCATCGGGTCAAGAGGGTAAGAAAGCTAAACTCGATGAGTTGGAAGCCGCCAAATGACCCATGATCCAGATTTAACAGGATACCCCTGTTTATACTGTGCATCATGGTGACTAGTCATCTTTGGTAACCTTACTTTTCGCCGTAAGGCAGGATACCCATGTTTGAACTGCGCATCATGATAGAAAGTTCTCTTTGGCAACCTTTAATGTTTTTCCAACAAGGAAGCAGCCCCAGGACTGGGTTATCTTCCTTACAATGACCCGGGGTTCTTGTATTTGTTGAAATCAACCAAATTTTTCGAGCCATGTCTGTGCAGCCCCCGAGTCTAAAGTCGACTTCGAGGTGGTGGCTTGAGAGTCTTCGTACTTGGCTGTAGAATAAGCCGGTGTAAAGTGGATAGCTTGAATGATGAATTTTGTTGCAGCTGGAGACAATATGGCAAGTTGATGATCTTCATGATGCTCCAATGTTGTTGAAGGAGACGGACCACGGGGGCAACTTGTGTACATCCGTAGGACGGCTCGAGCGAGCAGGTGCGACACCAACGTGTTGATATAGACCGTACCACGGGGGCGGCGACTTGAGTGAGTCCATTGGGTGGCTCGTACGGGTGTATGTAGCCTCGGTTTGTTGATGTAGACGTGGGAGTCAGCCGCGGCACTAGAAACCTGTGAGGACAGCAAACCGGCCCTGACATTGTGAGCTGACACGAATGGCTAGTAAGTTGTAGCGTAATAAGCCGACGCGGACAGCGAGTCGCCCGTGGCGTTATGTGCCGGCGCAGACGGTGAGTCAACCATAGCGTTGTAAGCCGGCTTGGATGGCGAGTCGGCCGTGGCATTGTATACCGGCGCGGACGGCGAGTCGGCCGTGGCATCGTATATCGGCGCAGATGGCGAGTTGGCCACGTCATTTGTAAGCCGACATGAACGGCGACTCGGCCGCGACATTTGAAAACCGGCATGGGCAGCTTGTCTACCACGTCATTTATAAACTAGCGCGAACGGCGAGGGGGCGAGGCATAGATCGCCGGCGTGGACGCGTGACTCCATGGAGCAGCACAGCTACACCGAACACCATTGCAGAATGATGCTGACACGCGCTCCATATCCGCGGTATAATGCCATCTTTGTAATAGACAATTATCCTACGTAAAAATATCACATGCTAAAGTATTTTTTAAGGAATTTAAAATATACTGATAAAATAAGGTGGATATCACCTCGTATTATTGTCGAATGAGTGCAGACACTGGTGCTTGATGACACTGAATATGGTACAAACGAAAAAGACAACCGATATACCTCTAATAGATATACCTCTAACAGTTGTCTTAATGGCCTTGTTTCATTTACTCTTCACTCCTAAGGCTGGCCATAGTGGGGGTATCATAGCTAGTGTCATAGTCTTGGGACTAGCAAAGATGCTGATGTGGCAAGTAATTAAAGAAGAGAGAGGGTTAGAGTAACATAGGTAGATAGTTTATCATGTTAAATGCTATGCTACTATGTATCATGCACGTCAATACATGAGATCACCTATAATACTAGTTTATGATACTATGCATTATGAAGGTAGTATCATACAATAGTAACATATGCATGATACTACTGTATGTTACTCCGCACTATGAGCAGCCTAAGGCTCGCCATAGTGGGAGTAACATATAGTAGTATCATGCATATGATAATATTGTATGATACTACCTTTAAAGTGCATAGTACCATAAACTAGTATCATAGGTGATCTTATTTATTTCCATGCAAGACACAAAGTAGCATTGCATTTAACATGATACGGTATCTACCTACCTGGTATTTTTGTCGGATAAGTGCAGACACTGGTGCTCGATGACACTGAATATGGTACAAATGAAAAAGACAACCGATATACCTCAAACAGTTGTCTTAATGGCCTTGTTTCATTTACTCTTCACTCCTAAGGCTGGCCATAATGGGGGTATCATAGCTAGTATCATAGTCTTGGGACTAGCAAACATGCTGATGTGGCAAGTAATTAAAGAAGAGAGAGGGTTAGAGTAACATAGGTAGATACCGAATCATGTTAAATGCTATGCTACTATGTATCATGCATGTCAATAAATGAGTTCATCTATAATACTAGTTTATGATACTATGCATTATGAAGGTAGTATCATACAATAGTAACATATGCATGATAATACTGTGTGCTACTCCCCACTATGAGATTCCTGGAGTATCACATAGGAGCCAGTCTAGGGACTTGTGATGCCTTGATTGCTTGATCCATGTGACCTTTCTTGCATTACAAGGGAAGGGAGCCACAATTTTCTCACGCGTTGAATTCTCTCTCTCCCCCTATTTATGAGTTGTGATGAATCTCGCTTATTTCTTTTCTCCTCAAAATCTGGTTAGAGGCCTTAAAAGCTCACAGCAGCCCTTGGCTGTTTGCAGTCACCACGCCGGGACACTCTCAACAGAATCCCAACTCCCGCTTCATAACATCAGGCAAGCAGCACCGCTCGCGCTCGCAGAAGTGGGGCTCCGGTATCTGTTCCGCGGCAACTTTGCAGTAGCGAGCAGCAGGGGGGTGAACCCCGACCATTTTTGCATCGTCTGGCGTTCCGAGCACCCAAATAGTCCCAAGATGGGAGAGCTCCTCGGGGCAGTGCGCCATGTCCACCAGGGCAGTGTCCACGCCCTACAGCAGCAGTTGGAATGTGAAACTTCCTTTAAAATGATCATTAGATTACATGTACAAGCTATATATAGGAGGGAACCCCACGTTCTATACATGTGGCTGTAGTGGCCAACATGGGTCTACCCTAGATCCTATTGTTATGGTACACATGATGTTACAAGAGTATCAAACACCCCCTTAGCCGGAACACCATTGGGTAGGATCTTCAGGCTGTATCGAAAATCTGTAAAAACAGAAGATGGTAGTCCCTTGGTGAAGACGTGTGCAAACTGTGAACTGGAAGGCACACGAAGAATGCGAACTTCGCCAAGACCACCCGATCGCGGACGAAGTGTAGGTCAATATCAATGTGTTTTGTGCGCTGATGTTGCACCGGATTGCTGGCGAGGTAGGAGGCACTGATGTTGTCACAATAAACAATAGTGGCTCGTGTGGGAGGGACCTGCAACTCATGGATAATTTGGTGCAACCAACAAGATTCAGCCACACAGTTTGCCACGCCACGATACTATGCTTCGGCACTGGAGCAAGAGATGGTAGGCTGCCTCTTGGAGGACCAGGAGACAAGGTTCGAGCCGAGGAACACACAGAAGCCAGAAGTGGACTTACGGGTATCGGGGCAACCAACCCAATATGTATCGGTGTAGGCAATGAGATCCCTCGAGGAAGACTTATACAGCTGAAGACCATAGTGGGAAGTGCCCTGTAGGTATCTTAGAATGTGTTTTACAAGTTGCATGTGACTATCGCATGGAGCATGCATGAATAAGAAGACTTGCTGAACGGCATAGGCTATATCGGGCCGAGTGAGAGTGAGGTATTGGAGAGCTCCGGCAAGGCTTCGGTATTTGGTGGGATTAGATAGGAGGTGGCCGTCATGGAATGAGGCCTTGGAGCTAGTGTCGATGGGTGTTGATACTGGTTTGCAGTTTAGCATCTTGGCGCGTTTGCGGATCTCTACTGTGTATTGTTGTTGGCCTAGGAAGAGACCCGAAGTGTTCGTGGTGACGTTGATGCCCAAGAAGTGATGTAGACGGCCAAGATCTAACATGGAAAATTCTGATCTAAGGGATGTGATGATGGAGGCTAGGATGTCGGGTGAGCTAGCCTTGAGAATAATGTCCTCAACGTAGACTAGCAAGTAAGCAAGATGGTTGTCGCGTTGCAGAATGAAGAGAGAGGTGTCACTCTTTGAAGCCATGAAACCCAAGGACAATAGAAAAGCTTGGAACCGAAGGAACCATGTGCGTGGAGCTTGTTTGAGGCCATATAAGGATTTGCTAAGAAGACAGACATGATCTGGCCGAGAAGAATCCACAAAACCTACCGGTTGGGAGCAATACACCGTCTCATGGAGGTCACCATGCAAAAATGAATTCTTGACGTCGAGATGGTGAATTGGCCAGGACTGAGAGGTGGCAATGTTGAGCATTGATACGTCTCCAACGTATCTATAATTTTTGATCGTTCCATGCTATTATATTATCAACTTTGGATGTTTTATATACATGAATATGCGATTTTATACTATTTTTGGGACTAACTTATTGACCTAGAGCCCAGTGCCAGTTCCTATTTTTTCCTTGTTTTTGACCTTTCTCAGATAGGAATATCAAACGCAGTCCAAATGGAATAAAACTTTTGCAATGATTTTTTTTGGACCAAAAGAGACCCCCGAAGCTTTGGAAGAAGGCCAGAAGAGCCACGTGGGAGTCACGAGCCCGGTAGGCGTGCCCTACCCCCCCGGGAAGGCCTAGCAGGCTCGTGACCTCCTCGTGGGCCCAACTAACGTAATTCCATCGCCATAAATTCCTATAAATACATAAACCCCCAAAAAGAAACCTAGATCGGGAGTTCCGCCGCCGCAAGCCTCTGTAGCCACCAAAAACCAACCGGGAGCCCGTTCCGGCACCCTGCCGGAGGGGGAATCCATCTCCGGTGACCTTCGTCATCACCCCGGTGATCCCCATGATGAGGAGGGAGTAGTTCTCCCTCGGGGCCGTGGGTATGTACCAGTAGCTATGTGTTTGATCTCTCTCTCTCTCTCGTGTTCTTGAGATGTCTTGATCTCGATGTACCGCGGGCTTTGCTACTATAGTTGGATCTTATGATGTTCTTCCCTCTCTCCCTTCTTGTAATGAATTGACTTTCCCCTTTGAAGTTATCTTATCGTATTGAGTCTTTAAGAACACTTGATGTATGTCTTGCACGTGTCTATCTGCGGTGACAATGGGATATTCATGTGAGTACTTGATGTATGTTTTGGTGATCAACTTGCGGGTTTCGTGACATCGGGAACCTATGCATATGGGTTGGCACACGTTTTGACTCTCCGGTAGAAACATTGGGGCACTCTTTAAAGTTCTATGTGTTGGTTGAATAGATGATTCTGAGATTGTGTGATGCATATCATATAATCATGCCCACGGATACTTGAGATGACAATGGAGTATCTAGGTGACATTAGGATCTTGGTTGATATGTGTCTTAAGGTGTTATTCTAGTATGAACTCTAGGATAGATTCAACGGAAAGAACAGCTTCGTGTTATTTTACTACGGACTCTTGAATAGATCGATCAGAAAGAATAACTTTGTGGTGGTTTCGTACCCAACAATAATCTCTTCGTTTGTTCTCCACTATTAGTGACTTTGGAGTGACTCTTTGTTGCATGTTGAGGGCTAGTTATATGATCCAATTATGTTATCATTGTTCTGAGAACTTCACTAGTGAAAGTATGAACCCTAGGCCTTGTTTCCACGCATTGAAATACCGTTTGTGCTCACTTTTACTATTAGTTACCTTGCTGTTTTTATATTTTCAGATTACAAAAACCTATATCTACTATCCATATTGCACTTGTATCACCATCTCTTTGCCGAACTAGTGCACCTATACAACTTACCATTGTATTTGGTGTGTTGAGGACACAAGAGACTCTTTGTTATTTGGTTGCAGGGTTGCTTGAGAGAGACCATCTTCATCCTACGCCTCCTGTGGATTGATAACCTTAGGTCACCCACTTTAGGGAAAATTACTACTGTCCTTACAAACCTCTGCACTTGGAGGCCCAACAACGTCTACGAGGAGAAGGTTGCATAGTAGACATCAAGCTCTTTTCTGGCGCCATTGCCGGGGAAGTAGCGCTTGAAGGTATATCTTTAGAACTTGCAATTGAATCTTTTAGTTTCTTGTTTTATCACTAGTTTAGTCTATAAAATAAAACTAAAAAAATGGAATTAAGGTTGCCTCATATGCTTCATATTTTTAATGTCTTTTGTGAAAATGATGGAAGTGAAAATTGTGATTAAGTGCTAAAAGAAGAATTACATAGAATGCTTGGCATAAAATATGTGAATGATGAGCATGATTGCAATGTTGTTAGTATGAATTATTTGAATGCCCATGATGCTAATGATATGCAAAGCCACAAGCTTGGGGATGCTATGTTTGATGAAGATGATCTTTTTAGTTCCCCCACTTTAAATGATCAAAATTATTATGATGAAAGCATGCCCCTATCTATGATGATTATTGTGATGATACTTATGCTATAAAGAATAATGATAAAAAACTTGTCACAATTAGGAGTACCCTCTTACTGAACATTACTCTTTTAATGTGGAAACAATTCGTAGTGTTCAAGTCTTTTACGATACTCCCACTACTATTGATGAGAATAAATTTCCTTATGTGGAGAGTAGTAAAATTTCTATGCTTGTAGATCATGAAAAGAATGCTTTAGGTGCTGGTTATATTGTTGAATTCATTCATGATGCTACTGAAAATTATTATGAGAGAGGATCATATGCCTCTACATATTGCAATAACATCAAGTTTCCTCTGTATGTGTTGAAATTTTTGAAGTCATGCTTGTTTTGCCTTCCTATGCTAGTTGATTCTTGCTCCAATAAATTGTTTGTTCACAAATTACCTATGCATAGGAAGTGGGTTAGACTTAAATGTGCTAGTCATATGCTTCATAATGCTTCCATTATGTTTCAATCATTATCTTTTATGTGAGCATCATTGAAATCATCATGCCTAGCTTGAAAGGCATTAAAGAAAAGCGCTTGTTGGGAGATAACCCAATATGTATCCTTACTGTTTTTGTGTGTTCAAATGATTAGTCTACTGTATTAATCATGTTTCATAGCTTTTATTTCAAGATAGTGTCAAGTAAAGCCTTTATGATTAGTTTGGGTGATAGTTGTTTGATCATGCTGAAAAAGACAGAAACTTTGTGCTCACGAAATCATTTCTACTTTCGATCCAGAGAGTGATTTTAGGTTGATTATTTTTGCTTCTGATTTATATACAAATTGCCTTAATTTTCATAATTGTTTCAGAATTTTTTGAGGTGCATAAGTATGGTTATTATTCAGATCATTACAGACTATTCTGTATTTGACAGATTGTGTTTTCAATGCATAAGTTTGCTTGTTTTGGTGTTTCCATAGATTATATTGAGTAATATAAATTGTGGAAATAGTAAGATACAGTAGTAATTTTGTGAAAATGATTATGAGTCTTGTTTTGATAGTACCCAAGTGATTGATTTGCCCGTTATCATACTAACCCATCTCACGAAGTTCCGTTAAGTTTTGTGTTGTGAAGTTTTCAAGTTTTGGGTAGAGTTTCAATGGACTATGGAACAAGGAGTGGCAAGAGACTAAGCTTGGGGATGCACAAGGCACCCCAAAGACATATTCAAGGACACCAAAGAGCCTATGCTTTGGGATGCCCCGGGAAGACATCCCCTCTTTCGTCTTCAATCCATCGGTAACTTTACTTGGGGCTATATATTTATTCACCACATGATATGTGTTTTGCTTGGAGCGTCATTTTATTTTATTCGTACTTGCTTGCTGTTATTTATATTAATGTTTTGAATCACTTAGTTCAATAAAAATGTCAAGGATAGCCTTTACCATGCTTAATTTGCAAGTTTAGGAGTTGCTGTTCCAAAACAGAAAGTTTGCTTGTAGTGCCAAAATTCCCTAGAATTTTCTGTATGTCAGAATAACTTGAAATTTGGACACAGTATGCTCTTATAAGTTATATACAGCATGGAATTTGTTCAGATTTTTTGGAGTTAATTAAGTATGGATCTTGCTGCATTCTTCACAGACTGTTCTGTTTAGGCAGATTGCTGTTATTTTTGCATTGTTCGCACATGTTTCCTTGTTTAATGATTCCATTTGAGGATGGGAGTTTTAAATATGCAGAGGCATTTAGTATGCAATGTCGAATAATGATTTTAGTGATTTGCTACAGTAGAGGATGATAAAGTTTTGCATTTATTTATATTAACCTATCGCACGAGTTCTTGTTGAGTTTATTGTGGATGAAGTTTTTAAGATTTCGGAAACCATCATATCAGAGGAATTAAGGAGACACAAACAGCTCAAGCTTGGGGATGCCAAAGACACACCCAACCCATATTTCAAGAAGTCTCAAGCATTTAATCTTGGGGATGGCCCGGTTGGCATCGCACCTTTCTTCTTCAACAATTATCAGTTAGTATCGGTTGAACCTAAGTTTTTTGCTTCTTCACATGATTCGTGCTATCCTTGAAGTGTCATTTTATTTTGTTTGAATAAGGTACTTAAGATCTGAAATTATTAGATGGGAGAGTTGATGACCCACAAGTATAGGGGATCAATCGTAGTCCTTTAGATAAGTAAGAGTGTGGAACCCAACGAGGAGCAGAAGGCTCTGATAAACGGATTTCAGCAAGGTAATAACTGCAAGCACTCAAAGTAGCGGTAACAAGTGATTGTGTAGCGAGGTGAAACGTAGCGAGCAAAAAGTAACAAGTAACAAGTAGTAGAAACGGTGCAGCAAGTGGCCCAATCCCTTTTGTAGCAAGGGACAAGCCTGAACAAAGTCTTATAGGAGGAAAAACGCTCCCGAGGACACACGGGAATTTCTGTCATGCTAGTTTCATCATGTTCATATGATTCGCGTTCGTTACTTTGATAATTTGGTATGTGGGTGGACCGGCGCTTTGGTACTGCCCTTACCTGGACAATCATCCCACTTATTATTAACCTCTCTCTCAAGCATCCGCAACTACAAATGAAGAATTAAGACAAAGTCTAACCATAGCATTAAACTAGTGGATCCAAATCAGCCCCTCACGAAGCAACGCATAGACTGGGGTTGAAGCTTCTCTCACTCCAGCAACCCATCATCTACTTACTACTTCCCAATGCCTTCCTCTAGGCTCAAATATGGTGAAGTGTTATGTAGTCGACGTTCACATAACACCACTAGAGGAAAAGACAACATACATCATATCAAAATACCGAACGAATATCAAATTCACATGACTATTATTAACATGACTTATCCCATGTCCTCAGGAACAAAAGTAACTACTCACAAGACATAATCATAATCATGACCAGAGGTGTAATGAATAGCATCAAGGATCTGAACATAAACTCTTCCACCAAGTAATCCAACTAGCATCAACTACAAAGAGTAATCAACACTACTAGCAACCTTACAAGTACCAATCTGAGTTGCGAGACGAAGATTGGTTACAAGAGATGAACTAGGGATTGGAGAGGAGATGGTGATGATGAAGATGTTGATGAAGATGCCACCCCTCCGACGAGAGAGTGTTGGTGATGATGATGGCGGCGATTTCCCCCACCGGGAGGGAAGTTTCCCCGGCAGGATCGTCCTGCCGGAGGTCTAGATTGGATCTGCTCAAGTTCCGCCTCGTGGCGGCGGAGAAACCACGAAAAAGCTCCCTCTTGATTTTTTTTCCAGACCAGGATGCTTCATATATCAAAAGAGGGGGGCTAGTGGGCCTTCAGGCAGCCCACAAGCTTGCCCACCGCCACCAAGGGGTTGTGGCGGAGTGGGGGCTTGTGGGGCCCTGGTGGCCCCCCTCCGGTAGTTCTTTCGCACAGTATTTTTAATATATTCCAGAAAAATCCACGTATATTTTCAGGGCATTTGGAGATGTGCAGAATAGTGGACTAGGATTTGCTCCTTTTCCAGTCCAGAATTCGAGCTGCCTGAATTCTCCCTCTTCAAATAAAACCTTCCAAAATAAGAGAGAAAATGCATAAATATGGTACCACAAGTAATATAACAGCCCAAAAAGCAATAAATATCAACATGAAAGCATGATGCAAAATGGACGTATCAACTCCCCCAAGCTTAGACCTCGCTTGTCCTCAAGCGAAAATCAAGTTCCATAAACATGTCCACATGTTTGGGGACGAAGGTGTCGATAAAACAAAATACGGACATGAGGGCATCATGATCACACATAGAACAGCAATACATCATAAAGATTCTTATGGGAAAGTAACAATTCCTTCACAAAGCAAAGCATGAAGCAAAAAACCTTACCGAGAAGTAACCAAGAATAGTCCATAGTCACTGAAGCAATTGCAATTTATCACAACATCAAGAGTCAAATAAGAGCTTGTAAGGCAAACCCACATACTCAATCATCTATTTCCACAATTGTTAGAACTCACGTGGTACTCATGGTGTCAAAGTTTCAGCTGGACACAGAGGAAGATAGGTGCTTATAGTTTTTCCTCCCAACAATTTACCTCAAGGGTAAAGTCAACAATTATAAAGCATGTGTACTCAACTCCAAGTTGATATATGAATATAGATCTTTCCTAAGCATGTGTCGGTAGCCAAGACAAAGGCAAAAAGGGAATTGGTGATGATCACCACGACTCTTACAAGGGTAAAAAGTAAAGGTACAAGATAGGCCCTTCGCAGAGGGAAGCATAGGTTGTCATGCGCTTTTGAGGTTTGAATGTGTGTCCTCTTAGTGCGGAGGAACGTCACTTTATATTACCTCCTGTGACAAAGAACTTTATTATGCAGTTTGTCGCTTTTATGTCTTCCTCATCACAGGTTCGTACAAAGTTTATTTTCCACACACTAATAGATCATACATATTACAGAGAAATTTTTATTTCTTGCACCGATGACAACTTACTTGAAGGATCTTATTCAATCCATATGTAGGTATGGTGAACTCTGATGGCAAAACTGGTTGGAGGTTTATGGATGCACAAGTAGTATCTTTACTTGGTGCGGGAGTTTTGGCTAATATGAGGTGGAAGCAATCGTCACATGCTAAGGGATCTCTAATCATATAACATTGTTTGGAACCAAGCAAACACAATTCATTATGTTGTCTTCCTTGTCCAACATCTACTCCTAGGCATGTAATAGTTTGGTGAGCGCTCACAATTGTAAAAAGTGTCTAAGATGATATATTTATATGTGAACCTCTCTTTGCTTATTATTTCTTATTAATTGCAACAATGACTAATGTCTATGTTGATTTATTCTCAACAAGTTTCAATCATCACACGTGTCATAAGTGAAGTTATCAATTTCCATAAGATCATCTCATGATCTTTCATGCTATCGTTCTTTTCATACTTTTTGATCATGGCACAAAGCAAAGCCCTTAACTAAGAAACTCTTTATTATATAGCTTGTAAGCTCGAATACATCGGGGGAGAGACAAAAGCAAAAGACTCAAACTAAAAACTAAAGACTTATTCCTCTAAAAGAAGAAATAAAAACTGAAAAGGAAAAAACTAAAACAAAGGTAAAAGCAAAAGATATAAAGGTGATATGATACCAGGGCAACTCCCCAAGCTTGGCAGAAGCCAAAGGGATTGCCCATACCAATGCTTAGTTGTCTTCCTTTGGTGGTGATGGTGGTGTTGTTGTCGCAGTCTTGAGCTTGTCTAATTTCCACTTGAGCAAAAAGTTCTGCTCCCTTAGATCGTCATTTTCCTCCTCAAGTTTCAAAACTCTATGGCAAAACTCCTGCTTACTCTCCTGCAAGAAACGAGAAGGGATAAACAAGGTCTTAGGCTTCTTCCTATGGTCAGGGAGGCTTGACTTCTTGAACTCCACATGGGTGTTTGTAGGTTGAGGTAGAGGAGCCTCCTCTTCATCGGAACTCGTTTGCTCCTTCCCTTTGGGCTCATAGTCCTCTTCCTCATCAGTGGTCCAGCCATATGGTTCCAAGTCCCCATTAATCCTAGATTTAGCATGATCATCGACCACACAGATCTCTTCTTCTGAATCTTGAAAAGACATCTTGACCTAAATCTGCGGCAGACAACAAGCTCGAAACGAAAACACAGGAAAAATGCGCGATACGGAGATCAAAACCTTCGGGCGACTATATATTGAATATTTCTGGGCCAGAAGGAGTCCTCCGCAAGAAAACGGAGTCCGGGAGGCACACGAGGTGCCCACAAGCTTGCCCACCGCCACGAGGGGTGTGGTGGCGGGGTGGGCCCTTGTGGCTGCCTTGTTTGCTCTCCGGACTGCTTTTTATTTTTCTAATTTTCCAAAAAATCCAAAACTGAGGAAATTTCCTATCGGAAAAGTATCGGAGTCCAATTTCTTGCCGAAACTGATACATCTTCGTTTTCAAGGTCTTAAACAGGCTGATAAACATCCCTTATGTACTCCTGTGGAGTTATGACATTGATGATATTGTTCTCAACATTTATGGGAGTACCAGAGATGTAATGCTTGATTCTTTGCCCATTTACCACTCTAGGAAAATTTCCTTCCGTGTTATTGATTTTGATGGCACCGGAACGATATACTTCCTCGACAACATAGGGACCTTCCCATTTAGATAGAAGCTTGCCTGCAAAGAATCTCAAACAAGAATTGTATAGCAAGAAATAATCACCTACATTGAACTCTCATTTCTGTATTCGTTTTTCGTGAGATCTCTTAACCTTTTCCTTGAACAACCTGGCATTCTCATATGCCTGGGCTCTCCATTCATCTAACGAGCTGATATCAAACAACCGCTTCTCACCGGCAAGTTTGAAATCAAAGCTGAGCTCTTTGATTGCCCAATAAGCTTTGTATTCCAGCTGAAGAGGTAAATGACAGGCCTTACCGTAAACCATTTTATACGGTGAAATGCCCATGGGATTCTTATAAGCAGTCCTATAAGCCCATAGTGCATCGTCAAGTTTGCTTGACGAGTTCTTTCGAGATCTGTTGACGGTCTTTTCTAGGATCAACTTGATCTCCCTATTACTCAACTCCACTTGACCACTAGACTGAGGATGATAAGGAGATGCAACTCTATGGTTGACATCAAACTTAGCTAGCATCTTGCGGAAAACACCATGAATGAAGTGTGAACCGCCATCAGTCAGCAAGTATCTAGGGACTCCAAATCTTGGGAATATGACTTCTTTAAGCATCTTAATAGAGGTGTGGTGATCAACATTTTTAGTGGGGATAGCTTCTACCCACTTAGTAACGTAATCCACAGCAACTAAGATGTGAGTGTACCCATTGGAACTCGGGAAGGGTCCCATATAATCAAAGCCCCACACATCAAATGGTTCAATGACAAGTGAATAGTTCATAGGCATCTCTTCATGCTTACTGATGTTCCCTATCCTTTCGCACTCGTCACAAGACAAGACAAACTTACGGGCATCCTTGAAGAGAGTGGGCCAAAAGAAACCTAATTGCAATACCTTATGGGCAGTTCTATCTCCGGCATGGTGTCCTCCATAGGCTTCGGAATGACGCTTCTGCAGGATCTATCCCTGCTCATGTTTAGGAACACAACGTCTAATAACACCATCTACTCCTTCATTATAAAGGTGAGGATCATCCCAAAAGTAGTGTCTCAAATCAAAGAAGAATTTCTTCTTTTGTTGATAGGTGAAACTGGGTGGTATGTATTTGGCTACGATATAGTTTGCATAATCGGCATACCACGGTGCACTAAGTGAAGTGCGGATGACATTTAATTGCTCATCAGGAAAGCTATCATCAATAGGTAGTGGGTCATCAAGAACATTCTCTAGCCTAGACAAGTTATCTGCTACAGGGTTGTCAGCACCCTTTCGGTCAATGACGTGCAAATCAAATTCCTGTAGCAGGAGAACCCATCTGATCAGCCTAGGCTTAGCGTCCTTCTTCTCCATAAGGTACTTAATAGCACCATGATCAGAGTGAATAGTGACTTTGGAGTCAATTATATAAGATCTGAACTTTTCACATGCAAACACGACTGCTAAAAATTCCTTCTCCGTAGTGGCATAGTTTCTTCGGGCACTGTCTAGAGTTTTACTAGCGTAGTGAATGACATTCAACTTTCTGTCAACTCTTTGTCCTAGAACAGCACCAACAACATAATCACTAGCGTCGCACATGATTTCAAAGGGCAAGTTCCAGTCAGGTGGTTGAACAATAGGTGCGGTTATCAAAGCCTTCTTAAGTATTTCAAAGGCTTCCTCACAATCCTCATCAAAAACAAAAGGAACATCCTTCTGCAAGAGGTTGGTAAGAAGCCTAGAAATCTTAGAGAAGTCTTTAATGAACCTTCTATAGAAACCAGCATGACCTAAGAAACTTCGTATACCTCTGATATCTGTGGGGCAAGGCATTTTCTCAATTGCATCAACCTTAGCCTTATGAACTTCAATGCCTCTTTCAGAGATTTTGTGTCCTAAGACGATACCTTCATTAACCATAAAGTGGCACTTCTCCCAATTCAAGACGAGGTTGGTTTCTTCGCATCTCTGTAAGACTCGATCAAGGTTGCTGAGGCAATCATCAAAGGAAGACCCGTAAAAGGAGAAATCATCCATGAAAACCTCGACAATCTTTTCACAAAAGTCAGAGAATATAGCCATCATACATCTTTGGAAGGTGGCAGATGCATTGCATAAGCCAAAAGGCATACGTCTATAGGCAAAGGTACCGAAAGGGCAGGTGAAAGTGGTTTTCTCTTGATCAGACTGTGCAACAGGTATTTGTGAGAAACCTGAATAACCGTCTAGAAAGCAGAAGTGTGTGTGCTTTGATAGCCTTTCTAGCATTTGGTCGATGAACGACAAAGGATAATGATCTATCACCATTCTATAACCGGTAATAATCCTTTGTGGGATTAGTTCATCCTTATCATTACGAACGACGGTGATACCTCCCTTCTTAGGTACGCAATGTACTGGACTTACCCAATCACTATGAGCAACAGGATAAATGATTCCTGCTTCCAGGAGCTTTAATATTTCTTTTCTAACGACCTCTTTCATCTTAGGATTTAATCTCCTTTGATGATCAGCAACTGGTTTAAAGTCAGGATCGGTTTTAATCTTGTGCTGACATAGAGTAGGACTAATACCCTTAAGCTCATCAAGAGTATATCCAATAGCAGCGCGGTGCTTCCTCAGAGTTTTTAGTAACTTCATCTCTTCGCGCTCTGAGAGGAGAGCACTAATAATGACAGGATATATCTCCTTCTCATCAAGATAGGCATACTTAAGAGTATCCGGCAACTGTTTAAGCTCGAACACAGGATCACCCTTTGGTGGGGGAGCATCCCCAAGCAGTTCAACGGGCAGATTATTCTTGAGAATAGGATGTTGTTCTAAGACAATTCTATCTATCTCATCTCTCTCCTCCATATGCATATCATTTTGATGCTCAAGCAGATATTGCCCTAAAGGATCTGTAGGAGGTACGGCAATAGAGGCAAGAGCAATGATTTCATCTCTACCAGACAACTCTCTTTCATGGGTTTGTCTTCCAAACTTGGAGAAGTTAAATTCATGAGACACACCCTCGAAACTTACTGTGACAGTCTGCTTAATGCAATCAATGTGAGCATTGACAGTGTTGAGAAAGGGTCTACCAAATATGATGGGACAAAAGCTATCTTGTGCAGTACCAAGGACGAGGAAATCAGTAGGATACTTCGTCTTACCACACAGGACTTCTACGTCTCTCACAATTCCCAGAGGGCAGATAGTGTCTCTATTAGCTAGCGTAATAGTGACATCAATGGGTTCCAACTCAGCAGGTGCAATCTCATCTTTGATTTCATCATAGAGAGAACGGGGTATTGCACTAACACTAGCTCCCATATCACATAAACCATGGTAACAGTGATCTCCTATCTTAACAGAAACAACGGGCAGGCCAACTACTGGTCCGTGTTTGTCTTTCGCGTGAGGTTTAGCAATTCTAGCGGAGTCCTCACAGAATTTGATAAAATGTCCGTCTATGCCTTCGGCTAAGAGATCTTTGATAATAGCAACACTAGGTTCAACTCTAATCTCCTCAGGGGGTGCAAGTGGTCTAATGTAACCCCTACGTATCACAGTTGGAGCTTTAGAATAATCCTTTGTCCTAGCAGGGTATGGTGATTTATCAGTGTAAGCACAAGGAATAACAGGATCACTAAAAGCTATGATTTTCTCCTCAACTAGATTGGTTTTGGCTATGTTGCTTTCTACAGGAGGATGATATTTAAACCACTTCTCTTTGGGAAGATCAACATGAGCAGCAAAAGATTCACAAAGAGAAGCTACTATCTCAGAGTCAAGTCCATACTTAGCGCTAAAATCTCTAGAAGTGTTTGTCTGAACAAAAGATTTAACGCAATCAAACTGGAAATTCATACCTGACTCCTTACCTTCTTCCAGCTCCCAATCTTCAGAGTTGCGTTTGATTCTCTCCAATAAATTCCACTTGTGATCAATATCCTTCTTCATAAAAGAACCGGCACAAGAAGTGTCAAGCATGGTACGATCTTCATGAGAAAGCCGAGCATAAAAGTTTTGAGTGATGATTTCTCTCAAGAGCTCATGATTGGGGCATGAATATAGCATTGATTTAAGCCTCCCCCAAGCTTGAGCTATGCTTTCCCTATCATGAGGCCAAAAGTTATAAATAAAGTTCCGATCACGATGTACTAAATGCATAGGATAGAACTTTTGATGAAATTTCGATTTCAACCGATTGTAGCCCCATGATCCAGCATCATCACATAGCATATACCATGTCAACACCTTATCCCTCAAAGATAAAGGAAATACTTTCTTCTTTACCTCATCCTCGGACAAACCTGCAAGTTTAGATAAACCACAAACTTCATCTACATAGATTAGATGAAAGTCTGGATGTGAAGATCCATCTCCTATAAAAGGATTAGCTAGCGGTTTCTCAAGCATACCCAAAGGAATTTCATAAAAGATATTTTCAGTAGGTACCTCAGGTTGAAGAGCAACTCCTTGTGCTTCCGTTCGTGGTGAAGATACCCCGAACAAACTCCTCAAAGGAAGAGTTTCCATAGTGACAAGTGACAATAAATTTCAGCATAGTATATAAATGTTTCCTTACCAATTTCCACTTACCAAAGGCGCTTCACTCCCCGGCAATGGCGCCAGAAAAGAGTCTTGATGACCCACAAGTATAGGGGATCAATAGTAGTCCTTTCTATAAGTAAGAGTGTCGAACCCAACGAGGAGCAGAAGGCTCTGATAAATGGATTTCAGCAAGGTAATAACTGCAAGCACTGAAAGTAGCGGTAACAAGTGATTGTGTAGCGAGGTGAAACGTAGCGAGCAAAAAGTAACAAGTAACAAGTAGTAGCAACGGTGCAGCAAGTGGCCCAATCCCTTTTGTAGCAAGGGACAAGCCTGAACAAAGTCTTATAGGAGGAAAAACGCTCCTGAGGACACACGGTAATTTCTGTCATGCTAGTTTCATCATGTTCATATGATTCGCGTTCGTTACTTTGATAATTTTGTATGTGGGTGGACCGGCGCTTGGGTACTGCCCTTACTTGGAAAAGCATCCCACTTATGATTAACCTCCCTCGCAAGCATCTGCAACTACAAAAGAAGAATTAAGACAAAGTCTAACCATAGCATTAAACTAGTGGATCCAAATCAGCCCCTCACGAAGCAACGCATAGACTGGGGTTTAAGCTTCTGTCACTCGAGAAACCCATCATCTACTTACTACTTCCCAATGCCTTCCTCTAGGCCCAAATATGGTGAAGTGTTAGGTAGTCGACGTTCACATAACACCACTAGAGAAAAAGACAACATACATCATATCAAAATACCGAACGAATATCAAATTCACATGACTATTATTAACATGACTTATCCCATGTCCTCGGGAACGAAAGTAACTACTCACAAGACATAATCATAATCATGACCAGAGGTGTAATGAGTAGAATCAAGGATCTAAACATAAACTCTTCCACCAAGTAATCCAACTACCATCAACTACAAAGAGTAATCAACACTACTAGCAACCTTACAAGTACCAATCGGAGTTGCGAGACGGAGATTGGTTACAAGAGATGAACTACGGATTGGAGAGGAGATGGTGCTGATGAAGATGTTGATGAACATGCCTCCCATCTGACGAGAGGAGTGTTGGTGATGATGATGGCGACGATTTCCCCCTCCGGGAGGGAAGTTTCCCCGGCAGGATCGTCCTGCCGGAGCTCTAGATTGGATCTGCTCAAGTTCCGCCTCGTGGCGGCGGCGAAACCACGAAAAATCTCCCTCTTGATTTTTTTCCAGAACAGGACGCTTCATATAGCAAAAGAGGGGGCTAGTGGGTCTTCAGGCAGCCCACAAGCTTGCCCACCGCCACCAGGGGGTGGTGGCAGAGTGGGGGCTTGTGGGGCCCTGGTGGCCACCCTCCGGTAGTTCTTTCGCCCAGTATTTTTAATATATTCCAGAAAAATCTACGTAAATTTTCAGGGCATTTGGAGATGTGCAGAATAATGGACTAGAATTTGCTCCTTTTCCAGTCCAGAATTCCAGCTGCCTATATTCTCCCACTTCAAATAAACCTTGCAAAATAAGAGAGAAAAGGCATAATATGGTACCACAAGTAATATAACAGCCCAAAAAGCAATAAATATGAACATGAAAGCATGATGCAAAATGGACGTATCAAGAGTCTTCACATAGCCAAATAATTAGTGACTACTCATTGATTTTCATTTATATCTTTTGGAATAGTTTTTCTTTTACTCTCATGCTTCACTTATATCATTTTGAGAGTCTTAAACTGTGGGGACCCCGACTAGCAAGTCGAGTTCGCCGTGCCCAGTGACCCCAAGGATCAATGTTCACTGAACACAGATACTGAATGATAGAGTCTTACATCCAAGTACCAAATTATTACATCAACTGACCAGAAGGTCGGGTTTAAGAGCAAGGCCTAAAGCCAAATAAAAGGGATACATCGAGTAGCGGAAACTCGTAAGGGCTAAGCGGTGCCCATGCCATCAAGCCTACACCGACAGGCATTCTGACTTGGAAGCGTCCTAGAGCGCAGGTCCGTCTCCGACGTCGTATTCATCGCCAAACTCTGGTCCTTCCATGTCTGGTCAATAACATAACCAGTGGCAAGCCAATGAGTACTTTGAATGTACTCGCAAACAGCCCATGACATAAAAGGTAATGAATGATATCTACATGCATCTTTAGTATAACTCATCTGGGTGGGATGATCATGTGTATGCATCAGGTTAAAGAATTACTTTTGAAGAACAAGTTACAGATATTGACATATCTGTAAAGGGTTGAACACACCGGGTTCACCCTAAATGCCAAGTCATCGGACTTGTCATAATCTCAAGGTATTAATGAGGGTTAAACCATCCGGGTTTACCCTATATGTCAAGTCACCGAACTTGATCATATTACTGTGATTAGCACGATTATAGAAAACACCTTTTTACACCACACACACACACACTTGGTTTATGCGGAAACTCAGGACGTAGTTTAAGCAGCACCACCCAACTGTCCTTGACCGTGGTCACGGCTATTCGAATAGTTTACACTCTGCAGAGGTAGTACGCTGGACCCACGAGAAACGGAATACTTCCGTGTCATCCACGACTCACGGTATATCACATATACCCGAGGTAAGTATCCGATCATCATCTTTCCCCTGACGATACTAGACAAAGAGATCCACTCGATTGGTACCCAGCCCACATGTTGTACGTCTTACGAGCACCGACTCTGGACTGTATCAACCATGCAGGGACCAACGGTGTGCCTGGAACTCTTAATAATGGCATAGTCGTCCTACCTGGCACGACCCCATCACGAGAGTGACACCGATCACTCCCGCCACTAGTAATGTGGCTCTTTGCTAGCACCGACCAGAGTATTCAACAAAGCCCCGTCCCATAAAGGGGTATCGTGGTCGTACTGGGTAAGGTTGGGACGGTCGACACATCATAAATCTAATCCATTTTCGAAACCATACTCACACCAAAATCACCGGTGCATCACTTCACCAAAAGTGATCACCAACTCATCATCACCCTCGGGCATTAGTGGCACCCGACGGGTTTTCATAAACTCTTTATTTAACTCATCATTATGCTCATGATAAAATTCTCTTATATAATTACTTGTCCACATGATATGCCTTAACATTACTTGTCATCATGATAATATCGTGACCTTCACGGTCAAGCACAATGCAATGATTATACTATACTAGTCAACATGAAAGTAGCAAGATCCTCGTAGATGGTAAGATCAAGCTCATCATGTTTGTGCTCCGAGGAGCTATGTGAAACTCACTACTATAATGCAAGGGCTTCGAAGAAGCCTTCGGTATCATCACATCAGTGATGAACCGGCATCGTGATTACATGCAACGGAAAATACTTGTTATTCTAGCATGCATCATTTTATTTACTTAAGTCATGGCAAAAGGGCACGCTTGCCTTGGTCAGCTAGGTATCCGGGATCTTCGAGGTCTTCCACTCCGGATCCTCCGTCACTCGGTAATTCTACCATTGAGAAAGGAATAAATAAATACTAGCTTTTACTAAAACAGTCCACAAAGTGCTTTCAAAAAATGTTGCAAGGCTTGAATAAATTCAGGTTATTATTTTGAAAAATGTTCCCTACTATTTTATTAGCTAAACATATTTATTTAAAAGCAAACAGAAGCAAACAAGTGCTTTTTAATATCATTTTATTATACCAAAATAGTTTCTGTTATTGATAAATGTCAACTATAACAGAATCAAACACTACTCATTTTTAGAAAAATACTGGTGGAAGAATTATATTTTTCTACTGGCTAAATCTTTTTATAAAAATAATTTAGTTTGCTGGAATAAAACAAAAGAAAAAGGCTAGGGAAACAAACCCAGCCGGCCCAGCCACCAGGCCTGGCCACCAGGCGCGCGCGGGCCAGGTTCAAACCTAACCTGCGGGCCCCTGGGGTCAGCGTCAGTGGCTGCGCGCGCTGGCTGCCCCGGGACACCGACAGGTGGGCTCCACCTGTCGGGTCCTTCTCCTACCTCTGGCTAGAGAGGTGGAGATGGACGCCGGCGAGGCTTCTTTTGTCCTTAGGCCTAGCAAGGAACGGGAACGGGTTCCTCGTGGCTCCGCCTACCTGCTCGTGGTCGGGATGTCACCGGAGGTGGTCTGGGTTGCCGGCGACAAGGTGCTTTTGGCGGAAGGGTTTCGGGTTTGTTTTGAACTAGGGGCTATGGGTATGGATTTGCTCGGGTTTGTTTTGAACTAGGGGCTATGGGTATGGATTTGGTCGGGCAGCGCAGGAGCCGACGTTTAGCCGGAGATCGACCGAAGCTCCGAGGCGGAGGGGCCTCGGTCGATCTCGAGCACCGGGGCTCTGCGAGCTCGATTGGGCAGCTAGGGAGTGCCTACTGGTGGTGCTGAAGCTGCTTGGAGGGTGCTGGAGTGCCGGGGGGGTCTATTTATAGGCCAACGACGGTGCCCAACTCGGGCACGCCGGTGGCTCACCGGGGTATTCGTGCAAGCACAGTGAGGTGCTGGCCGCGAAACCACGGGTTCGGGACGTGGTTTAGGGCCTCCTGATGCAACGGTCGCAGAGGAAAAGGGAGTGGGGACGAACTGCAGTGACCGTGCATGCTCGGCCGCGTCGGGCGCGCACGGGCACGCGTCGCCTGAGCTCTTGCGCGAGGGGGAGAGGGTCCCTGGGGTAGCTTTGCACTGAGGGGCTGTCGGGGGAGTGTTTGGACACTACTGGGGAGGCTGGGACTGGCCGGAGCGTCGGTCCCTTGCGGTGGCTCTCTGCAGCGCGCCCAGAGCGCAGTTCTGGCATGCCACGGCATGCTGGCTCGCTCTGGGGCACTTGGGATGTTTACACCATGTCCTGAGGGTTGCTAGGAGTGTGCCTAGCTGCTGTGGTTTAGTGGGAGCTCGAGCTGGTCAAGGGAGCAAGGAACACTAGTGTAGCCAGTGCTGACCTGCAGCTTAGAATGGAGTCCTTGTCTCTTGTGCTTGGAATTGGGGAGGGGCTGGTTGACTGGGTGTTCAGGGTGTTCTGGTGCTCCAACCCACCAAGTTTGGAGCCTTGACATTGGGTAAAACAGTGTCTAGGAAGGTTTTTACCTTCTTGTCAGTAGGTGTTCGATAGTGACTTGGGGTGCTTCCACCCCACCACTGTAGATGGAACTTAACAGGTTTGGTCTTGGGGTAAAAACATGGGGTTCTACCAAATATGAGCTCCATTGGACAAGTTTGGCTTTGCAAACTTGAAAAAGTCTAAAAGTGACCAATAATGTCCTTTACAAAGGAAGTGTGGTCAAACAGAGTCTCACAAATCCCTTTTTTGGTGTGGAGTCCTTATTTGTGGTGTTAAACACCTCTGCAAAGTTTCAGCTCCATTGGAGAAACTTTGCAATGTAGAGTTGTTCCAACTCTACTCTGGACAGAGAGGGTTTTGGGCTCTCTAAGTGCACTTACCCACCTTGGATCAAGGTGAGATTTTAGGTGAGCACCTAATATGGTTTGGGAGGGCTCCTGTAATTTTATGGGAATTTATTGAGATACTTTCCTTTGGAAACATCTCAAAAAGCCAAAACAGACAGAAATGGTTTTCAGGGTTTTACTCAAATAATATTAATATAAAATAGGGTTGAAAATCTTATGTATGGAAAATATATGTCCTTTTGAGCTTCCATGAATTTTCTCAGAATTTTCTAAGGGAGGAAGGTAATTTTCCTTCTGGAAATATCATTACTGGCCTTAGAAATAGACATAGATAGAAAATAGAAAAATAATATTTTAAACCACTAAATAGTGTTTTTAATGAATGAAGATGACAATAGGATCAGATCAACAACTTTAGTTGGAAGTGACACTTGGTTTCATGAGCTAGTAGTGCATCCCAACATGATGAAGATGATCTTGATGCAATAGAAAAAGGGTTTTTGATGAGAGCAAAATAATAGGTTTTTTATGGGTTTGAGTCATCACACAAGCAAGCATATATTCAAACAAGGGTTGACATTACACTCACAACATTATTTGAAAAAGTTTTAACAAGCTCTGATTTTTGCAACACAGAAAACTGGGAATGAAAAATAGGGTGTGACAGATCTATCCCCCTTACAAGAATCTCGTCCCCGAGATTCCTAAGCTAAGCGCTGAACAGCTCGGGAAATTCTGATCGGAGATAGTCTTCACGCTCCCATGTGGCTTCTGCTTCAGTATGGTTGCTCCACTGAACCTTGAAAAACTTGATGGTGCAGCTTCTGGTGCAACGCTCTGCTTCGTCCAAAATGCGGATCGGTCTCTCGCGGTAGGTGAGATCTGGTTGAAGGTCAATAACTTGATGATCAATGTCCTCGTAAAGATCGGGACGGTTCGGTACTTGCAAACACTTCCTGAGATGTGACACGTGAAACACGTTGTGCACACCTGAAAGTTTAGGAGGTAGCTCCAGCTGATAAGCTACTTCCCCGCGCCTTGTCGTGATCTTGAAGGGTCCAATGAACCTTGGAGCTAGCTTCCCCTTGACATGGAAACGCTTGGTCCCCTTGAGAGGCGTGACTCGCAAGTACACTTGGTCTCCGGGGACAAACTCCACGTTCCCGCGGTGAGGGTCCGCATAGCTCTTCTGCCTTGACTTAGCTGCCTCCATGTTTTCTCGGACAAGTTGAACCTTGTCCCCGGCTTCCTGCAGTGCTTCTGGCCCGAAAACCAGCCCTTCACCGGTTTCGGACCAATTGAGCGGGGTGCGGCATTTCCGCCCATATAATGCTTCGAATGGGGCCATCTGAAGACTGGACTGGTAGCTGTTGTTGTAAGAGAACTCAGCAAATGGTAGGCAGTCTTCCCACTTGGCACCATGGGCCAAAACACAACCGCGGAGCATGTCCTCAAGTATCTGATTTACCCTCTCGGTTTGTCCGCCCGTCTGCGGGTGGAAAGCCGTACTGAAGGAGAGTTTGGTTCCAAGGGCTTCCTGAAACTTCTTCCAGAATCTTGAGGTGAACTGCGTGCCGCGGTCGGACACAATCTCTTTGGGGACTCCATGGAGACTCACCACTCGATGAATGTACAGACTGGCCAGCTGGCTGCCATCGTAAGTGGTGTTAACGGGAATGAAATGAGCCACCTTGGTCAAATGATCAACTATGACCCAAATGGAGTTATGACCCTTATTTGATCGGGGCAAACCGGTGATGAAGTCCATGCCGACTTTGTCCCACTTCCATTCTGGCACTTGAAGAGGTTGTAGCAATCCTGCGGGTCATTGGTGTTCAGCCTTGACTCGCTGACATACATCGCATTTAGCGACATAGGAGCCAATTTGCCTCCTCAGGCCATGCCACCAGAATCATTCTCGGATGTCTTGGTACATCTTGGTACCACCGGGATGTATAGAGTACGGTGTGTCATGTGCCTCTTGCAAGATCAAGTCCTTAAGTTCGGCCTTATTGGGTACGCATAAGCGTTTCCCATACCACAGTACTCCTTGCTCATCAATCGAGAATCCTGGGGCTTTGCCTTCTCGCACCTTCCTCTTGAGGCCTTCGATACTCTTGTGCCCCTTCTGGGCTTCCTTGATGTCATCTGCCAGAGTAGGCTTGACTTCGAGGTTGGCCAGGTACCCTGGTTCGACTATCTTAAGTCCAAAGCCCTCCATCTCTTCATACAAGGCGGGTAACCTTTCCATGAGCGCGACGTTCAAGGAGCCTGCCTTCCGGCTTAGGGCATCGGCTACCACGTTTGCCTTGCCGGGATGGTACTGAATGCTGAGGTCGTAATCCTTGATTAACTCAAGCCATCTCCGTTGTCTCATGTTCAGCTCTCTCTGGGTGAATATATACTTCATACTTTTGTGGTCTATATATATATCTCGCATCGCTTTCCCAGAAGGTAATGTCGCCACGTTTTCAGAGCATGCACTACCGCTGTTAACTCGAGATCATGGGTGGCGTAGTTCTCCTCATGCGGTCGCAGTTGTCGTGACAAGTACGCCACGACCTTGCCATCTTGCATCAAGACTCCACCGAGCCTGGTTCCCAAGGCATCACAATATATCACGAATTCCTTAGTGATATTTGGGGTAGCCAATACCGGAGCGGTAGTTAGCCTCTTCTTCAGCTCGTGGAAGCTTGCTTCACACGCCGGTGTCCATTCGAACTTCCGGCCTTTCTTCAAGAGTTGAGTCATAGGTCGAGCAATGTTGGAGAATCCCTCGACAAACTTGCGGTAGTATCCCGCGAGCCCGAGGAAACTCCTGACATCCTTCACGTCCTTTGGTGATTCCCAGTTGGTCACTTTAGAAATCTTGGACTGATCCACGGCTAAACCGCGCGCCGTCAGGGTATGACCCAGAAATCCAACTTCGTTCAGCCAGAACTGACACTTGCTGAACTTGGCGTAAAGTTGGTGCTCTCGAAGCTTTCCCAGAACTAGCCTCAGGTGTTGCTCATGCTCTTCTTTGGACTTGGAGAAGATTAGTATGTCATCGATGAACACGACGACAAACTTGTCCAAATATTCCATGAAGACCTTGTTCATGAGGTACATGAAATAGGCTGGGGCATTTGTTAAACCGAAGGGCATGACCGTGCATTCATACAGACCGTACCGGGTCACGAATGCAGTCTTGGGTATATCTTCTGGTCGGATCTTCAACTGGTAGTATCCTAACCGGAGATCGATCTTGGAAAATACCCTGGCCCCGTTTAACTGGTCAAATAGGTCTTCGATCTTGGCGAGCGGGTACTTGTTCTTAATTGTTACTTCATTAAGGGAACGGTAGTCGACGCAGAGTCGAATGGTACCATCCTTCTTTGAAACAAACAAAACATGTGATCCCCAAGGTGACGCACTCGGACGAATGAACCCTTTCCTGAGTTGCTCATCCAGCTGTTTCTTCAGCTCTGCCAACTCCTCGGAACCCATCCTGTAAGGCTTTTTATAAATAGGCCTCGATCCGGGCATAAGCTCAATGATGAACTCAATGTCTCAGTCAGGAGGCATTCCGGGTAGCTCGTCAGGAAAGACGTCCGGGTATTCACAAACTATAGGCACTCGATCAAGCTCTACCTCGGAGAGACTGTTGATTCGAGGTTCGTGAGCTGGTACTGGTTTGGAGACGAACTTGACCTTGACCCCTTGGTTGCTTATCATGGTGATGGCTCTGTTGGCATAGTCCAAAAGACTCTGGTGTTTGGCCAACCAATCCATACCGAGGATTACTTCCACACCTTGTGATTTAAGCACAATGAGGTCAGCCAAGAAACTCGTCCCATTGATAACTATCTCGACCCTTCTACACCCTAGGTTGGTCCTTAATACCGCTCCTGGGGTTTGAATTGCCATCTGTCCGCGGAGTAAAGTGGGTTTTAAACCGCATTTCTCCGCAAACCCTCGAGTAACAAAAGAATGTGAAGCACCACAATCAAACAACACTGTTGCTGGAGTCGAGTTGACGAGGAACGTACCCAGAATGCAGTCCGGGTCTTCCTGTGCTTCTTCTGCAGTGATGTGATTGATCCCGCCCCTACCATTGAACTGCTGGTTGCGGGGGGCCTGATTCCTCCCAGGTGCACCTTGACCGGGGTTGGGTGCATTGGGACGCGGTGCGTCAGGCTTCTTGTTGGGGCACTGCCTGGAATAGTGCCCAGTCTGACCACACCCAAAGCAGGTGACTTGCCCTGGAGGGTTGGGCTTGACTCCATCGTTGTTTGGCGGTTTGACTACTGGCTTGACTTGCTGCTGAGGCTGAAAACTCTGGCGGAACACCGGGTACTTGTACTGTTGCTGCTGAAAGTTGGGTCTTGCAGGTGCTGACTGCCACGGTCTTAGTCTTGCATTACCAGTTCCTCCACTTCCTATCAGCTTGCGCTTGCGGGTGTCGTCCATTGCACGACGCTTATCTTCCAGCATAAGCGCTTTGTTAACCAACTCGCTGAAAGTCTGGCAGTCGCAAACCACCAGCTGGTATTGCAGGGACTGCTGCAACCCTTCCATGAAGCGTTCCACCTTAGCGGCCTCAGTGTTAACATCTTCAGGGGCGTACCTTGACAAGAGATTAAACTTCTGCAGGTACTCCTTAACAGTTCCACTGCCCGTCCTTAAGGCTCGGAATTCTCGCTTCTTAATGGTCATCAGTCCAGGCGGAATGTGAGCCACGCGAAATCCTCCCTTGAACATCTCCCACGTGACGACTTGTCCTGCCCGCATGATCTGGAATCCATCCCACCATGCCCTGGCGGTGCCTCCGAGACAGTGAGAAGCATAAACGACCTTCTCATGATCATCGGTGCACTTGACCAGCGCAAGGAGGTCTTCAATGGTGCGAATCCAGTCATCGGCGTCTAGGGGTTCAGTCGACTCCGTGAATATAGGGGGCGTAGTCCGCATGAACTCAGAAAGAGTAGAGCGACCACCGCCATACTCATTCCGCGGCTGGTTGTCCACCAGTACTTGGGTTAGCTGCTGGATAGCGGCATTGCTCGCTTGACGCTCCTCTCGAAGATCTTGAAGGAACTGAGCCATCGTCAAGTTCTCAGGAGGAGGTGGTGGCGGAGGGTCTCTAGGTTGCTCGTGGTGACCTCCAGCGTGAGCTTCCCCTTCGGTTCCCTGCGGCGTCCCTGAGGAGCCGGCACCGGGGTTGCCAAAGGTGCTGTTGCGGGTTGCGTTCACCATCCTGTCATAGAAACAGACAGGTCAATATGCCACCTTGCTTGGGACTACAAGGATTTGCTCCTAGTAAGAGGGGGTCCAATACGTGCATGTGCCAAGGTTTTTAGACCAAAGTTTTTGACAAACTGGAAATTGCATTCATGACAACTAGGTGACGTAGTCACTTAGAGACTGCCCAAGGCAATAGGTGACTTACATCAAGCACACATACGCGATTAAAAACGGATACAAGGATACCCTATACTCGGGTACTCCAATTGCATATGCTAAGCCTACGCGGCGGACTGCTCGGTCTCAAGGCGGACTCAACAGGATCCTCGTCTTCAACATATTCCTCCTTTATAGGAGTGGAAGATAGAATCCGCACGTCTCGGCGTCTCTTGGGCAAGGCGGCAAAGATCTCAGTGTATTCTTCCGCTGGCAGGCAACGACTCTGAAGAGGGACTGCCTGGATGGGTAACATACCACCCCTAGTGGCAACAGCTGCCCTCCCTTCAGATGCGCTCGCCTTCTTCACTTTGCGGTTCTGCATCTTCTCTGTGTGGAGCAGGCCTTTGACTAGGTGCATCTCTTGGCGAAGGTTGACTGATTCCTTAACCAGGAAGTGTGTCAGGGTGTCTGACGAGAGACTGGAGTAGGTCTGAAACCTCAGTGGCATCCCATCCTCCGTGGCTGGGGTGAGTGTCCAGCTCCCATCCACTCCTTCCTTAATGAAACGTAGATGACGAGTGACAGGCTCATTAGCCATCTCAGGGAGGATGCTGCGGAGTTGCACGAGCGCCTCTCGTGCAGCCGTCTCCACTGCCATCATCAGTTCTCCCATCTGTCGTCCTTCAAAGGACCAACTAGACGGGGAGTCATTAGCCTCCACTATCACGTCCACGTGATATTCCTTGGTGTCGGTGTTGACCCAATGCTTGTGGTAGAGGAAGATGGGCGTGCGTCGTACGTGGAACTTCTCGAGACAATCCACCAGAAGTAGTGCAAAGCCGGTCTCCAGAAGCGTCTTAGGTACAGCAGCCATCTACAAGGCATAGGAGAGAAGTCAGGAGGTTGTATGTGCAAGAGTCTTGTGCAAGGCTGGCGTCCTAACGTTCTCGGTTAATGTCCAAGCTATCTAAGGCTTCCTATAGTCAGGATGACTCTGATACCAGTTCTGTGGGGACCCCGACTAGCAAGTCGAGTTCGCCGTGCCCAGTGACCCCAAGGATCAATGTTCACTGAACACGGATACTGAATGATAGAGTCTTACATCCAAGTACCAAATTATTACATCAACTGACCAGAAGGTCGGGTTTAAGAGCAAGGCCTAAAGCCAAATAAAAGGGATACATCGAGTAGCGGAAACTCGTAAGGGCTAAGCGGTGCCCATGCCATCAAGCCTACACCGACAGGCATTCTGACTTGGAAGCGTCCTAGAGCGCAGGTCCGTCTCCGACGACGTACTAATCGCCAAACTCCGGTCCTTCCATGTCTGGTCAATAACATAACCAGTGGCAAGCCAATGAGTACTTTGAATGTACTCGCAAACAGCCCATGACATAAAAGGTAATGAATGACATCTACATGCATCTTTAGTGTAACTCATCTGGGTGGGATGATCATGTGTATGCATCAGGTTAAAGAATTACTTTTGAAGAACAGCTTACAGATATTGACATATCCGTAAAGGGTTGAACACACCGGGTTGACCCTAAATGCCAAGTCATCGGACTTGTCATAATCTCAAGGTATTAATGAGGGTTAAACCATCCGGTTTTACCCTATATGTCAAGTCACCGAACTTGATCATATTACTGTGATTAGCATGATTATAGAAAACACCTTTTTACACCACACACACACACTTGGTTTATGCGGAAACTCAGGACGTAGTTTAAGCAACACCACCCAACTGTCCTTGACCGTGGACACGGCTATTCGAATAGTTTACACTCTGCAGAGGTAGTACGCTGGACCCACGAGAAACGGAATACTTCCGTGTCATCCACGACTCACGGTATATCACATATACCCGAGGTAAGTATCCGATCATCATCTTTCCCCTGACGATACTAGACAAAGAGATCCACTCGATTGGTACCCAGCCCACATGTTGTACGTCTTACGAGCACCGACTCTGGACTCTATCAACCATGCAGGGACCAACGGTGTGCCTGGAACTCATAATAATGGCATAGTTGTCCTACCTGGCACGACCCCATCACGAGAGTGACACCGATCACTCCCGCGTTAGTAATGTGGCTCTTTGCAAGCACTGACCAGAGTATTCAACAAAGCCTCGTCCCATAAAGGGGTATCGTGGTCGTACTGGGTAAGGTTGGGACGGTCGACACATCATAAATCTAATCCATTTCCGAAACCATACTCACACCAAAATCACCGGTGCATCACTTCACCAAAAGTGATCACCAACTCATCATCACCCTCGGGCATTAGTGGCACCCGACGGGGTTTTCATAAACTCTTTATTTAACTCATCATTATGCTCATGATAAAATGCTCTTATATAATTACTTGTCCACATGATATGCCTTAACATTACTTTTCATCATGATAATATCGTGACCTTCATGGTCAAGCTCAATGCAGTGATTATACTATACTAGTCAACATGAAAGTAGCAAGATCCTCGTAGATGGTAAGATCAAGCTCATCATGTTTGTGCTCCGAGGAGCTATGTGAAACTCACTACTATAATGCAAGGGTTTCGAAGAAGCCTTTGGTATCATCACATCGGTGATGAACCGGCATCATGATTACATGCAACGGAAAATACTTGTTATTCTAGCATGCATCATTTTATTTACTTAAGTCATGGCAAAAGGGCATGCTTGCCTTGGTCAGCTAGGTATCCGGGGACTTCGAGGTCTTCCGCTCCGGATCCTCCGTCACTCGGTAATTCTACCGTTGAGAAAGGAATAAATAAATACTAGCTTTTACTAAAACAGTCAACAAAGTGCTTTTAAAAACTGTTGCAAGGCTTGAATAAATTCAGGTTATTATTTTGAAAAATGTTCCCTACTGTTTTATTAGCTAAACATACTTATTTAAAAGCAAACAGAAGCAAACAAGTGCTTTTTAATATCATTTTATTATACCAAAATAGTTTCTGTTATTGATAAATGTCAACTATAACAGAATCAAATACTACTCATTTTTAGAAAAATACTGGTGGAAGAATTATATTTTTCTACTGGCTAAATATTTTTATAAAAATCATTTAGTTTGCTGGAATAAAACAAAAGAAAAAGGCTAGGGAAACAAATCCAGCCGGCCCAGCCACCAGGCGTGGCCACCAGGCGCGCGCGGGCCAGGTTCAAACCTGACCTGCGGGCCCCTGGGGTCAGCGTCAGTGGCTGCGCGCGCTGGCTGTCCCGGGACACCGACAGGTGGGCTCCACCTGTCGGGTCCTTCTCCTACCTCTGGCCAGAGAGGTGGAGATGGACGCCGGCGAGGCTGCCGTTGTCCTCGGGCCTAGCTAGGAACGGGAATGGGTTCCTCGTGCCTCCGCCTACCTGCTCGTGATCGGGACGTCACCGGAGGTGGTATGGGTTGCCGGCGACGAGGTGCTCATGGCGGAAGGGTTTCGGGTTCGTGTTGAACTAGGGGCTAGGGGTATGGATTTGCTCGGGAGAGTTAGGGGAAATGTTCCTGGTGTCGAGGGGATTGTAATGGGGGGTAGGGCAGCGCAGGAGCCGACGTGTAGCCGGAGATCGACCGAAGATGCGAGGCGGAGGGGCCTCGGTCGATCTCGAGCACCGGGGCTCTGCGAGCTCGATTGGGCGGCTAGGGAGTGCCTACTGGTGGTGCTGAAGCTGCTTGGAGGGTGCTGGAGTGCCGGGGGGTCTACTTATAGGCCAACGACGGTGACCCGACTCGGGCACGCCGGTGGCTCACCGGGGTACGCGTGCAAGCACAGTGAGGTGCTGGCCGCGAAACCACGGGTTCGGGACGTGGTTTAGGGCCTCCTGATGCAACGGCCGCAGAGGGAAAGGGAGTGGGGACGAACTGCAGCGACCGTGCATGCTCGGCCGCGTCGGGCGCGCACGGGCACGCATCGCCTGAGCTCTTGCACGAGGGGGAGAGGGTCCCTGGGGTAGCTTTGCACTGAGGGGCTATCGGGGGAGTGTTTGGACACTACTGGGGAGGCTGGGACCGGCCGGAGCGTCGGTCCCCTTGCGGTGGCTCTCTGCAGCGCGCCAGAGCGCAGTTTTGGCATGCCACGGCATGCTGGCTCGCTCTGGGGCACTTGGGACGTGGCGACCATGTCCTGAGGGTTGCTGGGAGTGTGCCTAGCTGCTGTGGTTTAGTGGGAGCTCGAGCTGGTCAAGGGAGCAAGGAACACTAGTGGAGCCAGTGCTGACCTGCAGCTTAGAATGGAGTCCTTGTCTCTTGTGCTTGGAATTGGGGAGGGGCTGGTTGACTAGGTGCTCAGGGTGTTTTGGTGCTCCAACCCACCAAGTTTGGAGCCTTGACATTGGGTAAAACAGTGGCTAGGAAGGTTTTTACCTTCCTGTCAGTAGGTGTTCGACAGTGACTTGGGGTGCTTCCACCCCACCACAGTAGATGGAACTTAACAGGTTTGGTCTTGGGGTAAAAACATGGGGTTCTACCAAATATGAGCTCGATTGGACAAGTTTGGCTTTGCAAACTTGAAAAAGTCTCAAAGTGACCAATACTGTCCTTTACAAAGGAAGTGTGGTCAAACAGAGTCTCACAAATCCCATTTTTGGTGTGGAGTCCTTATTTGTGGTGTTAAACACCTCTGCAAAGTTTCAGCTCCATTGGAGAAACTTTGCAATGTAGAGTTGTTCCAACTCTACTCTGGACAGAGAGGGTTTTGGGCTCTCTAAGTGCACTTACCCACCTTGGATCAAGGTGAGATTTTAGGTGAGCACCTAATATGGTTTGGGAGGGCTCCTGTAATTTTACGGGAATTTATTGAGATACTTTCCTTTGGAAACATCTCAAAAAGCCAAAACAGACAGAAATGGTTTTCAGGGTTTTACTCAAATAATATTAATATAAAGTAGGGTTTAAAATCTTATGTATGGAAAATATATGTCCTTTTGAGCTTCCATGAATTTTCTCAGAATTTTCTAAGGCAGGAAGGTAATTTTCCTTGTGGAAATATCATTACTGGCCTTAGAAATAGACATAGATATAAAATAGAAAAATAATATTTTAAATCACAAAATAGTGTTTTTAATGAATGAAGATGACAATAGGATCAGATCACCAACTTTAGTTGGAAGTGACACTTGGCTTCATGAGCTAGTAGTGCATCCCAACATGATGAAGATGATCTTGATGCAATAGAAAAAGGGTTTTTGATGAGAGCAAAATAATAGGTTTTTTTATGGGTTTGAGTCATCACACAAGCAAGCATATATTCAAACAAGGGTTGACATTGCACTCACAACATTATTTGAAAAAGTTTTAACAAGCTCTGATTTTTGCAACAGAGAAAACTAGGAATGAAAAACAGGGTGTGACATAAACAGCATGCTAATTTGCTTAGGTTATGAATTTAGTCCTAATATGATGGGCATCCAAGAGGGATATAATAAAAACTTTCATATAGAGTGCATCGAAGACTATGAGAAGTTTGATTATTTGCACGTAGTTTTGAGGTATAAGGATGGTGATATTAGAGTCATGCTAGTGAGTAATCGTGGATTGATAGAAATACTTGTGTTAGAGTTTCTGATTCCCGTAGCATGCACGTATGGTGAACCGTTATGTGATGAAATAGGAGCATGATTTATTTATTGAGTGTCATCCTTTGTGTGGAGGTCGGGATCGCGCGATGCTTAACTCCTACCAACCCTTCCCCTAGGAGCATGCGTCTAATACTTTGCTTCGATAGCTAATAAAATTCTGCAATAAGTATGTGAGTTCTTTATGACTAATGTTGACTCCATGGATTATACGCACTCTCACCCCTCCACCATTGCTAGCCTCTCTAGTACCCCGCAACTTTCGCCAGTGCAAACAGCCACCATATATCCTTCCTCAAGACAGCCGCCATACCTACCCATCATGGCATTTCCATAGCCATTCCGAGATATATTGCCATGCAACTTCCACCGTTTCGTTTATTAGTACACGCATCATCATTGTCATATTGCTTTGCATGATCATGTAGTTGAAATCATATTTGTGGCAAAGCCACCATTACCTTTCATACATGTCACTCATGAGTCATTGCACATCCCGTTACACTGTCGGAGGCATTCATATAGAGTCATATCTTTGTTCTAAGTATCGAGTTGTAAGTAAATAAAAGTGTGATGATCATCATTATTAGAGCATTGTCCCATGTGAGGAAAGGACGGAAGCTATGATTCCCTCACAAGTTGGGATGAGACTCCGGACCTAAAATAAAAAGAAAATAAAAGAGGCCAAAGAGCCCACCAAAAAATGAAAAAAAAAGAGGCCAGAGAGCCCAAACAAAAAAAGAGAGAGAAAAAGAGAGAAGGGACAATGCTACTATCCTTTACCACACTTTTGCTTCAAAGTAGCACCATGATCTTCATGATAGAGAGTCTCCTATATTGTCACTTTCATATACTAGTGGGATTTTTCGTTATAGAACTTAGCTTGTATATTCCAATGATTGGCATCCTCATTTTCCCTAGGTCTTCGTGAGCAAGCGAGTTGGATGCACACCCACTTAGTTTCTTTTTTAGCTTTCATAAACTTATAGCTCTTGTGCATCTCTTGCATGGCAATCCCTACTCACTCACATTGATATCTATTGATGGGCATCTCCATAGCCCGTTAATATGCCTAGTTGATGTGACCATCTCCTCCTTTTTGCCTCACAGCCATCTAGTGATATGTCCATGGCTCACGCTCATGTATTGCGTGAGAGTTGAAAAGGTTTGAGAAAGTAAAAGTGTGAAAACAATTTCTTGACTAATACCGGGGTTTTGCATGATTTAAATACGTTGTGTGGGGAAGATGGAGCATAGCGAGACTATATGATATTGTAGGGATAACTCTCTTCGGCCATGTTATTTTGAGAAGACATGATTGCTTTGTTAGTATGCTTGAAGTATTATTGTTCTTATGTCAATATTAAACTTTTTTGCTTTGAATCATATGGATCTGAATATTCATGTTACAATATATGTTAGGTAGCATTCCACATCAAAAAATCTGTTTTTATCATTTACCTGCTCGAGGACGAGCAGGAATTAAGCTTGGGGATGCTTGATACGTCTCCAACGTATCTATAATTTTTGAATGTTCCATGCTATTATATTATGAACTTTGGATGTTTTATATGCATGAATATGCTATTTTATATTATTTTTGGGACTAATCTATTGACCTAGAGCCCAGTGTCAGTTCCTGTTTTTCCTTGTTTTTTGACCTTTTTCGGATAGGAATATACAGAGTCCAAATGGAATAAAACTTTCGCGATGATTTTTTTTCGACCAAAAGAGACCCCCAAAGCTTTGGAAGAAGGCTAAAAGAGCCACGAGGGAGTCACGAGCCCGGTAGGCACGCCCTACCCTCCCCCTCCCCCTCCCCACCCGGAGGGCCTAGCAGGCTCGTGACCTCCTCGTGGGCCCAACTAACATAATTCCACCGCCATAAATTCCTATAAATACAGAAACCCCCAAAAAGAAACCTAGATCGAGAGTTCCGCCGCCGCAAGCCTATGTAGCGACCAAAAACCAATCGGGAGCCCATTCCGGCACCCTGGTAGAGGGGAAATCCATCTCCGGTGGCCTTCTTCATCATCCCGGGGTTCTCCATGACGAGGAGGGAGTAGTTCTCCCTCGGGGCTGAGGGTATGTACCAGTAGCTATGTGTTTGATCTCTCTCTCTCTCGTGTTCTTTAGATGTCTAGATCTCGATGTACCGCGGGCTTTGCTACTATAGTTGGATCTTATGATGTTCTTCCCTCTCTCCCTTCTTGTAATGAACTGAGTTTCCCCTTTGAAGTTATCTTATCGGATTGAGTCTTTAAGAACACTTGATGTATGTCTCACACGTGTCTATATGTGGTGACAATGGGATATTCATGTGAGTACTTGATGTATGTTTTGGTGATTAACTTGCAGGTTTCATGACATCGGGAACCTATGCATATGGGTTGGCACACATTTTGACTCTCCGGTAGAAACTTTGGGGCACTCTTTGAAGTTCTATGTGTTGGTTGAATAGATGATTCTGACATTGTGTGATGCATATCATATAATCATGGCCACGGATACTTGAGGTGACAATGGAGTATCTAGGTGACATTAGGGTCTTGGTTGATAACTGTCTTAAGGTGTTATTCTAGTACGAACTCTAGGATAGATTGAACGGAAAGAATAGCTTCGTGTTATTTTACTACGGACTCTTGAATAGATCGATCAGAAAGAATAACTTTGTGGTGGTTTCGTACCCGACAATAATCTCTTCATTTGTTCTCCGCTATTAGTGACTTTGGAGTGACTCTTTGTTGCATGTTGAGGGATAGTTATATGATCCAATTATGTTATCATTGTTGAGAGAACTTCACTAGTGAAAGTATGAACCCTAGGCCTTGTTTCCACGCATTGCAATACCGTTCGTGCTCACTTTTACTATTAGTTACCTTGTTGTTTTTATATTTTCAGATTACAAAAACCTATATCTACTATCCATATTGCACTTGTATCACCATCTCCTCGCCGAACTAGTGCACCTATACAACTTACCATTATATTGGGTGTGTTGGGGACACAAGAGACTCTTTGTTATTTGGTTGCAGGGTTGCTTGAGAGAGACCATCTTCATCCTACGCCTCCTGCGGATTGATAAACCTTAGGTCACCCACTTGAGGGAAAATTGCTACTATCCTACAAACCTCTCCACTTGGAGGCCCAACAACGTCTATAAGGAGAAGGTTGCATAGTAGACATCAAGCACCACGCGGATGGTAGCCGGTTTCACGACCGGGCTGAATGTTTCACCATAGTCGATGCCCTCTTTTTGAGTGAAGCCGCGAACAACCCATCTAGCTTTGTAGCGAGCCAAGGAGCCATCAGGGTGGAACTTGTGAGGAAAGATCCACTTGCCCGTGACAATGTTAACACCTGCAGGCTTAGGCACCAAAGACCAAGTAGAGTTATCCATTAGAGCATGATATTCTTCTAACATAGCTTGTTGCCAATGTGGGCCTTTGAGAGCTGATCGGTATGTGGGTGGTATGGGTGAGATAGGTTGGGATGCAGTGGTGGCAACAAACAAACGTTTGGGCATGAGAAAACCGGTTTTGGCACGAGTGGACATGTTGTGTACGTTTTGGGGTGGCCACACTGGTACTGCATGGACAGGAATACGTGGTGCAGGGGGAGTGGACGGTGCGGAATGCGAGGAGGATTTGGTGGGGCCGCCGGGTCTGTTGGCGGGCGAATCTGGTGAGGAAAGCGAGGTGGAGCCAGGCGATCCGGTTGTGGCAGGCGAATCTCGTGGCAGGGAGGCAGGTGACGCGCTGCTGGGGTTGGGCAACGAGACCGAGGCAGGTAACGCGCTTTTGCGGGCGGGAGAATCGGTCGGGCGTGGTGGGTAGGAGCACGCGTCAGCTGCAGATACGGGAGTTGGTGGAGAACGAGGCGGATCAGGAGGTGGTTGTGGGTAGGTCCCGTACGAGGTTGGTTGTGGTGGATCCAGAGAAACCGGCCGTTGCATGGGATTTGCATGGCGATCACGTGTGGACGTGAGGGTGGTGTGGTCCGGTGTGTGTGGGCGGTAGGAAAAAATCGTTTCATCGAAAACGACGTGGCGGGACACGATAACACGTCGTGAGGTAAGGTCGTAGCACCTATACCCTTTGTGCTCCAGTGGGTATTCGAGGAATATGCAAGGTGAGGAACGAGGGGACAATCTGTGGTCCATTGTGGCAAGTAGATTAGGGAAACAAAGCACCCGAAGACTCGAAGGTCGGAGTTATCTGGTTGGACGCCATGGAGGAGATAGTAGGGTGTGTATGGTGTAATGGTGCAAGATGGGCGGCAATTCAGGAGATATGTGGCGGTGTGTAAAGCCTCTACCCAAAATGGAGGTGGTAAGCTGGCTTGTAGAAGAACAGTACGGACAATGTCGTTTGTGGTGCGAATAAGCTTTTCCGCTTTGCCGTTTTGGGGTGAGGTGTCTGATGACCCACAAGTATAGGGGATCAATCGTAGTCCTTTTGATAAGTAAGAGTGTCAAACCCAACGAGGAGCAGAAGGATCTGACAAGTGGTTTTCAGCAAGGAAATATCTGCAAGCACTGAAATTTTCGGTGATAAGTGATTGTGTGGTGAGATGATTCGTAGCAAGCAACAAGTAACAAAAGTAGCAATAGTGCAGCAAAGGGGCCCAATCCCTTTTGTAGCAAGAGACAAGCCTCGACAAAGTCTTATAGGAGGAAAAACGCTCCCGAGGACACACGGGAATTTCTGTCATGCTAGTTTCATCATGTTCATATGATTCGCGTTCGTTGCTTTCATAATTTGATATGTGGGTGGACCAGCGCTTGGGTACTGCCCTTACTTGGACAAGCATCCCACTTATGATTAACCCCTCTCGCAATCATCCGCAACTATGAAAGAAGAATTAAGACAAAGTCTAACCATAGCATTAAACTAGTGGATCCAAATCAGCCCCTTACGAAGCAACGCATAAACTAGGGTTTAAGCTTCTGTCACTCTAGCAACCCATCATCTACTTACTACTTCCCAACGCCTTACTCTAGGCCCAAATAATGGTGAAGTGTTATGTAGTCGACGTTCACATAACACCACTAGAGGAAAAACAACATACAATATATCAAATTACCGAACGAATACCAAATTCACATGACTACTATTAGCATGACTTATCCCATGTCCTCAGGAAGAAAAGTAACTACTCACAAAGCATAATCATATTCATGACTAGAGAGGTAATGAGTAGCATCAAGGATCTGAACATAAACTCTTCCACCAAATAATCCAACTAGCATCAACTACAAAGAGTAATCAACACTACTAGCAACCTTACAAGTACCAATTGGAGTCGCGAAACGGAGATTGGTTACAATTGATGAACTAGGGTTTGGAGATGAGATGGTGGTGATGAAGATGTTGATGGTGACGAGTCCCCTCCGATGAGAGGAGTGTTGGTGATGACGATGGTGACGATTTCCCCCTCCGGGAGGGAAGTTTCCCCGGCAGGATCGTCCTGGCAAAGCTCTAGATTGGTTCTGCTCAAGTTCTGCCTCGTGGCGGCGGCGAAACCACGAAAAAGCGCCTCTCTGATTTTTTTTCCTTGACGAAAACCTCCATATAGAAAAAGAGGGGGCCAGTGGGCCAGTGGTCTGCCCACAAGCCCCCATGGCGCGGCCTGGGTGGTGGCCGCGTCGTGCAGGCTTGTGGGCACCCCCTGGTTCCCCTCTGGCATTTCTTCGGCCCAGTATTTTTGATAAATTGGGAAAAAATCCCCGTTGATTTTCACGGCGTCTGGAGTTGCGCAGAATAGGTATCTCAACATTGCTCCACTTTCAGGCCAGAATTCCAGTTGCCGGTATTCTCCCTCTTCATGTAAACCTTGCAAAATAAGAGAGAAAAGGCATAAGAATTGTACCGTGAAGTGAAATAACAGCCAAAGAAGCGATAAATAACAACATGAAAACATGATGCAAAATGGACGTATCAACTCCCCCGAGCTTAGACCTCGCTTCTCCTCAAGCGAAAGCCGAGCTCAATAAATATGTCCACATGTTTAGGGAGAGAGGTGTCGACAAAACAAGATACGAACATGCATGCATCATGATCAAGATCAGAATAGCAATTCAAACATATAATCTCTCATGCTAAAGTGATAATTCCTTCACAAAGTAAAGCATGGATCAAGAACCTTACCGAGAAGTAACAACCGATAGCCTTTAGTCATTGAAGCAATTGCAATTTATCACAACATCAGAAAGAGTCAAATAAGAGCTTGTAAAGCAAATCCACATACTCAATCATTCTTTCATTCTCTACAATTGCTACAACTCATGTGGTACTCATGAGATCAAAGTTTCAGCTGGACACTGAGAAAGACAGGGGCTTACAGGTTTGCCACCCAACTGCTTACCTCAAGGGTAATGTCAATAATAATAATTCATGAATACTTACCTCCAAGTTGACATATGAATATAGATCTTTCCCAAGCATGTGACGGTAGCCAAGACAAAGGCAAAATAAGGAATTGGTGAAGATCACCATGACTCTTTCAAGGGCAAAAAGTAAAGGTACAAGATAGGCCCTTCGTAGAGGGAAGCAGAGGTTGTCATGCGCTTTTGAGGTTTGGATGCGTGTCCTCTTAGTGCGGAGGAACGTCACTTTATATTGCCACCTGTGATAAAGAACTTTATTATGTAGTCTGTCGCTTTTATGTCTTCCTCATCACAGGTTCGTACAAAGCTTATTTTCCACACACTAATAGATCATACATATTAGGGAGCAGTTTTTATTGCTTGCACAGATGACAACTTACTTGAGGGATCTTATTCAATCCATAGGTAGGTATGGTGGACTCACATGGCAAAACTGGTTGATGGTTTATGGATGCACAAGTAGTATCTCTACTTAGTGCGGGAGGTTTGGCTAATGTGAGGTGGAAGCAATCATCACATGCTAAGGGATCTCTAATCATATAACATTGTTCAGAGCCAAGCAAACACAATTCATTATGTTGTCTTCCTTGTCCAACATCTACTTCTAGGCATGTAATAGTTTAGTGAGTGTTCACAATCATAGATGGTGTCAGAGATGATATATTTATATGTGAACCTCTCCTTCTTTATCACTTCCTATTAATTGCAACAATGACCAAGGTCTACGTTTGCCTACCATCAACAAGTTTCAATCCTCATTCTTTTTATATGTGAAGCCATCACTTCCCATAAGATCATTACCTGATCTTTCATGCTTTTGTTCTATTCTCACTCTTTTGATCATGGCAAGAGGCAAAGCCCTTCAACTAAGACACTCTTTATTATATGGCTCACGAGCAAGAATACATCGGGGGTGACCCAAAGCAAAACTCAAGACTAAAACACTAAGACTTTTAATCTACTAGAGAAAGAGAAAACTGAAAAGGAAAACTAAAACAAAGGTAAAGGCAAAAGATGTGATGGTGATACGATACCGGGGCAACTCCCCCAAGCTTGTCACAAGCCAAGAGGATTGCCCATACCAATGCTCAGTTGTCTTCCTTTGGTGGTGATGGTGGAGTTGTTGCAATCTTTGACTCCAAGAGGGCCATTAATCTTTGATTTATACCTTGGAGACCTGCGATATGTTTTTCCAGCAAAACAACTTCACAATTGAGACAAGTATTGCGAGCACGAGTTGTTTCACAAAACCTCAAGAGTTCAATAAAGGATGGAGATAGTAGGTGGAGGTAGGGTTGGAGGAAATCCACTTCTTCAACGTCTTCCCTGTTGAGCACAGGTTGCACTTCGTCCCACGCCTGATTCCTCTCCTTGGTTTTTCCCTTGGTTTCTTTAGGTAGCCTTTCCTTAGCCTCCATGACCTCCATCCTTTTCAGATCAGCTTGAACTTCTCCATAGATTTGATGGAGATTGTTCTCCCCCACAGATTCCTGGGACGACATCTTGCTCTAAATCTACGGCAGAAAACAGGCTCGAAACGAAAAAAAGGAAATCTGCGTGATGCAGGGGTCAGACCAAACGAAAGTATATATAATGATTTTTCCAGACCAGAAGGAGTACCCTGCACGAAAACGGAGTCCCGGAGGCGCACGAGGTGGCCACAAGCCCTCACGGTGCGGCCAGGGGGTGGGCCCGCGCCGTGCAGGCTTTTCGCCTCCTCGCGCACTTTCCGGACTACTTCCAATTTTTGTATTTTTTCAAATATTCCAAAACGGAGAAAATTTCCTATTGGGAAAGTTTTGGACTCTGTTTACTTACCGAATCACATACCTCTTCGTTTCCGGAGTCTGAAACAGGCTGATAAATGTCCCTTAGGTATTCTTCCGGAGTTATGGTATTGATGATATTGCTTTCAACATTTATGGGAGTACCTGAGATATAATGCTTGATTCTCTACCCATTTACCACTCTCGGACAATTACCTTCCGTGTTGTTGATCTTGATAGCACCGGAATGATATATATCCTCAACAACATAGGGACCTTCCCATTCAGAGAGAAGCTTGCCTGCAAAGAGTCTTAAACGAGAGTTATATAGCAAGACATAATCACCTACATTGAACTCATGCTTTTGTATCCTCTTATCATGCCACCTCTTAACCTTCTCTTTGAACAGCTTGGCATTCTCATATGCCTGAGTTCTCCATTCATCAAGCGAGCTAATGTCAAACAACCTCTTCTCAACGGCAAGTTTGAAATCAAAGTTGAGCTCTTTGATTGCCCAATAAGCTTTATGCTGTGGCTCAAGAGGTAAATGACATGCTTTACCATACACAATTTTGTAAGGAGACCTTCCCATGGGATTCTTATAGGCAGTTCTATAAGCCCATAGTGCATCATCGAGCTTCTTAGACCAATTCTTTCTAGACCTGTTGACAGTCTTTTGCAGAATCAGTTTAATCTCTCTATTACTTAGCTCTACTTGACCACTGGACTGAGGGTGATAGGCAGACGCAATTCTATGGTTGACATCGTACTTAGCAAGCGTTTTACGGAAAGCACCATCAATGAAGTGTGAACCACCGTCGGTCATTAGATATCTAGGGACTCCAAATCTAGGGAAGATAACTTCTTTCAGCATCTTGATAGAGGTATTGTGATCAGCACTACTAGTGGGGATAGCTTCTACCCACTTAGTGACGTAATCAACAGCAACTAAGATGTGAGTATACCCATTGGATTTTGGAAAAGGTCCTATATAATCAAAGCCCCACACATCAAATGGTTCAATGACAAGTGAATAGTTCATAGGCATTTCCTAACGTTTCCTAATATTACCTATTCTCTCACATTCGTCACAAGACAAGACAAACTTACGGGCATCCTTGAAGAGAGTGGGCCAATAGAAACCTGATTGCAATACCTTGTGTGCAGTTTTATCTCCCGCATGGTGTCCTCCATAGGCCTCGGAATGACACTTCTGTAGGATGTGTCCCTGTTCATGTTCAGGTACACGTCTAATAACACCATCTACTCCTTCCTTATAAAGGTGGGGATCATCCCAAAAGTAAAGTCTCAAGTCAAAGAAGAATTTCTTCTTTTGCTGCTACGTGAAACTGGGTGGTATGTATTTGGCAACGATATAATTTGCATAATCAACATACCACGGTCCACTACGTGAAGCATTAATGACATTCAGTTGCTCACCGCGAAAGCTATCATCAATAGGTTGTGGGTCATCAAGAATGTTCTCTAACCTAGACAAATTATCTGCTATGGGGTTATCAGCACCCTTTCTATCAACAACGTGCAAATCAAATTCTTGTAGCAAGAGAACCCATCTATAAGTCTAGGTTTAGCGTCCTTCTTCTCCATGAGGTACTTAATAGCAGCATTATCAGTGTGAATAGTGACTTTGGAATCAACTATGTAAGACCTGAACTTTTCACATGCAAACACGACTGGTAAAAATTCCTTCTCTGTAGTAGCATAGTTTCTCTGGGCACTGTCTAGAGTTTTACTAGGGTAGTGAATAACATTCAACTTCTTGTCAACTCTTTTCCCTAGAACAGCACCAACAGCATAATCACTAGTGTCACACATGATCTCAAAAGGTAAGTTCCAATCAGGTGGTTGAACAATAGATGCAGTTATCAAAGCCCTCTTAAGTATTTCGAAGGCTTCCTCACAATCATCGTCAAAAACAAAAGGAATATCCTTTTGCAAGAGATTGGTAAGAGGACTAGAAATCTTAGAGAAGTCTTTAATGAACTTTCTATAGAAACCAGCATGACCAAGGAAACTTCTTGTACCTTTGATATCTGTGGGGTATGGCATTTTCTCGATTGCATCAACCTTAGCCTTATCGACTTCAATACCTCTTTCAGAAATTTTATGTCCTAGGACGATGCCTTCATTAACCATAAAGTGGCACTTCTCCCAATTCAATACAAGATTGGTGTCTTTACATCTCTCCAAGACTCGACCAAGGTTGCTGAGGCAATCATCAAAGGAAGACCCGTAAACGGAAAAGTCATCCATGATAACCTCGACAATCTTTTCACAAAAGTCAGAGAATATAGCCATCATACATCTTTGAAAGGTGGCATGTGCATTACACAAGCCAAAAGGCATACGTCTATAAGCAGAGGTACCGAAAGGGCAGGTGAAAGTGTCTTTCTCCTGATCAGACTGTGCAACTCGTATTTGGGAGAAACCAGAATAACCGTCTAGAAAGCAGAAGTGTGTGTGTTTGGACAGCCTTTCTAGCATTTGGTCGATAAAAGGCAGAGGGTAATGATCTTTCCTAGTGGCCTTATTCAATTTCCTAAAATCGATCACCATCCTATAGCCAGTAATAATCCTCTGTGGGATCAACTCATCCTTATCATTAGGGACAACGTAATGCCTCCCTTCTTAGGAACGCAATGCACCGGACTCACCCAATCGCTATGAGCAACAGAATAGATAATACCCGCTTCCAGGAGCCTTAGTATTTCTTTTCTTACTACTTCTTTCATCTTAGGATTTAATCTCCTTTGATGATCAGCAACTGGTTTGAAGTCAGGATCAGTTTTAATCTTGTGCTCGCATAGAGTGGGACTAATGCCCTTAAGATCATCAAGAGTATATCCAATAGCAGCACGGTACTTCCTCAGAGTTTTTAGTAACGTCTTTTCTTTATGCTCTCAGAGGCTAGTACTAATAATGACAGGATATATCTCCTTTTCATCAAGATAGGCATACTTAAGAGTATCAGGCAACTCTTTAAGCTCGAACACAGGATCACCCTTTGGTGGGGGTGGTTCCCCAAGCAGTTCAATAGGCAAGTTATTCTTAAGGATAGCATATTGTTCTAAGAAAACTCTATCTATCTCATCCCTTCCATCCATATGCATATCATTTTCATGCTTAAGCAAGTATTTCTCTAAGGGATCAGTAGGAGGCACGGCAATAGAAGCTAACGCAATAGTTTCATCCCTACTAGGCAACTCCTTTTCATGAGGTTGTCTAACAAACTTGGAGAAATTGAACTCATGTGACACACCTTCAAAGCCAACAGTAATAGTTTGCTTCTCACAATCAATATGAGCATTGATGGTATTGAGAAAAGGCCTACCAAATATGATGGGACAAAAGCTATCTTGTGCAGTAGCAAGAATGAGGAAATCAGCAGGATACTTCGTTTTACCACACAAGACTTCAACATCCCTAACAATTCCCAGAGGGCAGATATTATCTCTATTGGCAAGCTGAATAGTGACATCAATAGGTTCTATCTCAACAGGTGCAATATCATCTTTGATTTCATCATATAAGGATTGAGCTATTGCACTAACACTAGCACCCACGTCACATAAGCCATGATAACAATGATCTCCTATCTTAACAGAAACAACCGGCATGCCAACAACAGGCCTATGTTTGTCTCTAACGTGAGGTTTAGCAATTCTAGCAGCATCTTCACAGAAGTGAATGTTATGTCCCTCAACTTCTTCAGACAGAAGATCTTTGATAATAGCAATGCTAGGTTCAACGCTAATTTGCTCAGGGGGTGTAGGTGTTCTAATGTAGCCTCTACGTATGACAGTTGAAGCTTTAGAATGATCCTTTATCCTAACAGGGAAAGGTGGTTTCTCAATGTAAGCACTGGGAACCACAGGATCATTATAGGCAATGACTCTCTCTTCAACTGGAGTGGGTTTAACTACATTGACTTCTAAAGGAGGATGAAATTTAAACCACTTCTCTTTGGGGAGATCAATATGAGCAGCAAAGGATTCACACAATGAAGCTACTATCTGAGAGTCAAGTCCATACTTAGCGCTAAAGTCACAAAAAGTATTAGTCTCAACAAAGGATTTAACACAATCAAAAGTGAAATTCATACCTGACTCCTTACCTTCTTCAAGCTCCCAATCTTCAGAGTTGCATTTGATTCTCTCCAATAAATTCCATTTGAAGTCAATATCTCTCTTCATAAAAGAATCGATACAAGAAGTGTCAAGCATGGTGCGATCATCATGAGAAAGCCGAGCATAGAAGTTCTGAATGATAATTTCTCTCGACAGCTCATGATTGGCGGATGAATATAGCATTGATTTAAGCCTCCCCCAAGCTTGAGCGATGCTTTCTCTGTCACGAGGCCACAAATTGTAAATATAATTCCGATCACGGTGTACTAAATGCATAGGATAAAACTTTTGATGAAATTCCAATTTCAACCGATTGTAGTCCCATGATCGAGTATCATCACATAGCCTATACCATGTCAACACCTTATACTTCAAAGATAAAGGAAAGACCTTCTTCTTGACCTCATCCTCGGGCACACCTGCAATCTTAAATAAACCACAAACCTCATCTACATAGATTAGATGCAAGTCTGGATGTGATGTTCCATCTCCTGTAAAAGGATTAGCGAGCAGTTTCTCAAGCATACCCGAAGGAAATTCAAAGCAAATATTTTCAGTAGGTGCAGCAGGTTGTAGGATCATCTCTTTGTTCTTCCGTTCGAGGTGCAGATACCCCGAACAAGCCCCTCAAAGGATTAGTATCCATAGTGACAACTGACAACAAATTTCAGCACACTATATGAATGTTTCCTTACCAAGTTCCACTTACCAAAGGCACTTCACTCCCCGGCAACGGAACCAGAAAAGAGTCTTGATGACCCACAAGTATAGGGGATCAATCTTAGTACTTTCGATAAGTAAGAGTGTCGAACCCAACGAGGAGCAGAAGGATCTGACAAGTGGTTTTCAACAAGGGAATATCTGCAAGCACTGAAATTGTCGGTGACAAGTGATTGTGTGGTGAGATGATTCGTAGAAAACAACAAGTAACAAAAGTAGCAACGGTGAAGCAAAGTGTCACAATCCCTTTTGTAGCAAGGGACAAGCTTGGACAAAGTCTTATAGGAGGAAAACGCTCCCGAGGACACACGGGAATTTCTGTCATGCAAGTTTCATCATGTTCATATGATTCGCGTTCGTTACTTTGATAGTTTGATATGTGGGTGGACCAGCGCTTGGGTACTGCACTTACATGGACAAGCATCCCACTTATGATTAACCCCTCTCGCAAGCATCCGCAACTACGAAAGAAGAATTAAGACAAAGTCTAACCATAGCATTAAACTAGTGGATCCAAATCAGCCCCTTACGAAGCAACGCATAAACTAGGGTTTAAGCTTCTGTCACTCTAGCAACCCATCATCTACTTACTACTTCCCAATGCCTTCCTCTAGGCCCAAATAGTGGTGAAGTGTTATGTAGTCGACGTTCACATAACACCACTAGAGGAAAAACAACATACAACATATCAAATTACCGAACGAATACCAAATTCACATGACTACTATTAGCATGACTTATCCCATGTCCTCGGGAAGAAAAGTAACTACTCACAAAGCATAATCATATTCATGACCAGAGAGGTAATGAGTAGCATCAAGGATCTGAACATAAACTCTTCCACCAAATAATCCAACTAGCATCAACTACAAAGAGTAATCAACACTACTAGCAACCTTACAAGTACCAATCGGAGTCGCGAGACGGAGATTGGTTACAAGTGATGAACTAGGGTTTGGAGATGGGATGGTGCTGATGTAGATGTTGATGGTGACGAGTCCGCTCCGATGAGAGGAGTGTTGGTGATGACGATGGCGATGATTTCCCCCTCCGGGAGGGAAGTTTCCCCGGCAGGATCGTCCTGCCGGAGCTCTAGATTGGTTCTTCTCAAGTTCCGCCTCGTGGCGGCGGCGAAACCACGAAAAAGCTCCTCTCTGATTTTTTTCCTGGACGAACCCTCCATATAGCAAAAGAGCGGCGCCAGTGGGCCAGTGGGCTGCCCACAAGCCCCCATGGCGCGGCCTGGGGGGTGGTCGCACCGTGCAGGCTTGTGGGCACCCCCTGGTGCCCCTCTGGCACTTCTTCGGCCCAGTATTTTTGATAAATTGGGAAAAAAATCCCCGTTGATTTTCACGGCGTTTGGAGTTGCGCAGAATAGGTATCTCAACTTTGTTCCACTTTCAGGCCAGAATTCCAGTTGCCGGTATTCTCCCTCTTCATGTAAACCTTGCAAAATAAGAGAGAAAAGGCATAGGAATTGTACCGTGAACTGAAATAACAGCCAAAGAAGCGATAAATAACAACATGAAAACATGATGCAAAATGGACGTATCAGTGTGAGGGCATGAGAAGCGATAAACAATGCCTATGTTGGAGAAGAAGGAACGAAGAGACGTGTTGATGAATTCACCGCCATTGTCGCATTGCATACTTTTGATGATTACATTGAATTGGGTATGAACAAATGTGAAAAAGCGTTGGAGGACGGTAGATGTATCGGATTTTTGGCACAATGGAAACGTCCATGAGTAGTGGGTGTAGTCATCTAGTATTACAAGATAATATTGATCACCGGAAAAGCTTACAATGGGTGATGTCCACAAATCACAGTGAATTAAATCAAATGGTGCAAACGTTTTGCTATGAGAGGAAGGCAAAGGTAGCCATGGCTGACGCCTAGTTGGCAAGCGCTACATGGTGAATGAGGATCTTTATTACAAGCACTAAGTAAGTCTTTAGAGATGGCAGAAAGGGTAGTAGGGCCGGGATGCCCAAGGCGGCGATGCCATAACTCCGAGGTGGTGGTGAGGAGGGCCGACGCTGGGGCTGGTTTGTTGCCGACGAAGGGGTAGAGATCGCCAGAGCTAGCGAGATCATGATGACCTGACAGTTGGGGAACATCGCACGGCAAACAAAAAAATTCCTACGTGCACGAAGTCCTATCATGGTGATGTCCATCTACGAGAGGGGATTTCCAATCTACGTACCCTTGTAGATCGCACAGCAGAAGCGTTAAGTAACGCGGTTGATGTAGTGGAACGTCCGCACGTCCCTCGATCCGCCCCGCGAACCGTCCCGCGATCCGTCCCACGATCCGCTCCGATCTAGTGCCGAACGGACGGCACCTCCGCGTTCAGCACACATACAGCTCGAAGATGATCTAGGCCTTCTTGATCCAGCAAGAGAGATGGAGAGGTAGATGAGTTCTCCGGCAGTGTGACGGCACTCCGGAGGTTGGTGGTGATCTAATCTCGGCAGGGCTCCGCCCGAGCTCCGCAGAAACGCGATCTAGAGGAAAAACCGTGGAGGTATGTGGTCCGGCTGCCGTGGCAAAAGTTGTCTCAAATCAGCCCTAATAGCTCCATATATATAGGAGGAGGGGAGGGGAGGCTTTCCTTGAGGCTCAAGGAGCCCCAAGGGCTGCGCCACCAAGGAGGAGTTGGAGTCCTCCTCCAATCCTAGTCCAACTAGTCCAACTAGGATTGGAAGGAGGAGTCCTTCTCTTCCTTCCCACCTTTCCCTTTTTTCTCTTTCTCTTCTTTTGGTTTTCCTTTGTCTCTTGCACAAGATAGCCTTGGGCTGACCCCACCTACTTGGTGCGCCACCCCCAAGGTCCTTGGGCCCTCCCGGGTGGGTGGCCCCCCCTCCCGGTGAAAATCCGGAACCCATTCGTCATTCCCGGTACATTACCGGTAATGCCCGAAAACCTTCCGGTAACAAAATGAAGTCAACCTATATATCAATTTTCGATTCCGGACCATTCCGGAAACCCTCGTGACGTCCGTGATCTCATCCGGGACTCCAAACAACATTCGGTAACCAACCATATAACTCAAATACGCATAAAACAATGTCGAACCTTAAGTGTGCAGACCCTGCGGGTTCGAGAACTATGTAGACATGACCCGAGTGACTCCTCGGTCAATATCCAATAGCGGGACCTGGATGCCCATATTGGATCCTACATATTCTACGAAGATATTATCGTTTGAACCTCAGTGCCAAGGATTCCTATAATCCCGTATGTCATTCCCTTTGTCCTTCTGTATGTTACTTGCCCGAGATTCGATCGTCAGTATCCGCATACCTATTTCAATCTCGTTTACCGGCAAGTCTCTTTACTCGTTCCCTAATACAATATCCCGCAACTTACACTAAGTCACATTGCTTGCAAGGCTTGTGTGTGATGTTGTATTACCGACTGGGCCCCGAGATACGGCTCCGTCACATGGAGTGACAAATCCCAGTATCGATCCATACTAACTCAGCGAAAACCTTCGGAGATACCCATAGAGCATCTTTATAGTCACCCAGTTATGTTGCGACGTTTGATACACACAAAGAATTCCTCCGGTGTCAGTGAGTTATATTAACTCATGGTCATAGGAACAAATACTTGACACGCAGAAAACAGTAGCAACAAAATGGCACGATCAACATGCTACGTCTATTAGTTTGGGTCTAGTCCATCACATGATTCTCCTAATGATGTGATCCCGTTATCAAGTGACAACACTTGCTTATGGTCAGGAAACCTTGACCATCTTTGATCAACGAGCTAGTCAACTAGAGGCTTACTAGGGACAGTGTTTTGTCTATGTATCCACACATGCACTGTGTTTCCAATCAATAAAATTATAGCATGGATAATAAACGATTATCATGAACAAAGAAATATAATAATAACTAATCTATTATTGCCTCTAGGGCATATTTCCAACTGTCTCCCACTTGCACTAGAGTCAATAATCTAGTTCACATCACCATGTGATTCCAACGAATCCAACACCCATATAGTTATGGGTTCTGATCACGTTTTGCTCGTGAGAGAGGTTTTAGTCAACGGTTCTCAAACTTTCAGATCCGTGTGTTCTTTACAAATCTTTATGTCATCTTATAGATGCTGCTACTATGTGCTATTCAGAAATACTCCAAATATCTACTCTACTACACGAATCCGTTTCACTACTCATAGCTATTCGGATTAGTGTCGAAGCTTGCATCGACGTAACCCTTTACGACGAACTCTTTAACCACCTCCATAATCGAGAAAAATTCCTTAGTCCATCAGTTACTAAGGATAAATTTTGACCGCTGCTAGTGATTCAATCATGGATCACTCTATGTACCTCTCAACAGACTTTGAGTCAAGGCACACATCAAGTGCGGTACCCAGCATGGCATACTTCAGATTCTACGGCCAAGGCATAAAAGACGACTTTCGTCTATTCTCTTTATTCTGCCGGGGTCGGGTTTTGAGTCTTACTCAAATTCACACCTTACAACGCAACCAAGAACTCCTTCTTTGTTGATCTATTTTGAACTCCTTCAAAAACTTGTCAAGGCATGCATCTCATCTTGTTGAAACTTCTATTAAGCGCTTTCGATCTATCTCCATAGATCTTTGATGCTCAACATTCAAGTAGCGCAATCCAGGTATTCCTTTGAAAAACTCCTTTCAAACAACCTTGTATGCTTTATAGAAATTCTACATTACTTATGATCCACAATATGTCAACCACATATACTTATCAGAAACTCTATAGTGCTCCCACTCACTTCTTTGGAAATACAAGTTTCTCATAAACCTTGTACAAACACAAAATCTTTGATCATCTCATCAAAGTGTATATTCCAACTCCGAGATGCTTGCACCAGTCCATTGAAGGATCGCTGGAGCTTGCATACTTGCTAGTATCTTTAGGATCGACAAAACCTCCTGGTTGTATCACATACAATGCTTGCTCAAGGAAACCGTCGAGGAAACAATGTTTTGACATCCTATGTACAATATTTCATAAATAATGCAGCAACTACTAACATAATTCTAACAGACTTTTAGCATCGCTACGAGTGAGAAAGTCTCATCATATTCAACTGTTTGATCTTGTCGGAAACATCTTTGTGACAAGTCGAGCTTTTCTTAATAGTGACTTATCACCATCATCGTCTGTCTTCCTTTTAAAGATCCATCTTTACTCAATAGTCCTATGACCATCAAGTAGTTCTTCCAAAGTCTACACTTTGTTTTCATACATGGATCCTCTCTCGGATTTCATGGCCACCAGTCATTTGTCGGAATCCGGGCCCACCATTGCTTTCTCCATAACTCGTAGGTTCACTGTTGCTCAACAACATGACCTCCAAGACAGGGTTACTGTACCACTCTGCAGTAGTACGCGACCTTGTCAACCTACGAGGTTTGTAGTAACTTGATCTGATGCTCGATGATCACCATCATCAGCTTTCACTTCAATTGGTGTAGGCGCCACAGGAACAACTTCCTGCGCCCTGCTACACACTGGTTGAAGTGATGGTTCAATAACCTCATCAAGTTCTACCACCCTCTCACTCAATTCTTTCGATAGAAAGCTTTCCTCAAGAAAGGATCCGTTTCTAGAAACAAACACTTTGCTTTCGGATCTGAGATAGGAGATGTACCCAACTGTTTTGGATATCCTATGAATATGCATTTATCCGCTTTGGGTTCGAGCTTATCACACTGAAACTTTTTCACATAAGTGTCGAAGCCCCAAACTTTCAAGAAACGACAGTTTAGATTTCTCTAAACTTCAGTCTATACTGTGTTATCTCAACGGAAATACGTGGTGCCCTATTTAAAGTGAATGTGGTTGTCTCTAATGCGTAACCCATAAACGATAGTGGTAATTCGATAAGAGACATCATAGCATGCACCATACCAAATAGTGCGTGGCTATGACGTTCAGACACATCATCACACTATGATGTTCCAGGTGGCATGAACTGCGAAACAGTTTCCACATTGTCTTAACTACGTACCAAAACTCGTAACTCAGATATTCATTTATATGATCATATCGTAGACAGTTTATCCTCTTGTTACGACGAACTTCACTCCGAAACAGAATTGAACTTTTCAATATTTCAGACTTGCGATTCATTAAGTAAATACTCTTGTATCTACTCAAATTGTCATTGAAGTAAGAACATAATGATATCCACTGCGTGCCTCAGCACCCATTGGACTGCATACATCAAAATTTATCACTTCCAACAAGTTACTATTTTGTTTCATCTCAATGAAAACAAGGCCTTGCTCATGTGGTATGATTTGCATGTCACTAGTTTATTCAAAATCAAGTGAGTATAAAGATCCATCAGCATGGAGCCTCTTCATGCAATTTATACCAACATGACTCAACCGGCGGTGCCACAAGTAAGTGGTACTATCATCATTACCTCGTATCTTTTGGCACCAATATCATGAACATGTGTAACACTACGATCGAGATTCAATAAACCATTGAAGGTGATTATTCAAGTAAATATAGTAACCATTATTCTCTTTAAATGAATAATCGTATCGCAATAAACACGATCCAATCATGTTCATGCTTAACGCAAGCACCAAATAACAATTATTTAGGTTTAACACCAATCCCGATGGTAGAGGGAGCGTGCGACGTTTGATCATATCAACCTTGGAAACACTTCCAACACGTGTCGTCACCTCGCCTTTAGCTAGTCTCCGTTTATGTCGTAGCTTTCATTTCGTGTTACTAATCACTTAGCAACCGAACCGGTATCCAATACCCTCGTGCTACTAGGAGTACTAGTAAAGTACACATCAACATCATGTATATCAAATATACTTCTTTCGACTTTTGCCAACCTTCTTATCTACCAAGTATCTAGAGTTGCTCCGCCTCAGTGACCGTTCCCCTCATAACAGAAGCACTTAGTCCCAGGCTTGGGTTTAGTCTGGGGTCTCTTCATTAGTGCAGCAACTACTTTTCCGTTTCACGAAGTATCCCTTCTAGCCCTTGCCTTTCTCGAAACTTAGTGGTTTTACTAACCATCAACTATTGATGCTCCTTCTTGATTTCTACTTTCGCAGTGTCAAACATCGCGAATCGCTCAAGGATCATTGTATCTATCCTTGATATGTTATAGTTCATCACGAAGCTCTCATAGCTTGGTGGCAGTGACTTTGGAGAACTATCACTATCTTATCTGGAACATCAACTCCCACTTGATTCAAGCGATTGTCGTACTCAGATAATCTGAGCACACGCTCAACGATTGAGCTTTTCTCCTTTACTTCGTGGACAAAGAATCTTGTCGGAGGTCTCATACCTCTTAACAAGGGCACAAGCATGAAATCACAATTTCATCTCTTTAGAACATCTCTTATGTTCCGTGACGTTTCAAAACGTCTTCGGCGCCTTGCTTCTAAGCCGTTAAGTATTTTGTACTGAACTATCGTGTAGTCATCAAAAACGTGTATGTCGGATGTTCACAACATCTACAGATGACGCTCGAGGTGCAGCACACCGAGTGGTGCATTAAGGACATAAGCCTTCTGCGCAGCAACGAGGAAAATCCTCGGTTTTACAGACTCAGTCTGCAAAGTTTGCTACTATCAACTTTCAACTAAATTTTCTCTAGGAACATATAAAAATAGTAGAGCTATAGCGCAAGCTACATCGTAATTCGCAAAGACCATTAGAATATGTTCATGAAAATTAATTCAATTAATCATATTACTTAAGAACTCCCACTCAAAAAGTACATCTCTCTAGTCATTTGAGTGGTACATGATCCAAATCCACTATCTCAAGTCCGATCATCAGGTGAGTCGAGAATAGTTTCAGTGGTAAGCATCTCTATGCTAATCATATCAACTATACGATTCATGCTCGACCTTTCGGTATCATGTGTTCCGAGGCCATGTCTGCACATGCTAGGCTCGTCAAGCTTAACCCGAGTGTTCCGCGTGTGCAACTATTTTGCACCCGTTGTATGTGAACGTTGAGTCTATCACACCGATCATCACGTGGTGTCTCGAAACGAAGAACTATCGCAACGGTGCACAGTCGGGGAGAACACAATTTTGTCTTGAAATTTTAGTGAGAGATCACCTCATAATGCTACCGTCGTTCTAAGCAAGATAAGGTGCATAAAGGATTAACATCACATGCAATTCATAAGTGACATGATATGGCCATCATCATGTGCTTCTTGATCTCCATCACCAAAGCACCGGCACGATCTTCTTGTCACCGGCGTCACACCATGATCTCCATCATCATGATCTCCATCAACGTCTCGCCATCGGGGTTGTCGTGCTACTCATGCTATTACTACTAAAGCTACGTCCTAGCAATATAGTAAACGCATCTGCAAGCACAAACGTTAGTTTAAAGACAACCCTATGGCTCATGCCGGTTGTCGTACCATCGACGTGCTAGTCGATATTAACTATTACAACATGATCATCTCATACATCCAATATATCACATCATATCATTGGCCATATCACATCACAAGCATACCCTGCAAAAACAAGTTAGACGTCCTCTAATTGTTGTTGCATGTTTTACGTGGTGACCATGGGTATCTAGTAGGATCGCATCTTACTTATGCAAACACCACAATGGAGATATATGAATTGCTATTTAACCTCATCCAAGGACCTCCTCGGTCAAATCCGATTCAACTAAAGTTGGAGAAACCGACACTCGCCGGTCATCTTTGAGCAACGGAGTTACTCGTAGCGATGAAACCAGTCTCTCGTAAGCGTACGAGTTATGTCGGTCCGAGCTGCTTCGACCCAACAATACCGCGGAATCAAGAAAAGACTAAGGAGGGCAGCAAAATGCACATCACCGCCCACAAAAACTTTTGTGTTCTACTCGAGAAGACATCTACGCATGAAGCTATCTCATGATGCCACTGTTGGGGAACGTCGCATGGGAAACAAAAAATTTCCTATGCACACGAAGTACTACCATGGTGATGTCCAACTACGAGAGGGGATTTCCGATCTACGTACCCTTGTAGATCGCACAGCAGAAGCGTTAAGTAACGCGGTTGATGTAGTGGAAGGTCCTCACGTCCCTCGATCCGCCCCGCGAACCGTCCCACGAACCGCCCCGCGATCCGTCCCACGATCCACTCCGATCTAGTGCCGAACGGACGGCACCTCCGCGTTCAGCACACGTACAGCTCGACGATGATCTCGGCCTTCTTGATCTAGCAAGAGAGATAGAGAGGTAGATGAGTTCTCCGGCAGCGTGACGGCGCTCCGGAGGTTGGTGGTGATCTAATCTCAGCAGGGCTCCGCCCGAGCTCCGCAGAAACGCGATCTAGAGGAAAAACCGTGGAGGTATGTGATCGGGCTGCCGTGGCAAAAGTTGTCTCAAATCAGCCCTAATAGCTCCATATATATAGGAGGAGGGGAGGGGAGGCTTTCCTTGAGGCTCAAGGAGCCCCAAGGGCTGCGCCACCAAGGAGGAGTTGGAGTCCTCCTCCAATCCTAGTCCAACTAGTCCAACTAGGATTGGAAGGAGGAGTCCTTCTCTTCCTTCCCACCTTTCCCTTTTTTTTCTCTTTCTCTTCTTTTGGTTTTCCTTTGTCTCTTGCGCAAGACAGCCCTGAGCTGACCCCACCTACTTGGTGCGCCACCCCAAGGTCCTTGGGCCCTCCCGGGTGGGTGGCCCCCCTCCCGGTGAAGATCCGGAACCCATTCGTCATTCCTGGTACATTACCGGTAATGCCCGAAAACCTTCTGGTAACAAAATGAAGTCATCCTATATATCAATCTTCGTTTCCGGACCATTCCGGAAACCCTCATGACGTCCGTGATCTCATCCGGGACTCCGAAATAACCAACCATATAACTCAAATACGCATAAAACAACGTCGAACCTTAAGTGTGCAGACCCTGCGGGTTCGAGAACTATGTAGACATGACCCGAGTGACTCCTCGGTCAATATCCAATAGCGGGACCTGGATGCCCATATTGGATCCTACATATTCTACGAAGATCTTATCGTTTGAACCTCAGTGCCAAGGATTCATATAATCCTGTATGTCATTCCCTTTGTCCTTCGGTATGTTACTTGCCCGAGATTCGATCGTCAGTATCCGCATACCTATTTCAATCTCGTTTACCGGCAAGTCTCTTTACTCGTTCCGTAATACAAGATCCCGCAACTTACACTAAGTCACATTGCTTGCAAGGCTTGTGTGTGATGTTGTATTACCGAGTGGGCCCCGAGATACCTCTCCGTCACACGGAGTCACAAATCCCAGTCTGGATCCATACTAACTCAATGAACACCTTCGGAGATACCTGTAGAGCATCTTTATAGTCACCCAGTTATGTTGCGACGTTTGATACACATAAAGCGTTCCTCCGGTGTCAGTGAGTTATATGATCTCATGGTCATAGGAACAAATACTTGACACGCAGAAAACAGTAGCAACAAAATGACACGATCAACATGCTACGTCTATTAGTTTGGGTCTAGTCGATCACATGATTCTCCTAATGATGTGATCCCGTTATCAAGTGAAAACACTTGCCTATGGTCTGGAAACCTTGACCATCTTTGATCAACGCGCTAGTCAACTAGAGGCTTACTAGGGACAATGTTTTGTCTATGTATCCACACATGCATTGTGTTTCCAATCAATACAATTATAGCATGGCTAATAAACGATTATCATGAACAAAGAAATATAATAATAACTAATTTATTATTGCCTCTATGGCATATTTCCAACACTGACGAGTGCGAAGATCCTTCACAAGAAAACCACAGGGAAAAAATTTAACAGAGCATGAGTTATCGTTGGTAAACTTGCGAACAGAGATAAGGCTAGTGACAACGGTGGGAGAGACAAGTATGTCCGTAAGGCAAAACTTGTGTGGATGAAGGAGTGTGGAGCCGGTGGCGGTGACGGGGAGATGTTGTCCATTGCCAACGAGAATGCTAGAAGGAACATGCTGTAATGAACGACTAGACGAGGTTAGGATACCTTGGGTGCCGGTCACATGCGAAGAAGCTCCACTATCCATGTACCACTCGGGGGCGGGAGGCGGGTTGATGCCGAAGTTGCTAAAGGCGGCGTTGAGCATGGCGAGGTGCTCCCACGATGGTGGTGTGGGTTGGTAGGGTGGGTACATGGCGTATGCATGGGCGTGAGCACCGGGTCGGGGTCCCAAAACGCCAGCAGCGTTGGAAGGGATCCAACCAGGGCGCAGTGATGGGAAGGTCATGCCGTATGGATCGAAATAGCCGATGAAGGGAAAGAACGTCGGCGGAGAAGACTGGTTGCGCCCGGAGGAATCGTGGCGTCCGCGTCCACGGCCACGGCCACGCCCACGACCACGATCACCATCGCTGCGTCCACGTCCGGCGGGTTCTTGTGGAGGGTGCGGGTGGCCCTGGTTGCGGTCGGAGGAGGTGCGATCAGAGGGACCAGTGTTGGGGCCACGGTCACCTGATCCACGGGCACCGGCCTCGGAGCTGGTGCCGGGGCCGCGGTCACCGCCGGTGAAGGCGAAGGCGGAGGCACTCTCCTCGGCGGCGCGGTGCGCCTGTGATTCCTCCGCAAGGATCACCCTGGAGAGGACGGTGTCGAAGGGTAGCTCCTGGTCACCGAGGACGACGCGAATCATGTCGAGGCATTTGTCCAGGCCATGGAGAAACTGGGTGGTGAGGTCGGTTTCGCTGACGGCGTGGTCGATGTCAGCGAGACCGTCGGTGAGGAGCTTCATGCAGCGCGCGTACTCGGAGACGGAGAGATCGCCTTGCTTCAGGTTTCGGTACTGTCGGTTAAGGACCATGAATCGGGCAGCACGATTGGCGAGGAAGAAGTCTTTGATCTTCTTCCAGATGGAGTAGGTGGTGGTGGTGCCGACGACGTCGTCAATCATGGGATCCGCAAGGGTGGCATAGAGCCAGAGGGCGACGTGGGCGTCGAGCTCAAGGTAGGCAGCATCGGCGTTGGGAGGCGGAAGGTGTTCGATGATGTAAAGGACACCGTAGCGGATCAGGACCATGAGGAAGAAAGATTTTCACTTCTGGTAGTTGTGATCAACGGGGTTGAGATGAAACTTGATGTGATTGGTGATATGGTCAGAGAAGATGGGGTGGCGGGGTGTAGGTGTAGCCGCCGGCGACGGCGGCGGAGGTGTTGTGAAAAGAGGGGCAAAATGAGATCCAGGAGCAGGGGAGGAACCCTGGAAGAGGAAGGGCGGCGAAGGTACCGCGGGAGAGGCCGAGGCCGTGTGGGCGGCGGCGGACGCCAGGGTGGTCGCCGAGGCCGGCGTAGAGCCGGAGCTGGGAGCAGCGGAAGAGAAGGAGGATGCAGCGTTGGGGTCGGCCATGGGGTCCTGGTAAAACTGATACCAAGTTGGAATGTAAAACTTTCTTTTAGATGATCATTAGATTACATGTACAAGCTATATATAGAAGGGAACCCACGTTCTATACATGTGGCTGAAATGGTCAACATGGGTCTACCCTAGATCCTATTGTTATGGTACACATACGTTACAAGAGTATCTAACAGCAGCATGTCGCCACTAACGAGCTCCGCCACGACGCAACCGAGCAACCACGCGTCCACGGCGATGCTGTAGTCTGGCTTCCCCATGAGCATCTCCGGAATGGAGTACAGCTTCCTGTCGGCATGCTGGAGGGGCGGCTGCTGGGACTCCCTCATGACCAGCCCAAAATTGCAGAGGCCGATATCTTTTGTGGCTGGATCCCGCATGATGCAGTCAAAGGTGACGACGTGAGGGTTGCCGCTGCACGCCTCGAGGAAGCGGGTCTCCCTCTACAGCTCGTGCGGGTTGGGCCCAACTTTGGGTGGCCAGCGGCAGGCGAACACGGTGGGTCAAAGTGAGGGCATGACGGCGGGTCGAGGCGAGGCCAGCTCGGGGGGGGGGGGCAAAATCGATAAATTTGACCTTTTAATTCAAAAAATTCACAAACTGGACTGCGTTCGTTTTTTTCACTCAACTGACCTTTTTATGTGACGTCCGACACTTAAACGTCACACTATACTGTGTGACGCCTTAGACGTAGGCGCCACACTCCGGTCACGCTGCGCTGCAGGCCCAACCCAGCAGTGTGACGCCTAACTTAGGCGTTGCACTTGCGGTAGTGTGACGTGTATCCTCTCTGCATGAGCTGGCGCAGGCGGAGCGTAGACGAAGCCGACGGCGGTGGTGCCCCAGATGACGAACGACGGCACCGGAGCTCCTCGGCGATGCACAGCACGAAGCTGGCGAGGCTGCTGGTGCGACGCATGTGACGGGCGGCACGCCCTCTTGCTCCCCGAGCCGCCACACCAGGTCCAGCAGATAAGGCATGGGTGGGAATTGGGGATGGAAGCTAGCGGCTTGGTAGATTGATGGATTGATCCTGGTACGTATAGGCTGCGACGGAGGGAAGGGAAGGGGCGCATATGCCGCGCCTGACTCGGCCGATGACATCCGGGCGCGCACCAGCAGCAGGCCGAGGCTGGTCCCGAGCAGCTCCGGGGTCGCCAGAGTTTGCTACTGTTTTCAGTGGCTATTGTATGCATTACAGTTTTGCTTTTTCTAAAACCACATTTGTCTTATACTATAATTTGATTGGCTTTCTTTGTGTGAGCAGCAACTTTCTGAGCTTACAGGGATGGGGACGGTGGTTGTGCCCCTGCTGCAGCAGCAGCAGCAGCATCATAGTGTGGCAATGACACGAGCTCTGGCGGGTTCGGCGGGATGCTGAGGTTCAAGTGGGAGGCGGGGGCAGCTGCCCTTGGCATCGTCGTCGGTGGTATACTCGCCGCTGTCGTTCGCGTCGGCGCTGGCCGGGAGGACGACTCTGCACATGCCGACGAGGTGTAACTACAACTGCATCAATGGGTACGCGTCGGCGTCGCGGTTGTCGTTGACGAGCCAGAAGAGCTCGGCGTAAGAGGCGTGCTGGATGGTGCAGTGAAATACCACCGACTGAGACTGTGAGTGCCCTATCTATCTACGCTGCAGCATATGTTTAACTGGATGATCAGTTAGTTCGTTTGAGACGGTAGCTAATCCAGGCAGCAAGTAGCATGGCTAATGACGTGTGTAAAAACAATATTGCTGAAGATGGAGGAGGACTAGATTGGCCGTGCTCGTTTGGCAGGCATGCATCATGTCTGTGCAGTATAATGGCAGAGTGGAGCAGGCAACTAATGACCCAATCGTCTGTGTATTAGCAGCACCAAGATCTTAGCTACTGAAAAATAGGGTTCCCATCCCGACAATTTATTTTGTGTCCTTCTAAACTGAAAAATAGAAGGGATATCGTTGTGCCTTGCGTGAAAGGCAGGCTGGGCATCATCAATCGAGCAGAGTTTGCTGCAGTTTTTGGTGGTTGTTTCTTTCATGTATTACAGTTTTGCCTTTTCTTGCTCCCCGAGCCGCCGCGGAAATGCTACACCTAAGTAATCTGTTACTTACGTTTCTTTCCTTCCCAACTAATTATCTTCCCTTTGATTTTCATAAGATGGGCCTGGCTCTTTTTTCTTCTCCAAGCAGATTAGACCAAATCAGCCTTTGCGTAACTTTCTTAAATAGTTTTACATAGGTGTAGCAAAGCTGGGGCAAAGGCTGGTGGGTCAGCCTGCCTGCCTGCCGCTAGCTTTTGCAAAGTCGCAATCGCCGCTCGCCACCCCGGAGCTGCTCGGGACCAGCCTCGGCCTGTTGCCGGTGCGCGCCCGGATATCATCAGCCGAGTCAGGCGCGGCATATGCGCCCCTTCCCTTCCCTCCGTCGCAGCCTATACGCAGCTCGAAGCCGGCCAGCGCTCTAGATAAGTTAGGGTGTGACGCCTAAGCATTCGGCGTCACACTACCGCAAGTGCAACGTCTGAAGTTTAAGCGTCACACTGTTGGAGTGGGGCCAGCAGTGCCAGCGCGGTCGGGGGTGTGACGCCTATAGCTAAGACGTCACACAGTGTAGTGTGACGTCTAAGCGTCGGACGCCACATAAAAGGATTAGTTTAGTGAAAAAATTTCAAACACAGTCCAGTTTATGATTTTTTGCATTCAGAGATTAAATTTGTCGATTTTGCCCAAGGGGGAGGCGAGCCATGGACACAGGTGGGCAGGCGTCGGCAGCTGGGGCCGTCGCAGTGGGAGCTGGGTGTGCGCCTGAGGGGAGGTCGTGTCGGTTGGGGCGTATGCACGGGTGCGCTGACGGCGAGGCACAACAAGGAGAGCCGGGCGCGCGTCGAAGGCGAACGCGGCGGGTTGAGGCGAGGCCGCGACATCCATGCGAGTCTGCGGTCGCGCCTGCTTCGACGTCGGCGCCGGTTTGACAATCCGTGTCTGTGAATTCCTCTAGGATGAGGCCTTTCTCTCCTTTTTCGATTTGGCTTTGTTGTACTCCAAAAGCGTACTATATGCTAGTACTTCATCAAACTGATTTGTACCAACGTGTTTGCTTCATGAAAAAAGCGTTGTCGGCTGGTTCTAAGCTGCTGATGTATCAGACTTTGTACTTTGGAATTTTCCGTTCGCATACGGATTTTGCCATGATGATAATCACCTTCAATCTGATTGTTAAAGTTGAGGTGCTCCTGTTGCAGTGTACGGAATGGTCGCGTCGGGACAACCCTTCCATAACAATCTTCTGAGCACGTATTTTTGTATGCCACTGCTGAAACTTTTTCGTCTTGACTGATGAGGAGTTGATGTGGATTCCTGTGTGATGATTCTTCTTCATCTCAACAATCAAGAGTTTCTTGGTCCCTGAAGAATTTCCTCCAAGAACAACAATGCCGTGTGTGGCCGTACGGTGGGCATAAACTGTCGTGATTTTGTCACTTTAAGATGTCCTTGTGAGAGGACTTAGGTGTGAGGCCATCGTAACTAGGTGGGAGCTTGAGAGGGGTTGGTCGGAATCGAGAGATGCGGGTTTACCCAGGTTCGGCCCCTCCGATGGAGGTAAAAACCTACGTCCTGCTTTGTATGTGATGATCTCGGTTACAAGGGTGACGAATCGCTACCTCTGGTCTCGAGGGTTTCTGATGTGTCTATCTCTAATGATTTGTCTTGTCCAGACTTTACTTGTCCCTCTTGGGTGGCCTGCCCCTCCTTATATAAGTTGAAGGGGTAGGCTTACATAGAGTCCTACTAAGAGTTGGTGTCGAAATTCGGGCTCCATAAAACCCTAAAGATTCGAACTCAGGGGCGTGTACAAAGATCTTTCGCGGGCTCGCCTCACCTAACTCGCTACTCGCTGGGAATGGCAGAAAACTCACTCGATGGTGAGGAAGACACTGAACACAGCAGTTTACCCAGGTTTGGGCCGCCGGGAAACGTAATACCCTACTTTTGCTTTGTTGGATTGCCTCTCGAGGAGGTTGGTGGATGAACTAGTACAGTGTTCCATGGCCTCCGGAGGATGGGTGACCTTTCTGTGGTACCGGTGGATGAGTGAATGAATCGGCCCCCTTCTATGAAGTAACCTATCCTCTATATATAGCGGCGGTCTGGGTCCTCTTCCCTTATTGTTTCGGCAGGAAGGGATCCCACAACGGCCAATTTTGAAGGGGGCAGGGGAACATGCTTCCCCTGTCCAAAAGGTGGTCTTCGCCTGCAAAGTGGCTATCAGCCCAGCAGGGACGGGTCCAGGGGTGACGTCCGTCCTGCCGGCGGGCGGCGATGGCCTTGTTGCACCAGAATGGAAATCTTTGGAAGATGCCTTGGGAACCCGCGTACGTCCTTCCCTCCTTTGAACTAAAGAGGAAACTGCACCGTCCTGCAATCCGCTGCTCGCCTGTCCTTCTCTCGCGTCATCCTCGACTCCTGAGGTCGGGTCTCGCCTTGGAATATCCGCCGCTCCAGAGGGGTCCTGAGGAGCCCCCCTGCGGGTCTTGATGTTGTTCCTCCTCGCGAGGCTTAGCCCCTCGCGAGGGCCTTGCCTTGAGTGGTGCTAGGCTTGTTGGTTTTTAGCTGATGAAGTGGTCCAACCCTGGACCGCAGGCAGGCAAGTCTGGGTACCCCCATTCCCAGAACGCCGACGGTAGCCCCCGGGCTGGCTTCTTGGCAAAGCCATGAGGGCAGCCTGAAGCGTCGTGAGCCCCAAATGCCTGTGGGCCAGGTGGAACACGTGTCCAGAGGCGTCCGGGGCGCACCAGACCACGATGGCAGGATCTCCAAGAACTGCGCCGACCATCATTGTTACCATTGGATGGCAGCGGCACGGCCTACCCACGCCCAACGGCCCTCACAAACGTGACTGCTCGGTTGTCAGGTGAGGCGACGTGGGCGGCAATGCGCCCGCCGGCCCACCTCACGACCCCCGAGGGACGCGTGACGCTCGCGCTCCCATGACGGTTGGTGGCCGCGGCTCTCCTGTAAATCTGCCCCACCCCTAGCAAGGGGGGCACTGCGATCTTGAGCTTCCTCTTTGCTTCCTTTGCTCCGCCGAGAAAACCTTCCCTCCCCTTTGTTTCCTCGTCTTCCATGGCGTCTCCAGGAGGCGATCCTGGCAGGAGGAAACGCGTGGCTCCTTTCACGCCCTCGTCCGCCCCTAGGAGTAGTGGCGGAGGGCTCTGAAGGTCGCCGCGCGTCCACCGCCGCTGGGCTCTGACCGATGAGTAAGTCCCTCGTTTGCACCCCCTTTCCTTGTTGCCCTGTCTGTTGCTTGGTGGTTGATCTTCCCTTTTCTCGAGAGCGCCCGTAGCCAAGAAGCTCAAGCTCGGCGAGCATCAGGAGGAGGCGGAGGGGCTGCGGGCTCAGCTCGAGAGTGCCGAGGCCGCCCGCCAGGGCGAAGCGGAGGCCAAGGCTAAGTTGGCATCGCTGCAGAGACAGGTGCAGGAGGCGGCCGATGCTGTTCAGGCCGCCCAGGACGAGGCGGCGTACGCCCGGATGTTGGAGTCCTAGCGTGCCAAGCAATTCATGATCATCGTCGACAGGGCGGCAGGCGTGACACGCCGATTCGTGGGGGATGCCCTGGCGCTGACAAGGGTGAGCAGCGATGGGGGTTACCTTGCCTTCTTCCAGAAGGTGGAGGAGACGCTGGAGGCCGGCGTCTCCCGCGTGGAGGAGGACAACGCGTCTAACGCGCGTGAGCTTCTAGGCCTTGCCTTGACGCTCGTATTCTCGAACCCGCGCCGCCTTGTCCCACAGCTTGATATCCAACGTGTCGTCGAGCTGGTGCCCGCTGAGTCCCGGCATCTTCTCCAGGACGAAGGGCGCCCATGCGTGGACGCCCTGGTGGAGCAGTACGTCCGGGTGACCATCTCCGGTGAGGAGGAGGGCTCCGACGCCGAACCTACCGGCGTTGAGGGCGGTGTCGGCGACCTCTCCCCCTAGGCGTCCCCCGGCTTCTGTTTTCCTGCCCCTATAATGTAGGACCATGAACTCTATCGTGTCGGGTGTCAAACTTTTGTATCTTACCTTTGTTGTTCTCCCTTTTTCCTTTCACTCTTGAATCGATGGTTTGCTCGCTGGTAGTTGGTGCGGCTTGGCTCCCTCGCATAGGGCCCATCGAGGACCGAGCCGTCGCTCGGGGGCAACGACGGCCAGGGCCCTCAGGATGTCCCATCCTCCCGAGGCATCATTTGTGCCGCTGTACGCTTGGTCGATGGCCTTGTTCCTTGCCCGCGGCTTAGGCCTTAGGCCCTGCATCCTTTCATTAGTACTCGTGTTTTCAATTCGTTCTTGGTTCGACACGAAACCAGATGGCCCCCGTCTGAGATAGCGGGGTACTTAGCTCATGGGTTTGCGCCGGTCCCTTCCACAGCTCCTCCTGAGTAGCTCCTGCTTTGTCGGTAGGGTGGGATGGAGACCCTTTTGGCACTCTATGTCTGCGGGTCCCGGTCCCGCACATTTCCTTGCCGCCGTGAGGCGCAACCCATTACCAAGGTTGTTCCTCACGAGGCAAAGTCCCGGCGCCCTGGGTGCCGACATGAGCGACACCTAGGTGGCCGAGTGGCTTTGCGACTAGTAAGGCCCCTAACGCATGTTGCTCAGGAGCCCCCCTTGACACTAAGCCGCTCTACATTGACAGGCCCCGGTCCCGCACATTTCCCCACCATCGTTAGGTTCGACGCACTTCACGGGGCGGGGCCCCGCCGCCCCCGACATCGACCGGAGCTCTAGGATGGCACTAGGGGTGGCGAGTGGCCTTATGAGTGGTAAGACTCCTGAGGCTCGATGCTCAGGAGTCCCCTTTGACGTTCGAGCAATTCCCCATTCCGTCCCTTCGGTCATCGCCGCAAGGTGCCCTGAGGCCTCCCGAGACTCTTTGTGGTGGTACCGTGCTTGATCCGGACCCCCGAGCGGGGGTCGAACGCTATAAACGTTCGCCCCTGTGACGACAAGTCCTTGCTTTCACGCTCCTTGGTGCCTACGGGCGGTGCGGAGCGTTCAACTCCCCAGAAAATGTCATCCAGAAAAGGAGGCTTCAAAGCCGGCGAAACGAGAAACCGCAAGAGAAAATCCCCCGCCCATTTTGTTTTTCAAACATGAAATTAGCAAATTTAAGTCCAGCAAAGGATAATTCAAGCTCCAGAAAGAAGCAAGCAAATGCCGCTCGGGCACCTAGGCTAATCTCCGCCGCCATCTCCCCCCAGCTGCGGGCATAGTCAGTGCTGGACTAAGTTGATTGCCTACGTCTTTTCCCAAGCACGGAGCGTAGGGCTGCCACTAGGCGTGGGAGGGACCCCTCCGCGTCCTCGGGGGGCCGGACGTATACAGCCTCCGCTCGTTATTACGTGAGAGTGTCACGGTGGGGGTGTATCTGGGATGTCGCGAGGACGCTTTGGCCTCGCGGGTGTCCCTACCCCCGAGGCATAGGCGCCTAATTCCTTTTTGGTCATTGGTGGACTATGTTGATTGCCTCTGTCTTCTCCCCAGCGCGGAGCATAGGGCTACCACTAGGCGTGGGATGGACCCCTTCCGCGTCCTCGGGGGGCCCTGGGCGTATGCAGCCTCGGTTCGTTATTACGTGAGAGTGTCACGGTGGGGGTGTATCTGGGAGCTCGCGAGGACGCTTTGTCCTCGCGAGTGTCCCTGCCCCCGAGGCATAGGCGCATGATTCCTTTTGGGTCATTGGTGGACTCTGTTGATTGCCTCCGTCTTCTCCCCAGCACGGAGCGTAGGGCTGCCACTAAGCATGGGATGGACCCCTTTCGCGTCCCCGGGGGGCCCTGGGCATATACAGCCTTGGCTTGTTATTACGTGAGAGTGTCACGGGATGAAGTAGGTTCCGTAAGGATTGAAGGACGATGTAGAGGTGCCACGGGTTGATGCAGGTCCCGCGGGGACTGTAAGGTGAACACGAGGGCGCTCCGGCTTCGTGATGTTTCTCCTTCTCCTGAGACTGGTTGGGGGCTTTTCTACTGCTCTACATCGACAGGTCCCAGTCCCGCACATTTCCCTACCGTCGTGAGGCGCCTCACGGGGCAAAGGCCCTGACACCCCTGATACCGACCGAATGTGCCTGGACGGCACCAGGGTGTCAAAGTGGCTTTGTGACCAATAAGGCTCCTGAGGATCCCCCTTTGACATTTGTCCGGCTCTGCGTCGCCAAGACCCGATCCCGCACATTTCCCAACCACCATTGCTTGTGACCGAATGGACGAACGTAGCTACGGGGTCAAGCTCTACCACCCATGATATAGACCGAGTGCTCGTGGACGGCATCAAGGGTGGCAGGTGGCCTTATGACCGGTAAGGCCCCTGAGGCTCGATGCTTAGTAGCCACCTTTTGACGCTCAAGCGGCCCGATTTCATCATGTTGATTTTGGCCCTCGGGAGCCACGGGGCCTCCCTAGGTCCCGCGAAGGGGCAATGCGCACCGACGAGATCCCCCGCGTGGGGGGGGGGTAGATCGCACAAAAATGCAAGCAATGTATGATGTCAGATCGCTGAATGGATGCAGCAGAAGTTATGGGAGCATGCGTAAATGATGTGATGGCAGAGGTGTGCCCTGAACACTTGAGGTTCAAGCGGCCAGCAGACACCCCTTAGAGCAGTGAACCAAAAAATTACCTCGCATAGCTTCTTCACGCGTGAGGGGCGCCTCGTGAGGCCCGACCCTCGGCGCCCACACCAGCACCGTAGTCGCGCGGGTGACCCGCTCCACTTGTGTCTTGTTGCTTTCTCTGACCCGTCCTCCTGAGGACAGGGACCCGGTTCTTCGCAGTTCCTCCATGGGGGCGGCGGCTGGCGTCATGCCCCGCGACTTGGGGGCGCCTCCCTGCCCGCGCCTCTTGGGCCCAGTGCTCCGCCATTGGGAGCCCTAGGGTGTGGCTCAAGGGGGACCCCCCGAGCGTTCCTTACTCCTGAGGAGGATTGGCGCCTGGGGTGGATGCGTGAGGCTCTTCCTCGACGGGAGGGTTAGGTGGTGTTACATAACACTGTACGTAAGGCTCCGTGTAGGTGTTAGATCGACCTCCAAAGCCGTTCAACAGCGCGAAGGTGGCGGTCCCTCTCTGCGGTGGGGGGAGGTCCCCCGGTCGCGTTGCTCAGAGTTCTTCTTGTGATGGGCCTCCCTACGAAGTCGCTTGCTCCTGCTACCGCCGTTGGGTGGTCCCGACATTTCCCGATGCTGACTCCCCCCTTGGTACCCTGGCGTGTCTCCATTGTCGTAGTTCGCCCGCACCAACACCTCCGCTGCTCACTGGCTGCGCTTGAGGAACCGCTCCCGCCTGGCCACCCCGGGTTGTCGGGGGTTGACCTGGTATTAGTGATGCACTCCGGTGTGTGCGTTGGACGTCCCATCGTTCTCTTCGTGCCCCTGGTGGTTGCCGGCATGCTGTGCCTCGAGGCCAGCCACCAGAATCCGGAGGATGAGGAGGGCAGCATGCGACGCGTCTCTCTCGGCCCTGCCAAGCGCCGGAGGGGCCCCGCCACTTGCAGGCCCGAGGACCGTCATGAGGTGCGAGCCCCTGGCGCCTGGCGCATGTGGCCCTGAAGAAGAGTGGGGTAGGATGGCCTTCTGGGTGATGGAGATCAGCTATGTGATGTGGTCCGCCGAGGCATCGAAGCACCCTTGTATCGGTCGTTGGCGGACCATCTCGCTCGCCATCTGCAGCGAGTCGTGCGTGCTGAGATCCCGCAAGTTGATGCAGCGCGTCGTGGATGTCGGGGGCGCCGCCCAGTCGCCGTGCGCCTGGGTGGCGCGGGTGGTTGTGACGGTGGAGATGATGTTGACGATCTGGTACGAGCCGCCTGGTACCACAACACCGGTGCATGCACTTCTGGCCACTGTGGTATGATGGGAAGCCAGCTCGACGAAGCTCAAAGAAGCTTATTGGGCGCCCGTCATCGGACGAGTGGGCCTTAGGGAAGATGAAGATCGAAGAAGACCTTGATACGACCCCTACCTGGCGCGCCAAATGTTGGATTTCGGGCTCCACAAAACCCTAAAGCTTCAAACTCAGGGGCGTGTATGAAGATCTCTAGCTAGCTCGCCTCACCTAACTCGCTACTCGCTGGGGATGGCAGAGAACTCACTCGACAGTGAGGAAGACACAGAACACGACAGTTAACCCAGGTTCGGGCCGCTTGGAAGCGTAATACCCTACTCCTGCTTTGGTGGATTGCCTCTCGTGGAGGTTGGTAGATGAACTAGTACAGTGCTCGAGGGCCTCAGGAGGCTGGGTGACTTTTGTGTGGTGCCAGTAGATGAGTGAATGAATAGGCCCCCTTCTATGAAGTAACCTATCCTCTATATATAGCGGCAGCCCGGGTCCTCTTCCCTTATCGTTTCGGCGGGAAGGAATCCCACAACGGCCAATTTTGAAGGGGGGCAAGGGAACATGGTTCCGCTGTCCAAAAGGTGGTCTTCGCCTGCAAAGTGGGTGCAGCCCAACAGGGATGGGTCCAGGGGTGACGTCCGTCGTGCCGGCAAGCGGCGATGGCCTTGTTGCACCAGAATGGAAACCTTTGGAAGATGCCTTGGGAACCCGTGTACGTCCTTCCCTCCTTTGCACGAAACGGGAAACTGCACCGTCTTGCAATACACTGCTTGCCTATCCTTCCCTGCGTCATCCTCAACTCGTGAGGCCGGGTCTCGCCTCGGAATATCCGCCACTCAGGAGGGGTCCTGAGGGGGCCCCCTGCGGGTCTTGATGTTTTTCCTCCTCGCGAGGCTTGGCCCCTCGCGAGGGCCTTGCCTTGAGTGGTGCTAGGCCTGTTGGTTTTTGGCTGATGAAGTGGGCCAACCCTAGGCCGCAGGCAGGCAGGTCTGGTTACCCCCATTCCCAGAACACCGACAGATGGACTAGCTTCTCTTGAATCCTCATGTGGGTCTCTTTTCCCTTGGAGGGAATCTTCTCTTCTTGGGCCTTCTATGTGAGCCGCCCTTCAGGCCTCTCCATGAGCCTCCTTCCGTCGGCTAACACACTCGGCCATGGGCCTTGTTGTCCAGGTTAACTCGACAAGCGGGGTGACCCACAAGCCGCCAGGTATGGGTCGGGTCATTCCTCCTGGTTGGGTCAAGTTGTGGGTTATATCCGCAACATGTGTTGAAGCCTTCGTCGACACTCTCTTGTCGACTCCATAAACAGCTACCGGAGGAGGTCGAGCCTAGAGCAACGCCTAGTTCTAGACGTGTGAACTTTTTGGGTAACTTGTTGCCAAAGGGGGAGTAGTGTATAGATCAATAGGGCTTTGAGAGTGTGTGTGTTGTTTTATTTCCTCTCTTTAGTTTTCAAAACTTTTAGTGTTTTGGATGTCTTAAACTTTGTGTTTATCATACGCTTTGATTGTTGATGCTACTATTTCATACCATTGATCTATCTACATGATGATCATTCACTCATTTGTTTCGTTTTATGTGTATTACTATTCATTCGTATCATTTATGTGCACCACCAAGATGTATGTGACATGGAATGGTGACCCATGATCCTAATCAATTGTGCATTTGCATTCAAACACAAATTTAAAATAATGCACAAATTTAGGGGGAGCTCTTGCTTTTCACATACTTCTCAAAGCAACGATGACAATCATTGATTATATCTTTATTGAAGCTTTGGTCTATATGTTGTCATAAATTACCAAAAAGGGGGAGATTGAAAGCACAACTTCTCCCTAAGGTGGTTTTGGTAATTAAAAACAACATATGTGTCATTGAACTCATGATTTTATCTAAGTATATTCTAGAAAAGTTCAAAGATGTGTTGGCTAAGGATTGTGAGGAGAACCCCTAGATGGAAGGAACATCTATTGGCAACAAGCTTGAAGACTCTACATTTTATATTTTGTGAGAAATCACATTTGAGTCCATAGGAAAGCCAATACTATTAAAAGAGGATGAGGTGACTACTATGATCTGGTTGCTCAAGTGCTTAGAGATAGCCACCAAAAATACTCAAGAAATTCTCCCACAAAATTCTTTATCTAAAGCCTATACATCAAAATTGGTGCCACCAACTTTATCCGCTTGACCATACCGATTTTCATCTAAGACAGAACCTATGCCAAACCCTAGCATCTCAGTGCCACCAACATTCCTTTCGGTGCCACCGTAGTCAGTGACCAACTTTCTGGTATGCCATTTTCAAGAATTGGAATTTCCAAGTTTTGCAATCGGTCACACTGAGATTTGGAAACTACCCTAGGTCACCCATATCGGTACCATCGAGATTTCTATATCAATCTCACCAAGAATACAAAAGTGGCCACATTTTGTACAAGTCGGTGCCACCGAGTTTCACATCAGTTTCACCGAGTTGGTCAATAATGTTGTAACGATTGGATTTTTGGAGATGACTATATATATCCCTCCACCACCTCTCATTCGTAGAGAACACATGTACACTTTCCGTATCCATTTTTCTGAGAGAGAGCCACCTACTCATGTGTTGAGATCAAGGTATTTCAATCCATCCATTTGAAACTAGATCTCTAGCCTCCCCAAGTTTCTTTACAACCAATCAATCTCTTCTACCCAAGCCAAATCTGTAACAGAGTGATTGAGTGTTGAGAAGACTATCTTTTGAAGCACAAGAGCAAGGAGTTCATCGTTCTACCACATCTATGACCTTTTGGAGGGTGGTGCCTCCTAGTTTGGTTAGGTGTTTCTTGGGATCCTCCTACGTTGTGTTGTGTACTTGAACCAAAAAGATTGTAAGGGCAAGGAGATCGCCTACTTCGTGAAGATCTACACCAATTGAGGCTAGTCCTTCGTGGATGTAAGCCATGGTGGAATAGAGAAGGTTGCTTCTTCGTGGACGCTTCGTGGGTGTAGCCCTCCGTGGACTCGCGCAACCGTTACCCTCCATGGGTTGAAGTCTCTATTAACATGGACGAACGATAGCACCACCTATCGAAGCAACGCCAGAAATCATCGTGTCAACCTTTGCATTTGATCTTCCTATCCCTACCCTCTATTTACATGTGCATGTCTTTACTTTCCGCTGATATACTCTTAAACTTTCATGTGTAGGGTGTGCTTGACTTACTATAATTGCTAAAACTTTCCCACAAATAAAATTGGGAAAAGGCTAAGTTTTTATTTGGTCAAGTAGTCTAATCACCCCCCCCCCTCTAAACATACTTTGGATCCTACACAGTTTCTTCATTGCAATCTATCTTAGCAATAACAATGTTCAAGAAAGATTTACCAAATATTATGGGGAAAAATCATCTTATGGAGAACCAAGGACTAAAAATCCTTAGGTTATTTTATTTTCCGACACAAGACTTCAACATCTATAACAATACCAAGTGGTGTGATAGTTTCTCTGTTTGCAAGTTTAATAGTGGCATCAATATCTTCTATTTTCGCAGATGCAATATCATTCATAATTTCTTGATATAAAGTAAAAGGGACAACACTAACACTACCGCCCAAATCACATAAGCCATGATAACAATGATATCCTATTTTAACTGAGACAATGGCCATGCCAACAATAGGTTTATTCTTTCCTCTAGTATCTGGTTTGGCAATTCTAGGAGCTTCATCACAGAAATAAATAGCATGCCCATCGATATTATCAACTAAGAGATCCTTAACCATAGCAATACTAGGTTCTACCTTAATTTGTTCAAATGCCCTAGGTGCTCATATATTACTTTTGTTAACCACGGTTGGAACCTTAGCATGTTCCTTTATCCTTACACAAAAAGGTGGTTTTTCAATATAAGCAGCAGGCACAACTGGATCGACATTGTAAACGATAGTTTCATGTATCACTGTGGAGAACTCAAACCGATGCAACTAAAGCAATAATAAGAACACACAAAGTGGCCAAGTCTCTCACACTCAAACCCCACCACAACAAGAAAAGCTATAAAGGAACATGAGAGGAAGAACAAGGAGCTCAGAAAGTACTCCAAGATCTATATCCAAGGGGTTCCCCTCACACAGAGGAGAAATTGATTGGTGGAGATGTGGATCTAGATCTCCTCTCTCTTTTCCCAGAAGAACTAGCAAGAATCATTGGAGGGATTGAGAGATAGCAAGCTCGAAGAAGGTCAACAATGGGGGGCAAACACGAGCTCAAAGGATAAGGTTCAATGGGAAAGAAGAACCCTTTTTATAGGAGGGAAAAAATCCAACTGTTACCCCTTAGCCTGCACACAAGCGATACTACCGCTTTGGCGGCACAGCCAGCCACACAGTACAATGGCACGAGGCCAAGAGGCGGTAGTGCCGCCAGAGCGGTACTATCACTCTCCCCGGTGGTACTACTTCTGGGGTTGGAGTGGAGAGTCCACGAACGTAGAGAGGAAGGAGGGGCGAAGGCAGATCCGCCTAAGCAGTACTACTGTTGCCCAGAGCGGTACTACCGCAGATAAGAGGTAGTACTGTTTCCTACTACTGCTCTTAGTCTGTTGAGGGTTCCAGGCCCAGAACAAAGGGCGGTAGTGGCGTGGTAGTAACAAGTGGTACTACTGCTCGGGAGTGGTACTACCGCACTGTACTACCGGCCAAAGACCGCTTAGTCCAACACAAAAAAAATGTCAGCGGTACAGCGTGCGGCACTCGGCACCTAGAGCGGTACTACCGCGTATAAGAGGTAGTATTGTTTCCTACTACCGCTCTTAGTCCTTTGAGGGTTTCGGTCCTAGAGGAAAGGGTGGTAGTTGCGTGGTAGTAACAAGCGGTACTATGCTCGGGAGTGGTACTACCGCACTGTACTACCAGCCAGAAACCGCTCAGTCCAACACAAAAAAATGTCAGCGGTACATCGTGCGGCACTCGGCAAGTGCACTACCACCCATAAGCGGTACTACCGCTGCCCAGAGCGACACTTCCTTAGATAAGAGGTAGTATCGCTACCTTGCACGGTACTACCGCTTGGTTCCTTCCGGACCAGAACAAAATCAACAAATAAATGCAGGAACACAAGAACTACCATACTTCTATAAATGAGCTCCAGATTGAGAAAACACAAGGTTGTTAGATTCAGGACGAGAAGATCTATCCAACAGCGATATAAAAATGCCAATGATATAGAGATGTGAAACCTCTATGAATGAAGAACCGGCAAAAACTCCAACATCGAAAACATCATAGAAGATGCATATGGACTCCATTTTTTATGAACTCGAGCTTGTCATGCAGATGGCCATGACCTCTAAAACTCACAAGGAGAAACACTACAAGAACCAAGAAAGATGATGCAAGGATGCAAATGATTTGAGCTCTCAATGAACGATACAATCAATTTACTCACTTGAGAGGCCCCCCTTGTTAGTACGACAATTGATACTATAACCTGGTCTCCCAACTACCACCATCAGACTAGTAAAATAGGGAACCTATCAAGGGAAAACCTATACCTTGCACATAGTCCACTCGAGCTACATGATGACTGTCTTGTCTTCCTTAAGATGGACCACCTTTCTTGATTCCTTGACTTGATGAAGACTAGTTAATTGCTCCCCCATACTCCACTATGGGTAAGCCACTCTTTTGCACATCTTCACATGTCCATTATCACCACAATGGACGGCAAGCTTCAAGTATGACAGCTTCGTGATGCTCCACTTGAACTTGCACACCGCAATTTGATGACAATCACCACTTGATGTCACCTTCATGGTTTGTATGAGATCTTCCTCTGCACGCAATCCCATGGAAACATACCTAATCCCACACAGAATGCTCACGTAGACCATGGATTAGTACACAAAGCATAATGGACAATGTTTACCATACCATGGGATCACTCGATCCCTCTCGGTACATCTTGAATTCTTTGTGTCTTGATCAACTTGATTCACTATTTCACTTAGTCTCGATAAACCTTGTATCTTATCTTCTCTCTTCAAAAAATGAAAGCTTAAAGGTAAACATGAATGTTCACACAGTCTTCTTCTTCAAGACATGCTTGTAAAAATCTCAACTCTCACATGACCAATCAAACCTTGAATACCACCTTGGTCACCATATAAACTCCTTGAAACCAACAGATGGACATCAAGAAGTGACTATGGACAAATCCTTCGAATATAACTCAAGGAAACCATTAGTCCATAGGGGTTGTCATCAATTACCAAAACCACACATGGAGAAATATGCTTTAACACACACACACACACACACACCTTGCTTGCTTGCTTTATTTTTGCAATAACTATGTTGCCTCAAGAAAATAAATTGAAATAAATCCATATGGATCTGCATCCACTTGCTAATATTTTAAAATTTGGTGCTTGTCATAAACCAATAGCTATTAATGAATAAGTTATAAAATTAAATTTGTTGGGATACATTCATTGAAAGAAAATAATGATTGCAATGATGTTAGTATGAATTCCATTAAACCCAATTGTGCTAATGATCATGATTGGGGTGGTGATGTTTGTTTTCATCTTGAAAAATTATTTAAGCCCCGTAATTAATTTACTATTGATAATAAATTTACAATTGTATTGAAAGTGGGTTTGAAAGAGTGTCAACTTTAGGTAAAAAGAACCCCGCATATTTGGAGAGTGACCAATCTTATAATTTTATTGATAAAAGTGCCTTTGGACACGTCATTAATTTAGTTGATATTAATCCCACTACCTTGGAAGATTATAAAACTTTTGTGCATGTGGATCATGGAGAGATTATTTTATGTGATAGGTATATTACTAAATTTGAATATGATCCTACATGTAATTATTATGAGAGGCAGATATGGTTATGAAAATCTTCATCTCACTAAATTACCTCTCTTTGTGTTATTAATAATATTCCTAGTGTACTTCATCTAAGAAGAATGGAGCACTAATAATAATATGTTTCAATACTGATCTTTATGTACTATTCTGGTTTAGACCTATTCTATTTTTGTTGCATAGTGTGCTTGTTTTAATGATTCTATGGATTGTATCAGGGGTTATAAATCATTGAGGAGTGATACATCTCAAACGTATCTACTTTTTGAAACAATTTTGCTCTTGTTTTGGACTCTAATCTGCATGATTTGAATGGAACTAATCTAGGACTAATGATGTTTTCAATAGAACTCGCATGGTGTTGTTTTTATGCAGAAATAAAATTTCTTGGAATTAGACGAAACTTTTTGTGTCTTTTTAGAAAATATAAGAATTATTGGAAAGCAGACCCACCAGAGGGGGGCACCTATTGTTGCCAAGCCAACAGGGCACGCCCACCCCCCCTTTGTGCGCCGTGATGGCTTGGGGCCACCTCGTGGATCCTTCGACCCTAATTCCAGTCCTAGAAATTTACAATTATGGAAAAATCATGAGAGAAGTTTTCATCGCATTTTACGAGATGGAGACAGTGCCACCTCATGTTCTTCCTCGGGAGGGTTGATCTGGAGTCCATTTGGGGTCCAAAAAAGGGGGATTCGTCGGCGTTGTCATGACCAACCCTTCTCCATCAACACCATCATGATGCTCACCACCGGGAGTGAATAATTCCATTGTAGGCTTGCTGAACATTGATGGGGTTGCATGAGATTGTTCTTGTAATTGAGCTATTTTGATAGGGCTTGATCCCTAGTATCCACTATGTTTTGAGAATGATACTGCTATTACTTTGCTATGCTTAATGCTTTTCACTAGGTCCCGAGTGCCATAATTTTAGTTCTGAACCTATTATATTTACTCCGAATATGAAAGTATTTAGATACTATCTTTCAAGTTGTATGCACCTATTATGTGTCATGATATGCATACCCTCATGTAACAATAATTGGGATTCTTTGTGGTGATTGTCGTAGTTTGTGGAGTTCATGTATTCACCATGTGTTAATGCTTTGTTCCGGTTCTCTATTAAAAGGGGGCCTTAATATCCATTAGTTTCCTTATGTAACCCTCTTCCATGGGAGGGTAGGACGAAAGATGTCATACAAGTTCATATCGCAAGCACGTATGACTATATACTGAGTACATTCCTACATTATATTGATGAATTGGAGCTAGTTCTGTGTCGCTCTAGTGTGTAACTATTACATGATTGATGTCATCTAAATCATTAATCATCACCGGTCCACGTGCCTAAGCTTTTCATATACCAAATCTTGCATAGTTACTGTTGCTCATGCCACTATTACAATCACTACAAAACTATTGATGCTATTGTTACCTTTACTACTACTATTTTGATGTGCTACTAAAATCTTCGCTTCATAGAGATATCTCGGGTGTGGTTGAATTGACAACTCAGCTGCCAAGACCCATAAATATTCTTTGGCTCCCCTTGTGTCGAGCAATAAATCAGGGTGTATTAGTACCCGCAAAGACTGTCCTGATCCCCTATACTTGTGGGTTATCAAGACCTTTTTATGGCATCGTTGCCGGGGAGCATAGATCTACTTATTGTGTTCACTTGAGGATATCTAATTTACACTATGAAGAAACTGAAAGATACTAGAACCAAGATCACACCCTCTAAGACAAGGGGAGATAAGGATCTGCCATCTAGCTCTCTTTTTTATTCACCTACTATTTTGAATCAGCTTATGACACCACCACTTGCTGCTCATTTTGATATGTCACAAGTACTTGATGATGCTACTTCTGAAACTTGTGAAACTTATGACGATGCTACTGCTATGATTGATAAAAATATATTTGTGTCACTTGGTGAATTGATTGATGCTCATATTGCTAGATCGTGAGAAACTGAAAATGTTGAAACTGAAGAAAACTATGATTCACCTATGATGCCTAGCTCTCCAAACACATATGAATTTTATGATGCACCTGAGCGTTATGTTAAGGATGGGGAGATAGCTAGATACTTTCTTGCTTGTAATGATAGAGATGATCTGAGGAAATTGCTAGGCAAACTGAAGGAAAAAAATCTATGATGGAGAAAATGAAACATCATCCTAAATTTGCTACTTCTCCTATATGTGTTACTGAGAAGGATTATGAATTATCTCTTGATCCCGAATTAATCACTATAGTAGAATCTCATATTTTCCATGGTTATGAAACTAAAACTGTTGTGGCACACATCACTAATTAAATGATATTGCCATCTTGTTTGCTCAGGAGGAAAAATGCGTTATTACTATGTCCTTAAGCTTTTTTCTTTTTTGCTAAAAGGCGATGCTAAGAAATGGTTCCTCACTCTTGATCATGGTTGTGTCTGTAGCCCCCGGGATATGACATATTACTTCTATGGGAAATATTTTCATGCTCATAAAAACAAGCTACTTTACACGAAATATTTAAATGTGTACAAGTTGAAGAAGAGAATCTCCCTCAAGATTGGGGGAGGTTTCTCCAGCTACTTAAAGATTTGTGTGATCATCCTCATGAGAAAATTGAAATACATGATATATTTTGTAATGAACTAACCGATGCTTCTAGGGACTACCAAGATAGTTGTGTTGGTTGTGTTTTCAGGGAATGACTATTGAACAAGTTGAATAATTATTGAATAATATGTTGCAAAATGCTGATAATTGGACACTTCCTGAACCAGCACCGAAACATATTCAAAAGAAGACAGGTATTCTATTCCTAAATCTAGAAGATGTGAAAGAAGCTAAGAGCACTATGAAAGTAAAAGGTATTAAATCTGAAGATGTCAAGAATTTACCACGTATTGAAGAAATACATGGACTTAATATCCCTACACAACTAGTAGAGGTAAATTCTCTCCGTTGGTTTGATGTAAGTGATATACCTTACATCAAAAACTCCTAGTCAATGTAGGGATGAATTTGATAATTACATTGTCAAGAAATAGCACTTCAATAATTATGTCAAAGATCAATTACAATGTAATGCTATGATGATAGATCGCTTGAATGACTTGATGTTTAGAATTTATAATGATGTTAAAGGTCTAGGTAAACATGATTCCATGGTTCATACTCAACTAGACCAAGTTGCTAAGTCACAAAATCAGCTTCTTGCTGAATTAAATGAGAACATGAATGGCCATGTTGTTAGAGTAATGACTAGAGGACGTAGAATGACTCAGGAACCTCTTTATCCTGAAGGTCATCCTAAATAAACTGAACAAGATTCTCAAAGAGTTAATATTGATGCACCTAGTGCATCTAAGAAGAAAAAGAAAAAGGAAAGTGATAGGACTTTACATGCTTCTAGTGAACCTATCATAGAAAAACCTGCTCAGAATCATAATGATGTTTCTATTTGTGATGTTGAGACATGATCTGGTAGTGAACACGCACCTAGTCATAATGATAATGACGATGTTCACGTAGATACTCAACCAGATAGTAATAAAGAACCTGATAATGATGTGGAAACAGAACCTGTTGAAGATCATGATAACCCACATCCTAAAAATAAATGCTATGAGAAGAAAAACTTCGTTGCTAGAAAATATGGTACCGCTCATGGAGTGATGGGGCAGTTGATATCTTCCATGCTAAGCGGGTATTCTCAAGATGGATCTTTATTTGCCTATCATTGCACGAGACAGGCTGGTAAAAAGGATGCCCAGTGCTGCATAATCAAAAATAAATTAAACAAAACTCCTCGGACAGTTGATATGTTGGAAGGCACCCATGGATTATGTCAGCCATGTATTGTGTATGGATGATGGATAGGACTAAACTTTATATTTACACTTGGGAACTGCCAATAATGTGTTTAGCATGGAAGATATCGAAAACTCTATCGTGACGTTGACAAGAAAAGCACACCACCCAAAATTACAATTTCATCTCTCTTTTAAATTTTGAGCTCTTGCACCTCGGCAAATCAATGCTTCCGTCTGTGAAGGGTCTTTGTATTTACGTTTACGTTATTTACTTTCATGCTATTTTCTTTTATTTGAGTCACCATCTTCTTAGTAAAAGCACCAGACCTAAGAGCACTATTGTTATTCTTATGCATTGGGTATAGTTGATGTTGGATGTGAGCATGACTGGATATTTTCTACTCTGATTTACAATGTTTAGTCGCTGCTTGCATCTCATATGTGCTCAAAATTTATGCTTTGCGGTCTCAGAAAGGGCTAGAGAGATACCATATCATCATATTATATCATGGCTGTTTTGACAAATTGTTGGCATTTGAGATATTTTTATTATTGCTAGCTAGTTGGTTATGTATTGCCATTAGTGAATATGATGTCTAATTGTTATCATGTATATGGTTAATTATGATTTATGCTTAAAACATGAACACTAGCTAAGCATATATATATATATATATATATATATATATATATATATATATATATATATATATATATATATATATATATATATATATATATATATATATAGTAACCAAAATAAAAGAGTTCGTATAAATTTTCATTATCACTTTCGGTTTATCAACTGAATTACTTGAGGACAAGCAAAGAGTTAAGCTTGGGGGAATTGATACGTATCAAATGTATCTACTTCTCCAAACACTTTTGCTCTTGTTTGGACTCTAATTTGCATGATTTGAATGAAACTAACCAAGCACTAACATTGTTTCAGCAGAACTGTCATGGCGTTGTTTTCTGCAGAAATAGAAGTTCTCGGAATCAGATGAAACTTTTTGTGGATTTTTTTGGAAAATATAAGAATTATTGGAGCAAAGATACACCAGAGGGGGGCCACCTGTTGGTGCCAAGAAAACAGGGTGCACCCACCCCCTGGGCATGCCCTGATGGCTTGGGGCCACCTCGTGGCTCCTCCGGCCCTAATTCCAGTCCTATAATTTCATAATTTTGGAGAAAAATAGGATATAAGTTCTCATTGTGTTTTATGAGATGGAGCCCCTCCCACCTCCTGTTCTTCCTCGGGAGGGGTGATGTGGAGTCCTCTTGGGGATCCGAGGAGGAGGATTTGTCGTCGTCATCACCAACCCTTCTCCACCAACATCATCATGATGCTCACCATTGGGAGTGAGTGATTCCTTTGTAGGCTTGCTGGACGGTGATGGGGTTCGATGAGATTCATCATATAATCGAGTTATGTTCTGAGATTGATGTTGCTATGACTTTGCTATGCTTAATGCTTGTCAGTAGGGCCCAAGTGCCATGATTTCACATCTGAAACTATTATGTTTTCTCTGTATATGGAAGTCTTTAGATCCTATCTTGCAAGTTGTATGCACCTTTTACATGTCATGATCAGGATACCCCAAGGTGACAATAATTGGGATTCTTTCGGGTGATTGTTGTAGTTTGAGGAGTTCATGTATTCACCATGTGTTAATGCTTTGTACTGGTTCTCTATTAAAAGGAGGCATTAATATCCCTTAGTTTTTTGTGCACCCCTCTGCCACAGGAGGGTAGGATAAAATATGTCATACAAGTTCTTATCGCGAGCACGTATGACTACATTACATTGATGAATTGGAGCTAGTTCTATGTCGCTCTAGTGTGTAATTGTTACATGATTGATGTCATCTAAATCATTATTCATCATCGGTCCATGTGCCTACGTTTTTCATATACTCAATCTTGCTAAGTTACTATTGCTGATGCCATTGTTACAATCACTACAAAATTGTTGCTCTTACTGTTACCATTACTACTACTATTTTGATGTGCTACGATAATATTTATTGTAGAGAGATATTACAGCTGTGGTTGAATTGACAACTCAGCTGCTAAGACTAATAAATATTCTTTGGTCCCCTTGTATTGAATCAATAAATTAGGGTGTGATACTACCCGAGAAGACTGCCGCGATCCCCTAGACTTGTGGGTTATCAAGGAGTTACAATAGAATAGGTATTATGCAAGAACAATTGTGAACCTATTTATAGAAGTACTTAAGGTGTTTCATGTCATTATTATACTAGCAGATCTCGCAAAGTTTTCGGTGAGATTATGATGGATGAAGGAATATGGAGCGGCAAGACCCTAAGCTCGTGGATGCTCAAGCCACCAAAAGGTAATATTCAAGGAAGACCCAAGCGTCTAAGCTTGGGGATGTCCCAAATGGCATCCCCTCTTTCGTCTACTATATATCGGTATTTTCAATTGCGACTATATTTTATTCATCACATGGTATGTGTTTTGCTTGGAGCATCGTGTATTATATTATTTTCTTGCTTGCTTTTTAGTTTCTCGCATCATTGGTTGCTGCACACACCGATTATGAGAGAGACACATTCGTTAGAATTTATTAGAATGCTCATTATGCTTTGCTTATATCTTTTGAGTTTAGGCGATTATGCTCATCTGCTTCACTTATATCTTACAACGCGACATAAAATTGTTTTGTAGAAATCATATGCAGTCTCACTCTTCACTTATATCTTTTTGAGAGTCTGAATAGTAAGTGATAATTTTTATAAGTTATACGATTAGTCGGAAAATGATAGGTATACACGGGGTATAATAAAAACTTTCGTGTAGATCACTAAAGACGAAACATATGATCAACGGTATTGAGGTTATTGTTGGGGAACGTTGCATGGGAAACAAAAAAATTCCTACGCACACGAAGACCTATCATGGTGATGAACATCTACGAGAGGAGATTTGGATCTACGTACCCTTGTAGATCACACAGCAGGAAGCGTTAAGAAACGCGGTTGATGTAGTGGAACATCTTCGCGTCCCTCGATCCGCCCCACGAACCGTCCTGCGACCCGTCCCACGATCCGTTCCGATCTAGCACTGAACGGACGGCACCTCCGTGTTCAGCACACGTACAGCTCGACGATGATATCGGCCTTCTTGATCCAGCAAGAAAGATGGAGAAGTAGAAGAGTTCTCCGGAAGCGTGACGGCACGCCGGTGGTGGTGACGATCTAATCCTCCTAGGCTCCGCCCGAGCTCCGCAGAAATCTGATCTAGAGGTAAAACTATGTGGTCTAGGGTTGACTTGCACGTGGCAAAAGTTGTCTCAAATCAGCCCTAAAACACCACTATATATAGGAGGGAGGGGGAGGAGGCTTGTCTTGAGGGCCAAGCCCTCAAGGGGTGCGCTGGCCAAGGAGGAGGAGGAGTCCTCCTCTTCCTTCCCACCTCCCAATTTCCGTTTTCTTTTTCTTTTCTTTTAAAATTTCTTTAAGTGGCCCCATGGTCTCCTTGGGTTGACTCCACCAGCCCACTAGGGACTTGTGGCACCACCCTATGGCCTTGGGCTCACTCCCGGGTGGGTGGGCCCCTCCCGGTGAACTCCCGGAACCCATTCGTCACTCCCGGTACACTGCCGGAATTGCCCGAAACTTTCCGGTAACCAAATGAAACCATCCTTTATATCAATCTTCGTTTTCAGACCATTCCGGAAACCCTCGTGATGTCCGTGATCTCCGGGACTCCGAACAACATTCGCTAACCACACATATAACTCAACTATACTAAAACATCATCGAACCTTAAGTGTGCAAACCCTGCGGGTTCGAGAACTATGTAGACATGCCTCGAGGTACTCCTCGGTCAATATCTAATAGCGGGACATGGATGCCCATATTGGATCCTAGATATTATCCAAAGATCTTATCGGTTGAACCTCAGTGCCAAGGATTCATATAATCCCGTATGTCATTCCCTTTGTCCTTCGGTATGTTACTTGCACGAGATTCGATCGTCGGTATCCGCATACCTATTTCAATCTCGTTACCGGCAAGTCTCTTTACTCGTTCTATAATACAAGGTCCCGTGACTTACACTTAGACCCAGTTACATTGCGACGTTTGATGCACACAAGGTATTCCTCTGGTGCCAGTGAGTTATATGATCTCATGGTCATAGGAACAAATACTTGACACGCAGAAAACAATAGCAATAAAACGACACGATCAATATGCTACATTCATAGTTTGGGTCTAGTCCATCACACGATTCTCCTAACGATGTGATCCAGTTATCAAGTGACAACACTTGCATATAGCCACAAAACCTTGATTATCCTTGATCAACTGGCTAGCCAACTAGAGGCTTGCTAGGGACATTGTTTTGTCTATGTATCCACACATGTATCTATGTTTTCATTCAATACAATTATAGCATGGGTAATAAATGATTATCACGGACAAAGAAATATAATAATAAATAATTTATTATTGCCTCTAGGGCATATTTCCAATAGTCTCCCACTTGCACTAGAGTCAATAATCTAGTTCACATCACCATGTGATTTTAACGAATCCAACACCCACATAGTTCCGGGGTTTGATCACGTCTTGCTCGTGAGAAAGGTTTTAGTCAACGGCTCTGAATCTTTCAGATCCGTGTGTGCTTTACAAATATTTATGTAATCTTATAGATGCAGCTAGTACGTGCTATTCGGAAATACTCCAAATATCTACTCTACTATACAAATCCGTTTTACTACTCAGAGTTATTCGGATTAGTGTCAAATCTTGCATCGACGTAACCCTTTACGACGAACTCTTTAACCACCTCCATAATCGAAAAAAATTCCTTAGTTCATTAATTTACTAAGGATAACTTTGACCGCTGTTTTATTGACTCAATCCTGGATTACTCTGTGTACCTCTTAACAGACTTGTGGCAAGGCACACACTAGGTGCGGCACACAACATGTCATACTTTAGAGTCTATGGCTAAGGCATAGGAGACGACTTTTGTCCATTCTCTCTCTTTTGCCGTGGTCGGGCTTTGAGTCTTTTCTCAAATTCACACCTTACAACCCGCCAAGAACTCCTTCTTTGCTGATCTATTTTGAACTCCTTCAAAAACTTGTCAAGGCATGTATTTCATTGAATGTTCTATTAAGCGTTTTGATATATCTCTATAAATCTTTGCTCAACGTTCAAGTAGCTCTATCCAGGTTTTACTTTGAAAAACTCCTTTCAAACAACCCTTTATGCTTCACACAAATTCTACATTACTTCCGATCTACAATATGTCAACCACATATACTTATCAGAAATTCTATAGTGCTCCCACTCACTTATTTGGAAATACAAGTTTCTCATAAACCTTGTACAAACCCAAAAGCTTTGATCATCTCATCAAAGCGTATATTCCAACTCCGGGATGCTTGCACCAGTCCATAGAAGGATCGCTGGAGCTTGCATACTTGTTAGTATCTTTAGGATCGACAAAACCTTCTGGTTGTATCACATACAACCTTTCCTCAAGGAAACCGTCGAGCAAACAATGTTTTGACATCCTATGTGCAATATTTCATAAATAATGCAGCAACTGCTAACATAATTCCGACATACTTTTAGCATCGCTACGAGTGAGAAAGTCTCATCATAGTCAACTCTTTGAACTTGTCGGAAACATCCTTGCAACAAGTCGATCTTTTCTTAATGGTGAATAGTCACCATCATCGTCTGTCTTCCTTTTAAAGATCCATCTTTACTTAATAGTCCTACGACCATCAAGTAGTTCTTCCAAAGTCTACACTTTGTTTTCATACGTAGATCCTCTCTCGGATTTCTTGGTTTCCAGGCATTTGTCGGAATCGGGACCCACCATTGCTTCCACATAGCTCGTAGGTTCATTGTTGTTCAACAACATGACCTCTAAGACAGGGTTACCATACCACTCTGTAGTAGTACGCGACCTTGTCGACCTACGAGGTTTGTAGTAACTTGATCCGAAGCTCAATGATCACCATCATCAGTTTCCACTTCAATTGGTGTAGGCGCCACAGGAACATCTTCCTGCGCCCTGCTACACACTGGTTGCAGTGACGGTTCACTAACATCATCAAGGTCCACCACCCTCCCACTCAATTCTTTCAAGAGAAACCTTTCCTCAAGAAAGGACCCGTTTCTAGAAACAAACTCTCTGCTTCCGGATCTGAGATAGGAGATGTATCCAACTGTTTTGGATATCCTATGAAGATGCATTTATCCGCTTTGGGTTCGAGCTTATCAGACTGAAACTTTTTCACAAAAGCGTTGCAGCCCCCAACTTTCTCCAAACCATAGTCTATACTGTGTCATCTCAACGGAAATATGCGGTGCCCTATTTGAAGTGAATGCAGTTGTCTCTAATGCATAACCCATAAGCGATAGTGGTAATTCGGTAAGAGACATCATAGTATGCGCTATATCCAATAGGGCGTGGCTATGACGTTTAGACACGTCATCACACTATGGTGTTCTAGGTGGCGTGAATTGCGAAACAATTTCCACATTGTCTTAACTGTGTACCAAAACTCGCAACTCAGATATTCATCTCTATGATCATATCGGAGACAATTTATCCTCTTTTCACGGCGAACTTCACTCTGAAATAGCTTTGAACTTTTCAATATTTCAAACTTGTGATTCATCAAGTAAATACTCCTATATCGACTCAAATCGTCACTGAAGTAAGAACATAATGATACCCACTGCGTTCCTCAACACTCATTGGACTGCACACATCAAAATGCATTGATTCCAACAAGTCACTTTCTTGTTCCATGTGGTATGATTTTGCATGTCTCAAGTGATTCAAAATCAAGTGAGTCCAAACGATCCATCCGCATGGAGTTTCTTCATGCGTTTATACCAACAAGTATGGTTTGCATGTCTCAAACTTTTCAAAAATGAGTGAGTGCAAAGATCCATCAGCATGGAGCTTTTTCATGCATTTTACACCAACATGACTCAAGCGGCAGTGCCACAAGTAAGTGGTACTATTATTATTACTTTGTATCTTTTGGCACCAATATTATGAACATGTATAACACTATGATCGAGATTCAATAAACCATTGAAGGTAATTATTCAAGCAAATAGAATAACCATTATTCTCTTTAAATGAATAATCGTATTGCAATAAACACGATCCAATCATGTTCATGCTCAACGCAAACACCAAATAACAATTATTTAGGTTTAACACCAATCCCGATGGTAGAGGGAGCGTGCGATGTTTGATCACATCAACCTTGGAAACACTTCCAACACTTATCGTCACCTCGCCTTTAGCTAGTCTCCGTTTATTCCGTAGCTTTTATTTCGAGTTAGTAATCACTTAATAATCGAACCGGTATCTAATACCCTCGTGCTACTAGGAGTACTAGTAAAGTACACATCAATATCATGTATATCAAATATACATCTGTCGACTTTGCCAGCCTTCTTATCTACCAAGTATCTAGGGTAGCTCTGCCTCAGTGACCGTTCCCCTCATAACAGAAGCACTTAGTCTCGGGTTTGGGTTCAATCTTGGGTTTCTTCATTAGAGCAGCAACTGGTTTGCCGTTTCATGAAGTATCCCTTCTAGCCCTTGCCCTTCTTGAAACTAGTAGTTTTACTAACCATCAACAATTGATGCTCCTTCTTGATTTCTACTTTCACAGTGTCAAACATTGCGAATCGCTCAAGGATCATCATATCTACCCTTGATATGTTATAGTTCATCACGAAGCTCTAGCAGCTTAGTGGCAGTGACTTTGGAGAACCATCGATATCTCATCTGGAAGATTAACTCCCACTTGATTCAAGCGATTATTGTACTCAGACAATCTGAGCACATCCTCAACGATTGAGCTTTTCTCCTTTTACGTTTTAGACAAAGAATCTTGTCAGAGATCTCATACCTCTCAATAAGGGCATGAGCATGAAATCTCAATTTCATTTCTTAGAACATCTCTTATGTTCCGTGACGTTTCAAAACGTCTTCGGCGCCTTGAACTATCACGTAGTCATCAAAAACGTCTATGTTAGATGTTCGCAGCATCCACAGACGACGCTCGAGGTGCGGTACACCGGGTGGTGCATTAAGGACATAAGCCTTCTGCGCAGCAATGAGGACAATCCTCGGTTTTACGGACTCACTCCGCAAAGTTGCTACTATCATCTTTCAACTAAATTTTCTCTAGGAACATATAAAAACAGTAGAGCTATAGCACAAGCTACATCATAATTCGCAAAGTCCTTTTAACTATGTTCATGATAATTGGAGTTTAACTAATCAAATTACTTAATAAACTCCCACTCAAAAAGGACATCTCTCTAGTCATTTGAGTGGTACATGATCCAAATTAACTAACTCAAGTCCGATCATCGCATGAGTTGAGAATAGTTTCAGTGGTAAGCATCTCTATGCTAATCATATCAACTATACGATTCATGCTCGACCTTTCGGTATCATGTGTTCTGAGGCCATATCTGCACATGCTAGGCTCATCAAGTTTAACCCGAGTGTTCCGCGTGTGCAACTGTTTTGCACCCGTTGTATGTGAACGTTGAGTCTATCACACCTGATCATCACGTGGTGTCTCGAAACGACGAACTGTCGCAACGGTGCACAATCGGGGAGAACACAATTTCATCTTGCAATTTTAGTGAGATGTCACCGTATAATGCTACCCTCGTTCTAAGCAAAATAAGGTGCATAAAAGGATTAACATCACATGCAATTCATAAGTGACATGATATGGCCATCATCTTGTGCTTCTTGATCTCCATCACTTAAGCACCGGCATGATCTTCTTGTCACCGGCGCCACACCATGATCTCCATCATCGTGTCGCCATCGAGGTTGTCGTGCTATCTATGCTATTACTACTAAAGGTATGACCTAGCAATATAGTAAATGCATCTGCAAACACAAACGTTAGTTTAAAGACAACCCTATGGCTCCTGCTGGTTGTCGTAGCATCGACGTGCAAGTCGATATTAACTATTACAACATGATCATCTCATACATCCAATATATCACATCACGTCATTGGCCATATCATATCACAAGCATACCCTGCAAAAACAAGTTAGACGTCCTCTAATTTGTTGTTGCGTGTTTTACGTGGCTGTTATGGGTATGTAGTATGATCGCATCTTACTTACGCAAAAACCACAATGGAGATGTGCAAATTGCTATTTAACCTCTCCAAGGACCGCCTCGGTCAAAACCACTTCAACTAAAGTTGAAGAAATCGACACCCGCCAGTCATCTTTATGCAACGAGGTTGCATGTCAATCGATGAAACCAGTCTCTCGTAAGCGTACGAGTTATGTCGGTCCGGGTCGCTTCAATCCAATAATACCGCCGAATCGAGAAAAGACTAAGGAGGCCAGAAAATTGAACATCACCGTCCACAAAACCTTTTGTGTTCTACTCGAGATAACATCTACGCATGAACATAACTCATGATGCCACTGTTGGGGAATGTTGCATGGGAAACAAAAAAATTCCTACGCACACGAACACCTACATGGTGATGTCCATCTACGAGAGGAGATTTGGATCTACGTACCCTTGTAGATCGCACAACAGGAAGCATTAAGAAACGCGGTTGATGTAGTGAAACGTCTTCACGTCCCTCGATCCGCCCCACGAACCGTCCCGCGATCCGTCCCACGATCCGTTCCAATCTAGCGCCGAACGGACGACACCTCCGCGTTCAGCACACGTACAGCTCGACGATGATCTCGGCCTTCTTGATCCAGCAAGCAAGACAGAGAAGTAGATGAGTTCTCCGGCAGCGTGACGACGCTCCGATGGTGGTGACGATCTACTCCTGCAGGGCTCCGCCCGAGCTCCACAGAAATCCGATCTAGAGGTAAAACTATGTGGTCTAGGGTTGAGTTGCACATGGCAAAAGTTGTCCCAAATCAGCCCTAAAACACCACTATATATAGGAGGGGGAGGAGGCTTGCCTTGAGGGCCAAGCCCTCAAGGGGTGCTCCAGCCAAGGAGGAAGAGGACTCCTCCTCCAATTCTGTTTGGGAAGGAGGAGTCCTCCTCTTCCTTCCGACCTCCCAATTTCCCTTTTTCTTTTTCTTTTCTTTTGGAAATTCTTTAAGTGGCGCCATGGGCCCCTTGGGCTGACTCCACAAGCCCACTAGGGACTTGTGGCGCCACCCTATGGCCTTGGGCTCACTCCCGGGTCGGTGGGGCCCTCCCGATGAACTCCCGGAACCCATTCATCACTCCCGGTACACTGCCGGAATTGCCCGAAACTTTCCGGTAACCAAATGAAACCATCCTATATATCAATCATCGTTTCCAGACCATTTCAAAAACCCTCGTGATGTCCGTGATCTCATCCGGGACTCCAAACAATATTCGGTAACCACACATATAACTCAACTATACTAAAACATTATCGAACCTTAAGTGTGCAGACCGTGCGGGTTCGAGAATTATGTAGACATGCCCCGAGGCACTCCTCGGTCAATATCCAATAGCGGGACCTGGACACCCATGTTGGATCCTACATATTCTCCGAAGATCTTATCGGTTGAACCTCAGTGCCAAGGATTCGTATAATCCCGTATGTCATTCCCTTTGTCCTTCGGTATGTTACTTGCCCGAGATTCCATCATCGGTATCTGCATACCTATTTCAATCTCGTTATCGGCAAGTCTCTTTACTCATTCTGTAATACAAGATCTCGTGACTTACACTTAGTCACATTGCTTGCAAGGCTTGTGTGTGATGTTTTATTACCGAGTGGGCCCCGAGATACCTCTCCGTCACACGGATTGACAAATCCCAGTCTTGATCCATACTAACTCAACAGACACCTTCAGAGATACCTGTAGAGCACCTTTATAGTCACCCAGTTACGTTGCAATGTTTGATGCACACAAGGTATTCCTTCGGTGCCAGTGAGTTATATGATCTCATGGTCATAGGAACAAATACTTGACACGTAGAAAATAATAGCAATAAAACGACACGATCAATATGCTACGTTCATAGTTTGGGTCTAGTCCATCACATGATTCTCCTAATGATGTGATCTAGTTATCAAGTGACAACACTTGCATATAGCGAGAAACCTTGACTATCCTTGATCAACTGGCTAGCCAACAAGAGGCTTGCTATGGACATTGTTTTGTCTATGTATCCACACATGTATCTATGTTTTCATTCAATACAATTATAGCATGGATAATAAACGGTTATCACGAACAAAGAAATATAATAATAACTAATTTATTATTGCCTCTAGGGCATATTTCCAACAGTTATAATATGGGGGTTTACTAGTTTGTGGAAATTTACTAGTAAGAATAATGATATTAAGGTTGATGATCCACTATTCATTAAAATGACTAGGAAGTTTGTGTTTTGTATCCTTGCTTGAAAATCTTGTGTGTTGTATGGCCGAGGGCACGTGGCAATTAACTCCTCCCAACCTGATCCTTAGGGGCATCCGCTAAGTGCCTTGCTTCAAGAGAGCCAATAGAGCACACAATACGTATTTGGGTTCCTTGTGACTAATGTTAGTTTGTGGACCATAAGCAATTCCCATCTTTTCCGTATTTTGGTACCCTCTTCGATACCATGCATTGCCCATTCTCACCTCTAGATTTGGCGCATACTTCATCGGTGCATCCAAACCTCGTGATATGATACACCCTATCACACATAAGCCTAATTATATCTTCCTCAAAATAGTTACCATACCTACCTATCATGGAATTTCCATAGCCACTCCGAGATATATTGCCATGCAGTTCCACAGTTACCATTCATATGTCTTGAGCATTCATTGTCATTTTGCTTTGCATGATCATATGGTTGACATGATATTTGTGGCAAAGGCACCGTTCATTATTACATATATGTTAGGCTAGTATCATTGCACATTTGCGTACACTGCTAGAGGCATTCATTTGTAGTCATATAGTTTCTCAATTTTATTGAGTTGAAATTAAAAAAGAAGTGTGACGATCATAATTGTAATTATTATAGTATTGCCCCTACCCGTGAGGATATAAATTATAGGATATAGATGTCGCAAAAGAGACAATTGAAATGAGAGAAAAAGATAGAGGGGCAGCACTACTATCCTTTTTCCACGCTTGTGCTTCAAAGTAGCACCATGTTGTTCATATAGATAGTCCTCATGTTTAGTCACTTTCATATACTAGTGGGAATAAATATAGGCTTAGCTTGCATATTTCATTTATGGCTCCTAGATTGCCCGACTTCTTCATGATGTAGTTAGATTATATGCACACCCACTTAGTTTCAGTAGAGAGCTTTCATATAATTACAACTCTTGTGCATCAAAAGTTGCATGGAAATTCCTACTCTTCACACAAATATCGATTGCAAGGCATATCCATAGCCCAACAATCCGCCTAGTTCGTGTGAGACTATCCAAATTTTTGTCTTCCCTTATCAGTCCCTACCATCCTTCTATTCCACCTAAAGTGCTGAAATCCCATGGCTCATGCTTAGGTATTGAGTGAAGCTGAAAAAGTGAAGCACGTGAAAAAGTACGACTGAAATGCTTGGTTAGGCACCAGGTTGATCATGATTTATACTTGATGTTAGGAAAACCGAGTTATATCATTGCTTACATGATTAAATGTGTAGGGGCTTACATTATTTAGTGTTTTTATTTTGAAAGGCAGTTATCTTTTGCTAGTATTCATATTTATTATCATTTCAATATTTGCTAGGCCATCATTTCTCAACATTTATACCTAAAAAAATTACAATTATATACATGTTAGGTAGCATTCAACATAAAAAATCATGTTTTTATCAGTTACCGACTAGAGGACGAGTAGAAATTAAGCTTGGGGATGCTGATATGTCTCCAATGTATCTATAATTTTTGATTATTTCGTGCTATTATTTTACCAATATTGTATGCTTTATATGCCATTTTATATCATTGTTTTGGGAAAAAACTTATTAACTGAGTGCCGAGTGCAAGTTGTTGTTTTCTGTGGGTTTTTGGTTTTTCGGAAAAATTGTACCAAACAGAGTCCAAACATGACAAAACTTTTTGACGAGTTTTCCTAGACCAAAGGAATACCTAGGAGCATTGAAAGGAGACCATGTACTACACGAGGCCACGACAAGGCAAGAGGGCGCGCCCAGGGGGTAGACTGCGCCCCTATCCTTATGGCGCCCCTATGGGTCCCCTACACCGTCTCTTCGTCCTTTAAATTTCCAAATATTATAAAAACCCTAAGGAGTGCCCCAAAACAAATTTTATTCCACCGCAATTCTCCGCTCTTCCGTGATCCCATTTGGAGGCCTCCGTCGGTACTATGTGAATCGATCACAAAGTTCGTTTTCATTAACCTTGCTGCCTCCCACATGATGTGTGAGAAGTTCCTAGAGGACCTACGGGTCCATAGCTGTAGCTAGATCTCTCTCTCACTCTCTCTCTCCCTCTCTCCCTCTCTCTCTCCATCTCCCTCCCTCTCTCTCTCTGTGTGTGTGTGTGTGTGTGTGTGTGTGTGTGTGTGTGTGTGTGTGTGTGTCCCTCCCTGCCTCCCTCCCTCCCTCCCTCTATCTATCTATTTATCTATCATTCTATCTATCTATCTCTGCCCCATCTCTCCCTCTCTATACCTCTCCCTCTCACTCCCTCTATATCTCTCCCTCTCTCTCCCTCTCCCTCTCTCCCTATCTCTCTCCACCCTCTCTCTCCCTCTCTCCCCATCTCTCCCTCTCTCCCTCTCTCTTCCTCTCACTCTCTCCCTCTCCATCTCTCTCTATATGTGTGTCTCTCTCTCAAGCGCAAACAAAAGATTCATAACCAAGCAATCGACTTCTTAGTACTATTTGAGGGGTGTGCCAAACAAAAGATTCATTACTAAGCCCTCTCTCAACCTCTCTCTCCCTCCCTCTTTCCCCCTCTCCCTTCCCCTCTTTCTCCCCTCCCTCTCTCTCTCCCTCTCTCCCCTCCCTCCCTCCCTCTCTCACCCTCTCTATCCCCTCTCCCTCTCTCCCTTTCTCTATCTCTCCCCCTCTCTCACCCCTCCCCCGCTTCCCCTCTCTCCCTCTATATATCCATCTCCCTCTATCCCTCCCCCTCCCCCTATCCCTCTCTCTCTCCCCCTCTCCCTCTCCCTCCTCCGCCTCTCTCCCTCTCCCTCTCCCTTCCTATCCCTCCCTGCAACCCTCTCTCTCTTTCCCTCCCTCTCGCTTCCTCTCCCTCCCTCCCTCCCTCCCTCTCCCTCCCTCTCTCTCCCCCTCTACGTAACAGCCCGGAACCGACGCTCTAGAAGATTCCCCTTTTATTCCATTGTTGTCGTGTGATTTATTTGGTTGTCGTATTCATCATCGCATCATTCGCATCATCTGCATTGCACCGTCACTCCGTTGTTGTCATTTTTTAAAACTTGCATTCGTTATTAGTTGCTGGTTCTCTCTGTTTTTGTCGTTGACCGTTTGGGACCTACCACACACACCCATGCCCGCGACATCATTAAAATATTGTTTTTAAAAGTGTGTATAAAAATTTCTAGGACTAGGTTGGAAGTTGGCGTGCGGTCTTATTATCGTGTAGGTAGACCGCCTATCAAATTTGGTCGCAATTAGAGGTCGTTTGATACACCAATGGATAAACCTATGGCGACACTATAGCCGATCAAATGTTGGACGTTTTTCGGTTTTAAAAACTCTATCATGGGCTGCCAACCTTCCCTCTCATCCCCACTTAGCCCAACTACACAACCCATCAACCCAAATAAAACCCCACTGTTTGTCCAAGGCCGTCTGATCGCGATTTGCTGATCAAATTTGTTCTAAACACCCTCCTATTGCCTACCTGCTATAAATAGCACATGAACCCTAGCTAAATTAGTGCAAACCCTAGACCCTAGCACCGCAGGAGCCGTGCTCCTCACTTTCCGTGCGCAGCCAACCAGCGAGCCTCCTCCCTCTCCATCCAGATTAGATCTGGCCAAACGGGCCGATTAAATGGGCCGGCCCGACAGCCCGCGTGGCTGGCACGACACGGGCCCGGCCCGGCACGGGCTAATCGTGCTCGGGCCCGGCACGAAGCACGCCTTGGGCCGTGCCTGAGCCTGGAGGCTGGGCACACGGGCCGGCACGACACGACCCGTTTATATATATATATATATATATATATATATATATATATGCAAGAATATGGCCCAATAGGTCTAAAAATAAGCTCATATGATTAAAAAAAATCAGGCCCAGCGTTCTAATGGTGCCTCGGGCCGGTCCGTTTACCCAGCCGTGCCGTGTTTGGGCCTGGCTGCCAGGCACGCGGGCCCGCACGGCACGGCTCGTATAATAATCGGACACAGGCGGGCCGTGCCGTGCCTGGCACGTTTACGACGGGACGGGCCGTGACGTGTCGGGCCGGGCCCGTTTGGCCAGGTATAATCCAGATCCAACCAGCCATCCCTCCTCTGGACCGCTGAATCTCAGATCCGAGGGCCCAAGGCTCCTCCCGCAGTCGGGCAGCTCCCCAACGATGCAGCCTCCCCGATCCCGATCTGGGTCGAGGGACGCACGCACCCTCGCCTTCATCCGTCGCCGCCGTGACAAGACCAGTAGCAACTTCGGCCCCTCTCTAGCGCCCCTCTCTGCTGCCATCTCCCTTCTCCTCCTCTGTCCCGAGTTTTCTCTCTCCCTGTTCTCAATTTTGTGTCTCTCTCTCGAACGATGGAGGTCCCTTCCGCCCTTGGAGTTCCGCCACTGTAGCCATTTTGCTCCGTCCGACGACGCACGAGCGATGCCACCGCCTGGATCTGAACACCCGTGTCTAGATCCATCCTTTCCCATCGTCCGTCGGCCTTCCCATGCATGTCGACCTTCACTGCCGCTGCCGTTGACCGTGCCATGGCCTCATGCCTCGTGCGAGGCCGAGAGGAAAACAACGCTGCACCACCCAACCCAGCGCCCGTGGGCCGCCTCGCCAGGGCCCCGCCACGGTCCAACGAGGCCCAGCGGTGCCTGCCCGTTGACCGCGCCCCGGCCCAGTCACCGCAAGGCCGAGCAGCTCCAAAGCGTGAGCCAGCCGCAGTGTCTCGCCCGTGGCCTCGCCTCGCCTCGTCACCGACCGGGACATGGACCATGGTGAGTCCCCCAAACCAACCTGCTCTGCACGCTCCCTTGCACCCTGGGCCTAGTATAGCATTGTTGCGCCCATGTTTCTGTTGACCCAGTTGTAGTAGAATTGGCTCATAACTATTTTCTTTTACGTTCTGTGAATTTATCCATTTAACTAGTGCATAAATAATTACATAAATATGCCATATCTTACATTTTCAGTATTTAAATACCCATTCATCGGAATAAAATGAATTAGATATGTGAAATGTCCAAAGTTTTGTGTAGATTAATACTATCCCACTTTCACACATGTTACAAATATTTAAACTTGTTGTTTTCATTGTTTTGGGTGTTGCCATATTAAAATGATTCAATTCATAGAAAAATAACCACGCATCGGATTTAAAAGATTTATACATGCAAAATGCTTAGAATTTTGTGTAGTTTCACATTACCCAACTCTCACATGTGTTAAAAATGGTTAACGTGTTGTTTGTATTTAATTTGCATAGATGTCATGTTAAAATGATTTATTTCATAAATAATTACTCGTAACTAAGATTAAAATGATCCACATATGTAACTTGATCAGAAAAATGTGTAGAATAACATGGTAACATTTATTTTGTTGTTTAACAACGTTAAAATTGTGTTATATGCACAATAGTACCAAAACCTTAATTTGCATATGGGGACTTCCTGGAATTGTTATTCGTTGTTCCGACCTCATTTAAATTTGCCTAGAATTTCATGTCGTTCCATAATATCATGTTCATCCATGTTTTAATATGCTTATGGCTCATTTGCATAGAGTTTGCATTCACTTCATATCATTTTGTGTTGGTCATATCTTTTAAACCATACTTCATTTTAGATGATCTATATATGTAAATCGACTAGAATGACGTGTAGAATCACATGGTCCACTTTATTTTGTTGTTTAATAAATGTAAAATGTGTTTAGTTCAGATCTGGAATAATTTCAAAATTAACATATGGGGTCATTTCGGAAAAGCTATAAGTTTTTCTGACCTCATTTAGAATGCCTAGATAGTGTAGTTTATTTATGTTTCATCTCTTGCCATGTTTAGCAACATTTAAACTTGCTGTGTAAATAAACGGGAGTGAACCAAATGATTTGAACGTGGAGTTTCGTCAATATGCAACTCGTTGCATATTGAGCTTCACTTAATGTGTAGTGTTTTATTGTTGTGAATTGTCATGTCGTGCCTTGCATAATTAAACCGTACATGCATCATATGTGTTTGTGCATCATGTCATGCATATGTTGTGGTGTTTATCGTGTGTTGATTGTTTGTTGCACGATTGTTTCTTCTCGATAGAGTTCTGAACCGCTTCGGAGTGTGAGGATTCATTCGACTACATTGGTTCATCTACTTCACGGATTCGATCTTCTTCCAAGCGGGATCTCAGGCAAGATGATCATTTCCCTAGATACCACTACTATCATTCCTATGCTAGTTGTCTCGTTTCTATCGCTATGTCTCACGGCCTACCACTTGTTATGTCAAGCCTCCCAACATTTCCATGGTAAGTCTCTAACCCCTCCACATCCCAGCAAACCTTGTTCTGCTATGTTACCGCTTGCTCAACCTTTCTTGTAGTGTTTCTAGTTCCAGGTGCAAGTTGATTTCCTTGTTATATCACAATATTATTGCTATTTAATTTAATTCACCTATACACTTGGTAAAGGTGGAAGGCTTGGCCTTCTAGCCCAATGTTTTGTTCCATCCTTGCCGACCTAGTTACTTGTGTACCGGTGTTATGTTCCATATTGAGTGCTCTTAACATGCTTGGGGTTGTTATGGGGACCCTTGATTTTCATTTTAGGATAAAAATCTTTCAGCAAGGCCCAAGATTGGTTCTATATTTGCTCAACATAATAATACTGAACACTGTTAGTAACGCATAGGGAGTTAGTGCTACCCATGGATTAATTTAACATAATACATGGGGCTAGTGTTGATGGTGTTGGTCCCAAACTGGCAGACTATGGGGCCACCGCGGGTAAACTCGTGGTTTAGTTTTACTCGTAGGCTTTCCCATCCGGTAGTGCCCTGTGAAATAGATATGCGCGGCTCCTATAGGGATCTGGCTTGCCGCGCGGTCTTGTTGAAACTGTTTTACTCTTATCGAAGTTCGTGTGCACTCAGATATCGAGAATACCTCAGGCTATCTCGAGGTTGAGGTTTTCTCTCGAGGACATCTTGTGGTAGTTTGTGATGGACTAGTTGGAGCACCCGTGCAGGGTTAAATCTTTCGGAAAGCTATGCCCATGGTTATGTGGCAACTTGGAAGCTTCGTCTAACATCCGGTCATAGAAAACTTGAAGTAAAATTAACTAAAACATGCCAACTGTGTGCGTAACCGTGACCGTCTCTTCTCGTGAGTTCCAAATCCGAGAGAGGACAAGGTGAGGTTATGTTTGACTCGTAAGTAGGTGTCCAGGATTGTTTCTTAATCGTTATTTGTTCACGACCATTTACGCGTAGATCACCCCCCCCCTTATTCTTGCACTCGTAAGTTAGCCACTCAAATAAATGCTTAGTGCTTGTTGCAGCCTCACCACTTAACCATACCTCACCCATTAAGCTTTGCTAGTCTTGATACCTTTGGAAATGAGATTGTTGAGTCCCTGTGGCTGATAGATTACTACAACAATAGTTGCAGGTACACGTAAAGCGATACTTTGACGTGAGCGCGATGATTTTTCTATTTGGAGTTTCTTCTTATTCTTGTTCATCGATCTAGGATGGGTTCCAGGACGGCAGCCTGTGATAGCAAGGATGGAGGTTGTTTTATCATTTCATTTCGTCTGTAGTCGAACCCAACTCTTCTGATTGATGACTCAATGTATGTTTGTATTGATACAGTCATGATTAATTTGTGGAGAGTGTAAGCTAATTCCATATACTCATCTCTTTTGTACATGTACTTGTAACAATATCCATTCTTGCAAAACAACGAGATGCGCTCATGTCCTTGTCGAGGTCTTCGTCGCAAAATAAGGATAAGATCACATCTTGGGCATTACGCTCTCTCTCTCCCTCTATCTCCCTCTCCCTATCTCTCTCCCTCTCCATGTCCCTCTCCCTATCCCTCTATCTCTCTCTCTCCATCTCCCCTCTCTCTCTTTCTATCAATCTCTCTCCCTCTCTCTATCCCTATCATTCTCTCTCTCTCTCGTCCTCTCTCTCCCTCTCCCACTCTCTCTCCCTCTCCATCTCCCACTCTCCCTCGCCCCTCTCTCTTCCTCTCTCTCCCTCTATCTCTCTCCCTCCCTCTCTCTCTCCTCTCTCTCTCCCTCTCTCTATATATATATCACTCTCATTTGATATTCAATACAATGATCTCAGGAGACCTATTCGATGTAATCTTCGCGGTGTGTTTGTTGGGATTTGATGAATTGTGAGTTTATATTCGAATTATTCATCAGAAGTAATGGATCCAATATGAGATTTATTATAGTGTGATTTTATATAGCTATGTATGATTTCTGATCTATAAGTTTGCTTTGGCCAAGTAGAGGAGCAGATGATCACATGGAGTGGTGCATAGTAGTAGGTTCAATCTTGCGGTTTCCTCACTCTGTGATAGGAGGATTAGAGAGGCACGTATTTGTATTGTTGGCACTAAGTATAAAATGATAGGGTCTGAACATATTATTTGGTCTTACTTTGTCTACATTATTTCATCTTGATTTAGGTGTTACTCTCTTCGTATAAACTTAATTACCATAGATGCAGGGAGGAATTAGTTGATTGGTGAAGTAATTGTAGTAGATGCGGACAGGAGTCGGTCTACTTGTCACTGATGTAGTGCCGATATATTGATCATGCCATGAATAAAAACATAATTATTTCATTTTCTATCAATTCCCCAACAGTAATTTGTGCACCCGACACTACTATGCTCATGAGAGAGATGCCTCTAGTGAATGTTATGCCCCCCGGGTCCATCTTTATATTTTATATATATAACATACAAAAATATTTGTTGGTTTGTTTACTTTTTATTTATATTTATCTATGATCTACTATAAGATTTAATCCATGCAATTAACGAGTACAAGGGGTTGACAACCCTCTTGCCTGCGTTGCGTGCAAGTACTTGCTCTCGTGTGTGCAGGACCGTTGATCGTGTGTTTGGATAACTTCCTATTGGTTCAATAACCTTGGTTCTTAACTGAGTGAAATACTTGTTGCTACTTTTATACGTCGTATATTCCTCTTCAGGGAGAACCCCGACGCATCTAAACAGTCGCAGGGGCAAGGTTCGCGAAGGTGGGATCGCCTCGGTACCAGTGAATCTCTGTGGAATATTCTCCTCTATATCACTGAGTAGACACTTAAGCAGCTGGCCCCATGTCACTTGTCCTAACATATTGATTCTTTCTTCGGGGGGGGGGGGGGGTGAGGCAGCGAACATAATTCAAAGCCCGACATGACGTTCTGCACAAACACCTTTGTCATGTCCAGTGGCAGGACGACCCCGTGCATCATTCTAGTACCATATGTAAACGAAATTATTTGTCCCTTGGCAACCTTCATCGACACGCCATTCACTTTGGCTAGCAACCAGCATGAAACATCTTGCGATGCTCATGGTTGTTGGGTGCTACTATACAAATGATGTTGGGTAGGACTAGGCGTGCCTTGTAGAAATATTTCAGCTAACCTTTTTTTGAATTGCTGCAGCTACTTTTGCATCTACATTGGCATTGATCTTGTCATCAACATTGTTGTTCCTTATATATTTTTAAACTCTTTGGTCTAAGGGTAGGCATGGTCCCACGCCATCCTACCCGCGCCCAACACACGCCCAGTCTTGGGCTTCCTGTCAACTCCAAAGCCCGTGTTCACAACCCGTGTAAGCTAGTCATCATACATATAGCCGTACGAAGATTCTTGAGGATCGGGCCCAAATTCCTCCTTCATTTTTCTCTACAAAAAATACATAAGTTGTGGTAAAAAAATAGTATGGTAATAATTGTAGTAGGTACAAAATTATTAGTCTTCAGTGATGTTACCAAGTTATCCTCGCTCGATCGAAGTTGTAGTGTCGGGAGGACCAACTCGTTAGTATCTAGGTCTCAGACTGCACGGGCCGTGAGGAAACGGAGAATCACGTGGACGATCTTGATGCATCGAGAATGGGGGATGCTTACCCACAGCTCTAAAGACTGCGGCCTCCTTCTCCCACTTGGGTATTGTAGCTTTGTAACCACCAGGGCCTAGACGATGGGCGGTTCTTCATGTTGGTCATCGCCGATCTTGATGTCACGGGTGCCCATCTCGATGTCAAGTGTGGGGATCCATCCATCAAACTGAAAAATTGACAAAGAGTTATTATCAAAACATGAAAAAAATAACAATTAGAATTTTTGACACGACCTTTGCCAAAAGTAGGGCATATTGAGTGCCAGAAAATTGACAAAACAAGAATTAATCAACATTTTGTAGGAACATTGGCACTCAAATTAACTCCTCCAAATAAACCATGTTTTTTGTGGTCCTAAAAATATTATATTAACTGGTGTAGATATTTCATCGAACACCTTGTGTTGCTCAAATAATGGTGTTCATGTTACTTGGAGGAGACGGGTCAGCCAAAATATATATCTACCTTGATGGGAGACGGGTCGGCGGTGGTAGTGGTGTTGGAGTAGAGGAGCGCGTGGGAAATGGTGTTGGAGGAGAGGGGACGGTGACGGTGTTGGAGTAGAGTGGGCATGCAACGGTGTACGTACTGCGACAGCCTCTCCCATGGCGAGCAAGCATGGTAGACGAGCACACGGCGATGGTGGTGGCGACGGCGCAGAGGCGAGCACGCAAGGCCGGTGAGGTCAACTGCTTGCGACTCATGGTGGCGGCGAGCAAATTCGGTAAGCGAACACGATAGAGATATGTGACCGTGGTTTGAACAGAACCCGCCCAAGGTAAGGTAGGTGAGGGAGAGGCAGGAAATTTGAGATCGAAAGCACGTGGTGGCATGCCCGCCCCCGCAAACATCTGGCGTGGCGGGCGCACTACGGCACCCGCCACCGCAAATCTCTGACATGGCGGCCCACCTACCATGCCCACCACCGCAAACATTTTTTATGTCCACCCTTTTAATCTATCCATCTTCAATTACATCAATTTAATGAAGACCGAAAATAATAAAAATAACATCCAGATTTGTGGACCACCTAGCTAGGAAGCCCATGCTAAAATTTTGCAGCTTTTTAAGTTTGTTTGCTATTTTCGCGGCATTAATGGAATTTTCGGCAACTAAAAAGGGCAAAAGGTTTTGGCATGCAAACAAGCTCAGAATGTGATCAAGTTTGCATGTTGTCTTCATTGGACACTTGTAGGGTGTAGTAAAAATTTAAGATTATTAGGACAAAAACTTGATGCACAGCGTGTGCAAACTGGACACTCTTCCACCAAGTGTAAGGGTTTCGAACGAAAATAGTCGCCTCACACACACATAACTCATTATTTTAAAATATTGTGAACTTAAGAAATTTCCATGAGTAGTATACGCTATTGGATGCCCGATGCTAAAAATTTGTAGCCTTTTGCTTTGGTTTGCTATTTTTGTGGCACTAATTGAATTTCCAACAACTAAAAAGGACAAAAAGCTTTGGGCGTCCAAACAAGCTCGTAATGTGATCAAACTTTGTGTGTTATCTTCATTGAACACACATTGTGTGCAAACCAGACACTCTTCCACCAAGTGTAATAGTTTCTAACGAAAACAACCGCCTCACACACACATAACTCATTATTTGAAAATATTTTGAATTTCAAACTTTCTCCATGAGTAATAGATGATATTGGAAGCCCGGTGCTAAAAATTGGCAGCTATTTGAGTTGGTTTTCTATTTTTGCGGCATTAATTTAATTTCCGGTAACTAAAAAGGGCAAAAGCTTTGGGCGTGCAAACGAGATCAAAGTGTGATCGAACTTTGCATGGTGTATTCATTGGGCACATGTAGGGTGTGGTAAGACTTTAATATCATTACAACAAAAAATGATGCACATCGTGTGCAAACCGGACACTCTTCCACCAAGTGTAAGGGTTTCGAACAATAACAACCCTTCAAACACGCATAACTCATTTTTAAAGTATATTGAACTTCAAAAACAATTCCATGAGTAATAGACGCTATTGGAAGCTCGGTGCTAAAATTTTGCAGTTTTTTGATTTGGTCTGCTATTTTCATGACATTAATTGAATTTTTGGGAACTAAAAAGGGCAAAAATCTTTGGACGTGCAAACGAGCTTGGAATTTGATGAACCTTTGCATGTTGTATTTATTGGACACGTCTAGGATGTGGTAAAAGTTTAAGATTGTTACGACAAAAACCTGATGCACATCGTGTGCAAATCGGACACCCTTCCACCAAATGTAAGAGTTTCAAACAAAAACAGCCGCCTTGCACACACACAAAACTCATTATTTTAAAATTTTGAACTTCAAACTTTTCCCATGAGTAATAGACGCTATTGGAAGCCTTGTGCTAAAAATTTACAGCTTTTTGAGTTGGTTTGCTATTTTCACAACATTGATTGAATTCCTGGCAACTAAAAAAGGCAAAAGGCTTTGCGCATGCAAACGAGCTCGGAATTTGATCAAGCCTTGCATGCTGTCTTCATTGGACACTTGTAGGGTGTGGTAAAGACTTAAGATCGTACAACATATATGTGGCGGGCTATATGTACTAGCCACCACTACTAACTTCTGATATATATATATATTTTCACACGTGACTATATTTTATTTGCGGCAGTCATAGGTGATGCGCGCCACTGCTAACTTTTGGATGTATTTTTTTAAGAGGGTCACCAAAATATATATGTGGTGGGCGTAGTAAGGGCCTGCCACTGAAACTCCATGTAGCAGTGGCAGGTGGGTGGCACTGTGTGCTAGTGCTCACTTCTGTATGCGGGCTAATTTGGGGGAGTTCACTTGTGGCGGTCGCTCTTGTGCCCTTGACGCTACTAAGCTACCAGTAGCGGCTGGTACATTCTATTACTCTCCACAACTCCCTATCCAAAATCATAGTGACGAGTGCCCCCATGTGCCCGTCACTAATTTGAGTTCACCAATAAGCCTTTTCCCAACAGTGGAAGACCAAAGTCCTTGTCCTAGGGACCAACATCACACCAGTGAGGGTTCCTTACGAGCTTTACTATCATAGTATTGTAGTAGTCCGGGAAGCCTTGCTATTTAATCCAACACCATTTCGCCCTCCACTCAGGCCACTTGATGTGGAAGGTGCCTTTGAGATATTGCTCCTTCTTCCCGGTCATTAGAACCCATGTCACACCACCGAACATGGTGTTGCTCTATATCCGGGGTGTGTAGAAGTGGCAGCATAGGGGGATGATGGGCACCACCTCCATGAAATGCGTACAGAAATGGGCGAAGACGGGTATACAACTGGCGACATTTGGATTGAAATCCAGCATCTAGAACCCATATGTCTGCATCAGCTCATCAAATAACGTCGAGAAGGGGGACCAATACGCGGAAGAAGAACCCAACAAAAATGCAAATTTATCGTTGCTAGGGGTCCTCCTCGTGGGCAACACCTCTACGGTGTTGTGATCCTTCATCTTTAGAGGGAACAAGAAGGAGTACCTGCTCCGCGACCTCCGGCGTAGGACGGAATATGGCGTTATACCTGCGCATCTGTGCCATCTCTGCCTTCCCCAATTTCTCTACCTCCTTGCCGGACTCCTTGGAGGCCCTTGTCTTGGGAGCCATGACAGTAGGAGGAGGACCTGGTGAGTGGCAAGGCGGAAGGGCAAAAGAGAGTGCGACGACGCGAGGAATACAAAGACATCAACAATGACAGGGGGAACTGGGACGTTGTCGATGTCAAAATCGGCTGATCTCGAGTAGGGGGTACACAATGTGGATCTTGGATCGATGGGTAACAAGGGGGCAAAGGAGACGATTGTTGGAAGATTAGGCAAGTTCATGATTAATTCCAGCAAATGATTCATGACTAAAACAGAAAGTAGCATGCAATACTCTAGCAAACCGACAGAGCAACTAAACATGCACAACATTACCGCGCAAGAAGAAGCAACTACAGTGATCATCATAAACAAATTACGAGCGTACTGTTCTTTAGTTGCAGCAGGAGCGACTGTGTTGACGATGATGTTGGTGATGATCCTTTGCTGATGGTGATGAAGACGACGATGAGTAGCACCACCTGACTTGGATGGTAGACGACCTGTGGTGATGAATCTGAGCAGTCGTGCAAAGCGCTTCCCAAAAACCTAATTCATCCTCTCCTGGCGCAGGATCGCAAAGATGAACGGTTCCGGAGACCATCTCTCTCGCACTCCGATGCACGTCGGCGTTCGAGATGAGGTAGACAACGATGGCAGCGCAAGTTGTGAGACGAGGCAAAATCCTAGATGTTTTCGGTGTGTCTTTGACCGACCACGATAAGAAGTATATATAAGAGGACCAAGGTCAGTTCCGTGTCGCGACCACGTCTCAAACCGACTTGGTTTCCAAGTCATATACTTATCGGACAAGAAATTATCAACTTGCCTGCCAAGGCGTAAAAAATAAAACGGCGAAAGGAAGCTGCGCCCCCGTAAGGCATCGGACCAGAATTTGGCGGACCATTCACGCGCATGTCGCATGTACGCGCCGCCCTGTCCGGCCAGGCGCGGCGAGCGAGCGCGCGCGTGTGGTTCTCTCCTTTCTCTTCTCAACACACACTTAGAGTGGTGGGGAGAACTCACTATATAAAGAGGTCCAACACTTCCTTCACTAGCGGTATGGGACTAAACTTTAGCACCACCACACCACCACTTGCCATTTTATTCATGGGCTCTATTTGAGATTTCAGAATTTTGTAGATGGGTCAAGCCCATTAATTTTAACAATCCCCCACTAGATCTCAAATACCCATTTAGAGATTTGCCTTGTTTGTCCACTTGTTTAATATACCAGTGTTTCAGCAGAGACTATTAAGTTGAACTTCTGCCTGGAACTTTAAGCTACATCCATCCACAACTTGACAATGGACTATGCCTTGAATTCCTAGTTTTGTGTGAATAGGTTTCACTCAAAGTCTTAACCACTACCTGGCTGCCAGTAGGCTACCCCGCGGTTTGGAGCATATACGTCGTACTCCCTGGTCTCTTCGTGAGCTTACTAGAGATTACCCAAATCTCCTAGATTGCGACGTTTTACAATTGAAGCTCATATAGGTGTGTTCTTTAAAGATTGCTCTGTAGGACAACATCTTTGCTATAATAGCCAATAGAATCATATTAAGGCATGTTGCCAACCTGCCTTACAGTACTTAAGCCTTACACCTCTGAGAGTTTGGCATCTTCACTTAGAGACAGTCACTTATTACTCTCCTCTGTTAACCAATAGCTTGTTGTTTCCAGGTCCTGATTCACGGGATCTCCGATCACAAAAGTTGGGTTACTACTATGGTGTAACGTCTATGGATCTCATACCCATCTCCCTCGATGCAATATCTATCACATTTCATGATAGTCCATTTGTAAAAGTATCTGCCAGGTTTTTGTCTGTTTGAATATACGTAACAGTTATTACTCCAGAGTTTCTCAACTTCCTGACAGATTTCAAACGCCTCTTCACGTGTCTTGATGACTTTGTGTTATCCTTAGAATCATTTACTTTAGCGATAACTCTTTGGTTGTCACAATTCATAAGAATAGTCGGTACGGGTTTTTCAACCACACTCAAGTCCATCAAGAGTTACACAACCATTCTGCCTCTACATTGGCTACGTCTAAAGCAGTTAGTTCTGCTTCCATAGTTGACCTTGTCAATATGATTTGCTTGCAAGACCTCCATGACACTGCACCACCTCCATGAGTAAATACATACCCACTTGTAGCATAGAGTACATCAACATCAGAGATCCAATTTGAATCACTATATCCTTCTAGCACAGCGGGGTGCCCTGAATAGTGAATTTCATAACTCATAGTACCTGTCAGATAGTGCAAGACCCCTTCTAGTGCATGCCAATGATCATTACCCGGGTTGGACATGAACCTACTCAGTTTGCTCACAGCAAAAGAGATGTCTGGTCTTGTAGCGCTAGCTAGGTACATGAGTGAACCGACAATTTGAGAGTATCTTAATTGATCTCTCGTTTCTTTCTTGTTCTTTCTATGTGTCACACTGGGATCATAAGGTGTTGCAGAAGGCTTGCTATCCATAAAGCCAAAACGGCTCAAGACCTTCTCAACATAGTGAGATTGCGTTAGAGTAATCCCACTCTCATCCTTAATAAGTTTGATGTTTAGGATCACATCGGCTTCTCCAAGATCTTTCATGTCAAAACTCTTTGATAGGAAAGTTTTTACCTCATTGATCACAACAATGTTTGTACCAAAGATCAATATGTCATCCACATACAAACATAATATGACACTATTGCCTCCACCATGGCAATAGTAGACACACCTATCAGCCTCATAAATGAAAAATCCCGTAGAAGTCAAAGTTCTTTCAAACTTCTCATGCCATTGCTTAGCTGCTTGTTTCAGACCATACAAAGATTTTAGCAACTTGCACACCTTTTTCTCTTCTCCTTTTACCACAAACCCATCAGGTTGATCCATATGAATTTCCTCTTCGGACTCTCCATCTAGGAAAGTTGTCTTTACATCCATTTGATGAATGATCAGACCATAAGAGGCAGCCAGGGAAAGTATAACCCGAATAGTGGTTACTCTAGCAACATGTGAATAGGTGTCAAAGTAATCTTCGCTTTCTTTCTGAGTGTAGCCCTTGGCCACAAGTCGTGCCATATACTTATCAATAGTACCATCAGGCCTTAAATTCTTTTTGAACACCCATTTACAACCATAGGTTTACAGCCATAAGGTCGTTCAGTTAACTCCCAAGTTCCATTAGAAAGAATTGAGTTCATCTCATTATGAACAACTTCTTTCCAATCATCTACATCCGTAGATGCATATGCCTCTTCAATATACTTGGGAGTAACGTCCACAAGGTATACTATGAATACATCACCAAAGGATTTTGCAACCCTTTCTCACTTGCTCCTTACAGGAGCTTCATCATTATCCTTCTCATGGACTTCCTCGGGTGTTTGTTCAACATAATCATCAAAAGTACTAGATTTTGAAGTTAACTCAGAAGAAAATCTAGCAATGCTATGCATATCCTTCATAGCAAACATATTCTCAAAAAATGTTGCATCACGAGATTCCATTATAGTATCTACATGCATATCAGAAACCTCAGATTTAACTACTAAAAATCTATAAGGAATGCCCCGCTGAGCATAACCCAGAGAAACACAATCCACTGTCTTTGGTCCAAATTTGCGTTTCTTGGGGATAGGAATATTGACCTTTGCCAAACATCCCCAAGTGTGCAAATAAGAAAGTGATTTTTTTCTCCCAACCCAAACTTCATAAGGGGTTTTCTCTTTATTTTTGTTAGGAGCTCTATTCAGGACATGACATACAGTCAACAAAGCCTCCAGATAACCCACAAGTATGGGGATCGCAACAGTTTTCGAGGGTAGAATATTCAACCTAAATTTATTGATTCGACTCAAGGGGAAGCCAAAGAATATTCTCAAGTATTAGCAGTTGAGTTGTCAATTCAACCACACCTGAAAGATTTAATATCTGCGGCAAAGTATCAGTAGCAAAGTAGGGTGATAGAAGTAGTAGCAACGGTAACGAGTAGCACCAGAGTAACAGCAGTAGCAACAGAGTAACAGTAGCAGCAGCAACAGTAGTATCGACAAAGTAACGTAGCAAGGACCAGTAGTAAAAGACTCGTAGGCACTGGATCGGTGGTGGATGATAATGCCGGATGCTATTCATCATGCAACAGTTATAACACGGAGAGATAAGTAACTAACTCTAGTTCGTCAATCTAATGTAGGCATGTATTCTGTATGTAGTCATACATGCTTAGGGAAAAGAACTTGCATGACATCTATTGTCCATCCCTCCCATGGCAGCGGGGTCCTAATGGAAACTACGGGATATTAAGGTTCTCCTTTTAATAAAGAACCGGACCAACGCATTAACACTTGGTGAATACATGAACTCCTCATACTATGGTCATCTCCGGGAGTGGATTCGGCTATTGTCACTCCGGGGTTGCCGGGTCATAACACATAGTAGGTGACTACAACTTGCAAGATAGGATCTAAAACACACATATATTGGCGACAACATAATAGGTTTAGATCTGAAATCATGGCACTCGGGCCCTAGTGACAAGCATTAAGCATGGCAAAGTAGTAGCCACATCGATCTCAGAACATAGTGGATACTAGGGATGAATCCCCGTCAAAACTAACTCGATTACATGATAGATCTCATCCAACTCATCACCGTCCAGCAAGCCTACGATGAGATTACTCACGAACGGTGAAGAGCGTCATGGAATTGGCTATGAAGGAAGGTTGATGATGACGATGGTGATGATCTCCCCTCTCCGGAGCCCAGAACGGACTCCAGATCTGCCCTCTAGAGGGAGAACAGGAGGTGGCGGCGCCTCCATATCGTAAAACGCGATGAACTCTTCTCCTTGATTTTTTTTCGGGCGAGACGGACTAAATAGAGCTGGATTTGGAGGCGGTGGAGCATCATGGGCTCCACAAGCCTGCCAGGCGCGGCTAGGGGGTGCCGCGCCTGGTGGGCTTGTGGGCTCCATGCTCCACATGCTCCGCTGATTCTTGCACCAGTATTTTTCAAAAAATCGAGAAAAATTCTTCGTAAATTTTCAGGTCATTCCGAGAACTTTTATTTCTGCGCAAAAACAAAACCATGGCAATTTTGCAGAAAACAACGTTAGTACGTGTTAGTTCCATTCAAATCATGCAAATTAGAGTCCAAAACAAGGGCAACCAAGACAAACCATTATAAGCTCCTAGATAATTAAGCATGGCATCAGCAACTATGATCTCTATGTTGTCATTGCAAACATGTTTCTCTCACAACAAAGCTGAATCAGGAACGATGAGCTAGTCATATTTACAAAAACAAAATAGATCGAGTTCATACCAGCTTTTCCAGGCTCAGTCACTTCATCATATATCGTCATTATTTCCTTTCACTTGCACGTCCGAACAATGTGAACAATAATAAGAGTGCTCGTGCATTGGACTACGCTGGAATCTGCAGGCAAACACAAAGGAGAAGACAAAGTAATATGGCTCTTTGACACCTAAACAGGAATGCATGCGAGAGCCACTAAACATTGTAACCATTATCTTCTACCTTGACCCAAAGAAAAAGAAAACTATTTACATGGGAAAGCTCCCAACAAGCAAAAGAAGAAAAAGAAAATCTTTTTGGGTTTTTCAAACTAGACACACACACACGAAAAGAAAACGAGAAAAAGAAAATAAACTAGCATGGATGATACAGTGGCAAAGTGTGAACACCGATGAACAAAGTGAAAGCATAAGCAAGAATGTAAATTCTGTGAGAAACACATACTCCCACAAGCTTAGGCTTTTGGCCTAAGTTGGTCTACTCCCATGGATGGTCCGGGCGACACCCAATATCATAATGGGGGTTATACGTTAGCGCTGCAGCCACTGCCCGAATAGCTGCCTCACGGAGACGAGCAGCCTTTGCCTCCCTCTCATACTCCTCTGCCTCTCCTCTGGTTATGTAATATCTGTGTTTTACCTGAAAGTCAAAGAAGGCAGGAGCAGGAAGGGTAATATGGAAAACACGCTGCGGGTTAAATGTTAAACGGTATAGGAGGGATTCATCATCCCTCTCAAGGAACTGGTAGCGTGTCAAAGCGAAGCGGTCAAGGAAAGATGTATGAAGTGGGGGATCTCCTTCGCGGATGGGTACTCCAAGAAAATTTTCTATGCGAGTGGCATAGATCCCACCAAAGAAATCCCCTTCATTAGCATTATTATTCAGCCTCCTTGCTATTATAGCTCCCATGTTGAAACTTCTATCACCCGTTACTACGCTCTTAAGAATACTAAGGTCGGGTGCGTAGAGGTGACAATGCTCAATCTTGCCATTAATGCATCTTCCTGTGAAGAGGGCAAAATAATGCAAGGCAGGAAAATGAATGCTCCCCATGGTAGCCTGTGTAATATCTCTAGTTCCTCCGACAGTTATACCAGAGAAAAAAAATCTCTAACCGAAGATTTAGGAGGATCATTGAGACTACCCCAAATAGGTATCTTGTAAATTCTATTGAAATCCTCTAAATCCATGGTATACGATTTGTCATAGAGATCAAACAGTACAGATGTATCATGGCCAACTGAAAATTTGAACCTACGAACAAAAGAGGTAGTGAGAGCAACATGTTGTTCACATTTATCAGAGATGAATTCTTCGAGTCCGACGTTGTGAACAAGTGTATCAAACTCGTCTTTGAAACCTGCCTCAATCATGAATTCATCAGAAGGCCATTCACATGGTTGTACCTGTGCGTTCCTCGGTTGGTAAGGATCGGCTCCTGAATCGCAAGACGGGGACCTGTCTTGCTTGAGGAACCACCATGATAGTTTCTCCTGAACATCTTCCCTGTCTGAAATTTTCAGTGACACTAAGGAAAAGTGAACAAGGCTCAACTAAACTCATAGCAACTGCTCCAACAAGTGCCTACAGGCCATATTATGCATCAAAACTACTTGGGACCAGCTAAAACTAGCATGCGAAGCTCAAGAACATGGTCACCAAGGCAAAAAAAATACGCGAAGTATAAGGCACTAGAGCAAAAACTAATTGGACCAATGGAGGAGTCACCTACCAAGGATTAATTTCCCCAAAACAGTTCGGAGAATGGTGCTTCGAGCAAGGAGATCGAAAATCCCACCAAGAAGAGCAAGAACACGGGTTTGAGCTGCGAAACGATTTTTTCTGGAGGTAGGAGAAGCAGATGGGAGCTAGCATGAGTGGAGGGGGTGCACGTGGGCCCCACAAGCCAGGTAGGTGCGACCAGGGGAGTGCCCGCGCCTCCAGGGCTTGTGGCCCACTGGTGCAGCCCCCAGACTAGCTCTTCATCTCAGTATTTTTCAAAAATTCCAGAAAAAATCATATTTGATTTTCAGGACGTTCGGAGAACTTTTATTTTCGGGGTACTTTTTCATGGGACGCAAAAAGCAGAAAACAAGGAAAACTAAACTAAACCTATCATTGTTCTTCTAAGCAACCGAAGGTGAAAGCTTGGAATAGAGGTTTGTGACTCCTCGATTCATCCATCTCATGGTCATCGAAAGAAATTTGTCAATGAGGTTGATCAAGTCTCCTTGACAAACCTTTTCGAATCACAAAAGAGAACGGAGAATTTTCGAATAGTCACTAGGTCACCTTAATGGGGATGTGTATCTCCCCAACATGCAAATCATACTTCATCTTAACACGAGGTATAGGGCATTCAAAGCTCCCAATAAGAATCGATGAAGTTTTTTCGATAGCATTGATGCAATGTACTCGATATTGTTTCTTCGGAAAGTGCACCGTATGCTCATTACCATTGACATGGAAAGTGACATTGCCTTTGTTGCAATCTATAACAGCCCCTACAGTGTTTAAAAAGGGTCTTCCGAGGATGACCGCCATGGCATCGTCCTCAGGAATATCCAGAATAACAAAGTCTGTTAAGATAGTGACGTTAGCAACCACAACAGGCACATCCTCGCAAATGCCGATAGGGAAAGCAGTTGATTTGTCGGCCATTTGCAGAGAGATTTCACTGGGTGTCAACTTATCCAGTTCAAGTCTACGGTAAAGAGAGAGAGGCATAACACTAACACCGGCTCCAAGGTCGCATAAAGCAGTTCTAACTTAGTTGCCTTTAATGGAGCAAGGTATAGTGAGCACACCGGGATCACCTAGTTTCTTAGGAGTTCCACCCTTGAAGGTATAATTAGCAAGTGATACGTCTCCAACGTATCTATAATTTTTGATGGTTTCATGCTATTATCTTCTCAAACTTTGCACGTTTTGCATGCCTTTTATATATTTTTTGGGACTAACTTATTAACTCAGTGTCAAGCGCCAGTTCCTGTTTTTTCCATGTTTTTGACCCCTTTCAGAGGAGATTTTGAAACGGAGTCCAAACGAAGAAATTCTCTGAAAAGAATTTTTCTGGAACAGAAGAAGATCGGGGAGCTTGGGAGCCAAGCCAGGGGAGCCCCAGGGGCCCCACAAGCCCCCACCCCGCGGCCAGGAGGGAGGCCTCGCCATCCGGGCTTGTGGGCCCCCTGAGCGTCCCCTGACCTAGGGGTTGCGCCTATAAATTCCCTAAAAATCCCAAAAAATCAGGAGATCATCACAATCACTTTTCCGCCGCCGCAAGCTTCTGTCTCCGCAAGATCCCATCTCGGGCACGTTCTGGTGCACTGTCGGAGGGGGTTCAGACACGGAGGGCTTCTTCATCAACACCATGACCTATCCGATGATGCGTGAGTAGTTGACCATAGACCTACGGGTCCATAGCTAGTAACTAGATGGCTTCTTCTCTCTCTTGGATCTTCAATACAAAGTTCTCCATGATCTTCATGGAGATCTATTCGATGTAATCTTCTTTTGCGGTGTGTTTGTCGAGATCCGATGAATTGTGGATTTATGATTAGATTATCTATGAATCTTATTTGAGTTTCTTCTGATCTCTCTTATGCATGATTTCATATCCTTGTAATTCTCTTCGAGTTGTGGGTTTTGTTTGGCCAACTAGATCTATGATTCTTGCAATGGGAGAAGTGCTTGGTTTTGGGTTCATACCGTGCGGTGACCTCACCCAGTGAAAGAAGGGGTAGCGAGGCACGCATCTTGTTGTTGCCATTGATGGGGTTATAGTCCTAGGGTGGGGTCATGGGCCTGCCTTATAAGTCCTACCCAAGGACTACCCTTCATAAGGGATAAGGCCCTTAGTCAGTTCCGACTGAATTAAGGACTTCCCATTATCCAGTCGGTGACGGATCCACCATCATCCAGTCGGAGATGAGCATTCGGAGCGTATCAAACTTACCGACTGGATTCCACTCTGGGCATCGTAACCCCCCTGGAGGGTAACGGTCATACGTTTCCATGTTCCTTCATTTGCATTTAAGACGTACATTACCTGTAACGTAGGCATTTATTTGCCACTACTCCAACCCTGTGCATCGAACCGTTGTGAAGGGCAGCGCACTCTATATAAGCCACCCTTCCCCACTGGTGCAGGGGTTAGCAATTCACTTTAATCCATATTTCACTTGACAACAAGCTCCCAAGAGCACTGATACGTAGGGCTATTACCTCCACCGTAGAGGGGCCTGAACTCATACAACCTCGCCGTAGCTAAGGCTCTGCCCATACTTTCGTACCCTACACATCTACTGTCAGACTTATACCCACGACAGTTGGCGCCCACCATGGGGCAGGCGTCTAAGCGACTTCCGGCGAGTTTGCGACTACATCTTTTCATCATGTCATCCGGTGGAGATTTGAGGATGGGTCACGAGATCCTCTTCGGCGCTCTCTCCTTCATCGGCGACGATTCGTCATGGCTTCGGGATGCCCCTCTCGATGTCGAGACACCCCCCAGCAGCGGGGCTACGCACTTCCGTGCCGGCGCCCGCGGTATTCTTCTTCTCCAGCAATCGGCTCCGGTGTCGACCTGTGCCGTCATCGCGCGCCGCAACAAGCGGTCCCGCCGTCCGCGGCTCCAACATTGGGTGCAAGACGCCCAGGCGCGCCAGAACGCGTCCTCGCAAGTGGCGGTCCTAGAGTCGGTTGTGGTTGCACCGCCGTCCCAGCGCTCAGACTCAGTCCCGACTGAGTTTCCTTCCGAGTACTTGGGTCGCGGGCCTGCAGCTGAAGTGCACATGGCCAACTCGCATGAAAGTCCCCGCCAATCTGGCCGGAACCAGCACGAAGTCGGCGAAACATCCGGCGCTCGCCGTCATCCCCGCCGTTCTGCCAGTCGGCACAATCGGCGGAGCAACGTGGAGGTGTATCGCACGCCTGTCCTCAACCTGGCTGCCGCCGCCAAGATAGCCGATTCTCTCCAGCCGACTGATTCAGAGGCTGCTAGAGGGATCGAGCATATCCATGCCCTGCTGCACACGGCGCAGCAGGAAAATTCGGCGGTCTCCCAGTCGCACAACAGGGTCCACAATAGTTCTGTTCATGCGAACACGCATCGATCAGTTCACAGCCCTGGTTCTCATCATCGACACAGGGGAGGCAGCCGTTCCATAAACCCCGAAGATCGTCGCCGTTCGCGCACCCCTCCGCGGGGTGGGCCCTACGGGCCCCGACATCATGATGATCGGCGTTCAGTCCATGACACTTACGATCCAAGGCCCGACGCGAGAGGGCATATCGCCCAACGGAGGGTCGACAGGGGCCGAGCCCACCGCGGTGGTCTCGATATGGACCGTCCGAGTGGAAGCAGGACCATCGTCTCTGGTCCCGAGTGTTTCAGTCGAGCCATTCGTTCGGCTGACATCCCTCCCGACTTCCAATTCGCGACGGGGATCAGCAAGTTTACAGGAGAGTCCAAGCCAGAAACGTGGCTGGACGACTACCGAGTGGCAGTCCAGATCGGAGGAGGGGACGACCACGTCGCCATGAAGCACCTCCCTCTGATGCTCGACGGCTCGGCACGAGCGTGGCTGAACCAGTTGGCTCCTTCAAGCATCTACAACTGGGCAGATCTGGCCCGAGTCTTCATCAGGACCTTCGAAGGAACGTGCAAGCGCCCTGCTGGCCTCGTGGAGCTCCAGCACTGTGTCCAGAAGCAGAATGAACCCCTGCGCGATTTCATTCAGCATTGGACGACCCTCCACCACACGGTGGAGAACGTCACAGAGCACCAAGCAGTCTGCGCCTTCAAGGCAGGCGTGCGGTACAGAGATCTGTACCTGAAGTTCGATCGAACCGGCGATATCTCCATGAGCAAGATGATGGAGATAGCGGCACGCTATGCAAATGGCGAAGAAGAGGACCGCATCCGTAGCGGCAAGCACAAAGCATTCGCCGATGGAGATGGGAATAACACTCGGAAGCAGAAGCAGAAAGCTCCGTCCACTCCGCAGGTAGAAGCCGCAGCTGTTACCAATGCCAAGTTCAAAGGCAAGGGGAAGGCTCAATTCACCCCCAAGAAGAAGAAGTTCAGCAACCCCATCCTGGACCAGCCATGTCCGGTCCACACGAAGATGGATGAAGAGGGCAACGCCATATATTCGAAGCATACCACTCGGCAATGTCGCCTCCTAATCCAGGGGTTCAGCGAAGGGCAACCGAGTGAAAAGGGCAATGAGCAGGATGAGGAGGACAAGGAGGATCCGTTCCCCCAAGTCCATGCAACACTGATGATTTTTGCTGACGTTGAGAGCAAGAGTCGACTGAATCTGGTGAACAGGGAGGTGAACATGGCCACGCCGACCAACCCCACATTCCTCAAATGGTCTCAGACTGCGATCACCTTTGACCAGTCGGATCATCCAGCACACGTACCCACCCCAGGGAGGCAGGCTCTGGTCGTCGATCCGGTGGTGGAAGGAGTCCGACTGCGCAAAGTCCTCATGGACGGCGACAGCGGCTTGAACATCATGTACGCCGACACTCTCAAGGGGATGGGCATTCCGATGTCCAAACTCAGCGAGAGCAGCATGCAGTTCCATGGAGTCGTCCCTGGACGAAAGGCCAAGTCACTCGGCCAGATCGCGTTGGACGTCGTCTTCGGCTCCGACAAGAACTTCCGCAAGGAAAAGCTGACGTTCGAGGTGGTGGACTTCCAGAGTACGTACCATGCGATTCTAGGCCGCCCGGCGTATGCGCGTTTCATGGCCCGTCCATGTTACGTGTACCTGAAGCTGAAGATGCCAGGCCCGAAAGGTGTGATCACTATCACAGGCAATCAACAGCGGGCCGAGGAGTGTCTGCAGCAGGGATCGAGGATTGCCGATCAGCAGATGGCTGTCCTCGAGCTTGACGAGTACAAGAAGACAGTCGACCCCGCTGACTTGATGCGTTCGAAGAAGCCAGCTTCGGAGTCCGCATTCCAGTCGGCGGGAGAGATAAAGAAGGTCAGCATCCACCCGACGGAAGACACCGCCGCCCCGACGAACATCTCCACCACTCTCGATCATAAATAGGAAGCCGAGCTCATCCAATTACTCCGTGAGAACTGGGACATCTTCGCATGGAAGCCCTCTAACATACCGGGTGTACCCAGGGAGTTGGCTGAGCACCGACTGCATGTGGATCCTGCCGCTCGGCCTATCCGAGAACGCCTGCGTCGGTCCGCCGCGCACAAGAGGAAGGCAATCGGAGAAGAGGTGGCCAAGCTTTTGGCAGCCAACTTCATTCGCGAGGTACACCACTCCGAGTGGCTCGCCAATGTTGTCATGGTGCCCAAGAAGGACAAGTCGCTCCGAATGTGCATCGACTTCAAGCATCTCAACAAGGTCTGCCCGAAAGACCATTTTCCGCTCCCCCGCATCGATCAAATTGTCGATTCGACTGCGGGTTGCGAGCGTTTGTCATTTCTTGATGCCTACTCGGGCTATCATCAGATCCGTCTGTATGGCCCCGATGAATTAAAAACAGCCTTCATCACCCCATTCGGGTGCTTCTGCTACATCACTATGCCATTTGGTTTGAAGAATGCAGGAGCAACCTTTATGCGCATGATCCAAAAATGCCTCCTCGACCAGATCGCTCGAAATGTGGAGGCGTATATGGATGATATCGTAGTCAAGTCACGCAAAGGTTCCGGCCTGCTGACTGACTTGGCAGAAACATTCGCAAACCTTCGTAGGTACGATATCAAGCTCAACCCAGCCAAGTGTTCATTCGGTGTTCCCAGCGGAAAGTTACTCGGTTTCTTCGTTTCCGAACGAGGGATCGATGTCAACCCCGAAAAGATCGGGACCATCGTCCGAATGGAGCGGCCGGTCAGAATACACGATGTTCAAAGGCTCACGGGTTGCCTAGCGGCTTTGAGCAGGTTTATCAGTCGACTCGGCGAGAAGGCGCTTCCTCTGTACCGACTCATGAAGAAATCAGATACTTTCGACTGGACAGACGAAGCCCAAGTTGCATTCGACGACCTCAAAGTCCTACTTTCCACCTAGCCGGTTCTTACTGCTCCGCTCAGTAAAGAGCCCCTTCTTCTATACATCGCGCCTACAAATCAAGTCGTCAGCACTGTTCTCACAGTCGAACGAGAAGAAGAAGGCAAAGCATACAAAGTTCAGCGACCAGTGTATTATGTCTCCGAAGTCCTGACTCCTTCCAAGCAGAGGTATCCCCACTATCAAAAACTTATCTACGGGATTTACATGACTGCGAAGAAGGTGGCCCATTATTTCCAAGATCACTCGGTGTCTGTCATTTCTGATGCTCCGTTGTCGGAAATCCTCCACAATCGGGATGCATCGGGCCGAGTGGCGAAATGGGCAATGGAGATGTTGTACTGCGACATCAAGTTCGAGGCCAAGAAAGCTATAAAGTCTCAAGCTCTGGCTGACTTCATAGCAGAATGGGTAGAACCACAACAACCGACCCACATCTACTCGGCTCATTGGACAATGTTCTTCGATGGGTCCAAGATGTTGAATGGCTCCGGCGCTGGCGTTGTGATCATATCGCCAAAGGGCGACAAACTCAAGTATGTGCTGCAGATACACTTTGATTCCTCCAACAACGAGGCAGAGTATGAAGCTCTCCTTTATGGACTGCACATGGTCATCTCACTCGGCGTCCGTCGCCTGATGGTCTATGGCGATTCGGATTTGGTGGTCAATCAAGTGATGAAGGAGTGGGATATCAGGAACCCCACCATGACCACGTACTGCAATGCAGTGAGGAAGCTCGAGAAAAAGTTTGAAGGTCTGGAACTCCACCATGTTCCGCGACTGAAGAACAAGGCAGCTGATGAGTTGGCAAAACTCGGATCCACTCGGAGACCAGTCCCGAGTGACGTATGCCTCGAGCACCTCCATCTTCCCTCAGTTAAAGAAGATCCTTTCACAGAGGAACCAGTACAACCAAAGAGCTCGACAGATCCGACTGAAGTCGACGTACATGCTATGGTTGATTTGATCATGGAGATTCTTGCTGTCATCCCCGATTGCACTGTGCCGGTCATTGCATACATCCTGAGGCAAGAATTACCAGAAGACGAAGTCCAAGCCAGACAGATCGTCTGTAGGTCAAAGACGTTCACTGTCATCGATGGCCAGTTATACAAGGAAAGCGTTTCAGGTGTCCTTCAACGATGCATCTCCCCAGAGGAGGGATAGTTAATCCTGGAGGAAATTCACTCGGGAACCTGCGGTCATCATTCCAAAGCATTCAGAGCTGGTTCTTCTGGCTGCAGGCAAATGAAATGGTGAAAGATATGGTCGACTGATGTGAAGGCTGTCAGTTATACTCTGACAAGTCCCACAAGCCAACATCTGCGTTGAAGACAATCCCTCTTGTTTGGCCGTTTGCGGTATGGGGATTAGATACAGTCGGTACATTCAGGACAGGCCAAGGGGGATTCACACATCTGTTGGTGGTAGTCGACAAGTTCAGAAAGTGGATCGAAGCCAAGCCCATCAAAAAGCTCGACGCCCTTACGGCCATCAAGTTTGTCAGGGACATCATCTCTAGATTCGGGGTACCTCACAGCATAATCACTGACAATGGAACAAACTTTGACTTGGACAGATTCAAAGGTTTCTGTACATGCCAAGGTATCCGAGTGGATTTTGCATCTGTGCCGCATCCCCAAACAAACGGGCAAGCAGAGTGGGCGAATGGACTTATTCTGCAAGGTTTGTAGCCTCGACTACTGCGAGAGGTGGGACATGCCGCTGGCGCATGGGTCACCGAGCTACCTTCGGTGCTTTGGGGTCTCCGCACAACCCCAAATAGATCTATAGGGCGATCCCTGTTCTTCCTCGTTTACGGAGCAGAGGCAGTCCTTCCGAGTGACTTGCTTCACAACGCTCCACGAGTTGAACTCTTCTCCGAAGCTGAAGTAGAACAAGCAAGGCAAGACAGAGTGGATCTTCTAGAGGAGGAGCGCGAGATGGCACTGACTCGCTCAACCATTTATCAACAAGATCTGCAACGCTTTCACGCGCGACACGTCATGAGTCGTACATTCCAAGCAGGCGACCTAGTGCTCCGAGTGGATCAGCAGAGACCTCACAAGTTGGCTCCCGCCTGGGAAGGACCCTTCATCATCTCCAAGGTGCTGATCCCAGAGCATACCGACTCTACAACATCGACAGGGAAACGGACGAGCCGCGAGCATGGAACGGAGATCTCCTGAAGCGCTTCTACACGTGACCGTCGACTGAAGCAATGTAAAGAACAAGTATCGGTGAAATAATACAAAGCAGATTGAGTTTTTGCAAATTCAAAATTCTTCCGCGGTCGCAGACTTCGGTCTCAAAAAAAAAACTTAGCTGCGATCAAGAATCGCCTAAGTACTAACTTTCTCCGAGTGTGCACTAAACGTTGCACTCGGGGACTTAGCTGCGATCCAGAATCGCCTAAGTACTAACTTTCTCCGAGTGTGCACTAAACGTCGCACTCGGGGACTTAGCTGCGATCCAGAATCGCCTAAGTATTAACTTTCTCCGAGTGTGCACTAAACTTCGCACTCGGAGACTTAGCTGCGATCCATAATCGCCTAAGTATTAACTTTCTCCGAGTGTGCACTAAACGTCGCACTCGGGGACTTAGCTGCGATCCAGAATCGCCTAAGTATTAACTTTCTCCGAGTGTGCACTAAACGTCGCACTCGGAGACTTAGCTGCGATCCAGAATCGCCTAAGTATTAACTTTCTCCGAGTGTGCACTAAACGTCGCACTCGGGGACTTAGCTGCGATCCAGAATCGCCTAAGTATTAACTTTCTCCGAGTGTGCACTAAACGTCGCACTCGGGGACTTAGCTGCGATCCAGAATCGCCTAAGTATTAACTTTCTCCGAGTGTGCACTAAACGTCGCACTCAGAGACTTTGCTGCGATCCAGAATCGCCTAAGTATTAACTTTCTCCGAGTGTGCACTAAACGTCGCACTCGGGGACTTAGCTGCGATCCAGAATTGCCTAAGTATTAACTTTCTCCGAGTGTGCACTAAACGTCGCACTCGGAGACATAGCTGCGATCAAGAATCGCCTAAGTACAAATTTTCTCCGAGTGTGCACTAACCGTCGCACTCGAGGACTTAGCTGCGATCGCGAATCGCCTAACTACACACTTTCCCCAAGTGTACACTTAACGTCACACTCGGAGACTTGTCTGCGATCAAGAATCGCTTAAATAGAAAGCTTCCTTCGAGTGTATTTCACAGATCCACTCGGAGGCTTAGCAGACCCTCATTGAGGCTCATGTAGATGTCAAGACCACTGACAATTACATGAGTAGCAGAACCTCATTGAGGCTCATGTAGATGTCAAGACCACTGACAATTACATGAATAGCAGAACCTGATTGAGGCTCATGTAGATATCAAGACCACTGACAATTACATGATTAACAACTCGCTCCGAGCACGACCTCACAGTCGCACTCGAAGACTTAGCCGCGATCACGAATCGCCTAAGTACTCAATGGCCTTCGTGTGTATCCTACAGATACACTCAGGGACTCAACAGACCCTCAGTGAGGCTCATGTAGATGTCAAAACAACTAACAATTACATGAGTAGCATGACCCTCATTGAGGCTCATGTAGATGTCAAGACTACTGACAATTACATGAGTAGCAACTCGCTCCGAGTACGACCTTACAGTCGCACTCGAAGACTTAGCCGCGATCACGAATCGCCTAAGTACTCAATTGCCTTCGAGTGTATCCTACAGATCCACTCGGGGACTCAGCAGACCCTCAGTGAGGCTCATCCAGATGTCAAGACAACCGACAATTACATGCTCCGCATGTTTGCTATTGGCTTCACCAAAAAACGCCAAACAAAAACCACGAGCCAAAATCGTGTCAACAACTCTTTGGCAGAAGAAGAGCAAAAGTTTCGATTCAAATTCAAAGTTCGCCTAAAGATAGTCGGTTCGGTGTAGATCAAGCTTATCCACACCGAACCAAGAATGTGACGGCCAACAGCAGTGGCCAAAGTTTCTTACAACTAACACTCGGCATACCGAGGCAAAAAGTTTTATTAAACGTTGTCAGGACTGGCACTGGGACTGGCAGTCTCCAGAATGTGCTGAGGTCGATCCCGTCGGCGATGCGAGTGGCGCTCTCAAGGAAGGTCTCCATGAAGTCTTCGAATCGAAGCTTTTTCGTGTTGGCGACCTGCAACGCCTTCAGCTTCTCTTCGCGAGTTCCTTGCAGTGCACCCGGACAAGCGACAGAGCGACGTCCGCACCACAGCGAGCCGCAGACTTCTTCCACGCCTGCACTCGGTTTGGGACCTCCTCCAGCCGAGTCATCAAGCCTTCCATCTCGTGCCGAGTCTCGTCTTCAGGCCAAAGCTCCTTGTCGATTCGGCCGACGACCTCTCTCAGTCGACCGATGAAAGGTCCCACTTTTCCCAGGCGAATGTGCGCTCGGAGCATATCTCGATTGGCGTCATCGCCGAGTGGAATGTTCGGAAGAATCGAACGCTCAACGTCAGCTGCTTCCACCTCAGCGTCCATGCAAAAATCTGCAAAGACAGGAAGAGCAAACAATAAGCGCAGAATGAAATGCACAGTCCACAAGCACTCGGAAAAACAGAACTTACCACCGAGAAGAGCTATCATCTTCCGGGCCCAGTCACTGACGTAATTTTCCTGTGCTATGCACCGCCTGTCAACACTTTCATCTGTCCCATCAGCTCGGTCCTTTGTTTCCCCATTTTATCCACTTCAGCAGTCAATGCCTTGTTTGCCTCACGGGCCTCCTCCAAGTACTTTTCTCGTTCAGCCAGAACATCCTTCATACCAGCCAACGCAACCATTGCTGCATCTAGTTCCCCGGCAAACTGCACCTTTTCAGCCCTCAGAGTATCGTACGCTGCTCCCATCTCGCAAGTTTTCTGCAAGTCAGCGCCAAGAGACGATCAGAAAAATTCAACAAGGACAACAATAAACATTCTAAGTTCTTTAGACCCCTAACGACGCAAGCAGTCAACAGCGGTCTCGGGGACTACACCCAGTGGGTTCACTAAGAGTGACCCCACTGGCATGAAGCTCAAACAGGTCAGCCCTATTATGATACATGACAACAAACAAACCTATGAGGTTACTACTACCCGACCTGAGTAAAATTACTCTCGGGGACTCATCCAGTAGGTGCACTCGGAGTGCCCCCACCGGTAACATTCGAACATATTAGTTTTTGATCTGATCAAGTTAAAGGAAATGTGTATAAAGACAACTGCCGGTGCAAGCACTCGACAGAAGTCTCGGGGACTACACCCACTAGGTTCACTAAGAGTGAACCAACTGCAAAACAATCATACTCTATCCGAGTGCATTTCTCACACCCACTGGGTTACAAGAGGAAAGTAAATACTTACTAGCCCACTTACTCGGATATCGTCCCGCAGTTCCAAGCTTCGCTTGTACACGGACGTGATGGAGTCGTACGCTCTCTTGGCCTCTCCCGCCATCAGCTCCGCCTGCACCATGGCCCCCTTGGCAGCTCCCACCTGATCTTCCGGGAGGCGCTGGACGTTGTACTGTATAGTCGACGGACCTGGCATCGTAGGAGACTCCTTGGGCATCCCAAGGCCTGCTCCAGTCAGTTCAGCAGCGATCAGCGCCACTTCAGTCGACGACATCGTCTCAGTCGGCAGCGCGTCCATGGCGAGAGTAGTAACCGGCGGAATAGCCTCAAGGACAGGCACCGCCGCTTGCCCAGACCTCCCCTGGTCGCCCTCCTCCACATAAATCACCCCTGAGGGAAACCCGACTGAACGGCGTGAGACCACAGGAAAAAGGCAAGACCAAAGACAGAATTCGTGATGCAATAATGTAAACTCTCGGAATCGCCACGACGCACCTGGCTGGGATGTGACAACGTTGTCCATGTCCATGGGATCGTCCCCCTGGCGTGCCGGAGAGGTGGCAGAGGTGGCAACTCTGTCGAGTGAAATTCATTCGACCAAAAAACTGGGGTTCAATCGAATACCGGAAGAAGATAGAAGAACAATGCACTTACGTTGAGGTGACGGGAACTATGACCCTCATCCGCGGCAAAGCCTTCCGAGGCTTAGATCCACTCGGTTTGGCCACCTTAGAGGGCTGACCCGCAGGATCAGCAGCAGTGTCCCTGGTCCTCTTTGTGCTCCGAGAACTCGGAACGACGGGAACGGTTGGTGAGGCGCTCGGAACCACACGAGCGGCTGGCGGGGCACTCGAGGATGCTGGAGGGGCCGAAGGAGCGGCGGGTTCATGACGGCGTTTGGTTCGAAGCTCTGGCGGTGGGGGTGGCGAGTTCTTCTCTTCATCTTCCTCCTCTTCTTCTTCGGACTCCTCCTCCGTCTCCCCACTGTCGGAGATGTACTCGACGCTCTCCACGCTGCCCTCCTGGCTGCCTTCCTCCTCCTCGGACGGATTCCCGTTCGAGACAGGGGAAAACCAGTTAGTCCACTCCTGCACCAGATACAGTCGACAACATCAGACGTCAGACAGTGATTCAAGAAAGCGATAAATCTAAGACAATTGTGCGCACTCGAGGAGTTTACTCACCTCATTCGGAGGAGGGTTGTCCGCGCGGAAGGCTTTCACTCGCCGGGCCACTCTAGGGTTTTCGTAGGCGCCCGTGATGTTGAGGACCCACGACGCCACCGTCTCCCCGGTCACGCACTCGACATTAGTCCGAGTGGAGTCCTCAGGCCCCGTGTAGTGCCACATGGCGTGGTGTCGAGCTTGCAGGGGCTGGATACGCCGACCCAGGAAAACCTCCAGCAAATCTATGCCGGTGACTCCCCTACGGACGACATCTACAAGCGCATCTACCAGAGGCCGGATCTGAACCTTCTCCGCCATCGTGAGCGCGAGCTGCTTAGGCGGAGCCGGTCGGTCTAAGCTAAAAGGAGGCAGTCCAGTTGTGGCATTCGGGCATGCAACGTCCTGGCAGTAGAACCATGTCGACTGCCAGTTCCAAACAGATTCACTCAACTGAAGAGCGGGATATCAACTTTTACTCTTCTTTTGGAAGCCTAAGCCTCCGCAGAGCTGGAGGAGGTGAGTTTTATCATCCGACTGGTTAAGTCGTTTGATGGTTTGGGATCTAGCAGAGAAGATGTGTTTGAAAAGCCCCCAATGGGGAGGACAGCCGATGAAACACTCGCACAACACGACGAAGGCAGAGAGATGAGCTATGGCGTTTGGGGGAAAATGGTGGAGCTGCGCACCGAAGTGGTTCATTATACCTTTGAAGAAGGGATGGGGAGGCAGAGAGAAACCTCGGTGCACGTGGCTGAGCAGCAAGACGCGCTCCCCCTCCCGGGGCGCCGGCTCGGTCTCGCTCTCCGCCGGCAACCTCCACGACTTGTGCGCAATCATCCCATGCTCCACCAACTCCAGCAAATTCTCCTCCGTCACCGTGGAGGGGAGGAAGTCCCCCTGGATCCAACCCGCCGGTAGCGCTCGCTGCCACCGCTGAGCAGGAGCCGCCGCCTTCCTCTTCTTCTTCCGCGCCTCTAGCTTGCTAGTCTGCCCCTTTGTCATGGCGGAGGCTGCAGATTCGCGGGAGTGAAGGAGAAGGAAGGAGCTTGGGATGCCCTGGGGATGGCGAGAGAAGCGGAGCAAATGCAAGTTATCCGGCGAGTGTAATGAAAAACCCTCGCTGCAGAAGTTTAAATAGGGTTCCGACTGGGTCACTAGCAAGTGGCCCCGAAATCTTATCCCCCGACCGGTTGCTGCGATATTAGTGGAGAAGATGAAGGCGCGGGAATCGAGGCGTCAAGTACTACTCGATTGCGATGTCGTCATCCCCGCTGAGCGCGCGGCAACCGAAATTTGAGGATCCCGGAAAATTCGCCGCCGTCAGTTGACCGGTCATGTCAAAAGATACCCTGACGGTTCGTTTCACAAATACATCCACTCGGATCATTAGTCAAAGAAGATAAAATGGATCGAGGCAAACAACGCCAAAGTCGCATCCGTACCAGTCGGATCCGTACTCCAAGCATCGCTTCGTTGTTCCAACCCCAATCCATTCGGGGACTAATGATGGGGTTATAGTCCTAGGGTAGGGTCATAGGCCTGCCCTATAAGTCCTACCCAAGGACTATCCTTCACAAGGGATAAGGCCCTTAGTCAGTTCCGACTGAATTAAGGACTTCCCATTATCCAGTCGGTGACGGATCCACCATCATCCAGTCGGAGATGAGCATTCGGAGCATATCAAACTTACCGACTGGATTCCACTCTGTGCATCGTAACCCCCCTGGAGGGTAAGGGTCATACGTTTCCATGTGCCTTTATTAGCATTTAATACATACGTTACCTGTAACGTAGGCATTTATTCGCCACTACTCCACCCCTGTGCACCGAACCATTGTGAAGGGCAGCGCACTCTATATAAGCCACCCTTCCCCACTGGTGCAGGGGTTAGCAATTCACCGTAATCCATATTTCACTCGACAACAAGCTCCCAAGAGCACTGAGACGTAGGGCTATTACCTCCACCGTAGAGGGGCCTGAACTCATACAACATCGCCGTAGCTAAGGCTCTGCCCATACTTTCGTACCCTACACATCTACTGTCAGACTTATACCCACGACAGCCATCAAGGGTAAAAAGATGGGGTTTTCATCATTGGTTTGAGAATATCCCTCTACATCATGTCATCTTGCTTAAGGCGTTACTCTGTTCGTCATGAACTCAATACACTAGATGCATGCTGGATAGCGGTTGATGTGTGGAGTAATTGTAGTAGATGCAGAAAGTATCGGTCTACTTGTCTCGGACGTGATGCCTATATGTATGATCATTGCCTTAGATATCGTCATGACTTTGCGCGGTTCTATCAATTGCTCGACAGTAATTTGTTCACCCACCGTGATATTTTCTATTTTGAGAGAAGCCTCTAGTGAACACTATGGCCCCCGGGTCTACTCCACACCATATTTTCAGCCTTACACTTTTTACTTCGTTGCACTTTCCGCCGTCAGATCTCACTTTGCAAACAAGCTAGAAGGGATTGACAACCCCTTTGAAGCGTTGGGTGCAAGCTTGTTTGTGTTTGCACAGGTACTTTGGACTTGACGAGGCCCTCCTTCTAGATCGATACCTTGGTTCTCAAACTGAGGAAAATACTTACTGCTCCTCTGCTGCATCATCCTTTCCTCTTCAGTGGAAAAACCGACGCAAACCAGAGAAGTAACAAGAAGAATTCCTAAGCGCCAGGGAAGGACTTTTGTTGCCGCAGCACAAGAATTTCTGGCGTCGTTGTCGGGGAGGAAGATCAAGTGAAGAACTCATCCAAGTAGGTGTCGCAAACTCATCTCTTGCATTTACTTTGTGTTCCAGTTGCCTCTCGTTTTCCTCTCCCCCACTTCACCAAATTTCCTTTTTCGCTTGCCTTTTTTGCTCATCTTTTCGTTCGCCTTTTCTCTCGCTTGCTCTCTGTTCGTCTGTGTGGGATAGTCTACCTGTCCTCATGGCTAGATCCACCACTTCGAACGATACTCCCGAGAGCGATGTTCTAAATTTTAACAAGTTGAGGAAGAAAACTTAAAGGACGCTTGGTATAGGATTTGCAATGCTCAGAGTAGATCTACTAATAACCAATCCACTACTGTCCTGCTTTGCAGTTTTTATGTGGGTGTTTCTCCTTGGAATAGGTGTATTCTTGACACCATCGTAGGTGGAAATTTCTTGGGTAGCCATACCATTGATTCTTACGGCGCTGTAATAAATTTGGTAGGCTCACCCCCACTCATGGTTAATGGAACTACCTTAACTCTGGAACATGTGATGCGTAGGCTGGACGTTATTGAAAATAAAGCTGCTACGATTGAACTCATTAAGAATTTGGATAAAAAGATCCACAATCAAATCACTCAGTACGGATCCAAGGTGGGAATGGTTTTGAAAAATATGAAGGAGAAGGAACCCATAGTTAACGAAAAGCTAGGTCATGAGTCCGCTAGGATTGGCAAACTAGAGGATGTTATAACCAACTTGGGTTCTGCTGTTGCCGCTGCGCAGAATACTCCAAATTTTGCCCACAATAAAATCACCAAGTCTGTCTTTGTTCCTAAAAGTAGTGGTGAATCTTCCATCAAGAAAGATGAAAACCTCAAGATGATAAGTGATCACGCTACTTATGGTTTGAGCACCAAAGACGACGATACGTGATTCTATCGCTTTTATGCCTAGCTAAGGGCGTTAAACAATAGCGCTTGTTGGGAGGCAACCCAATGAATTTATCTTTTTATTTCTGTTTTTTTGTGTCTACACCATCACAATTCTGTTGTGATTGTGTTTTTTGTGTTTCTTTTTGTGTTTGAGCCAAGCAAAACCTTTATGCCTAGTCTTGGTAATGGTTCTTTGATCCTGCTGAAAAAAGACAGAAACTTTGCGCTCACGAGATGATTTTTCATTTTTATTCAGAAAGAGATTTTGAGTTGATTCTTTTTGCTACTAGTTTATATGATTTTTGCCCAGGCTGTCGTAATGTTCCAGATTTTTTGACGTACCAGAAGTATACGAAGTATACAGATTGCTACAGACTGGTCTGTTTTTGACAGATTCTGTTTTTGTTGAGTTGGTTGCTTGTTTTGATGAAACTATGGTTAGTATCGGGGTTACTAGCCATGGAAAAGTGAGAATACAGTGGCCCATCATCAATATAGATGGAATTCAAGTTTTCCAGTACGAAAAGAAGAGGTAGTTTGTTTTCTTGTACTAATGTTATCACAAGTTTCTGTTTAAGTTTTGTGTTGTGAAGTTTTCAAGTTTTGGGTGATGTTCTCATGGATGATGAGATAAGGAGTGGAAAGAGCTCAATCTTGGGGATGCCCAAAGCATCCCAAGCCAAATTCAAGGACACCAAAAAGCCTAAGCTTGGGGATGCCCCGGAAACGCATCCCCTCTTTCATCTTCAATCCATCGGTAACATTACTTAGAGCTATATTTTTATTCACCACATAATATGTGTTTTGCTTGGAGCATCTTGTATCGTAGGAGTCTTTTCTTTTTGTTGTGTCACAATCATCCTTGCTGCACACCTTTTTGAGAGAGAGAGAGACATGCACTCATCGTGATTTTGCTAGAATGCTCATAGTGCTTCACTTATATCTTTTGAGCTAGATACTTTTGCTCTAGTGCTTAACTTATATCTTTTAGAGTACGGCGGTGCGTGATTCGGTAGTTGGCTTATGCTATGAAAGTAGTCCCAAATGTGATAGGTACCCAAAGAGGATGCAAAAACCTCCATCTTCATGTGCGTTGAGTAGAAAGAGAAGTTTCGATTCCTCTCAATTAGTTTTGAGACGTGGATTCGGTAATATTGAGAGTTATGTTAGTAGGGTGTTGTGAATCTTGAGATACTTGTGTTGAAGTTAGTGATTCCCGTAGCATGCACGTATGGTGAACCGCTATGTTAGGAAGTCGGAGCATAATTGATCTATTGATTGTCATCCTTTGTGTTGAGGTCGGGATCGCGCGATGGTTAACACCTACCAACCCTTCCCCTCGTAGTATGCGTTTAGCACTTTGTTTCAATTACTAATAAAAACTTTCGCAACAAGTATGTGAGTTCTTCATGACTAATGTGAGCCCATGGTATAGATGCACTTTCACCTTCCACCATTGCTAGCCTCTCAGTGCCGCGCAATTCTCACCGGTACACAAACCCACCAAATTCCTTGCTCAAAACAGCCACCATATCTACCTACTATGGCATTTTCATAGCCATTCTGAGATATATTGCCATGCAACTCCCACCGTTCCGTCTCATGACTTGTGTCGTCACTCTCATATTGCCATTGCATGATTGTAAGATAGCTAGCGAGATATTTCAATGTCATACGCCATGCTAGATCGTTGCACATCCCGGTACACTGACAGAGGCATTTCCTATGGAGTCATCATCATTGTGATCTTTGAGTTGTGAGTAAATAAAAGTGTGATGATCATCATTATTAGAGCATTGTCCCATGTGAGGAAATAAAAACAAAAGGCCAAAGAGCCAAAAAAAGGGAGAAGAAAAAAGAAAAAAAAGAGGCCTAAGAGCCCAAATGAAAAAAAAGAGAGAAACAGAGAGAAGGGACAATGCTACTATCTTTTTCCACACTTGTGCTTCATGATAGCACCATGTTCTTCATGATTGAGAGCTTCTTGCTTTGTCACCACCATGTGCTAGTGGGAATCTTCATTATATAACTTGGCTTGTATATGCCAATGATGGGCTTCCTCAAAATTGCCCTAGGTCTTCGTGAGCAAGCAAGTTGGATGCACACCCACTAGTTCTCCTTTTGAGCTTTCACATACTTATAGCTCTAGTGCATCCTTTTGTATGGCAATCCCTACTCATTCACATTGATATCTATTGATGGGCATCTCCATAGAATATTGATACGCCGAGTCAATGTGACCATCTCCTCTTTTTTGTCTCACAACCACCACCACGCTCTATTCCACCTATAGTGCTATATCCATGGCTCGCGCTCATGTATTGCGTGATAGTTATAAAAAGTTTGAGAAAGTAAGAGTGCGAAAACAATTACTTGGCCAATACCGGGGTTGTGCATGATTTACATTAGTTGTGTGAGGATGATGGAGCATAGCCAGACTATATGATTTTGTAGGGATAGCTTTCTTTGGCCTTGTTATTTTGAAAGTTCATGATTACCTTGCTAGTTTGCTTGAAGTATTACTGTTTTCATGTCAATAGCAAACTATTGTTTTGAATCTTACGGATCTGAACATTCATGCCACGTGAAAGAAGTTGCAAAGGAGACCTATGCTAGGTAGCATTCCACATCAAAAATTCATTCTTTATCACCTCCCTACTCGAGGACGAGCAGGAGTTAAGCTTGGGGATGCTTGATACGTCTCCAACGTATCTATAATTTTTGATGGTTTCATGCTATTATCTTGTCAAACTTTGGGTGTTTTGCATGCCTTTTATATATTTTTTTGGGACTAACTTATTAACTCAGTGCCAAATGCTAGTTCCAGTTTTTTCCATGTTTTTGACCCCTTTCATAGGAGATTTTGAAACGGAGTCCAAACGGAAGAAAATCCCCGAAAAGATTTTTTCCGAAACGGAAGAAGATCGGGGAGCTTGGGAGCCAAGGCACGGGAGCCCCAGGGGCCCCCACAAGCCCCCACCACGCGGACAAGGGGGAGGCCGCGCCATCTAGGCTTGTGCCTATAAATTCCCTAAAAATCCCAAAGAAATCAGGAGATAATAGAAATCACTTTTCCGCCGCCGCAAGCTTCTGTCTCCGCAAGATCCCATCTGGGCACGTTCTGGTGCCCTGCCGGAGGGGGTATTCGGACACGGAGGGCTTCTTCATCAACACCATGACCTCTCCGATGATGCGTGAGTAGTTCACCATAGACCTACGGGTCCATAGCTAGTAACTAGAGGGCTTCGTCTGTCTCTTGGATCTTCAATACAAAGTTCTCCATGATCTTCATGGAGATCTATCCGATGTAATCTTCCTTTGCGGTGTGTTTGTCGAGATCCGATGAATTGTGGATTTATGATCAGATTATCTATGAATCTTATTTGAGTTTCTTCTAATCTCTCTTATGCATGATTTCATATCCTTGTAATTCTCTTCGAGTTGTGGGTTTTGTTTGGCCAACTAGATCTATGATTCTTGCAATGGGAGAAGTGCTTGGTTTTGGGTTCATACCGTGCGGTGACCTCACCAAGTGACAGAAGGGGTAGCGAGGCATGCATCATGTTGTTGCCATCATGGGTAAAAAGATGGGGTATTCATCATTGGTTTGAGATTATCCCTCTACATCATGTCATATTGCTTAAGGCGTTACTCTGTTTGTTATGAACTCAATACACTAGATGCATGCTAGATAGCGGTCGATGTGTGGAGTAATAGTAGTAGATGCAGAAAGTATCTGTCTACTTGTGTCGGACGTGATGCCTATATGTATGATCATTGCCTTAGATATCGTCATGACTTTGCGCGGTTCTATCAATTGCTCGACAGTAATTTGTTCACCCACCGTGATATTTGCTATTTTGGGAGAAGCCTCTAGTGAACACAATGGCCCCCGGGTCTACTCCACACCATATTTTCAGCCTTACACTTTTTACTTCGTTGCACTTTCCGCCGTCAGATCTCACTTTGCAAACAATCTTGAAGGGATTGACAACCCCTTTGAAGCGTTGGGTGCAAGTTTGTTTGTGTTTGTGGAGGTACTTTGGACTTGACGAGGCCCTCCTTCTGGATCGATACCTTGGTTCTCAAACTGGGGAAATACTTACTGCTCCTGTGCTGCATCACCCTTTCCTCTTCAAGGGAAAAACCGACGCAAACCAGAGAAGTAACAAGAAGAATGCCTAAGCGCCAGGGAAGGACTTTTGTTGCCACGGCAGCAAGTATGGTGGAAATCTCAACCTCAAGTATCCTCCTCTTATTAGTCACAATATCCTTGATGTACTTAGCATACGGGGACATTTTGAGCATATCTGTCAAACGCATTTGCAGAAAGGCAGGTCTAATCATTTCAACGAATAGCTCAAAATCCTCATCATCCTTTTTCTTGGATGGTTTGGGAGGAAAGGGCATGGGTTTCTGAACCCATGGTTCCCTTTCTTTACCATGCTTCCTAGAAGTGAAGTCATTCTTATCGTATCTTCTATTCTTAGGCTGTGGGTTATCAAGATCAACAGGTTCAATCTCCACATCCTTATCATTGCTAGGTTGAGCATCATCATGAACATCACTATTGATATTATCATTAGGCTCATGTTCATCACCAGATTGTGTTTCAGCATCAGAGAGAGAGACATCGTTTGGACTCTCGGGTGTAGCAGCAACAGGGTTGCTAGCATGCAAGTTACTATCATCTTTCTTCTTCTTTCTAGGATGACTAGGTGCATCAGTGCTAACTCCTTGAGAATCTTGTTCAATTCTCTTCAGATGACCCTCAGGATACAAAGGTTCCTGAGAAATTCTACTGCCTCTAGTAACGAGTCCGACATAATTGTCATTCAACTCATTGAGCAAGTCATTTTGAGCCTTAAGTACTTGTTCTACCTGAGTAGTAACCATAGATGCATGTTTACTCAGGAGCCAAAGATCATTGACATTTCTGTCCGCACAAGCACTTAAATGACTAAGCATACGAGCATTCTGTTCCAATTGTCTGCTAACATAATCATTGAAACTCTGTTGTTTGGGAACAAAGTTATCTAATTAATCCAGGCATAGGCTAGCAGGTTTATCAAAAGGAATATCACTCTCATCAAACCTTCATAGAGAATTTACTTCTACTACCTGTGTTGGGTTATCAAGACCATGGATCTCTTCGATAGGTGGTAGATTTTTGACATCTTCAGATTTAATGCCTTTCTCTCGCATAGATTTCGTAGCTTCTTGCATATCTTCAGGACTGAGGAATATAATACCTCTCTTCTTTGGAGTTGGCTTAGGAGGTGGTTCGGGAATAGTCCAAGCATTCTCGTTGCACAAGATGTTATTCAATAGGATCTCAGCTTGTTCTACGGTTCGTTCCCTAAAAACACAACCAGCACAACTATCTAGGTGGTCTTTAGAAGCATCGGTAAGTCCATGATAGAAGATATCAAGTATTTCATTCTTCTCAAGAGGGTGAACAGGCCAAGCATTCGGTAGCTGGACGAGCCTCCCCCAAGCTTGTGGGAGACTCTCTTCTTCAACTTGCACAAAGTTGTATATTTCCTGCAAGGCAACTTTCTTCTTATGGGCAGGGAAATATTTTTGAGAGAAGTAGTAGACCATATCCTGGGGACTACACACACAACCAGGAGCAAGAGAAGTGAACAAAGTCTTAGCATCATCCTTTAGTGAAAAAGGAAACTGCTTGAGGATATAGTAGTGGCGGATCTTTTCCTCACTCGTGAATAGGGTGGCTATATCGTGCAGTTTGGTAAGATGGGCTACAACCGTTTCAGACTCATAACCGTGAAAAGGATCAGATTCAACCAGAGTGATTAACTCAGGGTCGGCAGAGAATTCATAATCCTTATCGGTCACAAACATAGGCGAAGTAGCAAACTTCGGGTCGTATTTCATCCTAGCATTCAGAGATTTTTCTTTCCACTTGTGCAGTAATTTATCAACATCATAGCTATCCTTACATGCAAGAAAATCCTCAGCTATCTCTCCCTCCATAACATAACGCTCAGGCATATCAGGCAATTCAGGCATAATAGCAGGTTCTACTTCAATAGTATCAGCAGTTTCAAAAGTATCATCACATCTTGCAGCAACTCTAGCAATTTGTGCATCAAGGAATGCACCTAGTGGCAAAGCAGTATCAAACATAGCATCATCAGGCAAAGCAGTATCAAGCATAGCATCATCATAAGCATCATGGGCAGCAGAAGTAGCATCATCAAGCACATGCGACATATCAAGATTTCTAGCAGGAGGTGATGTCGCAAACTTACTCATAACTGAAGGTGAATCAAGTGCAGAGCTAGATGGCAGTTCCTTACCTGTCCTCGTAGTGGAGGGCAAGACTTTAGTTCTTGGATCTATCAAATTCCTCATAGTGACCAGCAGACGTAAATCCCAAGTGACTCGGAGAATATAGATGTGCTTCCCCAGCAACGGCGCCAGAAAAAGGTCTTGATAACCCACAAGTATAGGGGATCGCAACAGTTTTCGAGCGTAGAGTATTCAACGCAAATTTATTGATTCGACTCAAGGGAAGCCAAATAATATTCTCAAGTATTAGCAGTTGAGTTGTCAATTCAACCACAACTGAAAGATTTAATATCTGCATCAAAGTATCAGTAGTAAAGTAGGGTGATAGCAGCAGTAACAACGGTAACGAGTAGCAGTAGAGTAACAGCAGTAGCAACAGGGTAACAGTAGCAGCAACAACAGTAGTAGCGGCAAAGTAAACGTAGCAAGGACCAGTAGTAAAAGACTCGTAGGCATTGGATCTGTGATGGATGATTATGCTGGATGCTATTCATCATGCAACAGTTATAACACGGAGAGATAAGTAACTAGCTCCAGTTCGTCAATCTAATGTAGGCATGTATTCCGTATGTAGTCATACGTGCTTAGGGAAAAGAACTTGCATGACATCTATTGTCCATCCCTCCCGTGGCAGCGGGGTCCTAAATGAAACTACGGGATATTAAGATTCTCCTTTTAATAAAGAACCGGACCAACGCATTAACACTTGGTGAATACATGAACTCCTCATACTATGGTCACCTCCGAGAGTGGTTCCAGCTATTGTCACTCCGGGGTTGTCGGGTCATAACACATAGTAGGTGACTACAGCTTGCAAGATAGAATCTAAAACACACATATATTGGCGACAACATAATAGGTTCAGATCTGAAATCATGGCACTCGGGCTCTAGTGACAAGCATTAAAAATGGCAAAGTAGTAGCAACTTCAAACTCAAAACATAGTGGATACTAGGGATCAATCCCCGTCAAAACTAACTCAACTACATGATAGATCTCATCCAACCCATCACCGTCCAGCAAACCTACGATGAGATTACTCATGAACGGTGAAGAGCATCATGGAATTGGCGATGAAGGAAGGTTGATGATGACGATGGCGATGATCTTCCCTCTCCGGAGCCCAGAACGGACTCCGGATCTGCCCTCGAGAGGAAGAACAGGAGGTGGCGGCGCCTGTGTATCATAAAATGCGATGAACTCTTCTCCTTGATTTTTTTCCGGGCGAGACGGACTAAATAGAGCTGGATTTGGAGGCGGTGGAGCATCGTGGGCTCCACAAGCCTGCCAGGCGCGGCCAGGGGGGCCCGTGCCTGGTGGGCTTCTGGGCTCCATGCTACACATCCTCTGCTGATTCTTGCGCCAGTATTTTTCATAAATTCCAGAAAAATTCTCCGTAAATTTTCAGGTCATTCCGAGAACTTCTATTTCTGCACAAAAACAACACCATGGTTAATCTGCTGAAAACAGCGTTAGTCCGGGTTAGTTCCATTCAAATCATGAAAATTAGAGTCCAAAACAATGGCAAAAGAGTTCAAAAAAGTAGATACGATGGAGACGTATCACCTCCCCCCACCATGCCTTAGATAGACCAGCAGTGTCTATCATGGCATTCACCAAGTCAGTCAACGTGCGGTTTTTCCTCTCGGCAATCCCGTTTCATTGGGGCGAATAGGGAGGCGTCCTCTCATGAATGATACCATGTTCCTCGTAAAATTCACCAAAAACTTTGGGAAAATATTCTCCACCACGATCCGACCTAAGACGCTTGACCTTTCTCTCTAGTTGATTTTCAACTTCAGCTTTATAGATCTTAAAGTAAGCGAGAGCTTCATCTTTAGTTTGCAACAAATAAACATAGCAAAATCTAGTTGCATCATCAATCAAAGTCATGAAATATCTCTTTCCACCTTTTGTCAACACACCATTCATCTCACATAGATCAGAATGTATGAGTTCTAGAGGTGCAAAGTTTCTCTCTTCGGCAGCCGTGTGAGGCTTTCGAGGTTGCTTCGATTGCACAAAACTATGGCACTTAGAACCTTTGGCAAGTGTGAAATTAGGAATTAAACTCATACTTGATAGCCGAGACATTAAACCAAAATTAATATGACATAAACGAGAATGCCACACACTTGTATCATCATTAATACTAGCACAAATTTGGTTTACTGACTTATTGCAAAAATCTGAAAGGGAAAAGCGGAACAAGCCTCCGCACTCATAGCCTTTGCCTATAAATTGTCCAAATCTTGTCACGGATACTTTATTTGACTCTAAAACTACCTTAAACCCATCTCGACATAGAAGGGAGCTGCTAACTAGATTCTTGTTCATAGTAGGGACATGCTGCACGTTCCTTAGTTGCACGATCTTTCCCAAAGTAAACTTCAGATCCACCGTGCCAATGCCACGAACAAAAGTATGCGACCCATTCCCCATTAGGATGGAAGAATCCCTTGCGACCTGATAAGAAGTAAACAAAGAGACGCTAGCACACACATGAACGTTAGCTCCTGATTCAATCCACCGTGAAGATGATTGGAATACTGAAAGCACAATAGGTAAATTACCATACCCATCAGTATTGCTAGCGGTCAACATGTTGACTATCTTGGAGTTGGTTTTCCCTCTGCGTTCTACGCGTTCTGGGCATTCCTTGGAAAAGTGTCCGAGCTTCCCACAGGCGTAGCACTCTAGCTCAGCCTTGTTGAACTTCTTCTTCTTGAAGGTATTAGTCTTTATAGGCTTGTTGAAAACAGGCTTGTTCTTTCCTTTGTTCTTGTTTTGTGGGAACCTTTGTACCATGTTGGCAGTAGGTTGAACCTCACCTCCTTTCTCAGTAGTGTCTTTAGCCCGAGCTTTCCCTTCAACATCAAGAGATGCAATCAGATTTTCAACTTATATCTCCTGTCTCTAATGTTTCAGAGAAGTGGCGAAGTTTCTCCATGAAGGAGGCAACTTTGCAATCATGCACCCAGCCAAAAATTTATTGGGTAGATCACACTTAAGGAGTTCCAGTTCCTTCACAATACAATGTATCTCATGAGCTTGTTCAACCACAGAATAGTTATTCACCATCTTGTAGTCGTGAAAATTCTCCATGATGTACAATTCACTGCCTGCATTTGTAGCACCGAATTTAGCCTTCTGTGCATCCCACAGTGTCTTTCCATCTTGTATGTGCATGTACACATCACACAAATGGTCAGCAAGAACACTCAAAACGCATCCCACAAACATAGTGTTGGCTTCCTGGAACTTTCTCTGATCTTCATCAGAAGCTCCCTCTGCCATGCCAGCACTAACATGGAAAACTTTCAGAGCAGTAAGCCAGAGCGTGGATCTCACTTCCCACCTCTTAAAGTGCACACCGGTAAACTTATCCGGTCCCAGTGCATCAGCAAATCTAGCCATAGTTAACTCAGGAAATTTCCTACAAATAGGTTTTTAGATTTTTGGAAGATTAGGAAAGTTCATGATTAATTCCAGTAAATAATTCATGACTAAAACAGAAAGTAGCATGCAATACTCTAGCACACCGGCAGAGCAACTAAACATGCAAAACATTACCGCGCAAGAACCAGCAACTACAGCGATCATCATAAACAGATTACGAGTAACGTAATGTTCGTTAGATGCAGTAGGAGCGACTGTGTTGACGATGATGCTGGTGATGATCCTTTGTTGATGGCGATGAAGACGACAATGAGTAGCACCGCCTGTCTTGGATGGTAGACGACCCGTGGTGACGAATCTGAGCAGTCGCGCAAAGCACTTCCCAAAAACCTAATTCGTCCTCTCTCGGTGCAGGATCGCAAAGACGAACGGTTCCGGAGACCTGCTCTCTCGCACGCGATGCACGCCGGCATTCGAGATGAGGTAGACTATGATGGCGGCACAAGTTGTGAGACGAGGCAAAACCCTAGATGTTTTCGGTGTGTCTTTGGACAACCACAATAAGAAGTATATATAGGAGGACCAAGGTTGGTTCCGTGTCGCGACCACGTCTCAAACCGAGTTGGTTTCCAAATCGTATACTTACCGGACAAGAAATTCTCAACTTGTCTGCAAGGACATAAAAAATAAATCGGCAAAAGGAAGCCGCGCCCCCGCAAGGCATTGGACCGGAATTTGGCGGACCATTCACGCACATGTCGCACGTACGCGCCGCCCTGCCCTGCCCGGACCAACCCGGCCCGGCCAGGTGAGGCGAGCAAGCGCACGCCTATGGTTCTCTCCTTTCTCTTCTCAACACACACTTAGAGTGGTGGGGAGAACTCACTATATAAAGAGGTCCAACACTTCCTCCACTAGCGGTATCGGACTAAACTTTAGCACCACCACACCACCACTTGCCATTTTATTCATGGTCTCAATTTGAGATTTCAGAATTTTGTATATGGGCCAAGCCCATTAATTCTAACAACGATATTACCCAGGTTCTGGACCTCTTAATGGAGGTAAAACCCTAAATCATGCTCTTGTTGTATTGATGAAGTAGTACACAGTACAAAGTTGATCTATCTTGAGATCAGATGTTGTGGTATAAACCCTAATTGTAATAACTGTAAGTACCCTATGAACTAAAGTCCTCCGGTTTATATAGATACCATAGGTACTATGGTTTATACAATGTTGGTTATATCAAGCGAAGGAATACACTGATCAATACATTGTCTTGGATTGCACGTCAAGTCTTCGAAGGAGTCCACCTTGATCTTAGTATCTTCAATGACGGTCGAACATCCCAGTAGTCCAGCCCACAAGAATAGATAGGTGACCCGATGACCCCCTAATATCGGACTCCCTCGGTAGCCCCAGAACTAGCCTCCAATGTCGCAGCCCAGGTTTGCCATCTTCACACTCTTGCAGTCTTTGGCTTGTGGGGTGAGTTCTACCCTATGTTTGGCTGAGTCTAGCCTGTATTGTTATTCGTCTGTGATTGACGAAATGTCACTGGGCCCACAATAATGAATATTTCCACTGCAGGGTTAACCACCTCTTTGATTCCCGTGCACCAATGATAAATAGGCGGTTCCTTCCCAAATCATGGAGATAACTTATAATCATATAACATGTGTGTGCCTCTTAGCAACACTCCCCATTCCTTCCCAGCATCGAGAAGAACACTAGAGAAACAAAATCATGGCGAGTGCTCCAGGCTCATCCTCGCGCCCTCATGGCTCTCTCCCACGCGATTGGGCCAGTTGTTCAGTCTTGCCCCTTCGTCTGTGCGAGCTGGAGGTGCAGGGGTAGTTTCCTCATTCAGATTTGGCACCCTCCCGTCCTGGGTTAACCTCTGCCGATGGTGAGGCCTTCGCGGAGAAATTTTCTATGCCCAATACAAACGAGAGAGTATGCTTGATCCCATTCCTCTTACAAGGCCTGGGCTTCTCTATTCACCCCTTTCTATGGGGTTTATTGGAGTACCATGGTATCCAACTCCATCACCTTACTCCTGAATCCATCCTCCACATCTCGGGATTCATCACTCTATACGAGATGTTCGTGGGTTGTGACGCCCATTTCGTTCTGTGGAGGACATTTTTCCGCCTTGTCCCCCGAATTGAGGGAGGGACTATTTGTGAAGTAGGCAGAGCCAAAGTATGGTGTATAGCGGGAACTGGGTATCTGGTAGGGACCCCATGGGCAACTTCTGAAGAGTGGTTCTATATCAAAGATGTCCCCTTATTCGACCCCGTTCGAAGGGGTGCCCGAATTCTCATTCACTTCCCTTAAGAAGCGGTTCAACTAGCGCCCGAGGAGTCCTTATCTTAAGACAATACAAAGGTGAGACAATTCGTTGCCAAGGTAAAATTGTTGACACATTTCCAGCTCACCGTGATCGATGTAATGGTCGCGGCCATAGATCGATGTGTTCAGCCTCTTCAACAAAGGTCCCATCCCCTGTGGCAATACAATGGTTCAAGCGATTCCACTCAATACAAGCGGGAGGGTCCAGCGAGTCCAACAACATTTGTTGCCGTATTAACCGGCCTCTATGTAATGGCCCAGAGTGTAACTTGCCTTATTTGGAACCTTCTGTATGTGGGTCCATCTTGTCATTGCCATGGGAAATCAATGCATGTGTTATTTCATGTGATGCTTACCTTGTCCTATTTCCTTTTGCATGCATGAATCCATTCCATTCATCCATGCCTCTTTGTATTTGTTGTTCTTGTGATCCATGTATGTGGTGTGTCATGTGATGATGTGATGATGATATGTGAAGTGATGTGGGTGTTGTTTGAAAGTAGGAAGCATCTATGTTAGTTTGCAACAGGTTTTAAAAAAACTCCCTCCTTCTCTGTTTATCTTAAGCACTAGTTTCTCTTGCTCCATCCTTGATTCAAAAATGTCGATATTTCTAAGTGTTTTGTGATGGATGTAATACTAGGTTTATAGTGTTTTGATACTTTGATTGAGTGGTGCAAATATTTACAAAACAGTGTGATTATTTCTGTTTTGTAAATATTTAGATGCTCCAAAAATTTCTTTTATATTTTATTCTAATAGGTCATAATACCTTATGACCAGGGGCATTTTTATTTTCATTTTTGGTGCCATAGTTTTTCCGTGGGAGCTTTTTTTTGCTGGTGTTCTTCTAAATAGAAAACCCCAGGGGGTTTTCTCTCTTACCTGTCGCCGGCATGGGCCTGCTTCCCCCTCCCGAGGCCCATCTCTCCCTCTCTGTTATCCCCAGCGTCAGTCCACCGCGCGCTCCACCTCCTTCCTCCTGACGGCGTCTTCCTCGTGCAAGCTTTCCATCAGAAGCTTCAGAGAGAGAGAGAGCGAGAGAGATTGACGGCGTGCGTCCCATCCACGGCCCTTATATCCTCGGCGCGCGTGCCATCTTGCCTGGGGTTCCGTGTCCCCCTCCTAGCGCCGTCAGTTCCCCTCCATCTCTTTCTCCCTTCCCCAATGTAAGATCTGTAGGAGGGTAGCAGAGAGTAGCAGTAGAGCGCCGCCGTCGTTCACCGCGCGTCCCTCACCTTCGGTGAGGCAAGCATGTTCGGGAGCTTGGGGGAAGTCCCTGCGTTCCAGTCCCGTCGTCGTTGAGGTCGGGGCGCGACTGCACCGACGGGCAGGACCTCGCCTCCGACGTGGTCCTAGCGGTCCCGTACCCCTGCTTCGGTTCTGCATCAGATCGGCTTCAGTTCATCTTCAGGCTTCTCCCTCTGATCAGGACCCTCTCTACTCCTTCCCCTCGGTGAGCCTCGCTGCTTCCTCCCTTCCCCCTCTTTAGATGCGGCCTAGGGATCGTTGTCGTGCCTCTGATCGGAGATGAGTACGGTAGTGTATGTGTTGTGATGTGTTGTGCGTGTGTGTTCCTGGGCTCGTTCGATGCTCAGGGCAGGGCCTTCCAACAAAGCAAGAGTGGTAGTTGTAGATGATTCCCGCTGGCGCAGCAGTAGAGGTAGGAGGGCATGCTCCGGTGAGCGTCTGTTACCTCTCCGTCGTATCTACTTTTCCGAATTGTTTTGCCCTTGTTTTGGAGTCTAACTTGCACGATTTAAATGGAACTAACCCGGACTAACGTTGTTCTCAGTAGAATTGCGATGGTGTTGTTTTTGTGCAGAAATAAAAGTTATCGGAATGTCCTGAAAATTTACGGAGATTTTTTCTGGAATAAAAGAAAAATACCTACGCAAAGATCCACCGGAGGGGGCGTGCCAGTGGGCCACAAGCCCACAGGCCGCAGCCACCCCCCTAGGCCGCGTCGTGAGGGCTTGTGGGGCCCACGTGGCACCACCACCCCCAAACTCAGATGTATATATTCCGTCTCGCCTGGAAAAAAATCAGAGAGAAGGTTTCATCGGGTTTTACGATACGGAGGTGCCGCCACATCCTGTTCTTCATCCGGAGGGCAGATCTGGAGTCCGTTCCGGGCTTCGGAGAGGGGAAATCGTCGCCATCGTCATCATCAACCTTCCTCCATCGACAATTCCATGATGCTCTTCACCGTGCGTGAGTAATCTCATTGTAGGCTTGCTGGACGGTGATGAGTTGGATGAGATCTATCATGTAATCGAGTTAGTTCTTGATGGGGATTGATCCCTAGTATCCACTATGTTCTAGATTGATGTTGCTACTACTTGGCTATGCTTAATGCTTGTCACTAGGGCCCGAGTGCCATGATTTCAGATCTGAACCTATTATGTTGTCGCCAATATATGTGTGTTTTAGATCCTATCTTGCAAGTTGTAGTCACCTACTATGTGTTATGACCCGGCAACCCCGGAGTGACAATAGCCGGAACCACTCCCGGAGATGACCATAGTATGAGGAGTTCATGTATTCACCACGTGTTAATGCGTTGGTCCAGTTCTTTATTAAAAGGAGAACCTTAATATCCCGTAGTTTCTATTAGGACCCCGCTGCCACGGGAGGGATGGACAATAGATGGCATGCAAGTTCTTTCCCTGAGCATGTATGACTACATACGGAATACATGCCTACATTAGATTGACAATCGGGAGCTAGTCACATATCTCTCCGTGTTATAGCTGTTACATGATGATTCGCATCCGTCATACTCATCCATCACAAATCCACTGCCTACGAGTCTTTTACTACTAGTCCTTGCTATGTTACTTTGTCTAGGCTTGTCCCTTGCTACAAAAGGGATTGGGCCACTTTGCTGCTACTGTTGTTACTCTGTTGCTACTGTTGTTCCTTCCTACTTCGCTGTTACTTGTTGCAAGATCTTTTCCGACACCGTTGTCCGGAAAGAATAGTTCCTCGCCCACGTGAAACATTGGCGCCATTGATACAACAGTTAGGAATAGTCTGCCGTCAACAGATCGTTTCTGACACCGTTGCTATCATACTACTTTGCTACTGATACTTTGCTTGCAGACACTAATCTTCCAGGGGTGGTTGAATCTGACAAACTCAGCTGCTAATACTCGAGAATATTCTTTCGCTTCCCCTGTCGAACCAACAAATTTGGGTCGAATACTCTACCCTCGAAAACTGTTGCGATCCCCTACACTTGAGGGTCATCAAGACATTTTTCTGGCGTCGTTGTCGGGGAAGCACAACTATATTCTCTGAGTCACTTGGGATTGACGTCTGCTAATCACTATGAGGAATCCGAAAGATCCCAGAACTAAAATATTTCCTTCCACTACGAGGAGAGGTAAGGAATTGACATCTAGCTCTGCACTTGATTCACCTTCAGTTTTGAGTAAGTTTGCGACATAGCCTCCTACTAGAAATCTTGATATGTTGCATGTGCTTGATGATGCTACTTCTGTTGCTTATGATGCTATGCTTGATACTATGCCTGATGATGCTATGCTTGATACTATGCTTGATGATACTATGCGTGATACTACTTTTCCTGATGAGGCTATGCCTGATACTGCTTTGCCACTAGGTGCATTCCTTGATGCACAACTTGCTAGAGTTGCTGCTAGACGTGTTGATACTTCTGAAACTGCTGATACTATTAAAGTAGAGCCTGCTACTATGCATGAATTGCCTGTTATGCCTGAGCGCTATGTTATGGAGGGAGAGATAGCCGAGGATTTTCTTGCGTGTAAGGATAGTTATGATGTTGAGAAACTACTGCGCAAGTGGAAAGAAAAATCTCTGAACGCTAGGATGAAATACGACCCGAAGTTTGCTACTTCGCCTATCTTTGTGACCGATAAGGATTATGAATTCTGTGTCGACCCTGAGTTAATCACTCTGGTCGAATCTGATCCTTTTCACGGTTATGAGTCTGAAATGGTTGTAGCCCATCTTACCAAACTGCACGATATAGCCACCCTATTTACTAGTGAGGAAAAGATACACCACTACTATATCCTCAAGTTGTTTCCTTTCTCGCTAAAGAGTGATACTAAGACTTGGTTCACTTCTCTTTCTCCTGGTTGTGTGTGTAGCCCCCAGGATATGGTCTACTACTTCTCTGAAAAATATTTCCCTGCCCATAAGAAGCAAGCTGCCTTGCAGGAAATATACAACTTTGCTCAAGATGAGGAAGAGAGTCTCCCACAAGCTTGGGGGAGGCTCATCCAGCTACTGAATGCTTTGCCTGATCACCCTCTTGAGAAGAATGAAATACTTGATATCTTCTATAATGTACTTACCGATGCTTCCAAAGACCACCTAGATAGTTGTGCCGGTTGTGTTTTTAGGGAACGAACTGTAGAACAAGCTGAGATTCTATTGAATAACATCTTGTGCAATGAGAATGCTTGGAGTATTCCCGAACCACCTCCTAAGCCAACTCCGAAGAAAAGAGGTATTATATTCCTCAGTCCTGAAGATATGCAAGAAGCCAAGAAATATATGCGAGAGAAAGGCATTAAATCTGAAGATGTCAAAAATCTACCACCTATCGAAGAGATCCATGGTCTCGATAACCCGATACAGGTAGGAGAAGTAAACTGTCTCCGTAGGTTTGATGAGACTGATATTCCTTTTGATAAACCTGCTAGCCTATGCATGGATGAATTTGATAAGTTTGTTGCCAAACAACAAAGCTTCAATGATTAAGTTAGCATACAATTGGAACAGAATGCTCGTATGCTTAGTCATTTAAGTGCTTGTGTGGACAGAAATGTAAATGATCTTAAGCTCCTGAGTAAACATGCCTCTATGGTTACTACTCAGGTAGAACAAGTACTTAAAGCTCAGAATGACTTGCTTACTGAGTGGAATGACAATTCTGTCAGAGTCCTTACTAGAGGCGGTAGAATGACCCAGGAACCTTTGTATCCTGAGGGTCATCCGAAGAGAGTTGAACAAGATTCTCAAGGAGTTAGCACTGATGCACCTAGTCATCCTAGAAAGAAGAAGAAATATGATAGGAACCTGCATGCTAGCAACCCTGTTGATGCTACCCCTGAGATTCCAAACGATGCCTCTGTCTCTGATGCTGAGATACAATCTAGTGATGAACATGAGCCTAATGATGATATCAATAGTGATGTTCATGTTGATGCTCAACCTAGCAATGATAAGGATGTGGAGATTGAACCTGTCGATCTTGATAACCCACAACCTAAGACTAAGAGATACGATAAGAATGACTTCACTCCTAGGAAGCATGGTAAAGAAAGGGAACCATGGGTTCAGAAACCCATGCCCTTTCCTCCCAAACCATCCAAGAAAAAGGATAATGAAGATTTTGAGCGCTTCATTGAGATGATAAGACCTGTCTTTCTGCAAATGCGTTTGACGGATATGCTCAAGATGTCTCCGTATGTTAAGTACATGAAAGATATTGTGACTAATAAGAGGAGGATACCTGAGGTTGAGATTTCAACCATGCTTGCTAATTATACCTTAAAGGGTGGAACTCCTAAGAAACTAGGTGATCCCGGTGTGCCCACTATACCTTGCTCCATTAAAGGCAACTACGTTAGAACTGTGTTATGTGACCTTGGAGCCGGTGTTAGTATTATGCCTCTCTCTCTTTATCGTAGACTTGAATTGGATAAGTTGACACCCACTAAAATCTCTATGCAAATGGCCGACAAATCAACTGCTTTCCCTATCGGCATTTGTGAGGATGTGCCTGTTGTGGTTGCTAACACCACTATCTTAACAGACTTTGTTATCTTGGATATTCCCGAGGACGATGCCATGTCGGTTATCCTCGGAAGACCCTTTTTAAACACTGTAGGGGCTGTTATAGATTGCAACAAAGGCAATGTCACTTTCCATGTCAACGGTAATGAGCACACGGTGCACTTTCGGAAGAAACAATATCGAGTACATTGCATCAATGCTATCGAGAAAACTTCACCTATTCTTATTGGGAGCTTTGAATACCCTATTCCTCATGTCAAGATGAAGTATGATTTGCTTGTTGGGGAGATACATATCCCCATTGAGGTAACCTAGTGACTATTCAAAAATTCTCCGTTCTCTTTTGCGATTTGAAAAAGTTTGTCGAGGAGGCTTGATCAACCTCACTCACGGATTTCTTTTGATGACCATGAGATGGATGAATCGAGGAGTCACAAAAATGATAGGTTTAGTTTAGTTTTCCCTGTTTTCTGTCTTAGCGTCCCGTAGAAAAGTACCTCGAAAATAAAAGTTCTCCGAACGTCATGAAAATCAAGTATGATTTTTTCTCGAATTTTTGAAAAATTGTGAGACAAAGAGCTTGTCTGGGGGCCACACCAGTGGGCCACAAGCCCTAAGGGCGCGGGCACCCCCCCCTGGCCGTGCCACCCAGGCTTGTGAGGCGCACAGGCACCCCCTCCACTCATTCTTGCTCTCATCTGGTTCTCCTACCTCCAGAAAAAATCGTTTCGCAGCTCAAACCCGTGTTCTTGCTCCTCTTGCTGGGATTTTCGATCTATTTGCTCAAATCACCGTTCTCCGAACTGTTTTGGGGAAATTACTCCTTGGTAAGTGACTCCTCCATTGGTCCAATTAGTTTTTGCTCTAGTGCCTTATACTCCGCGTATTTTTGTTGCCTTGGTGACCATGTTCTTGAGCCTTGCACGCTGATTTTAGTTGGTCCCAAGTAGTTTTGATGTGTAATATGGTCTCTAGGCACTTGTGGGAGTAGTTCCTATGAGTTTAGTTGGGCCTTATTCACGTTTCCTTAGAATCACTGAAAATTTCAGAAATTTTCAGAGATAGAAAAGGGAAAATATGAGGAGGTTCTTAAGAGGCTCGTCAAGCCGTGACCCCAAGGATGATGGGAGTGAGAAGAAGCCCAAGTATTTGGTCCCTCGAGTCGCAGAAGTTCGAGTGTGAGAGTGGCCAAGCGACGTGTTCTTACGCGCTGCTGGAATTTATGAGGACTTTTATCACTTGGTGGAGAACGCAGGCCTTACCGCCTTCGTTGAACATAAGTGTCCGCAGTACCTCCTCCTTACTAATATCTTCGTACAAAGCTTTAACTTCTATCCGAGGAAGAATCCTCCTATGGTTGAGTTCAAACTTTATGATATCCCCCAGGGCATGTCACTCCAGGATTTTTGCAATGTTTGCAAATTACCTTACGTTGAGGATATTCATGAACCTCGTCCAAGGGACTTGGAAGCTTTCATCGGTACAATTGTTGTAGGAGAGGAGAGAGGAGTGTCTTGCTCTAGAGCTGCTATCATTCATTTTTCCGTGCTTCGGTAGTTCTCATTATTTGTGGAAAATGTTTGATTGGTCGTGGGAAAGCTGGGTCAGTTAGTTCCCCAGATCTTGCGGTCTGGCGCGAAGTCCTTTATAACGATAAAACTTATAGCTTGGGCGCTATAGTAGCTCAGCGGTTGAATGTGAACCGTTCTAAAGGTGTTGTCTATGGAGGTATCTATGCTACCCGTCTTGCTAGACACTTTGAGATACCCATTAGACTGGAGGAGGAGGAAGAGGTTCTTCTTCCCGAGAGATATCTAGATTACGATAGCATGGTTAGCCATGACTTTCTTGATAGAGATATAAATAGAAGGATGATTTATAACCTGGTATTTAGTCAGGGCACACGTGAGACTATTACTTTGCCTGCTCCTTCTTTGTTCAATCTTCATGCAGGCAGGTACACTATTATGCCCTCAGACATTGATACGTCTCCATTGTATCTACTTTTCCAAACTCTTTTGCCCTTGTTTTGGACTCTACTTTGCATGATTTGAATGGAACTAACCTGGACTGACGCTGTTTTCAGCACAATTTCCTTGGTGTTATTTTTGTGCAGAAATAAAAGTTCTCCAAACGTCCTGAAAATTTACGGGGAGCAGTTTTGGAAAATATAAAAAATATCTGCGCCAAGCTCCACCTCAGGGGGTGGGCCAGTGGGCCACAAGCCCCTGCTCCGCCACCCCCCCTGGTGGCGGTGGGCAGGCTTGTGGGGCCCACACGGCCCTGCTGCCCCCAACTCCAGCTCTATAAGTTGTCTTTCGTCCCACAAAAAATAAAAAGTGAAGTTTTCGTCGCGTTTACGATACGGAGGCGCCGCCACCACCTGTTCTTCATGTGGAGGGAAGATCTGGAGTCCGTCTTGGCCTCCGGAGAGGGGAAATCGTCGCCATTGTCATCATCAACCTTCTTCCCTCTCCAATTCCATGAAGCTCTTCGTCGTTCGTGAGTAATCTATTCGCAGGCTCGCTGGGTGGTGATGAGTAGGATGAGATCTATCATGTAATCGAGTTAGTTTTGATGGGGATTGATCCCTAGTATCCACTATGTTCTGAGATTGATGTTGCTACTACTTTGCCATGCTTAATGCTTGTCACTAGGGCCCGAGTGCCATGATTTCAGATCTGAAATTATTACGTTGTCACCAATATATGTGTGTTTTAGATCCGATCTTGCAAGTTGTAGTTACCTACTATGTGTTATGACCCGACAACCCCGGAGTGACAATAACCGGAACCACTCCCGGTGATGAGCATAGTTTGAGGAGTTCATGTGTTCACCAAGTGGTAATGCATTGGTCCGGTTCTTTATTAAAAGGAGTACCTTAATATCCCATAGTTTCCTGTTGGACCCTGCTGCCACGGGAGGGATGGACAATAGATGTCATGCAAGTTCTTTTCCCTAAGCACGTATGACGACACACGGAATGCATGCCTACATCACATTGATGAACGGGAGCTAGACATATCTCTCTCCGTGTTATAGCTGTTGCATGATGAATATCATCCAAACAAATCACCGACCCATTGCCTACGAGTTTGTCCTACTATTGTTACTTGTCTTGCTTTGTTGCTACTGTTGCTACTGTTGTTACTTGTCTTGCTCTGCTATTGCTACTACTGTTGCTACTGCTATTACTTGTGTTACTATGCTGCTACTGTTGCTACTACTGTCGCTTGCTACTATTGCTACTTGCTACTGCTGTCACCATTGTTGTTCCTTGCCAGTGCTATTGCTCGTTACACTGCTGTTACTCGCTACTTTGTTGTTACTATTGTGCTTGCAGATACTAATCTTTCAGGTGTGGTTGAATCTGACAAATTCAGCTGCTAATACTTGAGAGTATACTCTCACCTCGAGACTGGCTTATCAACAAATTGGGTCCAATACTCTACCCTCGAAAACTACTGCGAACCCACACGCTGGTGGGCCGTCAACAACATTCTTCTAGTTACATTACTGGGGAGTGCTATCAGCATTCTACTGGTGCCGTTGTAGGAGAAGGTTTGTTGTCATAAGCATTCATCTAGCTAACGCCAGAGATTCCAGATCAGACATCTACGCATATTGGGGCTTAGCCCAACCACACGTTCCCGTGCCCGAGCCACCAGTCGAGTACCAGACGCCAGTTTATCAGTGGGAGCCAGAGGAGCACACACAGCAGTGGCATTCTCTATCCACTCCGGAGTATCCCGGGGATGGTTATTTCCCTCCATGGGAGTAGACCAACTTAGTCCAAAAGCCTAAGCTTGGGGGAGTACGTGTTCTCACCGACTTTACATTCTTGCTTATGCTTTCACTTTGTTCGTCGGTGTTCACACTTTGCCACTGTATCATCCATGCTAGTTTATTTTCTTTTTCTCGTTTTCTTTTCATGTGTCTGTCTAGTTTGAGAAAAACCCAAAAATATTTTGTTTTTATTCTTTTGCTTGTTGGGAGCTTTCCCGTGTAATTAGTTTTCTTTTTCTTTGGGTCAAGGTAGAAGATATTGGTTACAATGTTTAGTGGCTCTTGCATGCATACATGTTTAGCTTTCAAAGAGCCATATTACTTTGTCTTCTCCTTTGTGTTTGCCTGCAGATTCAGCTTAGTCCAATGCACAAGCACTCTTATTATTGTTCACATCGTTCGGTCATGCAAGTGAAAGGCAATAATGATGATATATGATGAAGTGACCGAGACTGAAAAGCTGGTATGAACTCTATCTATTTTGTTTTTGTAAATATGAGTAGCTCATCATACCTGATTCAGCTTTGTTGTGAGAGAAACATGTTTGCAATGACAACTTAGATATCATAGTTGCTTATGCCATGCTTACTTAGCTAGGAGCTTATAATGGTTTGTCTTGGATGCCCACATGAATGTTGAGATGACTGTGTTGTAGTATGATAGGATGGTATCCTCCTTTGAATGTCTCAAGTGGCTTGACTTGGCGCGTGTTCACGCATGTAGTTGAAACAAAATCAACATAGCCTCTATGATGTTCATGTTCATGGTGATTTATGTCCTACTCATGCTTGCACTCAATATTAGTTAATATCAATGCATTTTGATGACTGTTGTCGCTCTCTAGTTGGTCGCTTCCCAGTCTTTTGCTAGCCTTCACTTGAACTAAGCGGGAATACTGTTTGTGCATCCACTCCCATAAACCCAAAGTTGTTCCATCTGAGTCCACCATACCTACCTATGTGAGGTATCTACCTGCCGTTCCAAGTAAATTTGCATGTGCCACTCTCTAAACATTCAACAAATAATCTGTTTTGCATGCCCGAACCGCTCATGTGGTGACAGGAGGCTATAGGTATCTTCCATGCTAGGCGTGTTATCCATGGGCTATTCTGCTAGTCGTGGAGTGTGATTGATTGGTGGTGGGGAGTCAAAACTTTACTTTTTCTGTTTGGGAACCGCCTATAGCATGTGTAGCATGGAAGATGTTTAGAACTCTTAGTCATTGCGTTGACAATGAAAGCATGCCACCCAAAATTATTATCTCTGTTTTCAATGCTTGAGCTCTGGCACCTCTGCAAATAAATGCCTCCCTCTACGAAGAGCCTGTCTATTTATGTTCCTGTCGAGTCATCCTCCTCTTACAAAAGAACCAATTAGAGAGCACCTCTGTCATTTTTATGCTTTGATTTTAACTGTGTTGAGTATGACTATGACTGGACCTTCATTGCCTTGAGTTACAATGTTTAGTCAGCCCTTGGTCTTTGAAGGTGCTCTGCATTTATGTTTTGCGGTCTTAGAAAGATCTAGCGAGATACCATCTATTCGTACTGCTTCATGTTGTTTTAATTGAAGTGTTGACGTTTGAGTCTTACTATTATTTGTTCGCTAGTTGATTATGCCATTGATATGAGTTTACTGTGAGACCTAGATGTCATTTGCTTATGTGGTTTGCTTGTGATCTTGCTGAAATTCTGGTTATGAGTTAGACATAGTTGCAACCACAAGATCAAACAGAGTTCGTCAAAGTTTTTCTTTTCTCTCTCTCAGTTTGTCAACTGAGTTGCTTGAGGACAAGCAAGGCTTTAAGCTTGGCGGAGTTGATACGTCTCCATCGTATCTACTTTTTCGAACTATTTTGCCCTTGTTTTGGACTCTAACTTGCATGATTTGAATGGAACTAACCCGGACTAACGTTGTTTTCAGCAGAATTGCCATGGTGTTGTTTTTGTGCAGAAATAAAAGTTCTCGGAATGTCCTGAAAATTTATGGAGATTTTTTCTGGAATAAAAGAAAAATACATGCGCAAAGATCCACCGGAGGGGGCATGACAGTGGGCCACAAGCCCACAGGCCGCAACCACCCCCCTAGGCTGCGTCGTGAGGGCTTGTGGGGGCCGCGTGGCACCACCGCCCCCAAACTCAGCTCTATATCTTCCGTCTCGCCCGGAAAAAAATCAGAGAGAAGGTTTCATCGCGTTTTACGATATGGAGGTGCCGCCACATCCTGTTCTTCATCTGGAGGGCAGATCTGGAGTCCGTTCCGGGCTCCGGAGAGGGGAAATCGTCGCCATCGTCATCATCAACCTTCCTCCATCGACAATTCCATGATGCTCTTCACCGTGCGTGAGTAATCTCATCGTAGGCTTGCTGGACGGTAATGAGTTGGATGAGATCTATCGTGTAATCGAGTTAGTTCTTGATGGGGATTGATCCCTAGTATCCACTATGTTCTAGATTGATGTTTCTACTACTTAGCTATGCATAATGCTTGTCACTAGGGCCTGAGTGCCATGATTTCAGATCTGAACGTATTATGTTGTCGCCAATATATGTGTGTTTTAGATCCTATCTTGCAAGTTGTAGTCACCTACTATGTGTTATGACCCGGCAACCCCGGAGTGACAATAGCCGGAACCACTCCTGGAGATGACCATAGTATGAGGAGTTCATGTATTCACCATGTGTTAATACGTTGGTCCGGTTCTTTATTAAAAGGAGAACCTTAATATCTCGTAGTTTCCATTAGGACCCCGCTGCCGCGGGAGGGACGGACAATAGATGTCATGCAAGTTCTTTTCCCTAAGCATGTATGACTACATACGGAATACATGCCTACATTAGATTGACGAACGGGAGCTAGTCACATATCTCTCCGTGTTATAGCTGTTACATGATGAATCACATCCGTCATACCCATCCATCACCGTTCAACTGCCTACGAGTATTTTACTACTGGTCCTTGCTACGTTACTTTGTCTAGGCTTGTTCCTTGCTACAAAAGGGATTGGGCCACTTTGCTGCTACTCTTGTTACTCTGTTGCTACTGCTGTTACTTTGCTGCTGATGCTACTGTTGTTCCTTGCTACTTCGTTGTTACTCGTTGCAAGATCTTTTCTGACACCGTTGTCAGGAAAGAATAATTCCTCGCCCACGTGCAACATTGGCGCCATTGATACAACAGTAAGGAATAGTCTGCCGTCAACAGATAATTTCTGACACCGTTGCTATCATACTACTTTGCTACTGATACTTTGCTTGCAGACACTAATCTTTAAGGTGTGGTTGAATCTGACAAACTCAGCTGCTAATACTCGAGAATATTCTTTCGCTTCCCCTGTCCAACCAACAAATTTGGGTCGAATACTCTACCCTCGAAAACGGTTGCGATCCCCTACACTTGAGGGTCATCAACGTCGCTGCCGGCGTCTCTATGCAAGGCAGAGTAGGGCGGCCCTTGCGTAGGTTACCTAGTAGGATACCCCCTGTTAGGCCAAGATCCGCATAACAGCAGAGTGGCAGCAGGCAATTCTGCTGTTCGGCACGTCGTGGGATCGAGTCCCGCATCGCCCCCCTTTTTGCTATTTATCTCTCGGGCACTATAGCGCATAGGGAACAACTTACCTTGTTCCCTTCCTTAGCTCTATCGAGTACCTGGTCAGTAGTGCAGTGGTGATGGCTCTGTGAGTTATACCAGCAGGTTTGGGGTTCGAATCCCCCAAGCCCCTTTTATGTTTTTATCATTTTCCTTTCTTTTGCTGATTCTTATTGCTTGTAGTTGGTTGATGTAGCTTGCTTGGGCATGTCTAAATTTTGCCTAGGCACAAAAACCAGTAGGTTTCATTATGTTTTAGTTAGTAGCACTTGATGTTATGCATGTGGATGTGCAAGTGCATGTGTGAGCTAGCTCATGTATGTGTGTGTGTTTATGAGTGTGTGATGCACTAGGGTAGTGTGTATTGTGGTGTGTTACCCATGTGCATGAGTGTTGAGCTCATGCACCAGGTTGTGCAAGTGTGTGAGTGTGTGTGTGTGTGGGTGGGTTTCCCCCTCCACATACTTTGTGTGTAGTGTTGGTGATCATATGTGTGTGTGTGTGCATGTGTGTGGTGACACACACATGCCAAGGCATGGCATAGACTTAGTGAGCACATGTGCAAGCTTGTATGTGTAGGTGTAGGAATGCATGATGTGAGTGTAAGTAGTGTGTGTGTTTTAACTAGCATGTGTAGGTGCTTGATATATGTGTGCTTGATGTATGTGTGTGTGTGGTGGTGTGCTAAGGCACATGAACATGAGGTCTACCCCTCATGTGCACCAATGGTGTGATGAGAGTGTGCAAGTGCATGTGTAGGTGATGATCTAGTAAGAACACAAGTGATATACCACTATTCACCTCTTTGTGATTCCATGTATATTTTCTTCTTAGCTTTGTGCCCATTTGTTCTATGCAAGTACCTACGTATTATATATGTTTTTGGGGTAGAATCATCCCAGGAATCCAATGGTGGAATAAGATTCCACTTTGGAACACTTTCTGGGAATGTCATATTACTGTTTTGTTCAATGTTTAGAGCTTGGATCCATGTGATGTGATGAGCCCAAGAGGTTGATTCCTTGTTGAGGCAGTAGAGGGTGAACCCCTCTAAAGCATGGTGGTTTTGTTTCATACTTAGGAGTTTATATGTGCAAGTTGTGCTTAGTCAAAGTAGGCATGTGGCTGAAATTTCAGCTTAGTGAAAGTCTCTGATTTTCACTAAGTCTGAGAAACTGCTGATATTTTCTCCCCTTGTAGTTGTGCTTGAAAAAGTTCATGTGTTGGTAATCAGCCCTTGCAATCAACTGGAAAGTTGTAGATTTTATGTTTTTCTAGCTCTCTGTAAATTTTCATTCCATTTGGCTTCCTATAGATATTGTTTTGGGTGCTGTCAAAATGCTTCAGAGCATAAACAGCTAGTGAGAGTCTGAGAATTCCACTAAGTCCCTGAAAACTGATAATTTTGGCAAAGTTAGCAGCTGTAGAACTTTCTGTGTGAAACTCCTTTATATTATCTTTTTGCTCATGCTTGTAGAGATTTTGAATAGCTCCTGCCACATATCTTATTTGGCACATTTGGGTGGTTGTAGGTGCTTTGCATGTAGCTCTCAAACTGCTATGATGATGTTTAGAATAGAATGTATAGTTTTGATGTTTTGATGCTTGTGAATGCATAGTTGATGGTGTGGTGAGATTCCTTGCACCACCCCATCCATACTTGTTCGTTTTGTGATTTGGCAACCTGGGAATACCAGAAGTATGTCATTGGAGTGGGTTGTGATGGATTTGATCCGTAGGACTCCATTTCTTGTTTCGTTGTTTCCTGTTGATCCGTAGCTCCGTTCGTAATGTTCTTTATATGTTTTTGCATCGTTTTCGCGTGATGCATATGTTCATGTCATCTTCATGCATGTCAAGATAGCTTAGGTTGAAGTTCTGTCCAGAAGTTTGTATTTTCTTCTCATGCATGGGCAAGTGGCTAGAATGGAGATGCATGTTCATTCTCATCTGATGCATCATGTGTTTGTTGCATCATGTGGTGTTGTTGTTCATTGGATGCTATTTTTATGTTGGGTAGCACCGGGATCGGAGAGCGAGTACGTGGATCCGGGATAGTACGTGCAGGACGAACAAGAGCGGTTCCAAGCTGAAGACATCACAAGCAAGATGACATGATCTTGATACCATGTCTAGACTTGTTATGCTTAGATTCACGTTTCCTTCGTCATATGCTCGCTACCTACCACTGAAATAATTGCCTCCTGATATTTCCATGAAACCCAAAAACTTTCCCCTCCTAGCAAATATTGAATGGCTAAGTATAGCGTTGCTAGTTGCAGGTGCAATTGTCTCATGTGATAACATGAGTTTGATATCATTATGTTAAATATGTTATTTAATTAATGCACCTATATACTTGGTAAATAACGGAAGGCCTAGGCTTTTTTTGGGTGTTTTGTCCCGTTATTGCCGCCATAGTTTCCGGCTAGCGGTGTTTGATTCCATAACTGTTCGCTCCTAACACGTTCGGGGTTGTTATGGGGACCCCCTTGATAAATCATGTAGTGTTAAGACTTGTCCGGCAGGACCCAACATTGGTTTTAATCTTCTAATCACTTAATAATAATCTGCACAGGGAATAGCTACCCCGAGGAATTAATCAACAACCCGGGCCAGTGCTCCTCATGAGTGTTGGTCTAAAATGGACAGACTGCGGGGCCACCACAAGGAAACTTGAGGTTTGGCTCATGTAGGCTTTTCCATCCGTCGTGTCCTAAGACTGAGATACGCAGCTCTTATCGGGGTCGTCGACACGACGGGAGGTCCTGCTAGATTTCTCTTTCCTTAGCGATATATCTTGCGTATAGGAATCCCGGTGAAGCTTTGGTTCTCCCTAGAGTTGAGGTTTTCCTCTAAGGAATCCGACGTGATCACGAGATTCGTGATAGAGGATTACTTTGCGGCCAGTGAACGTTTGTGATGGACTAGTTGGAGCAGCCCTGCAGGGTTTAATCTTTCGGAAAGCTGTGCCCGCGGTTATGTGGCAACTTGGAATATTTGTTAACATCCGGTTCTAGATAACTTGAACTAATTCTAATAAAATTGCCAACCCTGTGCGTAACCTTGATTGTCCCCTTCGAAGACCTCTCTTCGATCGGGAACACGGCGGGGTTATGATTGACGTAAGTAGGTGTTCAGGATCACTTAATGATCAGCTAGTCCTCGCCCGCTAGCATAGACCACATCAATAACTTGTTCTACGTAAGTTAGCCACCATAAAGCTTAGGATGTTGCAACCTAAACACTGAACCTTCCTTACCTAAAAACTTGACTAGTTCTGGCACCGAGGTCATAGATTGCTCTGTCCCCGTGGCTCACAGATTACTTCAACACCCCAACAGGTATAGGTACGCCCGACACAGGTGATCTCGAGGGCACGCAGCTGGCGTGGCAGTACGATGAGGAGAACAACCGCATGTGTGTGAACTATCCAGAAGACTGAGGCGTGGTCGTGATCGTGGGCAAGCATGCAGGGTAGCACAGCCTTTTCTCATGTTATGTAGTCTGTAGATGAACTACCTTGTCTAAATAATGTGTGATGTAACTCTGATATTATCTATGAGATGGCAAATGATTCCCTATGTGTCATTCGTTATTATGTATGTGCTATGTTATCGTGCTTGTGAAACGCTTAGATGCGCTTCTTTCCATTTTGGGGCCTCTTTCCCTAAATCAGAAAGGACCGCATCTTAGTCGTTACAAGTTGGTAATCAGAGCCTTACGACCATAGGAGCCTTTGTGTGATCGTACTTGGCCGAGTCGAGTCTAGTAAAATGTTTTGAGTCTTAGTTATATCGGAGAGTAGGATTCTTTTTTCTCCTCTTTCATGCTCTGGTGAGGTTCTCGACTTAGGAAATCTTAATTCTACTCCTCTTCTCGCTCAAAAAAAATTAGGATCACGCGGGTATTTTTGAAATCTATATGATACCGATGTGACGGAGTTCTGTCTTGGTGCCTCCTGTCTGCCTTGATTTCTTCCGGGGAGTTGAGCTCCAGGGGATTCTTGTGCACATTGCCATCATTCAGATTTCTGAGTATCTCAGAACGAAGGATGTTCTTAATTGCTTCAATACTAGTAGTGGTGAGATAACCCCGATGTCCCCGGTACTCGTGCAGATTGTTCGGGGGTACGGCCATACTTTGTATCGTTGTGATCACGAGGGTATGTAGTAGATGAAGGTCCAAGATTCTGGTTATGTGTTGACGGATGTGATACAGTGGACGAGTTAGTATAGGAGTTGTGTGAATATTACTCCTTGTATCCGTGTACCAGATTGCATGACCAGATATTTCGGGAATTCATAGGTGGGATATCAAGTAGTGACTTATAGAACAATCTTCCTACAGATGCATGATGTGAGGTTGGGATTCGACATTCGGTGGGTATGTTTGTTCAAGGTCGTCTTATAGCGGTTCTCGTTGTGTCTTAAAGAGTCCTTGTAGCTTGCTACGACTCAGGGATACTTCGTAAGTCGTGTGCACTACCTTGCACAGGATGGCAATTGTAAATTCAAGCCCGTGCGATCTTATCCACGAAGATATCGGATGAAAATCTCGATCATACGTTTGTTTCGGGCACTTCTAGCTCATACTTGTTTGCAAGTGGTCTTAATCAGAATTTTGTAGACGGTCACTTTGAGGAAGCATTCTGACTATTTTGTTCGAGTGCAATTGCTAATATTCATGTTTAGATATTCCTGCCTTTTTGATTCAGCTATACCTTCAATTTATTCTGTGGGCTAGTGTGTTGTCCGTCTTCAGGATGGCTCCACCAACTCGTCAGAATCCAGGTCGTGACGATGTGCTGCCACCACCTCCTCCCCCGAAGAATCCTCCTCCGCCGCCGCCTCCTCCTGCAGAGGCTTTGCAAGTGGTGATGGTTGCTACAAATGCAAACACTCATATGCTGATACAGTTGTTGCAAGAGAGGACTAATCAGCAGCAAGGCAACTTCAATCATGGTGGAAATCAGTTTGCTTTGAGTCAGTTCCTGTCAAATCAGCCACAGACTTTCACTTCCTATGACCAGTCGTTTGATGCTGAGGATTGGATCCGTGACATGAACAAGCACTTTGAATGCAGCAATGTTCGTCCTGAGGATTTTGTCAAGTTTGCAACATTCCAGCTGAAGGGGCAAACATCTATCTGGTGGCAACAGTTGAAGGATTCCAGGGGTGCTAGAGTGATCACTTGGGATGAGTTCTGCCGTGACTTCAGATCCCGCTACATTCCGTCCAGCTTTGTGGAGGAAATGCATGAGAAGTTTAGGCGCTTGAAGCAAGGTGGTAACTTCGTGTACAAGTACAACGTCGAGTTCCACGAGCTAGCCCGATACGCCTTGTAGGATATCCCTGATCAGAAGAGCAAGATTTATCAGTTCAGAGGTGGCTTGAAAGAGGATTTGCAGCTAGCTCTCGCTTTGCACGATCCTGAGGAGTTCGATAAGTTCTACAACTTAGCTCTCAGGGTTGAGGTAGCTTTGCTCAGGGTGGAGAATTCTAAGAAGCGCTGCAGAGATTCCAGCTCATCTTCCTCAACTCAGGTGGTTCAGAAGAAACAGAAGTATCGGGTGTCTCCTCCTCCTCCTCGACACACGCAGCAGTTCAAGCATTCAGGTGGTCGTGGTTCTTCTCACCCACCCAACCCAGCTTTTCAGCAGAGATTCCAGCAGCAAAAGCAAGGGCCTTCTCAGACACAGTACCGTCAGCCAGCAGATGTTACTTGTCACAAGTGTGGGCAGAAAGGTCACTATGCCAACAAGTGCACTTCTCAGCTCCGTCTTCCGCCTCCTCCTCCAGGCAAACCTCCAAGTAATGCTCTCGTGAAGTTCAACCCCAGGTCTGCTCGAGTCAACATGGTGAATGCGGTTGAGGCAGAAAACTCGTCAGATGTGATTATGGGTAACCTCCTCGTTAATGATATTCCTGCTAAAGTATTGTTTGATTCTGGTGCTTCGCATTTCTTCATGTCATATCCTTTTGCATCCAAACATAATCTGCGTCTGGAGCAGTTGTCTAAGCCGTTGGCGGTCGTTTCCCCTGCGAAGCATTTGAGTTCTAGTTTGTTCGTTCCGGGTGTTTCTGTCAAGATGGGTAGTTATTCCTTTCTGGCGTCTCCTATTGTCTTGGGCAATTCCTACATTGATTTCATCCTTGTTATGGACTGGCTGGCCATGAACAAGGCATTGATAGATTGTGAAGCTAAAGAAGTGAAGCTTACTCACTCTTCAGAGGACGTGATTATATTCAGGGCGCGCGATGACACAATCCGTGTGTTCTCTTTGAATGAAAAGGGTGAGATTAATGCTATTTCGCAAGTCCCAGTGGTCTGTGAATATGAAGATGTGTTTCCAGAAGAGCTTCCAGGAATGCCTCCGCACCGAGAAGTTGAATTTGTTATTGAGCTTGAACCAGGTACTGAGCTTGTGTGCAAACGGTCGTACAAATTGGGTCTAGAAGAGCTGAAGGAACTTAAGAGGCAACTCGATGAGCAGGAGTGTTTGGGTCTGATCAGACCAAGCTCGTCTCCTTGGGGCTGTGGAGTTCTGTTTGTCAAGAAGAAGGATGGCACGGGCCAATTGTGTGTTGATTACCATCCATTGAACAAGAAGACAATCAGGAACAAGTATCCACTTCCGAACATAAATGAGTTGTTCGAACAATTGAAAGGGGCTAAGATCTTCTACAAGCTCGATCTCAGGATGGGCTATCATCAAATTCGCATTTGCGAAGAGGATATTCCGAAGACTGCTTTGAGGACAAGTTTTGGCTCGTATGAGTATACGGTCATGTCTTTTGGTCTGGCAAATGCTCCACCGACATTTTATCGAATGATGAACTACATATTCTCTCCGTTCAAGAATGAGTTCGTCTTGCTGTATCTCGATGATATTCTGGTCTTTTTGGAAACTGAGGAAGAACATGAAGAACATCTTAGGCTGGTGCTTGATAAGCTGAGAAAGCACAAATTCTATGCCAAGTTTTCCAAATGTGAGTTCTAGTTGAAAGAAGTCGTCTATCTTGGGCACATCATCTCTGCCGAGGGCATCAAAGTTGATCCGTCGAAGGTGCAGGCTATTGTTGAGTGGGAGCCTCCGCAAAATGTGAAGCAGCTTCGAAGCTTTCTCGGGCTTGCAAGCTATTGTAGAAGGTTCGTTGAGAACTTCTCCAAGATTTCTAAGCCGCTCTCTAGTCTTCTTCAGAAGGGTGTGAAGTATGGCTCGTCTCCAGAGTGTCAGTTGGCCTTCGACACACTAAAAGAGAAGCTCACCTCTACTCCAGTCTTGGTTCCTCCTGATGACTCCAAACCTTACCAAGTGTTCTGCGACGCCTCTCTTCAAGGTCTTGGTGCAGTTCTGATGCAAGAGAAGAAAGTGGTTGCTTATACCTCCAGGCAGTTGAAGCCAGCTGAGAAGAATTATCCTGTGCATGATCTTGAGCTGGCAGCAGTGATACATGCTCTGATGACTTGGAGACACCTCTTGTTGGAACGAAAGGTTGAAGTGTTCACCAATCACAAGAGTCTCAAGTACATCTTCACCCAGCCTAACCTGAATCTCCGGCAAACTCGTTGGGTTGAAATGCTCCAAGATTTTAATCCGAGCGTTGAGTACACGCCAGGCAAAGCTAATGTCGCGGCAGATCCTTTGAGCAGGGAGGCTTACTGCAACAGTCTCATTCTGAAGCCTCTCCAGCCTGACCTTTGTGAGTCTTTCAGAAAGCTCAACCTTTAGTTAATACCTCAGAGATTTCTTGCAAATCTTCAAATCTCTCCTACCTTGGAAGATCAGGTCCGAGCAGCACAGCTTCTTGATGCAATGGTGAAGAAAGTCAAGATTGGCTTGGCAAAGGGACTTCCCAAATATAAGTGCTTAAGTGTTGATGCCAGAGACATGTTGTTCTTTGAGGATCGTCTTGTCATTCCGAAAGGTGATCTCAGAAAGGTAATCATGGAAGAAGCTCATAACTTTGTGCTCTCAATACATCGAGGAAGCTCCAAGTTGTATCAGGACTTGAAACAGACCTTCTGGTGGACTCGCATGAAGCGTGAGATTGCTCAGTTCGTAAATGAATGTGATGTATGCCGAAGGGTGAAAGCAGAGCATCAACGTCCAGCAGGTCTTTCGCATCCATTGTCCATTCCCGAGTGGAAGTTCGACCATATTGAGATGGATTTCGTCACCGGGTTTCCGAAGTCCAAGAAGGGTAATGATGCCATCTTCGTCATCATCGACAAGTTGAGTAAAGTGGATCATTTTCTTCTAGTAAAGGAATCCATCTCCACAGCTCAGCTTGCAGAGTTGTACACTTCCAAGATAGTGTCTTTGCACGGCGTGCCTATGATGATCTCTTCGGATCGCGGAAGTATCTTCACTTCCAAGATCTGCGACTCTTTTTAGTCTGCGATGGGCACGAAGATACGCTTCAGCACAGCTTTTCATCCTCAGACTAGTGGTCAAGTGGAGAGAGTCAATCAGGTCCTTGAGGATATGCTTAGAGCCTGTGTTATCTCTTTTGGCATGAAGTGGGAAGACTGCCTGCCTTTCGCTGAGTTCTCGTATAACAACAGTTATCAAGCTAGTTCAGGCAAAGCTCCGTTTGAAATTCTCTATGGCAGGAAGTGTCGTACCCCTCTCAACTGGTTCGAGACCGGCGAGCGTCAGATTCTTGGGAATGACTTGATAGAAGAAGCTAAAGAGATGTGTCGGGTCATTCGGGATAATCTCAGAGCAGCGCAGTCCCGTCAGAAGAGCTATTATGATAGCAAGCATCGTGACATGTCTTATCAGCTCGATGACTTCGTCTATCTCAAGGTGTCGCCTGTCGGGACCCCAATCCTAAGCCATAGGAATCCAGCCTGTAACAGATCGCATCCCTTTGTGATCTCACGCACGGTTAACTCCACGGCTGCAAACTTACCTTAGCCGGGACCATTTGCGTCTTTTGACTCACGTATGCGATAGTGTCGCTAGCAATCCAATGTCAAAGAACCCGGATCGACATGTCTAGTCATAAACCAAACTGGCAGTTCTGCACAAGGACAGGCATACATGACCCAACAAAGCAGGTGTCGGTCATCAACGAACGTAGACGAGTCGTAGCAAGCTACAAGGACTCCATTACGTCGCGTGACATTTCCCCAAAGGGGACAGACACAGCAGCTAAGAAGGACACATGCCGGTCAACCAATGTGTCCGGAGCAGTAGCGAACTACCAAGGCTCGTTGGATCACAAAGGGGCATTTCCTTGTAAGAAGTGCTACTAAAGTTCACGACTAGGTATTCGAACCCCATACATATCAAGTAAGACACACGTACGCATGGCATACCGATATGTATAGATACATCGATGGCATCACAACATAACCATAACCATACAAGCTTTATTTAAGAGGCTCGGAAGAGCCACACACATAATATTACACATTAAGGGTCTCACGACCCATAATAGCAGTCATACAATACAAGCCAGCGCAAGAGTTATAAACTGTCTGGGTACAGACAGGGCAACTAGTAGGCACGTGGCCTGACTATACTACAGAGCCGACGTAGGGCCAGATCGTAGCTGGGACACCAGCTACTCGTCGTCGTCGATGTCTACGAAGAACCCTCCATTAGGGTCATTAGCAACCTCTGCAACATTTATTAAGCAAACATGAGTACGAAGGTACTCAGCAAGACTTTAGGAGAACTAACTACTCATGCAAGGTATCAAAAGGTATTGTGGGGTTTCATGCGAGAAGCCAGCATTTGACTCGTGGCTAGACAACTTGCTTTTTGAAATTAGTTTTGACAACTTGATTTCTCGCACACGAGTCCACTAACACCACAACAATACACTATCGTGGAATCATTCCGTCTCCATACGAAAATGCCGTCCACGACACTCACGCTTATCTTGACAATTTTATGAGTAGCCATTGAAGTTATCTATGAACAACATATGTCTCCAAGTAGTCCATATCCGCGGACGCGGCTATTCGAATAGATCATAACCCTGCATGGATGTACTTCATCACACACGCTCTCGCCACTTATCGCCATGTGCACGTCATGCACCTCGGAAACCTTCAAGCGGAAGCCCAGCGAGGGAGTCGGGCACGACCGTTAACCACGCTAGTACCTAGTCCAGGTTTATCGCCTATCTGAGAGTAACCCGTACGGAAGTCCGGCCGAGGTTTCCGCCACGGCCTCAAACGATGTGCGCAGGGTTCCCAAGCCCACCATCTGGGTGCCACTTGGTACACCGTGCAACTGCCTACCGTATCACGGTCCACCTCTCAGGTCAGCACCATGCACGGCCTCCAGCATTACTATAAACACCAGAAACTACTTGCAACTCCTGGACCGAGTACTACGCGATTAATAGGCCGAGCGGGGTCATATTTCAGGGCCCAGCATGTGGTAGTATCTAGTCTTGGATTACATACACGGAACTCAGTTCCTAAGGACGGTTCCAATGAAACAACCCGCCATGTACTCCTACACAGCCTTTCACCGGTACCTTTACCAAATCAAGTTCAACACACAACCTTTGCTCACCGAACACATTCCTCATTTCTGTTCATCTCCCAGATGACAGACCATACACAACTCTCTAAGCATAGCATGCATAGCAGGATAAGGCACATCATAGCTCAAGCAACTACCAGATATGCTAGGTTGCAAGGTTCGGCTATTTACTGTGACAAGGTTAAGTCATGCAAAGGAAGTGGGTCCAACTATCGTGGCAAAAGCAGTTGAAGCATTTGATCCTAATGCAATAAATAGGTGCAGGAGCAAGAACATAGGAGTTATCGGGATGATCAAAAGGGTTGCTTGCCTTGTTGCTCAGAGGAGGAACGATATCCGTCAGACGGATATTCGGTGGAATCCGGGGGTGCGGAGCCTACCGAAATGAATGGCAACATTCAATAACAATCATATGCAATCAAAATGATGCATGAGCATGGCATGAGAATGCGAAGTGATAAGTTATTATAATCAAGATGTTTTAGGTTTAGAGTTGAGTTGAATCACATTCGAATAGTAATTCAAATGGGTATTCTCGGATACCGGTTTAATTGATTCGACCTGATGCTCAGATCAACCTAATGTTAACATGCATGAAATGTCGTTATGGTACTGATTTATATCTAGGGCAGTGTGTGATCATTGCATTTATAATGAAATTTGGATATCTTTGCAAATTCCATTTATAAAGTGGTTAAAGAATTGAATTATTCCTTATTTCACAATTTAGGGTCCTGTAACTTTTTCAAACATAGTTGAAAATAGCATAATCAGAATCCTTGAATTTTTCTGATGCTTTTTCATATATAATTTATTTTCATTGGAGTTACAGATTAATTTCTATGATTTTTGCAATTTTTAGCAATTTCCTGAATTAGTTTTAAACTGGAAATTCCATTTATTGCATCAGGCTGACGTCAGCAGGTCAGCCGACCTGTTCAGGTCAAACCTGACAGGGGGCCCCACTGGTCAGCCTCTCTGGGACTAATCCCGCGCTGACCAGCCCTAACTGAGGTTTGACTTGGCCTTGGGCCCACTTGTCAGCGAGTGATTAAGTCACTAATTGGCTGGGTTAGCTTGCCACGTTGACCTCCACGGCGACGAGGTCGTCCTCGCCGGCGGGGAGCCTCCGGCGATCACCAGCACGGCGGAGGGGCTCGGAAACGGCACACAGGGGGCCAAATGCTGCGCGGAGAGCACCAGAGGAACGACACGTCTCCCGCAGCTTCATTTCTGCGCCTAGCCGGGGCTGATCTGGCCGGAGATGACGCCGGCGACGAGCTTGGCGGCGGCCAAGGCTCGGGCGTCATCGGGGTCTTTGAATCAGAGGGATCTACGCTCGATTCTTAGCTGCTACGACATCTACGCGTCGTCCTGGAGCTGTTGGTGCCCTCGGAAGGACGAGCTGGACATCGGAGGGCTACCGGCGACGAGCGGCAGCGGCGGTCCTCGTCGGGCTCCGGTGAAACTAGGGCTAGAGGAGGGGATCGACGGGGAAAACTTAGGGGAAACAACTGCATGCTCACAGGGAGTGTAGAGCAGAGCTTAGACGGCTCGGGGAAGGCTTGGGGGCGACGAATCGACGGGAGAGGTCCGGCGGCCGGAGGAGGAAGACGACGGCGTTGCGGGCGTTGCAGGGCTCGAGGAGGCTTCGGCTTCTGCAGAGACGACCACGGCGACGAGGCGGAGCTAATGGCGTGCTCTGGGAGGGGATCCTATGGCCGGGGGCACGGGCAGCTCGAGCTCGAGCTCGGCTCTAATGGCGGCAGAAGGGAGAAGGAGGGGATCCGGGAGGAGGGGAAGAACCGAGGCGGGGAATGGATAGGGGAAGCTCTGGGGAGCTTATCCCCGTCGTCGCCAGCGCGAACCGGCGGCCAGGCAGGCACGCAGGTGCGTGGCGGCGCCGGAGGAGGCGGCGGCCACCTCCTGCTGCCTACTAGCGCGAGGGAGGGGACGAACGGGGAGATGGGCCGGGCCAGGCTTGGGCGACAGGTAAGTTTTTTCCTATTTTCTCTGCTTTTTGTTTTTCTGTTTTGCTATTTATTGCTTTGCTAATTAATTCAGCTCCAAAACAAAAGTAAAAACTATTTTAGACCTCCTGAAATATTTGTTATAATATCCCCACTCATTTCCAAGACTTTCAACATTTTTGGAAAATTATAGTTTCTGATTTCAATTTTTAAATTTGAAACCAGTAGCTTTTGCATTTATTTAAAATGCTTAAAGTGTCAAGAAAATAGTTTTCTCCAATGCTCATTTACTTTCATGATTTATCATAAAGTTTGAACATTTCTTGAGGCCATTTTGGGTTCATTGATTTTGAACTAGTTGAAATTTCCTTTAATTGAAATGGTGGCTAGGGTTTTGAGTTTTTCCTTTGCCACTTTGTTGTTTTTGTTGAAACTTCTTAGATGCAAATGCAAAGAAGACATGAGCACAATGTTATCTTGCTTAAGGGTTAGGGATGTGACAACTCACCCCCACTCAAAAGAATCTCGTCCCGAGATTTAGAAGTCGTCGGGAATAACGCAGGATATTCGAGATGGAGACGATCCTCTCTTTCCCAAGTTGCCTCCTTTTCAGAATGATTTGACCACTGAACTTTAAGAAACTTGAGGTTTCAAAGTCGAGTGGTACGCTCAGCTTGATCAAGAATACGCACGGGGTATTCTCGGTAAGAAAGGTTATCTTGTAGATCAAGCGTTTCATGGTCCACTTCACGGATAGGATCCGAAAAGCAACGCCTGAGTTGCGAGACGTGGAAAACATCATGAACCTTGGAAAGATGCAGAGGAAGTTCCAACTGGTAGGCAACTTCTCCTCGTTTGGCAAGAATGCGAAAAGGACCAATGTAACGAGGAGCCAATTTGCCCTTGATACCGAATCGATGGGTACCCTTCAAAGGTGTAACCCGAAGGTAAGCCTTCTCGTCAACTTCAAAGGTCACAGCCTTATGATGACGATCATATTGGCTCTTTTGACGAGACTGGGCTGTTTTCAACTTTTCACGAATAATGCGAACCTGCTCTTCTGCATCCTGGATCATGTCCGGGCCAAAGAGTTGCCTCTCTCCGGTTTCTGACCAATTAAGAGGGGTTCGACATCTTTGTCCATAGAGAACTTCAAAAGGGGCTTTGCCCAAGCTTGATTGATAACTATTGTTATAAGCGAATTCGGCGAATGGAAGGCACTTCTCCCAATTCATACCGAACGAAACAACACAAGCTCGGAGCATATCTTCTAGAATTTGATTCACTCTTTTTACTTGACCACTTGATTGAGGATGGAAAGCAGTGCTAAAAGATAGGTGAGTCCCCATGGCATTCTGAAAACTTTCCCAGAAGCCAGAAGTAAAGATACTCCCACGGTCCGAGTTAATTTCCAGGGGAACACCATGAAGAGACACTATTCGAGAGATATATAACTCTGCTGGCTGGCTAGCTGTTATACTCTCACGAACAGGAAGAAAATGAGCCACTTTGGAAAGACGGTCAATGATCACAAACATAGCATTATTTCCTTTCTTGGTCTTGGGAAATCCGGTAATGAAATCCATGCTAACTTTATCCCATTTCCATTCAGGAATAGCTAAAGGTTGAAGGGTGCCAGCAGGCCTTTGATGTTCTGCCTTAACTCGGCGACAAACGTCGCAGTTAGCAACGAACTCAACAATTTCTCTCTTCATCCTAGTCCACCAGAAGCTCTGGCGTAGATCCTAATACATCTTAGTACTACCGGGATGAATGGTGAGAGGGGAATCATGAGCCTCCGTAAGGATTAACTGCCTTAGATGTGGGTTCTTAGGAACCACTAAACGATTCTGGAAGAACACCACACCTTGATCATTCATGGAAAATTCTTTAGCGTTTTCGCTAAAAATATTCTCCTTGATCCGTGATATACCCTTGTCACGCTTTTGGCCAGCTATAATTTGATCCTTAAGAGTAGGCTTCGTCACCAGGGTAGAAAGAAATCCTTGAGGAACAATATGAAGATTCAACTTCCGAAAGTCCTCATGGAGAAGTGGTTGACCTTGTTGTAGCATCAAATTGTTACAATAAGATTTACGACTTAGTGCATCGGCCATAACATTGGCCTTCCCCGGGGTGTAAGTTATCCCTAAGTCGTAATCCGAGATCAACTCAACCCACCGTCTTTGCCTGAGATTCAAATCCGGCTGGGTGAAGATATACTTCAGACTTTGGTGATCAGTGAATATTTCGCAACGATTACCCAAAAGGTAATGTTGCCAGGTTTTTAGTGCATGGACCACAGCTGCAAGCTCAAGGTCATGTGTGGGATAATTATCCTCATGTGGACGCAACTGTCGAGATAAGTATGCGATCACATGGCGATCTTGCATGAGAATGCAACCTAATCCTTGTCGCGAGGCGTCGCAATAGATAACAAAGTCCTTAGAAAAATCTGGTGGTACCAACACAGGTGCGGAAGTCAGGCGTCTTTTCAGTTCCTGAAAACTATGCTCACACTGTGGTGTCCCTCGAACTTTTTATCCTTCTTGAGGAGTTCAGTCAGAGGCTTTGCAACCTTGGAGAAATTCTCGACGAAACGGCGACAATAGCTCGCTAGACCAAGAAAACTCCTAACTTGCTTAACCGATTTAGGTTGAGTCCAATCAAGGACAGCTTGAACTCTCTCGGGATTGACAGTAATACCCTTACCAGAGATTACGTGGCCTAGATAGGTCACTTCTGGTAACCAGAATTCACATTTTGAAAATTTGGCATAAAGGCGATGCTCTCGAAGTTTCATCAATACCAACCTTAAATGCTCGGCATGTTCTTGTTCATTCTTTGAGTAGATGAGAATATCATCGAGGTATACTACGACGAATTTATCCAAATACTCCATAAAGATTGAATTCATCAGCCGAGAGAAGGTGGCTGGGGCATTGGTTAAACCGAAGGACATAACGGTGTACTCATATTGGCCATAACGAGTAACAAAATCCATTTTTGGAATGTCCCTGTTCTTAATCTTGATTCGATGGTATCCCAACCTCAAATCCATTTTGGAGAAGACTGAGGATCCAGCGAGCTGATCGTACAGGTCGTTGATCCTGGGGAGCGGATACTTGTTCTTAATGGTGACCAGGTTAACTGGTCGGTAATCTACAACCATCCGATCCGTTCCCTCTTTCTTCTTGACGAAGAGGACGGGACAAGCCCAAGGAGAAGAGCTAGGACGAATGAAACCTTTGTTCAAGGCCTCATCTAATTGCTTCTTAAGTTCTGTTAGCTCTAGGGGTGCCATCTTATAAGGTCTTCTGGCTATTGGGACAGTTCCCGGAACAAGATCTATCACAAACTCTACATCTCTGTCAGGTGGAATTCCTGGCAGTTCCTCTGGAAAAACATCCGGGAAGTCACGGACTACCGGAATGTCTTCAAGTTCCGGAAGAGGGTTGGCATTTAGGGAATAGAGTTGGCATTTGGCAACTCGAGTAGAGACATTTACTATCTCACCCGAGGGATGGGTAAGCTGGACATTTCTAGATTGAGTATCAATCTTGGCATAGTGAGCTGACATCCAGTCCATGCCCAAGATGATATTAATATCCGAAGATTTCAATGCTATCAATGACGCTAGAAAAACTAGCCTGTCTACTAGAGTTTCATTATCATAGGTTATCCTAGAGGTTTGCCATTTACTACCAGGGGTTTGGACAACCAATGGGGTTGGCATATCACAAAATGACATGTTATGCAACTGTGCATAACTTTCTGAAATGAAGGAATGACAAGACCCAGTGTCAAAGAGAACGGACGATGGGTGATGATTAACAAGAAGCGTACCCAGCATGACGTCGGGATCCTCTGCAGCTTCTTCTGCTGACACATAGTTCACACGGCCACGTGCAGGAGTTGGCTTCACATAAAAAGCTTTGCCCGACTTGGCTTGCCCAACGGACTTTCCGGGTTGCTTGGCACCCACATTCTGAGGACACTCACGGGAATAATGCCCTGGTTCTCCACACTTGTAGCATATCACCTGGTTGGCATGTGGTGCAGCATTGCTAGCTGGACCACCATAAGCTTTTGCTGGAGGGTTGGCCTGATTCGTCTGAGGCGCCATGTAGGATGGCCTCGGAGTGTATCTTGGCGGCAGAGAACTGTTTGGAACGCAAAGCCTGCGTTTTGGAAACGCGGAACCAGAAGACGAGCCGAAGTCACGGGAGTGCTTCCTTGTGGCTTCGAAGTCAGAATGACCAGTCTCCGCACTGATCGCTTTGTTGACTAGGGATTGAAAACTTGCACACTCATGGAGACGCAGATCACGACGGAGCTCAGGGCTCAGACCCTTACGGAATCTTGCTTGCTTCTTGGTGTCAGTAGACACCTCCTCTGTTGCATAGCGGGCTAGGTTACCGAACTCGCAGCTATAGGCATCCACAGACAACTTGCCCTGAGTGAAGGCACATAACTCCTCTCTCTTTCTGTCCATCAGGCCCTCTGGAATATGGTGCAGACGAAAAGCTACACTGAAGTCTGCCCATGTGGCCACTGGTTCAGCAGGACGCATGGCTTCAAAATTCTCCCACCACAGATTGGCGGGTCCCTCCAGGAAATACGCCGCAAAGGTCACCTTGTCGGCCTCAGACACATTTGCAGAGCGAATCTTGCGTGAGATGCTGCACAACCAGTCATCAGCGTCGAGGGGATCGACGGAATGAAAAAACTTTGGAGGATTCAGCTTCACAAAGTCATTGAGGGACACTGCAGCATTCCTAGGCTGTCGAGCCGTATTCTGCGCAATACGCTCTAGCAGTCGGTTGGTCTCCCTTTTGTTTCTTTCTGCCTCAAGCATCACTTCTACCAGAGAAGGTGGGTGAGGTAGGTCTTCCTGCGACGCTTGACTACCCTCACCTTGCTCATGAGCAGGGGCACGGTTCAACCTGGTGAACACCATCCTGACAAACAAACTCATAGCTTAGACCAATATCAAATCAATACTGGCTATGGATTAAGAATGTACTGAACACACGGAATGCGGAAATGAATATCCGAACAACATGGTAACAAGCAACTGCTATATATACACCATGGTTCATACACACCCTTACATAGCTCAGTACAACCTTAACCGTAGAGCAAACTGCTGAAATTGTGAAACTACTCATCAGAGGCGTACAAGCTTCCTATACATTATTTATCTAGGCCTCCGGAATTCGTTTCACATTACTACCATACTTGACAAGTCACGCAGGACTGTGAACGTACGGCTACTACCATACTATCCTTCCGCTCACAGCTCAGGCATCCGCATAGAACATCTCATAGAGATTACCTCCATGACCTGGAAGTTCAACCTGCGGATCAGGAAACACTCTAGCCTGAGATCCCTGGGATCCATAAGGACACGGATGTGGCCTTGGTCCCCTGACTGGTGGTAAGAGGGGTCCCCGAAGAGGTGTAACTCCTCCTATAGCTGGCCAGTCAACGTGGGCCGGAAGATGGTTCCTAATAGGGTTCAGCATCTCCATCTCTCCATACCCTGTCTGGACTACCGGTGCCAGCTGCGTCAAAGTTGTCCACACACGGGCACGGGTAGCATAAAGCTCCATGCGGAGAGCACGAGCATCCTTGTCTCTGTTCTCTAGCATCTCAACAGTGGACTGCAGAAGTGGATCCTCCATAGAAGAATCAAAATAGACTCCACTGAGGTATCCCTCTTCACCAGACTGAGAGGCCGGAACATAGCAGAACTCTGAATTCTGCAGCAGTGCATGTCTCGCTCTCATAATAGTCAGCATTGAATAGGCAGCATCTTGTACTGCCATGTCAACAGTGACTCCCAACCCATAGGACCAATGGATTGGCTTCTCCGCTCCAGGGTAGTCTGGAAATACCCTAACAGTGCAGATGTACTGGCTCTGGTTGAAGTCTTGGTACCTTTCCTCTACCATGTACTCGGGGTACCAGCGGTAACCGCACACCGACATCACCCTGACCAGCATGGCCGTATGACCCGGTACATCAATGCACCTGGTCAAACGTACCACCTGACGAGAAGGACGGCCAGGCATCTGTAAATAGAGAGTAATGCAAAAGCATTAGAGCTCTGAATGCAAAATTGGGCAGCATAACGGCTGTAAATGCTCAAAAACAAATTTTGAGACAACCCAAAATAGAATAGCGTAACCACTCAACTATCAAGTTCAACTCTCTGATCATCAAACTTACTTCCTGCTTCCTAGGAATAAAAGAAACCCAATATCTCTCGACCCGTAGTCCTATAAGCTACCGATCGGAAACACGAGCCTAGGAGAAGATGAGAAATCTAGTCCTTAATTCCCGCGGAAAAGACGAGGATGACCAGGATAGCATATCTTGAGAAGAGAACAAGAGTGTTACGTTCCCTTCCACAAACAATTCCCCTATATATTACTAAGAAATTCTAGACTCAACTTCGACCAGTTTGGCTTAGTAATCCTACAGTCAGTCAGGCTTTGATACCAACGCTGTCGGGACCCCGATCCTAAGCCATAGGAATCCAGCCTGTAACACATCGCATCCCTTTGTGGTCTCACGCACGGTTAACTCCACGGCTGCAGCCTTACCTTAGCCGGGACCGTTTGCGTCTTTTGACTCACGTATGCGATAGTGTCGCTAGCAATCCAATGTCAAAGAACCCGGATCGACATGTCTAGTCATAAACCAAAGTGGCAGTTCCGCACAAGGACAGGCATACATGACCCAACAAAGCAGGTGTCGGTCATCAACGAACGTAGACGAGTCGTAGCAAGCTACAAGGACTCCATTACGTCGCGTGACATTTCCCCAAAGGGGACAGACACAGCAGCTAAGAAGGACACATGCCGGTCAACCAATGTGTCCGGAGCAGTAGCGAACTACCAAGGCTCGTTGGATCACAAAGGGGCATTTCCTTGTAAGGAGTGCTACTAAAGTTCACGACTAGGTATTCGAACCCCATACATATCAAGTAAGACACACGTACGCATGGCACACCGATATGTATAGATACATCGATGGCATCACAACATAACCATAACCATGCAAGCTTTATTTAAGAGGCTCGGAAGAGCCACACACATAATATTACACATTAAGGGTCTCACGACCCATAATAGCAGTCATACAATACAAGCCAGCGCAAGAGTTATAAACTGTCTGGGTACAGACAGGGCAACTAGTAGGCACGTGGCCTGACTATACTACAGAGCCGACTTAGGGCCAGATCGTAGCTGGGACACCAGCTACTCGTCGTCGTCGATGTCTACGAAGAACCCTCCATTAGGGTCATTAGCAACCTCTGCAACATTTATTAAGCAAACATGAGTACGAAGGTACTCAGCAAGACTTTAGGACAACTAACTACTCATCCAAGGTATCCAAAGGTATTGTGGGGTTTCATGCGGGAAGCCAGCATTTGACTCGTGGCTAGACAACTTGCTTTTTGAAATTAGTTTTGACAACTTGATTTCTCACACACGAGTCCACTAACACCACAACAATACACTATCGTGCAATCATTCCGTCTCCATACGGAAAAGCCGTCCACGACACTCACGCTTATCTTGACAATTTTATGAGTAGCCATTGAAGTTATCTATGAACAAAATATGTCTCCAAGTAGTCCATAATCGCAGACGCGGCTATTCGAATAGATCATAACCCTGCATGGATGTACTTTTTCACACACGCTCTCGCCACTTATCGCCATGTGCACGTCATGCACCTCGGCAACCTTCAAGCGGAAGCCCAGCGAGGGAGTTGGCCACGACCGTTAACCACACTAGTACCTAGTCCAGGTTTATCGCCTATCTGAGAGTAACCCGTACGGAAGTCCGGCCGAGGTTTCCGCCACGGCCTCAAACGATGTGTGCAGGGTTCCCTAGCCCACCATCCGGGTGCCACTTGGTACACCGTGCCACTGCCTACCGCATCACGGTCCACCTCTTAGGTCAACACCATGCACGGCCTCCAGCATTACTATAAACACCAGATACTACTTGCAACTCCTGGACCGAGTACTACGCGATTAATAGGCCGAGCGGGGTCATATTTCAGGGCCCAGCATGTGGTAGTATCTAGTCTTGGATTACATACACGGAACTCAGTTCCTAAGGACGGTTCCAATGAAACAACCCGCCATGTACTCCTACACAGCCTTTCACCGGTACCTTTACCAAATCAAGTTCAACACACAACCTTTGCTCACCGAACACATTCCTCATTTCTGTTCATCTCCCAGATGACAGACCATACACAACTCTCTAAGCATAGCATGCATAGCAGGATAAGGCACATCATAGCTCAAGCAACTACCAGATATGCTAGGTTGCAAGGTTCGGCTATTTACTGTGACAAGGTTAAGTCATGCAAAGGAAGTGGGTCCAACTATCGTGGCAAAAGCAGTTGAAGCATTTGATCCTAATGCAATAAATAGGTGCAGGAGCAAGAACATAGGAGTTATCGGGATGATCAAAAGGGTTGCTTGCCTTGTTGCTCAGAGGAGGAACGATATCCGTCAGACGGATATTCGGTGGAATCCGGGGGTGCGGAGCCTACCGAAATGAATGGCAACATTCAATAACAATCATATGCAATCAAAATGATGCATGAGCATGGCATGAGAATACAAAGTGATAAGTTATTATAATCAAGATGTTTTAGGTTTAGAGTTGAGTTGAATCACATTCGAATAGTAATTCAAACGGGTATTCTCGGATACCGGTTTAATTGATTCGACCTGATGCTCAGATCAACCTAATGTTAACATGCATGAAATGTCGTTATGGTACTGATTTATATCTAGGGCAGTGTGTGATCATTGCATTTATAATGAAATTTGGATATCTTTGCAAATTCCATTTATAAAGTGATTAAAGAATTGAATTATTCCTTATTTCACAATTTAGGGTCCTGTAACTTTTTCAAACATAGTTGAAAATAGCATAATCAGAATCCTTGAATTTTTCTGATGCTTTTTCATATATAATTTATTTTCATTGGAGTTACAGATTAATTTCTATGATTTTTGCAATTTTTAGCAATTTCCTGAATTAGTTTTAAACTGGAAATTCCATTTATTGCATCAGGCTGACGTCAGCAGGTCAGCCGACATGTTCAGGTCAAACCTCACAGGGGGCCCCACTGGTCAGCCTCTCTTGGACTAATCCCGCGCTGACCAGCCCTAACTGAGGTTTGACTTGGCCTTGGGCCCACTTGTCAGCGAGTGATTAAGTCACTAATCGGCTGGGTTAGCTTGCCACGTCGACCTCCACGGTGACGAGGTCGTCCTCGCCGGCGGGGAGCCTCCGGCGACCACCAGCACGGCGGAGGGGCTCAGAAACAGCGCACAGGGGGCCAAATGCTGCGCGGAGAGCACCAGAGGAACGACACGTCTCCCGCAGCTTCATTTCTGCGCCTAGCCGGGGCTGATCTGGCCGGAGATGACGCCGGCGACGAGCTTGGCGGCGCCCAAGACTCGGGCGTCATCGGGGTCTTTGAATCAGAGGGATCTACACTCGATTCTTAGCTGCTACGACATCTACGCGTCGTCCTGAAGCTGTTGGTGCCCTCGGAAGGACGAGCTGGACATCGGAGGGCTACCGGCGACGAGCGGCAGCGGCGGTCCTCGTCGGGCTCCAGTGAAACTAGGGCTAGAGGAGGGGATCGACGGGGAAAACTTAGGGGAAACGACCGCATGCTCACAGGGAGTGCAGAGCAGAGCTTAGACGGCTCGGGGAAGGCCTGGGGGCGACGAATCGACGTGAGAGGTTCGGCGGCCGGAGGAGGAAGACGACGGCGTTGCGGGCGTTGCAGGGCTCGAGGAGGCTTCGGCTTCTGCAGAGACGACCAGGGCGACGAGGCGGAGCTAATGACGTGCTCTGGGAGGGGATCCTATGGCCAGGGGCACGGGCAGCTCGAGCTCGAGCTCGGCTCTAATGGTGCCAGCAGGGAGAAGGAGGGGATCCGGGAGGAGGGGAAGAACCGAGGCGGGGAATGGATAGGGGAAGCTCTGGGGAGCTTATCCCCGTCGTCGCCAGCGCGAACCGGCGGCCAGGCAGGCACGCAGGTGCGTGGCCGCGCCGGAGGAGGCGGCGGCCACCTCCTGCTGCCTACTGGCGCGAGGGAGGGGACGAGCGGGGAGATGGGCCGGGCCAGGCTTGGGCGACAGGTAAGCTTTTTCCTATTTTCTCTGCTTTTTGTTTTTCTGTTTTGCTATTTATTGCTTTGCTAATTAATTCAGCTCCAAAACAAAAGTAAAAACTATTTTAGACCTCCTGAAATATTTGTTATAATATCCCCACTCATTTCCAAGACTTTCAACATTTTTGGAAAATTATAGTTTCTGATTTCAATATTTAAATTTGAAACGAGTAGCTTTTGCATTTATTTAAAATGCTTGAAGTGTCAAGAAAATATTTTTCTCCAATGCTCATTTACTTTCATGATTTATCAGAAAGTTTGAACATTTCTTGAGGCCATTTTGGGTTCATTGCTTTTGAACTAGTTGAAATTTCCTTTAATTGAAATGGTGGCTAGGGTTTTGAGTTTTTCCTTTGCAACTTTGTTGTTTTTGTTGAAACTTCTTAGATGCAAATGCAAAGAAGACATGAGCACAATGCTATCTTGCTTAAGGGTTAGGGATGTGACAACTCACCCCCACTCAAAAGAATCTCGTCCCGAGATTTAGAAGTCGTCGGGAATAACGCAGGATATTCGAGTCGGAGACGATCCTCTCTTTCCCAAGTTGCCTCCTTTTCAGAATGATTTGACCACTGAACTTTAAGAAACTTGAGGTTTCAAAGTCGAGTGGTACGCTCAGCTTGATCAAGAATACGCACGGGGTATTCTCGGTAAGAAAGGTTATCTTGTAGATCAAGCGTTTCGTGGTCCACTTCACGGATAGGATCCGAAAAGCAACGCCTGAGTTGCGAGACGTGGAAAACATCATGAACCTTGGAAAGATGCGGAGGAAGTTCCAACTGGTAGGCAACTTCTCCTCGTTTGGCAAGAATGCGAAAAGGACCAATGTAACGAGGAGCCAATTTGCCCTTGATACCGAATCGATGGGTACCCTTCAAAGGTGTAACCCGAAGGTAAGCCTTCTCGTCAACTTCAAAGGTCACAGCCTTATGATGACGATCATATTGGCTCTTTTGACGAGACTGGGCTGTTTTCAACTTTTCACGAATAATGCGAACCTGCTCTTCTGCATCCTGGATCATGTCCGGGCCAAAGAGTTGCCACTCTCCGGTTTCTGACCAATTAAGAGGGGTTCGACATCTTTGTCCATAGAGAACTTCAAAAGGGGCTTTGCCCAAGCTTGATTGATAACTATTGTTATAAGCGAATTCGGCGAATGGAAGGCACTTCTCCCAATTCATACCGAACGAAATAACACAAGCTCGGAGCATATCTTCTAGAATTTGATTCACTCTTTTTACTTGACCACTTGATTGAGGATGGAAAGCAGTGCTAAAAGATAGGTGAGTCCCCATGGCATTCTGAAAACTTTCCCAGAAGCGAGAAGTAAAGATACTCCCACGGTCCGAGTTAATTTCCAGGGGAACACCATGAAGAGACACTTTCGAGAGATATATAACTCTGCTAGCTGGCTAGCTGTTATACTCTCACGAACAGGAAGAAAATGAGCCACTTTGGAAAGACGGTCAATGATCACAAAGATAGCATTATTTCCTCTCTTGGTCTTGGGAAATCCGGTAATGAAATCCATGCTAACTTTATCCCATTTCCATTCAGGAATAGCTAAAGGTTGAAGGGTGCCAGCAGGCCTTTGATGTTCTGCCTTAACTCGGCGACAAACGTCACAGTTAGCAACAAACTCAGCAATTTCTCTCTTCATCCTAGTCCACCAGAACCTCTGGCGTAGGTCCTGATACATCTTAGTACTACCGGGATGAATGGTGAGAGGGGAATCATGAGCCTCCTTAAGGATTAACTGCCATAGATGTGGGTTCTTAGGAACCACTAAACGATTCTGGAAGAACACCACACCTTGATCATTCATGGAAAATTCTTTAGCGTTTCCGCTAAAAATATTCTCCTTGATCCGTGATATACCCTTGTCACGCTTTTGGCCAGCTATAATTTGATCCTTAAGAGTAGGCTTCGCCACCAGGGTAGAAAGGAATCCTTGAGGAACAATATGAAGATTCAACTTCCAAAAGTCCTCATGGAGAAGTGGTTGACCTTGTTGTAGCATCAAATTGTTACAATAAGATTTACGACTTAGTGCATCGGCCATAACATTGGCCTTCCCCGGGGTGTAAGTTATCCCTAAGTCGTAATCCGAGATCAACTCAACCCACCGTCTTTGCCCGAGATTCAAATCCGGCTGGGTGAAGATATAGTTCAGACTTTGGTGATCAGTGAATATTTCGCAACGATTACCCAAAAGGTAATGTCGCCAGGTATTTAGTGCATGGACCACAGCTGCAAGCTCAAGGTCATGTGTGGGATAATTATCCTCATGTGGACGCAACTGTCGAGATGCGTATGCGATCACATGACGATCTTGCATGAGAATGCAACCTAATCCTTGTCGCGAGGCGTAGCAATAGATAACAAAGTCCTTAGAAAAATCTGGTGGTAGCAACACAGGTGCGGAAGTCAGGCGTCTTTTCAGTTTCTGAAAACTATGCTCACACTGTGGTGTCCACTCGAACTTTTTATCCTTCTTGAGGAGTTCAGTCAGAGGCTTTGCAACCTTGGAGAAATTCTCGATGAAGCGGCGACAATAGCTCGCTAGACCAAGAAAACTCCTAACTTGCTTAACCGATTCAGGTTGAGTCCAATCAAGGACAGCTTGAACTCTCTCGGGATTGACAACAATACCCTTACCAGAGATTACGTGGCCTAGATAGGTCACTTCTGGTAACCAGAATTCACATTTTGAAAATTTGGCATAAAGGCGATGCTCTCGAAGTTTCATCAATACCAACCTTAAATGCTCGGCATGTTCTTGTTCATTCTTTGAGTACATGAGAATATCATCGAGGTATACTACGACGAATTTATCCAAATACTCCATAAAGCTTGAATTCATCAGCCGAGAGAAGGTGGCTGGGGCATTGGTTAAACCGAAGGACATAACGGTGTACTCATATTGGCCATAACGAGTAACAAAAGCCATTTTTGGAATGTCCCCATTCTTAATCTTGATTTGATGGTATCCCAACCTCAAATCCATTTTGGAGAAGACTGAGGATCCAGCGAGCTGATCGTACAGGTCGTTGATCCTGGGGAGCGGATACTTGTTCTTAATGGTGACCAGGTTAACTGGTCGGTAATCTACAACCATCCAATCCGTTCCGTCTTTCTTCTTGACGAAGAGGACGGGACAAGCCCAAGGAGAAGAGCTAGGATGAATGAAACCTTTGTTCAAGGCCTCATCTAATTGCTTCTTAAGTTCGGCTAGCTCTAGGGGTGCCATCTTATAAGGTCTTCTGGCTATTGGGACAGTTCCCGGAACAAGATCTATCACAAACTCTACATCTCTGTCAGGTGGAATTCCTGGCAGTTCCTCTGGAAAAACATCCAGGACGTCACGGACTACCGGAATGTCTTCAAGTTCCAGAAGAGGGTTGGCATTTAGGGAATAGAGTTGGCATTTGGCAACTCAAGTAGAGACATTTACTATCTCACTCGAGGGATGGGTAAGCTGGACATTTCTAGATTGAGTATCAATCTTGGCATAGTGAGCTGACATCCAGTCCATGCCCAAGATGATATTAATATCCGAAGATTTCAATGCTATCAATGAGGCTAGAAAAACTAGCCTGTCTACTAGAATTTCATTATCATAGGTTATCCTAGAGGTTTGCCATTTACTACCAGGGGTTTGGACAACCAATGGGGTTGGCATATCACAAAATGACATGTTATGCAACTGTGCATAACTTTCTGAAATGAAGGAATGACAAGACCCAGTGTCAAAGAGAACGGACGCTGGGTGATGATTAACAAGAAGCGTACCCAGCATGACGTCGGGATCCTCTGCAGCTTCTTCTGCTGACACATAGTTCACACGGCCACGTGCAGGAGTTGGCTTCACATAAAAAGCTTTGCCCGACTTGGCCTGCCCGACGGACTTTCCGGGTTGCTTGGCACCCACATTCTGAGGACACTCACGGGAATAATGCCCTGGTTCTCCACACTTGTAGCATATCACCTGGCTGGCACGTGGTGCAGCATTGCTAGCTGGACCACCATAAGCTTTTGCTGGAGGGTTGGCCTGATTCGTCTGAGGCGCCACGTAGGATGGCCTCGGAGTGTATCTTGGCGGCAGAGAACTGTTTGGAACTCACAGCCTGCGTTTTGGAAACGCGGAACCAGAAGATGAGCCGAAGTCACGGGAGTGCTTCCTTGTGGCTTCGAAGTCAGAATGACCAGTCTCCGCACTGATCGCTTTGTTGACTAGGGCTTGAAAACTTGCACACTCATGGAGGCGCAGATCACGACGGAGCTCAGGGCTCAGACCCTTACGGAATCTTGCTTGCTTCTTGGCGTCAGTAGACACCTCCTCTGTTGCATAGCGGGCTAGGTTACCGAACTCGCAGCTATAGGCATCCACAGACAACTTGCCCTGAGTGAAGGCACATAACTCCTCTCTCTTTCTGTCCAATAGGCCCTCTGGAATATGGTGCAGACGAAAAGCTGCACTGAAGTCTGCCCATGTGGCCACTGGTTCAGCGGGACGCATGGCTTCAAAATTCTCCCACCACAGATTGGTGGGTCAATCCAGGAAATACGCCGCAAAGGTCACCTTGTCGGCCTCAGACACATTTGCAGAGGGAATCTTGCGTGAGATGCTGCACAACCAGTCATCAGCGTCGAGGGGATCGACGGAATGATGAAACTTTGGAGGATTCAGCTTCACAAAGTCATTGAGGGACACTGCAGCATTCCTAGGCTGTCGAGCCGTATTCTGCTCAATACGCTCTAGCAGTCGGTTGGTCTCCCTTTTGTTTCTTTCTGCCTCGAGCATCACTTCTACCAGAGAAGGTGGGTGAGGCAGGTCTTCCTGCGACGCTTGACTACCCTCACCTTGCTCATGAGCAGGGGCACGGTTCAACCTGGTGAACACCATCCTGACAAACAAACTCATAGCTTAGACCAATATCAAATCAATACTGGCTATGGATTAAGAATGTACTGAACACACGGAATGCGGAAATGAATATCCGAACAACATGGTAACAAGCAACTGCTATATATACACCATGGTTCATACACACCCTTACATAGCTCAGTACAACCTTAACCGTAGAGCAAACTGCTAAAATTGTGAAACTACTCATCAGAGGCGTACAAGCTTCCTATACATTATTTATCTAGGCCTCCGGAATTCGTTTCACATTACTACCATACTTGACAAGTCACGCAGGACTGTGAACGTACGGCTACTACCATACTATCCTTCCGCTCACAGCTCAGGCATCCGCATAGAACATCTCATAGAGATTACCTCCATGACCTGGAAGTTCAACCTGCGGATCAGGAAACACTCTAGCCTGAGATCCCTGGGATCCATAAGGACACGGATGTGGCCTTGGTCCCCTGACTGGTGGTAAGAGGGGTCCCCGAAGAGGTGTAACTCCTCCTATAGCTGGCCAGTCAACGTGGGCCGGAAGATGGTTCCTAATAGGGTTCAGCATCTCCATCTCTCCATACCCTGTCTGGACTACCGGTGCCAGCTGCGTCAAAGTTGTCCACACACGGGCACGGGTAGCATAAAGCTCCATGCGGAGAGCACGAGCATCCTTGTCTCTGTTCTCTAGCATCTCAACAGTGGACTGCAGAAGTGGATCCTCCATAGAAGAATCAAAATAGACTCCACTGAGGTATCCCTCTTCACCAGACTGAGAGGCCGGAACATAGCAGAACTCTGAATTCTGCAGCAGTGCATGTCTCGCTCTCATAATAGTCAGCATTGAATAGGCAGCATCTTGTACTGCCATGTCAACAGTGACTCCCAACCCATAGGACCAATGGATTGGCTTCTCCGCTCCAGGGTAGTCTGGAAATACCCTAACAGTGCAGATGTACTGGCTCTGGTTGAAGTCTTGGTACCTTTCCTCTACCATGTACTCGGGGTACCAGCGGTAACCGCACACCGACATCACCCTGACCAGCATGGCCGTATGACCCGGTACATCAATGCACCTGGTCAAACGTACCACCTGACGAGAAGGACGGCCAGGCATCTGTAAATAGAGAGTAATGCAAAAGCATTAGAGCTCTGAATGCAAAATTGGGCAGCATAACGGCTGTAAATGCTCAAAAACAAATTTTGAGACAACCCAAAATAGAATAGCGTAACCACTCAACTATCAAGTTCAACTCTCTGATCATCAAACTTACTTCCTGCTTCCTAGGAATAAAAGAAACCCAATATCTCTCGACCCGTAGTCCTATAAGCTACCGATCGGAAACACGAGCCTAGGAGAAGATGAGAAATCTAGTCCTTAATTCCCGCGGAAAAGACGAGGATGACCAGGATAGCATATCTTGAGAAGAGAACAAGAGTGTTACGTTCCCTTCCACAAACAATTCCCCTATATATTACTAAGAAATTCTAGACTCAACTTCGACCAGTTTGGCTTAGTAATCCTACAGTCAGTCAGGCTTTGATACCAACGCTGTCGGGACCCCGATCCTAAGCCATAGGAATCCAGCCTGTAACACATCGCATCCCTTTGTGGTCTCACGCACGGTTAACTCCACGGCTGCAGCCTTACCTTAGCCGGGACCGTTTGCGTCTTTTGACTCACGTATGCGATAGTGTCGCTAGCAATCCAATGTCAAAGAACCCGGATCGACATGTCTAGTCATAAACCAAAGTGGCAGTTCCGCACAAGGACAGGCATACATGACCCAACAAAGCAGGTGTCGGTCATCAACGAACGTAGACGAGTCGTAGCAAGCTACAAGGACTCCATTACGTCGCGTGACATTTCCCCAAAGGGGACAGATACAGCAGCTAAGAAGGACACATGCCGGTCAACCAATGTGTCCGGAGCAGTAGCGAACTACCAAGGCTCGTTGGATCACAAAGGGGCATTTCCTTGTAAGGAGTGCTACTATAGTTCACGACTAGGTATTCGAACCCCATACATATCAAGTAAGACACACGTACGCATGGCATACCAATATGTATAGATACATCGATGGCATCACAACATAACCATAACCATACAAGCTTTATTTAAGAGGCTCAGAAGAGCCACACACATAATATTACACATTAAGGGTCTCACGACCCATAATAGCAGTCATACAATACAAGCCAGCGCAAGAGTTATAAACTGTCTGGGTACAGAAAGGGAAACTAGTAGGCACGTGGCCTGACTATACTACAGAGCCGACGTAGGGCCAGATCGTAGCTGGGACACCAGCTACTCGTCGTCGTCGATGTCTATGAAGAACCCTTCATTAGGGTCATTAGCAACCTCTGCAACATTTATTAAGCAAACATGAGTACGAAGGTACTCAGCAAGACTTTAGGAAAACTAACTACTCATGCAAGGTATCAAAAGGTATTGTGGGGTTTCATGCGGGAAGCCAGCATTTGACTCGTGGCTAGACAACTTGCTTTTTGAAATTAGTTTTGACAACTTGATTTCTCGCACACGAGTCCACTAACACCACAACAATACACTATCGTGGAATCATTCCGTCTCCATACGGAAATGCCGTCCACGACACTCACGCTTATCTTGACTATTTTATGAGTAGCCATTGAAGTTATCTATGAACAACATATGTCTCCAAGTAGTCCATATCCGCGGACGTGGCTATTCGAATAGATCATAACCCTGCAGGGATGTACTTCGTCACACACGCTCTCGCCACTTATCGCCATGTGCACCTCATGCACCTCGGCAACCTTCAAGCGGAAGCCCAGCGAGGGAGTCGGCCACGACCGTTAACCACACTAGTACCTAGTCCAGGTTTATCGCCTATCTGAGAGTAACCCGTACGGAAGTCCGGCCGAGGTTTCCGCCACGGCCTCAAACGATGTGCGCAGGGTTCCCAAGCCCACCATCCGGGTGCCACTTGATACACCGTGCCACTGCCTACTGCATCACGGTCCACCTCTCAGGTCAGCACCATGCACGGCCTCCAGCATTACTATAAACACCAGAAACTACTTGCAACTCCTGGACCGAGTACTACGCGATTAATAGGCCGAGCGGGGTCATATTTCAGGGCCCAGCATGTGGTAGTATCTAGTCTTGGATTACATACACGGAACTCAGTTCCTTAGGACGGTTCCAATGAAACAACCCGCCATGTACTCCTACATAGCCTTTCACCGGTACCTTTACCAAATCAAGTTCAACACACAACCTTTGCTCACCGAACACATTCCTCATTTCTGTTCATCTCCCAGATGACAGACCATACACAACTCTCTAAGCATAGCATGCATAGCAGGATAAGGCACATCATAGCTCAAGCAACTACCAGATATGCTAAGTTGCAAGGTTCGGCTATTTACTGTGACAAGGTTAAGTCATGCAAAGGAAGTGGGTCCAACTATCGTGGCAAAAGCAGTTGAAGCATTTGATCCTAATACAATAAATAGGTGCAGGAGCAAGAACATAGGAGTTATCGGGATGATCAAAAGGGTTGCTTGCCTTGTTGCTCAGAGGAGGAACGATATCCGTCAGACGGATATTCGATGGAATCCGGGGGTGCGGAGCCTACCGAAATGAATGGCAACATTCAATAACAATCATATGCAATCAAAATGATGCATGAGCATGGCATGAGAATACAAAGTGATAAGTTATTATAATCAAGATGTTTTAGGTTTAGAGTTGAGTTGAATCACATTCGAATAGTAATTCAAACGGGTATTCTCGGATACCGGTTTAATTGATTCGACCTGATGCTCAGATCAACCTAATGTTAACATGCATGAAATGTCATGTTATGGTACTGATTTATATCTAGGGCAGTGTGTGATCATTGCATTTATAATGAAATTTGGATATCTTTGCAAATTCCATTTATAAAGTGATTAAAGAATTGAATTATTCCTTATTTCACAATTTAGGTTCCTGTAACTTTTTCAAACATAGTTGAAAATAGCATAATCAGAATCCTTAAATTTTTCTGATACTTTTTCATATATAATTTATTTTCATTGGAGTTACAGATTAATTTCTATGATTTTTGCAATTTTTAGCAATTTCCTGAATTAGTTTTAAACTGGAAATTCCATTTAATGCATCAGGCTGACATCAGGAGGTCAGCCGACCTGTTCAGGTCAAACCTGATAGGGGGGCCCCACTGGTCAGCCTCTCTTGGACTAATCCCGCGCCGACCAGCCCTAACTGAGGTTTGACTTGGCCTTGGGCTCACTTGTCAGCGAGTGATTAAGTCACTAATCGGCTGGGTTAGCTTGCCACGTCGACCTCCACCGGCGGCAAGGTCGTCCTCGCCGGCGGGGAGCCTCCGGCGACCACCAGCACGGCGGAGGGGCTCGGAAACGGCGCACAGGGGGCCAAATGCTGCGCGGAGAGCACCAGAGGAACGGCACGTCTCCCGCAGCTTCATTTCTGCGCCTAGCCGGGGCTGATCTGGCCGGAGATGACGCCGGCGACGAGCTTGGCGGCGGCCAAGGCTCGGGCGTCATCGGGGTCTTTGAATCAGAGGGATCTACACTCGGTTCTTAGCTGCTACGGCATATACGCGTCGTCCTGGATCTGTTGGTGCCCTCGGAACGACGAGCTAGACATCGGAGAGCTACCGGCGACGAGCGGCAGCGGCGGTCCTCGTCGGGCTCCGGTGAAACTAGGGCTAGAGGAGGGGATCGACGGGGAAAACTTAGGGGAAACGACCGCATGCTCACAGGGAGTGCAGAGCAGAGCTTAGACGGCTCGGGGAAGGCCTGGGGGCGACGAATCGACGGGAGAGGTTAGGCGCCCGGAGGAGGAAGACGACGGCGTTGCGGGCGTTGCAGGGCTCGAGGAGGCTTCGGCTTCTGCAGAGACGACCAGGGCGACGAGGCGGAGCTAATGGCGTGCTCTGGGAGGGGATCCTATGGCCAGGGGCACGGGCAGCTCGAGCTCGAGCTCGGCTCTAATGGCGGCAGCAGGGAGAAGGAGGGGATCCGGGTGGAGGGGAAGAACTGAGGCGGGGAATGGATAGGGGAAGCTCTGGGGAGCTTATCCCCGTCGTCGCCAGCGCGAACCGGCGGCCAGGCAGGCACACAGGTGCGTAGCCGCGCCGGAGGAGGCGGCGGCCACCTCCTGCTGCCTACTGGCGCGAGGGAGGGGACGAGCGAGGAGATGGGCCGGGCCAGGCTTGGGCGACAGGTAAGCTTTTTCCTATTTTCTCTGCTTTTTGTTTTTCTGTTTTGCTATTTATTGCTTTGCTAATTAATTCAGCTCCAAAACAAAAGTAAAAACTATTTTAGACCTCCTGAAATATTTGTTATAATATCCGCACTCATTTCCAAGATTTTCAACATTTTTGGAAAATTATAGTTTCTGATTTCAATTTTTAAATTTGAAACCAGTAGCTTTTGCATTTATTTAAAATGCTTAAAGTGTCAAGAAAATAGTTTTCTCCAATGCTCATTTACTTTCATGATTTATCAGAAAGTTTGAACATTTCTTGAGGCCATTTTGGGTTCATTGATTTTGAACTAGTTGAAATTTCCTTTAATTGAAATGGTGGCTAGGGTTTTGAGTTTTTCCTTTGCCACTTTGTTGTTTTTGTTGAAACTTCTTAGATGCAAATGCAAAGAAGACATGAGCACAATGCTATCTTGCTTAAGGGTTAGGGATGTGACATCGCCTATGAAGGGTACACAACGCTTTGACATCAAAGGCAAGCTGGCGCCTCGTTTCGTGGGTCCTTTCAGAGTTGTTGGCAAGAGAGGCGACCTTGCGTACCAGCTCGCGCTCCCGTCAAACTTTGCAAATGTGCATGACGTGTTCCATGTCTCTCAGCTCCGGAGATGCTTCAAGACTCCCGAGCACACTGTTCATCTTCAAGACATCGACCTTCAACCCAACCTATTGCGGTTCTCGAGGCGACTCAGCGCAAGACCCGTAACAAGACTGTCAAATTTCTCAAGGTGCAGTGGTCTGATGTCAACTGTTCTTCCCCTTGCAACGGCACCAGAAGAATGCTGCTAGCACTCTCCGGCAATCGAAACTAGAAGAATGTTGTTGACGGCCCACCAGCGCGTGGGATCGTAGCAGTTTTCGAGGATAGAGTATTCGACCCAAATTTGTTGGTACGCTTATAGGAGGTGAGAAGATACTCTCAAGTATTAGCAGCTGAATATGTCAGATTCAACCACACCTGAAAGATTAGTATCTACAAGCAAAGTAGTATGATAACAACGGTGTCAGAAACGATCTGTTGACACGGCAGACTATTTCTAACGATTGTATCAATGGCGCCAAGTTGCCTCGTTGACGGAAATTGTCAGTTCCCGTCACCGACCAGCGATCAAGATTGTAACAGGTAGCAGTAGTGTAACGAGCAATACCAGTGGCAAGGAACAACAGTAGTGACAGCAGTAGCAAGTAGCAACAGTAGCAAGCGACAGCAGTAGCAACAGTAGTAGCAAGAGTAGCAGCAGAGCAAGAGAAGTAACAGCAGCAGCAACAATTGGACAAACTTGTAGGCAATGGGTCGGTGATTTGTTTGGATGATATTCATCATGCAACAGTTATAACATGGAGAGATATGTGGCTAGCTCCCGTTCGTCAATGTGATGTAGGCATGCATTCCGTGTGTCCTCATGCGTGCTTAGGGAAAAGAACTTGTATGACATCTATTGTCCATCCCTCCCGTGGCAGCGGGGTCCAAAAGGAAACTACGGGATATTAAGGTTGTCCTTTTAATAAAGAACTGGACCAACGCATTAGCACTTGGTGAACACATCAACTCCTCAAATTATGGTCATCACCGGGAGTGGTTCCGGTTATTGTCACTCCGGGTTTGCCGGATCATAACACATAGTTGGTAACTACAACTTGCAAGATCAGATCTAAAACACAACTATATTGGTGACAACATAATAATTTCAGATCTGAAATCATGGCACTCAGGCCCTAGTGACAAGCATTAAGCATGGCAAAGTAGTAGCAACATCAATCTCAGAACATAGTGGATACTAGGGATCAATCCCCATCAAAACTAACTCGATTACGTGATAGATCTCATCCTACTCATCACCACCCAGCGAGCCTATGAATAGATTACTCACGAACGACGAAGAGCTTCATGGAATTGGAGAGCGAAGAAGGTTGATGATGATGATGCTGACGATTTCCCCTCTCCGGAGCCCAAGACGGACTCCAGATCTGCCCTCCAGATGAAGAACAGTTGGTGGCGGCGCCTCTGTATCGAAAACGCGACGAAAACTTCTCTTTTTTTTCTGGGACGAAAGGGAACTTATAGACCTGAGATTGGGGGCGGCAGAGCCGTGTGGGCCCCACAAGCCTGTCCACCACCACCACGAGGGTGGTGGCGGAGCCAGGGCTTGTGTCCCACTGGCCCACCCTCTCAGGTGTAACTTGGCGCAGATATTTTTCATATTTTCCAAAAATGCTCCCCGTAAATTTTCAGGACGTTTGGAGAACTTTGATTTCTGCACAAAAATAACACCAAGGCAATTCTGCTGAAAACAGCATCAGTCCAGGTTAGTTCCATTCAAATCATGCAAATTAGAGTCCAAAACAAGGGCACAAGAGTTTGGAAAAGTAGATACGATGGAGACGTATCAACTCCCCCAAGCTTAAAACCTTGCTTGTCCTTAAGCAACTCAGTTGACAAAGTGAGAGAGAAAGAAAAACTTTGACAAACTCTGTTTGATCTTGTTGTTGCAACTATGTCTAACTCATAACCAGAATTTCAGCAAGATCACAAGTTAACCACATAAGCAAATGACACAAAGGTCTCACCGTAAAGTAATGTCAATGGCATAATCAGCTAACGAGCAAATAATAATGAGTTTCAAATACCAACACTTCAATCAAAACAAGCATGAAGCAATATGAATAGGTGGTATCTCGCTAGCTCTTTCTGAGACCGCAAAACATAAATGCAGAGCACTTTCAAAGATCAAGGGCTGACTAAACATTGTAATTCATAGCAACGAAGATCGAGTCATAGTCATATTCAATATCAATCAAAAGCAAAGCATAAAAATGACAGAGGTATTCTTTAATTGGTGCTTATATAAGAGGAGGATGACTCAACAGGAAAATAAATAGACAGGCCCTTCGCAGAGGGAAGCATTGATTTGCAGAGGTGCGAGAGCTCAAGCTTTGAAAACAGAGATAATAATTTTGGGTGGCATGCTTTCATTGTCAACGCAATGACCAAGAGTTCTCAATATCTTCCATGCTACTCATGCTATAGGCGGTACCCAAACAGAAAAGTAAAGTTTTAACTCCCCCACCACCAGTCAATCACACTCCACGGCTAGCCAAATCCTCGGGTACCGTCCATACTAACATCAATCCAGGGGAGTCTTGTTTTACAGTTATGTTTTCGATTTAAGCGTGGAACTGGGCATTCCAATTACCGGCCCCTTTCTCGTGAATGACAGTGAATAAACACATGTCGAGGATAACACTCCTAGCATGGAAGATACCAATAGCCCTCTGTCACCACATGAGCGGTTCGGGCATGCAAAACAGATTATTTCTTGAAGGTTTAGAGAATGGCACATGCAAATTTACTTGGAACGGTAGGTAGATACCGTAAATAGGTAGGTATGGTGGACTCTCATGGAATAAATTTTGGGTTTATGGGAGTGGATGCACAAGCAGTATTCCGCTTAGTACAAGTGAAGGCTAGCAAAAGACTGGAAAGCAACCAACTAGAGAGCGACAACAGTCATCAAGATGCAATGAGTTTCACTAACATTAAATGCAAGCATGAACATGATACAAATCACCATGAACACGAACATCATAGAGGCTATGTTGATTTTGTTTCAACTACATGCATGAACATGCGCCAAGTCAAGCCACTTGAAACATTCAAAGGAGAATACCATCCTATCATACTACATCATAGTCATCTCAAAATATATGTCGGCAATCAAGACATACCATTATAAGCTCTCAGCTAAATAAGCATGGCATCAGAAACTATGATCTCTAAGTTGTCATTGCAAACATGGTTCTCTCACAACAAAGCTAAATCTGGGTCGACAAGCTAGTTATATTTACAAAAACAAAATAGATAGAGTTCATACCAGCTTTTCAGTCTCGGTCACTTCATCATATATCATCATTATTGCCTTTCACTTGCACGATCGAACGATGTGAACAATAATAAGAGTGCTCGTGCATTGGACTAAGCTGAATTTGCAGGCAAACACAAAGGAGAAGACAAAGTAATATGGCTCTTTGAAATCTAAACAGGTATGCATGCAAGAACCAATAAACATTGTAACCAATATCTTCTACCTTGACAGAAAGAAAAAGAAAGCTCTTTACACGAGAAAGCTCGCAACAAGCAAAAGAAGAAAGAAAAATCTTTTTCGGTTTTCTCAAAAGGACACAAAACAAGAAAACAAGAAAACAAAAATAAACTAGCATGGATAATACAGTGGCAAAGTGTAAACACCGGCTAACAAAGGGAAAGCATAAGCATGAATGTAAAGTCGGTGAGAACACGTACCCCCCGAAGCTTAGGCTTTTGGCCTAGCTTGGTCTACTCCCATGGTGGGAAATAACCAGCTTCTGGATACTCCGGAGTAGACTGTGGATGCCACTGTTGTGTGAGCTCCTCTGGCTCCTACTGATAAACTGGTGTCTGGTACTCGACTGGCGGCTCGGGTACGGGCGCTTGTGGTTGGGTCAAGCCCCAATATGCATAGATGTCCGCGGGCATAATAGTGTACCTGCCTGCATGAAGATCAAACAAAGAAGGAGCGGGCAAAGTAATAGTCTCTCGAGTACCCTGACTAAACACGAGGTTATAAATCATCCATCTACTAGCATCTCTATCCAGAATATCATGGCGAACCATGCTGTCATAATCCATATATTTCTCTCGGAGAAGCATCTCTCCTTCCTCTCCCAGTCTAATGGGTGTATCAAAGTGTCTGGCAAGACGGGTAGCATAGATACCTCCATAGACAACACCTTTAGAACGGTTGAGGTTCAACTGTTGAGCTACTATAGCGCCCAAGCTATAAGTCTTATCGTTATAAAGGCCTTCGCGCAAAACCGCAAGGTCTGCAGAACTCAGTGATCCAGCCTCCCCACGGCCAATCAAACATTTTCCCAGAAATAGTGAGAAGTACCGAAGCACAGGAAAATGTATGCTAGCAATTCTAGCGCAAGACACTCCTCTATCCTCTCCAACAACAATAGAACCAATGAAATACTCCAAGTCCCGTGGACGAGGGTCACGGATATCCCCAACATAAGGTAATTTGCATACATTGCAAAAATCCTACAGCGTCATGCACTGGGGGACATCATATGTCATGAACTCAACCATGGGAAGATTCTTCCTCGGATAAAAGTTGAAGCTTTGAACGAAAATATTGGTGAGGAGGAGGTATTGTGAGCACTTATCTGCAACGAACGCAGTAAGACCTGCGTTCTCCACCAAGTAATAAAAGTCTTGATAAAGTCCGGCGGCGTGCAAAAATTCATCACTTGGCCACTCGCACGCTCGAACTTCTGTGACTCGAGGGACTACGTACTTGGGGTGGTTCTTCTCATCCTCCTTGGGGTTACGGCTTGAAGAGCCTCTCAAGAACCTCCTCATCTTTTCCTTTTTCTAGCTCTGAAAAATTCTGAAATTTTTAGAGACTTCGAAAGAAAAGTGAATAAAGATTAATCCAACTTGTAGCAACTACTCCTACTAGTGCCTAGAGACCGTATCATGTGCTAAAACTACTTGGGACCAGCTAAAATCAACCTTTCTAGCTCAAGAACAGGGTCACCAAGGTAGCAAGAATACGCGAAGGATAAAGCACTAGAGAAAAAACTAATTGGACCAATGGAGGAGTCACTTACCAAGGAGTAATTTCCCCAAAACGGTTCGGAGAAGGGTGCTTTGAGCAAGGAGATCGAAAATCACAGCCAAATGAGCAAGAACACGGGTTTGAGCTGCGAAACAAATTTTTTCTGGAGGTGGAAGAAGAGGTTGGGAGCCGGAATGAGTGGAAGGGGTCCCTGTGGGCCCCACAAGCTTGCACTCCGCCACTAGGGGGGTGGGTGGCGGTGGCAGGGCTTGTGGCCCACTGGTCAGGCCCCCCAGGCCAACTCTCAGGCCCAGTAATTTTCAAAAATTCCAGAAAAAATCATACTAGACTTTCAGGACCATCGGAGAACTTTTATTTTCGAGGTATTTTTCTCCGGGACGCTAAAACAGAAAACAGGAAAAGCTAAACTAATTCTATCATTTTTTTTCTAAGCAAAAGAAAATGAAAGCTTAAAACAGAGGTATGTGACCCTTTGATTCATACGTTTCATGGTCATCGAAAGAAATCCGTCAATGGGGTTGATCATGTCCTTATGACAAACCTTCTCGAATCGCAAGAGAGAACGGAGAATTTTCGAATAGCCACTAAGTCACCTCAATGGGGATATGTATCTCCCCAACAAGCAAATCATACTTCATCTTGACACGAGGAATAGGGCATTCAAAGCTCCCAATAAGAATCGATGAAGTCTTTTCGATAGCATTGATGCAATGCACTTGATATCGTTTCTTCGGAAAGTGCACTGTGTGCTCATTACCGTTGACATGGAAAGTGACATTGCCTTTGTTGCAATCTATAACAGCCCCTGTAGTGTTTAAAAAGGGTCTTCCGAGGATGACAGCCATGTCATCGTCCTCGGGAATATCCAAGATAACAAAGTCTGTTAAGATAGTGGTGTTAGCAACCACAACAGGCACATCCTCGCAAATGCCGATAGGGAAAACAGTTGATTTGTCGACCATTTGCAGAGAAATTTTAGTGGGTGTCAACTTATCCAACTCAAGTCTACGATAAAGAGAGAGCGGCATAACACTAACACCGGCTCCAAGGTCACATAAGGCAGTTCTTACGTAGTTTCCTTTAATGGAGCAAGGTATAGTGGGCACTCCGGGATCACCAAGTTTCTTAGGAGTTCCACCTTTGAAAGTGTAGTTGGCAAGCATGGTGGAGATCTCAAGATCTCGTATCTTCCGTTTATTAGTCACGATATCTTTCATGTACTTGGCATACGGAGACATCTTGAGCATATCAGTTAACCGCATCTGCAGAAAGATGGGTCTTATCATCTCAACGAGGCGCTCAAAATCCTCATCATCCTTTTTCTTGGATGGCTTAGGAGGAAAGGGCATAGGTCTCTGAACCCATGGCTCCCTTTCTTTACCATGCTTCCTAGCAGTGAAGTCATTCTTATCATATTTCTTAGGTTGTGGGTTATCAGGATTAACCAAAGGTTCAATCTCCACATTCTCATCATTGCTAGGCTGAGCATTATTATGAACATCACTGTCCAGATTGTCACGAGGTTCTTGTTCATCACCAGATTGTGTTTCTGCATCGGACGCAGAAATATCATTAGGTTCTGCAGGTGTGACAGTATTTGGTGAACTAGCATGTAGGTTTCTATCATCCTTCTTCTTCTCCTTAGGATGACTGGGTGTATCCGCATATATTCCTTGAGAATCTTGGTCAATTCTCTTTGGATGACCTTCAGGATACAAAGGTTCCTGAGTCATTTTGCCTCCTCTAGTAATGAATCTGACAGAGTTTTCATTTAATTCATTGAGCAAGTCATTCTGAGCTTTAAGTACTTGTTCTACCTAAGTAGTAATCATAGAGGCATGTTTACTCAGAAGCTTCAGATCATTGACGTTTCTGTCTACACAAGCACTTAAATGGCTAAGCATACGAGTACTTTGTTCCAAATGTCTGCTAACGTAATCACTGAAACTCTGTTGTTTGGCAACAAAGTTGTCAAATTCATCAAAGCATAGGCTAGCGGGTTTGTCAAAAGGAATATCACTCTCATCAAACCTACGCAGAGAATTCACTTCTACTACCTGTATCGGGTTATCGAGACCATGGATCTCTTCGATAGGTGGTAGATTTTTGACATCTTCAGATCTAATGCCTTTCTCTTGCATAGATTTCTTGGCTTCTTGCATATCTTCGGGACTGAGGAATAGAATACCTCTTTTCTTCGGAGTTCGCTTAGGAGGTGGTTCGGGAATAGTCCAAGCATTATCATTGATCAGGATGTTATTCAGTAGGGTCTCAGCTTGTTCGATAGTTCGTTCCCTAAAACACAACCGGCACAACTATCTAGGTGGTCTCTAGAGGCATCGGTAAGTCCGTTATAGAGGATATCAAGTATCTCGTTCTTCTTAAGAGGGTGATCAGGCAAAGCATTCTGTAGCTGGACGAGCCTCCCCCAAGCTTGTGGAAGACTCTCTTCTTGGAATTGAGCGAAGTTGTATATTTCCTGCAAGGCAGCTTGCTTCTTCTGGGCAGGGAAATATTTCTCATAGAAGTAATAGACCATCTCCTGGGGACTACTCACACATCCAGGAGCAAGAGAGGTGAACCAGGCTTTAGCGTCATCCTTTAGAGAGAAAGGAAACAACTTAAGGATATAGTAGTGGCGGATCTTCTCCTCATTAGTGAAAAGGGTGGCTATATCGTGTAGTTTGGCAAGATGGGCTACGACCGTCTCAGACTCATAACCGTGAAAAGGATCAGATTCGACTAGAGAGATTATCTCAGGATCGACAGAGAATTCATAATCCTTATCGGTGATAAAGATAGGTGAAGTGGCAAACTTCGGGTTGTATTTCATCTTAGCTTTTAGAGATTTTTACTTCCACTTGACAAGTAATTTCTCAGCATCATAGGCATCCTTACACGCAAGAAAATCCTCAGCTATCTCTCCCTCCATAATGTAACCCTCAGGTATATCAGGCAATTCATATCTAGGAAAGCTAGGTCTAGCAGGAGCAAAAGCAGGTTCCATCTCAATAGTATCAGCATTTTCAGAAGCATCACGAGCATTGGCAGTAACTCTAGCAATATGAGCATCAAGGAACACCCCTAGTGGAACATCAGGAAAACTAGTATCTCTAGCAGTATCAAGCATAGCATCATCAGGAAAAATAGCATCTCTAGCATCATCAGGCAAAGCAGTATCAGGCATAGCATCTCTAGCAGTATCAAGCATAGTATCATCAGGCATAGCATCTCTAGCAGTATCAAGCATAGCATCATCAGGCATAGTATCAAGCATAGCATCTCTAGCAGTAGCATCATAAGCATCATCAAGCACAGGCGACATATCAAGATTTCTAGCAGGAGGTGATGTCGCAAACTTACTCATAACTGAAGGTGAATCAAGTGCAGAGCTAGATGGCAACTCCTTACCTCCCCTCGTAGTTGAGGGCAAGACTTTGGTTTTTGGATCCTTCAGATTCTTCATAGTGATCAGCAGATATAAATCCCAAGTGACTCAGAGAATATAGCAATACCTCCCCGGCAACGGCGCCAGAAAAATGCTTGATGTCAACTGTTCTTCCCCTTGCAACGGCACCAGAAGAATGCTGCTAGCACTCTCCGGCAATCGAAACTAGAAGAATGTTGTTGACGGCCCACCAGCGCGTGGGATCGTAGCCGTTTTCGAGTGTAGAGTATTCGACCCAAATTTGTTGTTATGCCTATAGGAGGTGAGAGGATACTCTCAAGTATTAGCAGCTGAATATGTCAGATTCAACCACACCTGAAAGATTATTATCTACAAGCAAAGTAGTAACAGCAAAGTAGTATGATAACAACGGTGTCAGAAACGATCTGTTGACACGGCAGACTATTTCTAACGATTGTATCAATGGCGCCAAGTTGCCTCGTTGACGGAAATTGTCAGTTCCCGTCAACGACCAGCGATCAAGATTGTAATAGGTAGCAGCAGTGTAATGAGCAATAGCAGTGGCAAGGAACAGCAGTAGTGACAACAGTAGCAAGTAGCAACAGTAGCAAGCGACAGTAGTAGCAACAGTAGCAGCAGAGCAAGACAAGTAACAGCAGCAGCAACAGTAGGACAAACTCGCAGGCAATGGGTTGTTGATTTGTTTGGATGATATTCATCATGCAACAGTTATAACACGGAGAGATATGTGGCTAGCTCCCGTTCGTCAATGTGATGTAGGCATGCATTCCGTGTGTCGTCATACATGCTTAGGGAAAAGAACTTGTATGACATCTATTGTCCATCCCTCCCGTGGCAGTGGGGTCCAAAAGGAAACTAAGGGATATTAAGGTTCTCCTTTTAATAAAGAACGGGACCAAGGCATTAGCACTTGGTGAACACATGAACTCCTCAAACTATGGTCATCACCGGGAGTGGTTCAGGTTATTGTCACTCCGGGGTTGCCGGATCATAACACATAGTAGGTAACTACAACTTGCAAGATCGGATCTAAAACACACATATATTGGTGACAACATAATAATTTCAGATCTGAAATCATGGCACTCGAGCCCTAGTGACAAGCATTAAGCATGGCAAAGTAGTAGCAACATCAATCTCACAACATAGTGGATACTAGGGATCAATCCCCATCAAAACTAACTCGATTACATGATAGATCTCATCCTACTCATCACTGCCTAGCGAGCGTACAAATAGATTACTCACGAACGACGAAGAGCTTCATGGAATTGGAGAGGGAAGAAGGTTGATGATGACGATGGCGACGATTTCCCTTCTCCGGAGCCCAAGACGGACTCCAGATCTGCCCTCCAGATGAAGAACAGGTGGTGGCGGCACCTCCGTATCGTAAACGCGACGAAAACTTCTCTTTTTATTTTTTCTCGGACGAAAGGGGACTTATAGACCTGAGATTGGGGGCGGCAGAGCCGTGTGGGCCCCACAAGCCTGCCCACCGCCACCAGGGGGTGGTGGCGAAGCCACGGCTTGTGGCCCACTGGCCCACCCCCTCAGGTGGAACTTGGCGCAGATATTTTTCATATTTTCCAAAAATGCTCCCCGTAAATTTTCAGGACGTTTGGAGAACTTTGATTTCTGCACAAAAATAACACCAAGGCAATTCTGCTGAAAACAGCGTCACTCCAGGTTAGTTCCATTCAAATCATGCAAATTAGAGTCCAAAACAAGGGCAAAAGAGTTTGGAGAAGTAGATACGATGGAGACGTATCATGGTCACACCATTCCGATAAAGAGGCCACTTGGAACGCGGGGATCACCTCCGTTCTGAATTCCCAGAGTTCTTTCAGTCCTAGATCTCGGGACGAGATCTTTTTGTAGTGTGGGAGAGTTTGTAATGGCCCAGAGTGTAACTTGCCTTATTTGGAACATTCTGTATGTGGGTCCATCTTGTCATTGCCATGGGAGATCAATGCATGTTTTATTTCATGTGATGCTTACCTTGTCATGTTTCCTTTTGCATGCATGCATCCATTCCATTCATCCATGCCTCTTTGTATTTGTTGTTCTTGTGATCCATGTATGTGGTGTGTCATGTGATGATGTGATGATGATATGTGAAGTGATGTGGGTGTTGTTTGGAAGTAGGAAGCATCTATGTTAGTTTGCAACAGGTTTTAAAAAAACTCCCCCTTCTCTATTTATCTTAAGCACTAGTTTCTCTTGCTCCATCCTTGATTCAAAAATGTCCATATTTCTAAGTGTTTTGTGATGGATGTAATGCTAGGTTTATAGTGTTTTGATACTTTGATTGAGTGGTGCAAATATTCACAAAACAGTGTGATTATTTCTGTTTTGTAAATATTTAGATGCTCCAAAAATTCCTTTTATATTTTATTCAAATATTTTTATTATATTTTTTGGTGCCATAGTTTTTCCCTGGGAGCATATTTTTTCTGGTGTTGTTCTAAATAGAAAAACCCACGGGGTTTTCTCTCTTACCTGTCGCCAGCATGGGCCTGCTTCCCCCTCCCGAGGCCCATCTCTCCCTCTCTGTTATCCCCAGCGTCAGCCCACCGCGCGCTCCACCTCCTTCCTCCTGACGGCGTCTTCCCCGCGCATGCTTTCCGTCAGAAGCTTCAGAAGGAGAGAGCAAGAGAGATTGACGGCGTGCGTCCCATCCGCGGCCCTTATGTCCTCGGCGTGCGTGCCCTCTTGCCTAGGGTTCCGCATCCCCCCTCCTAGCGCCGCCACTTCCCCTCCATCTCTTTCTCCCTTCCCCAAGGTAAGATCTGTAGGAGGGTAGCAGTAGAGCACCGCCGTCGTTCATCGCGCGTCCCTCGCCTCCAGCGTCGGCAAGCATGTCCGAGAGCTCGGGGGAAGTCCCCGCGTTCCATTCCCGTTGTCGTTGAGGTTGGGGTGCGACTGCACCGACGGGTAGGACCTCGCCTCCAACGTGTTCCCGACGGTCCCGTACCCCTGCTTCGGTTCTACATCAGATCGGCTTCAGTTCATCTTCAGGCTTCTCCCTCCGATCAGGACCCTCTCTACTCCTTCCCCTCGGTAAGCCTCGCTGCTTCCTCCCTTCCCCCTCTTTAGATGCGGCCTAGGGATCGTTGCCGTGCCTCTGATCGGAGATGAGTACGGCAGAGTATGTGTTGTGATGTGTTGTGAGTGTGTGCCTGGGCTCGTTCGATGCTCAGGGCAGGGCCTTCCAACAGAGCGGGAGTGGTAGTTGTAGATGATTCCCGCTGGCGCAGTAGTAGAGGTAGGAGGGCATGCTCCGGTCAGTGTCACTGTCGGCGTCTCTATGCAAGGCAGAGCACAGCGGCCCTTGCGTAGGTTACCTAGTAGGATACCCCCTGTTAGGCCAAGATCCACACAACAGCAGAGTGGCAGCAGGCGATTTTGTTGTTCGGCACGTCGTGGGTTCGAGTCCCGCATCGCCCCCCTTTTTGCTATTTATCTCTCGGGCACAGTAGCGCATAGGGAACAGCTTACCCTGTTCCCTTCCTTAGCTCTATCGAGTACCTAGTCAGTAGCGCAGTGGTGATGGCTCTGTGAGTTATGCCAGCAGGTTTGGGGTTCGAATTCCCCAAGCCCCTTTTATGTTTTTGTCATTTTCCTTTCTTTTTCTGATTCTTATTGCTTGTAGTTGGTTGATGTAGCTTGCTTGGGCATGTCTAAATTTTGCCTAGGGACATAAACCAGTAGGTTTCATTATGTTTTAGTTAGTAGCACTTGATGTTATCCATGTGATGTGCAAGTGCATGTGTGAGCTAGCTCATGTATGTGTGTGTGTTTATGAGTGTGTGATGCACTAGGGTAGTGTGTATTGTGGTGTGTTACCCATGTGCATGAGTGTTGAGCTCATACACCAGGTTGTGCAAGTGTGTGAGTGTGTGCGTGTGGGGGTTTCCCCCTCCACATCTTTGTGTGTAGTGTAGGTGATCATATGTGTGTGTGTGTGTGTGTGTGCATGTGTGTGGTGACACCCACATGCCAAGGCATGGCATAGCCTTAGTGAGCACATGTCCAAGCTTGTATGTGTAGGTGTAGGAATGCATGATGTGAGTGTAAGTAGTGTGTGTGTTTTAACTAGCATGTGTAGGTGCTTGATATATGTCTGTGTGTGGTGGTGTGCTAAGGCACATGAACATGAGGTCTACCCCTCATGTGCACCAATGGTGTGATGAGAGTGTGCAAGTTCATGTGTAGGTAATGATCTAGTGAGAACACATGTGATATAGCACTATTCACCTCTTTGTGATTCCATCTATATTTTCTTCTTAACTTTGTGCCCATTTGTTATATGCGAGTACCTATGTATTATATATGTTTTTTGGGTAGAATCATCCCAGGAATCCAATGGTGGAATCAGATTCCACTTTGGAACACTTTCTGGGAATGTCATATTACTATTTTGTTTAATGTTTAGAGCTTGGATCCATGTGATGTGATGAGCCCGAGAGGTTGATTCCTTGTTCAGGCAGTAGAGGGTGAACCCCTCTACAGCATGGTGGTTTTGTTTCATGCTTAGGAGTTTATATGTGCAAATTGTGCTTAGTCAAAGTAGGCATGTGGCTGAAATTTCAGCTTAGTGAAAATCTGTGATTTTCACCAAGTCTGAGAAACTGCTCATATTTTCTTCCCTTGTAGTTGTGATTGCAAAAGTTCACGTGTTGGTAATCAGCCCTTGCAATCAACTGGAAAGTTGTAGCTTTTATGTTTGTCTAGCTCTCTGACAATTGTCATTCCATTTGGCTTCCTGTAGATATTGTTTTGGCTGCTGTCAAAATGCTTCAGAGCATAAACAGCTAGTGAGAATCTGAGAATTCCACTAAGTCCCTAAAAACTTATAATTTTGGCCAAGTTAGCAGTTGTAGAACTTTCTGTGTGAAACTTCTTTGTATTATCTTTTTTCTCATGCTTGTAGAGGTTCTGAATAGCTCCTGCCACATATCTTATTTGGCACATTTGGGTGGTTGTAGGTGCTTTGCATGTAGCTCTCAAACTGCTATGATGTTGTTTAGAATAGAATGTATAGTTTTGATGTTTTGATGCTTGTGAGTGCATAGTTGATGGTGTGGTGAGCTTCCTTGCACCACCCATCCATACTTGTTTGTTTTGTGATTTGGCAACCTGGGAATACCAGAAGTATGTCATTGGAGTGTGTTGTGATGGATTTGATCTGTAGGACTCCATTTCTTGTTTCGTTGTTTCCGGTTGATCCATAGCTCCGATCGTAACGTTCTTTATATGTTTTTGCATCGTTTTCGCGTGATGCATCTGTTCATGTCATCTTCATGCATGTCAAGATAGCTTAGGTTGAAGTTCTGTCCAGGAGTTTGTATTTTCTTCTCATGCATGTGCAACTGACTAGAATGGAGATGCATGTTCATTCTCATCTCATGCATCAGGTGTTTGTTGCATCATGGGGTGTGGTTGTTCATTGGATGCTATCTTTATGTTGGGTAGCACCGGGATCGGAGAGCGAGTACGTGGATCCGGGAGAGTACGTGCAGGACGAACAAGAGCAGTTCCAAGCTGAAGACATCATAGGCAAGATGACATGACCTTGATACCATGTCTAGACTTGTTATGCTTAGATTCACGTTTCCTTCGTCATATGCTCGCTGCCTACCACTGAAATAATTGCCTCCTGATATTGCCATGAAACCCAAACACTTTCCCCTCCTAGCAAATATTGAATGGCCAAGTGGGCTTGCGCAGCTACTAATGTTAGCGTTGCTAGTTGCAGGTGCAATTGTCTCATGTGATAACATGAGTTTGATATCAATCTGTTATTTAATTAATGCACCTATATAGTTGGTAAATAACGGAAGGCCTAGCCTTTTGCCGGATGTTTTGTTCCGTTATTGCCGCCGTAGTTTCTGGCTACCGGTGTTTGATTCCATAACTGTTCGCTCCTAACACGTTCGGGGTTGTTATGGGGACCCCCTTGATAAATCGTGTAGTGTTAAGACTTGTCCGGCAGGACCCAACAATGGTTTTAAACTGCTAATCACTTACTCATAATCTGTAGAGGGAATAGATACCCTGAGGAATTAATCAACAACCCGGGCCAGTGCTCCTCATGAGTGTTGGTCCAAAATGGACAGACTGCGAGGCCACCACAGGGAAACTTGAGGTTTGGCTCCTATAGGCTTTTCCATCCGTCATGTCCTGAGACTAAGATACGGGGCTCTTATCGGGGTCGTCGACACGACGGGAGGCCCTGCTAGATTTGTCTTACCTTAGCGATATATCTTGCGTATAGGAATCCCGGTGAAGCTTTGGTTCTCCCCAGAGTTGAGTTTTCCTCTAAGGAATCTGACGAGATCACGAGATTCGTGATAGAGGATTACTTTGCGGCCCGAGACCGTTTGTGATGGACTATTTGGAGCACCCCTGCAGGGTTTAATCTTTTGGAAAGTCATGCCCGCGGTTATGTGGCAACTTGGAATATTTGTTAACATCCGGTTCTAGATAACTTGAACTAATTCTAATAAAATTGCCAACCGTGTGTAACCGTGATTGTCCCCTTCGAAGACCTCTCTTCGGTCGGGAACACGGCGAGGTTACGATTGACGTAAGTAGGTGTTCAGGATCACTTAATGATCAGCTAGTCCTCGCCCGCTAGCATAGACCACATCAATAACTTGTTCTACGTAAGTTAGCCACCATAAAGCTTAGGATGCTGCAACCTAAACACTGAACCTTCCTTACCTAATAACTTGACTAGTTCTCGCACCAAGGTCATAGATTGTTGAGTCCCCGTGGCTCACAGATTACTTCAACACCCCAACAGGTACAGGTACGCCCGACACAGGTGATCCCGAGGGCACACAGCTGGCGTGGCAGTACAATGAGGAGAACGACCGCCTGTACATGAACTATCCAGAAGACGGAGGTGTGGTCGTGATCGTGTGCAAGCATGCAGGGTAGCATAGGCTTTTCTCATGTTATGTAGTCCGTAGCGGAACTACCTTGTCTGAATAATGTCTGATGTATCTCTGATATTATCTATGAGATGGCAAATGATTTCCTATTTGTCATTCGTTATTATGTATGTGCTATGTTATCGTGCTTGTAAAACGCTTAGATGCGCTTCTTTCCATTTTGTGGCCTCGTTCCCTAAATCGGAAAGGACCGCATCTTAGTCGTTACACTCTATAAAGGAGAAAAGGAGGATCTTATCAGCCGGAACACCAAGGAAGGCTATTCCATTCATAACCCCATCAAATGGGTTAGTATAGCTTAATTCCCCTTAATTCGTATTTTTATTTACATGGAACCTTGGCTGGCTGAATCCCTCAAACTTTTCTTAAACAAGAATGGATACGTGTGGTAGAGAAAATTAAATGCCCTCCTCCCTAGCTGGAAAACCACGACAAGGACGATGATCCAGGATTCCATGACGATCCGGATATGTGAGTTATCTTTGAGGATGGGTTATTTTTTCAGATGATCGCAAATGACTCTGAGGTTACCCTCATAGACGATTACCCTAGGATTCCTCCTTCTTCGACCAAGGGAAAAAGAAAACTTCTTCCCAGATAGGACGCCCGCTTACCACAGCGGCAACTCCTGTCACAACAGGTCGTCGCTCCATGCGTCGGACACCTATTAATCTAGAATCCGCCGAAACCGTGCCGAACACTAGCAGGTATTCCAAATGTAGAGCATCCATAGGGACCACTTCGACCGCTCCTCCTGCCAAGAGGTAACAATTTTACCACAACTATTACTTCTTCGATCAGAGGCAAGTATTTATTCCCGTTGACATGTTTCACACGAACCGAACACAACCACTCTTACCAATAGCGGGGAATAATGCAAAGGTCCGCCCTGAATGTCAGCCTGTTGGGGGTCACGATGAGGTTTCAGTTACCAACTCTGAAGTTGAGAGCGTAATGAACCATCTTCGCAGGAAAGAATCACTGCGTCATCCTGAATTTTCCGAAAACGAGTTTAATGCCTTGAGTTTGGTAGATGAGCACCTCCAAGCCGTTCGAGCAAGACTTGAGGGAGTCGCCAACCATATGTCAACAAGCCTTAAGGTATGTATTTTAAAAAAATTCCATTCTGTGCAAATCCCAATCCAATAGCCCTCGATCCTCGATTGGGCGGTATGACCGATCTGAGGGTCTAACCACAATTGTCGACATGCTTTTTTGGCTGCAAGGGACAAGAATAAGGAGTTGTCCGAGGAGATTGGGACGTACCGAACACAGTTGAAGGTTGCGAAGGCCGAACTAGAACAAGTGAATAGTTTCACAAGAGAAGCACATGGTGAGAATTTTATTTTTATCTCGATTCCATAGTTGCCCTATTATCTTTCTTAAACGAAAGTGTATTTTGTAGAAGTTGAATCTATAGATCAACTGCAAAAAGATCTGGAAGCGGCCAGAGAATCTCAAAGATACGCTGATTCTCAGAATGAGGCCCGTTGTAACTCAATATTCTGAAGCGTTGCTGTAAATAAAAAACTCAAGGCAGAAAAACAAGAACATATCAGCCAAATTGAGAGTTTAAAGACTCAACTGTCACACCCCACCAAAGTGAACAAGAGACTGAAGGGTGGAATGTTCAGTAAGTAGTATGCCGAACTCATAAATATACGAATATATGGTCTGAAATTGAGAGATATTCCACTCATCTTTATAGCACTCGTGACTGGGTGGCCCAAACAAGAGGCCAACTGACTTGCTGGCGACCTTCTAAAGGAATTTTCCATAGTTTATGAATGAGGGCGAAAGGCGATGAAGAGCATGTTGAAGGCATTTTGACCGGCCAAGAAGCCTCCAAAAGGGATGGCCGAACTGGCGGAGCGCGCTAAAGGAGATCGGTGCCGATTCGGTTTGTGGAAAACATCGGCTTGCCAGGAGAGTGCTCGGGAGGCATGGGCAATGGTGAAGACGAGGTTCACTAAGCTTGTACCTGAAGAACTGTCACGAGTCAGTCTGATGGGGCCCAACGGTCAAGAGGTGCCTCTTCACTTAGTTTATGATCAAGTGATACCCGCGCACGCTTGTCGCAACAAGATTGTCGCCTGGATGTAATAATAGACAACCTAGACTAGTAGCCAGATGTGTGATTTTATGTAACTAAGTATTTATCTCACTTTGTTCTCCATCCGATGTGTTAATATTGTCGTAACCAACCATCCACTTCTGGCTCCCTTGATAGAAATCAGGAGGTGTTCCATACTATGTCACCTATAAAATAGACAAACAGTTCGGCGAACCAGGCAATCCGTCCATACGGTGCTAACAAATAGACAATTATCATGGATTTATGTTATATTACTTTTGTGTAGTAAGAAACATCTTCCCAAGAAAATAGTTCCTTTATGGGTTCCTTTACTTGGGTTTTGAAATATCTGCTGTATGCGGATCAAGTGTTTGCTTGGGAAATTCAACCCTTGGTGATGACCACCTAATTATTGTCACCTTCCTTGTCCCGGACGAATTTGTCATTAAGAACCCTAGCTTTTGGCTTCACCCATTTGAGGTACGTATACGGATTACCCGGTCGTAATAATCACAGAAGTTCTCCCTTTATCCTCTAGCCGAACAATCGGGAACGTAGAGTACAAACACAAGAGCGAGGCAACCCAGCATGGCAAAATCTTAATTCAAATTTAGTGCATATAGACGCTTAAGTATAGGAAGAATAGATGCATCATGAAAGAGATGCACAAATGTATTGTTATCGGCTTTAGAAAGCCCCTAGGTGTCTATGGAAAATACATGTTCATCGACACTGTTCGATTTATCCAACGTAAGCTGGGATATGTTAATCTGGTTGAAAAAGGAAAAAGGATATATAAAAAATTGAAAAGATAACAAGGGAATAAATCGGCATAACTACACAGTTGTATGACGCGTTGCGGAGATGATAAGCCCCTCCTATAAGCACATAGTCGATGATGAAAGGGCCCTCCCATTTAAGTGCAAGTTTATTTTTTTTCTCTCAGGGAACGCAACACAAGCTCGCCCGAACTTCCCTGCTTTGATAGCGCCGAGCCTGTTGTTGATAGAAGGTAGAATGTGTTAGAGCTGTATGCGCTCGTCTTCCAGTGCATCCAAGTCATCCTACCGAGCCAACTCGTCTTCTTTTTCCTCGTACATGAGCACTCTAGGTGCATCATGGATGATATCACACGGGAGGACTGCTTTCGCCCCATACACCATGAAGAATGGCATGTAACTCGTTGATCTATTTGGAGTGGTGCGTAAACCCAACAATACGAAGTCGAGCTCATTTACCCAATGGCAATCAGATTCTTTCAAAGATCAAACTAGACATGGCTTGATTCCACTCATGATGAGCCCATTAGCCCGTTTGACATGTCCATTTGTTTGCGGGTGATATACGGAGGCGTAGTCGAGCTTAATGCCCAAGTTCGCGCACTAGTCCTTGACTTCCTGGGTTGTGCAATAGGATATGTTGTCCGTTATTGTACTATGAGGGACGCCATAACAGTGAACCACATATGATATAAAATTCGTGACTGGTCCGGACTTGGCAGAGGTTACTAGTTTAGCTTCGATCCACTTAGTGAAGCTATCGACCATAACCGGTAAATATTTCTTTTTCTTGGATCCCCCTTTTAGAGGCCCAACCAAGTCCAGGCCCTAGATCGCAAACAGCCAAGTGATCGGTATTGTCCGAAGAGTTGTTGCAGGCATGTGGCTTTGATTTGCAAAAAATTAACGTACAACGCAATATTGGACGAGTGTATGAGCATCTGTTTGAGTTGTTGGCCACAAGAAGCCGTCTCGGAATGCCTTGCTTACCAGAGCTCTAATCGTTGTGTGGTGACCGCCCATACCTGCATGTATTTAACCCAAAAGTTGTTTACCTTCTTCTTCAGATATGCACCGCTGGAGAACTCCTGTAGTGCTTTTTCTATAGAGTTCCCCTTCATGAACCTTGTAAGACTTGGATCATCGAACTATCGGTCATCGGGAAGTTCCTGGCAAAGAAGATAAGCCACAAAGGGTTCGGTCCATGGCGCAATTATGGCCATAATTTTGTAAGCCGGGAGTGTTTCCTCCAGTGCAGAGCTGCCGATGATTTGATCATCTGGCTCAACTATAGGGGGGGTAACTTGTTCCTTTCCCATGGCTCCAATGTCTTTGTTTTCGTCCTGCCATATCACGAAAGGCTTGAAAAGTCATTCTATAAAGGTATTTTTAGGGACGGGGTCGCGCTTGGTGCCCATACGAGCAAGGACATCACGAGCCTGATTATTGTCTCTCGAGATATGGTGGAATTCAAGGCCTTCGAACTGAGCCGATATCTTGAGGACGGTGTTCCTATAAGCTGCCATCTTTGGATTTTTGGCGTCGAATTTGCCATTGATTTTAGATATAGCGAGGTTCAAATCCCCTCGTACCTCCAGCCTTTGTACGCCCATCGAAGTTGCCATCCGCAAACCGTGTAACAAAGCCTTGTATTCAGTCGCGTTATTAGTATCCGTGTACATACTTTGTAATATGTACCAAATATTATCGCCGGTAGGGGACGTAAGTATGACACCATCTCCCAGGCCCGCAAGCGTCTTGGAGCCATCAAAGTACATCGTCCAATGGGAATATATACTATACTCTTTAGGGAGTTCGACTTCCGTCCATTCGGCCAGAAAGCCGGCCAACACCTGAGATTTAATAGCTCGACATGGTTTGTGCATTATTTCAAAAGGTAAGAGCTCTATGGCCCATTTAGCTATGTGTCCCATGGCGTCCTTGTTATTTATTATATCATTCAATGGTACCTCAAATGCTACCATGATCGAACACTCTTGAAAGTAGTGTCGGAGCTTGCGAGATGCCATAAATATTGTGTAGGCAATCTTCTGGTAGTGAGGATAGCGAGTTTTGCACGGGGTAAGGACTTCACACACATAGTAGACTGGTTTCTGTGTCCGGAGTTTGTGGCGAGCCGCCTCTTGTTCGACCACAAGTACCGCGCCGACAACCTGGTTAGTGGCTGATATGTACAATAGCATTGGTTCTCCTGTTGTAGGTCCTATGTCGGGACCCCGATCCTAAGCCATAGGAATCCAGCCTGTAACACATCGCATCCCTTTGTGGTCTCACGCACGGTTAACTCCATGGCTGCAGCCTTACCTTAGCCGGGACCGTTTGCGTCTTTTGACTCACGTATGCGATAGTGTCGCTAGCAATCCAATGTCAAAGAACCCGGATTGACATGTCTAGTCGTAAACCAAAGTGGCAGTACCGCACAAGGACAGGCATACATGACCCAACAAAGCAGGTGTCGGTCATCAACGAACGTAGACGAGTCGTAGCAAGCTACAAGGACTCCATTACGTCGCGTGACATTTCCCCAAAGAGGACAGACACAGCAGCTAAGAAGGACACATGTCGGTCAACCAATGTGTCCGGAGCAGTAGCGAACTACCAAGGCTCATCGGATCACAAAGGGGCATTTCCTTGTAAGGAGTGCTACTGAAGTTCACGACTAGGTAATCGAACCCCATACATACCAAGTACGACACACGTACACATGGCATACCGATATGTATAGATACATCGATGGCATCACAACATAACCATAAACATACAACCTTTATTTAAGAGGCTCGGAAGAGCCACACACATAATATTACACATTAAGGTCTCTCGACCCAGAATAGCAGTCATACAAATACAAGCCAGCGGAAGAGTTATAAACTGTCTGGACTATACTACAGAGCCGACGTAGGGCCAGATCGTAGCTGGGACACCAGCTACTCGTCGTCGCCGATGTCTACGAAGAACCCTCCATTAGGGTCATTAGCAACCTCTGCAACATTTATTAAGCAAACATGAGTACGAAGGTACTCAGCAAGACTTTAGGATGACTAACTACTCATGCAAGGTATCAAAAGGTATTGTGGGGTTTCATGCGGAAAGCCAGCATTTGACTCGTGGCTAGACAACTTGCTTTTTTAAATAATTTTGACAACTTGATTTCTCGCACACGAGTCCACTAACACCACAACAATACACTATCGCACACGAGTCTCCGTACGGAAATGCCGTCCACGACACTCACGCTTATCTTGGCAATTTTATGAGTAGCCATTGATGTTATCTATGAACAACATATGTCTCCAAGTAGTCCATATCCGCGGACGCGGCTATTCGAATAGATCATAACCCTGCAGGGGTGTACTTCGTCACACACGCTCTCGCCACTTATCGCCATGTGCACGTCATGCACCTAGGCAACCTTCAAGCGGAAGCCCAGCGAGGGAGTCGGCCATGACCGTTAACCACACTAGTACCTAGTCCAGGTTTATCGCCTATCTGAGAGTAACCCCTACGGAAGTCCGGCCGAGGTTTCCGCCACGGCCTCAAACGATGTGCACAGGGTTCCCAAGCCCACCATCCGGGTGCCACTTGGTACACCGTGCCACTGCCTACCGCATCACGGTCCACCTCTCAGGTCAGCACCATGCACGGCCTCCAGCATTACTATAAACACCAGAAACTACTTGCAACTCCTGGACCGAGTACTACGCGATTAATAGGCCGAGCGGGGTCATATTTCAGGGCCCAGCATGTGGTAGTATCTAGTCTTGGATTACATACACGGAACTCAGTTCCTAAGTACGGTTCCAATGAAACAACCCGCCATGTAGTCCTACACAGCCTTTCACCGGTACCTTTACCAAATCAAGTTCAACACACAACCTTTGCTCACCGAACACATTCCACATTTCTGTTCATCTCCCAGATGACAGACCATACACAACTCTAAGCATAGCATGCATAGCAGGATAAGGCACATCATAGCTCAAGCAACTACCAGGTATGCTAGGTTGCAAGGTTCGGCTATTTACTGTGACAAGGTTAGGTCATGCAAAGGAAGTGGGTTCAACTATCGTGGCAAAAACAGTTGAAGCATTTGATCCTAATGCAATAAATAGGTGCAGGAGCAAGAACATGGGATTTATCGGGATGATCAAAAGGGTTGCTTGCCTTGTTGCTCAGAGGAAGAACGATATCCGTCAGACGGATATTCGGTGGAATCCGGGGGTGCGGAGCCTACCGAGATAAATGGTAGCATTCAATAACAATCATATGCAATCAAAATGATGCATGAGCATGGCATGAGAATGCAAGGTGATAAGTTATTATAATCAATATGTATTAGGTTTAGGGTTGATTTGAATCACATTCGAATATCAATTCAAACGGGGTATTCTCGGGTACCGTTTTAATTGATTCGACCTGATGCTCAGATCAACTTGATGTTAGCTTGCATGAGATGTCATGTTATGGTACTGATTTGTAGCTAGGACAGTGTGTGATCATTGCAATCATAATGAAATTTGAATATTTTTGCAAATTCCATTTAAAAAGTGATTATAAGAATTGAATTATTTCTTATTCCACAATTTAGGGTTCCGTAACTTTTTCAAACATAGTTGAAAATAGCATAATCAGAATCCTTGAATATTTCTGATACTTTTTCATATATAAGTTATTTTCATTGGAGTTACAGATTAATTTCTATGAATTTTACAAGTTTTAGCAATTTCCTGGAATTATTTCTATACTGGAAATACTTTTATTGCATCAGCATGACATCAGGAGGTCCATCTGGCCGTTGAAAGTCAAACCTGACCAGTGGGACCCACTGGTCAGTCTCTCTGGTCAATTTTAGATTAAGATTAAACTTAATTAACTGATTAACCTTGCTGGACCCACATGTCAGTGACTGATTAATTTATTTGATTTATTTTTATTAGTTTTAAACTTGCCAGAGGCTGGCCCCACCAGTCAGTGACTCAGGCGAGCCGAGATCCACCGGCGGCGAGGTCGTCCTCGCCGGCGGGGAGCCTCCGGCGACCACCAGCACGGCGGAGGGGCTCGGAAACGGCACACAGGGGGCCAACTGCTACGCGGAGAGCACCAGAAGAACGACACCTCTCCCGCAGCTCCATTTCTGCACTTAGCCGGGGCTGATCTGGCGGGAGATGACGCCGGCGACGAGCTTGGCGGCGGCCAAGGCTCGGGCGTCATCGGGGTCTTTGATTCAGAGGGAACTACGCTCGGTTCTTAGCTCCTACGGCATCTACGCGTCGACCTAAAGCTGCTGGTGCCCCCGGAAGGACGAGCTGATCCTCGGAGGGCTACCAGCGACGAGCGGCAGCGGCGGTCCTCGTCGGGTTCCGGTGAAACTAGGGCTAGAGGAAGGGATCGACGGGGAAAACTTAGGGTAAATGACCGCATGCTCACGGGGAGTGCAGAGCAGGGCTTAGACGGCTCGGGGAAGGCCTCGGGGCGACGAATCGACGGAAGAGGTCTGGCGGCCGGAGGTGGAAGACGACGGCGTTGGGGGCGATGCAGAGCTTGGGGAGACTTCGTCTTCTGCAGGGATGACCGGGGCGACGAGGCGGAGCTAACAGACTACTCGGAGGAGGGTTCCCATGGCTAGAGGTGCTGCGGCTCGAGCTCGAGCTCGGCTCCAATGGCGGCACCAGGAAGGAGGAAGAGATCCGGGATGAGGGAGAGAGTTAGCGCTGGGAATGGATAGGGGAGGCCTCGGGGGGCTTATCCCCGGCCTTGCCAGCGCGAGGCGGCGGCCAGGCAGACGCACAGGTGCATGGCCGCGCCGCAGGAGGCGGCGGCCACCTCCTGCTGCCTACTGGCGCGAGGGAGGGGACGAGCGAGGGAGATGGGCCGGGCCAGGCTAGGCGACAGGTAAGGGTTTCCCATTTTTTTCTGTTTTTGTTTTTTCTGTTTTGCTAACTATTGTTTTGCTAATTATTTCAGCTCCAAAACAAAAAGTAACAACTATTTTAGACCTCCTGAAATATTGTTATAATATTCCCAACCATTTCCAAAGTTTTCAACATTTTTGAAAATTTAAAGTTTCTGATTTCAAATTTAAAGCTTGAAACCAGTAGCTTTTTGCATTTATTTAAAATGCTTGAAGTGTCAAGAAAATAGTTTTCTCCAATGCTCATTTACTTTCATGATTTATCAGAAAGTTTGAACATTTCTTGAGGCCATTTTGGGTTCATTGATTTTGACTACTTTGAGATTTCCTTTATTTAAAGTAGTAGCTAGGGTTTTGAGTTTTTCCTTTGCCACTTGTTGTTCTTGTTGAAAAAAATCTTAGATGCAAATGCAAAGAAGACATGAGCACAAGGCTATCTTGCTTAAGGGTTAGGGATGTGACATGCTATCAGTATTGGATTGCTAGCTAGCAATGTTTTAGTTTCCTCCATGGCTATTGTTGCTTCTTCGGTCCACTTGAAGTTTTTTGTTCGCTTAAGTAGTCAATAGAGTGGTAGTGCCTTTTCGCCAAGGCGAGAAATGAAACGGCTTAAAGCCGCTACACAACCCGCTAGTTTATGTACATGTTTTAACTCCGTCAGGATCGCCAGCTGGGATAGAGCTCGGATTTTTGTCGGATTAGCCACTATTCCTGTATGGGAGACGATGAAACTGAGTCGTTTACCTTCAGAAATGTCGAATACACACTTATCCGGATTCAGTCATATGTCATATTTTTGGAGATTGTCAAAGGTTTGTCGGAGGTCGTCCACCAGCTCACTGACATGTTTGGTCTTAATGACCATGTCATCCACGTATGCCTCAACTGTCTTGCCGATTTGTTTTTCTAGCCATGTCTGAATCATGCGTTGATATGTGGCGCCTGCGTTTTTTAACCCAAAAGGCATTATGTTGAAGCAGAATGGCCCGTACGAAGTGATGAAAGCAGTTGCGAGCTGATCAGATTCCTTCATCTTTATTTGATGGTATCCGGAGTAGGCATCAAGGAAACATAATGTGTCATGACCGACGGTGGCATCAATTATTTGGTCGATGCGAGGTAAAGGGAATGGATCCTTAGGGCAGACTTTATTGAGATCTTTGAAATCGACGCATGGCCGCGAGGATTTGTCCTCCTTTGGGACCATGACCAAGGTTGCAAATAACTCAGGGTGTTCGATGTCTTGAATGAATCCGGCTTCCAGCAATTTTGCTAGTTCAGTGCCCATGGCATGACACTTGGGCTCGGAGAAGCGACATAATGTTTGTTTGACCAGTTTGAAGCCGTCGATTATGTTCAAGCTGTGCTCGGCCAGTTTTTCCGGGATCCCTGGCATGTTCGAAGGGTGTGAGGCGAATATATCCCAATTTTCTCGTAAGAATGTGCAAAGTGCTTCATCGTTCGTGGGGTCGAGTTGTGCTCTGATGGGCGCTGTTTTATTGAGGTTTGTCGGGTGCACTTGAAATTTAACTATTTCATCAGCGGGCTTGAAGGATGTATACTTGGCTCTCTTGTAAGAGTTACATCATCCCTGTCGACCACCGACCTTAGTTTCGTGAGCTCTTCAGCCACAAGGGCTTCCGAGTGTGCCTCGAGGGTGAGTGTTGCGGTTTTATTCTCACCCCGCATAGCCCTATTCGGGTCGCTTGTGAGGGTAATGACACTGTTAGGCCTGGGGATTTTGAGTTTCATGTACCCATAATGCGGTATGGCCTGAAATCTTGTGAAGACCTCTCGTCCCAAAAGAGTGTGATAGCCGCTTTTGAAGGGTATGATATGAAAGATGAGTTCTTCAGACTTGTAATTCTTGTAGGTGTCGAATATATACTACATCAAGGAAGACTCGGCATGTGCACCGCGCTTCTCTTCCGGGGATAATTCCTCAAAAGGTTGTGCTGCTCCGTTCGATGCGAGATCTGTCAAACTGCATTTTGTCCAAACTATCCTCATAAATGAGATTTAAGCCAGTGCCACCATCCATTAGCACCTTGGATAGTTTAAAACCATCTATGATGGGATTGAGGACTAGTGCGGCAAGTGTTCGGTTAGAACGTATTCCAGGTTGGTCTTGCTTTGTGAAGGTTATAGGTGTGTTTGTCCAAGAATTTGTTGCTGATACCAGGAATATTTGGTCAGCTTCTCGAAGAGCTCTTTTTCTTTGATTATTTGAGGAGAAGGTCTCGTAACTTGTGAGTACATCGACACTATTGTGTGGCAGTTTGGATGAACACCCTTGCGGTAGCTGGGTCACGAGGATAGCCCCTCTGCTTTTGGCTATTGTTGGGTAATGTGGAATGTATAGTACATGAACTCTCCAATAGTTTATCAAGTACGATTTGGGATCTGTCAAAGGGTTTGTTCTTCTTCCCCAAGGGCCCGCAATCGATCAATCATTGTTGGGGCACGCGCTTCCTCCGAACTTCGTTGGGCTGTTGTGTATGGATTGATTCCATTTGCAATTGTTGAGACTGCGACGTGCTTTCCATGGAACAATATCTATGTATCAATGCAGAAAGCTCAATAAGGCTTTTTATGCGGCATCAGGCGAGGGCATTTAGGATTCCCTCCTCGTGGCAATCATGTCGGAATGTGTTTATAATATCATGGCCGCTACAATGCGGTATCTGGTTTATGGTCAGTAGAAATCTAGCCCAGACTATTTCCCGTGGCTTTTGTCAGATGCGGAGGATGTCCCGTATGCTAGGTTGTTTTGAGGTGCTCAGATGGTGCCTAGATTGGGAGGTGGGTGGGGAGAAATTTGGTGTTTTAGCAGAACACGTGTCTTTGGTATCACCAATTGTAGCAGATACCATTGAGGAGTTCGGAGCATTGAGTTCGAAGCCTGGACGGCTGGTCGGACACGACTGCTTGCGCTCCAAATTGAGTCTGGGGCATAACTCGATTGCCGAATCGTCAGGAGAGTCCGGGTTACCGGGTACCGGGATATAAATGGTTCTGAGTTCTCTTGATCGAGAGGGTGATCCCTCTACTGGTTCCTCAATGGTGGCAATCAGGTGCGTGATAGGTGGGAAGTGAATTTCCATGTCGTCGGGTCTAATCAAGATCTGGTCGTAGATCGACGGTTGGTCGTGGGATACTCCCATGGCCTGAATTCGACCAAGCATCTTGTCTAATTTCATGACACGGTGTCCACGTTATCGGAGTCATGGAGCTGACCTGAGGTGCCGTTGTCGTGGGAATATTCGGAGTCATGCCGGAGCCACGTTCATCCGAAGATAATTTGCATAAGGCATCTAGCTCGGGCCTCAAGGCTAGTGCCTAGTCGAGAGTTGTTTCAAGGGAGAGATCCACCCCCTTCGATGTTGAGGCATCAAAAGTAAGAGGAGTTGTCAAGATAAGATCTCCCCGAGAATCGCGACGAACTCTAAGTTCCCGAACTTAATCTCCTGATCGGGAGCAAGGCTTCCAACTTTTTCTGATCGACCAGTTGGATTAGCATGCAGCACAATGCTGCTGAACACAAAGATCGACCCACGAACAAAAATGTCCTTTGCGTGGATGTCCTCACTAATGATGAGATGGGCCATTGATCCTTTAGTACTTCCACAGAGGGCTCTCAATGAAAGCACCAATGTCGGTGTCAAAACCGGTTGATCTCGACTAGGGGGTCCGAACTATGGATCTTGGATCGATGGGTAACAAGGGGGCAAAGGAGACAATGTTTACCCAGGTTTGGGCCCTATTAATGGGGGTAAAACCCTACGTCATGCTCTTCTTGTATTGATGAAGTAGTACAGAGTATAGAGTTAATCTATCTCAAGATCGAATGTTGTGGTCTAAATCCTAATTGTAATGAGCGTAAGTCGCCTATGAACTACATCCCTCCAGTTTATATAGATACCACGGGCGCTAGGGTTTATACAATGATGGTTACATCACGGGAATGAATACACGGATCAACATGTTGTCTTGGATTGCATTCCATGTCTTCGGAGGAGTCCACCTTGATCTTAGTATCTTCAACGACGGTCGAACGACCTAGTAGTCCGGCCCACAAGAATAGATAGGTGGCCCGAAGACCCCCCCCCCTAATCCCGGACTCCCTCAGATGTGAATCGAGCATCGCACTGGGGAAGGCGTGGAGGCTGTCTCTTCACTACGAGACGGGGTGTGCCTTTTCACGCACACAACTGCATTTCGCTCCATCTCCACATGATCACGTAGTTAATGCAAAGTTGTGCCATCAACTGGTGGCAGTTACCTCTCACCATGCATAAGCAGGTGCGTGTTAATAGGCCTAGCCTAGACATGTGTTGTGCACGCGCGTCCGGCCCAGGCCCGGGGGCTCCTGTCGGTGTAGTGAACTCAGTGTCTTTACACCCGTGGCTACGCACCAACAAGTTGTAGCCTCCAGTGGAAGGAGCCTGGTGAGGAGTGAGTCCACCCAAAAACCCTAAGACATGGTGAGTCAACACGGCGAAGAAGACCTCCAGGCAGGTCATTGAGAAGTACTAAAGGCTTTCCACGACTCAAGACCTAGCCAGGATCCAAGCCTTCGGAGAGCCAACCTTCCCCGGGACAGACCCTCTCACATTGTCAGCAAGCCCAAAGCTCGGCAAGTTGCGCGCTTTCGAGCGCTCCGCTCCCACCTACCTGTGAGCAACCTACACGAGCGCGTAGAGAATTGCCGACATGTGGCGGGCGTACACGCGATTAGGTGAAGGTTGTCGGGGCAGGCGGTGAATCATCCTGAGGCCTCGTTTGGTTTTAGGGGATTGGGGAGGATTTGGGAGGAAGGGATTTCAGGGGATTGGGTGAATCCCTTCCTTCCACCCAATCCTCTCAAATCCCCTCGAATCCCCTCAAATCCTCTCAAATCCTTTCTATTGGTACAAAGGGATTCATACAGAGGAATACACTAATAATTAAAAATGTAATTTTTAAAACTTCAGATCAAAAGAGAACACATCACATGATAAAATCACCATATATAAGTGGATTCCAAAACCACGAATGGTTCACAAGAACACATCACAGGATAAAATCTACTAATTTATCATTCCAGGCATGCAGTGCAGATATAAACTCAAAACACAGTACTAGATACTTGGATAGTTTTCAGAACGACTAAGCAAATGTTCACACCACCCATTTTAACATAGGAGTCACATGATTGGCAGCTAGGCCTTGCAGGCACCGGACTGTCAGGAGGATGGTCATTCGTTCATTACAGGCTTGTTCTCGTTGGCCTTGAACCTCTGGTCCTTCGGCTTCTGCTCTTCCATTTTTCTGCCATCAGGAAGGCAAAGGGAATTAGTCACTTGAATTCAACATTCATCAAATTTACTGCATTCTGTCAGTCGTCAAAGTTCGATGCAAATGGGTCATTCAGAAATACATTTCGCAACAGTGTGTTACTGCTAAGTACCACAAAACAACCAAAACATTGACACGGTTAAAAATTACAAAACACAATTTGTGTGACAGTTCATAATCAGTAAGAACAAGCTCAGTTTCCTGCGTCCAAACAGCTTTCTATCTTTGCATTGTTAGCATATAAAGTGCCATGTGGGTTAACCAAGTGTGCACTACCAGAGGCACAATCCCATTCATTAACCTCACTACCAGAGGCACAATCACATCCAGCAACCTCCTACTATCAATCACAGAACTAGCTTAATTGTGGGCCCGATGCCATCATGCGTAGATGGATATGTGCAGCCAAATATGCAAATATATATCCCTATCTCACATTTACAAAATATGTTGCAAGCTCGCAACTACACCGGAGCGGCATCACAGAGGGTGCGGGTGAGCAAAAGGGACTTGCAACAGATTATTTCGGAATTCATCTCGGCACTAAAACTAGAATAAGCAAGGAACAAGCAGGATAATAAACAACGTGTAAGACAACAAATAGTCACTCATATATATATATATATATATATATTAATATATATATATAATGTAGAACTCTAGTTGGGTGTTGCATTTTACACAACCGAGTCAACAATAAGTTAGCGGTGCCTAGAACTTGACTTGAAGCAAGTTTTTCATACAGACATAATAGAAAATCATAAGAGGCCAGGGAGTACCGAAGTTAGACGTGACAACCGGATCCCAAGATGGAGGCAACTCGTCCACCCCAACAAGAACCCGAGCGGTAGGCTGTCAAAATAAAAACAAGGTCAAGAGGAAACTCATAATTTGAGAAGAATAGCGGGTGTTTTATGTTGATGCATAATAGCGCATAACATCTGTTGGGTCTGTTTGGTTTTCTTATCATTCGGCACTTGAACCAACAAACACTTGCTGTAAAGTATACTTGGGTAACTCACCTCCAGCTCCTAAAATCCGCTTATACAAAGCAAACATCTGAATGGAAACCATTCTCAGTGCTTCCATGAGAAAACAAGATAATCATTCCACATGTTTATACCTTTTCCTATGCTTGTGAATTAAGAATATTACTACTTCAGCAAACATCGAAAGTAAGATGAATTTTACAAAACTCTTTCCTTAAAGACTTACAAAGATCAGAATGGCAGTCAGTCAGGCTATGTGCAAAACAAACTGTACGGTTATCAGAAGCACTAGTTCTAGCGGAACTAAAAAAGTTGCAACTACATCGTGCACGAAAACACAGGACTGTCTATCATTTGAAGTCCGCTATATGTTGGCTGATCTTTGCATCTCTGGCTCGACGTTTATACTGGACAGGCAGGACACTACTTCCATGATAGTTGGCCTCCTGAATTGATAATGGCAAGGAGACGAAGGTTACTCCTACTGATTAGCAGCAGTGAACTGAAACTGAGAGCCTTTTATCACTACAAACATGCATCCAGAGACGCATCCATTCCATGGGATTTATTCTAGCTACTAATTCTACCATGGAGTAATGACACTAGCTAGCTTACTGAAACTACATGCCTCTGATCGATGGAGCTAGTGCTTGCTGCCACCGTTGGCATCGGTCAGGTCCATGGCGGGCCTCTCCACGTCCTCCATCTCCTCCTCCCGGGCGAACACCGCCTGGTCCAGCACCGACGCCGACCCGCCAATGCCTCCGTACAGGTCGGGCACCCACGACGCGTCCTCGCCGCCGTCCAGGTCCAGCACGCCCTCGCCGATGGTGGTGCAACACCAGGTGCTGCTGGCGCTGGAGCTTTTCGAGCTGCTCCATCTCCACGTCACGGAGTGAGACGTGCCCCAGGCAGATCGACGCCACGACGGGGCGCCTGCCGGCCGGCGGTGCATAGCGCGGACGGACGGAGGCCGATTCCGCAGCACCCACCGCGGAATCGACGGATCGAAACAGATGTCAAAATAGGGAGAGGAGGGGAAGGCGGGGAGGGGCACTTACGACCGGGGAGAAATCCAGTGGGGATGGAGTTCGCCGGCGTCGAGGTGTCGAGGAGGAGGAGACAGGCGGCTGCGGGGTGTCGAGGAGGAGTCACACGGCGGCGGTGGCGGATCCACGAGGCCACCCTCGAGGGTTCTGAACCGCGTGGAAAGCGAGGGATCGGAGAGGTAAGACGGGGATTGGGCCGAGGAAACCCCGCACGCCAAACGGGCCCTCGGGGATTTGCGAGGTTTGTGGCCCACGCGAGGAAAATCCTCCCAAATCCTCCCCAATCCTCTCAAACCAAACGAGGCCTAAGGGAATCACTTTTATCGACATCCGCCCACATGCGTGTCCTGGTAATAATAGGTAGCTGGCCAATGATGCAGGTGGAGCAGGAGGCTCTTCGCGGCATCAAGCTGGGCTAGACACCTAATGGAGCATTAAATGATCTTGTCCTATATAGTCAGGGTTAGGAATGATAACAATGTAGCCATCATCAACAATTTAACCATTGTTTGATGACCCTTTCAGTGTAAAAGGAGGCATAAGGCGTCCATTACAAGGGTCGGCACTTAAGCTAGTAGCATCCTCAAGCACCTCGTCGGGAGGAGTTGCAGTCTCTATAATATGACTTAGTTGTCAGGAGGAGCTGCAGTCTCTATAATAGGACTTAGCCAGATAATACATCAAAAGAGGAGTAGTGTTTTACGCATCCGTGCAACTCGGACCTGAGTAAAGCCCTTGCATGCTGGGTGTGGTTGGTGTGGCTCTTTGCGCGCTGCCTTCTTCTTCATGCCTCGTTTGGTTAAGGGGGATTGAAAAGGTTTTGAGAGAAAAATCTCCGGGAGGGTCAGAAACCCCACAGATCCTCGGGCTCCCATTTGGTAGGAGGGGTTTGCTTAGCCCAATCCCCTCCATTCCCCTTCAGTCCTCGTTTAGTTAAGGGGGATTGGGGAGGTTTTGAGAGGGAGGGATTTCAAGGGATTGGGTGAATCCCTTTGTTCCACCCAATCCTCTCGAATCCCCGGGGTTTTACTTCCACTAGTCCCCCGAGGAGGGTTTTGAAACACATGGATAGAAAGGGATTGAAGCGGAACAGAGGGGATTGGGCTGAGCAAACCCCTCCTACCAAATGGGCGCCCCGAGGATCTGTGAGGTTTCTGAGCCCCCCGGGGATTTTCCTCTCAAAACCTCCCCAATCCCCCTTAACCAAACGAGGCCTAAATGGGTGACCCTCACGATTGTCCCCTCGCCTCCGCCTAGCATTTCGCTTCCAGTTCTTCGGATCAGCTCAAAACAAAACAAAAATACTAGTGCGTTCGTGAAGGTGAAAAATAGCTCCCGCATCGAACGAGAGCTTCTGATCGATGCGCATGAGCGTCAAAATGAGCAGCTTTCGCTAAAGATGGTGCGCAAGTGGGTGGCCCAATCCACACTCTAAAGGCGCGTCGTGAATTAAAAAACAAAACAAAAAGTGCGATGCATGCAAGCTATGCTAGCTAGCTTAGTTAGGAACTCAGTACGGCGAATCTGCAGCACTACACCTAGAACTACAACTAAAAAGCTAAGGTCCGGGGTTTTCACCTTTTTCAAATTTTCTTGGAAAAAACTGTGAACATTTTTTAATATGCGGCCAATATTTGGAAATCGTAAAAAAGATCATATATTCATTTTGAAAATGTGAGCATTTTCTAAAATTGTGAACAACTTTCGAAAATCTGTACAATTGTTTTGAACAGTGAACAACTTCAAAAAATGGGTGTAAAATATGCATTGAACATTTTCTTAGTAGACCATGAACATTATTCAAATAGGCAATGCACATTTTTTAAATGTACTTAACTGTTTTTCAAATGCATGTTGAACAAAATGTCTATCCATGATGAACATTTTTTTATACACAATGAACTTTTTTTTGAACGTAGCGTGATCTTTTTTTCTTCAAAACGGTAAACAGAAAAGAAAAACCAAACTTCTTTTGAAACGCGAACAAAATTAAAAAATGTGAAAAAATTGAAAAACATGTACAAAAATTGGAATTTCAAACATTTTCTAAAAAAAGTCAAACAAATTTTGAAATTCACACTAGTTTTTGGAAATTTTGAATTTTCAAGACACAAAAATAGAAAAACAGAAAAACATAAGAAATTAAGTAGAAAATAAAATGAAGAAATAAGCAAAAAAATAAGGAAGAAAAGAAAATGAAAAACAAAAATAATGAAGAAAGCTGGGAAAGCCTAGAAAGCAAAACCAAACATGAAAAAATGGTCTAGGGAACCTTCTAGAAGGTTCCGAGAATTGATTCCTCGATGCAAGTGGCTCACCCGTGGTTCTCGTTGATACATCTCCAACGTATCGATAGTTTATGAAGTATTCATTTCATATTTATCCATGTTTACAATATTTTTATATGATTTTTATGCACTTTATATGATTTGATTGGAACAAATTCGGACTCACGTTGTTTTCGGCACAATTAATGTGGTGTTGTTTTTGTGAAGAAAATAAAAGTTCTCGAAATCGTCCGCAACTTTTTGATGATTTTTTTGGAAGGAAAGAGGCCGAGGAAGCTTCGAGGGAGTACGAGAAGACCCACGGGAGGCCCACAAGGCAAGAGGGCACGCCCATGGGGGTCTCTACGCCGTGATGCCTTGTGGCCACTACAAGAAATATGGCCAATTATGACTCCTCATTTTGGTCGTTGATTTGTCATTGTTATCGTTTATTTACCTTTTTTGGATCAAATTCAACAGGTCAACAGTTGGCCGTCAGGAATGAACAAACGTGACCTTTTACACAATTTTGGTCATGGCTATCCATGACCGAAATTTTGGTCGTAAAATCTACGACCAAAATTATGGTCATTACTAATGAGCCTAGAACACGTAGGATCTGATATGGGCAAGCCAACGTGGAGATGTCCACATGGCATATGCGATGACATGGCAAAAAGGATGGCGTTGACTGTTGGGGAACGTTGCATGGGAAACAAAAAAATTCGTACGCGCACGCAGTACCTATCCATGGTGATGATCATCTATGAGAGGGGAGACTGAATCTACATACCCTTGTAGATCGCTAAGAGGAAACGTATATAACACGGTTGATGTAGTGTAACATCTTTGCGATCCAAATCGCAGCTCGTCCCACGATCTCATCACGATCCGTCCCGCGATCCCATCATGATCCACCCCGGTCTAGTGCCGAACGGACGGCACCTCCGCGTTCAGCACACGTACATCTCGATGACGATCCCCGCCTTCTTGATCCAACAAGAGGGGCGGAGAGGTAGATGAGTTCTCCAGCACGACGGCATGGTGGTGGTGGTGGAGCTATTCTAGCATGGCTTCGCCTAAGGACCGCTGAAACTAGACTAGAGAAGAAACATATCTAGAGAGTGTTGGAAATATTCCCTAAACGCAATGATAAATAGTTATTATTATATTTCTTGTTTAAAGATAATCGTTTATTATCCATGCTATAATTGTATTGAATGAAAATATAGATACATGTGTGGATACATAGACAAAACAATGTCCCTAGCAAGCCTCTAGTTGGCTAGCCAGTTGATCAATGATAGTCAAGGTTTTCTGACTATGTGCAAGTGTTGTCACTTGATAACTAGATCACGTCATTAGGAGAATCATGTGATCGACTAAATCCAAACTATGAACGTAGCATATTGATCGTGTCGTTTTATTGCTATTGTTTTCTGCGTGTCAAGTATTTATTCCTATGACCATGAGATCATATAACTCACTAGCACCGAAGGAATACCTTGTGTGCATCAAACATCACAACGTAAATGGATGACTATAAAGATGCTCTACAGGTATCTCCGAAGGTGTTCATTCAGTTAGTATGGATCAAGACTGGGATTTGTCACTCCGTGTGACGGAGATGTATCTCGGGGCCAACTCGGTAATACAACATCACACACAAGCCTTGCAAGCAATGTGACTAAGTGTAAGTCATGAGATCTTGTATTACGGAACGAGTAAAGAGACTTGCCGGTAACGAGATTGAAATAGTTATGCGGATACCGACGATCAAATCTCGGGCAAGTAGCATACCGATGGACAAAGGGAATGACATACGGGATTATATGAATCCTTGACACTGAGGTTCAACCGATAAGATCTTCGGAGAATATGTAGGATCCAATATGGGCATCCAGGTCCCGCTATTGGATCCTGACCGAGGAGTGCCTCGGGGCATGTCTACATAGTTCTCGAACCCACAGGGTCTGCACACTTAAGGTATGATGATATTTTAGTATAGTTGAGTTATATGTGTGGTTACCGAATGTTGTTCGGAGTCCCGGATGATATCACGGACGTCACGAGGGTTTTCGGAATGGTCCGAAAATGAAGATTGATATATAGGATGGTTTCATTTGGTTACCGAAAGGGCATTGTACTAGGAGTGACGAATGGGTTTCGGAAGTTCATCGGGAGGGGGTAACCCACCCGGGGTGTGACAGCCCGATGTCGGCGTTCCAGAAGATTCCCCTTTTCTATTCCGTTTTTCGTCGTGTGGGTATTTTATTTTGTCGCATCATCATCGCATCATGCGCATCATCAACATTGTATCGGCATCTCCGTTGCCGCCAGTTTTCAAAACTTGCATCCGTCGTTAGTTGCCGGTTCTCGTCATTGTCCGTTCTGAGCCCGACCGCACCCACACGCGCCCGCGGCACCGTCGAAACCCTGTTTAAAAAGTGTGTGTAAAACTTTCTCTGATCGGGTTGAAACTTGGCATGCGGTCGTAATTAGTTATCACTAGACCGTCTGTCGAATTTCGTCGCGATCGGAGTTCGTCCGGTACCCGTAGCGGCACTGTATTCGGTCTACCATCGGACGTCTGTCGGTGTTTTAAAAATCGTTGCCACGCCGACCGTTCTCCCTCTCGTCTCCGTATATCCCCTCTACACGGCCGCGTACCCGTTCCCGCGTGCAGAATCGTCCGAATCCGACCGCACGGTTTGATCCGGAACGCGATTCCGGTTAACCGAGTCCCTCTTTTCTCTATAAATACCCCCCTCCATCATATTTTTAGACAGCCCTCTCTCCCCTACCTCGTTTCCCGTGCCAAACCTAACCCTAGCGCAGCCAACCCTCCTCCTCTCTCCTCCCTGGCGCCGCCGGCCCGCCAGGCCCAGATCGGTCCCGGCCGAGCCCATCCGCCGCCGCCTTGCCCGAGGCCTCCCCTCGCGCCTCCGTGGCTCCCCCCACGCCGCCGCCATGGACCGTGCCGCCTCCAGCTGCCCCGCCGACTTCCTCCTCCCTCCGGCCGCCGTCGGTGTCGCCGGCCCCTGCAGCGGCTGGCCGGGAGCGCGCGGGACCAGTCCTCTGCCAGGAAGCCGCCGCCGCCTGGTTCCGTTCTGCAGCTCCCCGTCGGAGCCCCTCCCGTGCCTTGGGTCGCCGCCCCGGCCCGGATCCGGGAAGATCCGGCCGGCCCCGCCATCTACAACACGCAGCCTCGCCTGCTCGCCGGCCTCGCCTGCTCGTCGGCCTCGTCGTCAACTCAGGGCCGCCGCCCCTGTCGTGCTCGAGCGCGAGCAGGAGGACGACGACCAGGCGCAGCACCCCCAGCGACCCCCGCCTCGGTCTCCAGTGGCCCACTCCGGTGCCCTCCACCTCGCAACCCTCGGCCCAGCTCCCGCCGCCGTGCCAGGCCGGCCCAGGTATACTGCAGCCCCAAGCCTTCTAAATTGCCCCCCCCCCCCCGCTGTTTTAGTTATTTTGTGCCTCCTGTTCGGCCCAGTAGCAATTTAGGATTTTTTTTCCGAATTAGTTGTATTTTAGGAATTAGTCGAATATTAGAACGCCCGTAGAATTTAATCTGTAAGTCGGATCGAGGCAAGTTGTATATGTATTTCATGTAGTTTTACGCCTAGATTACGTTTGTGCAACTTGCATATTTATTTGATGTAGTTTAACATGCCAAACGCATAGTTTAGCGTGTTGTCCCAATAGGGGAACGTCCCGTATTTATTTTTCGCGCAAGTCCGGATTGCCCGAATGCCTTAGATAAATGTCCATGTTTTAGGAACCATTTTTCCATGCATTTTAGAACGGTCATTTGTATTTTTGCGTATAGGGAACTGCCTCTAGTTTATTTTCCCGTATATAGGTTATTTATCTCGCATTTATGTGTGGCTTTATTTGGTTGTGCAACCCCACATATTTATATATGTTTCCGGGGTAGAAAAATCCCATGGATTTTTCTGTGCAATTAGTTTTATCTTTTGAGCAAGTTAGTTCGTGCGATATTTTGTCGTGATGCCCTTTTGTTTATTTCATAGGATATATTCCGTGCGTCGTGTGACGGAGTTGTCAACTAGGAAGTTGTTCTTGGGTGTTTAGACTAGCCCCTGGTATTTTTAGTTGCAATAGAAATGCATGTTTAGGTGTGGTTTGATTGCTCTCAAGTTGCTAGAAATAGTGCTGATTTGGAGGAGCTGAAATATTTCGAAGTCTGGAATCTGTTATATTTTGTTGTTGTCTTGTCTTGCTTGTGTCTTTTGATCTGTAGCTCTTTTGAGGTTAGTCCAATGGAGCTAGTTGTACCCCTTGTGTTTCTCTAGCATGCTGTAAATTTTCATTCCATTTGGAGTCCTGTAGCTATAGGTTTTGTTGCTGTCAATATGGCTTCAGATCGAAAACTGCACTTTCATGAGGTGTAATTTTCACTAAGTCTGAAATAGAGTGTGAGATGCCATTTTGTGTCTTCTTTCCCTAGTGATACATGATGCCATGCTAGTTGTTGATGGTTGTTTGTAGTAGTGCTTCTTGCCCTCTTTCGTGTCATGCCTTGCTTGAGCTTATCGGAGTTGTGTAGCCCGTAGTTGTGGGGTGTAGAAAATGCAATGTGGCTGATTTTGGCAGATTGTAGTCAGTTCTTGTTTTGCTCGTAGTTGTTGAACCGTAGTTCCGATTTGATCGTGTCCTACATGAAACTTGCTTAGAATCTCGTGTAGTTTCATTTTACCTTGCTGGTTGTATGTTTTGAAGTGCTCGTGATTGTCGTTGCACACATATTGCATTCATGCCATCATATCTTGCGGTGCTTGTATCTTTTGAACCGTAGCTCCGTTGGAGATGTTCTTTATGTGTAGGTTGCTTGAAATGTCGCGTAGAATCACGTTAACCTATTTGTTTTGCTGTTTAACAACTAATTAAATGTGTTAGTTCAGATCTGGACAGAATTGTAAATTAACATGTGAGGTCGTTTCGGAGGTGCTATATGTCATTTCCGACCTCACTTAAAATGCCTAGATAGGTAGATTAATTACGCTTCAACTCTTGCCATGTTTAACCACATTTATTATTGCCGTGTATCTAATCGGGATAGAACTGAATAATAAACGTGGAGTTTCGTCAATATGCAACTCGTTGCATATTGAACTTCACTTAATGTGTAGTGTTTGATTGTGTGAATTGTCATGCCGTGACTTGCATGTATTCAGCTGCTCATGCATCATTTGTGTTGTGCATCGTGTGGTGAATATCGTGTGTTGATTCTTGTTTCTGGTTTCCTCTGTCTCGATAGAGTTCCGCAAGCGTGTCGGATTGTGAGGACCCGTTTGACTACGTCGGTTCGTCTACTTCACGGAGTCATTCTTCTTCCAAGCAGGATCTCAGGCAAGATGACCATTTCTCCAGATACCATTACTATCATTGTCATGCTAGTTTTATCGCTTCTACCGATTAAGTCTTGTTGCCTACCACATGTTAAATATCAGCCTCTCAACAATGCCATGAAAACCTTCAACCTATTCAACCTAGCAAACCACTGATTGGCTATGTTACTGCTTGCTGAACCCTGTGTTGGCGTTGCTAGTTGCAGGTGCTTTGCTTCCATGTGAAAGCATGGGTTCCTTGTTATATCACCATACAAATGCTGTTTAATTTAATGCATCTATATACTTGGTAAAAGGTGGAAGGCTCGGCCTTTCTAGCCTGGTGTTTTGTTCCACATTTGCCCCCTTAGTTTCTGGCTACCGGTGTTATGTTCCATAATTGAGCGCTCCTAACACGATCGGGGTTGTTATGGGGACCCCCTTGATAATTCGTTTTAGATTAAAGCTGGTCTGGCAAGGCCCAACATTGGTACTACATTTTCCTAATCACCTAATAAAATTGCATAGGGACTTTCCGGACCCCGAGGATAATTTAATCAACCCCCCCCCCCGGGCCAGTGCTCCACATGAGTGTTGGTCCACCCACCTAGCAGTCGGCGGTGCCACCTCGGGGCAACTCGAGGTTTGGCTACCATCCACTATGCATAGACGGTGTGTCCTAAGAATGAGATACGCGGCTCCTATCGGGTTCGTCGACACACCGGGTGGCCTTGCTGGATTAGTTTTACCTTTGACGAGATATCTTGTGCATCGGGATTCCGGTGATGCTTTGGTAATCTCAGAGTTGAGGTTTTCCACTAGGGAATCCGACGAGATCGCGAGCTTCGTGATTGAGGATTTCTATGCAGCTTGTGGTAATTTGTGATGGACTAGTTGGAGCACCCCTGCAGGGTTAAATCTTTCGGAAAGCCGTGCCCGCGGTTATGTGGCAACGTGGAAACTTTGTTTAACACTGGTTCTAGATAACTTGAAGTTAACTTATTTAAAACTTGCCAACTGTGTGCGTAACCGTGACTGTCTCTTTCGTGAGTTCCTTCTCCGATCGAGGACACGGTGGGGTTATGTCTGACGTAGGTAGGTGTTCAGGATCATTCATTTGATCATCAGTAGTTCACGTCCGCTATGCGTAGATCTTCCCCCTCTTATTTCTTGTACTCATAAGTTTAGCCACCAAATATATGCTTAGCCGCTGCTGCAACCTCACCACTTAACCATGCCTCACCCATTAAGCTTTGCTAGTCTTGATACCTTTGGAAATGAGATTGCTGAGTCCTCTGTGACTCACAGATTACTACAACACCAGTTGCAGGTACAGGTAAAGGTTACTTGACGCGAGCGCGTTGATTGTTCATTTGGAGTTGCTTCTTCTTCTTCTTCATCGATCTAGGATGGGTTCAAGGCCGGCAGCCTGGGATAGCAAGGATGGACGTCGTTCTTCTTTTGTCGTTTGTTTTCGTCCGTAGACGGACCCTGCTCTTACTCTTGATGATTATGTAATGTACTGATGTGACTCTGATGTAGCTTGTGGCGAGTGTAAGCCAACTCTATATATACCTCTTCTTTTCAGTACATGTACTTGTAATGATATCCATTCTTGCGACACGACGAGATGCGCTTCTATCCCTGACGAGGCCTTCGTGCCAAATTGAGGATCGGGTCGCATCTTGGGCGTGACACGGGGGAAGCCCAATGACCTTAGGTGTGGCGCACCAGCCCTTAGTGGGCTGGTGGGACAGCCCAAGAGGGCCTTGGCGCCAAGAGAAGAACACCAAAGAAAAAAAGGGGAGGTGGGAAGGAAGAGAAGGACTCCACTTTCCAATCCTAATTGGAATAGGATTCCTCCTCCTCCTCCTAGTCGCCGCACCCTTGAGGGCTTGGCCCTCAAGGCAAGCCTCCTCCCCCTCCCTCCTATATATAGTTGTGATTTAGGGCTGATTTGAAACAACTTTTTGCCACGTGCAACTCAGATCTAGACACCATAGTTGTACCTCTAGATCGTATTTCTGCGGAACTCGGGCGGAGCCCTGCAGGAGTAGATCGTCACCACCACTGGAGCGCCTTCACGCTGCCGGAGAACTCATCTACTTCTCCGTCTTGCTTGCTGGATCAAGAATGCCGAGACCATCGTCGAGCTGTACGTGTGCTGAACGCGGAGGTGCCGTCCGTTCGGCACTAGATTGGAACAGATCGTGGAACGGATCGCATGACGGTTCGTGGGACGGTTCGTGGGGCTGATCGAGGGACGTGAATACGTTCCACTACATCAACCGCGTTTCTTAACGCTTCCTGCTGTGCGATCTACAAGGGTACATAGATCCAAATCTCCTCTCGTAGATGGACATCACCACGATAGGTCTTCATGTGCGTAGGAAATTTTTTGTTTCTCATGCTACGTTCCCCAACAGTGGCATCATGAGCTAGGTTGATGCATAGATGTTATCTCGAGTAGAACACAAAGGGTTTTGTGGACGGTGATGTTCGATTTGCTGCCCTCCTTAGTCTTTTCTCGATTCGGCGGTATTGTTGGATTGAAGCGGTCCGGATCGACATTATTCGTACGCTTACGAAAGAGTGGTTTCATCGATTGACGCAACCTCGTTGCATAAAGATGACTGGCGGGTGTCGGTTTCTTCAACTTTAGTTGAACTGGTTTTGACCGAGGCGGTGCTTCGAGAGGTTAAATAGAAATTTGCACATCTCCGCTGTGGTTTTTGCGTAAGTAAGATGCGATCATACTAGATACCCATAGCAGCCACATAAACACATGCAACAACAAATTAGAGGACGTCTAACTTGTTTTTGCAGGGTATGCTTGTGATGTGATATGGCCAACGATGTGATGTGATATATTGAATGTATGAGATGATCATGTTGTAATAGATAATATCGACTTGCACGTCGATGGTACGGCAACCGGCAGGAGCCATAGGGTTGTCTTTATACTAACGTTTGTGCTTGCAGATGCGTTTACTATTTTTCTAGGATGTAGCTTTAGTAGTAATAGCATGAGTAGCACGACAACCCCGATGGCGACACGTTGATGGAGATCATGGTGTGTCGCCGGTGACAAGAAGATCGTGCCGGTGCTTGGTGATGGAGATCAAGGAGCACGTGATGATGGTCGTATCATGTCACTTATGAATTGCATGTGATGTTAATCTTTTTATGCACCTTATTTTTCTTAGAACGACGGTAGCATTATGAGGTGATCTCTCACTAAAATTTCAAGACAAAATTGTGTTCTCCCCGACTGTGCACCGTTGCTACAGTTCGTCGTTTCGAGACACCACGTGATGATCGGGTGTGATAGACTCAAGGTTCACATACAACGGGTGCAAAACTGTTGCACACGCGGAACACTCGGGTTAAGCTTGATGAGCCTAGCATGTGCAGACATGGCCTCGGAACACATGAGACCGAAAGGTCGAGCATGAATCGTATAGTTGATATGATTAGCATAGAGATGCTTATCACTGAAACTACTCTCAACTCACGTGATGATCAGACTTGAGTTAGTGAATTTGGATCATGTACCACTCAAATGACTAGAGAGATGTACTTTTTGAGTGGGAGTTTAGCAAGTAATTTGATTAGTTAAACTCTAATTATCTTGAACATATTCTAAGTCCACTTTGAAAATATTTGTGTTGTAGATCAATGGCTCACGCAACAGTCACCCTGAATTTTAATACATTCCTAGAGAAAAGCTAAGTTGAAAGATGATGGAAGCAACTTTGTAGACTAGGCTCGTAATCTTAAGTTGCTCCTGCATGCTGGGAAGAAGGATTATGTCCTTAATGCTGGGCTAGGAGATGAACCACCCGCCGCGGCTGACCAAGATGTTAAGAACGCCTGGTTAGCACGCAAGGAGGACTACTCGGTAGTTCAATGTGCAGTCTTGTATGGCTTAGAGCCGGGACTTCAACGTTGCTTTGAGCGTCATGGAGAATTTGAGATGTTCCAGGAGTTGAACTTTATCTTTCAGAAGAACGCACGGATCGAGAGGTATGAGACCTCCAAAAAATTATGTGCTTGCAAGGTGGAGGAGAATTCGTCTGTCAGTGAACATGTGCTCAAAATGTCTGGGTACTCAAACCATCTAGCTGAGCTGGGGATTGAACTCTCGCAAGAGGCTATCGTTGACGGAATTCTTCAGTCACTGCCACCAAGCTACAAGAGCTTTGTGTTGAACTATAACATGTAAGGGATGAACAAGTCACCCGGTGAGTTATTCGCGATGCTGAAAGTCGCAGAGTCAGAACTCCGTAAAGAGCATCAAGTGTTGATGGTGAATAAGACCACTAGTTTCAAGAAAAACGGTAAAGAAAAAAAACGGTAATTCTAAGAAGAGCGTCAAGCCTGTTGCCAATCCGACGAAGAAACCCAAAGCTAGTCCTAAGCCTGAAACGGAGTGTTATTATTGCAAGGGTATGGGTCACTGGAAGCGCAACTGCCCCAAGTATCTGGCTGATAAGAAGGCGGCCAAGGAAAAATCAGGTATATTCGATATACATGTTGTTGATGTGTACTTAACTAGCTCTCGTAGTAGTGCCTGGGTATTGATACCGGTTTTGTTGCTCGTATTTGCAACTCGAAACAGGAACTGCGGAATAAGCGAAGGCTAGCGAAGGATGAAGTGACGATATGCGTGGGAAATGGTTCCAAGGTTGATGCAATCGCCGTCGGCACAGTTTCACTTCAGTTACCATCAGGATTAGTTATGAACTTACATAATTGTTATTTAGTGTCTGCGTTAAGCATGAACATTATATCTGGATCTTGTTTATTGCGAGACGGTTACTCGTTTAAGTCAGAGAATAATGTTTGTTCTATTTCTATGAGTAATATCTTTTATGGTCATGCACCCAATGTAAGAGGATTGTTCATATAGAATCTTGATAGCGATGATACACATATACATAACATTGAGACCAAAAGAGTTAGAGTTAACAATGATAGGGCCATGTTTTTGTGGCACTGTCGCTTAGGTCATATTGGTGTAAAGCGCATGTAGAAACTCCATTCCGATGGACTTTTGGAGTCACTTGACTTTGATTCACATGACACGTGCAAACCATGCCTCATGGGCAAGATGACTAAGACTCCGTTCTCTGGAACAATGGAGCGTGCAAGTGACTCGTTGGAAATCATACATACCAATGTATGTGGTCCGATGAGTGTGGAGGCGCGCGGCGGATATCGTTATTTTCTCACCTTCACTGACGCTTTGAGTAGATATGGTTATGTCTACTTGATGAAGCACAAGTCTGAAACGTTTGAGAAGTTCAAGCAATTTCAGAGTGAAGTTGAAAATCATCGTAACAAGAAGATCGAGTTCCTACGGTCTGATTGTGGGGGTGAATATCTGAGTTTCGAGTTTGGTGCTCACTTAAGACAATGTGGAATTGTTTCACAATTGACACCTCCTGGAACACCACGGCGTAATGGTGTGTCCGAACGTCGTAATTGTACTTTATTAGAGATGGTGCAATCTATGATGTCTCTTACCGATTTGTCGTTATTGTTTTGGGGTTATGCATTAGAGACAGCTGCATTCACTTTAAATAGGGCACCATCAAAATCCGTTGACACGACACCATACGAACTGTGGTATGGCAAAAGACCAAAGTTGTCGTTTCTTAAAGTTTGGGGATGTGATGCTTATGTCAAAAAGCTTCAGCCTGAAAAGCTGTAACCCAAAGCGGAAAAGTGCGTCTTCATAGGTTATCCAAAAGAGACAGTTGGGTATACCTTCTATCTCAAATCCGAGGGCAAAGTGTTTGTTGCTAAAAATGGAGCTTTTCTTGAGAAGGAGTTTCTATCGAAAGAATTGAGTGGGAGGAAGATAGAACTTGATGAGGTTGTCGAACCTCTAATTCCTCTTGATGGTGGCGCAAGGTAAGGGGAAACCTCTGTTGCTGCGGCATCGGTTGAGGAGGAAGTTGATGATGATGATCATGAAACTTCGGGTCAAGTTCCTATCGGACCTCGCAGGTCGACAAGATCACGTACCGCTCCTGAGTGGTACGGTAATCCTGTCTTATCAATTATGTTGTTAGACAACAATGAACCTGCGAATTATGAAGAAGCAATGGTGGGTCCGGATTCCAACAAATGGATGGAGGCCATGAAGTCCGAGATAGGATCTATGTACGAGAACAAAGTATGGACTTTGGAAGTACTACCTGAAGGCCGCAAGGCTATTCAGAACAAATGGATCTTTAAGAAAAAGACGGACGCAGACGGTAATGTGACCGTTTATAAAGCTCGACTTGTGGCAAAGGGTTTTTCACAAGTTCAAGGAGTTGACTATGATTAGATTTTCTCACCGATAGCGATGCTTAAGTCCGTCCGAATCATGTTAGCAATAGTTGCCTTTTACGATTTTGAAATCTCGCAGATGGATGTCAAAACGGCGTTCCTTAATGGTTTTCTTAAGGAAGAGTTGTATATGATGCAACCCGAAGGTTTTGTCGATCCAAAGAACGCTAACAAAGTGTGCAAGCTCCAGCGATCCATTTATGGACTGGTGCAAGCATCTCGGAGTTGGAATAAGCACTTTGATGAGGTGATCAAAGCATTTGGGTTTACACAAGTGGTTGGAGAATCTTGTATTCAGAAGAAAGTGAGTGGAAGCTCTCTGGCATTTCTAATATTATATGTGGATGACATATTGCTGATTGGAAACAACGTCGAGCTTTTGCAGTTCATAAAGGATTACTTCAATAAAAGTTTCTCTATGAAGGACCTAGGAGAAGCTTCTTACATTCTAGGCATTAAGATCTATAGGGATAGATCGAAACGTGTGATAGGACTTTCACAAAGTACATACCTTCATAAAGTTTTGAAGAAGTTCAAAATGGATCAGTCCAAGAAAGGGTTCTTGCCAGTATTACAAGGTATAAAATTGTGTAAGACTCCGTGCCTAGGAACTGTGGAAGATAGAGGACAAATGAGTTCCGTCCCCTACGCTTCAGCCGTAGGTTCTATCATGTATGCAATGTTGTGCACTAGACCAGACGTCAGCTTGGCCATAAGTATGGCAGACAGGTTTCAGAGTAATCCAGGAGTGGATCACTGGACGGCGGTCAAGAATATGCTGAAGTACCTGAAAAGGACTAAGGAAATGTTTCTTGTTTATGGAGGTGACAAAGAGCTCGTCGTAAAAGGTTACATCGACGCAAGTTTTGACACCGATCCGGATGACTCTAAGTCGCAAACTGGATACGTATTTGTTCTTAATGGGGGTGCAGTAAGCTGGTGCAGTTCCAAGAAGAGAGTCGTAGCAGATTCTACATGTGAAGCGGAGTACATGGCTGCCTCGGAGGCAGCAAAGGAGGGTGTCTGGATGAAGCAGTTCATGACAGATCGTGGAGTTGTGCCGAGCGCACTAGATCCGGACACATCAAATGACGCTTCAACCTCATCCGCGACTACGTCGAAGGAGAGGACGTGAATATTTGCAAAGTGCACACGGATCTGAATGTAGCAGACCCGCTGACTAAACCTATTCCACGGGCAAAACATGATCAACACCAGAACTGTATGGGTGTTCGATTTATTACAATGTAAATCGCATGGCCATGTGAGGACTAGATTATTGACTCTAGTGCAAGTGGGAGACTGTTGGAAGTATGCCCTAGAGGCAATGATAAATAGTTATTATTATATTTCCTGTTTAAAGATAATCATTTATTATCCATGATATAATTGTATTGAATGAAAACATAGATACATGTGTGGATACATAGACAAAACAATGTCCCTATTAAGCCTCTAGTTGGCTAGCAAGTTGATCAATGATAGTCAAGGTTTTCTGACTATGTGCAAGTGTTGTCACTTGATAACTGGATCATGTCATTAGGAGAATCATGTGATGGACTAGACCCAAACTATGAACGTAGAATATTGATCTTGTCATTTTATTGCTATTGTTTTCTGCGTGTCAAGTATTTGTTTCTATGACCATGAGATCATATAACTCACTGGCACCGGAGGAATACCTTGTGTGCGTCAAACGTCACAACGTAACTGGGTGACTATAAAGGTGCTCTACAGGTATCTCCCAAGGTGTCCATTGAGTTAGTATGGATGAAGATTGGGATTTGTCACTCCATGTGACAGAGAGGTATCACGGGGCCAACTCGGTAATACAACATCACAGACAAGCCTTTCAAGCAATGTGACTAAGTGTAAGTTATAGGATCTTGTATTACGGAACGAGTAAAGAGACTTGCCGGTAACGAGATTGAACTAGGTATGCGGATACCGATAATCAAATCTTGGGCAAGTAACATACCGAAGGACAAAGGGAATGACATACGGGATTATATTAATCCTTGACACTGAGGTTCAACCGATAAGATCTTCGGAGAATATGTAGGATCCAATATGGGAATCCAGGTCCCGCTATTGTATATTGACCGAGGAGTGCCTCGGGGCATGTCTGCATAGTTCTCGAACCCGCAGGGTCTACACACTTAAGGTTTGATGATGTTTTAGTATAGTTGAGTTATATGTGTGGTTACCAAATGTTGTTCAGAGTCTCGGATGATATCACGGACGTCATGAGGGTTTCCGGAATGATCCGGAAATGAAGATTGATATATAGGATGGTTTCATTTGGTTACTAGAAGGTTTTCGTGCATTACCGCCATTGTACCGGGAGTGACGAATGGGTTCCGGAAGTTCACCGGGAGGGGGACAACCCACCCGGGGGAAGCCCAATGACCTTAGGGGTGGCGCACCAAACCTTAGTGGTCTGCTGGGACAGCCCAAGAGGGCCTTGGCGCCAAGAGAAGAAAACCAAAGAAAAAAAAGGGAGGTGGGAAGGAAGAGAAGGACTCCACTTTCCAATCCTAATTGGAGTAAGATTCCTCCTCCTCCTCCTAGCCGGCGCACCCTTGTGGGATTGGACCTCAAGGAAAACTTCCTCCCCCTCTGTCCAATATATAGTGGTGATTTAGAGTTGATTTGAGACAACTTTTTCCCACATGCAACTCAGATCTAGACACCATAGTTGTACATCTAGATCGTATTTCTGCGGAGCTCGGGCGGAGCCCTGCAGGAGTAGATCGTCACCACCACCGGAGCACCGTCACGCTGCTGGAGAACTCATCTACTTCTCCATCTTGCTTGTTGGATCAAGAAGGCCGAGATCATCGTCGAGCTGCACATGTGCTGAACGCGGAGGTGTCGTTCGTTCGGCACTAGATCGGAACGGATCGTGGGACGGATCGCGAGACGGTTCATGGGGCTGATCGAGGGACGTGAAGACGTTCCACTACATCAACCGCATTTCTTAACGCTTCCTTCTGTGCGATCTACAAGGGTACATAGATCCAAATCTCCTCTCGTAGATGGACATCACCATGATAGGTCTTCGTGTGCGTAGGAAATTTTTTGTTTCCCATGCTACGATCCCCAACAGAGAGAGAGAGGGCAACACATGGTTGTTTTTCTGTGTCTCAAAAACCCTCAATACCTCTAGTATATATAGGAGGGAGGGAGGGGAGGAGGCAGTCTCGAACCATCAAGGTTTGGCCGAAATTGGAGGTGGTGGAGTCGTACTCCAATCCTACTAGGAGTAGGATTCCTCCTTTCCACTTGGAAACCCTTTCCACCTTTGGGTTTTTTGCCTCTCAAACCTCATGGGTCTTAGTGGGAGCTTATGTCAGCCCACTAGGGTCTGGTGTGTATCCTCCCACAGCCCATAAGGCCCGTCGGGGCGTGACACCCCTCCCGATGGTCCCCGATACCCTCCCGGCACTTCCGGTACACTACTGATGAGTCGGAAACTTTTCCGGTGACCAAAACAGGACTTCCTATATATCAATCTTTACCTCCGGACCATTCCGTAGCTCCTCGTGATGTCTAGGATCTCATCCGTGACTCCGAACAACTTTCAGTTACCAACACCTATAACTCAACTATACCAAAACGTCACTGAACCTTAAGTGTGCAGACCCTGCGGGTTCGAGAACTATGCAGACATGACCGAGACACCTCTACAGTCAATAACCAATAGCGGGACCTGGATGCCCATATTGGCTCCTACATATTCCACGAAGATCTTTATCGGTTGAACCTCTATGTCAAGGATTCAGTTAATCCCGTATGATGTTCCCTTTGTCCTTCGGTATGTTACTTGCCCGAGATTCGATCGTGGTATCTCTATACCTAGTTCAATCTCGTTATCACCAAGTCTCTTTACTCGTTCCATAATACAAGATCTCGTGGCTAACTTCTTAGTCACATTGTTCGCAAGGCTTATTGTGATGTTGTATTACCGAGTGGGCCCCGAGATACCTCTCTGTCATACGGAGTGACAAATCCCAGTCTCGATTCACGCCAACCCAACAGACACCTTCGGAGATACCTGTAGAGCAACTTTATAGTCACCCAGTTACGTTGCGACGTTTGATACACACAAGGTATTCCTCTTGTGTCCGGGAGTTGCATTATCTCAGGGTCATAGGAACAGATACATTGACATGCAGAAAACAGTAGCAATAAACTGACACGATCATGTGCTACGTTTATAGTTTGGGTCTTGTGTTGGGGAACGTCGCATGGGAAACAAAAAATTTCCTACGCGCACGAAGACCTATCATGGTGATGTCCATCTACGAGAGGGGATGTATGATCTACATACCCTTGTAGACCGTACAGCAGAAGCGTTAGTGAACGCGGTTGATGTAGTAGAACGTCCTCACGTCCCTCGATCCGCCCCGTGAACCGTCCCGCGATCAGTCCCACGATCTAGTGCCGAACGGACGGCACCTCCGCGTTCAGCACACGTACAGCTCGACGATGATCTCGGCCTTCTTGATCCAGCAAGAGAGACGGAGAGGTAGAAGAGTTCTCCGGCAGCGTGACGGCGCTCCGGAGGTTGGTGATGATCTTGTCTCGGCAGGGCTCCGCCCGAGCTCCGCAGAAACGTGATCTAGAGGTAAAACCGTGGAGATATGTGGTCGGCCTGCCGTGGCAAAGTTGTGTCAAATCAGCCCTAAAACCTCCGTATAAATAGGGGGGAGGGGGAGCCTTGCCTTGGGGTCCAAGGACTCCCAAGGGGGTCGGCCGAGCCTAAGGGGGAACCCTCCCCTTCCAAACCGAGTCCAACTAGGTTTGGAAGGAGGAGTCCTTCCCCCTTTTCCCACCTCCTCTTTTTTTTATTTTCTCTTTGATTTTCTTCCTATGGCGCATAGGGCCTTCTTGGGCTATCCCACCAGCCCACTAAGGGCTGGTGCGCCACCCCCAAGGCCTATGGGCTTCCCCTGGGTGGGTTGCCCCCCCGGTGAACTCCCGGAACCCATTCGTCATTCCCGGTACATTCCCGGTAACTCCGAAAACCTTCTGGTAATCAAATGAGGTCATCCTATATATCAATCTTCATTTCTGGACCATTCCAAAAACCCTCGTGACGTCCGTGATCTAATCCAGGACTCCGAACAACATTCGGTAACCAACCATATAACTCAAATACGCATAAAACAATGTCGAACCTTAAGTGTGCAGACCCTGCGGGTTCGAGAACTATGTAGACATGACCCGAGAGACTCCTCGGTCAATATCCAATAGCGGGACCTGGATGCCCATTTTGGATCCTACATATTCTACGAAGATCTTATCGTTTGAACCTCTGTGCCAAGGATTCATATAATCCCGTATGTCATTCCGTTTGTCCTTCGGTATGTTACTTGCCCGAGATTCGGTCGTTAGTACCCGCATACCTATTTCAATCTCGTTTACCGGCAAGTCTCTTTACTCGTTCCGTAATACAAGATCCCGCAACTTACACTAAGTCACATTGCTTGCAAGGCTTGTGTGTGATGTTGTATTACCGAGTGGGCCCCGAGATACCTTTCCGTCACACGGAGTGACAAATCCCAGTCTCGATCCATACTAACTCAACGAACACCTTCGGAGATACCTGTAGAGCATCTTTATAGTCATGTAGTTACGTTGCGACGTTTGATACACACAAAGTATTCCTCCGGTGTCAGTGAGTTGTATGATCTCATGGTCATAGGAACAAATACTTGACACACAGAAAACAGTAGCAAAAAAATGACACGATCAACATGCTACGTCTATTAGTTTGGGTCTAGTCCATCACGTGATTCTCCTAATGACGTGATCCAGTTATCAAGCAACAACAACTTGTTTATAATCAAAAGACACTGGCTATCTTTGATCAACTGGCTAGCCAACTAGAGGCTTGCTAGGGACAGTGTTTTGTCTATGTATCCACACATGTATATAAGTATTCATTCAATACAATTATAGCATGGATAATAAACGATTATCTTGATACAGGAATTATAATAATAACTATATTTATTATTGCCTCTAGGGCATAATTCCAACAGTCTCCCACTTGCACTAGAGTCAATAATCTAGCCCTCACATCATCATGCGAATTACATTGTAATAAATCTAACACCCATACAGTTCTGGTGTTGATCATGCTTTGCCCGTGGAAGAGGTTTAGTCAGCGGGTCTGCTACATTCAGATCCGTGTGCACTTTGCATATATTTACGTCCTCCCCTTCGACGTAGTCGCGGATGAGGTTGAAGCGTCGTTTGATGTGTCTGGACTTCTTATGAAACCGTGGTTCCTTTGCTAGGGCAATGGCACCCGTGTTGTCACAGAACAAGGTTATTGGATTCAGTGCACTTGGCACCACTCCAAGATCCGTCATGAACTGCTTCATCCAGACACCCTCCTTAGCCGCCTCCGAGGCAGCCATGTACTCGGCTTCACATGTAGAATCTGCTACAACGCTCTGCTTGGAACTGCACCAGCTTACCGCACCCCCATTAAGAATAAATACGTATCCGGTCTGCGACTTAGAGTCGTCCGGATCTGTGTCGAAGCTTGCATCGACGTAACCTTTTACGGCGAGCTCTTCGTCACCTCCATACACGAGAAACATCTCCTTAGTCCTTTTCAGGTACTTCAAGATATTCTTGACCGTCGTCCAGTGATCCACTCCTGGATTACTCTGGAACCTACCTGCCATACTTATGGCCAGGCTAACGTCCGGTCTAGTGCACATCATTGCATACATGATAGAACCTATGGCTGAAGCATAGGGGACGGTGCTCATATGCTCTATATCCTCATCAGTTGCTGGGCACTGAGTCTTACTCAATCTCGTACCTTGTAAAACTGGCAAGAACCCTTTCTTGGACTGTTCCATTTTGAACCTCTTCAAAACTTTATCAAGGTATGTGCTTTGTGGAAGTCCTATCAGGCATTTTGTTCTATCCCTGTAGATCTGAATGCCTAGAATGTAAGCAGCTTCTCCTAGGTCCTTCACAGAGAAACTTTTATTCAAGTAATCCTTTATGCTCTCCAAAAACTCTACGTTGTTTCCAATCAGCAATATGTCATCCACATATAATATTAGAAATGCCACAGAGCTCCCACTCACTTTCTTGTAAATACAAGATTCTCCAACCACTTGTATAAACTCAAATGCTTTGATCACCTCATCAAAGCGTTTGTTCCAACTCCGAGATGCTTGCACCAGTCCATAAATGGATCGCTGGAGCTTGCACACTTTGTTAGCATACTTAGGATCGACAAAACCTTCGGGTTGCATCATATACAACTCTTCCTTAAGGAAACCGTTAAGGAACGCCGTTTTGACATCCATGTGCCAGATTTCATAATCGAAAAATGCAGCTATTGCTAACATGATTCTGACGGACTTAAGCATCGCTACGGGTGAGAATGTCTCATCGTAGTCAACTCCTTGAACTTGTGAAAAACCCTTTGCCACAAGTCGAGCTTTATAAACGGTCACATTGCCGTCAGCGTCCGTCTTCCTCTTAAAGATCCATTTGTTATGAATAGCCTTGCGGCCCTCAGGTAGTACTTCCAAAGTCCACACTTTGTTCTCATACATGGATCCTATCTCGGACTTCATGGCTTCTAGCCATTTGTTGGAATCTGGGGCCACCATTGCTTCTTCATAACTTGCAGGTTCATTGTTGTCTAACAACATGATTGACAAGACGGGATTACCGTACCACTCTGGAGTAGCACGTGGTCTCGTTTGACCTGCGTGGTTCGACAGAAACTTGAACCGGAGTTTCATGATCATCATCATTAACTTCCTCCTCAACCGGCGTCGCAACGACAAAGGTTTCCCCTTGCCCTGCGCCACCATCTAGAGGGATGAGAGGTTCCACAACCTCATCAAGTTCTATCTTCCTCCCACTCAATTCTCTCGAGAGAAACTCCTTCTCGAGAAAAGCTCCGTTTTTAGCAACAAACACTTTGCCCTCGGATTTGAGATAGAAGGTGTACCCAACTGTCTCTTTTGGGTAACCTATGAAGATGGACTTTTCCGCTTTGGGTTCCAGCTTTTCAGGCTGAAGCTTTTTGACATAAGCATCACATCCCCAAACTTTAAGAAATGACAACTTTGGCCTTTTGCCATACCATAGTTCGTATGGTGTCGTCTCAATGGATTTTTATGGTGCCCTATTTAAAGTGAATGCAGCTGTTTCTAATGCATAACCCCAAAACGATAACGGCAAATCGGTAAGAGACATCTTAGATCGCACCATCTCTAATAAAGTACGATTATGACGTTCGGACACACCATTACGCTGTGGTGTTCCAGGCGGTGTCAACTGTGAAACAATTCCACATTGTCTTAAGTGAGCACCAAACTCGAAACTCAGATATTCACCCCCACGATCAGACCGTAGGAACTTGATCTTCTTGTTACGATGATTTTCAACTTCACTCTGAAATTGCTTGAACTTTTCAAATGTTTCAGACTTGTGCTTCATTAAGTAGACATAACCATATCTACTCAAATCGTCAGTGAAGGTGAGAAAATAACGATATCCGCTGTGTGCCTCTACGCTCATCGGACCACACACATCGGTATGTATGATTTCCAACAAGTCACTTGCACGCTCCATTGTTCCGGAGAACGGAGTTTTAGTCATCTTGCCCATGAGGCATGGTTCGCACGTGTCAAGTGAATCACAGTCAAGTGACTCCAAAAGTCCATCGGCATGGAGTTTCTTCATGCGCTTTACACTAATATGACCTAAGCGGCAGTGCCACAAAAATATGGCGCTATCATTGTTAACTCTAACTCTTTTGGTCTCAATGTTATGTATGTGTGTATCGCTATCAAGATTCAATATGAACAATCCTCTCACATTGGGTGCATGACCATAAAAGATGTTACTCATAGAAATAGAACAACCATTATTCTCTGACTTAAAAGAGTAACCGTCTCGCAATAAACAAGATCCAGATATAATGTTCATGCTCAACGCAGGCACTAAATAACAATGATTCAAGTTCATAACTAATCCTGATGGTAACTGAAGTGAAACTGTGCCGACGGCGATTGCATCAACCTTGGAACCATTTCCTACGCGCATCGTCACTTCATCTTTCGCCAGCCTTCGTCTATTCCGCAGTTCCTGTTTCGAGTTGCAAATATGAGCAACAGAACCGGTATCGAATACCCAGGCACTACTATGAGAGCCGGTTAAGTACACATCAATAACATGTATATCAAATATACCTGATTTTTCTTTGGCCGCCTTCTTATCAGCCAGATACTTGGGGCAATTGCGCTTCCAGTGACCCATACCCTTGCAATAGTAACACTCTGTTTCAGGCTTAGGTCCAGCTTTGGGTTTCTTCGTCGGATTGGCAACAGGCTTGCCGTTCTTCTTTGAATTACCCTTCTTGCCTTTGCTGTTTCTCTTGAAACTAGTGGTCTTATTCACCATCAACACTTGATGCTTTTTACGGAGTTCAGACTCTACGACTTTCAGCATCGCAAACAACTCGCCGGGAGACTTGTTCATCCCTTGCATATTGTAGTTCAACACAAAGCCTTTATAGCTTGGCGGCAGTGATTGAAGGATTCTGTCAGTGATAGCTTCTTGCGGGAGTTCAATCCCCAGCTCAGCTAGACGGTTTGAGTACCCAGACATTTTGAGCACATGTTCACTTACAGACGAGTCCTCCTCCATCTTGCAAGCATAGAATTTATCAGAGGTCTCATACCTCTCGATCCGGGCGTTCTTCTGAAAGCTAAACTTGAACTCCTAGAACATCTCAAATGCTCCATGACGCTCAAAGCGACGTTGAAGTCCCGGTTCTGAGCCATACAAGACTGCACATTGAACTACTGAGTAGTCCTCCTTACGTGCTAACCAAGCGTTCTTAACATCCTGATCAGCCGTAGCGGGTGGTTCATCTCCTAGCGCAGCATTAAGGACATAATCCTTCTTCCCAGCTTGTAAGATTAGCTTAAGATTACGAGCCCAGTCTACAAAGTTGCTGCCATCATCTTTCAACTTAGCTTTCTCTAGGAACGTATTAAAATTCAGGGTGACTGTCGCATGAGCCATGATCTACAACACAAATATATTCAAAGTGCACTTAGACTATGTTCAAGATAATTAGAGTTTAACTTAATCAAATAACTCGCTAAACTCCCACTCAAAAAGTACATCTCTCTAGTCATTTGAGTGGTTCATGATCCACTTACACTAGCTCAAGTCCGATCATCACGTGAGTTGAGCATAGTTTCAGTGGTAAGCATCCCCATGCTAATCATATCATCTATATGATTCATGATTGACATTTCGATCTCATGTGTTCCGAGGCCATGTCTGCACATGCTAGGCTCGTCAAGCTTAACCCGAGTGTTCCGCGTCGCAACTGTTTTGCACCCGTTGTATGTGAACGTTGAGTCTATCACACCCGATCATCACGTGGTGTCTCGAAACGACGAACTGTAGCAACGGTGCACAGTCGGGGAGAACACAATTTTGTCTTGAAATTTTAGTGAGAGATCACCTCATAATGCTACCGTCGTTCTAAGAAAAATAAGGTGCATAAAAAGATTAACATCACATGCAATTCATAAGTGACATGATACGACCATCATCACGTGCTCCTTGATCTCCATCACCAAGCACCGGCACGATCTTCTTGTCACCGGCGACACACCATGATCTCCATCAACGTGTCGCCATCGGGGTTGTCGTGCTACTCATGCTATTACTACTAAAGCTACATCCTAGAAAAATAGTAAACGCATCTGCAAGCACAAACGTTAGTATAAAGACAACCCTATGGCTCCTGCCGGTTGCCGTACCATCGACGTGCAAGTCGATATTATCTATTACAACATGATCATCTCATACATTCAATATATCACATCACATCGTTGGCCATATCACATCACAAGCATACCCTGCAAAAACAAGTTAGACGTCCTCTAATTTTGTTGTTGCATGTTTTACGTGGTGACATGGGTATCTAGTAGGATCGCATCTTACTTACGCAAACACCACAATGGAGATATATGAGTTGCTATTTAACCTCATCCAAGGACCTCCTCGGTCAAATCTGATTCAACTAAAGTTGGAGAAACTGACACTTTCCATTCATCTTTGAGCAACGGGGTTACTCGTAGCGATGAAACCAGTCTCTCGTAAGCGTATGAGTAATGTCGGTCCAAGCCGCTTCAATCCAACAATACCGTGGAATCAAGAAAAGACTAAGGAGGGCAGCAAAACGCACATCACCGCCCACAAAAACTTTTGTGTTCTACTCGAGAAGACATCTACGCATGAACCTAGCTCATGATGCCATTGTTGGGGAACGTCGCATGGGAAACAAAAAGTTTCCTACGCGCACGAAGACCTATCATGGTGATGTCCATCTACGAGAGGGGGTGTATGATCTACGTACCCTTGTAGACTGTACAGCAGAAGTGTTAGTGAACGCGGTTGATGTAGTGGAACGTCCTCACGTCCCTCGATCCGCCCCGTGAACCGTCCCGCGATCAGTCCCACGATCTAGTGCCGAACGGACGGCACCTCCGCGTTCAGCACACGTACAGCTCGACAATGATCTCGGCCTTCTTGATCCAGGAAGAGAGACGGAGAGGTAGAAGAGTTCTCCGGCAGCGTGACGGCACTCCGAAGGTTGGTGATGATCTTGTCTCTGCAGGGCTGCGCCCGAGCTCCGCACAAACGCGATCTAGAGGTAAAACCGTGGAGATATGTGGTCGGGCTGCCGTGGCAAAGTTGTGTCAAATCAGCCCTAAAACCTCTGTATATATAGGGGGAGGAGGGGGAGCCTTGCCTTGGGGGTCCAAGGACTCCCAAGGGAGTCGGCCGAGCCTAAGGGGGGAACCCTCCCCTTCCAAACCGAGTCCAACTAGGTTTGGAAGGAGGAGTCCTTCCCCCTTTTCCCACCTCCTCTTATTTTTCTCTTTGATTTTCTTCCTATGGCGCATAGGGCCTTCTTGGGCTGTCCCACCAGCCCACTAAGGGCTGGTGCACCACCCCCAAGGCCTATGGGCTTCCCCTGGGTGGGTTGCCCCCCCCCCCCCCCCGGTGAACTCCCGGAACCCATTCGTCATTCCCGGTAACTCCGAAAACCTTCCGGTAATCAAATGAGGTCATCCTATATATCAATCTTCATTTCTGGACCATTCCGGAAACCCTCGTGACGTCCGTGATCTCATCCGGGACTCTGAACAACATTCGGTAACCAACCATATAACTCAAATACGCATAAAACAACGTTGAACCTTAAGTCTGCAGACCCTGCGGGTTCGAGAACTATGTAGACATGACCCAAGAGACTCCTCGGTCAATATCCAATAGTGGGACATGGATGCCCATATTGGATCCTACATATTCTACGAAGATCTTATCGTTTGAACCTCTGTGCCAAGGATTCATATAATCCCGTATGTCATTCCCTTTGTCCTTCGGTATGTTACTTGCCCGAGATTCGATCGTCAGTATCCGCATACCTATTTCAATCTCGTTTACCGCCAAGTCTCTTTACTCGTTCCGTAATACAAGATCCCGCAACTTACACTAAGTAACATTGCTTGCAAGGCTTGTGTGTGATGTTGTATTACCGAGTGGGCCCCGAGATACCTTTCCGTCACACGGAGTGACAAATCCCAGTCTCGATCCATACTAACTCAACGAACACCTTCGGAGATACCTGTATAGCATCTTTATAGTCACCCAGTTACGTTGCGACGTTTGATACACACAAAGTATTCCTCCGGTGTCAGTGAGTTATATGATCTCATGGTCATAGGAACAAATACTTGACACGTAGAAAACAATAGCAACAAAATGACACGATCAACATGCTACGTCTATTAGTTTGGGTCTAGTCCATCACGTGATTCTCCTAATGACGTGATCCAGTTATCAAGCAACAACACCTTGTTTATAATCAGAAGACACTGACTATCTTTGATCAACTGGCTAGCCAACTAGAGGCTTGCTAGGGACAGTGTTTTGTCTATGTATCCACACATGTATATAAGTCTTCATTCAATACAATTATAGCATGGATAATAAACGATTATCTTGATACAGGAATTATAATAATAACTATATTTATTATTGCCTCTAGGGCATAATTCCAACATCTTGTCCATCAAATCATTCTCCTAATGATGTGATCCCATTATCAAGTGACAACACTTGTCTATGGCTAGGAAACCTTAACCATATTTGATGAACGAGCTAGTCAACTAGAGGCTTACTAGGGACAGTGTTTTGTCTATGTATCCACACATGTATTTGAGTTTCCAATCAATACAATTATAGCATGGATAATAAACGATTATCATGAACAAGGAAATATAATAATAACCAATTTATTATTGCCTCTAGGGCATATTTCCGACATGGACGCCATGTAGTACTGGTCAAAATATGTTGTTTTAATGGGCCAAGCCCAATAATTAGACCATTTTCATATTTACTTTTGGGACACAACTATGGCCAAGCCCACTAATTCAGTACATTTTTAGATTTACTTTTGGGCCACAACAATGTGGAAGCCCAACACATCATCCTGTTAATGTTTGTTTTCAGCTAAGGCAATGTACAAAACATTTATTCATTCCATCGTTAATTGGGCTAGCCCATTTCTCTAAACAGTCCAGCCCACTAACACAATCTAACAGTTTTGGTCTATCCCTTATTCAAGGGAGATCAACAACATTTCACTAGACAATTCCGTAGTCAACCAAAAGCATTTGTTTTTCATCTAAGGCAATGTACAACCCATTTATTCATTCCATCGTTAATTGGGCTAGCCTATTTCTCTAAACAGTCCAGCCCACTGATAGAATCTAACAGTTTCGGTCTAGCCCTTATTCAAGGGAGATCAACAACATTTCACTAGACAATTCCGTAGTCAACCAAAAGCAAAGGAAAATATAAAGATAATAATAATATAATTCTCAAAATAACACAACAGTATCAATACACCACATCATCTAAAAATAACACAACACAATGAACAAACAACACAGACTTTCATCAACTTTGTCCGAGCAGTATCATTACACTGCATTTTCATCAGATGGCACCAACGAGTGCAACATCATTAAACCACACAGCCAATACGAGGTCCATATTGTAGTATAGCCAAACGAACTAGTCAACCCAGCATTAAAATTCCTAGGTCCAAACAACCCAGCATCAAATTTCCAAAGCCAACATCAAACACACCATACTAAGCTATTTTACCTTTGAACAGATCCATGAGGCGAGAAAATCTCGCATCATTTGCTTCAGCCCTAGCATCGATGGCCTCAGCTCTTTTCAGTAACAACTGATACTCTACGACGCATGCAGCTTCAGCCTCCCCTGATTTCTTCTTGACCTCAACAAGCTCCTCTCGCATCAACTCACAGGCTTGCCTCTCCTTCTCAATCATATTTAGCTACCATGTAAAAAACACACTAAATCAATTGTTGATTAAAAAAGTAACAACAACCCATATTCATTTTTTGAATGAGACTTGTCATATTATTGCATACCAGAAATGACATCAAGGAATGTAAATAGATGCAATAGAGTTGACATTAAGGAGCTGGTAATACACCACTAAATTGGCTATTAAGCAAGTTCAGGTTTTGAAGGATGAGAAATATGCTCCTAAAATAACAAGCGATGTGTAGACTTGGAGAATTACATAATAGGTTATTTAGTACTCCACAAGTATGGTTGCCTCTAAGCAAAAATACCATTCTACTACCACAACCATCCATTCAACTCGCAAGATCCAACAATACTAGTGAGTGCACACATACTAACATCGCAAAGGGAGGAGAGAATGACGGAAACTGAGAGAGACACTTGTGGATGGTAGCATCAACGATGATCTCGATTGAGTTAGCATCGGTGAGGAGGTGGATGATCTCCATGGTGTGCTTGATAATGCGCACGACAATAATCTTCATGTTGTTGTTGCATCAATGCACTCGATTATGGGGTACCAATGCCTCCAAATAGAACAAAATCACCATCACTAACCCATAGTTGCAAGTACAAGTTAAGTATATATCAAGTGACAGTGAAAATAAGTTGTAAAAAAACACTGAAGATAATTATTTCATGTCATGCAGAGTTCAAACAGAATAAACATGTGCACGTTGCTCCTCCAAATCATCCATGGAGGATGCCTGCTGCTCCAAATCAAACAAACAGGTAAGAGCATCTAGATAGAAGAACATGTTGATGGTCTAGTAATTTGTGCAAGTACACTGTGAGATATCTTCGGAGGTTTATTTCACATGTAAAGAATGGAAACAAAAACATAATGTATTCATATGAGAATTAATGTTTTCTTTACCAATTAGGAAAACATCACAGAATCAGTAAGGCGTCATCCTGATGTATTTTGAAGAAATAAGCACACAATACATTACTCTCTCATAAAAAATACATGATATTTTATTATGGGCAAAAAATATGGAACTTTGACAGCAATTTTACATGGAAAAATATATACAAAATTATGTATGTGAAAGTGTTTTCCATTGTAAACCACTTCATGCTGCAAAATCTAGTTTTTGCAATGCAAATTTGTCAGATATACAAAGAGTTCTTGCTGGAAATATATTGGACCAATTTCCAATGATTCATAAGGAATTTAGAAGCAGTTCCACCTTAATGCAATTCAAAAATGCACAAATACACAAAGAACAGAACATACCATTTTTAATATAAGTGGGAATATTCATACTTATAAAGGGAGAGACAACAAAGGATGGCTAGCTAGGCAATGAAGGGTTTGGTGGCTGCTGAGAAATATGCATCATTACTGGATCCACCTCTAGCCTTGTTGACATGTGTTACATAGAATGCAGCCATATAAAAGAGACACAAACTAAAAAATTAATATATACGTGCACATGGATTATGAATGTTGTAGTGACAGCAAACCTCAATGGTCATGCTCATGCATCCATCATATCCATGTCAATGCATGCCTCCATGAATTCAAAAATTTCAACTTATGTGCTTAATCGTGTGTGTAGTTTAGAACCCATCATACACAAAGCAGATATGGACCATGCATCCATCGTATCCATGTCAATGCAAGCCTCTAGGACTATAAAACAGGACACACATAAAACTCCATGACCCCTTATTCATCCGAGCCCTACAATTAAGATCTTAAGGACAGTTTTATGTGCTCTTTGAGGATTAACGTGAACCCTTGTTTGGTTCTTCCAATTAGTAAAGATATAAGATAAATTGAAAGGAAGCTTGTTGTTTCCCTGTTCTATATATACATGGTTTCCTTTTTCTGAAGGAAGCATCGTCAAATAGCACATTCACAATCGAATTGTACATAGAAACTAAAACCAAAACTTGTTGCTATGTTGTGTCCATAAAAATTGCAATTGATGTCCATTTCAGACCAGATTGGAGCTCACCATGTGTAGGGGTAGGAGGAGGGGAGGAGGACGTCCTGCAGCAGCAGTTTCTACTCATCAACGAACCAACCTAGACAAAACAGAGCCTTCTACATGTCTAGATCAGGAAGAGAAACATAAAAAATAAAAAGACATAACAAGAAAGGACAACCTTCCATGGCGTCCTGTGCTAGGAGCAGTTCCTCTCTCCCTCTCTCCGGCCATGTCCTTGAAATCCTTTGCTTGACACAATACACACATGCATCAAGAGGATATGAAGTGGATTTGTAGAAGAATGAGACAACAGGAGGAGGGATTCACACCCTCTAGGGTTTCGGGCGCTCGAAGGGAGGCTCCATACATGATGGGGAGAATGGGGTAATGGTGGAGCTGCGTCGTTCATGGCATCGGGACAGGGAAGGAAGAAGCCTTCCCATCCATGACGTCCCGATTCTCAAGCTGCGACATCATGCTCGATCTGCGAGAGAGACAATATGATGTGAGGAAGAGAGGAAGGGATGTGACGAGGAGGAGCGGAGGGACTCACCTGAGTCAACGGAACAACGTCAGCGACGTGCTGGTCCAAACCCTAGCTGCTGGTCAGGGTCGCTCTTGGCCGCTGGAGGACGCGCGCGGCAGATCTGGCCTGATGGGAGGAAGGAGCGTTGGGAGGGGGCACGGTAGTGTGTTGGGCGCTGCTGGAGAATGCCGAAATCAAGCGGGATCAGGCCCTATACGTGGTGGCGGCAGCGAGGTGTGGTGCCGGGGAGTGGAAGAGACGAGTGAGAGAGGAGCTCACGAAGTCACCATGGGTGGGATTTCGCATTCGGGGGCTGGGTCCTCTTTATTTACTGTTCACGGGCTATGAGATTGAAAACCAAACGAAATCATTCCCGGGTTGACCGAAAGCTTCGGGTGCCAAAGTGTGAGTCTGACTTTACCTCACAATTTTTTCTTTATTATTATTTCATTCTTTTCTTTTCCCTTAAAAAGGCAATTATTCCCAACTATACTTCAAGCAAAAAAAATCTTTTCACAACACATGAAAAGGGGAAAAATACTCGCTACTATTACTTTAGTAGGCACTCGGTGCCGATCCGGGTGGAAGCACATTGTTTCAACCAGTTACATGTTTGTGTCATATGAGGTTCTCTCGATGGTGGCACACACAACGTCCCTCGTGATTAGACGTTCAACAAAGAGGGTGCGGCCTTCCATGACACTCCACGGGTCCTGATCCATGAGAAGCCTCGCACCATGGCTCCCGCATCAGTGTTGTCGTCATCTAGGAATGGCAAACAAGGTTACCAAAGAGAGTTTCCATTTTGTTTTCACAGTTTTTCAAATGATATCATATTTTCATGTCATAGTTTTTTCAAATGATATCATATTTTCACAAAAGTGCATTTTGGAATGACAAACTGAGCTATAGAAGAGAGTTTTCATTTTCTTTGCACAAAAAAATCATTTTCTATTTTAGATATGCCAAAAATGTTTTTTGTGAAGAACCTATGAGATATTTATTGCAAAACGGGACCACTTCATTTTTCAAAAATAATAGAACATATTTTATGTACAAATAACCAAATGGTAGTGAATCAACAACTTTTCATGCACCTCTCATCAAGTTGACTTTTTTCTCGTTTCAGCTAGAACCGGGCCAAATTTGAAGTACAAGTGCTTCATAATTTGTTATTATTTTTTATAAAAATCATTTTTAGGTACAAATGTATCTATTTCATCAAAGATCCACCTAGATTTTCACAACATTCCAACTCTATCTAAGAATAGTCTTTCCCGTCGTTTTGACCGCATTTCACAATCAACACTAAAAAGTAACAAAAATGGAAAAATGCATCGTGTCATTATATGTGGCATAGTTTCTAGGGAAAATACTAAACATGGAATACAAATTTTTTTCATGATTTTTCAAAACTGTTCTTCAAATTTGAAAAATGTTTTTGCTTCAAATACAAAAAGAAAAGGAAAAAGGAAAGAAAAAACGAACCAAAAAAATTATTCTCATTTTCAAATTTTGTTCTCAAGATTTAAAAATGTTCATCCTTTTAAAAAATTGTTCACGCTTCCAAATTTGTTTGACGTTTTCAAAACTGTTCTCCGTTTCAAAATTTTGTTCTCAAGATTCAGGAAATGTTCGTGCTTTAAAAATTGTTTGTCGTCCCAAATTTGTTTAGTATTTTTTTAAAAATTTATTGATTTAAAAATTTGTTCTTAAGATTCAAAAAATATTCGTGCTTTAAAAAATTGTTCGTGCATTCAAATTTGTTCTTTGATTTTAAAAACATTCATGTTTTCAAAAAATGAGTGAGAAATTCAACGTTTGTTCGTTTTGATTAAAAAAAGGAATACATGAAGAAAAACGAGCCAAAAAAGAAAAAAATAAATAAGTACAAAATAAAAAAATAAACAGAAAAAAGATAAAAAAGGAGATTATACGACTTTTTTAGACAAAAGAAAATAGCTGGCCCGGCCCACTCGGGCGTCCCCGTGTGCGTGGGAGCGACCTGTTGCCGTAGGTAGGAGTTCCCGTTGACTTGACCCAACATTTTTGGTTCTAGGGTTCGTTTCTAAGTCACGGGCTTGACCCGGTATATATTTTTTTGTTGATAAAAAATGAACTTGGCCCAAAGGAGGCCCACTTTTGAACGCATATATAGTTAAAAAATCCAACTGTTACTACACCATATGCAGGATGAATGCCTACTAGTAGGTGGTTGTTGGATGCGCCACATGTCTTTTGATTTGAGTCTTGTTGGTCCATTTTTATGAATTTTAACAACAGTATGCCATTAATAACCACCAAACTCTTGTGTGAGTTACCCATCATAGTCGTGTGTGTGCTAGTTAAAATTGACAATTGTATGCACATGTAGATAAAAAATTGACAACTAGGCACACACTTTGACAAAATTACTACCTTGTCATCCATTCACCCTCATCAGATTTCTATGATGATATAATTTGGTCATGGTTGACTTGGAATAAGCTAGTATGCATCATTCATGTTTTTATGACCATTCTATGCAATCAGATAACGACCTTTTTGCCCTAAATTGTCATGATATTATAGGGTTTGGACCCATATCCACTCTTCATGACCAATTTGTGAATTTGTGTCATGGATCAATGACCAATTAAAACCCTGTCACTAATTTTGGTCATAATTGACCGTATTTCTTGTACTGGGCCCCGTGGCACCTCTCCGCGTGATTCAACGCTGAAAAATCCTATATATTGTGAAACCCCCAGAAATTAACCTAGAACTTCCGCTCCCCCGCCCTGTTCCGTGCGTCCCATCTGGAGCCCTGTTCCGGCACCGTGTCGGAGGGGGAAATCATCACCTGATGCTATCTTCATATCCCGACTCACCCTGGGTGTTTGGGTACTCGAACCCGCTACCCGAACCTGAACCTAACCGAATTACCCGAATTGTCCGAATTGTCGGGTAATTCGGGTATCGGGTAAGGGTTCGGTTCTCATTTCTTGACTATTCGGTTTTCGGGATAGGGTTCAGGTTCTAGTGTGGAAAACCCAAAATACCCATTCTAACCAAATTATTCATACCGTCCAAAATTTGCATGCTATTATTACACTAACTTGTTACCCATACTAACTAAAATACCCATATTACCAAAAATACCCATACTATCGGAGTTATTCATATCAAAAGTTGATGTATGCTCTGAATATTTTGGGTATTTTGGGTACCCGAATTACCCGAACCAAAATTTTGGATAATTTGGGTTCGGTTATTTTTTTGACAGAAACAATTTTGGTTCCCATATACCCAAATTACCCATGAACCGAACTACCCGAACCGAAATAACCAAAATACCCGAATGCCCAGGCTGAATCCCGACGGTCTCCATGACGAGGAGGGCGTAGTTCACCCTCAGGTATGAGGGTATGTACCACTAGCTATGTGTTTGCTCTATCTCTCTCTCTATCTCTCGTGTTCTTGAGATGGCACGATCTTGATGTATCACGAGCTTTGTTAATATAGTTGGATCATATGGTGTTCTTCCCTTTTTATCTTAATGTGATGAACTGAGTCTTTCCCTTTGAGGTTTTGTTATGTTGGATTGGATTTGAGAACACTTGATATATGTCTTGCATGTGCATACCCATGGTGACAATGGGGTATTCTATTGAGTCACTTGATGTATGTTTTGGTAATCAACTTGTGGATTCTCACGGTGACATTGGGGTGATCTATGCATATGTGTTGATACACATTCTTGTCCTACTTTCTTTGATAGAAATCTTGGGGGTACTCTTTGAAGTTATTTGTGTTGGATTGAATATGATGAATCTGAAGTTGTTTGATGCATGTCGAATAATCAACTCACGGATACTTGTGGCGACATTGGAGTATCTAGGTGACACTAGAGCTGGTTGATGCGTATCGTAGGTGTTATTTTAGTACGAACTCTAGAGCTGTTTGTGACACATATAGGGATGGCTCAGTAGATTGATCGGAAAGGATAACTCTGAGGTGGTTTTACTACCTACAACAATTTCTTCTTATGTTCTTCGGTTGATAAGAACTTTGGAGTGATTCTTTATCGCACGTTGAAGGATTGTTATATGATTCAATTATGTTGGCATTGCTGAGAAATTGCACTAGTGGAAGTATGAACCCTAGGCCTTGTTTCCAAGTGGTGATATAATGTTTTCCTCGTTATTTACTACTTGTTACCTTGATGTTTTTATGTTTTCAGATTACAAAAACCTATATCTAGTATCCATACTACACTTGTATTGCCATCTCTTTGCCGAACTAGTGCACATATACGATTTACCATTGTATTGGATGTGTTGGGGACACAAGAAATTTCTTGTATTTAACTGCAGGGTTGTCTAAGAGAGGCCATCTTCATCCTACACCTCCCACGGATTTATGAACCTTAGGACATTCACTTGAGGGAAAATTGTTGTTGTGCTACAGAAGTCTGCATTTGGAGGCCCAACAACATCTACAAGAATAAAGTTGCATAGTAGACATTACACTCTAGCTTCTCTTCGCTTCAGTGAAGCTGCCATGATTTGACACTAACATGCATCATATAGGAACCATCATATGTACTAGTTGCGCTCTGCGGATCTCCATGGATGGAGCGCTCCATCACTTGGGCCAAAATTGTGGAGCGATCCTGGCCCCGTTCCACTAAATCAGATAATAAGGAGCGACCTAAATTTATGTGGGAATTATAGTGGTAAGTTAGCGAATAGGTAGAATCTCACCCATATCTTTTGTTTTTCCATTCGAGCACGTCTCCATGGCGCTCGAACCTTATACCCGCCCGCCGCAACTAGTTACCGGCCGCCACCGCAACAAGGCCCCCTCCTCTGCGTTCGGACATCCACAGTAAGGGCACTCATCATGGCATCTCTACTCCCTATATATGACCCCATCTAGTCGGCTTTCTTTTTTGCAACGGCGTGGTTGTGTGCTAGGGAAATTACATAATTGGTATTGTAGTATTGGGGTGTTATATGATACAACTCTATAGAACTATGCATTTGCTATATGATAAATCTGTTGAAGTCCAGAATATTCATATTACAGATATTTGTTGGTAGTATAATGATACATCTCCAACGTATCTACTTTTCTAAACACTTTTCCTCTTGTTTTGGACTCTAATTTGTATGATTTGAAGGAAACTAATCCGGACAACCTTTTTTCAGCAGAACTACCATGGTGTTGTTTTTGTGCATAAATAGAAGACATCGGTATTGGATGAAACTTTATGGAGATTTTTTATGGAATATAAAATATTGGAGCAAAGATCCACTAAAGGGCGGCCACCAGTTGCCACCAAGGCAACAGGACGTGCCCACCCCCTAGGGTGCTCTGTTAGCATATGGGGCCCACATGGCTCAGTTGACCCTAATTCCAAACCTATATATTCCTATTCCCCAAGAAAAAATAAGAGAGAAGTTTACATCGTGTTTTATAAGAAAGAGCCACCACCACTTCCCATTCTTCCTGTGGAGGGCTGATTTCGAGTCCGTTTAGGGCTCCGGAGAGGGGGGTAAGTCGTCGTCGTTATCAACAACCCTTGTCCATCAACAATTCAATGATGCTCACTACCGGGAGTGAGTAATTCATTTCTAGGCTTGCTAGACCATGTTGGGATTGGATGAGATTTATCATGTAAAAGAGTTATTTAGATAGGGCTTGACCTCTAGTATCCACTATGTTCTGAGATTAATGTTGCTATGACTTTGCTATGATTAATGCTTGTCACTAGGGCGTGAGTGCCATGAATTCAGATATGAAACTATTATGTTTTCATGAATATGAGAGTGTTTTGGATCCTGTATTGCAAGTTGTATGCACCTATTACGTGTCAAGATCCGCATACCCCAAGGTGGCAATAATGGAGATTCTTTCCGGTGATTAACGTAGTTTTAGGAGTTCATATATTCACTATGTGCTAATGCTTTGTTTCGATTCTCTATTAAAAGGAGGTCTTAATTTTCCTTATGGACCCCACTGCCACGGGAGGGTAGGAAAAAAATGGCATGCAAGTTCTTACTATAAGCATGTATGACTATATACAGAATACATGCCTACATTACATTGATGAATTGGAGCTAGTTCTTTGTCGCTCTAGTGTGTAACTGTTACATGATCAATGTTATCCAATATACGTATCCATCACTGATTCAATGCCTACGCTTTTCATATATTGATCCTTGCTTAGTTACTATTGCTACTGCTATTGTTACGTCATTACAAAACTGATGTTGTTACTGTTATTACTACTATTTTGCCGTGCTACTAAACTTCTACTGCACAAAGAAATCCCAGGTGTGGTTGAATTGGTAACTCAACCGCTAAGACCAATAAATATTCTTTGTCTCCCCTTGTGTTTAACCAATAAATTAGGGTGTCATACTACTCGTGAAGACTGTTGCTATCCCCTATACTTGTGGGTTATCAAGACTATTTTCTGGCGCCGTCACTCGGGAGCATATCTCTATTCTTTATTATGTTCACTTGGGATATCCAACTATCGCTATGAAGAATCTGAAAGATACCAGAACCAAGATCATACCCTCTAAGACGAGGGTGGTAAGAAACTGCCAGCTAGCTCTATACTTGATTCAGCTTCCATTTTGAGTAGGTTTACGACATCGCCACTTGTTGTTTGTTCTGATATGTCGCAAGTACTTGATGATGCTACTTTTGAATTTCATGAAACTCATGGTAGTGCTACTACCACTATGCTAGATGAAACTGAAATTGTGCCACTTAATGAATTGCTTGATGCTGTGATAACCCACAAGTATAGGGGATCGCGACAATCTTCACGAGTAGTATTTCACCCTAATTTACTGATTCGACACAAGGGGAGCCAAAGAATATTTATTGGCTTTGACACTTGATTTTTCAATTCAACGGCACCTACGATATCTCCCTGCAGCAAAGGCTTAGTAGCACGGTAAATGCTAGTAGTAGAAGTAACATTGATAGCAGCAATTTTGGTAACAGCAGTAACAGTAGTGATTGAGTAACATGTGTGATAGTAATAGCAGTAGTAGTAACTTAGCAAGATTCAGCATATGTAAATCATGAACAGTTACACACTAGGGCGACACAAAACTAGCTCGAGTTCATCAATGTAATGCAGGTATGTATTCTGTATATAATCACACTGGTGCAACGACGTGCTATACAACCGGTTTTTAACCCCTTTCCCTGATGACATTTTAAACCATCGCCTAGTGAGTGTGGGTGATATGGGGGTCCTTCCCACACGACCCAGAAGACATCGTGGATAGGCCCTCCGGTCACACATGCTACGCAAAATGAGCTCGTGTGAGATCGGGCTAGCCATCGTTTTCGTCCGTAGGTACATCCCACACAGTGATTCCCAGAGAAACGTTTCCCTTCATCTCCACAACCCACACAGTCAATCCATGAGAAACATTTTCGTTCGTGTGCATATCGCACACAGTGAATCCTACAAAAATATTTCCGTTCGTTTGCACATCCCACACAATGAATTCCACACGAACATTTCCGGTCGTATTTACATGCCACACAGTTTATGTATAGCCTCATGTTTGATAGGTGTAACAATCACACATGCTCTGCCCCTGTTAACCGTTTTCTTTATTCAACTATATCACACACGATCTGATGAAGAAAACTGTATGGCATTGGGCTATCCATCACAACCACTTTTACTTCTAAAACCGTTTGCAAAGTTCCATGACCCATTTAGCTGGTTTATTAGTTTACAATTAATGATTCCAGTATTACGCAAATTCACATTTCATATCTAACAACCGTTTGCCAATTCCATATCACGCACATAAATATATTTTAACATCATAGTACGTTAGCTACCTGAAAATAGCACAGTACACCATATATCTAGTTCACCTCCATACAGTAGAACAATATTACAACACTATATTTATTCCCGTAATCGACTAATGCATGATCAGCCAGGTTCGTCTTCTCCACCTATGCTTTCAGTTCAGAAACATCAGAAGCCTTAATTAACTGCAACAACACTACAAGTTCTTAGTCATGTACTATATATAACAACTTGAACATTTTATGCGAAGCTAAATATAACTACAATAGCATAGCAACAGTGTTTGGATGACATCAAATTGATACTAACATGTGTGTACATGCATAATTTAGTAACATAGAAATAATAGCACTAAGGCTGTCCACTATGTATGCCAAAACCGGTGTCAAGACAAGTGTTGCTACATTTCCCATCAGTCCCCTGCACCGGCGAGCCGATGGAGAGGAAAAAATCAGGGAACCAGACTCCGGAGCACATAGTTGCTGTGATGCCCAGTTCCGCTGTGTCATAAAGTTTTAGTATTTTACTACTTGGCTCCTCGGATGTGTGGACCAAAGTTGACTGCACAAACTGCTGAAGCGGTGCCAAATAATTTCCTAATGGCACCATTGATGAGATGGCAACATTTTTATATACTAGGTAGAAAATGCCACACTGTCGTAGTCACATCCAGAATAACATAGCACAGTGACAGTGTTTGAATCACATCTAACAAATGATTTGTAACAACGAAAGTGGGGCTAACCTTCTCCGCACATGCCATAAACTTACTCCCACTGACCACAGATTCAAACACAACTAACTTCACGCATGGAGATTGATGGTGACAACAAGCAGGTAGATCTTCAGCCACCCCGCTCCATTCGTTGCAACTGATGGTCCTAGGGAGATACAAGAGGAAGAAATGACTCAAATCAATCATTAGGTTAAAATCCTTCATTCCAAATCATAACCTGAGAGAGAGATGAGAGGCATACTCGGGTGGTAAAAGAGTCGTCGTCGGAGGAGGACATGCTGGAGAGGTCATTGAAGAAGACCATGGTGACCGCGGCGGCCGGATGCGAAACGGTGCGAGCGAGGAAGCGACTATATCTTAGGAAGGAAGGAAGGAGGAAACAGGGGAAATGTGACTTGTGGTCAGGGAGAAAAGGGAGTGGGGAGGGGAAGTTAGATATTTCGGCGGTAGGTCAAAAGTTCCAAAAGGTTGAGGGAAACTTTGCGCGCAGTGCCGTGGAAAACCATTCACTTTGAATGAATGTGTGCATCCCAAACGATTCTTCTGCTTTATGAGCATGCGATGAGTTTGATCATTCTAAATTTGGTGGAAATTTCCCTGGGTACTGTCCTCATCCACGCCTTTGCATAATTTAACATCACTTGCTAATTTGGGCACATAAAAGATCCTACATCACACGGACCACACTTACTAAATCGAACAATTTTAGTAATTAAATAGAGCCAATTGACCTAAACATTGCTCTAACAAAAGGCTAAGTATGCCTAATTTTAACAAAGCCGCCGCCGCGCTGCCCTATGCCTCGCCGGTGTAAGATGAGACATTAATGACTTGTCCCAGTGACATGCCGTCATTGGTAGACTGCGTGTCCCCGGGGCTAAAGTCGACCGTGTCGTCGTCCTTGTCCTCGTCCTTGGTGCCGCCCTCAAGGTTGTAGTACTCGTAGTAGTGGATGCGCCAAAGCTCGTGTTGGTACTCCACCGCCAATTCCTCGATGGACAAGCTCTTCTCTACCTCGTCCTCAGCCATGGGCAACTCCTCCTCTCGGTGCTCCTCGATCTCCGCTGCCTCCTACATCTCCAGCTCCCGCTCGACGATCTCATGATGAAGCATGTGCTCCATGGCCTCCGCCGCCTTTTGGACGTGGGTTGCATGCTGGATTCCGAGGTGGCCTGGAATATATTGGCGTGTGTGTCCTCGATCTTGGCATGGATGGCCTCGACCCTAACCAGGGTGACATCAATGACATGGGCAGCAACTCGAGCGCTCTCGGCATTTGCATCTGCCATCACAGCAGCTGTTGCAGCCGTCTCGGCTGCTGCAGCTGCCATGCCGGTTGTCGTAGATGCCCTCTCGATGTATGTGGACGCGCTCAATGCGGATGCGGCCGTGCTCTTGGCATAGGCGGCTACGCTCTCAGCGCAGGCGGCTTTGCTCGGGGAGGACGCTACCATGGTACGGGCCCTCACGGATTGTTTCCATGTCGTCATTCTTTGCAAGAAGGGGTTGCGAGAATGGGAATCAGGGATTCATAGATTCGGGGGTGACCGACACTAGAGAAGACGGAGCCGACGAAGCTTATGGAAGAAGACTTAAATAGACCCACAAATTTTCAATGCAAACGGTTCCTACTACAAACTATGTAGTAGCTGTGAAAGACGACTTTGCAGTAAAGTGGCAACGGGTGGTGATTTCAATGTATGAGAAAATTTGGAGTAATAATACAACTGTCATGTCAAAATCTCAAAAATACCAAGGGTCATTTGACCTTTTTAAGACATTTAAGTGATTTTCTAGCCATTTAATTACCATAATTCAAATTTGAACTACATGTGCATGCAACATCTAACCATAACAGTTTGAAAAGTCATACTTGTGTACTTGTGTGCGAGTAATTCCATGTGCAGTAAATTGGAAGGATTCCCAACCATATTGGTGTCATGGCTTAGACACAAAGCATCGAGTGCATGTTAGGGCATTTAAATTCCAAAAAAATCAAAAATGATTAGAAACACATGAATCCTTGCTTGACATAATGGCATGGCACACAGATGGCGTGCTTTAAAAATTGGCATGTGTGACGAAGGTTTGGGCACACACCCCTCACAAACCAGAGCAACTCACTAGAAGGCTCGTGGTTATGAGAGGGCACAATGCATGTTTGATATCGAACCAGCGATAGCTTTCCCTTATGGCCTTCAAACTTTTCTACAGTTAACATGCACTAATACAACTGTCATGTCGAATTTTGGAAAATTTTAGAATTCATTTGACCTTTTAAAGACATTTAAGTGATTTTCTAACCATTTAATGACCGTAATTCAAAATTGAACTACATGTACACACAACAACTAACCATAGCGGTTTGAAAAATCATATTTGTGTACTTGTGTGCGAGTTAATTCCATGTGCAGTAAATTGGAAGGAATTTTCAAACATACTGGTTTCATGGCTTGGAAACAAAGCAAGGAGTGCCATGGCATTTAAAGTCAAAAAAATTCAAAAATGATCAGAAATCCATGAAACCGTGCTTGACGTAATGACATACCACCAAGATGACGTGGTAAAAAAATTGGCATGGTTGACAAAACTTTGGACACACCCCCCTCACAAACCGGAACAACTCACTAGAAGGCTCGTGGTTTCGAAAGGGCACAATGCATGTTTGATGGCGAACCGACAATAGCTTTCCCTTATTGGCTTCAAAAAATTCTACAATTAACATGCACAAATTAAACTGTCATGTCAAAAGTAGAAAATTTTCACGGGTCATTTGATGTTTTTAAGACATTTAAGTGATTTTCTATCCATTAATGACACTAATTCAAATTTGAACTACATGTACATGCAACAACAAACCATAATGGTTTGAAAAATCATATTTGTGTACTTGAGTGCGATTTAATTCCATGTGTAGTAAATTGGAAGGAATAATCAAACATATTGGTGTCGCAACTTGGACACAAAGCAAGGAGTGCCATGGCATTTAAATTCCAAAAATCCAAAAATGATTAGAAATTCATGAAACCTTGTTTAACCTAATGGCATGCCACTAACATGATGTGGTAAAAAATTGGCATATTTTACGAAACTTTGGACATGCCCCCCTCACAAACAGGAGATACTCACTAGAAGGATCGTGGTTCCAAGAGGGCACAATGCATCTTTGATGATGAACCGACGATAGCTTGCTCTTGTGGCCTTCAAAAACAAATTCTAGTTAACGTGCACTAATACAACTGTCATGTCAAAAATTGGGAAATTTGAGGGGTCATTTGACCTTTTTAAGACATTTAAGTGATTTTCTAGCCATTTAATGACAATATATAATTCAAATTCGAACTACATGTACATGCAGTAGCTAACCATAATGGTTTGAAAATTCATATATGTGTACTTGTGTGCAAGTTAATTCCATGTGCAGTAAATTGGCAGGATTTTCAAACATATTGGTGTCACATCTTGGACACATTGAGTGCCATGACATTTAAATTCCAAAAAAGTAAAAAATGATCAGAAACACATGAATCCTTGCTTGACGTAATGGCATGCCACCAAGATGTTGAGGTAAAAAAATTGGCATGTTTGAATAAAGTGTGGGCACACACCCCTCACAAACCATAACAACTCACTAGAAGGCTTGTGGTTTCGAGAGGGCACAATGCATGTTTGATGATGAACCAACGATAACTTCCTCTTATGGCCTTCAATTTTTTTGTACAGTTAACGTGCACTAATTCAACTGCCATGTCAAAAATTGGAAAAATTTAGGGGTCATTTGACCTTTTTAAGACACTGAAGTGATTTTCTAGCCACTTAATGATAGTAATTCAAATTTGAACTACATGTACATGCAACAGTTAACCATAATGTTTTCAAAAATAATATTTGTGTACTTGTGTGTGAGTTAATTCCATGTGCAGTAAATTGGAAGGATTTTCAAACATATTGGTGTCACGGCTTGCACCCTTGGACACATCGATCGAACGCCATGGCATTTAAATTCCAAAAATTAAAAAAATGATCATAAATACATCAAACCTTGCTTGACGTAATGGCATGTCACCAAGATGATGTGGTAAACACACACCCTCACAAACCGGAGCAACTCAGTAGAAGTCTCGTGGTTCCGAGAGGGAACAATGCATGTTTGATGACGAACCGACCATAGCTTGCTCTTATGGCCTTCAAAAGTTTTCTACAATTAACATGCACTAATATTACTGTCATGTCAAAAATTGGAAAATGTCAGGGGTCATTTGACCTTTTTAAGACATTTAAGTGATTTTCTAGCCATTTAATGATAGTAATTCAAATTTGAATTACATGCACATGCAACAGCTAACCGTAACGATTTGAAAAATCATATTTGTGCACTTGTGTATGAGTTAATTCCATGTGTAGTAAATTGGAAGGATTTTAACCATATTGGTGTCACGGCTTGGACATATGCATCAAATGCCATGGTAACACAAAATAAGCATTCATGCCTTATATGTGGAAAGAAAATGTAAATATTTGACAAGACAACTGGACCCCACACGATTGTGACTCTATTTCGCACCTCGAGGTTTTAAAGGTGAGTCACGCGGGTTATTAATCAGACACAGTTCTCTATCGTCAGCTATTCAGTATAGTACTCGGAAATTCCAATGACCAGAGTGTGTACTATTCCCGTCGATCTATATTCCGACCGCCAATAAATACTACCTTTCTCATGTCGTCCCGCCTGCATTCTCATATACATCCTCCCCTGGCTCGCCCTCTCGCTGTCTCAAATCTTTGCGATGGTGCCGCCAATCTGCCCACGCACATATGAGGAGGCGCCACCCACCAAGGACGTTCAGTCGTAGAGCAACAACGAGGAGGACCCCTATGGGCCGCTGGAAGAGGTTGCGCCAGACCACCAACTTTGGAGTGGTTTTGGGGCAAGTACAATCTTTGTGTGTGGAAGTTGCTGCCACCGGCTGAGAAAGCTAGGCAAGTGGCATTCAAGAAGGAGATGGTAGAGGATAAAGTCAGGTACCAGTTGGCATGTGAAGCCCGTGAGGCCGCCTGGAAAAAGGAGGCGGTGGAGCTTTGGGGGTGGGCACGTCGTCGTGCGGAAGAGGTGTACGCAGACGTGTTCTTCACGGGGAAGGTCAAAGGCGCTAGGCACCTTATTGTTGCATGGAGGTGGGACGATAAGCTCCAGCGTGCCACTAACAAGGATCTCGTGTGGGCGCCCAACCAAATGGCAAGATCATTCGTGCTTGTCCATCAACAAGAGGCAGATTGGTACGTCAAGCGTTGCAAGGCGGAGGAGACGGATTACTGCCTCCGCCCTGGGGAGACGCCACGTACCAGGGACCTGGTGACGAAGGGCTGCCAGAATACTACTCCCAGGAGAGATTATTAGTTCTAGTATTGTTCGTTTTCAATTTTATGCATTGTACATAGTAGTTAAGTATCATCACGTATAAGTGATGATATTATATCTATTCTTTGATCAACTAATGAACAATTAATACATATTAGGAATTCCATTTTTCTATATGTTTTCGTATACTAATTTATATCTAGTTGTTATCATCCACATATACATAATAGAAAGCATATGTACACACATTGAAAAAGAACATATAAGAATGCAAAACAAAGTACACACATTAAAACAGAGTAATATCATGATTGTTGTGAATACATGGCGATCAACGTTGAAACGACTCAACAAAATAAAACACGCCCATGACTAGCACCTTGCCCACAGTAGCTCTTGGCTCTGCCTCAACTCATGGAGGCGTTTGTCCAAGCGGTCGAGACGCTCGCGGTAAATCTGGAGCGCAATCTCGAGCTCCAAGTTGATTATTTCATCGGAGATCGCTAGATCGAGGACAAGACGGTCATGTTCCTCTACTACGCCTAGGTGGACACCTGGGCCAATGAGGCGGTCGATCCTAGCAACCAGCGCGTTGGCATCGAGCGGCCCGCGCACAAGGCGAACGACACAACCCATGCGAACAACACGGCAGGCGTCCAGTGCAAGTACGATGCGGATGGCCTCTGGTGCAAGTACGGTGCAGACGACCTCTTCCCACTCCTGGGGACAAATGGGGTACTTACGGGATGTGTACCTAGCCGCGGTGCCCTATCAATAGCAGGCAAGCACCGATGGATCCACTCTTGTTGTGCGATGAGCCGCGCCTCTCACTTTGCGGCGCTCCAACGGTCTCGCTGTGCAGTGAGCCGCAGCCTATCGGTGCGAATGCGCATAGCTTGCTCTATGATGCACCATCGATCATGTTGTGCGGTGAGTTGTAACCTCTCGGCGCTGACATGCCTATCTTGATCCACGATGCTGACGCGCCGTGCATGAAGGGTCTGCTCAACCCTGGCGATGACGCACGGCACACGTTGTCCACCGTGTTGCTGGGGAGCGCCTCAGCCTCGATGGGCAATGGCGCCTTCTCATTTTCCTCATCGAGGAGGTTGGTGGCAGAGGCGGTGATTCGGTGGGTTGGCATGCAAAGGTTGATGTGCTATAGGCTGCGCTTGTTGCCTCGATGCGTCGCGCGTCGCCTAGGTTTATGCGCAAATATCGTTGGGTGGCAGTGGGAAACCGGTGATCAAATGGCCGGATGGTGACGTGTTCATACAACACCATCAATTAATGGAAACTTAGCATAGAAGGAACATCGAGCTAGCACGACACGTGCGGGCACATTGCATCCAAAACTATGATCCATATATATATTTGTGTGCCCACAAATAGAGCACACTATTCATAGTAAAGAATATTGTTCCATTTATCCTAGTAGAGCAGTGGCGGCAAGCGTCACAAGAAGAAGTAGATGATGATCAGATGATCGTTTATCCTAGTTAATTATGCGCGTAATAGTTTATTTTGGTGTCTGGAAATGTCATTTGTGTACTATACACGTATGTAATTGGATGTTTAATTTGGTTGTGCAATCATTTCCATATTAGTATATCTTGTTAAGTTGAACCTTTTTTATTCTCTTGGCTCAACACAAACAGTTTATCCGCGTGAACTGCATGCCATATATCGCACACACCTTTGATCTGGCTGACCGTTTCTGTTGTGTTGTCTAAACACAAATAGTTCATATGAGTGAACCGTATGCCGTATATCGCACACACCTTCATTTGGCTGCCCGTTTCTGTTGTTCGGCCTCATTGCAAACAGTTCATTGGACTCAGCCGTATGCCACGCATCGCGCACGCAACACTAATCTCTATCGTGTTTGATGTCTCTACCATCACAAATGTTTTTCATCTTTTTGATGGTTTTTACACCACCATTTGCGATTAATGCATCACACATAGTTTCATCGAAGGGTCTCTCATTATAATGTCACATTTGGACCATGCCGCAGTAGTGTCGTACGTGCTTGCAATAAGAACTTGCATGACATCTTTGATCCTACTCTCCCACGACAACGGGGTCCTATTGGAAACTAAGGTATATTAAGGCCTCCTTTTAATAGAGAACATGAACAAAGCATTAACACATGGTCAATAGATGAACTCCTCAAATTACGACAATCACCAGAAATAATCCCAATTATTGTCACCTTGGGGTATGCCCGGATCATGTCACGTAACAGATGACTGCAACTTACAATATAGGATCCAAATCACTCTTGTATTCATGAAAACATAATAGGTTCAAATATGAAATCATGGCACTCGGAGCCTAGTGACAAGCATTAAGCATAGCAAAGTCATAGCAACATCAAACTCAGAACATAATGGATACTAGGGATCAAGCCCTATCAAACTTAACTCAATTACATGATCGATCTCATACAATCCCACCATCGTCCAGCAAGCCTACAAAGGAATTACTGACTCCCGGTGGTGAGCATCATTATGGTGTTGACAAAGAAGGGTTGGTGATGAAGAGGTGACGAACCCCCCTCTCCGGAGCCCCAAACGGATTCCGGATCAACCCTCCCGAGGAAGAACACGAGGTGGCAGTGGATCCGTTTCGTAAAACATGATGAGATCTTCTAACCGTTTTTTCTCCGAAGACGTGAATTTATAGGACTAGAATTAGGGTGGGAGGAGCCACGTGGGCCCCACAAGCCATCAGGGTGCGTCATGTTTTCTTGTGGCCCACAAGAAGCCTCCCTCCGATGGATCTTCGCTCCATAATTCATTACATATTCCAAAATAATTCAAAAAAGTGTCTTCCAATTTTGGGAACTTTTATTTGTGCACAAAATAACACCAAGGTAGTTCTACTGAAAACAGCGTCAGTTCGGGTTAGTTCCATTCAAATCATGCAAATTAGAGTCCAAAACTAGAGCAGAAGTGTTTGGAAAAGTAGATACGTTGGAGACATATCAACGGCCCCAAGCTTAACTAATTGCTTATGCTCAAGCAATTCAGTTGATAAACAGAAAGTGATAAAGAAATTTTTTACGAACTCTTTTGTTCTTGTTTCCATATATATAAGTAACAATATCCATGATAACAATTAAGTGTCATATTCAATCATGGCAATACATAATGAACTAGCAAGTCATAATAAAATATCTCACATGGCAACAATTTGTCAAAACAATCGTGAAATAATATGGTGACATGGTATTTCTCTAGCCCTTTTTGAGACAGCAAAACATAAATGCACAGCACCTTTGAGGTTCAAGCATTGACTAAACATTACAATTCAGGATAAAAAAGATCCAGTTCATGCTCACATCAAACATTAACTAGACTCTATGCATAAGAATGAAAAAAGTTCTCTCCGGTCTAGTGCTTTTAGTAAGAGGGTGATGACTCAACATAAAAGTAAATAAATAGGCCCTTTGCAAAGGGAAGCATTGATTTACAAAGGTGCCATAGCTCAAGTTTTAAAGAAGGATTTAAAATATAGTTTTTGGGTGGTGTACTTTACTGTCAATGTTACGACAAAGTTTTTCAATATCTTCCATGCTAAACTCATTATTGGTGGTTTCCAAACACAATTGTGAAGTTTACTCCTGTCCACCATCCATACACAAACCATGGCTAACCAAATCTACGGGTGCCTGCCAACATACCAACTGTTCCAAGGAGTTATGTTTAATTAATTTTGATTTTGCAGGACGGGCATCCTTTTTACTAATGTCTCTCGTGCAATGATAGCGAATAAACACCCGTTTTGATAACAACTTACTTAGCATGGAAGATACCGACCACCTCGTCGCTCCATGAGCGGTACGAGTGCACAAAAGAGAAAGTTTATTTGAATATTAGAGGTGGCACATACAAAATTACTTGGAACGACAGGGTAATACCGTTTATAGGTAGGTATGGTGGACTCAGGTGGAATAACTTGGTTTGAGGATTTTGGATGCACAAGCAGCATTTTCGCTTATTACAGGTGAAGGCTAGAAATAGGTTGAGAAGTGACCAGTTAGAAAGAAAAAAAGGTCATGGGTATGCATTGTGAAGAATTAACATTTGACATATAATGAGTAGGATATGAACACTCTAAATTTAAACATCATGTAGGCTGCATTGGTTTTGAATCAACTGCATGTTTGCACATGGGCCAAGTCAAGTCGCTTGAATTACTTAGAAGGGAATACCATACTAACATACCACATCATACCATTTTAATTCACGTTGACACATAAGATAAATCATTATTAACTCCTAGCTATTTAAGCATGGCATGATAAAGTATAATATCTAATTGTCATCATAAACATGTTCACTCATGATATACTTAATCAAGATCGAACGAGCTAAACATTTTTACCAAAACAGAAAACAAGAAGAGTTCATACTAGCTTCCTTTGCCACGATCACTTCATCAAATATCATCATTATTTCCCTTCACTTCCACGACCGAATGATGTGATAATAATAGTGCAAGGACGTCATGGACTGAGCTAGAATCTACAAGACAGTTTTATACAAAGGAGAAGACATGGCAATATTGGTTCCTTGTTAGATTAACAATAAAGCATATGGGAGCAACTCAACATTTTCATCATGGTCTTCTCCTTTCATGACTCAACAAAAATAAAAGATATTCATAGAAACGCACTAAAATATTTGTGGAGTTTTAAATTTTGTTGAATAAAGCAAACAAGCAAATGAGAAACAAAAATGAGAAGAACTATTTACACGGGAAAGCTCCCAACAAGTAAAGAAGATCTTTTTAGGTTTTCAAAGTTTTTTTTATCAAATTCACAAGAAGAAGGCGGAAAAATAAAGCTAACATGGATATAAAATGAAAGGGGATGAATAGTGACAATTTATGTGAAGTGTGTGGACATGAATGTAATGTCGGTGAGAAATACGTACTCCCCCAAGCTTAGTCGTTTTCCTAGCTTGACGATCACCAGTCATAACAGTCGTTAGGTCTGGGAAAGTATTGTTGCTGAGGCACCTCGGCATCCCATGCCTGGACCTCGGCCTCCACCGCAACCAACTCATTTCGATAAGCAATTATATCTTCTGGCATAATGATGTACCTGTGCATGTCATGATAGTTAAACAAAGAAGGTGCATGCAAGACAATAATATCATAATTCTTCTCGCTAAACACTAAGTTGTAACGAATGTGACGCGGTGGTTGAGGTTCCTCGATGAACTGGTGCTCCACCATAGATTGGTGATCAATATTAACCTTAGGTAATAAGTAGTTAGTGGGGTGTATTGCGACATTAAAACACTTTGCTTAGCGTGTGGCATAAATACCACCATGAACCTTGAATGTGGTTCGGTTAAGATGGAAGTGGCGCACGACAATAGCTCCTAAGTTGTAAGTGTTATATCCATAAAGTGCGTGGAGCAGAATAGCCAGGGTGGGGCACTGAGACCACCACCCTTCTCCATAGCAGTTATGCATTTTCCTATAAACACAGAAAAATAGTGCACACACAGAAAATGCAAACTAGTGTCTGTGGCATTTGATACACCCTGGTTTCTCCCATAGTTGGAGTGATAAGGAAATCCTCGAATTACTCAGGCTTAGGATCATGCATTCCCCCGTCATAGGTAAGCAAGCATGTTTCACAGAACTCATGTAGAGGCATTTCATAGTTTGTTGCATATAAATCAAAGCGTACTTGGGAGCACTGCACGTATTCGCGAAGTAAAAAATTTGCATGAAGGAATTAGTGAGGAGATAGTATTGGTCATACTCATCTATGAGGAAGTTGGTTAGCCCGGTATTTGTAGCGAATTGCATAAGTTCTTCATGGAAACCCGCTTCATCCATGAATGGTGTATGTGGCCATTCACAAGGTCTAACCTCCGTGTTGTGAAAAATGTTGATGTCGCGATCCCGAGTCCTCCCAACAACTCCCTCAGGGCTCCGGCTAGAAGAAGCCTTCATTAGGAAACTAATTTCCCAAAGCTCAACTTTCTGAAATTTTTGAGCCACAAGTTTATGTCAACAAAAATTTATAAGATTGATAGCAACTACTCATATAGGTGCCTAGAGGCCATATCAAGCATTCATACTACTTAGAACACAAAGAATTCAACACGCAAGATCATTTTTTGTACCACCAAGTGCAGGGAAGTATGAAAAATATAAACCACTAAAGCAAAAACTAATTGGAGGAATGGAGGAGTAACATACCAAGGAATAATTCCTCAAAATAGTCTCGGAAACGGAGTTCCGAGCGAAGAGATCGAAAATTTCAGTTTCTAGAGGAAGAATACACAGGAGAGAAAGCTATAGCATTTTTTGGAGGTAAGTGATGAAGTGAGTTGAAGGGATAAGGCAGGGGGCGTGTGAGCCCCACAAGCCATCTCGACTCGCACACGGGGTGGGCGCGCCTTGTTGGCTTGTGGCCCACAGGTGCACCTCCCTCGTGTAATTTTTATGCCAAAAATTCTTAAATAATCCAGAAAAATTGGTGTTAAAATTTTGTGGTAATGTGAGACTTTTTATTTTTTGCGTCATTTTATTGCACGGGAAAATGAGAAAACAAGGTAATCATGTCATTTTATTTTATCTTAACTAACAGTAACACAGAATAAACTTGTGATACACACAGTTGTAAATACTCAATTCATCAATCACATGTCTTTCAAAAAGGATCCATTAATAAGTTTGATCAAGTCTCATTAACAATCGTTTCCGATTGATATGAGACCAAAGAATTTATGTATAACACTAAGTTACCTCAATGGGGATTTGCATCTCCCCAACAACAAGAGTATAATATCTTTTCTTGGCAGTAGGTAGAGGGATTTTAAAATCTCCAATGAAAACCGTGGACTGGGCTCATTGACATTAATATTATTAACCAAAGTTTGCTTCTTTGGAAAATGCACTATATGTTTCTTGCCATTGACATGAAAAGTAACCTTGCTTTTATTGCAATCAAGAACTGCCCCTGCAGTATTTAGAAACATTCTACCAAGGATGATCGACATATTGTCGTCCTCGAGCATATCAAGAATATTAAAGTTTGTTAAGATAGTAACATTTGCAACCACAAGAGGAACGTCCTTGCAAATTCCAATAGGTAAAGCAGTGGATTTATCAGCCATTTGCAAAGATATCTCACTGGGTGTAAGCTTATTCAAATCCAGTATTTTATATAGAGAGAAAGGCATAACACTAACACCGGCTCCTAAATCATATAGAGCAGTTTTCACATAATTCTTTTAATAGAGCAAGGTATTGTGGGTATACTAGGATCTCCCAATTTCATAGGTACTCCACCATTAAAATAAAAATGAGCAAGAATAGTAGCAATTTCATTTTCAGTATTTTTGTTTTGTTGGTAATAATATCTTTCATATACTTAGCATACAGAGGCATTTTCAATATATAGTGAAGTGAGTGCACAAAAATACAGATCTAATCATTTGAGCAAAGCGTTTAAATTATTCCTCGTCCTTAATTTTAGAAGGCTTACGAGGGAAGGGCATGGGTTTTTGAACCCATGGCTCTATTTTTTCCATGTTTTCTAGCAACAAGGTCTCTTTTATCATAGCGTTTATTCTCAGTGTGTGCATTATCAAGATTTTTAGCAGGTTATGTTTCCACATCATTATTGGGTTCCTTATTATTATTTGGTGGAGCTTCTACATGAACATCATTATTATCATTATTATTATCACTAAGTTCATGTTCACTACCAGATTGTGTCTCAGCATAAAAAACATAAACATCATTATGTTTCTCAATAGGTTCACTAGAAGCATGCAAAGCCCTATCATATTCCCTTTTCTTTTTCTTTTTAGATGATCTAGGTGTATCTTCATTAATTCTCTAAGACTCTTGTTTAACTCTTTTAGGGTGACCCTCGGGATAAAGAGGTTCTTGAGTCATTCTACCTCCTCTAGTCATTACTCTTACATCATGATCATTCCTATTGTTATTTATTTCAGCAAGCAAATCATTTTGTAACTTAGCAACTTTGTCTAGTTGGGTGTGAACCATAGGAGCATGTTTACCTAGACCTTTCATATCATTAGCATTTCTAAACATCAAGTCACTTAAGCGGTCTATCATCATGGCATTACAACTTAATTAATATTTTGTTGGGGAGCGTTGCATGGGAAACAAAAAATTTCCTACGCACACGTAATACATATCCATGGTGATGATCATCTACGAGAGGGGAGAGTGAATCTACATACCCTTGTAGATCGCTAAGCGGAAGCGTATATAACGTGGTTGATGTAGTGGAACATCTTCGCGATCCAAATCGCAGCCCGTCCTGTGATCTCATCACGATCCGTCCCGCGACCCCATCACGATCCATCCCGATCTAGTGTCGAACGGACGACACCTCCGCGTTCAGCACATGTACAGCTCGATGACGATCTCCGACTTATTGATCCAGCAAGAGGGGTGGAAAGGTAGATGAGTTCTCCAGCACGACAGCGTGGTGGTGGTGGTGAACTAATCCAATATGGCTTTGCCAAGCAATGTTGACCTAGACTAGAGGAGAAATAGATCTAGAGGAAGAAGAGAGCAACATGTGGCAATTAGGGTTAGGGGCTGCCCTCAAAATCCCTCAATATATATATGAGGAAGGGGAGTAGAGGAAGCCTTGGCCGCAACTCCAAGGAGGTTTCGTCGAACCAAACAAGGGAGGAATCCACCTCCCACAAGGGAGGTGGAATCCTATTAGGACTCCTTCCTAATTTGGCCTTTTTTTCCTTTTCCTTTATCCTTTTTGCATGGGCCCTTAGTGGATGGTTGTCCAGCCCACCAAGGTCTGGTGAGCCACCCCTTAGGCCCATGTGGCCCTTGGGGTGAGTGGGCCCCTCCAGGTGGACCCCCGGAACCTTGCCAGCACCCCGAGTACATTATCGGTGATGCCCGAAACTTTTCTGGTGATCAAAACGGGACTTCCTATATATCAATATTTGTCTCCAGACCAATACGGAACTCCTCGTGACGTCCGGGATCTCATCCAGGACTCTAAACAACTTTCGGTAACCAACACACATAACTCAATAATACCGAAACATCACTGAACCTTAAGTGTGCAGACCCTGCGGGTTGGAGAACTATGTAGACATGACCTGAGACACTCTCCGGCCAATATCCATTAAAGGGACCTAGAAGCCGATATTGGATCCTACATATTCTATAAAGATCTTTATCATTTGAACCTCTATGTCAAGGATTCAATTAATCTCGTACGCTAATCGCTTTGTCCATATGTATGTTACTTGCCCGAGATTCGATCGTCTGTATCTTTATACCTAGTTCAATCTCGTTATGGGCAAGTCACTTTACTCGTTCCGTAATACAAGATCATGTAACTAACTACTTAGTCATAATTCTTGCTAGGCTTGTTGTGATGTTGTATTATCGAGTGGGCCCCGAGATACCTCTTCGTCATACGGAGTGACAAATCCCAGTCTTGATTCACGCCAACCCAACAAACACCATCAGAGATACCTGTAGAGCACCTTTATAGTCACCCAGTTACGTTGCGATGTTTGATACACACAAGGTATTCCTCCGGTGTTCGGTATTTGCATGATCTCATTGTCATAGGAACACATACATTTACATGCAGAGAACAGTACCAATAAACTGACACGATCATATGCTATATTCATAGTTTGGGTCTTGTCCATCACATTATTCTCCTAATGATGTGATCCTCTTATCAAGTGACCACTTTTCTATGGCCAGGAAACCTTGACCATCTTTTATCAACGAGCGAGTCAACTAGAGGCTGACTAGGGATATTGTGTTGTCTATGTATCCACACATGTATTTGAGTTTCCAATCAATACAATTCTAGCATGGATAATAAACGATTATCATGAAAAAGGAAATATAATAATAGCCAATTTATTATTACCTCTAGTGCATATTCCAACAGTCTCACACTTGCACTAAAGTCAATAATCTAGTTCACATCACTATGTGATTGCAATGAATCTAACACCCATACAGTCCTGGGGTTCGATCATGTCTTGCTGAGGTTTTTCGTCAACAAGTCTGAACCATTCACATCCATGTGTGGCTTACAAATCTCTATGTCATCCTATAGATGCTGCTACCACATGCCATTTGGAACTATTCCAAATGACTGCTCCACTATATGAATCCGGTTTACTACTCAAAGTTATCCGAATTAATGTCAAAGCTTGCATGATGTAACCTTCTACGACGAACTCCTTTATCACCTCCATAATCGAGAAACATTCCTTAGTCCACTAGTTACAAAGGATAAATTTTGACCGTTGTCCAGTAATCCATTCCTGGATCACTTTTGTACGCTTTGACAGATTCATGGCAAGGCACACATGAGGTGCGGTACACAGCATAGCATACTATATAGCCTACGACTAATGCATAGGGGACGACCTTCGTCCTTTCTCTTTTTTCTGTCGCGGTCGGGTTTTGAGTCTTACTCAATACTCACACCTTACAACACAACCAAGAACTCCTTCTTTGCTGATCCATTTTGAACTCCTTCAAAAACTTGTCAAGGCATGCATTTCATTGAAAGTTTTTATCAAGCGTCTTGATCTATCTCCATAGATCTCGATGCTCAAGGTTCAAGTAGATTAATCTAGGTTTTCCTTTGGAAAACACTTTTCAAACGACCCTATGTGCTTTCTAAAAATTCTACATCATTTCCGATCAACAATATGTCAACCACATATACTCATCAGAAATTCTATAGTACTCCCACTCACATCTTTGGAAATACAAGTTTCTCATAAACCTAGTATAAACCCAAAAGCTTTGATCATCTCCTCAAAGTGTGTATTCCAACTCCGAGATGCTCACTCTAGTCCATAGAAGGATCGCTGGAGCTTGCATACTTGTAAGCATCCTTAAGATCAACAAAACCTTCTGGTTGTATCACATACAACCTTTCCTCTAGGAAACCGTCGAGGAAACAATGTTTTGACATCCTATCTGCAAGATTTCATAAATAATGCAGCAACTGCTAACATAATTCCAACAGACTCTTAGTATCACTACTAGTGAGAAAGTCTCATCGTAGTCAACTCCTTCAACTTTTCGAAAACATCTTTGCAACAAGTCGAGCTTTCTTAATGGTGACATTTACCATCATCGTTTTTCTTCCTTTTAAAAGATCCATCTGTACCTAACAGTCTTACGACCATCAAGTAGTTCTTGCAAAGTCCACACTTTGTTTTCATACATGGATTCTCTCTCAGATTTCATGTCGTCGATCCATTCGTCGGAATCCGGGCCCACCATCGCTTCTCCATAGCTCATAGGTTCATTGTTGTCCAGCAACATGACCTCCAAGACAGGATCACCGTACTACTCTGGAGTAGTACGTTTCCTTGTCGACCTATGAGGTTTGGTAGTAATTTGACCAGAAGCTTCATGATCACCATCATCGCTATCCACTTCAACTAGTGTAGGCGTGATACGTCTCCATCGTATCTATAATTTTTGATTGTTTCATGCCAATATTCTACAACTTTCATATACTTTTGGCAACTTTTTATACTATTTTTGGGACTAACATATTGATCCAGTGCCCAGTGCCAGTTCTTGTTTGTTGCATGTTTTTTGTTTCGCAGATTATCCATACCAAACGAAGTCCAAACGCAGTAAAAAACCTACGGGGATTTTATTTGGAATATTTATCATTTTTGGGAAGACGAATCTACGCGAAACGATGCCCGAGGAGGTCACAAGCCCACGAGGCGCCCCCCCAGGCCGCGGGTCGAAGGCTTGTGACCAATCCCTAAGGCAGTTGGGGCCCTTCTTTCGCCGCAAGAAAGATAATATCCGGAAGAAAATCGTGTTAAAATTTCAGCCCAATCAGAATTATAGATCTCCGGGAATTTAAGAAACGGTGAAAGGCATAATGTGGGAGCGCAGAAATAGAAGGACACACAGAGAGAGAGAGAGAGAGAGAGAGAGAGAGAGAGAGAGAGTCCCAATCTTGGAGGGGCTCTCGCCCCTCCGCCGCCATGGAGACCATGGACCAGAGGGGAAACCCTTCTCCCATCTAGGGAGGAGCTCAAGGAAGAAGAAGAAGAAGGGGTGCTCTCTCCCCCTCTCTCCCGGCGGCTACGGAACGCCGCCCGGGACATCATCGTGTGACGGCGATCTACACCAACACCTCCGTCATCTTCACCAACACCTCCATCACCTTCCCCCATCTATATTCAGCGGTCCACTCTCCCGCAACCCGCTGTACCCTCTACTTGAACATGGTGCTTTATGCTACATATTATTATCCAATGATGTGTTGCCATCCTATGATGTCTGAGTAGATTTCCGTTGTCCTATCGGTAATTGATGAATTGCTATGATTGGTTTAATTTGCTTGTGGTTATGTTATTGTCCTTTGGTGCCCATCATATGAGCACGCGCATGGATCATACCATAGGGTTAGTAGTATGTTGATAGGACTATGTATTGGAGGGCAAGGGTGACAGAAGCTTCAGCCTAGCATAGAAATTGATGCATATGGGATTGAAGGGGGGCCAATATATCTTATTGCTATGGTTGGGTTTTAACTTAATGAACGTTAGTAGTTGTGGATGCTTGCTAATAGTTCCATTCATAAGTGCATAGAATTCCAAGTAAGGGATGACATGCTAGCAGTGGCCTCTCCCACATAAAACTTGCTATCGGTCTAGTAACATAGTCAATTGCTTAGGGACAATTCCACAACTCCTTTTCCACACTCTTTAAACTAACGTAATTGTTTCTCTATCTAACAGCCCTAGTTTTTATTTACATGTTCTTTATTTCTTGCAAACCTATCCTATCACTCCTACAAAGTACTTCTAGTTTCATACTTGTTCTAGGTAAAGCGAACGTGAAGTGTGAGTAGAGTTGTATCAGTGGTCGATAGAACTTGAGGGAATATTTATCCTACCTTTAGCTCCTCGTTGGGTTCGACACTCTTACTTATCGAGAAAGGCTACAATGGATCCCCTATACTTGGGGGTTATCAAGACCTTTTTCTGGCGCCGTTGCCGGGAGAGATAGCGTGGGTTGAATATTCTCGTGTGTCCTTGTTTGCTTTATCACTAAGTAGATTTATTTGCTGTTCTAAGTTGTTCTCTATCTTTAGTTATGGATATGGAACACGAAATACCAAAAAAATTAGGTGTACTTGCTACTCATGGAGATGGGGAACCTCCTAAAACCCTCAATGCTCGTTATGTGGAAAATATTATGCACTTCTTTAATAATCTTGAGAAAACCCCATTAAATTATATAATGGGATACACGTTGGATCAACGTGAATACTTTAGGGATTATCGCTTGACTCAAAAAGGGAAACTATTATGGGATCAAATTCATATGTTGAAATGGTATGCTTGGGAGCTATGCTCGAGACATGATATTACTTGTTGCTCTAGGATGAAGGCTAAACACCTTCCCTTTTCTTGTAAATTTAATGCTAATGAAACCTTGGCTTCTTATGCTAATGGTATATATAATTACTATGATGTGGAACAAATAGAAGAGTTTGTTGCTTTTATGGGTGCTTATGAAATTGAAGCTCTATTTAAAGGGTGTGATGATAATGATGATGATGCTTACCGATCTGAAAATTTAGTTATGCTTCGTTATTGTTATACTAATTATGAATATAATGCCTATATTGATCGATTTATGGAGAAATTCTACGCTACCCAAGAAGAGACTAATATTTTGCAGGAAACTATGGAAGAAGAAAATGCTGAAACTGTGAGCTCATTAGATGAAAAAGATGACGAGGAGAGCGAAGAACAAAAGGAGGAAGAGCGGACTAGCTACCCGTGCCCACCTTCTAATGAGAGTAACTCTTCAACTCACACATTGTTTAATTTCCCTTCGTTCTTACCGAATGATGAATGCTATGTTGATTGCTATGATCCCTTGGATTCGTTTGAAATATCCCTTTTTGATGAACACTTGCTTGCTATGCTTGTGGCCATGATGCCAATATGAATGATGCTTATGAATATGAACTTGCTATAGTTCCTTATGTTAAGCATGAAATTGTTGCTATCGCACCCACTTATGATAGTCCTATTATCTTTTTGAACTCTCCCAACTACACTATATCAGAGAAGTTTGCTCTTATTAGGGATTACATAGATGGGTTGCCTTCTACTATAAAAAAATGATGATTTTGATGAATATAATATGCATGTGCTTGCTTCTCCTACTTGCAATTATTATGAGAGAGGAAATACATCTCCACCTCTCTATGTTTTTAATACGATCAAATTGCAAGAAACTACTTATGATATGTATTGGCCTTTACTTGATGTGCATGAATTGTTCTTTTATGACATGCCAATGCATAGGAAGAGAGTTAGGCTTCCTCATTGCATGAGATATGTTACCTTGTGCTCACTACTAAATTACAAATCATTGTTAATTAAAATTGGCTTTGATATACCTTGGGATCCGGATGGATCCATTACTTGAGCACTTTATGCCTAGCTTAATGGCTTTAAAGAAAGAGCTGCCTAGGAGACAACCGGGAAGTTATAGTGAGTCATTTATTTCTGTTGAGTTCTTTTATATAGTTTAAAAACAAAAAATATATAGACGGGAACTTAAAACTTTTTCAAAAAGAGAAGCGATTGGAAGGTGATGCATTGCAGAAGTGAGGGTCGACCTTGAACACTTGTGTTCATGCTCATGGAAACAATGTAGAATTTTTCATGGAAGTTTCTCGAAAAAATAATTATCCCCTTGTACAATTCCAATGTATTATAAAAATAATGTGCCAAGTAAAGCCTTTATGATTAGTTTGGGTGATAGTTGTTTGATCATGTTGAAAATGACAGAAACTATGTGCTCATGAAATTATTTTTAATTCCTATCCAGAAAGATATTTTGAGTTGATTATTTTTGCTGCTGATTGATATGCAAATTTCCCTAATTGTAATAATTGTTCAGAATTTTTGGAGTATCATAAGTATGGTATAAGTTCCGATTACTACAGACTGTTCTGTTTTTGACAGATTCTGTTTTCTATGCATTGTTCTCTTATTTTGATGAACCTATGGGTAGTATCGGGGGGTATGAACCATGGTGCAGTTGGATTATAGTAGATATAATGCTAATATGAATTTGTAATGAGTTCACAACAGTACTTAAAGTGGTGATTTACTTTATTATACTAACGGATCTCAAGAAGGTTTTGTTGAGTTTTGTGTGATTGAAGTTTTCAAGTTTTGGGTGAGACCACGATGGATAAAGGAATAAGGAGAGGCAAGAGCCTAAGCTTGGGGATGCCCAAGGAAGCCCAAGGTAATATTCAAGGAAGACTCAAGCGTCTAAGCTTGGGGATGCCCCGGAAGGCATCCCCTCTTTCGTCTACAATCTATCAGAAATTTTACTCGGAGCTATATTTTTATTCGTCACATGATATGTGCAAATTCTTGGAGCGTCTTTTGTGTTTATTTTTCTTTTTTCTTTTATGCACCATGCTGGTATGAGATAGTCCTTGGTTGATTTATAGAATGCTCTTGGCACTTCACTTATATCTTTTGAGTATGGCTTTATAGAATGCTTCATGTGCTTCACTTATATCATTTGAAGTTTGGATTGCCTGTTTCCCTACACATAGAAAACCGGCATTTGTAGAATTCTATTTTGCTTCACTTATATTTGTTAGAGCGGGGAATATCTTTTGTAGAAAGAATTAAACTCTCATGCTCCACTTATACCTATTTAGAGAGTTAACAGGAGTTGGTCATTCACATGGTTAGTCATAAAATCCTACATAAAACTTGTAGATCACTGAATATGATATGTTCGATTCCTTGCAATAGTTTTGCGACATGAAGATGTGATATTAGAGTCATTCTAGTGAGTAATTGTGTATTCGTAAAAATACTTGTGTTAAGGTTTGTGATTGCTGTAACATGCACGTATGGTGAACCGTTATGTGACGAAGTCGGAGCATGATTTATTTATTGATTGCCATCCTTTGTGTGGAAGTCGGGATCGCGCGATGGTTAAGTCCTACCAACCCTTACCCTAGGAGCATGCGTGTAGTACCTTGTTTCGATGACTAATAGACTTTTGCAATAAGTATGTGAGTTCTTAATGACTAATGTTGAGTCCATGGATTATACACACTCTCACCCTTCCACCATTGCTAGCCTCTCTAGTACCGCGCAACTTTCGCCGGTGCATTACACCCACCATATACCCTTCCTCAAAACAACCACCATACCTACCTATTATGGCATTTCCATAGCCATTCCGAGATATATTTCCATGCAACTTCCATCGTTCTGTTTATTATGACACGCACCATCATTGTCATGTTGCTTTGCATGATCGTAAGATAGCTAGCATGATGTTTTCATGGCTTGTCCATTTTTTGATGTCATTGCTAAGCTAGATCATTGCACATCCCGGTACACCTCCGGAGGCATTCATATAGAGTCATATTTTGTTCCAAATATCAAGTTGTAAGTAAATAAAAGTGTGATCATCATCATTATTAGAGCATTGTGCCATGTGAGGAAGTAATAAAAGAGGCCAATGAAGCCCAAAAAAAAGAGGCCAAAGAAGCCCACCAAAAAAAGGGAAAAAATATAATAAAAATGAGAGAAAAGAGAGAAGGGACAATGCTACTATCCTTTACCACACTTGTGCTTCAAAGTAGCACCATGATCTTCATGATAGAGAGTCTCCTATGTTGTCACTTTCATATACTAGTGGGAAATTTTCATTATAGAACTTGGCTTGTATATTCCAATGATGGGCTTCCTCAAATTGCCCTAGGTATTCGTGAGCAAGCGAGTTGGATGCACACCCACTAGTTTCTTTTTGACCTTTCATACACTTATAGCTCTTGTGCATCTGTTGCATGGCAATCCCTACTCACTCACATTGATATCTATTAATGGGCATCTCCATAGCCCGTGGATATGCCTAGTTGATGTGAGACTATCTCCTCCTTTTTGTCTTCTCAACAACCACCATATTCTATTCCACCTATAGTGCTATGTCCATGGCTCACGCTCATGTATTGCGTGATAGTTGAAAAAGTTTGAGAACACTAAAGGATGAAACAATTGCTTGGCTAAAACCGGGGTTGTCCATGATTTAAATACGTTGTGTGGGGAAGATGGAGCATAGCCAGACTATATGATTTTGTAGGGATAAATTTCTTTGGCCATGATATTTTGAGAAGACATGATTGCTTTGTTAGTATCAAAGTTATCCGAATTAGTGTCCAAGCTTGCATGATGTAACCTTTTATGACGAACTCCTTTATCATCTCCATAATCGAGAAAAATTCCTTAGTCCACTAGTTACTAAGGATAAATTTTGACCATTTTCCAGTAATCCATTCCTGGATCACTTTTGTACCCCTTCACAGATTCATGGCAAGGCACACATGAGGTGCGGTACACAGCATAGCATACTATATAGCCCACGACTAATGCATAGGGGACGACCTTCGTCCTTTCACTTTCTTCTGTCAAGGTCGGGTTTTGAGTCTTACTCAATACTCACACCTTACAACACAACCAAGAACTCCTTCTTTGCTGATCTATTTTGAACTCGTTCAAAAACTTGTCAACGCATGCATTTCATTGAAAGTTCTATCAAGCGTCTTGATCTATCTCCATAGATCTTGATGCTCAAGGTTCAAGTAGATTAATCCAAGTTTTCCTTTGGAAAACACTTTTCAAATGACCCTATATGCTTTCCAGAAATACTACATCATTTCCGATCAACAATATGTCAACCAAATATACTCATCAGAAATTCTATTGTGCTCCCACTCACTTCTTTGGAAATACAAGTTTCTTATAAACCTAGTATAAACCCAAAAGCTTTGATCATCTCATCAAAGCGTGTCTTCCAACTCCAAGATGCTCGCTCTAGTCAATAGAAGGATCGTTGGAGCTTGCATACTTGTTAGCATCCTTAAGATCAACAAAACCTTCTGGTTGTATCACATACAACCTTTCCTCTAGGAAACCGTCGAGGAAACAATGTTTTGACATCCTATCTGCAAGATTTCATAAATAATGCAGCAACTACTAAGATAATTCCAACAGACTCTTAGCATCACTACTAGTGAGAAAGTCTCATCGTCTTCAACTCCTTGAACTTGTAGAAAACATCTTTGCGACAAGTCGAGCTTTCTCAGTGGTGACATTTACCATCATCGTCTGTCTTCCTTTTAAAAGATCCATCTGTACCTAACAGTCTTACGACCATCAAGTAGTTCTTGCAAAGTCCACACTTTGTTTTCATACATGGATTCTCTCTCGGATTTCATGCCGTCTAGCCATTAGTCGGAATCTGGGCCCACCATCGCTTCTCCATAGCTCGTAGGTTCATTGTTGTCCAGCAAGATGACCTCCAAGAGAGGATCACCGTACTACTCTGGAGTAGTACGTTTCCTTGTCGACCTATGAGGTTTGGTAGTAATTTGACCAGAAGCATCATGATCACCATCATCGCTATCCACTTCAACTAGTGTAGGCGTGATACGTCTCCATCGTATCTATAATTTTTGATTGTTTCATGCCAATATTCTACAACTTTCATATACTTTTGGCAACTTTTTATACTATTTTTGGGATTAACATATTGATCCAGTGCCCAGTGCCGGTTCTTGTTTGTTGCATGTTTTTTGTTTCGCAGATTATCCATACCAAACGAAGTCCAAACGCAATAAAAATCCTACGGGTATTTTTTGGAATATTTATGATTTTTGGGAAGAAGAATCTACGTGAAACGATGCCTGAGGAGGTCACAAGCCCAGGAGGTGCCCCCTAGGCTGGCAGGCTTGTGACCAATCCCTAATTCGGTTGGGGCCCTTCTTTCGTTGCAAGAAAGATAATATCCGGAAGAAAATCGTATTAAAATTTCAGCCCAATCGGAGTTACGGATCTCCGGGAATTTAAGAAACGGGGAAAGGCAGAATCTGGGAGCACAGAATGAGAAGGACACACAAAGAGAGATCCAATCTCGGAGGGGCTCTCGCCCCTCCGCTGCCATGGAGACCATGGACCAGAGGGGAAACCCTTCTCCCATCTAGGGAGGAGGTCAAGGAAGAAGAAGAAGAAGAGGGGCTCTCTCCCCCTCTCTCCCAGCGGCGCAGGAACGGCGCCCGGTACATCATCATGTGAAGGCGATCTACACCAACACCTCCGTCATCTTCACCAACACCTCCATCACCTTCCCCCATCTATATTCAGCGGTCCACTCTCCCGCAACCCGTTGTACCCCCTACTTGAACATGGTGCTTTATGCGACATGTTATTATCCAATGATGTGTTGCCATCCTATGATGTCTTAGTAGATTTTCGTTGTCCTATTGGTGATTGATGAATTGCTATGATTGGTTTAATTTGCTTGTGGTTATGTTGTTGTCCTTTGGTGCCCATCATATGAGCGCGCGCGTGGATCACACCATAGGGTTAGTAGTATGTTGATAGGACTATGTATTGGAGGGCAAGGGTGATAGAAGCTTCAGCCTAGCATAGAAATTGATGCATATGGGATTGAAGGGGGACCAATATATCTTATTGCTATGGTTGGGTTTTACTTTAATGAACGTTAGTAGTTGCGGATGCTTGCTAATAGTTCCAATCATAAGTGCATAGAATTCCAATTAAGGGATGACATCCTAGCAGTGGCCTCTCCCACATAAAACTTGCTATCGGTCAAGTACATAGTCAATTGCTTAGGGACAATTCTGCAACTCCTACCACCACTTTTCCACACTCGTTAAACTAACGTAATGGTTTCTCTATCTAACAGCCCCTAGTTTTTAATTACGTGTTCTTTATTTTCTTACAAACCTATCCTATCACTCCTACAAAGTACTTCTAGTTTCATACTTGCTCTAGGTAAAGCGAACGTGAAGTGTGCATAGAGTTGTATCGGTGGTCGATAGAACTTGAGGGAATATTTGTCCTACCTTTAGCTCCTCGTTGGGTTCGACACTCTTACTTATAGAGAAAGTCTACAATTTATCCCCTATACTTGGGGGTTATCAAGGCGCCACAAGAACATCTTCTTGCGCCCTGGTACTCATTGGTTGAAGTGACGGTTCAATAACCTCATCAAGTTTCAACCATCCTCCCACTCAATTCTTCCGAGAGAAACTTTTTCTCGAGAAAGGATCCTTTTCTGGAAACAAACACTTTGCTTTTGGATCTGAGATAGGAGGTATTCCCAATTGTTTTGGGTATCCTATGAAGATGCATTTATCCTCTTTGGGTTCGAGCTTATCAGGCTGAAACTTTTTCACATAAGCGTCACAGCCCCCAAATTTTTAAGAAACGACAACTTAGGTTTCTCCAAACCATAGTTCATATGGTGTCGTCTCAACGGAATTATATGGTGCCCTATTTAAAGTGAATGCGGTTGTCTCTCATGCCTAACCCAAAAACGATAGTGATAATTCGACAAGAGACATCATTGTATGCACCATATCAATAGGGCGCGGCTATGACGTTTGGACACACCATCACACTATGGTGTTCCAGGTGGCACTAGTAGTGAAACATTTTCCACACTGTCTTAATTGTGCACCAAACTCGCAACTCAGATATTCATCTTCACGATCATATCATAGACATTTTATCTTCTTGTCACAACGATCTTCAACTTCACTCTGACATTACTTGAACCTTTCAATAATCCAGTTGTGTGTTTCATCAAGCAAATATACTAGTATCTACTCGAATCATCCGTGAAGCAAGAACATAACGATATCTGTTGTGTGCCTCAGCACTCATTGGATTGCATACATAAAAAAATGTATTACTTCCAATAAGTTACTTTCTTGTTCCATCTCACTGGAAAACGAGGCCTTCAGTCATCTTGTGCATGAAGTGCATGTCTCAAGTGATTCGAAATCAAGTGAGTCCAAACGATCCATCTGCATGGAGTTTCTTCATGCGTTTACACCAGTAGGCATGGTTCGCATGTCTCAAACATTTCAAAAACGAGTGAGTCCAAAGATCCATCATTATGGAGCTTCTTCATGCGTTTTATCCCAATATGACTCATGCGACAGTGCCACAAGTAAGTGGTACTATCATTACTACTTTGTATCTTTTGGCATCAATATCATGAACATGTGTATCACTACGATCGAGATTCAGTAAACCATTAAAGGTATTTATTCAAGCAAATAGAATAACCATTATTCTCTTTAAATGAATAATCGTATTGCAATAAACACGATCTAATCATGTTCATGCTCAACGCAAACACCAAATAACATTTATTTAGGTTCAACAGTAATCTCGATGGTAGAGGGAGCGTGTGATGTTTTGATCACATCAACCTTGAAATTTCTTCCAACACACATCATCACCTCACCCTTGCTAGCATCCGTTTATTCAATAGCTTTTATTTCAAGTTACTAACACTTAGCAACCGAACCGATATCTAATACCATCGTGCTACTAGGAGTACTAGTAAAGTACACATCAATATCATGTATATCCAATATACTTTTGTCGACTTTCCCAGCCTTCTCATCTACCAAGTGTCTAGGGTAGTTCCGCTTCAGTGACCGTTCCCCTCATTATAGAAGCACTTAGTCTCAGGTTAGGGTTCAACCTTAGGTTTCTTCAGTAGAGCAGCAACTGGTTTGCCGTTTCATGAAGTATCCCATCTTCCCCTTGCCCTTCTTGAAACTAGTCGTTTTACTAACCATCAACAATTGATGATCCTACTTGATTTCTACTTCCGCGGTGTCAAACATTGCGAATAAATCAGGGATCATCATCTCTATCCCTGACATGTTATAGTTCATCACGAAGCTCGGTAGCTTTGTGGCAGAGACCTTGGTGAACTATGTCAAACACTATCTTATCTGGAAGATCAACTCCCACTCGACACAAGCGATTGTGGTACTCAGACAATCTAAGCACATGCTCAATGATTGAGATTTTCTCCCTTACTTCGCAGGCCAAGAATCTTGTCAGAGGTGTCATACCTCTCAACACGGGCATGAGCCTGAAATCCCAATTTCAGCTCTTGGAACATCTCATATGTTCCGTGTCATTCAAAACGTCTTCGGCGCCTCAATTCTGAGGCATTAATCATTACGCAGTGAACTATCACGTAGTCATAAAAAATGTGTATGTCAGATGTTCGCAACATCCACAGACGATGCTCAGGGTTGAGCACACCAAGCGGTGCATTAAGGAAATAAGGCTTCTGCGCTGCAGTGAGGACAATCCTCAGTTTACGGACCCAGTCCGCATAATTGCTACTATCATCTTTCAACTAAGTTTTCTCTCGGAACATATCTAAAACAACAGTGCTACAGCGCAAGCTACAACATAATTTGCAAAGACATTTTGACTATGTTCATGATAATTGAGGTTAGCTAACCATATTACTAATAAACTCCTACTCAAATTGGCATCCGTCTTGTCATTCGAGTGTCGCATCATCAAAATTCATTAACTCAAGTCCGATCATCATGTGAGTTGAGTATAGTTTCAGTGGTTAACATCTCCATGTTGATCATATCAACTATATGATTCATGCTCGACCTTTCGGTCTCTTGTGTTCCGAGGCCATGTATTTACATGCTAGGCTCGTCAAGTTTAACCCGAGTGTTCCGCGTGTGCAACTATTTTGCACCCGTTGTATGTGAACATTGAGTCTATCACACCCGATCATCATGTGGTGTCTCGAAATGATGAACTGTCGCAACGGTGCACATTCGGGGAGAACACGGTTTTATCTTGAAATTTTAGTGAGAGATCACCTTATAATGCTACCGTCGTTCTAAGGAAAATAAGGTGCATAAAAGGATTAACATCACATGCAAATCATAAGTGACATGATAGGCCATGAACTTGTGCTTCTTGATCTCCATCACCAAAGCACCGGCATGATCTCCATCGTCACCGGCACCACACCAAGATCTCTATTATCATGATCCCTATTATTGTAGTTCCATCAAGGTTGTCGCGCTAACTATGTTGGTACTACTAAAGCTACTACTAGCGATAAAGCAAAGCATCACCAAGAGAAAAATAATTAAAGACAACCCTATGGCTCATGCCGGTTGCCGTATCATCGACGTCCAAGTCAATATTTAACTATTACAACATGATCATCTCATACATCCGATATATCATATCATGTCTTTGGCCATATCACATCACATGCATACCCTACAAAAACAAGTTAGACTTCCTCTAATTTGTTTGTTACAAATTTTACATGGCTCCTATGGGTATCTAGTATGATCGCATCTTACTTACGCAAAGCCACAACGGTGATATGCAAATTGCTATTTAACCTTCTCCAAGGACTGCCTCGGTCAAATCCAATTCAACTAAAGTTGAAGAAACAGACAACCGCCAGACATCTTTATGCAACAAGTTGCATGTTAGTCGATGAAACCGGTCTCTCGTAACCGTACAAGTAATGTTGGTCTGGGCCGCTTCAATCCAACAGTACCGCCGAATCAAGAAAATACTAAGGAGGGAAGAAAATTGAACATCAACACCCACAAACTCTTTTGTGTTCTACTTGATATATCATCTACGCATGAACCTCGATCTGATACCACTGTTGGGAAACGTTGCATGGGAAACAAAAAAATTCCTGCGCGCACGCAATACCTATCCAAGGTGATGATCATCTACGAGAGGGGAGAGTGAATCTATATACCCTTGTAGATCGCTAAGCGAAAGAGTATATAACGCGCTTGATGTAGTGGAACATCTTCATGATCCAAATCATAGCCCGTCCCGTGATCTCATCACGATCTGTCTCGTGATCCCATCATGATCCATCCTGATCTAGTGCCGAACGGACGACACCTCTACGTTCAGCACACGTACAGCTCGATGACGATCTCCGCCTTCTTGATCCAGCAAGAGGGGCGGAGAGGTAGATGAGTTCTCCAGCACGGCGATGTGGTGGTGGTGGTGAACTAATCGAGGAGGGCTTCACCAAGCAATGTTGAACTAGACTTGAGGAGAAACATATCTAGAGTAAGAAGAGGGCATCACGTGGCCATTAGGGTTAGGGGCTTCCCTCAAAGTCCCTCAATATATTCAGGAGGAAGGGGAGAGGAGGCAGCCTTGTCCCCTACTCCAAGGAGGTTCGGCCGAACCAAACAAGGGAGGAATCCACCTCCGACAAGGGAGGTGGAATCCTATTAGGACTCCTTCCTAATTTGGCCTTTTTTCCTTTTCCTTTATCCTTTTCGCATGGGCCCTTAGTGGATAGTTTGTCCAGCCCACCAGGAGATGTTGCGCCACCCATTAGGCCCATGTGTCCCTTGGAGTGAGTGGCCCCCTCACGGTGGACCCCCGGAACCCTCCCCGCAACCTAGTACATTACTAGTGATGCCCGAAACTTTTCCGATGACCAAAGCGGGCTTCCTATATATCAACATTTGGCTCCATACCATTCCGAAACTCCTCATGACGTCTGATATCTCATCCGGGACTCCAAACAACTTTTGGTTACCAACACACATAACTCAATAATACCGAAACATCACCGAACCTTAAGTGTGCAGACCCTGCGGGTTCGAGAACTATGTAGACATGAGCTGAGACACTCCCCGGACAATATCCAATAGCGGGGCTGGATGCCCATATTGGATCCTACGTATTCTAAGAAGATCTTTATCGGTTGAACCTTTATGTCAAGGATTCAGTTAATCCTGCACGCTATTCCCTTTGTCCAGCGGTATGTTACTTGCCCGAGATTCAATCGTCGGTATCTTTATACCTAGTTCAATCTTGTTACCGGCAAGTCTCTTGAATCGTTCCATAATACAAGATCCCGTAACTAACTCCGTAGTCACAATGCTTGCAAGGCTTGTTGTGATGTTGTATTACCAATTTTGCCCCGAGATACCTCTCCGTCATACGAGTGACAAATCTCAGTCTTGATTCATGCCAACCCAACAAAAACCTTCGAAGATACCTATAGAGCACCTCTATAGTCACCCAGTTATGTTTGACATTTGATACACACAAGGTTTTCCTTCGGTGTCCGGGAGTTGCATGATATCATGATCATAGGAACAGATACATTGACATGCAGAGAACAGTAGCAATAAACTGAAACGATCATATGCTATGTTCATAGTTTGGGTCTTGTCCATCACATCATTCTCCTAATGATGTGATCACGTTATCAAGTGACAATCTTTGATCAATGGGCCAGTCAACTAGAGGCTCACTAGGGACAGTGTGTTGTCTATGTATCCACACATATTTGAATTTCCAATCAATACAATTCTAGCATGTATAATAAATGATTGTCATGAACAAGGAATTACAATAATAACCAATTTATTATTTCCTCTAGGGCATATTTCCAACGTATTTAACATAATTATTGAAGTCCTTTTACTTAACAACGTAATTATCAAATTCATCCATGCATTGACCAGGAGTCTTAGTATAAGGTATATCACTTTCATTAATGTAATAGAGAGAATTTACCTCTACTGCATGTGTCGGTATCAAATCCTTGTATTTCTTCAATACATGGTAATTTTTTGACATCTTAAGTTTTAATAACTTTCTCTTTCATAGATATTTTTTGCTTCTTGCACATCTTCAGTGTCGAGGAATAGAATACCTCTCTTCTTTTGAATATGTTCAGGAGGTAGTTCAGGGAGTGTCCAATCATCGGCATTTTGCAATATGTTATTCAATAATTCTTCAGCTTGTCCAACAGTTCTTTACCTGAAAACACAACCGACACAACTATCTAGGAAGTCCCTAGAGGCATCGGTTAGCCCATTCTAAAATATATCAAAGATTTCATTTTCTTAAGAGGATGATCACGCAATGCTCTGAGTAACTCGAGAAGCCTCCCCCAAGCTTGAGGGAGATCCTCTCCTTCAATTTGCAGAAAGTTAAATATTTCATGTAAGGCAACTTGTTTCTTATGAGCAGGAAAATATTTCTTATAAAAGTAATAAAGCATATCCCGAGGGTTACGCATACAACCAGGACCTACAGAAAGGAATCATTCCTTGGCCTCACCTTTTAGCGAGAAAGGAAAAAAGCTTAAGGATATAATAGTACCGTAACTTTTAATCATTAGTAAACAAAGCATCAATATCATTCAACTTCATGAGATGTTTGACCACATTTTCATTTTCATAAATATGTAAAGTATCACACTCTACTATAGGAATCAATTTAGGGTCTATAGAGAATTCATAGTCCTTATCCGTGACAAATATAGGAGAAGTGGCAAATTTAGGATCATGTTTCATTTTCTGCATCATAGATTTTTCATTTAGTTTGCATAGTAGTTTCTTCAAATCATCTCTATTTTCACAAGCAAGAAAGTCCCTAGCTACTTGCTCATCCATAACATAACCTTCAAGTACATAAGGTAATCCATATGTATTACGAGAGTGAGGTGTAACACGCGATTCAAAATCTTCATCAGTTTCAGTATTGTAAAGTTCTCTAGCTTTAGCAATATGAGCATCAAGTAATTCATTCAGTGGCACAGTTTTAGTTTCAATACGGGTAGCAATAGTATCATCATTAATTTCAAAAGTAGCGTCATCAAGTTCATGTGACATATCAGAACGATCAACACGCGATGGTGTCATAAGCTAATTCAAAACAGAAGGTGAATCAAAAGCAGAGCTAGATGGCAGTTCCTTACCTCCTCTCGTGCGAGAGGGGACAATCTTAGTTCGAGTATCTTTCAGATTCTTCATAGTGGCAATTTGATATTCTCAAGTTAACACATTAAATATAGCTATGTTCCCCGGCAATGGCTCTAGAAAAAAGGTCTTGATAACCCACAAGTATTGGGGATCATGACGGTCTTCATGGGTAGTATTTCACCCTAATTTATTGATTCAACACAAGGGGAGCCAAAGAATATTTATTAGCCTTAACAGTTGAGTTGTCAATTCAACCACACCTAGGACATCTCTATGCAGCAAAGGCATAGTCGAACAGTAAATGATAGTAGTAGAAGTAACAGTGATAACATCAATTTTGGTAATAACAGTAACACTAGAGATTGAGTAACAAGTGTGACAATAACAACAACAGTAGCAACTTAGCAAGATTCAATATATGTAAAGCATATGCACATGGATAGATGATGGATAATGATTTAGATGACATAAATCATGTAACACTTACACACTAGCGCGGCACAGAACTAGCTCTAGTTCATCAATGTAATGTAGGCATGTATTTTGTATATAGTCATACGTGCTTGCGATAAGAACTTGCATGACATATTTTCTCTTACCCTCTAGTGGCAGCACAGTCCTATTGGAAACTAAGAGATATTAAGGCCTCCTTTTAATAGAGAACCAGAACAAAGCATTAACACATGGTGAATGCATGAACTCCTCAAACTACGACAATCACCGAAAAGAATCCCAATTATTGTCACCTTGGGGTATGCGGATCATGACACGTAGGTGACTACAAATTGCAAGATGGGATCTAAATCACCCTTATATTCACGAAAACATAATAGGTTAAGATTTGAATCATGAAACTCGGGACCTAATGACAAGCATTAAGTATATCAAAGTCATAGCAACATCAATCTAACAACATAGTGGATACTAGGGATCAAGCCCTATCAAACTTAACTCCATTACATGATCAATCTCATCCAATCCCTCCATCGTCTAACAATCCTACAAATTTATTACCCCTTTCTGATGGTTAACATCATGGATGTGTTGATGGAGAAGGGTTGGTAATGACGACGATGATGAATTCCCCTCTCTGGAACCCCAAACGGACTCCAAATTAGCCCTCCCGAGGAAGAACAAGAGGTGGTGGCGGCTCCGTCTCGTGAAACATGATGAAATCTTCTCTCCAATTTTATCTCTGAATATGTGAATTTATAGGACTTGAATTAGGGTCGAAGGAGCCATGTGGCCCTCACAAGCCATCAGGGCGCGCCCAGGGGGTGGGCGTGCCCTATTTTCTTGTGGGCCACACACAGCCCCTCCGGTGGATCTTCGCTCCATAATTCATTATATATTCCAAAAATAATTCACAAAAAGTTACATCCAATTTTGGGAACTTCTATTTTTGCACAAAAATAACACCAAGGTAGTTCTGCTGAAAACAACGTCAGTCCGGGTTAGTTTCATTGAAATGATGCAAATTAGAGTCCAAAACGAGAGCAAACGTGTTTGGAAAAGTAGATACGTTGGAGATGTATCATGCTCATATTGCTAGATCCACATAAACTATAAATTCAGGCTGCAAGTGTGATCATCTGCGGGCCTCCCACATAATGTCGCATATGTCCACATGATTAAATGGGATTAAGTGGGCTTTCCACTTAACACAAACAAGAGTTTGCGGCTGCCGCCTGCCCACTTAAATAAACTCTTCCGTATTGGCGCATGCTCACATGAGTTTGCACATTTTTTCTACTCTGAGTTTGCTTCCATGGCTTCCAGCGAACTAACACCATCAGATTGCATCATTGGCACATATGGCAGCCGCATTGTCCATGGCGGTTGGCAGCACAATGCAGGGAGGTCCAGGACGGCGGAGGACGCCAGATCTAAGGCAGAGGGACTCATTCAAAGCGGCGATGGAGCTTGATGGCGGCGGCGCGGAAGAACTAGTCGCAGAGGAACGGTGGCGGTGAACGACAGATTCGGTCGGAGGTATTCGTTCAGGTCGGTGATGGAGCTCGACAGCAAGAACTCGTCGCAGAGGAACAACGGCCACAACGACTGTGCGGAAGAACTCGTTGTAGAGGAACGATGGCGACGACGACGGTGCTAGCTGGCCAAGAAGGAGATGGACAGCGGCGTGCCCTATAACAGTTGTTATATCCCAATCGACACCGAAGAACGAAGAAGACGTCATTTTTTAGGGAATGAGAACGAGGATGTGGGTTAAATGCGGTGCTGATGACCCACAAGTGTAGGGGGTATATCGTAGCCTATTCGATAATAAGAGTGTCAAACCCAACAAGGAGCAGAAGGTACTGACAAGCGATCTTGAGCAAGGAATAACTGCAAGCACTGAAAGGTAACTTTTTATGGGTTTTCTAGTATAAGCAACAAGGAAATAAATGCAAGGAAAGTAAATGGTGCCGAGGTACAGCAAGTGGCCCAATCCTTTTGAACACAAAGGATAAGCCGTGAGACTAAACTTATAAAGACTAAGGTGTTCCTGAGGACACACGGGAAAGATAGTCAAGTGCTTTTTCCATATTCCGTCTAGTACTATGTTTTGTATTGATAAGTGTTACGTGGGTGAATCTTTGTTAGTGCATCGTCTAGGCTAATACAAGTACACTCTTATGGTTAAACCCCTTGCAAGAATCCACAAATACAAGAGAGGAATTAAGGCAAAGCCTAACCATAGCAATAATCTTTAGGATCCAACACTCCCTCGTGCAAAAGCATGCGAACCGGGGTTCACGTTTCTGTCACTCCGGCAACCCACCATAAACATTCTTTATACACGATGCATTCCCTTAGGTCCTTAAAAAGGTGAAGTGTTATGTAGTCGACATTCACATAACACAATTAGAAGAATAACACCATAACTTAAATATCAATCGACACATATTACTTCAACATCATATGACTACTAGCAACTAGACTTCTCCCATGTCCTCAAGAACTAAAGTAACTACTCACAAGACATAAAAGAGATCATGATCAAAGGGGATGAAAATATGATGAACAACCTGGTCATAACAATAATTCTCCAACATTACTCAATAGCATTCACCACAAAAGAGTAATCAACACCGGTAGAGTGAAGGGGATGAATAGTTCAAGGTACAACTCCGATTGCAATGGTAAAGTGAGATGGGGTGAATATGGAGATGGTGTTGGTGTTGAGGGTGATGGTGATGATGATCTCGATGATTCCCGTGAAGATGGTGATGATGATGAGGACGATCTCCCCTTCCGGGAGGAGTACTCCCCGGCAGAATCTACCCGTGGAAAGGTCTTTTCTTCTCTGTTGGTTTCCGCCGCGGAGTGGTGGCGGAACTGCGAAAACTCTTGTCTCCTCGGCATTTTTAGGTCACGAGGGTCATATAGGACAATGGAGAGCACCGGAGGCGGGACCCACCACCCAGGCGGCCACCTGGCACGGCCTAGGGGTGACCCGCGCCACCAGGTCGCCCGGGTGCCTGGTGGCCCCCCTCCGGCCCTTCTTCATCCTGTATTCGTGATTTGTTCGGAAACTCCTTCCCCGTAAATTTCAGCTCAGTTGGAGATGTTCTCATATGGCAACTCTTCATGCTATTTTCTCCGCTGAATCATGTGTCTACTGTTTCGGCACCGGAAAGTTGTAAACTATGTAAAATAAGCCAAAACACTATAAGAACAACATCATATTGTGAAATATATCAATGAATAGAGACAAATTATGATACAAAATAGTGATGCATTTTGGTCGTATCAACTCCCCCAAGCTTACACCTCTCTTGTCCCCAAGCGAATACTTAGCTCGATAAACCTATCCACAAGTTTAGAGAGTGAAGTGTCGATAAATAAGAATACGGACAAGAAGCATCATAATTTCTCTACTAAACTCAACCATCCTCAACAACAATCTCAACTCATAAGTCCCATATGAAAGAGTAATATCAATTACAATCAAAAGTAGGGCTAAGGAAACTCATAAAACCATGGCAAACATGTCCTTGGTCAAAGAACAACTAATAACTTTTAGCTTTTGCTCTTCCTCTTATATTTTGATGAGATCAATTGAAGCTTTTCGAAAGAACATGTTATTAGTCAAGAAGTCAAAATGCTAACACAAAGGAAGATGTTTGCTTTAGCTAGGCTTAACAAACAACTTACTCATCTTAATGATAATGTCAACAAAGTTGTGATATTGCATCTTTGTCAACATAAGGTGTCTGCTATTTTATAGGATAGAAAGAAGTAGGTTTACTGACTCAACATAGAAGTAAAGGATCACCCTTCACAGAGGGAAGTAGGGAAAACTCATGTGCTAGAGCTTTTAGAAATTTTTAAATCAATAAGATTGTAAAACAAGCTTTTGGGAGGTGCATAATTCGTCAATGAATGCTAGGACATAGCCCAATACTTCTCATGCTGGACAAGTTTTGAGGAACGGCTCCCAAAGTGGGGACGATCACATCCCCTTAGTCTCATTTGTTTATCACTAACAAAGTTTTCTGATTTCTCATAAACAAAGCGTGAAGGAGGTTTTGTTTGTTGTTATTATCTTTTACGAGCTGGGCGCACTCATGCCAGTCCCTCCTTGTATTAGGGGTTCGCAGATTAGACATGCAAACCCAGGATAAAGCTTGTCCAGTATGAGAAGATCACGAATTATCTACTACTTCCTCATGAGCTAAAATAGAGGCACAAAATGGGGAATAATATTTTGAAGGTTTAAAGATAGCACATGAGTAATATACTTTAGGAGTGGTGGTGAAATACCACATATATGGAAGGTATGGTGGACTCTTGGGAAGGTTGAGGTTTCAAGGTATGGGTGCACAAGCAGTATTCCCGCTTAGTACAAGGGTTGGCTAGCAAAGGCTTTTGAAAGCAGACAAATCATGTTGACTTGGATGCAAAACAATATAAAGTTTAACATAAATAATTGGCATGAAACATCAAGTTATGTTCCTTGTCAGCATATCACTTCAAGCATAATAACATAAAGGTTTTGGATATGTCGCTACTAGAAAAACTTATGCTTGTTGTTATGACCAATGCTATGTTTTCCAAGATTAAATAAAGTTTTCAAAGCCATACCTGATATATAAGATCAATACTCCCATAAGAATCAGCATATAAGGTCGATTGCATGAAGAGAATACCAGGTGCAACGAAAAAACCAATAGACTTCTCATTAATATTCCACCATAGACAACTGCACACTCACGGATACAAGACTGTCCACAAAGGAGTGATAGACCTTAATGCAAACACCTATTTCATAAGATAACTTCCATAGACATGATACGACACTAGACTTGAACATAAAAGATAAAGGATAAAGATAAAGATACCGGACACTCCCCCAAGCTTGGGACAAGCTAAGGGAATGCCATTACCCATGAAGATTTCACTCTTCATCCTACTTGTTGTTCTTCAAGTCCGCTATTATGCGACGAAGGGTTTGGTTTTCAACTTCCAGTATGGCCAACTTTACTTTAAGCACACGGAAGTCTTCACACAATTGGTCAGTGATTCTGTGAGCTTCAGATATAGCAGATGACACATGTGGAGCTTCCATTGGAGGGGCAGTTCCTGAAAGGTTCAGAGAAAGATCATGTTGAGGGTTAATAAACCCCACGAGGATGGGGTTGTTGGAGTTGCATCCTCGTGGTGAAGGATCTCCTTCTTGCTTGATGGTGACCATCTTGACTTCCTCTCTCACGGAGCGCTCCATCTCTGCTTGTCTTACCGCAATTTCTTCATTAGTAGCCCATCCGGTGACCTTCCCGTGGTTGATATCCTGCTAGACACGGCGGAGACGACGACCCGTGTAGTCTTCCTCGCTTGAGTCGCAAGAAGACATCTCAAACAATAGCTTCTTAGCTTGGCAGAAAAAGATCAAAAGAGAAAATGCACGGAATCTCAAGATACAAAACCGTGACAATCCGGGAAAATATATAGCAAAAATTTCTGCATCGAAAGGAAGGTAACAAGCCAAAGTGGGGTCACAGACGGAATCCTGGTGGCCCAGGCGGCCTCCCTGCATGGCCAGCAAGCAGGTCGCGCCAGTAGGTCGCCTGGAGCCCCAGGAGTTCCTTTCCGGCTCCACTTCTGCTCGGCATTTTCCTAATTTTACAAAAACACATAATACGAAACTTTTATTGATGTTCGCGAAGTTTTCTTATCGTATTACATACCTATTATTGTTCTGTTTCTGCTGCTGTGTGACACAGTATTGCAATATGTTCTTCATGAGTAGCTACCTGTATCACATTGATACGTCCATTTTGCATCATGCTTTCATGTTGATATGTATCGCTTTATGGACTGTTTTTATACTTTGTGGTACCATACTTATGCCTTTTCTCTCTTTTTTGCAAGGTTTATTTGAAGAGGGAGAATACCGTTAGCTGGAATTCTGGACTGGAAAAGGAGCAAGTTTGAGTCCTCTATTCTGCACAACTCCAAATGCCCTGAAAATCAATGTGGAATTTTTTGGGAATATATAAAAAATACTGGGCGAAACAAGTGCGAGAGGGGAGCTGCCAGGGGCCCACAAGCCAGGTGGCCGCGACCTGCCCCCCTGGCCACGGTAACAGGGCTTGTGGGCACCATGGTGGCCCACTTGCCCCCCTCTTCTGCTATATGAAGGGTTTCATCCGGAAAAAAATTAGGGCGGAGCTTTTTCGTGGATTCTCCGCCGCCACGAGGCGGAACTTGAGCAAAACCAATCTAGAGCTCCGGCAGGACGATCCTCCCGGGGAAACTTCCCTCCCAGAGGGGGAAATCGTTGCCATCGTCATCACCAACACTCCTCTCATCGGAGCGGACTCATCACCATCAACATCTTCATCAGCACCATCTCATCTCCAAACCCTAGTTCATCACTTGTAACCAATCTCCGTCTCGTGACTGGTACTTGTAAGGTTGCTAGTAGTGTTGATTACTCTTTGTAGTTGATGCTAGTTGGATTACTTGGTGGAAGAGTTTATGTTCATATCCTTGATGCTACTCATTACACCTCTGATCATGATTATGATTATGCTTTGTGAGTAGTTACTTTTGTTCCTGAGGACATGGGATAAGTCATGCTAATAATAGTCATGTGAATTTGGTATTTGTTCGGTATTTTGATATGTTGTATGTTGTTTTTCCTCTAGTGATGTTATGTGAACGTAGACTACATAACACTTCACCATATTTGGGCCTAGAGGAAGGCATTGGGGAGTAGTAAGTAGATGATTGGTTGCTAGAGTGACAGAAGCTTAAACCCCAGTCTATGCGTTGCTTCGTAAGGGGCTGATTTGGATCCACTAGTTTAATGCTATGGTTAGACGTTGTCTTAATTCTTCTTTCGTAGTTGTAGATGCTTGCGAGAGGGGTTAATCATAAGTGGGATGCTTGTCCAAGTAAGGACAGTACCCAAGCGCCGGTCCACCCACATGTCAAACTATCAAAGTAACAAACGCGAATCATATGAACATGATGAAACCAGCATGACAGAAATTCCCGTGTGTCCTCGGGAGCGTTTTTCCTCCTATATGACTTTGTCCAGGCTTGTCCCTAGCTACAAAAGGGATTGGGCCACTTTGCTGCACCGTTGCTACTACTTGTTACTTGTTACTTTTCACCTGCTACGTTTCACCTCACTACACCATCACTTGTTACCGCTACTTCCAATGCTTGCAGTTATTACCTTGCTGAAAACCCTTTATCAGAGCCTTCTGCTCCTCATTGGGTTCGACACTCTTACTTATCGAAAGGACTACGATTGATCCCCTATACTTGTGGGTCATCAAGACTCTTTTCTGGCGCCGTTGCTGGGGAGTGAAGCGCCTTTGGTAAGTGGAATTTGATAAGGAAACATTTATATATTGTGCTAAAATTTATTGTCACTTGTCACTATCGAAACTGTTCCTTTGAGGAATTTGTTCGGGGTATCTTTACCACAAACGGAAGAATGAGGAATTTCTCCTCAACCTAAGGTACCTACTGAAAATATCTTTTTTGAAATTCCTTCGGGTATGCTTGAGAAACTGCTGGCTAATCCTTTTACACGAGATGGATCACCACAACCAGACTTGCATCTAATCTATGTAGATGAAGTTTGTGGTTTATTTAAGCTTGCAGGTTTGCCCGAGGATGAGGTAAAGAAGAAAGTCTTTCCTTTATCTTTGAAGGATAAGGCGTTGACATGGTATAGGCTATGTGATGATACTGGATCATGGGACTACAATCGGTTGAAATTGGAATTTCATCAAAAGTTTTATCCTATGCATTTAGTACATCGTGATCGGAATTATATTTATAACTTATGGCCTCCTGACAGGGAAACATAGCTCAAGCTTGGGGGAGGCTTTAATCAATGCTATATTCATGCCCCAATCATGAGCTCTCGAGAGAAATTATCACTCAAAACTTTTATGCTCGGCTTTCTCATGAAGATCCTACCATGCTTGACACTTCTTGTACTGGTTCTTTTATGAAGAAGGATATTGACCACAAGTGGAATTTATTGGAAAGAATCAAACGTAACTCTGAAGATTGGGAGCTTGAAGAAGGTAAGGATTCAGGTATGAATTTCCAGTTTGATTGCGTTAAATCTTTTGTTGAAACAAACACTTCTAGAGATTTTAGCACTAAGTATGGACTTGACTCTGAGATAGTAGCTTCTCTATGTGAATCTTTTGCTGCTCATGTTGATCTTCCCAAAGAGAAGTGGTTTAAGTATCATCCTCCTATAGAAGTCAACATAGTTAAACCCAATCTAGTTGAAGAGAAAGTCATTGCCTATAATGATCCTATTGTTCCTTGTGCCTACACTGAGAAACCACCTTACCCTGCTAGGAAAAAGCACTATTCTAAAGCTCCAACTGTGATAGGTAGGGGTTACATTAGACCACTTGCACCCCCTGAGGAAATTAGAGTTGAACCTAGTGTTGCTATTATCAAAGATCTCTTAGCCAAAGACATAGACGGTCATCTTATCAAATTCTGTGAGGACTCTGCTAGAATTGCTAAACCTCACGCAAAAGACAAATATGGACCTGTGGTTGGCCTGCCCGTTGCTTCTATCAAGATAGGAGATCACTGTTATCATGGTTTATGTGATATGGGTGCTAGTGTTAGTGCAATACCCCGGTCCCTTCATGATGAAATCAAAGATGAGATTGGACCTGCTGAGTTAGAACCCATTGATGTCACTATTACGCTAGCTAATAGAGACACTATCTGTCCTGTGGGAATTGTGAGAGACGTAGAAGTCCTGTGTGGTAAGACGAAGTATCCTACTGATTTCCTCGTCCTTGCTACTGCACAAGATAGCTTTTGTCCCATCATATTTGGTAGACCCTTTTCTCAACACTGTCAATGCTCATATTGATTGCGTTAAACAGACTGTCACTGTTAGTTTTGAGGGTGTGTCTCATGAATTTAACTTCTCCAAGTTTGGAAGACAACCCCATGAGAAAGAGTCGTTTGGTAGGGATGAAATCATTGCTCTTGCCTCTATTGCCGTGCCTCCTACGGATCCTTTAGAGCAATATCTGCTTGAGGAGGAAAATAATATGCATATGGATGAAAGAGATGAGATAGATAAAATTGTTTTTGAATAATATCCTATTCTTAAGAATAATCTGCATGTTGAACTGCTTGGGGATCCTCCCCCACCAAAGGGTGATCCTGTGTTCGAGCTAAAACAGTTACCAGATACACTTAAGTATGCCTATCTTGATGAGAAGGACATATATCATGTTATTATTAGTGCTCACCCCTCGAATCACGAAGAGAACAAGTTATTAAAAACTTTGAGGAAGCACTGTGCTACTATTGGATATACTCTTGATGATCTTAAGGGTATTAGCCCCACTCTATGTCAGCACAAGATTAAAACCGTTCCTGATTCTAAGCTAGTTGCTGATCATCAACGGAGATTAAATCCTAGGATGAAAGAGGTCGTGAGAAAAAGAAATATTAAAGCTTCTGGAAGCAGGAATCATTTATCCTGTTGCTCATAGTGATTGGGTAAGTCCAGTACATTGCGTACCCAAGAAGGGACGTATCACCGTCGTTCCTAATGATAAGAATGAACTAATCCCACAGAGGATTATTACTGGCTATAGGATGGTGATAGACTTCCGGAAACTGAACAAGGCAACCAGGAAAGACCATTATCCTTTGTCGTTTATCGACCAAATGCTAGAAAGGCTATCTAAACATACACACTTCTGCTTTCTAGACGGTTATTCAGGTTTCTCGCAAATACCTGTTGCACAATCTGATCAGGAGAAAACCACTTTCACTTGCCCCTTCGGTACCTTTGCTTATAGACGTATGCCTTTTGGCTTATGCAATGCACCTGCCACCTTTCAAAGATGTATGATGGCTATATTCTCTGACTTTTGTGAAAAGATTGTTGAGGTTTTCATGGATGATTTCTCTGTTTACGGTTCTTCCTTTGACGACTTCCTCAGCAACCTTGATCGAGTCTTACAGAGATGCAAAGATACCAACCTCGTCTTGAACTGGGAGAAGTGCCACTTCATGGTTAATGAAGGCATCGTCTTAGGACACAAAATCTCTAAGAAAGGCATTGAAGTTGATAAGGCTAAGGTTGATGCAATTGAGAAAATGCCTTGCCCCACAGACATCAGAGGTATACGATGTTTTCTAGGTCATGCTGGTTTCTATCGAAGGTTCATTAAAGACTTCTCTAAGATTTCTAGGCCTCTTACTAACCTCTTGCAGAAGGATGTTCCTTTTGTTTTTGATGAGGATTGTGAGGAAGCTTTCGAAATACTTAAGAAGGCCTTGATAACCGCACCTATTGTTCAACCACCTGATTGGAACTTGCCCTTTGAAATCATGTGCGATGCTAGTGATTATGATGTTGGTGCTGTTCTAGGACAAAGAGTTGACAAGAAGTTGAATGTTATTCACTAGCCTTGTAAAAACCTAGACAGTGCCCAAAGAAACTATGCTACTACGCAAAAGGAATTTTTAGCAGTTGTGTTTGCATGTGAAAAGTTCAGATCTTATATAGTTGACTCCAAAGTCATTATTCACTCTGATCATGGTGCTATTAAGTACCTTATGGAGAAGAAGGACACTAAGCCTAGGCTAATAAGATGGGTTCTCCTGCTACAGGAATTTGATTTGCACGTTGTTGACCGAAAGGGTGTTCATAACCCTGTAGCAGATAACTTGTCCAGGCTAGAGAATGTCCTTGATGACCCATGACCTATTGATGTCAGCTTTCCCGATGAGCAATTGAATGTCATCCACACTTCACAAAGTGCACCGTGGTATGCTGATTACGCAAACTATATCGTAGCCAAATACATACCACCCAGTTTCACCTACCAGCAAAAGAAGAAATTCTTCTTTGATTTGAGACACTACTTTTGGGATGATCCTCACCTTTATAAGGAAGGAGTAGATGGTGTTATTAGACGTTGTATGCCTGAACATGAACAGGGACAGATCCTGCAGAAGTGTCATTCCGAAGCCTACGGAGGACACCATGCTAGAGATAGAACTGCTCATAAGGTATTGCAATCAGGTTTCTATTGGCCCACTCTCTTCAAGGATGCCCATAAGTTTTTCTTGTCTTGTGACGAATGCCAAAGAATAAGGAACATCTAGTAAACATCAGGAAATGCCTATGAACTATTCGCTTGTCATTGAACCATTTGATGTCTGGGGCTTTGATTATATGGGACCCTTCCCGAGTTCCAATGGGTATACTCACATCTTAGTTGCTGTTGATTACGTCACTAAGTGGGTAGAAGCTATCCCCACTAGAAATGTTGACCACCACACCTCTATTAAGATGCTTAAAGAAGTCATTTTCCCAAGATTTGGAGTCCCTAGATATCTGATGACTGATGGCAGTTCACACTTCATTCATGGTTTTTTCCGCAAGATGCTCGCTAAGTATGATGTCAACCATAGAGTTTCATCCCCTTATCATCCTCAGTCTAGTGGTCAAGTGGAGTTGAGTAATAGGGAGATCAAATTGATCTTACAAAAGACTGTCAATAGATCTCGAAAGAATTGGTCTAGCAAACTTGACGATGCACTATGGGCTTATAGGACTTCTTATAAGAATCCCATGGGCATGTAGCCGTATAAAATGGTTTACGGTAAGGCCTATCATTTACCTCTTGAGCAAGAACACAAAGCTTATTGGGCAATCAAAGAGCTCAACTTCGATTTCAAACTTGCCGGTGAGAAGCGGTTGTTTGATATCAGCTCATTAGATGAATGGAGGGCCCAGGCATATGAGAATGCCAAGTTGTTCAAGGAAAAGGTTAAGAGATGGCACGATAAAAGAATACAAAAACGTGAGTTCAATGTAGGTGATTATGTCCTGCTATACAATTCTCGCTTAAGATTCTTCGCAGGCAAACTTCTCTCTAAATGGGAAGGTCCCTACGTTGTCGAGGAAGTATATCGTTCCGGTGCCATCAAAATCAATAACACGGAAGGTAATTTTCCTACAGTGGTAAATGGGCAAAGAATCAAGCATTATATCTCTGGTACTCCCATAAATGTTGAGAGCAATATCGTCAATATCATAACTCCAGAGGAGTACATAAGGGATGTTTATCGGCCTGTTTCAGACTCTGAAAAAGAAGAGGTATGTGTTTCGGTAAGTAATTGGACTCCAAAACTTTTCTAGTAGGAATTTTTCTCCGTTTTGGAATTTATGGAAAAATAGAAAAATAAAAAGCAGTCCGGAGAGCGCACGAGGCGGACACAAGCTTGGTCGCCGCGGCCTGCCCTCCTGGCCGTGGCGGCAGGGCTTGTGGGCACCTTGTGTGCCTCCCGGACTCCGTTTTCTTGCGGAGCACTCCTTCTGGCCCAGAAAAAATCATTATATATACGCCCGAGGGTTTTGATCTCCGTATCGCGCAGTTTTCCTCTGTTTTCGTTTCGAGCCTGTTTTCTGCCGCAGATCTAGGTCAAGATGTCTTCTCAGGACTCATAGGGGGAGAGCTATGTGGTTGATTACCTTTCTAACCCCAAGGTCTATGGGGACTTGGAACCATATGGCTGGACCACTGACGAGGAAGAGGACTATGATCCCAAGGGGAAGGAACAAACAAGTTCCGATGAAGAGGAGGCTCCTCTACCTCAACCTGGACGCACTCATGTGGAGTTCAAGAAGTCGAGCCTCCCTGACTCAAGGAAGAAGCCTAAGAACTTTTTTATCCCTTCTCGTTTCTTGCAGGAGAGTAAGCAGGAACTTTGTCAAAGGGTGTTGAAGCTTGAGGAGGAAAATGATGATCTGAGAGAGCAGAATTTATGCTCAAGTGCAAATTAGACAAGCTCAAGACCTCTGCAACAACTCCTCCACCACCACCAAAGGAAGACAACTGAGCATTAGTATGGGCAATCCCCTTGGCTTTTGCCAAGCTTGGGGGCGTTGCCCTGGTATCGTATCACCTTTATATCTTTTGCTTTTACCTTTGTTTTAGTTCTTTCTTTTTCAGTTTTTACTTTCTTCTCTTAGTGGAATAAGTCTTTAGTGTTTAGTTTGAGTCTTTTACCTTGTGTCTCCCCCGATGTATTCAAGCTTGCGAGCTATATAATAAAGAGTATCTTAGTCAAGGGCTTTGTTTTGTGTCGTGATCAAAAGTATGAAAAGAATGATAGCATGAAAGATCATGAGATGATCTTATGGAAAGTGATAGCTTCACATATAACAAGTAAGATGACTGAAACTTGTTGAGAATAGACCAACATAGACCCCAGTCATTGTTGCAATTAATAAGAAGTAATAAGGAAAGAGAGGTTCACATATAAATATATCATCTTAGACACTTTTTACAATTGTGAGCACTCACCAAACTATTACATGCTTAGAAGTAGATGTTGGACAAGGAAGACAACATAATGAATTGTGTTTGGTTGATTCCAAACAATGTTATATGATGAGAGATCCCTTAGCATGTGACGATTGATTCCACCTCATATTAGCCAAAACTCCCGCACAAGTAGAGATACTACTTGTGCATCCATAAACCTTCAACCCAATTTTGCCATGAGTGTCCACCATACCTACCTATGGATTGAATAAGACCCCTCAAGTAAGTTGTCATCGGTGCAAGCAATAAAAATTGCTCTCTAATATGTATGATCTATTAGTGTGTGGAAAATAAGCTTCATACGAACCTGTGTTGAGGAAGACATAAAAGCGACAGACTGCATAATAAAGTTCTTTATCACAGGAGGCAACATAAAGTGACGTTCCTCCGCACTAAGGGGACACGCATCCAAACCTCAAAAGCGCATGACAACCTCTGCTTCCCTCTGCGAAGGGCCTATCTTGTACCTTTACTTTTGTCCTTGTGAAAGTCTTGGTGATCAACACCAATTCCCTATTCCGTCTTCATCTTGGTGAACGTCCTATTCTAGGGAAAGATCTATATTCATATATCAACTTGGAGATGAGTACTCATGCTTTATTATTGTTGACTCTACCCTTGAGGTAAATGGTTGGGAGTCAAAATTATAAGCCCCTGTCTTTCTCTGTGTCCAACTGAAACTTTGATACCATGAGTACCACGTGAGTTGTAACAATTGTGGAAAACAAAAGAGCTAATTGAGTATGTGGATTTGCTTTACAAGCTCTTATTTGACTCTTTCTGATGTTATGATAAATTGCAATTGCTTCAATGACTATGGACTGTTGTTGGCTACTTCTCGGTAAGGGTTTTGATTCATACTTGGCCTTGTGAAGGAATTGTTACTTTCCCATAAGAATCTTTATGATGTATTGATGTTCTATGTGTGATCATGATGCCCTCATGTCCGTATTGTGTTTTATCGACACCTTCATCCCTAAACATGTGGACATGTTTATGGATCTTAGTTTTCGCTTGAGGACAAGCGAGGTGTAAGCTTGGGGGAGTTGATACGTCCATTTTGCATCATGCTTTCATGTTGATATTGATCGCTTTATCGACTGTTTTTATACTCTGTGGTACCATACTTATGCCTTTTCTATCTTTTTTTGCAAGGTTTATTTGAAGAGGGAGAATACCATCAGCTGGAATTCTGGACTAGAAAAGGAGCAAGTTTGAGTCCTCTATTCTGCGCAACTCCAAATGCCCTCAAAATCAACGTGGAATTTTTGGGGAATATATAAAAAATACCGGGCGAAAGAAGTGCCAGAGGGGAGCTGCCAGGGGGCCGCAAGCCTGGTGGCCGCGACCTGCCCCTCTAGTCGCGGCAACAGGGCTTGTGGGCACCCTGGTGGCTCACTGGCCCCCCTCTTCTGCTATATGAAGGGTTCCGTCCGGAAAAAATCAGGGCGGAGCTTTTTCGTGGATTCTCCGCCGCCATGAGGCGGAACTTGAGCAGAACCAATCTAGAGCTCCGGCAGGACGATCCTGCCGGGGAAACTTCCCTCCCGGAGGGGGAAATTGTCGCCATCATCATCACCAACACTCCTCTCATCAGAGGGGACTCATCACCATCAACATCTTCATAAGCACCATCTCATCTCCAAACCCTAGTTCATCACTTGTAACCAATCTCCGTCTCGCGACTCCGGTTGGTACTTGTAAGGTTGCTAGTAGTGTTGATTACTCATTGTAGTTGATGCTTGTTGGATTACTTGGTGGAAGAGTTTATGTTCAGATCCTTGATGCTACTCATTACACCTCTGATCATGATTATGATTATGCTTTGTGAGTAGTTACTTTTGTTCCTGAGGACATGGGATAAGTCATGCTAATAATAGTCATCTGAATTTGGTATTTGTTCGGTATTTTGATATGTTGTATCTTGTTTTTCCTCTAGTGGTGTTATGTGAACGTCGACTACATAACACTTCACCATATTTTGGCCTAGAGGAAGGCATTGGGGAGTAGTAAGTAGATGATGGGTTGCTAGAGTGACAGAAGCTTAAACCCCAGTCTATGCGTTGCTTCGTAAGGGGCTGATTTGGATCCACTAGTTTAATGCTATGGTTAGACGTTGTCTTAATTCTTCTTTCGTAGTTGCGGATGCTTGCGAGAGGGGTTAATCATAAGTGGGATGCTTGTCCAAGTAAGGGCAGTACCCAAGCGCCGGTCCACCGACATGTCAAACTATCAAAGTAACGAACGTGAATCATATGAACATGATGAAACTAGCATGACAGAAATTCCCGTGTGTCCTCGGGAGCGTTTTTCCTCCTATAAGACTTTGTTCAGGCTTGTCCCTTGCTACAAAAGGGATTGGGCCACTTTGCTGCACCATTGCTACTAATTGTTACTTGTTACTTTTCACCTGCTACGTTTCACCTCACTACACCATCACTTGTTACCGCTACTTTCAGTGTTTGTAGTTATTACCTTGCTGAAAACCGTTTATCAGAGCCTTCTGCTCCTCGTTGGGTTCGACACTCTTACTTATCGAGAGGACTGCGATTGATCCCCTATACTTGTGGGTCATCACACATCCACCTCTACATTGATGGGATCTCCAGCCATCTAATGCTTGAGTGTTTGCCCATTCACAACATGTGGTTTGGTGCCTTCAAAATTGTTAATCTTGATTGCACCGGAGCGGTAGACTTCTTCGATATGGTACAGTCCTTCCCACTTGGAAAGTAATTTACCTGGAGAAAACTTGAAACGAGATCTATACAACAAAACTTTATCACCAATATTAAATTCACGTTTCAAAATTCTCTTGGCATGCCACTTCTTTACCTTTTCTTTGAACATTTTTGCACTCTCGTAAGCTTCACTTCTCCACTCTTCTAGAGAAGTCAAGCTCATGAAACGCTTTTCACCAGCAAGCTTCGGGTCAGCATTAAGCTCTCTAACAGCCGAGAAAGCTTTGTGCTATGACTCTAAAGGTATATGGCATGCCTTGCCATAGACCATCTTATACGGAGACATTCCCATGGAATTTATGTAAGCAGTTCTATACGCCCACAAGGCATCTCCTAACTTTTTGGACCATTACTTTCTAGAAGTGTTCACTGTCTTTTGCAAGATCAACTTGATCTCTCTATTTGTGAGCTCAACTTGCCCACTTGTTTGAGGGTGGTAAGGTGAAGCAATTCTATGATTAACATCATATTGGGCTAGAGATTTTCTAAAAGCACCATGTGTAAAATGTGATCCTCCGTCAATCATGAGGTACCTAGGTACACTAAACCTAGGGAAGATTACATCCTTCAGCATTTCAAAGATGCCTTGTGATCAACATTTTCAGTGGGGATTGCTTCAACCCACTTGGCCACATAATCAACAGCCACTAAGATGTGAGTGTACTTGTGTGAAGGAGGAAAAAGACCCATAAAATCAAAACCCCAACAATCAAAAGGCTCAGTGACTAGAGAATAATTCATACACATCTCATTTCTCCTACTAATATTACCAACTCTCTGACACTTATCACAAGACAAAACATAATTTCTAGCGTCTTTAAAGAGAGTAGGCCAATAAAAACCTGACTAGAGAACCTTGTGTGCGGTCCTCTCACCGGCATGATGTCCTCCATAAGGACTGTTATGGCATTGTCTCAAGATATCCTTCTGCTCATGCTCCAGTATGCATCTCCTCACGATCCTATCCGCACCTTCTCTAAAAATATGTGGGTCATCCCAAAAGTAATACCTCAAGTCATGGAAGAATTTCTTCCTTTGCTGGAATGTTAAAACGTGGAGGCAAAAACTTTGCAGCAATAAAGTTAGCATAATCTGCATACCATGGATCAGAATTAGATTGTACCCTCAAAACAACTAACTGTTCATCAGGAAAACTATTGTTGACCGGAATAGGATCATGTGGTATGTCCTCCATCCTGGAAAGGTTGTCTTCTACACGATTGTCTGCTCCCTTCCTATCAACAATCTAGAGATCAAATTCTTGAAGAAGAAGGACCCATCTGATAAGCCTTGGTTTGGCATCCTTCTTTTCCATAAGATACTTAATAGCAGCATGATCAGTATGAATGATGACTTTTGAATAAACAATGTAAGGCCTAAACTTATCACAAGCAAACACTACCGCGAAAAACTCTTTCTAAGTAGTAGCGTAATTCTTTTGAGAGCTATCAAGGGTTTTGCTAGCATAATGTATAACATTCAATTTCTTATCAACCCTTTGTCCTAACACAGCTCCAATAGAAAAATCACTAGCATCACACATGATTTCAAAAGGCAAATTCCAATCAGGTGGTTGGACTATAGGGGCGGTTATCAAAGCTTTCTTAAGAACTTCAAAGGCTTCCTTACAATCTTCATCAAACACAAAAGGAATATCACAAAAGTAATATCCTTCTGGAGAAGATTAGTGAGGGGTTTCGAAGTCTTAGAACGGTCTTTAATAAATCTTCTATAGAAACCAGCATGACCGAGGAAACTACGAATACCTCTGATGTCCTTTGGATAAGGCATCCTCTCAATTGCTTCGACCTTTGCCCTGTCCACCTCGATTCCCTTTTCAAAAATCTTGTGGCCAAGAACATTTCCCTCATTGACCATGAAGTGGCACTTCTCCCAGTTGAGTACCAAGATCGTCTCCTCACATCTCTGCAAAAATTTATTAAGGTTGTGGAGACAATGGTCAAAAGAGGTTCCATAGACGGAGATATCGTCCATGAAAACCTCCACAATTTCCTCACAAAAAACCATGAAAGATAGCAGACATACACCTTTGGAAAGTAGTAGGAGCATTGCATAAACCAAAAGGCATACGTCGATAAGCATAAGTACCAAAGGGACAAGTAAAAGTGGTCTTCTCTTGATCGGCAGTGTTAACATGAATTTGAGAGAAGCCAGAATACCCATCAAGATAGCAAAAGTGAGTGTTTTTGGATAACCTTTCAAGCATTTGGTCGATGAACGACAATGGTTAGAGGGCCTTCCTAGTTGCTTTGTTCAGCTTCCTATAATCAATACACATTCTATATCCAATAATAGTTCTTTGAGGTATTAGTTCATTCTTATCATTAGGAACCACAGTCGTACCTCCTTTCTTGGGAACACAATGTACCGGACTTACCCACTTACTATCAGCTATAGGGTAGATAATACCTGCGGCTAGAAGCTTGAGGATTTTGTACCTCACAACATCCTTCATCTTCGGGTTCAACCATCTTTGATGATCAACCAACCGGTTTAGCATCAGGCTCAAGATTAATAGTATGCTGACAAATAGATGGACTAATCCCCTTAAGATCATCAAGGGTATAGCCAATAGCGCCTCAGTGTTTACGAAGGACGTCCAATAATCACTCTTCTTCATATCCTGAAAGGTTAGCATTGATAATAACAGGATATACTTTCTTTTCATCTAAATAAGCATACTTGAGCGTATTGGGAAGAGGTTTAAATCAAACACCGGGTCTTCTTTTGGTTTTGATAGAATTCCCAAAGGCTCAACTAGAAGGTTGTCCTTTAGGATAGCAGGTTGTCTCCAGAATATGTTGTCTAGCTCATTCCTTTCCTGCATATGCATATCATTCTTGTGGTCCTCCATAAATTGTTGCAAAGGATCGTTAGGAGGAATAGCAATAGAAGCAATCTCTTCAATAATTTTATCATTACTAGGAAAATCAGTACCACGAGTTTGCTTCGAGAATTTAGAAAAGTTAAATTCATATGGCTCACCATTAAATTCAATAGATACTTTTCCTTTCCTGCAATCTATAATAGCTCTACAAGTTTTAAGTTTTGAGAAAAGGCCTACCAAAGATAATAGGGCAAAAACTATCTTGCACTAAACCGAGTACTAGAAAGTCGGTAGGATATTTAACTTTTCAACATAGGACTTCAACATCTCGCAGAATTCCAATAGGAGAGATAGTTTATTTGTTTGCAACATGAATAGTAGCATCAACGTCTTCAATTTCACATGGTAGAACCTCATTCATGATCTCTTGATAAAGTGAAAAAGGAATAGCACTAGCACTGGATCCCAAATGACATAGCCCGTAATAATTATGATCTCCTATTTTAACAGATGCAACTGGAGTACCTCAAATTGGGCCTTTATTCTTGGCTGTAACAAGGTTAGTAGAAACAACACAAAAAATTATATTGGAATCCTCAATATTACTAGTAACAAGATCCTTGACTAATGCAACTTGAGGATTGACCTTAATCAGGTCCTCATGCTCATCAATTGTTCTTTCACTTTTATTCAGTATGCATGTGACAAAAGAATGCTCCCTCATCCTTGAGGGAAAAGGGGGCTTTTCATATAAAACTGCAGGCAAGATAGGGTCAGCAATATTGATATCAACAGGTAATTCCTTAAAAGGTTTATGGTGTTGATCCTCTTTCTTCTTAGAGGAATCAATATGAGAGGCAGAGTCTTTGCAAAAATCAGTTAGAAGCTGGGAATCAAGACCAATCTTAGCACAAAAGGTATTGAAGTAATCAGTTTTCACATAGCTCTCAATGTAATCATGCTCATAATTTATAACAGGTTTAATACCTTTATCAATCGCCCAATCTTCAGTGTTCTTCTGAGTCCTTTCAATAAGATCCCATCTAGCTTATGTGCTTTTGTTGGAGAATGCCCCACTAGATGAGGCATGAAGCATCTATTTATCATGATTAGGACGTTTGAGCATTAGGGACTTCAATCTACCCCAAGGTTGAGCGATGCTTTCTCCGTCACGAGACCAAAAGTTATAAATATAGTTCGTGTCTCCATGTATTTCATGAAGAGGATAAAACTTTGCATAAAAGAGAGGCATAAGATCTTGCCAATTTAGCAAATGAGTTTTATCAAGAAGCCTATACCAATCCAAAGCCTTATCTTTTAATGATAGAGAAAATAACTTTCTCATAACAAAATCCATCGATATACCTGCAAGCTTAAATAAGGAGCATAACTGTGAAAGATATAGCAAGTGTTCGCCTGGATGTCTATCTTCTGCATATCGATTAGCCAAGACACAATCAACAATACCAGTTGGTATTTTAAAGGGCATAATTTCAGTAGGTGGAGGAGGCTCCTCCACCACAATAGTGATGGGGCGGTTCCCCACAAGCAAAAAACCAAGAGCAGAGTTGTCCATAGGGACAAAAAGCGGAAACAGCAAAATAAAAACAGCACGTACAGCGCAAAGGTTTCCTTACCAATAGCGCTACACTCCCCGGCAACGGCGCCAGAAAATGGTCTTGATGACACACAAGTGTAGGGGATCTATCGTAGCCTTTTCGATAAGTAAGAGTGTTGAACCCAACGAGGAGCAGAAGGTACTGACAAGGGATCTTGAGCAAGGAATAAATGCAAGCAGTGAAGGGTAACTTTTTATGGGTTTTCTAGTATAAGCAACAAGGAAATAAATGCAAGGAAAGTAAATGGTGCCAAGGTGAAGCAAGTGGCCTAATCCTTTTGAACACAAAGGATAAGCCGGGAGACTAAACTTATAAAGACTAAGGCGTTCCTGAGGACACACGGGAAAGATAGTCAAGTGCTTTCGCCATATTCCGTCTAGTACTATGTTTTGTATTGATAAGTGTTATGTGGGTGGATCTTTGTTAGTGCACCGTCTAGGCTAATACAAGTACACTCTTATGGTTAAACCCCTTGAAAGCATCTACAAATACAAGAGAGAAATTAAGGCAAATCCTAACCATAGCAATAAACTTTAGGATCCAACACTCCCTCGTGCAAAAGCATGTGAACTGGGGTTCAGGTTTCTGTCACTCCGGCAACCCACCATAAGCATTCTTTATACATGATGAATTCCCCTAGGTCCTTAAAAGGCGAAGTGTTATGTAGTCAACATTCACATAACACCACTAGAAGAATAACACCAAAACTTAAATATCAATCAACACATATTACATCAACATCATATGACTACTAGCAACTAGACTTCTCCCATGTCCTAAAGAACTAAAGTAACTACTCACAAGACATAAAAGAGATCATGATCAGAGGGGATGAAAATATGATGAACAATCTGGTCATAACAATAATTCTCCAACAATACTCAATAGCATTCACCACAAAAGAGTGATAAACATCAGTCGGGTAAAGGGGATGAATAGTGCAACGTACAACTCCGATTGCAATGGTAAAGTGAGATTGGGTGAATATGGAGATGGTGCTGGTGTTGAGGTTGATGGTGATGATGATCTTGATGATGCTCGTGACGATGGTGATGACGAGGAGGACGATCTCCCCTTCCGGGAGTAGTTCTCCCCGGCGGAATCTGCCCACCGGAAAGGTCTTTTATTCTCTATAGGTTTCCGCCGCGGAGTGGTGGCGGAACTGCGAAAACTCTTCTCTCCTCGGGATTTTTAGGTCACGAGGGTCATATAGGCCAAAGGAGAGCACCGGAGGCGGTACCCACCACCCAGGCGGGCACCTGGCGCGGCCTAAGGGTGACCTGCGCCACCAGGTCGCCTGGGTGCGTGGTGGCCCCCCTCCGACCCTTCTTTGGTCTGTATTCGTGATTTGTTCAGAAACTTCTTCCCCGTAAATTTCAGCTCAGTTGGAGACGTTATGATATGGCAACTCTTCGTGCTATTTTCTCCGCTGAATCGTGCGTTTGCTGTTTCGGCACCGAAAGTTGTAAATTGTGTAAAATAAGCCAAAACACTATATGAACAGCATCATATTGTGAAATATATCAATGAATAGAGACAAATTAAGATACAAAATAGTGATGCATTTTGGACGTATAAGGCGCCCGCGGGACGACCCACTTATTCCACATCCAAAAACATAAATTATGTGGGTGTCCACGAACGCATATTATGTGGGTTTTAAGTGGGCACCATGGACAATCCATGTCTAGTTGCAGCCTGACTGAAAATGCTGAAACTTCTGAAAACTATGATTCACCTATTATTCCTAGCTCTCCTACTAGAGTTAATATGCCTGATGTACATGAGGGTTATGTTATGGATGGGGAGATAGCTAGAGACTTTCTTGCTTGTAATGATAGAGACGATTTAACAAAATTGCAATGTAAACAGAAAGAAAAATCTGTGCTGGAGAAAATGAAACATGATTCTAAATTTGCTACTTGTCCTATATGTGTTGCTGATAAGGATTATGAACTCTGTGTTGATCATGAGTTAATTACCTTAGTAGAGTCTCATCCTTTTCATGGTCATGAAATTGAAACTATTGTGGCACACCTTACCAAATTGCATGATATTGATGTCACAACCCTAGCTTCGTCATTGCTTTTCATTACATAATCATCCATGCATCATGTTTTCTTTCCAAAGAAACTTTAAATGGGGATTGATAAACGAGAGCACCAAATGAAATTCAATCAGGTTCGAATTAAAATATTTTTCAATGAACCCATAATGCCCTTCAGAAAACTTCATGACTTTTGAAAAAGGTGAAAGCCTGTGCCAAAAATTATGCACATATTTTTAGGACATTTTGGATTTTTCAATCAACTCGAGACTATTTGAATTGGAGTCATTTAAATACTATATATAACATAAATGCTGCAATAATTGCATGGGATCTAGAATAATTCAGATATCATCCATAGTTTATTTTAGGAGTTTTAAAAATGAATTGTTATTTTATCTAAATCAAAATAGAGTGGATAATTAGAAAAACTGAAACAAAAATACAAAATCAGAGAGAGAAAAGGACTTACCTGTGCAGCTCGCCCTACGAGGGGTGGGGTCATATTCCTCCCCTTGCCAACAGGAAGAAGAGAGGCCGAGGACGGACCTCACCATGCACTGGCACGCAGCTATCTGCCTGGACCTTGATAACCCACAAGTATAGAGGATTACAACAGTCCTCACGGGTAGTATTAAATGCTTATTTATTGATTCGACATAAGGGGAGCCAAAGAATATTTATTGGTCTTAGCAGCTGATTCGTCAATGAACCACACCTAGGATATCTGTCTACAACAAAGATTTTAGTAGCATAGCAAAATAGTAGTAGTAATAGTAACATCAGTAGTTTTATAGTGATTGTAACACTAGCAACAACAATAGTAACTTAGAAAGATTCAGTATATTAAATCATAGGCACGTGGACTCATGATGGATAATGATTTAGATGACATTAATCATGTAATAGTTACACACTGTACCAACACAGAACTAGCTCCAATTCATAAATGTAATGTAGGCATGTATTACGTATATAGTCATACGTGTTTGCGATAAGAACTTGCAGGGCATCTTACGACGAATCCCCCTCTTCTGAGCCCCAAACGGACTCTAGATCAGCCCTCCCGATGGTGGCAGCGGCTTTGTCTTGTAAAATGCGATGCAAACTTCTCTCTTATTGTTTCTCCATAATTGTGAATTTATAGGAATGGTATTAGGGTCGGAGGAGCCACGAGGTGGACCCAAGCCATGAGGGCGCACCCAGGGGCTGGGCGCTCCTTGTTGGCTTGTCACCAACAGGTGCTCCCTTCTAGTGGGTCTTCACTCCATAAATCTTCATATTTTCAAGAAACAATCCACAAAAAAGTTTCGTCCAATTCCGAGAAATTTATTTTTGCACAAAAATGACACATAGTAGCTGTGTTGAAAACAATGTCAGTCGTGTGTTAGTTTCATTCAAATCATGCAAATTAGAGCCCAAAACTAGAGCAGAAGTGTTTGGAAAAGTAGATACGTTTGAGATGTATCAACTCCCCCAACCTTAACTCATTGCTTGTCCTCAAGCAATTCAGTTGATAAACTGAAAGTGATAAAGAACACTTTTACAAACTCTTTTGTTTTAGTTGGTATATTTATGCTTAGCTAGTGTTAAGGTTTTGAGCATAGATCATAAATAACCATATCCATGATAAAAATTAGACATCATATTCACTGATGGCAATACATGACCAACTAGCAAGCAATAACAAGATATATCATATCCCAACAGTTTGTCAAAACAATCATGCTATAATATGATGATGTGGTACATCGCTAGCCCTTTCTGAGACCGCAAAATATAAATGCAGAGCACCTCTGAGATCCAAGCAGGGACTAAACATTGTAATTTAGACTAGAAAGATCTAGTCATGCTCACATCCAACATTAACTATACTCGATGCATACGAATGACAATAGTCCTCTCAGGTTTGGCGCTTTTAGTGAGAAGATGATGACTCAAATAAAAAAATAACATAAAAGTAAATAGAAAGACCTTCACAGAGGGAAGCATTGATTTGACGAGGTGGAGAGCTCAAGATTTACAACATAGATGAAATTGTAATTTTGGATGGTGTGCTTTTTGTGTCAACATCACGATAGAGTTTTTGATATCTTCCATTCTAAACACATTATTGGTGGTTCCCGAATGGAAATTTAAAGTTTCTCCTATCCACCATCCATATACAAGCCATGGCTAACCGAATCCTCGGGTGCCCTCCAACATATAAACTGTCCCAGGAGTTTTGTTTAATTTATTTTTGATTATACCGGACTGGGTACCCTTTTTATGAGCCTCTCTCGTGCAATGACAGGCAAATAAACGCCCATCTTGAGAATAATTCGCTTAGCATGGAAGAACTGACCGCCTCATCGCTCCATGAGCGGTACGAGCACACAAAACAGATGTTTATTTGAATATTTAGAGGTGGCACATGCAAATTTACTTGGAACGGCAAGGTAATACCGCATATAGGTAGGTATGGTGAACTCATTCGGCACAACTTGGCTTTAGGAGTTTGGATGCACAAGCAGTGTCCTCGCTTAGTGGTTTTGAATCAACTACAAGTTTGCACATGGGCCAAGTCAAGACGCTCGGAATACTTAGAGGGAAATACCATAAAATGGAAAAGCTAACATGGATATACAATGAAAAAGGATGCACACCGACAATTGATATGAAGTGTGTGAACATGAATGTAATGTCGGTGAAATATACGTACTCCCCAAGCTTAGGCTTTTGCCTAGCTTGGTGATTACCATGGCTTGTATGTATAATAATCAAAGTGGTAGCTTGTAGAGGCATTCCATGCCACCTCCTCACCCAAGCGAGCGGCCTCCACAGCAGTGTTGTGCTCCTGCGCTTCGCTCTCGAGAATATAATATTTCCATTTGTTCTAAAAATTAAAGAAAGCAGGTGCATGCAAAGTAACATAGACAGGGTTATATTTATCAAATATTAAGTTATACTCATAACCCTGAGCACCATCCTTAATAAAATCATGACGCCACATCGCTTCAGAATCTAAATACCTTTCGCGCAGCATAGGATCATTAGGTCAAGGAGAGAATCCTAGTTTTGCAGCTACGCGAGAGGCATAAATTCCTCCATACAAGTTACCATTACGCGCATTTAGATGTAGTCTAGGAGCAACAATTGCCCCAAGGTTATACTATTTAATACACGTTACCGCAGTGTAAATGATGCTCAAGTCAGGAGCGCACAGTGCACTACAATCTTGCTTGCCCATAATACATTTCCCATTAAACAGTGCAAAGTAGCGGATAGAGGGGAATTGGATACTTTTTATTCTAGCCTGCATCACTCCCCTATCCTCTTCTACGCACAGACTCTCAAAGAACATATTATTATCTTATGTTAGTGTCTTTTGAAATGAGCCCCAATATGGAATTTTGCACGCATCACACAATTCTTCTAGAGTCATACTAAAAGAGTTATCATAGAGATTAAACAATACTCTAGAAGTACGAGAATGATATCCAAAAATTTGTGTGACTGAACATGTAAGCTCATAGTGTTGGATGTACTTATCTATGAGGAAGTCGGTGAGGTCAGCATTATAAATGTATTGATCAAATTCCTCCTTAATAATTTCACCTCTCATGAACTCGTAACATGGCTAACGACATGATTGGGCATCGACCATGATTGTTATACTTGCTCTAGGTTCAACATATGCTTGTCGTACCGAGCTCCCGCTTGACGACTCACTGGAAGTACGTCTCCTTGAAGATCTCTTTCTAAAGAAACTCATCTTCCTATGAACAATTTTTTGATTTTTTTGGGCCACAAAATTATGTCAATAAAACTTTGTAAGATTGATAATGACTACTCGTATAGATGCCTAGAGGCCATATCAAGCATTCATACTACTTGGAACTCAAATAATTCAACATGCAAGCTCATTTTCAACAGCACCAAGTGTATCAAAATATGCAAAATATAAATCACTAAATCAAAAACTAATTGGAGCAATGAGGAAGACACATACAAAGGATCAATCCCTCAAAACAGTTTTGAAAACGAAATTCCGAGCAAAGAGATCAAAAATCTCACGTTTGTGAGCAAGAACACGAGAGAGAGAGAGAGAGAGAGCAACCATGATTTTTTTTTCTAGAGGTAGGAGAAGGACTCGGCTTAATATATAAGTGAGGGGTCCCTGTGGGCCGTCCAAGCCAGCACACCCTATAGGCTTGGCACCAACAGGTGCACCCCCAGGGGTGTTTTCAGAACTAGTTTTTTTAATATTATAGAAAAAATCATGTTAAAATTTTGTGGCATTCTGAGGATTTTTATTTTTGGGTCATTTTTATTGCACGCGGAACTCAGAAAACAGGATAATCATGGCATTTTATTTATTTAATTTAGAATATCAAAGAGTAAAGTAATGGTACATAAAGTTGTGCTTACTAAATTCATCGACCGTATGTGTTTCAAAAAGGATCCAGTAATAAGGTTGATCACATCTTATTAATAACTATTTTCAATTGATGCGAAACCAAAGAATTTTCACATAATCACTAAGTTACCTCAATGGGGATATGCATATCCCCAATGCTACCTCTTGAGCTTGTGTTGGTTTTCCCTTGAAGAGGAAATGGTGATGCAACAAAGCAGATAAGTATTTCCCTCAGTTTGTTGACAACCAAGGTATGAATGCAGTAGGAGGAACAAACAAGGCCCAATCGTAGTACCTACACAAACAATCAAACACTTGCACCCAACGCTATAAAGGGGTTGTCAATACCTTCAGAGTTATTTGCAATGATGAGATCTGATAGAGATAGATATAAAATATTGCGGAAACAAAAGTAAATAAATTGCAGGAATATATTTTTGGTATTTTTGGTTTATAGATCTGAAAGTATAATATGGAAAATACTCCCAGGCGCCATAGGTTTCACTAGAGGCTTCTCTCATAAAGGAAAATAATACGGTGGGCGAACAAATTACTGTCAAGCAATTGATAGAAAAGCGAATAATTATGAAGATATCCCAGGCAATGATTATGCATATAGGCATCACGTCCGTGTCAAGTAGACCGAAATGATTCTGCATCTACTACTATTACTCCACACATCGACCGACTCCTGCCTGCATCTAGAGTATTAATTTCATGAAGAACAGAGTAACGCATTAAGTAAGATGACATGATTTAGAGGGATAAACTCAAGCAATATGATGAAAACCCCATCTTTTTATCCTCGATGGCAACAATACTATACGTGCCTCGCTACCCCTACTATGTCACTGGGTGAGGACACCGCAAGATTGAACCCAAAACTAAGCACTTCTCCCATTGCAAGAATTACAAATCTAGTTGGCCAAACCAAACCAATAATTCAAAGAGACATGGAAATATATGAAACCATGCATATAAGAATTCAAAAGAGACTCAAATAATATTCATGAATAATTTGAATATAAACTCACAATTCATCGAATCTAAACAAACACACCTCAAAACGGTATTACATCACATAGATCTCCATGAAGGTCATGAAGAACATGGTATTAGAGAACAAAGAGAGAGAAGAAGCCATCTTTCTACTAGCTATGGACCCGTAGGTCTGTGGTGAACTACTCACACATCATCGGAGGGGCAATGGAGTTGATGTAGATGCCCTCTGTGATCAATTCCCTCTCTGACAGATTACCAAAAAAGGCTCCCATATTGGATCTCAAGGGAATAGAGGCTCCGGGCGGCGTAAAAGTATATTCGTGGCTCCCTTTGGCAATACAGGAATACTTGGGAATTTATAGGCCAAAGAATAGGGTTAGGAGATCTGCACGGGACCCACAAGCCAGGGGGCGCGACCACCCCCTAGGTCGCGCCCTGCAGGCTTGTGGCCTCCCGGCACATGCCCTGCCCCCCTACTCCAAGTCTGATGCGTTTCTTCTCGTCTAACAAAAATCATTCCAGAGATTTTATTTCGTTTGGACTCTGTTTAATATTCCTTATTTGCAATACTCAAAAACGTGGAAAAAACAGAAACTGGCACTAGGCTCTAGATTAATAGGTTAGTCCCAAAAATAATATAAAACAACATATTAATGCATATAAAACACCCAAAATAGATAATATAATAGCATGGAACAATCAAAAAATATAGATACGTTGGAGATGTATCAAGCATCCCCGAGCTTAATTCATGCTCGTCCTCGAGTAGGTAAATGATAAAAACAGAATTTTTGATGTGGAATGCTACCTAACATATTTATCCATGTAATATTATGTATTGTGGCATGAATATTCAGATCGATAAGATTCAAAACAAATGTCTAATATTGACATAAAAACAATAATACTTCAAGCATACTAATAAGGCAATTGCTTCCTTTCGAAATAACATGGTCTTAGAAAGTTATCCCTACAAAATCATATGGTTTGACTATGCTCCATCTTCACCACACAAAGTATCTAAATCATGCACAACCCCGAGGAAAATCAAGCAATTGTTTCACACTTTTTATGTTCTCAAACCTTTTCAACTCTCATGCAATACAGGAGTGTGAGCCATGGATATAGCACTATAGATGGAATAGAGTGTGGTGGTGGTTGCAAAAAAAGGAGAAGATAATCTCACACCAACTAGGCATATCAACAGGCTATGGAGATGCCCATCGATAAATATTAATGTGAATTAGTAGGGATTGTCATGCAACAAATGCACTAGAGCTATAAGTGTATGAAATCTCAAAAAGAAAACTAAGTGGTAGTGCATAAGATGTAATTCCACTAGTTATATGGAAGTGATAAAATAGGAGACTCTCTATGAAGAACATGATGCTACTTTGAAGCACAAGTATGGAAAAAGGTAGTAGCATTATCCCTTCTCTCTTTCTCTCATTTTTTTCTTCTTTTTATTTTCTTTTTTTGGTGGGCTTCGCTGGCCTCTTTTTTTTTGGGCTTCACTGGCCTCTTTTATTTTTTGTAAAGTCCGGAGAATCATCCCAACTTGTGAGGGAATCATAGCTTCCATCATCCTTTTCTCACATGGGACAATGCTCTAATAATGCAAATCATCACACTTTTATTTACTTACAACTCGATAGCTAGAACAAAATATGACTCTACAAGCAATATGGAAGTGATGGTGCGTGTCATAAAAACGGGACGGTGGTGTTGCATGGCAATATATCTCGGAATGGCTATGAAAATGCCATAATAGGTAGGTATGGTGGCTGTTTTGAGGAAAATATATGATGGCTGATTAGAGGAAGGTGGGTTTAATGTACCGGCGAAAGTTGCGCGGTACTAGAGAGGCTAGCAAAGATGGAAGGGTGAGAGTGCGTATAATCCATGAACTCAACATTAGTCATAAAGAACTCACATACTTATTGCAAAACCCTATTAGTTATCGAAGGAAAGTATTAGATGTGGGCTCCTAGGGGAAGGGCTGGTAGGAGTTAACCATCGCGTGATCCCGACCTCCACACAAAGGTTGACAATCATTAGAAAAATTATGCTCTGACTTCATCACATAACGGTTCACCATACGTGCATGCTACGGGAATCACAAGGTTTAACACAAGTATTTTCTGTAATTCACAATTACTTACTAGCATGACTTTCGTATTACCATCTTCATATCTCAAAACTATATGCAAGGAATCAAACTTCTCATCATATTCAATGCACTTAATATGAAAGTTTTTATTATATCCCTCTTGGATGCCCATTATATTAGGACTAAATTTATAACCTAAACCAATTACCATGTTGTTTAAAGAACTCTCAAAATAATATATGTGATGTACGAGAGTTTAATAATTTCTATAAAACACAACACCGTCGTTCTCTAAAAGATATAAATGAAGCGCTAGAGCAACATTGCCTAGCTCAAAACATATAAGTGAAGCACAAAGAGTATTCTAATAAATTCACGATTCAACGTGTCTCTCTCTCAAAATATGTGTACAGCGAGGATGATTGTGGCAAACTAAAATGTAAAGACTCATATCATACAAGACGCTCCAAGCAAAACACATATCATGTGGTGAATAAAAATATAGCCTCAAGTAAATTTACCGATGGGTTGAAGACGAAACAGGGGATGCCTTCCGGGGCATCCCGAAGCTTAGGCTCTTTCGTATCCTTAAATATGGCTGGGGGTTCCCTGTGAATCCCCAAGCTTAGGCTCTTGCCACTCCTTATTCCATAGTCCATCAAATCTTTACCCAAAACTTGAAAACTTCACAACACAAAACTCAACAGAAAACTCATGAGATCCGTTAGTATAAGAAAAATAAATCGCCACTCTAGGTAGTGTTGTGAAATCATTCTTTATTTATATTGATGTAATATTTACTGTATTTCAACTTCTCCATGGTTCATACCCCCCCCCCCCCCGATAAAACCCATAGATTCATCAAAATAAGCAAACAACACAAAGAAAATAGAATTTGTCAAAAACAGAACAGTGTGTAGGAATCTATTTACTTAGAATACTTAAGTAACTCCAACAATTCTTAAAAATTAGGACAGTCTAGGAAAATGGTAAACCGATCTCGTGTCAAAAATTGAGATCAAAATCACGTTCTAGTTAATTTACAAAATTCCTGTACTGAGAGCAAAAGTTTATGTTTTCAGCAAAATCAACTTGCAAACACCGTAGACCATCCCAAAGGTCTTACTTGGCTCGAACACTAATAATTGAAACAAGAAAACACAATTATTATAGAGGTAATAATGTGTGCAGCAGTCAAAAACAGAAACTAAAACAAAAGCATAAAAATAAAATTGGGTTGCCTCCCAACAAGCGCTATTGTTTAACGCCCCTAGCTAGGCATAATGCAAAAGATCTAGGTATTGTCATCTTTGGTATTGGCCATTTTCATGAGGGCCTTCTCAAATCCGGGAGGCTCTTTCCTCTTCCCGGGGTTTGTAGGTGAAGAAACCACCTTATTGTCCAAAATATCCAAAGCTTATTGCAAAGGGTAATCAAAGTGTTCAAACGGTTGAGGTTTCCACTAATATGCTTAACGGTTCATGATATTGTTGTAACTCGATTAAGTGCTTATGTAAGTCACTTAATTTGTCGAGAATTTGAACTCCCTCTTCTGAAAAATTAAACCCCCTTTTTGTGGAGGAACTCCGAAAATCCCCTCTAAGACTTCATAAGCATCGTTCGCATTTAATTCAATAAAATTCCCTTTTGAGGCAAAATCTAAGAGTTCTCAATGATGTAAAGCCAATCCAATGTAAAAAAATTGAGCAAAACCTTTGCATATCCTTTTAGGTTGGAGATACGATAAGGTTCCATTAGCCTATACCAAGCATCTTTCAAATTTTCCCTTTGTTTTTTGCTTTCAATATAAAATTTAAAATCTGGTGACAAAGGGGAAGTGGTAATGCTAGTCATTAAGACAAATAAGAGATCCGAAAGGAGAGAGGCAAACGAGAAAGGCGAATAAAAGGGCAAATCTTTTTGGTATTTTCTGAAAAATGTTTTAGAAGTGGGGGAGGAAAATGAGAGGCAGATGGCAAATAAAGTAATTGCAAGAGATTAGTTTGTGATGGGTACTTGGTAGGCTATGCATCCTCCCGGGCAATAGCGCGAGAAATCCTTCTTGCTACCTCTTGAGCTTGCGTTGGTTTTCCCTTAAAGAGGAAATGGTGATGCAGCAAAGTAGATAAGTATTTCCCTCAGTTTGTTGAGAACAAAGGTATCAATCCAGTAGGAGGAACAAGCATGGCCCCAATCGTAGTACCTACGCAAACAATCAAGCACTTGCACCCAACGCTATAAAAGGGTTGTCAATCCCTTCAGAGTTATTTGCAAGGATGAGATATGATAGAGATAGATATAAAAGATTACGGAAACAAAAGTAAATAAATTGCAGGAATATATTTTTGGTATTTTTGGTTTATAGATTTGAAAGTATAATATGGAAAATAAACCCGGGGGCCATAGGTTTCACTAGAGGCTTCTCTCATAAAGGAAAATAATACGGTGGGTGAACAAATTACTGTCGAGCAATTGATAGAAAAGAAAATAATTATGAAGATATCCAAGGCAATGATTATGCATATATGCATCATGTCCATGTCAAGTAGACCAAAAAGATTCTGCATCTACTACTGTTACTCCACACATCGACCCACTCGTGCGTGCATCTAGAGTATTAAGTTCATGAAGAACAGAGTAACACATTAAGTACGATGACATGATATAGAGGGATAAACTCAAGAAATATGATGAAAACCGCATCTTTTTATCCTTGATGGCAACAATACAATACGTGCCTCGCTATCCCTACTATGTCACTGGGTGAGGACACCGCAAGATTGAACCCAAAACTAAGCACTTCTCCCATTGCAAGAATTACCAATCTAGTTGGCCAAACGAAACCAATAATTCGAACAGACTTGCAAAGATATGAAATCATGCATATAAGAATTCAGAAGAGACTCAAATAATATTCATGGATAATCTGAACATAAACTCACAATTCATCGGATCTCGACAAACACACCGCAAAAGAGTATTACCTCGGATAGATCTCCATGAAGATCATGACGAATATGGTATTGAAGATCAAAGAGAGAGAAGAAGCCATCTAGCTACTAGCTATGGACCTGTAGGTCTGTGGTGAACTACTGACACATCATCGAAGGGGAATGGAGTTGATGTACATGCCCTCCGTGATCAATTCCCTCTCCGGCAGATTAGTGGAAAAGGCTCCCACATTGGATCTCACGGGAATAGAGGCTCCCGGTAGCGTAAGAATATTTTCGTGGCTCCCTTTGGCGATACGGGAATATTTGGGAATTTATAGGCCAAAGAATAGAATTAGGAGACTTGTAGGGGACCCACAAGCCAGGGGCGCGGCCACCCCCTAGGGCGCGCCCTGTAGGCTTGTGGCCTCTACGAAGGATAATCGACATGTTATCATCCTCGGGCATCTCAAGAACAACAAAGTCTGTTAAGATAGTAACATTTGCGACTACAATAGGAACATCCTCACAAATTCCAATAGGTATAGCAGGGGATTTGTCATCCATTTGCATAACACTATTGAGAGGTTGCACTAGTGAAAGTATGAACCCTAGACCTTGTTTTCAAGCATTGATATAATGTTTTGCTTGTTGTTTACTATTTGTTCCCTTGTTTTTTTATATTTTCATATTAAAAAACTGAATCTACTATCCATACTACACTTGTATCACCATCTCTTCGCCGAACTAGTGCACCTATACAATTTGCCATTGTACCGGGTGTGTTGGGGACACAAGAGATTTTTTGTATTTGATTGTAAGGTTGTTTGAGAGAGACCATATTCATCCTACACTCCCCACAGATTGATAAACCTTAGGTTATGCACCTGAGGGAAAAATTTAATGTCCTGCAAAACTCTGTACTTGGAGGCCCAACAACATCTACAAGAATAAAGTAGTGTAGTAGACATCACACTACCACAAAGCTTCACCACAACCGAATATTGCTTCAAGTGACCTCTTCCGTCTAGGCTGCCCAAACACCCAAGAGTAACAGAATCCACAAGAGAAAGTAGGGGGAATAAATTTTCCTTTGGTGAAAGTGTAGGTCTAGGTATGCTACCTCAATCCCTAGAAAATAACCAAGTTTGGTTGGTTATGGAGAGATATCAGGCAAGAAACTGGACGAGCATTATTGGAGGAGAGAGAGAGGCAAGAGGTAGGTGGGAGGTAAAAGAACCACTCACTTATATAGTCCTCCCCATTTGTAACCATTATGTATAGAAATTTGTAGGACCGATACAACCAGTGTAAGTGTCGGTACAACGGGTGTGTGCGAAAACCCTAGCTTTGAAGCACTTGGTGATACAATAGTTGGCGGCACCGATAGTGCCGCTGAAATAAACTCAGAGGGAACTATCATGCAACCAGTGCAAAGTACCGCCTTGGTACCCGAAAGGTGGCAACCCACCCCCGATACAAGGCCGGTACTTGGGCTGGTGCAACTGCCAGGAGCAGGCTGGATGGTAGCTAAGTTTGGAGTAGTACAACCGCTCCAAGACCATCGGTATTACCAGTGGGCCGAAGCCATCCGTGAACTAATGGGACACCACTGCCAAGTACCGACAGGGTACCCGAAAGGTGGCAATACATCTCCGGTACTAGGCTGTTACTTGGGTCAGTACAACCACCTGGCCAAAGGGAATCATCCCTCTAACGGTAGTTGCACAAGATGTACCAGTTAGACCGATACATTCGGTCAAGATAGCGGTGCAACCGCCTCAAGATTTCTCACAACATAATGGGTATAGATAGGCTCTCTTCTCGAAGCGGAAAGAAGTATGCAGGTGCAATATGAGTGTGTACGTGCTTTGATTCAACCATTATCTTTCGATCCAGACTCCCTCTTAAAAGTATGGATTCCCTATGGCCAAAAGAAAAGAAAAGTGTCAGAAATCCCTTCTTCGATCTTTTCTATCGTGAGGGATTCCCAACCATCTTTTTCCACATTCAATATCATGTGTAGCTTGGTCACACGGTTAGTCCGCAAATTGCTTTGTCATCAACAAAAAAATACTTAAGGCAGGAAATGCCCTTACACTGTGCCTACACTAGCTTCACGATCATGCCTCTCTAGAATAAATTGTAGGATCCATGTGTTAAACTGATCATTCATATCTGGCCGTGCCTCTGAAATTAACCGTGATGAAGGCAAGCACAAGCTGTGCGTCGAAGGCATCGTGTAATGGCGAAGCCGGATGCAACGTGTTATTACAACCTAGGCGTTGTATGACTAGCACACGCTTTGACCTATGCCCCCTTCAACATGTTTAGGAAAATTTAACAAGCCAAAGGCGAGAAGGAGCCACTTGTGAGAAGGGTTGTGTAACGGCGAAGCCGAATGTAGCAGGTTATTGCGCCTTGTGTGTTGTATGACCAACATGTTGTACGACCAACACAAACTTCGACCTAATGCCCCACTCAAGATGTTTATGAAACTCAACGAGCAAAAGACGAGCAGCATCCACGTGCAAGAGGCGCCATGTAACTATGGAACCGGATGTAGTAGGTTAATATGATCAACACGCTGCATGACCTACGTGTTGTACGACCAACAGACACTTTGACCATAGTTCCCGACTTACAAGCTGACGAGCACCAAAGGTAGCTAGCTCTTGAGCTAGATTATTACACACCCTTGGGACAAACAAAAAGGTGACATGATTAAAATTCAAGTGAGCAAACCTACGGATTTCTTTAAACATGATACCTTCAGCTGCCAAATCCGCTTTGTTGCCATGTAATGCTTTCACCAAAACTTGACAATCCATCTCGATTTGGACCTCCGCCATTCCCCAACTGGATGCTGCCTCCAGAGCAATAGCGCATGCTGCTGCTTCCACATGCAGTGCTGAGGCGGCATTGCATAGTGCTCCCGCGCTAGAACGTGATCTCTGACTGCGAAGCCCCACCCACCAATGCCATGCACTTCAGAGTAGCCCCTGTCACAGTTAGTTTTAATGGTAGTATCATGCATGTCAACTAAACAATTTTGATAAGGTGACATAGAATTAAATGAAGAAAGAGAGGGTTGAGTAGCATATCATGATACCATATCATATTAAATGATGTGCTACTATGTGTCTTGCATGGCAATAAATGAACTATCCACATATGATACTCAACAATCATATATGCATAATACCCATTACGGATGTGGTATCATACACTAGTATCATATGCATAATACTAGTATATGATACTACCCATTACAACCAGCCTCAGTCGGTTTCTTCCACACATGAATTGGTTGTACTAGTATTTGTTCAGTACGGATGTGGTATCATATACTAGTATCATATGCATAATACTAGTATATGATACTATCCATTACAACAGCCTCAGTCGGTTTCTTCCACACATGAATTGGTTGTACTAGTAATCTCAGGCGCCAGGCTGTCCAAGTGCCCATCTTCCGCTGAGAAGATGTCACGTAGGAGCGTCTCATACCAACATTGGGTTTTGTGGTCAACCAGTTAATAGACCCTGGATAGCAGACACCGCCCTCTTGGATTTGTTGGTGTTCTTACCCCTTCCTTGTTGAGCCATGGATCAGACCAAATATTAATTGATTAGTGCCATCTTCAACCCGACAAATGAGACCATATTTCAATAGCGACACCCCCTTCAAAATACCCCCTCACGTATAAGAAATCCCTGGGTGTGCTTGAGCTTCTATAATTGAGATGTGTGGGAAGTATGTCTTCTTTAGGCTTTGTTTGGTAGAAGTGGATTGGGGAGGTTTGGGAAGGAGGGGATTTGAGGCGATTTGGTGAATCTCTTCCTTCCACCCACTCCACTCAAATACTCGGAGCTTTGCTTACATCAGTCCCTCGAGGAGGATCCTTGAACACATAGATAGGAAGCGGTTGAAGGAGCACGGAGGGGAATCGGCTAAGCAAACCCCTCTTACCAAATGGGCGCCTGAGGTTCTGTAGGGTTTCTGGCCCTCCCGGAAATTTTTCTCTAGAAACCTCCTGAATTTCTCCGTGCCAAACGAGGCCTTATGTAACGCCCAAGACACGATCCTATCCTTATTTAGACTCGAGGGTCTCGACAGGGATAGAGGCGCATCTCGTTGTTTCGCAAGAATAGATTTCGTTACAAGTACATGTACTGAAAAGAAGAGATATATGGAATTTGCTTACACTCGCCACATGCTACATCAGAGTCACATCAGTACAATACATAAACATCATGAAGAAGAGCAGGGTCCGACTACGGACGAAAACAAACAAGAAAAGAAGCACGATGTCCATCCTTGCTATCCCAGGCTGTGGCCCTAGAACCCATCCTAGATCGATGAAGAAGAAGAAGAAGAAGCAACTCCAAATGAACAATCAACGCGCTCGCGTCAAGTAACCTTTACTTGTACCTGCAACTGGTGTCGTAGTAATATGTGAGCCACATGGGACTCAACAATCTCATATCCAAAGGTATCAAGACTAGCAAAGCTTAATGGGTGAGATATGGTTAAGTGGTGAGGTTGGAACAACGACTAAGCATTATATTTGTTGGCTAACTTACGAGTACAAGAATAAAGATGGGGATGATCTATGCATAACGGACGTGAACTACTAATGATCAAATGAATGATCCTGAACACCTACTTACGTCAGAGATAACCCCATCATGTCCTCGATCGGAGAAGGAGCCCGTGAAAGAGACAGTCACGGTTACGCACACAGTTGGCATATTTTAATTAAGTTAACTTCAAGTTATCTAGAACCAGTGTTAAACAAAGTTTCCATGTTGATACATAACCGCGGGCACGGCTTTCCGAAAGATTTAACCCTGCACGGGTGCTCTAACTAGTCCATCACAAATTACCACAAGCCGCATAGAAATCCTCGATCACGAAGCTCGCGATCTCGTCGGACTCCTTAGTGGAAAACCTCAACTCTGAGATGACCCAAAGCATCACCGGAATACGATGCACAAGATATTTCGTCAAAGGTAAAAGTAATCCAGCAAGGTCGCCCGACGTGTCGACGAACCCGATAGGAGCCGCGTATCTCGTTCTCAGGACACGACAGATGGGTCACACTAGGAGAAACCAAACCTCGGGTTGCCCCGCGGTGGTCCCATAGTCTGCCAGTTTGGGCCAACACTCATTCAGAGCACTCGCCCGGGGGGTTGACTAATTATCCGCGGGTGCGGGCGGGTCCCTATGCATTAATAAGTTATTAGGCAAATGTAGTACCAAAGTTGGGCCTTTCTAGATGATACGTCTCAAACGTATCTATAATTTTTGATGGTTTCACGTTGTTATCTTGTCATCTTTGGATGTTTTGTTTACCTTTTACATTTTTTTGGGACTAACTTATTAATTCAGTGCCAAGCGCCAGTTCCTGCTTTTTCTGTGTTTTTTACTCTTTTCAGGTCTGATTTTGGAACGGAGTCCAAACGGAATAAAATCCCCGAAATAAATTTTTCCAGAACGGAAGAAGATCGGGAGGCTTGAGGGCCAAGGCATGGGCTCTCAGGGAGCCCACAAGCCCTGTTGCCGCGACCAGGGGGGAGGCCGCGGCAACCAAGCTTGTGGCCCCCCTGGCGCTCCCCTGCCCTAGGTCTTTGGCCTATAAATTCCCTAAAAATCCAGAAAAAATCAAGGCATCCATGAAAACACTTTTCCGCTGCCGCAAGCTTCCATTTCCGTGAGATCTCATCTGGAGACCCTTCCCGGTGCCGTCCGGAGGGGACTTTGGAGTTGGAGGGCTTCTACATCAACATCATCGCCTCTCCAATGACTTGTGAGTAGTCCACTTCAGACCTACGGGTCCGTAGTTAGTAGCTAGATAGCTTCTTCTCTCTCTTGGATCTTCAATACAAAGTTCTCCATGATCTTCATGGATATCTATCCGATGTAATCCTCTTTGGCGGTGTGTTTGTCGAGATCCGGTGAATTGTGGATTTGTGATCAGATTATCTATGAATTATATTTGAGTCTTTGCTGATTTCTTATATGCATGATTTGATATCCTTGTAAGTCTCTCCGAGTCTTGGGTTTTGTTTGGCCAACTAGATCTATGATTCTTGCAATGGGAGAAGTGCTTGGTTTTGGGTTCATACCGTGTGGTGACCTTTCCCAGTGACAGAAGGGGCAGCAAGGCACGCATCGTGTTGTTCCCATCAAGGGTAACAAGATGAGCTTTTATCGTAGATATGAGATTGTCCATCTACACCATGTCATATTGCTTAAGGCGTTACTCTGTTCTTTTGGACTTAATACACTAGATGCATGCTGGATAGCGGTCGACATGTGGAGTAATAGTAGTAGATGCAGAAAGTATCGGTCTACTTGTTTTGGACGTGATGCCTATAGATATAATCATTGCCTTAGACAACATCACGACTTTGCGCGGTTCTATCAATTGCTTGACAGTAATTCGTTCACCCACCGTCTACTTGCTTTCATGAGAGAAGCCACTAGTGAACACTACGGCCCCCGGGTCTATTCACAACTATCGTTTCAACTTTCACTTTTACTTTGCTTGTTTACTTTGTTGCTTTCAGTTCTCACGTTGCAAACAATCTATAAGGGATTGACAACCCCTTCATAGCGTTGGGTGCAAGCTCTTTGTGTTTGTGCAGGTACTTGTGACTTGATGAGATCTTCCATTGGTTCGATACCTTGGTTCTCAAAACTGAGGGAAATACTTACCGCCGCTGTGCTACATCACCCTTTCCTCTTCAAGGGAACTCCAACACAAGGCTCCAAGGCTGCGGGGAAATCCTTTGCATATTTGCCAAGGAAGTCCCTAAAGGCGTAGCCGTAGCAGCAGGATTCTTGGCGCCGTACCAGGGAAGGTCTGTTGTCGCAGTAGCAGAAGGATTTCTGGCGCCGTTGCCGGGGAAGATCAATCAAGAATAGTCTCTCGTCAACGTGCTGATTTCGGGCGCCGTTGCCGGGGAGGAGAGATCAAGTCAAGATCTATCCAAGTAAGTGTCACAAACTCATCTCTTGCATTTACTTTGTTTGCCAGTTACCTCTCGTTTTCCTCTCCCCCACTTCACCAATTTGCCTTTTTCGTTTGCCTTTGTCGTTCGCCCTTTTCTCTCGCTTGCTTTCTGTTTGATTGTGTGGTCATGTGCCTTCTATATGCTTGCATCTTCGCTTGCTGAAAATCTAGTGATATGGGTCCTCATCCACTTGCTAATATCTTTAAGAGATCCAATTATGTTGATCCAATTGCTAGTGAGTTGAGTGCACTTGATTATCTTTATGGAGTTTTGCTTGAGATGCGTGAATCTGAAAATCGTGATGAAGAAATTCACGAAGTGATTCACGAGGGCTCCTTGAATGAAAAGCATGATTGCAATGGTTTCACTATAAATCCTATTAGTGACAATTATGCTAAAAATATGCAAAACCCTAAGCTTGGGGATGCTAGTTTTGCTATGTCCACTACTTGTTGCAATGATCATGAGTGGGGCAATGATTTTTCTTATGATCTTGAAAATTTGTTTAAGCCTCATGATGAATATGATATTTGCAATATTATTGAAAGTGGGTTTGGAGAAGTCATGACTGTAGTTGATGATAATCCCATTATTTTTGAAGAGCGTCAACTTTGCATGCATGTGGATCATGAAAAGAATATCCTATGTGATAGTTACATTGTGGAATTTGATTATGATCCCACATGTAATTGCTTTGAGAGAGGAAAATATTGTGGTAGAAACTTTCATGTTACCAAATTACCTCTCGTTATGTGGAGATTGCTATTGTCTCTTTCTTCTTCCTTGCATATGGCAATTATTGGTTGTCTTGACAATCTGTTTTCCTATAAAATGCCTATGTATAGGAAGTATGTTAGACATAGATGTGATTTTCACATGTTTCATGATGCTCTCTTCGTGTCCGATTACTATCTTTTATGTGAGCATCATTAAAATCCTTATGCCTAGCTAAGGGCGTTAAACAATAGCGCTTGTTGGGAGGCAACCCAACGAATCTATCCTTTTCTTTCTGTTTTGTGTTTTCCACACTTTCATAATTCTATTATGATTGTGTTTTTTGTGTTTCTTTTGCGTTTGTGCCAAGCAAAACCGTTATGATTAGTCTTGGGGATGATCGTTTGGTCATGCGGGAAAAGACAGAAACTTTCTGCTCACGAAAATAATTTTCATATTTTTCCTGTAAGATCTTTTGAGTTGATTCTTTTTGCTGCTGATTGCTACGCCAATTATTCAGACTGTCGTAATGTTTCAGAATTTTTGAAGTAACATAAGTACGCGAAGTATACAGATTGCTACCGACTGGTGTGCTGTTAACAGATTTTGTTTTTGTTGAGTTGGTTGCTTATTTTGATGAAACTATGGATAGTATCGGGGGGTATTAGCCATGGAAGATTGAAAATACAGTAACCCAACATCAACATAAGTAGAATTTAAGTTTGCTACAGTACCTAAGGAAGTGGTGGTTTGCTTTCTTATACTAATGTTATCACGAGTTTCTGTTTAAGTTTCGTGTTGTGAAGTTTTTATGTTTTGGGTGAAATTATTATGGACCAAAAGATAAAGAGTGGCAAGAGCTCAAGCTTGGGGATACCCAAGGCACCCAAGTTGATTCAAGGATGCCGTAAAAGCCTAATCTTGGGGATGCCCCGGGAAGGCATCCCCTCTTTTTCGCCTTCAATCCATCGGTAACGTTACTTGGGGCTATATTTTTATTCACCACATGATATGTGTTTTGCTAGGAGCGTCTTGTATCGTAGGAGTCTTTTATTTTTGTTGTGTCACAATCATCCTTGCTGCACACCTAGCGAGTGAGACATGCACTCACCGTGATTTTGTCGAGCTTCACTTATATCCTTTGGTTAGACAATTCAGCTCACATGTGCTTCAATTATATCTTTTGAGCTAGTTGCTTTTGCTCTATGTGCTTCACTTATATATTTTATAGTATGGCGGTGCGTGGCTTGGTAGTTGATATATGCTATGAAAGTAGTCTCAAAAGGGGTAGTTATCCAAAGGGATATGAAAACTTCCACCTTCATGTGCATTGAATAGTTAGAGAAGTTTGATTTATCTCAATTAGTTTTGAGTTGTGGTTATGGTAATATTGAAGTTATATTAGTAAGGTGTTGTGGATCTAGAAATACTTGTGTTGAAGTTAGTGATTCTCGTAGCATGCACGTATGGTGACTGCTATGTGATGAAGTCTGAGCATGATTAGTCTATTGATTGTCATCCTTTGTGTGGCGGTCGGGATCGCGCGATGGTTTATACCTACCAACCCTTCCCCTAGGAGTATGCGTTGAATGCTTTGTTTCGATTACTACTAAAACTTTTGCAACAAGTATATGAGTTCTTCTTGACTAATGTTGAGTCCATGGTTTAGATGCACTTTCACCTTCCACCATCACTATCTTCTTTAGTGTCGTGCAATTTTCGCCGGTGCACGAAACCCACCATTAGCCTACCTCAAAACAGCCACCATACCTACCTACTATGGCTTTTTCAAAGCTATTCCGAGATATATTGCCATACGACTACCACCATGACATGTGCCACCACTTCTACATTGCCATTGCATGATCGTAAGATAGCTAGCATGATGTTTCCATTAATGTCCATGCCATGCTAGATCATTGTCACGGTATACTACCAAAGGCATTCCATATAGAGTCATCATTGCTCTAAGTTTTGAGTTGTAAGTGTGATGATCATCATTGATGGAGCATTGTCCCATGTGAGGAAATAAAAGAGGCCAAAGAGCCCACCAAAAAATGAGAGAAAAAGAGAGAAGGGACAATGCTACCACCTTTCCACACTTGTGCATATTAAGCACTATGATCTTCATGATTGAGAGTCTCTCGTTTTGTCACCACCATATAGCTAGTGGGAAATTTTCATTATATAACTTGGCTTGTATATTCCAATGATAGGCTTCCTCAAATTTGCCTTAGGTCTTCGTGGGCAAGCAAGTTGGATGCACACCCACTAGTTTTCTTTAAGAGCTTTCACATACTCTTAGCTCTAGTGCATCATTTGTATGGCAATCCCTACTCATTCACGTTGATATCTATTGATGAGCATCTCCATAGCTCATTGATATGCCTAGTCAATCTGACCATCTTCTCCTTGTTTGTCTTGCAACCTCACCACACTCCACACCACATATAGTGCTAAAATCATGGCTCACGCTCATGTATTGCGTGAGAGTTGAAAAAGTTTGAGAAAGTAAAGGTGTGAAAACAATTACTTGGCCAATACCGGGGTTGTGCATGATTTAAATTCTTTATGCAAGGATGATAGAGCATAGCCAGACTATATGATTTTGTATGGACAACTTTTTTGGCCTTGTTATTTTGAAAGTTCATGATTACCTTGCTAGTTTGCTTGAATTATTATTGTCTCCACGTCAATAGCAAACTATTGTTTTGAATCTAACGGATCTGAACATTCACGTCAAGTAAGAGGAGTTACAAAGGACATCTATGCTAGGTAGCATGAAAGCATCAAAAATTCATTCTTTATCACTTCCCTGCTCGAGGACGAGCAGGAGTTAAGATTGGGGATGCTTGATACGTCTCAAATGTATGTATAATTTTTGATCGTTTCACGCTGTTATCTTGTCATCTTTGGATGTTTTGTTTACCTTTTATATCTTTTTTGGGACTAACTTATTAACTCATTGCCAAGCGCCAGTTCTTGTTTTTCTGTGTTTTCACTCTTTTCAGATCTGATTTTGGAACAGAGTCCAAACGGAATAAAATCCCCGAAATAAATTTTTCCAGAACGGAAGAAGATCGAGAGGCTTGAGGGCCAAGGCAGTGGGCTCCCAGGGAGCCCACAAGCCCTGTTGTCGCGGCCAGGGGTTGGCCGCGGCAACCAAGCTTGTGGCCCCCCTAGCGCTCCCCTGCCCTAGGTCTTTGGCCTATAAATTCCCTACAAATCTAGAAAAAATTAGGGCATCCATGAAAACACTTTTCCGCCGCCGCAAGCTTCAGTTTCCGCGAGATCTCATCTGGAGACCCTTCCCGGTGCCCTGTCGGAGGGGACTTTGGAGTTGGAGGGCTTCTACATCAACATCATCGCCTCTCCAATGACTCGTGAGTAGTCCACTTCAGACCTACGGGTCCGTAGTTAGTAGCTAGATGGCTTCTTCTCTCTCTTGGATCTTCAATACAAAGTTCTCCATGATCTTCATGGAGATCTATCCGATGTAATCCTCTTTGGCAGTCTGTTTGTCGAGATCCGATGAATTGTGGATTTGTGATCAGATTATCTATGAATTATATTTGAGTCTTTGCTGATTTCTTATATGCATGATTTGATATCCTTGTAAGTCTCTCTGAGTCTTGGGTTTTGTTTGGCCAACTAGATCTATGATTCTTGCAATGGGAGAAGTTCTTGGTTTTGGGTTCATACCGTGTGGTGACCTTTCCCAGTGACAGAAGGGGCAGCAAGGCACGCATCGTGTTGTTCCCATCAAGGGTAACAAGATGAGCTTTTATCGTAGATATGAGATTGTCCATCTACATCATGTCATCTTCCTTAAGGCGTTACTATGTTCTTTTGGACTTAATACACTAGATGCATGATGGATAGCGGTCGACGTGTGGAGTAATAGTAGTAGATGCAGAAAGTATCGGTCTACTTGTTTTGGACATGATGCCTATAGATATAATCATTGCCTTAGATAACGTCACGACTTTGCGCGGTTCTATCAATTTCTCGACAGTAATTCGTTCACCCACCGTCTACTTGCTTTCATGAGAGAAGCCACTAGTGAACACTACGGCCCCCGGGTCTATTCACAACTATCGTTTCAACTTTCACTTTTACTTTTCTTGTTTACTTTGTTGCTTTCAGTTCTCACGTTGCAAACAATCTATAAGGGATTGACAAACGCTTCATAGCGTTGGGTGCAAGCTCTTTGTGTTTGTGCACGTACTTGTGACTTGACGAGATCTTCCATTGGTTCGATACCTTGGTTCTCAAAACTGAGGGTAATACTTACCGCCGCTATGCTACATCACCCTTTCCTCTTCAAGGGAACACCTACGCAAGGCTCCAAAGCCGCGGGGAAATCCTTTGCATATTTGCCAAGGAAGTCCCTAAAGGCGTAGCCATAGTAGCAGAATTCCTGGCAGCGTACCAGGGAAGGTCTGTTGTCGCATTAGAACTATACCAGTCTTAATCTAAAACGAATAATCAAGGGGGTCCCCATAACAACCCCGATCGTGTTAGGAGCACTCAATTATGGAACATAACACCGGTAGCCGAAACTAAGGGGGCTAAGGTGGAACAAAGAACCAGGCTAGAAAGGCCAAGCCTTCCACCTTTTACCAAGTATATACGTCCATTAAATTAAATAGCATTTAATAGGGTGGTATAACAAGGAACCCCTCTTGTCACATGGAAGCAACTGCACCTGCAACTAGCAACGCTAACACATGGTTAAGAAAGCAGTAACATAGCCAATCAGTGGTTTGCTAGGTTGTGAACAGGTTGAAGGTTTTCATGGCAATGTTGAGAGGCTGATATTTAGCAGGTGGTAGGCAACGAGACATAATCGATAGAAGCGTTAAAACTAGCATGGCAATGGTAGTAATGGTATCTGGGGAAATGGTCATCTTGCCTGAGATCCCGCTTGGAAGAAGAATGACTCCGTGAAGCAGACGAATCGATGTAACCAAACGGGTCCTCACAATCCAACACGCTTGCGGAACTCTAGCGAGACAAAGGAAACCGGAAACAAGAATCAACACAGGATATTCACCACACGATGCACAACACAAATGATGCATGAACCGCTGACTATATGCAGGACATGGCATGGCAATACACGACAATCAAACAATACACATTAAGTGAAGTTCAATATGCAACGAGTTGCATATTGCCGAAACTCCATGTTTAATTATTTAGTTCTATCTCGATTAGATACACGGCAATATTAAATGTGGTTAAACATGGCAAGAGGTGAAGCATAATTAAACTACCTATCTAGGCATTTTAAATGAGGTCGGAAATGACATATAGCATCTCCGAGACGACCTCACATGTTAATTTACAATTCTGTCATGATCTGAACTAACACGTTTAAATGTTTGTTGAACAGCAAAACAAATAGGTTCATGTGATTCTATGCGTTATTACAAGAAAATTACACATAGAGAACATCTCCAACGGAGCTACGGTTCAAAAGATACGAGCACCGCAAGATATGATGGCATGAATGCAATATGTGTGCAACGACAGTCACAAGCACTTAAAAACATACAACCATCAAGATAATAAGAAACTATACAATATTCTAAGCAAGTTTCATACAGGACACGATCAAAATAGAGCAACGGTTCAACAACTACGAGCTAAACAAGAAATCACTACAATCTGCCAAAATCATCCACATAGCATTTTCTACACCCCACAACTACGAGCTACACAAATCTAAAATGCACAACCAAGGCATGAGACGGTAGAGGGCAAGGAGAACTACAACATACAACTTACAACACCTAGCATGGATGCATGGATCACTAGGAAAAGAAGTCACAAAAGGGCATCTCACACACAGTTTCAGACTTAGTGAAAATAACAGTTTATGAAACTGCAGTTTTCGAGCTGAAGGCATATTGACAGCAGCAAAACCATAAGCTACGAGACTCCAAATGGTATGAAAATTGACAGAATGCTAGAGAATCCTAAAGTATACAACTAACTCCATTGCACCAACCTCAAAAGAGCTACAGATCACCAGATAAACTCATGCAAAGACAGCAACAAAATATAAAAGATCTCAGACTTAGAAATATTTCAGCATCTCTAAAACAACACTATTTCCTAGCAAGTAAAGAACAACAAACCACACCTAAACATGGATTTATATTGCAACCAACATTACCACGGGCTAGACTAAACATCCAAGGGCAACTCTCTAGTTGACAACTTAATCATATCAAGCACGGAATAAATCCCATAAAATAAACAAAAGGCCAACACGATAAAATATCACGCGCACTAACTTTCTCAAAATCAAAAACTAAATACACAGTTAAATTCTATGGATTTTTCTACCCCGAAAATATATATAACATGAGGGGTTGCAAAATAAAAACAACGCCACACGTATATGCGGGAATATGTCCTAAACACGGTATAATAAACTAGCGTCGGAAACTTACATGCAGAAATGCCAATGACTACTCTAAAATACATGGAAAAGGGTTCCTAAAACATGAGCATTTTCTCTACGGGTTTTGAGCAATCCGGACACGCACGGAAAATAAATACGGAACAAATCATATTGCGACAGCACGCAAAACTAGGCATTTGGCAGTTCAAACTGCTTCAAACATTTATGCAAGTTGCAAAACCATAATCTACACGCAAAACTACACAAGATCCATATACAACACATCGTGATCCGACACACGAGTTTAAAGTTACGGGAGTTTTAAATAAATAATAATTCCTGAAATAGAGCTAAATTCTAATTCCTAAAAAAACACTAAGGGGGCGAATCTCCTTCCAGACCGAAAACGGAGCTAGGCGCTAGGCAACTAACACTCGCATAGGGGCGCTGGATAGAAGGGGCTCACCTTGGGCCGGCCTGGAGGGAGGAGGCCGAGGCCTGGTCGGTGGTGGGCCGCGGGGAGGCCCAGGCGGGGAGCGCTCGCTCGTCTCCCCTCGTCCTGTGCTCGCTCCCGAGCGCGACAGGGGCGGCGGCTGCAGGCTCGCCAGCAGCAGGCGAGGTGGCGTGAGGCACGGGTGGGGAGGTCCTCTCCCGGACCGGATCGGACCGGATCACTCGGCGGCCGGCGGCGAGCTCGCGGGTGGAGGACGCGCGGGGAGGCGACCGGTTCTGGTGGGGAAGGCCGACGAGCGGCGGCCGTCTTGAGGCGGCTGCCCATGGTGGCCGGAGGCGATGAGGGCACGGGGCTGCGGATCGGGCGGAGATGGATCGGCAGCACTCCGGCGACGAGAGGCGAGGGAGCCGCGCGGGGATGTTGTGCCCGGGAGGCGAGCGAGGCGGCGGCAGGAGCTTCGGGCCCGGGCGGGCCTCGGATGGGCTCGGGCGGTCCCGCTGCGGCTGAGGCTGGTGGGAGGAGAGAGAGAAGTGGGAGTCTAGGGTTAGGGGCGCGGATCCCAAGGTGAACTAGGGTTTGATGTCTAAAATGCGTCGGGAGGTCTATTTATAGACAAAGGGGGGCTAGGTTTAGCGGAATTTCGCCCCGGTTTCAACCGCGCGGTCGGATTCGAACAAATACGAACGCGGGACGGGCCGAGTGACCATGTAGAGTAGGTTAGCCGGAGATGGGAGGGAGAACGGGCACCCGGCGACGTATTTTAAAACACCAGCAATCGTCTGATGATAGACCGAATACGGTGCCGCTACGGTCGACCGCTCGGGTACCAGACGGACTCCGATTGCGACGGAATTTGGGAGGCGGTCTACCTATAATATATTAAGACCGCACGTCAACTTCCAACCCAATCAGAGAAATTTTTAAACACGCTTTTTAAAACAAGATTTAAACGATGCCGCGGGCGCATGCGAGTGTGGTCAGGCTCAGGACGGAAAACGATGAGAACCGGCAACTAACAACGGATGCAAGTTTGAAAAGTGGCGGCAACGGAGATGCCGATCCAATGTGGATGATGCGCATGATGCGATCATGATGCGACAAATAAAAATAAACACACGACGAAAACGGAATAGAAGGGGAATCTTCTCGGGCGTCGGTCTCGGGCCGTCACAACTCTCCTACACTACAAGAGGATCTCGACCCGAGATCCAAGAATTAACGGGGAAGCGGATGAGAAAGAAGAGGTAAAACTTAGTCGCTTCTTTGACAAACGAGTGAAACCAACGATCCTTGAAGGTTGCAAAGAGATGAGGAATGATATGAGAAACAAGCAAGAATTCACGGAAAATTTCGGCAACACTTCGGTAGGAAAAGGTGACAAAAATTCGATAAGGCACGAGAATTAGTCAAGATTTACAACAAACAATTAAATAGAACAAGGGAACACCATGATCTTGATAGAACAACATGATTGACCCAAATGAGCAACATCACCACAACTGTGGAACAAGAGAATATAAACTAGATTTGGAAGAAACGAACGAAGAATAAATTGAGAACTACTACCACAAAATCTTGAAGAACACCTTGAGAAGAATTGAAACCTTGATGCACCACCATGACGAACCTCTTGGGGAACACCGGAATGAAATGATGAAAGAATAAGATTAAAGGCCTTGCAATGATTTAGATGTAGCCTCACAAAGAGATACTTAATAGAACTTGGAACTTCGGAAGAGAAAGATAAGCACTTGATAAATGAATTGATATCATGAGCCACTCCGGAAGAATAATTCAGATCACTATGAACAAGAATAAGAATTATGTTAAGCTTATCCTTCATCAAGTTTAATTTATGACAAGCAACGGATTTAGCATAGCACTTATTTTTCTAGAAATGATTGAGGAGAGACATGAGCACAAACTTAAACAAGTCTTGAAGGAGACACCGGAAGAATTAGATTGAATGGGGATATAACAAGAATCAATGGAGATACATGAGAACGAAAAGATCAAGAACCACCTAACAGAAAACTTGAATGAGGCACTGGAAAAATAGAGAGACGAACAAAAAGACAACAATTGAGAAGAATTTAAGAACGAAAGCTTAAAGTTGAGAACGAAGAATCTTCTAAAATGATGGCCTTCGGAGGATCGAGAATGAAAACATTTCAGAAATGCACTGGATAGCAAGAAATGAATCACTCATGATTGACAACAATTCAAGATGATGGCACAAGGCGGAAATGACAATCTGCAAGAGAATGAACCAAGATTCGAGAGAAACATTCCTTCGGTCTACCAAGCTGAAAATGATGAGGAGAACACCACGAAGAATAACTGAGACACTCCGGAACAAAGAAAAATGCAAGGTTGAGCCAAATAAGAGAATTAATTCAAATTGATCTTGAAGAAGGAATATGACTGATGAAATCCATACTTAGTCGTCATAGCTGAAAAGAATAAATGATCTCCAGGAAAAGATTAAAAGAGCCAGGAAAGATCCTGGGAAAGAACTTGTGGGTTATGGGACCACTCAAAGAAATCACCATTGAAAACAATTGAATAGACAAAGAGATTGCACCGGTACAAATGAAAACTTGATTAGGTGAGGCCCTCGAAATAATTGAAAGGATTAAAAAACAAGAACTATTGAGATACCTTCAACGCTCCGGATAGAAAAGAGAGGAATGAATAACAAGAAGACTGATAAGACTTTCCAACATGGGAAAGAATGTAAAGGATGAAAAGGATATGAAGACACGGATAACTGAATTGAATTTACTGGAAAAGATAACAAGATTACAAACAGATGAACACGAAGCTCCTGAGAATCTTCACAATGAATCATCGGATAGGACACGGAAGAAAAGGGTGGGAGGGTGGGGAAAAACAAAGTCAACTTGGGACAGATGAGACAAACTCCGGTAAGAATTGAGAGAATGATCTGCAAATATTGGAGAGGATTGAATTCACTTGAAGAGAAGCATACCGGTTGGAAAAGAATTGACACGATGACTCCGATTGAAAGGAATTGATATGACAATTGATTGAGCAAAAGAATTTGCATTCTCAAAAGAATAAGAGAACACCACTTAGGAAAGATCTGACATCACCACTTGACATCGAAGCAACTTGAATTACCATGTACCAACAAAACAAAGGGTGAGGCTTATGAAACAAGCCAGAACAAATTCATGAGAGAGATTTCGTCCGATATTTTCGTGGATGAGGCTCGCACGGGCTCGATCCTTACAGTAGCCATCCTGTGCAAGGCAGTGCACACGACATACGAAGCGTCCCCGAGTTGTAGCAAGCTACAGGGACTCTTTAAGACACAACGAGAACCGCTATAAGATGAACGTGAACAAACGAATCCACTAGTTGTCGAACCCCAACCTAACATCATGCATTTGTTGGAAGATTGTCCTATAAGCAACTACTTGGATTCCCACCTAAGAACTCCCGAAATTTCTGGTCATGCAATCTGGTCCACGGATACAAGGAGTAATATATCACACAACTCCTATACTAACCCGTCCAATGTATCACATCCGTCAACACATAACCAGAATCTCAGTCCTTCATCTATTACAGACCCTCATGATCACAACGATACAAAGTATGGCAGTACTCCCGAACAATCTGCACGAGAACTGGGGACATCGGAGTTATCTTGCCACTACTAGTATTCAAGCAATTACGAACATCCTTCGTTCTGAGATACTAAGAAATCTGAATGATAGCGATGTGCTCAAGAATCCCCTGGAGGTCAACTCCCCGGAAGAAATCAAGTCAGACAAGAGGCACCAAGACAGAACTCCGTCATATCGGCATCATATAGATTCCAAAAATATCTGCGTGATCCTAAAAAATTTTGAGTGAGAAGAGGAGTAGAATTGAAATTATTATGTCAAGTTTCCTCACCAGAGCATGGAAGAGGAGAAAAAGAATCCTACTCTTCGATATATAACTAGACTCAAAGCAATTTTTCACTAGACTCGACTCGTCCAAGTTCGATCAATCATGGGGGCTCCTAGGTCAGTACTGCTCTAATACCAACTTGTAACGCCCAAGATGCGATCCTATCCTTATTTAGACTCGAGGGTCTTGACAGGGATAGAGGCGCATCTCGTTGTTTCGCAAGAATGGATATCGTTACAAGTACATGTACTGAAAAGAAGAGATATATGGAATTGGCTTACACTCGCCACATGCTACATCGGAGTCACATAAGTACAATACATAAACATCATGAAGAAGAGCAGGGTCCGACTACGAGCGAAAACAAACGAGAAAACAAGAACGACGTCCATCCTTGCTATCCCAGGCTGCCGGCCTGGAACCCATCCTAGATCGATGAAGAAGAAGAAGAAGAAGCAACTCCAAATGAACAATCAACGTGCCCGCGTCAAGTAACCTTTACATGTACCTGCAACTGGTGTTGTAGTAATCTGTGAGCCACAGGGGACTCAGCAATCTCATTTCCAAAGGTATCAAGACTAGCAAAGCTTAATGGGTGAGATATGGTTAAGTGGTGAGGTTGGAGCAGCGACTAAGCATTATATTTGTGGGCTAACTTACGAGTACAAGAATAAACAGGGGGATGATCTACGCATAATGGACGTGAACTACTAATGATCAAATGAATGATCCTCAACACCTACTTACGTCAGACATAACCCCACCGTGTCCTCGATCGGAGAAGGAACCCGTGAAAGAGACAGTCACGGTTACGCACACTGTTGGCATATTTTAATTAAGTTAACTTCAAGTTATCTAGAACCAGTGTTAAACAAAGTTTCGACGTTGCCACATAACCGCGGGCATGGCTTTCCAAAATATTTAACCCTGCAGGGGTGCTCCAACTAGTCCATCACAAATTACCACAAGCCGCATAGAAATCCTCGATCACGAAGCTCGCGATCTCGTCGGACTCCTTAGTGGAAAACCTCAACTCTGAGATGACCCAAAGCATCATCGGAATACCGATGCACAAGATATTTCGTCAAAGTTAAACTAATCCAGCAAGGCCGCCCGACGTGTCGACGAACCCGATAGGCTCGTTCTCGGGACACGACGGATGGGTCAGACTAGGAGAAACCAAACCTCGGGTTGCCCCGCAGTGGCCCCGTAGTCTACCAGTTTGGACTAACACTCATGCGGAGCACTGGCTCGGGGGGTTGATTAGTTATCCGCGGGTGCCGGCGGGTCCCTATGCATTAATTAGTTATTAGGAAAATGTAGTACCAAAGTTGGGCCTTGCCAGACCAGTCTTAATCTAAAACGAATTATCAAGGGGGTCCCAAGAACAACCCCGATCGTGTTAGGAGCGCTCAATTATGGAACATAATACCGGTAGCCGAAACTAAGGGGGCAAAGGTGGAACAAAACACTAGGCTAGAAAGTCCAAGCCTTCCACCTTTTACCAAGTATATAGGTCCATTAATTTAATAGGGTGATATAACAAGGAACCCATGTTGTCACATGGAAGCAACTGCACCTACAACTAGCAACACTAACACATGGTTAAGCAAGCAGTAACATAGCCAATCAGTGGTTTGCTAGGTTGTGAACAGGTTGAAGGTTTTCATGGCAATATTGAGAGGCCGATATTTAGCAGGTGGTAGGCAACGAGACATAATCGATAGAAGCATTAAAACTAGCATGGCAATAATAGTAATGGTATCTGGGGAAATGGTCATCTTTTCTGAGATCCCGCTTGGAAGAAGAATGACTCCGTGAAGCAGACGAACCGATGTAGCCGAACGGGTCCTCACAATCCGACACGCTTGCAGAAATCTAGCAACACAAAGGAAACCGGAAATAAGAATCAACACATGATATTCACCACACGATGCACAACACAAATGATGCATGAACCGCTGACTATATGCAAGACATGGCATGGCAATATACGACAATCAAACACTACACCTTAAGTGAAGTTCAATATGCAACGAGTTGCATATTGACAAAACTCCACGTTTAATTATTTAGTTCTATCCCGATTAGATACACGGCAATATTAAATGTGGTTAAACATGTCAAGAGGTGAGCGTTATTAAACTACCTATCTAGGCATTTTAAATGAGGTCGGAAATGACATATAGCATCTCCGAGACGACTTCACATGTTAATTTACAATTCTGTCCAGATCTGAACTAACACGTTTAAATGTTTGTTGAACAGCAAAACAAATAGGTTCACGTGATTCTACGCGTCATTACAAGCAAATTACACATAGAGAACATCTCCAACGGAGCTACGGTTCAAAAGATACGAGCACCGAAAAATATGATGACATGAATGCAATATGTGTGCAACGACAATCACAAGCACTTAAAAACATACAAGCAGCAAGATAATAAGAAACTACATGAGATTCTAAGCAAGTTTCATATAGGACACGATCAAAACGGAGCAACGCTTCACCAACTACGAGCTAAACAAGAAATCACTACAATCTGCCAAAATCAGCCACATAGCATTTTCTACACCCCACAACTACGAGCCAGACAAATCTAAAATGCACAACCAAGGCATGAGACGGTAGATGGGAAGGAGAACTACAACATACAACTAACAACACCTAGCATGGAAGCATGGATAACTAGGAAAAGAAGTCACAAAAGGGCATCTCACACACAGTTTCAGACTTAGTGAAAATAACAGTTTATGAAACTGCAGTTTTCGATCTGAAGGCATATTGACAGCAGCAAAACCATAAGCTACGGGACTCCAAATGGCATGAAAAATGACAGCATGCTACAGAATCCTAAAGTCTACAACTAACTCCATTGCACCAACCTCAAAAGAGCTACAGATCACCAGATAAACTCATGCAAAGACAGCAACAAAATATAACAGATCTCAGACTTAGAAATATTTCAGCATCTCTTAAACAACACTATTTCCTAGCAAGTAAAGAACAACAAACCACACCTAAACATGGGTTTCTATTGTTACCATCATTACCAGGGGCTAGACTAAACATCCAAGGGCAACTCTCTAGTTGACAACTTAATCATATCAAGCACGGAATAAATCCCACAAATTAAAAAAAGGGCAACACGACAAAATATCACGCGCACTAACTTGCTCAAAATCTAAAACTAAATACATAGTTAAATTCTATGGATTTTTCTACCCCGAAAACATATAACATGAGGGGTTGCAAAATAAAAACAACGCCACACGTATATGCGGGAATATGTCCTAAACATGGTATAATAAACTAGAGTCTGAAACATACATGCAAAAATACCAACGGCTACTCTAAAATACATGGCAAAAGGGTTCCTAAAACATGAGCATTTTCTCTACGGGGTTTGAGCAATACGGACACGCATGGAAAATAAATACGGAACAAATCCTATTGGGACAACACGCAAAACTAGGCATTTGGCGGTTCAAACTACTTCAAACATTTATGCAAGTTGCAAAAACATAATCTACGCGCAAAACTACACAACATCCATATACAACACTGCGCGATCCCACACACGAGTTAAAATTTATGGGCTTTTTAAATAACTAATAATTCCTCAGATAGAATTAAATTCTAATTCCTAAAAAAATACTAACGGGCCGAATCTCCTAACACACTGAAAACGGAGCTAGGCGCTAGGCAACTACACTCGCATAGGGGCGCTGGATAGAAGGGGCTCACCTTGGGCCGTCCTGGAGGGAGGAGGCCGAGGCCTGGTCGGTGCTGGGCCGCGGGGAGTCCCAGGACGGGGTGAGGAGGCCAAGGCGGGGAGCGCTCGCTCGTCTCCCCTCGTCCTCTGCTCGCTCCCGAGTGCGACAGGGGCGGCGGCGGCAGGCTCGACGGCAGCAGGCGAGGCGGGGCGAGGCACCGGCGGGGAGGTCTTCTCCCGGACCGGATCGGACCGGATCCGGATGGCGGGGGCGGCGGAGCTCTCGCCGGCCGGCGGCGAGCTCGCGGGTGGAGGACGCGCGGGGAGGCAACCGGTTCAAGTGGGGAAGGCCGACGAGCGGCGGCCGGCTTGAGGCGGCTGCCCATGGTGGCCAGAGGCGATGAGGGCACGGGGCTGCGAATCGGGCGGAGACGGCTCGGCAGCACTCCGGCGACGGGAGGCGAGGGAGCCGCGCGGGGATGCTGTGCCCGGGAGGCGAGCGAGGCGGCAGCGGGAGCTTCGGGCCCGGGCGGGCCTCGGATCGGCTCGGGCGGGCCCGCGGCGGCTGAGGCTCATGGAAGGAGAGAGAGGTGGGTGGCTAGGGTTAGGGGCACGGATCCCGAGGTGAACTAGGGTTTGATGTCTAAAATGCCAAGGATATCTATTTATAGACAAAGGGGGCCTAGGTTTAGCGGAATTTCGCCCCGGTTTCAACCGCGCGATCGGATTCGAACAAACACAAACGCTAGACGGGCTGAGTGGCTGTGTAGAGTAGGTTAGCCAAAGATGAGAGGGAGAATGGGCACCCGGCGACGTATTTTAAAACACCGGCAAACGTCCGACGATAGACAGAATATGGTGCTGCTATGGTCGACCGTTCGGGTACCAGACGGACTCCGATTGCGACGAAATTTCTCAGACGGTCTACCCATAATATATCAAGACCGCATGTCAAGTTCCAACACAATCAGAGAAAGTTTTAAACACACTTTCGGAAACAAGATTTAAACGATGTCGCGGGCGCGTGCGAGTGAGGTCAGGCTCAGGACGGACAACGATGAGAACCGGCAACTAACAACGGATGCAAGTTTCAAAACTGTTGGCAACGGAGATGCCGATGCAATGCGGATGATGTTCATGATGCGATGATGATGCGACAAATAAAAATAAACACACGACGAAAACGGAACAGAAGGGGAATCTTCTGGGGCGTCGGTCTCGGGTTGTCACAACTCTCCTACACTACAAGAGGATCTCGACCCGAGATCCAAGAATGAACGGGGAAGAGGATGAGAAAGAAGAGGTAAAACTTAGTCGCTTCGTTGACAAACGAGTGAAACCAACGAACCTTGAAGGTTGCAAAGAGATGTGGAATGATATGGGAAACAAGCAAGAATTCACGGAAAATTTCGGCAGCACTTTGGTAGGAAAAGGTGACAAAAAATCGATAAGGCAGGAGAATAGGTCAAGATTTACAACAAACAATTAAATAGAACAAGGGTACACCATGATCTTTATAGAACAACATGATTGACCCAAATGAGCAACATCACCACAACTCTCGAACAAGAGAATATAAACTAGATCTTGGAAGAAACGAACGAAGAAGAAATTGAGAACTACTACCACAAAATCTTGAAGAACACCTTGAGAAGAATTGAAACCTTGATGCACCACCATGACGAACCTCTTGGGGAACACTGGAATGAAATGATGAAAGAATAAGATTAAAGGCCTTGCAATTATTTAGATGTAGCCTCACAAAGAGATATTAATAGAACTTAGAACTTCGGAAGAGAAAGATAAGCACTTGAGAAAAGAATTGATATCATGAGCCACTCCGGAAGAATAATTCAGATCACTATGAACAAGAATAAGAATTATGTTAAGCTTATCCTTCATCAAGTTTAATTGATGACAAGCAATGGATTTAGCATAGCACTTATTCTTCTAGAAATGATTGAGGAGAGACATGAGCACAAACTTAAAGAAGTCTTGAAGGAGACACCGGAAGAATTAGATTGAATGGGGATATAACAAGAATCAATGGAGATACATGAGAACAAAAAGACCAAGAACCACCTAACAGAAAACTTGAATGAGGCACCGGAAAAATAGAGAGACGAACGAAGAGACAACAATTGAGAAGAATTTGAGAACGAAAGCTGAAAGCTGAGAACAAAGAATCTTCTGAAATGTCCTTCGGAGGATCGAGAATGAAAACATTTCAGAAATGCACCGGATAGATAGAAATGAATTACTCATGATTGACAACAATTCAAGATGATGCCACAAGGCTGAAATGACAATCTGCAAGAGAATGAACCAAGATTCGAGAGAAACATTCCTTCGGTCTACCTAGCTGAAAATGATGAGGAGAACACCACCAAGAATAAACGAGACACTCCAGAATAACAAAAAATGCAAGGTTGAGCCAAATAAGAGAATTAATTCAAATTGATCTTGAAGAAGTAATATGAATGATGAAATCCATACTTAGTCGTCATAGCTGAAAAGAATAATGATCTCCGGGAAAAGATTAAAAGATCCAGGAAAGATCGTGGGAAAGAACCTGTGGGTTATGGGCCCACTCAAAGAAATCACCGTTGAAAACAATTGAATAGACAAAGAGATTGCACTGGTACAAATGAAAACTTGATGAAGTGAGGCCCTCGAAATAATTGATACGATTGAAACACAAGAACTACTGAGATAACTTCAACGCTCCGGATAGAAAAGAGAGGAATGAATAACAAGAAGACTGATAAGACTTTCCAACACATGAAAGAATTTAAAGGATAAAAATGATATGAAGACATGAATAACAGAATTGAATTCATAGGAAAAGATAACAACATTGCAAACAGATGAACACGAAGCTCCTAAGAATCTTCACAATGAATCACCGGATAGGACACGGAAGAAAAGGGTGGGAGGGCGGGGGAAAACAAAGTCAACTTGGGACAGATGAGACAAACTCCGGTAAGAATTGAGAGAATGATCTGCAAATATTGGAGAGGATTGAATTCACTTGAAGAGAAGCACACCGGTTGGAAAATAATTGACACGATGACTCCGGTTGAAAGGAATTGATATGACAATTGATTGAGCAAAAGAATTTGCATTCTCATAAGAATAAGAGAACACCACTTAGGAAAGATCTGACATCACCACTTGACATCGAAGCAACTTGAATTACCATGTCCCAACAAAACAAAGGGTGAGGCTTATGAAACAAGCCAGAACAAATTCATGAGAGAGATTTCGTCCGATATTTTCGTGGATGAGGCTCGCACGGGCTCGATCCTTACAGTAGCCATCCTGTGCAAGGAAGTGCACACGACATACAAAGCGTCCCCGAGTCGTAGCAAGCTACAAGGACTCTTTAAGACACAACGAGAACCGCTGTAAGACGACCGTGAACAAACGAATCCACTAGATGTCGAACGCCAACCTAACATCATGCATTTGTTGGAAGATTGTCCTATAAGCAACTACTTGAATTCCCACCTAAGAACTCTCGAAATTTCTGGTCATGCAATCTGGTCCACGGATACAAGGAGTAATATATCACACAACTCCTATACTAACCCGTCCAATGTATCACATCCGTCATCACTTAACCAGAATCTCGTGCCTTCATCTATTACAGACCCTCGTGATCACAACGATACAAAGTATGGCAGTACTCCCGATCAATCTGCACCAGTACTGGGGACATCGGGGTTATCTCGCCACTACTAGTATTGAAGCAATTACGAACATACTTCGTTCTGAGATACTAAGAAATCTGAATGATAGCGACGTGCTCAAGAATCCCCTGGAGCTCAACACCCTGGAAGAAATCAAGTCAGACACGAGGCACCAAGACAGAACTCCGTCACATCAGCATCATATAGATTTCAAAAATATTCGTGTGATCCTAAAAAATTTTGAGTGAGAAGAGGAGTAGAATTGAAATTATTGCGTCAAGATTCCTCACCAGAGCATAGAAGAGGAGAAAAAAGAATCCTACTCTCTGATATATAACTAGACTCAAAACAATTTTTCACTAGACTCGACTCGTCCAAGTTCGATCAATCAAGGGGGCTCCTAGGTCGGTACTGCTCTAATACCAACTTGTAACGCCCAAGATGCGATACTATCCTTATTTAGGCTCGAGGGTCTTGACAGGGATAGAGGCGCATCTCGTCGTTTCGCAGGAATGGATATCGTTACAAGTACATGTACTGAAAAGAAGAGATATATGGAATTTGCTTACACTCGCCACATGCTACATCAGAGTCACATCAGTACAATACGTAAACATCATGAAGAAGAGCAGGGTCCGACTACGGACAAAAACGAACGAGAAAAATAGAACGACGTCCATCCTTGCTATCCCAGGCTGCCGGCCTGGAACCCATCCTAGATCGATGAAGAAGAAGAAGAAGAAGAAGCAACTCCAAATGAACAATCAACGCGCTCGCGTCAAGTAACCTTTACATGTACCTGCAACTGGTGTTGTAGTAATATGTGAGCCAAAGGGGACTCAGCAAACTAATTTCCAAAGGTATCAAGACTAGCAAAGCTTAATGGGTGAGATATGGTTAAGAGGTGAGGTTGTAGCAGCGACTAAGCATTATATTTGTTGGCTAACTTACGAGTACAAGAATAAAGAGGTGGGTGATCTACGCATAACGGACGTGAACTACTAATGATCAAATGAATGATCCTGAACACCTACTTATGTCAAACATAACCCCACCGTGTCCTCGATCGGAGAAGGAACCCGCGAAAGAGACAGTCACGGTTACGCACACAGTTGGCATATTCTAATTAAGTTAACTTCAAGTTATCTAGAACGAGTGTTAAACAAAGTTTCCACGTTGCCACATAACCGCGGGCACGGCTTTCCAAAATATTTAACCCTCCAGGGGTGGTCCAATTAGTCCATCACAAATTACCACAAGCCGCATAGAAATCCTCGATCACGAAGCTCGCGATCTCGTCGGACTCCTTAGTGGAAAACCTCAACTCTGAGATGACCCAAAGCATCACCGGAATCCCGATGCACAAGATATTTCGTCAAAGGTAAAACTAATCCAGCAAGGCCGCCCGATGTGTCGACGAACCCGATAGGAGCCGTGTATCTCGTTCTCAGGACACGACGGATGGGTCACACTAGGAGAAACAAACCTCGGGTTGCCCCGCGGTGGCCCCGTAGTCTGCCAGTTTGGACCAACACTCATGCGGAGCACTGTCCGGGGGGGTGATTAATTATCCGCGGGTGCCGACGGGTCCCTATGCATTAATTAGTTATTAGGCAAATGTAGTACCAAAGTTGGGCCTTTCCACACCAATCTTAATCTAAAACAAATTATCAAGGGGGTCCCCATAACAACCCCGATCGTGTTAGGAGCGCTCAATTATGGAACATAACACCGGTAGCCGAAACTAAGGGGGCAAAGGTGGAACAAAACATCAGGCTAGGAAAAGAAGTCACAAAAGGGCATCTCACACACAGTTTCAGACTTAGTGAAAATAACAGTTTATGAAACTGCAGTTTTCGATCTGAAGGCATATTGACAGCAGCAAAACCATAAGCTAAAGGACTCCAAATGGCATGAAAATTAACAGCACGCTAGAGAATCCTAAAGTCTACAACTAACTCCGTTGCACCAACCTCAAAAAAGCTACAGATCACCAGATAAACTCATGCAAAGACAGCAAGAAAATATAACAGATCTCGAACTTAGAAATATTTCAGCATCTCTAAAACAATACTATTTCCTAGCAAGAAAAGAACAACAAACCACACCTAAACATGGATTTCTATTGCAACCAACATTACCAAGGGCTACACTAAACATCCAAGGGCAACTCTCTAATTGACAACTTAATCATATCAAGCACGGAATAAATCCCACAAAATAAACAAAAGGGCAACACGACAAAATATCACATGCACTAACTTGCTCAAAAGCTAAAACTAAATACACAGTTAAATTCTATGGATTTTTCTACCCCGAAAACATATATAACATGAGGGGTTGCAAAATAAAAACAACGCCACGCGTATATGCGGGAATATGTCCTAAACATGGTATAATAAACTAGCGTCGGAAACTTACATGCAAAAATACCAACGACTACTCTAAAATACATGGCAAAAGGGTTCCTAAAACATGAGCATTTTCTCTACGGGGTTTGAGCAATCCGGACACGCACGGAAAATAAATACGGAACAAATCCTATTGGGACAGCATGCAAAACTAGGAATTTGGCGGTTCAAACTACTTCAAACATTTATGCAACTTGCAAAAACATAATCTACGCGCAAAACGACACCAGATCCATATACAACACGTCGCGATCCCACACACGAGTTAAAAGTTACAGGCGTTTTAAATAACTAATAATTCCTGAGATATAATTAAATTCTAATTCCAAAAAAAACACTAACGGGCCGAATCTCCAACGAGACCGAAAACGGAGCTAGGCGCTAGGCAACTAACACTCGCATAGGGGCGCTAGATAGAAGGGGCTCACCTTGGGCCGGTGCTGGGCCGCAGGGAGGCCCAGGACGGGGCGAGGAGACCCAGGGGGAGCGCTCGCTCGTCTCCCCTCGTCCTCTGCTCGCTCCCGAGCGCGACATGGGCGGCGGCGGCAGGCTCGCCGGCAACAAGTGAGGCGGGGCGAGGCACCGACGGGGAGGTCCTCTCCCGGACCGGATCCGACCGGCTCGGGGACGGCGGAGCACTCGGCGGTCGGCGGCGAGCTCGCGGGCGGAGGACACGTGGGGAGGCGACCGGTTCAGGTGGGGAAGGCCGACAAGCGGCGGCCGGCTTGAGGCGGCTGCCCATGGTGGCCACAGGCGACGAGGGCACGGGGCTGCGGATCGGGCGGAGGCGGCTCGACAGCACTCTGGCGACGGGAGGCGAGGGAGCCGCGCGGGGATGCTGGGCCCGAGAGGCGAGCGAGGCGGCGGCGGGAGCTTCGGGCCTGGGCGGGCCTTGGATGGGCTCGGGCGGGCCCGCGGCGGCTGAGGCTGGTGGGAGGAGAGAGAGAGGTGGGAGGCTAGGGTTAGGGGCGCGGATCCCGAGGTGAACTAGGGTTTGCTGTCTAAAATGCGTGGGGAGGTCTATTTATAGACAAAGGGGGCTAGGTTTAGCGGAATTTCGCCCCAGTTTCAACCGCGCGGTCGGATTCGAACAAATCCGAACGCGGGACGGGCTAAGTGGCCGTGTAGAGTAGGTTAGCTGGAGATGAGAGGGAGAACGGGCACCCGGTGACGTATTTTAAAACACCGGCAAACGCCCGACGATAGACCGAATACGGTGCTGCTACGATCGACCGTTCGGGTACGAGACGAACTCCGATTGCGATGAAATTTGGCAGGCGGTCTACCTATAATATATTAAGACCGCACGTCAAGTTCCAACCCAATAAGAAAAAGTTTTAAACACACTTTTTAAAACAAGATTTAAACAATGCCGCGGGCGCGTGCGAGTGTGGTCAGGCTCAGGACAGACAACGACGAGAACCGGCAACTAACAACGGATGCAAGTTTGAAAACTGGCGGCAACGGAGATGCCGATGCAATGCGGATGATGCGCATGATTCCATGGTGATGCGACAAATAAAAATAAACACACGACGAAAACGAAATAGAAGGGGAATCTTCTAGGGCGTCGGTCTCGGGTTGTCACAGCTTAGGATGGTGGCGCAGAATGACTCCGACGAGGTCAACATACGCAAAGACTATCGGGCTAGCATTGCCATGTTGAAGCCATAGATGTTGTGGAATCCCATTCCTCCATCCTTCTTCCGAGGTATTGCCTAGTTAGGATCTCCCAACTTAGCAAATGCATAGCGTTATTTTTCTCCTCCTTCGCCCACCAACGTGTACATACCATCATTCTAGTCTCCTCGCATAGTGTTTTGGTAAGGCCAAAACAGGACATAGCAATGGTGGGATGGCCCGTGCACACGCTTTGATGGGTACATATTTTCCCATCTTGGATAGCAATCGTTCTTGCCAGCCCTGAGTTTTTTTACTAGATTCTATCTTTCAAGTATTCAAAAACCTTCTTTATTGCCTGGCCCATGTAGACTGGTAGGCCTAGGTACCTCTCTATTTTTTGGCTCGGTAGTGATGTGCAACGCATCCATAAACTCCCTTCTTTGCGTATGGCTAGTGTTTTTGCTAAACATGATAGGGCACTTGTCATAATTTGTAACTTGGCCCGAGCATACCTTATGAAGTGTTAGCATATACTGCAGTGCCGTACCACTCTCTTGTGAAGCTTGTATGAGGGCTAGTGAGTTATACACAAACAATAGTGGGTTAAAGCTCGGGGGAGCGCTTCAAATGTGAATCTCCTTCAAAGTTTCGTCTACCTCCTCTTTGTTCATCAACAATGAAAACCCTTCCGCACAAATGAGAAACAAGTACGGGGATAGGGCACTAGTAGAAAATGGTCCATTTGTCCCGGTTCCAGAGGCCTATTAGCCCCGGTTCTGGAACCGGGACTAAAGGGTCAGGACTAAAGCCCAAAACCTTTAGTCCCGGTTCTCTTACCAACCGGGACAGAAGGGTCTCCACGTGGCCGCTGCTGGGAGCCCAGGCAGGAGCAACTTTACTCCTAGTTGGTCACACCAACCGGGACCAAATGGCATCCACGCGTCAGCATCTAGCCGGAGCTCGGGTTTTTTTTAATGGGGGGTGGGGGTTTTGGAGGGTTAATTTAGGGGTTTTGGAGGGTTAATTTAGGGGGTTTATCCGTGCTTGGTCGAACAACAAGTTTTCGTAAATATATCCGACGCTACTACATATATACAATATAACATCTTTTACAATCCCTAACATCATCTAATTAAGATCCAATCACAAATCCACATGGTATTCTCCGTCTTTAGGTATGACGTGGTCAAGAAAAAATCCCGCCAAGTCCTCTTGAATTGCTCGTATGCGATCATATGGTAGGATTTCATCCCGCATCTGCCAGATCTAATTTAAAGAAGGGGGTCAATACATGCATATATATGAATAAAACTCAACACAATTTATGGTAATATATAAAATAAAATTGTGAATATTATTTATGTACTTCAAATATTTCCTTAGATAAGCCCCGCTCACAGGTCGAGTGGCGAATGAACTCGCATGCGTAGTATCCACATAAAACAGTCCCTTCTTTCTGGTACATACACTTTACGAGAATAGAGTTCAATCAAACTGATAAGCAATCATGGTAATGATATATTGATGAAAATTTGAATCAATTAGAGATGTGCGAAACTAGCTAGTACTACTTACTTTGGAATGCATAAATCGCAACTCTTTGTTTAGACCGAGAACCTTATTGGCGAACTTGGCGAACTTCTTCCAAACCTTGCCAGGCAAAGAAAATGATTACTTGATATCAGGAAATTAACAAAAGTTGCATGTCGATATGGTCCCTGTATTGACTGAACTTACTTCTTGAGCATTGCAGCCATGTCCACATAATCCTCTTAGGCTTTACGTCTCGAGTCTAAGACAGTTACTAATGCCCTGCCAACGTCAATGGATAGCAGAATAAAGTGGTATCTGCGCACGCATATATAACTCATCAATTACATTACTTAACCTCGAGTAAGCGAAACCGAGTATACAGAGAAGACAGCAACACTCACTTGAAATTGTAAGGAAAGATTATTTCCCTTTTGTTTTGATGTATAAGGAACGAGTTTAGCAAGTTCTCCTCGGTCTCTTTGATTGAGTTTCGTACCGTCAATTCATTTACGACATGTGGGATAATGAACCCAACGTCGAAGATTCCTGCTTTTTTAAGTTCGACGATCTTCAATCTGCATAATATATATAGTGAGGATAATTATATATACATGCAATGAACGAACTGAGCTAGAGACTTAACTATAGAAGTAATACTTACAGATAGTAGGAAGTCATGAGTTATTTGTAGAGGGCCAGTTGATTGTATAACTGAAATAACTCCTCAAATTGAATAGGAATCACGGGAAGTCCAATGAATTTGTGCTCTGGTTTCACTGCCACATACATAGTGTCTTTCCCAGACTCTCTGCAGGTTTTCATGTACCACTCATGCAATTTGTGCATCATCGTTGTTAGAGGAGGATGACCAGGTTTGATGAGAGGCTTCCCGTGCACATATTTATATTGTTCTTTTGTTAGCTTAGCCGTTTCAAAAATTACATCATCCCCCAAGTAATCATCAGGAATGGTACCGGGCACCATCCCCAGATGATTAGCGACGAAGATATCGCTAGACACCTTGAGCGGGGGGCACGATTGCTTCTCCTATTGGCCGAGCTGGGGAATTGTTTTCCCACGTCTTTGTTCTGCTAAGTACCTTGCATCACTGGAAGTAGTTCCCAACCTCCGCGCTTGTGCACATGTCTTTTTAAGAATGTGGTCATAGTTGGAATCCGGCGGAGGCGGTGGTGGTCGCTTCAGTTGATTGATAGTGCGCTCCACTTTCACCGAATCTAGGTTCTCCTTGTGAGGTGGAGTTTTCTTTGCAAAATGGGCCCTCAATTTGGCACGACATATGTCCTCGTTTTTCTGCTTGGTCCTCTCATATGGTAACTTTTCCACAGGCTTGAGAGATGGACCGTACCTGAATTGCCTCCCGCCTCTGCTTGTACTGCTAGCCCCCGGAGAGAAGGAGGCGTCTCTCTTCCGCTTGAGAGAAGAAGGCGGACTGCTCTGACGCGTCGGAGGAGCCGAAGCGGCGGCGTTTGTCTTCCGACGTCGCCGACAAGGAGAAGGAGGAGGCAGACTTCTCTAACGTGCCGGAGTAGGAGAATGAGGAGGCGAAGTGCCCTCATGCGTCGGAGGAGCCGGAGAAGGAGGTGGAGTGCCCTGATCACTCGCCGGAGGAGGAGGAGGAGGGGGAGGAGGCCGAGTGCCGTGACTCATCGTCGTCGGAGGAAGAGGCGGAGGTGTCCAATTTGGAAGCTTGATGAACTCCTTCTGCCATAGACATGTACTCCTTAGAGCACGAACGAGCTGATTCTCCCCTTCACCTGTAGGGTGGTCAAGCTCGAGCTCCTCAAATCCCTCCATTACTTGATCCACCATCACAACAGCATAGCCATGTGGAATCGGAAGGCAGCGAAAAGTTTCGTTGGGTTGAAGAGGTGCAACAGAGCCGACAGCCGCCTTGAAAGTGAGGTTCCGACATTTCATCCTAACCTCGCAATGTTTAGCCTCCGTGATAGTATCCACGGGGTAGCTAGGAGCCGTGAAGTCATGCTGAGCGGGCTCCGTGCAAGTTGCTCGTCCGTCCAACGGCGCTTCCCTGTTTTAGAGTCCAAAGTTCCCCCAACCCCGAAGAACCAAGTCCTTGAACGGTCTGGCAAGTTCAATGTCTGTGGTTCGACCCCTTTAGCAATCAGGTCATTCTCAGCTTTGTCCCACAACGGTCGGGCTTTGAGGTAGCCACCTCACCCCATGTGATGGTGATACTGCTTCTTTGCGGCATTGTTCTTGTTTGTTTCTGACATTTTCTTACTCTTGTCCGATGTCTTGTAGGCCACAAATGCGGCCTAGTGATCTCTTATCTTCTCAAATCGGCCGATGAATTTTAGAGTCTTCCCTTTGTCGACAAACATTGATTTCAAATCATTCTTCCACCTCTTGAATAGATGTGCCATATTCTTAAGAGCACACGCCTTGACCAGTGACGTCAGTTGTGCTTCCCTGGCAATGGCTCCAGAAAAGGGTTGATCCTGCAATCTCTAGTGTTAGCTAGACGAATGCTTATAAACAACTAACCTTCTCCTGCAACGGCACCAGAAGAATGTTCATAGCACTCCCCGGCAATGAAACTGGAAGAATGTTGTTGATGGCCCACCAGCGCGTCGGCTCGCAGCAGTTTTCGAGGGTAGAGTATTCGACCCAATTTGTAGGTACGCCAGACAGGAGGTGAGAGTATACTCTCAAGTATTAGCACCTGAATTTTTTAGATTCAACCACACCTTAAAGATTAGTATCTACAAGCACAATAGTAACAGTGAAGTAGTAACAGCGAAGTAGCGGGTATCGGCAGTGTAACGAGCAATAACAGTGGCAAGGAACAGCAGTAGTGACAACAGTAGCAAGTAGCAACAGTAGCAAGCGACAGTAGTAGCAACAGTAGCAGCACCAGGAGAGCAAGACAAGTAACAGCATTAGCAACAGTAGTAGCAGCAGAGCAAGACAAGTAACGGCAGTGGCAACAGTAGCAGCAGAGCAAGACAAGTAACGGCAGTAGCAACAGTAGCAGCAGAGCAAGACAAGTAACGGCAGTGGTAACAGTAGGAGAAACTCGTAGGCATTGGATCGGTGATTTGTTTGGATGATATTCATCATGCAACAGTTATAACACGGAGAGATATGTGGCTAGCTCCCGTTCGTCAATGTGATGTAGGCATGCATTCCGTGTGTCGTCATACGTGCTTAGGGAAAAGAACTTGCATGACATCTATTGTCCATCCCTCCCGTGGCAGCGGGGTCCAAAAGGAAACTACGGGATATTAAGATTCTCCTTTTAATAAAGAACCGGACCAACACATTAGCACTTGGTGAACACATGAACTCCTCAAACTATGGTCATCACCGGGAGTGGTTCCGGTTATTGTCACTTCGGCGTTGCCGGATCATAACACATAGTAGGTAACTACAACTTGCAAGATCGGATCTAAAACACACATATATTGGTGACAACATAATAATTTCAGATCTGAAATCATGGCACTCGGGCCCTAGTGACAAGCATTAAGAATGGCAAAGTAGTAGCAACATCAAATCTCAGAACATAGTGGATACTAGGGATCAATCCCCGTCAAAACTAAATCCATTACATGATAGATCTCATCCTACTCATCACCGTCCAGCGAGCCTATGAATAGATTACTCACGAACGACGAAGAGATTCATGGAATTGGAGAGGGAAGAAGGTTGATGATGACGATGGCGACAATTTCCCCTCTCCGGAGCCCAAGGCGGACTCCAGATCTGCCCTCCAGATGAAGAACAGGTGGTGGCGGCGCCTCCGTATCGAAAACGCGACGAAAACTTCTCTTTTTATTTTTTCTGGGATGAAAGACAACTTATAGAGCTGGAGTTGGGGGCGGTAGAGGCCTGTGGGCCCCACAAGCCTGCCCACCGCCACCAGGGGGGTGCTGGCAGAGCACGAGCTTGTGGCCCACTCGCCCACCCCCTCAGGTGGATTCTGGCGCAGGTATTTTTGATATTTTCCAAAACTGCTCCCCGTAAATTTTCAGGACGTTTGGAGAACTTTGATTTCTGCACAAAAATAACACCAAGGCAATTCTGTTGAAAACAGCGTCAGTCCAGGTTAGTTCCATTCAAATCCTGCAAATTATAGTCCAAAACAAGGGCAAAAGAGTTTGGAAAAGTAGATACGTTGGAGACGTATCAACTCCCCCAAGCTTAAAACCTTGCTTGTCCTCAAGCAACTCAGTTGACAAACTGAGAGAGAAAGAAAAACTTTGACAAACTCTGTTTGATCTTGTTGTTGCAACTATGTCTAACTCATAACCATAATTTTAGCAAGATCACAAGTTAACCACATAAGCAAATGACACAAAGGTCTCACGGTAAACTAATATCAATGGCATAATCAGCTAACAATCAAATAATAATGAGTTTCAAATACCAACACTTCAATCAAACAAGCATAAAGCAATATGAATAGGTGGTATCTCGCTAGCTCTTTCTGAGACCGCAAAACATAAAGGCAGAGCACTTTCAAAGATCAAGGGCTGACTAAACATTGTAATTCATAGCAACGAAGATCCAGTCATAGTCATACTCAATATCAATCAAAAGCAAAGCATAAAAATGACAGAGGTGCTCTCTAATTGGTGCTTATATAAGAGGAGGATGACTCGACAGGAAAATAAATAAACAGGCCCTTCGCAGAGGGAAGCATTGATTTGCAGAGGTGCCGGAGCTCAAGCTTTGAAAACAGAGGTAATAATTTTGGGTGGCATGCTTTCATTGTCAATGCAATGACCAAGAGTTCTCAATATCTTCCATGCTACTCATGCTATAAGCGGTTCCCAAACAGAAAAGTAAAGTTTTAACTCCCCCAACCACCAATCAATCACACTCCACGGCTAGACGAATCCTCGGGTACCGTCCATACTAACATCAATCCAAGGGGGAGTCTTGTTTTACAGTTATGTTTTCGATTTAAGCATGGAACTAGGCATCCCAAGTACCAACCCCTTTCTCGTGAATGACTGTGAATAAACACATGTCGAGGATAACACTCCTAGCATGGAAGATACCAATAGCCCTCTGTCACCACATGAGCGGTTCGGGCATGCAAAACAGATTTTATTCTTGAAGGTTTAGAGAATGGCACTTGTAAATTTACTTGGAACGGCAGGTAGATACCGCAAATAGGTAGGTATGGTGGACTCTCATGGAAAACTTTTGGGTTTATGGAGGTGGATGCACAAGCAACATTCCCGCTTAGTACAAGTGAAGGCTAGCAAAAGACTGGGAAGCGACCAACTAGAGAGCGACAACAGTCATCAAGATGCAATGAGTTTGACTAACATTGAATGCAAGCATGAACAGGATATAAATCACTATGAACACGAACATCATAGAGGCTATGTTGATTTTGTTTCAACTACATGCATGAACATGCGCCAAGTCAAGCCACTTAAACATTCAAAGGAGAATACCATCCTATCATACTACATCATAGTCATCTCAAAATCTATGTTGGCATTCAAGACAAACCATTATAAGCTCTCAGCTAAATAAGCATGGCATCAGAAACTATGATCTCTAAGTTGTCATTGCAAACATGGTTCTCTCACAACAAAGCTAAATCTGGGTTGACAAGCTAGTCATATTTACAAAAACAAAATAGATAGAGTTCATACCAGCTTTTCAGTCTCAGTCACATCATCATATATCATCATTGTTGCCTTTCATTTGCACGATCGAACGATGAAAACGATAATAAGCGCATTGGACTAAGCTGAATCTACAGGCAAACACAAAGGAGAAGACAAAGTAATATGGCTCTTTGAAAGCTAAACAGGTAAGCATGTAAGAACCATCAAGCATTGTAACCAATATCTTCTACCTTGACACAAAGAAAAAGAAAACTATTTACACGGGAAAGCTCCCAACAAGCAAAAGAAGAAAGAAAAATCTTTTTGGGCTTTCACAAAAGGACACAAAACAAGAAAACAAGAAAACGAAAAGAAACTAGCATGGATAATACAGTGGCAAAGTGTAAACGCCGGCTAACAAAGTGAAAGCATAAGCATGAATATAAAGTCGGTGAGAACACGTACTCCCCCAAGATTAGGATTTTGGCCTAGCTTGGTCTACTCCCATGGTGGGAAATAACTAGCTCCAGGATACTCAGGAGCAGACTATGGATGCCACTGTTGTGTGAGCTCCTCTGGCTCCCACTAATAAACTGGCGTCTGGTACTCGACTGGCGGCTCGGGCGCGGGCGCCTGTGGTTAGGCTAAGCCCCAATATGCGTAGATGTGCACGGGCATAATAGTGTACCTTCCTACATGAAGATCAAACAAAGAAGGAGCAGGCAAAGTAATAGTCTCTCGAGTACCCTGACTAAACACCAGGTTATAAATCATCCGTCCACTAGCATCTCTATCCAGAAAATCATGGCGAAACATGCTGTCATAATCCAGATATCTCTCAAGGAGAAGCATCTCTCCTTCCTCTCCCAGTCTAATGGGTATCTCAAAGTGTCTGGCAAGACGGGTAGCATAGATACCTCCATAGACAACACCTTTAGAACGGTTCAGGTTCAACAGTTGAGCTACTATAGCGCCCAAGCTATAAGTCTTATCATTATAAAGGCCTTCGCGCAAAACCACAAGGTCTGGAGAACTGAGTGATCTAGCCTCCCCACGACCAATCAAACATTTTCCCACAAATAGTGAGAAGTACCGAAGCACAGGAAAATGTATGCTAGCAATTCTAGCGTGAGACACTCCTCTCTCCTCTCCAATAGCAATAGAACCAATGAAATCCTCCAAGTCCTGTGGACGAGGGTCACGGATATCCCCAACATAAGGTAATTTGCATACATTGCAAAAATCCTGCAGCGTCATGCACTGGGGGACATCGTATATCATGAACTCAACCATGGGAGGATTCTTCCTTGGATAAAAGTTGAAGCTTTGAACGAAAATATTGGTGAGGAGGAGATATTTTGGGCACTTATCTTCAATGAACGAAGTAAGACCTGCGTTCTCCACCAAGTAATAAAAGTCTTCATAAAGTCCGGTGGCGCGCAAAAATTCATCACTTGGCCACTCGCACGCTCGAACTGCTGTGACTCGAGGGACTACGTACTTGGGGTGGTTCTTCTCATCCTCCTTGTGGTTACGGCTTGAAAAGCCTCTCAAGAACCTCCTCATCTTTTCCTTTTTCTAGCTCTGAAAAATTCTGAAATTTTTAGAGACTTTGAAAGAAAAGTGAACAAGGATCAACCCAACTTGTAGCAAATACTCGTACTAGTGCCTAGAGACCGTATCACGCGCTAAAACTACTTGGGACCAGCTAAAATCAACCTTTTAAGCTCAAGAACAGGGTCACCAAGGTAGCAAGAATTCGCGACGGATAAAGCACTAGAGAAAAAACTAATTGGACCAATGGAGGAGTCACTTACCAAGGAGTAATTTCCCCAAAACAGTTCGGAGAATGGTTCTTTGAGCAAGGAGATCGAAAATCACAGCCAAATGAGCAAGAACACGGGTTTGAGCTGCGAAACAATTTTTTCTGGAGGTGGAAGAATAGGCTGAGAGGTGGAATGAGTGGAGGGGGTGCCTGTGGGCCCCACAAGCTTGCACCCCGACACCAGGGGGTAGGTGGCGGTGGGTGGCCCACTGGTCAGGCCCCCTGACCAGCTCTCAGGCTCAGAAATTTTCAAAAATTCCAGAAAACATCATACTAAATTTTCAGGACCATCGGAAAACTTTTATTTTCGAGGTATTTTTCTCCAGGACGCTAAAACAGAAAACAGGAAAAGCTAAACTAATTCTATCATTTTTCTTCTAAGCAAAAGAAAATGAAGACTCAAAACAGAGGTATGTGACTCTTTGATTCATCCGTTTCATGGTCATCGAAAGAAATCCGTCAATGGGATTGATCAAGTCCTTATGACAAAACCTTCTCGAATCGCAAGAGAGAACGGAGAATTTTCGAATAGCCACTAAGTCACCTCAATGGGGATATGAATCTCCCCAACAAGCAAATCATACTTCATCTTGACACGAGGAATAGGGCATTCCAAGCTCCCAATGAGAATCGATGAAGTCTTTTTGATAGCATTGATGCAATGTATTGGATATCGTTTCTTCGGAAAGTGCACTGTGTGCTCATTACCGTTGACGTGGAAAGTGACATTGCCTTTGTTGCAATCTATAACAGCCCCTGCAGTGTTTAAAAAGGGTCTTCCGAGGATGATAGCCATGGCATCGTCCTCAGGAATATCGAAGATAACAAAGTATGTTAAGATAGTGGTATTAGCAACCACAACAGGCACATCCTCGCAAACGCCGATAGGGAAAGCAGTTGATTTGTCGGCCATTTGCAGAGAAATTTCAGTGAGTGTCAACTTATCCAACTCAATTCTACGATAAAGAGAAAGTGGCATAACACTAACACCGGCTCCAAGGTCACATAAGGCAGTTCTTACGTAGTTTCCTTTAATGGAGCAAGGTATAGTGGGGACTCCGGGATCACCAAAATTCTTAGGAGTTCCACCTTTGAAAGTGTAATTGGCAAGCATGGTGGAGATCTCAGATCTGGTATCTTCCTTTTATTAGTCACGATATCTTTCATCTACTTGGCATACGGAGACATCTTGAGCATATCAGTTAACCGCATCTGCAGAAAGACGGGTCTTATCATCTCAACGAAGCGCTCAAAATCCTCATCATCCTTTTTCTTGGATGGCTTAGGAGGAAAGGGCATAGGTCTCTAACCCATGGCTCTCTTTCTTTACCATGCTTCCTAGCAGTGAAGTCATTCTTGTCGTATCTCTTAGGTTGTGGATTATCAGGATTAATCGTAGGTTCAAACTCCACATCCTCATCATGGATAGGTTGAGCATTATTATGAACATCACTGTCCACATTGTCACCAGGTTCATGTTCATCACCTGATTGTGTTTCTGCATCAGACGCAGAAATATCATTAGGTTTTTCAGGTGTGATAGTATTTGGTGAACTGGCGTACAGGTTTCTATCATCCTTCTTCTTCTTAGGATGACTAGGTGAATGAGCATTGATTCCTTGAGAATCTTGATCAATTCTCTTAGGATGACCTTCAGGATACAAAGGTTCTTGAGTCATTTTGCCTCCTCTAGTAATGACTCTCACAGAGTTGTCATTTAATTCATTGAGAAGGTCATTCTGAGCTTTAAGTACTTGTTCTACCTGAGTAGTAATCATAGAGGCATGTTTACTGAGAAGCTTGAGAGCATTGACATTTCTGTCTACACAAGCACTTAGATGGCTAAGCATACGAGCACTTTGTTCCAAATGTCTGCTAACATAATCATTGAAACTCTGTTGTTTGGCAACAAAGTTGTCAAATTCATCAAAGCATAGGCTAGCAGGTTTATCAAAAGGAATATCACTCTCGTCAAACCTACCCAGAGAATTCACTTCTACTACCTGTATCGGGTTATCGAGACTGTGGATCTCTTCGATAGGTGGTAGATTTTTGACATCTTCAGCTCTAATGCCTTTCTCTTGCATAGATTTCTTGGCTTCTTGCATATCTTTGGGATTGAGGTACAGAATACCTCTTTTCTTAGGAGTTGGCTTAGGAGGTGGTTCGGGAATAGTCCAAGCATTATCGTTGATCAAGATGTGATTCAGTAGAGTCTCAGCTTGTTCTACAGTTCGTTCCCTAAAAACACAACAGACACAACTATCTAGGTAGTATCTAGAGGCATCGGTAAGTCCGTTATAGAGGATATCAAGTATCTCGTTCTTCTTAAGAGGGTGATCAGGCAAAGCATTCTGTAGCTGGACGAGCCTCCCCCAAGCTTGTGGAAGACTCTGTTCTTGGAGTTGAACAAAGTTGTATATTTCCTACAAGGCAGCTTGCTTCTTATGGGCAGGGAAATACTTTCTCACAGAAGTAATAGACCATCTCCTGGGGACTATGCACACATCCAGGAGCAAGAGAGGTGAACCAGGCTTTAGCGTCATCCTTTAGAGAGAAAGGAAACAACTTAAGGATATAGTAGTGGCGGATCTTCTCCTCATTAGTGAAAAGGTTGGCTATTTCGGATAGTTTGGCAAGATGGGCTATGACCGTCTCAGACTCATAACCGTGAAAAGGATCATATTTGACTAGAGAGATTATCTCAGGGTTGACAGAGAATTCATAATCCTTATCGGTGACAAAGATAGGCGAAGTGGCAAACTTCGGGTCATTTCTCATCCTAACTTCCCAAGATTTTTCCTTCCACTTGAGAATTAATTTCTCAGCGTCATAGGCATCCTTACACGCAAGAAAATCCTCAACTATCTCTCCCTCCATAACATAACCCTCAGGTATAACAGGCAATTCATATCTACGAGAGCTAGGTCTAACAGGAGCAAAAGCAGGTTCTATCTCAATAGCATCGGCAGTATCAGAAGCATCACGAGCATTGGCAGTAACTCTAGCAATATGAGCATCAAGGAACGCTCCCAATGGAACATCAGGCAAAGGAGTATCTCTAGCAGTATCAAGCGTAACATCATCAGGCATAATAGCATCTCTAGCATCATCAGGCAAAGCAGTATCAAGCATAGCATCTCTAGCAGTATCAAGCATAGTACCAAGCATAGCATCATCACGCATAGTATCAAGCATAGCATCTCTAGCAGTATCAGCCATAGTATCAAGCATAGCATCTCTAGCAGTAGTGTCACAAGCATCATCAAGAACAGGCGACGTATCAAGATTTCTAGCAGGAGGTGATGTCGCAAACTTACTCATAACTGAAGGTAAATCAAGTGCAGAGCTAGATGGCAATTCCTTACCTCCCCTCGTAGTTGAGGGCAAGACTTTGGTCTTCGGATCCTTAAGATTCTTTATAGTGATCAGCATATATAAATCCCAAGTAACTCAGAGAATATAGCAATACCTCCCCGGCAACGGCGCCAGAAAAGTGCTGACGTCAGTTGTGCTTCCCTGGCAATGGCTCCAGAAAAGGGCTGATCCTGCAATCTCTAGTGTTAGCTAGACGAATGCTTATAAACAACTAACCTTCTCCTGCAACGGCACCAGAAGAATGATGATAACAGTCCCCAGCAATGAAACTGGAAGAATGTTGTTGATGGCCCACCAGCGCGTGGGTTCGCAGCAGTTTTCGAGGGTAGAGTATTCGACCCAATTTGTAGGTACGCCAGACAGGAGGTGAGAGTATACTCTCAAGTATTAGCAGCTGAATTTGTCAGATTCAACCACACCTGAAAGATTAGTATCTGCAAGCACAATAGTAACACTGAAGTAGTAACAACGAAGTAGCGGGTATCGGCAGTGTAACAAGCAATAACAGTGGCAAGGAACAGCAGTAGTGACAACAGTAGCAAGTAGCATTCCGTGTGTCGTCATACGTGCTTAGGGAAAAGATATGTGGATAGCTCCCGTTCGTCAATGTGATGTAGGCATGCATTCCGTGTGTCGTCATACGTGCTTAGGGAAAAGAACTTGCATGACATCTATTGTCCATCCCTCCCGTGGCAGCGGGGTCCAAAAGGAAACTACGGGATATTAAGGTTCTCCTTTTAATAAAGAACCAGACCAACGCATTAGCACTTGGTGAACACATGAACTCCTCAAACTATGGTCATCACCGGGAGTGGTTCCGGTTATTGTCACTCCGAGGTTGCCGGATCATAACACATAGTAGGTAACTACAACTTGCAAGATCGGATCTAAAACACACATATATTGGGACAACATAATAATTTCAAATCTGAAATCATGGCACTCGGGCCCTAGTGACAAGCATTAAGCATGGCAAAGTAGTAGCAACATCAAATCTCAGAACATAGTGGATACTAGGGATCAATTCCCGTCAAAACTAACTCGATTACATGATAGATCTCATCCTACTCATCACTGTCCAGCGAGCCTACGAATAGATTACTCACGAACGACGAAGAGCTTCATGGAATTGGAGAGGGGAGAAGGTTGACGATGACGATGGCGACGATTTCTCTCTCCGGAGCCCAAGACGGACTCCAGATCTACCCTCCAGATGAAGAAAAGGTGGTGGCGGCGCCTCCGTATCGAAAATGTGACGAAAAATTCTCTTTTTATTTTTTCTGGGACGAAAGACAACTTATAGAGCTGGAGTAAGGGGCGGCAGAGGCCTGTGGGCCCCACAAGCCTACCCACCGCCACCACGAGGGTGGTGGCGGAGCAGGGGCTTGTGGCCCACTGGCCCACCCCCTCAGCTGGATTCTGGCGCAGGTATTTTTGACATTTTCCAAAACTGCTCCCCGTAAATTTTCAGGACGTTTGGAGAACTTTGATTTCTGCACAAAAATAACACCAAGCCAATTCTGCTGAAAACAGCGTCAGTCCAGGTTAGTTCCATTCAAATCATGCAAATTATAGTCCAAAACAAGGGCAAAAGAGTTTGGAAAAGTGGATACGTTGGAGACGTATCGACCAGTGGCTCTATAATTGGCTTATTCGGATCCTCCTTTGGCGGTAGGGTGAAATTTGCCTTCAGCGCAGTCCAAAGATCATATTTCTGTCTATCGGTGACATAATCACATTCAGGGACGTCGTCACCCTTAGGCTTATTCCATTGTTTGGTGCTGATCGGGATGTTGTCCCTAACAATAGCTCTGCACTGAGTAGAAAATGTGTCCTTGGTCTGAATGGGTATAATTGGTAGGCCATCGTCCACAAGTGTTGTGATCGTGAACTTTTCATCCATGCGCAACCTTCTCTTCGGGCCTCGTCTCTTTACCGAAGTTTGGCTCGATACGGAGGGCTATAAAAGAAGAAAGAAGAGTTAATATATGTACATACCTTCGGCCTTAATTAATATATATACCTTGCCGGCTTTGCAACAGCTCCCTCCTCCATTCGGTCACCAGAGCCGTCATCATGGTCTCCTTCTTCCTCCGGCATTCGGTCACGAGAGCCATCATGATCATGTCTGTCCTCCTCCATTGTTCGATCACCCGAGTCGTCATCCTCTCCTTCTAGACCATCGGTGTCATTGAGATACGAAAAGAAATCACCTCCGTCGAGGATTATCTCCCCCAACAACTGGTCTTGTTCGAAGTCTCTTTGTTCCATAGTATCTACATGATGGGGTTATAGTCCTAGGGTAGGGTCATAGGCCTGCCCTGTGGGGCCTACCCAAGGACTACCCTTCATAAAGGACAAGGCCCTTAATCAGTTCCGACTGAATTAAGGACTTCCCATAATCCAGTCGGTGACGATCCCACCATCATCCAGTCGGAGATGAGCATTCGGAGCGTATCATACTTACCGACTAGATTCCACTCTGTACATCGTAATCCCCCTGGAGGGAAACGGTCATACGTTTCCATATACCTTTATTAGCATTTAAGAAATACGTTAACTGTAACGTATGCAGTTATTCACCACTACTCCACCCCTGTGCACCGAACTGTTGTGAAGGATAGCGCACTCTATATAAGCCGCCCTTCTCCACTGGTGCAGGGGTTAGCAATTCATTGTAATCCATATTCCACTCGACAACAAGCTCCCAAGAGCACTGAGACGTAGGGCTTTTACCTCCACCGTAGAGGGGCCTGAACTCATACAACCTCGCCGCAGCTAAGGCTATGCCCATCCTTTCATACCCTACACGTCTACTGTCAGGCTTATACCCACGACAGTTGGCGCCCACCTTGGGGCAGGCATCTAAGCGACTTTCTGCGAGTTTGCAACTACACCTTTTCATCATGTCATCCGGTGGAGATCTGAGCATAGGTCACGAGATCCTATTCGGCGCTCTCTCCTTCATCATCGACGATTCGGCATGGCTTCGGGATGCCCCTCTCGACGTCGAGGCGCTCCCCAGTCGCGGGGCTACGCACTTCCGTGCCAGCGCCCGCGGTATTCTTCTTCTCCAGCAATCGGCTCCGGTCTCGACCTACGCCGCCATCGCGCGCCGCAACAAGCGGTCCCGCCATCCGTGGCTCCAGCGTTGGGTGCAACATGACCAGGCACGCCAGAACGCGTCCTCACAAGTGGCGGTCCTAGAGTCGGTTGTGGTTGCACCGCCGTCCCAGCGCTCGGACTCAGTTCCGACTGAGTTTCCTTCCGAGTACTTGGGTCGCGGGCCTGCAGCTGAAGTGCACATGACCAACTCCCATGAAAGTCCCCGCCAAACTGGCCTGAACGAGCACAAGGTCGGCGCAACATCCGGCGCTCGCCGTCAGCCCCGCCGTTCTGCCAGTCGGCACACTCGGCGGAGCAACGTGGAGGTGTTCCGCACACCCGTCCTCAACCTGGCTCCGCCGCCAGGATAGCCGATTCTCTCCAGCCGACTGATTCAGAGGCTGGCAGAGGGATCGAGCAAATCTGTGCCCTGCTGCACATGGCGCAGCAGCAAAATTCAGCGGTCTCCCAGTCGCACAACAGGATTCACAATAGTTTTGTTCACGCGAACACGCATCGGTCCGTTCACAGCCTCGGTTCTCATCAGCGACACAGGGGAGGCAGCCGTTCCATGAATTTCGAAGATCGTCGCCGCTCACGCACCCCTCCGCGGGGTGGGCCCTACGGGCCCCGACATCATGATGATCGGCGTTCAGTCAGTGACACTTATGATCCAAGGCCCGACGCGAGAGGGCATATCGCCCAGAGGAGGATCGACAGGGGCCGAGCCCATCGCGATGGTCACGATATGGACCGTCCGAGTGGAAGCAAGACCATCGTCTCTGGTCCCGAGTGTTTCAGTCGAGCCATCCGTTCGGCTGACATCCCTCCCAACTTCCGATTGGCGACGGGGATCAGCAACTTTACAGGAGAATCCAAACCAGAAACGTGGCTGGATGACTACCGAGTGGCAGTCCAGATCGGAGGAGGGGACGACCACGTCGGCATGAAACACCTCCCTCTGATGCTCGACGGCTCGGCACGAGCATGGCTGAACCAGTTGGTTCCCTCAAGCATCTACAGTTGGGCAGATCTGGCCCGAGTCTTCATCAGGACCTTCGAAGGGACGTGCAAACGCCCTGCTGGCCTCGTGGAGCTCCAGCACTGTGTCCAGAAGCAGAATGAGCCCGTGCGCAATTTCATTCAGCGTTGGACGACCCTCTACCACACGGTGGAGAACGTCACAGAGCACCAAGCAGTCTGCGCCTTCAAGGCAGGCGTGCGGTATAGAGATTTGTACCTGAAGTTCGGTCGAACAAACGACATCTCCATGAGTAAGATGATGGAGATAGCGGCACGCTATGCAAATGGCGAAGAAGAGGACCGCATTCGTAGCGGCAAGCACAAAGCAGTCGCCGATGGAGATGGGAACGGCACTCGGAAGCAGAAGCAGAAAGCTCCGTCCACTCCGCAGGCAGAGGCCGCAGCCGTTACCAATGCCATGTTCAAGGGCAAAGGGAAGGCTCAGTTCACCCCCAAAAAGAAGCAGTTCGGAAACCCCATCCTGGACCAGCCATGTCCAATTCACACGAAGATGGATGAAGAGGGCAACGCTATATATCCGAAGCATACCACTCGGCAATGTCGCCTCCTGATCCAGGGGTTTGGCGAAGGACAGTTGAGTGAAAAGGATAATGAACACGATGAGGAGGACAAGGAGGATCCGTTCCCCCAAGTCCATGCAACACTGATGATTTTTGCTGACGTTGAGAGCAAGAGTCGACTGAAGCTGGTGAACAGGGAGGTGAACATGGCTACGCCGACCAACCCCACGTTCCTCAAATGTTCTCAGACTGCGATCACCTTTGACCAGTCGGATCATCCAGCACACGTACCCACCCCAGGGCGGCAGGCTCTGGTCGTCGACCCGGTGGTGGAAGGAGTCCGACTACGTAAAGTCCTCATGGACGGCGGCAGTGGCTTGAACATCATGTACGCTGACACTCTCAAGGGGATGGGCATTCCGATGGCCAAACTTAGCGAGAGCGTCATGCAGTTCCATCGAGTCGTCCCTGGACGAAAGGCCAAGTCACTCGGCTAGATCCGTTGGACGTCGTCTTCGGCTCCGACAAGAACTTCCGCAAGGAAAAGCTGACGTTCGAGGTGGTGGACTTCCAGAGTGCGTACCATGCAATTCTGGGCTGCCCGGCGTATGCGCGTTTCATGGCCCGTCCATGTTACGTGTACCTGAAGCTGAAGATGCCAGGCCCAAAAGGTGTGATCACTATCACAGGCAATCGGCAGCGGGCCAAGGAGTATCTGCAGCAGGGATCGAGGATTGCCGATCAGCAGATGGCTGTCCTCGAGCTTGACGAGTACAAGAAAACAGTCGACCCCGCTAACTTGATGCGTTCGAAGAAGCCAGCTTCGGAGTCCGCATTCCAGTCGGCGGGAGAGACGAAGAAGGTTAGCATCCACCCGACGGACGACACCGCTGCCCCCACGAACATCTCCACCACCCTCGATCCTAAATAGGAAGCCGAGCTCACCCAATTCCTCTGTGAGAACTGGGACATCTTCGGATGGAAGCCCGCTGACATGCCAGGTGTACCCAGGGAGTTGGCTGAGCACCGACTGCATGTGGATCCCGCCGCTCGGCCTGTCCGAGAACGCCTGCGTCGGTCCGCCGCGCATAAGAGGAAGGCAATCGGAGAGGAGGTGGCTAAACTTTTGGCAGCCAACTTCATTCGCGAGGTACACCACTCCGAGTGGCTCGCCAATGTTGTCATGGTGCCCAAGAAAGACAAGTCACTCCAAATGTGCATAGACTTCAAGCATCTCAATAAGGTCTGCCCGAAAGACCATTTTCCGCTCCCCCGCATGGATCAAATTGTCGATTCGACTGTGGGCTGCGAGCGGTTGTCATTCCTTGATGCCTACTCGGGCTATCATCAGATCCGTCTGTATGGCCCCGATGAATTAAAAACAGCCTTCATCACCCCATTCGGGTGCTTCTGCTACATCACTATGCCATTTGGTTTGAAGAATGCAGGAGCAACCTTTATGCGCATGATCCAAAAATGCCTCCTCGACCAGATTGGTCGGAATGTGGAGGCGTATATGGATGATAGCGTAGTCAAGTCACGCAAAGGTTCCGACCTGCTGACTGACTTGGCAGAAACATTCGCCAACCTTCGTAGGTACGATATCAAGCTCAACCCAGCCATGTGTTCATTCGGCGTTCCCAGCGGAAAGTTACTCGGTTTCTTCGTTTCTGAACGAGGGATCGACGTCAACCCCGAAAAGATCGGGACCATCGTCCGAATGGAGCGGCCGGTCAGAATACACGATGTTCAAAGACTCACGGGTTGCCTAGCGGCTTTGAGCAGGTTTATCAGCCGACTCGGCGAGAAGGCACTTCCTCTGTACCGACTCATGAAGAAATCAGATACTTTCGAGTGGACAGACGAGGCCCAAATCACATTCGACGACCTCAAAGTCCTACTTTCCACCCGGTCGGTTCTTACTGCTCCGCTCAGTAAAGAACCCCTTCTTCTGTACATCGCGGCTACAAATCAAGTCGTCAGCACTGTTCTCACAGTCGAACGGAAAGAAGAAGGCAAAGCATACAAGGTTCAGCGGCCAGTGTATTATGTCTCCGAAGTCCTGACTCCTTCCAAGCAGAGGTATCCCCATTATCAAAAAATTATCTATGGGATTTACATGACTGCGAAGAAGGTGGCTCATTATTTTCAAGACCACTCGGTGTCCGTCGTTTCTGATGCTCCGTTTTCGGAAATCCTACACAATCGGGACGCATCGGGCCGAGTGGCGAAGTGGGCAATGGAGATGTTATACCGCGACATCAGGTTCGAGGCCAAGAAAGCTATAAAGTCTCAAGCTCTGGCTGACTTCATAGCAGAATGGGTAGAACAACAGCAACCGACCCACATCTACTCGGCTCATTGGACAATGTTCTTCGATGGGTCCAAGATGTTGAATGGCTCCGGCGCTGGCGTTGTGATCATATCGCCAAAGGGTGACAACTCAAGTATGTTTTGCAGATACACTTTGATTCCTCCAACAATGAGGCAGAGTATGAAGCTCTCCTTTATGGACTGCGCATGGCCATCGCACTTGGCGTCCGTCGCCTGATGGTCTATGGCGATTCGGATTTGGTGGTTAATCAAGTGGTGAAGGAGTGGGACGTCAGGAACCCTACCATGACCACATACCGCAATGCAGTGAGGAAGCTCGAGAAAAAGTTTGAAGGTCTGGAACTCCACCATGTTCCGCGACTGAAAAACCAAGCAGCTGATGAGTTGGCAAAACTCGGATCTACTCGGAGACCAGACCCGAGTGACGTCTGCCTCGAGCACCTCCACCTTCCCTCAGTTAAAGAAGATCCTTTCACAGAGGAACCAGTAAAACCAAAGAGCTCGACAGATCCGACTGAAGTCGAAGTCCCTGCTGTGGTTGATTTGATCATGGAGGTTCTTGCTATCATCCCCGATTGGACTGTGCCGTTTATTGCATACATCCTGAGGCAAGAATTACCAGAAGACAAAGTCCAAGCAAGACAGATCGTCTGCAGGTCAAAGTCGTTCACTGTCATTGATGGCCAGTTGTACAAAGAAAGCGTTTCAGGCATCCTTCAACGATGCATCTCTCCTGAGGAGGGACAGTTAATCCTGGAAGAAATTCACTCGGGAACCTGCGGTCATCACGCCTCCTCAAGGGCAATCGTCGCCAAAGCATTCAGAGCTAGCTTCTTTTGGCTGCAGGCGAATGAAATGGCGAAAGATATGGTCGACCGATGTGAAGGCTGTCAGTTCCACTCTAACAAGTCCCACAAACCAACATCTGCGTTGAAGACAATCCCTCTTGTTTGGCCGTTTGCAGTATGGGGATTAGATACAGTCGGTCCATTCAGGACAGGCCAAGGGGGATTCACACATTTGTTGGTGGCAGTCGACAAGTTCACAAAGTCGATTGAATCCAAGCCCATCAAAAAGCTCGACGCCCTTACGGCCATCAAGTTTGTCAGGGACATCATCTCCAGATTCGGGGTACCCCACAGCATAATCACTGACAATGGAACAAACTTTGACTCGGACAGATTCAAAGGTTTCTGTACAGACCAAGGTATCCGAGTGGATTTTGCATCTGTGGCGCATCCCCAAACAAACGGGCAAGCAGAGCGGGCGAATGGACTTATTCTACAAGGTTTGAAGCCTCGACTCCTGTGAGAAGTGGGGCATGCCGCCGGCGCATGGGTCACCGAGCTGCCTTCGGTGCTTTGGGGTCTCCGCACAACCCCCAATAGATCTACAGGGCGATCCCCGTTCTTCCTCGTTTACGGAGCAGAGGCAGTCCTTCCGAGTGACTTGCTTCACAACGCTCCACGAGTTGAACTCTTCTCCGAAGCTGAAGCAGAGCAAGCAAGGCAAGACGGAGTGGATCTTCTAGAGGAGGAGCGCGAGATGGCACTGACTCGCTCAACCATTTATCAACAAGACCTGCGGCGTTTTCACGCGCGACACGTCAGGAGTCGTACATTCCAAGCACGCGACCTGGTGCTCCGAGTGCATCAGCAGAGACCTCACAAGTTGGCTCCCGCCTGGGAAGGACCCTTCATCATCTCCAAGGTGCTGAACAACGGAGCATATAGACTCTACAACCTCGACAGGGAAGCGGACGAGCCGCGAGCATGGAATGGAGATCTCCTGAAGCGCTTCTACACGAGACCGTCGACTGAAGCAATGTAAAGAACAAGTATCGTTGAAGTAATACAAAGCCGATTGAGTTTTTGCAGATTCAAAATTCTTCCGCGGTCGCAGACTCCGGTCTTAAAAAAAACTTTCTCCGAGTGTGCACTAAACGTCGCACTCGGGGACTTAGCTGCGATCACGAATCGCCTAAGTACAAACTTTCTCCGAGTGTGCACTAAACGTCGCACTCGGGGACTTAGCTGCGATCACGAATCGCCTAAGTACAAACTTTCTCCGAGTGTGCACTAAACGTCGCACTCGGGGACTTAGCTGCGATCACGAATCGCCTAAGTACAAACTTTCTCCGAGTGTGCACTAAACGTCGCACTCGGGGACTTAGCTGCAATCAAGAATCGCCTAAGTAGAAACTTTCTCCAAGTGTGCACTAAACGTCGCACTCGGGGACTTAGTTGCGATCAAGAATCGCCTAAGTACAAACTTTCTCTGAATGTGCACTAAACGTCGCACTCGGGGACTTAGCTGCGATCAAGAATCGCCTAAGTACTAACTTTCTCCGAGTGTGCACTAAAGGTCGCACTCGGAGACTTAGCTACGATCAAGAATTGCCTAAGTACAAAATTTCTCCGAGTGTGCACTAAACGTCGCACTCGGGACTTAGACGCGATCCAGAATCGCCTAAGTACTAACTTTCTCCGAGTGTGCACTAAACCTCGCACTCGGGGACTTAGACGCGATCCAGAATCGCCTAAGTACTAACTTTCTCCGAATGTGCACTAAACGTCGCACTCGGGGACTTGTCTGCGATCAAGAATCGCCTAAATAGAAAGCTTCCTTCGAGTGTATCCTACAGATCCACTCGGAGACCCAGCAGACCCTCATTGAAGCTCATGTAGATGTCAAGACAACTGACAATTACATGAGTAGCAGAACCTCATTGAGGCTCATGTAGATGTCAAGACAACTGACAATTACATGAGTAACAACTCGCTCCGAGTACAACCTTACAGTCGCACTCGAAGACTTAGCCGCGATCACGAATCGCCTAACTACACAATTGCCTTCAAGTGTATCCTACAGATCCACTCGGAGACCCAGCAGACCCTCAGTGAGGCTCATGCAGATGTCAAGACAACTGACAATTACATGCTCCGCATGTTTGCCATTGGCTTCACCAAGAAACGCCAAACAAAACCCACGAGCCAAAGCCGTGTCAACAACTCTTTGGCAAAGGAAGAGCAAAAGATTCGATTCAAATTCAAAGTTCGTCTAAAGATAGTTGGTTCGGTGTAGATCAAGCTTATCCACACCGAACCACGAATGTGACGGCCAACAGCAGTGGCCAAAGTTTCATACAGCTAACACTCGGCATACCGAGGTAAAAGTTTTCTCAAGAGTCATCAGGACTGGCACTGGGACTGGCAGGCTCCACAAAAGTGTCGAGGTCGATCCCGTCTGCGATGCGAGTGGCGCTCTCAACGAAGGTCTCCATGAAATCTTCGAATCGAAGCTTCTTCGTGTTTGCGACCTGCAACGCCTTCAGTTTCTCTTCACGAGCCTCCTTGCAGTGCACTCGGACCAGCGACAGCGCCACGTCCGCACCACAGCGAGCCGCAGACTTCTTCCACGCCTGCACTCGGTTCGGGACCTCCTCCAGCCGAGTCATCAACCCTTCCATCTCTTGTTGAGACTCATCTTCGGGCCACAGCTCCTTGTCGATTCGGCCGACGACCTCTCTCAGTCGAGCGATGAAAGGTCCCACTTTACCCAGGCGAATGTGCGCTCGGAGCATGTCTCGATTGGCGTCGTCGCCGAGTGGAATGTTCGGAATAACCGACCGCTCAACGTCAGCTGCTTCAGCCTCAGCGTCCATACAAAAATCTGCAAAGACAAGACGAACAGCAAGTAAGCGCAGAATGAACTACACAGTCAACAAACACTCGGAAAAACAGAACTTACCACCGAGAAGCGCAATCATCTGCCTTGCCCAGTCACTGACGTACTTCTCCTGTGCTATGCACTGCCTGTTCATCACCTGCATCTGTCCCATCAGCTCAGTTCTTTGTTTCCCCATTTTCTCCACTTCGGCGACCAATGCCTTGTTTGCCTCACGGGACTCCTCCAAGGACTTCTCTCGTTCAGCCAGAACACCCTTCATACTAGCCAACGCAAGCATTGCTGCATCCAGTTCCGCAGCAAACTGAATCTTCTCAGCTCTCAGAGTTTCGTACGCTGATCCCATCTCGCAAGTCTTCTGCAAGTTAGCGCGAAGAGACGATTAGACAAATGCAACAAAGACAACAATACAAACTCGAAGCTCTTCAGACCCCTGCCGACGCAAGCAGTCGACAGCGGTCTCGGGGACTACACCTAGTGGGTTCACTAAGAGTGACCCCACTGGCATGACGCTTAAACAGGTCAGCCCTATTGAGATACATAACAAAAAACAAGCCTATGAGGCTACTACTACCCGACCTGAGTAAAATTACTCTCGGGGACTAATCCAGTAGGTGCATTCGGAATGCCCCCACCGGTAACATTCGAACAGATTAGTTTTGATCTGCTCAAGTTAAAAGAAAATATATATAAAGACAACTGCCGGTGCAAGCACTCGACAGAAGTCTTGGGGACTACACCCATTGGGTTCACTAAGAGTGAACCCACCGCAAACTAATCATTCTGTATCCGAGTATCTGGCTTAAACACCAAGTGGGTTACAAGGGGAAAGCAAATACTTACTAGCCCACTTACTCGGATATCGTCCCGGAGTTCCAAGCTTCGCTTGTACACAGACGCGATGGAGTCGTACGCTCTCTTGGCATCACCCGCCATCAACTCTGCCTGCACCATGGCCTCCTTGGCAGCTCCCACCTGATCTTCCCGGAGGCGCCGGGCGTCGTACTGGACAGTCGACGGACCTAGCACCATAAGAGATTCCTTGGGCATCCCAAGTCCTGCTCCAGTCGGTTCAGCAGCGATAAGCATCGTTTCAGTCGATGACATCGTCTCGGTTGGCAGCGCGTCCATGGCGGGGGTAGTAACAGATGGAACAGCCTCAAGGACAGGCGCCGCAGCTTGCTCGGACCTCTTCTGGTCGTCGTCCTCCACATGGATCACCTCTGAAGGAAGCCCAACCAAAGAACGTGAGACCATAGAAAAAAGGGCAAAACCAGAGACGGAATTCGCGAAACAATAATATAAGCTCTCAGAGTCGCCACGATGTACCTTGCTGGGACGTGACAACATTGTCCGTATCCATGGGATCGTCTTCCTGGCGCGGCACAGAAGTGGCGGAGGTGGCAGCTCTGTCAAGTTAAATTCATTCGACCGATAAGCATGAGTTCAATCAAATACTGGAAGAAGATAGAAGAACAATGCACTTACGCTGAGGCGACGGGAACGGAGATCCTCATCCGCGGCAAAGCCTTCCGAGGCTTGGATCCACTCGGTTTTGCCACCTTAGAGGGCTGGCCCGCGGGCTCAGCAGCAGAGTCCCTGGTCCTCTTGGTGCTCCGAGCACTCGGAACCACGGGAGAAGCTGGCAAGGCACTCGGAACCACAGGAGGAGCTGGCGGGGCACTCGAGGTCGCTGGAGGAGCCGACGGAGCCACGGGTTCGTGGCGACGTTTGGTTCGAGGCTCTGGAGGTGGGTGTGGCGAGTTCTGCTCCTCATCTTCCCCCTCTTATTCTTCGGACTCCTCCTCCGTCTCCCCACTGTCGGAGACGTACTCGACGCTCTCCACGCTACCCTCATGGCTGCCTTCCTCCTCCTAAGCCGGATTCCCGTTCGAGACAGGAGAAAACCAGTTGGTCCACGCCTGCACGAGATACAGTCGACAACATCAGACATCAGACAGTGATACAAGAAAAAGCGATAAATCTAAGACAATTGTGTGCACTCGACAAGTTATACTCACCTCATTTGGAGGAGGGTTGTCCGTGCGGAAGGGCTTCACTCGCCGGGCTCCTCTGGGATTATCGCAGGCGCCTGTGATGTTGAGGACCCACGATGCCACCAGCTCCCCGGTCACGCACTCAGGGTTAGTCCGAGTGGAGTCCTCAGGCCCCGTGTAGTGCCACATGGCGTGGTGTCGAGCTTGCAAAGGCTGGATACGCCGACCCAGAAAAACCTCCAGCAAATCTATGCCAGTGACTCCCTTTCGGACGACCTCTACAAGCGCATCGACCAGAGGATGGATCTGGATCTTCTCCATCTTCGTGAGCGCGAGCTGCCTAGGCGGAGCCAGTCGGTCTTAGCTAAAAGGTGGTAGTCCAGTGGCGGCATTCGGGCCGGCAACGTCCTGGCAGTAAAACCAAGTCGACTGCTAGTTCCTAACGGATTCAGACAACTGAAGAGCGGGATAGCTACTTTTACTTTTCTTTTGGAAGCCTAAGCCTCCGCAGAGCTGGAGGAGGTGAGTTTTGTCATCCGACTGGCTCAGCCTTTTGATGGTTTGAGATCTAGCAGAGAAGATGTGCTTAAAAAGCCCCCAATGGGGAGGACAGCCGATAAAACACTCGCACAGCACGACGAAGGCAGAGAGATGAGCTATTGCATTGGGAGTAAAATGGTGGAGCTGCACCCCGAAGTGGTTCAATATACCTCTGAAGAAGGGATGAGGAGGCAGAGAGAAGCCTCGGTGCACGTGACTGAGCAGCAAGACGCGCTCCCCCTCCTGGGGCGCTGGCTCGGTCTCGCCCTCCGCCGGCAACCTCCACGTCTTGTGCTCGATCATGCCGTGCTCCACCAGCTCCAGCATGTCCTCCTCCGTCACCGTGGAGGGGAGGAAATCCCCCTGGTCCAACCCGCCGGCAGTGCTCGCTGCCGCCGCTGAGCAGGAGCCGCCGCCTTCCCCTTCTTCTTCCGTGCCTCGAGCTTGCTCGTCTGCCCCTTTGTCATGGTGGAGGCTGCAGACCCGCGGGGGAGAAGGAGAAGGAAGGAGCTTGAGATGCGCAGGAGGTGACGAGAGAAGCGGGGCAAGTGCGAGCTATCAGGCGAGTGCAACGAAAAACCCTCGTTGTAGAGGTTTAAATAAGGTTCCGACTGGGTCACTAGCAGGTGGCCCCGAAATCTTATCCCCCGACCAGTCGCTGCGATATTAGTGGAGGAGATGAAGGCGCGGAAATCGAGGCAGCAGATACTACTCGATTACGATGTCGTCACCCCCGCCGAGCGCGCGGCAACCGAAATTTGAGGATCCCGGAAAATCCACCGCTGTCAGTTGACTGGTCACGTCAAAAGATACCACGGAAGCACTCGGTCCCTGACGGTTCGTTTCACAAATACATCCACTCGGAACACTGGTCAAGAAGATAAAATGGATCGAGGCAAACAACGCCAAAGTCACATCCGTACCAGTCGGATCCGTACTCCAAGCATCGCTTCGTCGTTCCAACACCAATCCATTCGGGGACTAATGATGGGGTTATAGTCCTAGGGTAGGGTCATAGGCCTGCCCTGTGGGGCCTACCCAAGGACTACCCTTCATAAAGGACAAGGCCCTTAGTCAGTTCCGACTGAATTAAGGACTTCCCATAATCCAGTCGGTGACGATCCCTCCATCATCCAGTCGGAGATGAGCATTCGGAGCGTATCAAACTTACCGACTCGATTCCACTCTGCACATCGTAATCCCCCTGGAGGGCAACAGTCATACATTTCCATATACCTTTATTAGCATTTAAGACATACGTTACCTGTAATGTATGCAGTTATTCACCACTACTCCACCCCTGTGCACCGAACCGTTGTGAAGGGTAGCGCACTCTATATAAGCCGCCCTTCTCCACTGGTGCAGGGGTTAGCAATTCACTGTAATCCATATTCCACTCGACAACAAGCTCCCAAGAGCACTAAGACATAGGGCTTTTACCTCCACCGTAGAGGGGCCTCAACTCATACAACCTCGCCGCAGCTAAGGCTCTGTCCATCCTTTCGTACCCTACACATCTACTGTCAGGCTTATACCCACGACACTACAAATATTTCAGCTCCTTGTATGAATAACCAAATTACACGAACTTCTATGTTTTAAACATGCACAAACTTTTTTATATTTCATTTACAAATGTTGAATAGTTCATAAATGTACGTCATGATATATAATGCAATAGATATCAAGAGGCAAAAAGGTTTTCTTTCAGTTACAACCAATAATCAACTTAATACATCTCGAATTTTATCGAATATAATCTCGAATACATCTCTAGTATAATCTCTTCCACTCGCGGTTCATCATCAAATTGATCACCCAAAGAGTTGTCGTTGTGCTGAGGCACGGGCGGTGGAAACCCACACAGAAGGAACCATAACAGGATCATAGCTCGGGTGATATCCCTGAAGAACTTGTCAGGTATTGGAGAACCTGGCGTCCAACGCAACCAAATAGTAACGGACGTGCTCGTCCTCCTCCCTCAGACGGCGAAGTACCTCCTCCTCGGGGCCCAGCTGCCTCCGCACCGAAAATGGCCCATGCGACCGCCACCAAAGAAGCTCCGGGTCGACGACGGGAGCCTGATTCCTCACCAAGATGTGCGCCCCAGAAGGTAGCACCTCCCAGTGCCAGCCCAGTGAAGCCGAGTCCCGCACATACTAGCGCCTATCAAGCAGGTGGTCGCCATCGAGTCGACGACGAGGATGTGGGATGGGCATCGTCAACGTCGAGAACAATTTCTACAACTATTTAAAGTCCTACTATTTAAAGAATAAATATGGAATTCATATATGGCGTTGATGATTTGTTTGCAAATTCCAATTTAATTAGGTAGCAATGCGTGGGAATAGAGAAATAAATTTGCAAGAATAGAGAATCAAATATGCAAGTTCCAGTTTAATTAGGTAACAATTTAATTAGGTATCGGATGAGCTCACCGGGGCCGATGGGCTCGGGGCAGCGCCGACGACGGGCTCAGGGGCGCCGACGGCGGGCTTGGGGCGACGACGATGACAGGCTCGGGGGTGACGACGACGGGCTCAGGGCGGCGACGACAACGTGCTCAGGGGCGGCAGCGACGACGACGGGCTCAGGGACGACGGCAACGACGAGGAGGACTGGATCGGGGGCAGCGACGACACGGAGGACTGGATCGGGGCAGCGACGACGCGGAGGACTTGATCGGGGGCGGCGACGACGACGAGGACTGGCTCGGGGGCGGCGGCGAGCTGTGGTAGCCTGACGACGTCGGGGCAAATGGGAGAGTTTGGGGAAAATTTTGACAACTCCCACCTTATATGCGAAAATATTTGGTCCCTGTTGGAGGCACAAACCGGGACCAATGCCACCCTTTTGTCCCGGTTGGTGCCGCAAACCGGGACTAAAGGTCAATTTTCAGCAGCCCAAAGGGCGGGAAGAAGAGACCTTTAGTCCCGGTTTGCGCCACTAATAGACACGAAAGGGTGTCATTGGTCCTGGTTGGTGCCACCAACCGACACGAAAGGCCTGTGTCTACCACAGTCGCGGTGCGATTGGATGTTTAGTCCCACCTCGCTAGCTGAGAGAGTTTGGGAGTTGTTTATAAGCGCTCGTGCGCACACCCTGTCGAGCTCCTCTCAACTGCAGGCTTCCAAACCTAATTTGTCACTGCGTGCGGGCCTATTGGGCCTTCTACGGGCCTGAATCCTGGCCCAACTATCTCGCTCGGTTTCTAGTCGTATTCACGTCATGGTGGCCTAGTAGGTGGCATTTTTTAAAAAAAACTAGTTTTTTGGTTTCGTTTTATTTTGTCTATTTTGTGAATAACTTTACTAGTTTATTAATTTTATTTTGTGAACAACTTTACAAAAAATAGATTTTTGAGTGATTCTTTTTCCTATTATTTAATATTACTGTGTTTTATCATTATATTCAATTTGATAGGTTTTAGGTTATTTAAAATGTCTGTTTTAATAAAAAAAACAGATTTGGTACAAAAGGGATTTCATTTTTTTGAACTTATTTAAACTCCAGACTTTTTGTGTGTTCAAAATGACCATTCAAGGCCACGTCATCAATTTTCAAGACTTTCTGAGTTCATTTGGTATTTTCATGCATTTACTAAAAAATTTTGAGCTAAATGACCCAGAAATTGAAAAGCACTACAAATGAACTCGGAATAGGTTGAAAGTTGGCATGGTATCATCATTTCACCGACATAGCATGTGCTAAAAAGTTGAGAGGGTTGCGGCAAAAACTGGATGCACTTCGTGTATAAATCGGACAATCTCTTTCGAAGTATCACGGTTTCATACAAAAACTCATTTGTTACAAAAGGGAATTCATGTTTTTCAACTTATTTGAACTCCAAACTTTTTGTGTGTTCAAAATGAACCATCCAAGGCCACATCATCAATTTTCAACACTTTCTGACTTCATTTGGTATTTTTCATGCATTTACTCATTTTTTGAGCTAAATGACCCAGAAATTGAAAAGCAGTACAAATGAACTCTGAATAAGTTGAAAGTTGGCATGGTATCATCATTTCACCCACATAGCATGTGCTAAAAAGTTGAGAGGGTTGCGGCAAAAACTGGATGCACTTCATGTACAAAACGGACAATCTCTTACGAAGTATCAAGGTTTCTTACGAAAACTCATCTATTACAAAAGGGATTTCATTTTTTTGAACTTATTTGAACTCCAGACTTTTTATGTGTTCAAAATGAACCATTCAAGGCCACATCATCAATTTTCAACACTTTCTGACTTCATTTGGTATTTTTCATGCATTTATTGATTATTTTGAGCTAAATGACCCAGAAATTGAAAAGCACTACAAATGAACTCTGAATAGGTTGAAAGTTGGCATGGTATCATCATTTCACCCACATAGCATGTGCTAAAAAGTTGAGAGGTTGCGGCAAAAACTGGATGCACTTCGTGTACAAATCGGATAATCTCTTTCAAAGTATGAGGGTTTCTTACGAAAACTCATGTGTTACAAAAGGGATTTCATTTTTTTGAACTTATTTGAACTCCAGACTTTTTGTGTGTTCAAAATGAACCATTCAAGGCCACATCATCAAATTTCAACACTTTCTCACTTCATTTGGTATTTTTCATGCATTTACTGATTTTTTTTCCGACTTCATGATGGTTTCATTTTTAACGCTTTTCAATTTCACGTTCATTAGTTTGTACCCGAAGTTAAGAGGGTTACATCAAATGAAGCATGCTATATATATGTGGTCGAAATGCATGATACCATGAAAAGTAGCAAATGAAGTTAGGAAGGGCTAAACCATTTAAATTTGGAAACTATAATGGCACAAACAGAAAGTAGACATATATAAATTGGTCCAAGCAGTACATAATAATACTCGTCCAAGAAGTACATAATAATAGCTAGGACAGATATATATACAAGTGTTCACCGTTGTGAACACTACTCGTCTGAATCAGAATGTCCCCAAGCTGGTGTGAGGTGACGTTGGCCATAGTTCATGATTCGAATCTTGCGGTACAACTCGTATGAAACATATGCATCTTTTGCTGCATACTCAATGTTGATAGGGTCAAGTGGGGTCCTCTCCCACTGTTTGTGCTGATGCTTTGGGAATTTTGTCTTCATGTCAGCGTACTCCTCGTCGATCAAGGCGACTGTCATATGTGCCATCGAAGTTATGCATCTTTTGCTGCATACTCAATGTTGATAGGGTCAAGTGGGGTCCTCTCCCACTGTTTGTGCTGATACTTTGGGAATTTGGTCTTCATATCAGCGTACTCCTCGTCGATCAAGGCGACTGTCATATGTGCCATTGAAGTCCTCTCATGTTGAAGCCTGAATTTGTCTTGGATATCAATGTGGAGTCAACTCGTATCTCAATACCAAAGTTGCGCTTCATCTTCAGCTTGTCGTTCCTTATGTCAACGCTAGCAAAACGTATGCCGCTGCAAAGGAAGTGCATGAGTTCTGGACAATGCTTGTCACTACTGCAACAACAACAAATTAAAATGGAACAAATGTTACATACTGCTGCAACAAGGAAAAATGTTTCACTACAACTAAAGAGAAATTTATCTTTAGGATTCAAATGGAACATATTGCTATCCAATCATTTTTCATATCCTATGAATTGATCAAGAAATCGTAAATTAACAATGACATATATATATATATATTCTCCCACGGTTTTGCAAATATGCAATAAGGAAGATTGTTTCACTACAACTAAAGATAAATTGATCTTTATAGGATTTTAATGGAACATATTGTTATCCTATGCAAGAAACCCTCAATTAACTATCCAATGGAACATATATAGAAACTGCATATTGCTATCCAATGGAACCTAGAGAGATCACTATATGCAATTTTCATAACCTTGGATCATAGAAAGCCTCAAAACTTATAGCTCGCCCATTGGAAGACCAAGACATGGAGTTTGAAACATAGTTGGATGACGGCAACACCTTGTTGATTGGTCGTGCACTCCAGTTCAAGCCCCAAGAAATTATCATGCTCCTCCGTGGCGTCAAGCCATTCCTGCAACTGTCCAAGAAAATGTGGCACCTTCCTGCTGTCGTTCATGTACACGACATCGAGTTGGGTCGTGCCATGTGCGAGCACCTATCTGAAGCGAGTTCTTGGCATGGTGGAAGAAGAGAAGGGAAGAAGAGAGGGGAAGAAGAGAGGAGAGAGAGAGAGAGGAGAAGAACAAAGAATTGCGAGAGACTCTGCTTCGGTTGTGCTTTTCATCGCTGGAAACGACGTGGAAGATGAACCGTTTAGACCTTTAGTCCCGGGTGGAGCCACTGATACGTCCAAAACGTATCTATAATTTTGTATGGTTTCATGCTACTTTTATGCTTTTGATAATTGTTTTTATATTAAGTTTATGATTTATGTGGACTAACCTACTAATAGTTGCAAAAGTGCACAATGTTCTTGTTTTACACTTTGATGTGTAGGAACTATCAAAAATAGAAGAGGAAACCTTGTTGGAGGGGGACTCTGACTTTCCTGAAATCTGCCCCCCTACAGATTTTAGAGATAGTATGTTTCTGCCTTCAAGATGATGTCAAATGAAAAACTAATACATGCGAAAGTTGTGGAGAATTTTATGCTGATAATTCTAGACATAAAATTCGTCCTATTTGAAGTTAGGATGCTCCATAAAGCTCGTTTTACTGGAGGACAAATATTTGATTACAGGATTACGGGAATCGATGACGTGATTGAGTCCAACTCTTACCATATTTGATGGATTTGGCCAAGCCACGACTTGGGGACCTCATTGGGGCTAAGAGGGGTTCCTAGGAAGGTTCTAGAGGTTCCCAAGAGCCCTTGGATCAAAGGGGCATCCATCGGAGGGCCAAGGATGATCGTCCCGACTCATATAAGGAGAGGAAAAACCTGATTTTTGGAGAGACACCAAGACGTACGAGATTTCCTCCTCCGAGGCAGCCGCCTTGGGGTGGAGAACCACCTCCATACCAGCACCATATCTAAGGAAGATGGGGGGACAAGGGCCGCCGCCCCCAAGGGTCGTGGCCGCCGTCGTGGCCACCGTCTCCTCTTCGGGCTGCACTTCTCCATCAACCTGTTGCTCACCATGGCCATGTGTGAGTAGTCTTCCTCGGGGTTGAGGTCTTCTACGTGTAGCTATGTGGTCATCTCTCTCCCATGATGTGATCTTGATTGTGATCATAGGCTATGTTAATCTAGGATGATCCCATGATGTTTCCCCTTCTTTTGTGTATTGGATTGGTGTACTTACTTGATCTTATCTAGTATAATCCCCGAGACCATGGTGACAGCGGTCTATTGGACATGGATTACAAGAATATTTTCATGAGTGATTTCCTCTTTTGTTAATTTATTGAAGATTGAGAGTCTCTTGGTGCTTGTCTTTAACTATCCTTGAGATATGTTGTGGTGATTGTGGTACTCTCTTTGGATGGCAGCGATGACATTGGAAAATCCATAGATGAGAACTACAAACTGTGAGGTGTGCTTTTGTAGCCCTACATAATTCTCGTCCTCTCTTGATCACCAAGGAATAACCTCCAAGTACGTCTCCATTGCATGTTTTAGTGAAAATATCATGTGATTAGATTATGTTAATGTTGTTGGGAGTTTCCACTAGTGAAAGTATGAAGCCTAGGCCTTGTTTTCCACCATTGAACACCGTTTACTTTTAGTTTTGCTTCATATTTGCTTGCTACCATTTTTATTTCAGATTTACAATACCTTGTTTTACCATCCATATCACTTGCCTTTTAACATCTCTTCGCCGAACTAGTACACCTATACAACTAACAATTGTATTAGGTGTTGGGGACACAAGAGACTTCTTGTATCTTAATTGCAGGGTTGCTTGAGAGAGACCATCTTCAACCTCAACTTCCCTGAGTTCGATAAACCTTAGGTCATACACTTGAGGGAAATTGTTGTTGTCCTACAAACCTCTGCGCTTGGAGGCCCAACATAGTCTACAAGAATAGAAGTGTGCGTAGACATCAAGCTATTTCTCGCACCGTTGCCGGGGAGATGAGTGCTTGAAGGTATATCTTTAGATCTTGCAATTAAATCTTTTTGTTTCTTGTTTTTATTTCACTAGTTAGGCTTAATGGAAAACAAAAACAAAATATGAGAGAGCTTTATAAACTTTATCTCGAACTAGGACATGAAGTGTTTGAGGAGAAAATTAAAAAAACCTATGGAACTTCATTATTTGCATAAAAATTATGATGGTGGCAATGTTATTAGTATGCTTCCTTTGAATACCAAGTTTGCTAATGACATGGAAAGCTCTAAGCTTGGGGATGACGGGTTTGATGAACATTATATTTTTAGCCCCCCAACTTTTGAGGAGAAAATTTGCTATGATGATTATCATGATGATAATGATAGTCCTACTCCCACTATTACCAATGAGAAACATTATGCTTATGTGGAGAGTAAGAGTACCTTTTTGCATGTGGATCATGGTAACAATGCTTTATGTGATAATTATATTGTTGAGTTTATTCATGACCCAACTGAAAATTATTATGAGAAGGGAACATATGCTTATATATATTTCAATAATATCAAGTTCCCTCTCTTTATGTCGAAGGTTTTGAAGTTGCACTTGTGTTGCCTTCCTATGCTTATTGCTTTGTGCTTCAATGAATTATTCTATTACAATATCCCTATGCATAGGAAGCATGTTAGAATTAAATGTGTTTGGTATTTTCTTCGTGATGCTCTCTTTTGCTCTACAACTCTTATTCCTATGAGAGCATCATTAAAATCTTAAGCCTATCTTTATGGCTATAAAGAAAGAGCTCTAGGGAGACAACCCTTGTTATCTTTACTTTGAGTTTTTACTTTCACTTTTTAGTGGTCTTGATGCTTGTTACTACTGTAGCAACATCATTGTATCTTTATTTTCAAGCTTTGTGCCAAGTTTTAGCCTCCGATTGTAAGAAACTTCAAAAGTTGTGACATGCTGTCCGGAAACAGATTATGTCTGCTTGACGGAAAAATTGGCCAAAAATCACGAGATCATCTTTTTGATCTGATTTTTTTTACAGCGTGCTCTATATAACTTTCTTTGTGGCATATGTTCTGAGTTTTTTTTGATTTGAGTTGCAGAAGTGCCCCTAAAAATTATTTAGTACCCGTTGTTCTGTTTTTCACAAATTTTGCCACGTTTTGCGTTTTCATCATTTTGCAAATCTCAAGCTTGCTTTTCCTTTGCAAAATCCTTTTGGAAATCATGAGAAACAGTAGCTTTTCATGAAAATCTTTATTTCAGTAGATAATGAATTATTTTATCATGGGTACTAACCACTCTAATCAGCTTATGATGAGTTTCGTATGAAAGGAGTTTTCAAGTATGCGATGGAAGATGATGAAAGAAGGTCCAGGAGTGTCAAGTGCTCAAGCTTGGGGATGCCCCCATGCGCCCCCAAGAAATATTCAAGGAGACTCAAGCGTCTAAGCTTGGGGATGCCCCCGTGCATCCCCTTCTCTATCAACAATCATCAGTTTGTCCATCTGCATGCTATATTTTTATCACTTCATATGTTATGTGCTATGCTTGGAGCGTCCCACTCTTTAATTTTTAGTTTGTTGTAGTTTTGCTTGCTGGTCATAAATAAGTTACATCCTATAATTCTTATTTGGGAGAGAGACACGCTCCGTTTTAATTGCTTAGAACATTCTGGTTTTCACTCTTATTGTTCTGTGAGTGTTCACTTTTTGCTAGTACTGCGTTTAGCTCTTGTTTTCCACTCATATTTTGTTTAGAGATTGCTAGTTTGCTTCAGTTATATATGATTATCTCTCTAGTCTTTAATTAATATTATCTATGAGAGTTGTTTCAAGAAAGTTGATTGGTATTGGAGAAGAGTAAAATATTTCATGCTTATAGTGGTGCAATAGGAAGCTTGTTTAGACTGTGGCTTAGACTTTAACATGTCATGTTAGATATTATCTTAATTATATGATTAGTAGTTATTGGTGTAGCATGACTTGTCTCAAATAGTTGAGAGTGCTTAATGTGCCATTGAAAGAATCATGTGTTGTTTTTATCATATCGAAGCATAATATTGTGGTATTCTCCTTTACTGCTTCATTTGGGTTGACTTGGCGCATTCTCACACCATGTTATGACTACAAACCAGTCACCTCTAGCCTCTATTATCATTTAGTTTTTGACTTGTAATATTATTTATGCTTTGATTAATAATGTTTTGTCGCTATGCATGATTATGTCCGTTACTGCTCTCTTACTTGGTCGCTCCGAGTCTCTTGCTAGCCTCCACCTGTACTAAGTATGAGCTCTACTCTTCCATCCAACTCCCAAAAAAAAAGTTTGCCAAATGTGTCCACCATACCTACCTACATGTGGTGTTTAACCGCCACTCCAAGTAAATTTCTCATGTGCTACCTTTAAAACTTTCAAAACTATTCCTATTTTGTGCCTCTGTTTTAGCTCATGAGGAAGTAGTAGATAATTCATGACCTTCTCATACTTGACAAGCTTTATCTTGGGTTTGCATGTCTAATCTGTGAACCCCTAATACGAGGAGGGACTGACATGAGTGTGCCCAACTCATAAAAGATAATAGCAGCAAACAAAACCTCATTCACGCTTTGTTCATGAGAAATCAGAATAGTGATAAACAAAGGAGACTAAGAGGATGTGATTGTCCCCACTTTGGGAGTCGTTCCTCAAAACTTGTCCATCATAAGAAGTATTGGGCTATCTGTTAGCATTCGTTGACGAATTATGCACCTCCCAAAAGCTTGTTTTACAATCTTATTGATTTCAAAAATTTCTAAAAGCTCTAACACATGAGTAATCCCTACTTCCATCTGCGAAGGGCCTTTCTTTTACTTTTATGTTGAGTCTTCATCTTCTAACTTTATGCACCAGTTAAGAGAGCATAGTTGTCATTCTGAGTATAATGTGCATAGTCCCAAAAATTATTATTGATTGATTCATGATTATGTTTGTCGTGGGTATAAGCCTGACAGTAGATGTGTAGGGTACGAAAAGGATGGGCACAGCCTTAGCTACGGCGAGGTTGTATGAGTTCAGGCCCCTCAATGGTGGAGGTAATAGCCCTACGTCTCAGTGCTCAGGGAGCTTGTTGTCAAGTGGTAATATGGAATACAATGAATTGCTAACCCCTCTACCAGTGGGGGAGGGTGGCTTATATAGAGTGCGCTGCCCTCCACAACGGTTCCAGTACAGGGGTGGAGTAGTGGGGATTGAATGCGTACGTTACAGGTAACGTACGCCCTAAATGCCAATAAATGCACCCGGAAACGTACGACCGTTTCCCTCCAGGGGGGTTGCGATGTACCGAGTGGTATCCAGTCGGTTAGCTTGATATCCTCCGAATGTTAACCTCCGACTGGATGGTCGAGGACCTGTTACCGATTGGATGATGGGGACTCCTTAATTCAGTCGGAACTGACTAAGGGTCTTGTCCTTTGTGAGGGGTAGTCCTTGGGTAAGACCTACATGACAGGTCTATGACCCTACCCTAGGACTATAACCCCATCATTAGTCCCCAAATGGATTGGGGTTGAAACGACGAAGCGATGCTTGAAGTTTGGATCCGACTGGAGCGGGCTTGGCTTGGGTGTTGCTTGCCTCAATCCATTTTATCTTTTCTGACCAACGATCCGAGTGGAAGTACTCGCGAAACATACTGTCGGAAGCCGTGTGCTTCTGCGGCATCTTTTGACGCGACCGATCAACTGACACCGGCGGATTTTCCGGGATCTCAAATTTCGGGTTCCGCGCGCTCAGCGGGGATGACGCCATCGCGCTCGAGTAGCGCGTGACGCCTTGATTCTCGCGCCTTCAACATCTCCACTAATATCACCGCGGTGGGTCGGGGGATAAGGTTTCGGGCCCGCCTACCAGCGACCCAGTCGGAACCCTACTTAAATCTCGGCGGCGAGGGTTCTTCGTTACGCCCGCCGAATCTCTTGCCTTCGCCTGCTCCGTCTCTCTCGCCACCTCCAACGCCTCCACACTCCTCCCTCCTCCTTCCTCCCGCGGGTTCGCAGTTTCCGCCATGACCAAGGGTCAGACCAGCAAGATGGAGGCGAGGAAGAAGAAGGGGAAGGCGGCGGCTCCTGCTCAGCGGCGGCAGCGACCGCTGCCGGCGGGGTGGATTCAAGGCGATTTCCTCCCCTCCACGGTGATGAAGGGGGATCTGCTGCAGCTGGTTGAGCACGGGATGATCGTGCACAAGTCCTGGAGGCTGCCGGCGGAGAACGAGGTCGAGCCGGCGCCCCGGGAGGGGGAGCGCGTCTTGCTGCTTAGCCATGTCTATCGAGGTTTCTCCTTGCCCCCGCATCCTTTCTTCAAGGGCATCATGAATCATTTCGGGGCACAACTTCACCACTTTCCCCCGAACGCCATTGCCCATCTCTCTGCTTTTATAGTCTTGTGCGAGTGTTTCATTGGTTGTCCTCCCCATTGGGGGTTATTCAAGCACATATTTTCTGCTAGATCCCAAACCATCAAACGACTCAGCCAGTCGGATGATAAAACACATCTTCTCCAGCTCTGCGGGGGCCTAGGTTTCCAGAAAAAGAGTCGGAGCAGTTATCCTGCCCTCCAGCTAAGTGAGTCGGTCAGGAACTGGCAGTCGATGTGGTTCTACTGCCAGGATATCGCCTGTACGAATGCTTCGACATGGCTGCCTCCCTTTAGCTTAGATCGGCCCGCCCCACCTAAGCAACTCGCGCTCATGAGGGCGGAGAAGAACGACATCCAGCCTCTGGTCGGGGCGCTTGTAGATGTCGTCAGGAGGGGGGTCACTGGCATAGACTTGCTGGAGGTCTTCCTCGGTCGGCGTATCCAACCCCTACAGGCTCGCGACCACGCCATGTGGCATTATACGGGGTCCGAGGATTCCACTCGGACCAACGTTGTGGGCGTGACTGAGGAGAGGGTGACCTCGTGGGTGCTCCAGATCACAGGCCCCTGCGCGAATCCCAAAGGATCTCGGCGAGTGAAGCCTTTCTGCACGGAAAATCCTCCTCCGAATCAGGTGAGTGGCACTTGTCGAGTGCTCCTAACTGTCTTAATATTATCGTTTGCTCGAATCTCTGTGTGACGTCTGATGTCGCCGACTGAATTTTATGCAGGAGTGGACCAACTGGTTTTCTCCCGTCTCGAACGGGAACCCGGCCGAGGAGGAGGAAGGCAGCCAGGAAGGCAGCGTGGAGAGCGCTGAATATGTCTCCGACAGCGGGGAGTCGGAGGAAGAGACTAGCGAGGAAGAGGAGGAAGACGAAGAGCAAGACTCGCCGCCTCCGCAAACAGAGCATCGGACCAAGCGCCGACACGAGCCTGCCGTTCCCTCGGCCCCTCCAGCATCTTCGAGTGCTCCGCCCACTGCCCCGGTGGTCCCGAGTGCTCGGAGCACCAAGAGGGTGAGGGACGCTGCCGCTGAGCCCGCGGGTCAGCCTTCCAAGGCGGCCAAACCGAGTGGGTCCAAACCTCGAAAGGCTCTGCCGCGGATGAGGGTTGTTGTCCCCGTCACCTCCACGTAAGTGTATCGATCTTCTAATTTCTTCTGATATCCGAGTGAATTCCTCTTCATTGGTCGAATGGATTTCACTCGACAGAGTCGCTACTTCTTCTACCTCTCCGGCGCGCCAGGAGGATGACCCCATGGACACGGACAACGTCGTCTCATCCCAGCTAGGTGCGTTGTAGTGACTTCGAGTGTTTTATTCTATCATAGGTTCTGCCTCTTTTTTTCTGAGATCTTGCATCGTTCGGTCTATCAGGGGCGATTTGCGTGGACGAGGGCGATCACAGGAGAGCTGAACAGGCTGCGGAGCCCGTTCTTGAGGCTGCTCCGCTTGTTGCTGCTCTCGTCGCCGACGTGCCGCCGACTGAACCGGCGCTGGTGGTTGAGGTGCCGACTGGAGCGGACCTTGGGATGCCTCAGGAACTTCCGACGATGCCAGGCTCGTCGAATGTCGAGTTCAACATCCAGCGTCTCCCGGAGGAGCAGGTGGGAGCGGCCAAGGGAGCCATGGTGCAGGCGGAGCTGATGGCTGGAGAAGCCAAGAGGGCCTATGACTCCGTCGCGTCCTTGTACCAGCGGAGCTTGGAGCTGCGGGATGATATCCGAGTAAGTGGGCTAGTAAGTATTTACTTTTCTATTGTAACCCACTCGGTGTTTTTGGATAGCATCTGTTGTTTGCAATGGGTTCACTCTGAGTGAACCCAGTGGGTGTAGTCCCCGAGACTTCTGTCGAGTGCTTGCACCGGCAGTTGTCTTTATACATATTGTCTTTGTTTTGGTCAAGTCTGTAAATAACATGACCGAGTGCGAGTAGTTGTGGCACTCAGAGTGCACTTACTGTAAGAGTCCCCCGAGAGTAACTTGTACTCAGGTCGGGTAGTATTGGCCTCGTAGGCGTAGGTGGTAACATGCATCTCAATAGGGCGGGCCTGCTTGAGTTGCATGCCAGTGGGGTCACTCTTAGTGAACCCACTGGGTGTAGTCCCCGAGGCCACTGTCGACTGCTTGCGTCGGCAGGGGTCTGAAGAACTTAGACTTTTGTTGTTGGATTTTCTGATTGTCCCTTGGTGTTTGCTGGCAGAAAACTTGTGAAATGGGAACAGCCTATGAGACTCTCAGGGCGGAGAAGAATCAGTTAGCTGGTGAACTTGATGCGGCGCTGCTTGCAATAGCTGGCATGAAGGATGCTCTGGCGGGGCGAGAGAAGTCATTGGAGCAGGCACGTGAAGCAAACAAGGTGTTGACTGAAGAAGTTGAAAAGATGGGGAAACAAAGGACTGCTCTGATGGGACAGATGGACGTGCTGAACAAACAGTGCAAAGCACAGGAGAAATACGTCAGCGACTGAGCTCGGCAGATGATGACGCGTCTGGCTGGTAAGTCCTGCTTTTTCCGAGTGCTTGTGTTATGCGCGTCACACTCGGCGCTTATTGTTTGCTTGTCCTATTGTCGCAGATTTTTGCTTTGACGCTGAAGCTGAAGCAGCTGATGTGGAGCGGTCGATTCTCGAGAACGTTCCACTCGGCGAGGACGCCAATCGGGATCTGCTCCGTGCGCACATCCGCGTGGGCAAAGTTGGTCCTTTCATCGGTCGACTGAGAGAAGTCGTCGGCCGAATCGACAAGGAGCTTTGGCCAGAAGATGAGTCGCGGCAGGAGATGGAGAACCTGATGACCCGACTGGACGAGATTCCCAACCGAGTGCAGTCGTGGAAGAAATCTGCAGCTCATTGTGGTGCAGATGTTGCTCTGTCTCTGGTCCGAGTCCATTGCAAGGAGGTGCGCAAGGAGAAACTGAAGACGTTGAAGGTCGCCAACACGAAGAAACTTCGATTCGAAGACTTCATGGAAACCTTCCTTGAAAGTGCTACCCGCATCGCCGACGGTATTGATCTGGACACTTTCGTAGAGCCCTCCAGTCCTGGTGTTAATCCAGATGAAGCGTGAAAACACTTTTATCCTCGGTATGCCGAGTGTTGATCTGTAAGAAACTTTGGCCACTGCTGTTGGCCGTCACATTCTTGGTTCGGTGTGGGTAAGCTTGATCCACACCGAGCCACTATGTTTGGTTGAACTTTGAATCGAAGCTTTCGCTCTTCTGTTGCAATGTTGACTCGAGTTTTTGTTTGGCGTTTCTTGGTGAAGCCAAAGGCAAACATTCGGAACATGTCAGTTGTTTTGACATCTGCATGAACCTCATTGAGGGTCCGTGGAATTCCCTAAGTCCCCGAGTGTGACGTTAAGTGTACACTCGGAGAAGGTTAATACTTAGGCGATTCTAGATCGCAGCTAAGTCCCCGAGTGTGACGTTAAGTGCACACTCGGAGAAAGTTAGTACTTAGGCGATTCTGGATCGCAGCTAAGCCCCCAAGTGTGACGTTAAGTGCACACTCGGAGAAAGTTAATACTTAGGCGATTCTGGATCGCAGCTAAGCCCCCGAGTGTGGCGTTAAGTGCACACTCGGAGAAAGTTAATACTTAGGCGATTCTGGATCGCAGCTAAGCCCCCGAGTGTGACGTGAAGTGCACACTCGGAGAAGGTTAATACTTAGGCGATTCTGGATCGCAGCTAAGTCCCCGAGTGTGACGTTAAGTGCACACTCGGAGAAAGTTAATACTTAGGCGATTCTGGATCGCAGCTATGCCCCCGAGTGTGACGTTAAGTGCACACTCGGAGAAAGTTAATACTTAGGCGATTCTGGATCGCAGCTAAGCCCCCGAGTGTTACGTTAAGTCCACACTCGGAGAAAGTTTATACTTAGGCGATTCTGGATCGCAGCTAAGTCCCCGAGTGTGATGTTAAGTGCACACTCGGAAAAAGTTAATACTTAGGCGATTCTGGATCGCAGCTAAGCCCCCGAGTGTGACGTTAAGCCCACACTCGGAGAAAGTTTATACTTAGGCGATTATGGATCGCAGCTAAGTCCCCAAGTGTGACGTTAAGTGCACACTCGGAGAAAGTTAATACTTAGGCGATTCTGAATCGCAGCTAAGCCCCCGAGTGTGATGTTAAGTCCACACTCGGAGAAAGTTTATACTTAGGCGATTCTGGATCACAGCTAAGCCCCCGAGTGTGACGTTAAGTGCACACTCGGAGAAAGTTAATACTTAGGCGATTCTGGATCGCAGCTAAGCCCCCGAGTGTGACGTGAAGTGCACACTCGGAGAAGGTTAGTACTTAGGCGATTCTGGATCACAGCTAAGCCCCCGAGTGTGACGTTAAGTGCAAACTCGGAGAAAGTTAATACTTAGGCGATTCTGGATCGCAGCTAAGCCCCCGAGTGTGACGTGAAGTGCACACTCGGAGAAGGTTAGTACTTAGGCGATTCTAGATCGCAGCTAAGTTTTTTCTTTTTTTTTTGAGACCGGAGTCTGCGACCGCGAAAGAACTTTGAGCCTGCAGAAAACTCAATCTGCTTTATATTATTTCACCAATACTTGTTCTTTACATTGCTTCAGTCGACGGTCACGTGTAGAAGCGCTTGAGGAGATCTCCGTTCCATGCTCGCGGCTCGTCTGTCTCCCTGTCGACGTTGTAGAGTCTGTATGCCCCATTGTTCAGCACCTTGGAGATGATGAAGGGTCCTTCCCAGGCAGGAGCCAACTTATGAGGTCTTTGCTTATCCACTCGGAGCACCAGGTCGCCTGCTTGGAACGTACGACTCCTGATGTGTCGCGCGTGAAAACGCCGCAGATCTTGTTGATAAATGGTTGAGCGAGTCAGTGCCATCTCGCGCTCCTCCTCTAAAAGATCCACTTCGTCTTGCCTTGCTTGTTCTGCTTCAGCTTCGGAGAAGAGTTCGACTCGTGGCGCATTGTGAAGCAAGTCACTCGGAAGGACCGCTTCTGTTCCATAAACGAGGAAGAACGGTGATCGCCCTGTAGATCTGTTCGGGGTTGTGCGAAGTCCCCAAAGCACTGAAGGTAGCTCGGCAACCCAAGCGCCAGCAGCGTGTCCTATCTCTCGCAGGAGTCGGGGTTTCAGACCTTGCAAGATAAGTCCGTTCGCCCGCTCTGCTTGTCCATTGGACTGCGGGTGCGCCACGGAAGCAAAGTCCACTCGGATACCTTGGCTTGTACAGAATCCTTTGAATCTGTCCGAATCAAAGTTTGTCCCATTGTCCGTGATTATGCTGTGAGGTACACCGAATCTGAAGATGATGTCCCTGACAAACTTGACGGCTGTTGAGGCGTCGAGCTTCTTGATGGGCTTGGCTTCGATCCATTTCGTGAACTTGTCGACTGCCACCAACAGATGTGTGTATCCACCTTGGTCTGTCTTGAATGGGCCGACTGTATCTAATCCCCACACTGCAAACGGCCACACAAGAGGGATCGTCTTCAACGCAGACGTCGGCTTGTGGGACTTGTTGGAGTAGAACTGGCAGCCCTCACATCGGTCAACCATATCTTTAGCCATCTCGTTAGCCTGCAGCCAGAAGAAACCATCCCTGAATGCCTTGGTGACGATTGCTCTCGAAGAAGCATGATGACCGCAGGTCCCTGAGTGAATATCCTCCAGAATCAGCTGCCCCTCCTCTAGGGAGATGCATCGTTGAAGAACGCCTGAGATACTTTCTTTGTACAATTGGCCATCAATGACAGTGAATGACTTCGACCTGCGGACTATCTGCCTGGCCTGGACTTCGTCTTCTGGTAGTTCCTGCCTCAGGATATATGCAATGATCGGCATAGTCCAATCGGAGATGACGGCAAGAATCTCCATGACCAGATCAACCACAGCAGGTACATCGACTTCAGTCGGATCCGTTGAACTCTTTGTTTGTACCGGCTCCTCTGTGAAAGGATCTTCTTTGACTGAGGGGAGGTGGAGGTGCTCGAGGCAGACGTCACTCGGGACAGGTCTCCGAGTGGATCCGAGTTTTGCTAACTCATCAGCTGCTTGGTTCTTCGGTCTTGGAACATGGTGAAGTTCTAGACCTTCAAACTTCTTCTCAAGCTTCCTCACTGCATTGCAGTATGTAGTCATGGTGGGGTTTCTGACGTCCCACTCTTTCATCACTTGATTGACAACCAAATCCGAATCGTCGTAGACCATCAGGCGACGGACGCCGAGTGAGATGGCCATACGCAACCCGTAGAGGAGAGCTTCATACTCTGCCTCGTTGTTGGAGGAATCGAAGTGTATCTGTAGCACGTACTTGAGCTTGTCGCCCTTTGGTGATATGATCACAACGCCAGCGCCGAAGCCATTCAACATCTTGGACCCATCGAAGAACATTGTCCAATGGGCCGAGCAGATGTGGGTCGGTTGCTGTTGTTCTACCCATTCTGCTATGAAGTCAGCCAGAGCTTGAGACTTAATAGCTTTCTTGGCCTCGAACTTGATATCACAGTACAACATCTCCATCGCCCACTTCGCCACTCGGCCTGACGCGTCTCGATTGTGGAGAATTTCCGACAATGGTGCATCAGAAACGACAGACACCGAGTGATCTTGGAAATAATGAGACGCCTTCTTCGCAGTCATGCAAATCCCGTAGATAAGTTTTTGATAGTGGGGATACCTCTGCTTGGAAGGAGTCAGGACTTCGGAGATGTAGTACACTGGCCGCTGAACTTTGTATGCTTTGCCTTCTTCTTCTCGTTCGACTGTAAGAACAGTACTGACGACTTGATTTGTAGCCGCAATATACAGAAGAAGGGGCTCTTTACTGAGCAGAGCAGTAAGAACCGGCTGGGTGGAAAGTAGGACTTTAAGGTCATCGAATGCGACTTGGGCTTCGTTGTCCACTCGAAGGTATGTGATTTCTTCATGAGTCGGTACAGAGGAAGCGCTTTCTCGCCGAGTCGACTGATGAACCTGCTCAAAGCCGCTAGGCAACCTGTGAGCCGTTGAACATCGTGTATTCTGACCGGCCTCTCCATTCGGACGATGGTCCCGATCTTTTCGGGGTTGACATGGATCCCTCGTTCGGAAACGAAGAAACCGAGTAACTTTCCGCTGGGAACACTGAATGAACATTTGGCGGGGTTGAGCTTGATATGGTACCTACGAAGGTTGGCGAATGCTTCTGCCAAGTCAGCCAGCAGGTCGGAACCTTTGCGTGACTTGACTACGATATCATCCATATACGCCTCCACATTCCGACCGATCTAGTCGAGGAGACATTTTTGGATCATGCGCATAAAGGTAGCTCCTGCATTCTTCAAACCGAATGGCATAGTGATGTAGCAGAAGCACCTGAATGGGGTGATGAAGGTTGTTTTTAACTCATCGGGACCATACAGACGGATCTGATGATAGCCCGAGTAGGCATCAAGAAATGACAGACGCTCGCAACCCGCAGTCGAATCGACAATTTGATCTATGCGGGGGAGCGGAAAATGGTCTTTCGGGCAGACCTTATTGAGATGCTTGAAGTCGATGCATATTCGGAGCGACTTGTCCTTCTTGGGCACCATGACAACATTGGCGAGCCACTCGGAGTGGTGAACCTCGCGAATGAAGTTGGCCGCCAACAGCTTGGCCACCTCTTCCCCGATTGCCTTCCTCTTGTGCGCGGCGGACCGGCGCAGGCGCTCTCGAACAGGCTGAGCAGTGGAATCCACGTGCAGTCGGTGCTCAGCCAACTCCCTGGGTACACCCGGCATGTCAGAGGGCTTCCATGTGCCGGATGATCCGACTGGTCAAAAGTGATCGCAGTCTGAGACCATTTGAGGAACTTGGGGCTGGTAGGTGTGGCCATGTTCACCTCTCTGTTCACCAGCTTCACTCGACTCTTGCTCTCGACGTCAGCAAAAATCATCAGGGTTGCATGGACTTGGGGGAACGGATCCTCCTTATCCTCCTCATCCTCCTCATCCTATTCATGGTCCTTCTCACTCGGTTGCCCTTCGCTGAACCCCTGGATCAGGAGGCGACACTGTCGAGTGGTATGCTTCGCATATATGGGGTTGCCCTCTACGTCCATCTTCGTATGAACCGGACATGGCTGGTCCAGGATGGGGTTATTGAACTGCTTCTTCTTGGGGGTGAACTGAGCCTTCCCTTTGCCCTTGAACTTGGCATTGGTTACGGCTGCAGCTTCTGCTTGTGGAGCGGTCGGAGCTTTCTGCTTCTGCTTCCGAGTGTTGCCCCCGTCTCCTTCAGCGACTGTTTTGTGCTTGCCGCTCCGGATGCGGTCCTCTTCTTCGCCATTTGCATAGCGTGTCGCTATCTCCATCATCTTGCTCATGGAGATGTCGCCTGTTCGGCCAAACTTAAGGTACAGATCCATGTACCGCGCGCCTGCCTTGAAGGCGCAGACTGCTTGATGCTCGGTGACGTTCTCCACCGTGTGGTAGAGAGTTGTCCAACGCTCGATGAAGTCGCGCAGGGGCTCATTCTGCTTCTGGACGCAGTGCTGGGACTCCACGAGGCCAGCACGGCGCTTGCACGTCCCTTCGAAGCTCCTGATGAACACCCGGGCCAGATCTGCCCAGCTGTAAATGCTTGAGGGGGCCAACTGGTTCAGCCACGCTCGTGCTGAGCCGTCGAGCATCAGAGGGAGGTGCTTCATGGCGACATGGTCGTCTCCTCCTCCGATCTGGACTGCCACTCGGTAATCATCCAGCCACGTTTTTGGCTTGGACTCCCCTGTAAACTTGTTAATTCCCATCGCCAATCGAAAGTTGGGAGGGATGTCAGCCGAACGGATGGCTCGACTGAAACACTCGGGGCCAGAAATGATGGCCCTGCTTCCACTCGGACGGTCAATATCGCGACCATCGCGGTGGGCTCGGCCCCTGTCGACCCTCCGCTGGGCGATATGCCCTCTTGCGATACCCATGGTGGGCGCCAACTGTCGTGGGTATAATCCTGACAGTAGATGTGTAGGGTACGAAAAGGATGGGCAGAGCCTTAGCTACGGCGAGGTTGTATGAGTTCAGGCCCCTCAACGGTGGAGGTAATAGCCCTACGTCTCAGTGCTCAGGGAGCTTGTTGTCGAGTGGTAATATGGAATACAATGAATTGCTAACCCCTCTACCAGTGGGGGAGGGTGGCTTATATAGAGTGCGCTGCCCTCCACAACGGTTCCAGTACAGGGGTGGAGTAGTGGGGATTGAATGCGTACGTTACATGTAACGTACGCCCTAAATGCCAATAAATGCACCCGGAAACGTACGACCGTTTCCCTCCAGGGGGGTTGCGATGTACCGAGTGGTATCCAGTCGGTTAGCTTGATATCCTCCGAATGTTAACCTCCGACTGGATGGTCGAGGACCTGTTACCGATTGGATGATGGGGACTCCTTAATTCAGTCGGAACTGACTAAGGGTCTTGTCCTTTGTGAGGGGTAGTCCTTGGGTAAGACCTACATGACAGGTCTATGACCCTACCCTAGGACTATAACCCCATCAATGTTATTACTTGTTCTCAAATTATTTGCATCTAGTCACCACTTGAACTTCAAAGGTGTCCTGGCATTTATATTTTGCCCCACTCTTAAGGACAAGCGAAATACCACTTTGCTATGTTTTCTTTATGCTCGAAACAAACGTATAACTTTCAAGTGCATTATTATTCATGATCTTTTGTTTGTGTTACTTTTCATGTTGCAACATGGTTGCTAAGTTCCGTTGTTAGAATTATATCTATCATGCCTATGTTTAGAGTGCTATGATCTGAGCTTACAAATGCTTTTACAAATATGATGATCAAGATTATGTTGGTAGCATGTCACCTCAAAAATTATTTTGTTTTTATCGTTTCACCTACTCGAGGACGAGTAGGAACTAAGCTTGGGGATGTTAATATGTCCAAAACGTATCTATAGTTTTTTATGGTTTCATGCTACTTTTATGCTTTTGATAATTGTTTTTATATTAAGTTTATGATTTATTTGGACTAACCTACTAATAGTTGCAAAACTGCACAACGTTCTTGTTTTACACTTTGATTTGTAGGAACTATCAAAAATAGAAGAGGAAACCTTGTTGGAGTGGGACTCTGACTTTCCTGAAATCTGCCCCCCTACAGATTTTAGAGATTGCCTGTTTCCGCCTTGAAGATGACGCCAAATGGAAAAATAATATATGCAAAAGTTGTGGGGAATTTTATCGTCCCATTTGGAGTTTGGACGCTCCAGGAAAGCCCGTTTTACTGGAGGACAAATATCTGATTACAGGATTACGGGCATCGGTGACGTAATTGAGTCCAACTCTTACCATATTTGATGGATTCGGCCAAGCCACGACTTGTGGACCTCATTAGGACCGAGAGGGGTTCCTAGGAAGGTTCTAGAGGTGCCCAAGAGCCCTTGGATCAAAGGGGCATCCATCGGAGGGACAAGGATGATCGTCCCGACTCATATAAGGAGAGGAAAAACATGATTTTTGAGAGCCACCAAGAGGTACGAGATTTCCTCCTCCCAGGCAGCTGCCTTGGGGTAGAGAACCACCTCCATACCAGCACCATCTCCAAGGAAGAAGGGGGGCCAAGGGCTGCCGCCCCCATGGGTCATGGCCGCCGTCGTGGCCGCCGTCCGGGCTGCACCTTACCATCAACCTCTTGCTCACCATGGCCATGTGTGAGTAGTCTCCCTCGGGGCTGAGATCTTCTACGTGTAGCTATGTGGTCATCTCTCTTTCCCATGATGTGATCTTGATTGTGATCATAGGCTATGTTAATCTAGGGTGATCCCATGATGTTTCCCCTTCTTCTATGTATTGGATTGATATACTTACTTGATCTTATCTAGTATAATCCCCGAGACCATGGTGACAGCGGTCTATTGGACATGGATTAGAAGAATATTTTCATGAGTGATTTCCTTTTTTCTGAATTGATTGAAGATTGAGAGTCTCTTGGTGCTTGTCCTTGAGTATCCTTGATATATGTTGTGGTGATTGTGGTACTCTCTTTGGATGGCTGCAGTGACATTGGGAAATCCATAGATGAGAACTACGAACTCTGAGGTGTGCTTTTGTAGCCTTACATAATTCTCGTCCTCTCTTGATCACAAATGAATGACCTCCAAGTACGTCTCCATTGCATGTTTCACTGGAAATATCACGTGATTAGATTATGTTAATGCTGTCGGGAGTTGCCACTAGTGAAAGTATGAAGCCTAGGCCTTGTTTTCCACCATTGAACACCATTTACTTTCAGTTTTGTTTCATGTTTGCTTGCTGCCATTTTTATTTCAGATTTACAATACCTTGTTTTACCATCCATATCACTTGCCTTTTAATATCTCTTCACCGAACTAGTGCACCTATACAATTGACAATTGTATTAGGTGTGTTGGGGACACAAGAGACTCCTTGTATCTTAATTGCGGGGTTGCTTGAGAGAGACCATCTTCAACATCTACTTCCCTGAGTTCGATAAACCTTAGGGCATCCACTTGAGGGAAATTGCTGCTGTCCTACAAACCTCTATGCTTGGAGGCCCAACATAGTCTACAAGAATAGAAGTGTGCGTAGACATCAGTCACCAACCGGGACTAAAGGGTGATACGAACGGTTGCCACCACCACTTAGTCCCGGTTGGATCCACCAATCGGGACTAAAGGGAATACGAACGGTTGCCGGCCTATTGGTTCGTGTATGGAACCGGGACCAAAGGGTGACACGAACCGGGACCAATGGCCCTGATGCCCGGGCGGCGCCCTGACTTCACGAACCGGGACTGATGCCCCCATGGTTCCCGGTTCGTGAGTGAACTGGGACAAACGGGATTTCATCAAGTGGACCAAAGCCCTCTTTTCTACTAGTGGAGGATCGCCTTATATCATTCCTCTTTGCAGTACAATCACATCTGTGCGCTTGCCGTTTACCTTTACTTTGTAAGCCACTGACCTAGCACAAAGCATAATCCTATTGATCCATTGCTTGTTAAGTCCCATCTTCTACATCATCTTCTACAAAAATTGCCATTCAACTCGGTCATATGCCTTGCTCATATCAAGCTTCACCGTTGCATACCCCTCCTTACCACCCCTTTTATTCTGCATGAAGTGTGTGCACTTGTAGGCGAGGAGAACATTACCTGTTATCAACCGACCTCATGGAAATGCAATGTAATTTGGCGAGATAATCTCTGGAAGCATTTGTTTCAACCGGTTGGCAAGCACATTGGATACTAGCTTGTAGACAACATTACAGAGGTTGATCGTTCGAAGGTCCTTCATGCTCTCAGGGTTCTTGATCTTCGGGATGAGTACCACACACATCTTGTTCCACCCCTCCTACATTGGGCCACCGTTGAGGACATTTAGCACCTTTGTAGCAATGTTATCACCCGTGACATACCATTATTTATTGTAGAAGACCGATGGCATCCCATCCGGACCGGGAGCTTACAAATCTCCTGTACTCTGCAGGGCCTCAAACACCTCCTCATGTGTAAACTCTTTCAGCGGGATTTCGTTCATGTTAGGGGTAACATGCGAGTCAATGGACGCCAACACCTCATCTTGACGTGTGCGTGCATGGGAAGTGAACAATTTAGGGAAATAATTAGTGGCTGCTTACTTCACCTCTTTCACTCTCTCTACTACACTCCTATCCTCCTTTCTGAGCCTCCTAATTTTATTCGCTCTCCTTTTTTTTGTGGTAGCTGCATGGAAGACCTCTGGGTTACGGTCCCCCCTCTCATCCAATTGACATGGTCCCTTTGCTTCTAGTAAGTTTCGAGCTGCTCCCCATCCAATGAAGCTTGAAACGAAGAACATGCTCGTTATTTACTTGCTCTTGCCCCCACACTCTCCTCCTCTTAGCTTTGAGTTCCTTTCTAACACTGTGATTTTCTTCTCTAGGTATCCTAGGATGTTTCTGCTCTAATCAAACAACTCTTTAATGACTCCTTTCATCGCACCATGCACCTGCTTCCCTTCCACTTGTGTCTCCTTCTCCCAGCAATTCTTCACTATTTCTCTACACCCCTCCTCCTCCACCCACCCTCTCCAAACCCTTCGTAAAAATTACTGCTCAGCCATCGCCTAAGAGCAGCTCCACCCTCCATATCAATAATCACAAGCCTATGATCTGAATGCCTTGGGTCGCCATTGGTAACTCAGTAGGCTATAAATCGGTTGCACCAAGCTTGGGTTTCCACGACTCTGTACAGTCTCTCACAAATGTAGTTGGAAGCATCATGGTTGTTGTTTGGCAATGTAAATGTATCACCAACCAAACCCACGTCACCTAGTTCACAACCTTCCAAAGCATTCTTGAATCGGTCCATGCACACTTGACTTAGTGGCACTCCTCCCTCCTTCTCCCAATCATGCAACACTTCATTGAAGTCTTCAGCACAAAGCCAAGGCTTATTATTCTGGTACTTTAGGTTCCTCAAGAGCCTCCAAGTTTTTTCTTTCTCATCCATTTTCGGTTCACCATAAATACCCGTAAATCTTCACTTGAACCCGTCATTCTCCGTGATCCAAAATCTATGTGGCACTTGGACATGAACCCTACTATCTTTAGATTCACTTCTTTTTTCTACAACATTGCAAATCTACCACTCCCCCCTTCACAGTTCTTCACCATCATGCAAGTCATATTCATCTTCCATCACAACCATTCAAGTCTTTATTGCTCCATCTTCGTCTCACACAAAAATAGAGCATCTAGGTCCTCCTTCCTTTGGAGTTCTAGAAGACCACAAATTGTTGGGTTGTGCCCCAACCTTGGAAGTTCTAAGATATGAGCCTCATTTGGACTCGCAGGGCTATTCCAACATCCCTACGTCATTGTTTGTGGCCTTCTGCTCGTGAACTTCTCCATCTCCCACATTGCGACATCTTTTCTGCATCCCTTGTTCATCTATGTCCATGTCATCCGCTCCGCTCCTGTTTTCTTCTCGAGAACTAGCGCCACCACTCATGTCTTCCTATCCTCCATGTATTTCTAATTATACCTCCCATCATTTCCTTGCCCTCGATTTTATCCCTCCCGTCTAGATCATGTACGACAACTTCTGTATCATCACTCACTACACCCTTGCCATCTCCCTCAATTGCCTTCTCCTTCTCAATCACACTCGACTTTATCCATAAGAGTGTTAGCTGGTGGAACTTGCTCCGCCCCCACCTCCCCACCAGTTAGAAATATATTTTTCTTGTTTCCTCCTCTACCCTTTTCCCTAATTCCTTCTCCTCTGTCATCTTTAGTTTCAAGGGGCTGGTGACCTCTTCCTCCTCCAACTTCTTGCCCACATTATCTCCATCACATGATTTTTGCCCTTGTTTCTTACACGTCAGACCATCGCTTCCCGATTTACTTCCAGCACTACCACCCATACCTCCTTCTCGCCCCTCCACTTCCATACTCCCTTCCTCCCCTGTGCGTCTCCTCATAGATGTGATTGCCTTCTGGGATATACCTAAACCATCAACCGTACTCCGCTACCTCCCCCCTTCTTCAGTTTTGTTTTGCATTCAGTGTCAGTGTGTCCCATCCTCCCACAAGCGTAATACAAGTTTGGCACGTACTCATACTAGAAGTAGCACTAATTGTTCTCATCATCTTCCTTCTTCTTGCCAGCTCCTTTCGCAATGGTGTCTGCATCCTCATCCCCTTCATCATCCAGAAACATATCCCTCTCATGAGAGGCTCATCCACTCTAATTCTCACCTTCACACGTAAGCATTGCGCCAGGGCCGTGCCATCCCCACTTGTGTCCATCTCCATCAGGTCACCAATCAGCTCACCCATGTCTTTGGCTAGCCCCTTGCACATCATTCCCAATGTCACATTGTTGATCCGAACCCATACCGGAACCTTCTCGAACTTGTAGTCATCCAATTTCTTTGCTGGATCAAAGTCCTCTATCAGAAGCAACTCCTTCCCAAATGCCCAAGGTCCATTTTCCACCGCCTTCCTCTTCCCACCTTCCTGTTGGAACACAAAAATGAACATGTTTGGTCCCATTTCCTTCACCTCCAGCTTGCTCATCACACACCATGCCCTCCCGAGCGCCACCTCCATACATGCAGAATATCTTGGTGTCTCCGATAGGAGTTTCCCCATCGCCTCTGCCGTTGCGCCATCCTTCTGTTTTTGCATGGCCTTCCTCCAACCTACCTTCACCCCATTCTTTTCCACCTCTGACAAATTCATCTGACTCAATTTCCCTTCGACTCCGTTCTTACTCCCACTCCAATCTCCCTGCAGTCACGAAAACAAGAACATGATCGATCTAGTATTAGGTGTCTTACGATCGGGTGCCCTAGAACACCGAGAAGAACTATCGGTGGATGGGTTGTAGTTGTGGAAGTGGAGGGCGCATATCACGATGGTTTCTACCCCAAGAAATCGTTGGCCAACTGCAAGGGGTCACGATGGATGCGATCGTAGTGCACGAACCTAGCGGCGACTCGTTATCCAAGACGAGGGGCGAATTGCCAACCAAAACCCTAACCGTCACGCACGGGGCGGACCTAGTTGTAAGACTAGTTGCTCTTAGGTTCCTCAATTTGAAAAAAGAAAAAAGATCTACTCCTGGACATTGCCTTTTTTTTAGGGGTTCCTGGACATTGCCTAAACATGAACGTGGTTGTGGAGTGGCGACGGCCCATGTAACCATGTTCCTTCATCTCCCGCCCCTACTGCCCAATTGGCGGGAAACTCCCTCCCACGCGCGCCCTTTTCACATCCTCCACCATCTTCTTCTATAAGATACAGTACAATCTCTTTCCTCCGCGAAAACCGAAGAGCCGAACACCTACCCCAATCCACTAACCAAGCGATGCCTCCCAAGCGCAAGTCCCCGGTTGCGACGGCGGCGTTACCCGCAATGCCGCCTAGGATGACCCGGAGCATGGCCGCCGGGAAGCGGGGCGCCGACGCTCCGGCCAAAAAGGAGGAAGCAGAGGCGGCGGCGGCGGCGGCGGCCGGGCAGAAGGGGAGGAAGAAGGCCAAGAAGGAGGTGTCTGCGGTGGCGAAGGAGGAGGAGGAGACGGTGTTGTCGCCTCCTGCAGCGGCCAAGCAGAAGGTGAAGAAAAATGCCAAGAAGGAGGTGGTGGCGGCCGCGGTAGATGATGGCGGTGCTGGCGTTGAAAACGGGAAGCGCGTCATCGTCGAGGCTTGGTAAGTGCTTGCGCCGGTGCACGTGGCAGTTAGGTTTTGCCTTTTGTGATTATGGACGATTTTAACCGATTTATGGTCGGATTTAGCCGGGCTTTAGGTATGATTGATGGATGAAAGTGTGTTGTTTTAAGATTATTATTTCGTAGGTTAGATGGGGAAAAGTTTGGAACTGATTTTATGGGTACGATTAACGGACTGATATTCAGCAGATCTGTTCGTGTCACTTATGCTGCTTGCTTATAAATGTTCCAAACGGGAACTACTTCTATTCTCCTTGAATTTTATCACCTATTCATTCTGTAGTTAATAATAGCAAAAATCAAAATGTAATCATGCATGATTATGATCAAATAGGTATGACACATGCGTCCCACCTTGTAAATAAATATAATAGGAGTCACAAGTTGGAATATATTGGGTTTCTGTTCTAAAATGTGATTATTAATGTGAAAACACCAGCTAAAAATTTAAGTTTCCTTCTGCCAGTTGCCAGTTTAACCACCATCCAAACATTATGTTGGATTAAGTACGTCAATTATAAGCTGGCTAGGAGAATCGCCTATCTTCTCAACGCTTGTTAACTTGTTGAATAATTAGTACTGAAAGAAGGTTATGCCATCTTCTTTTTCTGGTTCTAAAAATTCCTCTACTTTGGTAGCTTTTTGTCAACAGTTTTTCACCCCAATTTCAATAGTAAGGGTGGTAGAAAACCCCATTCACGCTATATTTAACTGCACCTTGTTTCCATTACTGTAATTTGATATAAGGCAACCACACCCAAAGCATTCTGTTCTTTTTGTTTCCTGGAGATATACTTCTCTTCTTTGTATGATTACTTATGTAGGAAAATGGAGCAGTGATTTGTAGTTGGCTGGATGCAACCATTGTTCTGTATCATCCACTAAAAACCATTGTTTCTACCTCAAGACTCAAAAAAAAATCTGACATGGTTACATTTGAACATATCTCAAGACACAAAGCATGTACGGAATAGTACTTAATTATCCTTGGCCAATTAAATAATCCGCAAGACTTCTCCAGCTGTTTGTATGCTCAATACTGTAAATTCATATGCTCTGCGGTGATAGTTGTTCATTCCTCTTACGAATTGCTTGTTTGTTGAACTCTCCAGCACCCAGTGCCAACAGTTCAAGAGAAGAGCTTTAAAGGTGAAGGAGGATCTTGAAAGTGCTGTCCCTGGGGTTTCTGTGACGATCAACCCTGAAAAGGTATCTTCTGTGTTTTATCCACATAATCATCAACTTTGTCACATCTTTTTTGGCATATTTTTTATATACATTTTTCCGTGTATATCTACACCTTAATTGACACATTTTTCTGTCTTTTCTCAGCCACGCCGTGGATGCCTTGAGATAAGGGAGGAAGGTGGTGATGTGTTCATTTCACTGCTGGTAATCTTAACTGTCTCTGGGTTAATTTCTAAACCATACTACACTGATCAGATAACACAGAACCTTATTTTCCCGCCAAAGTTCCTAACTATAATCCAAATTCTTGGTTTGTTCCAGTTTGATGGTTTCATACTTGCCAATAATTCAGAACCTTGTTTCAAAAAAACAAAAATCTTGGAACCTAAACTTGTTGCTTAGTTTGATGCCACTCCAAATATTTTTAATGCTGAAAATTGACATGCAGAACATGCCACGGCCCTTCAACAAGATGAGGGAGCTGGACATGGACAAGGTTATCAAGGACATTGCCCAGAAAATCGCTTGAATCTGATGTGGCATTAATGTATGGATGCCCTCCTTTTGCAATGGAAGTTTAGGGCTTATTTTGTGTGGGAACTTGGTATTGCAGACTTGCAGTAGCCGTATAATGTGGGATCAGTGTTTCGTTATGTGTCCTATGTGGGCTAAGACATGCTGAAATTATCGCAGTGGCAATGGATATTACTCCTCACTCGTGTTCTGATATGTGCCCTTGTGTTATGTGCTTCCTGTCCTGAAGCCTTGGTTGGTCTTAATATTTGAGTACCTATATGTTCTATGTCTCCAGCCGATCACAAGTCTAAATTGCTGTAACCTTTTGTAACAACTTGGCCAACTGAGAGATACGTATAAGTCACAAATAGTGCTTGTGCAGTTACATCGTCTTTTTTCAACGTATAACAAGATTGTCGCTTGTAAATAAAACTACAGGGGGCGCATGCTTTGTGCCGCTTCTGCATGAGGGTAACTCCAACGGACAAATGCATTTCATCTGTCTTCGTCCGTTTCTGTCTGTGCAGATAAAAATCACGGCTCAATGCGGTGACACAGACGACTGATGGATGCTTATGTTGTCCTCCTCTGGCCTGCCCACCAGTGACACACCATATGCGCTTTACCCTTTCCTCTCCCAAATCACCCGCCTGCCCTAGAAAAATTCCATGGTTGAGGCACTCAGCCCTACAGCCGTACCTGCCGAAACCGCCTCCTTAAAGAGTGTGTGTGTGTGCAATGAAGAATGAAGAACTTTGAAATACAAAGGAAGAAACTCAAAATCTATGCGGCCAATCTCAGGTCAAGAGCCAAGCAAGTGGAGGTCAAGCAAAGAGAGGTAGAGCTCATGCTATTCTCCAAGGAGTGCCACATGATTTCAAGAAAAAAAGTTTGGTTTGAGAAGAGGCAAAAGTTCATGATTGTTTGAGATACGTGATCATCTTATATTTGTTTGTTTTGCATGAACTATGAGGCCGGGGCACATGCGAGCCTCGTGCGATTCTTTAGGTGCAATGTTGTATGCATTTATGACATAATATTTTGTTGGTAATATGAGAAAAAAAATCCTAGATTTGTTTGCTAAATATATTTGCTATTTCATTTTGACGATATATGCCAAATGTTAAAAAATACAGATGGTGGGTCAAATGGTATCCCCGTTGGGTGCACTGATCAGGGAAGGACCACTCGTGCAGTGACATGTTATACAAACGGGTTTTTAACACCTTTTTACGATGAATGTTTAAATCCTCACCTTGCATGTGTGGATGATAGGGGTCCATCCTACACGACATGAAGAATTCGTTGGTGATGGTAAACGATGAACGCAAACGATATACCAAACATAATCGTGTGCAGTGCAGGAACATATCACACACATTATATTTTGGACGTACGTATGTGATTTGAGATCAATCATACACGTCCATCACGAGTCAAACACGTCTAATTGCTCATGAAAAACAAACGGCGTTTGACCTTTTACTGTTTACGAAACATTACCTAATCCACATGGGGCATGGTAGAAATTGTGTGTGATATCTTCATCATCGCACACAAGATTTCCTTGACAGCCGTCTGTCATGCATGATATCATCGTATATGTTTCCTGAAAAATTTACGTGTGGGATCGTCTTTGCATCCTGCATGGTTTCCCTTTGGCTCACGTGTGAGGTAAGGTGCTATCGCAAACGATTGAGAAGCTCCTACGCACACGTATAAATGCTGCAAATTGTTTGTAATTTTTTATTTATCACCAACGTTTCAGTTTATATCTCATGTGCTTTTTCTGTAGATGAGAGGTGGTTGCGTTATGAGTTGCGTGTGATCTCCGTTCTGGATCGCACACACTTGGTTGCTTGAACCACGTGCGCTAAAATGACCAGGTTATTGTAAAAAATCGCATTTGAATCGCCCCGCGAATAGCAAATTCGTCACAATATGCAATCGAACAAACAATGCCTACACGAAGAACATTCATCATAATTCAGCACAATATGCAATTGAACAAATAGTGTCCATAGGAAGAACATTCATCATAATTCAAAACAATATGCAATTGAGAAAATGCTAGACAAATTCCATAGATAGATGAACATACGCAGTACATAATTATGTTGTATGAAATACGAAGACATGATCATATGGAAAACAATGCATCCATGCGTATATGTTTAGCTGATAACACCAAATGAATGCATACTTATTATTGGGGGATATAAATACTGAAATCTTCAGTGTCTTCAGTGGGCTCGATATAGTGATTCATAACAGACAACAATTCATCTGCAGCGAGTGGTTCATAGTTCATCGGTCCGAAGATCAACTCGAGGACTTTTAGATCAGAATGTGACATACATGTGGAGTAGAAGATAGCAATTAATAAATAGACTTACTGGTTCAATGTAGTCACCATCGACACCATATAGAACATGTCTACATAGGTTCATCATGTGTGTGCAAACGTAGTATCCACCTTGCTTGGTCCCTTGTTGTTGTTGTTGAGGACACTAAATTTTTTTGTACACTATTAGTCATGTATTTGCGCTTTTAGGAACAACCTAACCGATGTAAGTTGTTTATTTTTTTTCTTTGGAGAGAAATAGAAAGAGGTTTACTTAGAAACTTGAACATCTAACTAGTATTTTCTGAAAATAACGGATTTCGTTGTCTTACTAGAGAAACGATCACGTGCTCCAGAGGTAGTTGGCGGTCACACCGTCTCCCTCCTAAAGATATTTTCTTTGACAATACACTGCAAATGAAGATGAAATTTCACATATCCAATTCTTGAACTAGATATGAACACATCATATTAACATCAAAGAATTCAATACCTATCCATGAAATCCTGAAGATCATTCAGATCGTGAGGCTTATTTGACTCTCTCAGAGAATCTAGGTAGTAAATTGTGTTGCGTTTTGGTACAATGACCACCAAGATCGAGGGATGGCTACAATTAAGAAAACCTTGAACTTACAAACTATGTCAAAAACTGAAAGGCGATCAATGTATGTGTGGTTGTATATTAAACTTACTATTCATGATATGGCCACATGAAGAATTCTCCTATCTATAAGTCCAACAAGATCTTGGCGACATGATCAATGGAAGCCTTGCGTGTCTCACTAGTCTCATTAGTACTTAACAAAATGTCGTTTCCTAAATCTGGATCTATGAAATATGCATGCACCCTTAATGTTCTCTACACCGTCAATCCCTTGAGAGGAATACAATACATTTAGCTTTTTTTTTTCATTTACAATCTTGAATGGAGAAGTTGATGACAGTTTGCGAAGTACTTACAACATGAAGCCTTTGACAAGAGTGGCAACAAGCTCAACGAAGTTGAAGAAGAGATGAAAGTCCTCGAATTCCACACCGATGGTACCTGCAAGGTGATAGAAATGCCTATTGTCATAGTTCACTTCCAGAATGTTAGTATCTTCTCCTTCTGACATTCTGTCGATGCAATATTTATGTGACTTGCGACAACTGAAACTACACTCATCAAAGTATTCGCCAAGAAGAAATGGCTGGCCATGTGAAAGGACGAAGATGTCGCCTAGAGGGGGGGGGGGGTGAATAGGCGCTTTAAAATAATTACGGTTTAGACTTGAACAGATGGGGAATAAAATTAATGTTTAATTAGTCAAGCACAAAACCTAAAACAACTAGGCTCACCTATGTGCACCAACAACTTATGCTAAGCTAGATAAACAACTAAGTGATAGCAAGATATATGACATGAAACAATATGGCTATCACAAAGTAAAGTGCATAAGTAAAGGGCTCGGGTAAGATATAACCGATGTACGTGGAGACGATGATGTTGTCGGTGTAGGGGTCCTAAGCTAGGCGTCTTGGAGCGATGGTAACATGGACACATGATTTTACCCACGTTCGGGTTCTCTCAAGGAGATAATACCCTACGTCCTATTTTTGATTGTATTGATATGGGGATAGTACATAGTACATGTATCTACTACGAGATTGTTATAATGAATATGCGTTTGTCTATTGACTAGCCTGGCCACGGTTTATATAATGTACCCGAGACCTAGGGTTTAGAGGAGTCCTTGTCTTGTGCGCCAAGTCTTGTGGAATCTCCCTTGTATGCATTATAGACCGTCCGAACTGGCCCATTAGTGAACCCCCATGGGGGTCCTCGGCCCGACCCATTGCCCGGGAGACGACGTGGTGAGTACCCCCTAGTCTAGAACACGACCAGTAGCCCCCCGAACCGGTCTTCAAGTTGGGAACGCTCCTCAGTTCTTCCGAATAGTTCTTTGTCTTTGGTCGTCGGTCTTGAAAACTGGTTCAACAAATCTTACCATGTCCGATCTTGAGGATCGTCGAGCTGAATCCGAAGAGTTCACACGTCGGGCATCTGAGTAGCCCTTTATGTTTTTGGCCTTTATCGATGCCTTGTTATTTTTTACGCCACACCTCGGGTTTGAAGTATTTTCCGTGCGGCGGTATCCTCTTGCGTCCGAGCTCCAATGCCAAACTGTACCCGAGGTGTCTTTTTGCAGCCAAGCTCCAACATTAGTCGGCATCCGAGGTGTCATAGACTACCCGTGCCTCTTAAAATTTGAAGGAGTTCATCCAAGATTAAATGCCGGAGAAGTCTTTTATGGAGCCAGCCCTTCACATCCGAGCTTTATGCTGGACTGCTTCTGAGGTGCCTTTTTGCACCCGAGCTCCAACACTGAATTGCATCCAAGCTCTATGCGGGACTGCTTTCGAGTTGGTGCATCGCCTCGGCCTTGGGCTGATTTTTGAGGAATTCAATTCCAATTGGTGGAATTTGTTCTCTAACGAGGTGCATAACCAGTAGCCCTGAAGGCGTGTGTCGGTCTAAAACCCGAGATGCACCTGAAAGAAAAAAATAAAACCACCGATCCCAGTAGCCTGTGAGACTTAGGTCGATTTGCAAAATCGGCCTGAGGATCAAGTTCTTGCTCGGCCGAATACATTAGGGATGGAAATGTGGTACGCAGTAGTTCCCGAGACTCCGGTTGGGTGCGGTCGACCAACCCGAGGATCGAATCTCCTCGGAAACCGTATTGCACTTTGAATTTGCTGCATTGGATAGGTAATGCAGTAGCCCCCGAGCCTTAATTTGGGCACGTGTGATCAAATTAAGGATCAATATTTGTTTGAGACAAACTTTGTTACATTTGGCACAATTTATGTGCGATGATTCTATGTACCCAAGTACTTCACATCATCAATGCTCGGATCCGTGTTGTACAAGACTTTGTTGACCGACCATCGGCTTAGGAGTGTTTTTCCTACTTTATAAAGCCTTTATAAGGGAAAAGATTTACGACAAACAAGGCAATCCGGCCATACAGTTTTAGAAACAAAGGTATGCAGAGAGATATGTTATATTACTTTTTAATGTAAGAAACATTTGCTGGAAAAAATAGTTCATTTATAAGTTCTTTTCCGAGGATATCATGTTGACCATGACCGCGAAACCTCAACTCGGATCAATATGGGAGGAAAATATTGAGGATTTAGTTCGGGGATTGTTCCCGAACTCTATGGTCTTTAATGAACCAAATTTTTCACTACCATCATTGTCGGCCAATTATATTTTTGGGATGGATAGCTTTTGGCTTCACCTAGTCTGAGGTGCTAACCCAGATGACCCAGAAGTAACAATCCCAGAGGTGCTCCCTTTACCCCCTAGCCAAACAATCGAGAACATAGGGGTAAGAACAGGAGCCAGGCAACCCAGCTTGGCTAAAATCTTAAGTCAAATTGATGCATATCTATGGCTTTATAACGATGACTACAGAGGCTAGATTTCATCTATTAAATACAAACGCTGATGATATGTTGGGCTCTCCAGGAATCCTTATGTATCTATGCCGAGGTGTCAGAAGGAACCCTCGGTATGGTTTATTTTGACTTCTTCGCGACTTCTTATAATCTGAAAGTGGCATATCGTTGGCTTCCACCCCTTTGTAGATGCTACCGAGGGTGTTTCCGTACAAACAAGACAACCCTTAGCCGATGTCTCGGTGCCCGGAGGCGGTTGTGTTAGTGGAAACAAGGCAATCTGATATCAGGCTTTATAACTTTCAGTAAGTCATAGGAGCATATGTTTGGGGCAACTTAATAGCCCCCGGTATACGTCGACTTATCGGATTATTCGAGGTTGGACCACCTACAACTTGGCATTTTCAATAAAAAAGGCCCTTCGTTTTACTCAGATAACCTCAGTCGGCTATATTTGGTTGAACACCGCGTGCGGTTCACTAACCGATTTATGCTTGTTGTGACAGTCAACTTTTGGCTTTCTCCAACTGAGGCACTTAACCAGTTAAACCGGAAATGACAATTGCAGTGGTTCTCCCTTTACCCCTTAGCCGAACAAAGCGAAAGTGTAAGAGGTAGGCAGAGGATCCGGGTAATCCAGCAATATACCAAAGACACAATTCGAAATCAATGCATATAAATGCAAAACACCGAGGACATTTTGCCGAGGACAACATGGAGTACCTCGGTGTTTGGTGGGTGAAAGGACGTGGATGTCGCCTAGAGGGCGGGGGGTGATTGGGTGAATAGGCGCTTTAAAAATTACGGTTTAGGCTCGAACAAATGTAGAATAAACTAACGTTTAATTTGTCAAGCACAAAACCTAAAACAACTAGGCTCACCTATGTGCACCAACAACTTATGCTAAGCAAGATAAATAACTAAGTGATAGCAAGAAATATAACAAGAAACAATATGGCTATCACAAAGTAAAGTGCATAAGTAAAGGGTTTGGGTAAGAGATAACCGAGGCACGTGGAGATGATGATGTATCCCGAAATTCACACCCTTGCGGATGCTAATCTATGTTTGGAGCGGTGTGGAGGCATAATGCTCCCCAAGATGCCACTAAGGTCGCCGCAATCTCCTAACGCCCTCACACAATGCAAGATGTCGTGATTCCACTAAGGGACACTTCAGGGCGATCACCGAACCCGTACACACAAGGTTGGGGCAATCTCCTCAACTTAATTGGAGGCTCCCAACAACACCAAGAAGCTTCACCACAATGGCATATGGCTCGGGGCAATCTCCACAACTTAATTGGAGACCCTCATGCTTGCGCGGAGCTTTACACCATAATGATTGAGCTCCGAGGCACCACCAAGCTTCTAGGATGTTAAAGCATCCACAAAGAACAATCTCTAGGGGTACCAAGTACCCAAGGGTAATAAGATTCTCAACTTCTCACTTCCACGTATCACCGTGGAGAACTCAAGCCGATGCAACTAATGCAATGGCAAGAACACACGAAGTGATCAAGTACCTCACATTCAAATCCCTCCACAACAACAAAAGCTATGGAGAAATATGAGAGGAAGAACAAGGAGCTCACAAAGAACTCCAAGATCAAGATCCAAGGGGTTCTCCTCACATAGAGGAGCAAGTGATTGGTGGAGATGTGAATCTAGATCTCCTCTCTTTTTCCCCTCAAAAACTAGCAAGAATCAATGGAGGGATTGAGAGTTAGCAAGCTCTAAGAAGGTCAACAATGGGGGAAGAACACGAGCTCAACGGATGGATCTGATCCAATGGGGAAGATGTGACACCCTCGATTTAATCATACGCTAACCATACACGCAAATGCGTACGATCAAACCCAAGGACTCACGGGAAGATATCACAACACAACTCTAGACACAAATAAAATAACATCAGCTTCATATTACAAGCCAGGGGCCTCGAGGGCTAGAATACGAAAGCTCGATAAACACACGAGTCAGCGGAAGCAACAAATATCTCAGTACAGACATAAAACATGGGGTGCCTTAGAGAAGGCTAGCACAAAAGATACAACGATCGAACGAGGCGAGGCCTCCTGCCTGGGAACCTCCTAACAACTCCTGATCATCAGCGGCCTCCACGTAGTAGTAGGCACCGTCGGGGGAGCAGTCGTCGGCGGCGGGGACCTTCATCTCCTGGGCTCCATCATCTGGTCGCAGCAACGGATCGAGGGGACAAGAGGGGAGCAAAGCAGCGGTGAGTACTCATCCAAAGTACTCGCAAGTCTTACATCAAAACTATTCTAATTATGCATCAGTATCAAAGAAGGGGGGGGTTATATGTGGATTGACTGCAGCAATGCGAGAATAGAGAGAGAAGGCCTAGTCCTATCGAAGACTAGCATCTTCAGGGTCTTGCAGCAATAGACGAGAGTAGAACAGGGGGTAACACAATAATAGTCATATTGTTACAACAATAATAAAGTGAGGTCACGCCTAAAGATCCTCCCTCGACTCCCTGCGAGGAAGCAACCCCGAGGCAAACTAATTCCAGTTAAGTAACAATTGTAGTTGTATAAGATCGGGGCACAACTCCAAGTCGTCCTATAACCGTGGACACGGCTATCCGAATAGTTAATTTTCATCCCTGCACGGGTGCACCACATGTCCCGTCACGCTCGATAACACTCTGGCCGGACATACTTTTCTGGGTCCTGCCCGGCCTCGGAATATCGACACGTCGCAGCCCCACCTAAGACTAATCAGAAAGGCCAGCCCGTCGGTCTAACTCCTAAGCACAAAGGGTTCGTGGGCCCAGTTCCCCTTCGCGCTCCTGCACGTGGCGTGGGTGGCCGACGTCAGTCCTAGCATCCCTTAATCACAAGAGCGATGCATCTCGGGACCACTCGGGCGCGCGCCGCTACATTTGCTGACATCTGAAAAGCTTCGGCTGATACCGCGACGCCGAGTACCCATAATTCTTCCCGCGTAGCCGGTTAGTGCGAAAAGGTCTCCGACCAACCCATATCAAATACCCAAATCCATTAACATTTTAATTAGGCCAGCAACACAGTCTCACGGGAATCCACCCGTCTTACAACTAATCACCAAAGATCCCAGTAACATGGTCGAGTAACTATGTGGTAGTAACATCGGGGGGAATCCGAGGTATCACCCTCGTTGGATTCCGAACGATGTATTCGTCAAGGTGGGCTTAGAGGAATCACCCTTGGGGGTCCCACACTTGAGGGGTTGCACGACAGGGGCATCGTCGGGAATGGTGAAAGAGGAATCACCCTCGATAACCACGACCGACTAGCTATACTACAGAGATATCATCAGGAGTACTTAGCGAGGTGTCACCCTCGGTACCCGATAGTATCTCTGTAGCGTCGTACAACTAAGGGGGTGCATGTGCCATGTCAGGTCTGGCTCGTCGATCAGGGATCGAGATTTGAAAACAAGCGGGGCAACTGAACTACGGGGTCAGAGGGGATGACTGCTCCACCTATACTAGGCATATTAAAGGTACATGACTGAAAGTAGGAGTTCATCAAAAACAAGCTATGCATCAGATATAGGAGCTAACTACAACAGTAGCAAAATACTAATGCAAGCAGTAGGAAGAAAGACATAGGCGATATAAGAATGATCAAGGGGGGGGGGGGTTTGCTTGCCTTGATGCTCTGCGGCAAAGGACTGATAGGCAGGGTCGTAGATGTACCCGACAGCAGCGTCAGTCTCGGGGTCTACCGGTAAGAAGAGGGGGGAAGAAACAATAAATAATAGCAACGGTGCAACACAAAGCATGACATGGCAAGATGCAGGCTAGACATGAGCTAACGCAGCAACATCCGTCATAGACGGGTCGGAAGAATATCTGATGATATTTTTCGGGTCTCGGGATACTACCGGTTATACTGGAAACGATGGAAATGTTCCCTGTTTGCTATGCTAGGGACGCGTGACACACGAACGGGCCGTGTATCCGGGTTCGTCTCGTTCTGCTGATCAACTTTCATGTTGAAAATATTTTGATGTGACTTACGTATTATTTAATATTAATTTTTAAAGTTTTATTCAATAATTAGGAATTACAAACATATTTAAATAATTTAATAAAAAGCTATTATGACATCAGCATGATGTCATGCTGACATCAACATTTGACTGGTCAACTGACCAGCGGGTCCCGAACGTCATAGGCACAAGTTTTAATTAAGATTAAATATCAATTAATCAGATTAATTTAGTGGGGGACCCACGTGTCATACTCTAATTATTCTAATTATCCAATTAATTAATTTAACTAATATATCTATTTATTTATTTAATAAAAACATTTTTTTAATTATCGCGTGGGGCCTCCCTGTCATAGACAGCGGGTGCGTTGGCCCCACCGGTAAGTGACCTTAGGCCAAATACTCGGTTTTAATCACAGATACATAATCATGCAAATATCGTATTCCTCCAAATATCTATATACGCAAATACATACATCGCATCTCATACATACATACATACATACGACATCTAATACATCATTTGTTTTATTTTCTTTTAACTCTCAACACTCCCCATCTCTCTCTTTGTTAACAGACAGACACAGAACTCTGTGCTCTAACTCAACATAGAAGAACACATCCTTCAAATCCTCCTACCGGTCTCTACCGTCGATGGATCGAAGCCCCGTTTGCCGGAACGGAACCGGGACGACGAGGAGAACAAGATGGTGGGAGGAGCACGAGGAGGGGCTCACCAACGTTGATGAGACGGCCCGGTGAAGCCGGAGTTCGCGGGAAGGCGGAGGTGACGGTGGTGATGGCGCGGTGATGACGGTGGTGCCGGTTTGGACGTGCCGGCGAGGAAGAGGCCCTCCCGGAGGGGGGGGGGGGGCGTTGGAGGAGGGGGCCGGTCGAGGTGAGGCCGGCCGGATCCGGCGAGGTGGAGGTGTCTCCCTGCCCGGTCCCTCCTGGACCGAGCGGGAGGAAGGCCGACGGGGGGGTTGGGGCCGGCCGGCGGGGTGGGGGCACCGAAGCTTGGTGGCCGACCGGGTGGGGAGTGGAGGCCGGTGGGGGAGAGGTTGCAGGGGAGTGGTGGTCGCGGGAGTTGAAGGGGGGGCCAGCCGGTCGGGTGGGAGGCAGGGGAGGGGCTCGGCCGGCGGTTGAAGGGGCCGAGGGGGCCTTGCTGCCGGTGGGAGGAGGAGGCCGGGAGGGAGATACGGGAGAGAGAGGAGGTGAGGTGGGAGACGAGGTGGGTGGTCTGGTGCGTGGGGAGAGAACGAGAGGTGGGGAGGGATCACTGGGGTCTCGCGGGGTTAGCGAGAGGGAGGGGTGTCGGTGGGAGGTGGGCCCCCCCACGAGGGGTGGTGCAGGCGACGAGGAAAGGGAGCCCTTGGCGGCGACGCAAGTGGGAGGGAGGGAGCGAGGTAGGGGGGCTCCCTCGCCCTAGGGTTCCAGCGCGTGGGGTGGGCTGGCTCGGCTGGGCCACTTTGGCCCAGTCAGCCAGGGGGGTGGGGGGGGGTTTCCTTTTTTTCTTTTCTTTTGTTTTGCTTTGTTTTGTTTTCCTTTTCTATTATTTCTTCTTTCTAATTTCTTTTCTTTTCTTTTCTTTTATCATTATTATTTTTAATACTTTCTTTCTTTAATAGTTAATATGAATTTATAAATATACTTTTCTTTTGTTTTTAACTTCTGAATCCGGATAGAAATTCAATGCGGGTCAACGACGGTAATTCTCGATGATGTGGCGTCATTAGCGGGTGATCACTATAGCTTAATTACAATATTTACTATAGCAAAAGTCGAGGATGTCACAGAAGAAGACCCCCTTTATATAGTGAGGGAAAGAATCCAACCATTACCCCCACTCACAACCTGAGCAAAGCGGTACTACCGCTGCTAGGAGTGGTACTACCACACGGTAGGTTCACCAACCACTGTAGTAAAAAACTACTACCGTGCCTACCACTGCTGAGGCAAAAGGATGTGCAAAAAGTTCCATGGAGCAGTAGTAACAAACCACTACCGCCCACAAAGAGGTAGTAAAAAACTACTACCGCTCCAAGAGCGGTACTACCGCTGGCGCCTGCGGTACTATTGCTGGCACGTGTGGTACTACCGCTGGCCACTGAAACTGACATAACTTTCACATACGAACTACGAATCGAGCAAACTCAAGATTGTTGGATTCAGGACGACAAGAGCTATCCAACTGCGAAGAACCGGCAAAAACTTCCAACATCGAAAACATCATAGAAGATGCATATGGACTGCGTTTTCGATGAACTCGAGCTTGTCATGAAGATGACCATAAGCTCTAAAACTCACAAAGAGAAACACTAAACAAGAACCAAGATATGATGCATGGATGCATATGGTTTGAGATGTCAACGAATGATAGATCAAGCTACTCACTTGAGAGCCCCCCTTGACATTACGACAAACTATCCTACAATAGAAAAACCTATCAAGGGCAAACCTATACCTTGCACCTAGTCCTCTTGAGCTAGATGATGATGTTCTTGGCTTCCTCAATATGGATCACCTTTCTTGATTGCTCCCCCATACTCACTATGGGTGAGCCACTCTTCAGCACATCTTCATAAGTCCATTGCCACCACAATGGACGGCAAGCTTCAAGCATGATATCTTCGTGATGCTCCACTTAAACTTGCACACCGCAATCTTGATGACGATAACCACTTGATGTAATCCTTCATAGGTTGAATGAGATCTTCCTCTTGACGCAAACCCATGCAAACCCACCTAATCCCACATAGAACTCTCATGAATACCATGGGTTAGTACACAAAAGCGTTATGGACAATGCTTACCATACCATGGGATCACTTGATCCCTCTCGATACATCTTGTACACTTTGTGTGTTGGTCATCTTGATTTACTCTTTGCTTAGTCTTGATCAACCTTGTGCCTTTATGACCAATCTTTGGATAATACTTGGAATACCACCTTGGTTATCATATAAATTCTTTGAAACCAACAGATGGCCTTCAAGAGGTGCCTATGGACAAATCCTTCGAATATAACTTCAGTCAACCATTAGTCCATAGGGATTGTCATCAATTACCAAAATTACATATGGAGAAATATGCTCTAACAGTGGGTTTGGTGCTAACCGCTGACCCCCTTTAATATTACCGATGCGTGAAATGCATCTAGCGTTGTACTGCGAGAGTTATGCTCGGAAAAACCAAAAAACTTATGCAAAAAAAACTATACATTTAGATAAAAGAAAATTGTGAGAATCCAAAATTGGTCTAAAATTTAATTTGTTCTTCGGTCGTGCTTTAACATAATACATCCCATCTCGGGACTCCAATCGGGTTAGCCTTTGACTTCAACCTTCATATCCCGAAGACAGAGTGTTCCTCCGAGGTCTGTTTAGTGAACTAAACTCGAACGGCTTCAGAAAGAAATCAGGCTATCCCGCTATTGACCACACACTATTGTCAGAAAAAGAAGTAGTAAAAAAAGACTTTGCAACGACAAAGAAGAAAACATATTTATTATAAAACGACTCATATAAATTTAAAAGCCCCGGGTTAACTTTGGGGAAAGGAAATTGTTTTTAACAAACAAAATAATAATAATGTCTTGGTTAAACCGAATAAAAAATAAAATATCAAAAAAAGCCGAGCACAAAAACGATTTAGCTTGCTAATGCGCTTGGTGCGGTGTGGGGGTTGTGGTGGGACGGATACGTAGTCCTCGTCCTGGCCGAGGTCCCACCCCAAGCCCGAGGTAATCGAACTAAGAGCTGGGGTTGAGAAGTGCAACCGCAACACGGTTGATGCGGCGAGGCGAAGCCCCCAATCGAGCCGAGGAGACACAGTGGTTCGACAGCGTGATGGCGAAGCCCCCACGTCAGCCGATCATGTCGACGACGTAATTTGTTTGATGAAGACGAGACGACGATGTTGACACACCGAGGTGACCACATGATGCAGTCGAAGTCAATTACCTGTGCGCATAATATAGTGCAAGCAAAAGTAATAACAAATAAAGGTAATACTATATTAAGAGAATTCTTTCACTTAATTAATTTAAGTGAAGTAAATAGTTAAGAAAAATATTGCCTGAGTGCCGAGGTCAGCAGAGGCGGGACGACGGTGTCATCTCGCCGAGGTAACGACATCGTGTAGTCGAGGTCGATCACTCAACACGGATAAAAATCCACGAGATCGGGACGATCGGATGATGGCAGCGTCGTGAACAAAGTTTTAGATGCGTGGAGAACCATCCTTGGCTAGCCACGGTCACTCGAGATCGGGTTTGCTACTGTGTAATGTGTATGGGGGGAAATTGACTAAAGATGGCCGAACCATCATCTGGGCCGTAGTGTTAGCTGTGAAGAAAAAATCTGCATTCAAGAATCGATGCAAACCAGCAAAAGAAAATATTCTGGACAAGTTAATTTGTACAGAGTAGATAATATATACTCCCTCCGTCCGGATATACTTGTCCTAGAAATAGATGTATCTAGACTTATTTTAGTTATATATACATTCATTTTGTACATTTCTAGGACAAGTATTTTCGGACGGAGGAAGTATATATATATATATATATATATATATATATATATATATATATATATATATATATAATAAAGCATCGATGGTTTCTGTCGTCCGTCATGGTCATTTTGTAAAAACATCCTGTACTTTTCCAAAATCAACCCGCGGTTCGTTTTTAAGTGGCTCTAAACCGTTTTTTGCATTTACGCAAACCCCCCCGACATTACGCTAAATAACCCGCAGTCCAGACTTTAGTCACAACGAATCATTTTTTTTATCACAAGTCACTCCGTAAGATTCTGGTTTATAAGAGGGTGAACTGGAAATAAACACATATGCTGCGATAGCCTGCTCGCTAGAGCGTGCCCCTCTTACCTGGGGCACCCAGGTTTGAATCATCTCTTCAACAATTTTTGTTTATTTTTTTATTTTTTGTTTACCTTTTCTCTTCTATTAGGCTGGTTCATATCAAGAGACATGATTTTTTTTAATTTTTTTTTGCTTTTTTTGTTTACCTTTCCTCTTCTATACTGATTCAAATCAAGAGATAAAACATAGGAATCGGGAGAAGATGAAATTGACTATTTGTGGAAGAGGCCAATTATATATGATGGCATGCATCGGATATCACTAAACTAGACCGCGAACATAAAAGATTACTCCGATGGCCTTTAGATGAGTTCATCTTGATTTCTTCCACTCACGTACGATAGTGTGCATCTGGATGCGTTGTTGGAATTATGTCCTAGAGGCAATGATAAATAAGTTATTATTATAATTCATGTATCAAGATAATCGTTTATTATCCATGCTATAATTGTATTTAATGAAGACTTAGATACATGTGTGGATACATAGACAAAACACTATCCCTAGCAAGCTTCTAGTTGGCTAGCCAGTTGAACAAGGATAGTCAGGGTCTTCTGACTATGTACAAGGTGTTGTTGCTTGATAACTGGATCACATCATTAGGAGAATCATGTGATGGACTAGACCCAAACTAATAGACGTAGCATGTTGATCGTGTCATTTTGTTGCTACTGTTTTCTGCGTGTCAAGTATTTATTCCTATGACCATGAGATCATATAACTCACTGACACCGGAGGAATACTTTGTGTGTATCAAACGTCACAACGTAACTGGGTGGCTATAAAGATGCTCTACAGGTATCTCCGAAGGTGTCCGTTGAGTTAGTATGTATCAAGACTAGGATTTGTCACTCCGTATGATGGAGAGGTATCTCGGGGCCCACTCGGTAATACAACATCACACACAAGCCTTGCAAGCAATGTGACTTAGTGTAAGTTGCGGGATCTTGTATTACGGAACGAGTAAAGAGATTTGTCGGTAAACGAGATTGAAATAGGTATGCGGATACTGACGATCGAATCTCGGGCAAGTAACATACCGAAGGACAAAGGGAATGACATACGAGATTATATGAATCCTTGGCACTGAGGTTCAAACGATAAGATCTTCGTAGAATATGTAGGATACAATATGGGCATCCAGGTCCCACTATTGGATATTGACCGAGGAGTCCCTCGGGTCATGTCTACATAATTCTCGAACCCGCAGGGTGTGCACACTTAAGGTTTGACGTTGTTTTATGCGTATTTGAGTTATATGGTTGGTTACCGAATGTTGTTCGGAGTCCCAGATGAGATCACGGACGTCACGATGGTTTTCGGAGTGGTCCGGAGACGAAGATTGATATATAGGATGACCTCATTTGATTACCGGAAGGTTTTCGGAATTACCGGGAATGTATCGGGAATGACGAATGGGTTCCAGATGTTCACCGGGGGGGGGGGGGAGCCCACCCCGGGGAAGCCCATAGGCCTTATGGGTGCTGCACCAGCCCTTAGTGGGCTGGTGGGCAAGCCCAGAGAGGCCCCTGCGCAGGGAGATAAGAATATCAAAGAGAAAAAAAGGGGAAGTGGGAAGGAAGGGAAGGACTCCACCTTCCAATCCTAGTTGGACTAGGATTGGAGGAGGACTCCTCCTCCCCCCTTAGGCCGAACCCCTTGGGCAGCCCCAAGGCAAGGCCCCTCCCCTCCCACCTATATATACGGAGGTTTTAGGGCTGATTTGAGACAACTTTTCCACGGCAGCCCGACCACATACCTCCACGGTTTTTTCTCTAGATCGCGTTTCTGCGGGCTGTCGGAGAACTCATCTACCTCTCCGTCTCTCTTGCTGGATCAAGAAGGCCGAGATCATCGTCGAGCTGTACGTGTGCTGAACGCGGAGGTGCCGTCCGTTCGGAACTAGATCGGAGCGGATCATGGGACGGATTGCGGGACGGTTCGTGGGACGGTTCACGGGGCGGATCGAGGGACGTGAGGATGTTCCACTACATCAACCGCGTTTATTAACGCTTCTGCTATGCGATCTACAAGGGTACGTAGATCTGAAATCCCCCTCGTAGATGGACATCACCATGATATGTCTTTGTGCGCGTAGGAAAATTTTGTTTCCCATGCGACGTTCCCCAACAGTGGTATGAGAGCTAGGTTCATGCGTAGATGTCTTCTCGATTAGAACACAAAAGTTTTTGTGGGCGGTGATGTGCGATTTGCTGCCCTCCTTAGTCTTTTCTTGATTCTGCGGTATTGTTGGATTGAAGCGGCTCGGACCGACATTACTCGTACGCTTACGAGAGACTAGTTTCATCGCTACGAGCAACTCCGTTGCTTAATGATGACTGGCGAGTGTCGGTTTCTCCAACTTTAGTTGAATCGGATTTGACCAAGGAGGTCCTTGAATGAGGTTAAATAGCAATTCATATATCTCCGTTGTGGTGTTTGCGTAAGTAAGATGTGATCCTACTAGATACCCATGGTCACCATGTGAAACATGCAACAACAATTAGAGGACGTCTAACTTGTTTTTGCAGGGTATGCTTGTGATGTGATATGGCCAATGATGTGATGTGATATATTGGATGTATGAGATGATCATGTTGTAATAGTTAATATCGACTTGCACGTCGATGGTACGGCAACCGGCATGAGCCATATGATTGTCTTTAAACTAACGTTTGTGCTTGCAGATGCGTTTACTATATTGCTAGGATGTAGCTTTAGTAGTAATAGCATGAGTAGCACGACAACCCCGATGACGACACGTTGATGGAGATCATGGTGTGGCGCCAGTGACAAAGAAGATCGTGCCGGTGCTTTGGTGATGGAGATCAAGAAGGATGTGATGATGGCCATATCATGTCACTTATGAATTGCATGTGATGTTAATCCTTTCTTGCACCTTATTTTTCTTAGAACGACGGTAGCATTATGAGGTGATCTCTCACTAAAATTTGAAGACGAAATTGTGTTCTTGTTGGAATTATGCCCTAGAGGCAATAATAAATGTATAGTTATTATTATAATTCCTGTATCAAGATAATAGTTTATTATCCATGCTATAATTGTATTGAATGAAGACTCATTTACATGTGTGGATACATAGACAAAACACCGTCCCTAGCATGCCTCTAGTTGGCTAGACAGTTGATCAATGATAGTCAGTGTCTTCTGATTATGAACAAGGTGTTATTGCTTGATAACTGGATCACGTCATTGGGAGAATCACGTGATGGACTAGACCCAAACTAATAGACGTAGCATGTTGATCGTGTCATTTTGTTGCTACTGTTTTCTGCGTGTCAAGTATTTATTCCTATGACCATGAGATCATATAACTTACTGACACCGGAGGAATTCTTTGTGTGTATCAAACGTCGCAACGTAACTGGGTGACTATAAAGATGCTCTACAGGTATCTCCGAAGGTGTTAGTTGAGTTAGTATGGATCAAGACTGGGATTTGTCACTCCGTGTGACGGAGAGGTATCTCGGGGCCCACTCGGTAATGCAACATCACACACAAGCCTTGCAAGCAATGTAACTTAGTGTAAGTTGCGGGATCTTGTATTACGGAACGAGTAAAGAGACTTGCCGGTAAACGAGATTGAAATAGGTATGCGGATACTGACGATCGAATCTCGGGCAAGTAACATACCGAAGGACAAAGGGAATGACATACGGGATTATACGAATCCTTGGCACTGAGGTTCAAACGATAAGATCTTCGTAGAATATGTAGGATCCAATATGGGCATCCAGGTCCCGCTATTGGATATTGACCGAGGAGTCTCTCGGGTCATGTCTACATAGTTCTCGAACCCGCAGGGTCTGCACACTTAAGGTTCGACGTTGTTTTATGCGTATTTGAGTTATATGGTTGGTTACCGAATGTTGTTCGGAGTCCCGGATGAGATCACGGACGTCACTAGGGTTTCCGGAATGGTCCGGAAACGTAGATTGATATATAGGACGACCTCGTTTGATTACCGGAAGGTTTTTGGAGTTACCGGGAATGTACCGGGAATGACGAATGGGTTCCGGGAGTTCACCGGGGGGGGGGGGGCAACCCACCCCGGAGAAGCCCATAGGCTTTGGGGAGACACACCAGCCCTTAGTGGGCTGGTGGGACAGCCCCAAAGGGGCCTATGCGCCAAGGATAAGAAATCAAAGGAAAAGAAAAAAAAGAGGGAGGAGGTCGGAAGGGAGGAGGACTCCCTCCCACCAAACCTAGTCCAACTCGGTTTGGGGGGGGGGGAGAGTCCTCCCCCTTGGCTCGGCCGACTCCTTGGGGTTCCTTGGACCCCAAGGCAAGGCCCCCTTCCCTCCTCCTATATATATGGAGCAATTAGGGCTGATTTGAGACGACTTTCTCACGGCTGCCCGACCACATACCTCCACGGTTTTTCCTCTAGATCGCGTTTCTGCGGAGCTCGGGCGGAGCCCTGCTGAGACAAGGTCATCACCAACCTCCGGAGCGCCATCATGCTGCCGGAGAACTCTTCTACCTCTCCGTCTCTCTTGCTGGATCAAGAAGGCCGAGATCATCGTCGAGCTGTACGTGTGCTGAACGCGGAGGTGCTGTCCGTTCGGTACTAGATCGTGGGACTGATCGCGGGATTGTTCGCGGGGCGGATCGAGGGACGTGAGGACGTTCCACTACCTCAACCGCGTTCTCTAACGCTTCTGCTGTACGATCTACAAGGGTATGTAGATCACTCATCCCCTCTCGTAGATGGACATCACCATGATAGGTCTTCGTGCGCGTAGGAAATTTTTTGTTTCCCATGCGACGTTCCCCAACAGTGGCATCATGAGCTAGGTTCATGCGTAGATGTCTTCTCGAGTAGGACACAAAAGTTTTTGTGGGCGGTGATGTGCGTTTTCCTGCCCTCCTTAGTCTTTTCTTGATTCCGCGGTATTGTTGGATTGAAGCGGCTTGGACCGACATTACTCGTACGCTTACGAGAGACTGGTTTCATCGTTACGAGTAACCCCCTTTGCTCAAAGATGACTGGCAAGTGACGGTTTCTCCAACTTTAGTTGAATCGGATTTGACCAAGGAGGTCCTTGGATGAGGTTAAATAGCAACTCATATATCTCCGTTGTGGTGTTTGCGTAAGTAAGATGCGATCCTACTAGATACCCTTGGTCACCACGTAAAACATGCAACAACAAAATTAGAGGACGTCTAACTTGTTTTTGCAGGTTATGATTGTGATGTGATATGGCCAACGATGTGATGTGATATATTGGATGTATGAGATGATCATGTTGTAATAGAAATATCGACTTGCACGTCGATGGTACGGCAACCGGCAGGAGCCATAGGGTTGTCTTTATACTAACGTTTGTGCTTGCAGATGCGTTTACTATTTTGCTAGGATGTAGCTTTAGTAGTAATAGCATAAGTAGCACGACAACCCCGATGGAAACACGTTGATGGATGATCATGGTGTGGCGCCGGTGACAAGAAGATCGTGCCGGTGCTTTGGTGATGGAGATCAAGAAGCACGTGATGATGGCCATATCATATCACTTATGAATTGCATGTGATGTTAATCCTTTTATGCACCTTATTTTGCTTAGAACGACGGTAGCATTATGAGGTGATCTCTCACTAAAATTTCAAGACGAAATTTTGTTCTCCCCGACTGTGCACCGTTGCTACAGTTCGTCGTTTCGAGACACCACGTGATGATCGGGTGTGATAGACTCAACGTTCACATACAACGGGTGCAAAACAGTTGCGCACGCGGAAAACTCGGGTTAAGCTTGACGAGCCTAGCATGTACAGACATGGCCTCGGAACACATGAGACCGAAAGGTCGATCATGAATCATATAGTTGATATGATTAGCATAGGGATGCTTACCACTGAAACTATACTCAACTCACGTGATGATCGGACTTGGGATAGTGTAAGTGGATCATGAACCACTCAAATGACTAGAGAGATGTACTTTTTGAGTGGGAGTTTAGCCCATAATTTGATTAAGTTGAACTGTAATTATCTTGAACATAGTCTAAGTCCACTTTGAATATATTTGTGTTGTAGATCATGGCTCACGCGACAGTCATCCTGAATTTTAATACGTTCCTAGAGAAAGCTAAGTTGAAAGATGATGGAAGCAACTTTGTAGACTGGGCTCGTAATCTTAAGCTAATCTTACAAGCTGGGAAGAAGGATTATGTCCTTAATGCTGCGCTAGGAGATGAACCACCCGCTACGGCTGATCAGGATGTTAAGAACGCTTGGTTAGCACGTAAGGAGGACTACTCAATAGTTCAATGTGCAGTCTTGTATGGCTTAGAACCGGGACTTCAACGTCGCTTTGAGCGTCATGGAGCATTTGAGATGTTCCAGGAGTTGGAGTTTATCTTTCAGAAGAACGCCCGGATCGAGAGGTATGAGACCTCCGATAAATTCTATGCTTGCAAGATGGAGGAAAACTCGTCTGTCAGTGAACATGTGCTCAAAATGTCTGGGTACTCAAACCATCTAGCTGAACTTGGGATTGAACTCCCGCAAGAAGCTATCACTGACAGAATCCTTCAATCACTGCCGCCAAGCTATAAAGGCTTTGTGTTGAACTACAACATGCAAGGGATGAACAAGTCTCCCGGCGAGTTGTTTGCGATGCGGAAAGTCGCAGAGTCTGAACTCCGTAAAGAGCATCAAGTGTTGATGGTGAGCAAGACCACTAGTTTCAAGAGAAACGGCAAAGGCAAGAAGGGCAATTCAAAGAAGAGCGGCAAGCCTGTTGCCAATCCGCCGAAGAAACCCAAGGCTGGACCTAAGCCTGAAACAGAGTGCTTCTATTGCAATTGTATGGGTCACTGGAAGCGCAATTGCCCCAAGTATCTGGCAGATAAGAAGGCGGGCAAAGAAAAATCAGGTATATTTGATATACATGTTATTGATGTGTACTTAACCGGCTCTCGTAGTAGTGCCTGGGTATTTGATACCGGTTCTGTTGCTCATATTTGCAACTCGAAGCAGGAACTGCGGAATAGACGAAGGCTGGCGAAAGACAAAGTGACGATGCGCGTAGGAAATGGTTCCAAGGTTGATGCAATCGCCGTCGGCACAGTGTCACTTCAGCTACCATCGGGATTAGTGATGAACTTAAATCATTGTTATTTAGTGCCTGCGTTGAGCATGAACATTATATCTGGATCTTGTTTATTGCGAGACGGTTACTCTTTTAAGTCTGAGGATAATGGTTGTTCTATTTCTATGAGTAACATCTTTTATGGTCATGCACCGAATGTGAGAGGATTGTTCATATTGAATCTTGATAGCGATACGCATATACATAACATTGAGACCAAAAGAGTTAGAGTAAACAATGATATCGCCATATTTTTGTGGCACTGCCGCTTGGGTCATATTGGTGTAAAGCGCATGAAGAAACTCCATGCTGATGGACTTTTGGAGTCACTTGACTTTGATTCACTTGACACGTGCGAACCATGCCTCATGGGCAAGATGACTAAAACTCCGTTCTCCGGAACAATGGAGCGTGCAAGTGACTTGTTGGAAATCATACATACCGATGTGTGTGGTCCAATGAGCGTAGAGGCACGCGGCGGATATCGTTATTTTCTCACCTTCACTGACGATTTGAGTAGATATGGTTATGTCTACTTGATGAAGCACAAGTCTGAAACATTTGAAAAGTTCAAGCAATTTCAGAGTGAAGTGGAAAATCATCGTAACAAGAAGATCAAGTTCCTACGGTCTGATCCTGGGGGTGAATATCTGAGTTTCGAGTTTGGTGCTCACTTAAGACAATGTGAAATTGTTTCGCAGTTAACACCGCCTGGAACACCACAGCGTAATGGTGTGTCCGAACGTCGTAATCGTACTTTGTTAGAGATGGTGCGATCTATGATGTCTCTTACTGATTTGCCGTTATCATTTTGGGGTTATGCATTAGAAACAGCTGCATTCACTTTAAATAGGGCACCATCAAAATCCGTTGAGACGACACCAAACGAACTGTGGTATGGCAAAAGGCCAAATTTGTCGTTTCTTAAAGTTTGGGGATGTGATGCTTATGTAAAAAAGCTTCAGCCTGAAAAGCTGGAACCCAAAGCGGAAAAATGTGTCTTCATAGGTTACCCAAAAGAGACAGTTGGGTACACCTTCTATCTCAAATCCGAGGGCAAAGTGTTTGTTGCTAAGAACGGAACTTTTCTCGAGAAGGAGTTTCTCTCGAGAGAATTGAGTGGGAGGAAGATAGAACTTGACGAGGTTGTCGAACCTCTCATCCCTCTGGATGGTGGCGCAGGGCAAGGGGAAACCTCTATCATTGCGACGCCGGTTGAGGAGGAAGTTAATGATGATGATCATGAAACTCCAGTTCAAGTTTCTGTTGAACCACGCTGGTCGACGAGATCACGTGCTGCTCCAGAGTGGTATGGTAATCCCGTCTTATCAATCATGTTGTTAGACAACAATGAACCTGGAAATTATAAAGAAGCAATGGTGGGCCCAGATTCCAACAAATGGCTAGAAGCCATGAAATCCGAGATAGGATCCATGTATGAGAACAAAGTGTGGACTTTGGAGATACTACCTGAGGGCCGCAAGGCTATTCAGAACAAATGGATCTTTAAGAGGAAGACGGACGCTGACGGTAATGTGACCGTTTATAAAGCTCGACTTGTGGCAAAGGGTTTTTCACAAGTTCCAGGAATTGACTACGATGAGACTTTCTCTCCCGTGGCAATGCTTAAGTCCGTCAGAATCATGTTAGCAATAGCTGCATTTTTCGATTATGAAATCTGGCAGATGGATGTCAAAACGGCGTTCCTTAACGGTTTCCTTAAGGAAGAGTTGTATATGATGCAACCCGAAGGTTTTGTCGATCCTAAAAGTGCTAACAAGGTGTGCAAGCTCCAGCGATCCATTTATGGACTGGTGCAAGCATCTCGGAGTTGGAACAAACGCTTTGATGAGGTGATCAAAGCATTTGGGTTTATACAAGTGGTTGGAGAATCTTGTATTTACAAGAAAGTGAGTGGGAGCTCTGTGGCGTTTCTAATATTATATGTAGATGACATATTACTGATTGGAAACAACGTAGAGCTTTTGGAGAGCATAAAAGGTTACTTGAATAAAAGTTTCTCTATGAAGGACCTAGGAGAAGCTGCTTACATTCTAGGCATTAAGGTCTATAGGGATAGATCAAAACGCCTGATAGGACTTTCACAAAGCACATACCTTGATAAAGTTTTGAAGAGGTTCAAAATGGAACAGTCCAAGAAAGGGTTCTTGCCAGTGTTACAAGGTACGAGATTGAGTAAGACTCAGTGCCCAGCAACTGATTAAGATAGAGAGCATATGCGCTCCGTCCCCTATGCTTCAGCCATAGGTTCTATCATGTATGCGATGTTGTGCACTAGACCGGATGTTAGCCTGGCCATAAGTATGGCAGGTAGGTTCCAGAGTAATCCAGGAGTGGATCACTGGACAGCGGTCAAGAATATCCTGAAGTACCTGAAAAGGACTAAGGAGATGTTTCTCGTGTATGGAGGTGACGGAGAGCTCGCCGTAAAAGGTTACGTCGATGCAAGCTTTGACACAGATCCGGACGACTCTAAGTCGCAAACCGGATACGTATTTATTCTTAATGGGGGTGCAGTAAGCTGGTGCAGTTCCAAGCAAAGCGTCGTAGCAGATTCTACATGTGAAGCGGAGTACATGGCTGCCTCGGAGGCGGCTAAGGAGGGTGTCTGGATGAAGCAGTTCATGACGGATCTTGGAGTGGTGCCAAGTGCACTGGATCCAATAACCTTGTTCTGTGACAACACTGGTGCCATTGCCTTAGCAAAGGAACCAAGGTTTCACAAGAAGACCAGACACATCAAATGACGCTTCAACCTCATCCGCGACTACGTCGAGGAGGAGGACGTAAATATATGCAAAGTGCACACGGATCTGAATGTAGCAGACCCGCTGACTAAACCTCTTCCACGGCGAAAACATGATCGACACCAGAACTGTATGGGTGTTAGATTTATTACAATGTAATTCACATGGTGATGTGAGGGCTAGATTATTGACTCTAGTGCAAGTGGGAGACTGTTGGAATTATGCCCTAGAGGCAATAATAAATGTATAGTTATTATTATAATTCCTGTATCAAGATAATAGTTTATTATCCATGCTATAATTGTATTGAATGAAGACTCATTTACATGTGTGGATACATAGACAAAACACCGTCCCTAGCATGCCTCTAGTTGGCTAGACAGTTGATCAATGATAGTCAGTGTCTTCTGATTATGAACAAGGTGTTATTGCTTGATAACTAGATCACGTCATTGGGAGAATCACGTGATGGACTAGACCCAAACTAATAGACGTAGCATGTTGATCGTGTCATTTTGTTGCTACTGTTTTCTGCGTGTCAAGTATTTATTCCTATGACCATGAGATCATATAACTTACTGACATCGGAGGAATGCTTTGTGTGTATCAAACGTCGCAACGTAACTGGGTGACTATAAAGATGCTCTACAGGTATCTCCAAAGGTGTTAGTTGAGTTAGTATGGATCAAGACTGGGATTTGTCACTCCGTGTGACGGAGAGGTATCTCGGGGCCCACTCGGTAATGCAACATCACACACAAGCCTTGCAAGCAATGTAACTTAGTGTAAGTTTCGGGATCTTGTATTACGGAACGAGTAAAGAGACTTGCCGGTAAACGAGATTGAAATAGGTATGCGGATACTGACGATCGAATCTTGGGCAAGTAACATACCGAAGGACAAAGGGAATGACATACGGGATTATATGAATCCTTGGCACTGAGGTTCAAACGATAAGATCTTCGTAGAATATGTAGGATCCAATATGGGCATCCAGGTCCCGCTATTGGATATTGACCGAGGAGTCCCTCGGGTCATGTCTACATAGTTCTCGAACCCGCAGGGTCTGCACACTTAAGGTTCGACGTTGTTTTATGCGTATTTGAGTTATATGGTTGGTTACCGAATGTTGTTCGGAGTCCTGGATGAGATCACGGACGTCACTAGGGTTTCCGGAATGGTCCGGAAACGTAGATTGATATATAGGACGACCTCGTTTGATTACCGGAAGGTTTTTGGAGTTACCGGGAATGTATCGGGAATGACGAATGGGTTCCGGGAGTTCACCGGGGGGGGGGGCAACCCACCCCGGAGAAGCCCATAGGCTTTGGGGAGACACACCAGCCCTTAGTGGGCTGGTGGGACAGCCCCAAAGGGGCCTATGCGCCAAGGATAAGAAATCAAAGGAAAAGAAAAAAAAGAGGGAGGAGGTCGGAAGGGAGGAGGACTCCCTCCCACCAAACCTAGTCCAACTCGGTTTGGGGGGGGGGGGGAGAGTCCTCCCCCTTGGCTCGGCCGACTCCTTGGGGGTCCTTGGACCCCAAGGCAAGGCCCCCTTCCCTCCTCCTATATATATGGAGCAATTAGGGCTGATTTGAGACGACTTTCTCACGGCTGCCCGACCACATACCTCCACGGTTTTTCCTCTAGATCGCGTTTCTGCGGAGCTCGGGCGGAGCCCTGCTGAGACAAGGTCATCACCAACCTCCGGAGCGCCATCACGCTGCCGGAGAACTCTTCTACCTCTCCGTCTCTCTTGCTGGATCAAGAAGGCCGAGATCATCGTCGAGCTGTACGTGTGCTGAACGCGGAGGTGTCGTCCGTTCGGTACTAGATCGTGGGACTGATCGCGGGATTGTTCGCGGGGCGGATCGAGGGACGTGAGGACGTTCCACTACATCAACCGCGTTCTCTAACGCTTCTGCTGTACGATCTACAAGGGTATGTAGATCACTCATCCCCTCTCGTAGATGGACATCACCATGATAGGTCTTCGTGCGCGTAGGAAATTTTTTGTTTCCCATGCGACGTTCCCCAACAGTTCTCCCCGATTGTGCACCGTTGCTACAGTTCGTCGTTTCGAGACACCACATGATGATCGAGTGTGATAGACTCAACGTTCACATACAACGGGTGGAAAACAGTTGCACACGCGGAACACTCGGGTTAAGCTTGACGAGCCTAGCATGTGCAGACATGGCCTCGGAACACATGAGACCGAAAAGTCGATCATGAATCATATAGTTGATATGATTAGCATAGGGATGCTTACCACTGAAACTATCCTCAACTCACGTGATGATCGGACTTGAGCTAGTGGAATTGGATCATGAACCACTCAAATGACCAGAGAGATGTACTTTTTCAGTGGGAATTTAGCAAGTAATTTGATTAAGTTAAACTCTAATTATCTTGAACATAGTCTAAGTCCACTTTAAATATATTTGTGTTGTAGATCATGGCTCACGCGACAGTCACCTTGAATTTTAATACGTTCCTAGAGAAAGCTAAGTTGAAAGATGATGGAAGCAACTTTGTAGACTGGGCTCGTAATCTTAAGTTGCTCCTGCAAGCTAGGAAGAAGGATTATGTCCTTAATGCTGCGCTAGGAGATGGACCACCCGCTATAGCTCACCAAGATGTTAAGAACGCTTGGTTGACACGTAAGGAGGACTACTCAGTAGTTCAATGTGCAGTCTTGTATGGCTTAGAGCCGGGACTTCAACGTCGCTTTGAGCGTCATGGAGCATATGAGATGTTCCAGGAGTTGAAGTTTATCTTTCAGAAGAATGCCCGGATCGAGAGGTATGAGACCTCCGATAAATTCTATGCTTGCAAGATGGAGGAGAATTCGTCTGTCAGTGAACATGTGCTCAAAATGTATGGGTACTCAAACCGTCTAGCTGAGCTGGGGAATGAACTCCCGCAAGAAGCTATCACTGACAGAATTCTTCAATCACTGCCGCCAAGCTATAAGGGCTTTGTGTTGAACTACAACATGCAAGGGATGAACAAGTCACCCGGCGAGTTGTTCGCGATGCTTAAAGTCGCAGAGTCAGAACTCCGTAAAGAGCATCAAGTGTTGATGGTGAATAAGACCACTAGTTTCAAGAGAAACGGCAAAGGAAAGAAGGGTAATTCAAAGAAGAGCGGCAAGCCTGTTGCCAATCCGATGAAGAAACCGAAAGATGGACCTAAGCCTGAAAAGGAGTGCTATTATTGCAAGGGCATGGGTCGTGGAAGCGCAACTGCCCCAAGTATCTGGCTGATAAGAAGGCGACCAAAGAAAAATTAGGTATATTTGATATACATGTTATTGATGTGTACTTAACCAGCTCTCGTAGTAGTGCCTGTGTATTCGATACCGGTTCTGTTGCTCATATTTGCAACTCAAAAACTACAGAATAAGCGAAGGCTGGCCAAGGATGAAGTGACCATGCGCGTGGGAAATGGTTCCAAGGTTGATGCAATCGCCGTCGGCACAGTTTCACTTCAGTTACCATCAGGATTAGTTATGAACTTAAATAATTGTTATTTAGTGCCTGCGTTAAGCATGACCATTATATCTGGATCTTGTTTATTGTGAGACAGTTACTCGTTTAAGTCAGAGAATAATGGTTGTTCTATTTCTATGAGTAATATCTTTTATGGTCATGCACCCAATGTGAGAGGATTGTTCATATTGAATCTTGATAGTAATAATACACATATACATAACATTGAGACCAAAAGAGTTAGAGTTAACAATGATAGCGCCATGTTTTTGTGGCACTGCGGCTTAGGTCATATTGGTGTAAAGCGCATGAAGAAACTCCATACCGATGGACTTTTGGAGTCACTTGACTTTGATTCACTTGACACGTGCGAACCATGCCTCATGGGCAAGATGACTAAAAATCCATTCTCCGGAACAGTGGAGCGTGCAAGTGACTTGTTGGAAATCATACATACCGATGTGTATGCTCCGATGAGCGTGGAGGCACGCGGCGGATATCGTTATTTTCTCACCTTCACTGACGATTTGAGTAGATATGGTTATGTCTACTTGATGAAGCACAAGTCTGAAACATTTGAAAAGTTCAAGCAATTTCAGAGTGAAGTTGAAAATCATCGTAACAAGAAGATCGAATTCCTACGGTCTGATCGTGGGGGTGAATATCCGAGTTTCGAGTTTGGTGCTCACTTAAGACAATGTGGAATTGTTTCATAGTTGACACTGCCTGGAACACCACAGCGTAATGGTGTGTCCGAACGTCGTAATCATACTTTATTAGAGATGGTGCGATCTATGATGTCTCTTATCGATTTGTCGTTATCGTTTTGGGGTTATGCATTAGAAACAACTGCATTCACTTTAAATAGGGCACCATCAAAATCCGTTGAGACGACACCATACGAACTGTGGTATGGCAAAATACCAAAGTTGTCGTTTCTTAAAGTTTGGGGATGTGATGCTTATGTCAAAAAGCTTCAGCCTGAAAAGCTGAAATCCAAAGCGGAAAAGTGCATCTTCATAGGTTACCCGAAAGACACAGTTGGGTATACCTTCTATCTCAAATCCGAGGGCAAAGTGTTTGTTGCTAAGAACGGAGATTTTCTCGAGAAGGAGTTTCTCTCGAGAGAATTGAGTGGGGGGAAGATAGAACTTGATGAGGTTGTCGAACCTCTCATCCCTCTGGATGGTGGCGCAGGGCAAGGGGAAACCCCTGTCGTTGCAACGCCGGTTGAGGAGAAAGTTAATGATGATGATCATGAAACTCCAGATCAAGTTCCTATCGGACCTCGCAGGTCGACGAGACCGTGTACTACTCCAGAGTGGTACGGTAATCCCGTCTTATCAATTATGTTGTTAGACAACAATGAGCCTTCGAATTATGAAGAAGCAATGGTGGGCCCGGATTCCAACAAATGGCTGGAGGCCATGAAGTCCGAGATAGGATCCTTGTATGAAAACAAAGTGTGGACTTTGGAAGTACTACCTGAGGGCTGCAAGGCTATTCGGAACAAATGGATCTTTAAGAAGAAGACAGACGCTGACGGTAATGTGACTGTTTATAAAGCTCGACTTGTGGCAAAGGGTTTTTCACAAGTTTAAGGATTTTACTACGATGAGACGTTCTCACCCGTAGCGATGCTTAAGTCCGTCAGAATCATGTTAGCAATAGCTGTATTTTTCGATTATGAAATCTAGCAGATGGATGTCAAAACGGCGTTCCTTAACGGTTTCCTTAAGGAAGAGTTGTATATGATGCAACCCGAAGGTTTTGTCGATCCTAAAAATGCTAACAAAGTGTGCAAGCATCTTGGAGTTGGAATAAACGCTTTGATGAGGTGATCAAAGCATTTGGGTTTATACAAGTGGTTGGAGAATCTTGTATTTACAAGAAAGTGAGTGGAAGCTCTGTGGCGTTTCTAATATTATATGTGGATGACATATTGCTGATTGGAAACAACGTGGAGTTTTTGGAGAGCATAAAGGATTACTTGAATAAAAGTTTCTCCATGAAGGACCTAGGAGAAGTTGCTTACATTCTAGGCCTTAAGATCTATAGGGATAGATCGAAATGCCTGATAGGACTTTCACAAAGTACATACCTTAATAAAGTTTTGAAGAGGTTCAAAATGGAACAGTCCAAGAAGGGATTCTCGCTAGTTTTACAAGGTACGAGATTGAGTAAGACTCAGTGCCCAACAACTGATAAAGATAGAGAGCATATGAGCACCGTCCCCTATGCTTCAGCCATAGGTTCTATCATGTATGCAATGCTGTACACTAGACCGGACGTTAGCCTGGCCATAAGTATGGCAGGCAGGTTCGAGAGTAATCCAGGAGTGGATCACTGGACGGCGGTCAAGAATATCCTGAAGTACCTGAAAATGACTAAGGAGATGTTTCTCGTGTATGGAGGTGACGAAGAACTCGCCGTAAAAAGTTACGTCGATGCAAGATTTGACACAGATTCGGACGACTCTAAGTCGTAGACCAGATACGTATTTATTCTTAATGGGGGTGCGGTAAGCTGGTGCAGTTCCAAGCAAAGCGTCGTAGCTGATTCTACATGTGAAGCGGAGTACATGGCTGCCTCGGAGGCGGCTAAGGAGGGTGTCTGGATGAAGCAGTTCATGACGGATCTTGGAGTGGTGCCAAGCGCACTGAATCCAATATCCTTGTTCTGTGACAACACGGGTGCCATTGCCTTTGCAAAGGAACTATGGTTTCACACGAAGACTAGACACATCAAACGACGAATCAACCTCATCCGCAACTACGTCGAAGGGGAGGACGTAAATATATGCAAAGTGCACACGGATCTGGATGTAGCAGACCTGCTGACTAAACCTCTTCCACGAGCAAAGCATGATCAACACCAGAACTGTATGGGTGTTAGATTTATTACAATGTAATTCGCATGGTGATGTGAGGGCAAGATTATTGACTCTAGTGCAAGTGGGAGACTGTTGGAATTATGCCCTAGAGGCCATGATAAATAAGTTATTATTATAATTCCTGTATCAAGATAATCGTTTATTATCCATGCTATAGTTGTATTGAATGAAGACTTAGATACATGTGTGGATACATAGACAAAACACTATCCCTAGCAAGCCTCTAGTTGGCTAGCAAGTTGATCAAGGAAAGTGAGGGTCTTCTGAGTATGTACAAGGTGTTGTTGCTTGATAACTGGATCACATCATTAGGAGAATCATGTGATGGACTAGACCGAAACTAATAGACGTAGCATGTTGATCGTGTCATTTTGTTGCTACTGTTTTCTGCATGTCAAGTATTTATTCCTATGACCATGAGATCATATAACTCACTGACACCGGAGGAATACTTTGTGTGTATCAAACGTCACAACGTAACTGGGTGGCTATAAATATGCTCTATAGGTATCTCCGAAGGTGTCCGTTGAGTTAGTATGGATCAAGACTGGGATTTGTCACTCTGTATGACGGAGAGGTATCCCGGGGCCCGCTCGGTAATACAACATCACACACAAGCCTTGCAAACAATGTGATTTAGTGTAAGTTGCGGGATCTTGTATTACGAAACAAGTAAAGAGACTTGTCGGTAAACGAGATTGAAATAGGTATGCGGATAGTGACGATCGAATCTTGGGCAAGTAACATACCGAAGGACAAAGGGAATGACATACGGGATTATATGAATCCTTGGCACTGAGGTTCAAACGATAAGATCTTCGTAGAATATGTAGGATCCAATATGGGCATCCAGGTCCCGCTATTGGATATTGACCGAGGAGTCCCTCGGGTCATGTCTACATAGTTCTCGAACCCACATGGTCTGCACACTTAAGGTTCGACGTTGTTTTGTGCGTATTTGAGTTATATGGTTGGTTACCGAATGTTGTTCGAAGTCCCGGATGAGATCACGGACGTCACGAGGGTTTCCGGAATGGTCCGGAGACGAAGATTGATATATAGGATGACCTCATTTGATTACCGGAAGGTTTTCGGTATTACTGGGAATGACGAATGGGTTCCCGATGTTCACCGGGGGGGGGGGGGGGGCAGCCCACCCCGGGGAAGCCCATATGCCTTAGGGGTGCCGCACCATCCCTTAGTGGGCTGGTGGGCAAGCCCAGAGAGGGCCGTGCGTAGGGAGATAAGAAAATCAAAGATAAAGAAAAAAAGGGGGAAGTGGTAAGGAAGGGAAGGACTCCACCTTCCAATCCTAGTTGGACTAGGATTGGAGGAGGACTCCTCCTCCCCCCTTCGGCCGGACCCCTTGGGGCTCCTTGAGCCCCAAGGCAAGGCCCCTCCCCTCCGACCTATATATACGGAGGTTTTAGGGCTGATTTGAGACAACTTTTCCACGGCAGCCCGACCACATACCTCCACGGTTTTTCCTCTAGATCGCGTTTCCGCGGAGCTCGGGCGGAGCCCTGCTGAGATTAGATCACCACCAACCTACGGAGCGCCGTCACGCTACCGGAGAACTCATCTACCTCTCCGTCTCTCTTGCTGGATCAAGAAGGCCGAGATCATCGTCGAGCTGTACGTGTGCTGAACGCGGAGGTGCCGTCCGTTCGGCACTAGATCGGAGCGGATCGTGGGACGGATCGCGGGACGGTTCGTGGGACGGTTTGCGGGGCGGATCGAGGAACGTGAGGACGTTCCACTACATCAACCGCGTTTATTAACGCTTCTGCTGTGCGATCTACAAGGGTACGTAGATCTGAAATCCCCTCGTAGATGGACATCACCATGATAGGTCTTCGTGCGCGTAGAAATTTTTTTGTTTCCCATGCGACGTTCCCCAACATGTGTAGCCTAAATAAATATCTTTGGCTACTTAAGTGTGTTTGCATTCATTTGTGATTCTCAGTTCATTAATAATATAAGTTCACAAGACATAAATTTGAATTGTTTGGTATATATGTACTCAATATTCTTTCATGCTTTTATTTTGTTTATGAAATATACATCGAGTTAGTGTATACTCCCTCTGTAACTAAGCATACAGAACATATTGAATGTTTTACTCAAAGAGAAAAAGAGAGATCTTAGGACTGAACACATTTAAACACATTATTGTTGTGTGAGTACTGAGGCCACTGTTGACAACACAAATATGATTGCATGTGAAACTAAAAGACGTGGGCCTATTAAGATCTTGATTCGTGGTTATTGGGTTAAAAGCGTGCGTTATTTTCTTTTCCATTGTAACACACGGGCTTTTTTGCTAGTAGATAATAACAAAAATAATGGCACCTGACGGTTTACTTGCATAGAGCTGGTAGCCTCACGCTAGGAGACATGAGTCCGACCGTAAGGCTGGTCATAGTGGGAAGTATCATATAGTAGTATCATGCATATAATATTATTGTATGATACTACCTCTATAATGCATAGTATTATAAAATAGTATTATAGATAACCTTATTTATTGGCATGCATAACACATAGTAGCATATCATTTAACATGTTACGGTACGTTACTCTAACCCTTTCTCTTTTATTTAATTATCTGCCACATCAGCATGTTACTAGTCCCAAGTATATGTTACCATCTAAGTTACTCCCACTATGGGCAGCCTAAACCAACCAAACCTTGAAAACTGCGCTGCATTAGTGCCACGCTAATGTATGGTTTAGCATGGGAAGTAATAAAAAACTTCTACTTAATTAATTTTAAGTAATTATTAAAGAAAATGGCCTGTGCAACATGCTCTGCTTGAGGACGTTAGCGTGGGTTTTGAAGTAATGTATGTCGACACACGAATAAAGGGGTCAATATCAAATGCCGCGATACGGACATGGCATAGGTACATCGCGAGCACCTACAAATGTCTCACCACTGGAAAATTTCTTACGAACACCGATATAATGAAAGCCCCCAAAAATTTAAGAGCAATTTAACTAAGCACTTTTATCAAGGAAAAATATCACCTCGATGTTTCCATGAAGCAATAGTAATGCGTACATAGAGTACTAGTTTTTAATAGATTTTTTGGGTGATCGTGATTGATCTTCTCCTATGAGTTATGCTATTGTACTCTTGATTCTGAAGAAAGTAAAACTGTACGCATGCATCATGGTTCTCCGATAGCATCCGGCCTCCGGTGCCTGGTAGAACAGGAGCGGCAACAACTTTAAGACTTGTGGCTACATACCACGATTGGTGAGGCAAACCAGCTCGGTCAATCACTAGATGCTACTACTTGAGTAATAATAAATACTCCCTCCGTTTCAGTTTAAGTCCGACACGTATATTTAGGTCGTCAATTTGACCAACTTAATGAAAGACATATATTACAAAAAATATATCATTAAATTTTTTAGGTGTTTTATTTTTTAATGATATAATTTTTATGTTAAACAATATATTTTATATAAGTCAAATTAACGATCTAGGTATACGTGCATGCCTTATAAACTGCGATGGAGGAAGTAACGAGAAAAGGGTAGAGGATCATCCGTGTGCACACCTTGCCCGAGGAGGTCTTCTTCAGGCTCCTTCGATCACACATGAACCTGTTTGGATACTCTAGCTTAGCTAGTGGTTAGAGTTAGTTTCTAGCTCATGACTAACCCTAAACTAACTTTAACCAAATAGGTGTTTGGATAGAAGAGTTAGATTGACAATAGATGCACTTTTATAAAAAGAGAAAAGTGATTTTTTAATGGGCCCCATAAGAACTAGCTTCAATTAGCATCTCTTGGCTGGTGGGAGAGAGAAAGAAAAATATTTTTTAATGAACCCCATGAGAACTAGCTCCAATTAGCACCTCTTGGGTGGAATAGTTTTTTTGGGTGGGTTAGATGCAACTAGCTCCAATCTAACCCTTATGTTTGATACTTTAGGGCTAGTTGAATCCAAACTAGCTCAAACTAACTCTAGTCCATGGATCCAAACAGGGCCATGATCCTGGATCGCGTGGGGCACAAGGCCAGCCATGAGCCGATCTGTTCAGTGTAACGCTTTTATTTTTTCTCGACTGTTAGTGACGGTGGGCGTACAAATTCCCTGACACAATCTAAGATCAAAATCGGTCTTGGACAAGCTTGTGAAATAAAGTTTCAATCCGACAACAACAATTATCAAAGAAATCAAATTATATGAAATACTCCTTCCATCATAGTATATTGGACATATCTTACATAGCTCTGGGACCTAGATGTTTTTCTATTGGTAGGAAAAACCGAGCCGACGAGTTGTAGAAGCGCCTAATTAATCGCAAAACTGACGCATTAGTAACCCCCGTCCACTAAACAAGCGACTTCCTTGCATGCCTTGATGGAGACGGTTTCCAAAACACTCCAATTAATAGGCTAATTAATGATGCGCGCCTTATTTTTTTCTAATTGTGAAAAATTATCGTTAATTAGAAAAATTATCGTTTTGAAGATACGTCCAATATAATGTGATGGAGGGAGTATATCTGATTGAAAAAATAGCACCTTATGTTAATGTAGCCCAGGAAGTAAAGGAACTGCCCCCAAAGTGTGTCGTAGCTTAACATGAGAGGTAGCTACGTAAGCTAGCATGTTGCATCGATCAAACCTCGATGGATGTGCACAACTAATAATAATACTAGTCGGTTGTAGCACGGTTGGGAGTAGGTGGTGGGAGCATAGTTATTCTTTCGTGAACAACGGCATCATCGACTTTAACAAAAACAACGAATGCAACACAGGTTTTTTCGATCGCCGTGTCACTCGTAGCGGCGCTTGGGACCTAGAGGATGCCTTGGTCTTATGATAACCTCCTTAGATCGCTTTTTGTCGGACTGTGTGCAATGATCAAATTGCGTTGCTGCTACCGAAATAAGAAGCGATCCGCAACCAACAAATTGCACAAGGCAATAGATGCAATTCACAAAGTATTTTATTCTTACGTACGGATTAACTAAAAAATATCACCTAATCATCCATCGCTTCACGATGATCGCACAACAAGCTCCCAATGAAAACATCAATATCGTTGTCAAATCCGACATATCTCGTAATAGGGGTCCTAGGCTAGGCGTCTTGGAGCAATGGTAACATGAACACAAGATTTTACCCAGGTTTTGACTCTCTTAAGGAGATAATACCCTACGTCCTGCTTTTGATTGTATTGATATGGTAATAGTACATAGTACATGTATCTACCACGAAATTGTTGTAGTGAATATAAGATTGTCTATTGACTAGCCTGGCCTCGGTTTATATAATGTGTACCTAAGGCCTAGGGTTTAGAGGAATTCTTGTCTTGTGCATCAAGTCTTGTGAAATCTTCCTTCTATGCATCGTGGACTGTCCGGACTGGCCCAATAGTGAACCGCCATGGGAGTCCTCGACCCGACCCACTGGTCGGGAGACGACGTGGTGAGTACCCATAGTCCAAAACACTGTTAGATGTATCCCAAAGTTCACACCCTTACGGATGCTAATCTCTGTTTGAAGCGGTGTGGAGGCATGCACAATGCTTCCCAAGAAGCCACTAGGGCCATCATAATCTCCTCACGCCCTCGCACAATGCAAGATGTCGTGATTCCACTAAGGGACCCTTGAGGTTGGTCACCGAACCCATACAAACAAGGTTGGGGCAATCTACACAACTTAATTGGAGGCTTTCAACAACACCAGGAAGCTTCACCATAATGGATTGTGGCTTCGAGGTAACCCAAAATGCTCTAGGCAATCTCCACAACCTAATTGAAAACCCCGACGCTTGCCCGGAGCTTTACACCACAATGATTGAGCTCCTAGGAACCACCAACCGTCTAGGACGCCAATGCACCCAAGAGGAACAAGCTCTAGGGTACCAAGCACACAAGAGTAATAAGCTTCTCAACTTTTCAGTTCCACATATCACCGTGGAGAACTCAAACTGATGCAACTAATGCAATGGCAAGAACAGACGAGGTGGTCAAGTCCCTCACACTCAAATCCCTCCACAACAACGAAATCTATGAAGGAATATGAGAGGAAGAACAAAGAGCTCGCAAAGAACTCCAAGATCTAGATCCAAGGGGTTCCCCTCACGTAGAGGAGAAAGTGATTGGTCGAAATGTGGATCTAGAGCTCCTCTCTCTTTTCCCTCAAGAACTAGCAAAAATCATTGGAGGGATTGAGAGTTAGCGAGCTCAAATAAGGTCAACAATGGGGGACAAATACGAAGTCAAAGGATAGGATTCAATGGGAAAGAAGATCCCCTTTTATAGGAAGGGAAAAACCCAACTGTTACCCCCTCAGCCTGCACACACAAATGGTACTACCACTCTAGGGAAAGGTACTACCGCCCATTAGAGGTAGTATCACTCTTGGGGAGTGGTACTACCGCCGCTGTTGCGGAGTAGCACATCTGGAGGGAGACAGAGGGAGGTAGTACTACCAAGGTGGTACTACCGGTGCCAGGAGCGATACTACCGCCCATAAGGGGTATTACCGCCTCCTATATCCGATCTAGATCCACTGAGAGTCCAGCCCAAGAAAACCCGGGCAAAACTGACGCGGTAGTAATAAGCGGTACTACCACTCTGTGAGCGGTACTACCGCTGAAAACTACCACTCCAGAAACCTCTCAGTCCGACACGAAAAGTGTCGAGACCCCGAGGTAGCGGCACTGGCCAGGGCACTGCCGCCCTAGAGTAGGCTGACCAGGGCGGTACTACTGCAGATAAGAGGTAGTATCGGTCGTGGGAGCGGAGCGGTAGTACCGCTTGGGTCTTTTCAAGCTAGGGTATGGACAACAGATGAAAACAGGTAATACCAGAACTGCCATAACTTCTGCAAATAAGGTCTGAATTGAGAAAACTCAAGCTTGTTGGATTGAAGATGACAAGAGTATGTAGGGCAGTATGAAGATGCCAATGATATAGAGATGTGAAACCTCTATGAATGAAGGACCGGCAAAAGCTCCAACATCGAAAACATCATAGAATATGCATATGGACTCGGTTTTGATGAACTCTAGCTTGTCATGAAGATGACCATAAGCTCTAAAACTCACAAATAGAAACACCACACAAGAACCAAGATATATGATGCAAGGATGCAAATGGTGTGAGCTCTCAACGAATGATATGATCAATCTACTCACATGAGAGCCCCCCCCTTGATAGTACAGTAATCTATCCTATAACCCACTGTACCCACTACCACCATGAGACCGGTAAAATAATAAACCTATCAAGATCAAACCTATACCTTGCGCATAGTCCACTTGAGATAGATGATGGTGATCTTGACGTCCTCAAGATGGACCACCTTTCTTGATTGCGTTGGCTCGATGAAGACTAGTTGATTGCTCCCCCATACTCCACTATATGTGAGACACCCTTCGGCACATATTTACAAGTCCATTATCACCACAATGGATGACAAGCTTCAAGCATGATCTCTTCGTGATGCTCCACTTGAAATTGCACACCGCAATCTTGATCACGATCACCACTTGATGTCATCCTCCATGGGTTGTATGAGATCTTCCTCTTGATGCAAGCCCATGGAAAAATACCTAACCCCACATAAAACTCTCATGTAGACCATGGGTTAGTACACAAAACGTAATGGACAATGCTTATTATACCTTGGGACCAGTTGATCCCTCTCGGTACATCTTGTATACTTCGTTTGTTGATCAACTTGATTCACTCTTTGACTTAGTCTTAATCAACCTTGTATATTATCTTCTCTCTTCATAAAGATGATGTCTTGAAGGTAAACATGAGTGTTCACACAATATTCTTCTTCAATACATGCTTGCAATAAGCTCAACTCTCACATGACCAATCTTTGGATAAAACCTTGAATACCACCTTGGTCACCATATAAACTCCTTGAAACCAACATATGGACTTCAAGAAGTGCCTATGGACAAATCCTTCAAATATAACTCAAGGCAACCATTAGCGCATAGGGATTGTCATCAATTACCAAAACCACACATGGAGAAATATGCTCTAACACCATACTTGTACTTCTGTGCTTCAAATGGGTCTACTTTCTTACTAGAGAGTAGCTTTTCAACTTTTGCTTCAGACATGTCGTGAGAACCGAGAATACCTATCTCTTCGGAAAACATGTTGTTAATTTGGTTATGGGCGATGACTCTTTGTAGTAGTAGGCTCTTGGTCCCATCCCTCCTCGTTTTGGGGCACCATCTTCTTGTGTGCAACCATGCCCACTTTCCTCTTGTTAGGTGAAGCACTTCTTGTTTGACGTATGATTTCATGAACGACGTGTTGTTGATAAGCGTGTGAAGTACGATGGACTACTGAACACATGATGCCGCTTTGATGGACTGCTGAGCTGTAGTACCAGAGATGATGGAGAGATGACCAACCGTTGAAGCTACGCTGGGCTTGTAAGTAGCTGGTGCCAATGTGTCGATGTATTGATGCGGCTGTTAAAACGTGTTGGTTTGCTGAGCAGGCTGTGTCGACACATCTGTATGCTTCTCAGGTGGTTGCGAACCGCTGGAATGATGAGCAGGTGGTTCCTGACTGTCGCACTACTTAGCATGCGGTTCTGGACTTTTGGACTGCTTCACACGCGGTTCCGGACATTCAGACTACTTAGCACCCAGTTCAACAGGGTTTGTGTGCTCAGCATGTAGTGCTGATGTGTGTGCACTTTCTACTTCAGTGGCCGGCATCTGAATCAATGATACGTCTTCAACAGTGGTAGGCCTTGCCATAGAGTACTCAGGAGCGGACGATGACCTGACATGTACGACAGGAAGTCATGCGGGTTGATCATAGGTTTATGCCGCGGACATCAGATTCCCAAGAGTATGTTCATCGGGGGAGTCACACAGGATCTGGTGTGGCGAGAAGAGAGTCAGTGGTTCAAGAGCGACATTGGTTGTTTTTTTTGGGGGGGGGGGCTGGAGGGATCTCATCGAGGTAGTCTATTTATTTCCGTGGCCACTGGATATGATTTAACTGTGTTTCTTCCAAGGTCCTCTGCTCATCAGGGTCCCCAAGGACATTCTTCGAGGCAAAATTACTGAATCCATGCTTTATTTCAGTCACGTAGCACTTCACACAACCCGACTTTAATGGCACATTGTCCAATAAGAGTCCCTTGTCCAATTCAGGGTTGTAAACCCACATTGTTGAACATTTTAAAGTACCTTCATAATGTGTAAGCATGAGCTTCACTCTCCCCCATGTCCATATAGATCACATATAGCACCATCATGTCCAACTGCAATATCATCGTCGCTGGGGTCAGCTGATGCACAACTACTCTTGTGCAGTGTTGTCGTACAATAAGTGACATCATTCATGCCAACATACCCTTGCGTATCCTAGCTATCTCTCAGCACTAGTGTCTTCCACTGCATATATGACTCCAACATCCTTTCAAATTCCAGGATACATGTCCCTCTTAATAATTTCGCACAAGTCTCTCGTCTTATCATCTCTCCAAGCCTTTTTCATGCCGAGCCTCTCTTCTTTTCTTAGTGAAAATCCTCTTTGTTGGAAATATGCCCTAGAGGCAATAATAAATTGGTTATTATCATATTTCCCTGTTCATGATAAACTTCCATTATCCACGCTAGAATTGTATTGATCGGAAACTCAGATACATGTGTGGATACATAGATAACACCATGTCCCTAGTGCGCTTCTACTAGACTAGCTCATTGATCAAAGATGGTTAAGGTTTCCTAACCATAGACATGAGTTTTCATTTGATAATGGGTCACATGATTAGGAGAATGATGTGATGGACAAGACCCAAAGTATAAGCATATCATTCGATGATATCACTAAGTTTATTGCTACTGCCTTCTTCATGTCAAGTATCTGTTCCTAAGACCATGAGATCATGCAACTCCCTGACACCGTAGGAATGCCCTTTGTGTATCAAACGTCACTTCATAATTGGGTGGTCATAAATGTACTCTACATGTATCTCCAAGGGCGTCTCTTGGGTTGGCATGGATTGAGAGTGGGATTTGTCACTTTGTTTGACAAAGAGGCACCTCCAGGCCGTGTCGGTAATACAACATGACAAGAATCCTGCAAGCAATGTCCCCAAGGAGTTATTCACGGGATCTTGTATTATGGAACAAGTAAAGAGACTTGCCGGTAACGAGACTGAACTAGGTATGGAGATACCGACGATCGACTGTCAGGCAAGTAATATATCACTGGACAAAGGGAACTGCATACATGATTGATTGAATCCTCGGCATCGTGGTTTGACTAATAAAGATCTTCATGTAATATGTGGGAACCAATATGGGCATCCAGGTCCCGCTATTGGTTATTGACCAGAGAGGTGTCTTGGTCATGTCAACATGATTCTTGAAGCCGTAGGGTCCGCACACTTAACATTTGGTGATGATATAATATTATTGGGTTGTGTATGTCGTGATCGAATGTTGTTTGGAGTCCCGGATGAGATCCCATATGTCACGAGGAGCTCCGAAATGGTCCGTAGGTAAATATTTATATATGGGAAGTCATATTTTGGCTCCATACAAGTTTCGGGGTTTTCCAGTATTGTACTAGGAAGCTTCTAGAAGGTTCCCAAAACTTACGAAGGAGTTCAAAAGTCCACCAAGGGTTCCACCACGTACCAAGGGTTTGCATGGGCTGAAGGGAGGTACCCTGGCCTTATTAGGCCAGCCGCACAAGTCCCTCAAGGCCCATGTGGCTTGGGAGAGGTGGAAAGTCCATGTGTGTATGGAGTGGGAGGAAATTGGACCACGAGTCCAACTCCTCCCCTTTGGCTGTGCCCTAAGGCTTGGAGGTGCCGTTCCCCATGCCCCCACCTATATATAGAGGGGAGGGGCATCCGAGGAGTAGAGACCAAGCCCTTGGCGCCCCTCTCTCTCCCTAGATCGTTTTCTCCCCGTTCGAGGTTTCGGTAGCGCTCGACATAGCCCTGCCGAGATTGCAGCAACACCACCGCCACCACACCATTGTGTTGCCGGATAACTCATCTACTACTCCTCCCTCACTTTCTGGATCGAAGAGGTGGAGACTTCATTAAGCCACACGTGTGCTAATCGCTGAGGTGCCTTCCGTTCGGTGCTTGATCGGAACAGATCACAATTGGATCGTGAAGATGTACGACTACATCAACCGTGTTATATACGCTTCCACTTAGCAATCTATAAGGGTATGTATATACACTCCCCTTGTCATAACTATGCATCTCCATGGATAGATCTTGTGTGTTCATAGGATTTTTTTTATTTCTCATGCAACACTCCCTAATAGTGGTATTAGAGCCAGGTTTATGCGTAGATGATATGCACGAGTAGAACACAAAGTGTTTGTGGGTGTTGATGTTAATATTGCTTACCTCCTTAGTATTATTTTGATTCGGAAGTATTATGGGATGAAGCATCCTGGACCAACCTTAATTTTCCATGTACAAGAGACTGGTTACACTGAGTGACATGCAACTTGTTTGCATAAAGGTGGCTGGTGAGTGTGTGTCTCTCCCACTCTGGTTGAATCGAATTCGACAAAGGCGGTCCTTGTAGAAGGCTAAAAACTTGATTATCAATGTTGTGGCTTTGCGTAGGTAAGAACGATTCTTGCTACTTGCCCATAGCAGCCACATAGAACTTTCAACAACAAAGTAAAGGACGTGTAACTTGTTTTTGCACGACATGTTATAATGTGATATGGCCAAGATGTGATTTGATATATGTGATGTATGATATGATTATGTTTTGTAATAGTTATCATAACTTGCATGTCGATGAGTACGACAACCAGCACGAGCCATAGGGTTGTCTTTAATTTATTTGTGCCATTTGGTTTACTTTATCGCTATGAGTTTGCAATAGTTGGCATGACAACCACGTGATGACGCGAGATGGAGATCATGGCGTCATGCCGGTGACAATGGAGATCATGCTAGTGCTTCAGAGATGTAGACCAAAAGCACAAGATGATGATGGCCATATCATGTCACTTATATGATTTGCATGTGATCTTTATCCTTTTATGCCTCTTATTTTGCTTAAGACGATAGTAGCATTATAAGATGACCCCTCACTAACATTTCAAGTCAAAATTGTGTTCTCCCCAAGTATGCACCGGTGTGAAGGTTCGTTGTTTCGAAGCACCTCGTTATGATCGGGTGTGATAGACTCTACATTCGCATACAACGTGTGTAAGCCAGTTTTACACATGCGGAATACTTGGGTTAAACTTGATGAGCCTAGCATGTAGATGTATGACTTTGGAACACTGGAGACCGAAACTTACAACAAGATTCATATAGTAGATATGATCAACACGGAGATGTTCACCATTGAAACTACCTCATCTCACATGATGATCGGACTTGGATTGGTGGATTTGGATCATGTCACACTTAGACAACCTGAGGGATATTGATTTGAGTGGGAGTTCATTAGTAATTTGATTAACTCAACTAATTATCATGAACATAGTCAAAATGTCTTTGCAAATTATGTTATAGATCAATAGCTCGTGTTTTAGCTCCCCTATTTTTGATACGTTCATGCACAAAACTAAGTTGAACTATAGCGATTATGCGGACTAGGTCCATGATGTGAGGATTGTCCTCATTACTACACAGAAGGCTTATGTCCTTAATTCACCGCTCGGCGTGCCATCCCCTCAAGTGTCGTTTGTGGGTGTTGTGAACATCTGATAGGCACGTTCTGATGACTACTTGATAGTTCAGCGCGCCATGATTTACGTCTTAGAACCAGGGATCCAAAGACATTTTCAATGTCATGGAGCATATTAAATTTTCCAAGAGATGGAATTGGAATTTCAAGCTCATGTCCGTGTTGAGAGGTATGAGACCCGCGACAAGTTCTTTGCATGCAAGATGGAGGAGAATAACTCAATCGGTGAGCATGTGCTGAGATTGTCTGGGTGCTACAATCGCTTGAATCAAGTGGGAGTTAATCTTCCAGATAAAATAGTGATTGACAAAGTTCTCCAAGTCACTACCACCAAACTACGATAGCTTTGTGATGAACCATAACATGCAAGGGATGGAGAAGATGATCCCTCAGCTATTCGTGATGTTTTACGTCGCGAAGGTAGAAATCAAGAAGGAGCATCAAGTGTTGAAGGTTAGTAAAACCACTAGTTTCAAGAAGGGAAGGGCAAGAAGGGAAATTTTGAGAATGGCAAGCTAGTTGTCACTGCAGTGAAGAAACCCAAGGTTGGACCCAAACCCGATACTAAGTGCTTCTTTTGTAAGGGGAACGGTCACTCGAAGCGGAACTACCCCAAGTACTTGGCAGATAAGAAGGCTGGTGTTAGAGGATATTTCTCCATATGTGGTTTTGGTAATTGATGACAACCCTATGGACTAATGGTTGCCTTAAGTTATATTCGAAGGATTTGTCCATAGGCACTTCTTGAAGTCCATCTGTTGGTGTCAAGGAGTTTATATGATGACCAAGGTGGTATTCAAGGTATTATCCAAAGATTGGTCATAAAGATACAAGGTTGATCAAGACTAAGCAAAGAGTAAATCAAGATGATCAACACACAAAGGGTACAAGATGTACCGAGAGGGATCAAATGATCCCATGGTATGGTAAGCATTGTCCATAACGCTTTTGTGTACTAACCCATGGTCCTTGTGAGAGTTCTATGTGGGGTTAGGTGTGTCTCCATGGGTTTGCGCCAAGAGGAAGATCTCATTCAACCTATGAAGGATGACATCAAGTGGTGATCGTAATCAAGATTGCGGTGTGCAAGTTCAAGTGGAGCATCATGAAGATATCATGCTTGAAGCTTGCCGTCCATTGTGGTGGCAATGGACTTGTGAAGATGTGCTAAAGAGTGGCTCACCCATCGTAAGTATGGGGGAGCAATCAACTAGTCTTCGTCAAACCAAGGCAATGAAGAAAGGTGGTCCATCTTGAGGAAGCCAAGATCATCATCATCTAACTCAAAAGGACTAGGTGCAAGGTATAGGTTTACCCTTGATAGGTTTTCTATTTTTGGATAGATTGCCGTACTATCAAGGGGGGCTCTCAAGTGAGTAGCTTGATCATATCGTTCGTTGAGAGCTCAAACCATTTTCATCCTTGCATCATACTTCTTGGTTCTTGTTTAGTGTTTCTCTTTGTTAGTTTTAGAGCTTATGGTCATCTTCATGAAAAGCTCGAGTTCATGGAAAACGGAGTCCATATGCTTTTTCTATGATGTTTTTGATGTTGGGAGTTTTTACCGGTCTTATTCGAGGAAGGGTTCTCACCATTTTTATGGGCCTTTTATCATTTGCTTATTATTGATATTTATATAAATATTGTGTTAGCCCATGTCGTTAGCTTTCTAACAAACTTGGTTTCGTTGAATTCGAAGTCCGTATGGGAAAGTTAAGGCAATTTGTGTGGCGAGCGGTAGTACCGCTTGTGCCAAGCGGTAGTACCGCTCTAGGAGCGGCAGTGCCTCTCCGTTGGACTTTATTTGCGCATACATTTTGCCTCAGCATGGTTGGTGAACCTACCGAGTGGTAGTACCGCTCCGTCGGACTTTATTTGCGCATCCTTTTTGGCTGAGCATGGCTGGTGAACCTACCGAGCGGTAGTACCGCTCTATGCGGGCTCTGAAGCATAACGGTTGGATTTTTCACCACCTATAAAAGGGGGTCGTCTTCCCCATTGAACCTTATCCGTGAAGCTCAAGTTTGCCCCCATTGTTGACCTTCTTCAAGCTTGCTAACTCTCAATCCCTCCAATGATTCTTGCTAGTTCTTGAGGGAAAAGAGAGAGGAGATCTAGACCCACATTTCAACCAATCAATTTCTCCTCTAAGTGAGGGGAACCCCTTGGGTCTAGATCTTGGAGTTCTTCATGTTCTTCTTTGTTCTTCCTCTCATTTTCCTCCCTAGCATTAGTTGCTTTGGTGGGATTTGGGAGATAAGGACTTGGGCACTGCGTGTGCCCTTGCCATTGCATTTGGTGCATCGGTTTGAGTTCTCCATGGTGATACGTGGAAGTGAGAAGTTGAGAAGCTTATTACCCTTGGGTACTTGGTACCCCTAGAAGCTTGGTGGTGCCTGAAAGATCAATCATTGTGGTGTAAAGCTCCGGGCAAGCGTCGGGTTCTCCAATTAAGTTGTGGAGATTGCCCCGAGCATTTGTGGTGCCCTCGAAGCCATATGCCATTGTGGTGAAGCTTCGTGGTGTTGTTGGGAGCCTCCAATTAAGTTGTGGAGATTGCCCCAACCTTGTTTGTACGGGTTCGGTGACCGCCGTCAAGGGCCCCTTAGTGGAATCACGTCATCTTGCATTGTGCGAGGGCGTGAGGAGATTACGGTGGCCTTAGTGGCATCTTGGGGAGCATTGTGCCTCCACACCGCTCCAACGAAGATTAGCATCCGCAAGGTTGTGAACTTCGGGATACATCATCGTCTCCACGTGCCTCGGTTATCTCTTACCCGAACCCTTTACTTATGCACTTTACTTTGTGATGGCCATATTGTTTCTTTTCATATATCTTGCTATCACTTAGTTGTTTATCTTGCTTAGCATAAGTTGTTGGTGCACATAGTTGAGCCTAGTTGTTTTAGGTTTTGTGCTTGACAAATTAAGTGTTAGTTTTATTCTTCATTTGTTCAAGCCTAAACCTTTTAAAGCGCCTATTCACCCCCTCTAGGCGACATCCATGTCCTTTCAATTGGTATCAGAGCTAGGTCTCTCTTTATTAGGTTTAAACACCTAGAGAGTAAGGATGTCGACTAGGAGATTAGGATTCTTTGACACTCTTAGTTTCGATGGCACAAATTTTGATTGTTGGGTAATTCACATGCTTAATCTCTTTAGGGTCATGGACCCAAATTTAGAGCGAATTGTAGATATGGGTTTTTCTCCTCCAAAGGATTCTCAAAATATATCTTTAGAGGATGAGAAAAACGCTTATCTCAATGCTCAAGCTTCTAATGTGCTTTTTGATGCTTTGAGCAATGTAGTTATATTTCAACTCATGCCGTTCCGAGGTGCTCATGAGTTGTGGACATAGCTTCGAGATAAACATGGTGTGTCCTAGATTTGTAGGGATGATTCTTCTCCCTCCACCGCCAGTCGTGTGGTCTTCTCAACTTCATCTACTTCACCTACATGTGTGAAATGATCGATATAGTTGGCTAGAGGGGGGGGGGTGAATAGACAACAACCACTTTTTAAATAATCTTAGCAAGTTAAGGTAAACAACATACGGGTTCACAAATAATACGACAATGAGGTGAACCCTAAAGAAGCTAACAACGAGGGCTATTAAGACAAGTAAGATATAGTCACAAGCATAAGCAAATACAAAGTAAAGGATAGAGATAACCACAAGTGGAACCAATGGAGACGAGGATGTGTTACCGAAGTTCCTTCCCTTTGACAGGAAGTACGTCTCCGTTGGAGCGGTGTGGAGGCACAATGCTCCCCAAAAAGCCACTAAGGCCACCGTATTCTCCTCACGCCCTTGCACGATGCAAGGTACCGTGATTCCACTATAGGTGCCCTTGAAGGCGGCGACCGAACCTTTACAAACAAGGTTGGGGCAACTCCACACAAAGCTTGGAGGCTCCCAACTAGACCATGAAGCTTCACCACAATGGAATATGGCTTCGAGGTGACCTCAACCGTCTAGGATGCTCAAACACCCAAGAGTAACAAGATCCGCAAGGGATTGGTGGGGGAATCAACTTTTCTCTTGGTGGAAGTGTGGATCTAGGCCTTCTCAACCAATCCCTAAAGAATCAACAAGTTTGATTGGCTAGGGAGAGAGATCGGGCACTTTTGAGCTTGGGGCGCAACAATGAAGCTTAGAGAGGTAAGAGATAGAGTTCCTCAGCTAGAAGAACCCTTTATATAGTGGGGGAAAAATCAGACCGTTTTCCCACTCTCTGCCCGAGTTCCAGCGGTACTACCGCTGTCTGCAGCGGTACTACCGCTGGCACTCCAGCGGTACTACCGTTGAACAGGGGCGGTACTACCGCTGGATGCAGCGGTACTACCGCTGGGACTCTAGCGGTACTACCGCCGACACCAGTGGTACTACCGCTGGCCCCTTGGTAGTGCAAAAGCACTACTACCGCCAAGAAAGTCTTCGCAAAAAGGTCCGTCCACGAACTACCGCTAGGTAGGTGGAACAAAGCTCTTGGAGCGGTACTACCGCTGACCAGGGGCGGTACTACCGCCAGCTAGCGGTACTACCGCTGGCTGCAGCGGTACTACCGCTAGCAATCCAGCGGTACTACCGCTAGAGCCAGCGATACTACCGCTGGGGACCATTTTACAAAGATGCGAGAAACAAAGTGGCGGGGGCCGCTCCAAAGATGAAGGAAAGGGAGAATGTGAAGTGTGCGCGTGCAAAGATAGATTCCACCCAAACCTTTCCACTACGGAACCCCTCTTAATAGTACGGCTTTCCTATGACTCAAATAAAGAGAATCGTAGAGAGCGCCGTGCTTCCGTTCCATGTATGAGGAGACGTGTCGTCTTGTTCCGTTGACGTGTGTTATCTGAAACCTTAACACACACGGTTAGTCCTGTACGGTACTGTCATCAATCACCAAAATTACTTAGGCATAAACTATGCCCCAACAATCTCCCCCTTTTTGGTGGATTGATGACAATACCGGATTTGCACAGAGAATAATATGAGAACAAAAAGATAGAGATATATGAAAATACGGGGCATATGACTCACATCATATGATGGAAATAAATCACACATAAGTTCATGTCTCACAAAAGATAGCAAACTAGAAGCAAACCAAGTTCGAAGCAAACCACACGAAATAAAGCAAAGCAACGCAAAGTTCGAATATGAAAGCAAATCCAGCTCCTAGACTCTCTCCCCCTTTGGCACAAGACACCAAAAAAGGGGCACACCTAATGCCACAGGTAGCTACTCCTCATCCTCAGCATCGCCAGACTCATCGGTCCCCTCCTGATCGGCCTTCTCCTCCTCTTCCGCCTCATCGCCAGACCACTGGTATCCTTGAGCCTGCATCCAAGTAGCCTCTGGAGTGATGTCATCCTCTGAGCCACTGGAGATGTCCACATCAAGAGTCCTGAGAACACGCTTATGCCTCTGGCGGCTCTCCTTCTGAGCCACGTGCGTCTGGTACTGACCCTTAGCCTGCATACAGAATAGAGTCTTCATCTTGTCCTGCAGTTTGATGGCCCAAGATGGCATGGCAGAGGAGCGGGACTGAGAGGCGGTTCCTCTGTCAGCAGCAGTTTCAGTGTCAGTATCCATGTGCTGAGAGGAAGTGGATGGCTTGGCCCATTTGTCCTTGACGAGAAGCTTGATCGGGTCGCACACAATGTAGTCTGACTGAGCGTAGAGCACCTCCTCCGGAAAAGCCTCTTGCCACTTATGGCGAATATATGCGAACATATAGGGCCCGTAGATGGGAACCTTACGCATGATGATGCAGTTCCATAGCTCCGTGAACATCACATCAGAAATATCCAAAGGGGCAGACTCCTGAGACATAGCCTCCTCACAAAGCAGCAGCATCTCAGCCAAGGAACCATGAACCTCATCGAAGTTACCAATGCGAGGGAAGAGGGTGTTGCGAAGGATCCGGTGCATGATGTCCAGATGCTTGGGGAGCACACCCTTCCTCACATAGAGCTTCTGGAATCTGTCCATTGTGGGGGCCCTATCGGTGGGGGCTGCAGCATGAGGACGCAGCCCAAGTGGAGTATCAGCTCCCTGGAAGTCAATGTTGAGGAATTGCATGAACTCACGCCAGGTACCGGTCATCTTCTGAGTCCCAGTCATCCACACCATAGAGCGCTCAGCATCAGGAGAGAAGTGGACCGTGACATAGAACTGAGCAACAGCAGTGGGATCAAAATCTGTCTTGTAATTGATGATGTCCTTGATGCCCAGTTTGTGAATCAGAGAGAGGGCATCACCGAAATAGTCCAGGTTCCGCTGAAGATGAGCTAGGTCAATCCACTGAACGGAGACATAGTTTTTCTTGAAATGCGCGACAACATCACGGTAGATCTTGCACTGATCCCTTGCCCAGACATGGTCAACATCCTTGATCACAGCCCTCTCGTTGAGATAGTGGTTTTGAGTGCGAAACTGCAGAAAGTCCTTGGGGGACATTGTTCGGACATTGACCCTCTTCTCCTTGTGCGCGACCTTCTTGAAGGACTGCTTTTTGGGTTGCAGACCTGAGGTGGCAGACCCCTCGGGAGCCTCTTGGTTGCGATACTTCTTGGACTGCGTGTCACGTGGGGGGTTCGAAAGGCGAGAGCCACCTGTGACACAGAACACACAGCGAAAAGCGGCGACAAAAAGAGTCAAGGCAACGAATCTTGAAAACGCACAAGAAATAAACACGCATTGCTAAGCTCATAAAAATAATACAAAGTGAATGCTCCTGGCGGTAGTACCGCCACCCCTCGCGGTAGTACCGCTGGGGCCTAGCGGTAGTACCGCTACCCCTGGCGGTAGTACCGCTGGGGGTCATAGCGGTAGTACCGCTACCCCTGGTGGTAGTACCGCTGGGGTCCTAGCGGTAGTACCGCTACCCCTGGCGGTAGTACCGCTGGGGTTTGACTTTTGAGATCTGACAGATAAAAATTGTTACGAGGGCATGGGCTGTATATGAACACGAAGAACTCTACCCCAGCCCTACTTTACATGAGGAACACTAGTAACACGAAATAAGTACATGCCTAGGCAAGAGAGAGCAAGTTTTAGATCTAATCCAAACAAAGTTCAAGTGCTAGATCTAAAACAAGTAAATCCTAGGGCATGGCAACATAATCAACAACAATCCATTGGACCTATACTCCCTTCAAATATCTCCTTCATGCCACCCAAGAACTAGCCATAAGATCAAAGATATGGATTCAATCCCCAATGCTCCTATCTCTAGAACGAGAACATCAACCAAAGAGAAGAAGGGAGGAGCTTTACCGGGATTCATGGCTCTTGGAGGAGGAAGGAGAGGTGGAGCAACCCTTCCAAACCAACGGGGAGAAGGAGCTCCACGGAACGAGATCCAAACAGGGAGTTTTCGGGCTAGGGGAGGGAGGAGCCGCGAGGAAGAAGAAACAGGTTGAGAAAAACGAGCTCCCCCTCCTTTATATAGCCCAAGGGGTACGGTCCAGCGGTAGTACCGCTGAGGACCTAGCGGTAGTACCGCTACCTGGCGGTAGTACCGCCAGATGCAGCGGTAGTACCGCTGGGGTCCTCGCGGTAGTACCGCTCCCCCTGGTGGTAGTACCGCTCCCCTTGAGGCAGCCCTAAAAATTTCCTAGCCGGTCGTGTTGGATGGGAATCCTGGTGGTAGTACCGCTGGGGTCCTGGCGGTAGTACCGCTACCCCTGGCGGTAGTACCGCTGGGGTCCTGGCGGTAGTACCGCTACCCCTGGCGGTAGTACCGCTGTAAATGTCGCAAGCGGCTAAGGAAAAGAGATGAACTTGGGCACATGACACGTGAGTAAAAATAGATAGCATCTAGGAAAATGTACTGACTTGTCATTGTATATCCTTTCTTCTATACGCAAGAAAGGATGGAGGGGCGGTGGCCGAGGCCACCTATGTTTGAGACAATGGTATGACACCGCGAAGAATTATCCTTGGGTTCATGACCAATGCTCGTCTTTGAAGCACAAGTACCATTTGACAATGGCTAAAGTGAAAGACTAGATTGATTTATGCATAATGGGGGGAGGGAAAGTTCATTGAGAGAACAACACTCCCCCTATGTCCATGCCTACATCTAGACCAAGATGGAATGCAAAGTGAGGTGCAATATTCCTAGTTTCAATCCACATTACTTGAATCAATGATATTTAGCTCATGCCTTAACTCCCGGAACCTTGCTTCATCTAGAGGCTTAGTGAAAATATCTGCAAGTTGCTCTTCAGTGTTGATGAAGTGAACCTCAATATCACCTAGCTTGATATGTTCACGAATGAAGTGATGACGAATATCAATATGTTTGGTTTTGCTATGTTGCACTGGGTTGAGGGAAATCTTGATAGCGCTTTGATTGTCACATAGAAGAGGCACTTTGTCACAAGTGACACCATAATCCTTTAAAGTCTGCCTCATCCATAGCAATTGTGCACAACAACTTGTAGCTGCCACATACTCAGCTTCGGTGGATGATAAGGAGACGCAATTCTGCTTCTTTGAAGACCAACTTACCAAAGAGCGACCAAGGAATTGGCATCCTCCAGACGTTGGCTTCCTCTCCACACAATCTCCTGCCCAATGTGAGTCAGAATAGCCAACTAGATTGAAGTTTGCTCCTTTGGGATACCAGAGGCCAAAGTTTGGGGTATGAGCCAAATATCGAAAGATTCACTTAACAGCCATGTAATGACTTTATTTTGGTGCGGATTGAAACCGTGCACATATCCCTACACTCAACATAATATCCGGTCTAGATGCACAAAGGTAAAGGAGGGATCCAATCATAGAGCGGTATACCTTTTGATCCACTGCTTTACCATTGGGATCACTGTCAAGCTTGCATCTTGTTGGCATGGGGAACTTGACCGGTTTGACATCTTCGAGCTCGAACCGTTTGAGCATTTCTTGAGTGTACTTGGCTTGTTTGATGAATGTCCCTTCTAGACCTTGTCTAATCTCGAACCCGAGGAAGAACTTCAACTCTCCCATCATGGACATCTCAAACTTCTCAGTCATTAGTGCAGCAAATTCTTCATTGAATGAAATGTTAGGAGAGCCAAAGATAATATCAGCAACAAATAGTTGGCATATGAACAAATCCCCTTTAACCCTCTTAGTAAAAAGAGTGGGATCTATCTTCCCAATTTCAAACCCACGATCTTGTAACAACCCAGTAAGATATTCATACCACGCGCGTGGGGCTTGTTTAAGGCCATAGAGTGCCTTATTAAGTTTGTACACATGATTGGGGAGCTTGGGATGTTCGAATCCCGGGGGTTGTTTGACATAGACCAACTCATTCAAAGGACCATTAAGAAAAGCACTTTTCACATCCATTTGCTGTAATTTGAAGTTATGATGAGAAGCAAATGCAAGTAACATGCGAATAGATTCTAGACGAGCAAGAGGGGCAAAGGTTTCACCGTAGTCGATACCCTCGACTTGGGAGTAGCCTTGAGCCACCAATCTTGCCTTGTTTCGAATCACAATTCCATTGGCATCTTGCTTGTTCTTGAATATCCATTTGGTCCCGATGACATTATGTTCCTCCGTTGGCCGAGGCACTAAATCCCAGACTTGGTTGCGCTCAAAGTTGTTAAGTTCTTCGTGCATGGCCATAAGCCAATCCTCATCATCGAGCGCTTCCTGTACCTGTTGAGGTTCACAATACGAGACAAACGCGTGATGCTCACAATAATTCCAAAGCTATTGACGGGTGGATACTCCCCTTTTTAAACTACCAAGTACATTCTTCATAAGATGTGACTTGACTCTCAGCTTGTTTGCATTCTTGGCTGCTCGACGCTCCAAGAGTTCTTCATTAGATAATGGGGGAGCATCGACTTGTTTCTTTTGCTTGCCCTTGCGTCTTGAGCCGGTTGTTGGAGCTCCAGACGGGAATTGTGAGACAGTCTCCTGATCATCTTGTTCTTGTATTAGTGGTTGCTCTTGATCTTGATCTTGTGCTTCTACTTGGTCTGAATCTCGGGGTTGCACTTGATCTTGATCATGAGCCGGTTCGGAGTCTTGGGGTAGTGCTTGAATATCATGGGACACATCACCATTGTTGGGCAATTGATCTTGACCTTGAGCTTGTTCAACTTGTTGAGAGTCTTCTCTTTGTTCATCGGAAGCGTGTGGGGCTTGTGGGGGTGATGGCTCCACTTGAGTAGAGCATTGTCCTTCTCCTTCGGCCACAAGGGGTTCCTCAATGGGGAGTATTTGACCAATCCCCATTCTTCTTATGGCTTGGGGAGGAATTTCATCACCTACATCACAAAGACCACTTTGCTCCACTTGGGAGCCATTATTTTCATCAAACTCTACGTTACACGTCTCCTCAATTAGTCCGGTGGACTTGTTGAGGACACGGTAAGCATGAGAGTTTGTAGCATAACCAACAAAGATACCCTCATGTGCTCTAGAATCAAATTTAGCTAGCCGTGCTCCTTTCTTGAGAATGAAACACTTACAACCGAATACCCGGAAGTACTTGAGATTGGGTTTGTTTCCAGTTAAAATCTCATATGGAGTCTTGTTCAAGCCTTTGCGGATGTAGAGCCGATTGGATGCATGACATGCTGTGTTGATGGCCTCTGCCCAGAAGTTATATGGAGATTTGAATTCTGCCATCATTGTCCTTGCAGCGTCTATCAAGGTCCGGTTCTTCCTTTCTGCCACACCGTTTTGCTGAGGGGTATATGGTGCAGAATATTGGTGCTTTATTCCCTCATCACCTAGAAACTCATCTAAGGTGTAGTTCTTGAACTCTGTGCCATTGTCACTCCTAATCATCAAGATCTTTGCTTCATGTTGACGTTGCGCTTCATTACCAAAGTTGATGACCGTTGGCTGAGTCTCACTCTTCTTTTTAAAGAAGTATACCCAGGTATATCTTGAGTAGTCGTCAACAATCACTAGGCAATACTTTCTGCCTCCAAGGCTATCAAATGATGGAGGACCAAACAGATCCATATGGAGAAGTTCCAATGGCCTCTTAGTGTAGATAAGAGTCGTTGGACGATGAGCAGTTTCATGAATCTTTCCTTCAATGCATGCACTGCAAACACGATCTTTAGCAAAGCTCACATTTGTTAGTCCTCGAACATGGTCCCCTGTCAGGAGACTTTGCAAAGATCTCATATTGACATGAGCTAAACAGCGATGCCAAAGCCAGCCCACGTCAACTTTAGCCATTAAACATGTCGCAGTCTTAGTGGGTCGCTTTGAGAAGTTCACCACATAAAGACCATTCTCGACATGTCCAACATAGGCTACTTTAAGAGTCTTTCTCCTTAGGAGGACCACAGTGTCAATATTAAAGAATGTGGAAAAACCCATAATTGCAAGTTGACGAACCTAAAGTAAATTGTAGGCAAGTGACTCGACAAGCATGACCTTCTCAATAGATAAATCTTGAGAGACAACCACCTTACCAAATCCCAATACCTTTGAAGAGGATGCATCGGCGAATTGGACATGGGTGGGCATAGATGGAGAAGGACGCACATCCACCACTAAGTCCTTGCTTCCGGTCATATGATTTGTTGATCCACTATCGAGCAACCATGACACCCCACCGGAAGCAAACTCCTGCAATAGATCCAGGTTTGGTTTTAGGTACCCATTTTTTAATGGGTCCTTTCATGTTAGAGACAAGGGTCTTAGGAACCCAGATAGCCCATTCAATATCCTCATCGTAGGAACCAACAAATCTGGCATAAACATGCCCATCACTAGCACAACACAAAACATAAGAAGAATTGAGTTTGCCGGTTGTGTTAGTAGGAACGGTTTTGCCCTTCTTGGGGTTCCCATAGTCCACCTTGTTCCTGTTCACCTTCTGAGTCCCCTCACCCTCTTTGACAAAGATGTCCATGGGGGTGAGAGATCATTTGTTCTTGTTCTTCCTTTTACCTTTTGACTTGGAGGTAAGTCCAAGTCCTTCCTTTCCTACAACACCCTTTTGAGTGCTCAAGAGATCGTTCAGACTCTTCTCACCTTGTATGCATGCCACAAGACCCTTCTCAAGTTTCTCCTTTAACTTGGCATTTTCCTCCACAAGATGTACATGCTCACAACAGGGATTAGTTGCACAAGCATTATCAATTAACACAAAGGGAGGACAAGTAGAGATCTCCTTGGTAAGCTTTGCTTGGAGTTGATCATGAGACTCTTTTAGAGAGAAATGAGCACCTTTCAAGGCTTTGTGGGCCTTGTCAAGTATGTCAAACTCCTTTTTGAGTCTGTCATGGCCAACCTCAAGAGCATACTTTTCAGATTTAAGCATACGAGTAAGAACAACATCATGATCTAGTTTCTTTTGCATTTTAGCGCAGTCATCATTATATGACTCCTCAAGAGCCAAACGAAGAGTGCGCTCCTCTTCTAGAGCACTAGATAATTCGGCAATTTCATCGGCATAGTCACGACTATGTCCCTGAAGCTCAGAGATGGTCTCCTCATGAGACTCAATGAGATCAGTGGCCTCACCCAGTTGTTCCAAGAGAGCAACAAAGTGCTTCTTGGGTTCTCCCTTAATAGTGCACAAAAACTTATCAAGATCATGCTCATTAAGTTCCCCAACATCACTATCGTCAACCCAATTTAACAATGAAGGAGCAGAAGCAATGTTGGTCTTAATGATGGGAGTTACCTGATTGATACCTTTTGCCATGAGGCACTTGGTGATGTGGTTCTCGTTGGGGGCGTTGAAGAGAGACACCTTCTGGGGAGAGGTAGTGGCAATAGCAACAGTTGCCGTTGCCACTGTATCATCATCATCATCATCATCATCTGAAGGATACTCTTCAAGGGCCACCATCCCTTTTGGGTGAGGTTTATTCACAAAGTTGTTCTTGATTGGAAATGCTTTGGTTTTGTCTTTGCGAATGAGCTTGCCTCCGTTGTCTTCCCTTTTCTCATAGAGACATTCGGCCACGAAGTGACTCACGTTACCACAGTTATAGCATGTCCTTACTCGTTGTTTGGGTTTGAATCCACTTGAGTTGTTCTTGGTGAAAGTGGGTCTTGAGTTCCTCTTGTTGCCCCAGAACTGCCTTGATGCAAGAGCCATGTGCTCATGATAGGCATACTTTGTGTCCTCAGGGCAGCCCTCCTCTTCCTCACCATCTTCTTCTTCTTCAAGCATTGCTTTTGCTTTCAATGCATGGTTGGGCGAAGTTGTCTTTGATCGAACACGAGCAAGTGCATTGTCGGCTGTTTCGTTCATGATTGACATTGCAATAAATTCATCCAACACCTTAGTGGAAGACAAGGAGTGAAAGTCTGGCCGCTGACGAATGACTGATGGCATAGCTTTGTTGAAAGGCATGATGGCTTTAAGGAACTTGCGTTTGACTCATGTGTCATCCACATCCTTGCTCCCATGATCCTTGAGTGCCACAGCAATAGCAGTCACCCTCCGATAGAGATCACAAGGGTCCTCGTCTTCCTTCATCACAAACTCATCGGCCTTATCAAGTATCACTTCATAGTTGGATCGTTGAATGCTTGAGCTTCCCTTGTACAACACCATAATATGCTCCCAACAATCCTTGGCCAAAGTGAAGGGACGCAAGTGAGGAAGATCTTCAGGTGGCACTGCAGATTGGAGAATAAACAAAGCAGAGTGATTGTATTGATTGTCTGCATCTTCTCTCGGAGTGAGGTTGCTTGGATCATGGGGATAATATCCTTGCTCAATGATTATCCACAAATTTGTTGAGCTGTGATTCAAATGAGACTTAATAGAAAATACCGAGTTAGCAAAGTCACCTTTCACAAGCTTAGGAGGAGGACCAACAGGATTAAGACGTGGTGCGGGAACAGATCCTCCATAGACCATGGGGGGTGGAACTGAGGCATATGTTCCAGTCCCATCCTTCTCGTGAGACGAGGGAGGTTGCATACCTTTAGCCGCTTCCTTAGAGGAGTTGGCCTCCAAATCGGAAACGGTGGGTTTAACCACTATAGCCGGTTTAGGTGAACTTTTAAATCCCTCAATTAACTCTTTAAGCATGGTCTTGACCACGTTCGTCAAGGACATCTTGAGAGCGGCCATAGCCGTATTCAAGTCGTCCCTTGTGACCGAAGTCAAGTCCATGGCCTCGGGTTGCCCATGATTAATTCCCTCTTCGCCTTCCATACTCTTCGGGTGGTTAAACCCTTAATAAAGAGACGTGGCTCTGATACCAATTGAAAGGATCGATATGGTTGGCTAGAGGGGGGGGGGGGTGAATAGACAACGACCACTTTTTAAATAATCTTAGCAAGTTAAGGTAAACAACATACGGGTTCACAAATAATACGACAATGAGGTGAACCCTAAAGAAGCTAACAACGAGGGCTATTAAGACAAGTAAGATATAGTCACAAGCATAAGCAAATACAAAGTAAAGGATAGAGATAACCACAAGTGGAACCGATGGAGACGAGGATGTGTTACCGAAGTTCCTTCCCTTTGACAGGAAGTACGTCTCCGTTGGAGCGGTGTGGAGGCACAATGCTCCCCAAAAAGCCACTAAGGCCACCGTATTCTCCTCACGCCCTCGCACGATGCAAGGTACCGTGATTCCACTATAGGTGCCCTTGAAGGCGGCGACCGAACCTTTACAAACAAGGTTGGGGCAACTCCACACAAAGCTTGGAGGCTCCCAACTAGACCACGAAGCTTCACCACAATGGAATATGGCTTCGAGGTGACCTCAACCGTCTAGGATGCTCAAACACCCAAGAGTAACAAGATCCGCAAGGGATTGGTGGGGGAATCAACTTTTCTCTTGGTGGAAGTGTGGATCTAGGCCTTCTCAACCAATCCCTAAAGAATCAACAAGTTTGATTGGCTAGGGAGAGAGATCGGGCACTTTTGAGCTTGGGGCGCAACAATGGAGCTTAGAGAGGTAAGAGATAGAGTTCCTGAGCTAGAAGAACCCTTTATATAGTGGGGGAAAAAATCAGACCGTTTTCCCACTCTCTGCCCGAGCTCCAGCGGTACTACCGCTGTCTGCAGCGGTACTACCGCTGGCACTCCAACGTTACTACCGCTGAACAGGGGCGGTACTACCGCCGCCTGGCGGTACTACCGCTGGATGCAGCGGTACTACCGCTGGGACTCTAGCGGTACTACCACCGACACCAGCGGTACTACCGCTGGCCCCTTGGTAGTGCAAAAGCAGTACTACCGCCAAGAAAGTCTTCGCAAAAAGGTCCGTCCACGAACTACCGCTAGGCAGGTGGAACAAAGCTCCTGGAGCGGTACTACCGCTGACCAGGGGCGGTACTACCGCCAGCTAGCGGTACTACCGTTCGCTGCAGCGGTACTACCGCTAGCAATCCAGCGGTACTACCGCTGGGGACCATTTTGCAAAGATGCGAGAAACAAGGTGGCGGGGGCCGCTCCAAAGATGAAGGAAAGGGAGAATGTGAAGTGTGCGCGTGCAAAGATAGATTACACCCAAACCTTTCCACTACGGATCCCCTCTTAATAGTACGACTTTCCTATGACTCAAATAAAGAGAATCGTAGAGAGCGTCGTGCTTCCGTTCCATGTATGAGGAGACGTGTCGTCTTGTGCCGTTGACGTGTGTTATCTGAAACTTTAACACACACGGTTAGTCCTGTACGGTACTGTCATCAATCACCAAAATTACTTAGGCATAAACTATGCCCCAACAATGTGGATTGCCACAAGGTAATGATATGGTGAGTAGTGATGATCATTGCAATGATGATAGTGGGTTTATTGTTGATGATCCTTCATCACTATATTATTGCAATGCTTCACTTTGGGCATTAACACTTCGAGCACTCTAAATGTTTTACATGCTTGTGTTGATAGTCCTTGCATATCATGTAGAAACCGCTTGACTAAATCTCATGATGATATGCTTTCTATATCTTGTTGCCATCTCTACGGGAATGAGGTAATTTGCCGTCTGATAAGATCTTTGCCATCAGCTTTTCATCATGGATGACGGCAAAGATCACTTTGCCATCAGCTTTCAACGACAAAGAATGACTGACGGCGTAAACATATTTTTCCGTCTATAATAAAAATTACAGACGGCAAAAATATTTTCCCGTCTGTAAAAATAAACGAATGACGGCAAAGACATAATTTGCCATCTGTAATAGAAATTGATGACGACAAATACATAATTTTCCGTCTATAATAGAAACTGATGACGGCAACGAAGAAGCACAACACACGGATTGATCACGTGGATCAATGATGTGGCAAGATCTGAGACACACCAGCCCACCCCATCCCACCACGCACGGATGTGGGTGGAAAAATATTTTGCCGTGTGTAAAAATAACCGGATGACGACAAAGACATAATTTGCCGTGTGTAAAAAAATGGCAGACGACAAAGAGAAAGCACACCATGCGGATCGATCCCACGGAACGATGACGTGGCGGCCCATCCCACCGTCGCAGCCTCTCCCACCCACGTTCCGCTCCATCCACTCAACCCGGCTGGCTCACCAGTCACCTCCACCCGACCTTATCCTCTCCCCACCTCTCTTCTCTCTTGTACCCATCTACTCCACTCCACCAGACGCCGCCGCGCGGACACACCTCCCTGTAGCTCGAGCAGCCGCAGGCGTCCGACCATGGCACCCTCGGCACCAGCCCTCCACATCGCTCGAGCAGTCGCACGCTGCTGGCCATGGCGCCGCAGGCCCCAGCCACCTCGTCGCGCGAGCAGCTGTAGGCGGCCGACCATGGCGCTGTCGGCCCCGGCCCTCCCCGTCGTTCGAGCAGTTGCAGGCGGCCGTCCATGGCACCCCCGGCCTGTGCCCTCCCCCATCACCCGAGCAGTTCCAGGCGGCCGACCATGGCGCCCCCGACTTGTGCCCTCCCCCGTCACCCGAGCAGCTCCAAGCGGTGGACCCCGTTCTTTCCCGTCGCCTCGAAAAACCTCATCGCCCTGAGCAGGGCCTGGACTTCAGCCATGGCGTCCCTTCGAGCTCGGTGATGTGCAGCGCCTGGATGTGCAACACCTGGAACCGCGACGATGCAGTGGAGAAGAAGACCAGGGATCGGATTGCTTTTTTATTTGTAGTTCCAGTGTGCTTTATGTAATATGCTAGGACTGCTTTAGTACTTATTCTAATGCATGGTCCTTTGTGTTGTATGCACTGGTTGACTAATGTAGTTTCCAGGACCTTCTGTGCCCTTTTCGTAGAAGAAATAGGAAGTTCAAACAAATTTATGTTTTGAGATTTTGGCCTACGTGTACATTGTTGGTTTACCATTTTTTGTAAAGTGCTTTTTTTGCCGTCTGTCATTTTTTGCTGACTGCAATTCTTTTTTGCCGTCTGGCATTTTGGTCCGCCTGACGACAAACAATTGACGCCGTTCGTTAATGGGAGGTTCTGTCAGAGTGCTTTTTTTGCCGTATGTCTTATAATAGATGACGGCAAAGCGTTTGTACTAACGGGAACAATTTTGCCGTCTTCCCGAACCAATGCTGGCGACAAAAATACGCTTTGCGGGCACATGGGCTGATGTCATTGTTTGCCGTCATGGGTTGACAACAAAATTTTTTCCGTCCGTAATTCTCTCTTTGACGTCTGTAGCGTCCTGACGGCAAAATGCCCGATTCCTGTAGTGCATGATAAAAATGTATCTATTTCCTCAAGTTGTTGTGCTAACAATGTAGAGGAAATCCATCACTCCATGGAACAAGATGTGGCCTTGAATGATTCTTCAAGGGATCCTACATCATCATCTATTGTTTCCAACTTTTGCCTTATGGCTAAGGCTTCAAAGGTATCTCCTACTTTGAATCCCAATATATCTCATGATTATGATGTTGATGATAATGAGGATGAGGATAATGATGAAGAGAGTGATGATATTGCATCCTTAAAATCTAAGGGTGAAATGGTTTTTAAATCTCTTTATAAGAATAAACTTGCTAGTTCCAACTTCATGGAAATCATGTCTATTGCAACTGAGGGCAAGAAATGTATTGAGGAGTTGGAAGCTCATCTCGAGGAGCATGAGGTCACCATTGAGAGAATGGAAGGTCATGAGCGTGATTACACTAATGAGATCGTGGAGCTATGTCAATCTCTTGAAAATGAACAAACCACCAAGGAATCTCTTGAGTAGACCTTTGCTCTAGAATTATCTAGATTAAAGGAATCTCATGAAAGAGCTCTCGAGGTGGCTAATGATTTTAGAACTAAAAATGATAAGCTTGAAGTCACACATGCTAAACTCCTTGAGGACTATGAGCACCTCGAAAATGGCTCAAGGGCTATTAAGAGTTCGCTCATCGAACTCACCGAGTCTCATGCTCAACTTGAAGCTTCATATGCTAAAGAGCTTGCCAAGTTGCCTTCTCCTTTTATTGTTAATAATGATGCTTGTTCTACTAACTCTATTTCTTATGAAGCATCCACTTTAAAGGAGAATTTTGAGCTAAGGGCTCAACTTGAGTGGCCATCTAGCAATTATGGGAAATTGGAAGAAAGTCATGTAATGCTCACAAGCTATCATGATGATCTTCTAGCATTCCATAATGTGCTAAAATTAGCCCATGAGGCTATTACTACCAAGGTAACATCAAGTGAGCTTCATGTGGACAATGGCACTACTTCTAGTTAAAATGCTATATTGCCATGTGCTAGTCCTCGTAATTCATCTACTCATAATGTTGCTATCTCTTGTGATGAATTACTTTCCTTGCCTTGTTGCTCTAACAATGAAGCTTATATTTCCTATAGTACTTGTGTTGATACTAACCATGTTGAGGAAATCAAAGAGCTCAAGGACCAAGTCCCTTCTTTGAAGAAAGACTTGGAAAAGAGTCATGAAGGGATGTCCACACTCAACAATGTCTTGTGTGGGCAAAAATCCTCTAATGACAAAAATGGACTTGGATTCAACTCCAACAATAAGAAGAAGTCCAAAATCTTCAAGAAGAAGGTCCAAGAACAAGTCAATAATCCGTCCAAGATTATTTGCTTCAAGTGCAAAATTGAAGGGCACCATGTTAGATCTTGCCCACTAAAGAAGTAGCCCCAAAGTCACAAGCAACAAGGGAAGCGGCCACAAGTTCAATTGGTATGTACTCAACTACAAGTTGAAGAAATGCCTCTTCTCAAGAAGACCCAATCCAACACTCCTCAAGTTGAGAAATCAATTGGGAAGAAAGTAAAGGGTAGATGTTGCTGCTCATGTCGTGAGTAGGGTCACTTTGCTTCTTCTTGCACAAGAAGTAATTTATCCAACCAAATCATTATTGAGGATATCTATTCTCTTGGGAAGGATAAGATTGGCAATGTATTTGCCAGTTGTTACTCAAAGTGGTGTCATGACAAGAACCATTTGGGTAGCCAAGCCTATTGTGACTAACCTCTTAGGACCCAACATGGTTGGGGACCAACAAGCTCAAACTTGATCAATAGGTGATATTGGAGGACATTGGAGACTTGGATACATAATGAAGAATTAAGGGGTCTTCATCATTCATATTATCTCAAGCCAAGTCATTTGGATTATCAAGTTTCTATCTTATATCCAATGTGCCTCGTTGCGATAACTTGTAATTAAATTGTTTACATTGTTAGTTAGTTTCCCCTTTGCATGTTGTGGTTTTGTACCTTGCATGTGTTTGTATATATTTTGCTTACAACTTGCTTATCTTGAGTAATCGAGTATGTGTATGTTGGTTTGCACATCATGTACATGTGAGTCTTGTGTTGAGCCTTTTTGCATCCTCTTTGTATCTGTGTTGGCTCCTGTGAGAGATTAATGGATTATCCCATTGTGGGGGAGTGATGTGCTTTGCGCACCTCACTATCCTATAAATGTGTATACATGAGGAATACCACTCAGTTTTGATATTTCAATATTATCTAGTCTCTATGTGGTATGTCTTACTCATGATAAATTCAAATTCTAAATGGTCCATTAATTATCTCTTTTTGGTTTTCATTTGCCACTTGTTAATAACGTTGGGTTATCACATTATGGGGGAGTAATATGCTATGTGGGTATTACAAGCCTAGAAAATGTGTATATTTGAGATATTGCCACTTAGTGTTGATATTGTAAATTATCTTATTCCTAGGTGGCATGTTAGCTCTACAAGTGTTATTTTCTTGTGTTTTTGGAGTAAATATGATGTTGGATATATTTTCATTCTACCAATAGGAATTATTTCCAAATACTTCTTGTCCTTTGACAATTGGTATTCCCTTCATGTGGTAGAAATTACTAATCATCTTTACATTGGATTTTGTGTATCGTTTGTCTTCCTTGCCTTTTGTGGATCTATTTGAACATGTCTACTGTTCTTATCAATATAGTGAAAGTGATGATTCCATCTTGTGCATTTTGTATTCAAATGCAAATTCTATATAATGCACATATCTTAGGGGAGCTATACTATTTTCTTTAGAACACTCTCTTTATGCATTTATCATAACATCTTTTGGTCCCCATCAAGTGCGTGTGGATGGGAGGCAAGTCTTTATTTTTATGATGCTTTGTGCCATCATGAAAATTTGTCGAGGGTTTGGTTTGTTTGGAACCTTGCTCTCTTTTGGGAACTAGATACCTCGTGTTTGCTTTCCTTTCAATTGGTATTTTGTTGACTGTTATTTGGATTGTATCAATGGATATCATTCATTGATGTATCTTTGAATTGATATCCTTCAAGTGATAATTTTTCATTTGGTATTTTATTTTCACTTGATACATTGCCTCTTGGTGTCTTATCAACTATGTGTTGATGTGATTCTTGAAAGCCTTGAGCATGCATATTTACTTTCTGCATATTTTCTTTTGCATGCTTTCTTCCTTTGACCCGATATATATGGGAAACTCCACCTTGTCATAAATTGACTAAAGTGTGCATGAAATTCAATTTCATATCTATATGCACATATTTATGTGGAGTTTGTCCTATGTATTGTTGGTTTTCTAACTCTTTGGTCCCAATGAGTTTGGGCACCATTTTGTTTGTTTTGTTGTTCTATGAACAATTGTAATTGCATTGGATGCTTGACTCACCTACAAGGAAGGTGTTGACACCATGTGCTTATTGGAGCCAAGTCACGATGATCAACTGACAACTATCTACTACATCAATCCAATGCTGTCTCGGTAACAAATGTTTACTTCATGAATACATTTCTTGCAAAGGCCCGAACGTGTCTTTTCTTGGCTGAGCGGTACTACCGTGGATAGCCACGGTACTACCGCTGGAGAGGTGTTACTGCTGCACTCGTGCACTAGCAGCACCAACACGGTACTACCGCATCCAGCACGGCAATATTTTTCTTCTGCGGCTGGACGAACGGTACTACAGCCCAGCGAGCGGTTGTAAAATTTTACAACCGCTGGCCAAGCGGTACTACCGTGATGACGTGCGGTATTACCGCGCCGTCGGGACCGCAAGGGGTTGTACCCTCCTCTCGTGGTTCTGTCTCTCTCTCGAGGTTGCATCATGGCATGAAGCTCTTGATTCATTCTTGTGGTACTTGTTTCCTTTCTCAAAGCATCCGAACGATGATGTCTTATTGCTAGTTGGGATGTCTTTGATGTTCGTATGTTGGAAGTTCATATTGTACAATAAGAAAATATTAGGCCATGTGCTATGCTTCCAAGCAAAGATCTTATTGATATATTTATGACTTCCTTTTGGATATCTTGTTTGTTCCTTCTTGTAACCATTTCGTGTGTACATCCTTCTTTGTTGATATATATCATCATGATTGTCTTCTACCTAGAATCGTTTACACATGAGAGAAGTTACACCTCTAATTGATATCCTCTTTTCCTTCATGTCCACCGTTGCATTTCCTTTTTCAGTTTTTGGTAGCTTCATCAAAGGATTTGTCTTGAGTGCGTATCTTATATTCTTGCATGTTGATGCACTCTTTGGTGGTGAAGATTATTTTTCATCATGCTTGTCTTGGTGAGGGTTTTGCCAGTTCGATTGGTATCCCTCCTCTTGACAAGGTTATTATTTCCTATCTTCACCATGGGTTGTCACAAGCATTGGTTCTTATTTTGTTTATTAGTAAGCTTGTGAACCCATTTTCTAGTGTGTGTGTGTGTGTGGGAATGATATGTCTTGCACTTTGTTTCTCATTTCATCAAGACTATGTTGATGATTAATGCTCATCCTTATCTTACTCTTCTCAAGTGCTTTGCCATGACTCACACACATCAATTTGGTTGAGCCTATCCTTAAGTTGCCTCTTTTACATGATGCTCAACCATATGTTTTGTGCAAGTGATATGCTTATTGTCTCATCTATCTTCTTGCACTCGTTGTGTGTTTTTATTAATTTTGGGTTAGCAACGATCCTATTTTGTGCACTTTTGTCAAATACAAAAAAATTCTTATTGGTGCACAAATCGTGGGGAGCTTCTATAGATTAGATAAAACACACTATTGTCCTTATCATAATATCTTTTATTCATGTGGTTCGAAGGACCATATGATTTCTTGTTCCTATTAGTATCTTTTGATTCTGTGGTTCTCTTGTTTGTATGTGTTTGTAACATACGATCCTTCTTTTATTATTTGGGTCCTTTGATATAGTTCGTTTTCCTCCAACGTTTATCATTGCACTTGTTGAGAAGTACACACTTTTTGGAGGACCACCTACTATATTGGCTTTCTAAACTATTTGTCCATTTTGGCAATCGATGCCAATGGGGAGAAGTTTAGAGAGTTTAGTTTGGTGATGCATAGAGGGTTTTGCTTTTATTACTTAAGGATTTACATCATGTACGCGTGCATTATAGCTTTGTATGTGTGCGCTTGGTAATTCTTATTTCCTTATATAAACTCTCTTGTATTGATTGTCATCAATTACATAAATGGGAGAGATTGTTAGAACATATTTCTCCATATGTGGTTTTGGTAATTGATGACAGTCCCTATGGACTAATGGTTGCTTTACATCTTGAAGTCCATTTATTGGTGTCAAGGAGTTTATATGATGACCATGGTGGTATTCAAGGTATTATCCAAAGATTGGTCATAAATACACAAGGTTGATCAAGACTAAGCAAATAGTAAATCAAGATGATCAACACACAAAGTGTACAAGATGTACCGAGAGGGATCAAGTGATCCCATGGTATGGTAAGCATTGTCCATAACGCTTTTGTTTACTAACCCGTGGTCCCTGTGAGAGTTCTATGTGGGGTTAGGTGTGTCTCCATGGGTTTGCGTCAAGAGGAAGATCTCATTCAACCTATGAAGGATTAAATCAAGTGGTGATCGTCATCAAGATTGCGGTGTGCATGTTCAAGTGGAGAATCACAAAGATATCATGCTTGAATCTTGCCGTCCATTGTGGTGGCAATGGACTTGTGAAGATGTGCTGAAGAGTGGCTCACCCATAGTGAGTATAGGGGAGCAATCAACTATTCTCCGTCAAACCAAGCCAATCAAGAAAGGTGGTCCATCTTGAGGAAGCCAAGATCATCATCATCTAGCTCAGGAGAACTAGGTGCAAGGTATAGGTTTGCCCTTGATAGGTTTTCTATTTTAGGATAGATTGTCGTACTATCAAGGGGTGCTCTAAAGTGCGTAGCTTGATCGTATCGTTCGTTGAGAGCTCAAACCATTTGCATCCTTGCATCATACTTCTTGGTTCTTGTTTGGTGTTTCTCGTTGTTAGTTTTAGAGCTTATGGTCATCTTCATGACAAGATCGAGTTCATCGAAAACGGGGTCCATATGCATCTTCTATGATGTTTCCGATGTTGGGAGTTTTTACCGGTCTTATTCGAGGAAGGGTTCTCACCATTTTCTTATGGGCACTTTCTCACTTTCTTCTTATTGATATTTCTATCAAGATTGTATTATCCCATATCGTTACCTTTCTAACAAACTTTGCTTCGTTGAATTCGGAGTCCGTATTCGAAAATTAAGGCAGTTTCTGTGGCGAGCGGTAGTACCGCTTGTGCGAAGCGGTAGTACCGCTCCTTCGGACTTTATTTGCGCATCCTTTTTTCCTCAACATGGTTGGCAAACTGACCGAGCGGTAGTACCGCTCCCACGAGCGGTAGTACCGCTCCGTCGGACTTTATTTGCGCATCCTTTTTGCCTCAGCATGACTGGTGAACCTACCGAGCGGTAGTACCGCTCTGTGCGGGCTGTGAAGCATAACGGTTGGATTTTTCCCCACCTATAAAAGGGGGTCTTCTTCCCCATTGAACCTTATCCATGAAGCTCGAGTTTTCCCCCCATTGTTGACCTTCTTCGAGCTTGCTAACTCTCAATCCCTCCAATGATTCTTGCTAGTTCTTGAGGGAAAAGAGAGAGGAGATCTAAATCCACATTTCCACCAATCACTTTCTCCTCTAAGTGAGGGGAACCCCTTGGGTCTAGATCTTGGAGTTCTTCGTGTTCTTCTTTGTTCTTCCTCTCATTTTCCTCCCTAGCATTAGTTGCTTTGGTGGGATTTGGGAGAGAAGGACTTGGGAACTCCCTGTGCCCTTGCCATTGCATTTGGTGCATAGGTTTCAGTTCTCCACGGTGATACGTGTAAGTGAGAAGTTGAGAAGCTTATTACCCTTGGGTACTTGGTACACCTAGAAGCTTGGTGGTGCCTCAGAGCTCAATCATTGTGGTGTAAAGCTCCGGGCAAGCGTCGGGGTCTCCAATTAAGTTGTGGAGATTTCCCCGAGCATTTGTAGTCACCTCGAAGCCATATGCCATTGTGGTGAAGCTTCGTGGTGTTGTTGCGAGCCTCCAATTAAGTTGTGGAGATTGCCCCAACCTTGTATGTACGGGTTCGGTGACCTCCCTCAAGGGTCCCTTAGTGGAATCACAACATCTTGCATTGTGCGAGGGCGTGAGTAGATTACAGTGGCCTTAGTGGCATCTTGGGGAGCATTACGCCTCCACACCGCTCCAATGGAGATTATCATCCGCAAGGGTGAGAACTTCGGGATACATCATTGTCTCCGCGTGCCTAGGTTATCTCTTACCCGAACCCTTTACTTATGCACTTTAATTTGTGATAGCCATATTATTTCTTGTCATATATATATATTGCTATCACTTAGTTGTTTATCTTGCTTAGCATAAGTTGTTGGTGCACATAGTTGAGCCTTGTTGTTTTAGGTTTTGTGCTTGACAAACTAAATATTAGTTTTATTCCGCATTTGTTCAAGTCTAAACCATAAATATTTTAAAGCGCCTATTCACCCCCCCTCCAGGCGACATTCACGTCCTTTCAAGTGGCAACGTCAACAAAAGTATATTTGATATACATGTTATTGATGTGTACCTTACTAGTACTCATAGTAGCACCTAGGTATTAGATACTGGTTCAGTTGCTAATATTGGTAACTTGAAACAAAAGGGGCGGAATAAACGGAGACTAGCTAAGGGCAAGGTGACGATGTGTGTTGGAAGTGTTTGCAAGGTTGATGTGATCACCATCACACGCACCCTCTACCTTTGGAATTAGTGTTGAACCTAAATAAATGTTATTTGGTGCGTGCATTGAGCATAAACATTATATTGGTCTTGTTTATTGCTATATGGTTATTCATTTAAGTATAATAATAATGGTTATTTTGTTTACATGAATAATACCTTCTATGGTCATGCACCTAATGTGAATGGTTTAGTGAATCTCGATTGTAGTGATACACATGATCATAATATTGATACCAAAAGATGCAAAGTTAATTATGATAGTACCACATACTTGTGGCATTTCTGCTAAGGTCATGTTGGTGTAAAGCGCATGAAGAAGCACCATGTCGATGGACTTTGGGAATCACTCGATTTTGAATCGCTTGGTACATGCGAACCATGCCTCATGGACAAGAGGAATAAAAATACATTTTCGAAAACAATGGAGCGGGCAAGTGACTTGTTGGAAATCACACATACTGATGTGTGCGGTCCAATGAGTGTTGAAGAGCGCGGTGGACATCGTTATTTTCTTACCTTCACTGATGATTTGAGTAGATACGGGTATATTTAAATGAAACACAAGTATGGAATGTTTGAAGAGTTCAAGCAAATTCAGAGGGAAGTTGAGAATCATCATAACAAGAAGATAAAGTTTCTACGATTTGATTATGGTGGAGAATATCTGAGTTATGAGTTTGGTATGCATTTAAGACAATCTTAAATTGTTTCACAACTCACACCACGTGGAACATCATAGCATAATGGTGTGTCCGAGTGTCGTAATCGTACTCTATTGGATATGGTGCGATCTATGATGTCTCTTATCAATTTGGCACTATTATTTTGGGGTTATGGATTAGAGACAACTACATTCACTTTAATAATGCACGATCCAAATCTGTTGAGATGACACCGCATGAATTATGGTTTGGTGACAAACCTAAGCTGTCGTTTCTTAGAGTTTGGAAATGCGAAATTTATGTTTGATAAGCTCAAACCCAAAGCAGAAAAGTGCATCTTCATAAGATACCCTTAGGCAACAATTGGGTATAGCTTGTATCACAGATCCGAAGGCAAGGTCTTTGTTACCAGGAATGGATCCTTTCCAGAGAAGGAGGTTCTCTCGAAAGAAGTGACTGGGAGGAAGGTAGGACTTGATATGATTATCGAACCTTCACTTGAATGGAAAGTAGCGCAATGCGGAAAGGTTTCCCTGTAATGTGTACACCAATTAAAGAAGAAGCTAATGATGACGATAATGAAACATCGGATCGAGTTACTACAAAACGTCGTAGGTTGATAAGAGCACATACTGCCCCGAGTGGTACGGTGATCTTGTCTTGGAAGTCATGTTGTTACACAACGATGTGCCTACGAACTATGAGGAAGCGATAACGGGACCGGATTCCGACAAATGGCTAGAGGCCATGTAATCCAAGATAGGATCCATGTATGATAACCAAGAATGGACTTTGGTAGACTTGTGATATGATCGACATACCATTGAGGATAAACGAATCTTTAAGAAGACAAATACTGGTAGTAATGTCACTATCCATAAAACTCGACTTGTTGCAAAGGGGTTTTCGACAAGTTCAAGGATTTGACTACGATGAGACTTTCTCACCCGTAGTGATGCTAAAGTATTTTGGAATTATGTTAGCAATTTTTGCATTTTTAGATTATGAAATATGGCAGATGGATGTTAAAACAACATTTCCTTAATGGTTTTCGTGAGTAAAGGTTGTATGTGATACAACTGGAAGTTTTTGTCGATCCTAAGGATGATAAAAGGTATGCAAGATCTAGCCATCCTTCTATGGACTGGTGCAAGCATCTCTTATTTGGAATATATTCTTTTATGAGGTGGTCAAAGCTTTTGTGTTTATACAAAGTTTATGAAGAAACTTGTATTTACAAGAAAGTGAGTGGGAGCACTATAGCATTTCTGATAAGTATATGTGGTTGACTTATTGTTGATTGGAAATGATGTAGAATTTATGGAAAGCATAAATGGTTGTTTGAAAGGAGTTTGTTCAAAGGAAGACCTGGGTAAAGTTTCTTACATATTGGGCATCACGATCTATAGAGATAGATCAAGACGCCTAATAAGACTTCCACAATGCACATGCCTTGACAAGATTTTCAAGAAGTTCAAAATGGATCAGTCAAAGAAGGAGTTCTTGCCTGAGATGTAAGGTGTGAAGTTGAGTAAGATTCAAAGCTCGACCACAGCAGAATAAAGAGAAAGGAGAAAGGGCGCCCCCTATGCCTTAGCCATATGCTCTCCATGGTATGCCATGCTGTGTACCATACTTGATGTGTGCCTTGCCACGTGTCTGGCAAGGGGGGATAAGAGTGAACCAGGAGTGGATCACTGGACAACAGTCAAAATTATCCTCAAGTACCTAAAGAGGACTAAGGAAATATTTCTCGGTTAGGAGGTGATAAAGAGTTCGTCGTAAAGGGTTATGTCGATGCAAGCTTTGACACCGATCTAGATGACTCTGGGTCGCATAGTGGATCAGTCATTTGGAATAGCTCCACGTGGAGCGTGGTAGCAGCATCTACAATATGACATATAGATTTGCAAAGTACACATGAACCTGAATGTTACAAACCCGTTGACTAAAACTTCTCTCACAAGCAAAACATGATCAAACCCCACAACTCATTGGGTGTGAATCACATAAGGATGTGAACTAGATTATTGACTCTAATGCAAGTGGGAGACTATTGGAAATATGCCCCTAGAGGTAGTAATAAATTGGTTATTATAATATTTCCTTGTTCATGATAAATGTCTATTATCCATGCTAGAATTGTATTGATCGGAAACTAAGATACATGTGTGGATACATAGACAAAACTGTGTCCCTAGTGAGCCTCTACCAGACTAGCTCGTTGATTAAAGATGGTTAAGGTTTCCTACTCATAGAATTGAGTTGTCATTTGATAACGGGTCACATCATTAGGAAATGATGTGATGGACAAGACCCAAACCATAAGCATAACATTCGATCATATCACGAAGCTTATTGCTACTGCTTTCTTCATGTCAAGTATCTGTTCCGAAGACCATGAGATCATGCAAATACCTAACACCGATGGAATGCCTTCTGTGCATCAAATGTCGTTTCATCACTGGGTGGATATAAAGGTACTCTACAGGTATCTTCGAGGATGTCTGTTGGGTTGGCATGGACCGAGACTGGGATTTGTCACTCCGTTTGACTGAGAGGTATCTCTGGGCCCTCTCGGTAATACAACATCACAAGAAGCGTGCTAGCAATGTTACTAAGGAATTAGTCACGTGATGTTGTATTATGGAACAATTAAAGAGACTTGCGAGCAACGAAATTGAACTAGATATGGAGGTACCAACGATCGAATCTCGGGCAAGTAACACACCGCTGGACAGAGGGAACTGCATACGGCATCTTGGTTCGACTGATAAAGATCTTCGTGGAATATGTGGGAACCAATATGGGCATCCTGGTTGTGCTATTGGTTATCGATCGGAGAGTTGTCTCGGTCATGTCCACATGATTCTCGAACCCATAGGGTCCGCACGCTTGACGTTTGGTGATGATATAGTATTATTGGGTTATGTATGTTGGTGAACAAATGATATTTGAAGTCCCTTATGAGATCCCAAACGTCACGAGGAGCTCCGAAATGGTACGGATGTAAAGATTTATATAAGGGAAGTCATATTTTGGCTACCGGAAAACATACCGGAAAAGTTTTGACATTTTCCGGTATTGTATCAGGAAGTTTCTAGAAGGTTCCGAAAACTTCTGTAGGATTCTGGAAGTCGACCAAGGGTTCCACGATGCCCCATGGGTTTTCATGGGCCGATGGGAGGCACCCTGGACTTATAGATCCGGACACACATGTCCCTCAAGGCCCATGTGGCTTGGGAGAGGTGGAAAGTCCACGCGTGTATTGAAAGGGAGGGAATTGGACTAGGACCCCTTGGCTGCACCCTAGGTCTTGGAGGGGTTGTTACCCATGCCCCTCCACCAATATATAGAGGGGATGGGGCGCCCGAAGAGTACACACCAAGCCCTTGGTGCCCCGCTCTCTCCCTAGATCGCTTTCTCCTCTGTTTGCGGTTTTGGTAGCGCTCTACGTAGCCATGCCGGGATCGTGTCATGACCGATTTCCAAATAAAATGATTACAGGAAAATAGCCCTTAGTGTCATTCCAACACGTAAAATAATTCACACTGGTAGACAATCCTTGATACAGAAATCCAGTAGTTTTTAATATTATACAAGGTTGAGATAAAGCCGATATATAATATATAGGAAGATATCTGACACTAGAAATGGTGGCAGTACTACAGACTCACAATATATGATGGTGGTGGATATGTCACAATGGAGTGGGTGACATGATTCTTATATATTAGAACAAGTCAAGCCTCAAGGTGAGGCTCGACAAATTTATTCGTGTGGCGGAAGCATCGGTGGATAATACAAGTGGTGGACTCAAGGATCACACACGATTGACTCGGACTCCTCTTGGCGTCGGACTCTCTAGCGTACTCTTAATCCATAAGATCGCCTTCATCAAAATATGGCCAAATTAACAAGCGAGGTGAGTACTTTGAATGCACTCGCAAGATAATTTGGACTTAAGATATACTGAATGCACACACAATGCACATATTCAAGTCAGATTAGATATAGCACTTCAACAAGTGTAATATTTCAAATGAGGAATGAAATAGTTTATGAAGTGGAAAATTCAGGTGGTAATCCTCCTGAAAATTCCAAAAGATAAAGAAATAGACCAATCGGGTGTCTAAAGCAACGCCTCGAAAGGTAAAACATAAAATAAGGTAAACTGATCAGGTGTTTGAAGCGACGCCTCGAAAGGTAAAACAAAAAATAAGGTAAACCGATTGGGTGTCTGAAGCGAATGCTCGAAAGGTAAAGAAGAAAATAATATAAACCGATCGGGTGTATTAAGCGACGCCTCGAAAGGTAAAGAAGAAAATAAGATAAATCGATCGGGTGTGTGAAGCGATGCCTCAAAAGGTAAAGAAGAAAATAAGATAAACTGACGAGGTGTCTGAAGTGATGCCTCGAAAGGTAAAACATATAAACTGCCACAGTCGGGCATCAGGGCGACACCAAATAAAGGTCTTATATTGGAAAATAAAATGCGAGTATCCAAGTGGTAAGACCATCCCAAGTTGTACTCGTTGCGTTAATCAATTTAAACATGTTAGTCCACAAGCATCAATAATATTCATATAAGCCACATGTTTATTTCTGTCATGAGAAATTTTTTCTCCAGATACCAACAATGAGACCGACACTTGAGCTCTCAACCATACGTCCTCACCATGGACACGTCTACTCAAATAGTTTTCAATAGTTAAAGTGACTAATTCCGCTTATGATATTTTGGAAGTAAAGACACATAACAAGTATACACCCATTTCACCTTGCGAAACACGGAATCACGTGAAGCCAAGCTCAAGAAAAACTATAAGACGAGGAGGCTGACACCTTGAATAGCATTGGATCAAATTTATACCGCACACAACTAAGGGGAGCCCCCTCTCGGCCTCAGCCGGAAACACCCATGCCCCCTGACGAGATGACTGGCATTATTCCACGGCCACGGAACCATCATCGCAGCCCCTCTATTTGGTGTGTATAGGGAAATAGATTTGCAAATTAATAAACCGTATCCCCTTTCGAGAAATTATGTGGCATCACGAAAAATAAATAAGGTAGCACTAGGACAAGACTCAATCTATGCTGATACTGGAGTTACTTAACTTGTTATATTAGTGGCATGCTCCAACATGACCAAGCCACAACATATCATGTCTTAAGCGATGTCTCGAAAGGTAAAACAAAAACTAAGGTAAATCGATCAGGTGTATGAAGCGATGCCTAGAAAGGTAAATAAGAAAATAAGATAACCGTTCGGATGTCTGAAGCGATGCCTCGAAAGGTAAAGAAGGAAATAAGATAAATCGATCGGGTGTCTGAAGCGACGCCTCGAAAGGTAAAGAAGAAAATAAGATAAATCGATCGGGTGTATGAAGCGACACCTCAAAAGGTAAAGAAGAAAATAAGATAAACCTATCGAGGGTTTGAATAGATGCCTCGAAAGGTAAAACATATAAACTACCACAGTCGGGCGTTGGCGCGACACGACATAAAAGGCTTATATTCGAAAATAAATGTGAGTATCTAGGTGGTAAGACCATCCCAAGTGATACTCGATTCATTAATCAATTTAAACAGGTTAGTCCACAAGCAATAATAATATTCATATAAGTCACATGTTTATTTGTGTCATGAGAAATTTTTGTCCTCCAGAGATCGACAATGAGACCAACACTGGACGTGTCAACCAAACATCTTGACTGTGGACACAACTACTTGAACAGTTTTAACTCAACAGAGGTTCTACTCTTTACCCACAACCAAATGTTTTCAATAGTCAAAGTGATTAATTCTGCTTACGGTATTTTGGAAGTAAACACACACAACCAGTGCACACTCATTTCACCTCACACGGCTCAGAATCACCCGAAGCCAAGCTGAAGAAAAACTATAAGACGGGGTGGCTCCCACCTCGAATAGCATGGGATCAAATTTATACTGCGGACAACTAAGGGGTGCAACCCTCTCGGCATCAGCCGAAAACACTCATGCCCCCTAAACGAATGACTCGCATTATTCGAGGGCCATGGAACTCTCATCCCGGATCCTTTATTTGGTGTGTAGATTGAAATAGGTTTGCAACTTACTAAACCATATCCCCTTTCGAGAAAGCATGTGATACGTGAAAAATAAATAAGATAGACCTGAGACAAGACTCAATCTATGGCTATACTGGAGTTACTTAACTTGTTATAGCTTGTTATATTACCGGCAACCACCAACATTGTGAGGCCACGACCTATCATGTCACCACGTGACTAGGTCGTCAAATCATTTCATGATCTTCCCAAGTTCTTATCTCATATGCAAGGCATTCATGCATGCAATCATAACAACCATATCATGCTACTGAGCCTACATGCCACAAAATTTTATTAAGCATACATGACAACAATCATCATATCAAAGGTTCAAACATGCTTTCCTGGATCAACATAGTGGGAGGATGATTCGGTGAAATTGATGGCGGCGTTCCCCCCTTCGGTATCTATACCACAAAACATTCGATATCTATGTAAATACCGTTGCCGTATAAAAGTTGTCCCAAAATATTTCCAAATAAATCTACAAAAAATTAGACTAAAAAGAAATTTTTTGGAGAAAGAATCACTACCAAATCGTTTTCTGATAAAAATTTATAGAAGAAACAAGACTAGGGGCCTATGTGTGATAAATAGAAAGTTATCCAGGGGGTAGACTGGCAAAAATTAAAATCGGTTCGGGCAAAAATACGCGAACCAGAGAAGGATATGACTTTAGGGGTTCATAAAATGATTGAAAAAGAAGAGAACGCTGACTAGTGGTTCCCCCTCGTTAGGTTTGAAATATCACCGGCGAAAGCAGACTATGAGGGTCACCGACGAAGATCGGAGCGAACGAGGGGAAGGGAATGACACAGGTATGCACATGAGGTTCTTCCGTGTCTCTTGGTGGTGGAGTTGGTCATCGCCGAGCACCACGACGGCGGCGGCTTCAACTCCACCGGTTGCCGGCCACGGGGAAGATGGAGCTCACCAACTGGATCTACACACATCAAATTTACGTGCGGTTTAGGTTGGTGGCAACACCAGGAGAGGACGGGCAAAGTTTCAGGTAGAGAGGAGGTGTACACACGATGAATTTACTCTGTTAACCGAGGCAGATCGGGCGGTCGGACCTGAGGGTGAAGACCTCCCCGAGGCCTCCTGTTGGGCTAGGCGATGTATTAGGGGCTCTATGGAGGTGGTGCAAGGTCGTGGGGTTGCTTGGGGGCCTATTTATAGGCGGGCATATGTGGTTGCGGCGAGTGGATTACTCTGGTGTGGATCACAGCAAGGCAGGGAGGTGCAACAGCTGGTAATGGTGATGGCAAGGATTAGATACAATCCACGGCTTCCATTTGCTACCTAATCAAGCTTGATTTCGAGCTAAGCCTGTGGCGCGACGAAACAGGGCTCATGGGCATGGCACACGAGGCAAAATTTTGTATTTTAACCTTTTGTACAAAGAAAATACAGTTTTGACCTACGTTTGAAAATAATTTATAATCTGACCTCTTTATGTGACGCCAACGTCCGTGGCGTGTGAGTTGCATTGGAGACACCAGGGACCATGGTGTCTGGTTGGGCCCACTCGATCCGCCCTGCCGTTGACCAGATGATGTGGCGAAGGGGCCAGACACCAGGGGTCATGGTGTTTGGTCCCCTAGACCTAAACGCCAGGCACCCTAGCGTCTGGCTCGGATAACTTACACAACCCACGGGAGAGTGGGTGGGACCCACCCCACTCACTCTCCCCAATCCAACCCGAGCTTTTCCCCTCTACTCTCATTTTCCCCTCTCTCCAAACCTCAACCCCCCTCAAATCCTCTCCAAAAGGTTGTTTCCTTCGGTGGATCTTTCCATCACCTTGTTGCTTGTGGTAATCTCCTTTGATTCATCCAATTTGTTTTTGCTTAAATCTTGTTATTTGCACAGATTTTTGAAATGTTGGAGAAACCCTAGTTCATGCCTTTTGCCATTATTTTGGTGTCTTTTAGGGTTAGCTTGTTTTATAGCTTGTGGTAATATGGATGAGCTTGTTGTAGCTATAAATATTAGCTTCATGAGTATAAATTTTTTAATTTAGGGTTAATTAGTGTTTAGGGTAATGTCATTAGTGTATCTTAAGTAATGTCATTAGTGTATCTTGAATAATCTTGAGAAACCACAATTGTCATTGATGTGTTTAATTCATTCATGGTGTCTTTAGACGGGGAGATTTGTTAATGTTCATTATATGGACAAGGAGGCATTCTTGACTAACAATGCCGACGCCGATGAGGAATCAATTGTTTTCGATGCAAGTCATAGCTATGATGACCTTGTTGCAAAAGTGAGACATATCTTAGAGTGTATGGACCCCAATGATGGTGTTAAGTTAATAGGAAGGTATGATGTTGGAGTTGGAGTCAGATCTCGCTTGAAAAGTATGCCTATCACCTCTGACTTGCATTGGGACGTGTACAAGGAACAAGTTGAAAAATTAGATGACAAGTCAATTGAATTGTTTGCCACGAAGGTTGAACCACCTCGGCCTGAAGTTGACTTGAACCGGTGTGTCTCTTCCCCAATGACCGAGAGGACAAGTGTGCCTTCTGTTGAGCAAATGATTATGATTGATGCCACCAATGCTTATAGCCAACCAGAAAGTGAGGTTGAATTTCATGCCCCTAATGCTATTCGCCCACCACCAACAAGCCAAGAAAATGAAGTTGATGTGATTGCTAGTGAGGAAGTAATTCTAAAGGATGGTGATGTTGATTGTGATTTCGATGAGGTAGAGGAAGGTTTTCATGGTATTGATATTGGTGACTTGGATGCATACATAGAACAAAAGTAGATGGATCATGAGTTACCTTTTAGGCGTCTATATGGGTATGACTCAGATGACGAAGGTCCTCAGGAAGAATTGGACGAGGATGGATTCACGAAGGAGGAAAACCAAATTCACTTTGAGTTGACCGGCTTGGAAAAAAGAACTCACTTCTTTTGAGATCTCAGCCTTGCCCATAAAGCCGTAGTTGATGGTGGAATGATGATGACGGCGATTGAGCCAACACCTTGCCCTGATCCAGGTGAACCAAGGGATGAGAATGAGGACGAGAATGCTTATTTGAAGAAAGGATTGAAGTTCCCCTCTTTGCCTGCCATGAAGGTTTGGTTGTCTCACTATGCCATTCGTAACCACAGGCCATTTTATGTTGAGCACTCCGTCATAAATTTGCGGTTCACTGTGAAGTGTGTGAAAGCAGATGAAGGATGCATTTGGAAGGTTCGTGCCAGAAAGTTAGAAGAAACCAAAGAATGGGTGTTAAGAAGTTGTGTTCCCACTCATTTATGCAGACTACCAAAGAAACATGATCGTAAGACACAACGTCAGCTCACGTCTGAGTATGTGGGATACAAATTTATGAGAGACATAGCTGTTGATCCCACTGTCAAAGTGAGGTTTCTCATGAGGATGGCGACAAAACTGTATGGTTATGCAGTCAGGTATGGGAAGGAATGGAGGGCAAAGGCAAATGCTATTCATATGTTGTATGGTGGTTACGAAGAAGCATACAACCGGCTCCCCAGATTGTTGGGAGCGATTGCACATAGGAACCCAGGCATGTATCATGTCATCGAAGATAAGCACGGAGTGTTCCACCGTGCTTTCTGGTGTTATGGACAATGTGTGCAAGAATTTAAGCATTGTCGTCCAGTCTTGTCTGTAGATGTCACCTTCTTGACCGACAAATACAAGGGCACACTAATGGTAGCAATGGCCCACTCGTCAAACGACAATGTGTTTCCAGTTGCATTTGCTTTGGTGCCTTCCGAGCACGAAGACAATTGGGAGTGGTTCATGGGTCATGTGAGGCACAAGGTGATTGTTGATAGGGAGGTATGCATCATATCGGACCGGCACATGGCATAGTCAAGGCAGTGGACATTGTTATTCCAGGCTATCCAAAGCTTCACCACAGATGGTGCATCAGGCATTTCGTGGCCAACTTTTACCGGGCATGTAAGGGCAAGGAGTTCAGTAAAGACCTTACCCATGTATGTGTGGCCTTCACCACCCAAGCTTTTGCTGCTTGGTTCAACAAACTCTTTGCAGCGGTGAACGTCGGGGGAAAGAATTCTTAACCAGGAATTTCAGCGAGAAGCACAAGTGGGCACATGCTCATGATGATGGAGGAAGGCGGTATGGCGACATGACGAGCAACTTGGTTGAATGATTCAACAACGTGCTCAAGGGTGCCCGTTCATTACCGGTGACAACAATAGTGGAGTATACCTTCTTCAAGCTTAATGAGTACTTTGAGAATCATTCAGAAGAGACTGCCTCCTGGATAGGTGAGAAAATGGATTACCCGACGAAGGTTGATGAATGGCTTCAGTTACAAGCAACCAAGTCTTCGCAACAACAAATTATCACATTCGACAGGTATGAAATGAAATATCAAATCGGCGAGCCATGTGGCACAACATGAGACAGTCATTCATATGGTGGTGCCGCATTTGAGGTGCACCTCCAGACACGGTGGTGCCAGTGCGAGAGGCCCAGTAAGTATCATTGGCCATCTTCACATTTGATAACAGCGGCTAAGGCGGCAAACATATTAGTTTGCGATAGGAAAACCGTGCGTATGCAAGAGTTCCATGTGGAAGCTACTAGGTTGACATGGGCGCCTCGATTTCACCCTTTCTTAGGATAATCACAATGGCCTCAGTATCATGGCACCCATATTAAGCAAGGCACTGACTTGAAGGTGGAGACCAAGGGTAGAAGGAGAACAAAGAGGTTCAGGGGTGATATGGATGACCTTGCTGGATACACTAGCATGAATCAATTTGGTAGCGGGCATTTGATGGAGGCTCCGAATAATATCAACTGTGGTGTTTGCGATGAAGGGCGACACAATACACGTACATGCAAGAAAATGAGAACGTCGAAGGGGGGTGGTGGTGGCGGTCGTACAGGAAGCACAAGTGTTACGGGTGGTGGTGGTGGTGGTTGTACAGGAAGCACAAGGGCTACATTGGCATCGTTCACGCACATAAGGAACTCTCTACCCTTCAATTCATTAACACAACAAACATTCATAATTGAAGAAGACAATGTAATGCTGGTTGGTTCTGATTCATTCACTTACCGGTTCGTCATGCATGGGTGCATAGTCCACTTGACTCCCTCTGGTCTCTCGCACAACCATGTTGAAGGCATGACACCCTTCTGCAGCCGATGGATCTTCTGACACCAACTCAGACCACTCTTCCCTAGTCCAACCGGGCTTAAGCTTCAACCGGTAATGCTCCGCATACCACACAAGATACTTCTAGTAGGCAGAATCATTGTGGGGTATATTCTCTAAGTCAATTAACATTGCTCTCTCATTCCACATTGCTATCCAGTGATGGTGTGTGGCAGCCCAATCCGATATATCCTGATTGTTCCTTCGACTGAACCTAAAACGATGCGTGATTTAAACGATTATCAAACATAAACTTTCACAATGCTATAGTGCAAATCTCATGAATCATTTTAGCTTACACATGCAGATTTATGATTACACTCCTAGTCTCCTCAGTTGGAATACCTTGGCGTTTCCCAAATTGCCTAGCAACACGGTCTACAAAGTGGAACTCGAGAGCGTAAAAGCATATCATTGGACACCTAGATCTCCAAATATTACTATCACACGTGCACATCTGGTTGAGGTCGTACTCACGATCTTCCTCATAAGGCCACCAGAAAACCTACAACAATAGGACATGCTGAGATGTTAGGTACACGTTCTAATATGGCCTTCAGAAAAACCTACAATACAAGGAACTGAAATGTTGGTACCTGCTCAGCAGTTAAGGTGTCCAGCTCATTCACATAACACTTGTATCGCACATGAGAGCTTCCTGTGTAAACAGACACCTGATCCCAATGATAGGCAACTGTCGGGTGACAATATGGATCTTCATCATGAATTCCTTGATGTGGATTGGGGTTTGGCTTATCAGGGTTCTTTAACACGGGTCGTACAACCGACAACCGCTCCCACATCCACACAGAGAGGCTCCACACAAACCCACACAATGAAGATGATTCTCTTGTCCTCATTGACGCCTGATCCAACTGCAATTAAACATAAATGTTAGCAATGTGTGACGCATGACAAATTAAAAAGAAATGTCTGCAGATAGCTCTCACCTGACGATACAAGTATGCTAGTGCTTCTGAACCCCAGCTAAACTGAATATCCCACTTCCTTAGGCGCTCCAAATACATCCGGAGTGCCGAGTTACCGGTTGCGTCCGTGAAGACTACTTTGGTTAGTATATACCAAAGATAGGCTCGAGCATATTGCTGCACGACAATATCATTGGCATTCGCAGGGCACGGTGCTCCTCTCACTTCTTTTAACCACAGATGCTTCACTTTTGAGGCATCAGGCTTGCCTGGCAGAGGGGGAGGGGGTTCAACACCAATTAAGACGCCAACCCGTTGTCGCCAGTTAACGACACTGACATGACCCGTAACGACATCACCGTTGAGAGGAAGGCCGCTTATCATGGCCATGTCCTCTAAGGTCATCGTCATCTCCCCACAGGCAAGGTGGAAAGAGTGTGTCTCGGGCCTCCAACGATCAGTCAGTGCGGTGAGCACTACATGGTTCACCGGTGGTGGGTTCCTCTTGAACTGCAAAACAAAGGGCATTAGACCCAATCTTGCAATGTAGGGCTCGTATCGCACGTCGTATGGAAAGTCATTTGCACCATGACCCCTCATGCGCATAGCTACTACATTCTGCAAAGCATGTGAGCTTCATATCAGTACGACAAACACACATAAAAAGCACAAATAATTGAGAAGTCTTCGATTAATCCATCATACCTTACAATTCTCAATTGAACGACCACGGTGCACTTTGTCAAACTCTTCTATTAGTCCATCATACCAAGGGCCATTATTATCCGCCATCCTACAAAAGATAACATTATATCGAATTTCATCATCTTTTTTGTAAAAAAATAAACAAAGGCAAATACATACACCTACACATATATATCATATACATACACCTATCATATATTTCAAACTCTTCTATAAGAACTACATCATCTAACAACTACAAAACAATCCCTAATACTACGACAAAATCGCCTAATCTAATACATCTCTAACATATAACCTAATCTAATCTAATACATGCCTACAAAACTATATCACCTAACCTAATACATCATCTAACATATAAGAACTACATCATCTAACAACTACAAAACAATCCCTAATACTAAGACAAAATCAACTAATCTAACATAACCTAATATTCAAAAATACTATCAAAATAAGATGTTGAAACAAAATAAAATTGGAGGGATTGGGGGAGATTACCTCAACGAAGCTTTGGGGGATCAAATCTAGTGATTTTGGTGGAGGAGGGAGTAGATCAAGGGGGGGGGGGGTGAGGGGAAGAGGGGGCAAGAGAGAGATGTGTTCTGGCGGCTTGGGGGTGGAGTAAGAAGATGGGTGGGTGGGTGGGTCAGGCCAGGGAGTTACTTAACTTACCCGAGCCAGACGCCAGGGTTTCTGGCGTTTGGGTCTGGGGGACCAGACGCCGTGGCCCGTGGCGTCTGGCCCCTTTGCTACGTCATCTGGTTAAAGGGGCGCAGATCGTGCGGGCCACCACCATAAGCCATGGTCCCTTGCGTCTCCCGTGCAACCCGAACGCCAGGGACGTTGGCGTCACATAAAGAGGTCAGATTTGCAAAAAAATTCAAACGAAGGTCAAACCTGGGTTTTCTTTCGACTTTAGGTGAAAACACAAAACTTTGCCGCAGATGACAGTCACCATGCTCTGTGCAGTCTCGGCTGTGCTAACGGATAGGCAGTGCGGGTAGGCTATGGACGAACACGCGACGCTCTTAGAAGCAGGGGACAGTGCTGAACGACGCCGTTCTGGTAGAAGTGCTCCCTCGTGTCCGCCGCGGATGCCACTGATGCCACGGATGAGGACAACGCCGACGTGCCAGCTCACCGGCGAGAGGCAGAGATGGACAAACGACCGTGCGACACGCTGGTGACATTGACAAGGAGGGGGGAGGGGCCAAAATGGCGCACTAGTGACATTGGGCTTAGATTTGACCATTCACTCCATTCATGCCCACCACATGCTCGATGAAATGCCATTGGACTCTAAATATTTTTCCTAGAGCTGATTTTTGGTGTGGAGCTCTAGTGGGGTGTCTTGGGCTCCCATGAATTTATCCAGAATATTTGGAGAAGAGGAAGAATGTTTTTCAACAAGAAAAGCAAATCAGGTCTAAACTTCCTTCAAACACAATTTGTAAAATTTGAACCGACGACGAGAGGATTTTTGGATAACTAGGTTGTAAACACTAACGACTAGCATGGACAATTTTCTTGGGGTCAAAAGCTCAAGGTAGCTAGGAGTTCTTTTGAAAAGTGCTAGGGGTCCAAATAAATTTTAGAAATAAAAATATATGGAATGCTAGAAACTTTATGAAAAGGATGTGGTTCCTGTCTTGGGGCAGGGGAGAAATATTGGGGAAGAATATTTGGATATTGGCTAAGGCATGAAATGACAAAATGTTTTTCAATAGGAGATATGAGAATAAATCTTAATTCTAGTTTAAAAAATAAAATTAAAAATAGCCCTTGCAAAAATCTTTTTCTTGAAAGAAACGACTCTTGAATTTTGGAAGTCAAGAATCAAATTCATGAAAAAGTTTATAAGAGGTTTTTCAACAAATAAGATTTTAAAAGGAAGTCTTAACCAAAATTTTAAATAACCCTCTTTATACAAATAAAAAATTTGATAAACCAATTTTTTTTGGGTGTTACAACACCTAACCCCTTAGGAAAAATCTTGTCCATGAGATGTCAGTTGTTCCTCAAATAGGTATGGATGCTCATCCCATAGGAAATCATCTCTTTCCCATGTTGCCTCGTCCTCGGTGTGATTTCTCCACTGAATGTAGTAAAACACGATTACATTCTCACATGTCCTCCTTTCAAACTCCTCCAATATCCTTATCGGACATTCTTGGTAGGTGAGGTCTGGCTGAATGTCTGTGTTCTCGTGTGGTACTTGCCTTTCCGGGTTACCCACACACCTTCTCAATTGTGACATGTGAAATATATCGTGGACGTCTCACAATTCTGTGGGTAGGTCTAGCTCGTAGGAAACCTTTCGTCTTCGTGCAATTATTTAGAAAGTCCCAATAAATCATGGTGCCAATTTTCCTTTCACTTTGAATCTTTGTAGCCTCTCATGGGGGATACTCGGTGATAAACATATTCACTTGGTTCAAAACTGATGTCATGACGGTTTTTATCATAATAACTCTTTTGACGACTCTGGGCTTCTTTAAGTTTGTCCCTGATGAGTTTAACCTTCTCCTCGGCTTCTTGGAGCATTTCTAGGCCGAAGATATGACTATCTCCTGTCTCGGACCAATTAAGTGGTGTGCGACACCTTCGTCCATATAGTGCTTCGAAGGGTGACATTTGTAGAGTGGCTTGATAACCATTGTTATATGAAAACTCGGTGTATGGCAGGCTATCTTCCTAGTTGGCTCCATAAGTAAGTACACGTGCCCTTATCATGTCCTCCAAAATCTGGTTTACACATTCAGTTTGGCTGTCACATCCCTGATCCCCATTAGGGTTCAGCAAGTTTGAGCTCATATTTTCTTCCATTGCATCTTAAGAATTTGAATTGCACTCGAGGAAGGAAAACAAATCCAAAGCAAAGTAAAGAAAACCAAAGCAAAACCCTAGCCACCTTTTATTCAAAAGAATTCCAACAAGTGCCAAATCAATGAACCCAAAATGGCCATTAGAAAAGTTCATCTTTTCTGATAAATGTAGAAAACAAGATATCAGAGATGAAACCTATTTTCAAAATACTTTTGGCATTTTAAATTTAAGTTAAAAGCTACTGAAATCAATTATATATTCGATTTCAAATATTTCAAAGTTTCCTGAAAGGTTGAAAACTTTATGAGTGGTTGGAAATATTCCAACTAACACTCTGGTATTTTTCAATCTATTTTTAGGAATAGTTTGGAGCCAAAAATAATTGAAACAAATATCAAAAAGAATAAATAGAAAATAGAAAAGAAAAGAAATGCAAAAACCTTACGTGTTGCTCACATGAGGCCCATCCCACCTTCCCCTGTCGTCTTCCTCCTTCCAGTCGGAGCAGGAGGTGGCCGCCGCGTTCCCCGGCGCGCCCACGCAACTGTGCGCTCCCCTGATTCACCCTGGTGCGCTGGAGGGAAGGGATAAGATCCCCGCGCTCCATCCCCGAGCTCTCCCCCTCTCCATTTGCCCCTGCTCTCTCCCCCTCTCGGCCGCCATGACCGCAAGCTTGAGCTCGAGCTCGCCGTCGCTCCAGCCCCTCTCCCTTTTACCTGGGCTGCACGTTAGCTTCGCCGTGATCCCCTGAAGCTCTCCAGCCAGTCGCTCGACGCCGGAAGCTCTGAAATGCTGTGATGCCATCGTCTTCCTCCTCGGGTCACCGGAGCTCGTCGCTGTCGTTCTCCCTCCTCAGGCCATCCCCGAGACCACTCTCGATGCCTCTGCACTCCCCGTGAGCTCAGGGTTCTTTCCCCAAGTTTCCCCCCCTCGATCCCTTCCTCTAGGCACCAATTCCACCGGAGCCCGACGAGATCCGCCGCGGGAACTCGTTGCCGGTAGCCCTCCGTTGATCGGCTGGTCATTCTGAGGCCACCAATGGCTCAGTGCATCGTGTAGGTGCGGTGGGAGCCCAGCCCCGCGCGAGGTGCCCTCTGTTTCGATGGCCCCGATGATGCCCGAGCTTCGGCCGCCGCCAAGCTCGTCGCCGGTGTCATCTCTGGCCATCTTTGCCTCGGTTCTTTGCAGAAATGGAACTGCGGCTATGTGTTGGTTCGTTTGGTGCCCTTCGCCATGCATTTGGTCATCGGAGATGCATTTCCGAGCCCCTCCGCTGTCTCTGGTGCTGCCGGAGGCTCACCACCGGCGAGATCGACCCACCGGTGGACCCGACTCCTCTGAGTCACTCGCATGTGGGGCCAGCCCCCTGGCTAATTAAGTTTAGGATTAATAAAATAATTAATTAAATAAAAACCTAAACAGACACTGACATGGGGGTCCAACCCTGATAAATACCTAATTAAGTTTAAACTTAACTAAAAACTGGCCAGAGTCACTCACTAGTGGGTCCCACTGGTCAGGTTTGACTTTCAATGGCCAGATTGACCTGCTGATGTCCTGCTGATGCAATAACTTATTTTCTGTTTAAAAATAATTCCAGAATAAGTTCAAAACTTTGGAAATTCGTAGAAAATTGAATATAACTCCAAATTTGACAAATAATATATGTAAAAGGATCAGAAAAATTCAAGGAATCCAATGGTGCTATTTTCATGCATGGAAAACAAAGTTATGAAACAGCATCAGGTCAAATCAATTAAAAGAATTTGCTAAATTATAATTCAAATGATATTTGAATTATGATTTCAAATCAAGATCACCCAAAAGGTTCTATTAGTCTTCTCAAACCATGCTACATTGCACTTCGTGCATCATTTTGTTGCATATGTTTGATATTGATTGATTGTTGTTATTCCGATAGGCTCCGCCCCTTCGGATACGTCTGATTATCCGACTGACAAATATCACCCCTCTGCTGAGCAACAAGGCAAGCAATCATTTTGATCATCCCGATAAATCCCATGTTCTCGCTCCTGCTCTTACTTATTGCATTAGGTTCAAATGCTTTTACCACGATAGTTGAACCCACTTCCTTTGCATGACATGTCCTTGTCACAATAAATAGCTGTACCTTGCAACCTAGCATACCTGGTAGATGCTTGAGCCATGATGTGCCTTATCCTGCTATGCATGCTATGCTTAGAGTTGTGTATGCTCTGTCATCTGGGTGATGAACAGAATTGTGAGAATGTGGTCAGTGAGTAAAGGTGGTGTGTTGAACCTGATTTGGTAAAGGTACCGGTGAAGTTCCGTGTATGTAATCGAAGACAAGATACTACCAGATGCTGGGCCTTGGAATATGACCCCGCTCGACTTATTAACCGCTTAGTACTCGGTCCAGGAGTTGCAAGTAGTTTCTGGTGTTTATAGTCATGCTGGAGGCCGTGCATGGTGCTGACCTTAGAGGTGGGCTATGATGCGGTAGGCAGTGGCACGGTGTACCAAGTGGCACCCGGATGGTGGGCTTGGGAACCCTACGCACATCGTTTGGGGCCGTGGCGGAAACCTCGGCCGGACTTCCGTGCGGGTTACCCTCAGATAGGCGATAAACCTGGACTAAGTATTAGCGTGGTTAACGGTCGTGGCCGACTCCCTCGCTGGGTTTCCGCTTGAAGGTTGCCGAGGTGCATGACGTGCTCATGGCGATAAGTGGCGAGAGCGTGTGTGAAGAAGTACACCCCTCCAGGGTTATGATCTATTCGAATAGCCGCGTCCGCGGATATGGACTACTTGGAAACATATGTTGTTCATAGATAACTATAATGGCTACTCATAAAATTGTCAAGATAAGTGTGAGTGTCGTGGACGGTATTTCCGTAGGGAGACGGAATGATTCCACGATGGAGTATTGTTGTGGTGTTGGTGGACTCGTGTGCGAGAAATCAAAGTTTTCAAAACTATTTAAAATGCAAGTTGTCTAGCCAAGAGTCAAATGCTGGCTTTCTGCATGAAACCCCACAACTCCTTGTTGATACATTGCATGAGTAGATAGAATATCCTAATGTCTTGCTGAGTAATTTTGTACTCATGTTTTCTTAATAAATTGTTGCAGAGGTTGTTAACGACCCTAATGGAGGGTTCTACCTAGACGTTGACGACGACGAGTAGCTGGTATCCCAGCTACGATCTGGCCCTAGGATGGGTCTGTAGATAGTCAGGCCATGTGCCTTTATCTTTCCATCTGTCTGTACTCAGACAGTTTTAATCTTCCGCTGGCTTGTAAGACTCGTGTGTATGTATTGTGATGATGGGTCGTGAGACCCCTATCTGTGTAATATTATGTGTGAGGCTCTTCCGAGCCTTCTAAATAAAGTTTGTATGTTTATGGTTATGTTGTGATGCCATTGATGTATCTATGCATATAGGTATGCCATGCGTACGTGTGTTGTACTTGATATGTATGGGGTTCGAATACCTAGTCGTATGCCTTAGTAGCACTCCTTACGGGGAAATGCCCCTTTGTGATTCCATCGAGCCATGGTAGTTCGCTACTGCTCGAGACACATTGGTTGACCGGCATGTGTACTTATTAGATGCTGTGTCTGTCCCTTTGGGAAATATCACGCGTTGTAATGGAGTCCTTGTAGCTTGCTACGACTCGTCTACATTCGCTGATGACTGACACCTGCTTTGCTGGGTCATGTATGCCTGTCCTTGTATGAAACTTCCGCTTTAGCTTATGACTAGACATGTCGATTTGGGTTCTTTGAAGTTGGATTGCTAGCGACACAATTGCATACGCGAGTCAAAAGGCGCAAATGGTCCCGACTAAGGTAAGGCTGCAGCCGTGGGGATAACCGTGCGTGAGACCGCAAAGAGATGCGATGTGTTACATGCTGGATTCCTATGGCTTAGGATCGGGGTCCCGACAGCGTTGGTATCAGAGCCTGACTGACTGTAGGATTACTAAGACAAAATGGTCGAAGTTGAGTTTAGAATTGCTTTAGTTATACATAAGGGAATTTTCTATGGAAGGGAACGTAAGACTCTTGCTTCTCTTCTTAAATTATTCTATTCTGGTCATCCTCGTCTTTTCTGCGGGGATTAAGGACTAGGTTACTTATCTTTCTCTTATTCTCGTGTTTTTCTGATCGGTAGATTATAGGACAACGAGTCGAGAATTACTTCGAGTTTCTCTTATTTCAAGGAAGATAAAGTAAGCTTTGATGACCATGGAATTGAACTTGATAGTTGAGTGGTTATGCTATCCTATCTTTGTGGGTTGTTTCAAAATTGTTTTTGAGCATTTACAGCCATTATGCTGCGCAATTTTGTCTTCAGAGGTCTAATGCTTTTGCATTACTCTCTATTTTCAGATGCCTGGCCGTCCTTCTCGTCAGGTGGTCCATCTGACTAGGTGCATTGATGTGCCAGGTCATACAGCCATGCTAGTCAGGATGATGTCAGTAGCCGGTTACCGCTGGTACCGAGAGTACACAGTGGAGGAGCAGTACCGAGATTTTAATCAGAGTCAGTACCTCTGCACAGTTAGGGTATTCCCAGATTACCCTGGGGCTGAGGAGCCGATCCATTGGTCTTATGGATAGGGGGTCACTGTTGACATGGCAGTAGAAGATGCTGCCTATTCAATGCTGACCATCATTAGGGCCAGACATGCACTGCTGCAGAATTCAGAGTTCTGCTATGTTCCTGCCTCTCAGCGAGGAGAAGAAGGATACCTCAGTGGGGTCTACTTTGATTCCTGTATGGAGGATCCGCTGCTGCAGTCCACTGCTGAGATGCTAGAGAATAGAGACAGGGATGCTCGTGCCCTTCGTATGGAGCTCTATGCTACATGTGCCCGTCTGTGGACGACTTTGACACAGCTGGCACCTGTAGTCCAGACAGTGTATGGAGATATGGAGATGCTGAACCCTGTTAGGACCCATCTTCCGGCTCATGTTGACTAGCCTGCTATAGGAGGATTCACCCCTCTTCGGGGACCTCTACTAGCACCAGTCAGGGGACCAAGGCCACACCGTGTCCTTACAGATCCCAGGGGTCTCAGGCTCGAGTATTTCCTGATCCGCAGGTTGAGCTTCTAGGTCATGGAGGCAACCTTTATGAGATGTTCTATGCGGATGCCTGAACCCATGAGTGGAAGGATAGTATGGTAGTAGTTGTACTTCCACAGTCCTGTGTGTCTTGTGGAGTATGCTTATGTCGAAAGATGAATTCCGGAGGCATATATAAATAATGTATAGGAAGCTTGGAAGCCTCTGATGAGTAGTGTCATCTTTTCAGTAGTTTGCTCTTCGGTTAAGGTTGTACTGAACTATGTAATGGCGTGTATGAACCATGGTGTATATATAGCAGTTGCTTGTTACCATGTTGTTTGGATGTTCATTTCTGCATTCCATGTGTTCAGTGCATTCTTAATCCATAGTTAGTATTGATGTTGATATTGGTCTAAGCTGTGAGTTTGTTTGTGAGGATGGTGTTCACCAGGTTGAACCGTGCCCCTGCTCATGAGCAAGGAGAGGGTAGTCAAGCATCACAGGAGGAACTGCCTCACCCGCCCTCTCTGGCGGAAGTTATGCTTGAGGCAGAAAGAAACAAAAGGGAGACCAACCGTCTGTTAGAGCGTATTGAGCAAAATACGGCTCGTCAGCCTAGGAATGATGCAGTGTCCCTCAATGACTTTGTGAAGCTGAATCCTCCGAAGTTCCATCACTCCGTCGATCCCCTCGACGCTGATGATTGGTTGTGCAGTATATCACACAAGATTCGCTCTGCAAATGTTTCCGAGGCCGACAAGGTGACCTTTGCGGCATACTTTCTGGAAGGACCCGCCAATCTATTGTGGGAGAACTTTGAAGCTATGCGTCCTACCGGACCAGCAGCCACATGGGCAGACTTTAGTGCAACTTTTCGTCTGCACCATATTCCAGAGGGTCTGATGGACAGAAAGAGAGAGGAGTTATGTGCATTCACCCAGGGAAAATTGACCGTGGATGCCTATAGCCGCGAGTTCGGTAACCTCGCCCGCTATGCAACTGAAGAGGTGTCAACTGATGCCAAGAAGAAAGCAAGATTCCGTAAGGGTCTGAGCCCTGAACTTCATCTGATTTGCGCCTCCATATATGTACAAGCTTTCAAGCTCTTGTCAACAAGGCGATCAGTGTTGAGACTGGTCATACTGACTATGAAGCGACAAAGAAGCACTCCCGTGACTCTTGCTCGTCATCTGGTTCCGCGTTCCCAAAACGCAGGCTGTGGGTTCCAAATAGTTCTCTGCTGCCAAGATATACCCCGAGGCCATCCTATGTGGCGCCTCAGACGAATCAGACCAACCCTCTAGCAAAAACCTATGGTGGTCCAGCTAGCAATGCTGCACCACGTGCAGTCAGGTGATCTATTACAAGTGTGGAGAACCAGGGCACTATTCCCGAGAGTGTCCTTAGAATATGGGTGCCAAGCAACCCGGAAAGTCCGTTGGGCAAGGCAAGTCGGGCAAAGCTTACTATGTGAAGTCAACTCCTGCACGTGGCCGTGTGAACTATGTTTCAGCAGAAGAAGTTGCAAAGGATCCCGACGTCATACTGGGTACGCTCCTTGTTAATCATCACCCAACGTCTATTCTTTTTGACACTGGGTCATCTCATTCCTTCATTTCAGGAAGTTATGCACACTTGCATAACATGTCTTTCTGTGATATGCCAATCCCATTGGTTGTCTAAACCCATGGTAGTAAGTGGCAAACCTCCCCGATAACCTATGACAATGAAATTCTAGTAGACAAGCTAGTTTTTCTAGCATCTTTGATAGCCCTGAAATCTTCGGATATCAATATCATCTTGGGTATGGACTAGATGTCATCTCATTATGCCAAGATTGATACTCATTCTAGAAATGTTTAGCTTACCCATCCCTCGGGTGAGATAGTCAATGTCTCTACTCGAGTTGCCAAATGCCAACTCAATTCCCTCAATGCCAACCCTCTTCCAGAACTTGAAGACATTCCGGTAGTCCATGACTTCCCGGATGTTTTTCGAGAGGAACTACCAGGAATTCCACCTGTCAGGGATGTAGAGTTTATGATAGACCTTGTTCCGGGAACCACTCCAATAGCCACAAGACCTTATAAGATGGCACCCCTGGAGCTAGCCGAACTTAAGAAGCAACTAGATGAGGCCTTGAATAAAGGTTTCATTCGTCCTAGCTCTTCTCCTTGGGCTTGTCCCGTCCTCTTCGTTAAGAAGAAAGACGGAACGGATCGGATGGTTGTAGATTATCGACCAGTTAATCTGGTCACCATAAAGAACAAGTATCCGCTCCCCAGGATCAACGACCTGTATGATTAGCTCGCGGGATCCTCAATCTTTTCCAAAATGGATTTGAAGTTGGGTTACCATCAAATCAAGATCAAGAACGGGGACATTCCAAAAACGGCTTTTGTCACTCGTTATGGCCAATACGAGTACACCGTCATGTCCTTTGGTCTAACCAATACCCCAACCACTTTCTCTCGCTTGATGAATTCAATCTTCATGGAGTATTTGGATAAATTCATCGTAGTATACCTCGATGATATCCTCATCTACTCGAAGAACGAACAAGAACATGCCGAGCATCTAAGGCTGGTATTGATAAAACTTCGAGAGCATCGCCTTTATGCCATATTTTCAAAATGTGAATTTTGGTTACCATAAGTGACCTATCTAGGCCACGTAATCTCTGGTAAGGGTATTGCTGTCAATCCGAAGAGAGTTCAAGCTGTCCTTGATTGGGCTCAACCTGAATCGGTTAAGCAAGTTAGGAGTTTTCTTGGTCTAGAGAGCTAATGTCGCCGCTTTTTCGAGAATTTCTCCAAGGTTGCAAAGCCTCTAACTGAACTCCTCAAGAAAGATAAAAAGTTCGAGTGGACACCACAGTGTGAGCATAGTTTTCAGGAACTGAAAAGACGCCTGACTTCCGCACCTGTGTTGCTACTTCCGTCCTGATTTCTCTAAGGACTTTGTTATCTACTGCGACGCCTCGCGACAAGGATTAGGTTGCATTCTCATGCAGGATCGTCATGTGATTGCATACGCATCACGACAGTTGCGTCCACATGAGAATAATTATCCCACACATGATCTTGAGCTTGCAACTGTAGTCCATGCACTGAAAACCTGGTGACATTACCTTCTTGGTAATCGTTGCGAAATATTCACTGATCACCAAAGTCTGAAATATATCTTCACCCAGCCGGATTTGAATCTCAGGCAAAGATGGTCGGTTGAGTTGATTACGGATTATGACTTAGGGATAACTTACACCCCAGGTAAGGCCAATGTTATTGCTAATGCACTAAGTCATAAGTCTTATTGTAACAACCTGATGCTATAACGAGGTCAACCACATCTCTATGAGCAATTTCGAAAGTTAAATCTTCACATTGTTCCTCAAGGATTCCTTTCTAACCTGGTGGCGAAGCCTACTCTTAAGGATCAAATCATAGCTGGCCAGAAGCGTGATAAGGGTATATCACGGATCAAGGAGAATATTATTAGCGGAAACGCTAAGGAATTCTCTATGAATGATCAAGATGTTGTGTTCTTCCAGAATCGTCTAGTGGTTCCTAAGAATCCACATCTCAGGCAGTTAATACTTAAGGAGGCCCATGATTCTCCTCTCACCATTCATCTTGGTAGTACTAAGATGTATCAGGACCTACGCCAGAGGTTTTGGTGGACTAGGATGAAGAGAGAAATTGCTGAGTTCGTTGCTAACTACGACGTTTCTCGTCGAGTTAAGGCAGAACATCAAAGGCATGCTGGCATCCTTCAACCTTTAGCTATTCCTGAATGGAAATGGGATAAAGCCGATATGGATTTCATCACCGGATTTCCCAAGACCAAGAAAGGAAATTGTTGGGGAACGTCGCATGGGAAACAAAATTTTTCCTATGCACACGAAGACCTATGATGGTGATGCCCATCTACGAGAGGGGATGAGTGATCTACGTACCCTTGTAGATCGTACAGCAGAAGCGTTAGTGAACGCGGTTGATGTAGTGGAACGTCCTCACGTCCCTCGATCCGCCCAGCGAACAATCCCGCGATCAGTCCCACGATCTAGTACCGAACGGACGGCACCTCCGCGTTCAGCACACGTACAGCTCGACGATGATCTCGGCCTTCTTGATCCAGCAAGAGAGACGGAGAGGTAGAAGAGTTCTCCGGCAGCGTGACGGCGCTCCGGAGGTTGGTGATGACCTTGTCTCAGCAGGGCTCCGCCCGAGCTCCGCAGAAACGCGATCTAGAGGAAAAACCGTGGAGGTATGTGGTCAGGCTGCCGTGGAAAAGTCGTCTCAAATCAGCCCCAATACCTCCGTATATATAGGTGGGAGGGAGGGGACCTTGCCTTGGGTCTCAAGGAGCCCCAAGGGGGTCGGCCGAGTCCAAGGGGGGAAGGCTCCCCCCCCAAACCGAGTTGGACTTGGTTTGGTGGGTGGGAGTCCTTCCCTTCCTTCCCACCTCCCTTTTTTTTCTTTCTCTTTGATTTTTCTTTGTATGGCGCATAGGGCCCTTTTGGGCTGTCCCACCAGCCCACTAAGGGCTGGTGCGCCACCCTTATGGCCTATGGGCTTCCCCGGGGTGGGTTGCCCCCCCGGTGAACTCCCGGAACCCATTCGTCAATCCCGGTAACTCCGAAAACCTTCCGGCAATCAAATGAGGTCATCCTATATATCAATCTTCGTTTCCGGACTATTCCGGAAACTCTCGTGACGTCCGTGATCTCATCCTGGACTCCGAACAACATTCGGTAACCAACCATATAACTCAAATACGCATAAAACAACGTCGAACCTTAAGTGTGCAGACCCTGCGGGTTCGAGAACTTTGTAGACATGACCCGAGAGACTCCTCGGTCAATATCCAATAGCGGGACCTGGATGCCCATATTGGATCCTACATATTGTACAAAGATCTTATCGTTTGAACCTCAGTGCCAAGGATTCATATAATCTCGTATGTCATTCCCTTTGTCCTTCGGTATGTTACTTGCCCGAGATTCGATCGTCAGTATCCGTATACCTATTTCAATCTCGTTTACCGGCAAGTCTCTTTACTCGTTCCGTAATACAAGATCCCGCAACTTACACTAAGTTACATTGCTTGCAAGTCTTGTGTGTGATGTTGTATTACCGAGTGGGCCCCGAGATACCTCTCCGTCACACGGAGTGACAAATCCCAGTCTTGATCCATACTAACTCAACTAACACCTTTGGAGATACCTGTAGAGCATCTTTATAGTCACCCAGTTACGTTGCGACGTTTTATACACACAAAGCATTCCTCCGGTGTCAGTGAGTTATATGATCTCATGGTCATAGGAATAAATACTTGACACGCAGAAAACAGTAGCAACAAAATGACACGATCAACATGCTATGTCTATTAGTTTGGGTCTAGTCCATCACGCGATTCTCCTAATGACATGATCCAGTTATCAAGCAACAACACCTTGTTCATAATCAAAAGACACTGACTATCTTTGATCAACTGGCTAGCCAACTAGAGGCTTGCTAGGGACGGTGTTTTGTCTATGTATCCAGACACGTAAATGAGTCTTCATTCAATACAATTATAGCATGGATAATAAACGATTATCTTGATACATGAATTATAATAATAACTATATTTATTATTGCCTCTAGGGCATAATTCCAACAGTCTCCCACTTGCACTAGAGTCAATAATCTAGCCCTCAGATCATCATGTGAATTACATTGTAATAAATCTAACACCCATACAGTTCTGGTGTTGATCATGTTTTGGCCGTGGAAGAGGTTTAGTCAGCGGGTCTGCTACATTCAGATCTGTGTGCACTTTGCATATATTCACGTCCTCTCCCTCGACGTAGTCGCGGATGAGGTTGAAGCGTCGTTTGATGTGTCTGGTCTTCTTGTGAAACCGTGGTTCCTTTGCTAAGGCAATGGCACCCGTGTTGTCACAGAACAAGGTTATTGGATTCACTGCGCTTGGCACCACTCCAAGATCCGTCATGAATTGCTTCATCCAGACACCCTCCTTAGCCGCCTCCGAGGCAGCCATGTACTCCGCTTCACATGTAGAATCTGCTACGACGCTTTGCTTGGAACTGCACCAGCTTACCGCACCCCCATTAAGAATAAACACGTATCCGGTTTGCGACTTAGAGTCGTCCGGATCTGTGTCAAAGCTTGCATCGACGTAACCTTTTACGGCGAGCTCTTCGTCACCTCCATACACGAGAAACATCTCCTTAGTCCTTTTCACGTACTTCAGGATATTCTTGGCCGCTGTCCAGTGATCCACTCCTGGATTACTCTGGAACCTACCTGCCATACTTATGGCCAGGCTAACATCCGGTCTAGTGCACAACATTGCATACATGATAGAACCTATGGCTGAAGCATAGGGGACGGAGCGCATATGCTCTCTATCTTCATCAGTTGCTGGGCACTGAGTCTTACTCAATCTCGTACCTTGTAAAACTGGCAAGAACCCTTTCTTGGACTGTTCCATTTTGAACCTTTTCAAAACTTTATCAAGGTATGTGCTTTGTGAAAGTCCTATCAGGCGTTTTAATCTATCCCTATAGATCTTAATGCCTAGAATGTAAGCAGCTTCTCCTAGGTCCTTCATAGAGAAACTTTTATTCAAGTAACCCTTTATGCTCTCCAAAAACTCTACGTTGTTTCCAATCAGTAATATGTCATCCACATATAATATTAGAAACGGCACAGAGCTCCCACTCACTTTCTTGTAAATACAAGATTCTCCAACCACTTGTATAAACCCAAATGCTTTGATCACCTCATCAAAGCGTTTGTTCCAACTCCGAGATGCTTGCACCAGTCCATAAATGGATCGCTGGATCTTGCACACCTTGTTAGAATTCTTAGGATCGACAAAACCTTCGGGTTGTATCATATACAACTCTTCCTTAAGAAAACCGTTAAGGAACGCCGTTTTAACATCCATCTGCCAGATCTCATAATCGAAAAATGCAGCTATTGCTAACATGATTCTGACGGACTTAAGCATCGCTACGGGTGAAAATGTCTCATCGTAGTCAACTCCTTGAACTTGTGAAAAACCCTTTGCCACAAGTCGAGCTTTATAAACGGTCACATTGCCGTCAGCGTCCGTCTTCCTCTTAAAGATCCATTTGTTCTGAATAGCCTTGCGGCCCTTAGGTAGTACCTCCAAAGTCCACACTTTGTTCTCATACATGGATCCTATCTCGGACTTCATGGCTTCTAGCCATTTGTTGGAATGTGGGCCCACCATTGCTTCTTCATAATTCGCAGGTTCATTGTTGTCTAACAACATGATTGATAAGACGGGATTACCGTACCACTCTGGAGCAGCACGTGGTCTCGTCGACCTGCGTGGTTCGACAGAAACTTGAACTGGAGTTTCATGATCATCATCATTAACTTCCTCCTCAGCTGGCGTTGCAACGACAGAGGTTTCCCCTTGCCCTGCACCACCATGCAGAGGGATGAGAGGTTTGACAACCTCGTCAAGTTCTATCTTCCTCCCACTCAATTCTCTCGAGAGAAACTCCTTCTCGAGAAAAGCTCCGTTTTTAGCAACAAACACTTTGCCCTCGGATTTGAGATAGAAGGTGTACCCAACTGTCTCTTTTGGGTAACCTATGAAGACGCACTTTTCGCTTTGGGTTCCAGCTTTTCAGGCTGAAGCTTTTTGACATAAGCATCACATCCCCAAGCTTTAAGAAACGACAACTTTGGCCTTTTGCCATACCACAGTTCGTATGGTGTCATCTCAACGGATTTTGGTGGTGCCCTATTTAAAGTGAATGCAGCTGTTTCTAATGCATAACCCCAAAACGATAACGGCAAATCAGTAAGAGACATCATAGATCGCACCATCTCTAATAGAGTACGATTACGACGTTCGGACACACCATTACGCTGTGGTGTTCCAGGCGGTGTTAACTGTGAAACAATTCCACATTGTCTTAAGTGAGTACCAAACTCGAAACTCAGATATTCACCCCCACGATCAGACCGTAGGAACTTGATCTTCTTGTTACGATGATTTTCCACTTCACTCTAAAATTGCTTAAACTTTTCAAATGTTTCAGACTTGTGCTTCATCAAGTAGACATAACCATATCTACTCAAATCGTCAGTGAAGGTGAGAAAATAACGATATCCGCCGCGTGCCTCCACGCTCATCGGACCACACACATCGGTATGTATGATTTCCAACAAGTCATTTGCACGCTCCATTGTTCCGGGGAACGGAGTCTTAGTCATCTTACCCATGAGGCATGGTTCGCACGTGTCAAGTGAATCAAAGTCAAGTGACTCCAAAAGTCCATCAACATGGAGTTTCCTCATGCGCTTTATACCAATATGACCTAAGCGGCAGTGCCACAAAAATATGGCGCTATCATTGTTAACTCTAACTCTTTTGGTCTCAATGTTATGTATATGCATATCGCTATCAAGATTCAATATGAACAATCCTCTCACATTAGGTGCATGACCATAAAAGATGTTACTCATAGAAATAGAACAACCATTATTCTTTGACTTAAAAGAGTAACCGTCTCGCAATAAACAAGATCCAGATATAATGTTCATGCTCAACGCAGGCACTAAATAACAATGATTTAAGTTCATCACTAATCCTGATGGTAACTGAAGTGACACTGTGCCGACGACGATTGCATCAACCTTGGAACCATTTCCTACGCGCATCGTCACTTCATCTTTCGCCAGCCTTCGTCTATTCTGCAGTTCCTGTTTCGAGTTGCAAATATGAGCAACAGAACTGGTATCGAATACCCAGGCACTACAACGAGAGCCGGTTAAGTACACATCAATAACATGTATATCAAATATACCTGATTTTTCTTTGGCCGCCTTCTTATCTGCCAGATACTTGGGGCAATTGCGCTTCCAGTGACCCATACCCTTGCAATAGTAACACTCCGTTTCAGGCTTAGGTCCAGCTTTGGGTTTCTTCGTCGGATTGGCAACAGGCTTGCCGCTCTTCTTCGAATTGCCCTTCTTGCCTTTGCCGTTTCTCTTGAAACTAGTGGTCTTATTCACCATCAACACTTGATGCTCTTTACGGAGTTCAGACTCTGCGACTTTCAGCATCGCAAACAACTCGCCGGGAGACTTGTTCATCCCTTGCATGTTGTAGTTCAACACAAAGCCTTTATAGCTTGGCGGCAGTGATTGAAGGATTCTGTCAGTGATAGCTTCTTGCGGGAGTTCAATTCCCAGCTCAGCTAGACGGTTTGAGTACCCAGACATTTTGAGCACATGTTCACTGACAAACGAGTTTTCCTCCATCTTGCAAGCATAGAATTTATCGGAGGTCTCATACCTCTCGATCCGGGCGTTCTTCTGAAAGATAAACTTCAACTCCTGGAACATCTCAAATGCTCCATGACGCTCAAAGCGACGTTGAAGTCCCGGTTCTATGCCATACAAGACTGCACATTGAACTATTGAGTAGTCCTCCTTACGTGCTAACCAAGCGTTCTTAACATCCTGATCAGCCGTAGCGGGTGGTTCATCTCCTAGCGCAGCATTAAGGACATAATCCTTCTTCCCAGCTTGTAAGATTGGCTTAAGATTACGAGCCCAGTCTACAAAGTTGCTTCCATCATCTTTCAACTTAGCTTTCTCTAGGAACGTATTAAAATTCAGGATGATTGTCGCGTGAGCCATGATCTACAACACAAATATATTCAAAGTGGACTTTAGACTATGTTCAAGATAATTAGAGTTCAACTTAATCAAATTATTTGCTAAACTCCCACTCAAAAAGTACATCTCTCTAGTCATTTGAGTGGTTCATGATCCACTTACACTAGCTCAACTCCGATCATCACGTGAGTTGAGTATAGTTTCAGTGGTAAGCATCCCTATGCTAATCATATCATCTATATGATTCATGATCGACCTTTCGGTCTCATGTGTTCCGAGGCCATGTCTGCACATGCTAGGCTCGTCAAGCTTAACCCGAGTGTTCCGCGTGCGCAACTGTTTTGCACCCGTTGTATGTGAACGTTGAGTCTATCACACCCGATCATCACGTGGTGTCTCGAAACGACGAACTGTAGCAACGGTGCACAGTCGGGGAGAACACGATTTGGTCTTGAAATTTTAGTGAGAGATCACCTCATAATGCTACCGTCGTTCTAAGCAAAATAAGGTGCATAAAAGGATTAACATCACATGCAATTCATAAGTGACATGATATGGCCATCATCAACGTGCTTCTTGATCTCCATCACCAAAGCACCGTCACGATCTTCTTGTCACCGGCGTCATGCCATGATCTCCATCAACGAGTTGCCATCGGGGTTGTCGTGCTACTCATGCTATTACTACTAAAACTACATCCTAGCAAAATAGTAAACGCATCTGCAAGCACAAACGTTAGTATAAAGACAACCCTATGGCTCTTGCCGGTTGCCGTACCATCGACGTGCAAGTTGATATTTTCTATTACAACATGATCATCTCATACATCCAATATATCACATCACATCGTTGGCCATATCACATCACAAGCATACCCTGCAAAAACAAGTTAGACGTCCTCTAATTTTGTTGTTGCATGTTTTACGTGGTGACCATGGGTATCTAGTAGGATCGCATCTTACTTACGCAAACACCACAACGGAGATATATGAGTTGCTATTTAACCTCATCCAAGGACCTCCTCGGTCAAATCCGATTCAACTAAAGTTGGAGAAACCAACACTTGCCAGTCATCTTTGAGCAACGGAGTTACTCGTAACGATGAAACCAGTCTCTCGTAAGCGTACGAGTAATGTCGGTCCAAGCCGCTTCAATCCAAAAATACCGCGGAATCAAGAAAAGACTAAGGAGGGCAGCAAAACGCACATCACCGCCCACAAAAACTTTTGTGTTCTACTCGAGAAGACATCTACGCATGAACCTAGCTCATGATGCCACTGTTGGGGAACGTCGCATGGGAAACAAAAATTTTCCTACGCGCACGAAGACCTATCATGGTGATGCCCATCTACGAGAGGGGATGAGTGATCTACATACCCTTGTAGATCATACAGCAGAAGTGTTAGTGAACGCGGTTGATGTAGTGGAACGTCCTCACGTCCCTCGATCCGCCCTGCGAACAATCCCGCGATCAGTCCCACGATCTAGTACCGAACGGACGGCACCTCCGCGTTCAGCACAGGTACAGCTCGACGATGATCTCGGCCTTCTTGATCCAGCAAGAGAGACGGAGAGGTAGAAGAGTTCTCCGGCAGCGTGACGGCGCTCCGGAGGTTGGTGATGACCTTGTCTCAGCAGGGCTCCGCCCGAGCTCCGCAGAAACGCGATCTAGAGGAAAAACCGTGGAGGTATGTGGTCGGGCTGCCGTGGAAAAGTCGTCTCAAATCAGCCCCAATACTTCCGTATATATAGGTGGGAGGGAGGGGACCTTGCCTTGGGGCTCAAGGAGCCCCAAGGGGGTCGGCCGAGTCCAAGGGGGGAAGGCTCCCCCCAAACCGAGTTGGACTTGGTTTGGTGGGTGGGAGTCCTTCCCTTCCTTCCCACCTCCCTTTTTTTTCTTTCTCTTTGATTTTTCTTTGTATGGCGCATAGGGCCCTTTTGGGCTGTCCCACCAGCCCAATAAGGGCTGGTGCGCCACCCTTATGGCCTATGGGCTTCCCCGGGGTGGGTTGCCCCCCGATGAACTCCCGGAACCCATTCGTCATTCCCGGTAACTCCGAAAACCTTCCGATAATCAAATGAGGTCATCCTATATATCAATCTTCGTTTCCGGACTATTCCGGAAACCCTCGTGACGTCCGTGATCTCATCCGGGACTCCGAACAAGATTCGGTAACCAACCATATAACTCAAATACGCATAAAACAACGTCGAACCTTAAGTGTGCAGACCCTGCGGGTTCGAGAACTATGTAGACATGACCCGAGAGACTCCTCGGTCAATATCCAATAGCGGGACCTGGATGCCCATATTGGATCCTACATATTCTACGAAGATCTTATCGTTTGAACCTCAGTGCCAAGGATTCATATAATCCCGTATGTCATTCCCTTTGTCCTTCGGTATGTTACTTGCCCGAGATTCGATCGTCAGTATCCGTATACCTATTTCAATCTCGTTTACCGGCAAGTCTCTTTACTCGTTCCGTAATACAAGATCCCGCAACTTACACTAAGTTACATTGCTTGCAAGGCTTGTGTGTGATGTTGTATTACCGAGTGGGCCCCGAGATACCTCTCCGTCACACGGAGTGACAAATCCCAGTCTTGATCCATACTAACTCAACTAACACCTTTGGAGATACCTGTAGAGCATCTTTATAGTCACCCAGTTACGTTGCGACGTTTGATACACACAAAGCATTCCTCTGGTGTCAGTGAGTTATATGATCTCATGGTCATAGGAATAAATACTTGACACGCAGAAAACAGTAGCAACAAAATGACACGATCAACATGCTACGTCTATTAGTTTGGGTCTAGTCCATCACGCGATTCTCCTAACGACGTGATCCAGTTATCAAGCAACAACACCTTGTTCATAATCAGAAGACACTGACTATCTTTGATCAACTGGCTAGCCAACTAGAGGCTTGCTACGGACGGTGTTTTGTCTATGTATCCACACATGTAAATGAGTCTTCATTCAATACAATTATAGCATGGATAATAAACGATTATCTTGATACAGGAATTATAATAATAACTATATTTATTATTGCCTCTAGGGCATAATTCCAACAGAAATAATGCTATCTTTGTGGTCATCGACCATCTTTCCAAAGTAGCTCATTTTCTTCCAGTTCGTGAGAGTATAACAGCTAGCTAGCTAGCGGAGTTATATATCTCTCGAATAGTGTCTCTTCATGGTGTTCCTCTGGAGATTAACTCATACCGTGGAAGTATCTTTACTTCTCGCTTCTAGAGAGTTTTCAGAATGCCATGGGGACTCACTTATCTTTTAGCAATGCTTTCCATCACCAATCAAGTGGTCAAGTAGAAAGAGTGAATCAAGTCCTAGAAGATATGCTCCGAGCTTGTGTCATATTGTTCGGTATGAATTGGGAGAAGTGCCTTCTGATGTCAGCTGTGCTTCCCCTTGCAACGGCACCAGAAGAATGCTGCTAGCACTCTCCGGCAATCGAAACTAGAAGAATGTTGTTGACGGCCCACCAGCGCATGGGATCGTAGCAGTTTTCGAGCGTAGAGTATTCGACCCAAATTTGTTGATCGCCAAATAGGAGGTGAGAGAATACTCTCGATTATTAGCAGCTGAATTTGTCTGATTCAACCACACCTGAAAGGTTAGTATCTGCAAGCAAAGTAGTAACAGCAAAGCAGTATGATAACAACGGTGTGAGAAACGATCTGTTGACACGGCAGACTATTTCTAACGATTGTATCAATGGCGCCAAGTTGCCTCGTTGACGGAAATTGTCAGTTCCCGTCAACGACCAGCGAACCAAAATTGTAGCACGTAGCAGCAGTGTAACGAGCAATAACAGTGGCAAGGAACAGCAGTAGTGACATCAGTAGCAAGTAGCAAGTAGCAAGCGATAGTAGTAACAGCAGTAGAGCAAGACAAGTAACAACAGCAGCAACAGTAGCAACAACAGCAGAGCAAGACAAGTAACAACAGCAGTAGGACAAACTCGTAGGCAATGGGTCGGTGATTTGTTTGGATGATATTCATCATGCAACAGTTATAACACGGAGAGATATGTGGCTAGCTCTCGTTCGTCAATGTGATGTAGGCATGCATTCCGTGTGTCGTCGTACGTGCTTAGGGAAAAGAACTTGCATGCCATCTATTGTCCATCCCTATATATTGCTTAGAACCAACGCATTAGCACTTGGTGAACACATGAACTCCTCAAACTATGGTCATCACCGGGAGTGGTTCGGTTATTGTCACTCTGGGGTTGCCGGATCATAACACATAGTAGGTAACTACAACTTGCAAGATCGGATCTAAAACACACATATATTGGTGACACCATAATAATTTCAGATCTGAAATCGTGGCACTCGGGCCCTAGTGACAAGCATTATGCATGACAAAGTAGTAGCAACATCAATCTCAGAACATAGTTGATACTAGGGATCAATCCCCATCAAAACTAACTCGATTACATGATAGATTTCATCCTACTCATCACCGCCAGCGAGCCTATGAATAGATTACTCACGAACGACGAAGAGCTTCATGGAATTGGAGAGGGAAGAAGGTTGATGATGACGATGGCGACAATTTCCCCTCTCAGGAGCCCAAGACGGACTCCAGATCTGCCCTCGAGATGAAGAACAGGTGGTGGCGGCGCCTCCTTGTCGTAAACGCGACGAAAACATCTCTTTTTATTTTTTCTAGGACGGAAGGGAACTTATAGACCTGATATTGGGGGCGGCAGAGCCGTGTGGGCCCCACAAGCCTTCCCACCGCCAACAGGGGGGTGGCGGAGCCAGGGCTTGTGGCCCACTGGCACACCCCCTCAGGTGGAACTTGGCGCAAATATTTTTCATATTTTCCAAAAATAATCTCCGTAAATTTTCAGGACGTTTGGAGAACTTTGATTTTTGCACAAAAATAACACCCAGGCAATTCTGCTGAAAACAGCGTCAGTCCAGGTTAGTTCCATTCAAATCATGCAAATTAGAGTCCAAAACAAGGGCAAAAGAGTTTGGAAAAGTAGATACGATGGAGACGTATGAACTCCCCCAAGCTTAAAACCTTGCTTGTCCTCAAGCAACTCAGTTGACAAACTGAGAGAGAAAGAAAAACTTTGACAAACTCTGTTTGATCTTGTTGTTGCAACTATGTCTAACTCATAATTAGAATTTCAGCAAGATCACAAGTTAACCACATAAGCAAATGACACAAAGGTCTCACGGTAAACTAATATCAATGGCATAATCAGCTAACGAGCAAATAATAATGAGTTTCAAATACCAACACTTCAATCAAAACAAGCATGAAGCAATATGAATAGGTGGTATCTCGCTAGCTCTTTCTGAGACCGCAAAACATAAATGCAGAGCACTTTCAAAGATCAAGGGCTGACTAAACATTGTAATTCATAGCAACGAAGATCCAGTCATAGTCATGCTCAATATCAATCAAAAGCAAAGCATAAAAATGACAGAGGTGCTCTGTAATTTGTGCTTATATAAGAGGAGGATGACTCAACAGGAAAATAAATAGACAGGCCCTTCGCAGAGGGAAGCATTGATTTGCAGAGGTGCCAGAGCTCAAGCTTTGAAAACAGAGATAATAATTTTGGGTGGCATGCTTTCATTGTCAACGCAATGACCAAGAGTTCTCAATATCTTCCATGCTACTCATGCTATAGGCGGTTCCCAAACAGAAAAGTAAAGTTTTAACTCCCCCACCACCAATCAATCACGCTCCACGGCTAGCCGAATCCTCGGGTACTGTCCATACTAACATCAATCCGGGGGGAGTCTTGTTTTACAGTTATGTTTTCGATTTAAGCGTGGAACTGGGCATTCCAATTACCGGCCCCTTTCTCGTGAATGACAGTGAATAAACACATGTCGAGGTTAACACTCCTAGCATGGAAGATACCAATAACCCCCTGTCACCACATGAGCGGTTCGGGCATGCAAAACAAATTATTTCTTGAAGGTTTAGAGAGTGGCACATGCAAATTTACTTGGAACGGCAGGTAGATACCGCAAATAGGTAGGTATGGTGGACTATCATGGAAACACTTCTTGGATTAATGGAAGTGGATGCACAAGCAGTATTCCGCTTAGTACAAGTGAAGGCTAGCAAAAGACTGGGAAGCGACCAACTAGAGAGCAACAACAGTCATCAAGATGCAATGAGTTTGACTAACATTGAATGCAAGCATGAACAGGATATAAATCACCATGAACACGAACATCATAGAGGCTATGTTGATTTTGTTTCAAATACATGCATGAACATGCGCCAAGTCAAGCCACTTGAAACATTCAAAGGAGAATACCATCCTATCATACTACATCATAGTCATCTCAAAATCTATGTTGGCATTCAAGACAAACCATTATAAGCTCTCAGCTAAATAAGCATGGCATCAGAAACTATGATCTCTAAGTTGTCATTGCAAACATGGTTTTCTCACAAAAAAGCTGAATCTCGGTCGACAAGCTAGTCATATTTACAAAAACAAAATAGATAGAGTTCATACTTGCTTTTCAGTCTCAGTCACTTCATCATATATCATCATTATTGCCTTTCACTTGCACAATCGAACGATGTGAACAATAATAAGCGCATTGGACTAAGCTGAATCTGGAGGCAAACACAAAGGAGAAGACAAAGTAATATGGCTCTTTTGAAAGCTAAACAGGTAAGCATGCAAGAACCAATAAACATGTAACCAATGTCTTCTACCTTGACACAAAGAAAAAGAAAGCTATTTACACGGGAAATCTCCCAACAAGCAAAAGAAGAAAGGAAAATCTTTTTTTTTTGCGTTTTCTCAAAAGGACACAAAACAAGAAAACAAGAAAACGAAAATAAACTAGCATGGATAATACAGTGGCAAAGTGTAAACACCGACTAACAAAGGGAAAGCATAAGCATGAATGTAAAGTCGGTGAGAACACGTACTCCCGCAAGCTTAGGCTTTTGGCCTAGCTTGGTCTACTCCCATGGTGGGAAATCACCAGCTCCAGGATACACCAGAGCAGACTGTGGATGCCACTGCTGTGTGAGCTCCTCTGGCGCCCACTGATAAACTGGTGTCTGGTAGTCGACTGGCGGCTCGGGCACGGGCGCCTGTGGTTGGGCCAAGCCCCAATATGCGTAGATGTCCGCAGGCATAATAGTGTGCCTGCCTGCATGAAGATCGAACAAAGAAGGAGCAGGCAAAGTAATAGTCTCTCGAGTACCCTGACTAAATACCAGGTTATAAATCATCCGTCTACTAGCATCTCTATCCAGAAAATCATGGCAAACCATGCTGTCATAATCCAGATATTTCTCAGTGAGAAGCATCTCTCCTTCCTCTGCCAGTCTAATGGGTATCTCAAAGTGTCTGGCAAGACGGGTAGCATAGATACCTCGATAGACGATACCCTTGGAACAGTTGATGTTCAACCGTTGGGCCACTATAGCACCTAGGCTGTAAGTCTTATCGTTATAAAGGCCTTCACGCAAAACCGCAAGGTCTGGAGAACTAAGTGATCCAGCCTCCCCACGGCCAATCAAACATTTTCCCACAAATAGTGAGAAGTACCGAAGCACAGGAAAATGTATGCTAGCAATTCTAGCGCGAGACACTCCTCTCTCCTCTCCAACAGCAATAGAACCAATGAAATCCTCCAAGTCCCATGGACGAGGGTCACGGATATCCCCAACATAAGGTAATTTGCATACATTGCAAAAATCCTGTAGCGTCATGCACTGGGGGACATCGTATATCATGAACTCAACCATGGGAGGATTCTTCCTCGGATAAAAGTTGAGGCTTTGAATGAAAATGTTGGTGAGGAGGAGGTATTGTGAGCACTTATCTCCAACGAACGCAGTAAGACCTGCGTTCTCCACCAAGTAATAAAAGTCTTCATAAAGTCCGGCGGCGCGCAAAAATTCATCACTTGGCCACTCGCACGCTCGAACTTCTGTGACTCGAGGGACTACGTACTTGGGGTGGTTCTACTCATCCTCCTTGGGGTTACGACTTGAAGAACCTCTCAAGAACCTCCTCATCTTTTCCTTTATCTAGCTTTGAAAAATTCTGAAATTTTTAGAGACTTCGAAAGAGAAGTGAATAAAGATTAACCCAACTTGTAGCAACTACTCCTACTAGTGCCTAGAGACCATATCACGCGCTAAAACTACTTGGGACCAGCTAAAATCAACATTTCTAGGTCAAGAACAGGGTCACCAAGGTAGCAAGAATACGCGAAGGATAAAGCACTAGAGCAAAAACTAATTGGACCAATGGAGGAGTCACTTACCAAGGAGTAATTTCCCCAAAACGGTTCGGAGAATGGTGCTTTAAGCAAGGAGATCAAAAATCACAGCCAAATGAGCAAGAACACGGGTTTGAGCTGCGAAACAAATTTTTTCTCGAGGTGGAAGAAGAGGCTGGGAGCTGGAATGAGTGGAGGGGGTCCCTGTGGGCCCCACAATCTTGCACTCCGCCACTAGGGGGGTGGCGGTGGCAGGGCTTGTGGCCAACTGGTCTGGCCCCGAGGCCAGCTCTCAGGCCCAGTAATTTTCAAAAATTCCAGAAAAAAATCATACTAGATTTTCAGGACCATCGGAGAACTTTTATTTTTGAGGTATTTTTCTCCGGGACGCTAAAACAGAAAACAGGGAAAGCTAAACTAATTCTATCATTTTTCTTCTAAGCAAAAGAAAATGAAAGCTTAAAACAGAGGTATGTGACTCTTTGATTCATCCGTTTTATGGTCATCGAAAGAAATCCGTCAATGGGGTTGATCAAATCCTTATGACAAAACCTTCTCGAATCGCAAGAGAGAACGGAGAATTTTCGAATAGACACTAAGTCACCTCAATGGAGATATGTATCTCCCCAACAAGCAAATCATACTTCATCTTGACACGAGGAAAAGGGCATTCAAAGGTTCCAATAAGAACCGAGGAAGTCTTTTCGATAGCATTGATGCAATGTACTTGATATCGTTTCTTCGGAAAGTGCACGGTGTGCTCATTACTGTTGACATGGAAAGTGACATTGCCTTTGTTGCAATCTATAATAGACCGTGCAGTGTTTAAAAAGGGTCATCCGAGGATGACAGCCATGGCATCGTCCTCGGGAATATCCAAGATAACAAAGTCTGTTAAGATAGTTGTATTAGCAACCACAACAGGCACATCCTTGCAAATGCTGATAGGGAAAGCAGTTGATTTGTCGGCCATTTGCAGAGAAATTTCAGTGGGTGTCAACTTATCCAATTCAAGTCTACGATAAAGAGAGAGCAACATAACACTAACACCGACTCCAAGGTCACATAAGACAGTTCTTACGTAGTTTCCTTTAATAGAACAAGGTATAGTGGGCACTCCGGGATCACCAAGTTTCTTAGGAGTTCCACCTTTGAAAGTGTAGTTGGCAAGCATGGTGGAGATCTCAAGATCTGGTATCTTACGTTTATTAGTCACGATATCCTTCATGTACTTGGCATACGGAGACATCTTGAGCATATGAGTTAACCGCATCTACAGAAAGATGGGTCTTATCATCTCAACGAAGTGCTCAAAATCCTCATCATCCTTTTTCTTGGATGGCTTAGGAGGAAAGGGCATAGGTCTCTCAACCCATGGCTCCCTTTCTTTACCATGCTTCCTAGCAGTGAAGTCATTCTTATCGTATCTCTTGGGTTGTGGGTTATCAGGATTAACCGAAGGTTCAATCTCCACATCCTCATCATTGCTAGGTTGAGCATCATTATGAACATCACTTTCCATTTTGTCACCAGGTTCATGTTCATCACCAGATTGTGTTTCTGCATCAGACGCAGAAATATCATTAGGTTCTTCAGGTGTGACAGTATTTGGTGAACTGGCATGTAGGTTTCTATCATCCTTCTTCTTCTCCTTAGGATGACTGGGTGTATCAGCATTGATTCCTTGAGAGTCTTGATCAATTCTCTTAGGATGACCTTGAGGATACAGAGATTCCTGAGTCATTTTGCCTCCTCTAGTAATGACTCTGACAGAGTTGTCATTTAATTCATTGAGCAAGTCATTCTGAGCTTTAAGTACTTGTTCTACCTGAGTAGTAATCATAGAGGCATGTTTACTCAGAAGCTTCAGATCATTGACATTTCTGTCTGCACAAGCACTTAAATGGCTAAGCATACGAGTACTTTGTTCTAGATGTCTGCTAACATAATCGTTGAAACTCTGTTGTTTGGAAACAAAGTTGTCAAATTCATCAAAGCATAGGCTAGCAGGTTTGTCAAAAGGAATATCACTCTCATCAAACCTACGCAGAGAATTCACTTCTACTACCTGTATCGGGTTGATCTCTTCGATAGGTGGTAGATTTTTGACATCTTCAGATCTAATGCCTTTCTCTTGCATAGATTTCTTGGCTTCTTGCATATCTTCGGAACTGAGGAATAGAATACCTCTTTTCTTTGGAGTTGGCTTAGGAGGTGGTTCGGTAATAGTCCAAGCATTATCGTTGATCAAGATGTTATTCAGTAGGGTCTCAGCTTGTTCGACAGTTCGTTCCCTAAAAACACAACCGTCACAACTATCTAGGTGGTCTCTAGAGGCATCAGTAAGTCCGTTATAGAGGATATCAAGTATCTCGTTCTTCTTAAGAGGGTGATCAGGCAAAGCATTCTGTAGCTGGACGAGCCTCCCCCAAGCTTGTGGAAGACTCTCTTCTTGGAGTTGAGCAAAGTTGTATATTTCCTGCAAGGCAGCTTGCTTCTTATGGGCAGGGAAATATTTCTCACAGAAGTAATAGACCATCTCCTGGGGACTACTCACACATCCAGGAGCAAGAGAGGTGAACCAGACTTTAGCATCATCCTTTAGAGAGAAAGGAAACATCTTAAGGATATAGTAGTGGCGGATCTTCTCCTCATTAGTGAAAAGGGTGGCTATATCGTGTAGTTTGGCAAGATGGGCTACGACCGTCTCAGACTCATAACCGTGAAAAGGATCAGATTCGACTAGAGAGATTATCTCAGGATCGACAGAGAATTCATAATCCTTATCGGTGATAAAGATAGGTGAAGTGGCAAACTTCGGGTCATATTTCATCTTAGCTTTCAGAGATTTTTCCTTCCACTTGAGAAGTAATTTCTCAACGTCATAGGCATCCTTACACGCAAGAAAATCCTCAGCTATCTCTCCCTCCATAACGTAACCCTCAGGTATATCAGGCAATTCATATCTAGGAGAGCTAGATCAAGCAGGAGCAAAAGCAGGTTCTATCTCAATAGTATCGGCAGTTTCAGAAGCATCACGAGCATTGGCAGTAACTCTAGCAATATGAGCATCAAGGAACACCCCTAGTGGAACATCAGGCAAAGTAGTATCTCTAACAGTATCAAGCATAGCATCATTAGGAAAAATAGCATATCTAGCATCATCAGGAAAAATAGCATCTCTAGCATCATTAGGCAAAGCAGTATCAAGCATAGCATCTCTAGCAGTATCAAGCATAGCATCATCATGCATAGTATCAAGCATAGCATCTCTAGCAGTAGCATCATAAGAAGTATCAGGCATAGGCAACATATCAAGATTTCTAGAAGGAGGTGATGTCGCAAACTTACTCATAACTAAAGGTGAATCAAGTGCAGAGCTAGATGGCAATTCCTTACCTCCCCTCGTAGTTGAGGGCAAGACTTTGGTCTTCGGATCCTTCAGATTCTTCATAGTGATCAGCAGATATAAATCCCAAGTGACTCAGAGAATATAGCAATACCTCCCCGGCAACGGCGCCAGAAAAATGCTTGATGTCAGCTGTGCTTCCCCTTGCAACGGCACCAGAAAAATGCTGCTAGCACTCTCCGGCAATCGAAACTAGAAGAATGTTGTTGACGGCCCACTAGCGCGTGGGATCGTAGCAGTTTTCGAGGGTAGAGTATCGACACAAATTTGTTGATTGACAAACAGGAGGTGAGAGAATACTCTCGAGTATTATCAGCTGAATTTGTCAGATTCAACCACACCTGAAAGATTAGTATCTGCAAGCAAAGTAGTAACAGCAAAGTAGTATGATAACAACGGTGTCAGAAACGATTTGTTGACACGGCAGACTATTTCTAACGATTGTATCAATGGCACCAAGTTGCCTTGTTGACGGAAATTGTCAGTTCCCATCAACGACCAGCGAACCAAAATTGTAGCATGTAGCAACAGTGTAACGAGCAATAACAGTGGCAAGGAACATCAGTAGTGACAACACTAGCAAGTAGCAACAGTAGCAAGCGACAGTAGTAACAACAACAGAGCAAGACAAGTAGTAGCAGCAGTAGCGACAGTAGCAATAGTAGCAAGCGACAGTAGTAGAAACAGTAGCAGCAGAGCAAGACAAGTAACAACAGTAGCAATAGTAATAACAGCAGCAGAGCAAGACAAGCTCGTAGGCAATGTGTCAGTGATTTGTTTGGATGATATTCATCATGCAACAGTTATAACCCGGAGAGATATGTGGCTAGCTCTTGTTCGTGAATGTGATGTAGGCATGCACTCCATGTGTCGTCATACATGCTTAGGGAAAAGAACTTGCATGACATCTATTGTCCATCCCTCCCGTGGCAGCGGGGTCCAAAAGGAAACTACGGGATATTAAGGTTCTCCTTTTAATAAAGAACCGGACCAACGCATTAGCACTTGGTGAACACATCAACTCCTCAAACTATGGTCATCACCGGGAGTGGTTCCAGTTATTGTCACTCCGGGGTTGCCGGATCATAACACATAGTAGGTAACTACAACTTGCAAGATCGGATCTAACACACACATATATTGGTGACAACATAATAATTTCAGATCTGAAATCATGGCACTCGGGCCCTAGTGACAAGCATTAAGCATGGCAAAGTAGTAGCAACATCATTCTTAGAACATAGTGGATACTAGGGATCAATCCCCATCAAAACTAACTCGATTATATGATAGATCTCATCCTACTCATCACCGCCCAGCGAGCCTACGAATAGATTACTCATGAACGACGAAGACCTTCATGGAATTGGAGAGGGAAGAAGGTTGATGATGACGATGGCGACGTTTTCCCCTCTCCGGAGCCCAAGATTGACTCCAGATCCGCCCTCCAGATGAAGAACAGGTGGTGGCGGCACCTTCGTGTCGTAAACGCGACGAAAACTTCTCTTTTTATTTTTTCTGGGACGGAAGGTAACTTATAGACCTGATATTGGGGGCGGCAGAGCCGTGTGGGCCCCACAAGCCTGCCCACCGCCACCAGGGGGGTGGCGTAGCCAGGGCTTGTGGCCCACTGGCCCACCCCCTTAGGTGGAACTTGGCGCATATATTTTTCATATCTTCCAAAAATGATCTCCGTAAATTTTCAGGACGTTTGGAGAACTTTGATTTCTGCACAAAAATAACACCAAGGCAATTCTGGTGAAAACAACGCCAGTCCAGGTTAGTTCCATTCAAATCATGCAAATTAGAGTCCAAAACAAGGGCAAAAGGGTTTGGAAAAGTAGATACAATGGAGATGTATCACCTTCATTCGCCAAATTTGCTTATAACAACAGTTACCAATCAAGCTTGGGCAAAGCTCCTTTTGAAGTTCTCTATGGACGAAGATGTCGAACACCTCTTAATTGGTCAGAAACCAGAGAGAGGCAACTCTTTGGTCCGGATATGATCCATGATGCAGAAGAGCAAGTTCGCATTATTCGTGAAAAGTTGAAAACAGCCCAGTCTCGTCAAAAGAGCCAATATGATCGTCATCATAAGGCTGTGACCTTTGAAGTTGACGAGAAGGCTTACCTTCGGGTTACACCTTTGAAGGGTACCCATCGATTCGGTATCAAGGGAAAGTTGGCTCCTCGTTATATCGGTCCTTTTCGCATTCTTGCCAAACGAGGAGAAGTTGCCTACCAATTGGAACTTCCTCCGCATCTTTCCAAGGTTCATGATGTATTCCATGTCTCGCAACTCAGGCGTTGCTTTTCGGATCCGATCCGCGAAGTGGACCACGAAACGCTTGATCTCCAACATAACCTTTCATACCGAGAATATCCTGTGCGTATTCTTGATCAAGTTGAGCGTACCAGTCGACGTCGAAACCTCAAGTTTCTTAAAGTTCAATGGTCAAATCATTCCGAAAAGGAGGAAACATAGGAAAGAGAGGATCGCCTCCGACTTGAGTACCCCGCACTCTTCCCGACGACTTCCAAATCTCGGGACGAGATTCTTTTGAGTGGGGGTGAGTTGTCACATCCTTGACCCCCATTAGGGTTTAGCAAGTTTGAGCTCATATTTTCTTCCATTGCATCTTAAGAATTTGAATTGCACTCAAGGAAGGAAAAGAAATCCAAAGAAAAATAAAGAAAACCAAAGCAAAACCCTAGCCACCTTTTATTAAAAAGAATTCCAACAAGTGCCAAATCAATGAACCCAAAATGGCCATTAGAAAAGTTCATCTTTTCCAATAAATGTAGAAAACAAGATATAACAGATGAAACCTATTTTCAAAATACTTTTGGCATTCTAAAGTGAAGTTAAAAGCTACTGAAATCAATTATATATTTGATTTCAAATATTTCAAAGTTTCCAAAAATGTTGAAAACTTTATGAGTGGTTGGAAATATTCCAACTAACACTCTGGTATTTTTCAAACTATTTTTAGGTATAGTTTGGAGCCAAAAATAATTGAAACAAATATTAGAAAGAATAAACAGAAAACAGAAAAGAAAAGAAATGCAAAAACCTTACGTGTCGCTCACCTGAGGCCCATCCCACCTTCCCCTGTCGTCTTCCTCCTGCTAGTCGGAGCAGGAGGTGGCCACAGCCTTCCCCGGCGCGCCCACGCAGCTGTGCGCTCCCCTGCTTCACCCTGATGCGCTGGAGGGAAGGGATAAGATCCCCGCGCTCCATCCCCGAGGTCTCCCCCTCTCCATTTGCCCCTGCTCTCTCCCCCTCTCGGCCGCCATGACCGCAAGCTTGAGCTCGAGCTCGCCGTCGCTCCAGCCCCTCTCCCTCTCACCTGTGCTGCGCGTTAGCTTCACCGTGATCCCCTGAAGCTCTCCAGCCAGTCGCTCGACGCCGAGAAGATCTGAAATGCCGTGACGCCATCATCTTCCTCCTCGGGTCACTGGAGCTCGCCGCCGTCGTTCTCCCTCCTTAGGCCATCCCCAAGCCCACTCTCGACGCCTCTGCACTCCCCGTGAGTTCAGGGTTCTTTCCCCCAAGTTTTTCCCCCTCGATCCCTTCCTCTAGGCCCCGATTCCACCGGAGCCCGACGAGATCCGCCACGGGACCTCATCGCCGGTAGCCCTCCGGTGATCGGCTGGTCATTCTGAGGCCACCAATGGCTTCAGTGCATCGTGTAGGTGCTATAGGAGCCCAGCCAAGTGCGAAATGCCCTCTGTTTCGATGACCCCGATGATGCCCGAGCTTCGGCTGCCGCCAAGCTCGTCGTCGGCATCATCTCTGGCCATCTTAGCCTCGGTTCTTTGCAGAAATGGAACTGCGGCTGTGTGCTTGTTCGTTTGGTGCCCTCCGCCGTGCGTTCGGTCATCGGAGATGCATTTCCGAGCCCCTCCGCCTTCTCTGGTGCTGCCGGAGGCTCACCGCCGGCGAGATCGACCTCGCCGCCGGTGGATCTGACTCCCATGAGTCACTGGCATGTGGGGCCAGCCCCCTGGCTAATTAAGTTTAGGATTAATAAAATAATAATTAAATAAAAACCTAAACAAACACTCACATGTGGGTCCAACCCTGATAAATACCTAATTAAGTTTAAACTTAACTAAAAATTGGCCAGAGTCACTAACCAGTGGGTCCCACTGGTCAGGTTTGACTTTCAACGGCTAGATTGACCTCTGATGTCATGCTGATGCAATAACTTATTTTATGTTTAAAAATAATTCTAGAATAAGTTCAAAATTTTGGAAATTCATAGAAAATTGAATATAACTCCAAATTTGACAAATAATATATGTAAAAGTATCATAAAAATTCAAGGAATCCAATGGTGCTATTTTCATGCATGAAAAACAAAGTTATGAAACAGCATGAGGTCAAATCAATTAAAATAATTTGCTAAATTATAATTCAAATGATATTTGAATTATGATTTCAAATCAAGATCACCCAAAAGGTTTTGTTAGTCTTCTCAAACCATGCTACATTGCATTTAATGCATCATTTTGTTGCATATGTTTGATATTGGTTGATTGTTGTTATTCCGGTAGGCTCCGCCCCTCCAGATACGTCTGATTATCCGACTGACAGATATCACCCCTCTGCTGAGCAACAAGGCAAGCAACCATTTTGATCATCCCGATAAATCCCATGTTCTCGCTCCTGCTCTTACTTATTGCATTAGGTTCAAATGCTTCAAATGCTTTTACCATGATAGTTGAACCCACTTCCTTTGCATGACCTGTCCTTGTCATAGTAAATAGCTGAACCTTGCAACCTAGCATACCTGGTAGATGCTTGAGCCATGATGTGCCTTATGCTGCTATGCATGCTATGCCTAGAGTTGTGTATGCTCTGTCATCTGGGTGATGAACAGAATTGTGAGAATGTGTTCAATGAGTAAAGGTGGTGTGTTGAACCTGATTTGGTAAAGGTACCGGTGAAAGGCTATGTAGGAGTACATGGCGGGTTGTTTCATTGGAACCGTCCTTAGGAACTGAGTTCCGTGTATGTAATCCAAGACAAGATACTACCACATGCTGGGCCCTGGAATATGACCCCGCTCGACTTATTAACTGCTTAGTACTCGGTCCAGGAGTTGCAAGTAGTTTCTGGTGTTTATAGTCATGCTGGAGGCCGTGCATGGTGCTGACCTTAGAGGTGGGCTATGATGCGGTAGGCAGTGGCACGGTGTACCAAGTGGCACCCGGATGGTGGGCTTGGGAACCCTGGGCACATCGTTTGGGGCTGTGGCAGAAACCTCGGCCGGACTTCCGTGCGGGTTACCCTCAGATAGGCGATAAACTTGGACTAAGTATTAGCGTGGTTAATGGTCGTGGCCGACTCCCTCGCCGAGCTTCCGCTTGAAGGTTGCCGAGGTGCATGACGTGCACATGGCGATAAGTGGCGAGAGTGTGTTTAAAGAAGTACACCCCTGCAGGGTTATGATCTATTCGAATAGCCGCATTTGCGGATATGGACTACTTGGAAACATATGTTGTTCGTAGATAACTATAATGACTACTCATAAAATTGTCAAGATAAGTGTGAGTGTCGTGGACGGCATTTCCGTAGGGAGACGGAATGATTCCACGATGGAGTATTGTTGTGGTGTTAGTGGACTCGTGTGCGAGAAATCAAAGTTGTCAAAACTATTTAAAATGCAAGTTGTCTAGCCAAGAGTCAAATGCTGGCTTTCTGCATGAAACCCCACAACTCCTTGTTGATACATTGCATGAGTAGATAGAATATCCTAATGTCTTGCTGAGTACTTTTGTACTCATGTTTTCTTAATAAATTGTTGCAGAGGTTGTTAACAACCCTAATGGAGGGTTCTACCTAGACGTTGACGACGATGATGTATCTATGCATATCGGTATCTATGTTGTGATGCCATGGACGGTTATGTTGTGATGCCATCGATGTATCCATGCTTATCGGTATGCGATGCGTACGTGTGTTGTACTTGATATGTATGGGGTTCGAATACCTAGTCGTATGCCTTAGTAGCACTCGTTACGGGGAAATGCCCTTTGTGATTCCATCGAGCCATGGTAGTTCGCTACTGCTCCAGACACATTGGTTGACTGGCATGTGTCCTTCTTAGCTGCTGTGTTTGTCCCTTTGGGAAATGTCACACGTTGTAATGGAGTCCTTGTAGCTTGCTAAGACTCGTCTACATTCGCTGATGACCGACACCTGCTTTGTTGGGTCATGTACGCCTGTCCCTGTACGGAACTGCCGCTTTAGCTTATGACTAGACATGTCGATCCGAGTTCTTTGACGTTGGATTGCTAGCGACACAATTGCATACGCGAGTCAAAAGGCGCAAACGGTCCCGGCTAAGGTAAGGTTGCAGCCGTGGGGATAACCGTGCGTGAGACCGCAAAGGGATGCGATGTGTTACAGGTTGGATTCCTATGGCTTAGGATCAGGGTCCCGACATTGGCCTCCAGTCTGAGGATGATACATTGTACTGAATACTAGCTGAGTTCCCAAGGCTTGTTGTAGGTGATCCCAAAGTGTGGAGATGAACCCTGTGGCTCTGTCTCACATTAGACTCTTCGGGACTCTGTGTAAACAGATGAGGTGAGCCATATAAAGTTTGGCAAGCTTGTGCGTAGAGTAGGTTGTCTTCAGTGGAATAAAATGTGCCACTTTGGTTAATAAGTCGGTGATGACCCCGATGGCATCATTTCCATGTCGTGACCTGGGTAACCTGACAATAAAATCCATGGCTATCTCATCCCACTTCCATTCAGGAATCCTGAGTGGCTCTTGTAGTCCCGCTGGTTTCTAGTGCTCGACTTCGATGTGTTGACATGAATCACATCATGCAATGAATGAGGCTATATCCCTCTTCAGGCCGTTCCACCAAATTTTTTCTTGAATATCATTGTACATTTTGGTTCCTCCCGGATGGATAGAATATGGTGTGGTATGAGCTTCTTCCAAAATTTGATGTTTACGATTCTCTTGGTTAGGTACACACAATCTGTCTCTGTACCATAATAGTCCTTGATCGTCAACAGTGAATTCCGAGGCCTCTCCTATGCTTACTTTCCTTTATACCAATACCGGGGTGTACCTCTTGAGACTTCTTGATATGCTCTTCCAAAGTGGATCATATTTCTAGGCATGCAATCGTGCCTTACGGAACTAAAAGTATGTTTAGTTCACAAATTCCTGACTAAATTCAGGCTGTAAGAATTACAGGCTGCTGCTGTGTGGACCTCTGTTTCGACTGAGAGCATGTGCTACAACATTCGCCATACCAGATGGCACTGAATCCCCACGTCATAATCTTTGATTAATTCCAACCAGCGATACTGTCACAAGTTGAGTTCTAACTATGTGAAAATATATTTGAGACTTTTATGGTCAGTTTATATTTTACAACGACAACCAAGAAGGAAGTGTCACCATTCCTTGAGTGCATGAATCACTGTTACTAATTCCAAATCATGCCTAGGATTATTTTCCTCATGTTGTTGCAGTTGTCTTGAGGCTTAAGCCACAACTCTGCCATCTTGCACTACTACACATCCAAGACCTTTCCTGGACGCGTCGCAGTATACCTCAATTTTTGTGTGCATATGTGGTACAATTAATACATGTGTCATGGTCAACATCTTCTTTGATTCTTGAAAACTTTTCTCACGCGCTTCGATCCATTCAAACTTCTTATCCTTCTTGAGCAACCGAGTCATAGTCTCGGCTATGGTGGAGAAGCCTTCAATAAATCTTGTGTAATATGCGACCAATCCAAGAAAACTTCTAACCTCTGTCATGTTGGCTAGTTGCTTCCATCCAAGTATGTCTTTTACATTATCTAGATCCACGGTAATTCCATCTTGTGTCAATATGTGCCCTAGAAAGCCAACTTCTTTTAGCCACAATTCACATTTGCTAATTTTGGCATATAATTGATGTTTCCGTAATTCTCCCAGTATGATCGTGAGATGTTGTGCGTGTTCTTTGCGCGTCTTGGAATAAACCAATATGTCATCAATGAACACCACATGGAACTTGTCCATATATTTCATAAAGACTTTGTTCGTGAAGCGCACAAAATATGCTAGAGCGTTGGTCAGTCCGAACGGCATTACTGTAAACTCATACATTCCATACGTGGAGGTAAATGCCATTTTGGGTATGTCTTCTGACCGATTTTTTAATTGATGATACCCTGATCTCAAATCAATTTTGGGGAAAACTTTGGCTTGGGCGAGCTGGTCAAACAAATCAATTGTCCGTTTAGTGGATATTTATTTTGATGGCAGCCATGTTCAGGGCTCGCTAATCTACGCGTAGCCTGAGAGTTGTGTCTCTTTTCTTGGAGAATAATACTCGTGATCCCCATGGTGAGGAGGTAGGTCTAATATATCCTTTGTCCAACAATTCCTTGATTTGCTTCTTTAATTCTACTAATTCAGTTGATGCCATCCGATATGGTTCCTCATAAATTGGAGTGGTGACAAGTGCTAGTTCAATGACGAACTCTATTTCCTCATCCGGCGGCATACCTAGTAGCTCTTGTAGAAATACATCTGGAAATTCACAGACTACTGGAAATCTGCTAGAGTCTAAAATGTCAACCTTATTTAGACCTACTTGAGGCGGCGCTGGTCTTTCGATGGTTGCAACTCTTATAGTCTTCCAATGGTGATGAGTGAGGAGTCATAGTTTAAATAAAGCAATCAGTATAGCCTTTATTGGTAGTCAACGAGTCTATTCCTAGAATAATATCCAGTCCATTGTTTTCTATCACAATTAGATTTGCTCAGAATTTTAATCCTTCATTTTCAATGGTCACACCTTGACAGTAACACTGAGTGATTTGTTTACTCCTCGGGACTTGATAGTCATTGAATTTTCCAAAGGGAGGATCGAAAATGATTTTTCAAGGCAAACCTTTTCGAAATGAACGAGTGAGAAGCTCCAGAATCAAATAAAACTGTTGCAGGAATTGTGTTGACAGGAAACTTACCGAGTACGATGTCCGATGCATTCTGAGCTTGTTCCGTGGACACATGGTTTACGTGGCCCTTTATGTGGTTTTGGGGTTGAAATTGTTGTACTTTGGGGCTGAGTTGTTAGCATGGTTGTTCGTCTTTGGAGTTGTGTTTCCATGCTCTGGGCACTGTCTGGCATAGTGCCCTTCTTCTGCACAAGCAAAACATGTGATGTCTGGGCGATAGGTGAACTCCTTGGTCCTGGCATGATAATTATTATTTGGGCGAGGAGCTATATTCGGGGCTCATGATGTTGCACTCTTCTAGAAATCCGTCCTCTTTCTGTTGTTGCGTGCTTGTGTGGAATTATTGTGATGGTGCTTGCGGATGTCATCCATGTTGCCGCGCTCACTTTCTAGTACGATCGCCTTGTCCACCAGGGTTTTGAAATCTGGAAAAGTGTGGACAATTAGTTGACATTTTAATGCTGGTGCAAGTCCATCTAAGAACTTCTTCATTTTTTTCTTTCAATCATGTACTAATCATTAGGATAGCGAGCTAACTGGTTGAATTGGTCGAGGTATTCTATCTATTTCAAACTTCATTGCTTGAGATCTTCAAATTATCTTTTCTTTATTTTCATGATACTGTTGGAAATGTGCGCCCCATGAAAGCTTTCTTTGGATTCTTTCGAGATAATATTGATCTCATTAGGGTGCATGTGTAGGAAATTTCCCATCATGATACAGCTACTCCAGTTAAATAATGCGGTGCGTACATTACCTTCTCACGATCTTAACATTGTGCAGTAATCAGTTTCCTCTCATTGTTGTGTTGACACTCGTATGCTTCCAGTGGCTTATTAGTGTCAGAGAAAACGTTGGATTGTGTCTTCTGCAGCTCGGATAATTTGGAGCGAGGTTGATGTACTTCACGGTTATTTTCCAAATTTATTAGCTAGCTTATCATTTCCAGATGCTATTGTTGACTTCTTTCATAGAGGCGACGTATCTATGAAAAAGCTGAGTCAATGTCTTGGTGACTCGACTATCCTTGCACAAAATTGTTGCCTATCTGCGTGAAGTGATTATCCTGTGGCGCACTTTGCATGGAGCGCGTCCAGGGATGATGCATTTTGACTCCGGGACATTGTTGCAAAAATAAATGAGTAAAACCTGAGCAATAAAAGAAATAATTTTGCAAGAGTAAAATAAAAAACCAAAGATTATTTTCGTAAAAACATGATTGCGTATGGAGAAGGATGGCATGATTCATACATTACAAGCAAGCCATAATTATACAATACATCACTCAGGATGTTCGTATACATTCCTGACATGTTTTTTAAGGTAGTGCACTCCTCCGTACTCCTACATGATGCAATCACGACTACTGCTCTCCAAGCTTACATGCAAACAGATATATCACAACTTATTTTACAAGTCGTCCTGACGTACAACTAGACTTTATACTAGCCTGAAGCAGAGGGAATATCACTTGACCTGCCGAGGGTAAGTCCAAGACGAGGTGCTGAGGACTTGAACTCCTCCGGAATAGTCTCCAGACAAGAGACACGAGGTTCCGCGGTTGGGATGGCACTATCAGGAAGTGCATCTCTAATTGGGGTAGGAGCGATTACTTGGTTAAATTCTTGAGTAGTACGCAGACGTCAAGCTGTGGACTGAACGGACGACACATATGAAGCAGATGACGTGTGGTATGACAGTGGTGGCGCACGGATGATAGGCTCATCCGTGGCATACATGCTTGAGCTCAGTTCATGCATGCGGGTACATAGTCATCCACTAAGCCGTCAAAAACTGCCTCCAGTGCCATGAGATACTTAATGAGTAATTCTATTGCTTTGTCTCTCTCTCTCTCATGGTGCAAGAAAATGCATAATGGCTACTGTACGGAACATGGCATGGGAGATAGTGATAAGGACGAGTCCTCATCATTGGGACAGTGTCTCAGAGGTGGGCAATGGCCTCCCGGGCAGCCATCTACACAACATGCGTCTCCATAGGCATGGCTCTCCTGACGAGACGAAGAAAACACATTTCGACAAGCCCATACTTGAACTATATCAATGCCTGCTACATGGTCAAAGTGTTGTTGATCCTGTGGCGGTAGAAAGTGTACTCGGGACGGGTCGTTCTTCCAATCGCTACCCCTACGATTTGGGAGAGGACTCGCGAAAACCTCGCCAGCTCATTGGTGAACACGTGAGACGGACAATTTCCACCGGCCATCTAAAACAATAGACAAAAATTCCACATAGTGGTATCATGAATATATGATGACTAACAAATTTTTTGTTACAATATGGAGGATGCTCTAAAAATTAATTAGAATAATTTACTAGTTAGCGATCACACCTAGTGGCTTCCTACAGTCAGCCTGACTCTGATACCAAGGTTGTCAAGACCAATTTTCAAATAAAATGATTACCGGAAAATAGCCCTTAATTTCATTCCAGCACAGAAAATAATTCACACTGATAGATAATCCTTGATACAGAAATCCAGTAGTATTTAATATTTTACAAGGTTGAGATAAAGTTGATGAACAATTTATTACAAGCACGCCGATATATAATATATAGGCAGATATCTGACACTTGAAATGGTAGTAGTAACACTGACTCGCAATATACGGTGGTAGTGGATATGTTACAATGGAGTGGGTGATATGACCCTAATATATTACAACAAGTCAAGCGTCAAGGTGAGGCTCGACAAATTTTGTGTGTGGCAGAAGCATCGGTGGATAATACAAATTGTGGACTCCAAGATTGGAAACGACTGACTTGGACTCCTCTAGGCATTAGACTCGCTAGCGTACTCTTCATCCACAAGACCGCCTCCATCAAAATCTGGCCAAATCAACAAGCCAAGTGAGTACTTTGAATATACTCGCAAGAAAGTTTGGACATAAGATATACTGAATGCAGTCAGAATGCACAAATTCAAGTTAGATTAAATATAAATGTTCAATAAATGTTATATTTCTATTGACAAATGAAATAATTCATGAAGTGGAAAACTCAGGTGGTAGTCCTCCCAAAATTTCCAAATTATATAAAAATAGGTCAATCGGATGTGTGAAGCGACGCCTCAAAAGTTAAAACACAAAATAAGGTAAACTGATCGGGTGTGTAAAGCGATGCCGCAAAGGGTAAAATATAAAATAAGGTAAACCGATCGGGTGTCTCATGAGACGCCTAGAAAGGTAAAGAAGAAAATAAGATAAACCGTTCGGGTGTCTAAAGCGATGCCTCGAAAGATAAAGAAGAAAATAAGATAAATGGATCGAGTGTCTGAAGCAACACCTCGAAAGGTAAAGAAGAAAATAAGATAAATCGATCGGGTGTCTGAAGCGACGCCTTAAAAGGTAAAGACAAAAATAAGATAAACCAGTCGGGTGTGTGAAGAGACGCCTCGACAGAAAAATCATATAAACTGTCACAGTCGGTCGTCGGGGAGACATGACATAAAGGGCTTATATTCGAAAATAAAATCTGTTTATCTAGGCGGTAAGACCATTCCAAGTGATATTTGATGCATTAATTAGTTTAAACAGGCTAGTTCACAAGTAATAATAATATGCATATAAGAGAGACTGATAATGAGACCGCCACTTGAGCTGTAAACCAGACGTCTTGACCATGGGCACGAGTACTAGAATAGTTTTAACTCTGCACAGGTTGTACTCTTTACCCACAACCAAATGTTTTCAATAGTTAAAGTGACTATATCCACTTATGGTATTTTGGAAGTAAATACACATAACGAGTGCACATCCATTTCACCTTGCGAGACTCGGAATCAACTGAATCCAATCTCAATAAAAACTATAAGACAGGGAGGCTAACACCTCAAATAGCATGGGATCAAATTTATACCGTGCACGACTAAGGGGTGCCCTTCTCGGCCTCAGCCAAAAACACCCATGCCCCCTGACGAGATGACTGGCATTATTCCACGACCATGGAACCCTCATCCAGTCTCCTCTATTTGGTTTGTACATGGAAATATGTTTGCAAATTAATAAACCGTATCCCCTTTCGAAAAAGCATGTGGAAACATGAAACGTAAATAAGGTAGCACTAAGACAAGACTTGATCTATGCTGATAGTGGAGTTACTTAACTTGTTATATTACTGGCATGCTCCAACATGACGAGGCCACAACATATCATGTGTGAAGCGACGCCTTGAAAGGTAAAATAGAAAATAAGGTAAATCGATCGGGTGTCTAAAGCGACGCCTAGAAAGGTAAATAAGAAAATAAAATAAACCGTTTGGGTGTCTAAAGTGACGCCTCGAAAGGTAAAGAAGAAAATAAGATAAATCCATCGGGTGTCTAAAGTGACACCTCGAAAGGTAAAGAAGAAAATAAAATAAATCGATCGGGTGTGTGAAGCGACGCCTCGAAAAGTAAATAATAAAATAATATAAATGGATCTGGTGTGTGAAGAGATGCCTCAAAAGGTAAAACATATAAACCGCCACGGTCGGGCATCGGGACGACATGACATAAAGGGTTTATATTCTAGAAAATACTGGTATCTAGGTGGTAAGACCATCCCAATAGATACTCGATGCATTAATCAATTTAAATAGGTTAGTCCACAAGCAACAATAATATTTATATAAGTCACAGGTTTATTTCTGTTATGAGAAATTTTATCCTCCAGAGATCGACAATGACACGAACACTTGACGTGTCAAACAAACGTCTTGACCGTGAACACTACTACTCGAATAGTTTTAACTCTGCAGAGGTTTTACACTTTACCCACATCCAAAGTTTTTCAATAGTCAAAGTGACTAATTCTTCTTATGGTATTTTGAACGTAAACACACATAACCAGTACACACCCATTTCACCTTGCAAGGCTCGGAAGCACCCTAAAACCAAGCTCAAGAAAAACTCTAAGACGGGGAGGCCAACACGCCTAATAGGATGTGATCAAATTTATACCATGCACAACTAAGGGGTGCCCCCCTCTTGGCATCAACCTGAAACACCCATGCCCCCTGAGAAGATGACTAGCATTATTCGAGGGCCATGGAACCCTCATCCTGGCTCCTCTATTTGGTGTGTACATGGAAATAGGTTTGCAACTTACTAAACCATATCCCCTTTCGAGAAAGCATGTGACAACATGAAAACTAAATATGGTAGCACTTGGACAAGACTCCATCTATGGCGATACTGGAGTTACTTAGCTTGTTATATTACTAGCATGCTCCAACATGACCACGCCACAACCTATCACGTCACCACGTGACCAGGTCATCAAATCATTTCAGGATCTTTCCAAATTTTTAGCTCATATGCAAGGCATAAATGCATGCAATCATAATAACCATATCATGCTACTGATCCTACATGCCGCAAAGTTTTATTATGCATACGTGACAAAAATCATCATATCAAAGGTTCAAACATGCTTGCATGGGTCAACATAGTCGAAGGATGATTTGGTGAAATTGACGATGGTGTTCCCCCTTCGGTATCCATACTAGAAAACATGCGATATCTACGTAAATACCGCTCCCGTATAAAATATTTCCAAATAAATACTACAAAAAACTAGATTGAAAAAGAAAACTTGGAGAGAAAGAATCACTACTAAATTATTTTCTGATAGAAAGTTATAAAAGAAACAAGACCAATGAGCTATTTGTGATAAACAAAAAGTTATCCACGGGGTAGGGTGAGAAAACAGAAAATAGTTCGGGCAAAAATACGCGAACCAGAGAAGGAGACGGCTTTCGGTGGAAATATGTTTTCATAAAACGGTTGGAAAAGAAGAGAACCCTAACGAGTGGGTCCCTCACTTGTGGTTCGAAATCTCATGGACGGCATAGGACTACGGGGGTCATCGGTGACGACCGACGGCGAACCAGGGGAAGGGAATGACACAGGCGTGCGTCGGAGGTTCTTCCGTGTCTTTGGGTGGGGTGTTTATCGTGGGCGAGCACCACGAGGACGACGGCTTAAACTCCGACGGTCGCCGTGCACGGGGAACATGGAGCTCACAAATTGGACCTGCACACGTCAAACTGACACACGGTTTTGGTTGGTGGCAACACTAGGAGAGGACGGATGAAGTTTGAGGATGCACTATTGGAAACAGAAAATTTTCCATGTGCCTAATCTTTGTCGTCTGCTGACGGTCGGCAAAGAAGTTCTTTGCCGTCAGCTTACAACTGGCAGACGACAAAGAAAAGGCTGATGGCATAGAGATGATTTGCCATCTACCTTTTATTTACCGTCTGCTAACAGATGGCAAAGATCCCAAAAGCAGATGGCAAAGAGGTGCCAGCTCTTTGCAGGTATACGGCAAAGGCTGGGAATTAACGACGGTACCCCGCTCTCTCTCTCTCCCCCACTCCCCACCTCTCTCCCCCACTCCCAACCTTTCTCTCTCTCCCAATTGCCCCACCCCGCGCCGCCCGCACCACCACCCCGCGCCGCCCACTCCCTGCACGTGGCTTCCCTTCCCTAGGCCGCCACCACAGCGGCCTCCCTCCCGTACCCTCACCTCGCCACCCGTCTGCAACCTTCGGCCTCCTGGCCGCCCCGACCCCCGGCCTCCGATTCAGATCCGCCGACCACAGGAGCTGCGGGACCGCCTCTCCGACTACCTCCGCCTATGGAGCCGCTCCGCATAGTTTTGGGTCCGCGCTGTCGACATCTACGACAGCTACAAGGTGCGTATGACACGGGGGATGAGGGAGCTCCTCCCCCTGTTCCATTGGCGCCTCCGCCCCCGCGCGCGCCAGGTGTTTGGTGGTATGCGTGTGAGCTCACGGTCTTCAGGCTGAGCTCTTCCATGTCCTGTTGTGGTTCCAGGGAGATAGGGAAGAACATGAGGAAGGTAGGGGAGGAAGGGAACATGAGACGAATGTGTACAAGAAGCTGCAGGAAGGCTCTCATGGGATCGTAGCGATAGGGCTTGGTATCTTCCTGTCGGTGCCATCAGCCTCTCTCATCCTCGAGGATGCTGCCAGCTTCTATATCACTTTCATCAGGCTATTTTCAGCAGCCAAAAGATATCCTTGCCTCCAAGGTATTAGTCTGATTTGAACATAGTACTGTTTTTGCTTTTTATGATTTCAAGTAACTGATTCCATCCATTATTCTTGCTTACGAAGTTGTCATACTGAACGAGTTGTGCCCAGCAGAATTGCAAACAATTTGTTCTCATGAGATCCAAACTTCATAAATTTAGTGACAAAGTCACGACAGTCATAGGGGTTCATCTTAATTAAAAAGAAGAGCATTATGACACTCTTTAATACCAATGACTTATATGCTAACAGTAGATGGTTCAATCAATTTTTAGTACATATTTACCGTGCAAGAAAATCAGTTAACTATAGTTATATTTGGCTGCAGCAAAGAAGCTTAATCAGGTCTGCTCATAGAGTGTAATTAGGACAAATAACTTCCTGCAGTCATCTAGGGCTGATTTATTTTTTTATTGCTATTTTGACAAACAGATTGGTCTATCAGATCCAGAATTAATCTGTTTACTCATAAGAGTTTCGGGTTATTCATATTGTTTCTGTTAGTGTCGCATGTTGAATCTATGTTCTCTTTTATCTACGCATGGAGTGCGTTTTTAATTTTGTACAAACCTGATATTCATATGATTTTTCCGCCAGCCCCCTCATGGCAAAGGGGGGAGGGCAGACGGCAAAGAGGGGAGTCCTGCCGGTAACACTTAATGGGACCGTCGGTGGATCTGCCGTCCCATTTAAATTGCCGTCTGCCCCCTTATGGCAAAGATTCTTTGCTGTCCGCCTTACAAAAACAGACGGCAAAGAACCTCTTCACCGGATATATTTTTTACCGTCTACTTTGCCGTCTGCTGACGGACGGTAAAGCCTTCCCGTCCGTGGTTCCCTCCTTACCGTGACCCATGACAGACATCAAATTCTCAGATTCCTGTAGTGACGAGAGGGGTCTAAACACGACAAATTTAGAATGGGACCCGTGGCGGATCGGCCGGAGCTGAGGGTGAAGACATCCCCGAGGCCTCCTGTTGGGCTAGGCGATGGATTAGGGGCTGTATGGAGGTGGTGCAAGGTCGAGGGGTAGCTTAGGGGCCTATTTATAGGCGGGCAGAGGCGGTTTCCATGAGTGGATTACTCTGGCGCGGATTACCGCAAGGCACGGAGGTGTAGCAGCTGGTTATGGTGGCGGGTAGGATTATGTACGATCCAGGGCTTCCATTTGCTGCCTAATCAAGCTCGATTTCCACCTAAGTCCGCGGCCGGCCGGAACAGGGCTCACGAGCGTGGCGAACAACAGTCGCCACACTCTCTATAGTCTTGTCCACGACAACGAACAGGTGATGCGGGCATGCTGCGGACAGACACGGGTGCTCTCAGGGACAGGGAACGTTGCTGAACGACGCCATTCTTCTAGAAGTGCCCCCTTGTGGCCGCATCGGACGTCAGTGTTGCCGCAGATGAGGATGGCACCAGCGTGCCAGCTCACCGTTGAGAAGGAGAGGCGGCCAAAAATATGTCCGGCGCACTGGTGACACTGTCGAGCAAGGGGAAGGGGCCAAAATGGCGCACTAGTGAGATTGGGCTCATGTTTGACCATTCAATGAATCATCCCCAGAAGGTGCTCGACGAAATGCCATTGGACTCTAAACATTTTCCTAGAGCTGATTTTTTGGTGTGGCGCTCTAATGGAGTGTGTTGGGCTCCCATGAATTTATCCAGAATTTTTGGAGAAGAGGAAGAAGGGTTTTCAACAAGAAATGCAAATCAGGTTCAAACTTCCTTCAAACACAATATGAAAAATTTGAACTGATGACTAAAGAATTTTTGGATAAATAGGTTGTAGGCACTAAGGGCTAGCAGGTGTAATTTACTTGGGGTCAAAATCTCAATGTAGCTAGGAGTTCCTTTGAAAAGTTCTAGGGGTCCAAATCAATTTCAGTAATTTATTTAAATAAATTTGAGTGAAATAAATATATATATAATGCTAGAAACTTTATGAAAAGGATGTGGTTGTTGTCTTGGGGAGGGGAGAAATATTGGGGAAGAATACTTGGATATAGGCTAAGGCAAAAAGTTAGAAAAGGTTTTCAAGATGAGATATAGGAATAAATCTAAATTTAGTGTTTTTAATAAAAATAAAATATAGCCCCTGCAAAAAAAGCTTTGTCTTGGGAGAAATAACTCTAGAATTTTGGAAGTGAAGAATCTAATTCAATTATAAGAGCTTTTTAAACAAATAAGATTTTAAAGGGAAGTCTTTACCAAATTTTTAAATATATTTATTTAAATAAATAATATCTTTGTTAAACCAAATTAAAATTTTTGGAGTGTTACACATCGCATCATCAGCACCGGCACCATGCCATCATGTTGCCCGAGAACTCATCTACTACTCCGTCCTCGCTCAATGGATCGAGGAGGCAGAGACGTCATCGAGCCGCCCGTGTGCTGAATGCTGAGGTCGCGTCAGTTCAGTGCTAGATCAGGACGGATCACAATTGGATCGTGAAAAAGGACGACTACATCAACCACGTTATATACGCTTTTGCTTAGCGATCGACAAGGGTTTGTAGATCCATGGATAGATCTTGCGTGTGTGTAGGAAATTTTTTGTTTCCCATGCAACGTTCCCCAACACTGTTGCATTGGACATTGACCCCAATACTCCTTGCACGGCTAGGGGGGCCTTTGGTAGTCATAGCCTCGGACAAAATGTCATATGGGCCTGAGTTTGTGTATAACCTTCCAGTGTTTTTGGAAGCCTTTGCCATCATATTATACAGTTCTTGGTTTGCTGAGTTTTCAAAGTAATAAAAAATGTCTCCATGCCTCTTTGCACGTGCCCGCAAGTAGTCTCTAGGGTGAGTGCCCCTAATTTCACTAAAGGCCGCTTTTCCACCCGCATCTACTTCTTCTTTGTCCACCCGATCCCATATCGGTTTCATGCCGGCTATCCTGCCACACGCATACGGTGTGTGTGTGTGTGTGTGTTCTTCTTCTCAAGTTCCAATTGCATGGCACTCTTCTTAATAAACTCTTCACTCGCCCTGACCTTTTTGAATTCTGTCTAGTCTTCCTTTGTAATTTGGGGGTATGAGGGGATTGGGTCATTGCCTTGACTCAAGTACTTCTTGTACAACACATGCTTCCAGTTTGTCCAAGCATCCCTGGCCTTCTTCAGTGCAGCGTGTGATGCTTGTGATCCGCGTTGGGATTTACATGAAGAGGAACAGGTGATGCAACACAATATAGGTAAGTATTTCCCTCAATAGATAACCAAGGTTTATTGAACCAATAGGAGTAACAATCAGCCCCCGTCTTTAACGACTACACACAAAAGAAATAAACACCTGCACCCAATGCATGAAAGAGGGTTGTAAATCCCCTTGGACTCGTTAGTTGGAAGCCCATCATCAAAATATACATGCCAAGTTCTATAATGAAAAGTTCCCACTAGTATATGGAAGTGACAAAACCACATACTCTCTATATGAAGAACATGGTGCCACTTTGAGGCACAAGTGTGGAAAAAGAGGTAGTAACACCGTCCCTTCTCACTTTTCTCTCATTTATTTCTTTCTTCTTTTTTTCTCTTTTTTCTTTCTATTTTTCTCTTTTTTATTTCTATTTTTCTCTTTTATTTTTATTTTTCTTCTGGAGTCTCATCCCAACTTGTGGGGGAATCGTTGTCTCCATCATCCTTTCCTGAGTGAGATAGTGCCCTAATAATGATGATCATCGAACTTTTATTTACTTACAACTCAACATGAAAAATGTAGTATGACTCCATATGAATGCCTCTCACAACGTACGAGGATGTGCAATGATCAAGCATAACATGTATAAAAAATGATGAACGGTGGCTTTGCCACAAATACTATTTCAACTTATATGATCATGCAGAGCATTATGACAATGGAAGTAATAGTCATATAATGTGATGGTGGGAGTGGCATGACAATATATATTAGAATGTCTATGGAAACATCATGATAGGTAGGTATGGTGGCTGTTTTGAGGCAGATATAATGAGTTTGATGTGCAATAGAGCGTATCATGTCATGGGTTTTGGATGCACTGGCGAAGCTTGCACCAATCCTCGAGGTGAGAATGGGCAATGCACGAAACTTAAGAGGCTCGCAAATATGAGGTGGGTGAGAGTGCGGATATCCATGGATTCACATTAGTCATGAATAACTCACATACTTACTGCAAGATTTTATTAGCTCTCTGATACGTCTCCAACGTATCTACTTTTCCAAACTCTTTTGCCCTTGTTTTGGACTCTAATTTGCATGATTTGAATGGAACTAACCCGGACTGGCGCTGTTTTCAGCAGAATTGCCTTGGTGTTATTTTTTGTAGAAATAAAAGTTCTCAGATTGACCTGATAATTTACGGAGAATAATTCTGGAATTAATAAAAAAAATACTGGCGAAAGAATCTACCGGAAAGGGGCCACCCCAGGGCCACAAGCCTGCAGGGCACGACCCCCTAGACTGTGCCCCCTGGCTTGTGGGGCCCTTGTAGCTCCAGCGACCTCGTTTCCACTCCTATATATTCCTATCTGGGGAGAAAAAAATCAAAGAGAAGAGTTAATCGTGTTTTACGATACAGAGCCGCCGCCACCTCTTGTTTTTCCTCGGGAGGGCAGATCTGGAGTCTGATTTGGGCTCCGGAGAGGGGAAATCGATGCCGTCGTCATCAAGAACCATCCTTCATCACCAATTTAATGATGCTCTCCATAGTTCATGAGTAATTCCGTCATAGGCTTGCTGGACAGTGATGGGTTCGATGAGATCTATCATGTAATCTAGTTAGTTTTGTTAGGGTTTGATCCCTAGTATCCATTTTGTTCTGAGATTGATGTTGCTATGACTTTGCTATGCTTAATGCTTGTCATTAGGGCCCGAGTGCCATGATTTCAGAATAGGATGATACGCATAAATTAAAGGTAACAACTTGGCATCAAGCTGTCTAAACATGGCATGTGATAATTTGTAAATATACTGCTAACCTGTTCAATTTGTGTGACCCATGCACACATGATATGTAACTCGAAAATTACTAATTGGAACAAATACAACTTATATGTATTTAGAAGGTAGATGATGAACATAAATACGCTCTTCATTATTTTATAACCACTTTGGGGAAAAACCAAACCAAATAGGAAACGATATGCTCAGATAATAGACCTCACCACGATGGAGGGAAGCAACTGACATGTCTTTTTTTAAATCCAGCACGACAGGAGAGGGTACAGGATCGATATGATCGAGTGTGGCTGGCGAGCAAATGAAGACGACAAGGTGCAAACATCATGTATTCGGAGCGGCAGTGAAGGGAAGGTTTGACATCGGGAAGCGGTCACACGTCCAGGTTTAGCACGGCGGCGCCGGTAAGGGTTCTGGTGTGGATCAGGGGGACGGGAGGGAGCTGTCAATGGAGTTTGGGTAGAATATGCGGGTTGTTGAGAGAAACGGGGGAGGGCGCGAGCGGGGGGCATGTTGGGGGCTTTGATGAAAAGGGTGAAAAAAGAGCGTCGGGCGCCCCGTGGAAAGGCCCATGCAAATAGTTTTGTATAGTAACTTGTGTGCTCAAGTAGCATAAATTCCTTTGAAATGAAAACATGACAAAATTGAAATGTATACATTCCCTCATTGTTTTGTCTTGAAATTTTTCTCACGGTACACAACTAGTAATGATTTTGTGCTGCATTTCATGTATCGTTTGATATTTTCAGCCATTTTCTCATTTACCGGACGTTTAGTGCATATAAATCAAATCCCAACTGAAGCTACATGTGGGTGCACGCAAATGAGGAATTATAAATGATTTTTGTATCACTTTGTGTGTTTTCATTCGTTCTCCAAGGAATGAAAATAATTGTCAAACATTTCGGCTCCGAGATGCGTCCACCTACATAAGGCATGTTGGTAATTTAACTATAGGAAATGCAGATGGACTCAAAAAATCATGGAAATTGATGAGTCATCATGGCGTGATCTCGAGATAGCATGGAATTGTTTTGGTAAACTTTGACAGAAGTTAGGATGATCGGTCCTTGGAAACCATAGCATCTCAAAAGAAGGAACATAGTTTCAAATGAAGAAGTGGCAAATCAAACTCCAATCTACAGTGTCTTCATCGCATCTCCTTCAATTTTACTCAATGCAGGCAATCATCATTATACGCCAGGTTTCATTTTCTGGCGCATTTCTAGGGTCATTGGCTATATTTAAGTCATTTTATCATTTAGCATTTAGTGCATATAAATTAAATCTCAACTGTAACTACCTATGTTGATGAGTGGTATAAGGACTGCCTTTCAATCTACGTGCATCCTATGGTGTATACGTACGATCTTTGTGGATTGGGTTTTGGCCAATCAGAACGTATGACTCACTCTGCGCATTAGGTGTCATCGGCCACGGTTTGTGAAGCACGAGGATTTAATGAATGAATCGTGTGCTATTTGTCTATGCACAAGAATCATATTTATTTTCAAATGAATTTGTGACTTCATCATTTCACCTCGAATTATTTTCATCAGTAGACAATCACCTTTTAACCCGTGTATTGGTTTTCGGCCGCATTTCATGACTTGTTTGCTAATTTTAAGACATTTTTCACAAACATAGGGTTTGTTAGTAATTTAATTAGAGGAAATGCAGATGTATTCCAAAAATCATGAAAATGGGTATGTCACCATGGCATGATGTGAATACCCCATAGAAAAATTGGTAATGTTTGGCGGAAGTTGTGATGACCGCCTCTTTGGAAACAAAGACATCTCACAAGAAGAATTGTAGTTTCCAAAAGTAGATTTGGCATTTGGGACTCCAATCAGTGTCAACCAGATCGTTTCGCCTCAATTTTTCCCATGGTACGCAAACATCATTGTACTCCTATTATTGATCTTCTCATGGATTATAGGGCTCGTTTGCTATATCTAAGGCATTTGTTTGCATTTACCATGCATTAGTGCATATAAATAAAATCCCAATATGAGTTACCTGTGGATGTTGGCAAAGAATCTCTTACAAATCATTTGTGTGTCACTTTGCATGATTTTTTTCATTGTCCAAGGAATGAGAGGAATGTTCAAACATTTCAGATGGGAGATACGTCCACCTACACAATAAATGTCGGCAATTTCATTACAGGAAACGCAGATGGAATCAGAAATTCACGAAAATTGGTGTGTCATCATGGCGTTATCTCGAGACACCGTGGAAACATTTTGGTACAATTTGGCACAAGTTATAGTGATCGCTCCTTGGAAACCATAGCATCTCAGTAGAAGGATCATACTTCAAAAGGGAGAAGTGGAATATCAAAATCCAATCAACGTTGTCTTCATCGCCTCTCCTCCAATTCTTTAACCATGGTAGTCAATCATCATTCTACACCAGGTTTGATTTTCTAGCACATTTCTAGGCTCATTTGCTATATTTAAGCCATTTTTAACATTTATGGGGCATTTAATGCATAAAACTCAAATCCCAACTTCAGCAACGTGTGTTGATGAGAGGGATAAGGACTCTCATTCATCAGGGTGCATCCTACAATGCAGACGTACGATCCGTATGGCTTCGGTTTTGGCCAATCATAACACACGACTCATGTTGCACGCATTAGGGGTCATCAACCACGGTTTGGGATGCACACGACTTTAGTGAATGAACCGTGTGCGATTGGTAAACCAAACTACACATGCTTAGTTCATACATACTAGAGTGATATTAATCGAGCATTGTAGCTATAGTTTAAATGAACATAAATAGTTCAAATTCATTGCTACGGTTGACAACATGTTAATCTAGATCAACATAAGGCCATGTATACCTCGCAATACATTACATATGCAAAACTTCTAATAAAACGAATTCAATACACATCGCTCAAGATTCAGTGCATGCAACAATTTAGTACAATAGACATAATGATTAGTTGTTTGAATTAATTCCCATGTACATGGGGTCATCACGATCATTAGATTGACCCCTAATAAACTTAGGTTTCCTGATGATTTTATGGCTCTCCTCTTTCATGTCGCGTGGACCCTTAGGTGACAAGTCATCATATTGATTGTATTCCTCCTCATCACCAACATTCTCGATGCCTTGTACCCTCCTCTTCCCATACATCACTACATGGCAGTTCTTTTTTTTGACTGGAAAATAGTAGGAGAGGCTCCTACTATTCTATATCATAATAAGTAATATTTACATGAAGAGGATAAATTTACTCAAAGAAAGAGAAAGAGCAAGATAAAGCTAGTCTAAAGATTGTTTACAATGGAAGTCATATAATCACTGAGATCGGTACGTACTCTATATTTCAGCCAATTAAGATCAGCCTTAGTCCTTTCAATCCAGGAGTTATGAGTAGGGTTGATTTGATTGAAGATATAGTTATTCCTCTCTTTCCAGATATTCGAGGCAGCAATATTGAATATTTCAAAGAATAGTCTGCCAGAATTTTTTTCTTTTGCTCTGATTGTAGCTTCGATTCTTGAGTTGCTGGTGTTATAAGATATACCAATCTTGGCCCAGCACTGTTGACTGAACTGGCAACTGAAGATTAAGAGATCAATGGTCTCTTCCTCTTGTGTTGTGCATAGAACACATGATTCAATGTCATCAATCTGATAGTGTCTCCTTTTCAACATGTTCCTAGTGTTCAATCTGTCAGCTAGTAAGAATCACATAAAAACCTTCAGTTTCATTTGAAGCTTTGATTTCCATATCCATTTGAATGGCTCTGGATAGGTAATGAGTCTGTGACAGTGCTTGTAATACTTCTTGGCCGAGTAGACAGGGCCCCATGGGTAAGACCACACATCTTCATTTTGAGAATGTAGCACATTTGTGGGTTTTAATCTATTTATAGTTTGCAATTCAGAGAGAGCCTCAGGGGAAAGTGACAGATGGAATAGCAGGTTTAAATCCTCAGTAGCATAATATGAGTGGACCGATATATCTTCATCCTTTGCATAAGAGAATAAGCATCCATAGTTTTCAGCCAGTACCACATACATGGCAGTTCTTATGAAAGTGGTCTCGCACATAGAATCTGGGTAGCGATAGACAAGAATAAATGGGTCATTGTGATATGCCATATTTCTGCGGTCAACATATGTATTCGTGTAAGCATCAACCTTTACACTACTAAGAGGGACCCATCTGTACTTGAATAATGCCACCTTCATTCGCACATAGTTAGGCTCCCAAATTGTTTGATGTTTCTATAGTACATATGTTTATCATCTTCGTCTAAAGTTAGGCATTCTATTCGAATAGAGATGTTTTTATACGATGTGTTACCATCACATTCCTGATTTAAGAACGTGTTGCCATTTATGTCGTACGCTTGGTACTTCATAATCATCATTGATGGCTTTTGTGCCAACCACGTTGCAAGGTCGTGATTGTATCCGCGTGCCAAACGATCCTTCAGCCATTTTACGTAGTCTTTATTGTGTGCATTTGTCTAGGCAGCTAGTGAAAGCACATTGGGTAAGTTGCTTCGTCATATGTCCTTCATGTGTTCTGCAACATAAGCGTCGAGTATCGGGTTGTTAAGCAGTACCATTAAATGGGCTTGATCGACCATTTCTCCAGGTGCACAAATCCGCTTGCCAGCAAGAACCGGCTTACCAACCAACATTCCCTCGTGGCAAGACAGGGGCACACCTACAGGTCTAAGTTTCATGTACTCGGTGTAAAACTTAACCACCTCCTCTATGGTATAACCTTGTAGGATGCTTGCCTCTGGATGACATCAGTTCTGACAGTAGCACTTCAATATTCCCATGTATCACTCGAAGGGATACATGTTGCAAAGAAACACAGGGCCACAATACTTTACCTCGTCCACAAGGTGCACAACTATATGGACCATGACATCGAAGGATGCCGGTGGGAAAAACATCTCTAAGTTTGACAATTCGCTTGCAATATCAGCTTGCATATGATCCAGCTCTTCAATATTTACCACCTTGTGCCATAGTTTCTTGAAGAAATCATAGATATCAATCAGTGTGTTTCTTATGTGTGTGTCCAACATATTCTCAATGGCAACCGAGAGGATTTGTGTCAACATTACGTGGAAATCATGTGACTTCATGTGAGACAACTTCTTTTTTAGCCAAGTTGTCATCCACGAGACTTTTGATGTTTGCGGAGTAGGAAGAGGGTGTCTTAATTGACAACAAAAATTCGAATAACTCTTTTACTTCTGCTGGAGTGAAATTGTAACTCTGGTGTAGGTGGAGCAATTTTTCATCATCTTTTGCTTCATTCATGCATTCTGATTGATCACCAAATAATATGGAGTAATGCACCATCACCATCCTTTCTTTTACATTTTATCTTGAGCAGAGTACCAAGGATGCTTTCAAAGACATTCTTCTCTATGTGCATGAAATCACTGCATTGACGTACACTTAGAAACTCCGAGTAAGGTAATTCCTAGAACACTAATTTGTTCTTAAACACTTGGTCCTTGGGTGTTTTTTTACATTGAACCAGATCCCTTGCCAAGCACAACTTCAATTTTTCTAACCATGTTGTGGATTACTTTCCCATCATAGGGTCTTGGGCCCGTTCCTTTCTCTACCGTACCATCAAATTCAACTGTCATTTTTCGTAAGTGTGATCTCTCCTTAAGAACCTACGGTGACGCATATACACGGTTTTGCGTGAGTTTGAAAGAAATTTACTCAATGTCCTATCCATGCATGTGACACATCCTACTGGTCCCTTTGTTTTCTGCCCCGAAATGTTGCCTAATGCCGACATATCTTGAACGGTGTGCAATAGCAATGCATGCAGCCGAAAAACTCCTTTGCGTAGGCATCATTACAGTTCACACGAGGCTCCCACAATGTCAACGGTTCTTCTATTAGTAGTTGAACGTAAATGTCGATATCATTTCCAGGTTGCTTTGGGCCTTGGATAATCATCAACATCATGATGTATTTTTTCTTCGTACACAACCAAAGAGGAAGGTTATATATGCACAGAAGTACCAGCCAAATGCTATGTTGGGTGTTCATATCGCCAAATGGATTAAATCCATCAGTACAATCCCCAAGCCATATATTTCCAAGATCCTTTGCAAAATCTTGAAATTTGTCCGTGATTTGTTCCCACTGAGCCCCATCTTTCGGGTGCCTCATATATTTATATGTAGTTCACTCATCACGATGCCACCGCATCCTCTTTGCCTCTCTAGGGTTTGCAAACAAACGCTTCAACCTTGGAATTATAGTCAAGTACCAAACAACCTTGAACAAGATTCTTATCTTGATCTCTACGTACATTTTGTATTTGTACTTTTCTCTCGTGCGCTTGTATCGTGCATGCTTGGATATGCGAAATGAACACAAATCTTTATCGTCACCATGGTACAACATACAATCATTCACACAATAGTGTATCTTCTGGACTTTAAGTTCCAATGGACAAACAACTTTCTTTGCTTCGTTCGTGCTTTTGGGGAGCACATTACCTTATAGAAGAATGTGTTTGAAAATACTTAACAACTCTATGAAGGCGTTGTTTGATAGACCACTTTCTGCTTTAAATCTAAGGAGCACCAGTGTGACACTCAACTTGAAATATTTCTCTTTGCAACATGGATACAAAACTTTCTTGGAGGCCTCATCAATAGTTGGTAGCTTATTGTAGTCGGCTATATGTGCTTCTGGGACCTGGAATCTGCAATCAGAGGAGCAAAATCTGGCATATCATCAAGGTCAGTGTCGTATACTTCGCACTCTTGGTTTTTCTTTGGGGTTTTTGGCAAGCCAGTCTTCTGTCTATAGCTTGGCGTCTGAGCCCTCAGGTTAAATGAAACACCCATGCAACTTTGATCGGGGTTTGGCACCTCGGTGACAAGCAGGTTATTACCTTCATCCATAACTGGTTCTTCATCGTATCTAGTCCATTGTGTGTACCCACCCATCAACCCCCTCTTGTATAAGTGTAAGTCAACCAAATCAATTGGACGTGACACCGTATTGGTAAAATCCTTGGATGGACAAATGACGGAATATTCTTCACCAATTTTCTTGTTTGTCCATTCAGCGAAAGCAATGAACTCATGCATAACATCCACATACCTTGAGCTTGTCCGATCCGCCATCCATTCAGATTGTTCGATCTGCACATGCGAGGGGTAATTCAAAAAACATTAATATATGTATTTATGGATGCACAAAGATGCATGAATAAATTGGAAGATTTACTTTCATATTTATGAAGGGCGCTACATAATGTTATCGAGCCGTGCGAATCAATGATCATTCAATTTACATGTATCATCAGTACTAGTACCCTTATATGAGTTTAATACCTTAATTAGGCCACTCAACAAAAATAATACCTTAATTAATTAGCAGTGGTATGAGAGACATCAGGGTCAAGGATTAGAGCTTAGCGGGGCACTTTCGTGAAGTCCGTGCAACACTATCTCGCCTACGACCACGAGGGATGCACTCTAGTCATGCCGGCGCCGACCATGAGGATTGTGCTCCTCCTATATATCCTACCTCCAACCAAGGGTTGACCTCCTATCACGCAGCCACCTCTGACCGACCGAGGATTAGATCCTAGTTCGTAGCCGGTGCCTCGGTCGCCGCCCACATCTCTATTAGCATAATGTTTTTTGGGTTTCCAGAGAGCGGCTGTTTTCCGCCCCATATGTACCGGGTAGCACATCACAAACCGTCTTGTTGTGGAAACCGTGCATCATGCACGTTTCCACCTCAGACGACTTGGTTTGGGAAACCATGTGTCATATTCTACGAAGTGTGATAAATAGTTCCCCGATCGTTATCAGATCCCCATAGTTTCCCCGTCTTCCCTAAATCCCTAAATAGCCTCCAAATATGTAGCCCTCAAATTCACTAGGATAGCACTGGTATTGGGGGAATGCGGATGACCGGTGCTGATTCTTTCTTGGCAGCTGCATTGGTGGTGCCATCATGACGACGGTCATAGCTGAGCACTTGCCAAAGGTCATTAGGAGGCCGGTGTAGTAAGGATCCGATTAGTCTTTTCAGGTCCCAATCATTCCTCATATTTTTAGCACGTCCAAAGCAAGCAGCTTAGTTAATCTTTCCTGAATTAGACCCCCTCTCTCTTAGGAAAGTGATCAAATGCCGGATCGAGAGTATGACTCCAGCAGACTCCCACAACATAAGTTCGATTCTGAGTTTTTCACCACCGAGAAGTACTAAGAGCTGAGTTGTGTGCATAGACACATTCCCACACGACATGTATGCACGCTGAGATTCGACATTAGCAGATGGCTTCTCGGTTTTTCGTTAGATCTTACTGCTAAGTTCATCCTTTAAGTTCATTTAATGCCCCCACTAATCTTGATTATTTAACATTCGCAGGGATATGAGGCTTCTGCCTTTGTTAATTGGTTGGATGATAAATGACATTACATGGCTCGGAGTGTTGTCACCAAGCTTGCAGAAGATAACGTATACTTGAAGAAGAAACTAACTGATCTGGAGTGTACAATAAGTACGAGGAATCAAGAAAGAATCAATCACACACAACAGATGAAAGCAAGAGACAAGAAGGAACTAGGATGTGTAGTTCTAGTTGTCGTATTAGCCATCTTCTATGCGTTGTTTGCAATGGTATTTAGGGGTTTTGTTTGATTGTTACTACCAACATCAATAAGTAGAGCTCACCTATTGCTTACCAACTATCCTATGCTAAAATGTACCATGCGCATGTTGCACACATTTGGATGCTCCAACCCGTGCGCATAATTATCACATCGAGAGGAATTTAGAGCGACAGGGTACCCATAATTGTGGTTGACTATGTAGGAATTCTAACCGCCTGCCAAGGCACTAATATAATCCACTAATCGCCTGCTTCAATTGCCATTCCTCTTTTCTTCATACTACGCTTCAGTCGCCACCATCTTTGTCATCCTGGCGCGCTACGCTACACACTTACTCGCACTCTGCGAACTCGCTTCTTGATGCTTGTTTACGTAGCACACATCCATTTCAGGCGACATCGAGGATGACAGTTCTACCAGTCTGCTGCCCGATCTACGGTTAACCTCAGAATCACCGCACTCGTCTTCCATTAGTACATCACTGAGCTCTGACCTCTATTTTATCCAGTTCATGGAAGGGACGCCACTGCTCAAGTCGTCAGATGACAACCAAACAGACGATTAGCCACCGAGGGATGAAGAAGACAACAACGATGATGACAAAGAGGAATGGCCGAACAAGGAGGAGGACAATGAGTGTGCCGACAAGGACATCGATGATGATGATGAGGAGGAGGAATGGTGAAACAAAGAGGAGTACAACGAGTATGCCGACGAGGACATCAACAATGATGATGAGGAGGAATGGTAAAACAAGGAGGGAGACGACGAGGACATCGACGACGGTGATGACGACGACGGCAATGAAAAGAAAGTGGTCAGCAGCGAGAAGCGTCCACACCAAGTTGATGTCGCGAAGCCATCCAACAACGACAACAAGAAGAAGAAGAAGTAAATCAGATTGTATATCTCGGTTGTTGTTGGCACATATTTACACTTGAACTCTGTTTCCCTTGTCGATCTCATTGCAAGCGGTTAATGATTAGAGATTCGACACTGATCATTCACATTATCACGCACAATTGGTTTCTTCAATTGTGTTACCTGTCAAGCACACAATTTAGGACAACAAATTGTATGTGTTGTCTAGAATTATCGCACATAATTCTAATTACCGACCAGTTTGCACAGTATCACACATGCCTTGTTACACTAAAACATTTGTGTTCTTCCGATTCCGCACAAATAGTTCATTTGAGTGACGTGTATGTCGTAGATCACACACATCCGGATATGCGTAACTGCTTGCATTATGTTGGATCTTCGCAAACAGTTCTACGGTGTCAAATGTATGACGTACATCGCACACACCTACATTTTTAAACCGTTTGTGTTATTTTCCTCATCGCAAACAGTTTGTAAATACCATCTGTTTGCCTCGCATTGCACACACAAATATTTTCTAAATTGTATTTGATGGATCCGCCATTGCACATAGTTCATGTCATTGGCGATGGAGCTTGAACTATACCGTTTGCAATACATGCATCACACACAGTTTTATCAAAGGGTCTCTGAATTATATGTCATATTTGGACCATATTGCAGTAGTCATGCGTTGGATGCATGTTTTTTTGGCCACCCAAACAGACTAAAAGCTAAGAAATTTTGTGTCCTCTTGGGATAGCTTTATGGAGTTGCCCTAATAGTTTGAAACTTAAGGTATACCTTGGGTTAAGTGTGAGTCTCTTTGAAATATGCATTGAAATTTTCGTGATAAAACTTTAGGAATGGAAAATACAAGATGAAAATAACATTGTGTTTCTGAGGATACAAAACTTACAACAAAACTAGCGTACAAAAACATACAACCAAACCTTGACGGGTGCCAATAGACTTAAACCAGATAAATTTATCACACCTTCCCCCTTTTCTTGAACACAAAGTTTTGACCAATAGTGTAAACTTATAAGATGCAAATCAAATCGAAGGAAGATGCGTTGACCGCTTTGTAAAAGAAATCTTCATATATTTAACCTTTTCCCGATAAGTCAAAAGATTCCAAACTACTTTGGAATCAGGTATTGTACTCGTATAAAAAGTTTTTCCAATGAAAAAATCATGTTGAATTTTGGAAAAGTACAAATTTGCGAGCACAAATAGCGTGATTAGTAACTTGTATATAGTGTATGATTTTTTTCTGGCCATAATACCATGAAATTCATTTCCTTAGTCAAATTGTTTACACAAATATAACACTCGATCATATTTATTTCCAAAAAATCATAAATTTTTGACCACCTTTGTAGTTACTAAATTATTTTGTGCATATCACGTGCGATGGCACCCAAGAGCCACACTTTCGTGACCGTTACGGTGATCTATGCACAAAAGATAAATAACTTACGACATGTCACAAATAATAAGACAAAGTGTTTGAGATGCAAGATGATGAGTGTATTGTTTTACGATCACCACATTGTTGTTTATACTGATTCATTTCAAAAAACATGGGATATTCCTTCGAGTATTGCCACTAATGACTAATGGATGCAAGAGATTGTGGAATCCTCTCTTTATTTTTCTTCCATGGGAAAAGGGTTATATATGGTGTAAGTCAATCATATACATGGAAATAAGAAAAATGGTGATAGAATAAATCAAGTGGGGGCGTGATGTCTACTACGCAACCTTGTTCTTGTAGACGTTGTTGGGCCTCCAAGTGCAGAGGTTTGTAGGACAGTAGCAATTTTCCCTCAAGTGGGTGACCTAAGGTTTATCAATCCGCGGGAGGCGTAGGATGAAGATGGTCTCTCTCAAGCAACCGTGCAACCAAATAACAAAGAGTCTCTTGTGTCCCCAACACACCCAATACAATGGTAAGTTGTATAGGTGCGCTAGTTCGGCGAAGAGATGGTGATACAAGTGCAATATCGATGGTAGATATAGGTTTTTGTAATCTGAAATTACAAAAACAGCAAGGTAACTAGTAACAAAAGTGAGCACGAACGATAATGCAATGCGTGGAAACAAGGCCTAGGGTTCATACTTTCACTAGTGAAGTTCTCTCAACAATGATAACATAATTGGATCATATAACTAGCCCTCAACATGCAACAAAGAGTCACTCCAAAGTCACTAATAGCGGAGAACAAACGAAGAGATTATTGTCGGGTACGAAACCACCACAAAATTATTCTTTCTGATTGATCTATTCAAGAGTCCGTAGTAAAATAACACGAAGCTATTCTTTCCGTTCGATCCATCATAGAGTTCGTACTAGAATAACACCTCAAGATACATATCAACCAAGACCCTAATGTCACCTAGATACTCCATTGTCACCTCACGTATCCATGGGCATGATTATATGATGTGCATCACACAATCTCAGAATCATCTATTCAACCAACACATAGAACTTCAAAGAGTGCCCCGAAGTTTCTACCGGAGAGTCAAAACGTGTGCCAACCCATATGCATAGGTTCCCAATGTCACGAAACCCCACAAGTTGGTCGCCAAAATATACATCGAGTACTCACATGAATATCCAAACGTATGCCAACCCATATGCATAGGTTCCCAATGTCACAAACCCGCAAGTTGATCACCACAAATAGACACGTGCACGACCTACATCAAGTGTTCTTAAAGACTCAATCCGATAAGATAACTCCAAAGGGAAAACTCAATTCATTACAAGAAGGGAGAGGGGGAAGAACATCATAAGATCCAACTATAGTAGCAAAGCCCACGGTACATCGAGATCATGACAGCTCAAGAACACGAGAGAGAGATCAAACCCATAGCTACTAGTACATACCCTCAGCCCCGAGGGTGGACTATTCCCTCCACGTCATGGAGATCGCCGGGATGATGAAGATGGCCATCGGAGATGGATTCCCCCTCCGGGAGGGTGCCGGAACGGGCTCCTGATTGGTTTTTGGTGGCTACAAAAGCTTGCGGCGGCAGAACTCCCGATCTAGGCTTCTTATTGGGGGTTTCTGTATTTATAGGAATTTATGGCGGTGGAATTACGTCGATTCGGCCCATGAGGAGGTCACAAGCCTGGTAGGTGCAGCCTAGGGGGGTCGCGCCTCCCGGGCTTGTGACTCCCTCGTGGCTCTCCTGGCCTTCTTCCAAAGATTCGGGGGTTTCTTTTGGTCCAAAAAAATCATCGCAAAAGTTTTATTCCATTTGGACTCCGTTTGAAAAAGGGTCAAAAACACGGAAAAAACATAAACTGGCACTTGGCATCGAGTTAATAGGTTAGTCCCAAAAAATATATAAAATAGCATATTTATGCATATAAAACATCCAAAGTTGACAAGATAATGGCATGGAACCATCAAAAATTATATATATGTTGGAGACGTATCAAGCATCCCCAAGCTTAACTCCTGCTCGTCCTCGAGTAGGGAAGTGATAAAGACCGAATTTTTGATGTGGAATGCTACCTAACATATTTGTCCTTTGTAACTTTTTTTCTTGTGGCATGAATGTTCAGACCCGTAAGATTCAAAACAATAGTTTACTATTGACATGAAAACAATGATACTTCAAGCATACTAGCGAAGTAATTATGAACTTTTGAAATAACAAGGCCAAAGAAAGTTATCCCTACAAAATAATATAGTCTAGCTATGCTCCATAATCCCCACACAATGAATTTAAATCATGCACAACCCCGGTATTGGCCAAAATTGTTTTTACACTCTTACTTTCTCAAACTTTTTCAACTCTCACGCAATACATGAGCGTGAGCCATGGATATAGCACAATAGGTGGAATAGAGTGTGGTGGAGGTTGTGAGGCAAAAAGGAGGAGATGGTCACATTGACTTGGCGTATCAATGGGCTATGGAGATGTCCATCAATAGATATCAATGTGAATGAGTAGGGCTTGCCAATCAACGGACACACAAGAGCTATAAGTGTGTGAAAGCTCAAATGGAAAACCAGTGGTGTGCACCCAACTTGCTTGCTCACGAAGACCTAGGGCAATTTTGAGGAAGCCCATCATTGGAATATACAAGCCAAGTTATATAATGAAAATTCCCACTAGTATATGGAAGTGTCAAAACAAGAGACTCTCTATCATGAAGAACATGGTGCTATTTTGAAGCACAAGTGTGAAAAAGGATAGTAGCATTGTCCCTTCTCTCTTTTTCTCTCATGTTTTTTTTGTTTGGGCTATTTGGCCTCTTTTTTTTGGTGGGCATCTTTGGCCTCTTTTTTTTCCTCACATGGGACAATGCTCTAATAATGATGATCATCACACTTTTATTTACTCACAACTCAATACTTAGAGCAATGATGACTCTATATGAAATGCCTCCGGCAGTGTACCAGGATGTGCAACGATCTAGCTTAGCGTATGAAGTTGAAAGATCTTGCTAGCTATCTTACGATCATGCAATGGCAATATGAAAGTGACGGCACATGTCATGAGATGGAACGGTGGGAGTTGCATGGCAATATATCTCGGAATGGCTATGAAAATGCCATAATAGATAGGTATGGTGGTTGTTTTGAGGAAGGTATATGGTGGGTTTGTGCACTAGCGGAATTTGCGCGGTACTAGAGAGGCTAGCAATGGTGGAAGGTGAAAGTGCATCTATACCATGGACTCACATTAGTCATGAAGAACTCATATACTTATTGTGAAAGTTTTTATTAGTAATCAAAACAAAGTGCTAAACACATACTCCTAGGGGAAGGGTTGGTAGGTGTTAACCATCGCGCGATCCCGACCGCCACACAAAGGATGACAATCAATAAATAAATTATGCTCCGACTTCCTAACATAGCGGTTCACCATACGTGCATGCTACGGGAATCACTAAGTTCAACACAAGTATTTCTAGATTCACAACACCCTACTAGCATAACTCTAATATTACGATATCCATATCTCAAAACCAATTGACAGGAATCAAACTTCTCTTACTAATCAATGCACATGAATATGAAGGTTTTTATCCTCTTTGGATGCCTATCATATTAGGACTAGATTCATAACCTAAGCAAGGTACCATGCTGTTTAAGACTCTCAAAATGATCTAAGTCAAGCACGAGAGTTCAACTAGTTCTATAAAATAGAACCATTGCAATGCTCTTCAAAGATATAAGTGAAGGACTAGAGCAAAAGACAAACTACTCCAAAAGATATAAGTGAAGCTCAATGAGTAGTTGAACAACTATTTGGCTATGTGGAGACTCTCCCATCTAAGAATTTCAGATCCTAAGTACCTTATTCTAACAAAATAAAATGACGCTCCAAGCAAAAAACATATCATGTGGTGAATAAAAATATAGCCCCAAGTAAAGTTACCGATGGATTGAAGACGAAAGAGGGGATGCCTTCACGGGGCATCCCCAAGATTAGGCTTTTTGGTATCCTTGAATATGGCTTGGGATGCCTTGGGCATCCCCAAGCTTAGGCTCCTGCCACTCCTTGTTCCATAGTCCATCGAAACTCTACCCAAAACTTGAAAACTTCACAACACAAAACTTAACGGAACTTCGTGAGATGGGTTAGTATGATAACGAGCAAATCAATCACTTGGGTACTGTCAAAACAAGACTCATAATTATTTTCACACAATGCCTACTGTATCTTATCATTTCCACAATTTATATCACTTAATATAATCTATGGAAACACCAAAACAAGCAAACTATGTATTGAAAACAGAATCTGTCAAAAACAGAACAGTCTGTAATGATCTGAATTAGAACCATAGTTCTGCACCTCCAACAATTCTGAAAAATTATTACTATTAGGGAAATTTGCGTATAAATCAGAAGCAAAAGAATCAAATCAAAATCTCTCTCTGGATAGAAATTAAAAATAATTTCGTGAGCGCAAAGTTTCTGTCTTTTTCAGCATGATCAAACAACTATCACCAAAACCAATCATAAAGGTTCTACTTGGCACAAACACAAAATAAAATACAAAAAACACAATCATAACAGAATTATGATGGTGTTAAAAAAACAAAACATAAAGCAAAAAACAAAAATAAATTCATTGGGTTGCCTCCCAACAAGCGCTATTGTTTAACGCCCTTAGCTAGGCATGATGATTTCAATGATGCTCACATAAAAGATAAGGATTGAAACATAATGGAGGCATCATGGAGCATATGGCTAGCACATTTAAGTCTAACCCACTTCCTATGCATAGGGATTTTGTGAACAAACAACTCGTTGGAGCAAGAATCAACTAGCATAGGAAGGCAAAACAAGCATAGCTTCAAAAATTTCAACACATGGAGAGGAAGCTTGATACTATTGCAATAAGTAGAAGCATATTATCCTCTCTCATAGTAATTTTCAGTAGCATCATGAATGAATTCAAAAATATAACCAACACCTAAGGCTTTCTTTTCATGATCTACAAGCATAGGAATTTTCTACTCTCCACATAAGGAAATCTATTCTCAAGAATAGTAGTGGGAGTATCGTAAAAGACTTAAGCACTACAAACTGTGTCCACAATGAAAAAGCAAGGTTTAGAAAAGGGGTTCTCGAGAGTATGAAAAGTTTTATCATCACTCTGATTTATAGCATAAGTATCCTCACAATAATCATCATAGATAGTGGGCATGCTTTCATCAAAATGATTTTGATCATTCAAAGTGGAAGAACTAAAAAGATCATCTTCATCAAATATAGGATCCCCAAGCTTGTGGCTTTGCATATCATTAGCATCATGGGTATTCAAAGAATTCATGCTAACAACATTGCAATCATGCTCATCATTCACATATTCTATGCCAAGCATTCTATGTAATTCTGCTTTCAGCACTTGAGCACAATTTTCCTTCCATCATGCTCACGAAAGACATTAAAAAGATGGAGCATATGAGGCATCCTCAATTCCATTTTTTGTAGTTTTCTAGAGAAAGAACAAGAAACAGAAAGATTCAATTGCACGATCTAAAGATATACCTTCAGGCGCTAACCTCCCCGACAACGGCGCCAAAAAAGAGCTTCATTGACGGGAGGTGAGTGTCGCTTACCTAGCCTCCCCGGCAACGGCGCCAGAAAAGAGCTTGATGTCTACTACGCAACCTTGTTCTTGTAGACATTGTTGGGCCTCCAAGTGCAGAGGTTTGTAGGATAGTAGCAATTTTCCCTCAAGTGGGTGACCTAAGGTTTATCAATCCGCGGGAGGCGTAGGATGAATATGTTCTCTGTCAAGCAACCCTGCAACCAAATAACAAAGAGTGTCTTGTGTCCCCAACACACCCAATACAATGGTAAGTTGTATAGGTGCACTAGTTTGGCGAAGAGATGGTGATACAAGTGCAATACGGATGGTAGATATAGGTTTTTTGTAATCTGAAATTACAAAAACAGCAAGGTAACTAGTAACAAAAGTGCGCACGAACGGTATTGCAATGCGTGGAAACAAAGCCTAGGGTTCATACTTTCACTAGTGAAGTTCTCTCAACAACGATAACTTAATTGGATCATATAACTAGCCCTCAACATGCAACAAAGAGTCACTCCAAAGTCACTAATAGCGGAGAACAAATGAAGAGATTATTGTCGGGTACGAAACCACCACAAAGTTATTCTTTCTGATCGATCTATTCAAGAGTCCGTAGTAAAATAACACGAAGCTATTCTTTCCGTTCGATCCATCATAGAGTTCATACTAGAATAATACCTTAAGATACATATCAACCAAGACCCTAATGTCACCTAGATACTCCATTGTCACCTCAAGTATGAGTGGGCATGATTATACGATATGCATCATACAATCTCAGAATCATCTATTCAACCAACACATAGAACTTCAAAGAGTGCCCCAAAGTTTCTACCGGAGAGTCAAAACGTGTGCCAAACCATATGCATAGGTTCCCAATGTCACGAAACCTGCAAGTTGATCACCAAAACATACATCGAGTAGTCACATGAATATCCAAACGTGTGCCAACCCATATGCATAGGTTCCCAATGTCACAAACCCGCAAGTTGATCACCACAGATAGACACGTGCACGACATACATCAAGTGTTCTTAAAGACTCAATCCGATAAGATAACTCCAAAGGGAAAACTCAATTCGTTACAAGAAGGGAGAGGGGGAAGAACATCATAAGATCCAACTGTAGTAGCAAAGCCCGCGGTACATCGAGATCATGACATCTCAAACACACGAGAGAGAGAGAGAGAGATCAAACACATAGCTAATGGTACATACCCTCAGCCCCGAGGGTGGACTACTACCTCCTCGTCATGGAGATCGTCGAGATGATGAAGATGGCCACCGGAGATGGATTCCCTCTCCAGCAGGGTGCCGGAACGGGCTCCCGATTGGTTTTTGGTGGCTATAGAAACTTGCGGCGGAGGAACTCCCGATCTAGGTTTCTTTCTGGGGGTTTCTGTATTTATAGGAATTTATGGCGGTGGAATTACGTCGGTTGGGCCCATGAGGAGGTCACAAGCCTGGTAGGTGCAGCCTAGGGCGTCGCGCCTCCTGGGCTTGTGACTCCCTCGTGGCTCTTCTGGCTTTCTTCCAAAGCTTCGGGGGTCTCTTTTGGTCCAAAAAAAACACCGCGAAAGTTTTATTCCATTTGGACTCCGTCTGAAAAAGGGTCAAAAATACGGAAAAATAGAAACTGGCACTTGGCACTGAGTTAATAGGTTAGTCCCAAAAAAGATATAAAATAACATATTTATGCATATAAAACATCCAATGTTGACAAGATAATAGCATGGAGCCATACAAAATTATAGATACGTTGGAGACGTATTAGGGCACAACAAAGTCAATAGAGCACAAGGCGACGTCTTGTCTCGTGCCAACGCTCGTACCACGCGCCCACGATACTGTGGCGTCCACCCCACCAACTTATAAAGGGACGCGTACCTGATTGACGAAGAGAAGATACGGGAACCTCTATTTCTCCACCACAATCTATTCACGTACTCGAAATGCCATGATTTCCCATCTCATCTGTATAGAAATCACCATTTTCACCACCACATTAATCCATCTCCAAGTTAGACATACTTGTAATCGTGTATCACATCCAACAACCATTGTAAAACATATTATTAATAAAGCTCTCATCTTAATGTATTCTTTAATGATTTATCCATGCATCTGATCGCCATGACAGAGTAATTTGGTAAGGCAATGGGTTGAGGCTGCAACCCAATGTGTTTGTATAAGGGACCAATGGAAGGACTTTGAATGAACGTCATGCATGTGTGAAATAAAATCACATCATTGTTGTCTCTTGTATCTCCCGCGTTCTTCGACCTTGAAGGTATCCATGATCACAAAGTTCGAGCCACGAGGAGGTTAGGAGTAGGGAGGACAGAGGCTCTATTCTGAAGACATTCACATAAATATTTAGTATAGTAGCATGGAGCTGGTCCTTAGGGATACATTAGGTGTAGTGGTTAAACATCCAATGCTTTTGTGCGATTTACCTTAATTACCTAGGTAAACCCACAAGACGGATAGAGCTTACAGTTTGACAACTATCTCTTGATGCAGGGTGTGTTCCGATCAAGACTTAAATTGGACACATCCCCCACTTCGAGTCATTGCAAGCACGTCTTAACGAGCGTCTTCGAGAGCACGAATTAATATCATGATGATCCCGGTCACAAACATATGGTTGTAATAATCAAGTCCTCATACCCATGACTGTTTTATTATAAGTGATTAAGATAAAGACAATAATTACGATCCGTTCTAAAAAAGGAAATTAATACTCACCCAAAATCTTGGTAGAAATCCTTGTCATAAGTGCATGTTCCTTGTGGTTCCATCACTCAGGTTCACACCCTCAAGAAACAAGCTAAGAACCTTTGTGCTATCAGTTAGTGGATCATTAAAGGGACTCATCACTAGATAATAGTAAGCACATCACACTTTCATTTTTCTGAACGTATATCTTCTCGACAAATAAAATACATAGAAGAAAATACAATATTTGTAGAAAAGTTCCTTTTAATTTGAGTGTATTATGCAGACTCAGACCCAAAATCTCCTTAAATAGAATGTGGGATTAGGATAATCATGATAACTCAAAGAGCGATACGAATTTTTGTTAGTCATAGTAGCTAACAACCTAATCTAAGCCTAAGACTAATCCTTTCTAATAACTAACCAACGACTATTATATTTCCTAAAGAAGAAGATAAAATAATCACCATTGATGGGTGCACACAGACTGCCTATCACTTGAGATATGGTAACTGGCATCCTCCAGTTCGGGCTGGTCACAGTTATTGAAGTGATCTTCTCCATCCTTGCCAAGGCGCATGCAATTAGGGAGATGCGAGTTCTCGCTAGGATTACTCACCTGAATCAATCAACCTCCATTAAGCCCGATTGATTCATGATGGGGTGATGTCTCTTCATGAGATCATCAACGAAGTTAGTAAGAAATGTCAGAAGGTGGTATGCTTCAAGATTGATTTTCATAAAGACTATCATGCACTAAGTTGGTACGTCCTAAGAAATCACTATTGCGTAAAGGTTTCGACGTAGATGGATTAATGGAATCATGCAACTAGTTAGTAGTGGACCCACTACCATCAACATCAACGGGGAGAAGGGTCCCTTCTTTAAGATCACAAGGAGGGTGAGGCAAGGGGGCCTCCTATCTCCATTCTTGTGTAATCTCGCATTTGATGGCGTAACAACCACTATTGATGCGTCAAGGAATACTAACCATTTGTGGGGGCTAGTAGCTCACTTGATTGTAGGAGGTGGAGTCTCACATTAGCAATATGCGTATGATACCATACTTATAGTTTATGGAACTTCACGGGACATCATTAATCCGAAGTTCATTCTTATATGTTACTAGGAATTGTTAGGGTTGAAGATTAATTTTGCCATATGTGAGGTTACGGTAATGGATTATTGGGATCATGAGCGATTATCCATTGCTAGCCTCCTTAACTACCGCCTAGATTCATTCCCCATTTGTTACTTGGGTCTCCTGGTTAAGGATACATTGGTTCGCATGAAGAATGTTAGACCATGTTGAGAGAATACAAAACCGGGTAGATTCTTGCGAGAGAAGACTAGTTTCCAAGGCCGGGAAATATGTTATTATTATTATTTCTTCATTGGCGAGCGTCCCATTGTCTTCAATGGATTTATACCTTTTACCAAAAGTGTCCCATGTGGATATGAAGAAGTTCCAATCCAAGTTAATCTGGCAAGGGGAGGTAGATAAGATGAACTATCATATTGTAAAAATTGCAAGACATTTGCATGCCAAAAGACCAGGGGGTATGGGCATCATTTCTAGGCGGCGTATGAATCTAAACTTGATGACCAAGTGGATTTGGTACATTGTTTAGGGGGGTACTGGTCTTTAGTTTGATTTCATTAAGGCCTAATATCTACAGGGTCAGCCCTTTGCTGTATATATGAAAACTACCGACTCCCACTTCTGGGAGGCTATTCAATCGCTCCAAGGCTTGGAGCGTCTGTGAGGGTGGGGAGAGGCACACACCCCTTATTATGGATCGATTGTTGGCACGATGACCGACCATAGCATGACCACTTTCTCGCGCTTTTCACCATTTCAGAGTAACCACATACACCACAAAATTTGCTCTATTTTGCAATGCTTCACTTGTGTCACGTATACCCATTTTTCATGAGGGAAAATACACTAGTGATGTTTTCCGACTGTCACCCCCACCTTCACCAAATTATCATCATAAAAAATAAAATGTTAACAATACCACTTTTTGTTATAAAAGATCACATTTTAGGTGACGAACCAAAAAATCTCACCAATGGTCCTTTCTGGTGACGACTGATTATGTCACCTATGGTAGCCCAATTTATCACCTATGATAATTCGTCATTGATGATCACTACGCGGTTTTGGCAAGCCAAATATTCTCACATGTGGGGCGAGCAGTTCCTCACGTGGCTTCTTCCATGTGGGGGTGATACATCCATTTGGCATCATGTTTTCCTATTGATATTTATTATGTGTTTATTCATTATTTCACTTTATGATGCAATCCTTATACCTTTTCTCTCTCTTATTTTACAACATTTATACAAAGATGGAAATTACTAGTAGCTGGAATTTTGGACCAAAAAGGGCTATATAAGAGTTGGATATTTTCTGGAACTCCAAATGACCTAGATACTGATGGAGATTTTTTTTGGAATATATAAAAATTGTAGGTGAAAGTATCACCGGAAGGGGGTCCACCAGGTGTACACAAGCCTCTGGGCCCCGCCCCACAAGCTTGTACCCCCTCACAGCCCACCGGAGCCCATCTTTTCCTATATGAACTCATTTCCCCAAAAAAAAGACATAAGTCAACTTTCGGGATGAAGTGTAGCCTTCTCGATGCGGGACCTGGGCAGGAGCACTTTTGCTCTCCGACGGAGTGATTTTGGGAGGTGTAAATTGAAGCCATCCTCATCACCAAGGCTTCCTCATTTGTGGGAGGACCCATCTCCATCAACATCTACAACATCACCATCTCATCTCAAACCCTAGTTCGTCTCTTGTATCCAATCTTTGCCTCAGAACCTCAGATTGGTACCTTGGGGTTGCTAGTAGTGTTGTTTACACCTTGTAGTTGATGCTAGTTGGTTTACTTGGTGGAAAATCATATGTTGAGATCCTTCCGCATATTCATTATACCTTAATTTGATCTTGAACATGATGATGATTTTTGAGTAGTCACTTTTGTTCTTGAGGACTTGGGATAAGTCTTGTTATAAGTACTCATGTGATGTTGGGGTTCGTTCTATATTTTGATGATGTGTATGTTTATTTTCCTTTACTGGTGTTATGTGAAAGTCGTTTGCATGACACTTCACCATATTTGGGCCTTAGGTAAAGCATTAGGGAGTAATAAGTAGACGATGGGTTGCGAGAGTAACAGAAGCTTAAATCCTAGTTTATGCGTTATTCTGTAAGGGGTTGATTTGGATCCATATGTTTCATGATATGGTTAGATTTATCTTAATTATTCTTTCATAGTTGTGGATGCTTGCGAGAGGGTTTCATCATAAGAGGGTTGCTTGTTAAAGTAAGAACATCACCCTAGCACCGGTCCACCCCAGATATTAAATTATCAAAGTACCAAACATGAATCAACTAAACAATGTTGAACGTGACTAGATAACAATTCCTATGTGCCCTCGAAAGCACTTTACTTTATATAAGGGAACTTCTAGGCTTGTCCTTTGCTACAAAAAGGATTGCAAAAACTTCCCACACCTTAGTTACACTTATTAGTTGTCACCTGTTACAAACCGCATTACTATCAAACTACATGTTACTGTTACTCTCAGTACGTGTGAGAATTACCTTGGTCAAGATCACTTTTCATTTCCTTTTGATCCTTGTTGGGTTTGACACTCTTACTTATCGAAAGGACTACCATTGATCTCCTATACTTGTGGGTCATCAAGACTCTTTTCTAGCACCATGGCAGGGTAGTGAAGCACCTTTGGTAAGTGGAATTTGGTAAGCAAATATTTTTGCTATGTGTTCAAATTTACTATTGCTTGTTACTATGAAGGATAATCCTTTGAGGGGCTTGTTTGGGTATCTTCACCTCAACCAGAAGTGCCAAAAGTCACTCCTAAACCTACCGAACCTACATAAAATATTTACTATGAAATTCCTTCTAGTATGTTTGTGAATCTGCTAGCTAATCCTTATTCAGGAGATGGAACAACTCATCCTTATTTTCTCTTGATATATATATATATATATATATATGAAATTTATGGATTATTTAAGCTTGCAGGTTTATCCAAGGATGGTGCTAATAATAAAGTATTCCCTTTATCTTTGGAGGGAAATGCATTAATATGGTATAGGCATTTGGATGATGCTGGAACATGGTATTCGAATCGACTGAAGCTGGAATTCCACTAGAAGTTTTATCCTATGCATCTCATTCATCGTGATCGGAAATATATATAGATTTTTGGCCTCGTGAAGGAGAAAGTAACACTCAAGCTTGTGGGAGGCCTAAGTCTATGATGCACACATGCCCCAATCATGAGCTCTCGAGATAAAGAACTATACCAAACTTTTATGCTCAGCTTTTTTCATGATAATCAATCGATGCTCAATACTTGCTCTACCGGTTCCTTTATGAAGAGGACAACTGAATTCAAATAGGATCCTCTAGAAAGAATTAAACGCAACTCTGAAGATTGGGAAATCGACAAATGTGTTAAATCTTTTATGGAAATGAAAGCTTTTCATAAGTTTAGTATGAAATATGGACTAGACTATGAGATACAGTGGTGTAGCGATGTGCTATACAAACGGTTTTTAACCCCTTTCCATGACGACTTTTTAAACTGCCGCCTAGTGAGTGTGGGTGATAGGCGGGTCCTTCCCACACGACCAAAAAACCATCGGGAATAGGGTGTGGGAATGCATACGTTTTGCATAACTAAGCGTATGTGTTGCCGATATCTATACCAAATGCGAGTCTTCACACAACTGTTTCTGATATCTCCAATATCACAAATGCTTCGTCTTTTCTACTTGTTTGTGATTGCATTACCATCGTAGTCGGACTTTTGTGGTTTTATCTTATACTAGGCACAATCTAGGCACAGTCCATGAACGGGATTTTTCCACGCACGTACCAAACTAGCTCTACATTTACGATGCGCGCCACATCACAAGCAGTTTATGATTGTAAAGCGTGTACGATAAGGTGACAATCATACACATTTAGTTTTCTCGCACCGTTTGTGACATTGTGTGACATCACACATGCTTTGCAAACGGGAATTTTGTGCATGATTACACACGTTTCCTCTCCTTGAACAATGTCGGATTATGATGTATATCACACACGCTGCTTTATAGACCGTGTGTGTCGTAATGACCTACACAGCGTATTTGCACCCTAATTTAATTGATGCAATTTAAAATTGTACCGAATTTTGCAACCCGTGTGCACGGTACTGGCGTGCAGAATATAATTTATCCCTAATTTAATCCATGCATTTAAAAATCACAGATTTTGAATTTAAAAGTAGGCAATCACTTAATTCATATTGAACCATGTTTATTACAAATATAGGTTCAAGCACCAATGCATAATTCATATCGAACCATGTTGAAGCACTAATCAAAGAATGATGAGCCATAGTTGTACTAAAAACTATAAAGTGAGAGGCAACAAACATTCTCATTGTTGGAGAAGCTGAAGCGGAATGCCCATATTGTGCCCTCCTCCATAAGTAATGCGCGCACGACTCTAGGCCAACCCCTTGTGATGGCTGCCTGCACGTCCTTCACTATGTTCATTAGGACTTCTCGATGATCGTTGTAGTCTCAATGAAATACTTTATCCTTCATTGCATGTCGACCAATCATGTACTTTGCGAGGTAATCCTAAGTAATTTGCTTTGGAAACCATTGCAAACGGAAAAGATTCAGACATGGTTGTGTAACAACTCATTATGGGCAGTAAAAAGAGAAGGTTTCAAAGATTGTACTTACCAAAGTTGTCAAAATCGCGATAGTGAATCGGATCACAGCTCTGTTGGTAGGATCGTGAGTGGTAGAATCACAACTACCAGGATCGTAGAAACTTAGATTGTATGAGCAAAATCATCAAATCGGAGGGGATAGTTTGGATCGTAAGGTCTTAAGATTTTAAGACTTGGGATCATGATTCTGACAACTTTGGTAGTTACCATCCTATAGCTCACCGTTGTGTTGGATAGATCATAAATAAATAATCTGATTGCCACCATTTGTATCCTTTTGCTAATAATCCTTATTAGTTTCCTCACTTGATGCTGGTTCATGAATATATCATTGCCCCAGACGCAAAAGGGATTTTTCTTTGTGTGCCCCTCATTCGTTAGTTCTACTCATTCATCCCCACGCTCTTAACTTTTGCTCACTTTTCCCCACTCCCTTGCTCGAAACCCTCAGAACAGGTTACAACGGACGTTGCCGTCGGGTTAGTGCTTTGACCGTTAACTCTGACGAGTGGTGCCGCATAGGGCGCATGCAACTGACTGCGGTCGTGGGGTAGCACGTGTCAATGGGGGCAGTCGATGGGACATGCCCGAAACGTCCCACCGTATAAAGAGGGGGAACCACCTCCCAGCGCGTCGCCCCTACCATTTCCCCCAAATCCCCTCCTTGTCGCATCATCTTCCTCTCCCCAACCAACATCATCTTGCTCTCCTCCACTGTCGTCTCGCTGTCTCCCACCGCATCCTCTTCCTCACCTTCATCGCGTCCATCTATCCGATGGCGGAAGCTCATGGCGACAGCGACGCAACGGCCGGAGATGTAGTGGAGTTGCAGGGCGCGGTGACCGCAGATGAAGTGAAGGATGTTGGTGGCGTCCATGGTGGTGCGGGGAAACTCGCAACCTCTATGGATGTGGAGAAGGAGGTGGTGGTCTCTGCCTCAGTGCTGCCGGAGCAGAAGGTGACGGCGTTGAGCGGCGCAGTCCATCCCGGTACCCGTGATGCATAACCTGGCAAGGAGCAGGAGGTATTTGCACTTGCTTGTTACTTGCAATATTTAGGATATTAGCTTGTAGAGTTAGTTGCATTGGTTAGATTGTGATTCATACGGTAGTACAGATGGTTAAGTAGTTGGTTTGACGGATGGGCCGGGGTTTTCTATATGGGGGGATGTCACAACCCTAGATTATAGCTTGTCGTTAGTTGCATCAGTGAGCATTCATGCATGCATTCAAATCAACTTAATACAATGGGGATGATCTACAATTAGGAAGTGATCAAAACCCCAATGATTTGAAAAATTGACAAGAAGGCAATAAAAATTAATTCCTTAAAAGGGACCAATAAAATGTTCCAAATACTTGGCAAAATAGTGACATAAAATAAATTTGTCAAACCAAAATTCTAGGTCACAGGAACTTTTGAAAAATATTTTTTAGTTGACCAAATAGCTAATTGGAATGGAATTATTTTGATTCCTTCTATTTTAAAGTTTCAAAAATGTTGAAACTTTTATGTGGCATTGGATATTATTATCTCTGTCACATAATAACATTTTAGGGTTTTATTTTTGGTCAAACAATTTATTTTAAAACCTAAAACTAAATGCCAGAAAGAAATCAAAATAGAAAAAGAAAAAAACAGAGGGAAGACTTACATGTCGCTCATCTGGCAGGCCCAGCCCACCAGGGGCTACCCTGTCATCTTCCTCCTCCTGCCAGTAGGCAGAGGGGAAGATGAGCACGGGGCTGGCCGCGCCACCTCCTACTCCCTCCTCCTCCCTGCCTCTTGCCTCGCCGCCCTCCTCTCCCTTATCTTTGCGCCGATGAGCCGCCCCGACCCCTCTGCCTCATCTTCTTCCTCCTCTCTCCCTCTCTTTTCCCCTTTGCCCTCTCTCTCTCGCAGGGATCCAAGCCATCACCAATTCGTTGCCTTCGGTGCACCCCGACCCTGCCGTCGGCGCTTGAAGCACTACCGTGAGCCCCTCTTCCCATTCCCTCTCTTTCCCTCGAGTTTCCCCTCCTCTAGCCGCCTCCCGTCGCGGAGCCTGAGCTCCCTGCCGCAGGCACTGGCCGCCGCGGCCAGGGCCTCTTCCTCGCCCGGCCGAGCACGCTCGCGTGTTCGGGGGGCCTGTAGTTGCTGCCCCAACCCTCAGTTCCTTCCCCCGTGCCCCCTAGCGATGACCCCGTCCTGCCCGAGCACCGACCACCGCCTTTGACGCTGCTGCCGCCGTCTCCGGCGATCCCCGCGCTCCAATCCTGCCGGAATGGATGCGGCCCAGCATGGGCTATCTCCAGGTGCTCTCTGTGCGTCAAACTGCCGCCGTTCATGCGATTCCGGCACGTAGCCGCCGTCGGTTTGGTTGCCGCCGACGAAGCTCCCGCGTGCTGACATGGCCTGATGATTAGCACTAACCTACTGACTAATTAACCCCCCCTACACACTGACAGAGGACCCACTTAGTGCGGGTCAACTCGAGATTAGCCCTAGCTCACTGACGTGTGGCCCCCACACGTCAGGTTTGACTCCGACCAGGCCAGTTGACTGCTGACGCAATGGTGACGCAGTGCTGACGCAGTAATTGATTTTCTATTATAAGATAAATCCAGGAATTCGCTAAAACTTGTAAAAATCATAGAAATTAAAATATAACTCGGATGAAAATAATTTATATATGAAAAAGGATCAAAAAATCCAAAGAATCTGATTATGGCATTTTTATGCTGGTTTCAGAAAGTTAACAACACCAAATAGGCAAAATGATGAATAGGGTAAATTTAATAAATAGTTTGGAGTTGGAATTTGATTCCTATTTGAATTCCACTTCAATTACTATATTCAAACATTGAGCTAGCAAAACTCAGCACACCAATATGCCATCTTCATGCATGTTAAAAGAAGTTTACCTGAGCATCAGGTCAAATCAATTAAAAGGGTATCCGGAAAATACCTTGTTGAAGTGATATTTGAATTCAAATTCAAATCCAACTTCAACTTAAGAAATGATAGCCACATTAGCACTGCCAACTTTCATTTCATGTCTTGAGCATGCATCATAGTGTAGCATTTCCGTGAAGTAATTGTTGTTCTTTCTTGTTTGCCGGTGTTGTTCCCTCTCGGTAGACGATGTTTCCGACGATGTGATCGTTAACATTGATGAAGACTCATTGCTATCTTGAGACGTGTCAGGAAAGAAAACCCCATTGAGCAGATTGAAATAAACCCACTCTCTCGCTCCTGCTCTCTTTTGCTGCATGAGGACAAACACGATTCAACTGTACATGTTATCGGTAGTTGAACCCATTCCACTGCATGACCTGATTTTGTCACAGTAAATAGTTGAAACCACTTAGCATGAGTAGCAATTGCTTGAGCCTTGTTGTGCTTACTCATCCATGCTTGTTTACAATGCCTGCTATGCTTAGAGTCGTGTCGGGACTGATCCATCTGAATGATGTATCGGAATGGTTGTGTTCATGTCCTATAGTGTGAGAGTAATGGTGTGAATCTGATTTGGTAAAGGTAGCGATGAGAGGCCATGTAGGAGTACATGGCGGGTTGTCTCATTGGGACCGTCCTTAAGAACTGAGTTCTGTGTGTGTTATCCAAGACAAGATACTACCACACATTGGGATACTTAATTGACCCTCTCGTCTTATTAATCGCCTAGATCTCTGTCCAGGAGTTGCAATTAGTTTATGGTGTTTGTAGGAAAAGTGGTGGCGGCCTTGTTTAGCTCTGCCCGACGGGGTAGGCTTCATACGGTAGATACACAGTGGCACGGTGTACCAAGTGGCACCCGGATGGTGGGCTTGGGAACCCTGCGCACATCGTTTGGGGCCGTAGAGGAAACCTCGGCCGGATTTCCTTGCGGGTTTACTCTCAAATAGGCGATAAAACTGGACTAGGGTCTTGTGTGGTTAATGGTCGTGGCCGACACCCACGCCAGTGCTTCCGCTTGAAGGTTGCCGAGATGCATGACGTGCACATGGTGATAAGTGGTGGGAGCGTGTGTGAAGAAGTATACCCCTGCAAGGTGATTTAATTTGTTCGAATAGCCGCGTCCTCGGATATGAACTACTTGGAAGCATTACGTGGTACATAGACAATTTAAATGGATACTCTAAAACATGCAAGATAAGTGTGAGTGCTATGGAAGGCTTTCTCGTAGGGAGACGAGAGTGGATCCATAGTGGTGTATTGAATTGGTGAATATGTGGACTCGTGTGCGCTATCCCACCTCAAAGAAAGAACTTGTAGTCGTAGTACAGGTTAGCCAAGAGTCAAAGCTGGCTTGTTGCAATCAAACCCCACAATCCTTTCATTGAAACATGATGCATATGTAGATAGTTATGATGTAAGACTTGCTGAGTACCTTTGTATTCACGGTTGCTTTATTTATGTTTTTGCAGAGAAGACTTAGACTCATTAAAATGTTCTACACGATGTGTTCGATGTTGACCGGAATAGCTTGGAAATCCCAGACAGAGATCTGCCTCCTTTTGTAGGGTCGTAGTAGCTTTTCAGGCTCTTCCAGCCACTTTTAGTAGATGTCTGTACCCATATATGATTTGCTTCCGCTTGTTGTTTGTATGACTTGAGTGTCGGGTCACGAGACCCCTGTTTGTAATATCACACAATGTTGATTCTTACGAGTCCTTAATAAAAGCTTGAGTCATAGAGTTAAGTTGTGATGCCATGTTGTATCTACACATATCGTGCATATTGTGTGTATGTTATGAAATGCATTATATGTGTGGGATTCGACACCTAGTTGTGTGCCTTTAGTAGTACTCTTTATAGGGAAATGCCTCTTTGTGCTTCTATCGAGCCTTGGTAGCTTGCTACTGCTCTAGACACATTGATTGACCGGCGTGTATCCTTCTTTGCTGCTGTGTCTGTCCCCTCGGGGAAATGTCACGCGGTGTAATGGAGTCCTTGTAGCTTGCTACGACTCGTCTACACACGATGTTGATCGACACCTGCCTTGCTGGGTTATGTATGCCTGTCCCTGTACGGATGTACCGCATGGGTTTATAACTAGTCATGTCGACCTGGGTTCTTTGTCGTTTGAACGCTAACAACATATTCATACACGTGAGCCAAAAGACGCAAACGGTCCCGTCCAAGGTAAGGTGGCAGTCGTGGAGTTTACCGTGCGTGAGGCCGCAAAGTGATGTGATGTGTTACAGACTGGGTTCTTATGACTTAGGATCGGGGTCCCGACAGCTTTGGTATCAGAGCTTGACTGCCTGTAGGATAACCAAGCCAAACTGGTCGATGTTGAGTTTAGCAACTCTTCAGTTATATAAGGGAATTATTTGTGGAAGGGAACATAAGGCTCTTTTTACTCCTTTCCTTGTGTCGTTCTTATTCTGAGTCACCCTCTTCTTTATTCTACGAGGTTTAAGAATTAGGCTTTCTCATCTATTCATTAGGATGACGAGTTACTATGTTGGAGACTTATAGAAAAGTTGTTGTCTTCCTGGATCAGTGTCTCCATAAGAATTCAATTGTTATGTTGTTAGTTTTCTTGCAGGTTGCCTCATATTTCATGCCCGTACAACATTATGCTGTCCGAGTTTTCCAAAGTTCCCAAATAGTCTGATGCGATTGCAAATTCCTTCTTTTTTTCCCAATGTCTTTTGGCCGGACAAAGCACACTAATAATTGTGTTGAGGTACTCTATTACCTCGATGTTTTGTTGAAGTATTAGGAAAACATGTTACTCCGAAAACTACTCAATAGTCTAGATGTGTGCTATGTCTTCCAGTGTGATAGTTCTAGCCATCATTTTCGAAAACATCTCATGATGTTATTTAGTTTTTAGGTATGCTATTCTGGGTCATTGAATCCAAGGATCATTATGCTCATCTATGTTGACAGTGTTGCTAGTTCCTTTGGAATGATTAGTAACCTTGTTGTAGCTCCCAAGGTTCATGGTATATCATTTTTCCAACACCATGAATTGTCTTTGGCAGAAGTTCTCCATGAACTAAAGATCATAACAAGAGTGCTCGTGATGAGATCTCTACTCCATATTGTGATTCTGCCTACTTTGCCCTTCTGCACGGATTATCTGGAAGAATTTTGTTGAACCCGTTCGACATGCTAATCCATGCATCCACAACTCAAGAAACCATGTGCTCTTGAGTTGGCCCTATCTAGTTGTATTCTGACCTTCATCCATGAGAGGATAGTCAAGAATAGTTGTGCATTCGTGTGATTAATGTCTTTTATTCCTGTGGTCTGTCAAGTTATTCTATTCTCGAATGACTGGGAGAAGCAAACTCCAGTACCACATCCATTTCTTGGATTGGGTCAAGGTAGTTGTAATCCGCAGATCAAAATGCCAATCTGGGTTTTGTTCTGTTCTATCTTGGAGTATTATCTTCTTTTGTCAAGAATGTCGTGAGAATTACACCATCTCTTATGAGCTCTTGATGTAGTGATACTTTTCGCTATCATTGTTCATTCCTCGGTTTTCGTGTTGGTTGTAACCGAAATATCGACAAGTGAACCATGATGTGTGAAACCAATACTCCTAGCAATGTTATTGCTTGGTAGCTAATGGACAATAAATTCACTCTTATGGTGATGATGATTGAATCGTCATTCTAAGATTGACCGTGCTACCTAGTCCAGGTTTCATGGTGCACTTTTCGATTGATGGGTTAGTATTGTGTCAATCCCTCGCTCTATTGATCACATCATCTTGCCGTGAAAAGCGAGATTGTTCCCGAGCTTAATAATATATCGGTGGTTCGTGATTTTCCGAATATCTTCTCGGAAGTATTACCAGGTTGTTTCCTGACTGTTATGATAGAGCTCGTGATCAAGTTGGTTTTTCTATAAACCAACCCCTTCTCCAAGAATCCGTATTGGATACCCCGAGCTAGTTGGTTAAGCTAAACAACAACTTGGAGAGCTGGCAGATAAAAGCTTCGACTAAACTTAGCTCATTTAAAAAGGATATTTTTCCTGTTGTGGGAGTCTTGAAGAAAGATGATAGTGTCATCGGTTGATTTGTCTGATCAATTGTTGCATATATTATCTTGTTCAATTTTGATTTGAGTATGGGCTATTGTCAAATCAAACTCAGAACCAAAGATTTAGTAATAGTGTCTTACTCATGGATTTCTCTGAGCATACACCCTTATATTCTTTGATCTGACCAATGCTATTATCTTGCTCACATAGTTGTGGAAATCCATTGACATGGGTATCTTGATGAATTGTTGTTGAGCCCATCGGCAACATTCTCATTTGTTCCATGATCTATGTTGGACATTAAGCTAGTGCTGGAAACTTTGTAGACATTGTCTTCGTGTCTCGTGCACGAGGTATATGTTAGGTGTAAGAAGTGAATTCCTCTAATTCATGTGCATCTGATGCAAGTTGTCGCCGTGAATCCGAGAAAAGTTAACTTGTTATCTTCGGAATCATCTCAAGTCAGCCATGCATGTGCGAAGTATTCTATGGTCTGAGAGATTAGCTACCTCCATTCCATATGTATCTCCTAACACACCAAGCCACTGATTGATTTGTTCAAGGAAAATAAGTTAGGTGTCATTCCCGAAGGGCCCAGACGGAGTTGCACATGGCTTCGATATCCGCAATGATGGTTCCCAAATCAGAACTCGGTAGTGTTTTATTGTAAGACTTTTTCATGTGCTCATCATTGTCTTGGGCAGAGTGTTCACGTGGGTCTTGCGATCCAGCTCATGTTTTGGAGTTGTCTTCCGTAGTTCATTTCCTGAGAATCACGCAACGTTATCTCGTCGATTTGTGTTGCAAACTTTCTTTTTGGACATGCTGAGTCTGAAGCATCGTGGCACCAACAGGAGCTGAATCTCAGGCAGTTATAATGGTTGGAACTTTCCCCAAGAATTATAATATTGGTCTCTATGTAACCCGGTAAAGTAATGTAATGGCTAACACATATAGCCGGAAGACTTGATATTATAATATCTTGTATCAGCAATCTTAGCCATCTCCCCGTGAGGTTTTGTATGACTTATTTTGGAAGTTGTTCCTCATGGACTCCCTTTGATGCTCCGAATTCCGACCTATACTTGATGTGCTAGATATCAAGCATGATCTATAATTGGGTTGTGCTAGTACATCAAGGAGAACATGAGAAGCGGAGTGCTAAATGTCTCTCAGTCGATCAACCAGATTTCGTTCCCTTGGCACAGCTAAGGTGAAATCTGAGGAAGTATTGTCTTCCTTTGCATCTGCATCCTCCATCACTGTTCATCATGGTAGTATGTTGTGTCACCAAGATCTTGGCACAAATATTGGTAAAACTTTGATGAATTTGGAAATGCTCAAGTTCTTGAGAGCACGCTTACGCACTAGGTTATATCCTTGGTAATACTTGGAATGTGCCTTCCGTTCGCCGAGTTGTTCTATAACTCTAGTTTCTTTCCAACTGATTATGCCATTCTTTCAAATTCCTCCAACAATCATTTATGAATTGCCTTACTCTGGTATGAAGAGTTTCAATGATCTTTGGATCAAAAGTAATTCTTTTTGCCACTTAAGGGAATAACTCTATGAGTCACCTTCCTAAGGTTCTCCGTTGTGGTATGAAGGGCAACTTAATCCTCGCTACTTTGAAACCTCGTCATCATCTGTTTTAAGCCTAGATTTGTTGCCTACCAATTGAACCTCTGTCATATGTCTCATTTCCTTGTCCATGTTATGTGTGTTGTGTCTCAGCTCAAGGGACGTTCCTATGTCTCATTCTATGAGTTGATCTTGAGTTGCTAGATCTTCGAGGAGATTGAATCTTGTGTAGTCTCCCTGTTCTTTTGTCGTCAAGCTAGATGAAGACCTCAAGGACAAAGATGTCAAGATCAACATGGTCCGATGAATCAACGTCCTTGAGAGGAGCAAATGGATCGTGAAGATTCTGATAGTCTAGTGCCCCTCTTCCTATTCTCGACTACGCTTGAATCTCGGGACGAGATTCTTGTTTAGTGGGGGTGGGTTGTCATAGCCCTAGATTATAGCTTGTAGTTAGTTGCACGAGTGAGCATTCATGGATGCATTCAAATCAACTTAATACAATGGGGATGATCTACAATTAGGAAGTGATCAAAACCCCAATGATTTGCAATATTGAGAACAAGGCAATAAAAATTAATACCTTAAAAGGGACCAAGAAAATGTTCCAAATACTTGGCAAAATAGTGACGTAAAATAAATTTGTCAAACCAAAATTCTAGGTCACACGAACTTTTGAAAAATATTTTTGAGTTGACCAAATAGCTAATTGGAATGGAATTATTTTGATTCCTTCTATTTTAAAGTTTCAAAAATGTTGACACTTTTATGTGGCATTGGATATTATTATCTATGTCACATAATAAAATTTTAGGGTTTTATTTTTGGTCACACAATTTATTTTAAAACCTAAAACTAAATGCCAGAAAGAAATCAAAACAGAAAAAGAAAAAAACAGAGGGAAGACTTACCTGTCGCTCATCTGGCAGGCCCAGCCCACCAGGGGCTCCCCTGTCATCTTCCTCCTCCTCCCAGTAGGCAGAGGGGAAGATAAGCATGGGGCTGGCCGCGCCACCTCCTGCTCCCACCTCCTCCCTGCATGCCTGCCTCGTCGCCCTCCTCTCCGTTATCTCCGCGCCGCTGAGCTGCCCCGACCCTCTGCCTCATCTTCTTCCTCCTCTCTCCCTCTCTTTTCCCCTTTGCCCTCTCTCTCTCGCGGATCCAAGCCGTCATCGATCCGTTGCCTTCGGTGCACCCCCGACCCTACCGTCGGTGCTTGAAGCACCGCCGTGAGCCCCTCTTCCCATTCCCTATCTTTCCCTCGAGTTTCCCCTCCTCTAGCCGCCTCCCGTCGCGGAGCCCGAGCTCCCTGCCGCCGGCAATGTCCGCCGCGGCCAGGGCCTCTTCCTTGCCCGGCCAAGCACGCTGGCGTGTTCGGGGGGGGGGGGTTGTAGTTGCTGCCCCAACCCTCAGTTCCTTCCCCCATATCCCCTAGCGATGACCCCGTCCTGCCCGAGCACCGACCGCCACCTCCGAAGCTGCTGCCGCCGTCTCCAGCGATCCCCGCGCTCCAAACCTGCCGGAATGGATGCGGCCCAGCATGGGCTATCTCCAGGTGCTCTCTGTGCATCAAACCGTCGCCGTTCATGCGATTCCGGCATGTAGCCGCCGTCGTTTTGGTTGCCACCGACGAAGCTCCGGCGTGCTGACGTGGCTTGATGATTAGCACTAACCTACTGACTAATTAACCTCCCCCCTACACACTGAGAGAGGACCCCACGTGTGGGTCAAACCCCACTTAGTGCGGGTCCACTCGGGATTAGCCCTGGCTCACTGACGTGTGGCCCCCACACGTCAGGTTTGACTCTGACCAGGCCAATTGACTACTGACGCAATGCTGACGCAGTGGTGACACAGTAATTGATTCTCTATTATAAGATAAATCCAGGTTATTGCTAAAACTTGTAAAAATCATAGAAATTAAAATATAACTCGGATGAAAATACTTTATATAAGAAAAAGGATCAGAAAAATCCGAAGAATCTGATTATGGCATTTTTATGCTGGTTTGAGAAAGTTAACAACACCAAATAGGCAAAATGATGAATAGGGTAAATTTAATAAATAGTTTGGAGTTGGAATTTGATTCCTATTTGAATTCCACTTCAATTACTATATTCAAACATTGAGCTAGCAAAACTTAGCACCCCAATATGCCATCTTCATGCATGTTAAAACAGGTTTACCTGAGCATCAGGTCGAATCAATTAAAACGGTATCCGGAAAATACCTTGTTGAAGTGATATTTGAATTCAAATTCAAATCCAACTTCAACTTAAGAAATGATAGCCACATTAGCCCTGCCACCTTTCATTTCATGTCTTGAGCATGCATCATAGTGTTGCATTTCCGTGAAGTAATTGTTGTTCTTTCTTGTTTGCTGGTGTTGTTCCCTCTCGGTAGACGATGTTTCTGACGATGTGATCGTTGACATTGATGAAAACTTATTGCTATCTTCAGACGTGTCAGGCAAGCAAACCTCCTTGAGCATATTGAAATAAACCGACTCTCTCGCTCCTGCTCTCTTTTACTGCATCAGGACAAACACGATTCAACTGTACATGTTATCGGTAGTTGAACCCATTCCTGTGCATGACCTAATTTTGTCACAGTAAATAGTTGAAACCACTTAGCATGAGTAGCAACTGCTTGAGCCTTGTTGTGCTTACTCATCCATGCTTGTTTACAATGCCTGCTATGCTTAGCGTCGTGTTGGGTCTGATCCATCTGAATGATGTATCGGAATGGTTGTGTTCATGTCCTATAGTGTGAGAGTAAAGGTGTGAATCTGATTTGGTAAAGGTAGCGATGAGAGGCCATGTAGGGGTACATGGCGGGTTGTCTCATTGGGACCGTCCTTAAGAACTGAGTTCTGTGTGTGTTATCCAAGACAAGATACTACCACACATTGGGATACTTAATTGACCCTCTCGTCTTATTAATCGCCTAGATCTTTGTCCAGGAGTTGTAATTGGTCTCTGGTGTTTGTAGGAAAAGTGTTGGCGGCCATGTTTAGCTCTGCCCGACAGGGTAGGCTTCACTACGGTAGATACACAGTGGCACGGTGTACCAAGTGGCACCCGGATGGTGGGCTTGGGAACCCTGCGCACATCGTTTGGGCCCGTAGAGGAAACCTCGGCCGGATTTCCTTGCGGGTTTAGTCTCAAATAGGCGATAAACCTGGACTAGGGTCTTGTGTGGTTAACGGTCGTGGCCGACACCCACGCCAGTGCTTCCGCTTGAAGGTTGCCGAGATGCATGACGTGCACATGGTGATAAGTGCTGGGAGCGTGTGTGAAGAAGTATACCCCTGCAGGGTGATTTAATCTGTTCGAATAGCCGCGTCCTCGGATATGGACTACTTGGAAGCATTACATGTTACATAGAAAATTTAAATGGATACTCTAAAACATGCAAGATAAGTGTGAGTGCTATGGAAGGCTTTCTCGTAGGAAGACGAGAGTGGATCCATAGTGATGTATTGAATTGGTGAATATGTGAACTCGTGTGCACTATCCCACCTCAAAGAAAGAACTTGTAGTCGTAATACAGGTTAGCCAAGAGTCAAAGCTGGCTTGCTGCAATCAAACCCCACAATCCATTCATGGAAACATGATGCATATGTAGATAGTTTGGATGTAAGACTTGCTGAGTACCTTTGTATTCACGGTTGCTTTATTTATGTTTTTGCAGAGAAGACTTAGACTCATTAAAAGGTTCTATTTGATGTGTTCGATGTTGACCGGAATAGCTTGGAAATCCCAGACAGAGGTCTGGCTCCTTTGGTAGGGTCGTAGTAGCTTTTCAGGCTCTTCCAGCCACTTTTAGTAGATGTCTGTACCCAGACATGATTTGCTTCCGCTTGTTGTTAGTATGACTTGAGTGTTGGGTCACGAGACCCCTGTTTGTAATATCACACTATGTTGATTCTTTTGAGTCCTTAATAAAAGCTTGAGTCATAGAGTTATGTTGCGATGCCATGTTGTATCTACACATATCGTGCATATTGTGTGTATGTTATGAAATGCATTATATGTGTGGGATTCGACACCAAGTTGTGTGCCTTTAGTAGTACTCTTTAGAGGGAAATGCCTTTTTGTGCTTCTATCGAGCCTTGGTAGCTTGCTACTGCTCTAGACACATTGATTGACCGGCGTGTATCCTTCTTTGCTCCTGTGTCTGTCCCCTCGGGGAAATGTCACACGGTGCAATGGAGTCCTTGTAGCTTGCTACGACTCGTCTACACACGCTGTTGATCGATACCTGCCTTGCTGGGTTATGTATGTCTGTCCCTGTACCGATGTACCGCTTCGGTTTATAACTAGTCATGTCGACCCGGGTTCTTTGTCGTTTGAACGCTAGCAACATATTCATATACGTGAGCCAAAATACGCAAACGGTCCCGGCCAAGGTAAGGTGGCAGCCATGGAGTTTACCGTGCGTGAGGACGCAAAGTGATGTGATGTGTTACAGGCTGGGTTCTTATGACTTAGGATCGGGGTCCCGACAGGGGATGGGGGTTTTTTGTTGCAAAAATGATAGATAGATGTGTATGAGAGATAGGGATCTATGTGCTTCAATGCTACACATATGTATGCTTATTAGATTTGTTTTTAATTCTACACAAATTGGGTTTTTTAATGCTACAGACATGTATGCTTATTAGATTGGGTCCCTATTAGATTTTTTTGAATGCTACGCATATATGGGTTTTGAATGTCATATGCCCAAATGGAATCCATTGATTAAGAAGTTATTTGATTCATTAGTATATAAATTTTTCCATAATATGTAGTTATATTAGCTCTGTTGTTCAATGTGTGTGCATGACAATGGAAAATGCAAATAACCCTAGTATATTAGCCCTATGATCAATGTGCCATGTGTGCATCTCTAAATTTTCAATTGCCTTAGGTATTTACTAGTGATGGATGTAATTGTATATTCAGGAGGATGATGGATGGGGAAAAAAGAGGAAGCTGGCCTTTACTGGGTTCGACCCGTACGATCCAGATTATAGTGACGATGAAGAATATGAGGTAAGCCTACTTGAAATTTAGATTGTTCATTTCGTTCCTTCGACATGGTGTATATGAATCTATAATGTATTAATCTATACATGATCAGGGGGCAGCATGCTGCCCTCGCGAAGGCACTCACTCCGGTGTGATGTGATGATGTGATGTACTGAATGTGGCAGCATGTTTTATCTTGATCTTTTGGGTTACTTTTGGTAAACTGAATGTGGCTGTTTATGATGTGATGAACTGAATCTATGGTAGTAATGTAATAGGGTACCCAATGTATTATGGGAACCCATGTATTATGCTATCTATATTTGTCTGTCCTTAAATTTGCCTGTGGTGTATGGTTACTTCTGTTTAGATATTTTCTGAGTTAATCTTCATATTTTTAAATTTTCTTTTGAAAAATATGCTTTAATATAAAAACTGTTAAAACACGTTTAAAATATGAAAATGTAAAACTAAGTTCAGATCCTTCTTATTCACTTTGAAATAAAGCTTTGGTAATTTTTTTTGATTTTTTTAAATTTTTCAAAAACAGAAGGTAACCCTACCTCATCTCCTTGAACTCTATGAAATCTTGTAGGTGATAGCTCATATGTGTGAAGGTTTTCTCATGAAAATGACCATACACTAAGTTTATGATTTTTGGTTGGTAACATGTCACATAAGACAACATTGTGCGTAGGTTTCATATTTTTTTGATTTTTTTTAAATTAATGGTGCTCATTTGACCTCGATCGTGCGAGCTAGGGTTTTGTCATGAAAATGACCATATACCAAGTTTAGTATTTTTCCTCGTTAGTGTGTCTTATAAAACAAAGAACGACGAAGGTTTCACATTTTTTTGATTTTTTTACTAAATTAGTTATGCTCAGTCAAAGCTTTCATAACCCCGTTGACCAGCTCAAAACCCCTCTAAACCCCGTGGGGTTTCGCCTAACCCTAGCTCCCAACGTCAGCCTTCCGATCACACCCCAGCGCCAAGCGACAACCCTCGGATGTGGTCTTCTAGAAGGAATTTGGTGGGCAGGCTGCGTGCAGGCTCCACGCCGTTGGAACACAAGGACGGCTCCGCATCGTTCGATCATGGGGCGATCTGTGAGGGGCGATCCCGTTGGTTGTGCTCGGCTGCTCGCCCACCATAGACCCTGCATCGTTTTTTTTGCATCGTTTTTCAGATCATTTTTTGCATCGTTTTTTGCGTTGTTTTTTTTGCATCGTTTTTTACGTTGTTTTTTTTGCATCGTTTTTTGCGTCGTTTTTTGCATCGTTTTTTGCATCATGTGTGAACGTGCTCGCTCTTTCACATTTGACCCCGATCACAGTCCACTCATCAAACCCACAGTTTCCCACACATGTACACTCCTGATGCCGCTGTGGGTGTGAAAACGGGGCGGTTTAGGGTTTAGGTTACAATGGCTATTTAAGCCGGACGGACACTCCCCTCCCCCAGCCATAGCTCTTCGCCTGCTCCGTTTTCCTACCGGGACCCGAGCACTCCCCTCTCCCAGCCCATCAGCCATGCCACCACGCCGCCAGTACTACACGATCGAAGAACGTCTCTACCTCCTTCGGTGGGCCCAATTCCGGAGGCAAGCTGGACTACCTCTAGAGGATTTTGGGGAGCCAGAGGAGGAGGCGCCGGAGGAGGAGGCACCACCGCAGGAGCCGGAGGTGGAGGCATCGTCGGAGGAGGAGGAGGCACCGCAGGAGTCGGAGCTGGAGGCGTCGTCGGAGGAGCCAAACGTGGAGGCGCCGCCGCACGAGCCGGAAGTGCAGGCACCGCCGGTCTACTATCTGTGGCCTGACCAAGTGGTGATCCTCAACTCCATCTGCTCGGAAGCAGCTGCGCAGGCCCGACGTCTTCGTCAACAGCAGATGCAGGCAGCACGGGCGGCGCAGGAGGAGGCACAGGTGGTGGCCCAGGAGGACCAGGCTCCAGCGCAGGCGGATCAATCCATCTCCGACTACGAAGACGCATAGTGCACTAGGCCGTACGTAGGATATATACCGTAGGCTTCCCTATATTGTATGCTTTCGTTATTATGCTCTCTGAGCTATGTTTGTTGATGCTTCAGCATGCATGCTTTCGTTATTATGCTCTCTGAGCTATGTTTGTTGACGCTTCAACATGCTGATGCTTCAAAAAATATATTACATGCTTTTTGTTGATGCTTCAAAGCCCTAAACCCTAAAATACCTGAAACCTAACCCTAAGCGTAGCACTGCACCCTAGCCTTGGTCTATGGCACTTGGAAGGTGGAGACGCGTGCGAGAAGAGAGGAACCACTTGCAGCGACTGTCACTGCGTCCTTGACAGCGCCCATGCACGCAGCCTAGCTCGATCCGAGGGCATGCACAGCTGGCTTCGCCACTTGGGTATCATGGTGGCGCACATCGATCGGTATGCCCTAGAGTTTAATTTCCATGTTGAATTGATGCTGCGGTGGTCAAAGGCGACAGACGCTTGCTACTGCAACAAAAGACCTTCCAACGGCGCCAGAAATAGGCACGTCGATGGGAGAATACTTGGCTTGATCTTTCTGTTGCGGCTACGCCTTAAGGGACTTGCTAGGCAAGTATGCAAAGGATTTCCCCCGTGGCCTTGGAGCCTTGCGTTGGTATTCCCTCGAAGCGGAAAGGGTGATGTAGCATAGCGGTGGTAAGTATTTCCCTCAGTTTGAGAACCAAGGTATCAATCCGATGGAGGAGTATCTCAAGATCCTGCACAAACACAAAAGCTTGCTCCCAACGCTATGAAGGGGTTGTCAATCCCTTAAAGATTGTTTGCCTAGTGAGAACAGAAAGCAACAAAGTAACAAAGCAAAGTAAAAGCGGAGATGTAAACGATGGAGGTGAATAGACCCGGGGGCCGTAGTGTTTACTAGTGGCTTCTCTAATGAAAGCAAGTAGACGGTGGGTGAACAAATTACTATCGAGCAATTGATAGAAGCGAGCAAAGTCGTGACAATATCTATGCGATGATTATATCTATAGGCATCACATCCAAAACAAGTAGACCGATACTTTCTGCATCTGCTATTACTCCACACATCAACCGCTATCCAGCATGCATCTAGTGTATTAAGTCCATAAGAACAGAGTAACGCCTTAAGCAAGATGACATGATATAGAGGGATAATCTCAAACCAACGATAAAACCCCCATCTTTTTACCCTTGATGGCAACTACTTGATGTGTGCCTTGCTGCCCCTACTGTCACTGGGAAAGGTCACCACATGGTAGAACCCAAAACCAAGCACTTCTCCCATTGCAAGAATCATAGATCTAGTTGGCCAAACAAAACCCATGACTCGGAGAGACTTACAAGGATATCAAATCATGCATATAAGAAATCAGCAAAGACTCAAATATGTATCATAGATAATCTGATCAAAAATCCACAATTCATCGGATCTCGACAAACACACCGCCAAAGAAGATTACATCGGATAGATATCCATGAAGATCATGGAGAACTTTGTATTGAATATCCAAGAGAGGGAAGAAGACATCTAGCTACTAACTACGGACCCATAGGTCTGAAGTGAACTACTCACGAGTCATTGGAGGTGCGATGATGATGATGAAGAAGCCCTCCAACTCCAAAGTCCCCTCCGGCAGGGCGCTGGGAAGGGTCTCCGGATGATATCTTTCGGAAACAGAAGCTTGCGGTGGCGGAAAAGTATTTTCGAGGCTCCCGTGATTTTTTGCGGAATATTTGGGAATTTATAGGCCAAAGACCTAGTCCAGGGGGTGGCCAGGGAGGCCAAAAGCTTGCCCACCGCCGCCTCCCCCCTAGTGGCGTGGTTGGAGCTTGTGGACTCCTTGGAGCCCACCTGGCTTGGCCCAAAGGCCCCCTGGTCTTCTTCCGTTCAGGAAAAAATCATTTCGGGGTTTTTATTCCGTTTGGACTCCGTTCCAAAATCAGATTTGAAAAGAGTCAAAAACACGGAAAAAACAGGAACCGACACTTGGCACTGAATCAATAACTTAGTCACAAAAAGATATAAAAGGTACATAAAACAACCAAAGAAGACAATATAACATCGTGAAACCATCAAAAATTATATATACGTTTGAGACGTATCAAGCATCCCCAAGCTTAACTCCTGCTCGTCCTCGAGTAGGGAAGTGATAAGAATGATTTTTTGATGCTTTCATGCTACCTGGCATAGGTGTCCTTTGTAATTCCTCTTATGTGACGTGAATATTCAGATCCATTAGATTCAAAACAATAGTTTTCTATTGACGTGGAAACAATAATAATTCAAACAAACTAGCAAAGTAATCATGAACTTTCAAAATAACAAGGCCAAAAGAAAGTTATCCCTACAAAAGCATATAGTCTGGCTATGCTCTATCATCATTGCACAATGAATTTAAATCATGCACAACCCCGGTATTGGCCAAGTAATTGTTTCACACCTTTACTTTCTTAAACCTTTTCAACTCTCACGCAATACATGAGCGTGAGCCATGGTTATAGCACTATAGATGGTGTGGAATGTAGTGGAGGTTGCAAGACAAAAAGGAGAAGATAGTCACATTAACTAGGCGTATCAATGAGGTATGGAGATGCTCATCAATAGATATCAATTTGAATGAGTAGGGATTGCCATACAAATGATGCACTAGAGCTACGAGTATGTGAAAGAAAACTAGTGGGTGTGCATCCAACTTGCTTGCTCAAAAAGACGTAAGGCAATTTTGAGGAAGCCTATCATTGGAATATACAAGCCAAGTTATATAATGAAAATTTCCCACTAGCTATATGGTGGTGACAAAACGAGAGACTATCAATCATGAAGATCATGGTGCTTAAAATGCACAAGTGTGGAAAAAGTGGTAGCATTGTCCCTTCTCTCTTTTTCTCTCAATTTTTTTATTTAGTGGGCTCTTTGGCCTCTTTTTTTTTATTTTGGTGGGTTTATTTGGCCTCTTTTATTTCCTCACATGGGACAATGCTCCATTAATGATGATCATCACACTTTCAACTCAAAACTTAGAGTAACGATGACTCTATATGGAATGCCTTCGGTAGTGTACCGTGGCAATTATCTAGCATGGCATAGGCATCAATGGAAACATCATGCTAGCTATCTTACGACCATGCAGTGGCAATGTTGACGTGGTGGCACATGTCATGGTGGTAGTTGCATGGCAATATATCTCGGAATTACTTTGAAAAAGCCATAGTAGGTAGGTATGGTGGCTGTTTTGAGGGAGGCTAATGGTGGGTGTTGTGCACCGGTGAAAGTTGCATGACACTAAGAAGATAGTGATGGTGGAAGGTGAAAGTGCATCTAAACCATGGACTCAACATTAGTCATTAAGAACTCATATACTTGTTGCAAAAGTTTTATTAGTAATCGAAACAAAGCATTCAACGCATACTCCTAGGGGAAGGGTTGGTAGGTATAATCCATCGCGCGATCCCGACCGCCACGCAAAGGATGACAATTAATATACTAATCATGCTAAGATTTCATCACATAGCGGTTCACCATACGTGCATGCTACGGGAATCACTAACTTTAACACAAGTATTTCTAGATCCACATCGCCTTACTAGCATGACTTTCAATATTACCATAACCACAACTCAAAACTAATTGAGATGAATCAAACTTCTCTAACTATTCAATGGACATGAAGGTGGAAGTTTTTGTATCCCTTTGGATAACTACCCCTTTTGAGACTACTTTCAAAGCATAGATGAACTACCAAGCCACACACCGCTGTGCTCTAAAAGATATAAGTGAAGCACATAGAGCAAAAGCATCTAGCTCAAAAGATATAAGTGAAGCACATGTGAGCTGAATTGTCTACCAAAAGATATAAGTGACGCTCGACAAAATCACGATGAGTGCATGTCTCTCTCTCTAGGTGTGTAGCAAGGATGATTGTGACACAACAAAAATAAAATACTCCTACGATACAAGACGCTCCAAGCAAAAAACACATAACATGTGGTGAATAAAAATATAGCCCCAAGTAACGTTACCGATGGATTGAAGACGAGAGAGGGGATGCCTTCCCAGGGCATCCCCAAGTTTACGCTTTTACGGCATCCTTGAATCTCTTGGGGTTCCTTGGGCATCCCCAAGCTTGAGTTCTTGCCACTCTTTATCTCTTTGTCCAGAAGAACTTCACCCAAAACTTGAAAACTTCACAACACGAAACTTAAACAGAAACTCATGATAACATTAGTACAAGAAAGCAAACCACCACTTCCTTAGGTACTGTAGTAAACTTAAATTCTACTTGTGCTGATGTTGGGTTACTGTAATTTTAATCTTTCATGGCTAATACCCCCCTATACTATCCATACTTTCATCAAAATAAGCAACCAACACAACAAAAACAGAATCTGTTAACAGCAGACCAGTCTGTAGCAATATGTATATTTCGTATACCTATGGGACTTTACAAATTCTGAAAACTTACAACACTCTGAATAATTTGCATGGAACTCAGCAGAAAAAAGAATCTGTCTTTTCGTGAGAAGAAAGTTTCTGTCTTTTCCAGCATGACCAAACGATCATCCCCAAGACTAATCATAACGGTTTTGCTTGGCACAAACGCAAAAAGAAACACAAGAAACACAATCATAACAGAATTATGAAAGTGTGGAAAACAAGAAACAGAAAGAAAAAAGATAAATTCGTTGGGTTGCCTCCCAACAAGCGCTTTTGTTTAACGCCCTTGGCTAGGCGAAAGTGATGGAATCACGTATAGTCATCTTTGGTGCTCAAACCACAGGTAGCCCTCATCATAGATTCATAAGACAATCTTATTTTCTTTCTAGGAAAGTTCTCCATGCCCTTCTTTAAAGGAAATTGAAATCTAATATTCCCTCCCTTCATATCGATGAGAGCACCAATAGTCCTTAGGAAAGGTCTACCAAGAATAATGGGACATGAAGGATTGCAATCTATGTCAAGTACAATGAAACCCACGGGTATATAGTTCTTATTTGTTGACAATAAGAACATCATCGATCCTTCCCATTGGTTTCTTGACAGTAGAATCCGCAAGATGCAAATTAAGAGAACACTCTTCAATCTCATGAAAACCAAGAATATCACATAAATACTTTGGAATCGCGGAAACACTAGCACCCATATCACACAAAGCATTGCACTCATAGTTTTTGATCTTGATCTTGATAGTAGGTTCCCACTCATCATGACGTTTTCTAGGTATAGAGACTTCTAATTCGAGCTTCTCTTCAAGAGATTTCATCATAGCATGTACGATATGAGCGGTAAAGGCTTTGCTTTGGCTATAAGAATGTGGAGAGTTTGCAATGGATTGCATCAAAGAAATGCATTTTAATAAGGAGCAATTATCATAATTGAATTCCTTGAAATCCAAAGTGGGAGTTGCATTACCACCCAAAATTTTGACTTCTTCTACTCCACTCTCCACACCTTTATCATCAAGATAGGTGGACTCCGAATCATTGGGGCATTTTTCAACCAAAGTGGATTCATATCCAGCCCCTCCATAAGTAGGTTTGACACGCGAAAACAAATATTCAAGAGGAGACACACCAAGCACTTTAAGATCTTCGTGATTTGCATCACTAGAACGCACCCTTTTAAACCATTCATGCCGAGCGCGAATTTGGGCGGTTCTTTCTTTGCTCTCATTCATGGATATACGCATAGCTTTGAAAGTTTCATCCAAGTTGACCTTCGGACGAGCGCATCTAACTTTCAAAGCATCAATATCACAAGACATCCTATCAACGCTCTTAGCCAAATCGTCTATTTTGAGTAGTTTTTCCTCTATGGACGCATTGAAAATCTTTTGAGAGTGATGAACTCTTTGATATTACTCTCTAAATCAGAGGGTAATTTGTTGTGATTTCCATAAGTGTTGCTGTAGGAATTGCCATAATTGTTAGAGGAGTTACTAGGAAATGGCCTAGGAACATAATTTCCTCTAAAAGCATTGTTGTTGCCAAAATTGTTCCTACCAACAAAATTCATGTCCAAACTAGCATTGCTACTCTCAATCAAAGAAGATAGTGGCATGCCATTAGGATCTACGGTAGCGTTTCTACTAGCAACCAAATTCATCAACTCGTCCATCTTAGCACTAAGCGAGTTAATCTCTTCTATAGCGTGCACCTTTTTGCTAGCACGCGACCTTTCAGTGTGCCACTGAGAGTAGTTGGTCATGATATTGTCTAGGAGTTTTGTAGCATCTCCTAACGTGATTTGCATGAACGTTCCACCTGAGGCGGAGTCCAAGATATTGCGAGAAGCGAAATTCAAGCCAGCGTAAAAGATTTGTATAATCATCCACAAACTCAACCCATGAGCGGGACAATTTCTAGTCATAAGCTTCATCCTCTCCCAAGATTGTGCAACGTGTTCATGATCGAGTTGCTTGAAATTCATGATATCGTTACGTAAGGAGATGATCTTAGCCGGCGGAAAATACCTGGATATGTAAGCATCTTTGCACTTGTCCCAAGAATCGATACTATTTTTAGGCAAATAAGAAAACAAAGTTTTTGCGCGATCTCGCAACGAGAAAGGAAAAAGTTTCAACTTAATCACGTCATTATCCACATCTCTTTTCTTTTGCATATCGCAAAGCTCAATGAAGGTATTGAGATGGGATGCGACATCTTCACTAGGAAGGCTAGAGAATTGCTCTTTCATAACAAGATTCAGCAAAGCTGCGTTGATTTCATACGATTCCGCACTACTGGCGGGAGCAATCGGAGTACTAATAAAATCATTATTATTAGTGCTCGAGAAGTCGCAAAGTTTGGTGTTTTCAGACATGATGTCTTCAACAAACAAACAAGCACACAAGCAAGCAAGAAAACCGACAAAGGCAAAAGAAAACGGCAAAGGCGAAAGGCGGATGAAAACGGCAAATGTGAAGTGGGGGAGAGGAAAACTAGAGGCAACCGGCAACAAAAGTAAATGCAAGAGAAGAGTTTGTGAGACCTACTTGGATAGATTTTGATTTCTCCTCCGCGGCAACGGCGCCAGAAATACTTCTGCTACTGCAACAAAAGACCTTCCAACGGCGCCAGAAATAGGCACGTCGACGGGAGAATACTTGGCTTGATCTTTCTACTGCGGCTACGCCTTAAGGGACTTCCTAGGCAAGTATGCAAAGGATTTCCCCCGTGGCCTTGGAGCCTTGCGTTGGTGTTCCCTCGAAGCGGAAAGGGTGATGTAGCGTAGCGGTGGTAAGTGTTTCCCTCAGTTTGAGAACCAAGGTATCAATCCAATGGAGGAGTATCTCAAGATCCTACACAAACATCATGGAGAACTTTGTATTGAAGATCCAAGAGAGAGAAGAAGCCATCTAGCTACTAACTACGAACCCGTAGGTCTGAAGTGAACTACCCACGAGTCATCGGAGCGGCGATGATGATGATGAAGAAGCCCTCCAACTCCAAAGTCCCCTCCGGTAGGGCGCCGGGAAGGGTCTCTAGATGAGATCTTGCGGAAACGGAAGCTTGCGGCGGCAGAAAAGTATTTTCGAGGCTCCCCTGATTTTTTGTGGCATATTTGGGAATTTATAGGCCAAAGACCTAGGTCACGGGGCGGCCAGGGAGGCCACAAGCTTGCCCACCGCCGCCTCCCCCTTGGTGGCGTGGTGGGAGCTTATGGGCTCCCTGGTGCCCACCTGACTTGGCCCAAAGGCCCCCTGGTCTTCTTCCGTTCAGTTAAAAATCATTTTGGGGTTTTTATTCCGTTTGGACTCTATTCCAAAATCAGATCTGAAAAGAGTCAAAAACACAAAAAAATAGGAACTGACACTTGGCACTGAATCAATAAGTTAGTCCCAAAAAAGATATAAAAGGTACATAAAACAACCAAAGAAGACAAGATAACAGCGTGAAACCATCAAATATTCTAGATACGTTTGAGACATATCAACGCTGCGTCCTGTGTCGGCTCACGGGAAGGCTGCATCCATGGAGGGGCGCATCGACACATGCTCGCAGGCAGGCAGGCAGGCGGTTCATGTCGTGCATGCATAGCTTTAATTGCCACGTTGAATAGATGCGAGTGGATCGGGGAGACAAGCATGTGACATGAGATGAACCAGGAGCAGCGACCGTCCGTGCGTCTGTGGCGGCTAGCATGCAGAAAGAGGCCGGTCAGCGTATGTGGTGGCTCGTGTGCAGAAAGAGGGGAGGTCAGCGCATCGTGGCGCCGGGCATCAGCGCATGGAGGCAGGCTAGCTACATGCATGCATAGCAGGCTCATGTCGTTACGGCGCGCGCAGGGCCCAACAATGAACCGATGGAGGCAGGCTAGCTACGTGCATGCATAGAAGGCTCATGTCATTATGGCGCGCACAGGGCCCAACAAGCTAGCCACGGCCCAACGGGCTAACCACGACACCATCCGCCGCGACCCCACTCATCAGGTCCAACGGGGGACACAGTCAGCGCGGCCCCACTCGTCAGAGTTAACGTTCAAAGCACTGACCCGACGGCATCCACCGTTTGTGACCAGTTCTGAGGGTTTCAGTCAAGGGAGTGGGGAAATTGAGCAAAAGTTAAGAGCGTGGAGATGAATGAGTAGAGCTAACGAACCAGGGGCACATAAATAAAAAACCTACGCAAAAGGGTCGATGCATGGATCTTTGCCAAGGACATAAGTACCTACAAGCAACAAGCCAATATTAGGAGCTAAAACATGTCGAGGCTGGATCTATATGCACATTATGGAACGGCGGGGGGAGTACAAGCCAAGGGATCAAACTAACCTAAGCGGAAAATGCTGGCCACTCCTGTTGTTGTCCTGCATAAGTAGTGGAAAGGCATGATAAGTACAACAACCTTAACATCAAACAAATATATCCAAGATAAATAAAAACATCTCCAAATGGTAAAGCGGGTATAAATGGAAGGGAATTTAAACTACAATAGGCTTACCAGCCACCAAATATTGTAATTCAAACTGGTATTGCTGAAAATGAATAGAATGTAGCTCATGCTTGAACATCACAGTGGATAAATGTCTAAAACTAAAATAAATAGTATGTGTAGTATATGGTTGGGAACTCGACAAATGTTCACTTCAAATATAGCAGGAACCAAATATAGCAGTTCAAACTGGTATTGATGAAATCAAATTGCACAGTTCCGACTTGCACATAATGAACATCACATTGTGTAACTAAAATAAACAAGGCATATATGATCAGTATGACAACCAAATATAGCCATTGAAAATTGGATAGAGGCTCACTTCAATCAATATAACAAGCAAATACAAATAAACACGATGTATGCTTGAAAACTGGACAAATGCTCACTACAACTAGCCTAACAAGCAAATACAAACATAAAGGCATGTGTATGAAAACTGGGCAAATGCTTACTTCAACCAACCTAACATCCAAATACAGATAAACAAGGCATCTACTCACTATAAACAACCAAATATAACCATTAGTGAAACTAAAGTGGACAATTCATACTTAAACATCACATAGCCCTATTGAACATTACATTTTTGCATAAATGGAATAATTAAATGCGGCATAGTTAAAACACCGCATGGGAAATTCTACTACAACAAAGGGTACGGTTTGGCTAGTTAGAAAATTAAGGTTTGCTAATAGGATATTGCCTCACTTGTCATGGATGGGATCCGTCCTGTTGGAAGAGCACATACCCATAGTGCTCTCTATGATGTCGCAGATGCACTATTTCACCTTGAAAGACCCTTTGCGGGTGCCCTTCTCGTAGCCATGGTCGATGAGATATGACTTGGCAATAAACGATCCCAAGCCGCCGTCACACAATGTTTCCTTCAGAGATAAAAAAATGGGCTTGATGGCGTACAAGGTTCACAAATCCTTGAGCATGTGCTGGAGGAGATCAGTGGCAGGGCCTTCAAAGAGATCAATGATGGTTGAACCAGAGGGGTGGGGGATGGACCACTTAACCTATGACATGGCCCGCATTAAGCCGTCTCTGTCGAAGAGCTTGATCTCGTAGCCATCTTTCTGGATATACAGTAATATGCTAGCCCACTGACGTCAAGCCTTCGGCATGGCAATGTAGTCAACGTCCTCACAAGCTTCCGCGGCAAGGTGTTGCTCCCGGATCGACAGGTCGGGATGAACGGCGGTCAGCTCGCCAACGTTTGTCGGAGAAGCCATGATAAACCACTTTTTCGCAGAACGCTCGTCGGGCTCCCTGGGATACGTGGTCGGGGCTTAGGCTGCAACTCTCTGGCATAGGGGATCTGGATCTGGCGAGGAGGGACATGGCATGCCTCATCTAAAAATGTAGGGGGGTGATGGTATGGGAAACGTTGGGTAACGTGAACTTTATTTTGTAATGGTGGGTGGAGATGGTGGTGGAAGAGGGAGGGTGATAGTTCAAATGCCTCGGCTACTGGAATTTTACTATAAGGTCGGTGTTGGAGAGGTGTGGGGCCAACGGTGGAAATACCGCGACAACTAAAGTTTGGGTAAAGGAATTGAAGTGGGGTGGGAGCAACCAATATCGCATAAGGTTGAAAAAGAATATGCATGTAAGATAATAAGGAAAAGCGACAGAACCGCCGATTTTTGCATCCCTCAAGGCGGGTAGTATGTTTTTCGATTTCTAGCTAGATGGTCAATCGCACATGGTTCGTCCTGTGATAATAAAAAAAAACTGTGTGCAGTCTTTACATGGACGGTGTGGCACCTCCTAGCCTTCTATGAGCATTGAAACTGGCAGCGGGAAACCGATGGGAGAAGACGCGGGAAACCGATGGGAGGAGTGGCGGGAAATGGTAGTGTGCCTGGATATATAACACCAATAATATGGGAAACTTAGTAAAGAAGAAAGCATGAGCTAGCACGACGCATGAGCATAGTGCTTAATCATTGGTTCTACACAGTTGACCAGAACCGTTATAAATATCCAGGGTTCGTTTGGTCTTTTTTATACATTATAATTAAGTTTTCTCAGCATTAATTTAATGTGCATAGTTCAATTTGGAACTACAAATACATGCTCTAGTCCACCAAAATGGCTAGAAAAATCATACATGTGTCCTTCGATGCTTGTTTAGGTCCCATGCAAAGAGTGGGGATCAAATACGACAGTCTTGGCGTCTCGCTCGGCCTTGAGCATTGAGAATCTCGGTTTTTAAATCCCCATAATCCAAAACTCATCCAAAAATCGTAAAACTTGGCATCGTGTCACGACATGGAACATATCTACCATGGAAAAGTTGTCCATTTTGGGGCAAGCTTTATTAGAAGCCTCTTACAAACCGAAGCTTCTCTCTCAAGAAGCCTCGTGGTTCCGATAGTCAAACGTGTCCACCTTGTGGGCAAAATGATAATCGGTGCCTCTTCTCGCCTTGTATTTTTTTCTAGAGGCGACATGAGACAACATGAGATTCATGCTGAAATTTGACATTATTCAAGGTTCATTTGGCCTTTTTATGCATTAATTGAGTTTTCTAGGAATTTAATGTCCGTAATTCAAATCTGAACTACAAATACATGCTCTAGTGCATTAAAATGTCCAGAAAAATCGCACATGTGTCCTTGAGTGCATGTTTAAGTCCCACGCATGGAATGGGAATGGATTACAACCATATCAGTCTCCTGGCTCGGCCTCAAACACTAGGAATCTCAGTTTTTATGTCCCCGTAAATCCAAAACTCACCAGAAAACCATGAATCTTGGTATGGTGTCATAACATGGCACATATATGTCATGGTAAAAGAATTGTTCAATTTGGGCTAATCTTTATTACAAACCAGAGCTTATCGCAAGAACCCTCGTGGTTCCAATAGGAAAACGTGCCCCCCTTGTGGGCGAAATGATAATTGCTGCCTCTTCTCACCTTGTATTTTTTCAACATGCAACATGGAAGAACATGAGATTCATGCTAAAATTTGAAATTATTCAGGGTTTGTTTGGCCCTTTTATACATTAACTGAGTTTTTAGGCATTTATTGTCCATAATTCAAATTTGAACTACAAATATATGTTACACTGCATTGAATGTCTAGAAAAATAGTACATGTGTCCTTGGGTGCATGTTTAAGTCCCATGCAAAGAATGGGAATGGATTACAACCGTATGAGTATCCTGGCTCGGCCTCAAACACTCAGAATGTCGGTTTTTATGTCCCCGTAAATCCAAAACTTACTAGAAAATCATGAAACTTGGTATGGTGTCACAACATGGCACATGTATGTCGTGGTAATAGAATTGTCCAATTTGGGTCAATCTTTATTACAAACTTGAGCTTATCAGAAGAAGCCTCATGGTTCTGATAGGGAAACTTGCCCACCTTGTGGGCGAAACGATAATTGTTGCATCTTCTCGCCTTTTATTTTTTATGACTAATGTTGAGTTCATGGATTATACGCACTCTCACCCTTCCACCTTTGCTAGCCTCTCTAGTACCGCGCAACTTTCGCTCGTACATTAAATATTTTCCTCAAAACAACCACCATATATTTTCCTCAAAACAACTACAATACCTACCTATTATGGCATTTTCATAGCCATTCTGATATATATTGCCATGCAACACCACCATCCCGTTTTTATGACACGCACCATCACTTCCATATTGCTTATAGAGTCATACTTTGTTCTAGTTATCAAGTTGTAATCTTTTGAGTTGTAAGTAAATAAAAGTGTGATGATTTGCATTATTAGAGCATTGTCCCGTGTGAGAAAAGGATGATGTAAGCTATTATTCCCTAACAAGTTGGGATAAGTCTCCGGACTTTACAAGAAAAATAAAAGAGGCCAGCGAAGCCCATAAAAAATAAAAGAGGCTAAAGAAGCCCATCCAAAAAATAAGTAAAAAAATAAAAAATGAGAGAAATAGAGAAGGGACAATGCTACCATATTTTTCCACACTTGTGCTTCAAAGTAGCACCATGTTCTTCATAGAGACTCTCCTATTTTGTCACTTCCATATAACTAGTGGAATTACATCTTGTGCACACATCTTTTTCAAAAAATAAAAGAGGCCAAAGAGGCTCTCAATCATGAAGAACATGGTGCTATTATGAAGCACAAGTGTTGAAAAATATAGTAGCATTGTCCATTCTCTCTTTTTCTCTCTTTTTTTATTTGGGCTCTTTGGCATCCTTTTTTTTGGGAAACTTTGGCCTTTTTTTATTTCCTAACATGGGAAAATGCTCTAATAATGATGATCATCACACTTTTATTTACTCACAGCTCAAAGCTTAGAACGATGACGACTCTATAGGAAATGCCTCCGGCAGTGTACCAGGATGTGCAACGATCTAGCTTGGCGTATGACGTTGAAACATTTCGCTAGCTATCTTACCATCATGCAATGGCAATATGAGAGTGACGGAACAAGTCATGAGACAGAACGGTGGGAGTTGCATGGCAATATATCTCGGAATGGCTATGAAAATGCCATAGTAGGTAGGTATGGTGGCTGTTTTGAGGAAGGTATATGGTGGGTTTGTGCACCGGCGAAAATTGCGCGGTACTAGAGAGGCTAGCAATGGTGGAAGGTGAAAGTGCATCTATACCATGGATTCACATTAGTCATGAAGAACTCACATACTTGTTGCGAAAGTTTTTATTAGTAATCAACACAAAGTGCTAAACGCATACTCCTAGGGGAAGGGTTGGTAGGTGTTAACCATCGCGCGATCCCGACCGCAACACAAAGGATGACAATCAATAGATCAATTATGCTCCGACTTCCTAACATAGCGGTTCACCATACATGCATGTTACGGGTATCACTAACTTCAACACAAGTATTTCTAGATTCACAACACCCTACTAACATAACTCTTAATATTACCAAATCCACGTCTCAAAACTAATTGAGAGGAATCGAAGTTTTCTTTCTACTCAATGCACATGAAGATGGAAGTTTTTTTGTATCCTCTTTGGGTACCTATCACCTTTGGGACTACTTTCATAGCACAAACCAACTACCAAGTCACGCACTGTCGTGCTCTAAAAGATCTAAGTGAAGCACATAGAGCTAAATTATCTAGCTCAAAAGATATAAGTGAAGCACGATGAGCATTCTAGCAAAATCACGATGAGTGCATGTCTCTCTCAAAAGGTGTGCAGCACGGATGATTGTGACACAATAAAAAGAAAAGACTCCTACGATACAAGACGCTCCAAGAAAAACACATATTATGAGGTGAATACAAATATAGTTCCAAGTAATGTTACCGATGGATTGAAGACGAAAGAGGGGAGGCCTTCCCGGGGCATCTCCAAGCTTAGGCTTTTTGGTGTCCTTGAATTTCTCTTGGGATGCCTTGGGCATCCCCAAGCTTGAGCTATTTTCACTCTTTATCCCTTTGTCCATGAGAACATCACCCAAAACTTGAAAACTTCACAACACAAAACTTCAACAGAAACTTGTGATATCATTAGCACAAGAAAACAAACTACCACCTTGATACGTCCATTTTGCATCATTCTTTCATGTTGATATTTATTGCTTTATGGGCTGTTATATTACTTTGTGGTACCATATTTATGCCTTTTCTCTCTTATTTTGCAAGGTTTATTTGAAGAGGGAGAATTCAGGCAGCTGGAATTCTGGACTGGAAAGGAGCAAATCTTAGTCCACTATTCTGCACATCTCCAAATGCCGTGAAAAGTTACGTGGAACTTTTTGGGATTATATTAAAAATACTGGGATAAAGAAGTACCAGAGGGGGGCTGCCAGGGCGCCACAAGCCCTGCCACCGCCACCCCCTCGTGGCAGAGGGCAAGATTGTGGGCTCCCTGACGGCCCACTAGCCCCCCTCTTTTGCTATATGAAGGGCTTCGTTCCAGAAAAAATTAATCGGGAGCTTTTTCGTGGTTTCGCCGCCGCCACGAGGCGGAACTTGAGCAGATCCAATCTAGAGCTCCCGCGAGACGATCCTGCCCGGGAAACTTCCCTCGCGGAGGGGAAAATCGTCGCCATCGTCATCACCAACACTCCTCTCGTCAGAGGGGAGGCATCTTCATCAACATCTTCATCAGCACCGTCTCCTCTCCAATCTCTAGTTCATCTCTTGTAATCAATCTCCGTCTCACGACTATGATTGGTACTTGTAAGGTTGCTAGTAGTGTTGATTACTCTTTGTAGTTGATGCTAGTTGGATTACTTGGTGGAAGAGTTTATGTTAATATCCTTGATACTATTCATTACACCTCTGATCATGATTATGATTATGCTTTGTGAGTAGTGACTTTTGTTCCTGAGGACATGTGATAAGTCATGCTAATAATAGTCATGTGAATTTGATATTCGTTCGGTATTTTGATATGCTGTATGTTGTCTTTTCCTCTAGTGGTGTTATGTGAACGTCGACTACATAACACTTCACCACATTTGGGCCTAGAGGAAGGCATTGTGGAGTTGTAAGTAGATGACGGGTTGCTAGTGTGACAGAAGCTTAAACCCCAGTCTATGCGTTGCTTCGTAAGGGGCTGATTTGGATCCACTAGTTTAATGCTATGGTTAGACGTGTCTTAATTATTCTTTTGTAGTTGCATATGCTTGCGAGAGAGGTTAATCATAAGTGGGATGCTTGTCCAAGTAAGGGAAGTACCCAAGCGCCGAACCACCCACATATCAAACTATCAAAGTAACAAATGCGAATCATATGAACATGATGAAACTAGCATGACAGAAATTCCCGTGTGTCCTCGGGAGAGTTTTTCTCCTATAAGACTTTGTTCAGGCTTGTCCCTTGCTACAAAAGGGATTGGGCCACTTGCTGCACCATTGCTACTACTTTTTACTTGTTACTTTTTGCTTGCTACGCTTCACCTCACTACACCATCACTTGTTACCGCTACTTTTAGTGCTTGCAGTTATTACCTTGCTGAAAACCGTTTATCAGAGCCTTTTGCTCCTCGTTGGGTTCGACACTCTTACTTATAAAAGGACTATGATTGATCCCCTATACTTGTGGGTCATCAAGACTCTTTTCTGGCGCCATTGCCGGGGAGTGAAGCGCCTTTGGTAAGTGGAAATTGGTAAGGAATCTTTTTTAGACAGTGCTGAAATTTATTGTCACTTGTCACTATGGAAACTGTTCCTTTGAGGAGTTTGTTCAGGGTATCTTCACCACGAACGGAAGCACGAGGAGTTGTTCCTCAACCTGAGGTACCTACTGAAAATATCTTTTATGAAATTCCTTCGGGTATGATTGAGAAACTGCTGGCTAATCCACTACAGGAATCACCTTCTTTGTCGTCTACCATCACAGACGGCAAAGACAATATCCCTGACGGCAAAGACAATATCCCTGACGGCAAAGACAATACCACAGACGGCAAAGATTGTCATGGCCGGGAAAATTTCTGCGTCAGCCTACGACGGCATAGGACCTTCTTTGCCGTCTGCCCGCGCAAGGCGGACGGCAAAGCTCTTTGCCGTCAGCTTTCCTCAGGAGCTGTCGGCAAAGGTCTTGAGACGGCAGCCGACACGCGTTACCTCCGTTAGGGGTTAACAGAGCCTTTGCCGTCTGCCTCCCCGTCAATCTTTGCCGTCTGCCTCCCCGTCCATCTTTGCCGTCTGCCTTCTCCTCCCCTCCCCTCCCCCTCCATCTTTGCCGTCTGCCTCCACGTCCATCTTTGTCGTCTGCCGGGTCCTCCCCTCCCCCCTCTCTCCACTCTTTGTCGTCTACCTCCTCCTCTGTTCCCTCTTCTTTGCTGTCTGCCCCGTGGAGGCTGACGACAAAGAGACTATATGGCCAGCTGCTACTGCCCAGGTTGCACAGCTGGGCGCCACGTGGCACCTTTGCCGTCGGTCAGCTGACGGCAAAGGCCTTTGCCGTCAGCTGGCAGACGGCAAAGAGCCTATATTGTCACATTTTTGTTTATTTTTTCTATTTCACAGCACATATACATATAATTCATAGCACATATATGATAAATAGGTCACAACACATATATGATATACATATAAAGCTCATTAATGCCATTTGTTCATCAACGTACATCCCATATATCAAAAGAACCAACACATACAAAGTTTCATCCATATATACCTACATATAGTTGCATATATAATGTTCATCCATATATACATATACATATAGTTCCACATTGTTCATCAACTCAAATAAAAACGGAAACTAAAGCACTCCAACGCCAGCTTCCATGCATGTAGTACATCCAATCTGCAAAATGGGAATAAGAAAGTCAGAAGAAGAAGAACAACAACATATATATGACAAATAAGCTAAACTGAAGAAGAAAGAGAAGAAGCAAGAAGAGAACAAGGAGAAGAAAAACAAGAAGGAGGAGGAGGAGGAGGAGGGGAAGGGGAAGGAGAAGGAGAAGGAGGAGGAGAAGAAGAAAAAAGAAGAGAAGGAGAAGGAGAAGAAGGAGGAGAAGAAGGAGAGAAGAAGAAGGAGAAGAAGGAGGGTTCCTTCTCCTCCTTCTCCTCCTTCTCCTTCTTCTTCTCTTCTTCTCCTCCTCCTTCTTCTTCTTCTCCTTCTCCTTCTCTTCTTCTTCTCTTCTTATTGTTCTTCTTCCTTCTCCTTCTTTTTGAGCTAAATGGGCTAATTATGTCATTTTAGAGGAAAACAAGCTAAGTATATAATATTCATGAGCTAACCAAGGTTCTTATGCCATTTTGAGCTTATTATGGTATTCTGGAGCTAAATGGGCTATATATGTCATTGTTGGGTTAATTAAAGCAAGGATAATATGAAAGAGGAGAAGAAAGAGGAGGAGGAGGAGAAGAAGAAGAAATCAAGAAGAAGGAGGAGGAGGAGGAGAAGGAGGAGAAGGACTAGAAGGTCCTTGGCCTTCTCCTCCTCCTCCTCCTCCTCCTTCTCCTTCTTCTCTTCTTCTTCTATCTTTTCATTTTGCCTATTTCTTCTCCTCTTCTCCTCTTGTTGGAGCTAAATTACTTAATTATGTCTTTTTTGAGCTAAATGTTCCAATTATGTCATTTTAGAGGAAAACAAGCTAAGTATATAATATTCATGAGCTAACCAAGGTTCTTGTGCCATTTTGAGCTTATTATGGTATTTTGGAGGTAAATGGGCTAATTATGTCATTGTTGGGTTAATTAAAGAAAGGATAATATGAAAGAGGAGAAGAAAGAGGAGCAGGAGGAGAAGAAGAAGAAATCAAGAAGAAGGAGGAGGAGGAGGAGAAGGATAGAAGGTCCTTGGCCTTCTCCTCCTCCTCCTCCTTCTCTTCTTCTTCTTCTTCTTCTTCTTCGTCTTTCTTTTCATTTTGCCTATTTCTTCTCCTCTTCTCCTCTTGTTGGAGCTAAATTACCTAATTATGTCTTTTTTGAGATAAATGGGCTAATTATCCCATTTTAGAGGAAAACAAGCTACGTATATAATATTAATGAGCTAACCAAGGTTCTTATGCCATTTTGAGCTTATTATGGTATTTTGGAGCTAAATGGACTAATTATGTCATTGTTGGGGAAATTAAAGCAAGGATAATATGAAAGAGGAGAAGAAAGAGGAGGAGGAGGAGGAGAAGAAGAAGAAATCAAGGAGGAGAAGGAGGAGAAGGAGGAGGAGGAGAAGGACTAGAAGGTCCTTGGCCTTCTCCTCCTTCTCCTCCTCCTCCTCCTCCTCCCCCTCCTCCTTCTCCTCCTTCTCCTTCTCTTCTTCTTCTTCTTCTTCTTTCTTTTCATTTTTCCTATTTCTTCTCCTCTTGTTGGAGCTAAATTACCTAATTATGTCTTCTTGGAGCTTAATGGGCTAATTATCTCATTTTAGAGGAAAACAAGCTAAGTTTGGAGGAGAAACTTAACGTAGTGGTCATCAAGGAGGAGAAACACCACGGTTGCTCGCGCCGGCTTCGTTTGGAGACTGTTGCCCTGGATAAGGGTCGTCCGATGCCGCTCGGGAGTTATTCTGCAGAAAAGATATTTTGCAATGTCTCAGTTATCATGATGACACTCAAATATTAATACTAGTTTATAATGAAACTCACCGTGCCAATCGAAGAGAAGACGGGCATCGGCGGAGGGACTTGACCGCTCTTCTCGCACAGACCCTGAAGAGTGGGTCGTATTAGTTAGTATTGAAACAGACATTACACACATGATTTGGCTAATGTGAAAAAAACATACCACAAAAAGTTCGTACAGGGCCCGTTGACCCGCCTCATTCCGGGCCCTCTCCTCCTCAAGCAATCGTGCCGTGGTCTGGTCCCTCTCATCAAGAGCAGCCTGAAGAGCAGCCTGGCTTGCCAATCTCTCTTTCTCAAGAGTAGCCTGGTTTGCCGCTCTCTCTTTCTGAAGAGCAAACTGAAAAACCATTCCTCGTTACCACAGTAATGATCTATGGTGACACACATAATGAAATGGATGAAAGTGTTCTTAGTCCGTACAACGAACCTCGATGGCAAGTTCGACTCGCCGTGGACGAGGCGTTATCTCAGGACATCTGCTCGACTGGCGCGCCTTGATCTCCGGAAGAGTGAGTGGACAACGTATTATCCCATCTCCAATGGCTATCGAGCCATGGGGCCTCCCGCCACCAGATGTCATCACCAGCTCTGGATCCAAAGGTTCCTGGCTAGGGTTAAAGTCATCCCCTTTCGTAGCCTTCCCCGCGTCCCTGTATGCCACGAGCTTCTGGTGGGATGATATGTTGGTGAAGTTACTGGGATCATCAAGGTCAGACTCGGAGAATGCCTTCGCCTTCTTGTACGAGGCAGTATGGGCCATGCCATAAAGGTCGTACAAGTGTGGCATCTCAGTCTTATTGTGATGCGCCTAAAAGAGAGGAACAAAATATTAGCATCAAGAACGAATTGCATGAATCTTGAAGCAAATCACATACCCAGTTTCGTCCAAACTGAAGTAAGTTGGCGCTGCCTTGATGGTGTGGCACACCAACCATTTGGATACGCCGATCCTTCGCATTCTCGTGGACGGCTCGCCAGCTGCCTGTGCACCACTCATCAACCAACGCCTCCCAACAATCCATCTTATCCGCACACCATCTCGGGGGCACCTGTAAGTTATTAGAAAGAATTTTCAGCGCTACTCCTCTGAATGAAATCAAGAAAACTACGTAGAAGGACTTAAGAATACGTAATTACCTTCATGTATTGCTCCTTCTTCAGAAACTTTCCGCGGCAATCCTTCTTCTCCTTCTTAATACAACGCGTGGCGTAGTAATCTCGAATAGCCTGCGGCCGAGCCTCGTGGCGCAAGTTCTGTAGTAACCGCCTACACTCAACCTCGAGAACCCTGGCCGCCTCCTCCTCATATCCATCCTCACACCTATAGAAGGTCTCCAATCAAACGTGAAAACACCGATTAGTATAATAATTAGTTATATTGTTAATTTTAGATTCTGTAAAAGGATAATTTACCCAAAAGCTCTTGATCACCATCTCGGCCCTCGTGTGGCACAAGACACCATCTATAATCTCCTCCGGCGGGGCCTGCGCAGCCTGGTAGTGCTCCCAGGTAAATCCTAGTGTAGGAACCTGACCCTCCCCAGGCAACGTGACAAACCCCGGGAAATTTGTCCGGCAAAGCACACCAAGGACGGAGTTCGGCCTGCGGACTCCAAGAGGGTGTACCCATCCCCTGCAGTATGATAAGGTCAGCGCATTAGATATTTGAACAAACTTAAAGGCAAAAGCTAAAAAAGGGTAAATGTACTTACCTATCTCCTTCAGGTTTAATCACCCGCCTCTGCTCGCGGGTAGCCGGGGCGACCGGGAGACGTGTACTACCACGCTTGTACACGGTGGCCCCGTCTGCCGGCACATCGCCCTCACTATCCGTAAGCTCATCCGCACCATCCCCGCCCCCTGAGCCACCCGGACCCTCGGTCCAATCCGGCAACTCGGTACGATCCGGCCAAGGCTCCCATCCGGGCCTCTCCACGTCGGGTGAAGCCTCCGGAACCGTAGTCTCCTCCGGCTGCTCCTGGGCCGAATGCACCTTGACCCGAGGCTGCTCCTGGACCGGAGTCTCATGGGACGAATGCCCGTGAACACCAGGCTCCTGGACCGGAGTCCCCGTAGCCTCCTCCGCAAACGGGTCGACCATACTAGTCCTATGCTCGGGTGAATGAGCTGGTGGTGGTGGCGAGGACGGCTCAACAGTCCTCCTGGATCTTCCGCGGCCACCACCTCTCCCTGTACCCTTCCCCTTCCTCCCTACCCGACCAACACCTCTCCCAGTGGGCAATGCCACCGACGAAGAAGAACCCCCGGCTGGTGTCGAAAGACTGTCTGCCAAGGCTCTACGGAGAGATAGGGGTGGAAGGGAAGTACCACCCCTCGTGCGGGGTGCCTGGGAAGAACCCGTCGAGCGCTCTAGACCCGCGCCCACCATCTTTCAACACCTGCCATGATAAAGATTAAAAGAAATTAGTACAACATAAAAAAATTGAATGACTGACATGAATAATAATATGTACATGAATAATAAATATTAAAATATATATAATTTAAGTTGTGAATCTTACAAAATAATAAATATTAATATATGTACATGAATAATAAATATTAAAATAATAAATATTAAAATAATCACCATCAATAAATGCATCATCATCATCACTATCACGCATGTCTTCATGAATGACGTGCTCATCGGGTTCAACGGCGTGAAGTTGTGAAAGGCCTTCCTTTAATCGTTGAAGCATTGACAGGTCATCCGCATCAGTAACCTCTACGAGTTCCAGGTCTTCTGGTTCCAGCTCAGGGCTGGAGTCGGATTCATTGTCGCTGTCTACTTCCATGTTCTTGGATGAAGCACGGTGGTTCTTGAAATGTTTCTTGGAAAGACGTGCTTCTTGGAAGAATTCTCCATCATATGTGTCTGGGTTAATGTGAGGTTCATAATCCTGTTCATTTGGGAGAGGTGGTCTGACATGTGGCGGCACTTCATAAACAACATACCAACCTTCCAGATTATTATCCGTTTGGCATGCCCACGGTAGATAGAAAACTTGGGTCACTTGTTGAGCCGTAATATAGACATCGGGAACATCTAAATGGGTGTTTGGATTGATTTTGACTAGTCCTATATGTTCATGAGTCCTTCTAGTCTTTTTCGGCTGGAACAAATAACATTTGAAGACTACGACGTTCGGTAGGTTTTCACCATAGAATTGAAGTTCATAAATTGCTTCAACTCTTCCATAATACTCGATAACACCTTCGCCGATAGCAGATACACCACAATTTGTAGATTTCCGGTCGGCATAGATAGCTCTTTGCCAAAGGTACGAAAGAGATACCCGTTGATGTTGTATTTCTCAAATGAACGGACTTTATAGTCAAAACCATTAGCGACTTGTCTCAATTCGGCGTCCATAGACTCTGAATTAGCCTACAAGTTTAATACGAAACGGTTGTTGCATTAGCCGCAAGTTAGACCAAGAATGAAATGGTCCATTATTGATAATTACCGTTTGTTTGAACCAAGAGATGAAACCGGGATAGCCGCCTCCTGTCTTTGACAGAAGCTCATACTCTTCGATGGAATCATTTTCGATCACCGCTCCATCCGAGAATTTGACGACGTAACGGCTGTTTGAAATATCCGGGAATAAGAGCAGTTCAAATGAATTAGAAGTTACGAAAAAATGTGCCGAGAACTCACTCGATGTACGGACGCACTTCTGTTAGGTTGTTGAAGATATACAACGAAATGTTCCGCCATTCTTCGATATCCAACGTTATTGGTTTCGAAGCACCGGCTGGTGCGAGCTTCCCTTTGAATAGGCTGAGGTTGGACCCACCTTTTTTAGGGTCTCCATCATTGTGCCGAGGCTTCGGATTATGCAAATGATGATTTTTGGCCTCGTAGTGTGCTGTCACAAAGTTTGCCACCTCCTCAGTAATGAATGCCTCAGCCATCGATGCTTCAATTCTACGCTTATTTTTTACATTTAGCTCGAAGGATCTTCTGCATCCTCTCAGTTTCATAGCACCAACGATCTCGCACGGGCCCACCCAATCTTGCCTCGGTCGGTAGATGTAAAATCAAATGCTGCATTGGATTAAAGAAGCCCGGTGGAAGGATCTTCTCTAACTTTCACAACAACTCGGGTGCAAACTCCTCCATGTCTTCTACCACGCAGGCGACAATTCTTTCGCACAAAGAAAACGGAAGAAATAGCTCAGCTCCGCCAGTACTAGCCATTCATCCTCAGGAATAAAGCCATGTAACATCACCGGCATTACCCGCTCTAGCCATATGTGCCAATCATGACTCTTGAGACCAAAGATTTTTAATTTTTCAAGACTCGCTCCCCTCTTTAGATTCGCTACATACCCATCGGGGAACATCAAGTGCATTTTGACCCACAAGATAATTTCCCTCATAGCTGGCCTTCCAAGATTGAACCAGGCCTTTGGCTTTGACCACTTCTGCTTTCCTTTGCCTTCTCGCATGTTTTGTAACGGTCTATGACATAGTGTCTCTTGATCGACGCTAGCCTTAATATTATCCTTTGTCTTCCCATCTATGTCGAACAATGTACCAAAAATAGCCTCTCCGATATTCTTTTCAGTGTGCATCATGTCGATATTGTGTGGAAGAAGGAGGTCTTTGAAGTAAGGCAGATCCCAGAAGCATGGCTTGCGAGTCTAGGCATGTTTTGAATTATACCCCTTGAAATACCCTGGACGCTCTGGATCAGGCTCGAGGGCGTTTAACTGATCCAGGATCTGTTGGCCTGTGAGCGCAGGTGGTGCCAAGTTTTTGACAACTTTACCTTTGGTAAAGTTCTTCTTGTCTTTTATGAACTGATGGTCAGGATCCATGAACTGTCTATGCAAGTCAAAGCAGGAATACTTCCGACCCTCCTGCAACCAATGAAACTGAAGAGATGCCTTGAATTGGGGGCATGGGAACCTTCCATGCACACACCATCCAGAGAATAGCGCATACGCTGGCAAGTCATGCATAGAGTACATGTACCACACATGCATTTTGAAGTTTTCTTTTCTAGCGGCATCGTATGTCTTGACCCCATTTTCCCAAGCTTCTTCCAATTCATCCTTAAGCGGTTGCAGGTACACATTCATATTCTTCCCCGGATAATTGGGCCCTGGAATTATCAACGTCAGAAATATGTTCTTTCTTTGCATAATCTGCCTGGGGGGGGGAGATTGAGTGGAATGACAAATACAGGCCAACAACTGTATTGGGTTGCCGTCATGCCGAAGGGATTAAAACCATCCGTGGCGGCGCAGACTCGAGGATTCCTTGGATCTGCAGCTTTATCCTGATGCAATCCATCGAAATGTTTCCACGCTTCCCCATCCGATGTGTGTACCATCATCTTATTCCCATCCGCATCTAGTTCGGTTCTTTTGCCCAATTTGTGCCATGTCATCTGTCTGGCTGTCTCTTCGACCATGAAAAGATGTTGAAGTCTTGGTACGATTGGCATATACCGAAGAACACTAACTGCGATTTTGGTCTGCCTCTTCTCACCGATATCGTTGTCTACCACAAGATACCTGCAAGACTCGCAATTGGGACAATAGTCCAAGTGTGCATACTCCTTCCTAAATAAGACACATCCTTTCTCACATGCATCTATCTTCTCATATGGCATCTTAAGTACACGAAGTATTTTGTCCGACTGGTACAGGTTTGTAGGCATGACATGGCCTTTGGGTAGGAAACGTCCAAATAGTGTCATCATCGCGTCGTAGCATTCTCTTCCCAAGTTGAACTGAGCCTTCAGAGCCATTACTTGTGCAATTGCATCCAGCTGACAGAGCTCAGTGTGCTCATGGAGAGGACGTTTTGAAGACTCCAACATTTCATAAAAGGCCTTTGCAGATTCCTCCATCTCATCTTCCGAATCCCGAGCATCATCAAAGTCTTGCACCATGTCTTCGATCCCAGTACCATGCTCGTCCGTGCGACGATGGACCACCTCAGCTCTTGTGCATTGTATAGACTCACCATGAAATGTCCACACCGTATAATTAGGCCTAAAACCCCTCCTCTGCAGGTGTTTAATCATTACAGCCTCTGTCGTCTTTTTATAGTTGTCGCATCCAGGACAGGGGCAATAGTTTCTTTCCTGGCCATTTGCGAATGCGGCTTTCACAAATTCCTTTGTTTTTAAAAACCATTCTTTCGTCATCTCTTTCTGACTAGGGTGACCGGTATACATCCACGCACGATCACTCATCTTGCGTAGCTACTAAAGACAGAAGAAATATATTTATATATAATTTAGCATTTATATTCATTGGTTAATTAGGTTCGCCATTTTTATTACGTCCAGGAAACCTACACGCTAATAGGTAAAGATAGGTCCTAATCCCACCCGAGTATGTGTAGATTGGGTTCGTTTTCCCATGCTCTGCTCCGGACCCAATGCAAAATTTCGGCAGCACCTCCCCGCTGTTCTCCAGATACACGTCTCCGCAATAAACAGAGAGGATGTGCATCCGGAGAACAACAGGGAGGCACTGACGAAATTCCGCATCGGATCCAGAGCACAGCATACGGGAAAACGAACCCAATCTACACATACTCGGGCTGTCCATGGATAATGTTGGACAATTCGAAAGGATGGCGGTTATAAATATGCAAAGACATGCATATTTATAGATGTCGCCCTTTCGAACGGGAGACGCATACTGGTCACGCATACTGATAAATTAATTGAATTACCTAAATCCAGAAAGTTTCATCCGGAAACCGAGCCACAGTAAATGAAGGGGCGGGGAGGAGATGAAATTTGTACTGACCCACGAATGCAGGGTCGGAGCTCGTACAACGCACTGACAGGTCTTCGCACAGCAGACCTCACAGCGACGAGACAACTATCACATGTAAATCCACCCGATCAACACAAATATTCCAATTATGTCATTTTAGAGGAAAACAAGCTGAGTATATAATATTCGTGAGCTAACCAAGGTTCTTATGACATTTTGAGGTTATTATGGCATTTTGGAGCTAAATGGGATAATTATGTCATTGTTGCGGAAGTTAAAGCAAGGATAATATGAAAGAGGAGAAGAAAGAGGAGGAGGAGGAGAAGAAGAAGAAATCAAGAAGAAGGAGGAGAAGGAGGAGAAGGAGGAGGAGGAGAAGGACTAGAAGGTCCTTGACCTTCTCCTACTCCTCCTCCTCCTCCTTCTCCTTCTTCTCTTCTTCTTCTTCTCTTCTTCTTCTTCTTCTTTCTTTTCATTTTGCCTATTTCTTCTCCTCTTCTCCTCTTGTTGGAGCTATATTACCTAAGTATGTCTTTTTTGAGCTAAATGGGCTAATTTACCCATTTTAGAGGAAAACTAGCTAAGTATATAATATTACTAAGCTAACCAAGGTTCTTATGCCATTTTGAGCTTATTATGGTATTTTGGAGCTAAATGGGCTAGTTATGTCATTGTTGGGTTAATTAAAGCAAGGATAATATGAAAGAGGAGAAGAAAGAGGAGGAGGAGGAGAAGAAGAAGAAATCAAGAAGGAGGAGGAGGAGAAGGATAGAAGGTCCTTGGCCTTCTCCTCCTCGTCCTCCTCGTCCTCCTCCTCCTCCTTCTCCTTCTTCTCTTCTTCTCTTCTTCTTCTTCTTCTTTCTTTTCATTTTGCCTATTTCTTCTCCTCTTCTCCTCTTGTTGGAGCTAAATTACCTAATTATATCTTTTTGAGCTAAATGGGCTAATTATCCCATTTTAGAGAAAAACAAGCTAAATATATAATATTAATGAGCTAACCAAGGTTCTTATGCCATTTTGAACTTATTATGGTATTTTGGAGCTAAATGGGCTAATTATGTCATTGTTGGGTTAATTAAAGCAAGGATAATATGAAACAGGAGAAGAAAGAGGAGGAGGAGGAGAAGAAGAAGAAATCAAGAAGGAGGAGGAGGAGGAGAAGGATAGAAGGTCCTTGGCCTTCTCCTCCTCCTCTTCCTCCTCCTCCTCCTCCTTCTCCTTCTTCTCTTCTTCTTCTTCTTCTTCTTCTTCTTTCTTTTCATTTTGCCTATTTCTTCTCCTCTTCTCCTCTTGTTGGAGCTAAATTACCTAATTATGTCTTTTTTGAGCTAAATGGGCTAATTATCCCATTTTAGAGGAAAACAAGCTAATTATATAATATTAATGAGCTAACCAAGGTTGTTATGCCATTTTGAGCTTATTATGGTATTTTGGAGCTAAATGGGCTAATTATGTCATTGTTGGGTTAATTAAAGCAAGGATAATATGAAAGAGGAGAAGAATGGCCATTTTTTAGCTAAATGGGCTAATTATCTCATTGTTGGGGAAAATAAGGTAAGGAGAATAAGATAGAGGAGAAGAAAGAGGAGGAGGAGAAGAAGAAGAAGAAATCAAGAAGAAGGAGGAGGAGGAGGAGGAGAAGAAGAAGGAGGAGAAGAAGGAGAAGGAGGAGAAGGTATTCTTCTTCTCTTCTTCAATTCTTCATCTCTTCCTCTTTTCTTCTTCTTTTCTTCTTCCCCTTCTTAATTTTGTCTCCTCCTCCTCCTCTTCTTCTTCTTCTCCTCCTCCTCCTCCTCCTCCTCCTCCTCTTCTCCTCTTCTCCTCCTCCTCCTCTTCTTCTTCTTCCTATTCTTTCTATTAAGCTAACTAACTAACTAACCTAACTAACGAAGCTAACTAAACCTATCGCTAAACCTAGATAGCACTAAACAGCAAAAAAATAAGAAAAACAGAATCTACCACTAAGTAACTAAAAAATAATGTAGCTACCACTAAATAACAAAACAAAATCTACCACTAAACTACCTACTAAATCTACTAATTAACTAACTAAATCTACCAACTAACTAAATCTACCAACTAACTAAACTACCACTAAAACTACTAATTAACTAACCTACCAACTAAACTATATATGCCACAACAACTACAATAACAACAACAACTACAATAACAAGAACAACTACTACAACAACAATAAAAAATCATGCCGGTAGTTTTAATCTAATTCCAAAAAACTAAATACCAAAAAATAAAAAATCAAGGGGGCGGGGGTGGATGGGCTTACCGGCAGTGGGGCTGTGGGGGCGGCACCGAGGCCTGCGGGGCAGTGGCTGGGCCGGCGGCGCCGGCGGTGGGGCTGCGGGGGCGGCACCAGGGGCGCCGGGGGTGGGGCAGCGGGGGCGCACCAGGGGCACCACGGGGCGCCGGCGGTGGGGCTTCAGGGGCGGCACCAGGGGGCGCCGGGGGGGGGGGGGGGTTGTGGGGCTTCGGGGCGGCACCAGGGGCACCAGGGCGGCGCCGGGGGTGGCGGCGTTGGGCATCGAGGGAGGAGAGAGAGAGGGAGGGCTGTTTGAGAGAGAGAGAGGGCCGCGGTGGGGGCGGGACAGCCGTTACTAGATTCAAGACCTTTGTCGTGTGCTGGCACACGACAAAGGGGTCTATACTCTTTGCCGTCTGCCTCTGGCATCTTTGCCATCAGCCAGCAGACGGCAAAGAAGGGAGTAGTTTGACCTAAGGTTCCCCCCGCCAGATGAGCTTCTTTGCCGTCTGCTGGCCCCTTCTTTGCCGTGTGCGGCAGACGGCAAAGAGTTGACTGCTGGCAAAGACCTTCTTTCCCATCAGCCAGTTCTTTGCCGTCAGTTTTGTTGAAGCTGATGGCAAAGAGTGTCTTTGCCGTCAGCTAGCAGACGGCAAAGACTAGGCAGACGGCAAAATCTCTGATTCCAGTAGTGATCCTTTCACACGAGATGGATCTTCACATCCAGACTTGCATCTGCTCTATGTAGATGAAGTTTGTGGTTTATTTAAGCTTGCAGGTTTGCCCGAGGATGAGGTAAAGAAGAAAGTCTTTCCTTTATCTTTAAAGGATAAGGCGTTGACATGGTATAGGCTATGTGATGATACTGGATCATGGGGCTACAATCGGTTGAAATTGGAATTTCATCAAAAGTTCTATCCTATGCATTTAGTACATCGTGATCGGAACTTTATTTATAACTTTTGGCCTCGTGAAAGGGAAAGCATAGCTCAAGCTTGTGGGAGGCTTAAATCAACTCTATATTCATGCCCCAATCATGAGCTCTCGGGAGATATTCTCACTCAAAACTTTTATGCTCGGCTTTCTCATGAAGATCGTACCATGCTTGACACTTATTGTACTGGTTCTTTTATGAAGAAGGATATTGACCACAAGTGGAATTTACTGGAGAGAATCAAACGTAACTCTGAAGATTGGGAGCTGGAGGAAGTTAAGGAGTCAGGTATGAATTTCCAGTTTGATTGCATTAAATCTTTTGTTGCGACAAACACTTCTAGAGATTTTAGCGCTAAGTATGGACTTGACTCTGAGATAGTAGCTTCTCTTTGTGAATCTTTTGCTGCTCATGTTGATCTTCCCAAAGAGAAGTGGTTCAAATATCTTCCTCCTGTAGAAAGCAACATAGCCAAAACCAATCTAGTTGAGGAGAAAGTCATTGCTTTTAGTGATCCTGTTGTTCCTTGTGCTTACACTGAGAAACCACCATACCCTGCTAGGATAAAGGATTATTCTAAAGCTCCAACTGTGATACGTAGGGGTTACATTAGACCACTTGCACCCCCTGAGGAGATTAGAGTTGAACCTAATGTTGCTATTATCAAAGATCTCTCAGCCGAAGACGTAGACGGGCATGTTATCAAATTCTGTGAGGACTCTGGTAGAATTGCTAAACCTCACGCGAAAGACAAACACAGACCTGTAGTTGGCCTGCCCGTTGTTTCTGTCAAGATAGGAGATCACTGTTACCATGGTTTATGTGATACAGGAGCTAGTGTTAGTGCAAAAATACCCTGTTCTCTATATGATGAAATCAAAGATGAGATTGCACCTGCTGAGTTAGAACCCATTGATGTCACTATTACCCTAGCTAATAGAGACACTATCTGCCCTCTGGGAATAGTGAGAGACGTAGAAGTCCTGTGTGGTAAGACGAAGTATCCTACTGATTTCCTCATCCTTGGTACTGCACAAGATAGCTTTTGTCCCATCATATTTAGTAGACCCTTTCTCAACACTGTCAATGCTCACATTGATTGCATTAAGCACACCGTCACAGTTAGTTTCGAGGGTGTGTCTCATGAATTTAACTTCTCCAAGTTTGGAAGACAACCCCATGAAAGAGAGTCGTCTGGTAGAGATGAAATTATTGCTCTTGCCTCAATTGCCGTACCTCCTATGGATCCTTTAGAGCAATATCTGCTTGAGCATGAAAATGATATGCATATGGAGGAGAGAGATGAGATAGATAAAATTGTCTTAGAACAATATCATATTCTCAAGAATAATCTGCCTGTTGAACTGCTTGGGGATCCTCCCCCATCGAAGGGTGATCCTTTGTTCGAGCTTAAATAGTTGCTGATACTCTTAAGTATGCCTATCTTGATGAGAAGAAGATATATCATGTTATTATTAGTGGTCTCCTCTCAGAGCAAGAAGAGAAGAAGTTACTAAGAACTCTGAGGAAGCACCATGCTGCTATTGGATATACTCTTGATGATCTTAAGGGTATTAGTCCCACTCTATGTTAGCACAAGATTAAAACTGACCCTGACTTTAAACCAGTTCCTGATCATCAAAGGAGATTGAATCCTAAGATGAAAGAGGTCATTAGAAAAGAAATATTAAAGCTTTTGGAAGCAGGAATCATTTATCCTGTTGCTCATATCGATTGGGTAAGTCCGGTACATTGCGTACCTAAGAAGGGAGGTATCACCGTCGTTCCTAATGATAAAGATGAACTAATCCCACAAAGGATTATTACTCGCTATAGGATGGTGATAGACTTCCGGAAACTGAACAATGCAACCAGGAAAGATCATTATCCTTTGCCGTTTATCTACCAAATGCTAGAAAGGCTATCAAAACACACACACTTCTGCTTTCTAGACGGTTATTCAGGTTTCTCGCAAATACCCGTTCCACAGTCTGATCAGGAGAAAACCACTTTCACCTGCCCCTTCGGTACCTTTTCTTATAGACGTATGCCTTTTGGCTTATGCAATGCACCTCCCACTTTTCAAAGATGTATGATGGCTATATTCTCTGACTTTTGTGAAAAGATTGTCAAGGTTTTCATGGATGACTTCTCCGTTTACGGGTCTTCCTTTGATGATTGTCTCAGCAACCTTGATCGAGTCTTACAGAGATGCAAAGGTACCAACCTCATCTTGAATTGGGAGAAGTGCCACCTTATGGTTAATGAAGGTATTGTCTTAGGACACAAAATCTCTGAAAGAGGCATTGAAGTTGATAAGGCTAAGGTTGATGCAATTGAGAAAATGCTTTGCCCTACAAATATCAGAGGTATACGAAGTTTCCTAGGTCATGCTGGTTTTTGATGAGGATTGTGAGAAAGCTTTCGAAATACTTAAGAATGCTTTGATAACCGCGCCTATTGTTCAACCACCAGACTAGAACTTGCCCTTTGAAATCATGTGCGATGCTAGTGATTATGTTGTTGGTGCTGTTCTAGGATAGAGAGTTGTCAAGAAGTTGAATGTTATTCACTATGCTAGTAAAACTCTAGACAGTGCCCAAAGAAACTATGCCACTATGGAGAAGGAATTTTTAGCAGTCGTGTTTGCATGTGAAAAGTTCAGATCTTATATAGTTGACTACAAAGTCACTATTCACTCTGATCATGCTGCTACTAAGTAACTTATGGAGAAGAAGGACGCTAAGCCTAGGCTGATCAGATGGGTTCTCCTGCTACAGGAATTTGATTTGCACGTCGTTGACCGAAAGGGTGCTGATAACCCTATAGCAGATAACTTCTCTAGGCTAGAGAATGTCCTTGATGACCCACTTCCTATTGATGAAAGCTTTCCTGATGAGCTATTAAATGTCATCCGCACTTCACATAGTGCACGGTGGTAGGCCGATGACGCAAACTATATCGTAGCCAAATACATACCACCCAGTTTCACCTATCAGCAAAAGAAGAAATTCTTCTTTGATTTGAGACACTACTTTTGGGATGATCCTCACCTTTATAAGGAAGGAGTAGATGGTGTTATTAGACGTTGTGTACCTGAACATGAACATGGACAGATCTTGCAGAACTGTCATTCCGAAGCCTACGGAGGACACCACGCTGGAGATAGAACTGCCCATATGGTATTGCAATCAGGTTTCTATTGGCCCACTCTCTTCAGGATGCCCGTAAGTTTGTCTTGTCTTGTGACAAATGCCAAAGAATAGGGAACATCAGTAAGCGTCAGGAAATGCATATGCACTATTCACTTGTCATTGAACCATTTGATGTCTGGGGCTTTGATTATATGGGACCCTTCCCGAGTTCCAATGGATACACTCACATCTTAGTTGCTATGGACTACGTCACTAAATGGGTAGAAGCTATCCTCACTAAAAATGATGATCACCACACCTCTATTAAGATGCTTAAAGAAGCCATTTTCCCAAGATTTGGAGTCCCTAGATATCTGATGACTGATGGCGGTTCACACATCATTCATGGTGTTTTCCACAAGATGCTCGCTAAGTATGATGTCAACCATAGAGTTGCATCTCCTTATCATCCTCAGTCTAGTGGTCAAGTGGAGTTGAGTAATAGGGAGATCAAGTTGATCCTACAAAAGACCGTTAATAGATCTCGAAAGAATTGGTCTAGCAAACATGACGATGCACTATGGGCTTATAGGACTACTTATAAGAATCCCATGGGCATGTCACCGTATAGAATGATTTACGGTAAGGCCTGTCATTTACCTCTTGAGCTGGAACACAAAGCTTATTGGGCAATCAAAGAGCTCAACTTTGATTTCAAACTTGCCGGTGAGAAGCGGTTGTTTGATATCAGCTCGTTAGATGAATGGAGAGCCCAGGCATATGAGAATGCCAAGTTGTTCAAGGAAAAGGTTAAGAGATGGCATGACAAACCAATACAGAAACGAGAGTTCAATGTAGGTGATTATGTCTTGCTATACAATTCTCGTTTGAGATTCTTTGCAGGCAAGCTTCTTTCTAAATGGGAAGGTCCTTATGTTATTGAGGAAGTATATCGTTCCGGTGCCATCAAAAACAATAACACGGAAGGAAATTTCCTAGAGTGGTAAATGGGCAAAGAATCAAGCATTACATCTCTGGTACTCCCATAAATGTTGAGACCAATATCATCAATGTCATAACTCCAGAGGACTACATAAGGGATGTTTATCAGCCTGTTTCAGACCCTGAAAACGAAGAGGTATCTGTTTCGGTAAGAAATTGGACTCCGACGCTTTTCCAATAGGAAATTTCCTCCGTTTTGGAATTTTTGGAAAATTAGAAAAATAAAAAGCAATCCGGAGAGCGCACGAGGCGGCCACAAGCTTGGACACCGCCCCCTACCCCCCTGGTGGTGGACGGAAGGCTTGTGGGCACCTCGTGTGCCTCCCGGACTCTGTTTTCTTGCGGAGCACTCCTTCTGGTCCAGAAAAAATCAATATATACTCGCCCAAAGGTTTTGATCTCCGCATCGCGCAGTTTTCCTCTGTTTTCGTTTCGAGCTTGTTGTCTGCCGCAGATTCAGGCCAAGATGTCTTCTCAAGATTCAGAAGAAGATATCTATGTGGCCGATGATCGTGCTAACTCTAGGATTAATGGGGACTTGGAACCATATGACTGGACCACTGATGAGGAAGAGGACTATGAGCCCAAGGGGAAGGAACAAACGAGTTCCGATGAAGAAGATGCTCCTCTACCTCAACCTCCAAACACCCATGTGGAGTTCAAGAAGTCAAGCCTCCCCAACTCCAGGAGGAAGCCTAAGACCATATTTATCCCCTCTCGTTTCTTGCAGGAGAGTAAGCAGGAGCTTTGCCATAGAGTGTTGAAGCTTGAGGAGGAAAATGACGATTTAAGGGAGCAGAACTTTTTGCTCAAGTGGAAATTAGACAAGCTCAAGATTGCTTCAACAACTCCACCACCATCACCACCGAAGGAAGACAACTAAGCATTGGTATGGGCAATCCCCTTGGCTTCTGCCAAGCTTGGGGGAGTTGCCTTGGTATCGTATCACCTTTATATCTTTTGCTTTTACCTTTGTTTTAGTTCTTTCCTTTTCAGTTTTTATTTCTTCTCTTAGAGGAATAAGTCTTTAGTGTTTAGTTTGAGTCTTTTGCTTTTGTCTCTCCCCTGATGTATTCGAGCTTACGAGCTATATAATAAGGAGTATCTTAGTCAAGGGCTTTGCTTTGTGCCATGATCAATTGTATGAAAAGAACGATAGCATGAAAGATCATGAGATGATCTTATGGAAAGTGATAGCTTCACATATGACAAGTATGATGACTGAAACTTGTTGAGAATAAATCAACATAGACCTCAGTCATTGTTGCAATTAATAAGAAGTAATAAGGAAAGAGAGGTTCACATATAAATATATCATCTTAGACACTTTTTTACAATTGTGAGCACTCACCAAACTATTACATGCTTAGGAGTAGATGTTGGACAAGGAAGACAACATAATGAATTGTGTTTGCTTGGTTCCAGACAATGTTATATGATTAGAGATCCCTTAGCATGTGACGATTTCTTCCACCTCATATTAGCCAAAACTCCCGCACCAAGTAGAGATACTACTTGTGCATCCATAAACCTTCAACCCAGTTTTGCCATGAGAGTCCACCATACCTACCTATGGAATGAATAAGATCCTTCAAGTAAGTTGTCATTGGTGCAAGAAATAAAAATTTCTCTCTAATATGTATGATCTATTAGTGTGTGGAAAATAAGCTTTGTACGAACCTGTGATGAGGAAGACATAAAAGCGACAGACTTCATAATAAAGTTATTTATCACATGTGGCAATATAAAGTGACGTTCCTCCACACTAAGAGGACACGCATTCAAACCTCAAAAGCGCATGACAACCTCTGCTTCCCTCTGCGAAGGGCCTATCTTGTACCTTTACTTTTTGCCCTTGTAAGAGTCATGGTGATCTTCACCAATTCCCTATTTTGCCTTTGTATTGGCAACCGTCACATGCTTGGGAAAGATCTATATTCATATATCAACTTGGAGTTGAGTACTTATGCTTTATTATTGTTGACTTTACCCTTGAGATAAATCGTTGGGAGGCAAAACTATAAGACCCTATCTTCCTCTGTGTCCAGCTGAAACTTTGACACCATGAGTACCACGTGAGTTGTGACAATTGTGGAAAACAAAAGAGATGATTGAGTATGTGGGTTTGCCTTACAAGCTCTTATTAGACTCTTTCTGATGTTGTGATAAATTGCAATTGCTTCAATGACTTTGGACTGTTGTTGGTTACTTCTCGGTAAGGTTTTTGCTTCATGCTTTGCCTTGTGAAGGAATTGTTACTTTCCCATAAGAATCTTTATGATGTATTGCTGTCCTATGTGTGATCATGATGCCCTCATGTCTGTATTATGTTTTATCGACACCTTCGTCCCTCAACATGTGGACATGTTTATGGAACTTTGTTTTCGCTTGAGGACAAGCGAGGTCTAAGCTTGGGGGAGTTGATACGTCCATTTTGCATCATGCTTTCATGTTGATATTTATTGCTTTATGGGCTGTTATATTACTTTGTGGTACCATATTTATGCCTTTTCTCTCTTATTTTGCAAGGTTTATTTGAAGAGGGAGAATTCAGGCAGCTGGAATTCTGGACTGGAAAAGGAGCAAATCTTAGTCCACTATTCTGCACATCTCCAAATGCCCTGAAAAGTCACGTGGAATTTTTTGGGATTATATAAAAAATACTCGGCGAAAGAAGTACCAGAGGGGGGCTGCGAGGGCGCCACAAGGCCTACCACCGCCACCCCCTGGTGGCGGAGGTCAAGCTTGTGGGCTCCCTGACGGCCCACTAGGCCCCCTATTTTGCTATATGAAGGGTTTCGTTCCAGAAAAAAAATCAACCGGGAGCTTTTTCGTGGTTTTTCCGCCGCCACAAGGCGGAACTTGAGCAGATCCAATCTAGAGCTCCGGCAGGACGATCCTGCCGGGGAAAATTCCCTCCCGGAGGGGGCAATCGTCGCCATCGTCATCACCAACACTCCTCTCATCGGAGGGGAGGCATCTTCATCAACATCTTGATCAGCACCATCTCCTCTCCAATCCCTAGTTCATCTCTTGTAATGAATCTCTGTCTCACGACTCAGATTGGTACTTGTAAGGTTGCTAGTAGTGTTGATTACTCTTTGTAGTTGATGCTAGTTGTATTACTTGGTGTAAGAGTTTATGTTCAGATCCTTGATGCTATTCATTACACCTCTGATCATGATTATGATTATGCTTTGTGAGTAGTTACTTTTGTTCCTGAGGACATGGGATAAGTCATGATGATAATAGTCATGTGAATTTGATATTCGTTCGTTATTTTGATATGTTGTATGTTGTCTTTTCCTCTAGTGGTGTTATGTGAACGTCGACTACATAACACTTCACCATAATTGGGCCTAGATCAAGGCATTGGGGAGTAGTAAGTAGATGATGGGTTGCTGGAGTGACAGAAGCTTAAACCCCAGTCTATGCGTTGCTTCGTAAGGGGCTGATTTGGATCCACTAGTTTAATGCTATGGTTAGACGTTGTCTTAATTCTTCTTTTGTAGTTGCAGATGCTTGCGAGAGAGGTTAATCATTAGTGGGATGCTTGTCCAAGTAAGGGCAGTACCCAAGCGCCGGTCCACCCACATATCAAACTATCAAAGTAACGAACGCGAATCATATGAACATGATGAAACTAGCATGACAGATATTCCCGTGTGTCCTCGGGAGCGTTTTTCCTCCTCTAAGACTTTGTTCAGGCTTGTCCCTTGCTACAAAAGGGATTGGGCCACTTGCTGCACCATTGCTACTACTTGTTACTTTTTACTTTTTGCTTGCTACGCTTCACCTCACTACACCATCACTTGTTACCGCTACTTTCAGTGCTTGCAGTTATTACCTTGCTGAAAACCGTTTATCAGAGCCTTCTGCTCCTCATTGGGTTCGACACTCTTACTTATCGAAAGGACTACGATTGATCCCCTATACTTGTGGGTCATCACACCTCTTTAGGTACTGTAGCAAACTTGATTTCTATTTATATTGGTGTTAGATTATTGTATTCTCACTTTTCCATGGCTATTACCCCCCCCCCCCCCGATACTATCCATAGTTTCATCAAAACAAGCAACCAACTCAACAGAAACAGAATCTGTCAAAAACAAACCAGTCCGTAGCAATCTGTATACTTCTGGTACCTAAAAAATTCTGAAAAATCACGACTGCCTGGGCCAAAGGCTTATCAACCAGCAGCAAAAATAATCAACTCAAAAGCTCTCTCTGAATAAAAATTAAAAATAATCTCGTGAGCGAAAAGTTTCTGTCTTTTTCCAGCAGGATTAAACAACCATCACCAAGACTAGTCATAAAGGTTTTGCTTGGCACAAACACAAAAAGAAACACAAAAGACACAATCATTAAAGAATTATGATGGTGTGGACGCAACCAAATAGAAAGAAAAGGTAAATTCATTGGGTTGCCTCCCAACAAACGCTATTGTTTAACGCCCTTAGCTAGGCATAAGGCGATAGAATCACGTATCGTCGTCTTTGGTGCTCAAACCATAAGTAGAGTCATCACTCATCATCTTAAGGTCTTCATCTCTCTTACTAGATGGTTCACCACTATTTTTAGGAACAAAAATAGACTTGGTGGACTTATTGTGGGCAAAGTTTGGAGTATTCTACACAGCGGCAAAAGCGGAACCCAAGTTGGTTATAACATCCTCTAGTTTGCCAATGCTAGCGGAATCATGACCTAGTTTTTCGTTAACCGTGGGTTCCTTCTCCTTTAAATTTTTCAAAACCATTCCCACCTTGGATCCGTAGTGAGTGATTTGATTGTGCATCTTTTTATCCAAATTCTCAATAAGTTCAATCGTAGCAACTTTATTTTCAATGACGTCCAGCCTACGCATCACATGTTCCAGAGTTAAGGTAGTTCAATTAACCGTGAGCGGGGGTGAGCCTACCAAATTTATTACAGCTCTGTAAGAATCAACGGTATGGCTACCTAAGAAATTTCCGCCTACGATGGTGTCAAGAATATACCTATTCCAAGGGGAAATACCCACATAAAAACTGTGAAGCAGGACGGTAGTAGATTGCTTACGAATAGATCTACTGTGAGCATTGCAAATCCTATACCAAGCGTCCTTCAAGTTTTCTTCCTCATTTTGTTTGAAATTGAGAACTTCATTCTTGGGAGTACCGTTCGAAGCGGTGGGTCTAGCCATGAGGACAGGTAGACTATCCCACACAAATGAACAGAAAGCGAGCGAGAGAAAAGGGCGAACAAAAAAGGCAAACGAAGAAAAGGGAAAATATTTTTGTAAAGTTTTGTTTTTCGGAATTGGGGGAGAGGAAAACGAGAGGCAAAAAAGTAAATGCAAGAGATGAGTTTGCGACACTTACTTGGATGAGTTCTTGACTTGATCCTCCCCGGCAACGGCGCCAGAAATTCTTCTGCTACGGCGACAGAAATCCTTTTGTCGTCTCTTGAGCTTGCGTTGTTTTTCCCTTGAAGAGGAAAGGGTGATGCAGCACATGAGCAGTAAGTATTTCCCTCAGTTTGAGAATCGCGCCAAGTCCAGAGTACCTACGCAAACACAAAAGAGCTTGCACCCAACGCTATAAAGGGGTTGTCAATCCCTTCAAGATTGATTGCAAAGTGAGATCTAAAGGCGGAAAGTGCAACGAAGTAAAATTGTAAGGCTGAAAATATTGTGTGAAGTAGACCCGGGGGCCATAGTGTTCACTAGAGGCTTCTCTCAAAATAGCAAATACTACGGTGGGTGAAAAAATTACTGTCGATCAATTGATAGAACCGCGCAAAGTCATGACGATATCGAAGGCAATGATCATACATATAGGCATCACATCCGTGATAAGTAGACCGATACTTTCTGCATCTACTACTATTACTCCACACATCGACCGCTATCCAGCATGCATCTAGTGTATTGAGTTCATGACAAACAGAGTAACGCCTTAAGCAAGATGACATGATGTAGAGGGATAAACTCAAACCAATGATGAAAACCCATCTTTTTACCCTTGATGGCAACAACACGATGCGTGCCTCGCTACCCCTTCTATCACTGGGTGAGGTCACCGCACGGTATGAACCCAAAACCAAGCACTTCTCCCATTTCAAGAATCATAGATCAACTTGGCCAAACAAAACCCACAACTCGAAGAGAATTACAAGGATATGAAATCATGCATATAAGAGATCAGAAGAAACTCAAATAAGATTCATAGATAATCTGATCATAAATCCACAATTCATCGGATCTCGACAAACACACCGCAAAAGAAGATTACATCGGATAGATATCCATGAAGATCATGGAGAACTTTGTATTGAAGATCCAAGAGAGAGAAGAAGCCATCTACGTACTAGCTATGGACCCAAAGGTCTATGGTAAACTACTCACGTATCATCGGAGAGGTCATGGTGTTTATGAAGAAGCCCTCCGTATCCGAATCCCCCCTCTGGCAGGGCACCAGAACATGCCCCAGATGGGATCTTGCGGAGACAGAAGCTTGCGGCGGCGAAAAAGTATTTTCGTTGATCTCTTTTGCAGTTTTGGAATTTTTCTGGATTTATAGGCGGAAGAGGTAGGGCACCCGTGCGACAGGGGGCCCACAAGCCTGCTAGGCGCGGGCCCCCAGGCTGCGCCTAGGGGGCTTGTGGGGTCCCCTGCTGGCCCTTGCCTTGGTTCTCAAGTCTCGTGCGTATCTTCTGTTCCGGAAAAAAAATCTTTTCGGAAGTTTTATTCCGTTCGGACACCGTTTAAAATCCTCCTCTGAAAAGGGTCAAAAACACGAAAAAAAAGGAACTGGCACTTGGCACTGAGTTAATAAGTTAGTCTCAAAAAACATATAAAAGGCATACAAAACATCCACAGTTTGACAAGATAATAGCATGGAACCATCAAAAATTATAGATACGTTGGAGACGTATCACGCATCTGCCGGGAGGCCACAAGCGTGCAGAGCGCGCCCTAGTGGGTGGCCGTGCTCCCTGGCTTGTGGGTCCCCTGCAAGTATCCTAACCCTATTCTTTGGCCTATAAATTCCCAAATATTCCTGTATCTCCAGAGAGATCCACGAAAATACTATTGCGCCGGCGGGAGCCTCTGTTCCCGAGAGATCCGATCTGGGAGCCTTTTCCGGTAATCTGTCGAAGAGGGAATTGATCACAGAGGGCATCTACATCAAATCCATTGCCCCTCCGATGATATCTGAGTAGTTCACCATGGACCTACGGTTCCATAGCTAGTAGCTAGATGTCTTCTTCTCTCTCTTGAGCTTCAATACCATGTTCTTCATGATCTTCGTGGAGATCTATTCGATGTAATACTCTTTTGCGGTGTGTTTGTTGAGATTCGATGAATTGTGAGTTTATGTTCAGATTATCTATGAATATTATTTGAGTCTCTTCTGAATTCTTATATGCATTATTTCATATCTTTGCAAGTCTCTTCAAATTATTGGTTTGGTTTGGCCAACAAGATAGGTAATTCTTGCAATGGGAGAAGTGCTAAGTTTTGGGTTCAATTTTGCGGTGTCCTCACGCAGTGACAAATTAGGAGTAGCGAGGCAGGTATTGTATTGTTGTCATCAAGGACAAAAAGATGGGGTTTTCATCATAGTTCTTGAGTTTATCCCTCAACATCATGTCATCTTACTTAATGTGTTACCCTGTTCTTCATGAACTTAATACTCTAGATGCAAGCGGGAGTCAATCGATGTGTGGAGTAATAGTAGTTGATGCAGAATCGTTTCGGTCTACTTGACATGAACATTATGCCTATATGCATAATCATTGCCTTAGATATCTTCATAGTTATTCACTTTTCTATCAATTGCTCGACAGTAATTTGTTCACCCACCCTATTATTTTCCTTTATGAGAGAAGCCTCTAGTGAAACCTATGCCCCCGGGGTCTATTTTCCATATTATATTTTGAGATCTATAAACTAAAAATACCAAAAAATACTTTCCTGCAATTATTTACTTTTGTTTCCACAATATTTTATATCTATCTCTATCAGATCTCATCCTTGCAAATAACTCTGAAGGGATTGAGGGACCCTTTATAGTGTTGGGTGCAAGTGTTTGATTGTTTGTGTAGGTACTACTATTGGGGCCTTGCTTGTTCCTCCTACTAGATTGATACCTTGGTTCTCAACAAACTGAGGGAAATACTTATCTACTTCACTACATCACCCTTTACTCTTGATGGGAAAACCAACGCAAGCTCAAGAGCTAGCATGCTCCTTGAGGAGCTTCGCATTGACACCCATGAGTCGCACGACGAGGCCAGTCGCCTTCTTAGTTGAGGCATCGCTAATCTTGAGCAGCTTCACCAATATATCGAACAACTCCTGCCTAATTAGGCCAGTGAGACTAGCCGTGTTGATGGCCAAAGACTTCAGCCGCGCCATTACTTCACATTCACCGACGGGGTGAGTGCGCTCGCGAGAGCCCTCGAGTGCCGGTGAGAGCTCGTTCGATGGCTCCGCGGCGTGCCAGGACATCTTTGTTGTGTCTACCACGCAGCGGCGAGACCCCTCTAGTGATTCATTGGCTTTGGTCTTTGCTCCCTGTTTTTATGTCGACCCAAAACTCCTCCTACCGGTCATGGCGGAACGAATTGACAGGAAAGACTTGTTTTGCAGGTGATGAGGAGAGGAAATGAGGAGTAATTTTCGAGGGGGTAGTTTTTATAACCCGGTGCCAAGTGTGAACACGTTTAGGTTTGATCGGTGTGAACAAATTTGCAATTATTTATTGCATGGTAATCTGGAATGTGACGAGAAACGAGCTCAAAATTTATTGATGGTTATGGGATCGAAGCCCGAAGCACACCTTCATATGGCTATGTTCAACTGCTATATGCAATAATTATGCATGGTCTTGCTCGTTGTTTAGGCGGACATGAGGTGCTCTGCTCGATGTTTAGGTGCCAAGGCACGCTCAGTTCGCGTCCCTCCACATGCGCTCTGCTAGCGGTTTGAGCCGGCGCACAATCCATCTTGTTAAGTTGAACCATTTATGTTGTGTTCCCTAAACAAAAATAGTTCGTCCGAGTGAACCGTATGATGCTCTGCCAATGGTTGGGGCATATCCACGATCACGTTCGGGGCTCCATATGCAGGCGGTTGCACCACCAGCGTCGCCCTGTGCCGGTTTTCTAGGATGCCCACCCCCATTTATACCCACAACCATTAACCATAGTTTGTTCATGCTTTCGATTGTACCTTACAACACAATAAGCACATCCTCGGAGACGCATACAAAGAGGATATCCAACAGTGTTGCAATGGAGTTCTGCATGCTTCTTGTGGAGACCCACATGAGGAAGATGGATCTCATGACGGTGTACACTAATGACCCAGTCACGGTGGAGGACTCCATCAACACTATGGAGCAGTTGCTTGCTGAGGATGACAAGTAAAAAGTGGTCGGCTTCGACCTCGCTTACACCGATGGTCGTGTCAGGCTTGATCGGAAGGTTGACGCCGCCTAGTTGTGTGTGCACCATCGTGTTCTCCTCTACCACTACTGTCTGGCCATAGTGCCTTGCGAGCATTTCAACATGATTTTCAACAACCTTGAATACAAGTTCGCCACGATGGACACCACCAATAGTCGAAAGGTACTCAAGACTTCTGGCTTGGCCTGCGAGAAGCTTGCCGACATCTGCGGCTACTACAAGATCTGGGGCAGAGAGAAGGACATGGACTCCCATGTTGACCTGGAAGAGGTTATCATCGACCCCTACTACGGAGGCATGAAGGCCGAGTGCGACAAGAAAAAGCTTGTTTGGCACATGGCCTGGGTGAAGAGACTGGATGAACATCACCTTCGGACCGCTGCCAAGAAATCGTACACATTCTACGAGATGTTCAGGAGGACCGTTGACATGAGGAAATGCCTCCAACGTGAATACATCGAGGGATCGACCCATAAGGAGAGCGGTGGCGGCAAGCATCACAGGAAGTAGATGATGTGTTGATCATTTCCCATACTCACTCTGTGCCAACATATTTATACTTTTCTTAGGCTAAGTTTCTTATGGATGTAATAGTGTATTGAGGTGTTTTCCAATGTTATGTCTGTAGTCACTTATGTATTTGGATGCTTAATTAGGTTGTGCAATCATGTTGTTATTTGGATGCATAACTAGTTTGCATTTTGCAAAGTTCTTTTCTACACACAGAATCGCACACAAATTAACGAAAGTAACCGTCATTGTTATATTTTCTCATCGCAAATTGTTTGTGTTCTTTTGGCTCATCGCAAATGGTTCATCAGTGTAAACTATATGCCACATATCACATACATCTTGTTAAACTGGACCATTTGTGTTGTGTTTCCTAATCAAGAACAATTCGTCTCAGTCAACCATATGTCGTATATTGAGCACACCTTGATCTAGCTAACTGTTTCTATTGTGTTGCCTAATAACAAACAGTTCATACGGGTGAATTGTATGCCGTATATCGCTGAAACCTTCATGTGGCTGCCCGTTTCTGCTGTTTTGCCTCATCGCAAACAGTGATTGACTGAACCATATGCCATGCATCACACACGCAACTCTAATCTGAATCGTGTTTAATGTATGTGCCATCGTAAACATTTTACATCTTTTTTGACAGGTTTTTTACATCATCGTTTGTGATTAATGCATCGCACACAGTTTCATCGAAGGTCTCTGATTGTAGTGTCACGTTTGGACCATGCTACAGTAGTGATAATAGCTACTTTTTGTGAACCATTTGCTACTCATGTTCATCTCCCTAAGGAGAAGTGGCTTAAAATGCATCCACCCATTAAAGTAACTTGTGAGGTACCTCTTATAGCTAAAGAAGAATTAATTATCTATAATGTTGATCCAGTTGTGCCTATTTCTTATATTGAGAAACCACCTTTCCCTGTTGTCGTGGGTAGAAGTCTGATAGTAGATGTGTAGGGTACGAAAGGATGGGCAGAGCCTTAGCTACGGCGAGGTTGTATGAGTTCAGGCCCCTCTACGGTGGAGGTAAAAGCCCTACATCTCAGTGCTCTTGGGAGCTTGATGTCGAGTGGAATATGGATTACAGTGAATTGCTAACCCCTGCACCAGTGGGAAAGGGCGGCTTATATAGAGTGTGCAGCCCTTCACAACGGTTAGGTGCACAGGGGTGGTGTAGTGGCGAATAAATGCCTACATTATAGGTAACGTATGCCTTAAATGCTAATAACGGTACATGAAAACGTATGACCGTTGCCCTCCAGGGGGGTTACGATGTACAGAGTGGAATCCAGTCGGTAAGTTTGATACGTTCCGAATGTTCAGCTCCGACTGGATGATAGAGGATTCGTCACCGACTGGATGATGGGAAGTCCTTAATTCAGTCGGAACTGACTAAGGGCCTTGTCCCTTATGAAGGGTAGTCCTTGGGTAGGACCTATAGGGCAGGCCTATGACCCTACCCTGGGACTACAACCCCATCATTACTCCCCGAATGGATTGGGGTTGGAATGACGAGACGATGCTAGGAATACGGATCCAACTGGTATGGATGCGACTTTCGCGTTGATTGCCTCGATCCATTTTTATCCTCTTGACCAGTGATCAGAGTGGATTTGCCTGTGAAACGAACCATTAGAGACCGAGTGCTTCCGCGGAATCTTTCGACGTGACCGGTCAACTAACAGCGGCGGATTTTCTGGGATCCTCAAATTTCGGTTGTCGCGCGCTCAGCGGGGGTGACGACATCGTCATCGAGTAGTTACTGCCGCCTCGATTACCGCGCCTTCATCTCCTCCACTAATATCACAGCAGCTGGTTGGGGCATAAGATTTCAGGGCCACCTGCTAGTGACCCAGTCGGAACCTTATTTAAACCTCCCAAGTGAGGGTTTCTCGTTGCGCTCACCTGATAACTCGCACTCGCCCCGCTTCTCCCGTAGCTCCCTGCGCACTCCACGCCTCCTCCTTCCTCTCCTCCCCTGCGGATCTACATCCTCCACCATGACAAAGGGGCAGACGAGCAAGCTCGAGTCGCAGAAGAAGAAGAAGAAGAAGAAGAAGGCGGCTCCTGCTCAGCCGCGACAGCGTGCCCTGCCGACGGGTTGGATCCAGGGGGATTTCCTCCCCTCCACGGTGACGAAGGATGACCTGCTGGAGCTGGTGGATCAAGGTTTGATCGTAAACAAGTCATGGAGGCTGCCGGCGGAGGGCGAGACGGAGCCGGCGCCCCAGGAGGGGGAGCGCGTCTTGCTGCTCAGTCACGTGTACCGAGGCTTCTCTCTGCCTCCTCACCCCTTCTTCAGAGGTATCAAGAACCACTTCGGGGCGCAGCTCCACCATTTTCCCCCCAACGCAATAGCTCATCTTTCCGCTTTCGTTGTGCTTTGCGAGTGCTTTATCGGTTGTCCTCCCCACTGGGGATCTTTAAGTACATCTTCTCCGCTAGATCTCAAACCGTCAAAAGACTTAGTTAGTCGGACGACAAAACTCGTACCCTCTAGCTCGCGGAGGCTTAGGCTTCCAGAAGAAAACCAAAAGTAGCTATCCCGCTCTCCAGTTGTCTGAGTCCGTTAGGAACTGGCAGTCGACTTGGTTCTATTGCCAGGACGTCGCTTGCCCGAATGCCGCGACTGGACTACCAGCTTTTAGCCTAGACCGACCGGCTCCGCCCAGGCAGCTTGCTCTCACGAAGATGGAGAAGATCCATATTCAGCCTCTGGTCGACGCGCTGATAGATGTCGTCCGCAAGGGAGTCACCGGCACGGATCTGCTGGAGATTTTTCTGGGTCGGCGCATCCAGCCTTTGCAAGCTCGACACCACGCCATGTGGCACTACACGGGGCCTGAGGACTCCACTTGGACTCACCCCGAATGCGTGACCGGGGAGGTTGTGATGGCGTGGGTCCGTAGCATCACAGGCGCCGTTGATAACCCCAGAGGAGCCCGGTGAGTGAAGCCCTTCCGCGTCGACAACCCTCCTCCGAATGAGGTCTGTATATCTTGTCGAGTGCTCACAATTCTCTTAGATTTATCGCTTTTTCTTGCATCACTGTCTGACGTCTGATGTTGTCGACTGTATCTTGTGCAGGCGTGGACCAACTGGTATTCTCCCGTCTCGAATGGGAATCCGGCTGAGGAAGAGGAAGGCAGCCAGGAGGGCAGCGTGGAGAGCGCCGAGTACGTCTCCGACAGTAGGGAGACGGAGGAGGAGTCCGAAGAGGAGGAGGGGGAAGATGGGGAGCAGAGCTCGCCACCCCCACCACCAGAACCTCGAACTAAGCGCCATCACGAACCCGTGACTCCGTCGGCTCCTCTCGCAGCCCCGAGTGCCCCGCCGGCTCCTCCCATGGTTCCGAGCGCCTTGCCAGCAACTCCCGTGGTTCCGAGTGCTCGGAGCACAAAGAGGACCAGGGACGCTGCTGCCGAGCCCGCGGTCCAACTTTCCAAGGTGGCCAAACCGAGTGGATCCAAACCTCGGAAGGCTTTGCCTCGGATGAGGATCACCGTTCCTGTTGCCTCAGCGTAAGTGTCTTGTTCTCCTGTCTTATTTCAGTATTTGATTGAACTCATGCTTATTGGTCGAGTGGAGTTTACTCGATAGAGCTGCTACCTCCGCCACTTCTCCGCTGCGCCAGGAAGACGATCCCATGGATACGGACAACGTTGCCACATCCCAGCAAGGTACGTCGTGACGACTCCGAGAGCTTACATTACTGTGTCACGAATTCTGTCTTTGATCTTGCCCTTTTTTCTGTGGTCTCACATCGTTCAGTCGGGCTTCCTTCAGAGGTGATTCATCTGGAGGAGGACGACCAGAAGAGGTCCGAGCAAGCTTCGATGCCTTCCCTTGAGGTTGTTCCATCTGCTACCGCTCCCGCCATGGACGCGCCGCCAATCGAGACGATGTCGTTGACTAAAACGGTGCTCATCGCGGCTGAACCGACTGGAGCAGGACTTGGGATGCCGAAGGAGTCTCTTGTTGCGCCAGGTCCGTCGACCATCCAGTACGACGTCCAACGCCTCCCGGAAGATCAAGTGGGAGCTGCCAAGGAGGCCATGGTGCAGGTGGAGTTGATGGCGGGTGATGTCAAGAGTGGGTACGACTCCATTGCATCTTTATACAAGCGAAGCTTGGAACTCCGGGACGATATCCGAGTAAGTGCGCTAGTAAGTATTTGCTTTCATCTTGTAACCCAGTGGGTGTTTAAGCGATATACTCGGATACAGTAGGATTATCTTGCAGAGGGTTCACTCGGAGTGAACCCAGTGGGTGTAGTCCCCGAGACTTCTGTCGAGTGCTTGCACCGGCAGTTGTCTTTATATACATTTTCTTTAACTTGATCGGATCAAAACTGATCTGTCCGAATGGTACCGGATGGAGCGCTCGGAGTGCACCTTTTGGAAGTAGTCCCCGAGAGTAATTTTACTCAGGTCGGGTAGTAGTAGCCTCGTAGGCTTATTTTTGTTATGCAGCTCAATAGGGCGGACATGTTCGAGCTTCATGCCAGTGGGGTCACTCTTAGTGAACCCACTGGGTGTAGTCCCCGAGACCGCTGTCGACTGCTTGCGTCGGTAGGGGTCTGAAGAACTTTGGGTTGTTATTGTTTTCCTTGTTGAATGTGTGTGATCTTCTCTTCGCGCTGATTTGTAGAAGACTTGCGAGATGGGATCACCGTACAATGTTCTGAAGGATGAAAAGATTCAGGTTGCTGCGCAACTAGAGGCAGCTGTGCATGACTTAGCTGGCATGAAGGGTGCTCTTGCTGAACGAGAAAAGTCCTTGGAGGAGCCCCATGAGGCAAACAAGGCATTGGTGGCCGAAATTGAGAGAATGGACAAACAAAGAACTGAGCTGAATTGGCAGATGAAGGTGATGAACAGTCGGTGCATATCACAGGAGAAGTACGTCAGTGACTGGGCAAGGAAGATGATTGCGCTTCTCGGTGGTAAGCTTTGTTTTTTCCGAGTGTTTCTTGACCTTGTATTTCATGTTGCGCTTACTCTATGCTCGTCTTTGTCTTTGCAGATTTTTGTATGGACGCTGAGGCTGAAGCAGCTGACATTGAGCGGTCGGTTATTCCGAACGTTCCACTCGACGACGACGCCAATCGAGACATGCTCCGAGCGCACATTCGCCTTGGCAGAGTGGGACCGTTCATGAGCCGCCTGAGAGAAGTCGTCGGCTGAATCGACAAGGAGCTGTGGCCCGAAGACGAGTCCCGGCGGGAGAGAGAAGGGTTGATGACTCGGCTGGAGGACGTCCCGAACTGAGTGCAGGCGTGGAAGAAATCTTCTGCTCGCTGTGGGGCGGACGTGGCGCTGTAGCTGGTCCGAGTGCACTACAAGGAAGCTCGCAAAGAGAAGCTGAAGGCGTTGCAGGTCGCCAACACCAATAAGCTTCGATTCAAAGATTTCATGGAGACCTTCCTTGAGACCGCCACTCGCATCGCAGACGGGATCGACCTTGACACGTTTGTGGAGCCTGTCAGTCCCAGTGCTAGTCCTGACGACGTATAAAAAACTTAACCTCGGTATGTCGAGTGGTGTTTGTATCAAACTCTGGCCACAGTTGTTGGCCGTCACATTCGTGGTTCGGTGTGGATAAGCTTGATCTACACCGAGCCGACTATCGTTGAACCAACTTTGAATTTGAATCGAATATTTTTCTCTTCTCTCGCCAAGTTTATTTTCTGACACGATTTGAGTTCGTGGTTTTTGTTTGGCGTTTCTTGGTGAAGCCAATGGCAATGTTAATTGTCTTCACATCCACATGAACCTCAATGAGGGTCTTCTAAGCTTCCGAGTGGATCTGTAAGATATACTCGAAGGAAGCTTTTTTACTTAGGCGATTCTTGATCGCAGCTAAGTCTTCGAGTGCGACTGTAAGGTCGTACTCGGAGCGAGTTGTTACTCGTGTAATTGTCAGTTGTCTTGACATCCACATGAGCCTCAATGAGGGTCTGCTAAGCCTGCGAGTGGATCTCGAGGATACACTCGAAGGAAGCTTTTTTACTTAGGCGATTCTGGACCGCAGCTAAGTACCCGAGTGCGGCATCGCGTGCGCACTCGGAGCGAGTTGATACTCATGTAGTTGTCAGTTGTCTTGACATCCACATGAGCCTCAATAAGGGTCTGCTAAGCCTCCGACTGGATCTCGAAGATACACTCAAAGGAAGCTTTTTTACTTAGGCGATTCTGGATCGCAGCTAAGTCCCCGAGTGCGGCATCTCGTGCGCACTCGGAGCGAGTTGATACTCATGTAGTTGTCAGGTTTCTTGACATCCACATGAGCCCCAGTGAGGGTCTGCTAAGCCTCTGAGTGGATCTCGAGGATACACTCGAAGGAAGGTTTTTACTTAGGCGATTCTGGATCGCAGCTAAGTCCCCGAGTGCGATGTTTAGTGCACAGTCGGAGAAAGTTTGTACTTAGGCGATTCTGGATCGCAGCTAAGTCTCTGAGTGCGACGTTTAGTGCACACTCGGAGAAAGTTTGTACTTAGGCGATTCTGGATCGCAGCTAAGTCTCCGAGTCCGACGTTTAGTGCACACTCGAAGAAAGTTTATACTTAGGCGATTCTGGATCGCAGCTAAGTCCCCGAGTGCGATGTTTAGTGCACACTCGGAGAAAGTTTGTACTTAGGCGATTCTGGATCGCAGCTAAGTCCCCGAGTGCGACGTTTAGTGCACACTTGGAGAAAGTTTGTACTTAGGCGATTCTGGATCGCAGCTAAGTCCCCGAGTGCGACATTTAGTGCACACTCGGAGAAAGTTTGTACTTAGGCGATTCTGGATCGCAGCTAAGTCCCCGAGTGCGACGTTTAGTGCACACTCGGAGAAAGTTTCCACTTAGGCGAGTCTGTATCGCAGCTAAGTCCCCGAGTGCGACTTTTAGTGCACACTCGGAGAAATTTTGTACTTAGGCGAGTCTGGATCGTAGCTAAGTCCCCGAGTGCGACGTTTAGTGCACACTCGGAGATAGTTTTTTTTAGACCGGAGTGTGCCAACGCGGAAGAATTTTGAATCTGCAAAAAATCAATCTGCTTTGTATTACTTCAATGATACTTGTTCTTTACATTGCTCCAGTCGGCGGTCACGTGTAGAAGCGCTTCAGGAGATCTCCATTCCATGCTCGCGGCTCATCTGTTTCCCTGCCGAGGTTGTAGAGCCGATATGCTCCGTTGTTCAGTACCTTGGAGATGATGAAGGGCCCTTCCCACGCGGGAGCCCACTTGTGAGGTCTCTGTTGATCCACTCGGAGCACCAGGTCGCCTGCCTGGAATGTACGACTCCTGACGTGCCGCGCGTGAAATCGCCGCAGATCTTGTTGATAAATGGTTGAGCGAGTCAGTGCCATCTCGCGCTCCTCTTCTAGAAGATCCACTCCGTCTTGCCTGGCTTGCTCTGCTTCGGCTTCGGAGAAGAGTTTGACTCGTGGAGCGTTGTGAAGCAAGTTACTCGGAAGGACTGCCTCTGCTCCATAAATGAGGAAGAACGGGGATCGCCTTGTAGATCTATTTGGGGTTGTGCGGAGACCCCACAGCACCGAAGGCAGCTCGATGACCCATGCGTCGGCAGCATGTCCTACTTCTCGCAGGAGTCGAGGCTTCAACCCTTGAAGAATAAGTCCATTAGCCCGCTCTGCTTGCCCGTTTGTTTGGGGATGCGCCACAGATGCAAAATCCACTCGGATACCTTGACCTGTACAGAAACCTTTGAATCTGTCCGAGTCAAAGTTTGTGCCATTGTCAGTGATTATGTTGTGCGGTACTCCGAATCTGGAGATGATGTCCCTGACAAATTTGATGGCTGTAAGGGCGTCGAGCTTCTTGATGTGCTCGGCTTCAATCCACTTTGTGAACTTGTCGACTGCCACCAGCAGATGTGTGAATCCCCCTTGGCCTGTCCTGAATGGACCGACTGTATCCAATCCCCATACTGCAAACGGCCAGACAAGAGGGATTGTCTTCAGCGCGGATGTTGGCTTGTGAGACTTGTTTGAGTAGAATTGACAGCCTTCACATCGGTCGACCATTTCCTTCGCCATTTCATTCGCCTGCAACCAGAAGAAACCAGCTCTGAATGCTTTGGCGATGATTGCTCTTGAGGAGGCATGATGACCACAGGTTCCCGAGTGAATTTCTTCTAGGATTAGCTGTCCCTCCTCAAGGGAGATGCATCGTTGAAGGACGCCCGAACCACTTTCTTTGTACAACTGGCCATCAATGACGGTGAACGACTTCGACCTGCGGACGATCTGCCTGGCTTGGACCTCATCTTCTGGTAATTCTTGCCTTAGGATGTACGCAATGAACGACACAGTCCAATCGAGGATGACAGCAAGAATCTCCATGATCAGATCAACCACAGCGGGGACCTTGACTTCAGTCGGATTTGTCGAGCTCTTTGGTTGTACTGGTTCCTCTGTGAAGGGATCTTCTTTAACTGAGGGAAGGTGTAGGTGCTCGAGGCAGACATCACTCGGGACTGGTCTCCGTGTGGATCCAAGTTTGGCCAATTCATCTGCTGCTTGGTTTTTCAGTCGCGGAACATGGTGGAGTTCCAGACCTTCAAACTTTTTCTCGAGCTTCCTCACCGCGTTGCAGTATGTAGTCATGGTGGGGTTCCTTACGTCCCACTCCTTCATTACTTGATTAACCACCAAATCTGAATCGCCATAGACCATCAGGCGACGGACGCCGAGTGAGATGGCCATGCGCAATCCATAAAGGAGAGCTTCATAATCTGCCTTGTTGTTGGAGGAATCGAAATGTATGTGCAACACATACTTGAGCTTGTCACCCTTTGGCGATATGATCACAACACCAGCGCCGGAGTCATTCAACATCTTGGACCCATCGAAGAACATTGTCCAATGAGCCGAGTAGATGTGAGTCGGTTGTTGTTGTTCTACCCATTCTGCTATGAACTCAGCCAGAGCTTGAGACTTTATAGCTTTCTTGGCCTCGAACTTGATGTCGCAGTATAACATCTCCATTGCCCACTTCGCCACTCGGCCTGATGCGTCCCGATTGTGGAGGATTTCCGACAACGGAGCATCAGAAACGATAGACACCGAGTGGTCTTGGAAATAATGAGCCACCTTCTTCGCAGTCATGTAAATCCCGTAAATAAGTTTTTGATAGTGGGTATACCTCTGCTTGGAAGGAGTCAGGACTTCAGAGACATAATACACTAGCCGCTGAACCTTGTTTGCTTTGCCTTCTTCTTCGCGTTCGACTGTGAGAACAGTGCTGACGACTTGATTTGTAGCCACGATGTACAGAAGAAGGGGTTCTTTACTGACCGGAGCAGTAAGAACCGGCTGGGTGGAAAGTAGGACTTTGAGGTCGTCGAATGCGATTTGGGCTTCGTCTGTCCACTCGAAAGTATCTGATTTCTTCATGATTCGGTACAGAGGTAGTGCCTTCTCGCCGAGTCGACTGATAAACCTGCTCAAAGCCGCTAGGCAACCTGTGAGCCTTTGAACATCGTGTATTCTGACCGGCCGCTCCATTCGGACGATGGTCCCGATCTTTTCGGGGTTGACATCGATCCCTCGTTCGGAAACGAAGAAACCGAGTAACTTTCCGCTGGGAACACCGAATGAACACTTGGCTGGGTTGAGCTCGATATCGTACCTGGGAAGGTTGGCGAATGTTTCTGCCAAGTCAGTCAGCAGGTCGGAACCTTTGCGTGACTTGACTACGATATCATCCATATACGCCTCCACATTTCGACCGATCTGGTCAAGGAGGCATTTTTGGATCATGTGCATAAAATTCGCTCCTGCATTCTTTAAACCGAATGGCATAGTGATGTAGCAGAAACACCCGAAAGGGGTGATGAAGGCTGTTCTTAATTCATCGGGGCCATACGGACGGATCTGATGATAGCCCGAGTATGCATCAAGGAATGACAAACGCTCGCAACCCGCAGTCGAATCAACAATTTGATCAATGCGGGGGAGCGGGAAATGGTCTTTCGGGCAGACCTTATTGAGATGCTTGAAGTCGATGCACGTTCGGAGAGACTTGTCCTTCTTGGGCACCATGACAACATTGGCGAGCCACTCGGAGTGGTGTACCTCGCGAATGAAGTTGGCTGCCAAAAGCTTAGCCACCTCTTCTCCGATTGCCTTCCTCTTGTGCGCGGTGGACCGACGCAGGCATTCTCGGACAGGCCGAGCAGCAGGATCCACATGCAGTCGGTGCTCAGCGAACTCCCTGGGTACACCTGGCATGTCAGCGGGCTTCCATGCAAAAATGTCCCAGTTCTCACGGAGGAATTGGATGAGCTCGGCTTCCTATTTTCGATCGAGGTTGGTGGAGATGTTCGTCGGGGCAGCGGTGTCGTCCGTTGGGTGGATGCTGACCTTCTTCGTTTCTCCCGCCAACTGGAATGCAGACTCCGAAGCTGGTTTCTTCGAACGCATCAAGTCAGCGGGGTCGGCTGTCTTCTTGTACTCGTCGAGCTCGAGGACAACCATCTGCTGATCGGCGATCCTCGAACCCTGCTGCAGACACTCTTAGGCCCGCTGCCGATTGCCTGTGATAGTGATCACACCTTTCAGACCTGGCATCTTCAGCTTCAGGTACACGTAACATGGTCGGGCCATGAAACGCGCATATGCCGGACAGCCGAGAATCGTGTGGTATGCACTCTGGAAGTCCACCACCTCGAATGTCAGCTTTTCCTTGCGGAAGTTCTTGTCGGAGCCGAAGACGACGTCCAATGCAATTTGGACGAGTGACTTGGCCTTTCGTCCAGGGACGACTCCGTGGAATTGCATGCTGCTCTCGCTAAGTTTGGACATCGGAGTGCCCATCCCCTTGAGAGTGTCGGCGTACATGATGTTCAAGCCGCTGCCGCCGTCCATGAGGACTTTGCGCAGTCGGACTCCTTCCACCACCGGGTCGATGACCAGAGCCTGTCTCCCTGGGGTGGGCACGTGTGCTGGATGATCCGACTGGTCAAAGGTGATTGCAGTCTGAGACCATTTGAGGAACGTGGGGTTGGTTGGGGTGGTCATGTTCACCTCCCTGTTCACCAGCTTCAGTCGACTCTTGCTTTCCACGTCAGCAAAAATCATCAGTGTTGCATGGACTTGGGGGAACGGATCCTCCTTGTCCTCCTCATCCTGTTCATTGTCCTTCTCACTCGGCTGCCCTTCGCCAAACCCTTGGATCAGGAGGCGACATTGCCGACTGGTATGCTTCGGAAATATGGCGTTGCCTTCTTCATCCATCTTCGTGTGGATGGGACATGGCTGATCCAGGATGTGGTTTCCGAACTGCTTCTTCTTGGGGGTGAACTGAGCCTTCCCCTTGTCCTTGAACTTGGCATTGGTAACGGCTGCGGCCTCTGCCTGCGGAGTGCACGGTGCTTTCTGCTTCTGCTTCCAAGTGTTGTTCCCATCTCCATCGGCGACTGCTTTATGCTTGCCGCTACGAATGCGATCCTCTTCTTTGCCATTGGCATAGCGTGTTGCTATCTCCATCATCTTGCTCATGGAGATGTCGCCTGTCCGACCGAACTTCAGGTACAGATCCCTGTACCGCACGCCTGCCTTGAAAGCGCAGACTTCTTGGTGCTCTGTGACGTTCTCCACCGTGTGGTAGAGGGTTGTCCAACGCTGGATAAAGTCGCGCAGGGGCTCATTCTGCTTATGGACACAGTGCTGGAGCTCCACGAGACCAGCAGGGCATTTGCACGGCCCCTCGAAGGTCCTGATGAAGACTCGGGCCAGATCTGCCCAGCTGTAGATGCTTGAAGGGGCTAACTGGTTCAACCACGCCCTTGCCGAGCCGTCGAGCATCAGGGGGAGATGTTTCATGGCGACCTGGTCATCTCCGCCACCGATCTGGACTACCACTCGGTAGTCGTCCAGCCACGTTTCTGGCTTGGATTCTCCTGTAAACTTGCTGATCCCTGTCGCCAATCGGAAGTTGGGAGGGATGTCAGCCGAACGGATGGCTCGACTAAAACACTCGGGACCAGAGACAATGGTCCTGCTTCCACTCGGACGGTCTCTATCGTGACCATCACGATGGGCTCGGCTCCTGTCAACCTTCCTCTGGGCGATGTATCCTCTTGCGTCGGGCCTTGGATCATAAGTGTCACCGACCGAACGCCGATCATCATGATGTTGGGGCCCGTAGGGCCCACCCTGCGGAGGGGTGCGTGAACGGCGACGATCTTCGGGATTCATGGAACGGTTGCCTCCTCTGTGTCGCTGATGAGACTCGGGGCTGAAAACTGACCGATGCGTGTTCGCGTGAACAGAACCGTTGTGGATCCTGTTGTGCGACTGAGAGACCGCCGAATTCTGCTGCTGCGCTGTGTGCAACAGGGCACGAATCTGTTCGATCCCTCTGCCAGCCTCTGAATCAGTTGGCTGGAGGGATAGGCTATCTTGGCAGCGGCAGCCAAGTTGAGGACGGGTGTGCGGAACACCTCCACGTTGCTCTGACGAGTGCGTCGACTGGCAGAACGGCGGGGCTGACGGTGAGCACCGGATGTCTCGCTGACCTCGTGCTCGTTCCGACCGGTTTGGCGGGGACTTTCATGGGAATTGGCCATGTGCACTTCGCCTGCAGGCCCGCGATCCACGTACTCGGAAGGCAACTCAGTCGGAACTGAGTCCGAGTGCTGGGACGGCGGCGCAACTACAACCGACTCGAGGACCGCCACTTGTGAAGACGCGTTCTGGCGCGCCTGGGCGTGTTGCACCCAATGCTGGAGCCGCGGACGGTGCGACCGCTTGTTGCGGCGCGTGACGGGGGCGAAGATCGACACCGGAGCCGACTGTTGAAGAAGAAGGATGCCGCGGGCGCCGGCACGGAAGTGTGTAGCCCCGCGACTGGGGAGTGCCTTGATGTCGAGAGGCGCATCCCGAAGCCATGCCCAATCGTTGACGATGAAGGAGAGTGCGCCTGAGAGGATCTCACGACCCATGCACAAATCTCCACTGGACGACATGACGAAAGGATGTAGTCGCAAACTCGCCGGAAGTCGCTTAGACGCCTGCCCCACGGTGGGCGCCAACTGTCATGGGTAGAAGTCTGATAGTAGATGTGTAGGGTACGAAAGGATGGGCAGGGCCTTAGCTACGGCGAGGTTGTATGAGTTCAGGCCCCTCTACGGTGGAGGTAAAAGCCCTACGTCTCAGTTCTCTTGGGAGCTTGATGTCGAGTGGAATATGGATTACAGTGAATTGCTAACCCCTGCACCAGTGGGAAAGGGCGGCTTATATAGAGTGCGCTGCCCTTCACAACGGTTAGGTGCACAGGGGTGGTGTAGTGGCGAATAAATGCCTACGTTACAGGTAATGTATGCATTAAATGCTAATAATGGTACATGAAAACGTATGACCGTTGCCCTCCAGGGGGGTTAGGATGTACAGAGTGGAATCCAGCCGGTAAGTTTGATACGTTCCGAATGTTCATCTCCGACTGGATGATATAGGATTCGTCACCGACTGGACGATGGGAAGTCCTTAATTCAGTCGGAACTGACTAAGGTCCTTGTCCCTTATGAAGGGTAGTCCTTGGGTAGGACCTATAGGGCAGGCCTATGACCCTACCCTGGGACTATAACCCCATCACCTGTTAGGATTAAGGAACATGTTAAAGTTGCAACTATGATTAATAGAAGTAATATCAATACACATAAACCCTCTAAACAAATAAAGGTATAAACTAAGGTTGAAATGATTAAATACTTACTGGTTGATAACATAGATGGTCATGTTGTATACTTTTGCGATGAAGCATCGCATATTCCTAACAAGATCATAAAGCTAAACAGAAATCTATTGTTGGCATGCCTGTTGTTTCTGTTAAGATTGGAGACCATCATTATCATGGCTTATGTGATATGCGGGCTACTGTTAGTGACATTCCCTTTACTCTTTATCAAGAAATTATGCATGACATTGCACCTTTTGAGTTACAAGATATTGATGCTACTATTAAGCTTCTAAACACACAAACTAGTCACCGCTTGGGATTGTTAGAGATGTTGTAGTCTTGTGTGGTAAGATCAAATACCCTACTGATTTCCTAGTTCTTGGATCATTACAAGATATTGTTGTCCCATTATTTTTGGTAGACCTTTCCTGAATACTATTAATGCCAAAACAGATTGCGATAAGGACACAATTAGTGTAAACTTTGGTGATATGTCTCATGAATCTAATTTCTCCAAGTTTAGTAGACAACCACATGATAAATAATGATCTAGTAGATATGAAATTATTGGTCTTGCTTATATTGTTGTGCCTCCCACTGATCCATTAGAGCAATTTTTACTAGACCATAAAAACGATATGCATATGAAATAAAGAAAGGAAATAGATGATATATTCTTTAATCAAACACCTATCATTAAACATAATTTGGCTATTGAGACCTTGGGAGATCCTCTCCCTCTTAAGAGTGACACTGTGTTTGAATTAAAGAAGCTATTTGTTACAATGAAATTCGCTTACCTCGATGAAAATAAAATATATCCTATTATTATTAGAGCTAACCTTTCAGAACATGAAGACAAGAGATTACTTAAAGTTCTGAAGAAGCATCGTGCTTCCATTTGTTATACTCTTGATAATCTTAAGGTCATTAGTCCCAGTCTGTGCCAACACAAGATTAATATACAACCAGATGCTAAACCTATTGTTGATCACCAATGTCGTTTAAATCCTAAGATGAAGGATGTGGTAAGAACTCAAATACTAAAGCCTCTGGTGGCAGGTATAAATTATCATATTTCTCATAGTAGATGGGTAAATCCAGTTCATTTTGTGCCTAAGAAAGGAGGCATTACTGTTGTTCCTAATAATAAAAATGAACTTGTCCCTGTAACTGGTTATACGATGGTAATTGGTTTTGGAAAACTAAATAAAGCTACTAGGAAATATCCTTATTCCTTGCCTTTCATTGATCAAATGCTATAAAGATTGTTTAAGTATACACACTTTTGTATTCTTGATGAATATTTTGGTTTTTCTCAAATACCTATGCTGAAACAGATCAAGAGAAAACCACCTTTACTTGTCCTTTTGGAACCTATGTTTATAGACGTATGCCTTTTGGCTTATGCAATGCGCGTCCTACCTTTCAAAGGTGTATGACTGCTATATTATGTGATTTTTGTGAAAAGGTTATTGAGGTATTCATGGATGGTTTCTCCTTTATGGAACCTTCTTGATGATTGCTTAAGAAACCTTAATCGAGTTATGCAAGTATGTGAAGGAACTAATCTTGTCTTGAATTGGGAGTAGTGTCACTTTATGGTGAATGAAAGTATAATCCTTAGGCATTAAATCTCTGAGATAAAGCTAAAGTTGATGCAATTGAAAAAAGGCCATGCCCTCAAGATATTAAAGGTATAAGAAGTTTTCTAGGTCATGCTGGTTTTTATATAACGTTCATAAAAACTTCTCTAATATTTCTAGGCCCCCTACTAGTCTTGTGCAAAAAGATGTACCATTTTTTAATGATGATTGTGTATAAGCCTTTGAAATACTTAAGGAAGCCTTAATTTCTGCACCCATTGTTCAACCACCTGACTATAACCTACCCTTTGAAATAATGTGTGATGCTAGTTATTGTGTTGTTGGTGTTTTCCTAGAACGAAGAGTTGATAAGAAATTGAATATTATTCATTATGCTAGTAAAACTATAGACAATGCTCAAAATAATTATGCTACTACTAAGAAAGAATTTCTAGCAGTCGTGTTTGCGTGTGCAAAATTCAGATCTTACATTGTTGATTCTAAAGTAATAATTCACACGGATCAAGCTGCTATTATATATCTTATGGAAAATAAAGATGCTAAGCCTGGATTGATTTGGTGGGTTCTTTTATTACAAGAGTTTGCGTTGCATATTGTTGATAGAAAGGAGCTAAAAACCTTGTAGCAGATAATTTGTCTAAGATGGAAAATGTACATGATGAACCACTGCCTATTGTGGTAGTTTCCTCGATGAGAAATTAGATGTTATAAATCCTTCTACTTCTAGTAATAGTCCTTTGTATGAATATTATTCTAATTACATTATTGCTAAATATATACCACCTAATTTCACATATCAACCAAATAAAAAGTTTTTCTTTGACTTGAGAGACTACTTTTGGAATGACCCACATTTATATAAAGAAGGAGTAGATGGTATTGTTAGACGATGTGTGGCTGAGCATGAACATGAAAAAATTCTTCGGAAGTGTCATTCCGAAGCATATGGAGGACACCATGTTGGATACAGAGTTGCGCACAAGGTACTGCAGTCTGGTTTTTTATTGTCCTACTTTTTTTAAGGATGCACGTAAGGTTATCCTTTCCTGTGATCAATGTCAAAGAATTGGTAATATTGCTAGACGCGAAGAAATGCCTGTGAAATATTCACTTGTTACTGAACCTTTGATGTTTCGGGATTTGATTATATGGGACCTTCTCCTTCCTCTAATGGGTACACTCACATTTCAGTTGCTATTGCTAATGTCACTAACTGGGTAGAAGCTATCATAACTAGTAATGTTGATCATATCACTTCTATTAAAATGGTTAAAGGGATTATATTTACGAGGCTTGGAGTCCCGATATATTTAATGACCGATGGTGGTTCACACTTTATTCATGGTGCATTTTGTAAACTCTTAGCCAAATATGATGTTAACCATAGAATTGGTTCTCCATATCATCCTCAATCTATAGGTCAAGTTGAATTGAGAAATAGAGAAATAAAATTAATTTTGCAAAATAACATTAATAGATCAAGGAAGAATTTGTCTAAGAAACTTGATACTGCATTGTGGGCAAATAGAACTGCTTATAAGTATCTTATGGGAATGCCCCTTATAAAATGTTTTATGGAAAGGCCTGCCATTTACCTCTAGAATTGGAACATAAGGCTTATTGGGAAATTAAAGAACTTAACTATGATTTTAAACTTCTCAGTGAGAAGAGGTTATTTGACATGAGTTCTCCAGATGAATGGAGAACACAAGCTTATGAAAATGGCAAGTAGTTTAAGGAGAAATTTCAAATATTGCATGTCAAAAGAATAGAAAAAGAGAATTTAATATCGATGATCTAGTGATATCGTACAATTCTCGTTTTATATTTTTTTGCAGGAAAACCCCTCTCGAAATGGGAAGGGCCCTATATTATGGAGGAGGTTTACTAGTCCAGACCATCAAGATCAACAACACCGATGGTAGTAATCCTAAGTTGGTTAATGGGCAATAATTAAAAAATATATTTCGCGTACTTCCATTAACAAAGAAACCAACATTATCCAAACAATGACACCGGAATAGCACATAGAAGAGACCTTCAAGAACGCTGAAGAACCCTGAAAAGGGGTACCTATGTGGTACGGTAAGGAAACCATCTCCGAAACTTTTTTAAAGGCAAGTTTTCCCTCATTTGTAGTATTAAAATATTTACAATAATAATAAACCGCACGCAAGTGCACAAGGAGGCCACATGCCTGGGGGGCACACCCTACAAGCGTGTGGGCCCCTCGTGGACTTTCCCGACTCCATTTTTTCATCATAGACTTATCCTCCACGGGAAAATTTCATTATGTATACTCCTTGCTGTTTTGACCATCATATCGCAAGTTTTCTCTATGTTCTTGTTTCGACTATTCTGTAGGAGATATCAAGGTCGTGAATCTAGGTCGTCCTCCTCCTCCAACAATGTTGGGGACGATGCTTGGTTTCTTCACACAGAGCTCGAAAGAGAGGAAACCGAGGAAGTGTTCTCAGGAGAAGGCTCTTTTAACTCCATGGAGGTACAACCCCCTGCTTCGGAGTGAGGCATACTTGCTGGCATCTCTATCTCCCCAAATACTTGCCCACCTATGGGAAGAAGAAGTCAACCAATTCAATATTTGCAAGGTGAATCAAATCTAAGGAGACTTCCCGGCAGGTTACATGGGAATCACTTTGATAATTTAATTCATAACTATGGGGTTGACCTCCCGTGTGCATATAACGTCCAATTCGGACATCTCTCGTCCAAGTGAAAGTGATGCAGGGAAGAACTCTTGGTAGGCGGAGAACAAACACCTTATGGTGGAAGTGCTTGAAGGATGTCGTGCTTGCTATGATGGAAAACAAGCCTACCACTTCATCACCACCATCACCCAAGAAGGAAACTTGAGTACACGGGTATGGGCACCACCCATGGCTTGTTCCAAGCTTGTAGGAGGTGCCCATGTATCGTATCAGCATCACTTTTATCATCATAAGCTATTTCAGTTCTATCCTTAGTTCCTATGATCTATAAGAACAAAGTTTTAGAATGATTTAGCTTTGAGTGTTTAATTCGTGATCTATCTATCGATGTAATAGAATGTGATAGTTATATAATAAAGTGTAGTTTGAGTTTGTTTGCTTTATCCTTATGAATCAATCTTAGCAAGGAAAAGAATAGATAATAGATCATATGCTAATCCCATGGGGAGTCGTGGCTTCACATAAAAAGAGTATAATTGATAAAACGTGTTGGGAGTTGACAAACATAGTATTAGCCATTGGTGTAATTCATGAAAAAGTAATAATGGAAGAGTGGTCTTACATATAAATATACCATCTTGGACATCTTTTATCATTGTGAGCCCCCATTAAAAATTCTAGCATGATTAACTAGTTGGCGTTCGACAAGGAAGACAACATAATGAGTTATTTCGCTTATATTCACATAAACATCATATTTTTATGGATCCTCCAATGTGTGGTGCTTCCTCATAACCTATGCTAGCCAAAACTTTGCACCAAGTAGAGATACTACTTGTTCATCCAAAAACCCTTAAACCGAGTCTCTTGTCATAAGAGTTCACCATATCTACCTATGGATTGAATAAGATCCTTCAAGTAAGTTTCATGAGTCTAAAAGCAATAAAAAATTGCTCTTAAATATGTATGATCTTTTATTGTAAGGAAAATAAGTTTTATGCGAACTTTTGATGGCAAAGGAATAAAAGCGACAAACTGCATAATAAAGTTTGCTATCATAAGGGGCATTATATAGTGACGTTCCTTTCCATTAAGAGCTTGTGCATCCCAAGCAAAAACGCATGAGAACCTCTGCTTCCCTCTGTGATGGGCCTATATTTTACTTTCATGTATTTACTTTTATGCAAGCGTCATTAATTTTCATCCCTATTTATTCTCTACTTGGCAAACATCATGTGATCGGGAAAGATCGAGACATATATATCTAGTTGGATGTAGATGATCATGAGTTGTTATTGACATTACCCCTGAGATAATTAGTTAGGTGGTGAAAATTTTAAACCCCTATCTTGCTATGTGTCTAATTGATACTTTTTGTTTCAAAAATATGTCGCGAGAGTCTGCAATCATAGAAGACTAAATGATAGTTGACTATGTGAACTTGCTAAATAAAGCTCTCACATAGAATCTTTCTGAAAATATGATGGATTGCAATTGTTTCAATGACTAAGTACACAGTTTGTTAGTTTTCAATAAAGTTTGTGGGTCATACTTTAGCTTCTGAATAGACTACCACTTTTTCATGAGAAGTTTTATGATGATATATTGCTGCTATGATAATGATCATGATGCGTGCATGTCCGTATTTTATTTTATTGACACATCTTTCTATCTAAAGCATGTGGTCATGATTATCGAGTTTGGCTTTCGGTTGAGGACAATCAAGGTATAGGCTTAGTGGAGTTGATACATCCATTTGGCATCATGTTTTACTACTGGTATTTATTATGTTTTTAGTCATTATTTCACTTTATGATGCAATCCTTATACCATTTGTCTCTTGTTTTAAAAGATTTACGAAAAGAAGGAAATTAGCAGCAGCTGGAATTCAAGAGTTGGATAATTTATGGAACTCCAAATGCCTTGAAAATTGCTAGAGAATTATTTTTGAATATATAAAAATTATTTGCAAGAGAATCATCAAAAGGGGACCCACCATGTGACCACAAGCCTGCGGCGTGCCCCACGAGCTTGTGGCCCTGCTGGCAGCGCTCCAGAGCCCATCTTATCATGTATATATGAAACCATTTTTCCTAGAATAAATCAGAAGACAACTTTTGGGATGAAGCAGTTCCTTCTTGGGGCAGAACCTGGACAGGAGCACTTTTGCTCTCCAACAGGGCGATTCCACCAGGGAAACATCCTTCTGAGAGGGAGAAATCGAAGCCATCGCCATCACCAACCCTTCCTCTTTCATGGGAGGAACCATCTCCATCAACATTGTAGCGACCGGACTCAAAAAGAATCAAGCCTCTGTGTATATGTGCCATCCCTGGATCAGTATGCTGGCACACATAGTACATCAATGTATATATCAAACTGCAATCACATGTAAATAACGTTAAATTGATATATACCTCAAATTCTCAGCGGAAAGAGTCAAAGGGAGTGGAGTCCCAAATAACACCAACAGGAGGTTGAGTGCGGACCGTAACCCTGAATCATACTCTTACTCGTTGAAGAAAGTGTCTGCAACATCAGACGTTGCAGCCGTGTAGGTCAGCATATTGAATATGCCGGCAAGTCACAAAAGAGAGGGGTAAAATAACATATATACTATATGCATATATGGCAGGTGGGGCTGTAAGTTTTTAGCGGAAAGCAAAGTTTCTCCTACAACAAGAGAGGGGCTAAAAGCGAAATATTACTACGTTGTTGGTTGTTAATGAGATGGTTCCGCCAACCAGTCCTCATACCCAAGTTATCAATATTACCCACATCAAATATATATATGGTGTTGAGAATTCCTGATAGTTTCAGTTCCTTTGGCTCAAGTTGTCCATGACCGTGGACACGGATAATCGATTAGGTTTGAGTACTCTTCAGAGTTTTGCGCACGTTCCCCACAAGATTTGATCGCCTCCGTGTATGTCCTCGCACTTGAGGGTGTTTGAAGACCGGATGATCAAAACATGGTCTTTCAACGGGTTCCTCTGATCCTCTGTCGGTGCCCATCCAATCCTACCGTTCTTCTACATCTCGTAGCACCACCTGTACAGATTCACCACGTTGTCCAACCAAGCCAGAGCCCATAATGACTTGTGGCTGTGCAGGTAAGCCTTGGGTCTTGAAAATATCCATCCATCTCTTTGAGCCTGGGTGAAGCTTTCCGCAAGATGTCATAGCGCTTCCCCATGCATCCCGGGTCATCTACTGGTTTCTCCAGGGAGCCCATCTAAACCGTCCTTCACCCAGGGGTATATTTTGTTCTGAGGTCTTGCAAGTCTTGGAGTCTTCAGGTCTTGATTATTAAGTCCTCACAACACTCATGGTAAACACTCAACCAAAACCCCGTCTACTAGGAGCATAGCATAATAACGTCCCGGCCAAAGTAACAAGGGGGTGGGTGCCTACCACATGATACTACATCAAGATCCAAAATTTCCAAGTACCTACTTTGCATGCAATTGGGTGAAGAAAGGTAGAACTACAATGCATATAAAACATAGGTAATAATATGATCAACGTGACTTGCCTGGTGAGGTTGATGAAGAAGAATTATCGTTCTCGTGAAATAACTTGATAGAATTATTCGTCACACTTCGATGAAATCTATATAAGCAAACATAGTATTCACATAAGCACTCACACTAGCAATCATTCTAGCAATCAAATAACAAACAACAATAAAAGTTGATGCAATCAAAATCAATAAGAGAGAGCGAATAAGAATCCAAAGGAAACTTCAAAGAAAACTAGGGAGTCTTCTACTACATCAAACACTAAATAGTTTTTGTTCTAACTGAAAAATAAAACACTAAAATAGTAAAATAACAGAGAATAAATTATAGATTTAACTAAGATAAAATAAAGTATTTTTCATAAAACTATTTGAAAGTATTTTCAAATGGGAGTAAACTAGTAGGGAAATCAATTGCAAGTTATTAAAGAACTAGAATTGATTTCATGATAACAAATAAAAATAAGTTTTTTTTTGTTGAAAACCTACTGTTATCTAACAGAAAAAAAAATATAAACTTTCTCAAATCGAAAATAAAATAATTTAAAAACAATTATAGAAAAAGAAATAGTCATAATCCTTAAAGAACTAAAACAGAAACTGTTTTGGTGAAAACCCCAAGTAAAAATATTTTAAAAAATTGAAACTTAAACTACTTAAAGATATGATCAATAGGAAACAGTATCAAAAAGAATTAATTTAAAAGCTATTTTTAAACTCCCGGTATAAGCAAAACAAGATTTAAAGAAAATCTGTTCTAATTCAAAATTTATAAATCCAAACATAGACAAATTATATGTTTTCGGAAACTACAATAAAATTGTGATCTAACGCAAACAGAATCAACTCCATTGGATTTGTAGATTAAAAATTATAAGGAAAATAAAATCAGAACTGGTTCTGTAACGGAAATAAAAACAGAAAAGAAATCTGATGACGTGGCAAGATCGGATTGGCGGCATCCGTGCGCTGCTAAAACTAACTAAAAAACGGCCGCTAGATAGGAAAAACGATTCGGTTCACTTAACTGGTTGACCGGTTCTTTAAGAAAAAACAAAATGGTATGTTCCTCTAATCCTGCACCGTTGGATCAAGATCTAAAGGTAAACAACAACAAAAAAGAAAAACATGGAGGTGAGGGAGTTTCTCACCGTTGCTGGCAGGGAAGGGGGCTTCTCCGGCGAGGTGGGCTGCTCCAGCGAGGGGTGTGGTCGCCGGCGGGGATGAGGGCGACGGAGGAGGGGGGGTCGGCGCTTAGGGAAGGGGGGCTCCTGGCGAGGTAGAGCGCGGCTCCTGGTGGCACGTGTCGGCCTGGCAGGGAGAGACTCCGGCGAGGATGGGGTCCTGCACGGAGAGAGGCGACGAGGTAAGGGGCGGGTCGACGTGGGGTGCAGCGAGGGTGTAGGGGGGTGGCGACATGGGGTACTAGGGAGGTGGGGAGAGGTTGTGGCGCTGTGGGAAGCTCCTGTAGGTCCAGCTCCGGCGAGGCCTCGCAGGGAGGCGTGGAGGCGGCGGATCGGAGTGGTAGCGGGGAAAATGGAACGAGGAGAGGCATGGCTTTAAATAGAGGGGCTTGGGAGGCGCCGGGATGGAAGGGAGAGGGAGATCGGGAAGGGAGGATTTCCTGTCTCCATGGCCAAGGAAGTTCCTCACAGGAGGGAGAACGAGAGGAAGAAGAAGATACTTGTTGGGCCAGTTTTGGAAAGGCTTTAATGGGCCAGCGATTAAATTCCATTTAAACGAAATTTCTTTCCTATTTTCAAAAACAGGAAAGTAAACGATTAAAACGAAACCAAATAAATTCGGAATAAATAGTTTTTATATACTAAAATTAAGAGAAAAATAAAATATAAATGATGGATATTTTTCCACGGCCAAAATAAAAACTTAAAAAAAAAATTAGAAAAACCCTAAAAGCTTTATTTCTTTTTGCAAATATTTTCTAAAGTAAAATTTTGTTTTCTTCGCTCAAAATATTTCAATAAATGCCCCTGGTTTTGGAGGGTCATATTCCTCCTCTCTTTTCCGCTTGACAGAATATTATTTCCCGGCATTTCTTGAGTGGAGGGAAAATAGAATTGCAAATCAAAATCGAATGAAATTCAAATGCCACCTTCATTCAAATTCTTTATAGTTGAAGAAGTCATGTCATCTTCTCTCATTGATTTTAAATGGCTGAATTTGAATTCACCGGAAAAGGGGAAAGTCATTTTATTCCCTCTCATTCAAAAGTTTTTGAAAGGTTTCAAATTTCACTCAAGTTTCAATCACTCAAACGAACAACCAAACAATCTAATAATTTTATTAACATTCCAAAATTTGGGCTGTTACGAACATCGTCACCAGTACCATCTCATCTCAAACCCTAGTTTATCTCTCGTATCCAATCTTTGTCTCAAAACCTCAGATTGGTACCTAGGGGTTGCTAGTAGTGTTAATTACACCTTGTAGTTGATGCTAGTTGGTTTATTTGGTGGAATGTTATATGTTCACATCCATAAGCACATTCATTATACCTCTTATCTTGAACATAATGATGATTTGTGAGTAGTTACTTTCGATCTTGAGGATATGTGATAAGTTTTGTTATAAGTAATCATGTGATGTTGGTATTCAATCGATATTTTGATGATGTGTATGTCGCTCTTCCTTTAGCGGTGTCATGTGAACGTCGACTACATGATACTTCACCATTGAGCCCAAGGGAAAGCATTGGGGAGTAATAAGTAGGTGATGGGTTGCGAGAGGGACATCAGCTTAAACCCTAGTTTATGCGTTACTATGTAAGGGCCTCATTTGGATCCATATGTTTCATGCTATGGTTAGATTTATCTTAATTCTTCTTTCGTAGTTGCGGATTCTTGCGACACGGGGTAATCATAAGAGGGTTGTGTGTTCAAGTAAGAACAATACCCTAGCACCGATCCACCCACATATCAAATTATCAAATTGCCGAACATGGATCAACTAAACATGATGAACGTGGCTGGACAACAATTCCTATGTGTCCTCGAGAGCACTTTAATTTTTAGAAAATGGCATTTAGGCATGTGCTTTTCTACAAAAAGGATTGGGCCACCTTGCTGTACTATAGTTACACTTGTTAGTTGTCACTTGTTACCAACCACAGTACTATGAAATTACCTATTTCCGCTACTCTCGATGCTTGCAGGAATTACCATGCCGAAAAACACTTGTCATTTCCTTCTGCTCCTTGTTAGGTTTGACACTCTTACTTATCGAAAGGAATACGATTGTCCCCTACACTTGTAGGTCATCGGTGTCCGTCATGGGTTTTATCGTTGACGATCCTGTCACTAATAACCGACGTTAGTTTTGACCTGTTAATGCTGCTGACATATGGGTCCAAAATATGCTCACGTGGTTGCTTACATGTGGGACAAGGCATTTTTTCGGTGATGATATGTTGTTTGGCCGATCAATAGTTCTGACACGTGGGCCCATTTTTGTGTTGATGTGGATGCTGGGAGGCAGATCCATATGTGGGTGACGTGGCTTCTTATATTTGGAGCCATACACCGGCGATGACGTCCATAACTTTTATGCACAGTTAATTTCTTTGATATTACAAAAATTGATGGGTGTATTTGACAATTTTAATATGAATTTATGCAACATTTTAATTTGAATGCAAATTGAGTTGTCACTACTTTTTATTGAATCGCAAACTTGAAAATTGTCAAACAGACTATGTCAGACATTACAATAACCAACCTTGGTACTGAGCCACAATATAAAATTACATACATGACTCAGTTTCATGCCATCCTAGCACCACAACCATGCCGAAGTACCTAACCACGACATCAAGATCATCAAGTATATTTTTTATATCCGTAGTTTTCTCTTCCTTCGAATTCTTGACGCGTGCAAGTTTTTCATCCTGCTCTTGGAGGTCATTGTTGATAGATCGAATACGGTTGTGCTTATCAAACACACCCAATTTTAGGCCATCAATGTCATCTCGTTACTATGGTAGAACTGTTGGAAATATGCCCTAGAGGCAATAATAAATTAGTTATTATTATATTTCTTAGTTCATGATAATCGTTTATTATCCATGCTAGAATTGCATTGAACGAAGACTTATATACATGTGTGGATACATAGACAAAACACTGTCCCTAGCAAGCCTCTAGTTGGCTAGCTAGTTGATCAAAGATAGTCAGTGTCTTCTGATTATGAACAAGGTGTTGTTGCTTGATAACTGGATCACGTCATTAGGAGAATCACGTGATGGACTAGACCCAAACTAATAGACGTAGCATGTTGATCGTGTCATTTTGTTGCTACTGTTTTCTGCGTGTCAAGTATTTGTTCCTATGACCATGAGATCATATAACTCACTGACACCGGAGGAATGCTTTGTGTGTATCAAATGTCGCAACGTAACTGGGTGACTATAAAGATGCTCTACAGGTATCTCCGAAGGTGTTAGTTGAGTTAGTGTGGATCGAGACTAGAATTTGTCACTCCGTGTGACGGAGAGGTATCTCGGGTCCCACTCGGTAATACAACATCACACACAAGCCTTGCAAGCAATGTGACTTAGTGTAAGTTGCGGGATCTTGTATTACGGAACGAGTAAAGAGACTTGCCGGTAAACAAGATTGAAATAGGTATGCGGATACTGACGATCGAATCTTGGGCAAGTAACATACCGAAGGACAAAGGGAATGACATACGGGATTATATGAATCCTTGGCACTAAGGTTCAAATGATAAGATCTTCGTAGAATATGTAGGATCCAATATGGGCATCCAGGTCCCGCTATTGGATATTGACCGAGGAGTCTCTCGGGTCATGTCTACATAGTTCTCGAACCCGCAGGGTCTGCACACTTAAGGTTTGACGTTGTTTTATGCGTATTTAACTTATATGGTTGGTTACGGAATGTTGTTCGGAGTCCCGGATGAGATCACGGACGTCACGAGGGTTTCCGGAATGGTCCGGAAACGATGATTGATATATAGGATGACCTCATTTGATTACCGGAAGGTTTTAGGAGTTACCGGGAATGTACCGGGAATGACGAATGGGTTCCGGGAGTTCACCGGGGGGGGCAACCCACCCCGGGGAAGCCCATAGGCCTTGGGGGTGGCACACCAGCCCTTAGTGGGCTGGTGGGACAGCCCAAGAAGGCCCTATGCGCCATAGGAAGAAAAAAAAAGAGAAAAGAAAAAAAAAGGAGGAGGTGGGAAAGGGAAGAAGGACTGCACCTTCCAAACCAAGTAGCACTCGGTTTGGGAGGGGGAGACCTTCCCCCTTGGCTCGGCCGACCCCCTTGGGGCTCCTTGAGCCCCAAGGCAAGGCCCCCCGTCTCCCACCAATATATACGGAAGTTTTAGGGCTGATTTGAGACGACTTTTTCACGGCAGCCCGACCACATACCTCCACGGTTTTTCCTCTAGATCGCGTTTCTACGGAGCTCGGGCGGAGCCCTGCTGAGACAAGATCATCACCAACCTCCGGAGCACCATCACGCTGCCGGAGAACTCTTCTACCCCTCCGTCTCTCTTGCTGGATCAAGAAGTCCGAGATCATCGTCGAGCTGTACGTGTGTTGCACGCGGAGGTGCCGTCCGTTCGGCACTAGATCGTGGGACTGATCGTGGGACGGTTCGCGGGGCGGATCGAGGGACGTGAGGATCTTCCACTACATCAACCGCGTTCACTAACGCTTCTGCTGTATGGTCTACAAGGGTACGTAGATCACACATCCCCTCTCGTAGATGGACATCACCATGATAGGTCTTCGTGCGCGTAGGAAAATTTTTGTTTCCCATGCGACGTTCCCCAACAGTGGTATCAGAGCTAGGTTCATGCGTAGATGTCTTCTCGAGTAGAACACAAAAGTTTTTGTGGGCGGTGATGTGCGATTTGCTGCCCTCCTTAGTCTTTTCTTGATTCCGCGGTATTGTTGGATTGAAGCGGCTCGGACCGACATTACTCGTACGCTTACGAGAGACTGGTTTCATCGCTACGAGTAACTCTGTTGCTCAAAGATGACTGGCGGGTGTCAGTTTCTCCAACTTTAGTTGAATCGGAATTGACCGAGGAGGTCCTTGGATGAGGTTAAATAGCAATTCATATATCTCCGTTGTGGTGTTTACGTAAGTAAGATGCGATCCTACTAGATACCCATGGTCACCACGTAAAACATGCAACAACAAAATGAGAGGACGTCTAACTTGTTTTTGCAGGGTATGCTTGTGATGTGATATGGCCAACGATGTGATGTGATATATTGGATGTATGAGATGATCATGTTGTAATAGTTAATATCGACTTGCATGTCGATGGTACGGCAACTGGCAGGAGCCATAGGGTTGTCTTTAAACTAACGTTTGTGCTTGCAGATGCATTTACTATATTGCTAGGACGTAGCTTTAGTAGTAATAGCATGAGTAGCACGACAACCCCGATGGCGACACGTTGATGGAGATCATGATGATGGAGATCATGGTGTGCCGCCGGTGACAAGAAGATCGTGCCGGTGCTTTGGTGATGGAGATCAAGAAGCGCATGATGATGGCCATATCATGTCACTTATGAATTGCATGCGATGTTAATCCTTTTTGCACCTTATCTTGCTTAGAACGACGGTAGCATTATGAGGTGATCTCTCACTAAAATTTCAAGACGAAATTGTGTTCTCCCCAACTGTGCACCGTTGCGACAGTTCTTCGTTTCGAGACACCACGTGATGATCGGGTGTGATAGACTCAACGTTCACATACAACGGGTGCAAAACATTTGCACACGCAGAACACTCGGGTTAAGCTTGACGAGCCTAGCATGTGCAGACATGGCCTCGGAACACATGAGACCGAAAGGTCGAGCATGAATCGTATAGTTGATATGATTAGCATAGGGATGCTTACCACTGAAACTATTCTCGACTCACGTGATGATCGGACTTGAGATAGTGGATTTGGATCATGTACCACTCAAATGACTAGAGAGATGTACTTTTTGAGTGGGAGTTCTTAAGTAATATGATTAACTGAACTAATTGTCATGAACATAGTCGAATGGTCTTTGCGAATTACGATGTAGCTTGCGCTATAGCTCTACTATTTTTATATGTTCCTAGAGAAAATTTAGTTGAAAGTTGATAGTAGCTAACTTTGAAGAGGATTGTCCTCGTTGCTGCGCAAAAGGCTTATGTCCTTAATGCACCACTCGGTGTGCTGCACCTCGAGCGTCGTCTGTGGATGCTGTGAACATCCGACATACACGTTTCTGATGACTACACGATAGTTCAGTGCAAAATACTTAATGGCTTAGAAGCAAGGCACCGAAGACATTTTGAAACGTCACGGAACATAAGTGATCTTCTAAAGAGATGAAATTGTGATTTCATGCTCGTGCCCTTGTTGGGAGGTACGAGACCTCCGACAAGATTCTTTGTCCATAAAGTAAAGGAGAAAAGCTCAATCATTGAGCGTATGCTCAGATTGTCTGAGTACGACAATCACTTGAATCAAGTGGGAGTTAACCTTCCAGATGAGATAGTGATGGTTCTCCAAAGTCACTGCCACCAAGCTGTGAGAGCTTCATGATGAACTATAACATATCAAGGATAGATACAATCATCCTTGAGCGATTCGCGATGTTTGACACTACAAAAGTAGATATCAAGAAGGAGCATCAATAGTTGATGGTTTGTAAAACCACTAAGTTTCAAGAAAGGCAAGGGCTAGAAGGGATACTTCGTGAAACGACAAAACAGTTGCTGCACTAATGAAGAGACCCAAGATTAAACCCAAACCCGAGACTAAGTGCTTCTGTAATGAGGGGAACAGTCACTTAGGCGGAGCAACTCTAGATAGTTGGTAGATAAGAAGGCTGGCAAAAGTCGAAAGAAGTATATTTGATATACATGATGTTGATGTGTACTTTACTAGTACTCCTAGTAGCATGAGGGTATTGGATACTGGTTCGGTTGCTAAGTGATTAGTAACACGAAATGAAAGCTACGGCATAAACGGAGACTAGCTAAAGGCGAGGTGACGATACGTGTTGGAAGTATTTCCAAGGTTGATATTATCAAACATCGCACGCTCCCTCTACCATCGGGATTGGTGTTAAACCTAAATAATTGTTATTTGGTGCTTGCGTTAAGCATGAACATGATTGGATCGTGTTTATTGCAATACGATTATTCATTTAAAGAGAATAATGGTTACTCTATTTTCTTGAATAATCACCTTCAATGGTTTATTGAATCTCGATCGTAGTGTTACACATGTTCATGATATTGGTGCCAAAAGATACGAGGTAATGATGATAGTACCACTTACTTGTGGCACTTCCGCTTGAGTCATGTTGGTATAAATTGCATGAAGAGACTCCATGCTGATGGATCTTTATACTCACTTGATTTTGAATCACTAGTGACATGCAAATCATACCACATGAGCAAGGCCTTGTTTTCATTGAGATGAAATAAGATAGTAACTTGTTGGAAGTGATACACTTTGATGTATGCAGTCCAATGGGTGCTGAGGCACGCAGTGGATATCATTATGTTCTTACTTCAATGACGATTTGAGTAGATACTAGAGTATTTGCTTAATGAATCACAAGTCTGAAATATTGGAAAGTTCAATTCTGTTTCGGAGTGAAGTTCGTCGTAACAAGAGGTTAAACTGTCTATGATATGATCATAGAAATGAATATCTGAGTTACGAGTTTTGGTACGCAGTTAAGACAATGTGGAAATTGTTTCGCACTTCATGCCACCTAGAACATCATAGTGTGATGATGTGTCTGAACGTCATAGCCACACACTATTTGTATGGTGCATCCTATGATGTCTCTTATCGAATTACCACTATCGTTTATGGGTTAAGCATTAGAGATAGCCGCATTCACTTTAAATAGGGCACCACGTATTTCCGTTGAGATGACACAGTATAGACTGAGGTTTAGAGAAATCTAAATTGTCGTTTCTTGAAAGTTTGGGGCTTCGACACTTATGTGAAAAAGTTTCAGTCTGATAAGCTCGAACCCAAAGCGGATAAATGCATCTTCATAGGATATACAAAACAGTTGGGTACATCTCCTATCTCAGATCCGAAAGCAAAGTGTTTGTTTCTAGAAACGGATCCTTTCTCGAGGAAAGGTTTCTCTTGAAAGAATTGAGTGGGAGGGTGGTAGAACTTGATGAGGTTATTGAACCATCACTTCGACCAGTGTGTAGCAGGGCGCAGGAAGTTGTTCCTGTGGCGCCTACACCAATTGAAGTGAAAGCTGATGATGGTGATCATCGAGCATCAGATCAAGTTACTACAAGCCTCGTAGGTTGACAAGGTCGCGTACTACTACAGAGTGGTACGGTAACCCTGTCTTGGAGGTCATGTTGTTGAGTAACAGTGAACCTACGAGTTATGGAGAAAGCAATGGTGGGCCCAGATTCCGACAAATGGCTGGAAGCCATGAAATCCGAGAGAGGATCCATGTAGGAAAACAAAGTGTAGACTTTGGAAGAACTACTTGATAGTCATAGGACTATTGAGTAAAGATGGATCTTTAAAAGGAAGACAGACGATGATAGTGATAAGTCACTATTAAGAAAAGCTCGACTTCTCGCAAAGATGTTTCCGACAACATCAAACAGTTGACTATGATGAGACTTTCTCACTCGTAGCGATGCTAAAAGTCTGTTAGAATTATGTTAGTAGTTGCTGTATTATTTATGAAATATTGCATGTAGGATGTCAAAACATTGTTTCCTCGACGGTTTCCTTGAGCAAACATTGTATGAGATACAACCATGAGGTTTTGTCGGTCCTAAAGATACTAGCAAATATGCAAACTCCAGCGATCCTTCAATGGACTGGTGCAAGCATCTCGGAGTTGGAATATACACTTTGATGAGATGATCAACGATTTTGGGTTTATACAAGGTTTATGAGAAACTTGTATTTCCAAAGAAGTGAGTGGGAGCACTATAGAATTTCTGATAAGTATATGTGCTTGACATATTGTGGATCAGAAGTAATGTAGAATTTCTGTAAAGCATACAAGGTTGTTTGAAAGGAGTTTTCAAAGGAATACCTGGATTGAGCTACTTGAACGTTGAGCATCAAGATCTATGGAGATAGATCAAAACGCTTAACAGAAGTTTCAACAAAATGCATGCCTTGACAAGTTTTGAAGGAGTTCAAAATAGATCAGCAAAGAAGGAGTTCTTGGTTGCGTTGTGAGGTGTGAATTTGAGTAAGACTCAAAACCCGACCACGGCAGAATAAAGAGAATAGACGAAGGTCGTCTTCTATGCCTTAGCCGTAGACTCTAAAGTATGCCATGCTGAGTACCGCACCTGATGTGTGCCTTGCAGCAAGTCTGTTGAGAGGTACAGAGAGTGATCCATGATTGAATCACTAGCAGCGGTCAAAATTTATCCTTAGTAACTGATGGACTAAGGAATTTTTCTCGATTATGGAGGTGGTTAAAGAGTTCGTCGTAAAGGGTTACGTCGATGTAAGCTTTGACACTAATCCGAATAACTATGAGTAGTGAAACGGATTCGTATAGTAGAGTAGATATTTGGAGTATTTCCGAATAGCAAATAGTAGCAGCATCTATAAGATGACATAAAGATTTGTAAAGAACACACGGATCTGAAAATTTCAGAACTGTTGACTAAAACCTCTCTCATGAGCAAGACGTGATCAGACCCCATAACTATATGGGTGTTGGATTCGTTGGAATCACATGGTGATGTGAACTAGATTATTGACTCTAGAGCTAGTGGGAGACTGTTGGAAATATGCCCTAGAGGCAATAATAAATTAGTTATTATTATATTTCTTAGTTCATGATAATCGTTTATTATCCATGCTATAATTGTATTGAATGAAGACTTATATACATGTGTGGATACATAGACAAAACACTGTCCCTAGCAAGCCTCTAGTTGGCTAGCCAGTTGATCAAAGATAGTCAGTGTCTTCTGATTATGAACAAGGTGTTGTTGCTTGATAACTGGATCACGTCATTAGGAGAATCACGTGATGGACTAGACCCAAACTAATAGACGTAGCATGTTGATCGTGTCATTTTGTTGCTACTGCTTTCTGCGTGTCAAGTATTTGTTCCTATGACCATGAGATCATATAACTCACTGACACAGGAGGAATGCTTTGTGTGTATCAAACGTCGCAACGTAACTGGGTGACTATAAAGATGCTCTACAGGTATCTCCGAAGGTGTTAGTTGAGTTAGTATGGATCGAGACTGGGATTTGTCACTCCGTGTGACGGAGAGGTATCTCGGGGCCCACTCGGTAATACAACATCATGTTGGAATTATGCCATAGAGGCAATAATAAATATAGTTATTATTATAATTCTTGTATCAAGATAATCGTTTATTATCCATGCTATAATTGTATTGAATGAAGACTCATTTACATGTGTGGATACATAGACAAAACACCGTCCCTAGCAAGCCTCTAGTTGGCTAGCCAGTTGATCAAAGATAGTCAGTGTCTTCTGATTATGAACAAGGTGTTATTGCTTGATAACTGGATCACGTCATTAGGAGAATCGCGTGATGGACTAGACCCAAACTAATAGACGTAGCATATTGATCGTGTCATTTTGTTGCTACTGTTTTCTGCGTGTCAAGTATTTATTCCTATGACCATGAGATCATATAACTCACTGACACTGGAGGAATGCTTTGTGTGTATCAAACGTCGCAACGTAACTGGGTGACTATAAAGATGCTCTACAGGTATCTCCAAAGGTGTTAGTTGAGTTAGTATGGATCAAGACTGGGATTTGTCACTCCGTGTGACGGAGAGGTATCTCGGGGCCCACTCGGTAATACAACATCACACACAAGCCTTGCAAGCAATGTAACTTAGTGTAAGTTGCGGGATCTTGTATTACGGAACGAGTAAAGAGACTTGCCGGTAAACGAGATTGAAATAGGTATACGGATACTGACGATCGAATCTCGGGCAAGTAACATACCGAAGGACAAAGGGAATGACATACGGGATTATATGAATCCTTGGCACTGAGGTTCAAACGATAAGATCTTCGTAGAATATGTAGGATCCAATATGGGCATCCAGGTCTCGCTATTGGATATTGACCGAGGAGTCTCTCGGGTCATGTCTACATAGTTCTCGAACCCGCAGGGTCTGCAGACTTAAGGTTCGACGTTGTTTTATGTGTATTTGAGTTATATGGTTGTTACCGAATGTTGTTTGGAGTCCCGGATGAGATCACGGACGTCACGAGGGTTTCCGGAATAGTCCGGAAACGAAGATTGATAAATAGGATGACCTCATTTGATTACCGGAAGGTTTTCGGAGTTATCGGGAATGTACCGGGAATGACGAATGGGTTCCGGGAGTTCACCGGGGGGGCAACCCACCCCGGGGAAGGCCATAGGCCATAAGGGTGGCGCACCAGCCCTTAGTGGGCTAGTGGGACAGCCCAAAAGGGCCCTATGCGTCATACAAAGAAAAATCAAAGAGAAAGAAAAAAAAAGGGAGGTGGGAAGGAAGGGAAGGACTCCCACCCACCAAACCAAGTCCAACTCGGTTTGGGGGGGGAGCCTTCCCCCCTTGGACTCGGCCGACCCCCTTGGGGCTCCTTGAGCCCCAAGGCAAGGTCCCCTCCCTCCCACCTATATATACGGAGGTATTGGGGCTGATTTGAGACGACTTTTCCACGGCAGCCCGACCACATACCTCCACGGTTTTTCCTCCAGATCGCGTTTCCGCGGAGCTCGGGCGGAGCCCTGCTGAGACAAGGTCATCACCAACCTCCGAAGCGCCGTCACGCTGCCGGAGAACTCTTCTACCTCTCCGTCTCTCTTGCTGGATCAAGAAGGCCGAGATCATCGTCGAGCTGTACGTGTGCTGAACGCGGAGGTGCCGTCCGTTCGGTACTAGATCGTGGGACTGATCGCGGGATTGTTCGTGGGGCGGATCGAGGGACATGAGGACGTTCCACTACATCAACCGCGTTCACTAACGCTTCTGTTGTACAATCTACAAGGGTACGTAGATCACTCATCCCCTCTCGTAGATGGGCATCACCATGATAGGTCTTCGTGCGCGTAGGAAATTTTTTGTTTCCCATGCGACGTTCCCCAACAGTGGCATCACGAGCTAGGTTCATGCGTAGATGTCTTCTCGAGTAGAACACAAAAGTTTTTGTGGGCGGTGATGTGCGTTTTTCTTCCCTCCTTAGTCTTTTCTTGATTCCGCGGTATTGTTGGATTGAAGCGGCTTGGACCGACATTACTCGTACGCTTACGAGAGACTGGTTTCATCGTTACGAGTAACTCCGTTGCTCAAAGATTACTGGCAAGTGTCGGTTTCTCCAACTTTAGTTGAATCGGATTTGACCGAGGAGGTCCTTGGATGAGGTTAAATAGCAACTCATATATCTCCATTGTGGTGTTTGCGTAAGTAAGATGCAATCCTACTAGATACCCATTGTCACCACGTAAAACATGCGACAACAAAATTAGAGGACGTCTAACTTGTTTTTGCAGGGTATGCTTGTGATGTGATATGGCCAACGATGTGATGTGATATATTGGATGTATGAGATGATCATGTTGTAATATAAAATATCGACTTGCACGTCGATGGTACGGCAACCGGCAGGAGCCATAGGGTTGTCTTTATACTAACGTTTGTGCTTGCAGATGCGTTTACTATTTTGCTAGGATGTAGTTTTAGTAGTAATAGCATGAGTAGCACGACAACCCCGATGGTAACACGTTGATGGAGATCATGGCGTGACGCCGGTGACAAGAAGATCGTGCCGGTGCTTTGGTGATGGAGATCAAGAAGCACGTTGATGATGGCCGTATCATGTCACTTATGAATTGCATGTGATGTTAATCCTTTTATGCACCTTATTTTTCTTAGAACGACGGTAGCATTATGAGGTGATCTCTCACTAAAATTTCAAGACGAAATTGTGTTCTCCCCGACTGTGCACCGTTGCTACAATTCGTCGTTTTGAGACACCACGTGATGATCGGGTGTGATAGACTCAACGTTCACATACAATGGGTGCAAAACAGTTGCGCACGCGGAACACTCGGGTTAAGCTTGACGAGCCTAGCATGTGCAGACATGGCCTCGGAACACATGAGACCGAAAGGTCGATCATGAATCATATAGATGATATGATTAGCATAGGGATGCTTACCACTGAAACTATACTCAACTCACGTGATGATCGGACATGAGCTAGTGTAAGTGGATCATGAACCACTCAAATGACTAGAGAGATGTACTTTTTGAGTGGGAGTTTAGCAAATAATTTGATTAAGTTGAACTCTAATTATCTTGAACATAGTCTAAAGTCCACTTCGAATATATTTGTGTTGTAGATCATGGCTCACGTGACAGTCATCCTGAATTTTAATACGTTCCTAGAGAAAGCTAAGTTGAAAGATGATGGAAGCAACTTTGTAGACTGAGCTCGTAATCTTAAGCTAATCTTACAAGCTGGGAAGAAGGATTATGTCCTTAATGATGCGCTAGGAGATGAACCACCCGCTACAGCTGATCGGGATGTTAAGAACGCTTGGTTAGCACGTAAGGAGGACTACTCAATAGTTCAATGTGCAGTCTTGTATGGCTTAGAACCGGGACTTCAACGTCGCTTTGAGCGTCATGGAGCATTTGAGATGTTCCAGAAGTTGAAGTTTATCTTTCAGAAGAATGCCCAGATCGAGAGGTATGAGACCTCCGATAAATTCTATGCTTGCAAGATGGAGGAAAACTCGTCTGTCAGTGAACATGTGCTCAAAATGTCTGGGTACTCAAACCGTCTAGCTGAGCTGGGGATTGAACTCCCGCAAGAAGCTATCACTGACAGAATCCTTCAATCACTGCCGCCAAGCTATAAAGGCTTTGTGTTGAACTACAACATGCAAGGGATGAACAAGTCTCCCGGCGAGTTGTTTGCGATGCTGAAAGTCGCAGAGTCTGAACTCCGTAAAGAGCATCAAGTGTTGATGGTGAACAAGACCACTAGTTTCAAGAGAAACGGCAAAGGCAAGAAGGGCAATTCGAAGAAGAGCGGCAAGCCTGCTGCCAATCCGACGAAGAAACCCAAAGCTGGACCTAAGCCTCAAACAGAGTGTTACTATTGCAAGGGTATGGGTCACTAGAAGCGCAATTGCCCCAAGTATCTGGCAGATAAGAAGGCGGCCAAAGAAAAATCAGGTATATTTGATATACATGTTATTGATATGTACTTAACCGGCTCTCGTAGTAGTGCCTGGGTATTCGATACCGGTTCTGTTGCTCATATTTGCAACTCGAAACAGGAACTGCGGAATAGACGAAGGCTGGCGAAAGATGAAGTGACGATGCGCGTAGGAAATGGTTCCAAGGTTGATGCAATCGCCATCGGCACAGTGTCACTTCAGTTACCATCAGGATTAGTGATGAACTTAAATCATTGTTATTTAGTGCCTGCGTTGAGCATGAACATTATATCTGGATCTTGTTTATTGCGAGACGGTTACTCTTTTAAGTCAGAGAATAATGGTTGTTCTATTTCTATGAGTAACATCTTTTATGGTCATGCACCTAATGTGAGAGGATTGTTCATATTGAATCTTCATAGCGATACGCATATACATAACATTGAGACCAAAAGAGTTAGAGTTAACAATGATAGCACCATATTTTTGTGGCACTGCCGCTTAGGTCATATTGGTGTAAAGCGCATGAAGAAACTCCATGCTGATGGACTTTTGGAGTCACTTGACTTTGATTCACTTGACACGTGCGAACCATGCCTGGGAAAGATGACTAAGACTCCGTTCCCCGGAACAATGGAGCGTGCAAATGACTTGTTGGAAATCATACATACCGATGTGTGTGGTCCGATGAGCGTGGAGGCACGCGGCGGATATCGTTATTTTCTCACCTTCACTGACGATTTGAGTAGATATGGTTATGTCTACTTGATGAAGCACAAGTCTGAAACATTTGAAAAGTTCAAGCAATTTCAGAGTGAAGTGGAAAATCATCGTAACAAGAAGATCAAGTTCCTACGGTCTGATCATGGGGGTGAATATCTGAGTTTCGAGTTTGGTACTCACTTAAGACAATGTGGAATTGTTTCACAGTTAACACCGCCTGGAACACCACAGCGTAATGGTGTGTCCGAACGTCGTAATCGTACTCTATTAGAGATGGTGCGATCTATGATGTCTCTTACTGATTTGCCGTTATCGTTTTGGGGTTATGCATTAGAAACAGTTGCATTCACTTTAAATAGGGCACCATCAAAATCCGTTGAGGCGGCACCATACGAACTGTGGTATGGCAAAAGGCCAAAGTTGTCGTTTATTAAAGTTTGGGGATGTGATGCTTATGTCAAAAAGCTTCAGCCTGAAAAGCTGGAACCCAAAGCGGAAAAGTGCGTCTTCATAGGTTACCCAAAAGAGACAGTTGGGTACACCTTCTATATCAAATCCTAGGGCAAAGTGTTTGTTGCTAAAAACGGAGCTTTTCTCGAGAAGGAGTTTCTCTCGAGAGAATTGAGTGGGAGGAAGATAGAACTTGACGAGGTTGTCGAACCTCTCATCCCTCTGCATGGTGGTGCAGGGCAAGGGGAAACCTCTGTCGTTGCAACGCCGGCTGAGGAGGAAGTTAATGATGATGATCATGAAACTCCAGTTCAAGTTTCTGTCGAACCACGCAGGTCGACGAGACCACGTGCTGCTCCAGAGTGGTATGGTAATCCCGTCTTATCGATCATGTTGTTAGACAACAATGAACCTGCGAATTATGAAGAAACAATGGTGGGCCCAGATTCCAACAAATGGCTAGAAGCCATGAAGTCCGAGATAGGATCCATGTATGAGAACAAAGTGTGGACTTTGGAGGTACTACCTGAGGGCCGCAAGGCTATTCAGAACAAATGGATCTTTAAGAGGAAGACGGACGCTGACGGCAATGTGACCGTTTATAAAGCTCGACTTGTGGCAAAGGGTTTTTCACAAGTTCAAGGAGTTGACTACGATGAGACATTCTCACCCGTAGTGATGCTTAAGTCCGTCAGAATCATGTTAGCAATAGCTGCATTTTTCGATTATGAGATCTGGCAGATGGATGTTAAAACGGCGTTCCTTAACGGTTTTCTTAAGGAAGAGTTGTATATGATACAACCCGAAGGTTTTGTCGATCCTAAGAATGCTAACAAGGTGTGCAAGCTCCAGCGATCCATTTATGGACTGGTGCAAGCATCTCGGAGTTGGAACAAACGCTTTGATGAGGTGATCAAAGCATTTGGGTTTATACAAGTGGTTGGAGAATCTTGTATTTACAAGAAAGTGAGTGGGAGCTCTGTGGCGTTTCTAATATTATATGTGGATGACATATTACTGATTGGAAACAACATAGAGTTTTTGGAGAGCATAAAGGGTTACTTGAATAAAAGTTTCTCTATGAAGGACCTAGGAGAAGCTGCTTACATTCTAGGCATTAAGATCTATAGGGATAGATCAAAACGCTTGATAGGACTTTCACAAAGCACATACCTTGATAAAGTTTTGAAAAGGTTCAAAATGGAACAGTCGAAGAAAGGGTTCTTGCCAGTTTTACAAGGTACGAGATTGAGTAAGACTCAGTGCCCAGCAACTGATGAAGATAGAGAGCATATGCGCTCCGTCCCCTATGCTTCAGCCATAGGTTCTATCATGTATGCAATGCTGTGCACTAGACCGGATGTTAGCCTGGCCATAAGTATGGCAGGTAGGTTCCAGAGTAATCCAGGAGTGGATCACTGGACAGCGGTCAAGAATATCCTTAAGTACCTGAAAAGGACTAAGGAGATGTTTCTCGTGTATGGAGGTGACGAAGAGCTCGCCGTAAAAGGTTACGTCGATGCAAGCTTTGACACAAATCCGGACGACTCTAAGTCGCAAACCGGATACGTGTTTATTCTTAATGGGGGTGCGGTAAGCTGGTGCAGTTCCAAGCAAAGCGTCGTAGCAGATTCTACATGTGAAGCGGAGTACATGGCTGCCTCAGAGGCGGCTAAGGAGGGTGTCTGGATGAAGCAATTCATGACGGATCTTGGAGTGGTGCCAAGCGCACTGAATCCAATAACCTTGTTCTGTGACAACACGGGTGCCATTGCCTTAGCAAAGGAACCACGGTTTCACAAGAAGACCAGACATATCAAACGACGCTTCAACCTCATCCGCGACTACGTCGAGGGAGAGGACGTGAATATATGCAAAGTGCACACGGATCTGAATGTAGCAGACCCGCTGACTAAACCTCTTCCACGGCCAAAACATGATCAACACCAGAACTGTATGGGTGTTAGATTTATTACAATGTAACTCACATGATGATGTGAGGGCTATATTATTGACTCTAGTGCAAGTGGGAGACTGTTGGAATTATGCCCTAGAGGCAATAATAAATATAGTTATTATTATAATTCCTGTATCAAGATAATCGTTTATTATCCATGCTATAATTGTATTGAATGAAGACTCATTTACATGTGTGGATACATAGACAAAACACCATCCCTAGCAAGCCTCTAGTTGGCTAGCCAGTTGATCAAAGATAGTCAGTGTCTTCTGATTATGAACAAGGTGTTGTTGCTTGATAACTGGATCATGTCATTAGGAGAATCGCGTGATGGACTAGACCCAAACTAATAGATGTAGCATGTTGATCGTGTCATTTTGTTGCTACTGTTTTCTGCGTGTCAAGTATTTATTCCTATGACCATGAGATCATATAACTCACTGACACCGGAGGAATGCTTTGTGTGTATCAAACGTCGCAACGTAACTGGGTGACTATAAAGATGCTCTACAGGTATCTCCAAAGGTGTTAGTTGAGTTAGTATGGATCAAGACTGGGATTTGTAACTCCGTGTGACGGAGAGGTATCTCAGGGACCACTCGGTAATACAACATCACACACAAGCCTTGCAAGCAATGTAACTTAGTGTAAGTTGCGGGGTCTTGTATTACGGAACGAGTAAAGAGACTTGCCGGTAAACGAGATTGAAATAGGTATACGGATACTGACGATCGAATCTCGGGCAAGTAACATACCGAAGGACAAAGGGAATGACATACGGGATTATATGAATCCTTGGCACTGAGGTTCAAACGATAAGATCTTGGTAGAATATGTAGGATCCAATATGGGCATCCAGGTCCCGCTATTGGATGTTGACCGAGGAGTCTCTCGGGTCATGTCTACATAGTTCTCGAACCCGCAGGGTCTGCACACTTAAGATTGATATATAGGATGACCTCATTTGATTACCGGAAGGTTTTCGGAGTTACCGGGAATGTACCGGGAATGACGAATGGGTTCCGGGAGTTCACCGGGGGGGCAACCCACCCCGGGGAAGCCCATAGGCCATAAGGGTGGCGCACCAGCCCTTAGTGGGCTGGTGGGACAGCCCAAAAGGGACCTATGCGCCATACAAAGAAAAATCAAAGAGAAAGAAAAAAAGGGAGGTGGGAAGGAAGGGAAGAACTCCCACCCACCAAACCAAGTCCAACTCGGTTTGGGGGGGAGCCTTCCCCCCTTGGACTCGGGCGACCCCCTTGGGGCTCCTTGAGCCCCAAGGCAAGGTCCCCTCCCTCCCACCTATATATACGGAGGTATTGGGGCTGATTTGAGACGACTTTTCCACGGCAACCCGACCACATACCTCCACGGTTTTTCCTCTAGATCGCGTTTCTGCGGAGCTCGGGCGAAGCCCTGCTGAGACAAGGTGATCACCAACCTCCGGAGCGCCGTCACGCTGCCGGAGAACTCTTCTACCTCTCCGTCTCTCTTGCTGGATAAAGAAGGCCGAGATCAGCGTCGAGCTGTACGTGTGCTGAACGCGGAGGTGTCGTCCGTTCGGTACTAGATCGTGGGACTGATCGCGGGATTGTTCGTGGGGCGGATCGAGGGACGTGATGACGTTCCACTACATCAACCGCGTTCACTAACGCTTCTGCTGTACGATCTACAAGGGTACGTAGATCACTCATCCCCTCTCGTAGATGGGCATCACCATGATAGGTCTTCGTGCGCGTAGGAAAATTTTTGTTTCCCATGCGATGTTCCCCAACACATCACACACAAGCCTTGCAAGCAATGTGACTTAGTGTAAGTTGCGGGATCTTGTAATAAGGAACGAGTAAAGAGACTTGCCGGTATACGAGATTGAAATAGGTATGCGGATACTGACGATCGAATCTCGGGCAAGTAACATACCGAAGGACAAAGGGAATGACATACGGGATTATATGAATCCTTGGCACTGAGGTTCAAACGATAAGATCTTCGTAGAATATGTAGGATCCAATATGGGCATGCAGGCCCCGCTATTGGATATTGACCGACGAGTCTCTCGGGTCATGTCTGCATAGTTCTCGAACCCGCAGGGTCTGCACACTTAAGGTTCGACGTTGTTTTATGCGTATTTAAGTTATATAGTTGGTTACCGAATGTTGTTCGGAGTCCCGGATGAGATCATGGACATCACGAGGGTTTCCGGAATGGTCCGGAAATGAAGAGTGATATATAGGATGACCTCATTTGATTACCGGAAGGTTTTCGGAGTTACCGGGAATGTACCGGGAATGACGAATGGGTTCCGGGAGTTCACCGGGGGGCAACCCACCCCGGGGAAGCCCATAGGCCTTGGGGGTGGCACACCAGCCCTTAGTGGGCTGGTGGGACAGCCCAAGAAGGCCCTATGCGCCATAGGAAGAAAATCAAAGAGAAAATAAAAAAAAGGAGGAGGTGGGAAAGGGAAGAAGGACTCCACCTTCCAAACCAAGTAGGACTCGGTTTGGGAGGGGGAGACCTTCCCCCTTGGCTCGCCCGACCCCCTTGGGGCTCCTTGAGCCCCAAGGCAAGGCCCCCCCTCTCCCACCTATATATACGGAGGTTTTAGGGCTGATTTGAGACGACTTGTTCACGGCAGCCCGACCACATACCTCCACGGTTTTTCCTCTAGATCGCGTTTCTGCGGAGCTCGGGCGGAGCCCTGCTGAGACAAGATCATCACCAACCTCCAGAGCGCCGTCACGCTGCTGGAGAACTCTTCTACCTCTCTGTCTCTCTTGCTGGATTAAGAAGGCCGAGATCATCGTCGAGCTGTACGTGTGCTGAACGCGGAGGTGCCGTCCGTTCGGCACTAGATCGTGGGACTGATCGCGGGACGGTTCACGGGGCGGATCGAGGGATGTGAGGACGTTCCACTACATCAACCGCGTTCACTAACGCTTCTGCTGTACGGTCTACAAGGGTATGTAGATCACACATCCCCTCTCATAGATGGACATCACCATGATAGGTCTTCGTGCACGTAGGAAAATTTTTGTTTCCCATGCGACGTTCCCCAACAAGAACTTCTCGACATATTCAAGTACTTTTTCCTTCTCTTAAAGGTGTTGTTTATATAATCAAGTTGACGTTGTGCATCCGGCAGGAGATTCTTCACAACTTCTCGTTCTTGTTGCTACTGTGCCATGCCCTTATTGACAGCTTCAAGTTCTAACTCATGCGATGCCACGTCCTTCTTCATAGCATATAGTTCCTCATGCTAGTTTGTCAGATTGTGCTCTCCTTCTGGTTCTTCATGCTGCACTGACAGTGCATCCATGACTGGTTTAGATTGTTGTTTGTGGTGCAAATGACTTGCAGTAAGGTCATCATTTGAGCGTCCTAACTTTCCCTACAGAAAAAAAATACATACATGTTTGGGAGAATTACAAAACCTATAGATGCATATTCTACAATATAGAGTTACATGGGAGAACAAAGGTAAAAAGTAAGGAAGTGTTTGCAGAAAAGAGTTGCCCTACTCACTAGGTGAAACCGCTTTCTCTTTGATTTGATTTAGCTTGGTAATACATTACATTAAGAGACATGAGCTATTCAAACTCTTGAAGCAACAAATGTAGACCCTTAGTCACTTCTTCCAATTGATGACGATAATATCCATGCCATAATTTACTTGAAGATATTAGATTGTAGTGTACAATATAGATCCCGTGAGACATGACAGAGAATATAAACATATATTTTGGCCGTAGATGAAGAGTTTCCAATAAGATCGACCTGTACATATTTAGTTCTCATCGAATTTGCATATTTTAGTTCACTTTCAGTGCCACATTCATTCAATTCTTCATGGTGTGTACATCTAAGCGAAGGACCACATGTCCGTATATCTGATAAAGATGGGTAACCTGTCATACGATGTCAATGGCAAGCTAGTAAGTCAAGATTCTTTGCCTGTCGATACAAATTCTTCTTCTTCATTTGGTCTATATTCTTGTCCCACTTAGTTGTTGACATGTCAACATCCGCTACATAACATGATCAGTAGTTGATAGTAGGTGCAGCATGAGGCGGCAATAATTTCAAGTACGAGGGCCAAAATGAGTAAACACATGCTTAATTACTCTTAGATCAAGGTAATTAAGTATCAACAATAACCTTAGGTGGATTCACCAGCTGTCTTAAGCTGAATAATAACCCTCAATTTCATATCATGTAAACATGACAACAACTTTAATATGGGAAACTAACTAGGTTTTATAATGTAAACACGCGTGCAAATCAGATGGGTTACCAAGGGAATAATTGAGAGATACGGGAGGAGGTCATGTTTCTTGAAGGGGGCGTGGCTGTTGAATACATAAGTGGCATTATTTGGGGAGTTTCTGCATGTGCATGATCTAAGATCCATGAAATTAACTAGCGATCTACATATTGTCAACATGGATTAGTTGAGACCAAAAGCATCTTGAGAAAACATACCAACGTAATCAAAAGAAGAAAGACTCAAAGATTACATCAACAATTTACTAATCATTGAACCATAGATAGAATGGCATGCATTGTGAACCCGGGGAGCAATAAGAACCCTCATCTTAAAACCGAATAAGAAAACAAAGTTGTCACTCCATTCAATCGAGCTATACTACTTGTGTGACATCCTCATCTTTTGCTACAGTAATGTATGTAATTAAGCTACAGTGATCCCGCGCTAATGATGCCACATCATCGTAATTTTTATCATTGATCTCGTGTTAATCGAAATCGAGTCAAATTCAAAATTTAAAAATAAATCGAACGAGAAAAGTTTTCAAATGTTAAAATAAAAATGTCGGATGAGTTATAAATATTCCATAATAATTTATAGAAATGAAACGGGCATTTTTGAAAGAATTAAAACCCTATATGATTAAAAACAGAAAATATTAGAAAAATGAAATAAATAACAAAAAAACCTAAAGCCACTCGCCCAACTGGGACAAAATGGCCCAGCCGGCCACCTCTCACCGGCCCGTTCCACCTCGGGTATTTGACCCCCCCCCCCCAAGAACCCTAGCGCCCCACTCCCTCCACATGCCGCCGCCAGAGACATGGGGAACGAGCCCCCTCGTCAGATCCCAACCGCCAGCGCCCCTCCCCCCATCGCCCCACTAGCCCCACGCCCCCCAGATCCCGTCGCCCCTGCTCCCTCTCTCCATCCCGCTCGGCCCCTGCCCTGCGCTACCTTTCACCGCCGCTCTCCCCCAGCGGACGCGCCGCCTCGCCCCTCGCTGATACCATTCGCCCCTCCAGCCCCTCACCGCCCCACCGGCACCCACCGGCACCCTCCCCAGATCCCGTCGGCCGCACCCACTCCCACCCCCGGCCGACCCCTCCTGCTTCCCCCGCGTCGGCCCCGCGTCGGAGCCCCTCACCCACCGGCCACATTGCCCGGCCACCTGCCACCGGCCGGCGCCCCCTCTATCACCGCGCCTCCCCGCCTCCGCCGGCCACCGCCGGCCGGCTCACCGCCGTCAGCTACCCCGTCGACCCCATCGACTTCCACCCCATCGGATCCGATGCCGCCTCCTCCGCCCCTCCCCGAGAACTCCGGCTACACCGGACCTTCCCGTCAACGCCGGTGATTCCTCTATTTGGGCTCCTCCCACCACCCCTTCCTTCCTTTCCCCGCTCCAGTTCCGTTCTGACATTTATCGTCTCGTTCCGGCGCCGAAGATTTCCTGTATGAGGAGGTGCAGGTTGCCTCATTTCTCTCTCTGTTGAGAGAGATGCCAATGAGTTGAGAAGAGAGTTGGCAGAGAGAGAGTTGAGACGTAAAGAAAATAAAAATGGTGATATATGTATGTATGTATAGATGTGCATGTATGTATGTATTGAGTATGTACGGATGTATGTAGAAAAAGAAAAAAAGGCATAAAAATAAAAATAAAAATAAAAATATATTTTTATTAATAAAATAAATAAATAGATAATTCGATATATTATTTAAACTAATTAATTAAATAGATAAATTAGTAATCTGTTAATATAGATAAATGATTATCCTATAGCATACGACACGTGGGTCCCCCCACTAAATTAATCTGGTTAATTAATAATTAAAACTAATTAAAAATTTGTGTCTATGACACGTAGGACCCATTGGTCAGTTGACCAGTCAACTGCTGATGTCAGGATGGCATCATGCTGATGTCATAATAGTATTATTGAATTAATTAAATCTGTTTTTAATTCCTAAATAATTAATAAAACTTTAAAAAAATAATATTAAATAAACGTAAGTCAGATCAAAATATTTTTAACATGAAAGTTGATCAGCAGAACAAGACGAACCCAGATACATGGTCCATTCGTCTCTCACGCGTCCCTAGCATAGCAAACATGGAACTTTTCTATCGTTTTCAGTCTGATTGGTAGTAGCCACAGACCCGGAAAATATCGTGAGATATTCTTCCGACCTGTCTGCGACATGTGTTGTTGCGTTAGCTCATGCCTAGCCTGCATATTGCCATGTCATGCTTAGTGTTGCACATGTTGCTGTTATTTATTGTTTCTCCCCTTCTTCTTCCGGTAGACCCCGAGACTGACGCTGCTGCCGGGTACACCTATCCTCATGACGACCAGCCCTTTGCCGTAGAGCAACAGGGCAAGCAAACCCCCTTGATCATTCCTATATCGCCTCTGTCTTTCTTCCTACTACTTGGATTAGAATGTTGCTACTGTTGTAGTTAGCTCCTATATCTGATGCATAGCCTGTTTTTGATGAACTGCTACTTGTAGTACTGTATTTTTAATCTGTTTATTATAGGTGGAGAAGTCATTCCCTCTGACCCCTTAATTCAGTTGCCCCGCTTAATTATCAAGTCTCAATCCCGGATCGAGGAGCCAGACCCGACACAGCACTTACACCCCCCTTAGTTGTGCGACGCTACAGAGATACTATTGGGTACCGAGGGTGACACCTTGGAAGTACTCCTGATGATATCTCTGTAGTACAGCTAGTCGGTCGTGGTTATCGAGGGTGATTCCTCTTTCACCATTCCCGATGATGCCTCTGTCGTACAACCCCTCAAGTGTGGGAACCTCGAGGGTGATTCCTCTAAGTCCACCTTGACGGTTACATCGTTCGGGATCCAAAGAGGGTGATGCCTCGGATCCCCCTGATGAAAACAACCACACAGTTACTTGACCATGTTACTGGGATCATTGGTGAATATATGTTAGGCGGGTGGATTCCCGTGTGGTTGTGTCGTTGACTTAATTAAAATGATAATGGATTTGGGTATTTGATCTGGGTTGGTCGGAAGGCCTTATTACACACTAACCGTCTGCGTGGGAAGAATTATGTGTAGTCGACGTCGCGGTATCAGCCGAAGCTCTTCAGACATCAGCGATGGAGCGGCGCGTGCCCGAGTGGTCCCGAGATGCATCGCTCTTGTATTAAGGGGGTGCTAGGACTGACATCGGCCGCCCACGCATCGTGCAGGAGCGCGAAGGGCAAGTGGGCCCATGAACCCTTTGTGCTTAGGAGTTAGACCGACGGGCTGGCCTCTCTGTTGAGCTTAGGTGGGGCTGCGACGTGTCGATATTCCGAGGCCGGGCATGACCCAGAAAAGTGTGTCCGGCTAGAGTGTTATCGAGCGCGTTGGGGAATATGTTGTGCACCCCTGCAGGGAAGAACTTATCTATTCGAATAGTCGTGTCCACGGTTACAGGACAACTTGGAGTTGTGCCCTGATCTTATACAACTACAACTGTTACTTAACTGGAGTTGTTGCTCCGGGATTGCTTCCTCGCAGGGAGTCGAGGGAGGATCTGTGGGCGTGACCTCATATTAATATTGTTGCAACAATATGACTATAATATTTGTGTTACCTTGCTCTACTCTCATCTATTGCTGCAAGACCCTGAAGATGCTAGTCTTCGATAGGACTAGGCTTTCTCTCTCTATTCTCGCATTGATGTAGTCAGTCCACATATAAAACCCCTTCTTTGATACTGTTGCATACTTATCATAGTTCTGATGTAAGACTTGTGAGTACTTTGGATGAGTACTCACCGTTGCTTTGCTCTTCCTTTGTCCCCTTAATCCGTTGCTGCGACCAGATGATGGAGCCCGGGAGATGGAGTATCCCGCCGACGACGACTGCTACCCCGACGGTGCCTACTACTACGTGGAGGCCGCTGAAGACCAGGAGTAGTTAGGAGGTTCCCAGGTAGGAGGCATCGCCTCGTTTGATCGTTGTATCTTTTGTGCTAGCCTTCTCTAAGGCACCCCATGTTTAATGTTTGTACTCAGATATTGTTGTTTCCACTGATTCGTGAGTTGATCGAGCTTCCGTATTCTAGCCCTCGAGGCCCCTATCTTGTAATATGAAGCTTGTATTATTCTATTTGTGTCTAAAGTTGTGTTGTGGTATCTTCCCGTGAGTCCTTGAGTTTGATCGTACGCATTTGCGTGTATGATTAGCGTACGATTAAATCGAGGGTGTCACAACTTGTAGCTCCAACAGATGTATCTCAACATATTTTAGCGGTAGATCGATCATTTGAGCGAGAAGTAATATGGATCTGAGGGAGCAGTTTACAAACAAGAACACAAAGACAACTCGCCAATTAGAATGAGATCTTGGGATACTTTCACCATCATAGAAAATGAGGCATAGCAGAACATCGTCCGTCGGGAGCGGCTCCTTGACCAAACAATTTGTCAGAGAGAGAGAGAGGGAGAGGGAGAGGGAGAGAGGGAGGGAGAGAGAGAGGAGGGAGAGTGAGAGGGGGGATGGGGAGAGGGATAGAGGGAGAGAGAGAGAGAGAGGAGGGAGAGTGAGAGGGGGGATGGATAGAGGGATAGAGGGAGAGAGAAGAGAGAGACAGATAGAGAGAGGGAGGGAGAGCGAGAGGGACAGAGAGAGAGGGAGAGATGGAGAGATGGAGGGAGAGAGGGAGAGAGTGAGAGATAGAGGGAGAGAGAGGGGGAAGGGGGAGAGAGATAAAGGGAGGGAGAGATAGGGAGGGGTAGGGAGAGAGAGGGGAGAGGGAGAGATAGGGGAGAGATAGGAGATGAAGAGGGAGACATGAGAGAGAGGAGAGGGAGATAGAGAGAGACAAATGAGATGGAGAGAGAGAGGGGTAAAGGAGAGGGAGGGAGGGAGAGAGAGGTAAAGGAGAGGGATGGAGCATGGGAGAGAGGAAGAGATGGAGATAGATAGATAGATAGATAGATAGATAGATAGATAGATAGATAGATAGATAGATAGATAGACAGACCTATAGAAAGATAGATAGATAGATAGATAGAGAAAGAGAGAGAGAAAGAGAGGGGTAAAGGAGGAGCAACTCGTTTTATCGAAGGGTATCTTCAAACATGAGTGGATGGAAGGGAAAATTTGAGGGAATGCTTAGTGGGTGAGGCAAGGATAAATATGATATTTGTTCAATTCCAGTTTTTTCCGTTCATATTATGCAAGAACAACTTTTTCTAAACTTCCAACACTTCCACAAATAGTCGTGACCACTTTCATGTGAAAAAAGAAAACACATTCAGGTGACACCATTTTCCTCGCATATATGTTGGTTCTACTTTGCTTTGTAATGTTCATGTAGTGTCGTGTTCCTCGCTTTATTTAAGGTGAGACCAATAGGTTTGTAATGCACATTCATTTTCTTCGTGCATGTCACCTGAATAAAGCACATTCCTAATGTGAGTGTGTCACGACTGTTTACAAGTTCAAGCTCACGATGTTGTTTTTCACGTTATACTTTTAGATTATACTTTGCACACGGCAAGTTGCCACCATCAAAAGGATTTGATAGAGCATGAATCCGAACACGCCCCATACTTTGTAATCAATATACAAACTAGTTAGTATTGTGAATTTAAAAAATACTATTCATTGTTTACATCACTCTATGGACTTACGACATGCAAACAAACTTAGGTTATGCATTGTGTCATATATCGACCATAGTTGATTGGGCATAAAACTATCTGTATTTGACATTTCGTTTGCTTCTATAATCTTTATCATGGCACTATGTGTTCACGTGGTACCATGTTTCTCACATATTTAAGGTGAACCTAAGAGGTTTGAAATGCACAATAATTTTGTTCATTTATTACGTGAAGTGTACTATTTACACATTCTAGTGCAGGAGTCTGGTTGTCACGTCGTACTTTGAGCTTCTACCATGACCATGGAGAAAGGTGCCTCCATAGGTAAATGTTCATAAAACTATCTGCATTTGACATTTTATTTTTGCTTATGTACCATTGATGGGTAAATGTTCATTTCATATGTAAGTTGATCTCAATAGGTTTGCAATGCACATATGTTTCATTTGTGCGGATATCTAGAATAAAGCAAGTACATCGTGTTAAGTGTCACATCCAGTTACAAATTAAAATTCGGGGTGCGAGTCGTCACATCATAATTTGAGATATATTTTGAAACAAAATAAGTGCAGCATGCCATATCAAGACTAGACACAACGCATGCACATCGAGCATGCAATGTCTCCATGGTACAAAATATATTGCTCGAACCCACCTAATATTTTTGCTTGAACATACGCCTAATTCCCGTGCGTCCTAGAAGTGTCGGGCGACGTCCAAATTGCTCAGACCGATTACCTTCTTTGCACGAGAAATTAGCGATCTCATTTCTTTTATAGCATCCATTTTCATCTTCTTACTTGTTTTTCATTGTCATCCTCCACAAACCCCCACCATTTCTTTTCAACCATGGAGGACAAGAAACTAAAAATGGAGACCCGCCACATCACTTCCCATGGCACAACCATGTTGGAGGTGGTGTACAAAAACGAGCCTTGGACTATGGAGGGAGTCATCGCCATGTACGAGCAATGGCTCCAAGAAGAGAAGAACAAGCTCATTGGCCTCAACATCGAGTACACCCATTCGAGCAGTTACACATGGCAAGGGACCGTCATCGTGCAACTCGCAATGCATGAGCCTGTCGTCGTGTACCACTACTGCAGGTCTGATTGGTTCCATGTGTTGTATCAATTCCTACAATGCAAATCGATAAATTCCTCTAGCATGGACACATGGGGCGACAAGATCATGCTTGCGTGTGCATGGATTATGATTCTAGATGAACACAATGTTGACATCCAAGAGCAGTTCTGTATCAAAGGTGGTGGAGAAACGTGGTGGAGAAAAGGATTCCATGGGTGACTTTGCAACGACCATCATCGACCCGGCATACAAAAACATGAAGAAATCTTCCCAAGGGACAAACACCAGCACTAGGAGTGGAAGGCGCTTTCCTCACTGTACCTCGAGTACGCAATAAAAGATGGGTACGTTAGCTACAACTTGTACTATAGGATCCTAATTATTAAGGATGGGATACATCACCTTCTCCGACAACCATTGAGGGACTGGCTATTCACTCGTAAGAATACATACTAGGGGTCATCGGGCAGCTGGAAGCGCCGGAAGGGAAACTACGGGTGATGAATTGCTAGAACTTTGGATATCTAAATTAAATTAGTGTGTTAATTTAGATTGAGTGAACATATGTTCTAATTATGGTTGTAGTAGGTCAAAGATGTCGTGTGTTATTGTATTATACTTATTTACATAGAATAAGTGGTGTGGTGATGTACAAATGCATGGTGCTTATGTAAAAATATGTGATGTAACTTTATTAACTTTCTGAAAATCCTTTTTCATGAACAATGTGAGCACTTTCAGAAATATTTGCAAGGGCCTTCAAAATAACGATGACCAACTTTCAAAAATAGTATGAGCACTTCCACGATACACCGAGCGCTCTTTCAGAATCTTTGCGTGTTAAAAAAATCAAGACACTGTCACGTCTTCGTGTGTTGAAAAATAAAAAGCAATGGATGGTCACATCTTCGTGTGATTCCTCGTCTGCCTCGAATTAACGGGGAGCCGTCAAATCGTGTCTACATGACACCCGCTTGGTATGCCCGTCATTCAAACTGCTTCAACGACCTCCTCGTCTCCCATGATTTAAGCGGTTGCCGAAGCCCCTCCTCATCGCCTTCGCCTTTCCACTCTTAATCTCTTCCCGCATCTTTTTATCACCAGCACCATGTCATGTGCTATATCTTTCGGCAACCTCAGTATTGGAGATATCCTCACGGTTTGACCCGGCCAGGAGGTATGACCCGACACATAATTTGGCGGCTCATGGGTCACCTCGCTTACCGGGTCGAACGGGACGACAAGGCCTAAGGCCCAGTGTGCAAGCCGGCGGAAGGCGGCTCATCAAGAGACTTGGAGGGCCGGCTCATAGAGAAGACCCAAAAAAGAAAAAATTCGCTCACAAGGGAAGCAAGACCTGGATTAGGATTAGCTTGTAATAGAAGAAAAACTAGTCCCTTCAACTTATATAAGGGCAAGGCACCTCAAGAGAGCGAGGACAAATCATTAGAGATAAACAAGTTAGAAACCCTTGAGAGCTAAAGCGATTGTGCACCCTTGTAATCGAGATTATCATCAATAACATCAAAAGCAGGACGTAGACTTTTACCTCCATCGGAGGGGACAAACCTGGGTAAACTCGCGTTTCTCGATTCCGAGAAACCCTAATCAATCCGCCGGCTAGTTGCAATTGCCTCACACCTAAATTCTTTATTGAAGACATTTGTCATGACAAAACCACGACAGTTGGCTTTCACGAGGGGCCAATCGCATGGTGATATTGTGTTATTGAAGGGACCTCTTCAGGAAATCAAGAAACTCAGGATTGGCCGGATGAAGAAGAGCCTGCTGGGAAGGATCTACATTGACTCCGAGTTCATCAATCAAAAATTGAAGAAGTCTTAGCAGCAGCATAAATCAGATCAGAATCAAAAACTAACTTTGCGGCGCGCATCAGTTTTGTTGGTGAGGTCATCACAGATAAAAATCAATTCCCATCTCAAGATCATAAAAGGATGAAAATTCGTTAAATATACTTGGTCGCAGCAACTCCCGTTGGTTTTGGTTTGACGAGATCTAGACGGAAAATAAAATTGCTCTTGACCACCACCAGTTCGCCTAGCTTCACCGCACCACCAGACCTCGCCTCAAGCCGATCTATCTTTTCTGCCATGGCCTCACCGCTCAGCGCCTGCTCCATGCCAAGCCTCCACACCTACAGACTGATCCCCTGCTCCGGTTCACCATGGCCGACCGCGGCCCGCTCGCTTGACTCCGGCTGTGCTGTGGGTCGGCTACCCTATGCACCAGCCCGTGCGCTGTTCCGCCCCGCCGCACCCGCACGCCGGTCGCTACTGTCAGAACCAGAGCGAGAGAAGTAGAGAGATTACACCTATATAAAGTTACAGGATCTCAACTAACCCACACACGACTAGCCGGAAGACCAGGAACACTACTAGCACTACTTATACATGCATGAACACACGTTCTCTAACACCCCGCCGCACTCGAGTCGTCGTCGCCTGGAAAGACACATAGACTGGACCGGAACATCTGAAACGAGTTGGTAGGTAAACCTTTACTCATGATGTCAGCTAGTTGTTGAGTAGTTGGAACATGAACAACACGAAGCTCTTCAAGGGCCACTTTTTCATGGACAAAATGAATATCCAACTCGATGTGTCTGGTCCGCCGATGATGAACTGGATTGGTGGACATGTACACAGCTGAGATATTGTCTCAGAAGACAACCATTTCCTTTGGAAGAGAACACCCAAGCTTACCGAGAAGCTGTCTGAGCCAAACACAATGTGCAACTGCATTGGCAACTGCCCTGTACTCCGCTTCCGCGCTCGAACGAGAAACAATGGCCTGCCGTTTGGAGGACCAGCTAACCAGAGCGCTGCCAAGATACACACAGTATCCAGAAGCTGAGCGTCGTGTATCCGGGCAGCCGGCCGAGTCTGCATCGGAGTAAACCACAATATCGGTCGACGAGGACGCAGGAAGGAGAAGGCCGGATGTGGTAGTGCCGCGGACATACCGCGGGATCCGTTTGAGTATGGTAAGATGGCAGTCTCTGGGATCATGCATATGTAAGCAAGCTTGTTGTACAGCATAGGCCAAATCAGGGCGTGTCATGGTCAAGTACTGAAGACCACCGGCAAGACTCCGGCATTCAGATGGATCGGAAACAAGGCGGCCAGAATCAGCGGCAACCTTTGGCTGGGTGTCCACAGGAGTGGAGGCTGGTTTGCACTGAGTCATGCCTGCTCGCTGCAACAGTTCGTCAGCATACTTTGCTTGACCGAGAAAGAAACCACGCAGTGTGCGTCGGACCTGTATCCTGAGGAAATAATGGAGCGGACCCATGTCTTTCATGGCGAACTCTTGTTGCAGTTGAGAGATGATGGCAGCGAGAAGAGTTGTCGATGAGGCGGTCAGGACAATGTCGTCAACGTATAGCAACAAGAACGTGACACCGCTACCACGCCGGAGAATGAAGAGCGAGGCGTCCAAGCGAGACGGCATGAAGCCGATGGTGGTGGTGAAGCTAGCGAACCGCTGAAACCACGCGCGAGGGCCCTGTTTCAGTCCGTACAAAGACTTTGACAGGTGGCTAACGTGGTCGCGCCACGCGCGGTCGACGAAGCCGGCGGGCTGGTAGCAGTGCACGGGTGCATCGAGGACGCCGTGGAGAAAGGCGTTTTTCACGTCTAGCTATGGACCGGCCAGTCGCGAGAACACGCCAGGGTGAGCACTGTCCGGATCGTCGCCGGCTTGACGACGGGGAAAAAGTTTCACCGAAGTTGACGCCGGGGCGTTGAGCAAACCCGCAGACAACCCACCGGGCCTTGTACCGATCAAGGAATCCATCGACGTTCAACTTTTGCCGAAAACCCCACTTGCCAGTCACCACAGTGGTGTGCGGAGGGCGAGGAACGAGTCCAAGTGGAGTTGGAGATGAGCGTGTCGTATTCAGCCTGCATCGCAGCACGGCAATTCGGATCGCGAAGTGCCGCACGAACGGAAGAGGGAAGTGGAGAGATGGATGTAGTGGCGAGATTAGAGTTGGCATAGGGGGATTAGGTGACGAGCCGGAACGACAGGAGGTGGAGAGGGAGGCACCGCGTGGGAGGGACTGCTCGCTGGGCCAGAGTGGGGCAAGGGCGGCCCGCGCATCGGATGGAGAGCGTGGGCCAGAGGACGCGGAGGGCGGTGATCCAGTGGAGACGGGTGACGCGGCCGTTGGGGAGTGGGGCGCCGTGCATGGCGCCCATGCAGCATGATATACGTAATCTGGGATTGGGGATCCGGAACTGAATCAAGGGTGGCGTTAGAGGATGGAGGCAACGTTTTGAACGGAAAAACTGTTTCCACGAACGTGACGGGCCAAGAGAAAATTATGCGCCGCGTGACTGGATCGTAGCACCTGTAGCCTTTGCGCTCATCGGGGTAACCGAGAAAAACGCAGGCAACGGAGCAGGCGGAAAGTTTGTGAGGGGTTGTGGCAAGAATGTTGAGGTAACATAAACATCCAAAGACGCGAAGGAGGCGGAAATGTGGGACATACCCGTACGTGTAGGAGCTCAAATGGGGTGGTGAGGAGATGTGGTTTGCACGGACGCCAATTGAGGAGGAAAGTAGACGTAGCTAGCACCTCGGCCCACCAGCGAGGAGGCATGGCGGCATGGATGAACAGAGTGCGGACGCCGCCATTAAGAGTACGAAGAATTCGCTCCGCCTTGCCGTTCTGCTGAGAAGTATACAGGCACGTGAGGCGAAGAAGAGTGCCATGTGACTCAAAGAGCACACGATTGGCAACATTGTCAAACTCGCAGCCATTATCAGTTTGCAAGGCTAGAATGGTGCGAAAGAATTGAGTACGAACGTACGCGTAGAAGGCGGTGAGGAGACGATGAACTTCAGACTTGTGACGAATAGGAAAAGTCCAAACATAATGCGTGAAATCATCAAGAATTACCAAATAGTATTGATAGCCAGACACACTAAGTACATGACTAGTCCAAAGATCACAGTGACAAAGCTCAAAAGCAAAAGAAGTGTTGGTGGTTGAAGAAGAAAAGGGAAGCCTAGTGTGTTTGCCCAATCGACAAGCATCACAGTGCGTCGAGGGCCTTTTATTGAAACTAAGCTGGTAGTATGAGGAGGCCTTGGCGAGGACAACAGCACCGGGGTGACCAAGCCGTTGATGCCACAAATCAGTTGTGACGGAGGTAGTGAAGCAGTGGCGAGGGCGCACGAACGGGTAGAGGTCGCCGGTGGAATCACATCGGAGAAGAACCGTCTTGGTGGCCAAGTCCTTAACAGAAAAACCATACGGGTCAAACTCAACGAAAACTGAATTATCACGAGTAAAAGCACGGACGGGAACAAGATTCTTAATGAGAGATGGAGAAATAAGAATATCGAGGAGGTTGAGGGGACGAGAGGTAGTAGGTAGAGAGGCAAAACCAATACCGGTTATGGGCAAGGCACTGCCATCGCCAACGATGGTAAAGGACGGGTAGGAGGGAGGGAGAGGAAAGGAGGGTATACCGGAGCCCGAGCCCATGTGGGAGGATGCACCACTGTCGAGGATCCACTCGCCGCCTGGAGCAGAGGGAGGTTGCAGCGACATCTCATTGAGGGCCGCGATCAGCGCGACTTGATCCCACTGCGGGGACGGTGTAGGAGCAGCGGCCTGGAAGGAGTGCGCGGCGGCAGGCAGTGTTGGGCGAGCGCCAAGGAGACCCGGAGCAGACCACGCTTGGAACGTGCCGGCCACAGCAGGCTGGGGCGGCGTGGGAGGGCGATAGCCCACGGCGTGACCACCGAGACCGCCGCCGTGGTGAGAAACCCCGCCGTGGGAAGAAGCACCGCCGGAGGACGAGGCGCCGCCCGAGGACGAGCCACCGCCGCTGTTCTTCTTGCGCTTCTTCCGGCCATGGTTGGCGGAGGGGCCCGGGCCGGGTGGGCCGACGTCGATCGCGGCGAGGTTGAAGTAGGGAACCGTGACGGCCGGCGGGGGCGGTGGGCGCGACGCATGGAAGGCATGCGCCTGGGGCAGGAGGGCATTGCGGGAGGCCACCCGAGCCTGGCGAGCGAGGCGCTGCTCCTCGATAAGCAGGAAGGAGCGGAGCTTGATGAAGGTAGGTGGGCGCCCGCGCGTAATGTGAGGGACGGCGTGCTGCACGCGGGCCAACAGCTCGTGTGCCGACGTCTTTCATGCGAATTGGATGGAATGGGACGTTGTTCGACAGAATGGCTCGGCAGCGACACTTTTGAGTGAGTAAATAGCTCCTGTGCGACATGGCCCTTAAGCTGAACAGATATCTTCATTAGCTGTTATGGGTTGGACCCACAACGTATCCACGTAAGCGCGGGACCCACCACTTGTCCAGTAAGCGCGGGACCTACCTCGTCGCGGCTAGAAGCGATTTCGTCCGTGCCCGTCCGTCCGCCGCCGCCAATTGCTTTCCCCTTTCCCCATTCTTCTTCTTCCTCGGGTCTCCGGCGACCTAGTGCAGATGTCCACCTCCTCGGCCACGCAATCAAACTGGCGTCAGTATGGTCCAGTGATGCTCGCAAGGTGCCCTAACTGCCCACGCCCAGAGCCTCTCAAACGGTTGATGACTAAGACGGATGAGAATGACAATCTTGGGCGGGAGTTTATGAAATGCTTGAGCAAACTAATGGCAGGAAGGGATGGCAAGGTTAGATCTCGGTTCTAAGCCCGTTCTTTCGCTGTTGTTTGCTTTGATTTCTCCATATTTTGTTTTTTCTCCTCGAATTTGAGATTTAGGGTTCATTTTGTGGTTTGCAGATCCTGAAGAAATGCACACATTTCGAGTGGATTGATGAATATGTTCACAGGATTAAATCTAAGGGTTACATTGATTCTAGCGTGGCCACAACCTGGGAGCTCAATTTGGGCGGGGTGCCGCAGATGGAGAATTGGGGAGCTCGGACAGAGGGGCGGGTAGAGTTGTGCCGATGGCGAGGTACTTGGAGTCTGAACTGACCGATGAACTGAAGAAGATAAAGAAAAATCAAAGGGAGATGATCGATTTGCAGAAGCAAGCAAATATCATGGCAGTGTTTTTTATTGCTGTGTCATTGCTCTGTTTATGTTTTACTTGCTATTCATCGTCATCAGAGGGGGCATTTAGGTCTGTCCAGTGTAGACGATGTGATCTGTGCGCCATGACAAGTTCAGGTATCTTAAATGAATTAGCAGTTTGGAACACAAATTATTCAGTTTTCGTGTTGTGTTTCCTCTGTTTTTTGTTCTTCAGTTAACAGAGTACACACCCAAATTCAGTTTGCAGTAAAAAAAACAAAATTGGGCTGCCGAGTGCGAGACCATAGAAAGTTCAGTTTGAGTACAAAAAAATTATTCGTGGGCTGGCGAATAGATGTTGGGCCCAAAATAAAAACGACGGATTATAACCAGGCCCAAAGGTGTAATTTACAAAAGGTACTACTGATTTCAATAGGAATAATCAGGCCCAAAATTATTTGACTGGTCATGTATGCTTTTCAATAGGAAATAAAAACGACGGATTATATACAACAATCCAAGTTCATTTATCTTAACAGGATTGAACATCTAATCTGATTTGTCTTATTTACAAACATGGCCTAAGCGGCCTGCAAGATACAAGTGTAAAATCTACAGAGCAACTACTACACGGGGCAACTACACTTGAGGAACGTCGTGCATGTCTCCTGACTGCTCCTTTTCTGGGGCTTACTCGCTTGAGAACGACTGTGATGCGTGGAACAATGGCTGGAACAGGTTCTGGCTGCTTCTTTTCTGGCCCTTACTCGCTGTTCTTTTCTGCCGAATCGCCTGTTCTGGCCGGAACGGGCCCGGCTGGAACAGGTTTTGGCTGCCAAATCGGAGCCCCTTGTCACTGCGGCTGCGCTCCATTGTCCCCCCCTCCATTGCTGCCTTGCTGCTCCGAGCCCTGCTGCTCCTGGGTCAACCAAACGAGAGATTAGCTCCTGGTGAATGGTGACAAGATAAACACAGAACCATGAATGGTGAGAAGAAAGGATCAGCCCAATACCTGATGCACTGCGTCACGGTCACTGATAAATATATAAACTTACAGATAGCCCCAAATAAACACATAGATGTGCACAACATAGATAAGATATAAACGGGCCCGATATAAACACGGGCATCACATAAAATGGCACAACAGTACGTAGGGCACAATAGTACGGGCGATTACAATAAACTTACAGATAAGATAGTGTTTAACATTACAGATACGATAGATAAGAAAGATTAAACTACGATAAACCCGGCATGGAGGGGCGACGGGCGCGCGTATTCACTCCTCGTCGTCGGCCGGCGGGAGGTTGTAGGGGAGGGTGTGCATGGCGTGCTCATTGGGCCAGATGCTGTCGAGGTCGGTGAAGATGTTGTAGGTGGTGAAGCAGATGAACTCGCACCCGCCAAACCAGACACGGCCGAGGAGGTGATACGCGTCGTAGGGGTTGCGGAAGCGCACGATCATGCCCGTTCCTCCCATGCGAGACTCGTCGATGGTGAACATCTGCGGAGTTCCCACAGGGAGGTGGCGATAGAGGGCGCGAAGGAAGAGCCCCGCGAACTCCCGTCCACCCCGCCAGCGCGACATGGCCCAGACCCGGAGCTAGTTCTCCACGATGACCCCAGCGGGGTACATCCTTTCCGGCCTGGTGCCGGGCGCATGGAACGTCGGGCCGTGGAACTCCATGCCGGGGCTTGCGGTTGCTTGGATGTGAGGAGGGCAAGGAGGAAGATGAAGATGTGAACGGGGCAGAGGAGGGTTAAATAGCAGGTTTTGGGTTGCGTCGGTTGCGGTTCGTCGATTCAGTTGCAGCAATTAATGGATGCCGCCCATTTGTGTTTGCCTATTGGATCAAAGGGTGCGTCGCCGATTCACACACTGCATCGAGCACGCCCGCCGTTCAAACTTTCGTCGGTGCACCGCGTCGAGCACGCCCCCCTCATATTCAGAGCCCATTCAGATTGCGCTGCTAATGGCTCTGATGCGACGCGGGCATGCATGCAGAAAAACCGACGCGTGTCATGCAACAAAGAAGCACACGAAGTCAGAGGCGCGTACGCCACATCCATGCACCGATTCATTTCCAATCGTCGGATCTTCACCGAACTGACTAGATCCAACGGACATGCCCTCACTCGGGCCCACGATCGAAACCCCCGCTCGCCAGCCAATCAGCACACGCGGATCACGGGCGGATCACAAACATGGAGGGGTCAGATCCAACCGCTGACTCAGCAATGATCGACGGCTATAAACATGGCGGGGTTTCGGATGGGGTTTCCGGGGTTATGGGGTTTAGGGTTGCAGTGAGCTAGGGTTGAGCACAAAAAATTCAAAAAAAATCAAAAAACATTGAAACTTTCTCCCACTGTCTACTGATGCAACTACGTTGCTATAAAAAAATTGATTCATGTTATATCCATGTTTAAATGAAAAAGATTCACACAATTCATGTTATCGATGGAATGATCTAGGGTAGAGCATAAGTAATTCAAAAAATTCAAAAAATACAAAACCAGCGCACATTGTGTACTTATTCAACTGAGTTGCTATAAAAAAATGGAAACTTGTTATATGCAAAGTTTAAAACCAAAATTCACACGTTCACGATATCGACGAAATGAGCTAGGGTTGAACATAATTAATTCAAAAAAACATCAAAAAAATATAAAACCAGCACACATTGTCATTTTACATCACATACTTAGCAAACAAAATATAAACTTTGATTTTGAGTCGGTCAACGTTTTTGTGAAAAAGTTGACTGTTTTTCAAATGAGCACAAATAATTCAAAAAAATCAAAAAAAAATCAAAACTTGTGCCCATAGTCCTATTATGTTGCATAGCAATCAAAAAAAATATAAACATGGTATATATACAACTGCAGGAAAATGCCTTCAAGAAGATGGGATTTTGTTACAATGTACAATGTACTATGGAGGGGTTTAGGATGGGGTTTTCGGGGTTTAGGGTTGTAGTGGGCTAGGGTTGAGCACAAAAAATAAAAAAAAAATTAAAAAAATATGAAACTTTCTCCCACTGTCTACTGATGCTACTACGTTGCTATAAAAAATTGATTCATGTTATATCCATGTTTAAATGAAAAGGATTCACACAATTCATGTTATTGATGGAATGATCTAGGGTAGAGCATAAGTAATTCAAAACAAATTCAAAAAATACAAAACCAGCGCACATTGTGTACTTATTCAACTGAGTTGCTATAAAAAATGGAAACTTGTTATATGCAAAGTTTAAAACCAAAATTCACACGTTCACGATATCGACGAAGTGAGCTAGGGTTGAACATAATTAATTCAAAAAAAATCAAAAAAATATAAAACCAGCACACATTGTCATTTTACATCACATACTTAGCAAACAAAAATATAAACTTTGATTTTGAGTCGGTCAACGTTTTGTGAAAAAGTTGACTGTTTTTCAAATGAGCACAAATAATTCAAAAAAAAATAAAAAAAAAATCAAAACTTGTGCCCATAGTCCTATTATGTTGCATAGCAACCAAAAATATATATGAACATGGTTATATACATTTGCAGGAAAATGCCTTTAAGAAGATGATGTTTACCCTACCTTATGAGGTCGTTTGTCACACATTTTTCATGACCATGGCTCTAACTTAACAAAAGAGCTCAGAATGATGACATAACAACCATATTTGAGTTGTTGTGATAGCATTGAAACATCATACCCGAGTCAAAAGTTCAACTTACTCCAAATTTGAATTTAAACCAAAATTTTTATTTTTCATCAAATTTGAAATTCAGTTCGAAAACAATAATAATCAAACAAGTTTTGATGGAAACATGTGGGTACATAGTGCCCAACAAATTTTATTACATGCCATAAATTTCAAATAATCAACAGTTCTATCTCTTCCGACCACGCCGTGTACCCTTCTTCGCCTTGGCATTTCTTGTTTTTGGTTGTACTGCACACACAAGTTCACTGATCATCTTGGTTTTCTTCACTGGACTCGATGCTATCGCCTCATGAAACTCGATATCAGCTTCGGTTTCGACAATTTCGACAGTGTGCACAGCTTCAGTTTCAGTTTCGACAGTGTGCACAGCTTCAGTTTCGACAGTGTGCACAGCTTCAGTTTCGACAGTGTGCACAGCTTCAATTTCGTCACTTGCAGCACCAAACTGTTCCATCCACTGACTTGTTTGCCTTCTGCTGCCACTCACTCTTGCTCTTTTTGTTGGCCAACACTGTTCGACAACAATAGGCTGACTTGGAAGCTTCCTCCTGAAAACAACAAAGCATGCCACATATTTATAATTTAAACAAAATCAGAATATGAACAAACACAGATAAACAAGCACATACTTTCTCGGATTAGGAGGAGAGAAAATGCATAGTCTGGATCCCTCTCTGTGCCCAAGTATTTGCCACCTTTTGCATCTCTTTTTGTTACCCTTTTGAGCCCTTTTTGGCTTTGCATCTTTCTTGTCCTTCTTGCCCTTCTTACTACTCCCACCTTTTTCAAACCATGCTTTGAATCTACTCTGTTTAGGTTTGCCTGCCTTTCTTTTTGTTAGAGGAGGACACATGGAATATTCAAGCGGCACTTCTGGCCACTGTTCCTGATCTGTAAGAGGTGGAATTGGAGTTGCATATGCAGCTCTGAATTTTGCTACCGAATAATACTCATGCAGATATGGATGCATATTTATCTTTGGTTGGCCGACTAAGAATAGAATGGCATGATCACATGGTTTACCAGTGGCCTGCCATTCGAGGCAACTGCAATCATGCAATTCAGTGTTAACAACATGCCTCCTTCCAGTCTTGTTATCTCTAACTTCAGCACCCCACAATGATGATTTTTCAACAGACAAATGTGTAAGACCTCTGCTTCTGTTGACCACCTGTTGCACCACTGCTGGAAGTTTATCACCTTGTAGACAATCAGCAATCTTTTTTCTCAATTCCCACAGCCGCATGAGCATGATCCTGATTTGATCAACCATGTCATGCACAGGCAAATCTTTTAGCTGCTTCACCTTGTTGTTGAAACTTTCTGCCAAATTGTTGTTGATATGGTCACACTTGATGGCAATGTTGAATCCTGACCTGTATCATAATAAAGAATGGTAGGTGTTCAACCATGTACCAAACTCCTCACATGTTGCCATTACCTTACTAAGATGATATGAATGTGTCTGTTTAGTGTAAGATCTTGCTGCTGGCCACATTCTCCCAAATTCATCTCCTCTGATTTTTTTGATCAAATTCATCCACAAATGGCCGAAGCACTCCCTTTGCTCAGCATGTGGGAACACATTTTAACTGCATTTTCTAGACCTTTGCATGCATCTGTGTGTATTGCCAAAGGTGACACTGGCCCTAAGCATCTTTTCAACTGCATCATGAACCATGTCCATGAAGCCTCTGTCTCTGACTGAAACAAGCCAATAGCAACTGGAAACATCCAGTTATGTCCATCTAGAGCATTACATGCTGCCAACTCACCATTCCACTTGCCTGTCAAAAATGATGAGTCTATGCTCAAATATGGACGACATCCTGCTTTGAAGCCATCGATGGAAGGCTTGAAAGCCATAAATTTTTTGGAGAAATAAACCTTGCGATCCTCTGATACCTCAGTATCTATCTCGACAACACTGTCAGGTGACCTTTTCTCCACCTCTGCTTTGAAATTGAAAAGCAGCCTAAATGTGTTTGCCCAATCACCATACAAATTCTTCTTTGCCCATTGTTTAGCCTTCCACACTGTGTTATAATGCAGTTTAATGGGGTACAACTTTTCCAAGTCTACTTGGAGTCTTTTTGCAGTAGTGTTGGGTGTTTTGGCCAAAATTGGAGTTATCTTTTGTGCAACCCAAATCTGTGATGTCATGCTTGATTTTTCTGTGAACTTGTGAGACAAGTATGTTTATTAGGGATTTGGTTAACCCTGACAGTACTTCCATCAGGCTGTAGTCTAGAAGATATGTACCACTTGCAAGCCCTCCTACCATTACCATCAAAACCTCTGCACTTAGCATAAAACTTCTTTCTATCAGTCCAAACTGTCTTGGCATCAAACTGATGTCTGACTGCATAAGTCTTGAAAGACAACCTGAACTCATCCATGTTTGGCCACAACTTCCCCACTCGAATGACAGGGTTTTCCTTGTCATACACATGCACTAGCTCTTCATCATGTGCATCATCTACATCATCTGCAGCATCTTTCATCAACTGTTCATCTACATCACTCAATTCTCTGTCATCATTATCACTTGTATTAGCTTCATCCCTCTCCTCCTCATCTCTGTCATCGACTGGAATGCCAAATAGTTTGGCCATCTCAGTATCAGCAATTGGTGCAATGACCAAATCAGTAGGCTCCTCCAACTCAACTGCATTCCAATCAACAACATTAACGTTTCCCTCTTCTCCATGTGCATTAGCTCCATCGGCTATTACTGTTAGATCCGTAATAATGGGAACGATATGCCTCTGCGAAGCCCAATCATCATCTGCCTTCTGCATAGCCAAGTGTGACGGCGCATAACCTACCTTCGGGTCAATATTCAAATCAACGAGCTCAGCAAAAAATTCAGCCCTGAGGCTTGCCCAGCCCTCTTGCCTATCGATTTCAACAACAATATCTTCACCATCTTCAATTCTGACATACTCTCCTTTGAAATCATCATACCGCAATAGTGAAACCTCTTGCACTGGACCCCAAAGCACAGTTTCCCCAATTTTCTCCACCAATTTCCTCACTACCTTCTCTTCCATCGACTGTATCTCAATGGGATCAATTTCTGCACAATCAACCTCCCATTTCACAATTGTGTCTCTCTGGATGTTCTCAATGCTACCATCAACTAATTTTGCCGTCGATGGAAAGAAATTGATTGCAAATTCAAATGTTTCAGCAGCATTCCCTCTGTTATAGGCGGGCGGGCAGCGTCGGACAGAGCAAATATTGCCTTCAATCGCACTCACAAAATGGGTGGAAGGGAGGCGCATTACCTGTTCGAAGCTGAATCTGGCGGCTCCTTCTCGACCTGACCACGGGCTCCTCTCACCGCGCCGCCCCCGCTCACCTTCTATCGATTTCACCAAGCTAAACAGAGAGCTCAGATCTACAAGGCGGAGGGGATTGGGACTAGAGTATCGAATTCACTCACCACCATGGCCGCCGCCGCCGCCAAAAGGGGGCTACACCGAGAAAGAGGGCTCCTCCGCCGTAGCCGCCGCCGGAGCTGAAGATGTCGGGCAGTTTCGGACAGCTCTAGTCGGACAGTTTCACGAGATGCGGTGCTAATTAATTTGGGCCCAAATTAGGTAAGACATGACTTAACGCAAATTGGACTAGTTGACTAAGGTTTTATCGCATGTGTGTCCGTGAGCTATTTTCTCCATGCAAACCGTCGCACGAGAGCTATTTCATCAAAAGATGTCGCACTGCTTCCAATTCGCAGGAAAGATGTCGCACAGGAGCTATTGGCCCGCTGCAGGCGGTCATCAAGGCCGCGGAGGACGTTAGAGACGAGGTCGCGTTCCTTGACGTGGCGGCCAAGATCACGCAGCTGGTCGACCATCTGCTTCAACTTGGAAGTGTAGTCCACGACGGAGAAATCCCCCTGCATGAAGCTATGGAACTCATCGTGAAGATAGGTTGCGCGTGCATCCCGGTTGCTGTGGAAGAGGGATCGAAGGGAGCGCCAGAGCGAGCACGCCGTGTCATTGCGCTCCTCGACGATCTCTAGAGTCGAGGGCGACACCATGGCGTTGTACCAGAAGACCACGGCGAAATCGTTGAGTTGCCAATCGAACGAGATCTGCGTGCATGAGCCATCAACATGGTCAAGCAAACCGAACTTGGCGAGCACATCGAGAAATTGGCGGCGCGAGAGACCATAATTCTCTTTCTTGTTGTCGAGGATGACGAGAACGTGGTCGCGAATGCACAGAGATTGGATGGTGAGGGTGGGGAGAGTTTGAGTTGCGACGGGCACACCAAGTCTTCGTCGCAGTCAGAGGAGCCGCCGGAGGAGGAGTGAGAGGAGGAGGTCATGGTCGATGGAGGGCAACGGAAGGAATGGATCTAGAGGCCTGATACCATGTCAGAACCAGATCAAGAGATGGAGAGAACGGTTTGTACAATTCACACTATCATTGATCAAAGAGATTACACGTATATAAAGTTACATGATCTAAACTAACCCACACACGACTAGACGGAAGACCAGGGGCACTAGTAGCACTAGTTATACATGCATGAACACACGTTCTCTAACAGCTACCTCGGCCTGTCGAGCCGGCCGTGCGCCTGGCCTTCGCATCGCCCTGCCGCGCCACCTTGCTCTGAGCCGGCCTCGACCGCCTCGAGTCCAAGCCGTCGTGGTCACGCCTCGCCTTCACCGCAGCTTCGCCTCTCCTAGAGCCGCATCGCCGCGCTCTAACCTCCGGGTTGCTCTGCGCTGCGCTCGGCCCTCGTGCCCCGTCCTCCACTACCAGCAGCGTCGGTCAACCTCCACGCTCCCTGCTGCTCTCTAGTCCCCGCGTGGGCATCTCCAACACCGTGCTCCAGTCCCCTTTGTCGCGACCGATGGCTCCAACCCCCCTTCCCCATCAAGCAGCGCTGCCCGTGCCGGTCCTGCCGCCCGCTAGGCACTCGTGCCGCCCTGCCTGCTGGCATCCCACGACGACGTGATAACCCACAAGTATAGGGGATCAATTGTAGCCTTTTTCAATAAGTAAGAGTGTCGAACCCAACGAGGAGCTAAAGGCAGGACAAATATTCCCTCAAGTTCTATCGACCACCGATACAACTCTACACACACTTTACATTCGCTTTACCTAGAACAAGTATGAAACTAGAAGTACTTTGTAGGAGGGATATGATAGGCTTGCAAAAAAGTAAAGAACACGTAAATAAAACTAGGGGCTGGTTAGAGAAAGAAACAAATACGTTAGTCTAACGAGTGTGGAAAAGTGGTGGTAGGACTTGTGGAATTGTCCCTAAGCAATTGACTACGTTAGTAGATCGATAGCAAGTATTATGTCGAAGAGGCCTCTACTAGCATGTCATCCCTTACTTGGAATTATATGCACTTATGATTGGAACTATTAGCAAGCGTCCGCAACTACTAACATTCATTAAGGTAAAACCCAACCATAGCAATAAGATATATTGGTCCCCCTTCAATCCCATATGCATCAATTTCTATGCCAGGTTTGAAGATTCTGTCACTCTAGCCTACCAATACATAGTCCTAACAACATACAACTTACCCTATGGTGTGATCCACGTGCCCTATCATATGATGGGCACCAAAGGACAGCAACATAACAACAAGCAAATTAAACCAACCATAGCAATTCATCAATCACCGATAAGACAATAATAATCTACTCAGACATCATAGGATAGCAACACATCATTGGATAATAATATGTAGCATAAAGCACCATGTTCAAGTAGAGGGTACAGCGGGTTGCGGGAGAGTGAACCGCTGAATATAGATGGGGTAAGATGATGGAGATGTTGGTGAAGATGACGGAGCTGTTGGTGTAGATCGCCGTCATTGGCGCCGGGAGAGAGGGGGAGAGAGCCCCCCTCCTTCTTTTTCTTCCTTGACCTCCTCCCTAGATGGGAGAAGGGTTTCCCCTCTGGTCCATGGTATCCATGGCGGCGGAGGGGCGAGAGCCCCTCCGAGATTGGATCTCTCTCTCGGTGTCCTTCTGTTTCTGCGCTCCCAGATTATGTGTTTCACCGTTTCTTAAATTACCGGAGATCCGTAACTCCGATTGGGCTGAAACTTTAATACAATTTTCTTCCGGATATTATATTTATTGCGGCGAAAGAAGGGCTCCAACCCCCTTATAGAGTGGCCACAAGCCTGCCAGCCGCCGCCATACCTCCTGGTGGCGGCTACAGGGCTTGTGGGCCCTCCGTGCATCTCCCCGCATTGATTCTTCTTCCCAAAAATCGTAAATATTCCAAAACAAATCCCCGTAAGTTTTTATTACGTTTGGACTTCATTTGGTATGGATATTCTGTGAAACAAAAAAATGCAACAAACACGAACTGGCACTGGGCACTGGATCAATATATTAGTCCCAAAAATAGTATAAAAAGTTGCCAAAAGTATATGAAAGTTGTAGAATATTGGCATGAAACAATCAAAAATTATAGATACGACGGAGACGTATCAGCTTCCCCAAGCTTAATTCCTGTTCGTCCTCGAGTAGGCAAATGATAAAAAAGATAATTTTTGATGTGGAATGCTACCTAGCATAATCTTGATCATATAATCTAATCATGGCATGAATACTAAAACACGAGTGATTCGAAGCAATAGTCCATCATTTGACATAAAGACAATAATATTTCAAGCATACTAACAAAGAAATCATGTCTTCAAAATATCATGGCCAAAGAAAGTTATCCCTACAAAATCATATAGTCTCGCTATGCTCCATCTTCTCCACACAACGTATTTAAATCATGCACAACCCCGGTTTTAGCCAAGCAATTGTTTCATACTTTAGTGTTCTCAAACTTTTTCAACTTTCATGCAATACATGAGCGTGAGCCATGGACATAGCACTATAGGTGGAATAGAATATGGTGGTTGTGGAGAAGACAAAAAGGAGGAGATAGTCTCACATCAACTAGGTGTATCAACGGGCTATGGAGATGCCCATCAATAGATATCAATGTGCGTGAGTAGGGATTGCCATGCAACGGATGCACTAGAGCTTATAAGTGTATGAAAGCTCACAAAAGAAACTAGTGGGTGTGCACCCAACTTGCTTGCTCACGAAGACCTAGGGCAATTTTGAGGAAGCCCATCATTGGAATATACAAGTCAAGTTATACAATGAAAATTTCCCACTAGTATATGGAAGTGACAACATAGGAGACTCTTTGTCATGAAGATCATAGTGCTATTTGAAGCACAAGTGTGGAAAGAGGATAGTAGCAATTGTCCCTTCTCTCTTTTCGCTCATATTTTTTTTGTGGGTCCTTTGGCCTCTCTTTTTTTGGTGGGCATGTTTGGCCTCTTTTTTGTAAATGAGCTTCGCTGGCCTCTTTTATTTCCTCACATGGGACAATGCTCTATTAATAATGATCATCACACTTACAACTCAATACTTAGAGCAATGATGACTCTATATGAAATGCCTTCGGTAGTGTACTGTGACAATGATCTAGCATAGCAATGACATCAAAAAATGGACAAGCCATGGAAACATCATGCTAGATATCTTACGATCATTCAATGACAATATGGAAGTGGTGGCACATGTCATGAGACGAAACGGTGGTAGTTGCATGGCAATATATCTCAGAATGGCTATGAAAATGCCATAATAGGTAGGTATGGTGGTTGTCTTGAGGGAGGCTATATGGTGGGTGTAATGCACCGGTGAAAGTTGCGCGGTACTAGAGAGACTAGCAATGATGGAAGGGTGAGAGTGCGTATAATTCCATGGACTCAACATTACTCATAAAGAACTCACATACTTATTGCAAAAGTCTATTAGTCATCGAAACAAGGTACTACACGCATGCTCCTAGGGGAAAGGTTGGTAGGAGTTAACCATCGCGCGATCCCGACCTCCACACAATGGATGACAATCAATAAATAAATCATGCTCCGACTTCATCACATAACGGTTCACCATACGTGCTTGCTACGGGAATCACAAACCTTAACACAAGTATTTCTACGAATACACAATTACCCACTAGCATGACTCTACTATCACATATTCATGTCGCAAAACTATTGCAAGGAATCAAACATATCATATTCAGTGATCTACAAGTTTTATGTAGGATTTTATGACTAACCATGTGAATGGCTAACTCCTGTTAACTCTCTAAATAGGTATAAGTGAAGCATGAGAGTTTAATTCTTTCGAAAAAAGATATGCCCCGCTCTAACAAATATAAGTGAAGCAAAAGAGCATTCTACAAATGGCGGTTTTCTATGTGTAGGGAAACACGCAATCCAAACTTCAAAAGATATAAGTGAAGCACAAGAAGCATTATATAAAGCCAATCGAGGACTATCTCATACCAGCATGGTGCATAAAAGAAAAAGGAAAAAAATAAACACAAAAGACGCTCCAAGAATTTTCACATATCACGTGACGAATTAAAATATAGCTCTGAGTAAAATTACCGATAGATTGTAGACGAAAGAGGGGATGCCTTCCGGGGCATCCCCAAGCTTAGACGGTTGAGTCTTCCTTGAATATTACCTTCGGGAGCCTCGGGCATCCCCAAGATTAGGCTCTTACCTCTCCTTATTCCTTCATCCATCGTGCTCTCACCCAAAACTTGAAAACTTCAATCACACAAAACTCAACAAAACTTCGTGAGATCCGTTAGTATAATAAAATAAATCACCACTTCAAGTACTGTTTTGAACTCATTCTAAATTCATATTAGCATTATATCTACTGTAATATAACTTCACCATGGTTCATACCCCCCGATACTACCCACAGATTCATCAAAATAAGAGAACAATGCATAGAAAACAGAATTTGTCAAAACGGAACAGTCTGTAGAAATTTGTATATTCCGTATACCTCTGATAACTCAAAAAATCTGAAAAATTACGAACGTCTCAAAACTTTTCATATCAATCAGAATAAAAAATAATTAACTCAAAAGGTCTTCCAAAATAAAAATGTAAATTAATTTCGTGAGCAGAAAGTTTCTGTCTTTTCTCAGCGTGATCAAACAACTATCACCCAAACTAATCGTAAAGGCTTTGCTTGGCATATTAATTTAAAAACACAAAGGAATTGTACAAGGGGATAATTATTTTTGTGAGAAACTTCCATGAAAAATTCTACATTGTTTCTATGAGCATGAACACAAGTGTTCAAGGTCGACCCTCACTTCCGCAATGCATCACCTTTCAATCGCTTCTCTTTTTGAAAAAGTTTTAAGTTCCCTCTATATTTTTTTTGTTTTTAAACTAAATAAAAGCACTCAACCGAAATAAATGACTCTCTAAAACTTCCGGGTTGCCTCCCAGGCAGCGCTTTCTTTAAAACCATTAAGCTAGGCATAAAGTGGTCAAGTAATGGATCCACCCGGATCCCAAGGTATATCAAAGCCAATTTTAATTAGCAATGATTTGAAATTTAGTAGTGAGCACAAGGTAACATATATCATGCAATGACGAAGTCTAACTCTCTTCCTATGCATTGGCATGTCATAAAAGAACAATTCATGCACACCAAGTAAAGGCCAATACATAGCATAAGCAGTTTCTTGCAATTCTATCATATTGGAAACATAGAGAGGTGGAGATGTAGTTCCTCTCTCATAATAATTGCAAGTAGGAGCAGCAAGCACATGCATATTATATTAATAAAAATCATCATGTGTAACATAAGGAACTGTAGCTAGCTCAGCTTCATAAGCATCATTCATATTGGCATCATGGCCACAAGCGTAGCAAGCATCAAGTTCATCAAAAAGGGATATTTCAAACAAATCCAAGGGATTATAGCATTCATCCTTCGGTAAGAACAAAGGGAAATTAAATAATGTATGAGTAGAAGAGTTACTCTCATTAGAAGGTGGACACGGGTAGCTAGTTCGCTCTTCCTCCTTTTGTTCTTTGCTCTCCTCTTCATCTTTTTCATCTAATGAGCTCACAATTTCAGCATTTTCTTCTTCCATAGTTTCCTGCAAAATAATAGTCTCTTCTTGGGCAGCATAGGATTTCTCCTTAAATCGTTCAATATGGGCATTATATTCATAATTAGTATAACAATAATGAAGCATAGCCAAATTTTCAGATCGGTAAGGAGCATCATCATTATCATCATACGTTTTAAACAGAGCCTCAATTTCATAAGCACCCATAAAAGCAACAAACTCTTCTATTTGATCCACATCATAGTAATCATATATACCATTAGCATAATAAGCCAAGGTTCTATGATCATTAAACTCACAAGAAAAGGGAAGGTGTGGAGCCTTCATCCTAGAGAAACAAGTAACACCATGTCTCTTGCATAGTTCCCAAGCATACCATTTCAACAAATGGATTTGATCCCATAAAAGTTTCCCTTTTTGAGTCAAGCGATAATCCCTAAAGTATTCACGTTGATCCAACGTGTATCCCATTATATAATTGAATGGGGCTTTCTCAGGATTATTAAAGAAGTACATAATATTTTCCACATAACGAGCCTTGAGGGTTTTAGGAGGTTCCCCATCTCCATGAGTAGCAAGTACACCTAATTTTTTTTGGTATTTCGTGTTCCATATACGAACTAAAGATAGAGAACAACTTAGAACAGCAAATAAATCTACTTAGTTATAAAGCAAACAAGCACACACGAGAATATTCACCCCACGCTATCTCTCCCCGGCAATGGCGCCAGAAAAATGTCTTGATAACCCACAAGTATAGGAGATCAATTGTAGCCTTTTTCGATAAGTAAGAGTATCGAACCCAACGAGGAGCTAAAGGCGTGACAAATATTCCCTCAAGTTCTATCGACCACCGATACAACTCTACGCACACTTTACGTTCGATTTACCTAGAACAAGTATGAAACTAGAAGTACTTTGTAGGAGGGATAGGATAGGCTTGCAAGAAAGTAAAGAGCACGTAAATAAAACTAGGGGCTTGTTAGAAAAAAGAAACAAATACGTTAGTCTAACGAGTGTGGAAAAGTGGTGGTAGGAGTTGTGGAATTATCCCTAAGCAATTGACTACGTTACTAGATCGATAGCAAGTATTATGTGGGAGAGGCCTCTGCTAGCATGTCATCCCTTACTTGGAATTCTATGCACTTATGATTGGAACTGTTAGCAAGCGTTCGCAACTACTAACGTTCATTAAGGTAAATCCCAAGCATAGCAATAAGATATATTGGTCCCCCTTCAATCCCATATGCATCGATTTCTATGCTAGGTTTGAAGCTTCTGTCACTCTAGCCTACCAATACATAGTCCTATCAACATACAACTTACCCTATGGTGTGATCCACGTGCGCTATCATATGATGGGCACCAAAGGACAGCAACATAACCACGAGCAAATTAAACCAACCATAGCAATTCATCAATCACCGATAGGACAATGATAATCTACTCAGACATCATAGGATAGCAACACATCATTGGATAATAATATGTAGCATAAAGAACCATGTTCAAGTAGAGGGTACAGCGGGTTGCGGGAGAGTGAACCGCTGAATATAGATGGGGTAAGATGATGGAGATGTTGGTGAAGATGACGGAGGTGTTGGTGTAGATCGCCGTCATCGGCGCCAGGAGAGAGGGGGAGAGAGCCCCCCTACTTCTTCTTATTCCTTGACCTCCTCCCTAGATGGGAGAAGGGTTTCCCCTCTGGTCCATGGACTCCATGGTGGCGGAGGGGTGAGAGCCCCTCCGAGATTGGATCTCTCTCTGTGTGTGCTTCTGTTTCTGGGCTCCCAAATTCTGTGTTTCACTGTTTCTTAAATTCCCGGAGATCCGTAACTCCGATTGGGCTGAAATTTTAACATGATTTTCTTCCGGATATTATATTTCTTGCCGCGAAAGAAGGGATCCAACCGCCTTAAGGAGTGGCCACAAGCCTGCCAGCCGCTGCCGTACCTCCTGGTGGCGGCTACAGGTCTTGTGGGCCTCCGTGCATCGCCTCGCGTTTATTCTTCTTCCCAAAATCATAAATATTCCAAAAAAATCCCCGTAAGTTTTTATTAGTTTGGACTTCGCTTGGTATGGATATTCTGCGAAACAAAGAACATGCAACAAACAGGAACTGGCACTGGGCACTGAACGGATTACCGGAAAAGGCTCCTAGATTACCGGAAAAGGCTCCCAGATTGGATATCACGGGAACAGAGTCTCTCGACAGTGGAAAAGTATTTCTTGCCTCGTTTCAATATTGGGGGAATAGTTGGAAATTTATAGGCCAAGGATTAGGGTTAGGAGAGCTGCAGGTGGGCCCACAAGCCAGGGGCGCCCCCCTAGGGCGCGCCCTGCAGGCTTGTCGTCTCCCGGCACGTCTCCTGTCCCCCTCTCTAAGTTCTGCAGGTTTCTTCTAGTCCAAGAAAAATCATTCTGGAGATTTTATTCTGTTTGGACTCTGTTTAATATTCCTTATCTGCAATACTCAAAAACATGGAAACACATAAACTGGTACAAGGCTCTAGATTAATAGGTTAGTCCCAAAAATTTATATAAAATAGCATATTAATGCATATAAAACATCCAAAACAGATAATATAATAGCATGGAACAATCAAAAATTATAGATACGTTGAAGACGTATCATCCAACGCCGCGACTGACTCATGCGTCAACACCGGCTTACATACACCACGGCCAACTCTCACATCCGCTCTATCAAGACGGGGCTTCTGCTGTTGCGGTTGTTTCCATTTCCTCCATGGTTGTGGCCTCCATGGTTATGCACTGGGTGGTTATGGTGGGTGTGTCCTCCAAACTTACTGGATCTTGTTCCGGTATACCCTCAATAGGGGGGTAATGGGAATTCTGTGAGCTCCAGAGTTGAACTTCCCATGTCCATACTTCCTTTTGCGGTTCTCAATCTGCTACTGTTTTACATCCAAGATGAGGGCCTTGTCTACCAGCTCCTAGTAGTTGTCGAAGTTGGCCACGGTCAGCTAAATGCTCAACTCATCGTTGAGTCCATCCATGAACTTCTCCTGCTTGGCCGCATCATCGGCCACATCTCCAGGTGCATATCGAGCCAACATGCTTAATTCATCAACATATTGATTAACAGAGCGATTTCCCTGGCGTAAGTTGTGAAACTCACGCTACTTCAGACTCATGGCTCCAGCTGAGACATGAGCGGTGCGGAAAGCCTGCTTGAACTCCTCCCAAGTCACACCAGCAATGGGGTAGGTGGTGGTGTAGTTCTCCCACCATGCAGCTGCGGGTCCTTCAAGTTGATGTGCGGAAAAGCGCATCTTCTCAGCTTCAGTACATCAAGCAGTGATCAGTTCCCTCTCCATCTTGCAGAGCCAATCATCTTCCACAATGGGCTTAACGCTGCTGGAGAAAGTCAGAGGGTTCAACCTCAGAAAAAGGGTGAGATTGTCGGCCTGGGGTGGATGATGGTTATTGTTATTGTTGGTCTGGTTCTGAATGATCAACTGCATCAGGGTATTCTGCTGTTGGATCAACTGAGTGAGTTCTGGCGGGAAGTTGGAGGCAGGATCACATCTCGGAGGCATATGGTGTTTTCTTAGGGATGGGAGTTAGCATAGAACAAGGTCTAAAGAGAAAATACACTACCCATATGAAATGCAACAAACAATTATCACACCACACATTTATTCGTTAATCATCTCAAAAGGTTCAAACACGGGGATACAAGTTTGCGGTAACCTAAACATTGGCCTAAACGTTTAACGATAAGATAAATTTGTGGACTTGTCTATGTGTCCTCCTCAGAAATGCATGGTGGTGGTTCCGTCGATAGAGCTCGCTTCGTAGTCCTCCTCGTTGCCGATCAAGGGGGCTACGTGTACTTCTAGGTGAAGATTTTCTCCCATGTCCAATTCCTCCTCCAGATATGCAACGCGAGCCTTCTCCTTCTCGATCCTCTCTAGGAAGTCCTTCACTTCTTGTTCGTGCTTGTAGTGGGCTTCTCGGGCTTCTGCTTCGAGGTCAAGTTCACGGAGTACCAGTTGCTTGATCTTCTTTGTGTCCTTGCTTACAGAAGTTCCAGAGTCCCGATGTGTGTCTCAAAGGTCTGGGCATAGGACAAGAGAGCGTCTTCAGTCTTGGTCTCTATGATTTCTCCATCTACTCCTCTCCGGGAGACCGTGAATAAGTCCGGGGAAATGGGATAGCCTCTGTACACGTCCTTGATACGTCCGTGTGCATAGTGAATCGCCATGTCCCTTCCGAGAATCCAGTTGGGTGCGATGAACATGAAGTCCATAGGTTATGTGCGATGCTTGAAGGTCCTTCCGGGGATGTGCACCTCGATCCTATAGCGAGCGTCTGTCGGGTAAGACCTGGTAGGTTTTTTGGTGATGGTTGGCAAAGCAATCCTTATGTCCTTGACGATCTGCACCAGCTCTTTGCCGAAGGGCATTGTTGTGTCGGGCTGGCAAAACTCCGTGACCATAACTGGGATGAAGGTGGCCATCTAGAAAATATTGGAAAATCGAAGAAAAGTTAGAATTAAGTAGAAGAGAAATATAGAAGTTCAAAGACATAAGAAAAATAATTTTCTTCCTAAGGCTTTTCCAATCCTAGAGGTTACGTCCTACGGTCAGCATGTTCTCTGATACCATATGTGTAGCGACCCGGCCTGAAACGGCCAAGTCTCTGGTGTTTCTGTACCATCCCAAGATCATGCTAATACACACAGAGTATATCAATGTATATATCGACAGTTCAATCACACGGCTTTATTAATCGGATCTCATATCAAGTACTTTATTACAATAAAGATTACAATAAAGTGGTTGAAGTCCAACTAATGAGATAAAACTAAACGAAGACTAGCAGAAGATTCAAAAGTAGTTGAGTCCATCTGACCCCAGGGCATATCATCGAGCGTAGATCGTGTCCTCACTCCTGGTCGGAAAAGTACTCTGCAACATGACATGTTGCGGCCGTGTACGTCAGCATATTGAATATGCCGGCAAGTCACAAAAGAGAGGTGAAAAAAATATCATCTATACTATATGCATATATCGTAGGTGGGTTGTAAGTTTTTAGCGGAAAGCAAATTTCTCGTACAACAAGAGAGGGGCTGAAAGCAAAATTTACTAAATTTTTGGTTGTTAATGATATGGTTCCACCAACCATATCTCATACCCAAGTTATCATTAAAACCCACATCATTAATATTATTTGTGTTGAGAATTCCAGATAGTTTCAGTTCCTTTGTCTCAACTTGTCCATCACCATGGACACAACTAATCGATTAGGTTTGCGTACTCTGCAGAGTTTTGCACATGTTCCCCACAAGATTTGATCGCCTCTGTTGGAGTCCTCGCACTTCAGGGTGTTTGAGAACCGGATGATCAATACATGGTTTTCCAAAGGGTTCCTCTGAGCCACTGTCGGTGCCCATCCAATCCTACCGTTCTTCGACATCTTGTAGCACCTCCCGTCCAGAGTCACCACCATGTCCAACCAAGCTAGAGCCCATAATGACTTGCGGCTGTGCAGGTAAGCCTCGGGTCTTGAAGTATCCCTCCATCTCTTTGTTCATGGGTGAAGCTTTCCGCAAGATGTCATGGCACTTCCCCATGCATCTCGGATCATCCACTGGTTACTCCAGGGTGCCATCTAAACCATCCTTCACCTAGACGTGTATTGCATCACGAGGTCTTGAAAATCTTCGAGTCTTAATGTCTTGATTATTAAGTTCTCACAACACTCGTGATAAACACACAACCAAAACCCCGTCTACTAAAAGCATAGCAAAATAAAATCAACGTCCCGGGCCAAGTAACAAGGGGTGATGGGTGCCTACCACATGATACTACATCAAGAACCAAATTTCCAAGTACGTACTTTGCATGCAATGGGTGGAGAAGGTTGAACTAAATGCATATAAACCATAGGTAAAACATGATCAACGTGACTTGCCTTGTTAATGACTTTCGAACTCGAGAGCCTCTAGGTAACAAGCTTCACACTCCGGGTGATCTAATGAGACAATAATTTAACACAATAAGCATCACAGCAGCAAGTAGATAAAATAAAACAACAATCAAAAAGTAGCTAGATCAAAAGAGAACAAAAGTAACCTACAAGAACTAAAACAGATTCTGTTTTGTTGAAAACCCTAAATTAAAATATTCTAAGAAAATCTAAAATTAAACCTACTCATAAACAAGACCACTAGTGATCAGTAGCAAAAAGAATCAACTCGAAACCTATTTTTAAACTCCAGATATTCACAGAACAAGGTTTGAATCAAATTTGTTTAAATTCAAATTTAAAATATTCAAACATGGTCAAACTTTATACCTAAAAGAATCATAATTTGGAGTTATAACATTTTTGACACAATGCAAAAAGAATCATCTAATTTGGAGTTATAACCTAAAAGTTAGATAAAAAACAAAACAGAAACTTTTCATTTTTTATATAACAGAAACAGAAACTAAAATTTTCAATCTAACAAACAGGGGACTACGTGGCAGATTACTATTGGCTGGAAGTATGCACTGAGGGTGACTAACTAGCGGATGGCCGCAACTTAAAGAAAAACTCTTCGGCTAAAATCTAACTAACACAAAACCGAGTGGTTTTCTTAACAAAACCGAAGGGGTAAGTGTGATCTAATCTGGGTCGTTGCTGCAGATCTAACGGTGGGGAAAAGATATGGTGTGCTCACCGTGGCTGGGAGGGAATCCGGCAAGGTTCGACGGCGGCCGAAGGCTGGAGGTGGCTGGGGTAGAGCTTCGGTAGTCTTGGCGGCGGTGGAGATGACCAGGCGGCGGAGGAGGGGCTCCGACAACCTCTAGAAGTGTCGGCTGGGGCTCGGGGCATCGAACGGGAGCGGCAGAAGCTCTGGAGAGCTTCGGCTCTGGCGAGTTTTCCAGCGATGGCGCTGCGGCGGCGTGAGGCGTGGGGAGGGGTGGGTGTCGGGTGAAACGGGGTGCGAGGAGGGGTCAGTATATATAGGGGGGCTCGGGTCTTCGATAGAGGAAAGAGACAGGGAGATCGGGCGGATCGGAGGCGGCTCCGGCGAAGGAAGGTGCCGGTCGGGAGAAGGAAGAAGGAGATCGGGGCCGGCTGAGATCGAGCGGTGGGCCCCCCGCATCAGCGAGAGAAGGGAGGCGTGCGGGCTGGCGGTCGGCCGATTCCGAATTGATTCAGATCTGGCGAGGGGGTCCTTCGGGCCAAACTGACCTAACGGGCCTCTGGCGAGTTTCCTAATAAAAGTGGGTATTTCCCTTTTATTTAAAAACAGGAATTAAAACTAGAGAAAGGAAATAAATTATACTCCGAATATAGGAGTATTATATATCAAAATGATCAGAAAAATAATTCTCACAACGTGAACATTTTTTTAGACACAAAATAAAAACTTTATAATTTTAAAAAAATTCGATAGAAACCAAATTCAGTCTTTAAAAATATTGGCACTATTTTTCTTTTGACTTTTTGGGGTGTCATGTTACCTCCTCTCATACTTGCTTGGCAAGATATTTGTCAGGAATTTGTGAGTGAAATTCCTGTGCCAAAATAAATTCAAAACAAATACTAAAGGAAAATCAAATGCCACATTCATTTCAAATAAAATGCATAGATGCTTAGCTATAAATGTAAAACATTCCAAATTGAAAGTTTGGGATGTTACAGTTTCGAACACCGTGGCTAACTCCCGCATCTACATCAACACGTCGGGGCCACACCCACTCGTATGAGGCGCCTAATGGACGCGCGCAAGCCGCCTCCCCCGTGGTCCGGTCTACATCAACATGCTAGTGACGCACCTGCTCACTCGAGCCATCCTATTGATGCATGTAAACCACCCCCGCGGCCCGTCTCCTCCAACAACATTGGAGCAACGGAAAAAGTGACTTTCGGAATTATGTCTTACACAATGTTGCCAAAACACGCGCTAGCCTCCACTCGCGCCTGGTTACTCAATGGATAGACACATTGACCTGTTATCCGTGCAATACGGTCTACTTCAACATATCAAAGAAACAGGAGAAGTTTCCATGAAGGAAACATCCATGGAAGAGAAAAAACGACCGGCCACAGTAGAGCCGGCAACTTCAAAGCCATCGGCGAAGGTCATCAGCTCGCCACATTACCTCTAGCTTCAAGAAATTCCGTCCTTCATCTCTCAACTCTACGACAGCTTATGCAATAGCCAAGTATGAAGAATCTCAAGCCAACTCATCGAGTCGACTTACGACTCGGGGGCTACACAGTCATAACTCGATAGATTTGGCCGAGATCAAAAATTCAAAAACCCTGGGTTACTACATGTAAGATAACTCGGTCCTCGGGGATGGTGCCTTATTGGCAAAAATATAAAAGTCGCCCAAGAGAACTAGCGGCCATGATGCGTAGTTATGGGTTCCCTGCCTTATTGGTGAAAAATTAAAGGTCAGCCAAGAGGACTAGCTGCCATGATGCATAGTTCAAACATGGGTTCCCTGCCTTGTGGGAGAAAAATTACAGGTTACCAAATTGGACTAACTACCACGATGTGGTAGGTATCCTACCCTATTGGTTCATCGTATTATGATCAATGGAATAAAGCCGACTTATCTCGACCTCAGATGTTTTGCAGTAGTAGCATTGTCTCGTGTATATCCTATACTGAGCATTTCCATGATAATAGGTCACTTGGGGGCTCTCGACTCAACGAGTTAGCCATTCATATCACTCTTGACCCGGCTAAATGCCACTATCAAACTTGGTTAAACCTACGTGTTCGCAAGATGCTACTCTGAAAAGGTGACCCGTTGTACTCTTGATAAGTTAATCCATATGGACCGTGGACTTTTGAAGGCTAAAATAATGACTTAAGTCATGTGAGAGCCGCCTTACAGAGAGCAAGGATAAACCATGGGCTATCATGCCAGCTTCATTGAAGCAAGACTCGAGCCTCGAAAGTTAGTCTTTATTTCATGCTGTGAAAACACGCATTTTTATACTCTCTTATCATATATATACATACCTATATTTGTTTATGTTGCACAGAGCCGGTCTTCACACCGGGTAACATTGTAGCATTGTCTTCCCTGGGACCACGCCGCCGCCCCGCTCCCCTCCCCCGACGCTGCCCCCACATTGCCTCCCCACGGCCGGCTGCAGCACCTCCTCCTCGACGGGCTTCCCCAAGGCTCATCGCCCTCCTCTCTGGAACACCAATGAGGCTGGGCCGCCTCCTCCCTTCTCCACCCCTCCCCATCGCTCCACTGACCCGCCCCTCACCGTCGCCTCCGATACGCCCGCGAGCCTTTGCCGCGCTCGCCGCATGCCCCGGCTACGCCTGGCCGCACACCTGCGAGCCTAGTGTGCTCGCCCACGTTCGGCACACCCGTGGACAGCGCCCCGCACTCCTCTGCAGCTACGTCCGGCTGGCGCTGCCTCCGCGCGATCGCAACCACCACTGCCCCGCGTTGCTCGCCTCGCGCTGCAGCTGGTCGCCTATGTTGCGAGTGTGGTTCGCTCGCCTCGCTGCACTACTCATGCCGCTTGCGGTTGCGGTGCTCCTTCCCGCTCGTCGCGCCTCCCGCGGCCGCTACTCGCCTCGCACTGCGGCCCCGCTCACCTCCCGAGAGCACCGCGAGCTCGCCGCACCCACGTCTCGCCCTCAGCACTGTCGCCACCACCGTCACCATCATGGCCGTCGACGAGCCCCCCAACGCGTATGTTGCCTCTAGCTAGCCCAATGTGGTTAGTGGGTTAAGTACCACACTAACCCACCCCCATACTCACTTATATCAGAGGCCCACCCCCCTTAAAACAAAAATATTAGGAATTTTTTTGGAAAATATAAAATAAATAAATAAATAGTGTAGTTAAGATTAATTAGATTAGTTAATCACTTTGCTAATTAGGAGTGGATGACATGTGGGCCTACTTAATTAGTGTTTAATTTAAAACTATTAGTTTAACTATATAATTAATTTTAACCTAAACAGTCACTTACATGTGGGTCCCACCTCCTAATTAAATCTGTTTAAAATTAATTAAACTTAATTAACTTCTGTCAATGGCAACAAGGGCCCACTCGTCAGTTTGACAAGTCAACCCAAGTATTGAGTGCTGATGTGAGCATGACATAATGCTTATGTCATAATTAGATTTTTGAATTTAATTAACTCTATTTAAATCTTAAATAATTATTAAAATTTTGACAATTAATATAAAATAATCCGGAATTCATGAAAATATTTTGTACATGAAAGTTGATCAGAAAAACGAGATGAATCGTGATACGCTCTCCGTTCGTCTGTCATGCTTCCCTAACATAGAGAACGTGGAACTTTTCTATTGTTTTCGTGTGTCCGGTAGTAACCACAGACCTGAGAAATATCTCGAGATATTTTCTCGATCTGTCTATGATGAATAATACTATGTTAGCTCATGTCTAGCATTGCATATTGCCATGTCATGCATCCTGATGCATTTGTCTGCTTTATATTTATTGTTTATTCCCCCTCTTCTCTCCGGTAGATGCTAACAGTGATGCTGCTGTCGGGTACGACTACCCTCCTGACGACCACCCCTTTTGACGCAGATCAACAAGGCAAGCAAACCCCCCTTGATCATCCCTATATCGCCAATTCTTTCTCCTTCATGCTTGCATTAGATTTTGCTACTCTTGTAGATAGCTCCTATTCTGATGCATAACCTTATTTTGATGAACTGCTACTTTACTCTACTGCACATTAAATGTTTAGTATTGGTGGAGCAGTGATCCCCATTGACTCCTTAGTCCGGTTGCCCCGTTTTATCACCAAGCCTCGATCTACTCATCGACAAGCCAAGACCCGTCGCATCACTCACACCCCCTTAGTTGTACGATGTTGCAGAGCTACTATCGAGTACCGAGGGTGATACCTCGTTACATACTCTAATATTAGCACTGTAGTGTAGTTGATCGGCGGTGGTTCACGGAGGGTAATTGCTCCTTCACCACCTTTGATAACGACTCTGTTGTACAACCCACCTAGCATTGTCCATTGAGGGTGATTCCTCCCTGGCCACCTTGATGCTTACATTGTTCGGAATCCATTGGGGGTGATACCTCGGATCCCTCTGATGTGACAACCACACTGTTACTTGACCTTGATACTAGGAACATGTTGTGGTGTGTTGTGGGTGGATTCCCGCGTGAATGTGACCAGGCATGGTCGGGAACGCTTGGCCCTTGCCACACATCCTTGAGACTGGGCGGCGGGACGACATATCCTGGATTGCTCGTCGTCGCAGCAATGTTAATTAAAATGCTAATGGGATTGGGGTATTTATTCTGAGTTGGTTGGTTGACCTTTTCGCACTAACCTTCACCTGGGAGAAGTTATGGGTACTCGACGTCGTGCTATGAGCCGAAGCTCTTCAGACATCGGCAATGGAGCGGCGTGCACCCAAGTGGTCCACGTAAGCATCGTTCTTGTATAAGAGGTGACAAGACTGATATCGTCCGCCCACGCATCATGCAGGAGCGCAAAGGGTGATGGGCCCTGACCCCTACGCATTTAGGATTTAGACCGACTGGATGGCCTCTCTGTTGAGCCTAGGTAGGGCTGCGATGTGTCGATTTTCCGAGGTTGGGCATAACCCAGGAAAGTGTGTTCGGCCAGAGTGTGATCGAGCATGTTGGGTACTATGGTGCACCCCTACAGGGAAGAAAATGAACAGTTCGAATGGTCGTGTCCACGGTTACAGGACGACTTGGAATTGTATCCTGATGTTATACAACTTGAACTGTTACTGAACTCGAATGTTTGCTTCGAGGTTGCTTTATCGGAGGGAGTCGAGGAAGAATCTCTCGGCGTGACTTAAATTAATTTGTTGCAACAATATGACTACATATTTGTGTTATATGCTCTACTCTCTTCTAATGTTGCAAGACACCTGAATATGCTAGTCTTCGATAGGACTTCTCTCTATTCTTGCATTGCTGCGGTCACTCCACATATAATCCCATTCCTTTGATACAGATGCATACTTAGCATAGTTCTGATGCCAGTCTTGTGAGTACTTTGGATGAGTACTCAACGTTGTTTTGCTCCCCCCTTCTCCCCTTGATACGATTGCTGCAACCAGATGATGGAGCCCATGAGATGGAGTATCCCACCGACGATGTCTACTACCCCGACAGTGCCTACTACTACGTGGAGGCCGCTGACGACCAGGAGTAGTTCAGGAGGTTCCCAGGCAGGAGGCCTCACCTCGTTCGATCGATGTATCTTTTGTGCTATCCTATGTGTGTACTCAGATATTTTTTGCTTCCTCTGACTCGTGTGTTTCTCGAGCTTCTGTATTCAAGCCCTCGAAGCCCCTGGCTTATAATATGAAGCTTGTATGCTTTTATTGTGTCTAGAGTTGTGTTGTGATATCTTCCCGTGAGTCATTGAGCCTGGTCGTACGCATTTGTGTGTATGATTAGTGTATGATCAAATCAAGGGCATCACAAGCTGGTATCAGAGTCGACTGCCTGTAGGTAGCACCCTTTCCAACTCCTTAGCCGAAGTTCAGTATAGTCATTGAAAATCTTTACTAACATTGTTGTGTGGCTTACAGGCCCACATATCAATCAGGTGGTATTAGTATCTTATACTCCTCTTCTATACTTTGGTTCTGATCTCTCTTCTATTTCAGGTTAAAGATTTTGCTAACTCTAACTCTAGGTTCTCATAAATGCTTCCTTCCGGAGAGCTCCTCATTCTAGTCGATGGCTTGTCATATTAGGAGACTCTGAAGATACTCAGAGATGTTCCCCCGAGAATTTCTGCGCATCGCTTTTGTGACTGGCTTCCTCCGTCAGCCCCTATGGATGACTACATATAAATGTCTTTCATACTTAGTTTTCTAGTTGCTCCTGCTCTTACAAGGTAGAAAGAATTACCTTATCAAGGATTCGTTCGTCCTCAGTTGTCATGGGTTTCTCAAAATCCTTCAAACTGCTATTCAATCTTTCGAAATCCTGAGTAGCCTATTGTTCTTGACCTTCTCACGTGCTTCCATTATGGTTAATTCCATACGTCTATCAACAATAATTAAATCCTTTGTGATTGTCATATGATCTTATTGAATCAACTTGTGCGTGAATGCCTGCAATCATCCGTTGTTCCTCATAAATTATCTTTTCGGCTCAGATGACTTTCCAAACATGAGTTGGTTCTTAACAAATAAACTTTGGTTGATTGCCCATATAAGTCCATTCAACTTACTTGTATTTATTCAGAGCATCTTATTTTGATACACCAACCTGGAAATAATAATTCCTTTGGTATTCAATTATCGATATTTTCCAGATGTTCTATAATCTGATGCGTTGCATTCTATCTCCCTTTGATTGAGTATCAATACTCACATCAGGTCCTTTGTGGACTGCCAAACCAATTGTTGGGTTATTATCCAATGACATCCTTTACAATCAAATTTTTTTGTGATATTCTTCCCCTGGTACATGATGCCATTGGTAAACTGTATCTTCTCCCTCTGATAAGTTGTATCCTATGCTTTTGTCAGCCATGCTCTTCAAGCATGTGTTAATTACTCTTGAAGATTGTGGTATTTGTTCCTAAGATGCCCCGATGGGTTGAACCTATGCCCTCCTAAATCCATGTGAGCCCAAGAGTTTTCACGAGTCTTACTCTTCTGGTGTTTTGCCAGGTAATATTTCCAAGCTACATCTTCATTAAAAGTGAGGAGTAAATGGCAGGTGAAGCATTGATGAAGTGGGAGTCGACCTTGAACTTGTCTTCATGCCCATGGAAACGACGTTGATCATATCATAGAAACTTCTCGCATGAATAATCATTCATTGTATGATTTGATCTTTCATCTGTGATTTGGTACTTTGCAACCGTGGTTCCAACCATGACTGTTCTTCTTTGATCCCATATGTAGGCAAGTTAAAGCACTTGTATTCTTCAGATCAATACATTAGTCTAAGATTTAATGTTGATCTACCTCCGATTATTATCCCTGGTATCTCAGGAATATAATGGAGCTATTTAACTTCTTATGAGCTCCTCATCAACTATGATATTTTCACTGTTTTCAGTTTTCCTCGTGTTCTGAGTTATTGAACACTCAAGTACACCAATAACTAGATCGAGTATGTAGTGTGGTACAACTACTCTTAGTAATCTCCTTTACTTATGAGTTTGTACTTGATCATGCCACTCCAAGCAGAATGGCTACATCATCATCGTCATGTCAAAACTTGACCATGCTATCTATGTCCTTCATCCCTGGAACACAATTCCAACAGTGCACTAAGTTTATATACAGCTTTCAACATCATGTTGGTTGTCTTGAAAGACAATTTTGATTCTAAGCTAGCAATTTTATCTGTGGTTCTGACAACCTTTCGCTTCACCATTCCATTGTTTGATGTCATCGCCGATCGGTTACATCTTCATGTAACTTATCGACAAACATGTCATGATCATCATCAACATTCTGACCTTTCATTGGATATCTATCGAATACATGATGAGAATTACCATAATTTCCCCTCGATGATTTGTATTATCATCGACATCTTTATTGCTTTCTCTCCAACAAAAATTTGTTCATGTTTTGTGTTTTCCCTTAAGTTCCTTGCTATTCTGCTTATGTTATCTTCAACCTTGGGGTCTTACCATCTTTTTATGTCAATAATGTTGTGAGAATTGTTACACCTCTTAAGGATTCTTGATATGGTGATACTTCTCTCCATCACAATTCATTGTTTGGTCCCCGTGTTGTTTCTAACCGAAATACGATTAAGTGAACTGTGATGTGTGATTCCAATACTTCTGGCAACCCTATTGTTGTGACGTTAATGACTGATAATTCCATTCTTGGTGTGTTGGTTGTTGACTCATGATACGTCTCCAACATATCTATCATTTATGATGGTTCCATGCTATTATCTTGTCAAACTTTGGATGTTTTATATGCCTTATATATATATTTTTTAGACTAACTTATTAACTCAGTGCCAAGTGTCAGTTCCTGTTTTTTCCATGTTTTTTACCCTTTTCAGAGGAGGATTTTAAACGGTGTCCAAATGGAATAAAACTTCTGAAAAGATTTTTCCGGAACAGAAGATACGCACCAGACTTGAGAACCAAGGCATGGGCCAGCAGGGGACCCCACAAGCCCCCCAGGCGCGGCCAGGGGGCCCGCGCCTAGCAGGCTTATGCCCCCCCTGTGGCACGTCTGCCCTACCTCTTCCGCCTATAAATCTAGAAAAATTCAAAAACCGCAAAAGAGATCAACGAAAATACTTTTCCGCCGCCGCAAGCTTCTATCTCCGCAAGATCCCATCTGGGGCACGTTCTGGTGCCCTGTCGGAGGGGGGATTCGGATATCATGACCTCAACGATGATGCATGACCTCTCCGATGATGCATGACCTCTCCGATGATGCATGAGTAGTTCACCATAGACCTTCAGGTCCATAGTTAGTAGCTAGATGGCTTCTTCTCTCTCTTGGATCTTCAATACAAAGTTCTCCATGATCTTCATGGAGATCTATCCGATGTAATCTTCTTTTGCGGTGTGTTTGTCGAGATCCGATGAATTGTGGATTTATGATCAGATTATCTATGAATCTTATTTGAGTTTCTTCTGATCTCTTATATGCATGATTTCATATCCTTGTAATTCTCTTCGAGTTGTGGGTTTTGTTTGGCCAACTTGATCTACGATTCTTGCAATGGGAGAAGTGCTTGGTTTTGGGTTCATACCGTGCGGTGACCTCACCCAGTGACAGAAGGGGTAGCGAGGCACGCATCATGTTGTTGCCATCAAGGGTAAAAAGATGGGGTTTTCATCATTGGTTTGAGTTTATCCCTCTACATCATGTCATCTTGCTTAAGGCGTTACTCTGTTTGTCATGAACTCAATACACTAGATGCATGCTGGATAGCGGTCAATGTGTGGAGTAATAGTAGTAGATGCAGAAAGTATCGGTCTACTTGTCTCGGACGTGATGCCTATATGTATGATCATTGCCTTAGATATCGTCATGACTTTACGCGGTTCTATCAATTACTCGACAATAATTTGTTCACCCACCGTATTATTTGCTATTTTGAGAGAAGCCTCTAGTGAACACTATGGCCCCCGGGTCTACTTCACACCATATTTTCAGCCTTACAAGTTTAGTTCGTTGCACTTTCCGCCTTCAGATCTCACTTTGCAATCAATCTTGAAGGGATTGACAACCCCTTTATAGCGTTGGGCGCAAGCTCTTTTGTGTTTGCGCAGGTACTCTGGACTTGGCGCGATTCTCCTACTGGATTGATACCTTGGTTCTCAAACTGAGGGAAATACTTACTGCTCCTGTGCTGCATCGCCCTTTCCTCTTCAAGGGAAAAACCAACGCAAGCTCAAGAGGCAGTAGAAGGAATTCTGCCGCCGTAGCAACTCACCATTCTAGCATTGGTCCTTCTACTCATTCCATATTTCTAAGTGCACCCTTCAGTCAATGCTTAATTATTGATGTTTCCTCGAGCATACGTCATTATATAATTTGATCTGACAGATGTTATCTCCTTGTTCTTGTTCATTTTGGAAATTCATCCCTACTGAAATCTTGAGCGATTGTTTCTCAGCCCATTGGCCACACCCTCAACTTATCCATGTTTCATAATGAAGTTTTTGAAAGCATTATCTTTTTGCCTAGCTCATGAATAGTATGTTTGATTGGATAACTGTTTTCCTAAAATTCACGTGCATTCTTGTTGCCGTGAATGTGAGAAAGTTTTCTCTTACTTCCTCTCGGAGCATCCCAAATCATTCACGCATGTGCATAGTGTTATATGTTTTGAAGATTTGCTATACTCACTTCATAAACTTTCTTAGCACACCAAGCCAGTGACTGAATTGACGAAGAAAAAGAAGTTCCTTCATAAAAGCTCATCCACGCTTACACAAGGACTTTGTTATCCTCGATGATGGTTCCCAAATCAGAACTCAGTTGCATTTTGTTATAAGAATCCCACCTGGGCACGAATGTCCTGACATTGTGTGCGGGTGTCATACAATCCAAATCAAGATTCAAGCCCTAATTACGCAGTTCATATCTCGAGAATCTTGCATCATCATATCGTCAAATTTGTTGCCCCTTTTTCTTCTTAGGCATCCTGGGTGTGAGGTATCCTAACACCAATCAGATCTGAATCTTGGGCATATATGATGGTTGGAACATTTCCCAATAATTATAACTTTGGTCTTATGTAACCTGGTACGGTGATGTCTTGTCTAACACACCAGGCCGAAGGACCTATTGTTATAGTATCTTGTTCAACAGGATTCGCCAATTTTCCATGAGGAAATCGTATGCCTTATTTATAAGTCAATCCTGATGGATCCTTTGTGTACCCAAAGTCCGACCTTTATATGATTACCATGTCGATGCTACCTTGAAGCATGGATGTGGTACTTCAAATGTCAAGAGGAACATTGGAAGCGTAGTGCTAAATTGTTCTTGATCAATTATCCAAACAGTATTTTATGAGTAAGAATCCTGATCCTCCATGCCCCTTTATCTAAATGGTTATTGTCGTCGTTTTCTCATGACAGATGCCATAGGTAGGCTTATCGACGGTGGTTGGGATCGAAAGGACACCGGCGGGCTCCAGGAACGGGATTGGTAACTAGCAATGCAAGACACCCGATGTACCCAGGTTCGGGGCTGTCCGTGGGAGATAATACCCCTAGTCCTGCCGAAGTGGTTGATGAACCAAAGTGTTTACAGTATGCTCCTTGAGCTGTTCGACAGAGGAGGAAGAAGGAGCAGCCGACTCGTGTTCTACCTCTCCTGTGTAGTGTGTGTGGGTGCAAGAATGACCGACCCTCTGCATGGAGGGGCGGGGGGGGGGGGGGGGGGTTAGAGTCGAGCCCACCGGCCTACAAAATGGATATTAGGTACATTAGGTGGGACCCGGCTGGCAGCCTCTCAGGCCGGACAGGGGGGCCCACTGAGGTTTGGTCTTGTCACTTGAGGGGCCCGTCGACTTCAAAGTCCCATCTGGCCATGGGACCTGCCGGCTAGCCTATGGTATTGGTGTGTGCCCCCACGTAGGACGCGTGCGATACGACAGACGTCGTCTAGTGGGATCCGGCGCCGGTCAGCGGTACGGCCATCTCCACTGTAGCCACGCCGGGCCAGGTAATGGAGTAGGCAGTGGCGCATGGGTACTGTGCATGGTTGATGGATCAGAGTCGGCGTCGGTTAGCGGTACGACAGCCGCCACTGTAGCCATGCGTGCGCTTCTCTATCGTACTCGTGTTGCGGTACCTTTACCTTTAATCGAGGACCCCCGTCACATCCTAGGGATTGATGCGACAGGAGCCCTTCAGCCGGCTGGCAGCTCGGCCAGCCGGCCAGAGAGTAGAAGGCTACGCTCCTAGGCAGCAAGTACTTCGTAGTCGGCCAGGAGGAGCCGGCGGTTGAGGATGCTATCGCTCCTTTCTATACCAACGTATAGAGGAGTAGGCTTGATGACCCTACCCTGGGGTTATCCCCACGTCAGTAGTCCCCGAAGCAGGGAGGTCCGTCGTCTCAAGGCGAAGGGCCTCGGCGGCTTGAGTATCCAGCTTGCGGGCCTTGAGAGCCGTTGTATGGGAGGCGATCGGGCCGGGAGCCGGCTAGCTTCCGCTGGACGCCTCGGCTTCTTCGCTCTCAGCATCGGAGCGCCACATGTTGGGCTTTGGGCGATGCGCCTTGACAAGCCACACACATGATGGGACTGGGCCTGCGTCATGGGCCCCGCCACGCCGCACCCTCGGCCCGTTCGCAGGGATCCTCTGTCAATGCGCCGCGGCGGTTGATATTTTGGAGCGCATTAATGCTCCCGCACAATCTGGAGGGGGTGGGGATCGTGTGCACCGGATCCCGTCCCCACGATCTCCTCTGTGGTTTAAATGGGCAAGCGGGGGCGCCGAAGAGGCCATTTGCCCCCGTTCTTCTTCGCTCCAGCGCCCCCTCCCTCCCAGAGCAAGAGAGAGAGAGAGACAATGTTCGCGTCTTCGCCGCTGGGGCTTCACGCATTCGTTCAAGCTTCTCGTCGCCGCTCCGCCATGTCCAAGCCGTGGTTGAGAAGGTAAAAGGCCGAGGCGCCCGGGAAGGCAGCAACGTCACCGATGGGCATATTGAGGTGCTCCGCCACCGCCGTATGCTGCCCTTGGAGGAACTCGTCACCGTGCACCTCCCCGACGCCGAAGGATCTCCGACTCCTCGTGCAGGCGAAGTGGTGGTCTTCAAAGAGCACTTCTTCCATGGGTTCAGGCTCCCCGCTGGTGACTTCTTCTCGTGCTTATTGGTGCACTTCGGCCTGCAGCCGCACCACCTTGTGCCGAATGCCGTCCTCTAGTTTGCGACCTTTGTTACCCTGTGCGAGGGGTTCGTGGGGATTGAGCCCTGATTGGATCTGTGGCGCTAGTCGTTTGTCTTCAAGCAGGAGTCAACGCCGACCAATGTTCCCGGCGTCATGAAGATGACCCCTTGCGGTGCCGCCCTCGTTCATCACCGGTCCGCCTCTTGCTTCCCGAAGCTTCCTCTCCAGGATTCGGTGAAGAAGTGGATGAGGGGGTTCTTTTGTGTGAAGAATCTGAATCCCCTGCTCGACTACATCAACCTGCCTCCTTTTGTCATCGCTTCGCCAACTGCGAAGCTGAACTGGAAGAGTTTGCTTCTAAAGCCCATCCGAGAGGTGAAGGAGGGCTTCCATCTGGCCACAGACTTGCTTGCCACCATGGTGGCACGTCGGATCCTGCCTCTGCAGTGCTGGCCACACTTGATATGCCAGATGGGTGGCCGGCATGATCCATGCCGGCTTTCAACGAAGAACCTGCGAGCCGGCACGGTAGCGCATCAGGTGAACTTGATCTCCTCCGCCTCCATGGATGAAGGTGGCGAATGGGAGTGGGGCATGGCCCCTTACGACCGAAACCATCCGGCTCTGACGGTATGCTTCTTAATTGATTGTGTTTCTTGTTCTTTGGATACCACACTACAAGAAATATGCTCATACACGACGTTTTTAAGACGTCGTTGATGAATTCGTCATAAATCTATGACGATTCCATCAGAGATCGTCGTAAACCATTTGAGGGGATCAACTCTACATATAAATTACGACGATGTGAGTCAAAAACGTCGTAACTGTATAAGATAAGATCATCATAACTTTCACGACGATTATAAAAATGTCGTAGTATGTTCTAACTATGTTGACATGTCACTTGTGGGTCCATTCTATCCCACCTCATCCTAGTTTTTGAAGCAACCTACTATTCTATCATTCCAAAAATTCTCGAAAAATTATCATAAATACTTTGGATCATATATTCCTCAAATATGTGAAAATCCTTCCTTCCATAGTTCAAAAATAATTCTGCAATATTCATTTTCCTATTCTGTTCAGAATAGCACTTTGTGAAGGAAGTGCTATTTCTATTTCTTTGATTACCCTCATATTTTTTGGGCACTCTTTCTTATCCAAATCATTGCCTCATGAAAACTTTCGCAATGATTTGCCTAGTAAATCTTTCTCAGCAAATTTCCAAAGTTTGTGTTCAGCTAACAGCTTTGCGAAGGAAGTACTAGATAGGAATATCCTGATGAGTTGAATTTTTGCCACATCTTCTATGTGCCCAAAACATAGCTCTGCACAAAATTTTAGCCCTATCTGACAATCCATGTGAGCTCATCATCCAATCTTTGTTTCTGGTAATATTTTCATTTTGTGAAGCAACTACATTTTATATTGATTTATAGTTGATGAAAACTTACCACGGGATGAAACTGAGCATATAACCTATATAGTTGATGGTAATTGTTCATGGCCATTTCAAAATGAGGTCAAAATGGCGGGTATGACAATTCATATTATTTGAAAATGTAAACAAGCTCTCATGCTTATGAAATTTGGTGTGGTATTGGTTTATAGTCTCTAGAAGGCGTGGAAAATTTGTGAATTTTTTTACTAATTTTTAACATGTTTATTTTGACAAAAGTAATAGTCTAAAGAAACACAAATTATTTGAAGCTTTCGTATTGGATGGAATAGAACTCTCGTGGATCGATGACGTGGCGAACAGATCCACATCCCACACTCACCACAAATCCCAGCCCAACCCACCGGTCAGCGAGCTGTGTACGGGGCCAACCCAACCCCTCGCTCTCCCAGTCACCCTCCCCACGAACCCATCCCCCTGCCATATCCGTGCCGCCACCTCCCTTCCAGATCCGCGCCGTCACGAGCTCGCCGCCGTCCTCCTCCTCTTACCCATGGCCTCCCCCATGACCCTCCCTTACCCACCAGCGGAACCCGACGGCTACGACCATGGCGCATGTCGTGCTCATCTCGTCTGGTCGTCAGGCTTGGTAGGTGCTCAGCCTTGTTGTTTCCTCCCTCCCCTCTTCTCCGCCGTTTCCTCCGCCGGGACCGGGAAGCTCCGACGAACCACGCCGCTCGTCAAGGTACGACCCGCCGCCCCTCCGTGCCGCTTCCTGAACTCTGTTGTGTGGTGGTACGTGTAGATTTGTTGTGCTAGGTTCGGCTGGTTTCGCGCCGTTCTCGATGCCGTCCCGTGCGCTTCCTCTTCTGCTCGTCTTGCTCCCCGGCGTCCTCCTCGCTGGATGGCCTGCCCCCGAATCCGACCAAGGAGGCAAGGGGGGCCTCAAGGGTACCCCCTCTCCGCGCCTTAGTCCTAGAGCTGCCGCCCTGCCGGCGTCACCGCCGACGCTTTGCCAGCTTACCCCCCAACCCCTCTACCCCTGACCATCACAACACAGGCGTGTCGTCGCAGCCGCCATTCGCGCTCTACATCTGACTGACTCTTCCGTCTGCTCCCTACTGTCAGAACAAGAACATAACACTCTATCTCTAATGTCATTTCAGAAACAAAATTAGTGCATTTCTGATGGCACAAAAATTGGTGCTTCTCCTCTGTTGTTCCGATTCTTCAGCTATCCAAGCTAATGCTACTCTGGTAGAACAGAACACTGTAGTATCTCCTAGGATTAAAGCAAAAGTGATGCTTTAGATTTTTATTTTTGGTGCATTTCTAATGGCAGAAAGATTAGCTAGTGCATCCAATCCGGTGCTAGTGCTTAGCCGAAACTGTAGGAGTGATGAGACTGGTGAAAGTGAGCCTGGTTATGGCATGCATGATGCATGATGAATGATATGTGTGCTTTTAATTATTCCTGCTGCTTTTGATGATGGTGGTCTGGTCTCTAATCACTGTGCAAAGTGTCGCTGCAACAGTCATCTAAGATTATCTTATGCATTAACCCACTGTAGAGTGTTAGACACACCCGCATGATAAGATTGTTTCTGACTTCCTGTCACCATGACATTTTTCTCTTCTTCCGTGGTCTGATCTGTGGCTTCATCTTGGTAGGCAGTAGGATGAGCCAAGAGAACTCCACTAGCGCCACCGGTGCCGGTGCCGCGCAGCAGCCGACGAGCCGGCCGACACCGAAGCTCAATGAGAGGATCCTATCGTCGCTGTCGAGGAGGGCGGTGGCCGCGCATCCGTGGCACGATCTTGAGATCGGTGAAGACGACCAGCCTTTTCTCCATTACTAAATGTGTTGATAAAAATAAGCATGCTGAATTGCTGATTGAGTTTTTGGTGCACAGGCCCTGAGGCTCCTTGTCACATCCCTGATCCCCATTAGGGTTTAGCAAGTTTGAGCTCATATTTTCTTCCATTGCATCTTAAGAATTTGAATTGCACTCAAGGAAGGAAAAGAAATCCAAAGCAAAGTAAAGAAAACCAAAGCAAAACCCTAGCCACCTTTTATTCAAAAGAATTCCAACAAGTGCCAAATCAATGAACCCAAAATGGCCATTAGAAAAGTTCATCTTTTGTGATAAATGTAGAAAACAAGATATCAGAGTGACACCTATTTTCAAAATACTTTTGGCATTTTAAATTTAAGTTAAAAGCTACTGAAATCAATTATATATTTCATTTCAAATATTTCAAAGTTTCCAAAAATGTTGAAAACTTTATGAGTGGTTGGAAATATTCCAACTAACAATCTGGTATTTTTCAAACTATTTTTAGGAATAGTTTGGAGCCAAAAATAATTGAAACAAATGTCAGAAAGAACAAACAGAAAACAGAAAAGAAAAGAAATGCAAAAACCTTACCTCTCGCTCACCTGAGGCCCAGCCCACCTTCCCGTGTCGTCTTCCTCCTCCCAGTCGGAGCAGGAGGTGGCCGCCGCGTTCCCCGGCGGGCCCACGCAGCTGTGCGCTCCCCTGCTTCACCCTGATGCGCTGGAGGGAAGGGATAAGATCCCCGCGCTCCATCCCCGAGCTCTCCCCCTCTCCATTCGCCCCTGCTCTCTCCCCCTCTCGGCCGCCATGACCGCAAACTGGAGCTCAAGCTCGTCGTCGCTCCAGCCCCTCTCCCTTTCACCTGAGCTGCGCGTTAGCTTCGCCGTGATCCCCTGAAGCTCTCTAGCCAGTCGCTCGACGCCGAGAAGCTCTGAAACGCTGTGACGCCATCGTCTTCCTCCTCGGGTCACTGGAGCTCGCCGTTGTCGTTCTCCCTCCTCAGGCCATCCCCGAGCCCAATCTCGACGCCTCTGTACTCCCTATGAGCTCAGGGTTCTTTCCCGCAAGTTTTCCCCCCTCAATCCCTTCCTCTAGGCCCCGATTCCACCGGAGCCCGACGAGATCCGCCGCGGGACCTCGTCGCCGGTAGCCCCATGGTGATCGGCTGGTCATTCTGAGGCCACCAATGGCTTCAGTGCATCGTGTAGGTGATGTAGGAGCCCAGCCCCATGCGAGATGCCCTCTGTTTCGATGAACCCGATGATGCCCGACCTTCGGCCGCCGCCAAGCTCGTCGCCAACGTCATCTTCGGGCATCTTAGCCTCGGTTCTTTGCAGAAATGGAACTGCCGCTGTGTGCTGGTTTGTTTGGTGCCCTCCGCCGTGCATTTGGTCATCGGAGATGCATTTCCGAGCCCCTCCGCCATCTCTGGTGCTGCCGGAGGCTCAACGCCAGCGAGATCGACCTCGCCGCCGGTGGATCTGACTCCCCTGAGTCACTGGCATGTGGGGCCAGCCCCCTGGCTAATTAAGTTTAGGATTAATTAAATAATTAATTAAATAAAAACCTAAGCAGACACTGACATGTGGGCCCAACCCTGATAAATACCTAATTAAGCTTAAACTTAAGTAAAAACTGGCCAGAGTGACTGACCAGTGGGTCCCACTGGTCAGGTTTGACTTTCAACGGCCAGATTGACCTTCTGATGTCATGCTGATGCAATAACTTATTTTCTGTTTAAAAATAATTCCAGAATAAGTTCAAAACTTTGGAAATTCATAGAAAATTGAATATAACTCCAAATTTAACAAATAATATATGTAAAAGGATCAGAAATATTCAAGGAATCCAATGGTGCTATTTTCATGCATGAAAAACAAAGTTATGAAACAGCATCAGGTCAAATCAATTAGAAGAACTTGCTAAATTATAATTCAAATGATATTTAAATTATGATTTCAAATCAATATCACCAAAAAGTTTCTATTAGTCTTCTCAAACCATGCTACATTGCATTTCATGCATCATTTTGTTGCATATGTTTGATATTGATTGATTGTTGTTATTTCGGTAGGCTCCGCCCCTCCGGATACGTCTGATTATCTAACTGAAAGATATCACCCCTGTGCTGAGCAACAAGGCAAGCAACCATTTTGATCATCCCGATAAATGCCATGTTCTCACTCCTGCTCTTACTTATTGCATTAGGTTCAAATGCTTCAAATGCTTTTACCACGATAGTTTAACCCACTTCCTTTGCATAACCCGTCCTTGTCACAGTAAATAGCTGAACCTTGCAACCTAGCATACCTAGTAGATGCTTGAGCCATGATGTGCCTTATCCTGCTATGCATTCTATGCTTAGAGTTGTGTATGGTTTGTCATCTGGGTGATGAACAGAATTGTGAGAATCTGTTCAGTGAGTAAAGGTGGTGTGTTGAACCTGATTTGGTAAAGGTACCGGTGAAAGGCTATGTAGGAGTACATGGTGGGTTGTTTCATTGGAACCGTCCTTAGGAACTGAGTTCCGTGTATGTAATCCAAGACAAGATACTACCACATGCTGGACCCTGGAATATGACCCCGCTCGACTTATTAACCTCTTAGTACTCGGTCCAGGAGTTGCAAGTAGTTTCTGGTGTTTATAGTCATGCTGGAGGCCGTGCTTGGTGTTGACCTTAGAGGTGGGCTATGATGCGGTAGGCAGTGGCACGGTGTACCAAGTGGCACCCAGATGGTGGGCTTGGGAACCCTGCGCACATCGTTTGGGGTCGTGGTGGAAACCTCGGCCGGACTTCCGTGCGGGTTACCCTCAGATAGGCGATAAACGTGGACTAAGTATTAGCATGGTTAACGGTCGTGGCCGACTCCCTCGCTGGGCTTCCGCTTGAAGGTTGCCGGGGTGCATGACGTGCACATGACGATAAGTGGCGAGAGTGTGTGTGAAGAAGTACACCCCTGCAGGGTTATGATCTATTCGAATAGCCCGACCGCGGATATGGACTACTTGGAAACATATGTTGTTCATAGATAACTATAATGGCTACTCATAAAATTGTCAAGAGAAGTGTGAGTGTCGTGGATGACATTTCCGTAAGGAGACGGAATGATTCCACGATCGAGTATTGTTGTGGTGTTAGTGGACTCGTGTGCGAGAAATCAAAGTTTTCAAAACTATTTAAAATGCAAGTTGTATAGCCAAGAGTCAAATGCTGGCTTTCTGCATGAAACCCCTCAACTCCTTGTTGATACATTGCATGAGTAGATAGAATATCCTAAAGTCTTGCTGAGTACTTTTGTACTCATGTTTTCTTAATAAATTGTTGCAGAGGTTGTTAACGACCCTAATGGAGGGTTCTACCTAGACGTTGACGACGACGAGTAGCTGGTATTCGAGCTACGATTTGGACCTAGGATGGGTCTGTAGATAGTCAGGCCATGTGCCTTTATCTTTCTATCTGTCTATACTCAGATAGTTTTAATCTTCCGTTGGCTTGTAAGACTCGTGTGTATGAATTGTCATGATGGGTCGTGAGACCCCTATCTGTGTAATATTATGTGTGAGGCTCTTCCGAGCCTTCTAAATAAAGTTTGTCTGTTTATGGTTATGTTGTGATGCCATCGATGTATCTATGCATATCGGTATGCCATGCATACGTGTGTTGTACTTGATATGTATGGGGTTCGAATACCTAGTCGTATGCCTTAGTAGCACTCCTTACGGGGAAATGCCCCTTTGTGATTCCATCGAGCCATGGTAGTTCGCTACTGCTCCGGACACATTGGTTGACCGGCATGTGTCCTTCTTAGATGTTGTTTCTGTCCCTTTGAGAAATGTCACACGTTGTAATGGAGTCCTTGTAGCTTGCTACGACTCATCTACATTCGCTGATGACCGACACCTGCTTTGTTGGGTCATGTATGCATGTCCCTATATGGAACTGCCGCTTTAGCTTATGACTAGACATGTCGATCCGGGTTCTTTGACGTTGGATTGCTAGCGACACAATTGCATACGCGAGTCAAAAGGCGCAAACGGTCCCGGCTAAGGTAAGGCTGCAGCCGTGGGGATAACCATGCGTGAGACCGCAAAGAGATGCGATGTGTTACAGGATGGAATCCTGTGGCTTAGGATCGGGGTCCTGATATCGTTGGTATCAGAGCCTGACTGACTGTGGGATTACTAAGCCAAACTGGTCGAAGTTGAGTCTAGAATTGCTTTAGTTATACATAAGGGAATTGTCTGTGGAAGGGAACGTAAGACTCTTGCTTCTCTTCTTAAATTATTCTATTCTGGTCATCCGTGTCTTTTCTGCGGGGATTAAGGACTAGGTTACTTATCTTTCTCTTAGGCTCGTGTTTTTCTGATTGGTAGATTATAGGACAACGAGTCGAGAGTTACTTCGAGTTTCTCTTATTTCAAGGAAGAGAAAGTAAGCTTTGATGACCATGGAATTGAACTTGATAGTTGAGTGATTATGCTATCCTATCTTTGTGGGTTGTCTCAAAATTGTTTTTGAGCATTTACAGCCGTTATGCTGCCCAATTTTGTCTTCAGAACTCTAATTCTTTTGCATTACTCTCTATTTTCAGATGCATGCCCGTCCTTCTTGTCAGGTGGTCCGTCTGACTAGGTGCATTGATGTGCCAGGTCATACGACAATGCTAGTCAGGATGAGTTAGTAGCCGGTTACCGCTGGTACCCAGAGTACATAGTGGAGGAGCAGTACCGGGATTTTAATCAGGGTCAGTACCTGTGCACTGTTAGGGTATTCCCAGATTACCCTGGAGCTGAGGAGCCGATCCATTGGTCTTATGGATTGGGGGTCACTGTTGACATGGCAGTACAAGATGCTGCCTATTCAATGTTGACCATCATGAGGGACAGACATGCACTGCTGCAGAATTCAGAGTTCTGCTATGTTCCTGCCTCTCAGCCAGAAGAAGAAGGATACGTCAGTAAGGTCTACTTTGATTCCTCTATGGAGGATCCGCTGCTGTAGTCCACTGCTGAGATGTTAGAGAATAGAGATAGGGATGCTCGTGCCCTTCGTATGGAGCTCTATGCTACACGTGCCCGTCTGTGAACGGCTTTGACACAGCTGGCACCTGTAGTCCACACAGGGTATGGAGATATGGAGATGCTGAACCCTGTTAAGACCCATCTTCCGGCTCATGTTGATTGGCTTGCTATAGGAGGAGTCACCCCTTTTCGGGGACCTCTACTACCACCAGTCAGGGGACCAAGGCCACACCCGTGTCCTTACGGATCCCAGGGGTCTCAGGCTCAAGTATTTCCTGAATCGCAGGTTGAGCTTCCAGGTCACGGAGGCAATCTTTATGAGATGTTCTATGCGGATGCCTGAACCTGTGAGTGGAAGGATAGTATGGTAGTAGTTGTACTTCCACAGTCCTGTGTGTCTTGTGGAGTATGCTTATGTCGAAAGATGAATTCCGGAGGCATAGATAAATAAAGTATAGGAAGCTTGGAAGCCTCTGTTGAGTAGTGTCATCTTTTCAGTAGTTTGCTCTTCGGTTAAGGTTGTACTGAACTATGTAATGGTGTGTATGAACCATGGTGTATATATAGCAGTTGCTTGTTACCATGTTGTTCGGATGTTCATTTCCGCATTCCATGTGTTCAATGCATTCTTAATCCATAGTTAGTATTGATGTTGATATTGGTCTAAGCTGTGAGTTTGTTTGTCAGGATGGTGTTCACCAGGTTGAACCGTGCCCCTGCTCATGAGCAAGGAGAGGGTAGTCAAGCATCGCAGGAGGAACTGCCTCACCCGCCCTCTCTCGTGGAAGTTATGCTTGCGGCAGAAAGAAACAAAAGGGAGACCAACCGTTTGTTAGAGCATATTGAGCAAAATACGGCTCGTCAGCCTAGGAATGATGTAGTGTCCCTCAATGACTTTGTGAAGCTGAATCCTCCGAAGTTCCATAATTCCGTCGATCCCCTCGACACTGATGATTGGTTGTGCAGTATATCGCGCAAGATTCACTCTGCAAATGTTTCCGAGGCTGACAAGGTGACCTTTGTGACGTACGTTCTCGAAGGACCCGCCAATCTATGGTGGGAGAACTTTGAAGCTATGCATCCTGCCGGACCAGCAACCACATGGGCAGACTTTAGTGCAGCTTTTCGTCTGCACCATATTCCAGAGGGTCTGATGGACAGAAAGAGAGAGGAGTTATGTGCATTCACCCAGGGAAAATTGACCGTGGATGCCTATAGCCGTGAGTTCGGTAACCTCGCCCGCTATGCAACTAAAGAGGTGTCAAGTGATGCCAAGAAGCATGCAAGATTCCGTAAGGGTCTGAGACCTGAACTTCGTCATGATTTGCGCCTCCACGAATGTACAAGCTTTCAAGCTCTTGTCAACAAGGAGATCAGTGCCGAGACTGGTCATACCGACTATGAAGCCACAAAGAAGCACTCCCGTGACTCTGGCTCGTCATCTGGTTCCGCCTTCCCAAAACGCGGGTTGTGGGTTCCAAATAGTTCTCTGCCGCCAAGATATACCCCGAGGCCATCCTATGTGGCGCCTCAGACGAATCAGACCAACCCTCCAGCAAAAACCTATGGTGGTCCAACTAGCAATGCTGCACCACGTGCCAATCAGGTGATCTGTTACAAGTGTGGAGAACCAGGGCACTATTCCCGAGAGTGTCGTCAGAATATGGGTGCCAAGCAACCCGGAAAGTCCAGTGGGCAAGGCAAGTCGGGCAAAGCTTACTATGTGAAGCCAACTCCTGCACGTGGCCGTGTGAACTATGTTTCAGCAGAAGAAGCTGCAGAGGATCCCGACATCATACTTGGTACGCTCCTTGTTAATCATCACCCAGCGTCTGTTCTTTTTGCCACTGGGTCATCTCATTCCTTCATTTCAGAAAGTTATGCACAGTTGCATAACATGTCCTTCTGTGATATGCCAATCCCATTGGTTGTCCAAACCCCTGGTAGTAAGTGGCAAACCTCCAGGATAACCTATGAGAATGAAATTCTAGTAGCCAGGCTAGTTTTTCTAGCATCTTTGATAGCCCTGAAATCTTCGGATATCAATATCATCTTGGGTATGGACTGGATGTCAGCTCATTATGCCAAGATTGATACTCATTCTAGAAATGTTCAGCTTACCCATCCCTCGGGTGAGATAGTCAATGTCTCTACTCGAGTTGCCAAATGCCAACTCTATTCCCTCAATGCCAACCCTCTTCCAGAACTTGAAGACATTCCAGTAGTTCGTAACTTCCTGGATGTTTTTCCAGAGGAACTGCGAGGAATTCCACCTGACAGGGATGTAGAGTTTGTGATAGACCTTGTTCCGGGAACTGTTCCAATAGCGAGAAGACCTTATAAGATGGCACCCCTGGAGCTAGCCGAACTTAAGAAGCAACTAGATGAGGCCTTGAATAAAGGTTTCATTCATCCTAGCTCTTCTCCTTGGGCTTGTCCCGTCCTTGAATAAAGGATCCTTAGTCTTTTCCAATATGGATTTGAGGTTGGGTTACCATCAAATCAAGATCAAGAACTGGGACATTCCAAAAACGGCTTTTGTCACTCGTTATGGCCAATACGAGTACACCGTCATGTCCTTTGGTTTAACCAATGCCCCAGGCACTTCTCTGGCTTCATGAATTCAATCTTCATGGAGTATTTGGATAAATTCATCGTAGTATACCTCGATGATATCCTCATCTACTCGAGGAACGAACAAGAACATCCCGAGCATCTAAGGCTGGTATTGATGAAACTTCAAGAGCATCGCCTTTATGCCAAGTTTTAAAAATGTGCATTTTGGTTACCAGAAGTGACCTATCTAGGCCACGTAATCTCTGGTAAGGGTATTGCTGTCAATCTGGAGAGAGTTCAAGCTGTCCTTGATTGGACTCAACCTGAATCGGTTAAGCAAGTTAGGAGTTTTCTTGGTCTAGCGAGCTATTGTCGCTGCTTTGTCGAGAATTTCTCCAAGGCTGCAAAGCCTCTAACTGAACTCCTCAAGAAAGAACAAAATTCGAGTGGACACCACAGTGTGAGCATAGTTTTCAGGAACTGAAAAGACGCCTGACTTCCGCACCTGTGTTGCTACCACCAGATTTCTCTAAGGACTTTGTTATCTACTGCGACGCCTCGTGACAAGGATTAGGTTGCATTCTCATGCAGGATCGTTATGTGATTGCATACGCATCTCGACAGTTGCGTCCACATGAGAATAATTATCCCACACATGATCTTGAGCTTGCAGCTGTAGTCCATGCACTTAAAACCTCGCGACATTACCTTCTTGGTAATCATTGCGAAATATTCACTGATCACCAAAGTCTGAAATATATCTTCACCCAGCCGGATTTGAATCTCAGGCAAAGACGGTGGGTTGAGGTGATCACGGATTATGACTTAGGGATAACTTACACCCCGGGTAAGGCCAATGTTATGGCTGATGCACTAAGTCGTAAGTCTTATTGTAACAACCTGATGCTACGACGAGGTCAACCAGATCTCTATGAGGAATTTTGGAAGTTAAATCTTCACATTGTTCCTCAAGGATTCCTTTCTAACCTGGTGGTGAAGCCTACTCTTAAGGATCAAATCATAGCTGGCCCGAAGCGTGATAAGGGTATATCACGGATCAAGGAGAATATTATTAGCGGAAACACTAAAGAATTCTCCATGAATGATCAAGATGTTGTGTTCTTCCAGAATCGTCTAGTGGTTCCTAAGAATCCACATCTAAGGCAGTTAATCCTTAAGGAGGCTCATGATTCTCCTCTCACCATTAATCCTGGTAGTACTAAGATGTATCAGGACCTACGCCAGAGGTTTTGGTGGACTAGGATGAAGAGAGAAATTGCTGAGTTCGTTGCTAACTACGACATTTGTCGTCGAGTTAAGGAAGAACATCAAAGGCCTGCTGGCACCCTTCAACCTTTAGCTATTCCTGAATGGAAATGGGATAAAGTCAGTATGGTTTTCATCACCGGATTTCCCAAGACCAAGAAAGGAAATAACGCTATATTTGTGGTCATCGATCGTCTTTCCAAAGTAGCTCATTTTCTTCCAGTTCGTGAGAGTATAATAGCTAGCCATCTAGCAGAGTTATATATCTCTCGAATAGTGTCTCTTCATGGTGTTCCTCTAGAGATTAACTCAGAACGTGAAAGTATCTTTACTTCTCGCTTCTGGGAGAGTTTTAAGAATGCCATGGGGACTCACTTATCTTTTAGCACTGCTTTCCATCTCCAATCAAGTGGTCAAGTAGAAAGAGTGAATCAAGTCCTAGAAGATATGCTCCGAGCTTGTGTTATATCGTTCGGTATGAATTGGGAGAAGTGCCTTCCATTCGCCGAATTTGCTTATAACAACAGTTACCTATCAAGCTTGGGCAAAGCTCCTTTTGAAGTTCTCTATGGACGAAGATGTCGAACACCTCTTAATTGGTCAGAAACCGGAGAGAGGCAACTCTTTGGTCCGGATATGATCCAGGATGCAGAAGAGCAAGTTCGTATTATTCATGAAAAGTTGAAAACAGCCTAGTCTCGTCAAAAGAGCCAATATGATCGTCATCATAAGGCTGTGACCTTTGAAGTTGACGAGAAGGCTTACCTTCGGGTTACACCTTTGAAGGGCACCCATCAATTCGGTATCAAGGGCAAGTTGGCTCCTCGTTATATCGGTCCTTTTCGCATTCTTGCCAAACGAGGAGAAGTTGCCTACCAATTGGAACTTCCTCCGCATCTTTCCAAGGTTCATGATGTATTCCATGTCTCGCAACCCAGGCGTTGCTTTTCGGATCCTATCCGCAAAGTGGACCACGAAACGCTTGATCTCCAAGATAACCTTTCATACCGAGAATACCCTGTGCGTATTCTTGATCAAGCTGAGCGTACCACTCGACGTCGAAACCTCAAGTTTCTTAAAGTTCAATGGTCAAATCATTCCAAAAAGGAGGCAACATGGGAAAGAGAGGATTGATACGTCTCAAACGTATCTATAATTTTTGATGGTTTCACGATGTTATCTTGTCAACTTTGGATGTTTTGTTTACCTTTTATATCATTTTTGGGACTAACTTATTAACTCAGTGCCAAGTGCCAGTTCCTGTTTTTCTGTGTTTTTTACTCTTTTCAGATCTGATTTTGGAACGGAGTCCAAACGGAATAAAATCCCCAACTGATTTTTTCCAGAACGGAAGAAGATCGGGAGGCTTGAGGGCCAAGCAAGTGGGCCCACAGGGAGCCCACAAGCCCTGTTGCCGCGGCCAGGGGGGAGGCCGTAGCAACCAAGCTTGTGGCCTCCCTGGTGCTCCCCTACCCTAGGACTTTGGCCTATAAATTCCCTAAAAATCCGGAAAAAATCAGGGCGTCCACGAAAACACTTTTCCACCGCCGCAAGCTTCCGTTTCCGCGAGATCGCATCTGGAGACCCTTCCTGGTGCCCTGCCGAAGGGGACATTGGAGTTGGAGGGCTTCTTCATCAACATCATCGCCCCTCCAATGACTCGTGAGTAGTTCACTTCAGACCTACGGGTCCGTAGTTAGTAGCTAGATGGCTTCTTCTCTCTCTTGGATCTTCAATACAAAGTTCTCCAATATCTTCATGAAGATCTATCTGATGTAATCCTCTTTGGCGGTGTGTTTGTTGAGATCCGATGAATTGTGGATTTGTGATCAGATTATCTATGATATATATTTGAGTCTTTGCTGATTTCTTATATGCATGATTTGATATCCTTGTAAGTCTCTCTGAGTCTTGGGTTTTGTTTGGCCAACTAGATGCATGATTCTTTCAATGGGAGAAGTGCTTGGTTTTGGGTTCATACCGTGTGGTGACCTTTCCTAGTGACAGTAGGGGCAGCAAGGCATACATCATGTTGTTGCCATCAAGAGTAACAAGATGGGCTTTGGCGTAGATATGAGATTGTCCATCTACATCATGTCATCTTTCTTAAGGCGTTACTCTGTTCTCATGAACTTAATACACTAGATGCATGCTGGATAGCGGTCGACGTGTGGAGTAATAGCAGTAGATGCAGAAAGTATTGGTCTACTTGTTTTGGACGTGATGCCTATAGATATAATCATTGCCATAGATAATGTCACGACTTTGCGCGGTTCTATCAATTGCTCGACAGTAATTCGTTCACCCACCGTCTACTTCCTTTCATGAGAGAAGCCACTAGTGAACACTACGGCCCCCGGGTCTATTCACACCTATCGTTTCCACTTTCACTTTTACTTTGCTTTGTTACTTTGTTGCTTTCAGTTCTCACTTGGAAAACAATCTATAAGGGATTGACAACCCCTTCATAGCGTTGCGAGCAAGATCTTTGTGTTTGCGCAGGTACTTGTGATACTCCTTCACTGGATCGATACCTTGGTTCTCAAAACTGAGGGAAATACTTACCGCCGCTGTGCTACATCACCCTTTCTGCTTCGAGGGAACACCAACACAAGGCTCCAAGGCCACGGGGGAATCCTTTGCACATTTGCCTAGGAAGTCCCTAAAGGCGTAGTCGTAGCACAAGGATTCCTGGTGCCGTTGCTGAGGAGAATCAAGACAAGAATAGTCTCCCGTCAGCACGCTTGTTTCTGGCACTGTTGGAAGATCTTTTGTTGCAGTAGCAAGAAGTATTTCTGGCGCCGTTGCCGGGGAAGGAGAGATCTATCCAAGTAGGTCTCACAAACTCATCTCTTGCATTTACTTTTTTTGCCAGTTGCCTCTCGTTTTCCTCTCCCCCACTTCACATTCGTCGTTTCCATTTGCCTTTCTCCTTTGCCTTTTTCTTTTGCCTTTTTTCCATTTTCCTTTGCCGGTTTTCTTGATTTCTTGTGTGCTTGTTTGTTTGTTGAAGTCATCATGGATGAAAACACCAAACTTTGCGACTTCTCGAGTACCAATAATAATGATTTTATTAGTACTCTGATTGCTCCCGCCACTAGTGCGGAATCGTATGAAATCAACGCAGCTTTGCTGAATCTTGTTATGAAAGAGCAATACTCTGGCCTTCCTAGTGAAGATGCCGCATACCATCTCAATACCTTCATTGAGCTTTGCGATATGCAAAAGAAAAGAGATGTGGATAACGACATGATTAAGTTGAAGCTTTTTCCTTTCTCGTTGCGAGGTCGCGCAAAAACTTGGTTTTCTTCTTTGCCTAAAAATAGTATCGATTCTTGGGATAAGTGCAAAGATGCTTACATATCCAAGTATTTTCCACTGGCTAAGATTATCTCCTTACGTAACGATATCATGAATTTCAAGCAACTTGATCATCAACACGTTGCACAATCTTGGTATAGGATGAAGCTTATGATTAGAAATTGTCCCGCTCATGGCTTGAGTTTGTGAATGATTATACAAATCTTTTACGCTGGTTTGAATTTCGCTTCTCGCAATATCTTGGACTCCGCCTTAGGTGGAACGTTCATGGAAATCAAGTTAGGAGACGCTACAAAACTCCTAGACAATATCATGATCAACTACTCTCAGTGGCACACTGAAAGGTCACCTGCTAGCTAAAAGGTACACGCTATAGAAGAAATTAACTCGCTTAGTGCTAAGATGGACGAATTGATGAATTTGGTTGCTAGTAGAAACGCTACTGTAGATCCTAATGATGTGCCATTATCTTCCTTGATTGAGAGTAGCAACGCTAGTTTGGACGTTAACTTTGTTGGTAGGAACAATTTTGGCAACAACAATGCATTTAGAGGAAACTATGTTCCTAGGCCTTTTCCTAGTAACTCCTCTAACAATTATGGCAATTCCTACAACAACGCTTATGGAAATCATAACAAATTACCCTCTAATTTAGAGAGTAATATCAAAGAGTTCATCAACTCTCAAAAGATTTTCAATGCGTCCATAGAGGGAAAACTACTCAAAATTGACGATTTGGCTAAGAGCGTTGATAGGATGTCTTGTGGTATTGATGCTTTGAAATTTAGATGTGCTCCTCCCAAGGTCAACTTGGATGAAACTTTGAAAGCTATGTGTGTCTCCATGAATGAGAGAAAAGAAAGAACCGCCCAAATTCACGCTAGGCATGAATGGTTTAAAATGGTGCGTTCTAGTGATGCAAATCACGAAGATATTAAAGTGCTTGGTGTGACTCCTCTTGAATCTTTGTTTTCGCGTGTCAAACCTATTGATGAAGGGGCTGGATGTGAATCCACTTTGGTTGAAAAACGCCCCAATGATTCGGAGTCCACCTATCTTGATGATAAAGGTGTGGAGAGTGGAGTAGAAGAAATCAAAATTTTGGGTAGTACTGAAACTCCCACTTTGGATTTCAAGGAATTCAATTATGATAGTTTCTCCTTGTTTGAATGCATTTCTTTGATGCAATCCATTGCAAACTCTCCACATGCCTATAGCCAAAGCAAAGCCTTTACCGCGCATATCGTAGATGCTATGATGAAATCTCTTGAAGAGAAGCTCGAATTAGAAGTCTCTATACCTAGAAAACTTCAAGATGAGTGGGAACCTACTATCAAAATCAAGATCAAAAATAATGAGTGCAATGCTTTGTGTGATTTGGGTGCTAGTGTTTCCGCGATTCCAAAGTCTTTATGTGATATTCTTGGTTTTCATGAGATTGAAGAGTGTTCTCTTAATTTGCATCTTGCGGATTCTACTATCAAGAAACCCATGGGAAGGATCGATGATGTTCTTATTCTTACAAATAAGAACTATGTACCTGTGGATTTCATTGTACTTGACATAGATTGCAATCCTTCATGTCCCATTATTCTTGGTAGACCTTTCCTAAGGATTGTTGGTGCTATCATCGATATGAAGGAAGGGAATATTTGATTTCAATTTCCTCTAAAGAAGGGCATGGAGCACTTTCCTAGAAAGAAAATAAGATTGCCTTATGAATCTATGATGAGGGCTGCTTATGGTTTGAGCACCAAGGATGACTATACGTGATTCCATCACCTTATGCCTAGCTAAGGGCGTTAAACAATAGCGCTTGTTGGGAGGCAACCCAACGAATCTATCCTTTTTCTTTCTGTTTTGTGTTTTCCACACTTTCATAATTCTGTTATGATTGTGTTTTTTGTGTTTTTTTTTGCGTTTCTGCCAAGCAAAACCGTTATGATTAGTCTTGGGGATGATCGTTTGGTCATGCTGGAGAAGACAGAAACTTTCTGCTCACGTAAAGAATTTTCTTTTTTTCTGTAAGAGCTTTTGAGTTGATTCTTTCTTCTTCTGATTTCTGCACAAATTCTTCAGACCGTCGTAATGTTTCAGAATTTGTTAAGTACCAGAAGTATACAAAGTATACAGATTGCTACAGACTGGTGTGCTGTTAACAGATTCTGTTTTTGTTGTGTTGGTTGCTTATTTTGATGAAACTATGGATAGTATCGGGGGGTATTAGCCATGGAAGATTGAAAATACAGTAACCCAACATCAACATAAGTAGAATTCAAGTTTGCTACAGTACCTAAGGAAGTGGTGGTTTGCTTTCTTATACTAATGTTATCACGAGTTTCAGTTTAAGTTTCGTGTTGTGAAGTTTTCATGTTTTGGGTGAAGTTCTTATGGAAAAAAAGATAAAGAGTGGCAAGAGCTCAAGCTTGGGGATTCCCAAGGCACCCCAAGATGATTCAAGGATGCCGTAAAAGCCTAAGCTTGGGTATGCCCCGGGAAGGCATCCCCTCTGTCGTCTTCAGTCCATCCGCAACGTTACTTGGGGCTATATTTTTATTCACCACATGTTATGTGTTTTTCTTGGAGCGTCTTGTATCTTAGGAGTCTTTTATTTTTTTTGTGTCACAATCATTCTTTATGCACACCTAGAGAGAGAGAGAGACATGCACTCACCGTGATTTTGTCGAGCTTCACTTATATCCTTTGGTTAGACAATTCAGCTCACATGTGCTTCACTTATATCTTTTGAGCTAGATGCTTTTGCTCTATGTGCTTCACTTATACCTTTTAGAGCACGGCGGTGCGTGGCTTGGTAGTTGATCTATTCTTTGAAAGTAGTCTCAAAAGGGGTAGTTATCCAAAGGGATACAAAAACTTCCACCTTCATGTTCATTAAATAGTTAGAGAAGTTTGATTCATCTCAACTAGTTTTGAGTTGTGTTTATGGTAATATTGAAGTTATATTAGTAAGGTGTTCTGGATCTAGAAATACTTGTGTTGAAGTTAGTGATTCCCGTAGCATGCACGTATGGTGAACCGCTATGTGATGAAGTCTGAGCATGATTAGTCTATTGATTTTCATCCTTTGTGTGGCGGTCGGGATCGCGCGGTGGTTTATACCTACCAACCCTTCCCCTAGGAGTATGCGTTGAATGCTTTGTTTCGATTACTAATAAAATTTTTGCAACAAGTATATGAGTTCTTCATGACTAATGTTGAGTCCATGGTTTAGATGCACTTTCACCTTCCACCATCACTATCTTCTTTAGTGCCGTGCAACTTTCGCCGGTGCACAAAACCCACCATTAGCCTCCCTCAAAACAGCCACCATACCTACCTACTATAGCTTTTTCAAAGTCATTCCGAGATATGTTGCCATGCAACTACCACCATGACATGTGCCACCACGTCTACATTGCCATTGCATGATCGTAATATAGCTAGCATGATGTTTCCATTAATGTCTATGCCATGCTAGATCATTGTCACGGTATACTACCGAAGGCATTCCATATAGAGTCATCATTGCTCTAAGTTTTGAGTTGTAAGTGTGATTATCATCATTGATGGAGCATTGTCCCATGTGAGGAAAGAAAAGAGGCCAAAGATGCCCACCAAAATAAAAAAATAAAAATAAAAAAAAGAGGCCAAAGAGCCCATCCAAAAAAAAAAGAGAACAAGAGAGAAGGGACAATGCTACCACTTTTCCACACTTGTGCATATTAAGCACCATGATCTTCATGATTGAGAGTCTCTCGTTTTGTCATCACCATATAGCTAGTGGGAAATTTTCATTATATAACTTGTCTTGTATATTCCAATGATAGGCTTCCTGAAAATTGCCTTAGGTCTTCGTGAGCAAGCAAGTTGGATGCACACCCACTAGTTTTCTTTAAGAGCTTTCACATACTCTTAGCTCTAGCGCATCATTTGTATGGCAATCCCTACTCATTCACATTGATATCTATTGATGAGCATCTCCACAGCTCATTGATATGCCTAGTTAATGTGACCATCTTCTCCTTGTTTTTCTTGCAACCTCCACCACACTCCACACCACTTATAGTGCTAAAACCATGGTTCACGCTCATGTATTGCGTGAGAGTTGAAAAAGTTTGAGAAAGTAAAGGTGTGAAAACAATTACTTGGCCAATACCGGGGTTGTGCATGATTTAAATTCGTTGTGCAATGATGATAGAGCCTAGACAGACTATATGATTTTGTAGGGATAACTTTCTTTTGACCTTGTTATTTTGAAAGTTCATGATTACTTTGCTAGTTTCCTTGAAGTATTATTGTTTCCACGTCAATAGCAAACTATTGTTTTGAATCTAATGGATCTGAACATTCACATCACATAAGAGGAGTTACAAAGGACATCTATGCTAGGTAGCATGAAAGCATCAAAAATTCGTTCTTTATCACTTCCCTACTCGAGGACGAGCAGGAGTTAAGCTTGGGGATGCTTCATACGTCTCAAACGTATCTATAATTTTTTATGGTTTCACGCTGTTATCTTGTCAACTTTGGATGTTTTGTTTACCTTTTATATCTTTTTGGGGACTAACTTATTAACTCAGTGCCAAGTGCCAGTTCCTGTTTTTTCTGTGTTTTTTGACTCTTTTCAGATCTGATTTTGGAACGGAGTACAAACGGAATAAAATCCCCAAAATGATTTTTTCCAGAACGGAAGAAGATCGGGAGGCTTGAGGGCCAAGCAAGTGGGCCCACAGGGAGCCCACAAGCCCTGTTGCCACGGCCAGGGGGGAAGCCGCGGCAACCAAGCTTGTGGCCACCCTGGCGCTCCCCTTCCCTAGGTCTTTGGCCTATAAATTCCCTAAAAATCCAGAAAAAATCAGGGCGTCCACGAAAACACTTTTCCGCCGCCGCAAGCTTCCGTTTCCATGAGATCTCATCTCGAGACCCTTCCCGGTGCCCTACCGGTGGGGACTTTGGAGTTGGAGGGCTTCTTCATCAACATCATTGCCCCTCCAATGACTCGTGACTAGTTCACTTAAGACCTACGGGTCCATAGTTAGTAGCTAGATGGCTTCTTCTCTCTCTTGGATCTTCAATACGAAGTTCTCCATGATCTTCATGGAGATCTATCCAATGTAATCCTGTTTGGCGGTGTGTTTGTCGAGATCCAATGAATTGTGGATTTGTGATCAGATTATCTATGATATATATTTGAGTCTTTGCTGATTTCTTATATGCATGATTTGATATCCTTGTAAGTCTCTCCGAGTCTTGGGTTTTGTTTGGCCAACTAGATCTATGATTCTTGCAATGGGAGAAGTGCTTGGTTTTGGGTTCATACCGTGTGGTGACCTTTCCCAGTGACAGTAGGGGCAGCAAGGCACACATCGTGTTGTTGCCATCAAGGGTAACAAGATGGGCTTTGTCGTAGATATGAGATTGTCTATCTACACCTTGTCATCTTTCTTAAGGCGTTACTCTGTTCTCGTGAACCTAATACACTAGATGCATGCTGGATAGCGGTCGACGTGTGGAGTAATAGCAGTAGATGCAGAAAGTATCGGTCTACTTGTTTTGGACGTGATGCCTATAGATATAATCATTGCCATAGATAATGTCACGACTTTGCGCAGTTCTATCAATTGCTCGATAGTAATTCGCTCACCCACCGACTACTTGGTTTCATGAGAGAAGCCACTAGTGAACACTATGGCCCCCGGGTCTATTCACGCCTATCGTTTCCACTTTCACTTTTACTTTGCTTTGTTACTTTTTTGCTTTCAGTTCTCACTTGGCAAACAATCTATAAGGGATTGACAACCCCCTCATAGCGTTGGGAGGAAGCTCTTTGTGTTTGTGCAGGTACTTGTGATACTCCTTCACTGGATCGATACCTTTGTTCTCAAAACTGAGGGAAATACTTACCGCCGCTGTGCTACATCAGCCTTTCCGATTCAAGGGAATACCAATGCAAGGCTCCAAGGCCACGGGGGAATCCTTTGCATATTTGCCTAGGAAGTCCCTGGTGCCGTAGCCGTAGCAGAAGGATTCCTGGTGCCGTTGCTGAGGAGAATCAAGACAAGAATAGTCTCCCGTCAGCACACTTGTTTCTAGCACCGTTGGAAGGTCTTTTGTTGCAGTAGCAAGGATCGCCTCCGACTTGAGTACCCCGCGCTATTCCCGATGACTTCCAAATCTCGGAACGAGATTCTTTTGATTGGGGGTGAGTTGTCACATCCCTGATCCCCATTAGGGTTTAGCAAGTTTGAGCTCATATTTTCTTCCATTGCATCTTAAGAATTTGAATTGTACTCAAGGAAGGAAAAGAAATCCAAAGCAAAGTAAAGAAAACTAAAGCAAAACCCTAGCCACCTTTTATTCAAAAGAATTCCAATAAGTGCCAAATCAATGAACCCAAAATGGCCATTAGAAAAGTTCATCTTTTCTGATAAATGTAGAAAACAAGATATCAGAGATGAAACCTATTTTCAAAATACTTTTGGCATTTTAAATTTAAGTTAAAAGCTACTGAAATCAATTATATATTTGATTTCAAATATTTCAAAGTTTCCAAAAATGTTGAAAACTTTATGAGTGGTTGGAAATATTCCAACTAACACTGTGGTATTTTTTAAACTATTTTTAGGAATAGTTTGGAGCCAAAAGTAATTGAAACAAATATGAGAAAGAATAAACAGAAAACAGAAAAGAAAAATAAATGCAAAAACCATACATGTCACTCACCTGAGGCCCAGCCCACATTCCCCTGTCGTCTCCCTCCTGCCAGTCGGAGCAGGAGGTGGCCGCCGCGTTCCCTGGCGCGCCCACGCAGTTGTGCGCTCCCCTGCTATACCCTGATGCGCTGGAGGGAAGGGATAAGATCCCCGCGCTCCATCCCCGAGCTCTCCCCCTCTCCATTCGCCCCTGCTCTCTCCCCCTCTCGGCCGCCATGACCGCAAGCTTGAGCTCGAGCTCGTCGTCGCTCCAGCCCCTCTCCCTCTCACCTGAGCTACGCGTTAGCTTCGCCGTGATCCCCTGAAGCTCTCCAGCCACTCGCTCGACGCCGAGAAGCTCTGAAATGCCGTGACGCCATCGTCTTCCTCCTTGGGTCACCGGAGCTCGACGCCGTCGTTCTCCCTCCTCAGGCCATCCCCGAGCCCACTCTCGACGCCTCTGCACTCCCCGTGAGCTCAGGGTTCTTTCCCCCAAGTTTTTCCCCCTCGATCCCTTCCTCTAGGCCCCGATTCCACCGGAGCCCGACGAGATCCGCCGCGGGACCTCGTCGTCGGTGGCCCTCCGGTGATCGGCTGGTCATTCTGAGGCCACCAATGGCTTCAGTGCATCATGTAGGTGTAGTAGGAGCCGAGCCCCGCGCGAGATGCCCTCTGTTTCGATGACCCCGATGATGCCCGAGCTTCGGCCGCCACCAAGCTCGTCGCCGGCGTCATCTCCAGCCATATTAGCCTCGGTTCTTTGCAAAAATGGAACTGCAGCTATCTGCTGGTTCCTTTGGTATCCTCCGTCGTGCATTTGGTCATCGGAGATACATTTCCGATCCCCTCCGCCATCTCTGGTGCTACCGGAGGCTCACCGACGGCGAGATTGACCTCGCCGCCGGTGGATCTGACTCCCCTGAGTCACTGGCATGTGGGGCCAGCCCCCTGGCTAATTAAGTTTAGGATTAATAAAATAGTTAATTAAATAAAAACCTAAACAAACACTGACATGTGGGTCCAACCCTGATAAATACCTAATTAAGTTTAAACTTCCCTAAAAACTAGCCAGAGTCAGTGACCACCGGGTCCCACTGGTCAGGTTTGACTTTCAACGGCCAGATTGACCTGCTGATGTCATGCTGATGCAATAACTTATTTTCTGTTTAAAAATAATTCCAGAATAAGTTCAAAACTTTGGAAATTCAGAGAAAATTGAATATAACTCCAAATTTGACAAATAATATATGTAAAGGGATCAAAAAATTCAATGAACCCAATGGTGCTATTTTCATGCATGAAAAACAAAGTTATGAAACAGCATCAGGTCAAATCAATTAAAAGAATTTCCTAAATTATAATTCAAATGATATTTGAATTATGATTTCAAATCAAGATCACCCAAAAGGTTATGTTAGTCTTCTCAAACCATTCTACATTGCATTTCATGCATCATTTTGTTGCATATGTTCGATATGGATTGATTGTTGTTATTCCGGTAGGCTCCGCCCCTCCGGATACGTCTGATTATCCGACTGACAGATATCACCCCTCTGCTGAGCAACAAGGCAAGCAACCATTTTGATCATCCCGATAAATCCCATGTTCTCGCTCCTACTCTTACTTATTGCATTAGGTTCAAATGCTTTTACCACAATAGTTGAACCCACTTCCTTTGCATCACCTGTCCTTGTCACAGTAAATAGCTGAACCTTGCAACCTAGCATACCTGGTAGATGCTTGAGCCACGATGTGCCTTATACTGCTATGCATGCTATGCTTAGAGTTGTGTATGGTCTGTCATCTGGGTGATGAACAGAATTGTGAGAATGTGTTCAGTGAGTAAAGGTGGTGTGTTGAACCTGATTTGGTAAAGGTACCGGTGAAAGGCTATGTAGAAGTACATGGCGGGTTGTTTCATTGGAACCGTCCTTAGGAACTGAGTTCTGTGTATGTAATCCAAGATAAGATACTACCACATGCTGGGCCCTAGAATATGACCCCGCTCGACTTATTAACCGCTTAGTACTCGGTCCAGGAGTTGCAAGTAGTTTCTGGTGTTTATAGTCATGCTGGAGGCCGTGCATGGTGCTGACCTTAGAGGTGGGCTATGATGTGGTAGGCAGTGGCACGGTGTACCAAGTGGCGCCCGGATGGCGGGCTTGGGAACCCTGCGCACATCGTTTGGGGCCGTGGCAGAAACCTCGGCCGGACTTCTGTCCGGGTTACCCTCAGATATGCGATAAACCTGGACTAAGTATTAGCGTGGTTAACGGTCGTGGCCGACTCCCTCACTGGGCTTCCACTTGAAGGTTGCCGAGGTGCATGACGTGCACATGGCGATAAGTGGCGAGAGCATGTGTGAAGAAGTACACCCCTGCAGGGTTATGATCTATTCGAATAGCCACGTCCGCGGATATGGACTACTTGGAAACATATGTTGTTCATAGATAATAATAATGGCTACTCATAAAATTGTCAAGATAAGTGTGAGTGTCATGGACGACATTTCCTTAGGGAGACAAAATGATTCCACGAAGGAGTGTTGTTGTGGTGTTAGTGGACTCGTGTGCGAGAAATCAAAGTTGTCAAAACTATTTAAAATGCAAGTTGTCTAGCCAAGAGTCAAATGCTGGCTTTCTGCATGAAACCCCACAACTACTTGTTGATACATTGCATGAGTAGATAGAATATCCTAAAGTCTTGTTGAGTACTTTTGTACTGAGGTTGTTAACGACCCTAATGGAGGGTTCTACCTAGACGTTGACGACGACGAGTAGCTGGTATCCCAGCTATGATCTGGCCCTAGGATGGGTCTGTAGATAGTCAGGCCATGTGCCTTTATCTTTCCATCTGTCTGTACTCAGACAATTTTAATCTTCCGCTGGCTTGTAAGACTCGTGTGTATGAATTGTGATGATGGGTTGTGAGACCCCTATTTGTGTAATATTATGTGTGAAGCTCTTCCGAGCCTTCTAAATAAAGTTTGTATGTTTATGGTTATGTTGTGATGCCATTGATGTATCTATGCATATCGGTACGCCATGCGTATGTGTGTTGTACTTGATATGTATGGGGTTCGAATACCTAGTCGTATGCCTTAGTAGCACTCCTTACGGGGAAATGCCCCTTTGTGATTCCATCGAGCCATGGTAGTTCACTACTGCTCCGGACACATTGGTTGACCCGCATGTGTCCTTCTTAGCTGTTGTGCCTATCCCTTTGGGAAATGTCACGCATTGTAATGGAGTCCTTGTAGCTTGCTACGACTCGTCTACATTCGCTGATGACCGACACCTGCTTTGCTGGGTCATGTATGCATGTCCCTGTACGAAAGTGCCTCTTTAGCTTATGACTAGACATGTCGATCTGGGTTCTTTGACGTTGGATTGCTAGCGACACAATTGCATATGCGAGTCAAAGGGCACAAACGGTCCCGGCTAAGGTAAGGCTACAGCCGTGGGGATAACCGTGCGTGAGACCGCAAAGAGATACGATGTGTTACAGGTTGGATTCCTATGGCTTAGGATCGGGGTCCCGACACTCCTGCCGTGTTTAATGTTGTAAGTGTGCTATCTTTCTGACTTGGCAGCTGAACATCTTTGTCAGTTCAGATTTTTTATGTCCTCTTGTCGCAAAGTAAATTAGGAAGTTGGATCTTGGGCAATTGGAACTGGGAGTGGGTTCGTGCGTTCACAAAATGAAATGGCATTGTTCACTTTGTTCTTGCCTGTTTATGGGGTCTCTGAAGGATGCAGTTGAGTCTGAATCACAATCTGGGTGCTTCATTGCACTCTCTACTAGGAATTAGGCAGGAGTTGGTTTTCACTTTTAGTGGCATTTCAATAGAGAAAACATATCCAGATGCCGAGTTTCTGTTTTGGGGGTAAACAATGCGGCAACAGTAGCAAGTGAAAAAATTGTAGGTACCAACTTTGTTTCATCAAAGACTAGTATTACTCTAGTAGAACACTCGTGAACCATTGTACTAGTTCGAGTCCCATAGTTGTCAGCAAAGTAATTCGGCTTATGTCGGTGCTCATTCCTACGTGGTGCCTCTGGTGGCCACTTATTTGAATCCGGCGTAGGTGAGCCACTTTGGTTGCTCTCCCGTGCTTTCTTGTATTCTCTGTGTGCCGATGGTCATCGAGTTGTGGTAGCAGTTCTGCATTGTGAAGATCTATCGTCCTTTAAGCAAAGGCATGTGTAGTGTACGTGTTAATTAGTTAAACGCCAATGACATTTAAAATCTCGCAATTACTTATACATTGAACAACACACTGTATTCATGCTGACTTAGATGGACTGGGTGTTTTACTATAAGTGGGACTGTTCAATTTCGACCTCCTGATTAAAACAGGTGTATTGTACTAGATGATAGGCAGTGCATATATATAAACTTAAATTTTCACTATAATAAAGTTGGTATTTTCACAATATTTGATTTAGCCCATCGGTCGAGCCGTGACTCGTTGTTGTGCCGACCAATGACTCGGGGCTCTGTTCTGTGGTCACGCTGTCTGTTGTGGCCCATTTTAGTTTTTTTGATTTCCTGTTTGACGACAATAGTAACTTCTGTTAGATAGTGGCCATGATAAAATTATTTTCTTGTTTCCTGTTTGACAACTCCACTTGTTAATCTTGTTTACATCAATAGCTAGTCGTGAACAATAATAACTTGTCGTTTATATTTTGCCTTGGCGCAATGTAATCTCGTGCTACTCATTTCGAGTTGATAGGAAAAATGAAAACTTGAAATTGACTACTGTTATTAGTTGTTTTCATGTTCTTTGGTTTTTCCAAATAAAGCTGAGCACATAACTTCAACATACGATGCTTCCTTGTAGATGATTGATGGAAGCTTGCGTTTCCTTGTATGATGTGTTCCCTTAATTTATTTATTTATTTTGTGGTTGCTTTCTTAGGATTTCGTGAATAAATTCGAAATAGATATTACCAATTCCGATGGGGAAGAAGATAACGACATGATTTTAGAATAAGAGCTAGCTTCCCAGATTGCTTGGTATTATAGAAAAAAAATAGTACGTTAATTGAACTGACTAAGTTTCCTTCAGGTTGGTGTCCACAAGAGTGTTAGCCTGTACCTGTGCATCCTCCTTCCCTAGAAGCAGCATGGAACCACCATGGTCAGGCTGCACTTATTTCCTGATGTGCCTTTGGTGACACAGCGTGGAGCCAACGTTGTTCGGCAGGAGTTTGGTCAGAAGCAGTTGTGCCTATTCTGGCGCTCATTCCTGCGCGGTGCATCCTGTGGCCTTGACTTTCTTCCACTCCGGCATAAGTGGTTAGCCACTGGATTCTCTATCTGCTTTTTATCTCATTGATGCCATGCACAATTTACATATTTATTATGAGAAGAAAGTCTAGGCCTCGGTCTTTTTTGGGGTTTGCACATGAATCATGCACTTTGCATAGCATTTTTAGGCCCCACGTTTGCTTACATGCAGGTTATGTCAGGTGTTTGGTTATTGCATGATGTAGGACTTTCTATTGTAGACATTTTCCTCAATTGATACTCTATTGCAATGAGCTTAGAAAAAAGAGACCCAAGCGGTCTATTTGTGTTTAGTTTAAATTTTTCTTTGCAAGATATTCATGCTCCCACTGATTGTAGACACAATGATTTATAAACCTATTGTACAATATAATTTCTTGAAGTCTTTCTCAGTTGCATGTTTTCTCATGGTTTTGCCAGTCATATTATATTTCATTATAAATGCATTACATAAAACGTATAGTATGTTGCATGTAATGAGTAATGACCCTTGCTCGTTTGTACATAAAGATAAAAGTGACCAACCGCACTCGATGGGGAATGCGTGAGTATTTGTTATGATTAATAGTTGCATCTTCTTTCATGAGTAGACAATGATTAAATGGCTTGCTCCATTAATCTTGCCAACTAATGTTAATGAGGTTATGACAGGAATCAGTATGACTGGAATAGTCGCATCTTCTTTCATGAGTATGTTTCAGGGATAGATAAGTGTGATAGGAATCAGTACCAAATGAACTACCAAAATGCTATTTTTGATTTCTCTAAGTTGGTCTGACGCGTTGCAATTTAGTTGTCTCGTATTACTTTTTTTCGATGCATACAGTTGTTCTTCATTTGCTACTAGTATCACATCATTTTTCCTGTTTGACATGTATGAGTATTGCAGTACTGCTTGTGATGCTGTCGTCAAAGCTCTTGCCGGAGATGGAAGTCGAGGAAACTACAAAGAGGGAACAATTGTTATCTCGAATAACGAATCTACGTGTGCCTTCTCAAATGGAATTCTGTTTGTTTTTGCTAGTGGAATGAAGTCCATTGTAGTGACAGTAGCAGATGTTTTTGCTATAGTGACAGTAGTCCATTGTAGTGACAGTAGCAGATGTACCGAAGATGGAAGTTGAGAGTGGAATGAAGTCCATTGTAGTGTCAATAGCGGATGTTCTATTTCTCAAGTTGAATTCTGTTTGTTTTTGCTATATTCCTGTGTAAGGAAATGTATTAAGGAGATGTCTTATTGTGTTATGTAAACCTGGAAGATGTATTATGTGATGTTATATGATGGATGATTTTAATTCGACTTGGAGTTTTGTTGATTTGAATATGAAATAGTGTTGGATTTTATATTGGACAAATAATTGGGTTGAAAAGGCCCAACAAATAGAAATGAAACCAAGTTCTGGAACAAAAAGTTTCTGAATTCAAAAATGAAAAAAGGCCAAAACTGAAACTGGACCAAATGTATCTGGACACTAAAAGGCTAGGGCCCAAATTATAATGATACAAAAAATTTGAAAAAAATACTAGAAGTGGGTGTAAATAGGCTAAGGCCCAAAAACAAGCCCAATAAGAAAAAGCCCAAAAAAATAAAACCAGCCCATGTGATCAATTGAAATGGGTTGGGCTGATTTCAACCATGACGTTTTGATTTCGTCGTAATTTTGCCACGTAGGACTGCCACGTAGGACTGGGTTTGATTGCCAACGACAATCAAGGAATCGTCGTAGAAGTTACGACGATTTCGATCAAAACATCGTTGTTGTTCATTTGTGACGCTCCGTTTTCGACGCTTGGTTTTTCGTCGTGAGATCGCCGTAAATTAAAAATCGTGACGATGTAGCGATGAAAAAATAGCGTCGTGTATTAGCATATTCCTTGTAGTGCCATCCGGCTTCTGATGCCGGACACCGGCCACGTCCTTAGCTATTCCAGCGTCTGCAAGTCTACCAGCCGCCGACTGCCGACGTGGAGGTGTTGGACCCCGTCGAGATCGAGGATGAGGGCGAGGTGGAGCATCAACCATCCGTCTCAGAAGATGTGGGGGGTGGCGGAGTCGGAGGGCACCGAGACGGCCGATGAGTTTTTCACGTCTGGGTTGCTTGATTGGACATACGATGACGAGGTGTCGCCTCCATTGCGCGGTGCAGTCGACGTGGAAGACCTGGAAGAGCTAGAGGAGGTCTCCAGCCCTCCCATGACGCGGCAAAGTCGAGCCGTGTGCGAGCCGGACATGGAGGGCGAAGGAGCGCGGTCGAAAGTCAAGCACGCCACTACCGCCAAGCCGGCCCCCAAACGAACCGCAACACGGCCTCCGGTTGGAGGTCGCGGGGGCGGCTCGAAGAAGCAGCGAGTCGTCCTTGGTAGACGGATGGTTCCCTCGTCATTGGGTAAGTAATTGCATTCCTATTTTCTTCGAAGCCGATCCCCTTTCTTGATTTCTTGCTTGGGAATCCACCCCAACTTATGGTAAGGAGGGACGCTCAGACGGTGGAGGAGGATGACGCCGCCTCTATAGATCAGGTCGCCTGGGCTGAGGCTGACGCCGCCAAGAAGGCGCTGATCGAGCAGGAGAACTGTCCATAGGAGGAGGCGGCCCAAAAGGCTGCTGCGAACCGGGACCAACCCGGCAAGCGCGTAGCCGGCCTTGCTCAGAAGACAACCACCAAGGAGAGGTGATCCAAAACGAAGCATGATCCCGCCTCGCACGCGAATGTGGGCGCCCAGACCAGCGAGTCGGCTCGTGCCGGAGCAAGCACGGCCGGGACCGCCAAGACCACCGGGCCAGGGTCTGCCTCCGCGCCGGTGGATCTTGATATGGCGCCCGACGCGCCTGACGCTGGAACGGACACCGCACCAGAGGCGCCGATGGATGCGCCGAGAGTGAGGATCCCGCCGCCCAACACGGATAGCCCTGGTGGTGAAGGACAAGATCGTGTGGATCGAGGTTTGTAGGCGCCTCACCGATCCGATGCGTCGAGGGAGCCGACTCGGAGCGCGCCGCCAGGAGACGGCACCGTGGTCGCATCCGGTCATGGCCCGTCTGCCTCCAGAGCTGGCCCCTTCTCTGGGAGCCGGCCCATACAGTCCTGGAGCACAGCCAGGGCAAGCCACGCGACCATGCCTCCTGGCGCCACGCTGAGTGGGGTCCCTACGCTTGTGGCGACGTATTCCCGCAGGCGTGACAAGGTGGCGCACGCGGCCCTCGTGGCCTGGGAAGACCTGAACCGCCTCGAGGAGTGGACCGCGGTATGTTTTTAATTCCTGCACCTTTCGGTCGAGATTCTTTCTTCTTCTTTCTTTGCTTCAGTGGGGGCACGCCAGCGCACCCACTGGGTGTAGCCCCCGAGAGTCGAGCCGACTGAGAGTTAGCCGAGCCAAGTCTTACTCGCGGTGGCTTGTCTCTGCTTTTTCTTTTAGGAGGGGCGCGCCAGCGCACCCACTGGGTGTAGCCCCCGAGAGTCGGGACGGCTAAGAGTTAGCCAGGCCGAATCTTATTCTTGATTTGTTTTGCTTCTTTTCGCCGTAGGAACTCCACAACAGCCAAGCGCAAGCACACAACACGCTGCTGGCCCGGCTCCAAGAGGCCGAGAGGCGGACCAGCGACCTTCAAGGCCGGCTGGACCAAGCCATCTCGGAGTGCGATGCCTTGCATGGTGAAGACGGCCGGCTGCATTAGGAGGTGGAACTTCTCCAGACGGAGAAGAAGGACCGCGAGGCGCCGCTCATAACGACGCCCTGATGTAGAAGGACGCCTCCCAAACCGCCGACCTGGAGCGTTTGGAGAAGGTGCACCTTGATGAGAAGACGCAACAGGACGCCGCCCTGAAGGGCCTGCAAGCCCAATTGGCAAAGGATACCGAGGCGGCCCAGGCCCTTCGGGGCAAGATCACCCACCTGGCTCAAGAGCATGTGGTTCGGGACCGCGAGGCTCTAGAGGAGGCGGGCGAGGTCGACATCTTCCTCGACCATGAGTCGTCCTTGCCTTGTGTTCTTTTTCAACGTTGTTAGCTTCTCTTTTCTCTTTTTCTCACGCCACATCCCCACCCCCGTTCCCCAGAACTCTTCCTAGGGACACGAGGTGCGGCGGACGTAGCCGTGGAGGCCAATCACGACGAGCGACGTGCTGCCGACGTTGAGGTGGACGCCACCGCTCGTTGGACCGCGGAGGAGATAGCCCTTGGCGTGAGGGCCCGCATGCGGGAGCTGGCAACATCTCTGACCCGACTCCAGGACACCAGGCTAGCAATGGTGAAGGCCCTTTGGCCGGATTCGGTGGAGCCGGTGTCGATGAGTCGGTTGTCCCGCTGGCTTGAGGTGGGAAGCTCTCGCCTGGATGTCTGGCGCGCATCGGTTGCGCGAGCTGGAGCATACATGGCGGTTCGCTTGGCCAATTCATGGTATAAAAACTTGAACTTGTGCCTGCTCGCAGCACAACTCGCCGGCACAAAAGCAGAGCTAGCAGCCGTCGAGGACGAGCTGCAGGTGTGGGCCAGCGACATCGCCTCCTTCTCCGCATGGGACGAATACAACCTGGAGCGGGAGGCTGACGGCAGCGTGATACCGGAGGATCAATTCCAGCTGGCCCTTTACGACGCCGATGGCAGCTTTGATGAGAGGATGTTTGAGGATGCCGACTCCAATGATGAGGCCTATGCTGACTCTGCCGCGAGGGGCGGTACCTAAGGCGCTCGGGCGGATGACGACACCTCTACCTCAGGCAGAGCTGGCGATGTCGGCGCCTCCACCTCAGGTGCGGCTGGCAATGTCGGTGCCTCCGCCTCACGTGCTGCTGGCGATGCCGACGCCTCCACCTTAGGTGCGGCTGGCAATGTCGGCGCCTCCACCTCACGTGCTGCTGGCGATGCCGGAGCCACAGGTGGAGCCGCCACCAACTAAAGCTTTTTGATTTTCTGCACATCTTTTGTTAGTCCAGCAGCTCCACCCACTAGGGGTGTTTATGTAGAACTCTGGCCGTGGGCCTTTTCATGCTTTTGAATGTAATATATGTTTGACCATTTGTATTGTGCATGTGAAGGCTGTACTTGTCGGCTCGCTTTTCTGTCTTTTGTTTCCCTTTGGCTTCCGTCTGTCCAACAGCTTGCCTCCTCCAGCATCCACCCCGCCAGTCCGACACCCGGGAGTCGGTCTGTGACTGGGACCAGGATTCTACCATCGAAGGCGTCAGCCTCAGATTTTTTGAAGCCGCGGAGATACTTAGACTTGAAGCAAGCTAGCAAAGGCCGTCTAGAAATGAAGATCGAAAGCGATGGAACCAACCCAAGCACGCGACCCGTTTCGTAGTCAGATTTTTGTGTGCAGCCGACCTTCCTTCCCATGATTTCGTTAGCCGGACAGCTGGGATCCGGTCTGTAGCTTGTGCGTGGTGGTAAGGGTTTCGGCTCGACGTGCATTATATATTCGACTACCGCTAGGGAGTTAGATCGGGCCGGCTAGTGAGCCCCCGAGCCTGAGGAGCCGGACTGGGGAGCCCTTGTAATGACAACTCTTTTTATGAACTTGAAAAAGGTATGCCCCAAGTACTGGCTTGGAGCACCCATTGCATTCATTGGAATCCCGAGAAGGGTAAAGGATACATACGTACACATTTTTATCTCTTGTTCTAGCAGTATAACGGGCGAAGCAATGCCGCGTTCCATGGACGCTCCGTTTCCTCACCGGAGTGGTCTCTCTTGCACTTCTGCGGCTTCTGGGCGTCTATTAGATAGTACTCATTGTTGTGCAAGGCCCTGCTGGTGATGAAGGGTCCCTCCCACGGGGATGAGAGCTTGTGCTGGCCGGCAGCTCGCTGGATTCTTCTAAGTACCAAGTCCCCCTCGCGAAAGGAGAGAGGTCTGATCTTCTTGTTGTGGTAGTGTCTCAGCTTCTGCTGGTAGATGGCCGTCCGGCTCAGAGCGAGCTCTCGTGCCTCCTCGAGTAGATTGATGATGTCTTCTCTTGCCTCTTTTGCATCCACCTCCGTGTATATAGTGACACGAGGCGAGTCGAACTCGACATCCGCAGGGATGATTGCCTCGGACCCATATACAAGGAAGAATGGCATGAATCTAGTTGACCGGTTCAGCGTGGTACGGAGGCTCCACAGTACAGCCGGCAACTCTTCGGTCCAGGAGCCGGCAACTCTTCGGTACAGCAGCCGGCTGACCTGATGAGCGGCGCCACGAGTCTTGGCTTGATGCCAGCCAGGATTAGGCCGTTTTCCGTCTCCGCCTGGCCGTTTGACTGCGCGTGCGCCACTAACGCCAGATCGATCCAGATGCCCTCTTTGGCACAGAAGAGCACCATTGCACCCTTGGCGAAGTTGGTGCCGTTGTCGGTGATGATGTTGTGGGGGACGCCGTAGCAGATGGTGATGTCCTTGATGAACTTGAAGGCCGTGGGACCATCAAGCTTCTTGATTGGCCTGGCCTCAATCCACTTGGTGAACTTGTCGACGGCTACCAGGAGATGCGTCATGCCGCCTCGAGCGGTCTTGAACGGACCCACCATATCCAAATCCCAGACGGCAAAGGGCCATAATAGGGGAATGGTCTTGAGAGCAAAAGGCGACAAGTGGCTTTGCAAGCTGAAGCACTAGCATCCTTCGCACTTGTCGACCAGAGTTGTGGCCTCTTCCAGGGCTATGGGCCAGTAGAATCCATGGCGAAACGCCTTGGCCACGAGGGTTCTGGAGGCGGCATGATGCCCGCACTCACCCTGGTGTATGTCCTTGAGAATTTCTTGCCCTTTCTCTGATTCGATGCAGCGTTGAACACACCGGTTATGCTATGTCGAACCAGCTCGCGGTTGATGATGGTGTACGTGGGGGTTCCCTAGTTCTATTGGAAAAATTCCTTTTGATCTAGGTGGAAGGATACATGAGTTTTTACTAGAAATTGCGCTCACTATAAAATAAAAGTTTTAGTTTAGGTTTTCCCGCAACGATCAACACTGGATCTGCCACGCTTCTGCCTCGTCTTGAGGGAGCTCTCCGCGAAGAAGGAAGGCCGGGATGGGGTGTGCCCATGAGGGAGCTAACACGGAAGCCGGATTCGGCTCGTCCTGAAGGTCAGGGGCCGCCTAAGCCCCCGAGTTTGTCGTTGTGGTCCTGGGTTCGAGATCTTCTGTCTCTGGTGCCGTCGTGGCAGCCGACATGCCATCCACCTCCATGACATCCACCCACTGGGTGTTGAGCCTACTAGCTTCGAGGTTTGGCATAGCCGGTGGAGTTTCTAGAGCCGGCGGAGCAGCTCGAGCCGGCGGAGCCGATGGAGTTGATGATTCTGGCAGTTTCTCCGGACCCAAAGTCATTGGAACGGACGGGTCTGCCGACATGAAAATTGATACCGACTTCGGAGATGGCTTGATAGAGGGCTTGTGCAGCTGCTCGAGGGAGACATCGGCCGGGATTGCTTGTATTGTGCAACCGAATTTTGCCAATGTATCAGCCGCCTCGTTGTCCACTCGAGGGACATCATGGAACTCGCATCCCTCTAAAGGGCCACTGAGCTGCTGGATGAGGAAGCGGTAGCTGGCCATGTTGACGTCCCTGGCGTCCCACTCGCCGGAGACTTGCTGCACCACAAGATCAGAGTCGTCGAAGCAAAGGATCCGTCGGATTCCGATTTGTGTGGCAAGTCGGAGGCCGTGTGCGAGTGCCTCGTACTCGGCGATGTTGTTGGAGGTGACGAAGTGTATCTAGAGAGCGTACTTGAGCTAGTCCCCTTTCGGAGACGTCAAGACGATGTCGGCTCCTAGACCGGTTCACATGTTTGAGTCATCGAAGTGCATCCGCCAATGTGTGGAGTCGGGAGGCGGCGGCAGGAACTGGGTCTCGGCCCAATCAACGAGGAAATCGGCCACCACCTAAGACTTGATGGTGGTGCGCGGCTTGTAGCGGATGTCGTGGTCGGCCATGGCGATGGACCGCTTGGCGATCTGGCCCGTGGCATCATGATTTCCCATGATTTATGAAAGTGGATCCTTGCTCACCCCCATGATGTCATGCTCCTGGAAGTATTGCTTGAGCTTGTTGGCGGAAAAGTACACGCCATAGCACATCTTTTGGTAGTGGGGGTAGTTTTGCTTGGAGGCGGACAAGACCTCGCTTAGATAGTAGACAGGGCGTTGAATCAGCAGCACATTTCCCTCCTCCTTGCTCTCTACTACCAAGACCACACTGACCACACGTCTGGTCGCTGCGATGTAGATGAGGATGGACTCCCTCTCTGCCGGCGCGGCCACGATTGGCATGCTGGAGATTACGCGCTTCAGGTTGTGGAAAGCTTTGTTTGCTAGATCATTCCACTCGAATTTGGTTGTCTTCTTCATCAGTTGATAGAGTGGTAGCGCCTTCTCGCCCAGCCGGCTAACGAACCGACTGAGGGATGCTAGGCACCAGGAAAACTTCTGCATGTCGAGGAGTCAGGCCGGCTTGGCCATGCGCTCGATGGTTCTGATCTTCTCGAGGTTAGCTTCGATGTCGCGAGCCGACACGAAGAAACCCAGGAGCTTGCCGGCTGGTATTCCAAAGACGCACTTCTCCGGATGGAGCCACATCTTGTACTCGCGCAAGTTGGCGAAGGTCTCCCGCAAATCGTCAAGGAGACTGAAATGTTGCTTGGTCTTGACGACGATGTCATCGACATAGACGTGAATGTTCCTGCCGATTTGCGGTAGGAGGCATTGTTGCATGCAGCGCTGGAAGGTGGCGCCTTCATTCTTCAGGCTGAATGTCATCGTCATGTAGCAGTAGGCTCCAAAAGGTGTGATGAAGGTGGTCTTGAGCCGGTCAGCCAGGTCCAGCTTGATATGGTGATAGCTGGAATAAGCGTCAAGAAAGGACAACAATTCGCAACTACCCATGGAGTCGATAACTTGATCTATCCGTGGCAGGGCGAAGGGGTCTCTCGAACATGCCTTATTCAGGCTTGTGTAATCGATACACATGCGCCATGTCTTGTTCTTCTTCAGCACCAGGACTGGGTGGGCCAACCAGTCCGGGTGGAAAACTTCCATGATGAAGCCGGCTGCGAGCAGCCGGGCGATCTCTTCTCCAATTGTGCGCCGCTTCCCCTCAACGAAGAAGCGCAAACGTTGTTTGACCGGGTTTGTGTCCAGCCACACATGAAGCTTGTGCTCGGCGTACTTCCTCGAGACTCCCGGCTTGTCCTTTGGGGACCATGCAAAGATATCTCGATTCTCACGGAGCAAGTCGATGAGCTCGCCTTCCTATTTAGGGTTGAGGTTGGCGCCGATGGTGACACACTGCTTGGGGTTGGCCGGGTCGAGCGGCACTTGCTTGGTCTCCTTGGACGGCTCGAACGAGGCCTCGCTGGCCGACTGGGACGGAGGAGTTGGCATTGTCGATTACTCGGTAGCCTGAGCCACGAGCTGGTCAAGTTGTCTCTTCTCCTCGGCGATCACCGGTGCCTCGGCCAGCCGGCTGCTGTCGCGCGCGCACTCGAGGGACTTCTTGTAGTCTCTAGCAACAGTGATGATGCCCTTGGGATCCGGGATCTTCACCTTGAGGTGCGCGTAATGGGGGATCGCCAAGAATTTGGCCAATGTCGGCCTGCCCAGCAGCGCGTGGTAGGGGTTGTTGAGGTCCACCACCTCGAACCAGACCGGCTCGCGACGGAAGTGTGCCTTGTCGCCAAAGAGGACGTCCAACTAGATTTTGCCGATCGGCGAGCAAGACTGTCCCGGCACAATGTCGTGGAAGACAGTCCTTGTCGGCTCCAGGTCCTCCTTCAGCCCAAGCTTGAGCAGAGTTTCTGGGTAGAGGATGTTGATGATGCTGCTGCCATCGACCAACACCCACGAGAACTGGTAGGTGAGTCTCTTGGAGGCGAGGGTGGGGTCGAGGATGAGCGCATATGTGCCAGGATTCGACATCACCGCAAGATGGTCCGCCCGGCTCTATGTAATTGGCTTTTCGGACCAATGCATGTACTAGGGAACCGAGGGGACCATGGCATTCACCTCATGTCGGCGTTGATGCTGGCTATGCTTGTCATCGCCTTCGCTGGTGAAGACGACGTAGGTCCCGTCCTGCTCGGGGAACTGATCATGGAGAAGACCGTCATTGGGAGGCGGCTGAGCTGGAGCCGGACCCGGCCCGGGAGCCGAACCTCGAGGAGTCGCCCCCGTGGGAGCCGGCAGACCCTCACCCCAGGCCAGGTGCTGTGAGAAGCTGCACTGCCAGAGTGTGTGGGTGGCCAGCTTTGCCCCGGTATGCATCTTGCAATGCGCGTCGAGGATCTGCTCGAAGGTGAGCTTGGGCTATGAGGCGCTCTTGTCGTTCCGTTGTTGCTGAGCGCCGGCTTGAGCAGACGGCTGATCTTCCTCCATGTTGGCCACGTGCTTGCTTCCAGGTCATGGGTCGAGTTGATCCGCCTTGCCCTTGTTGTTCTGTCTGCCCCTGTTGTCGCGAGCCGGCTTGGCTGCAGTCGGCGGTTGGACGGGTTTGTTCGTCACGCTGACCTTGATCCTCATGGCAGAGTCAGCAGTGGCATACTTATCCGCCTTGGCCATGAGTACCGCCAAATAGGTAGGCTCGGAGCACATGAGCTTGTGCTTAAGAAGGGTGCCGTCTCGGCAGCCGTCGATGAAGTATTGAATAGCTTGTACTTCATGTACTCCTTCGCATGAGTTGTGCAACTCCTTCCAGAGTGTGAGGTAGTCGGAAGGGGCTCTTCAGGCTTTTGAACACACATGGCCAGTGCTACCTCTTGACTTGCGTTGGTTTTTCCCTTGAAGAGGAAAGGGTGATGCAACATAGTAGCAGTAAGTATTTCCCTTAGTTTGAGAACCAAGGTATCAATCTAGTAGGAGTATCAAGGCAAGTCTCCAAAGTACCTACGCAAAAACAAGCAAACTTGCACCCAACGCTACAAAGGGGTTGTCAATCCCTTCACGATTGATTGCAAGGTGAGATCTGAAGGCGGAAAGTGCAACAAAGTAAAAGTGTAGAGCTGAACATATGATGTGAAGTAGACCCGGGGGCCATAGTGTTCCCTAGAGGCTTCTCTCATGATAGCAAATATTACGGTGGGTGAAAAAATTACTGTCGAGAAATTTATAGAACCTCGCAAAGTCATGATGATATCTAAGGCAATGATCATACATATAGGCATCATGTCCGAGACAAGTTGACCGATACTTTCTGCATCTACTACTATTACTCCACACATCGACCGCTATCCAGCATGCATCTAGTGTATTGAGTTCATAACAAACAGAGTAACGCCTTAAGCAAGATGACATGAGGTAGAGGGGTAAATTCATGCAATAGATATAAACCCCATCTTTTTACCCATGATGGCAACAACACGATGCGTGCCTCACTACCCCTTCTGTCACTGGGTGAGGACACCGCACGGTATGAACCCAAAACCAAGCACTTCTCCCATTGCAAGATTTGTAGGCAAAAAGCAAAGATACATTCATTGGGTTGCCTCCCAACATTGGGTTGCCTCCCAACAAGTGCTATTGTTTAACGCCCTTAGCTAGGCATAAGGCGATAGAGTCACGTATCATCGCCTTTGGTGCTCAAACCATAAGTACCCTCATCATGGATTCATAAGGCAATCTTATTTTCTTTCTAGGAAAATGTTCCACGCCCTTCTTTAATGGAAATTGAAATCTAATGTTCCCTTCCTTCATATCGATGACAACACCAATAGTCCTTAGGAAAGGTCTACCAAGAATGATGGGACATGTCGGATTGCAATCAATATCAAGCACAATGAAATCTATGGGTACATAGTTCCTATTTGCAATAATGAGAACATCATTGATCCTTCCCATAAGTTTCTTAACAGTAGAATCCGCAAGATGAAAATTAAGAGAGCACTCATCAATCTCATTGAAGCCTAGAACATCACATAAAGACTTTGGAATAGCGCAAACACTAGCACCCAAATCACACAAAGCATTGCATTCATAGTTTTTGATCTTGATTTTTATAGTAGGTTCCCACTCATCATGAAGTTTTCTAGGAATAGAAACTTCGAACTCAAGTTTCTCTTCAAGAATTTCATCATATCATCGATGATATGATCGGTAAAGGCCTTGTTTTGGCTATAAGCGTGTGGAGAGTTTAGCATGGATTGCATCAAGGAAATACATTCAATCAAATAGCAACTATCATAATTGAATTCCTTGAAATCAAGAGTAGTAATTTCATTACTACTCAAAGTTTTGATATCCTCTACTCCACTTTCAATGCTTTTAGCATCAAGATAGATAGACTCCGAATCATTGGGGCGTTTCTCAACCAATGTGGATTCGTATCCAGCCCCATAATCATTAGGTTTGACATTAGAAAACGAGGATTCAATGGGAGTCACACCAAGCACTTTAAGATCTTTGTGGTTCTCATCACAAGAACACGCCTTTTTAAGCCATTCATGTCTAGCACGAATTTGGGCGGTTCTTTCTTTACTCTCATTCATGGAAACATGCATAGCTTTCAAAGATTCATCCGTATTGATCTTGGGAGGAGCACATCCCAATTTCAAAGCATCAATATCAAGAGACATTCTATCAACGGTCCTAGCCAAGTCATCAATTTTGAGCAGTTTTTCTTCTATGGGCACATTGAAAATCTTTTGCGAGTTGATAAACTCTTTAATATTACTCTCTAAATCAGAGGGTAATTTATTGTAATTTCCATGATCATTGTTGTAGGAATTGCCAAAGTTATTAGAGGGATTACTAGGAAAAGGCCTAGGAATATAGTTACCTCTAAAAGCATTGTTGTGGCCAAAATTATTCCTACCAACAAAATTAACATCCAAGCTTTCATTGCTACTCTCTATCAAGGAAGACAAGGGCATATCATTTGGATCTAAAGGAGCACCTTTACTAGTAAACAATTTCATTAACTCATCCATCTTAGCACTCAAAGAGTTAATTTCTTCTATAGCATGCACTTTTTTACTAGTAGGTGACCTTTCAGTGTGCCATTGAGAATAGTTTGTCATGATATTGTCTAGGAGTTTTGTGGCTTCTCCTAATGTGATTTCCATGAAAGTTCCACCGGAGGCGAAATCCAAGATATTTCTAGAAGCAAAATTCAAACCAGCATAGAAGATATGTATAATCATCCAAAGACTCAAGCCATGAGCGGGACAATTTCTAATCATCAATTTCATTCTCTCCCAAGATTGTGCAACATGTTCATGATCTAGTTTCTTAAAATTCATGATATCATTATGGAGACACATAATCTTAGCTAGTGGAAAATACTTGGATATATAAACATCTTTACACTTGTTCCAAGAATTAATGTTAAATTTGGGTAAAGATGAAAACCAAGTTTTTGCTCGATCTCGCAATGAGAACGAAAATAGCTTCAATTTAATCACATCATTATCCACATCTTTCTTCTTTTTCATATCACAAAACTCAATGAAGGTATTAAGATGGGATACGGCATATTCACTAGGAAGGCCAGAAAATTGCCCTTTCATAACAAGATTCAGCAAAGCAGCATTGATTTCATATGATTCCGCACTAGTGGCGGGAGCAATCGGAGTACTAATAAAATCATTATTATTAGTATTCGAGAAGTCACAAAGTTTGGTGTTTTCAGTCATGGTGACTTTAGCAAGCAGACAAGCACACAAGCGAACAGAAAGCAAGCGAAAGAAAAGGGCGAACGAAAAAGGCAAATATTTTTGTAAATTTTTGTTTTTCAGAAGTGGGGGAGAGGAAAACGAGAGGCAAAAAAAGTAAATGCAAGAGATGCGTTTGCGACAGTTACTTGGATAAGCTTCACTTAGAATAGTCCCCGGTGCCAGAAATTGACTTGTTGGAGGAAGACTATTCTTGACTTGATGCTCCCCGGCAACGGCACCAGAAATTGGAACATTGACGGGAACCTATTCTTGACTTGATACTCCCCGACAACGGCGCCAGAAATTGGCACGTTGACGGGAGACTATTCTTGACTTGATCCTCCCCGGCAATGGCACCAGAAATTCTTCTTGCTACCTCTTGAGATTTTGTTGGTTTTTCCCTTGAAGAGGAAAGGGTGATGCAGCATAGTAGCAGTAAGTATTTCCCTCAGTTTGAGAACCAAGGTATCAATCCAGTAGGAGTATCAAGGCAAGTCTCCAAAGTACGTGCGCAAAAACAAGAAAATTGCACCAACGCTACAAAGGGGTTGTCAATCCCTTCACGATTGATTGCAAGGTGAGATCTGAAGGCGGAAAGTGCAACAAAGTAAAAGTGTAGAACTGAAAATATGATGTGAAGTTGACCCGTGGGCCATAGTGTTCACTAGAGGTTTCTCTCATGATAGCAAATATAATGGTGGGTGAATGAATTACTGTCGAGCAATTGATAGAACCGTGCAAAGTCATGATCATACATATAGGCATCACGTCCGAGACAAGTAGACCGATACTTTCTGCATCTACTACTATTACTCCACACATCGACTGCTATCCAGCATGCATCTAGTGTATTGAGTTCATAACAAACAGAGTAACGCCTTAAGCAAGCTGACATGATGTAGAGGGATAAATTCATGCAATAGATATGAACCCCATATTTTTACCCTTGATGGCAACAACACGATGCGTGCCTCGCTACCCCTTCTATCACTGGGTGAGGACACCGCACGGTATGAACCCAAAACCAAGCACTTCTCCCATTGCAAGATTTGTAGATCAAGTTGGCCAAACGAAACCCACAACTCGAAGAGAATTACAAGGATATGAAATCATGCATATCAGAGATCAGAGGAGACTCAAATAAGATTCATAGATAATTTGATCATAAATCCACAATTCATCAGATCTCGAGAAACACACTGCAAAAGAGGATTACATCGGATAGATCTCCATGAAGATCATGGAGAACTTTGTATTGAAGATCCAAGAGAGAGAAGAATCCATCTAGCTACTAGCTATGGACCCGAAGGTCTGTGGTGAACTACTCACGCATCATCGGAGAGGCAATGGTGTTGATGAAGAAGCCCCCTGTGTCTGAATCCCCCCTCCGGCAGGGCACCAGAACGTGCCCCAGATGGGATCTTGCGGAGACAGAAGCTTGAGGCGGCGGAAAAGTATTTTCGTGGCTCTCTCCCGTTGTTTCAGTTTTTTAGGGAATTTATAGGCGGAAGTGGTCGGGCAAAGGAGCCACGGGGGGCCCACAAGCCTGCTAAGCGCCCCCAGGCTGCGTCTAGGGGGCTTGTGGCCTCCCCCGGGAGCCTTTGCCTTGGTTCTCAAGTTCCCTGCGTATCTTCTGTTCCGGAAAAAATCTTTTCGAAGGTTTTATTCCGTTTGGACTCCGTTTGATATTCTCCTCTGAAAAAGGTCAAAAACACGGAAAAAAGAGGAACTGGCACTTGGCACTGAGTTAATAAGTTAGTCCCAAAAAAAGATATAAAATGCATACAAAACATCCAAAGTTGACAAGATAATAGCATGGAACCATCAAAAATTATAGATACGTTGGAGACGTATCAGCCAGCTCAAGGGGGCGGCCAGTGCGCTTGTAGGTGTCAGTAAAGTTGCGGACGAAGACCTCTTCAAAGTCAACCCAAGAGTTGACGTTGCCGGCTGGCAGGCTGTTAAGCCAAGTTCTTGTCGAGCCGGTCAGCATGAGTGGCACGTAGTGAACAGCTACGCGCTTGTTGCCCAGGGCGATGCCGACTCCGGTGGTGTATTCAATCAGCCAGTCTTCTGGCTTTGCGGTGCTGTTGTACTTTGGAGTATCGCGGGGGAGGGTGAAGCCGGTAGGGAAAGGCTCCCCTTGGATCTGGGGGCCGAAACACGTTGGACCAATAGGACCCTCCTCCTCTAGGAGGGCTGACTGCGCCAGAAGGTCGAGGTGGATGTGAGCATCATTCTCGCTGCGAGGGATGTGAGAGCCGATATGAGCCGCGAGCTCGGGCCGGATCGAGGGCACATGCATGTTAGCCCTTTTCCAAGGCCTAGGAGGGGGAACTTCATGGATCGAGTCTCCTTCGTCTCCAGCCGCCTCGCGGCGCCGGCTAGAAACTACTCGTGGCTCACTTTAGCGTTGGGAAGGCCAATCGTGGCTTCCCTTGGCCCTCCGGCTTGAGGTGCGAGGGGCTGAAGAATGTTGAGCTTGCTGACGGCCGCTGGAACGTGGTGACCCTCGGTGTCGAGACCCGGAGACACTGAGAAGGCACGAGTAGGATCAAGATGAGCATGCTGCTCGTTGGCGGCGTCGAGGAGGTCCTTGACACGCTTTTCTTGGCGAGCGCATTCCTCACCCTTCAGAGCACCCATTTCTGCAAGGGCCGCCTGGGCGGCCCGCATGGTTGATGCGAGAGTGTCGTAGATGGGTAGCTTGCTGCCTAGGATTTCGGCGACGACCCGACCGCGACCGCGGACTTCTCCATGCTGGCTGGGACCATTGATGGCGAGGGTGAAGTCGTAAGCGGAGTTATACTCACGCTACACAGCCTCCATCAGGCGCTTGGCGGTGGCAAGGGCGGTGACCTTTACTAGGAGTTGCTTGCAAGCTTCCTCCAACTTGGACCTGGCCGTTGCTGTGTTCACCGTCGGGGCGATGGGAGTGGTCAGTCCGGCAAGGGTGGCATGAAGCGGATCGGCAGGGCCCGGAGGGGGCTCAACAGCATCCATTACAGCCTTCCCGCGACCCGAGCTGGTGCTAGTGCCAGCAACCATCACCTCCATGAGATCAAAGGTAATGGCAAAGTCATGCGGGGCAAGACACCATGTGAATGATGGTGGATCACTATAGTCGAGTACATCGAAGGGGTACTCGTCGGGCGCAGGTGCATCCTCAAGGCTGAGTGTGCTGAAGTGCGTGTAGAGAGCGTCGATGTCGATGTCCCCACCAAGCTGGCGAGGCTCCTCGTCGAGGCGCAGGTTGCCTAAGAGAGCACACAGGCGAGTGACGTCGGGAGCAACGTCGCCACCAAGATGGGCTGGACCGTCGATCTCCTCGACAGAGCCTGTAGAGCTTGCTGGCGATATCCTTGGCAGAGCCTGTAGGATGGGCTTGACCGTCGATCAACACCACGGAAACCTCCATAGGGGGAGGCTCCACAGGCGTGCTGATCAGTCCGGACGCGAGGCATCCGATGAAGTTGGCGAAGGGTCCCGCCCGGAGCGTAACTCCGACCGGTGCCACGGATGGCCCCACGGTGGGTGCCAACTGTCGTCGGTTTCTCACGATAGATGCCATAGGTAGGCTTATCGAGGGTGGTTGGGACCGAAAGGACACCGGCATGCTCCGGGAACGGGATTGGTAACTAGCAATGCAAGACGCACGATGTACCCAGGTTTGGGGCTCTCCATGGGAGATAAAACCCCTAGTCTTGTCGGAGTGGTTGATGAACCAAAGTGTTTATAGTATGCTCCTTGAGTTGTTCAACGGAGGAGGAAGAAGGAGCGGTAGGCTCGTGTTCTACCTCTCCTGTGTAGTGTGTGCGGGTGGAAGAATGGCCGACCCTCTGCATGAAGGGGGCCAGGTGGTTTTATAGTCAAACCCACCGGCCTACAAAATGGATATTAGGTACATTATGGGGGACCCGACTAGCAGCCTCTCAGGTTGGCCAGGGGGTGTGCTGAGGTTTGGTCTTATCGCTTGAGAGGCTCGCCGGCTGCAAGGTCCCGTCTGGCCATGGGACCCGCCGACTAGCCTATGGGATTGGTGAGTGCCCCCCATGCAGGACGCGTGCGGTACTGTTGGGGAATGTAGTAATTTCAAAAAAAAAATCCTTCGTCGCACAAGGATCTATCTTGGAGAAACCAGCAACGAGCAAAGGGGTAGACCATCTTCATACCATTGAAGATCACATAGCGGAAGCGTTACTATGAATGCGGTCGATGGAGTCGTACTGGCGGCGATTCAAATAGCAGAAGATCCGATCCGAACACCGAATGTATGGTGTCTCCACGTTCAACACACCTACATCTCGGGACGTCTCCTCCTTCTTGATCCAACAAGCAGGGAGGAGAAGTTGAGGGAGAACTCCGGCAGCTGGACGCCGTGGTGGCGGTGGAGCTATGTGGTTCTCCGGCAGGGCTTCGCCAAGCACCGCGGAGGAGGAGGAGAGCAGAGGTAGGGTTGTGCCATAGGTGATGAAATCAGGTGTATGGCTCCCATGCGCCTCCCCACTATATATAGGGGTGGAGGGGTGATACGTCCCAAACGTATCTATAATTTTTGATGGTTTCATGTTGTTATCTTGTCAACTTTGGATGTTTTATGTACCTTTTATATCTTTTTTGGGACTAACTTATTAATTCAGTGCCAAGTGCCAATTCCTGTTTTTTCTGATTTTTTGACTCTTTTCAGATCTGATTTTGGAACGGAGTCCAAACAGAATAAAATCCCCGAAATAATTTTTCCCAGAACGGAAGAAGATCAGGGGACTTGAGGGCCAAGGCAGGAGAGCCACAGGGGGCCCACAATCCCTGTAGCCGCCACCAGGGGGCGGCGGCTACCAGGCTTGTGGCCTCCCTAGCGCCCCCCTGCCCTAGCTCTTTCACCTATATATTCCCCAAAATCTAGAAAAAAATCAAGGCATCCACGAAAACACTTTTCCGCCACCGCAAGCTTCTGTTTCCGCGAGATCTCATCTGGAGACCCTTCCCGGTGCCCTGCCGGAGGGGACTTTGGAGTTGGAGGGCTTCTACATCAACATCATTGCCCCTCCAATGACTCGTGAGTAGTTCACTTCAGACCTACGGGTCCGTAGTTAGTAGCTAGATGACTTCTTCTCTCTCTTTGAACTTCAATACAAAGTTCTCCATGATCTTCATGGAGATCTATCCGATGTAATCGTCTTTGGCGGTGTGTTTGTCGAGATCCGATGAATTGTGGATTTGTGATCAGATTATCTATGAATTATATTTGAGTCTTTGCTGATTTCTTATATGCATGATTTGATATCCTTGTAAGTCTCTCCGAGTCTTGGGTTTTGTTTGGCCAACTAGATCTATGATTCTTGCAATGGGAGAAGTGCTTGGTTTTGGGTTCATACCGTGTGGTGACCTTTCCCAGTGACAGAAGGGCAGCAAGGCACACATCGTGTTGTTGCCATCAAGGGTAACAAGATGGCATTTTATCGTAGATAGGAGATTGTCCATCTACATCATGTCATCTTGCTTAAGGCGTTACTCTCTTCTTTTGAACTTAATACACTAGATGCATGCTGGATAGCGGTCGACGTGTGGAGTAATAGTAGTAGATGTAGAAAGTATCGGTCTACTTGTTTTGGACGTGATGCCTATAGATATAATCATTGCCTTAGATAATGTCATGACTTTGCGCGGTTCTATCAATTGCTCAACAGTAATTCGTTCACCCGCCGTCTACTTGCTTTCATGAGAGAAGCCACTAGTGAACACTACGGCCCCCGGGTCTATTCACAACTTTCGTTTCCCCTTTCACTTTTACATTGCTTTGTTTCCTTTTTGCTTTCAGTTCTCACTTTGCAAACAATCTATAAGGGATTGACAACACCTTCATGGCGTTGGGTGCAAGCTCTTTGTGTTTGTGTAGGTACTTGTGCTAATCCTTCACTGGATCGATACCTTGGTTCTCAAAACTGAGGGAAATACTTACCGCCGTTGTGCTACATCGCCCTTTCCGCTTCGAGGGAACGCCAACGCAAGGCTACAAGGCCGCGGGGAAATCCTTTGCATATTTTCCAAGGAAGTCCCTAAAGGCATAGCCGTAGCAGAAGGATTCCAGGTGCCGTTGGTGAGGAGTATCAAGACAAGAATAGTCTCCCGTCAACACGCTTGTTTCTCGCGCCGTTGGAAGGTCTTTTGTTGCAGTAGCAAGGGGCCTGGGTTCTTGCCCTCCAAGTCCATTGGGGCGTTCATAGCGACAAATCCCAGTTTCGATTTGTACCAATCCAACAGACACATTCGGAGATACCTGTAGTGCACCTTTATAATCACCCAGTTACGTTGTGACGTTTGTTACACCCAAAGCACTCCTACGATATCCGGGAGTTGCACAATCTCATGGTCTAAGGAAATGATACTTGACATTATAAAAGCTCTAGCAGACGAACTACACGATCTTGTGCTATGATTAGGATTGGGTCTTGTCCATCACATCATTCTCCTAATGTTGTGATCCCGTTATCAATGACATCCAATGCCCATGATCAGGAAACCATGACCAGCTCTTGATCAACGAGCTAGCGAACTAGAAGCTCACTAGGGACATGTTGTGGTCTATGTATTCACACATGTATTACGGTTTTTGGTTAATACAATTATAGCATGAACAATATACAATTATCATGAACAAGGAAATATAATAATAACCACTTTATGATTGCCTCTAGGGCATATTTCCAACTGTCTCCCACTTGCACTAGAGTCAATAATCTAGTTCACATCACTATGTGATTGCAATAAATCTAACACCCATGGGGTCTCATCATATCTTGCTCGTGAGGGAGATTATTACTCAACGGGTATGAACCTTTCAAATCCGTGTTTGCTTTACAAATCTCTATGTCTTCCTACAAATGTTGCTACCATGCACCATTTGGAACTATTCCAAATGACTGCTCCACTATACGAATCCGCTTTACTACTCAGAGTTATCCGGATTAGTGTGAAAGCTTGCATCGACGTAACTCTTTACGACAAACTCTTTAAACCACCTCCATAATCTAGAAAAATTCCTTTGTCCACTAGTTACTAAGGATAACTTTGACCGATGTCCAGTGATCCACTCTTGTACCCCTTGACTGACTCATGGCAAGGCACACTTCAGGTGCGGTACACATCATGGCATACTTTAGAGCCTACGGCTAAGGCATAGGGGACGGCCTTCGTCCTTTCTCTTTCTTCTGTCGTGGTCGGGCTTTGAGTCTTACCCAAATTCACACCTTACAATACAGCTAAGAACTCCTTCTTTGTCGATCTATTTTGAACTCCTTCAAAAACTTGTCAAGGCATGCATTTCGTTGAAAGTTCTATTAAGCACTTTGATCTATCTCCATAGATCTTGATGCTTAATGTTCAAGTAGCTTTATCCAGGTTTTCCTTTCAAAAACTCCTTTCAAACAACCCGTTATGCTTTCCAGAAATTCTACATCATTTAAGATCAACAATATGTCAACCACATATACTTATTAGAAATTCTATAGTGCTCCCACTCACTTCTTTGGAAATACAAGTTTCTCGTAAACCTTGTATAAACCCAAAAGCTTTGATCTATCATCAAAGTGTATATTCCAACTCCGAGATGCTTGCTCCAGTCCTTAGAAGGATCGCTGGAGCTTGGCATACTTGTTAGCATCCTTCAGGATCGACAAAACCTTTTGGTTGTATCAGATACAACCTTTCCTCAAGGAAACCATCGAGGAAACAATATTTTACATCCTATGTGCAAGATTTCATAAATGATGCACTAACTCCTAACATAATTCCAACAGACTTTTAGCATCGCTACGAGCGAGAAAGTCTCATCGCAGTCAACCTTTTGAACTTTGTTGAAAACATCTTTGCAACAAGTCGAGCTTACTTAATAGTGACTTTTCACCATCATCGTCTGTCTTCCTTTTAAAGATCCATCAGTATTTAATAGTATTACGACCATTAAGTAGTTTTTCCAAAGTCTACACTTTGTTTTCATACATGGATCCTCTCTTGGATTTCATGGCCTTGAGCCATTTGTCAGAATCCGGGCCCACCATCACTTCTCCATATCTCGTAGGTTCATTGTTTGTCTAACAACATGACCTCTAAGACAGGTTACCGTACCACTCTGTAGCAACAGTACATGACGTTGTCGACCTACGAGGTTTGTAGTAACTTGATCTGAAGTTTCATGATCACTATCATTAGCTTCCACTTCAATTGGTGTAGGCACCACAAGAACAACTTCATGCGCCCTGCTACACACACTGGTTGAAGTGATGGTTCAATAACCTCATCAAGTTTCGACCATCCTCCCACTAAATTCTTTCGAGAGAAACTTTTCCTTGATAAAGGACCAGTTTCTAGAAACAAACACTTTGCTTCCGGATCTGAGATAGGACGTATACCCAACTGTTTACGATGTCCTATGAAGATGCATTTATCCGCTTTGGGTTCGAGCTTATCAGCCTGAAACTCTTTCACATAAGCATTGCAGCCCCAAACTTTTAAGAAATGACAACTTAGGTTTCTCCAAACCATAGTTCATACGGTGTCATCTCAACGGAATTACGTGGTGCCCTATTTAAAGTGAATACGGTTGTGTCTAATGCCTAACCCATAAACGATAGTGGTAATTTGATAAGAGACATCATAGTATGCACCATATCTAATAGGGCACAACTATGACATACGAACACACCACCAGACTATGGTGTTCCAGGTGGCATGAGTTGTGAAACAATTTTCACTTGAAACAATTTGCATATTGTCTTAAATGTTTACCAAACTCGCAACTCAGATATATGTGTTTACCTCCACAATCACATCATAGACATACTATCGTCTTGTCACGATGATCTTCAACTTCACTCTGAAATTACTTGAACCTTTTAATAATTGAGACTTGAGTTTCATCAAGTAAATATACCAGTATCTACTCAAATTGTTTGTGAAGTAAGAACATAATGATATCCAATGTGTGCCTCAGCACTCATGGACTGCACACATCAAAATGTATTACTTCCAACAAGTTACTTTTCTTGTTCATCTCACTCGAAAACGAGGTCTTCACTCATCTTGCCCATGTGGTATGATTTGCATGTCCCAAGTGGTTCAAAATCAAGTGAGTCCAAACGATCCATCTGCATGGAGTTTCTTCATGTGTTTATACCAATAGGCATGGTTCGCATGTCTCAAACGATTCAAAATCAAGTGAGTCTTAAATAATCAATTTGCATGGACTTTCTTCATGCGTTTACACCAATAGACATGATTCGCATGTCTCAAACGATTCAAAAACGAGTGAGTCCAAAGATCCATTAGTATGGAGCTTCTTCATGCGTTTTACACCAATATGACTCAAGCGGCAGTGCCACAAGTAAGTGGTAGTATCATTACTACTTTGTATCTTTTGGCAACAGTATTATGAACATGTGTATCACTACGATCGAGATCCAATAAACCATTCATTTTAGGTGCAAGAACATTGAAGGTATTATTCAAGTAAACGGAATAACCATTATTCTCTTTAAGTGAATAAACGTATTGCAATGAACATAATCCAATTATGTCTATGCTCAACGCAAACACCTAATAACAATTATTTAGGTTTAACACTAATCCCGATGGTACAGGGAGCATGCGATCTTTGATCACATCAACCTTGGAAACACTTCCAACACACATCGTCACCTCGCCTTTAGCTAGTCTCTGCTTTTCTGTAGCTTTTATTTCGAGTTACTAACACTTGGCAACTGAACCGGTGTCTAATACACTAGTGCTACTAGGAGTACTATTAAAGTACACATCAATATCATGTATATCCAATATACTTTTGTCGACTTTGCCAGCCTTCTCATCTACCAAGTATCTAGGGTAGTTCCTCTTTAGTGACTATTCCCCGCATTATAGAAGCACTTAGTCTCGGGTTTGGGTTCAACCTTGGGTCTCTTCACTAGAGAAGCAATTGGTTTGTTGTTTCATGAAGTATCCCTTCTTGCCCTTGCCCTTCTTGAAACTACATGTTTTACTAACCATCAACAATTTATGCTCCTTTTTTATTTCTACTTTCGCGGTGTCAAACATAGCGAATAGCTCAAGGAACACCATATTTATTCCTGATATTTTAAAGTTCATCACGAAGCTCTAGCAGCTTGGTGGCAATGACTCCGGAGAACTATCACTATCTCATCTGGAAGATCAACTCCCACTCGATTCAAGCGATTGTAGTATTCAGACAATCTGAGCACATGCTCAACGATTGAGCTTTTCTCCCTTACTTTGTAGGCACAGAATCTTGTCAGAGGTCTTATACCTCTCAACAAGGGCACGAGCATGAAATCCCAATTTCATCTCTTTGAACATCTCATATGTTCTGTGACATTCGAAACGTCTTTAGCGCCTCGGTTCTAAGCCGTTTAAGCATTATGCACCGAACTATCATGTAGTTATCAAAAACGTGTATGTGAGATGTTCGCAACATCCACAAACGACGCTTGGGGTTCAGCACACCGAGCGGTGCATTAAGGAAATAAGCCTTCTCGCAGCAATGAGGACAATCCTAAGTTAACAGACCCAGTCCGCATAATTGCTACTACTATATTTCAACTAAGTTTTCTCTAGGAACATATCAAAAACTATAGAGCTATAGCGCAAGTTATAACATAATTTGCAAAGACCTTTTGACTATGTTCATGAAAATTAAGTTCATCTAATCAAATTATTCAATGAACTCCCACTCAGATAGACATCCCTCTAGTCATCCAAGTGATACATGATCCAAGTCAACTAGCCCGTGTCCGATCATCACGTGATACGGACTAGTCATCAATGGTGAACATCTCCATGTTGATCGTATCAACCATATGACTCATGTCCGACCTTTCGGTCTCCCGTGTTCTGAGGCCATGTATGTACATGCTAGGCTCGTCAAGTCAACCTAAGTGTTTCGTGTGTGTAAATCTGGCTTACACCCATTGTATGCAAATGTTAGAATCTATCACACCCGATCATCACGTGGTGCTTCGAAACAACGATCCTTCGCAACGGTGCGCACTTAGGGGGAACACTTTTCTTGAAATTTTGGTGAGGTATCATATTATTTACTACCGTCGTTTGGGGCATGGCGTGATCATCATTGTCATCGGCATGACACCTTGATCTCCATCATCATGATCTCCATCATTGTGTCTCCGTGAAGTCGTCTCGCCAACTATTACTTCTACTACTATGGCTAACGGTTAGCAATAAAGTAAAGTAATCACATGGCGTTGCATCTCATACAATAAATTAAGACAACTCATATGGCTCCTATCGGTTCTCATACTCATGGACATGCAAGTCGTGAATCCTATTACAAGAACATGATCAATCTCATACACCACAAATATAACATCACATCCTTTTGGTCATATCACATCACTTAGCATGCCATGCAAAAACAAGTTAGACGTCCTCTAATTGTTGCTGCAAGTTTTGCGTGGCTGATTTGGGTTTCTAGCAAGAACGCTTCTTACCTACGTGACAACCACAACATTGATATGCCAATTCTATTTACCCGTCGTAAGGACCCTCTTCATCGAATCCGATCCGACTAAAGTGGGAGAGACAGACACCCGCTAGCCACCTTATGCAACAAGTGCATGTCGAGCGGTGGAACCAGTCTCACGTAAGAGTACATGTAAAGTCGGTCCGGGTCGCTTCATCCCACGATGCCGCCGAATCAAGATAAGACTAGTAACGACAAGCAATTGACAAAATCATCGCCCGCAACTTTTGTGTTCTACTCATGCATAGAATCTACGCATAGACCTGGCTCGGATGCCACTATTGGGGAACGTAGTCATTTCAAAAAAAATCCTACGTCACAGAAGGATCTATCTAGGAGAAACCAGCAACGAGCAAAGGGGTAGAGCATATTCATACGTTGAACATCGCATAGCGGAAGCGTTACTATGAACGCGGTCGATGGAGTCGTACTCGCGGCGATTCAAATCATGGAAGATCCGATCTGAACACCGAACGTATGGTGTCTCCGCGTTCAACACACCTACAGCCCGAGGACGTCTCCTCCTTCTTGATCCAGCAAGGAGGGAGGAGAAGTTGAGGGAGAACTCCGGCAGCACGACGGCATGGTGGCGGTGGAGCTATGTGGTTCTCCGGCAAGGCTTCGCCAAGCACCGCGGAGGAGCAGAAGAGGAAAGGTAGGGCTACGCCATAGGTGATCAAATCAGGTCTATGGCTCCCATGTGCCTCCCCACTATATATAGGGGTGGAGGGGGCTGGTTTCTTGCCCTCCAAGTCCATTGGGGCGTTGGTAAAGGTGGGAGGAAAGAAATCCTATCCTTTCCCTTCCCCACCGATTTTTATCCCCCCTTTTAAGGGATCTTGATCTTATCCCTTCGGGATTTGATCTTATTCCTTCTAAGGGAGGATCTTGGTGCGCCTTGACTAGGTGTGTGGGGCCTTGCCCCAACTACTCACGATCATGTGCGTCCAACCATGCAGGTGGGCCCCACTCTGGAACCTTCTAGAACCTTCCCGGTATAATACCGAAAAACCCTAAACATTTTCCGGTGGCCAAACTAGGACTTCCCATATATAAATATTTACCTACGGACCATTCCGGAACTCCTCGTGACATCTGGGATCTCGTCCGGGACTCCGAACAACCTTCGGTAACGACATATACGATTCCCATAACAACTCTAGTGTCACCGAACCTTATGAGTGTAGACCCTACGAGTTCAGGAAACATGCACACATGACCGAGACATTTCTCCGGCCAATAACCAATAGCGGGGTCTAGATATCCATGTTGGCTCCCACATGTTCCACGATTATCTCATCGGATGAACCACGATGTCGAGTATTCACTCAATCCCATATGCAATTCCCTTTGTCTACCATATAACACTTGCCCGAGATTCGATCGTCAGTATCCCTATACCTTGTTCAATCTCGTTACCGGCAAGTCTCTTTACTCGTTCTGTAACACATCATCATGTGGCTAACTCCTTAGTCACATTGAGCTCATTATGATGCTGCATTACCGAGTGGGCCAAGATATACCACTTCGTCACACGAAGCGACAAATCCCAGTCTCGATTCGTACCAACCCAACAGACACTTTCGGAGATACCTATAGTGCACCTTTATAATCACCCAGTTAAGTTGTGACGTTTGATACACCCAAAGCACTCCTACGATATATGGGAGTTGCACAATCTCATGTCTAAGGAAATGATACTTTACATTATAAAAGCTCTAGTAGACGAATTACACGATCTTGTGCAATGATTAGGATTGGGTCTTGTCCATCACATCATTCTCCTAATGATGTGATCTCGTTATCAATGACATCCAATGTCCATGATCAGGAAACCATGACCATCTATTGATCAACGAGGTAGCCAACTAGAGGCTCACTAGGGACATGTTGTGGTCTATGTATTCACACATGTATTACGGTTTTTGGTTAATACAATTATAGCATGAACAATAGAAAATTATCATGAACAAGGAAATATAATAATAGCCACTTTATTATTGCCTCTAGGGCATATTCCCAACAGCTATGACGGACGTCATCTAACGGGATCCCGCACCGGTCAGCGGTGATGCGCCTCCAACGTATCTATAATTTTTGATGGTTACATGCTATTATCTTGTCAAACTTTGGTGTTTTGTATGCCTTTTATATCATTTTTGGGACTAACTTATTAACTCAGTGCCAAGTGCCAGTTCCTAATTTTTCTGTGTTTTTGACCCTTTTCAGAGGAGAATATTAAAGGGAGTCCAAACGGAATAAAACCTCTGAAAAGATTTTTTTTCCGGAGCAGAAGATACGCAGGGAGCTTGAGAACCAAGGCAGAGGGCACCAGGGATGCCACAAGCCCACTAGCCGCAGCCTGGGGGTGGCCCGCGCCTAGCAGACTTGTGGGCACCCTGTGGCTCCTCTGCCCTACTTCTTCCGCCTATAAATCCCCAAAAATCCAAAACCATGGGAGAGAGCCACGAAAATACTTTGCCGCCGCCACAAGCTTCTGTCTCCGCAAGATCCCATCTGGGGGACGTTCTGGTGCCCTGCCGGAGGGGGGATTCGGATACGGAGGGCTTCTTCATCAACACCATTGCCTCTCCGATGATGCGTGAGTAGTTCACCATAGACCTTCGGGTCCATAGCTAGTAGCTAGATGGCTTCTTCTCTCTCTTGGATCTTCAATACAAAGTTCTCCATGATCTTCATGGAGATCTATCCGATGTAATCTTCTTTTGCGGTGTGTTTGTTGAGATCCGATGAATTGTGGGTTTATGATCAGATTATCTATGAATCTTATTTGAGTTTTTTCTGATCTCTTATATGCATGATTTCATATCCTTGTAATTCTCTTCGAGTTGTGGGTTTTGTTTGGCCCACTTGATCTATGATTCTTGCAATGGGAGAAGTGCTTGGTTTTGGGTTCACACTGTGCGGTGACCTCACCAGTGACAGAAGGGGTAGTGAGGCATGCATCGTGTTGTTGCCATCAAGGGTAAAAATATGGGGTTTATATGTATTGCACGAATTTATCCCTCTACATCATGTCATCCTGCTTAAGGCGTTACTCTGTTCGTCATGAACTCAATACACTAGATGCATGCTAGATAGCGGTCGATGTGTGGAGTAATAGTAGTAGATGCAGAAAGTATCGGTCTACTTGTCTCGGATGTGATGCCTATATGTATGATCATTGCCTTAGATATCGTCATGACTTTGCGCGGTTCTATCAATTGCTCGACAGTAATTCGTTCACCACCGTAATGTTTGCTTTCAATGGAGAAGCCTCTAGTGAACACTATGGCCCCCGGGTCTATTTCACATCATAGTTTTAGCCCTACACTTTTACTTTGTTGCACTTTCCGCCTTCAGATCTCACCTTGCAATCAATCGTGAAGGGATTGACAACCCCTTTGTAGCGTTGGGTGCAAGTTTGCTGTTTTTGCGCAGGTACGGTGGAGATTTGGCTTGATACTCCTACTGGATTGATACCTTGGTTCTCAAACTGAGGGAAATACTTACTGCTACTGTGCTGCATCACCCTTTCCTCTTCCAGGGAAAAACCAATGCAAGCTCAAGAGGTAGCAAGAAGAATTTCTGGCCCCGTTGCCGGGGAGGAGGATCAAGTCAAGAATAGTCTCCCGTCAACGTGCCAATTTCTGGCGCCGTTGCCGGGGAGCATCAAGTGAAGCTTATCCAAGTAACTGTCGCAAACTCATCTCTTGCATTTACTTTGTTTTCCTTTTGCCTCTCGTTTTCCTCTCCCCCACTTCTGAAAAAACAAATTTTACAAAAATATTTTCCTTGTTCGCTTGCTTTCCTTTGCTTGTGTGCTATGTGCCTTCAATATGCTTGCATCTTCGCTTAATGAAAATCTAGTGATATGGATCCTCACCCAGTTGCTAATCTCTTTAAGAGATCCAATTATGTTGAACCATTTGCTAGTGAGTTCAGTGCACTTGACTTTCTCTATGGAGTTTTGCTTGAGATGCGTGAATCTGAAAATCATGTGAAGAAATTTATGAAGTGATTCACGAGAGCTCCTTGAATGAAAAGCATGATTGCAATGATTTCATTATAAATTCTATTAATGACAATCATGCTAAAAATATGCAAAACCCTAAGCTTGGGGATGCTAGTTTTGCTTTGTCCACTACTTGTTGCAATGATCGTGATTGGGGTGATAATTTCTCTTATGATCTTGAAATTTTTTTTAACCCTCATGATGATTATTATGTTTGCAATAATATTGAAAGTGGGTTTGGAGAAGTCATGACTTTGGTTGATGATAATCCCACTATTTTTGAAGAGCGTCAACTTTGCATGCATGTGGATCATGAAAATAATATCCTTTTTGATAGCTATATTGTTGAATTTAATTATGATCCCACATGTAATTGCTATGAGAGAGGAAAATATTGTGGTAGAAACTTTCATGTTACCAAATCACCTCTCGTTATGTTGAGATTCATATTGTCTCTTTCTTCTTCCTTGCATATGGTAACTATTGGTTGTCTTGACAATCTGTTTTCCTATAAAATGCCTATGCATAGGAAGTATGTTAGACTTAGATGTGATTTTCACATGCTTTATGATGCTCTCGTTGTGCTTCCATTCTTGTCTTCTGTGTGAGCATCATTGAATTATCAATGCCTAGCTAAGGGCGTTAAACAATAGCGCTTGTTGGGAGGCAACCCAATGAATTTATCTTTGCTTTTTGCTTTCTGTTTTGTTGCGTCCACACCATCATAATTCTGTTATGATTGTGTCTTTTGTGTTTATTTTTGTGTTTGAGCCAAGTAAAACCTTTATGAGTAGTTTTGGTGATGGTTGTTTGATCATGCTGGAAAAAGACAGAAACTTTTCGCTCACGAAATTATTTTTCATTTTTATCCAGAAAGAGCTTTTGAGTTGATTCTTTTTTCTTCTGGTTGATATGCCAATTTCCCAAATTTTCGTAATTTTTCAGAACTTTTTAGATACCAGAAGTATACAGATTGCTACAGATTGGTATGTTTTTGACACATTATGTTTTTGTTGCGTTGATTGCTTATTTTGATGAAACTATGGATAGTATCGGGGGGGTACTAGCTATGGAAAAGTGAGAATACAGTAATCTAACGCCAATATAAATAGAAATCAAGTTTTCTACAGTACCTAAAGAGGTGGTAGTTTGTTTTCTTGTGCTAATGATATCACGAGTTTCTGTTTAAATTTTGTGTTGTGAAGTTTTCAAGTTTTGGGTGATGTTCTCATGGACAAAGGGATAAAGAGTGGAAAGAGCTCAAGCTTGGGGATGCCCAAGGCATCTCAAGCCAAATTCAAGGACACCAAAAAGCCTAAGCTTGGGGATGCCCCGGAAAGGCATCCCCTCTTTCGTCTTCAATCCATCGGTAACATTACTTGGAGCTATATTTTTATTCACCACATGATATGTGTTTTTCTTGGAGCGTCGTGTATTATAGGAGTCTTTTCTTTTTGTTTTGTCACAATTATCCTTGTTGCACACCTTTTGAGAGAGACATGCACTCATCGTGAATTTGCTAGAATACTCATTGAGCTTCGCTTATATCTTTTGAGTTAGGCAATTTAGCTCACATGTGCTTCACTTATAGCTTTTGAGCTAGATAACTTTGCTCTAAGTGCTTCACTTAGATCTTTTAGAGCACGTCGGTGTCATATTTTGGAGAAACAAGAACTCTCGATCTTCACTTATATCTTTTTGAGAGTGCTCTCTCTGAGTAACTTGGTAGTTAGCTTGTGCTATGAAAGTTGTCCTAAAGATGATAGGCGTCCAAAGAGGATACAATAAAACTTCCACATTCTTGTGCATTGATTAGAAAGAGAAGTTTGATTCCTCTCACTTAGTTTTGAGACATGGATTTGGTAATATTAAGAGACATGTTAGTAGGGTGTTGTGAATCTAGAAATACTTGTGATGAAGTTAGTTATTCCCGTAACATGCACGTATGGTGAACCGCTATGTTAGGAAGTCGGAGCATAATTGATTTATTGATTGTCCTCCTTTGTGTTGCGGTCGGGATCACGCGATGGTTAACACCTACCAACCCTTCCCCTAGCAGTATGCATTTAGCACTTTGTTTCGATTACTAATAAAAACTTTCACAATAAGTATGTGAGTTCTTCATGACTAATGTGAGTCCATGGTATAGATGCACTTTCACCTTCCACCATTGCTAGCCTCTCTAGTGTCGCGCAACTTTCGCCGGTACACAAAACCACCATAGACCTTCCTCAAAACAGCCACCATACTTACCTATCATGGCCTTTTCATAGCCATTCCGAGATATATTGTCATGCAACTCCCACTGTTCCATCTCATCACTTGTGTCGTCACTTACATATTGCCATTGCATGATCATAAGATAGCTAGCGAGTCATACGCCAAGCTAGATCGTTGCACATCCCCGTACACTGCCGGAGGCATTTCCTATAGAGTCATCATCGTTCTAAGCATTGAGCTATGAGTAAATGAAAGTGTGATGATCATCATTATTAGAGCATTGTCCCATGTGAGGAAAAAAAGAGGCCAAAGTTGCCCACACAAAAAAAGAGAAAGAGAGAGATATGGATAGAGGCCAAAGATCCCAAACAAAAAAAAGAGAAAAAGAGAGAAGGGACAATGCTACTATCTTTTTCCACACTTGTGCTTCATAATAGCACCATGTTCTTTATGATTGAGAGTCTCTTGTTTTGTCACCACCATATACTAGTGGGAATCTTCATTATATGACTTGGCTTGTATATTCCAATGATGGGCTTCCTCAAAATTGCCCTAGGTCTTCGTGAGCAAGCAAGTTGGATGCACACCCACTAGTTCTCCTTTTGAGCTTTCACACACTTATAGCTCTAAGTGCATCCATTGCATGGTAATCCCTACTCTTTCACATTGATATCTATTGATGGGCATCTCCATACCCCTTTGATATGCCGAGTCAATGTGACCATCTCCTCCTTTTTGCCTCACAACCTTCACCACTCTCTATTCCACATATAAGTGTTATATCCATGGCTCATGCTCATGTATTGCGTGAGAGTTGAAAAAGGTTTGAGAAAGTAAGAGTGCGAAAACAATTACTTGGCCAATACCGGGGTTGTGCATGATTTAAATTCGTTGTGGGGGGATGATGGAGTATAGCGAGACTATATGATTTTGTAGGGATAACTTTCTTTGGCCTTCTTATTTCGAAAGTTCATGATTACCTTGCTGGTTTGCTTGAAGTATTATTGTTTTCATGTCAATAGCAAACTATTGTTTTGAATCTTACACATCTGAACATTCATGTCACATGAAAGAAATTACAAAGGACAAATATGCTAGGTAGCATTCCACATCAAAAATTCAGTCTTTATCACTTCCCTACTCGAGGACGAGCAGGAGTTAAGCTTGGGGATGCTTGATACGTCTCCAACGTATCTATAATTTTTTATCGTTCCATGCTATTATATTTTCAAACTTTGGATGTTTTGTATGTCTTTTATATCTTTTTTGGACTAACTTGTTAACTCAGTGCGAAGTGCAAGTTCCTGTTTTTTCCGTGTTTTTACCCTTTTCAGAGGAGAATATAAAACGGAGTCCAAACGGAATAAAACCTCCGAAAAGATTTTTTCCGGCGCAGAAGATATGTGGGGAGCTTGAGAACCAAGGCAGAGGGCACAAGGGGAGGCCACAAGCCCCCTAGTCGCGGCCTGGGGGCCCGCCTAGGAGGCTTGTGGGCCCCCTATGGCTCCTCTGCCCTACTTCTTCCGCCTATAAATCCCCAAAAAAATCCAAAACCATGGGAGAGAGCCACAAAAATACTTTTCCGCCACCGCAAGCTTCTGTCTCCGCAAGATCCCATCTGGGGCACGTTCTGGTGCCCTGGCGGAGGGGGGATTCGGATACGGAGGGCTTCTTCATCAACACCATTGCCTCTCCGATGATGCGTGAGTAGTTCACCATAGACCTTCGGGCCCATAGATAGTAGCTAGATGGCTTCTTCTCTCTCTTGTATCTTCAATACAAAGTTCTCCATGATCTTAATGGAGATCTATCCGATGTAATCTTCTTTTGCGGTGTGTTTGTCGAGATCCGATGAATTGTAGATTTATGATCACATCATCTATGAATCTTATTTGAGTTTATTCTGATCTCTTATATGCATGATTTCATATCCTTGTAATTCTCTTTGAGTTGTGTGTTTTGTTTGGCCAACTTGATCTATGATTTTTGCAATGGGAGAAGTGCTTGGTTTTGGGTTCATACCGTGCGGTGACCTCACCCAGTGACAGAAGGGGTAGCGAGGCACGCATCATGTTGTTGCCATCAAGGGTAAAAAAATGGGGTTTATATCTATTGCATGAATTTATCCCTCTACATCATGTCATCTTTCTTAAGGCGTTAATCTCTTTGTCATGAACTCAATACACTAGATGCATGTTGGATAGCGGTCGATGTGTGGAGTAATAGTAGTAGATGCAGAAAGTATCGGTCTACTTGTCTCGGACGTGATGCCTATATGTATGATCATTGCCTTAGATATCGTCATGACTTTGCGCGGTTCTATCAATTGCTCGACAGTAATTCATTCACCCACCATAGTATTTGCTTTCATGAGAGAAGCCTCTAGTGAACACTATGGCCCCCGGGTCTACTTCACATCATATTTTCAGCACTACACTTTTACTTTGTTGCACTTTCCGCCTTTAGATCTCACCTTGCAATAAATCGTGAAGGGATTGACAACCCCTTTGTAGCGTTAGGTGCAAGTTTGCTGTTTTTGCGCAGGTACGATGGAGACTTGGCTTGATACTCCTACTGGATTGATACCTTGGTTCTCAAAACTGAGGGAAATACTTACTGCTACTGTGCTGCATCACCCTTTCCTCTTTAACGGAAAAACCAACGCAAGCTCAAGAGGTAGCAAGCGGTACAACCGCCTCAAATGTATCCACGTCGGGCCAGCTAATGGAGTGGGTTGTGGTGCGCAGGTACTTTGCATGGTTGACGGATCGGAGCCGGCGTCGTTCAGCGGTACGGCCGCCACCAATGTAGCCATGGGTGCACTTCTCAATCGTACCCGTGCTGAGGTACCTTCACCTTTAATCGAGGACCCCCATCACATCTTAGGGATTAATGCGACAGGAGCCCTTCAGCCGGCTGGCGGCTCGACCACCCGGCCATAAAGTAGATGTCTATGCTCCTAGATGGCAAGTACTTCATAGTCGGACAGGATGATGTCGCTCCTTTCTATACCAAAGTATAGAGGAGTAGGCTTGATGAGCTTACCCCGGGGTTGTCAGTTATGTACTTGATGAACTATAATGTATATACCATGCTTCGTATGTCTTGGGAAAGGTATAATCTAATACTTGTGTGTGAACACATTTTCCTTTCCATTGGTCTGTTTAACCTTTCGTGAAACCTAAACTTATGTGAGGAGTGGAAATTCCATGCTTAGGTAACGTTTGTACAACTGTGTGAGTAAGACCCTGTTACTATTGTGGATAACATTCCGGTAACCGCCGGTGGACGAGAACTTTGCCTATTGGTCCGCCTCGTTTCAACGAGCAGGAAAATGGTTCTATTCGCCCCTCCCTTGGTAACGACGTTGTTGCCAACATAACTGATAGCCTATCCTCTGACAAGTCTTGCTACCAAGGCCGTGCAAGATGTCACAGCTCCGCCTACTCTTAACCCACATGATGGACCCATAACCCAAAGTTCCACATGATCGAAACCTGACTCTCATGTACATCTTTGACTCCAAGTATCCTTTGCACTTGGATTCGTGTGAAATTTTTGAGCCATCGTCCAATGTGGCGATCTATTCCTGTATCAAAAGCAATAGTTATTTTCATTGCTCCACACCCCATTTCATCTCTGTTTAGGCATCAAATGATTGCCTACCCATTTGAAACTTTTCTACCATCGCATCTTGCACTCAATGAATTCCCTGGGTTACAACTTGAGGAATAATTCATGTCCTCTTCCCTGAGTTCGTCGTCAGATGCCCACCTTTATGTAGCTATGGTCTGCCAAAATTTCCCCTCTCATCACATTCGTAGGGCGATGAAGATACCGAAGGAAGGATGACGACTCCATCAGGTTGACGTTAATCAGAGTAATGAATACATCAACAAGAAGGACCAACCCCGTCAATGATAGCAACGAAGACAAGAGGACTCGTTAGTATTTCGTGACCAAACATTTCCCCCTTAACTCTAACATTTAATTCTCGGGACAAGAATTTCTTGTAGTGGTGGAGAGTTGTGATGCCCCGATAGTTAAGTACAATAATAACATGCTAATGGTGCTAGGTCATCAAGTTTAACAAAACTAGATTGCCACTTAATAAAATCAAAGCCAATTTCAAATTTAAAATAAATTCAGATAAATTATTTCTTCAAACAGTAAAAAAAATGATGGTACTATTTTAAATATTCCCGAAGCAATTATAAAAATATCAGATACTTCATTTGAATCCCTAATTTAACCTAGCAAATATTTTATTGCTCCAGCCTCCCTGTTGCCGATCGCTGCACCTCCTCCTCGCCCCCTCCTCGACGGGCTTCCCCAAGCCTGAGCGCCCTCCTCTTTGCAACGCTGGTGAGGCTGGGCCATCTCCTCCCTTCTCCCCCCGTCCCTAACTGCCTCTTCGGCACGCCCGCGAGCCTATGGCCGCGCTCGTCGCACGCCCCGGCTGCACCTGGTCGCGCTCCCGCGCGCCTAGTGCGCCCGCCCATGCTCCGCAGGCCCATTGACTGCGCCACGCGCTCCTCTGCCGCTGCGCTCCGGCTGGAGCTACCGTCGCGTGCCCGCAGCCACCACTGCCCCGCGTAGCTCGCCCTATACTGCAGCTGGTCGCTTGTGTTTCCGTTGTGCTTCGGTCACCCCGCTGCACTTCTCGTGCCGCTTGTGTTTATGTTGCGGCTCCCCGCACGTTGCGCCTCCTGCGACCGCTACTCACCTCGCACCACGGCCCCGCTCACGTCCCTGTTGCACCGCATGCTCGCCACACCCACGTCGCGCCCTCGCTGCTGCAGATCACCACCACCAGCAGCACGACCGCTGGCGAGCCCCCCTCCCCCCAACGCTCTTGTTGCGTGTGGCGACCCCGATGTGGTTAGTGGGTTAAGTCCCCCACTAACCCACCCCCATACTCACTTACATCAAGGGCACACACACCCTTAAAACGAAAATATTAAAGTTAGAATAAAAATTGAAAAATATAATATATATATATATGTAGTTAGTGTAATTAAGATTAATTAGATTAGTTAATCACTTTGCTAATTAGAGTGGATGACATGTGGGCCGAGTTAATAAGTGTTTGATTTAAAACTATTAGTTTAACTATGATAATTAATTTTAACCTAAATAGTCACTTACATGCAGGTCCCACCCCCCCTAACGAAATATGTTTCAAATTAATGGAACTTAATTAACGTGTGTCAATCACAACACGGGTCCATTGGTCAGTTTGACCAATCACCCCCCCCCCCCACTAGTGTGTGTTAATGTCAGCATGACATCATGTTGATGTTATAATTAGATTTTTGAATTTAATTAAATCTATTTAATTCCTAAATAATTATAAAAATTTCGAAAATTAATATAAAATAATCCGTAATCCAGATTAAAATAAATTTTTAGAGAAAAGTTGATGAGAAAAATGAGACGAACCCGGATACGCTCTCCGTTCGTGTGTCACACGTCCCTAACATAGCGAACATGGAACTTTTCTATCATTTTCGCTTGTCCTGTAGTAGCCAGAGACCCATTTTCACGAACCGTCTTTGACGAATAATAATGCGTTAGCTCATGCCTAGCACTGCATATTTCCATGTCATGCATCGTGATGCATTTGTGTGCTTTATATTTATTGTCTCTTCCCCCTCTTCTCTCCGTTAGACACTGACGCTACTGCCGGCTCCGACTACCCTCGCGACGACCACCCCTTTTGCCACAGAGCAACAAGGCAAGCAACCCCCCCCCCTTGATCATTCCTATATCGCCCATTCTTTCTCCCTCATGCTTGCATTAGATTTTGCTATTGTTGTAGATAGCTCTTATTCCGATGCATAGCGTGTTTTTGATGAAATGCTATTTTACTCTACTTCATATTAAATGTTTAGTATAGGTGGAGCAGTGATCCCCATTGACCCCTTAGTACAGTTGCCCCGCTTTATCACCCAGTCTCGATCTACTGATCGACGAGCCAAGACCTGTCACATCACTAACACCCCCTTAGTTGTACGACCCTGCAGAGCTACTATCGAGTACCGAGGGTGACACCTCGTTACGTACTCTGATTTAGCATTGTAGTGTAGTTGACCGGCGCTGGTTCATGGAGGGCGATTCCTCGTTCACCATATCTCATAACGACTCTGTCGTACAACCCATCAAGCATTGTCCATCGAGGGTGATTCCTCCCTAGCCACCTTAATGGTTCCATCTTTCGGAATCCATCGAGGGTGATTCCACCCTGGCCACCTTGATGGCTAGATTGTTTGGGATCCATCGAGGGTGATACCTCGGATCCCTCTGATGTTACAACCACACAGTTACTTGACCTTGCTACTCGGAACATGATGAGGTGTGTGCGGGTGGATTCCCACATGAATGTGACAAGGCGTGGCCACGCATTCTTGGCCCTTGCCACACATCCTCGAGATGGGGCGATGGGACCACATATCGTGGATTGCTGATCGTCGATGCAATGTTAATTAAAATGCTAATGTGATTTGGGTATTTAACCTAAGTTGGTCAGGAGACCTTTTCGCACTAACTTTCACGTGGGAGAAGTTATGGGTACTCAACGTCGTGGTATGCTGCGACAACAAAAGTCCTTCCCTGGCGCGTAGGAATTCTTCTTGTTACTTCTCTGGTTTGCGTCAGTTTTTCCCTTGAAGTGGAAAGGGTGATGCACCATAGGAGCAGTAAGTATTTCCCTCAGTTTGAGAACCAAGGTATCGATCCAGAAGAAGGGCCTCGTCAAGTCCAAAATACCTGCGCAAACACAAACAAGCTTGCACCCAACGCTTCAAAGGGGTTGTCAATCCCTTCAAGATTGTTTGCAAAGTGAGATCTGGAGGCGGAAAGTGCAACGAAGTAAAAAGTGTATGGCTGAAAATATGGTGTGGAGTAGACTGTGGGGGCCATAGTGTTCACTAGAGGCTTCTCTCATAATAGCAAATATCACGGTGGGTGAACAAATTACTGTCGAGCAATTGATAGAACCGCGCAAAGTCGTGACGATATCTAAGGCAATGATCTAGCATATAGGCATCACGTCCGAGACAAGTAGACCGATACTTTCTGCATCTACTACTATTACTACACACATCGACCGCTATCCAGCATGCATCTAGTGTATTGAGTTCATGACGAATAGAGTAACGCTTTAAGCAAGATGACATGATGTAGAGGGATAATCTCAAACCAATGATGAAAACCCCATCTTTTTACCCTTGATGGCAACAACATGATATGTGCCTCGCTACCCCTTCTGTCACTGGATGAGGTCACCGCACGGTACGAACCCAAAACCAAGCACTTCTCCCATTGCAAGAATCATAGATCTAGTTGGCCAAACCAAACCCACAACTCGAAGAGAACTACAAGGATATGAAATCATGCATAAGAGAGATCAGAAGAAACTCAAATAAGATTCATAGATAATCTGATCATAAATCCACAATTCATCTGATCTCGACAAACACACCGCAAAAGAAGATTACATTGGATAGATATCCATGAAGATCATGGAGAACTTTGTATTGAAGATCCAAGAGAGAGAAGAAGCCATCTAGTTACTAGCTATGGACCCGTAGGTCTATGGTGAACTACTCACGCATCATCGGAGAGGTCATGGTGTTGATGAAGAAGCCCTCCGTATCCGAATCCCCCCTCCGGCAGGGCACCAGGACGTGCCCTAGATGGGATCTTGCGGAGACAGAAGCTTGCGGTGGCGGAAAAGTAATTGTGATCGTCTCTTGATTTTTTTGGGAATATTTGGGAATATACAGGCGCAAGATCTAGGTCAGGGGACCTCCAGGGGGCCTGACTCGGTAACAACAGACCTTCCCTTGCAGCGGCACCAGAAGAATGCTGCTAGCACTCCCCGGCAATTCGAAACTAGAAGAATGTTGTTGACGGCCCACCAGCGCGTGGGATCATAGGAGTTTTCGAGGGTAGAGTATTCGACCCAAATTTGTTGGTACGCCTATAGGAGGTGAGAGGATACTCTCAAGTATTAGCAGATGAATATGTCAGATTCAACCACACCTGAAAGATTAGTATCTGCAAGCAAAGTATCAGTAGCAAAGTAGTATGATAACAACGGTGTCAGAAACGACATGTTGACACGGCAGACTATTTCTAACGATTGTATCAATGGCGCCAAGTTTCCTCATTGATGGAAATTGTCAGTTCCCGTCAACGACCAGCGAACCAAAATTGTAGCAGGTAGCAGCAGTGTAACGAGTAATAGCAGCGGCAAGGAACAGCAGTAGTGATAGCAGTAGCAAGTAGCAACAGTAGTAGCAACAGTAGCAGCAGAGCAAGACAAGTAACAGCAGCAGTAGGACAAACTCGTAGGCAATGGGTCGGTGATTTGTTTGGATGACATTCATCATGCAACAGTTATAACATGGAGAGATATGTGGCTAGCTCCCGTTGGTCAATGTGATGTAGGCATGCATTTCGTTTGTCGTCATACGTGCTTAGGGAAAAGAACTTGCATGACATCTATTGTCCATCCCTCTCGTGGCAGCGGGGTCCAAAAGGAAACTACGGGATATTAAGGTTCTCCTTTTAATAAAGAGCCGGACCAATGCATTAGCACTTGGTGAACACATGAACTCCTCAAACTATGGTCATCACCGGGAGTGGTTCCGGTTATTGTCACTCCGGGGTTGCCGGATCATAACACATAGTAGGTAACTACAACTTGCAAGATCGGATCTAAAACACACATATATTGGTGACAACATAATAATTTCAGATCTGAAATCATGGCACTCGGGCCCTAGTGACAAGCATTAAGCATGGCAAAGTAGTAGCAACATCAATCTCAGAACATAGTGGATACTAGGGATCAATCCCCATCAAAACTAACTCGATTACATGATAGATCTCATCCTACTCATCACCGTCCAGCGAGCCTACGAATAGATTACTCATGAACGATGAAGAGCTTCATGGAATTGGAGAGGGAAGAAGGTTGATGATGACGATGGCGACGATTTCCCTCTCCGGAGCCCAAGACAGACTCCAGATCTGCCCTCCAGATGAAGAACAGGTTGTGGCGGCGCCTCCGTATAGCAAACGCGACGAAATCTTCTCTTTTTATTTTTTCTGGGACGAAAGTGAACTTATAGAGCTGAGTTTGGGGCGGCAGAGCTGTGTGGGCCCCCACAAGCTAGCCCACCGCCACCAGGGGGTGGCGGAGGCAGGGCTTATGGCCCACTGCCCCACCCCCTCAAGAGGAACTTGGCGCAGATATTTATCATATTTTCCAAAAATTCTCCCCGTAACTTTTCAGGACGTTTGGAGAACTTTGATTTCTGCACAAAAATAACACCAAGGCAATTCTGCTGAAAACAGCGTCAGTCCAGGTTAGTTCCATTCAAATCATGCAAATTAGAATCCAAAACAAGGGCAAAAGAGTTTGGAAAAGTAGATACGATGGAGACGTATCAACTCCCCCAAGCTTAAAACCTTGCTTGTCCTCAAGCAACTCAGTTGACAAACTGAGAGAGAAAGAAAAACTTTGACAAACTCTGTGTGATCTTGTTGTTGCAATTATGTCTAACTCATAACCAGAATTTCAGCAAGATCACAAGTTAACCACATAAGCAAATGACACAAAGGTCTCACGGTAAACTAATATCAATGGCATAATCAGCTAACGAGCAAATAATAATGAGTTTCAAATACCAGCACTTCAATCAAAACAAGCATGAAGCAATATGAATAGGTGGTATCTCGCTAGCTCTTTCTGAGATCGCAAAACATAAATGCAGAGCACTTTCAAAGATCACGGGCTGACTAAAGATTGTAATTCATAGCAACAAAGATCCAGTCATAGTCATACTCAATATCAATCAAAAGCAAAGCATAAAAATGACAGAGGTGCTTATATAAGAGGAGGATGACTCGACAAGAAAATAAATAGACAAGCCCTTCGCAGAGGGAAGCATTGATTTGCAGAGGTGCCAGAGCTCAATCTTTGAAAACAGAGATAATAATTTTGGGTGGCATGCTTTCATTGTCAACAGAATGACCAAGAGTTCTGAATATCTTCCATGCTACTCATGCTATATGCGGTTCCCAAACAGAAAAGTAAAGTTTTAACTCCCCCACCACCAATCAATCACACTCCACGGATAGCCGAATCCTCGGGTACCATCCATACTAACATCAATCCGGGGGGAGTCTTGTTTTACAGTTATGTTTTTGATTTAAGCGTGGAACTGGGCATTCCAATTACTAGCCCCTTTCTCGTGAATGACAGTGAATAAACACATGTCGAGTATAACACTCCTACCATGCAAGATACCAATAGCCCATGTCACCACATGAGCGGTTCGGGCATGCAAAACGGATTATTTCTTGAAGGTTTAGAGAGTGGCACATGCAAATTTACTTGGAACGGTAGGTAGATACCGCAAATAGGTAGGTATGGTGGACTCTCATGGAGAAACTTTTGGGTTTATGGAAGTGGATGCACAAGAAGTATTCCGCTTAGTACAAGTGAAGGCTAGCAAAAGACTGGGAAGCGACCAACTAGAGAGCGACAACAGTCATCAAGATGCAATGAGTTTGACTAACATTGAATGCAAGCATGAACAGGATATAAATCACCATGAACACGAACATCATACAGGCCATGTTGATTTTGTTTCAACTACATGCATGAACATGCGCCAAGTCAAGCCACTTGAAACATTCAAAGGACAATACCATCCTATCATACTACATCATAGTCATTTCAAAATCTATGTTGGCATTCAAGACAAACCATTATAAACTCTCGGCTAAATAAGCATGGCATCAGAAACTATGATCTCTAAGTTGTCATTGCAAACATGGTTCTCTCACAACAAAGCTAAATCTGGGTCGACAAGCTAGTCATATTTACAAAAACAAAATAGATAGAGTTCATACCATCTTTTCAGTCTCAGTCACTTCGTCATATATCATCATTATTGCCTTTCACTTGCATGATCGAACGATGTGAACAATAATAAGAGTGCTCGTGCATTGGACTAAGCTGAATCTGCAGGCAAACACAAAGGAGAAGACAAAGTAATATGGCTCTTTGAAAGCTAAACAGGTAAGCATGCAAGAACCACTAAACATTGAAACCAATATCTTCTGCCTAGACCCAAGGAAAAAAGAAAACTATTTACACGGGAAAGCTCCCAACAAGCAAAAGAAGAAAGAAAAATCTTTTCGGGTTTTCTTAAAAGGACACAAAACAAGAAAACAAGAAAATGAAAATAAACTAGCATGGATAATACAGTGGCAAAGTGTAAACACCGGCTAACAAAGTGAAAGCATAAGCATGAATGTAAAGTCGGTGAGAACACGTACTCCCCCAAGCTTAGGCTTTTGGCCTAGCTTGGTCTACTCCCATGGTGGGAAATCACCAGCTCCTGGATACTCCAGAGCAGACTGTGGATGCCACTACTGTGTGAGCTCCTCTGGCTCCCACTGATAAACTGGTGTCTGGTACTCGACTGGCGGCTCGGGCACGGGCGCCTGTGGTTGGGCCAAGCCCCAATATGCATAGATGTCCGAGGGCATAATAGTGTACCTGTCTGCATGAAGGTCGAACAAAGAAGGAGCAGGCAAAGTAATAGTCTCTCGAGTACCCTGACTAAATACCAGGTTATAAATCATCTGTCTACTAGCATGTCTATCCAGAAAATCATGGCGAACCATGCTGTCATAATCCAGATATTTTTCGGGAAGAAGCATTTCTCCTTCCTCTCCCAGTATAATGGGTATCTCAAAATGTCTAGGAAGACGGGTAGCATAGATACCTCCATAGACGACACCCTTGGAACGGTTGATGTTCAACCGCTGGGCCACAATAGCACCTAGGCAGTAAGTCTTATCGTTATAAAGGCCTTCGCGCAAAACCGCAAGGTCTGGAGAACTAAGTGATCCATCATCCCCACGGCCAATCAAACATTTTCCCACAAATAGTGAGAAGTACCGAAGCATAGGAAAATGTATGCTAGCAATTCTAGCGCGAGACACTCCTCTCTCCTCTCCAACAGCAATAGTACCAATGAAATCCTCCAAGTCCCGTGGACGAGGGTCACGGATATCCCCAACATAAGGTAATTTGCATAAATTGCAAAAATCCTGTAGCGTCATGCACTAGGGGACATCGTATATCATGAACTCAACCATGGGAGGATTCTTCCTCGGATAAAAGTTGAAGCTTTGAACGAAAATATTGGTGAGGAGGAGGTATTGTGAGCACTTATTTGCAACGAACGCAGTAAGACCTGCGTTCTCCAACAAGTAATAAAAGTCTTCATAAAGCCCAGCGGCGCGCAAGAATTCATCACTTGGCCCCTCGCACGCTCGAACTTCTGTGACTCGAGGGACTATGTACTTGGGGTGGTTCTTCTCATCCTCCTTGGGGTTACGGCTTGAAGAGCCTCTCAAGAACCTCTTCATCTTTTCCTTTCTCTAGCTCTGAAAAATTCTGAATTTTTAGAGACTTCGAAACAAAAGTGAATAAAGATTAACCCAACTTGTAGCAACTACTCCTACTAGTGCCTAGAGACCGTATCACGCGCTAAAACTACTTGGGACCAGCTAAAATCAACATTTCTAGCTCAAAACAGGGTCACCAAGGTACCAAGAATACGCGAAGGATAAAGCACTAGAGCAAAAACTAATTGGACCAATGGAGGAGTCACTTACCAAGGAGTAATTTCCCCAAAACGGTTCGGAGAATGGTGCTTTGAGCAAGGAGATCGAAAATCACAGCCAAATGAGCAAGAACACGGGTTTGAGCTGCGAAACAATTTTTTCTGGAGGTGGAAGAAGAGGCTGGGAGTTGGAATGAGTGGAGGGGGTTCCTGTGGGCCCCACAAGCTTGCTCTCCGCCACCAGGGGGTGGTGGTGGCAGGGCTTGTGGCCCACTGGTCTAGCCCCTAGGCCAGCTCTCAGGCCCAGTAATTTTCAAAAATTCCAGAAAAAATCATACTAAATTTTCAGGACCATCGGAGAACTTTTATTTTCGAGGTATTTTTCTCCAGGACGCTAAAACAGAAAACAGGAAAATCTAAACTAATTCCATCATTTTTCTTCTAAGCAACAGAAAATGAAAGCTCAAAACAGAGGTATGTGACTCTTTGATTCATCCATTTCATGGTCATCGAAAGAAATCCGTCAATAGGATTGATCAAGTCCTCATGACAAAACCTTCTCGAATCTCAAGAGACAACGGAGAATTTTCGAATAGCCACTAAGTCACCTCAATGGGGATATGTATCTCCCCAACAAGCAAATCATACTTCATCTTGACACGAGGAATAGGGCATTCAAAGCTCCCAATAAGAATCGATGAAGTCTTTTCGATAGCATTGATGCAATGTACTTGATATCGTTTCTTCGAAAAGTGCACTGTGTGCTCATTACCGTTGACATGGAAAGTGACATTGCCTTTGTTGCAATCTATAACAGCCCCTGCAGTGTTTAAAAAGGGTCTTCCGAGGATGACAGCCATGTCATCGTCCTCGGGAATATCCAAGATAACAAAGTATGTTAAGATAGTGGTGTTAGCAACCACAACAGGCACATCCTCGCAAATGCCGATAGGGAAAGCACTTGATTTGTCGGCCATTTGCAGAGAAATTTTAGTGGGTGTCAACTTATCCAATTCAAGTCTATGATAAAGAGAGAGCGGCATAACACTAACACCGGCTCCAAGGTCACATAAGGCAGTTCTTACGTAGTTTCCTTTAATGGAGCAAGGTATAGTGGGCACTCCGGGATCACCAAGTTTCTTAGGAGTTCCACCTTTGAAAGTGTAGTTGGCAAGCATGGTGGAGATCTCAAGATCTGGTATCTTCCGTTTATTAGTCACGATATCTTTCATGTACTTGGCATACGGAGACATCTTGAGCATATCAGTTAACCGCATCTGTAGAAAGATGTGTCTTATCATCTCAACGAGGCGCTCAAAATCCTCATCATCCTTTTTCTTGGATGGCTTAGGAGGAAAGAGCATAGATCTCTCAACCCATGGCTCCCTTTCTTTACCATGCTTCCTACTAGTAAAGTCATTCTTATCGTATCTCTTAGGTTGTGGGTTATCAGGATTAACCGAATGTTCAATCTCCACATCCTCATCATTGTTGGGTTGAGCATTATTATGAACATCACTGTCCATATTGTCACCAGGTTCATGTTCATCACCAGATTGTGTTTCTGCATCAGACGTAGAAATATCATTGGGTTCTTCAAGTGTGACAGTATTTGGTGAACTGGCGTGATGGTTTCTATCATCCTTCTTCTTCTCCTTAGGATGACTAGGTGTATCAGCATTGATTCCTTGAGAATCTTGATCAATTCTCTTAGGATGACCTTCACGATACAAAGGTTACTGAGTCATTTTGCCTCCTCTAGTAATGACTCTGACAGAGTTGTCATTTAATTCATTGAGCAGGTCATTCTGAGCTTTAAGTACTTGTTCTACCTGAGTAGTCATCATAGAGGCATGTTTACTCAGAAGCTTCAGATCATTGACATTTCTGTCTACACAAGCACTTAAATGGCTAAGCATACGAGTACTTTGTTCCAAATGTATGCTAACATAATCATTGAAACTCTGTTGTTTGGCAACAAAGTTGTCAAATTCATCAAAGCATAGGCTAGCAGGTTTGTCAAAAGGAATATCACTCTCATCAAACCTACGCTGAGAATTCACTTCTACTACGTGTATCGGGTTATCGAGACCATGGCTCTCTTTGATAGGTGGTAGATTTTTGACATCTTCAGATCTAATGCCTTTCTCTTGCATAGATTTCTTGGCTTCTTGCATATCTTCGGGACTGAGGAATAGAATACCTATTTTCTTAGGAGTTGGCTTAGGAGGTGGTTTGGGAATAGTCCAAGCATTATCGTTGATCAAGATGTTATTCAGTAGGGTCTCAGCTTGTTCTACAGTTCGTTCCCTAAAAACACAACCGGCACAACTATCTAGGTGGTGTCTAGAGGCATTGGTAATTCCGTTATAGAGGATATCAAGTATCTCGTTCATCTTAAGAGGGTGATCCGGCAAAGCATTTTGTAGCTGGACGAGCCTCCCCCAAGCTTGTGGAAGACTCTCTTCTTGGAGTTGAGCAAAGTTGTATATTTCCTGCATGGCAGCTTGCTTCTTATGGGCAGGGAAATATTTCTCATAGAAGTAATAGACCATATCCTGGGGACTACTCACACATCCAGGAGCAAGAGAGGTCAACCAGGCTTTAGCGTCATCCTTTAGAGAAAGGAAACAGCTTAAGGGTATAGTAGTGGCGGATCTTCTCCTCATTAGTGAAAAGGGTGGCTATATCGTGTAGGTTGGCAAGATGGGCTACGACCGTCTCAGGTTCATAATCGTGAAAAGGATCATATTCGACTAGAGAGATTATCTCAGGGTCGACAGAGAATTCATAATCCTTATCGGTGATAAAGATAGGTGAGGTGGCAAACTTCGGGTCGTATTTCATCCTAGCTTTCAGAGATTTTTCCTTCCACTTGAGAAGTAATTTCTCAGCGTCATAGGCATCCTTACACGCAAGAAAATCCTCAGCTATCTCTCCCTCCATAATGTAACCCTCGGGTATATCAGGCAATTCATATCTAGGAGAGCTAGATCTAGCAGGAGCAAAAGCAGGTTCTATCTCAATAGTATCGGCAGTTTCAGAAGCATCACGAGCATTGGCAGTAACTCTAGCAATATGAGCATCAAGGAATACCCCTAGTGGAATATCAGGCAAAGTAGTATCTCTAGCAGTATGAAGCATAGAATCATCGGGCATAGTATCAAGCATAGCATCTCTAGCAGTATCAGGCAAAGCAGTATCAGGCATAGTATCAAGCATAGCATCTCTAGCAGTATCAAGCATAGCAGTATCAGGCATAGTATCATGCATAGCATCTCTAGCAGTATCAAGCATAGCATCTCTAGCAGTAGCATCATAAGCATCATCAAGCACACGCGACATATCAAGATTTCTAGCAGGAGGTGATGTCGCAAACTTACTCATAACTGAAGGTGAATCAAGTAAAGAGCTAGATGGCAATTCCTTACCTCCCCTCGTAGTTGAGGGCAAGACTTTGGTCTTCGGATCCTTCAGATTCTTCATAGTGATAAGCAGATATAAATCCCAAGTGACTCAGAGAATATAGCAATACCTCCCCGGCAACGGCGCCAGAAAAATGCTGACTCCATAACAGTAGACCTTCCCTTGCAACGGCACCAGAAGAATGCTGCTAGCACTCCCCGGCAATCGAAACTAGAAGAATGTTGTTGACGGACCACCAGCGCGTGGGATCGTAGCAGTTTTCGAGGGTAGAGTATTCGACCCAAATTTGTTGGTACGCCTATAGGAGGTGAGAGGATACTCTCAAGTATTAGCAGCTGAATATGTCAGATTCAACCACACCTGAAAGATTAGTATCTGCAAGCAAACTATCAGTAGCAAAGTAGTATGATAACAATGGTGTCAGAAACGATCTGTTGACACGGCAGACTATTTCTAACAATTGTATCAATGGCGCCAAGTTGCCTCGTTGACGGAAATTGTCAGTTCCCGTCAACGACCAGGGAACCAAAATTGTAGCAGGTAGCAGCAGTGTAACGAGTAATAGCAGCGGAAAGGAACAGCAATAGTGACAGCAGTAGCAAGTAGCAACAGAGCAAGCGACAGTAGTAGCAACAGTAGCAGCAGAGCAAGAAAAGTAACAGCAACAGTAGGACAAACTCGTAGGCAATGGGTCAGTGATTTGTTTGGATGATATTCATCATGCAACAGTTATAACACGGAGAGATATGTGGCTAGCTCACGTTCGTCAATGTGATGTAGGCATGCATTCCGTGTGTCGTCATACGTGCTTAGGGAAAAGAACTTATATGACATCTATTGTCCATCCCTCCCATGGCAGGAGGGTCCAAAAGGAAACTATGTGATATTAAGGTTCTCCTTTTAATAAAGAACCAGACCAACGCACTAGCACTTGGTGAACCCATGAACTCCTCAAACTATGGTCATCATCGGGAGTGGTTCCGGTTATTGTCACTCCGGGGTTGCCGGATCATAACACATAGTAGGTAACTACAACTTGCAAGAACGGATCAAAAACACACATATATTGGTGACAACATAATAATTTCATATCTGAAATCATGGCACTCGGGCCCTAGTGACAAGCATTAAGCATGGCAAAGTAGTAGCAACATCAATCTCAGAACATAGTGGATACCAGGGATCAATCCCCATCAAAACTAACTCGATTACATGATAGATCTCATCCTACTCATCACCGCCCAGCGAGCCTATGAATAGATTACTCACGAACGACGAAGAGCTTCATGGAATTGGAGAGGGAAGAAGGTTGATGATGACGATGGCGACGATTTCCCCTCTCCGGAGCCCAAGACGAACTCCAGATCTGCCCTCCAGATGAAGAACAGGTTGTGGCGGCGCCTCCGTATGGCCAACGCGACGAAATCTTCTCTTTTTATTTTTTATGGGACGAAAGTGAACTTATAGAGCTGAGGTTGGGGGCGGCAGAGCTGTGTGGGCTCCACAAGCTTGCACACGGCCACCAGGGGGTGGCGGAGGCAGGGCTTGTGGCCCAGTGGCCCACCCCCTGAGGTGGAACTTGGCGCAGATATTTTTCATATTTTCCAAAAATGCTCCCCGTAACTTTTCAGGACGTTTGGAGAACTTTGATTTCTGCACAAAAATAACACCAAGGAAATTCTGCTGAAAACAGCGTCAGTCCAGGTTAGTTCCATTCAAATCATGCAAATTAAAGTCCAAAACAAGGGCAAAAGAGTTTGGAAAAGTAGATACGATGGAGACGTATCAGGGCCCACAAGCCTGGATGGCGCACCACCCTGGCTGCGGGGTGGGGGCTTGTGGGGCCCCTTGGGCTCTTCTCGCTTGGCTCCCAAGTCCTCTGATCTTCTTCCGTTCCAGAAAAAATCTTTTCAGGGATTTTCTTCCGTTTGGACTCGTTTCAAAATCTCCTCTGAAAGGGGTCAAAAACATGGAAAAAACAGGAACTGGCACTTGGCACTGAGTTAATAAGTTAGTCCCAGAAAATAAATAAAAGACATGCAAAACATCCAAAGTTTGACAAGATAATAGCATGAAACTTCAAAAATTATAGATACGTTGGAGACGTATCAAGCATCCCCAAGCTTAACTCCTGCTCGTCCTCAAGTAGGGAAGTGATAAAGAATGAATTTTTGATGTGGAATGCTACCCAGCATAGTTGTCCTTTGCAACTTCTTTCACGTGGCATGAACGTTCAGATCCGTAAGATTCAAAACAATAGTTTCTATTGACATGAAAACAATAATACTTCAAGCAAACTAGCAAGGTAATCATGACAAGGCCAAAGAAAGTTATCCCTACAAAATCTTATAGTCCGATTATGCTCCATCATCCTCACACAACTAATGTAAATCATGCACAACCTCGGAATTGGCCAAGTAATTGTTTCCGCACTCTTACTTTCTCAAACTTTTTATAACTATCACGCAATACATGAGCGCGATCCATGGATATAGCACTATAGGTGGAATAGAGTGTGGTGGTGGTTGTGAGACAAAAAGGAGGAGATGGTCACACTGACTTGGCGTATCAATAGGCTATGAAGATGCCCATTAATAGATATCAATGTGAATGAGTAGGGATTGCCATACAAGAGATGCACTAGAGCTATAAGTATGTGAAATCTCAAGAGGAAAACTAGTGGGTGTGCATCCAACTTGCTTGCTCACGAAGACCTAGGGCCATTTTGAGGAAGCCCATCATTGGAATATACAAGCCGAGTTATAAAATGAAGATTCCCACTAGCATATGGTAGTGACAAAGCAAGAAGCTCTCAATCATGAAGAACATGGTGCTAACATGAAGCACGAGTGTGGAAAAAGATAGTAGCATTGTCCCTTCTCTCTTTTTCTCTCATTTCCTTTTTTCATTTGGGCTCTTAAGCCTCTCTTTTTTCTTTTCTCTCTTTTTTTTTGTTTTTGGGCTCTTTGGCCTTTTTCTTTATTTCCCCACATGGGAAAATGCTCTAATAATGATGATCATCACACTTTTATTTACTCACAGCACCAAGATCACAATGATGATGACTCCATAGGAAATGCCCCCGGCAGTGTACCGGGATGTGCAACGATCTAGTATGATCATGCAATGGCAATATGAGAGTGATGGCACAAGTCATGAGACGGAACGGTGGGAGTTGCATGGCAATATATCTCGGAATGGCTATGAAAATGCCATAGTAGGTAGGTATGGTGGCTGTTTTGAGGAAGGAATTTGGTGGGTTTGTGCACCGACAAGAGTTGCGCGGCACTATAGAGGCTAGCAATGGTGGAAGGTTAAAGTGCATCTATACCATGGGCTCACATTAGTCATGAAGAACTCATATACTTATTGTGAAATTTTTTATTAGTAATTCAAACAAAGTCCTAAACGCATACTCCGAGGGGAAGGGTTGGTAGGTGTAAACCATCGCGCGATCCCGACCTCAACACAAAGGATGACAATAAATAGATCAATTATGCTCCGACTTCCTAACATAGCGGTTCACCATACATGCATGCTACGGGAATCACTAACTCCAACACAAGTATTTCTAGATTCACAACACCCTACTAACATAACTCTCAATATTACCGAATCCACGTCTCAAAACTAATTGAGAGGAATCAAAACTTCTCTTTCTATTCAATGCACATGAAGATGGAGGTTTTTGCATCCTCTTTGGGTACCTAGCACATTTGGGACTACTTTCATAGCATAAGCCAACTACCAAATCACGCACCGCCGTGCTCTAAAGATATAAGTGAAGCACAAGAGCAAAAGTATCTAACTCAAAAGATATAAGTGAAGCACTAGAGCAAAAGTATCTAGGTCAAAAGATATAAGTGAAGCACTATGAGCATTCTAGCAAAATCACGATGAGTGCATGTATCTCTCTCTCAAAAAGGTGTGCGGCAAGGATGATTGTGACACAACAAAAGAAAAGAGTCCTAAGATACAAGACTCTCCGAGCAAAACACATATCATGTGGTGAATAAAAATATAGCTCCAAGTAATGTTACTGATGGATTGAAGACGAAAGAGGGGATGCCTTCCTGGGGCATCCCCAAGCTTAGGCTTTTTGGTGTCCTTGAATTTGGCTTGGGATGCCTTGGGCATCCCCAAGCTTGAGCTCTTTCCACTCTTATCTCTTTGTCCATGAGAACGTCACCCAAAACTTGAAAACTTCACAACACAAAACTTAAACAGAAACACTAGCACCCAAATCACACAAAGCATTGCACTCATAGTTTTTGATTTTGATTTTGATGGTAGGTTCCCACTCATCATGAAGCTTTCTAGGGATAGAGACTTCCAATTCAAGTTTCTCTTCAAGAGCTTTTATCATAGCTTCGACGATAATGATCGGTAAAGGCTTTGTTTTGGCTATAAGCGTGTGGAGAGTTCAACATGGATTGCATCAAAGAAATGCATTCAATCAAGGAGCAACTATCATAATTGAATTCCTTGAAATCCACGGTAGTAATTTCATTACTACTCAAAGTTTTAACGTCTTCTACTCCACTTTTAATGCTTTTAGCATCAAGATAGATGGACTCCGAATCATTGGGGCACTTTTCAACCAAAGTGGATTCATATCCAGCCCCATAATCATTAGGTTTGACACAAGAAAACAAAGATTCAATGGGAGTCACACCAAGCACTTTAAGATCTTCGTGATTCTCATCATGAGAACACGCCTTTTTAAGCCATTCATGTCTAGCACGAATTTGGGCGGTTCTTTCTTGGCTCTCAATCATGGAAACACGCATAGCTTTCAAAGTTTAATCCATGTTGATTTTGGGAGGAGCACATCTAACTTTCTAAGCATCAACATCACAAGAAATCCTATCAACGCTCTTAGCCAAATCGTCAATTTTGAGTAGTTTTTCCTCTATGGACGCATTAAAAATCTTTTGAGAGTTGATGAACTCTTTGATATTACTCCCTAGATCAGAGGGTAGTCTATTGTAATTTCCATGGGTATTGTTGTAGGAGTTGCCAAAGTTATTAGAGGAGTTACTAGGAAAAGGCCTAGGAACATAGTTTCCTCTAAAAGCGTTGTTGTTGCCAAAGTTATTCCTACCAACAAAATTAATGTCCAAGCTAGCGTTCCTACTCTCAATCAAAGAAGACAAAGGCATATCATTAGGATCCAAAGGAGCACTTCTACTAGCAACCAAATTCATTAACTCATCCATCTTAGCACTCAACGAGTTAATTTCTTCTATAGCGTGTACCTTCTTACTAGTAGGTGACCTTTCAATGTGCCACTGAGAGTAGTTCGCCATGATGTTGTCTAAGAGCTTTGTGGCTTCTCCTAATGTGATTTCCATGAACGTTCCACCTGAGGCGGAGTCCAAGATATTTCTGGAAGCGAAATTCAAGCCAGCGTAAAAGATTTGAATAATCATCCAAAGACTCAAGCCATGAGCGGGACAATTTCTAATCATTAATTTCATTCTCTCCCAAGCTTGTGCAACATGTTAATGATCAAGTTTCTTGAAATTCATGATATCATTACGGAGAGAGATGATTTTAGCCGGCGGAAAATACTTGGATATATAAGCATCTTTGCACTTATCCGAAGAATCGATACTATTTTTGGGCAAAGAAGAAAACCAAGTTTTTGCGCGATCTCGCAACGAGAAAGGAAAAAGCTTCAATTAAATCACGTCATTATCCACATCTTTTTTCTTTTGCCTATCGCAAAGCTTAATGAAGGTATTGAGATGGGATGCGGCATCTTCACTAGGAAGGCCAGAGAATTGCTCTTTCATAACAAGATTCAGCAAAGCACCATTGATTTCGTATGACTCCGCACTAGTGGCGGGAGCAATCGGAGTACTACTAAAATCATCATTATTAGTATTTGAGAAGTCACAAAGCTTGGTGTTTTCATTCATGGTGACTTCAGTGAGCAAGCAAGCACACAAGCAGACAAAAAGCGGGCGAGAAAAAGGGCGAACGAAAAGGCGAACGAAAAAACGCAAATTGGTGAAGTGAGGGGAGAGGAAAACGAGAGGCAACTGGCAAACAAAGTAAATGCAAGAGATGAGTTTGCGATACCTACTTGGATGAGTTCTTGACTTGATCTTCCTCCCTAGCAACGGTGCCAGAAATTCTTCTGCTGCGGCAACAAAAGTCCTTCCCTGGCGCGTAGGAATTCTTCTTGTTACTTCTCTGGTTTGCGTCGGTTTTTCCCTTGAAGAGGAAAGGGTGATGCAGCACAGGAGCAGTAAGTATTTCCCTCAGTTTGAGAACCAAGGTATCGATCCGGAAGGAGGGCCTCATCAAGTCCAAAGTACCTGCGCAAACACAAACAAGCTTGCAGCCAATGCTTCAAAGGGGTTGTCAATCCCTTCAAGATTGTTTGCAAAGTGAGATCTGAAGGCGGAAAGTGCAACGAAGTAAAAAGTGTAAGGGTGAAAATATGGTGTGGAGTAGACCCTGGGGGCCATAGTGTTCACTAGAGGCTTCTCTCATAATAGCAAATATCACGATGGGTGAACAAATTACTGTCGAGCAATTGATAGAACCACGCAAAGTCATGACAATATCTAAGGCAATGATCTAGCATATAGGCATCACGTCCGAGACAAGTAGACCGCCACTTTTTGCATCTACTACTATTACTCCACACATCGACCGCTATCCAGCATGCATCGAGTGTATTGAATTCATGACGAACAAAGTAACGCTTTAAACAAGATAAAATGATGTATAGGGGTAATCTCAAACCAATGATGAAAACCCCATCTTTTTACCCTTGATGGCAACAACACGATACGTGCCTCACTGCCCCTTCTGTCACTGGGTGAGGTCACCGCACGGTATGAACCCAAAACCAAGCACTTCTCCCATTGCAAGAATCATAGATCTAGTTGGCCAAAAAAACCCACAACTCGAAGAGAATTACAAGGATATGAAATCATGCATAAGAGAGATCAGAAGAAACTCAAATAAGATTCATAGATAATCTGATCATAACTCCACAATTCATCGGATCTCGACAAACACACCGCAAAAGAAGATTACATCGGATAGATCTCCATGAAGATCATGGAGAACTTTGTATTGAAGATCCAAGAAAGAGAAGAAGCCATCTAGTTACTAGCTATGGACCCGTAGGTCTATGGTGAACTACTCACGCATCATCGGAGAGGTCATGGTGTTGATGAAGAAGCCCTCCGTATCCGAATCCCCCCTCTAGCAGGGCACCAGGACGTGCCCCAGACAGAAGCTTGCGGTGGCGGAAAAGTAATTGCGATTGTCTCTTGATTTTTTTGGGAATATTTGGGAATATATAGGCACAAGATCTAGGTCAAGGGACCTCCAGGGGGCCCAGAAGCCTGGATGGCGCCCCCCCTGGCCGCGGGGTGGGGGCTTGTGGGGCCCTGGGGATCTTCTAGCTTGGCTCCCAAGTCCTCCGATCTTATTCCGTTCGGGAAAAATATTTTCGGGGATTTTCTTCCGTTTGGACTCCGTTTCAAAATCTCCTCTGAAAGGGGTCAAAAACATGGAAAAAAACAGGAACTGGGACTTGGCACTAAGTTAATAAGTTAGTCCCAGAAAAGAAATAAAAGGCATGCAAAACATCCAAAGTTTGACAAGATAATAGCATGAAACCATCAAAAATTATAGATACGTTGGAGACGTATCATGGTATGAGCCGAAGCTCTTCACACGTAAACAATGGAACGGCGCGTGCCTGAGTGGTCCACGTAAGCATTGTTGTTGTATAAGAGGTGCCAGGACTGACATCGGCCGCCCATGCATCGTGCAGGAGCGTAAAGGGTGATGGGCTCATGACCCCTGCGCGCTTAGGATTTAGACCGGCGGGCTGGCCTCTTTGTTGAGTCTAGGTAGGGTGCGACGTGTTGTTTTTCTGAGGTCGAGCATGACCCCGGAAAGTGTGTCCGGTCAGAGTGTGATCGAGCATATTGGGTACTGTGGTGCACCCGTGCAAGGAAGAAAATTAACTATTCGAATAGTTGTGTCCACGGTTACACGATGATTTGGAATTGTATCCTGATCTTATAGAACTTCAACTGTTACTTAACTGAAATATTTGCTCCGAGGTTGCTTTCTCGCAAGGAGTCGAGGAAGAATCTCTCGGCGTGACTTTATTAAATTTGCTGCAACAATATGACTATATATTTGTGTTACATCCTCTACTCTCTTCTAATGCTGCAAGACACTTGAAGATGCTAGTCTTTGATAGGACTAGCCCCTTCTCTCTATTCTCGCATTGCTGCAGTTAGTCGAGATATAACAACATTCCTTTGATACTGATGCATACTTAGCATAGTTATGATGTCAGTCTTGCGAGTACTTTGGATGAGTAATCACCGTTGCTTTGCTCCCCCTTTTCCCCTTGATACGATTGTCGCGACTAGGTAATGGAGCCCAGGAGATGGTGTATCCCGCCGACGACGTCTACTACTTTGACGGTGCCTACAACTACGGGGAGGCTGCTAACAGCCAGGAGTAGTTAAGGAGGTTCCCAGGCAGGAGGCCTTGCCTCGTTCGATCGATGTATCTTTTGTGCTAGCCTTCTCTAAGGCATTATCTTGTTTTATGTCAATACTCAGATATTTGTTGCTTCCACTAACTCCTGTGTTTCTCGAGCTTCTGTATTCGAGCCCTCGAGGCCCCTGGCTTGTAATATGAAGCTTGTATGCTTTTATTTGTGTCTAGAGTTGTGTTGTGATATCTTATTGTGAGTCCTTGAGCTTGGTAGTGCGCATTTGCGTGTATGATTAGCGTACGATCAAAACGAGGGCGTCACACCCGTCGTCCCTGTCCGCGCGCTCCCCTCGCTGGCGTCTTCCCGTCGGCCTCGTCAGCGGATCAGCGTTCGAGTGCACCAGGAGTGGTGGCACTGGGAGCACCACGTCACCCTCTCCTATCCTAATGTCAAGCTGTCGCGAAATTGGCATTTCGATCAGAAGAGGATCCCAGTGTCGGTAGTGTCGCGGTCGGCGCGGGCACATGCATAGGAGGTGAAGCACCGACGGCAGCAACCGACGCCATAGCAGCAACGTAACCCTGTGTTGCTGCAGACTTCCCTGAATGGGAGGCCTGGTTTGCATGGCAGCACGAGAGGTAGCGCCGGTGTGGTGTCCGCGGCGTGATGGCTGGACCGCCATCGTCCCTCATCTTGCGTGAAAAGGACCAGGAGGCAGAGGACGCTTACCACAATGCGCTGGCAGGCGTCCTCCATGGAAGTGAGGAGGAATCGCGCCGCAAGGAGGAGGAGGAGGCGGTTTACTAGGTGCAGATGGCGGAGGCCATGCCTCTCCCTGTTGCGGGCGACTCCGTAGTGCCGTCGCTGACCCCACCGTCACCCGCCAATGTCGAGCCAGGGCCTCGCCCTCAAGACCAAATAATATGTCTAGGACGGGGTGGTGCGCGAGTGGGTCAGTGTGCAACCCGTCTGGTTGGGTGCGACGCTGAAGCAGGAAGTGGCCTACCTGGAGCACTGGCGTCAGCGACAGCTAGGGTGTTGAAAATATGCCCAAGAGGAAATAATAAATTGGTTATTATTATATTTCCTTGTTCATTATAATCGTTTATTATCCATGCTAGAATTGTATTGATTCGAAAATCAAATACATGTGTGGATACATAGACAACACAATGTCCCTAGTGAGCCACTAGTTGACTAGCTCATTGATCAAAGATGGTCAAGGTTTCTTGGCCATAGACAAGTGTTTTCACTTGATGACGGGATCACATCATTAGGAGAATGATGTGATGGACAAGACCCAAACTATAAATGTAGCATATGATCGTGTCAGTTTATTGCTACTTTTTTCTGCATGTCAATGTATCTATTCCTATGACCATGAGATCATGCAACTCCCGGACACCGGAGGAATACCTTGTGTGTATCAAACGTCTCAACGTAAATGGGTGACTATAAAGGTGCTCTATAGGTATCTCCGAAGGTGTTTATTGGGTTGGCGTGAATCAAGACTGGGAATTGTCACTCTGTATGACAGAGAGGTATCTCGGGGCCCACTCCGTAATACAACATCACAATAAGCCTTGCAAGCAATGTGAATAAAGAGTTAGTCATGGGATCTTGTATTACGGAACAAATAAAGAGACTTGCCGGTAACGAGATTGAACTAGGTATAGAGATACCAACGATCGAATCTCGGGCAAGTAACATACCGATGGACAAAGGGAACAACATACAGGATTAATTGAATCCTTGACATAGAGGGTCAATCGATAAAGATCTGTGTATAATATGTAGGAGCCAATATGGGCATCCAGGTCCCACTATTAGTTATTGACCAGAGAGCGTCTCAGGTCATGTCTGCATAGTTCTCGAACCCGTAGGGTCTGCACACTTAAGGTTCTGTGACGTTTCTACATAGTTGAGTTATGTATGTTGGTGACCGAAGGTTGTACGGAGTTCCGGATAACATCCTGGACGCCAGGAGGAGCTCCGGAATGGTCCAGAGGTAAAGATTGATGTATAGGAGTCATGTTTTGCTCACTGGAAAAGTTTCGGGCTCATCGGTAGTGTATCGGGAGTGCCGGGAGGGTACCAGGGGACCAGCGGGAGGGGTGTGATGACACAAGGGCTTTAGGGGTTGTGGGAGGAGGCATACCAGCCCTGAGTGGGCTGGCTGAAGCCTCCCCTAAGGGCCCATGCGGCTAGAGTGGAGGAATAAGGCAAAAAGGCCAAAAGGTGGAAAGAGTTTCCAAGTGGGAAGGAGTCCTAATCCTACTAGGATTGGAGGAGGACTCCTCCTCTCTTCCTTGCGGCCGAGGCAAAGGGCTAGCCCTAGGGAGCAACCCCCTCCCTCCCTCCTCCTATATTTACTAGAGGTATTGAGGGGTTTTGGACACCAGAGAATGAGCCACATGCTCCCTCTTCCTCTAGATCATAGTTCCTCCTCTAGTCTAGTTCGGCGGTGCTTAGGCGAAACCCTGCTGGATTAGTTCACCACCACGCTGCCGTGTTGGAGAACTCATCTACCTCTCCGCCCCTCTTGCTGGATCAAGAAGGTGGTGATCTTCATCGAGTTGTACGTGTGTTGAACGCGGAGGTGTCGTCCGTTCGGCACTAGAGCGAGACGAATCGTGATGAGATCGCGGGACGGGCTGGGATTTTGATCGCGAAGATGTTCCACTACATCAACCGTGTTATATATGCTTCCGCTTAGCAATCTACAGGGGTATGTAGATTCACTCTCCCCTCTCGTAGATGATCATGACCATGGATAGGTATTGCGTGTGCGTAGGAATTTTTTTATTTCCCATGCAACGTTCCCCATCACTGGCGTCATGAGCTAGGTTCATGCATAGATGATATCTCGAGTGGAACACAAAAGAGTTTGTGGGCATTGATGTTCAATTTTCTGCCCTCCTTAGTCTTTTCTTGATTCGGCGGTATTGTTGGATTGAAGCAGCCCGGACCAACATTACTTGTACGCTTATGAGAGACCGGTTTCATCGACTAACATGCAACTTGTTGCATAAAGATGACTGGCGGGTGCTTGTCTCTTCAATTCTAGTTGAATCGGATTTGACCGAGGCTGTCTTTGGAGACGGTTAAATAGCAACTTGCAGATCACCGTTGTGGCTTTGCGTAAGCAAGATGCGATCATACTAGATACCCATAGCAGCCACATAAAATTTGCAACAACTTGCACGTCGATGCTACGGCAATCGGCAGGAGCCATAGGGTTGTCCTTAATTATTTTGCGCTTGGTGATGCTTTGCTTTATTGCTATTAGTAGCTTTAGTAGTAACAACATAGTTAGCGGAACCACCTCGATGGCAGCACAATGATGGAGATCATGATGACGGAGATCATGGTGTGGCGCCGGTGACGATGGAGATCATGTCGGTTCTTTGGTGATGGAGATCAAGAAGCACAAGTTCATGGCCATATCATGTCACTTATGATTTGCATGTGATGTTAATCCTTTTATGCACCTTATTTTGCTTAGGACGAAGGTAGCATTATAAGGTGACCTCTCACTAAAATTTCAAGATAAAATTGTGTTCTCTCCGACCGTTGACCATTGCGACACTTCGTCATTTCGAGACACCACGTGATGATCGGGTGATAGACTCAACATTCTCATACAATGGATGCAAAACAGTCGCACACGCGGAACACTCGGGTTAAACTTGACGAGCCTAGTATGTACAGACATGGCCTCAGAACACAAGAGACCGAAAGGTCGAGCATGAATCATATAGTTGATATGATCAACATGGAATGTTCACCATTGAAACTATACTCAACTCACGTGATGATTGTACTTGCGTTAGTGAATTTGGATAATGCGACACTCGAATGACTAGAGGGATGTCAATTTGAGTGGGAGTTTATTAGTAATATGAGTAGCTAAACTCAATTATCATGAACATAGTCAAAATGTCTTTGCAAATTATGTAGTAGCTTGCGTTGTAGCTCTACTATTTTTGATATGTTCCTAGAGAAGACTTAGTTGAAAGATGATAGTAGCAACTATGCGGACTCGGCCCGTAAACCGAGGATTTTCCTCATTGCTGCGCAGAAGGCTTGTGTCCTTAATGCACCGTTCGGTGTGCTGAACCCCGAGCGTTGTCTATGGATGTTACGAACATCTGACATACACGTTTTTTATGACTGCATGATAGTTCAGTGCCTAATGCTTATCGGCTTAGAATTGAGGCGCCGAAGACGTTTTGAACGTCACGGAACATATGAGATGGAGATGTTCCAAAAATCTGAAATTGGGATTTTAGGCTCGTGCCCGCATTGAGAGGTATGAGACCTCTGACAAGATTCTTGGCCTGCGAAGTAAGGGATAAAAGCTCAATCGTTGAGCATGTGCTCAGATTGTCTGAGTACTACAATCGCTTGAATCGAGTTGGAGTTCATCTTCTAGATAAGATAGTGATTGACATAGTTCTCCAAAGTCACTGCCACCAAGCTACAGAGCTTCGTGATGAACTATAACATATCAGGGATAGATATGATGATCCTTCAGCTATTTGCGATGTTTGACACCGCGAAAGTAGAAATCAAGTAGGAGCATCAATTGTTGATGGTTAGTAAAGCCACTAGTTTCAAGAAGAGCAAGGGCAAGAAGGGATACTTCATGAAATGACAAACCAGTTGCTGCTCTAGTGAAGAAACACAAGGTTGAACCCGAACCCAAGACTAAGTGCTTCTGTAATGAGGAGAACAGTCATTGAAGCGGAACTACCCTAGATACTTGGTAGATGAAAAGGCTGGCAAAGTCGACAAAAGTATATTGGATATACATGATATTGATGTGTACTTTACTAGTACTCCTAGTAGCACCAGGGTATTAGATACCGGTTCGGTTGCTAAATGTTAGTAACTCGAAATAAAAACTACGGAATAAACGGATACTAGCAAGGGTGAGTTGATGATGCATGTTGGAAAAAAAATTCAAGGTTGATGTGATCAAAACATCACACGCTCCCTCTACCATCGGGATTAGTATTGAACCTAAATAAATGTTATTTGGTGTTTGCGTTGAGCATGAACATGATTAGATCGTGTTTATTGCAATACAATTATTCATTTAAAGAGAATAATGGTTATTCTATTTGCTTGAATAAATACCTTCAATGGTTTATTGAATCTCGATCATAGTGATACACATGTTCATGATATTGATGCCAAAAGATACAAAGTAGTAATGATAGTACCACTTACTTGTCGCATTGTCGCTTGAGTCATATTGGTGTAAAACGCATGAAGAAGATCCATACTGATGGATCTTTGGACTCACTCGTTTTTTGAATCGTTTGAGACATGTGAACCATGCCTATTGGTGTAAATGCATGAAGAAACTCCATGCAGATGGATCATTTGGACTCACTTGATTTTTAATCACTTGAGACATGCAAATCATGGGCAAGATGACTGAAGGCCTCGTTTTAAAGTGATATGGAACAAGAAAGTAACTTATTGGAAATAATACATTATTTATGTATGTAGTCGAATGAGCGTTGAGGCACGCATTGGATATCGTTATGTTCTTATTTCATAGGTGATTTGATTAGATACTAGTATATTTGCTTGATGAAACATGCGTCTGAATTATTGAAAGGTTCAAGTAATTTAAAAGTGAAGTTGAAGATCGTCATGACAAGAGGATAAAATGTCTACGATATGATCGTAGAGATGAATATCTGAGTTGCGAGTTTGGTACACAATTAAGACAGTGTGGAAAATGTTTCACAACTAATGCCTCCTGGAACACCATAGTGTGATGGTGTGTCCGAATGTCATAGCCGCACCCTATTGGATATGGTGCATACTATGATGTCTCTTATCGAATTACCACTATTATTTTTTGGGTTAGGCATTAGAAATAACCGCATTCCTTTGAATAGGGCACCACGTAATTCTGTTTGAGATGACACTGCACAAACTATGGTTTAGAGAAACCTAAGCTATCGTTTCTTAAAAGTTTGGGGTTGCGATGCTTATGTGAAAAAGTTTCGGCCTAATAAGCTCGAACCCAAAGCGGATAAATGCATCTTCACAGGACATCCAAGACAGTTGGGTATACCTCCTATATCAGATCCGAGAGCAAAGTGTTTGTTTCAAGAAAAGGGTCCTTTCTTGAGAAAAGGTTTCTCTCGAAAGAATTGAGTGGGAAGAACTTGATGAGGTTATTGAACCGTCACTTCAACCAGTGTGTAGCAGGGCGCGGGATGTTGTTCCTATGGCGCCTACACCAATTGAAATGGAAGCTAATGATAGTGATCATGAAGCTTCGGATCAAGTTACTACAAACCTCGTAGGTCGAGAAGGAAACGTACTGCTCTAGAGTAGTATGGTAATCCTGTCTTGGAGGTCATGTTGCTAGACAACAATGAACCTACTAGCTATGGAGAAGCGATGGTGGGCCTGGATTCCGACGAATGACCGAAGGTCATGAAATCCAAGGTAGGATCCATGTATGAAAACAAAGTGTAGACTTTGGAAGAACTACTTGATGGTCGTAAGGTTGTTAGGTACAGATGGATTTTTAAAAGGAAGACGGACGATGATGGTAAATGTCACCATTAAGAAAGCTCGACTTGTCGCAAAGATTTTTCCGACAAAGTTCAAGGAGTTGACTACGATGAGACTTTCTCACTCGTAGCGATGCTGAAAGTTTGTTGGAATTATGTAAGCAGTTGATGCATTACTTATGAATTCTTGCATATAGGATGTCAAAACATTGTTTCCTCAACGGTTTCCTTGAGGAAAGGTTGTGTGTGATACAACCAGAAGGTTTTGTCGATCCTAAAGGATGCTAACAAGTATGCAAGCTCCAGCGATCCTTCTATGGAATGGAGCAAGCATCTCGGAGTTGGAATATACGCTTTGATGAGATGATCAAAGTTTTTGGTTTTATACAAAGTTTAGGAGAAACTTGTATTTCCAAATAAGTGAGTGGGAGCACTATAGAATTTCTTATTAGTATATGTGGTTGACATGTTTTGATCGGAGATGATGTCGAATTTCTGGAAAACATATAGGGTTGTTTGAGAAGTGTTTTTCAATGGAAAACCTGGATTGAGCTACTAGAACATTGAGCACCAAGACCTATGGAGATAGATCAAGATGCTTGATAAAACTTTCAAATGAATACATGCCGTGACAAGATTTTGAAGGAGTTCAAAATAGATCACCCAAAGAAGGAGTTCTTGACTGTATTGTAAGGTGTGAATTTGAGTAAGACTCAAAACCCGACCAGGGCAGAAGAATGAGAAAGGACAAAGGTCGTCCCCTATGAATCAGCCATAGGCTCTATAGTATGATATGCTGTGTACGGCACCTGATTTGTGCCTTGCCATGAATCTGTCAAGGGGTACAAAAGTGATCCAGGAATGGATTACTGGACAACAGTCAAAAGTTATCCTTAGTAACTAGTGGACTAAGGAATTTTTGTCGATTATGGAGGTGATAAAAGAGTTCATCGTAAAGGGTTACGTCGATGCAAGATTAGACACTAATCCGGATAACTCCGAGTAGTAAACCGGATTCGTATAGTGGAGTAGTCATTTGGAATAGTTCCAAATGGCGCGTGGTAGGAGCATCTATAGGATGAAAAAGATATTTGTAAAGCACACACGGATCTAAAAGGTTCGGACCCGCTGACTAAAAACCTCTCTCACAAGCAAGACATGATCGAGCCCCAAAATTGTATGGGTGTTGGATTCGTTACAATCACATAGTGATGTGAACTAGATTATTGACTCCAGTGCGAGTGGGAGACTATTGAAAATATGCCCTAGAGGCAATAATAAATTGGTTATTATTATATTTCCTTGTTCATGATAATCGTCTATTATCCATGCTAGAATTGTATTGATTAGAAACTCAAATACATGTGTGGATACATCGACAACACACTGTCCCTAGTGAGCCTCTAATTGACTAGCTCGTTGATCAAAGATGGTCAAGGTTTCCTGGACATAGACAAGTGTTGTCACTTGATGATGGGATTACATCATTAGGAGAATGATGTGATGGACAAAACCCAAACTATAAACGTAGCATATGATCGTGTAAGTTTATTGCTACTGTTTTCTGCATGTCAATGTACCCGTTCCAATGACCATGAGATCATGCAACTCCCGGACACCAGAGGAATACCTTGTGTCTATCAAACGTGGCAACATAAGTGGGTGACTATAAAGGTGTTCTACACGTATCACCGAAGGTGTCTGTTGGGTTGGCGTGAATCAAGACTGGGATTTGTCACTCCGTATGACGGAGAGGTATCTCGGGGCCCACTCGGTAATACAACATCACAATAAGCCTTGCAAGAAATGTGACTAAAGAGTTAGTCATGGGATCTTGTATTACGGCACAAGTAAAGAGACTTGTCGGTAACGAGATTGAACTAGGTATAGAGATACCGACGATCGAATCTCGGGCAAGTAACATACCGATGGACAAAGGGAATGGCATACAGGATTAACTAAATCCTCGACATAGAGGTTCAACCTATAAAGATCTTCGTAGAATATGTAGGATCCAATATGGGCATCCAGGTCCTGCTATTGGTTATTGACCGGAGAGTGTCTCGGGTCATGTCTGCATAGTTCTCGAACCCGCAGGGTCTGCACACCTAAGGTTCGGTGATGTTTCAGTATAGTTGCGTTATGTATGTTGGTGACCGAAGGTTGTTCGAAGTCCCGGATGAGATCCTGGATGTCCCAAGGAGCTTCGGAATGTTCCGAGGTAAGGATTGATATATAGGAAGTCCTATTTTGGTCACCGGAAAAGTTTTGGGCTCATCGATAGTGTACCGGGAGTGCCGGGAGGGTACCGGGAACTACTGGGAGGGGTGTGACGACCCAAGGGCTTCATGCGCTGTGAGAGGAGGCCGACCAGCCCCTGGTGTGCTGGTCGAAGCCTCTCCTAAGGGCCCATGCGGCTAAAGTGGAGGAATAAGGCAAAAAGGCCAAAAGGTGGAAAGAGTTTCCAAGTGGGAAGGAGTCCTAATCCTACTAGGATTGGAGGAGGACTCCTCCTCTCTTCCTTGCGGCCAAGGCAAAGGCCCAGCAATAGGGCGCAACCTCCTCCCTCCCTACTCCTATATATACTAGTGGTATTGAGGGTTTTTGGACACCAGAAATCGGCCACGTGCTCCCTCTTCCTCTAGATCATAGTTCTTCCTCTAGTCTAGTTCGACGGTGCTTAGGCGAAGCCCTGCTAGATTAGTTCAACACCACAACCACCACATCGCCGTGATGCAGAACTCATCTACCTCTCCGCCTCTCTTGCTGGATCAAGAAGGTGGTGATCGTCATTGAGCTGTATGTGTGCTGAACACGGAGGTGTCGTTCGTTTGGCACTAGAGCGGGACGGATCGTGATGAAATCGCGGGTGGAGCTGCGATTTGGATCGCGAAGATGTTCCACTACATCAACCGCGTTAGATATGCTTTTGCTTAGAGATCTACAAGGGTATGTATATTCACTCTCCCCTCTCGTAAATGATCATCACCATGGATAGGTACTGCATGCGCGTAGGAAATTTTTTGCTTCCCATGCAATATTTCCCATCATAGGGAAGGAGTGTGCAAAGGCCCAACGGCTCGAGTGGCTGGAGCGCGAGGCCGAAGCTGCGGAGGAGGAGTGCAGTGTTGCCTAGTCAGCGCCGGTGCAGCGAGCGGCAGCCGCGTTGCTGCCGCCTGGGAGACGGCCTTCCCCTGGGATGACCCGGCGCCGACGCTCATCGACCTCACCGGCCCTCACGACGACGATGAGAAGGAAGCCTAGAGCAACGCGCCTTCTCGATTTTAGCGTACTTCAAGTTTTTATTTAATGTAATGTGGACTCATGGGACTATTGCCGGAATTAATGTTTAATTAACGTTGTTTATATTTTCAAATTTTTACTATGTTTTTTTCGTTGCCTAAAAATTAGTCATGGTCACGTTGGACGCAAACGCCGACCCAATTACGAAAGCACACATGGATGTTTGTCGGATCGATCCAAACATACAAAATAAAGACAAATCGCACGCCAATTTGGATCGCGTGGTTGGAGTTGTTCTCAGAAGGTTAAAAAGTTAAAGTGAAAAGTAAAGATGTATACGTACTGAAGTCTCTATTTTTTATTCGTTGATGAGGTCCATTAGCAGTAGTTGCTACGGCTACAAAAGTCCTTCCCCGGCAACGCCAGGAATTCTTCTTGCTACTTCTCTTGTTTGCGTCGGTTTTTCCCTTGAAGAGGAAAGGGTGATGCAGCACAGGAGCAGTAAGTATTTCCCTCAGTTTGAGAACCAAGGTATCGATCCAGTAGGAGGGTCTCGTCAAGTCCAGAGTACCTGCGCAAACACAAACGAGCTTGCACCCAACGCTTCAAAGGGGTTGTCAATCCCTTCAAGATTGTTTGCAAAGTGAGATCTGAAGGCGGAAAGTGCAACGAAGTAAAAAGTGTAAGGCTGAAAATATGGTGTGGAGTAGACCCTGGGGGCCATAGTGTTCACTAGAGGCTTCTCTCATAATAGCAAATATCACGGTGGGTGAACAAATTACTGTCGAGCAATTGATAGAACCGCGCAAAGTCATGACGATATCTAAGGCAATGATCTAGCATATAGGTATCACGTCCGAGACAAGTAGACCGATACTTTCTGCATCTACTACTATTACTCCACACATCGACCGCTATCCAGCATGCATCTAGTGAATTGAGTTCATGATGAACAGAGTAACACCTTAAGCAAGATGACATGATGTAGAGGGATAATCTCAAACCAATGATGAAAACCCCATCTTTTTACCCTTGATGGCAACAACACGATGTGTGCGTCGCTACCCCTTCTATCACTGGGTGAGGTCACCGCACGGTATGAACCCAAAACAAAGCACTTCTCCCATTGCAAGAATCATAGATCTAGTTGGCCAAACAAAAACCACAACTCAAAGAGAATTCCAAGGATATGAAATCATGCATAAGAGAGATCAGACGAAACTCAAATAATATTCATAGATAATATGATCATAAATCCACTATTCATCGGATCTCGACAAACACACCGCAAAAGAAGATTACATCGGATAGATCTTCATGAAGATCATGGAGAAGTTTGTATTGAAGATCCAAGAGAGAGAAGAAGACATCTAGTTACTAGCTATGGACCCGTAGGTCTATGGTGAACTGCTCACGCATCATCGGAGAGGTCATGGTGTACCAGAACGTGCCCCAGATGGGATCTTGCGGAGACACAAGCTTGCGGCGGAGGAAAAGTACTTTCGATGATCTCTTGATTTTTTGTGGAATTTTTGGGGATATATAGGCGCAAAACCTAGGTCAAAGGAGGTCCAGGGGGCCCACAAGCCTCAGGGTCGCGGCATCCCCCCTGGTCGCAGGGTGGGGGCTTGTGGGTCCCCTGGGGACCCCTTGCCTTGGCTCTCAAGTCTCCTGATCTTCTTCTGTTACGGAAAAAATCTTTTCGGAGATTTTATTCCGTTTGGACTCCGTTTCAAATTCTCCTCTGAAAGGGGTCAAAAACATGGAAAAAACAGAACTGGCACTTGGCACTGAGTTAATAAGTTAGTCCCAAAAAATATATAAAAGGCATGCAAAACATCCAAAGTTTGACAAGATAATAGCATGAAACCATCAAAAATTATAGATACGTTGGAGACGTATCAAGATCCCCAAGCTTAACTCCTGCTCGTCCTCAAGTAGGGAAGTTATAAAGAATAAATTTTTGATGTGGAATGCTACCTAGCATTATTTCACGTGACATGAATGTTCAGAACCGTAAGATTCGAAACAATAGTTTGTTATTGACATGAAAACAATAATACTTCAAGCAAACTAGCAAGGTAATCATGAACTTTCAAAATAACAAGGCCAAGGAAAGTTATCCCTACAAAATCATATAGTCTAGCTATGCTCCATCTTCCTCACACAACTAATGTAAATCATGCACAACCCCGGTATTGACCAAGTAATTGTTTCCGCACTCTTACTTTCTCAAACTTTTTATAACTATCACGCAATACATGAGCGTGAGCCATGGATATAGCACTACAAGTGGAATAGAGTGTGGTGGTGGTTGTGAGACAAAAAGGAGGAGATGGTCACATTAACTCGGCGTATCAAAAATCTATGGAGATTCCCATAAATAGATATCAATGTGAAAGAGTAGGGATTGCCATACAAGAGATGCACTAGAGCTATAAGTATGTGAAAGATCAAAAGGAAAACTAGTGGGTGTGCATCCAACTTGCTTGCTCACGAAGACCTAGGGCAATTTTGAGGAAGCCCGTCATTGGAATATACAAGCCAAGTTATATAATGAAGATTCCCACTAGCATATGGTAGTGACAAAGCAAGAAGCTCTCAATCATGAAGAACATGGTGCTATTATGAAGCACAAGTGTGGAAAAGGATAGTAGCATTGTCCCTTCTCTCTTTTTCTCTCTTTTATTTTTTCATTTGAGCTCTTAGGCCTCTCTTTTTTTCTCTTCTTTTTTTGGGCTCTTTGGCCTCTTTTTTTTATTTCCTCACATGGTACAATGCTCTAATAATGATGATCATCACACTTTTATTTACTCATAGCTCAAAGCTCAAAATGATGATGACTCCATAGGAAATGCCTCCGGCAGCGTACCGGGATGTGCAACGATCTAGCATGGCGTATGATGTTGAAACATCTTGCTAGCTATCTTACGATCATGAAATGGCAATATGAGAGTGACGGCACAAGTCATGAGACGGAACAGTGGGAGTTGCATGGCAATATATCTCGGAATGGCTACGAAAATGCCATAGTAGGTAGGTATGGTGGCTGTTTTGAGGAAGGCATATGGTGGGTTTGTGTACCGGCGAGAATTGCGCGGCACTAGAGAAGCTAGCAATGGTGGAAGGTGAAAGTGCATCTATACCATGGAGTCACATTTTTTCATGAAGAACTCACATACTTGTTGCGAAAGTTTTTATTAGTAATCGAAACAAAGTGCTAAACGCATACTCCTAGGGGAAGGGTTGGTAGGTGTTAACCATCGCGCGATCCCGACCTCAACACAAAGGATGACAATCAATAGATCAATTATGCTCCGACTTACTAACATAGCGGTTCACCATACGTGCATGCTACGAGAATCACTAACTTCAACACAAGTGTTTCTAGATTCACAACACCCTACTAACATAGCTCTTAATATTACCAAATCCACGTCTCAAAACTGTTTGAGAGGAATCAAAACTTCTCTTTCTACTCAATGCACATGAAGATGGAGGTTTTTTCATCCTCTTTGGATACCTATCACCTTTGGGACTACTTTTATAGCATAAGCCAACTACCAAGTCACGCACCGCCGTGCTCTAAAAGATATAAGTGAAGCACATAGAGCAAAAGTATCTAGCTCAAAAGATATAAGTGAAGCACTATCAGCATTCTAGCAAAATCACGATGAGTGCATGTCTCTCTCTCTCAAAAAGGTGTGCGGCAAGGATGATTGTGACACAACAAAAATAAAAGACTCCTATGATACAAGACGCTCCAAGAAAAACACATATCATGTCGTGAATAAAAATATATCTCCAAGTAATGTTACCGATGGATTGAAGACGAAAGAGGGGATGCCTTCCCGGGTCATCCCCAAGCTTAGGCTTTTTGGTGTCCTTGAATTTGGCTTGGGATGCCTTGGGCATCCACAAGCTTGAGCTCTTTACACTCCCTATCTCTTTGTCCATGAGAACATCACCCAAAACTTGAAAACTTGACAACACAAAACTTAAACAGAAACTCGTGATAACATTAGCACAAGAAAACAAACTACCACTTATTTTGGTATTGTAGGAAACTTTAATTCTATCTATATTAGTGTTGGGCTACTGTATTCCCACTTTTCCATGGCTAGTACCCCCCGATACTAACCATAGTTTCATCAAAACAAGCAACCAACTCAAAAAAGCAGAATCTGTCAAAAACAGACCAGTATGTATCAATATGTATACTTCGTATACTTCTGGTACCTCAAAAAATCTGAAACATTACGACTTCCTGGGAAAAAGGCATATCAACCTGCAGAAAAAGAATCAACTCAAAATCTCTTTCTGAATAAAAATGAAAAATCATCTCGTGAGCGAAAAGTTTCTGTCTTTTTCCACCAGGATCAAACAACCATTACCAAGACTAGTCATAAAGGTTTTCCTTGGCTCAAACACAAAAAAAACACAAAAAACACAATCACAACAAAATTATGATGGTGTGGACGCAACAAAAAAGAAAGAAAAAGATAAATTCATTGGGTTGCCTCCCAACATGCGCTATTGTTTAACGCCCTTAGCTAGGCATAAAAGCGATAGAATCACGTATCGTCGTCTTTGGTGCTCAAACCATAAGTGGCCCTCATCATGGATTCATAAGGCAATCTTATTTTCTTTCTAGGAAAGTGTTCCATGCCCTTCCTTAAAGGAAATGGAAATCTAATATTCCCTTCCCTCATATCGATGATAGCACCGATAGTCCTTAGGAAAGGCCTACCAAGAATAATAGGGCATGTAGGATTGCAATCAATGTCAAGCACAATGAAATCCACGGGTACATAGTTCCTATTTGCATTAATAAGAACATCATTGATCCTTCCCATGGGTTTCTTGATAGTAGAATTAGCAAGATGCAAATTAAGAGAACACTCTTCAATCTCAATAAAGCCCAGAACATCACATAAAGACTTTGGAATCGCAGAAACACTAGCACCCAAATCAGACAAAGCATTGCATTCATAGTTTTTGATTTTGATTTTGATGGTAGGTTCCCACTCATCATGAAGATTTCTAGGGATAGAGACTTCCAATTCAAGTTTCTCTTCAAGAGCTTTTATCATAGCTTCGACGATATGATCGGTAAAGGCCTTGTTTTGGCTATAAGCGTGTGGAGAGTTTAACATGGATTGCATCAAGGAAATGCATTCAATCAAGGAGAAACTATCATAATTGAATTCCTTGAAACCCATGGTAGTAATTTCATTACTACTCAAAGTTTTAACATCTTCTACTCCACTTTCAATGCTTTTAGCATCAAGATAGATGGACTCCGAATCATTGGGGCACTTTTCAACCAAAGTGGATTCATATCCAGCCCCATAATCATTAGGTTTGACACAAGAAAACAAAGATTCAATGGGAGTCACACCAAGCACTTTAAGATCTTCGTGATTCTCATCACGAGAACACGCCTTTTTAAGCCATTCATGTCTAGCACGAATTTGGGCGGTTCTTTCTTGGCTCTCAATCATGGAAACATGCATAGCTTTCAAAGATTCATCCATGTTGATTTTGGGAGGAGCACATCTAACTTCAAATCATCAAAATCACTAGACATTCTATCAACGCTCTTAGCCAAATCGTCAATTTTGAGTAGCTTTTCCTCTATGGACGCATTGAACATATTTTGAGAGTTGATGAACTCTTTGATATTACTCTCTAGATCAGAGGGTAATCTATTGTAATTTCCATGAGTATTGTTGTAGGAGTTGCCAAAATTATTAGACGAGATACTAGGAAAAGGCCTAGGAACATAGTTTCCTCTAAAAGCATTGTTGTTGCCAAAGTTATTCCTACCAACAAAATTAACGTCCAAGCTAGCGTTGCTACTCTCAATCAAAGAAGACAAGGGCATATCAATAGGATCTAAAGGAGCACTTCTACTAGCAACCAAATTCATTAACTCATCTATCTTAGCACTCAACGAGTTAATTTCTTCTATAGCGTATACCTTCTTACTAGTAGCTGACCTTTCAGTGTGCCACTGAGAGTAGTTCGTCATGATGTTGTCTAGGAGCTTTGTGGCTTCCCCTAACTTGATTTCCATGAACGTTCCACCTGAGGCGGAGTCCAAGATATTTCTAGAAGCGAAATTCAAGCCGGCGTAAAAGATTTGAATAATCATCCAAAGACTCAAGCCATGAGCGGGACTATTTCTAATCATTAATTTCATTCTCTCCCAAGATTGTGCAACATGTTCATGATCAATTTGCTTGAAATTCATGATATCATTACGGAGACAGATGATCTTAGCCGGCGGAAAATACTTGGATATATAAGCATCTTTGCACTTATCCCAAGAATCGATACTATTTTTGGGCAAAGAAGAAAACCAAGTTTTCGCCCGATCTCGCAACGAGAAAGGAAAAAAGCTTCAATTTAATCACGTCATTATCCACATATTTCTTCTTTTGCATATGCAAAGCTCAATGAAGGTAGTGAGATGGGATGCGGCATCTTCGCTAGGAAGGCCGGAGAATTGCTCTTTCATAACAAGATTCACCAAAGCGGCATTGATTTCGTATGACTCCGCACTAGTGGCAGGAGCAATCGGAGTACTAATAAAATCATTATTATTAGTATTCGAGAAGTCACAAAGTTTGGTGTTTTCATTCATGGTGACTTCAGCAAGCAAGCAAGCACACAAGCGAACAAAGAGCAAGCGAGAAAAAGGCGAATGAAAAGGCAAACGAAAAAGGCAAATTGTGAAGTGGGGGAGAGGAAAACGAGAGGCAACAGGAAAACAAAGTAAATGCAAGAGATGAGTTTGCGACACCTACTTGGATGAGTTCTTGACTTGATCTTCCTCCCCAGCAACGGCGCCAGAAATTCTTCTGCTACGGCAACAAAAGTCCTTCCCCAGCAACGCCAGGAATTCTTCTTGCTACTTCTCTTGTTTGCGTCGGTTTTTCCCTTGAAGAGGAAAGGGTGATGCAGCACAGGAGTAATAAGTATTTCCCTCAGTTTGAGAACCAAGGTATCGATCCAGTAGGAGGGTCTCGTCAAGTCGAGAGTACATGCGCAAACACAAACGAGCTTGCACCCAACGCTTCAAAGGGGTTGTCAATCCATTCAAGATTGTTTGCAAAGTGAGATCTAAAGGCGGAAAGTGCAACGACGTAAAAGTGTAAGGCTCAAAATATGGTGTGGAGTAGACCCGGGGGCCATAGTGTTCACTAGAGGCTTCTCTCAAAATTGCAAATATCACGGTGTGTGAACAAATTCTTGTCGAGCAACTGATAGAACCGCGCAAAGTCATGACGATATCTAAGGCAATGATCATACATATAGGCATCACGTCCGAGACAAGTAGACCGATACTTTCTGCATCTACTACTATTACTCCACACATCGACCGCTATCCAGCATGCATCTAGTGTACTGAGTTCATGACGAACAGAGTAACGCCTTAAGCAAGATGACATGATGTAGAGGGATAATCTCAAACCAATGATGAAAACCCTATCTTTTTACCCTTGATGGTAACAACACGATGCGTGCCTCGCTACCCCTTCTGTCACTTGGTGAGGTCACCGCACGGTATGAACCCAAAACCAAGCACTTCTCCCATTGCAAGAATCATAGATCTAGTTGGCCAAACAAAACCCACAACTCGAAGAGAATTGCAAGGATATGAAATCATGCATAAGAGAGATCAGAAGAAACTCAAATAAGATTCATAGATAATCTGATCATAAATCCACAATTCATCGGATCTCGACAAACACACCGCAAAAGAAAATTACATCGGATAGATCTCCATGAAGATCATGGAGAACTTTGTATTGAAGATTCAAGAGAGAGAAGAAGCCATCTAGTTAGTAGCTATGGACCCGTAGGTCTATGGTGAACTACAAACGCATCATCGGAGAGGTCATGGTGTTGATGAAGAAGCCCTCCGTATCCGAATCCCCCTCCGGCAGGGCACCAGAACATGCCCAGATGGGATCTTGCGGAGACAGAAGCTTGCGGCGGCGGAAAAGTACTTTCGATGATCTCTTGATTTTTTGTGGAATTTTTGGGGACATATGGCGCAAACCTAGGGCAAAGGAGGTCCAGGGGGGCCACAAGCCTCAGGACCGCTGCCTCCCCCATGGCCGCGGGGTGGGGGCTTGTGGGGCCCCTAGGGACCCCTTGCCTTGGAAGTCTCCTCATCTTCTTCCGCTACGGAAAATATCTTTTTGGGAATTTTATTCCGTTTGGACTCCGTTTCAAATTCTCCTCTGAAAGGGGTCAAAAACATGGAAAAGGCAGGAACTGGCACTTGGCACTGCGTTAATAAGTTAGTCCCAAAAAATATATAAAAGGCATGCAAAACATCCAAAGTTTGACAAGATAATAGCATGAAACCATCAAAAATTATAGATATGTTGGAGACGTATCAGTAGCTTGCGTGAGAAAAAAATGTTAATGTACTTCCTTCGTTTCTAAATATAAATCTTTTTAAAAAAATTGTTAGGAGACTACATATAAAACAAAATGAATGAATCTACACTTTAAAATATGTCTATATACATCCGTATGCGGTCCTCTAGTGAAACATCTAAAAAGACTCCATTTAGGAACGAAGCGAGTAGTTGCCTCGGCCTTCTTTTTCTCATGGGTCATTACACCCTTCAAGAGGGAACCACAGGAGCTCCCTGGTGATAGCCACGCCGGCAAGAAACAATGTTAGGCTACTCATAGTGGGGAATATCATATAGTAGTATCATGCATATGATACTATTGTATGATATTATTTTCACAGTGCATAGTATCATAGATGATCTCATTTATTGACATGCATGACACATAGTAGCATAGCATTTAACATGATACGATATCTACCTATGCTACTCTAATTATCTCTTTTATTTAATTATTTACCACATTAGCAGGTTTGCTAGTTTGAAGGATATGATACTAGCTATGATACCCATGATACCCCATTATGACCAGCCTTAGTGATTGAAATTACTACTGTAGTATAGTAGCTAGAGAAAAAACGCAGCGATTGGTCAGATTGTGGCCAATTAATTTCTAGGAAACTTCCTCGTCTTCTTTTTCTTCCCTACGAAGCCAGCTACTCCACATCAACTCCTCTCCTGCAAGCCGAAACTCGAGCCGTGCCACTGAGACACGCACCCACCGGGGCCATCATCCTCGCCCACCGCCGCTTCCTCCTTACACCCTAACCCCTTGTCGATCTGAGTGTCACGCCCAAGATGCATTCTTATCCTTATTTTGGCGCGAGGGCCTCGACATGGATAGAAACGCATCTCGTCGTTTTGCAAGAAAGGATATCGTTACCAGTACATGTACTGAAAAGATGACTATAATGACTTGGCTTACACTCGCCACAGGCTACATTAGAGTCACATCAATACAACAACATAATCAGTCATCATCAAGAAGAACGGGGTCCGACTATGGACGAAAACAAACGATAAAAGAACGACGTCCATCCTTGCTTTCCCGGGCTGTCGGCCTAGAACCCATCCTAGCTCGATGAAGAAGAAGAAGAAACTCCAAATGAACAATCAGCACGCTCACATCAACGTAACTCTTTACTTGTACCTGCAACTGGTGTTGTAGTAATCTGAGAGCCACAGGGACTCAACAATCTCATTTCCAAAGGTATCAAGACTAGCAAAGCTTAATGGGTGAGGTATGGTTAAGTGGTGAGGCTGCACCAAGCAACTAAGCATTTATTTGAGTGGCTAACTTACGACTACAAGAATAAGAGGGGGATGATCTGCGCACAGCGGACGTGAACTACTGATGATCAAATGAATGATCATGAACACCTACTTACAACAGACATAACCCCACCGTGTCCTCGGTCAGAGAAGGAGCTCACAAAAGAGGCAGTCACGGTTACGCACTCAGTTGGCATATTTTAATTAAGCTTACTTCAAGTTATCTAGAACCAGATGTTAAACAAAGTTTCCACGTTGCCACATAACCGCGGGCACGGGTTTCTGAAAGATTTAAACCTACATTGGTGCTCCAACTAGTCCATCACAAACTACCACACGCTGCGATGGAATAACCTCGATCAGGGAAACCCGTGATCTCCTAGGGTTCCTATTGGAAAACCTCAACCTCGAGATAACCCAAAGCATCCTCGGAATCCCTCGCACAAGACGCTCGAGAAAGGTAAAACAAGTCCAGTAAGGCTGTCCGGCGTGTCAACGATCCCGATAAGAGTCGCGTATCTCGTTCTTAGGACACAACAAATGAGCAATACGTACGGTGGCCGGATAGAAATCCTCCGAGTTGCCCCGGGTGGCCCCGCAAGTGGCTCTGTTTGGGACCAACACCAGCAACATTGCCCCCTGTATTATGTTGAATTACTCCTCAGGTAGCGCTAACTCCCTATGCGTCACATTAATATCAATATTATTATGTTGGGCAAATATAGAACCAATGTTGGGCCTTTCCAGACGAGCTTTATCCCAAAACGAGAATCTAGGGGGTCCCCATAACAACCTCATGTCCCACAAGCGTATGGGATCGCGGCAGTTTTCGAGGGTAGAGTATTCAACCCAAATTTGTTGGTTCACTCAAGGGAAACGAAAGAATATTCTCAAGTATTAGCAGCTGAGTGTGTCAGATTCAACCACACCTGAAAGATTAGTGTCTGCAAACAAAGTATCAGTAGCAAAGTAGTATGATAGCAACGGTGCCAGAAACGATCTGTTGACGGCAGACTATTCCTAACTGTTGTATCAATGGCGCCAGTAAAAAGCACGTTGACGGGGGATAATTCTTGAGAACAATGCTTCCCCGGCTACGGCTCCATAAAAGTCTTGCAACAAGTAACAGCGAAGTAGCAAGGAACAGCAGTAGTAGCAGCAGCAAAGTGACAACAGTAGAAACAGTAGGAGCAAAGTGGCCCAATCCCTTTTGTAGCAAGGGACAAGCCAAGACAAAGTAACGTAGCGAGAACCAGTAGTAAAAGACTCGTAGGCAGTGGATCGGTGATGGATGAGTATGACGGATGTGATTCATCATGTAACAGTTATAACACTGAGAGATAAGTAACTAGCTCCCGTTCGTCAATCTAATGTAGGCATGTATTCTGTATGTAGTCATACGTGCTTAGGGAAAAGAACTTGCATGACATCTATTGTCCATCCCTCCCGTGGCAGCGGGGTCCTAACAGAAACTACGGGATATTAAGCTTCTCCTTTTAATAAAGAACCGGACCAACGCATTAACACGTAGTGAATACATGAACTCCTCATACTATGGTCATCTCCGGGAGTGGTTCCGGCTATTGTCACTCCGGGGTTGTCGGGTCATAACACATAGTAGGTGACTACAACTTGCAAGATAGGATCTAAAACACACATATATTGGCGACAACATAATAGGTTCAGATCTGAAATCATGGCACTCGGGCCCTAGTGACAAGCATTAAGCATAGCCAAGTAGTAGCAACATCAATCTAGAACATAGTGATACTAGGGATCAATCCCCGTCAAGAACTAACTAAATTACATGATAGATCTCATCCAACTCATCACCGTCCAGCAAGCCTACGATGAGATTACTCACGAACGATGAAGAGCATCATGAAATTGTCGATGGAGAAAGGTTGATGATGATGATGGCGACGATTTCCCCTCTCCGGAGCCCGAAACGGACTCCAGCTATGCCCTCCAGATGAAGAACAGGATGTGGCGGCGCCTCCGTATCGCAAAACGCGATGAAACCTTCTCTCTGATTTTTTTCCCGGGCGAGACGGAAGATATAGAGCTGAGTTTGGGGGCGGTGGTGCCACGTGGGCCCCACAAGCCTGCACGGCGCGGCCTAGGGGGTGGTCGCGGCCTGTGGGCTTGTGGCCCACTGGCACGCCCCCTCTGGTGGATCTTTGCGCAGGTATTTTTCTTTTATTCCAGAAAAATCTCCGTAAATTTTCAGGACATTCCAAGAACTTTTATTTCTGCACAAAAACAACACCATGGCAATTCTGCTAAAAACAGCGTCAGTCCGGGTTAGTTCCATTCAAATCATGCAAATTAGAGTCCAAAACAAGGGCAAAAGAGTTCGGAAAAGTAGATACGACGGAGACGTATCAACTCTCCCAAGCTTAATGCCTTGCTTGTCCTCAAGCAACCTAGTTGACAAACTGAGAGAGACAAAAGAAAAACTTTGACGAACTCTGTTTGATCTTGTTGTTGCAACTATGTCTAACTCATAACTAGAATTTCAGCAAGATCACAATCAAACCACATAAGAAAATGACATCTAGGTCTCACAGTAAACTCATATCAATGGCATAATAAACTAGCGAGCAACTAATAATAAGTCTCAAACGTCAACACTTCAATCAAAACAACATGAAGCAGTACGAATAGATGGTATCTCGCTAGCTCTTTCTGAGAACGCAAAACATACATGCAGAGCACCTTCAAAGACCAAGGGCTGACTAAACATTGTAACTCAAGGCAAAGAAGATCCAGTCATAGTCATACTCAACACAGTTAAAAGCAAAGCCTAAAAATGACAGAGGTTCTCTCTAATTGGTGCTTTTGTAAGAGGAGGATGACTCAACAGGAACATAAATAGACAGGCCCTTCGCAGAGGGAAGCATTGATTTGCAGAGGTGCCAGATCTCAAGCTTTGAAAGCAGAGATAATAATTTTGGGTGGCATGCTTTCATTGTCAACACAATGACTAAGAGTTCTCAACATCTTCCACGCTACACATGCTATAGGAGGTTCCAAACAGAAAAGTAAAGTTTTGACTCCCCCACCACCAATCAATCACACTCCACGGCTAGCCGAATCCTCGGGTACCGTCCATACCAACATCAATCCTGGGGGAGTTTTGTTTGCAATTATTATTTCGATTTGAGCATGGAACTGGGAATTCCAATTACCGGCCCCTTTCTCGTGAATGATAGTGAATAAACACATATCGAGGATAACACGCCTAGCATGGAAGATACCAATAGCCCCATGTCACCACATGAGCGGTTCGGGCATGCAAAACAGATTATTTCTTGAAGGTTTAGAGAGTGGCACATGCAAATTTACTTGGAACGGCAGGTAGATACTGCACATAGGTAGGTGTGGTGGACTCATATGGCACAACTTTGGGTTTATGGGAGTGGATGCACAAGCAGTATTCCCGCTTAGTACAAGTGAAGGCTAGCAAAAGACTGGGAAGCGACCAACTAGAGAGCGACAACGGTCATCAAAATGCATTGAGATTAACTAACATTGAGTGCAAGCATGAGTAGGACATAAATCACCATGAACATGAATATCATAGAGGCTATGTTGATTTTGTTTCAACTACATGCGTGAACATGCGCAAAGTCAAGCCACTTGAAACATTCAAAGGAGGATACCATCCTAACATACTACATCATAGTCATCTCAACATTCATGTTGGCAACCAAGACAAACCATTATAAGCTCCTAGCTAAATAAGCATGGCATAAGCTACTATGATCCCTAAGTTGTCATTGCAAACATGTTTCTCTCACAACAAAGCTGAATCAGGCATGATGAGCTAGTCATATTTACAAAAACAAAATAGATCGAGTTCATACCAGCTTTTCCAGGCTCAGTCACTTCATCATATATCGTCATTATTGCCTTTCACTTGCACGACTGAACGATGTGAACAATAATAAGCGTGCTCGTGCATTGGACTACACTGGAATCTGCAGGAAAACACAAAGGAGAAGACAAAGTAATATGGCTCTTTGAAAGCTAAACGGGTATGCATGCAAGAGCCACTAAACATTGTAACCAATATCTTCTACCTTGACCCAAAGAAAAAAAGAAAACTATTTACACGGGAAAGCTCCCAACAAGCAAAAGAAGAAAAGAAAATCTTTTTGGTTTTTCTCGAACTAGACATACACACGAAAAGAAAACGAGAAAAAGAAAATAAAATAGCATGGATGATACAGTGGCAAAGTGTGAACATCGGCTAACAAAGTGAAAGCATAAGCAAGAATGTAAAGTCGGTGAGAACATGTACTCCCCCAAGCTTAGGCTTTTGGCCTAACTTGGTCTACTCCCAAGGATGGTCCTGGCGAAACCCAAAATCATAATCGGGGTTATACGGGAGCGTTGCAGCCATTGCCTGAATAGCTGCCTCACGGAGACGAGCAGCCTTCGCCTCCCTCCCATACTCCTCTGCCTCTCCTCTGGTTATGTAATATCTCTGTTTTACCTGAAAGTCAAAGAGAGCAGGAGCAGGAAGGGTAATATGGAAAACACGCTACCGGTTAAATATCAATCGGTATAGGAGGGATTCATCATCCCTCTCAAGGAACTGGTAGCGTGTCAAAGCGACGCGGTCAAGGAAAGCTGTATGGCATATTAGGGATCTCCTTCGCGGATGGGTACTCCAAGAAAATTTGCTATGTGAGTGGCATAGATGCCACCAAAGAAATCCCCTTCAATAGCATTCTTATTCAGCCTCCTTGTTATAATAGCTCCCATGTTGAAGCTTTTGTCACCCGTCACTGCGCTCTTAAGGATACTAAGGTCGGGTGCGCAGAGGTGACAATGCTCAATCTTGCCTTTAATGCATCTGCCTATAAAGAGGGCAAAGTAATGCAAGGCAGGAAAATGAATACTCCCCATGGTAGCTTGCGTAATGTCTCTAGTTTCTCCAAGCGTAATACCAGCGAAAAAATCTCTAACCAAAGATTTAGGAGGATCATTGAGGTTACCCCAAATAGGTATTTTGCAAATTCTACTGAAATCCTCTAAATCCATGGTATACAATTTATCATAGAGATCAAACAGTACCGATGGCTCACGGCCAGCTGAAAATTTGAATCTACGAACAAAAGAGGCAGTGAGAGCAACATACTGTTCACATTTATCGGAGATGAATTCTTCGAGTCCGACGTTGCGAACAAGTGCATCAAACTCATCTTTGAAACCTGCCTCAATCATAAATTCATCAGAAGGCCATTCACATGGTTGTACCTGCGCGTCCCTAGGTTGGTAAGGATCAGGCTCCCGAATCGCTGGACGGGGACCTCCCTTGCTTGAGGAACCACCATGAAAGTTTCTCCTGAACATCTTCCTTTTTCTGAAATCTTCAGTGACCCAAAGGAAAGGTGAACAAGGTTCAACTAAACTTGTAGAAACTACTCCCACAAGTGCCTAGAGGCCATATTACGCATCAAAACTACTTGGGACCAGCTAGAATCAGCATGCAAAGCTCAAGAACATGGTCACCAAGGCAGCAAAAATACGCGGAGTATAAGGCACTAGAGAAAAAACTAATTGGACCAATGGAGGAGTCACTTACCAAGGAGTAATTTCCCCAAAACAATTCGGAGAACGGTGATTTGAGAAAAGAGATCAAAAATCCCAGCAAGAGGAGCAAGAACACGGGTTTGAGCTTCGAAACGATTTTTTATGGAGGTAGGAGAAGCGGATGGGAGCAAGAATAAGTGGAGGGGGCACCTGTGGGCCCCACAAGCCTGGGTGGCACGGCGAGGGGGGTGCCCGCGCCCCTAGGGCTTGTGGCCCACTGGTGTGGCCCCCAGATAGACTCTTTGTCCCAGTATTTTCCAAAAACTCTAGAAAAAACATACTTGATTTTCACAGCATTCGGAGAACTTTTATTTTCAGGGTACTTTTCCACCGGACGCTAAAACAGAAAACAGGGAAAACTAAACTAAACCTCATAGTGACCAGCAGACGTCAAAGAGTGACCAGCAGACGTCAATCCCAAGTGACTCAAAGAATATAGTTGTGCTTCCCCGGCAACAACGCCAGAAAAAGCCTTGATGTCCCACAAGCGTATGGGATCGCAGCAGTTTTCGAGGGTAGAGTATTCAACCCAAATTTGTTGGTTCACACAAGGGAAGCGAAAGAATATTCTCAATTATTAGCAGCTGAGTGTGTCAGATTCAACCACACCTGAAAGATTAGTGTCTGCAAGCAAAGTATCAGTAGCAAAGTAGTATGATAGCAACGGTGCGAGAAACGATCTGTTGACGGCACACTATTCCTAACTGTTGTATCAATGGCGTCAGTAAAAAGCACGTTGATAGGGGATTATTCTTGAGAAGAATGCTTCCCCGGCTACGGCTCCAGAAAAGTCTTGCAACAAGTAACAGCAAAGTAGCAAGGAAAAATAGTAGCAGCAGCACCAAAGTGACAGCAGTAGCAACAGTAGCAGCAAAGTGGCCCAATCCCTTTTGTAGAAAGGGACAAGCCAAGACAAAGTAACGTAGCGAGAACCAGTAGTAAAAGACTCGTAGGCAGTGGATCGGTGATGGATGGTTATGACGGATGTGATCCATCATGTAACAGCTATAACACGGAGAGATAAGTAACTAGCTCCCGTTCGTCAATCTAATGTATGCATGTATTTCGTATGTAGTAATACGTGCTTAGGGAAAAGAACTTGCATGACATCTATTGTCCATCCCTCCCGTGGCAGCGGGGACCTAATGGAAACGACGGGATATTAAGGTTCCCCTTTTAATAAAGAACCGGACCAATGCATTAACACGTGGTGAATACATGAACTCCTCATACTATGGTCATCTCCGGGAGTGGTTCCGGCTATTGTCACTCCGGGGTTGCCGGGTCATAACACATAGTAGGTGACTACAACTTGCAAGATAGGATCTGAAACACACATATATTGGCGACAACATAATAGGTTCAGATCTGAAATCATGGCACTCGGGCCCTAGTGATAAGCATTAAGCATAGCCAAGTAGTAGCAACATCAATCTAGAACATAGTGGATACTAGGGATCAATCCCCGTCAAGAACTAACTCGATTACATGATAGATCTCATCCAACTCATCACCGTCCAGCAAGCCTACGATGAGATTACTCATGAACGATGAAGAGCATCATGAAATTGTCGATGGAGAAAGGTTGATGATGACGATGGCGACAATTTCCCCTCTCCGGAGCCCGAAACGGACTCCAGATCTGCCCTCCACATGAAGAACAGGATGTGGCAGCGCCTCCGTATCGCAAAACACGATGAAACCTTCTCTCTGATTTTTTTTCCCGGGCAAGACGGAAGATATAGAGCTGAGTTTGGGGGCGGTGGTTCCATGTGGGCCCCACAAGCCTGCACGGCGCAGCCTAGGGGGGTGGCCGCGGTCTGTGGGCTTGTGGCCCACTGGCACGCCCCCTCCGGTGGATCTTTGCGCAAGTATTTTTCTTTTATTCCAGAAAAAATCTCCGTAAATTTTCAGGACATTCCGAGAACTTTTATTTCTGCACAAAAACAACACCATGGCAATTCTGCTGAAAACAACGTTAGTCGAGGTTAGTTCCATTCAAATCATGCAAATTAGAGTCCAAAACAAGGGCAAAAGAGTTCGCAAGAGTAGATGCAACAGAGACGTATCACAACCCCATGCATGTTAAGAGCGCTCATTTATGGAACATAACACCGGTAGCCGAAACTAAGGAGGCAAAGCAGGAAAATAACACCAGGCTAGAAGGCCGAGCCTTCCACCTTTTACCAAGTATATAGGTGCATTAAGTTAATTAACAATAATATGGTGATATGCCAACGAACCCATATTTTCACATGGAAGCAACTGCACCCTGCAACTAGCAATGCTAACACATGGTTAAGCAAGCGGTAACATAGCCAATCAGTGGTTTGCTAGGTTGTAGAAGGTTGAAGGTTTCATGGCAATGTTGAGAGGCTAACATTTAACAGGTGGTAGGAAACGAGACATAACGAAAGAAACGAGACAACTAGCATGGCATTTATAGTAATGGTATATAGGGAAATGATCATCTTGCCTGAGATCCCGCTTGGAAGAAGAATGACTTTGTGAAGCAGACGAACCGACGTAGACGAACGGATCCTCACACTCCGAAGTAGATCGGAACTCTATCGAGACGAAGCTAACCAGAAACCAGAATCAACACACGATATTCACCACGGCACATGCACGATATGATGCACACCCTAATATGATGCATGTCCAGTTTCAAATATGCAAGGCATGGTATGACAATTCACATCACACAACCACTACACATTAAGTGAAGCTCAATATGCAATGAGTTGCGTATTGGCGAAACTCCACATTTAATTATTTAGTTCACTCCCATTTATTTACACAGCAATATTAAAAGTTGTTTAAACATGGCACAACGTGAAGCATGTGATTCTACAAGACATTCTAGTCGGTTAACACCTAAGAACATTGAACAAAGCTACGGTTAAAAGATATGTGCAACACATGACATTATGCCATGAATGCAACATGCATGCAACTTTATTAAAACATTGTCCTGAAGGGGTATGAAGCATGTGTCGCCATGGCGAAGGAAAGGAAACCATGGTGGCAAAACGGAAACGAGGCCACGGCAACGTTCCGGTTCCGATAACTCGATGAGGTACCAGTGCCAACGAATTGGGAGCATGTGCATGTCATGCCAAGAATGATGGGGTGATCCCGGTTACCAGGTTTCCATGTGTTGGGGGCACGGCAAAAGGGGGACAACATGTAACGGGAAACATATATGGTGCAAGCATACAGTTCAACTCATACATCACATGCATTCGGTCCACGAGCATCGTCTCAACGGTTATACCTTTGAAGCATGTGTTTCGGGGCGGATCGAGTCGCTGCGGTGTAGATGAACATGGGTCGTCGTGGAAGAAGATGTACTCCCGATCTTGTCAACTGTAGTGGTACACGCGGTCTTGGTGGTCCCAGAGGAACTCGGTGTGGCGGTGACCAAAATAAAACAACACGAACAATCTCTCGATTCGACAGCATATCCCCAGGCGACATGCTCAACTGGCAAAAAGGAACGAGCTTCATCTGAAGGCAGCCAAGTCCCTGTGTTCGTGGCGTGCTAACTAAACCTCTCTCTGACTGAACAAATGAGAAAACATAGGCTTGCTCTGCTCTCGTAACTCGGAACGTGGGGTTGCTGGCCTTGGCGATGGGCATGCTGGACAAGGCGCAGGAGCGCGGATGCATCGTGCTTGTCTCCTCCTCTGTTTTACTCTGAGCAGGGCCAGGCGCGGCGGCACTGCAAGCTCCAGATGGCACGAGGTCGCGAGGTGGAATCCGTTCCAGGGGATGGCCAGCGGGTCAAGTGGGCAGCGCTGCTTGTGCAAAGAAACGACGGCGACGCAGCTGGTCCATGTCGGCTCGGGCTCGTGCGAAATGCGGCAGGGAAAGAAGATGAGAGGGAGGGAAAGGAGAACACAGAAGAAATGAAGGAGCAGGGCAACGAACCTCAGCATCTCGGTGGATCGGCACGAGCGGGCGGACACATGTCGGCTAGCTCGCGAGGCGGCAACGGAGGGGCGACTTGTGACAGCCCGATGCCGACGTTCCAGAAGATTCCCCTCTCTTTCCGTTTTTGTCGTGTGTCTATTTATATTGGTCACATCATCATCGCATCATGCGCATCATCAGCATTGCATCGGCATCTCCGTTGCTGCCCGTTTTTCAAAACTTGCATCCGCTAGTAGTTGTCGGTCCTCGTCGTTGTCCGTTCTGAGTCCGACCGCACACGCACGCGCCCGCGGCACCGTCGAAACCCTGTTTTTAAAGTGCGTTTAAAACTTCCTCTGATCGGGTTGAGATTTGTCGTGCGGTATTATTTATATATAAGTAGGCCGCCTGTCGAATTTCGTCGCGATCGGACTTCGTCTCGTATCCCAACGGTCGACCGTAGCGGCACCGTATTCGGGCTACCGTCGGACGTTTGTCGGTGTTTTAAAATTCGTGCAGCGTCGCCCGTTCTCCCTCTCGTCTCCGGATATCCCCTCAACACGGCCACTTAGCACGTCCCGCGTTCGGAATCGTCCGAATCCGACCCCGCGGTTGGATCCGAAACGAAATTCCGGCTAACTTAACCCCCCATTTGTCTATATATAGCCCCTCATATTATTTTTAGACAGCCCCCTCTCTAACCTACCTTGAAATCTGTGCCCTCAAACCCTAGCCGTGCAGCCAGCCTCTCTCTCCTCCCACGAGCCCGCCGCCACTTGTCGCCGCCAGACCGGCCCAGCGCCGCCGCAACCGCCGCCCGCAGCCAACCAGGGGCTGCCACGTAGCCCCTGGACTCCACCCCGCTGCCGCGGCCCTCCAGGCCCATCGCGAGCCCTCCCGGCCTGCGGCCGCCGCCAGCTTGTGAGGAGGCGCCCCCGAGCCAGCCCCCGTCTCCCGCGCGCGCCGCTGGTGGCCGCCTCGCCCCGCCGGAGTCCCTCACCGGCCGTCACCCCACTCCTCCTCGGTGTGCGCGCAGCCGGATCCCGCAGCCCCAGGCTCTCCCCTCGGCCTACCCCGCCTGCCCGCGCCGCCCGGGTGCCTCCCGCAGCGCCTCGCCGCCGCGTCCCAGCTGCCCGTCGGTCGCCTGCTGCCGTCGTTGCCCCGTCGTGCCAATCCAGCCTCCGCCTGGGGAGAGCCCCCGATCCAGATAGGATCGGGAGGGACCTCCTCGCTCCCCGCCGCCTGGGCCTTCCCTGCGACAGCGGCCCAGACCGCCAGCGTCCCCTGGGCCTCGCTGCCGCCTCCTCGCCCGTGGCCCAGCTCGGCCTCATCGCCTCGAGGCCTGACTGGCCTTCGTCCCCAGGCCGCCTCCGCCCCAGCCTGCATGGGCCGAGCCCACCCGGTGAGCTTATTCCCCGCCCAGTGCATCTTTTCTGCTATAGTGCGCCAGAGGTTTCGGCCCAATAGATTAGTAGGTTTTTCGGAGTTATAATAAATTCCAGATATATACGTTAGATTTTTAAACGTCCGTAGATTTTTACCCGTATATCGGATCGGAGCGTTTTATATATGTTTTCGTGGTAGAATTTCGCATAGAATCCGAATTTGAAACTTGCACATTTGTTTGATTTAGTTTAGCGTGCCTAATGCCTAGTTTTACGTGCTGTCTCGATAGGTTTATTGCGCGTAGTTATTTTTCGTGCAAGTCCGGACTGCCCGTATACCGTAGATTAAATGCTCGTGTTTTAGGGATCATTTTTGCATGTATTTTAGAGCGGTCAACTGTATTTTTACGGGTAGGGATTGCCGGTAGTTTATTTTCCCGTGTATAGGTCATTTTCCCGCATTAATGTGTGGCTTTATTTTGTGTTGCAAACCCCACATATTTTATATGTTTCCGGGGTAGAAAAATCTCATGGATTTTTCTGTGCAATTAGTTTTAGCTTTTGAGGAAGTTAGTTCACGAGTTATTTGGCTATGTTGCCCTTTTGTTTAACTCGTAGGATTTATTCTGTGCCTCGTTTGAATTAGTTGTCAACTAGGGAGTTGATCTTGGATGTTTGGTTTAGCCCCTGGTATTTTTAGTTGCAATAGAAATGCATGTTTAGGTGTGTTTTGCTTGCTCTCAAGTTGCTAGAAATAGTGCTATTTTAGAGGAGCTGAAATATTTCTAAGTCTGGAATCTGTTATATTTTGTTGCTGTCTTGTCTTGCTTGCATCTTGTGATCTGTAGCTCTTTTGGGGTTGGTCCGATGGAGTTAGTTGTACCCCTTGTGTTTATCTAGAATGATGTGAAGTTTCATGCCATTTGGAGACCTGTAGCTTAGGTTTGTGCTGCTGTCAATATAGCTTCAGGCTGTAAACTGCACTTTCATGAGGTGTAATTTTCACTAAGTCTGAAATAGTGTGTGGGATGCCATTTTGTGTCTTCTTTTCCTAGTGCTCCTTGCTGCTACGCTAGTTGTTGTTAGTTGTTTGTAGTAGTGAGTCTTGCCCTCTTCCGTGCCATGCCTTGCTTGAGCTTATCGGAGTTGTGTAGCCGTAATTGTAGGGCGTAGAAAATGCTATGTGGCTGATTTTGGCAGATTGTAGTGTTTTCTTGTTTTGCTTGTAGATGTTGAACCGTAGCTCCAATTTGATCGTATCGTACATGAAACTTGTTTAGAATCTCGTGTAGTTTCATTTTATCTTGCTGTTTGTATGTGTTGAAGTCCTCGTAGCCGCCGTTGCACACATTTTTGCATTCATGCCATCATATCTTGCGGTGCTTGTATCTTTTGAACCGTAGCTCCGTTGGAGATGTTCTTTATGTGTAGATTGCTTGCCTTGACGCGTAGAATCACGTGAACCTATTTGTTTTGCTGTTTAACAACTAATTAAATGCATTAGTTCAGATCTGGACAGAATTGTAAATTAACATATGAGGTCGTTTTGGAGGTGCTATATGTCATTTCCGACCTCATTTAAAATGCCTAGATGGGTAGTTTAATTGCGCTTCACCTCTTGCCTTGTTTAACCACATTTAATATTGCCGTTTAGATAACCGGGACAGAACTAAATAATAAACGTGGAGTTTCGTCAATATGCAACTCGTTTTAGAATAAAGCTGGTCTGGCAAGCCCAACTTTGGTTCTACATTTGCCTAAACACCTAATAAAATTGCATAGGGACTTTCCGGACCCTGAGGATAACTTAATCAACCCCCGGGCCAGTGCTCCTCATGAGTGTTGGCCCCACCTGAGCGATGTCCGGCGCCCCTCTGGGCACCCGGAGGTTTAGCGATCCCGACGTCTAGCTCATCCGTCGTGTCCTGAGAACGAGGTATGCGACTCCTATCGGGATCGTCGACACGTCGGGCGGCCTTGCTGGATTAGTTTTACCTTCGACAAGATATCTTGTGCATCGGGATTCCGGTGATGCTTTGGGTAATCTCAGAGTTGAGGTTTTCCACTAGGGAATCCGACGAGATCGCGAGCTTCGTGATTGAGGATTTCTATGCGGCTTGTGGTAATTTGTGATGGACTAGTTGGAGCACCCTGCAGGGTTAAATCTTTTCGGAAAGTCGTGCCCGCGGTTATGTGGCAACATGGAAACTTTGTTTAACACTGGTTCTAGATAACTTGAAGTTAACTTAATTAAAACTTGCCAACTGTGTGCGTAACCGTGATTGTCTCTTTCGTGAGTTCCTTCTCCGGTCGAGGACACGGTGGGGTTGTGCCTGACGTAGGTAGGTGTTCAGGATCATTCATTTGATCATCTGTAGTTCACGTCCGTTATGCGTAGATCTTCCCCCTCTTATTTTCTGGTACTCGTAAGTTAGCCACCAAATATATGCTTAGCCGCTGCTGCAACCTCACCACTTAACCATACCTCACCCATTAAGCTTTGCTAGTCTTGATACCTTTGGAAATGAGATTGCTGAGTCCCCTGTGGCTCACAGATTACTACAACACCAGTTGCAGGTACAGGTAAAGGTTATTTGACGCAAGCGCGTTGATTGTTCATTTGGAGTTGCTTCTTCTTCTTCTTCATCGATCTAGGATGGGTTCCAGGCCGGCAGCCTGGGATAGCAAGGATGGACGTCGTTCTCATTTTTCTCGTTTGTTTTCGTCCGTAGTCGGACCCTGCTCTTACTCTTGATGAATATGTAATGTACTGATGTGACTCTGATGTAGCTTGTGGCGAGTGTAAGCCAACTATTTATATATCTCTTCTTTTCAGTACATGTACTTGTAACGATATCCATTCTTGCGACACGACGAGATGCGCTTCTATCCCTGACGAGGCCCTCGTGCCAAATTGAGGATAGGGTCGCATCTTGGGCGTGACAAGTTGGTATCAGAGCCGTACCGACCTAGGAGCCCCCTTGATTGATCGAACTTGGCCGAGTTGAGTCTAGTGAAAAACTATTTGAGTCTTAGTTATATATCGGAGAGTAGGATTCTTTTTCTCCTCTTCTATGCTCTGGTGAGGAATCTTGACGTAATAATTTACTCTACTCATCTTCTCACTCAAAAAAAAAATTAGGATCACGCGGATATTCTTGGGATCTATATGATGCCGATGTGACGGAGTTCTGTCTTGGTGCCTCCTGTCTGACTTGATTTTCTTCCGGGGAGTTGAGCTCCAGGGGATTCTTGAGCATAGCGTTATCATTCAGATTTCTTAGTATCTAAGAACGAAGGATGTTCGTAATTGCTTCAATACTAGTAGTGGCGAGATAACCCCGATGTCCCCAGTACTGGTGCAGATTGTTCGGGAGTACTGCCATGCTTTGTATCGTTGTGCTCACGAGGGTCTGTTGTAGATGAAGGTCCGAGATTCTGGTTGTGTGTTGACGGATGTGATACAGGTCCCGCGTTAGTATAGGAGTTGTGTGATATTACTCCTTGTATCCGTGTACCAGATTGCATGACCAGATATTTCGGGAATTCATAGGTGGGAATTCAAGTAGTTGCTTATAGGACAATCTTCCAACAAATGCATGATGTTAGGTTGGGGTTCGACATCTAGTGGATTCGTTTGTTCACGGTCGACTTACAGCGGCACACGTTGTGTCTTAAATAGTCCTTGTAGCTTGCTACGACTCGGGGACGCTTCGTACGTCAGGTGCATTGCCTTGCACTTGATGGCTACTGTAAATCGTGCCCGTGCGATCCTGTCCACGAAAATATCGAACGGAAATCTTTCTCATGAGTTTGTTCTGGCTTGTTTCTTGAGCCTCACCCTTTGTTTTGTTGGAATATGGTAATTCAAGTTGCTTCGATGTCAAGTGGTGATTTCAGATCTTTCCTAATCTGTATTCTCATATTTTATGTGAATGCAAATTCTCTGCTCATTCAGATCGTCTTATCAATTCCATTCAACCGGTGTGCTTCTCCTCTAGTGAATTCTATCCTCGATAAATTTTGCAAGATCATTCTCTCATTTTATTCCGTAGTTCATCTCATCTGTCCCAAGTTACCTTTGTTTTTCCCGCCCTCCCACCCTTTTCTTCAGTGATTGGATTTTCATCCAAGAGTTTTCTTTTCATGGTGCTTCCACTGTCTGTTCTTTTCTCTCTTACCCGGTGATTCATTGTGAAGATTCTCGGGAGCTTCATGTTCATCTTTATTCATTCTTGTCATCTTTTCCGGGGAATTTAATTTAGTTGTCTGTGTCATCATATCCATTCATCCCTGTAATTCTTTCCTATGTTGGAAATTTTTCTCAGTCTATCTTCTTGTTGTCATTTCTCTCTATTCTATCCGGAGCGTTGAAGTTATCTCAGAATTCTTGTTCCCAATTCTTTAATTATTTCGGGGTGCTAACCTCATCTAGTTTTCTTATTCCGGTGCAATATCTTTCGTTCTAGCAATTGCTTCAACGGTGGTTTCTTGAGTGGGCCCATAACCCACAGGTTCTTTCCCATGATCTTTCCTGGCTCTTTTAATCTTTCTCCGGAGATCTCTAAATCTTTTCAACTATGACGTAAGTATGATTTTCATCAGTCTTATTACTTCTTCAAGATCTATTTGAGTTAATTCTCATATTTGGCTCAACCTTGCATTCTTCTTATTCCGGAGTGTCTCATTAATTCTTGGTGTTGTTCCTCGTCATCATTCTCAGCTTGCAAATTCGAAGGGGTGTTTCTCTCAATCTTGGTTCATTCTCTTGAAGATTTATCTTTTCAGCTTGGTGGCATTATCTTACTTGTTCCAATCGTGGGTAATACCTTTCGTGCTATCCGGTGCTTCTCTGAGTTGTTTTTATTTCTCATTCCTTCGAAGGCCATCATTTGAGAAGATTCTTTGTTCTCAGCTTTCAGCTTTCATCCTCAAATCTTCTTAATTGTTGCCTCTTCGTTCGTCTCTCGACTTTCCGGTGCCTTGTTCAAGTTTTCTCTCAGGTGGCTTATGATCTCTTCATTCTCTTGTATCTCCATTAATTCGTGGTGTTTCCCATTTATTTGTGAATTCTTACCGGTGCTTCCTGCAATTTTGCTTCAAGTGGTGTTTTTCCTCTCTGTCTCTCCAAGACTCATTTCTAGAAGAATAAGTGGTATGTTAGATCCGTTGCTTGTCATCAATTTAATTTGATGAAGGATAAGCATAATATAATTCTTATTCTTGTTCTTCCTTCTTCCAAGAGATTTCAATTCTTCTTCCGGAGTGGCATGATATCAATTCCTTTTCTCAGGTGCTTATCTTTCTTTTCCGGAGTTCCAAGTTCTTTTAAGTATCTCCTTGTGAGGCTTCATCTAAATCTTGGCAAGGCTTCAATCTTTTCTTTTCTACCTTCATGTCCTTGCATCATTCATTTGTATACGGAGGTCCTCTTGGTGGTTCATCATGGTTTCAATTCATTCTCAGGTATTCTTCAAGATTCTTATTGGAGAACCTCAAGTATCCTTTCTCTTGCATTTATATGTGCAATTGTTCTTCCTTTATCCTTTGAGGTGGTATTATAGCATTCTTGTTAGTGTAGGAGCCTCGAAGAGTTTCCTTTCAAGAATGAGTTAATTAAACCCACCAATTCTATGATCATGAGATATTTCAACCCATTATTTCTTCTTTGAGATATCTTGGTTTTGATTTCACCTAAAGCCTTTCCTATGGATTGTTGCTATTATGGTGCTTGTCTTTAATCCAAGTTCTCAATGTTTCCTATTGGTGTAAAATTGTTCATATCTTGTTTCTCTCAATCAATCCTTGTTTCTTATAGTGGTTGGTTGTCACCTCATAAATGTTGTGATGATTTCCATAAAGCCCACTACTATCTTGTTCTTTTTGTTGTTGTTTGTCCAACAACTCCGTCCAATTCTTCTTGCAAGGATGATTGCCTAGTTCATTGGAGTTAGTAGTTGTCATTCTCTTCTTTCGTATGAGCTAGTTTCTATTCTATTGTTCCGGAGGCATTGTGATGTTGCTCTTTTGGGTCAATCTTGTTGTTCTATCAAGATCATGGTGTTCCCTTGTTCTATTTACTTGTTTGTTGTGAATATTGTCTAATTCTACCATCTTATCGAATTTTTTGTCCCATTTTCCTACCGAAGTGCTGCCGAAATTTTCCGTGAATTCTTGCTTCTTTCTCATGTCAGTCCTCATCTCTTTGCAACCTTCAAGGATCGTTGGTTTCACTTGTTTGTCAAGAAGCGACTAAGTTTTTACCTTGTGCTTTCTCATCCTCTCCCCCTTTCAGTCTTGGATCTCGGGGCGAGATCCTCTTGTAGTGTAGGAGAGTTGTGACAGCCCGATGCCGACGTTCCAGAAGATTCCCCTCTCTTTCCGTTTTCGTCGTGTGTCTATTTATATTGGTCACATCATCATCGCATCATGCGCATTATCAGCATTGCATCGGCATCTCCGTTGCCGCCCATTTTTCAAAACTTGCATCCGCTAGTAGTTGCCGGTCCTCGTCGTTGTCCGTTCTGAGTCTGACCACACACGCACGCGCCCGCGGCACCGTCGAAACCCTGTTTTTAAAGTGCGTTTAAAACTTCCTCTGATCGGGTTGAGATTTGTCGTGCGGTATTATTTATATATAAATAGGCCGCCTGTCGAATTTCGTCGCGATCGGAGTTCGTCTGGTATCCCAACGGTCGACCGTAGCGGCACCGTATTCGGGCTACCGTCGGACGTCTGTCGGTGTTTTAAAATTCGTGCCGCGTCGCCCGTTCTCCCTCTCGTCACCGGATATCCCCTCAACATGGCCAGTTAGCACGTCCCGCATTCGGAATCATCCGAATCCGACCCCGCGGTTGGATCCGGAACGAAATTCCGGCTAACCTAGCCCCCCATTTGTCTATATATAGCCCCTCCTATTATTTTTAGACAGCCCCCTCTCTAACCTACCTCGAAATCCGTGCCCGCAAACCCTAGCCGCGCAGCCAGCCTCTCTCTCCTCCCACCAGCCAGCCGCCAGACCGGCCCAGCGCCGCCGCAACCGCCACCCGCAGCCAACCAGGGGCTGCCACGTAGCCCCTGGACTCCACCCCGCTGCCGCGGCCCTCCAGGCCCATCGCGAGCCCTCCCGGCCTACGGCGGCCGCCAGCTCGAGGGGAGGTGCCCCCGAGCCAGCCCCCGTCTCCCGCGCGCGCCGCCTCCCGCCTGTAGGCCGCCGGTGGCCGCCTCGCCCCGCCGGAGTCCCTCGCCGGCCGTCACCCCACTTCTCCTCGGTGTGCGCGCAGCCGGATCCCGCAGCCCCAGGCTCTCCCCTCGGCCTGCCCCGCGTGCCCGCGCCGCCCGGGTGCCTCCCGCAGCGCCTCGCCGCCGCGTCCCAGCTGCCCGCCGGTCGCCTGCTGCCGTCGTTGCCCCGTCGTGCCGAGCCAGCCGCCGCCTTGGGATAGCCCCCGATCCAGATCGGATCAGGAGGGACCTCCTCGCTCCCCGCCGCCTGGGCCTTCCCTGTGACAGCGGCCCAGACCGCCAGCGCCCCCTGGGCCTCGCTGCCGCCTCCTCGCCCGTGGCCCAGCTCGGCCTCATCGCCCCGAGGCCCGACCGGCCTTCGTCCCTAGGCCGCCTTCGCCCCATCCTCCAGGGGCCAAGCCCACCCGGTGAGCTTATTCCCCGCCCAGTGCATCTTGTCTGCTATAGTGCGCCAGAGGTTTCGGCCCAATAGATTAGTAGGTTTTTCGGAGTTATAATAAATTCCAGATATATACGTTAGATTTTTAAACGTCCGTAGATTTTTACCCGTATATCGGATCGGAGCGTTTTATATATGTTTTCGGGGTAGAATTTTGCGTAGAATCTGAATTTGAAACTTGCACATTTGTTTGATTTAGTTTAGCGTGCCTAATGCCTAGTTTTACGTGCTGTCTCGATAGGTTTATTGCGCGTAGTTATTTTTCGTGCAAGTCCGGACTGCCCGTATACCGTAGATTAAATGCTCGTGTCTTAGGGATCATTTTTGCATGTATTTTAGAGCGGTCAACTGTATTTTTACGGGTAGGGATTGCCGGTAGTTTATTTTCCCGTGTATAGGTCATTTTCCCGCATTAATGTGTGGCTTTATTTTGTGTTGCAAACCCCACATATTTTATATGTTTCCGGGGTAGAAAAATCCCATGGATTTTTCTGTGCAATTAGTTTTAGCTTTTGAGGAAGTTAGTTCACGAGTTATTTGGCTATGTTGCCCTTTTGTTTAATTCGTAGGATTTATTCCGTGCCTCGTTTGAATTAGTTGTCAACTAGGGAGTTGATCTTGGATGTTTGGTTTAGCCCCTGGTATTTTTAGTTGCAATAGAAATGCATGTTTAGGTGTGTTTTGCTTGCTCTCAAGTTGCTAGAAATAGTGCTGTTTTAGAGGAGCTGAAATATTTCTAAGTCTGGAATCTGTTATATTTTGTTGATGTCTTGTCTTGCTTGCATCTTGTGATCTGTAGCTCTTTTGGGGTTGGTCCAATGGAGTTAGTTGTACCCCTTGTGTTTCTATAGAATGTTGTGAAGTTTCATGCCATTTGGAGACCTGTAGCTTAGGTTTGTGCTGCTGTCAATATAGCTTCAGGCTGAAAACTGCAATTTCATGAGGTGTAATTTTCACTAAGTCTGAAATAGTGTGTGGGATGCCATTTTGTGTCTTCTTTTCCTAGTGCTCCTTGCTGCTACGCTAGTTGTTGTTAGTTGTTTGTAGTAGTGAGTCTTGCCCTCTTCCGTGCCATGCCTTGCTTGAGCTTATCGGAGTTGTGTAGCCGTAATTGTGGGGCGTAGAAAATGCTATGTGGCTGATTTTGGCAGATTGTAGTGTTTTCTTGTTTTGCTTGTAGATGTTGAACCGTAGCTCCAATTTGATCGTGTCGTACATGAAACTTGTTTAGAATCTCATGTAGTTTCATTTTCTCTTGCTGTTTGTATGTGTTGAAGTGCTCGTAGCCGCCGTTGCACACATTTTTGCATTCATGCCATCATATCTTGCGGTGCTTGTATCTTTTGAACCGTAGCTCCGTTGGAGATGTTCTTTATGTGTAGATTGCTTGCCTTGACGCGTAGAATCACGTGAACCTATTTGTTTTTCTGTTTAACAACTAATTAAATGCATTAGTTCAGATCTGGACAGAATTGTAAATTAACATGTGAGGTCGTTTTGGAGGTGCTATATGTCATTTCCGACCTCATTTAAAATGCCTAGATGGGTAGTTTAATTGCGTTTCACCTCTTGCCTTGTTTAACCACATTTAATATTGCCGTGTAGATAACCGGGACAGAACTAAATAATAAACGTGGAGTTTCGTCATTATGCAACTCGTTGCATATTCAACTTCACTTAATGTGTAGTGTTTGATTGTGTGAATTGTCATGTCGTGACTTGCATGTATTCAGTAGCTCATGAATCATATGTGTTGTGCATCATGTGGTGAATTTCGTGTGTTGATTCGTGTTTCCGGTTTGCTTCGTCTCGATAGAGTTCCGCAGCGTGCCGGAATGTGAGGACCCGTTTGACTACGTCGGTTCGTCTGCTTCACGGAGGCATTCTTCTTCCAAGCGGGATCTCAGGCAAGATGATCATTTCCCCAGATACCATTACTATCATTGCCATGCTAGTTTTACCGCTTCTATCGATTATGTCTCGTTGCCTACCACCTGTTAAATATCAGCCTCTCAACAATGCCATGATTACCATCAACCTGTTCGACCTAGCAAACCACTGAATGGCTATGTTACTGCTTGCTTAACCCTGTGTAGCGTTGCTAGTTGCAGGTGCAGTTGCTTCCATGCGAAAGCATGGGTTCCTTGTTATATCACCATATTAATGCTATTTAATTTAATGCACCTATATATTTGGTAAAAGGTGGAAGGCTCGGCCTTTCTAGCCTGGTGTTTTGTTCCACCCTTGCCCCCTTAGTTCCGGCTACCGGTGTTATGTTCCATAATTGAGCGCTCCTAACACGATCGGGGTTGTTATGGGGACCCCCTTGATAATTCGTTTTAGAATAAAGCTGGTCTGGCAAGCCCAACTTTGGTTCTACATTTGCCTAAACACCTAGTAAAATTGCATAGGGACTTTCCGGACCCCGAGGATAACTTAATCAACCCCAGGGCCAGTGCTCCTCATGAGTGTTGGCCCCACCTGAGCGATGTCCGGCGCCCCTCTGGTCACCCGGATCTGGGACGAGGCAGGCTCGGGCTCCTCCGGGAGGTGGGCGGCTCGCCGAAGCTTGATACGTCTCCAACGTATCTATTATTTTTGATGGTTTCATGCTATTATCTTGTCAAACTTTGGATGTTTTGCATGCCTTTTATTTATTTTCTGGGACTAACTTATTAACTCAGTGCCAAGTGCCAGTTCCTGTTTTTTCCATGTTCTGACCCCTTTCAGAGGAGATTTTGAAATGGAGTCCAAACGGAAGAAAATCCCCGAAAATATTTTTTCTGGAACGGAAGAAGATCGGAGAGCTTGGGGGCCAAGCCACAAGAGCCCCAGGGGCCCCACAAGCCCCCACCCCGCGGCCAGGGGGTCGCGCCATGCAGGCTTGTGGGCCCCCTGGAGGTCCCCTGACCTAGATCTTGCGCCTATAAATTCCCAAATATTCCCAAAAAAATCAGGGGAGCATCGTAATCACTTTTCCGCCGCCGCAAGCTTCTATCTCCGCAAGATCCCATCTCGGGCACGTCCTGGTGCCCTGTCGGAGGGGGGATTCAGACACGGAAGGCTTCTCCATCAACACCATGACCTCTCAGGTGATGCGTGAGTAGTTCACCATAGACCTACGGGTCCATAGCTAGTAACTAGATGGCTTCTTCTCTCTCTTGGATCTTCAATACAAAGTTCTCCATGATCTTCATGGATATCTATCCGGTGTAATCTTCTTTTGTGGTGTGTTTGTCGAGATCTGATGAACTGTGGATTTATGATCAGATTATCTATGAATTTTATTTGAGTTTCTTCTGATCTCTCTTATGCATGATTTCATATCCTTGTAATTCTCTTCGAGTTGTGGGTTTTGTTTGGCCAACTAGATCTATGATTCTTGCAATGGGAGAAGTGCTTGGTTTTGGGTTCATACCGTGTGGTGACCTCACCCAGTGACAGAAGGGGTAGCGAGGCACGTATCGTGTTGTTGCCATCAAGGGTAAAAAGATGGGGTTTTCATCATTGGTTTGAGATTATCCCTCTACATCATGTCATCTTGCTTAAAGCGTTACTCTGTTCGTCATGAACTCAATACACTAGATGCATTCCGGATAGCGGTCGATGTGTGGAGTAATAGTAGTAGATGCAGAAAGTATCGGTCTACTTGTCTCGGACGTGATGCCTATATGCTAGATCATTGCCTTAGATATCGTCATGACTTTGCGCGGTTCTATCAATTGCTCGACAGTAATTTGTTCACCCACCGTAATATTTGCTATTTTCAGAGAAGCCTCTAGTGAACACTATGGCCCCCAGGGTCTACTCCACACCATATTTTCAGCCTTACACTTTTCACTTCGTTGCACTTTTCGCCTTCAGATCTCACTTTTGCAAACAATCTTGAAGGGATTGACAACCCCTTTGAAGTGTTGGGTGCAAGCTTGTTTGTTTTTGCGCAGGTACTTTGGACTTGACGAGGCCCTCCTTTTGGTTCGATACCTTGGTTCTCAAACTGAGGGAAATACTTACTGCTCCTGTGCTGCATCACCCTTTCCTCTTCAAGGGAAAAACTGACGCAAACCAGAGAAGTAACAAGAAGAATTCCTACGCGCCAGGGAAGGACTTTTGTTGCCGGAGCAGAGCTCCAAATGGCGCAGGTGCTTCACGGGCGGCAGAGGCACGGCTCTGGTGGCTGCAGGCCTCGAGAGGCATCAACCCGCCTCCTCCGATCTAGATCGAGGCAGTGGTTGGGGACGAGCGCTGTGAGCTGCTGGATGGATGAGGGGGATGCACCGGGTTGGTTGGATTAGGGTTGGCTGGTTGGCTGGCGATGAAACCGAGGGAGGCAGGAGTTGGCAGCGCTGCACGGAAATGGAGGGGGTTGGTCTAACTAGGTTAGGGTTTGTCCAAAATGGACTAAGGGTAGACTAAATATAACAAGTGGGGTAGCTTTAGGGGAGCTGGACCTTCCGATCTTGATCGGACGACACCGATTGCGGGAATGGCTAGGTGGGCTTAGAGGTTGTGATAGATGTCCATAGGCTTGAGAAGAGAGGAAAATGGCAGCCCGTGACAAGATTTTAAACACCGAAGAAGTCCGATAATTAACCGATGACGGTGCCACTACGGTCGATTGTTCGGGTATCAAACGAGCTCCGATTGCGACGAAATTTGGCAAGCGGCCTACCTACATTAAAATAAGACCACACGCCAAGTTTCAACCCAATCCAAGAAAGTTTTATACACACTTTTAAAAACAAGATAAAATGATGTCGCGGGCGCGTGCGTGTGTGGTTGGACTCAAAACGGACAACGACAAAAACGGAGAGAACCAACAACTAATAACGGATGTAGGTTTTGAAAACTGGCGGCAACATAGTGCCGATGAAATGCAGATGATGCACATGATGTGATGATGAATGCAACTACCAAACGAATCACGCGACAAGAATGGAATAAAAGGGGAATCTTCTGGAGCATCGGTCTCGGGATGTCACAACTCTCCTACACTAACAAGAGATCTCGCCCAGAGATCTAAGAATGAAAGGGGTAGAGGATAAGAAAGCAAGAGGTAAAACTTAGTCGCTTCTTTGACAAACGAGTGAAACCAACGATACTTGAAGGTTGCAAAGATATGAAGAAAGATATAAGGAACAAGCAAGAATTCAAACAAAATTTCGGCAGCACTTCGGTAGGAAATTGAGGACAAAAATTTGATAAGATGGAAAGATCTTGAGAAGATTCAAAAAAAACTAACTAAATTGAAAAAGCAAGGAGACAACATGATCTTGGTAGAACAAGATGATAGATTGAAGAGAGGAACATCACCATAACTCCGGAACCAGAGAATAGAAACTAGATTATTGGAGAGAATAGAACGGAGAAGAAAAACTGACAACTACTATCACAATTGAATTGAAGAGCATCCTGACAAGAAGAATTGAACGGAGTTGTTGGAAAACCAACAATGAAAAGAACAAGCTTGTAGTGGACTTATGAAAACCGTCTCAACAATGAGGTGATAACCAACCATAATTGGAAAACAATTGATTCATTGGGAGAAACAAGATATGGAAACTTCTTACACCAAGAGGATATATTGAAAACTTGGATTAATGGCAACACCATAATAGCAACAATCCTTAGACAAAGCTTTAGGTGAAATCTAATCCAAGATAACTCAATGAAGAAACCATCGTCAAAATATCTCATGATCAAAGGGTTTGGTGGGTTTACATAATTAATTCTTGAAACAACTTCTCTTCGAGACTCATCCACTAACAATAACGTATAACACCACCTCAAAGGATAAAGGAAAAGAAAAGATGGAGCAGTTGGGAAAAGAATTGATATCATGAGCCACTCCGGAAGAAGAATTGAAATCACTATGAAACAAGAATAAGAATTATGTTATGCTTATCCTTCATCAATTTAAATTGACGACAAGCAACGGATTTAGAATACCACTTATTCTTCTTGGAAAGATTGAGGAGATATATGAGCACAAAGTTGAAGAAATCTTGAAGGAGACACCGGTAAGAATTGGAATGAATGGGGATAACAAAAATGAATGGAGATACATGAGAACGAACAGATCATGAGTCACCTGAGAGAAAAACTTGAACAAGGCACCGGAATAGTTGAGAGACGAACGAAGAGACAAAACTGAGAAGAATTTGAGAATGAAAGCTGAAAGCTGAGAACGAAGAAATCTTCTAAAATGATGGCCTTTGGAGGATCGAGAATGAAACGAATCTGAAATGCACCGGATAGCAAGAAAGTGATTTCTCATGATCGAGAACAATTCAAGATGATAACACAAAGCTGAAATGATGAATCTTCAAGAGAATGAACCAAGATTTAAGAGAAACACTCCTTCGGTCTTCCAAGCTGAGAATGATGAGAAGGGACACCACCAGAATAACTGAGACACTCCAGAATAAGAACAAGGAAAAGTTGAGCCAATGACGAAAATAAATTTGAAGCGATCTTGAAGAAGGAATATGACTGATGAAATTCATAATTACGTCATAGTTGAAAAGAATTACAGATCTCCAGAAAAGATTAGAAGAGCCAGATAAGATCCTGGGAAAAGCCTGTGGGTTATGGGCCCACTCAAAGAAACCACCGTTGAAAAGATTGCTTAGAAAGAGAGATACTGCACCGGTATAAAGAAAACTTGATGAGGTTAGCATCTCGAATAATTGAAAGGATTGAAACAAGAAACCTCTAAGACATCTTCAACACTCTGGATAGAACAAAGATGGATGAATAAACAATAGAGACTTGAATAATAAATTCCAACACACGAATCATTGAACAAAAGAAAAGGATGATGAACACCGGGAGCTTGAATTGAATCCACCGGAAAAAAGAACAAGAATGCAAAATGATGAACTTAGAACTGGTGAGAATCTTCACAAAGAATCACCGGATACAACACAGAAGAGAAGATAGCGGAAGCAAGAATGAAATGAAGACACTGGTATGATAATGAAACACTGAAGCAAAGAGCGGGAGGGCGGGAAAAAACAAACACAACTTGGGACATATGGGATGAACTGCGGAAAGAAATGAGAGATTGATCTAGCAATATTGGAGAGGATATAATTCACCTGAAGAGAAGCACACCGGATGAAAGAGAATTGACATGATGACTCCGGTTTGAAAAGTATTGACAAGACAACTTGATTGAGCAAAAGAATTTGTATTCCCATAAAAATATGAGAACACCTCTTGGAAGGATATGAATTCACCACTTGACATCGAAGCAACTCGAATTACCATGTTCTAACAAAACAAAGGATGAGGCTTGTGAATTACCCAGAACAAATTCATGACAGAGATTTTGCTTGATATTTTCGTGGATAGGATCGCACGGGCTCTATCCTACAGTAGCCATCATGTACAAGGTCGTGCACACGACATACGAAGCGTCCCTGAGTCGTAGCAAGCTACAAGGACCCTTTAAAACACAACGAGAACCGCTGTAAGACGACCGTGAACAAACAAATCCACTAGATGTTGAACCCCAACCTCACATCATGCATCTGTTGGAAGATTGTCCTATAAGTAACTACTTGAGTTCCCACCTAAGAACTCCCGAAATTTCTGGTCATGCACTCGGGTCCACGGATATAAGGAGTAAAATCCATCACTCAACTCCTAGCAATAACACCACCTGTCCAGTGTATCACATCCGTCAACACATAACCAGAGATCTCGGAAACTCATCTATCTCAGATCCTCATAATCACAATAATACTAAGTATGGCAATACCCCCAAACTCCCTGCACCAGTACTGGGATGCCGGGCTTATCTCACCAATACTAGTATAGAAGCAATTTCAAACATCCTCCGTCCTCAGATACTAAGAAATCTGAATGATAACGATGTGCTCAAGAATCCCATGGAGCTCAAATCCCCGGAATAAAATCAACACAACAGGAGGCACCAAGTGACAACTCCGTCACATCGAGATCATATAGATTCCAAAAATATCCGCGCGATCCTAAAAAAATTGAGTGAGAAGAGGAGTAGAATTAAAATTATTACGTCAAGATTCCTCACCAGAGCATAGAAGAGAAGAAAAAAGAATCCTACTCTCCGATATATAACTAGACTCAAAACAGTTTTTCACTAGACTCGACTCAGCCAAGTCCGATCAATCAAGGGGTCTCTTAGGTCGGTACTGCTCTGATACCAACTTATAACGCCCAAGATGCGATCCTATCCTTATTTTAGCGCGAGGAACTCGATAGGGATAGAAACGCATCTCGTCGTTTCACAAAAATGGATATCATTACAAGTACATATACTGAAAAGATGAGTATAAGGAGTTGGCTTACACTCGCCACAGGCTACATCAGAGTCACATCAATACAACAAAATAATCAGTCATCATGAAGAAGACAAGGGTCCGACTACGGACGAAAACAAACGATAAAATAACGACGTCTGTCAGGACCAATTTCCAATAAAAAGACTTATTGGAAATCACCCCTGAATGCCACCAGTGTAGAAAATCTTTCTCACTAATACACTCATCTTGATACAGAAAACCAGTAGTACTTAATATTAAATAGAGTAGAGCGAGGGTCGCTCTACAATTTATTACAACATGCCCAAAATCTCACACTGATGGATACATTACAGTGGTCAGGGGATACACTACTACTCGTAATAAAAGGGGCACATCGCATCGGAGTAATGTGACATGACAAGTACTACTATGCGTCAAGCATCACAGTGAGGCTTGATGATTTATTCGAGGTGGCAGAAGCGGTGGAATAATACAATGGCAAACTCCAAAATCGCAAGGCTGACTGGAACTCCTCTAAGCGTAGGACTCGTTGTCGAACTCTTCATCCAAGAGGTTTCCTTCATCCATATCTAGCCACATCAACAAGCCTGTGAGTACTTCGAGAAGTACTCGCAAAGAGTTTGCACAAAAGATGAGATGCATGCAGAAATTATTAATATGCATGGTTCGGTATTAGTCGTATCATGATAAAGATGTTAGTAACAGTTAAGTTAGTAAATAAGTCGGGCGGTAATGCTCCCGAAATATCGAAGAAGAAAATAAAAACACCAATCGGGTGTCTGAAGCGACGCCTCGAAAGGTTAACAGTAAAATAAATCATCACCGTCGGGCGTCTAAGCGACACCTCATACAGGGCATCACATAAATAAAAAAGGCACAGACGGGCGTCTTAGCGACACCACAGAAAGGACATAAAAATAAATAACAGCCACAATCGGGCGTCTTAGCGACACCACAGTAAGGGCATAAAAATAAATAACAGCTGCAGTCGCGCATCTTAGCGACACCACAGAAAGGGCATCAAAATAATTAAGAAGCCGCAGTCGGGCGTCTTAGCGACACCATAGAAAGGGCACAAAATAAATAACAGGCCACAGTCGAGCGTCTTAGCGACACCACAGAGAGAGCATAAAATAAATTATTCGGGTGGTACAACCAACCTTCGAGAAAATCTTATAATCAGGTTAGTGATAGGTAGTTTTCCATATTACCGTTAAATACGCATAACCAATTTATTAACCACACTCGTGCTCCACAGGCCGACTCTAAGACCGACACCTGACATGCCAACCAACCGTCCTTGACCGTGGACATGACTACTCGAATAGTTTTGACTCTATAGAGGGTGTACTCTTTACCCATAGCCCATGGGTTCCAATAGTCACTAGGACTAATCCCGCGTACGGTATTTTAGAAGCAGACACTCAGAATCATCACACAACCATTTTTACCCCGCGAAGACCGGTTCCACATAAGATGGGTAGGCTCCGACCTCGACTAGCATGAGATCAAATTTATACCTGCGCTACAAGGGAGTTCCCTCCCTCTCGGTCGCAGGCCGGAAACACCCATGCCCCCTAACCGGATGACTGGATTTAGTCCAGGGCCATGGATACCTTCATCCCGGCCCCTCTACTTGGTGTGTAACTGATAATAGGTCTACGACCTACTATATCGAATCCTTTTCAGGAAACTGTGGCAGCACGATAATAAAGGTCAGACACTGAAAAGACTCGATCTAGGCCGATACTAGAGTTAACCAAATTTATTACCACTGTTATGATGTTGTCCTAACCCGGCCACAACCTACCACATATCGCGTGACTAGCTTGTCCACAGCCTCTCATGACCATAACTTGTCGGGATCACATAATAACTTTATTGAATAAGATGCATGATGCTTAAGTGATGCAAATGAATGAAGGTTAAATTATGGTTAGTGAGCAAACAACACATCAAAATCCCAAACATGCTTGCCTGGTTCCAGTAGTCAGGATTGAGCTCGGTGAAGTAAATGTCGGTGTTTCCCTCGTCTGAATCTACGTCACACAACATACATCACCATAAGAGCTAATGCCTAGATACTGCCTCCAAATAATTTATAAATAAATCTGAAAATAAACTAGACATCCGTAGGAATATTATGCAAAAAGAATCACTGAAAAAGCTTTTGTAGATAAAAAGTTATAAGAAAAATAAAATCAGGGACTATTCTGTTATAAAACAGAATTAGAACAGGGGCTAGTGTGAGAAACTAAAAGTCCCCGACTTAAAATACGCCAACCCGCTGTGAAGACGGCTTTTGGAAAAGGCGCTTTCGCCGAAAACGATTCAGGGAGAGATGACACTAACGAGGGGGTCCCCCTTGTCAGGTTTGAATCTTCATCGCCGCGAGAGGCGTGCAGTGGTCGCCGATGGCGATAGAAGAAAGGAGATGGCTGGTTGAGTGCTTTGACGCAATCATCTAGGATCCGCACGTCGATGAGAAGAAGATTTGGTCGAAGGGGAGGCTTCACATTGACGGCGACCTTGCTCCGGCGGACGGCAGCTTCAGGCAACTCCGGAACTCACCGAGGATCTTACCTGCGACCAAATTGACGATGGGCTTGGGAGGAGGAGCTCACCAAGGAGCTATCGAAGGTTGTGGGGCTCACCTCTGCGCGTACCTTGCTCGAATGCCGTTGAGACCAGGGGAGGATCGAAGTGGCTGGAGTCGAAGAAGAAGACCTCTCCAAGGCCCTTCTCTGGCTTGGGCAAGGCTTCAGAGAGAGGAGGGAAGGTGGTGGAGTGGATGAGGGGTTTGGCAGCACGGGGGGAGCTCTATTTATAGGGTCCCGAGAGGGGGGTGTCGCGGTCTTAACTCCGGCGAGAAATTTTGGCGATCTCGGGTCCTAATCGGGTGGTTAGGTAGTCGGGTGAGTATCTACTCGATGCAGAGGTTCCATTTTTGGCCTAAGCTCGGTCAACCATCGGCGCAAGACGCGGATCGACGGTGCGGTCTTCTGTGTGCACGGCGGCAGCAAAGGTCGTGCTCTGCGCTGCCCGGGACATGGCGACGGCAAAAGAAGCGCGTACTGGAGGCCAGGCACACGTGGAGATCAGAGGGGCATTGGGAGGTGCCGAACGGTGAGAAGCTGCAGCAGAGGTGGCTCTGGTGGTCGCGACAGTCGCTGCTGGTGCTTCTGCCGGAGCTAGCTAGCTCAGGCCAGCTCACCTACGACACTAGCAAACGTCCAAGGGAACGTGCGGCGGGTGGATAGGCATGAGCACATGGACGAGCGATTTTTGTTGACACTGTTGAGATTGACGAAGCGGCAACAGGGACTGAATCAACGAAGCACGACAGTCTGAAGAATTGACTGAATCAATTACACAGATAGATGGCTACAGTGCCCACCAGGTGTTTGATCGAAAAAAACTAGCACGTGGAAAAGGTTTTTGGAGCTGAAAATTTATAAGATGGCCTCTCATTGAGTGGAGAGACTGTCTGCAAATTTTTAGATTTTTTCAAAAAGTTTAAGGCTGGTTTTTAATAAAAACAGAATATTTTGGTCAAACTTGAGTCAAATAAAATTTGAATTTTTCAAACTTGTGAACCCAAGGTTTTTGGTGAAATAGGTTGAGGCTACTAAGATCTTCTAAGGGTAAGAGTTTGGGTCCAAAACTTCAAAGGAATCACTGAATTCCTTTGTAAATGTGCTAGGGTCAAAACTCATTACATAAAATCTGTTTATTTGAAATAAAATAGGAAAGGTGGTTAAATCCCTCTAACACTTTGAGGAATCAATAAAGATGGAATCATAGATGCTAGAGAAGTGCTATAGGTAGGAAATCATAGTGGATGGGGAAAAGAAGAATCTTTTAAAAAGTGACAAGTGAAACTATGGAGTTTGATTCCAAGGTTTAAAAGAAACAAAATAAATATGCTTCCAAATCAATTCATTTAGAGAAGAGGATAGGAAAATCCTTTTTAACCAAACAGGTTGAGAAAAGAAAGTTCTAAAACATTGGTTAAAGAAGTTTCTAAAAGATCTTCAAGAGACTTTTATCAAGACCAAATTTTAAAATCCCTTTGAAAGAAAAATTCAGTCAAGAAAAATCCAAATTCAAAAATTGTGGGTATTACAACACCTACCCCCTTAAGAAAAATCTCGTCGCCGAGATTTCAGCCAGTCCTCGAGGAGTTGTGGTTGCTGTTTCTGCAGAAAATATTCCCTTTCCCAAGTGGCATCATCCTCTAAATGTTTGCTCCACTGTACCCTGAATAGTTTGGTGACTTTCTGTCGCGTCCTCCTTTCTGATTCCTCTAGTATCCTTACGGGGTGTTCCTAGTAAGATAGGTCTGGTTTCACTTCTATACTGTCATGGGGTACCTGTTGATCTGGATTTCTTACACATTTCCTAAGTTGAGAAATATGGAACATGTTGTGTGCATCTGATAGTTCTGCAGGTAAATCGAGTTGATAGGCAACTTGGCCCCTCCGAGCGATTATCCGGAATGGTCCTATGAAACGGGGTGCAAGCTTGCCTTTGACCTTGAACCTTTGCAATCCTCTCATTGGTGATATCTTGAGGTAAACATAGTCATTTGAATCAAATCCGACGTCACGGTGCTTTTGATCGTAATAGCTTTTCTGACGGCTTTGTGTTGTCTTGAGTCTGTCTCTATTAAGTTTTACCTTGTCCTCGTCTTCTCGAACAATTTGTGGGTCGAAGATACGGATGTCTCCAATCTCTGACCAATTTAGGGGTGTACGACACCTTCGCCCATAAAGAGCTTCAAAAGGTGGCATTTGCGGACTTGCCTAATAACTGTTGTTGTACGAAAATTTGGCGTACGGCAAACTGTCCTCCCATCTATTCCCATATGTGAGCACACATGCCCTGAGCATATCTTCAAGAATTTGATTTATACGCTCGGTCTGTCCTCCAGTTTGGGGGCGATAAGCTATGCTAAACACTAGCTGGGTTCCCAATGCTTGTTGTAAATAATCCCAAAACCTTGATGTAAATTGAGTGCCTCTATCGGATACAATGGTTTTAGGAATCCCATGCAAACATACGATGCGGGCGAGGTATAAGCTTGTTAGCTTCTAAGTGGAGTATGTTGTCTTTACCATAATGAAGTGTGCTACCTTGCTGAGTCGATCGGTGATGACCCATATAGCATCGTGTCCGTGTCGGGATTTGGGTAGTCCAACAATAAAGTCCATGCCTACCTCATCCCACTTCCATTCGGCTATCTTCATCGGTTGCAATGGTCCTGCTGGCTTTTGGTGTTCTGCCTTGATTCGTTGGCATGAATCACGGCGGGCAATGAAAGAGGCAATATCTCTTTTCATTATGTGCCACCAATATTTTGTCTGTAGAAATTTGGACATTTTTCTACCTCCGGGGTGGATTGAGTATGGCACATTGTGGGCTTCTTCCAAAATATGAGCTTTGAGGTCCTCTTGGTCTAGTACACATAATCGGTCTCCATACCATAATATCCCCTATTCATCAATAATAAATTCGGGGGCTTTCCCAAGGTTCACCTTTTTCTTTATGCCTTCTATGTTGGGGTGCTCCTTATGTGCCTTTTTGATAATCTCGTCCAGAGTGGGTTGTACTTCTAGTTGTGCCACAGTGCCTTCTGGAACGAGAAGAAGGTTTAGCATAGTGAACTCTTTCGCAATCTCAGGTCTTAGCTTTGGTATAGGGCCCTTGTGTGAGGTGGGTTTCCGGCTAAGAGCATCGGCTACCATGTTAGCTTACCAGGATGGTAATGAATGCCCACATCATAATCTTTAATTAATTTCAGCCAACTTCACTGTCGTAGGTTGATATCTGGCTGCTTGAAGATATATTTAAGACTCTTACGATCTGTGTATATATCACAACGATTTCCAAGCAGAAAATGCCTCCATTCCTTGAGAGTGTGTATCACGGCGGCCAACTCCAAATCGTGAGTGGGGTAATTTTCTTCGTGTCACCGTAATTGTCGTGATGCTTAAGCCACGACTTTTCCTTCCTGCATAAGTACACATCTGAGGCCTTTCCTTGAGGCGTCACAATATACCTCAAAATCTTTATTTAAGTGTGGAACAATCAATACTGGTGTCGTGGTCAGTCTCTTCTTCACCTCTTCGAAACTATTTTCACAGGCTTCGGTCCATTCGAACTTCTTGTCCTTTTTGAGTAACTGAGTCATGGATTTGGCAATAGTGGAAAAACTTTCGATGAACCTTCGGTAGTATCATGCCATTCCGAGAAAACTTCGGATATCTGTTACATTAGCTGGTTGCGGCCATTCACTTATGGCTTTGACCTTTTCAAGATCCACAGTTATGCCTTCTTGGGTAATTATGTGTCCCAAAAATCCAACTTGCTTCAGCCAAAACTCACATTTGCTGAACTTGGCATACAATTGATGTTTACGCAGTTCTTCCAACACAATTCTTAGGTGTTCTCCATGCTTTTTAGGGTTCTTGGAGTAGAGAAGTATGTCATCAATGAAAACTACGACAAACTTATCCATGTACTTCATGAATACCTTGTTCATTAAATGCACGAAATAAGTCAATGCATTTGTCAATCCAAAAGGCATCACAGTAAATTCATACAATCCGTATCGTGACGTAAAATGCTATCTTGGGGATGTCTTCAGAATGTATCTTAAGCTGATGATATCCTGACCGCAAATCAATTTTTGAAAATAGCTTTTCTTGGGCTAACTCGTCAAACAAGTCATTTATTCTGGGCACAGGATATTTGTTCTTGATGGTGGCCAGGTTGAGGGCTTGGTAATCGACACAGAGTCTGAGTGTCCCATCTCTCTTTTTGGCAAACAATACTGGTGACCCCCACGGCGAAGAGCTGGTTCTGATGTATCCTTTGTCCAACAGTTCTTTGATTTGCTTCTTTAGTTCAACCAGCTCAGTAGGTGCCATGTGGTATGGTTTCTTGTATATTGGAGTGGCACCAGGTGCAAGTTCAATAACGAATTCTATTTCCCGGTCCAGTGGCATACCTGGTAGTTCTTTAGGAAACACATCCGGAAATTCAAAGACCACTGGAACATCCTTCATCCCAATGGCCTCCATTTTATTTAGTCGTGCTTGAGTTGATTTCTTCCTTGCTAAGGTTGTAACCTTTACTTTCTTTCCATGATGATGGGTGAGTGTGACCGTTCGGTTGAAGCAGTCAATAAATCCCTTGTTAGTGTTTAACCAATCCATTCCCAAAATAGCATCCAAGTTATTGCTCTCTATCACGATAAGATTTGCCCAAAATTGCAAACCTTTGATTTCAATGGTAACATCCTTACAATATTTTTTGGGTAACCTGTTGTACTCCCAGGGACTTGATAGTCATCGAATTTTCCAAGGGGAGGGTTGAAAAGTTGTGTTTCAAGGCAAATTTCTCCGAAATAAATGAATGGGAAGCTCCAGAATAAAACAAAATCATGGCAGGAATTTTGTTGACACGAAACTTACCGAGTACTATCTCTGGTGCATTCATAGCATCTTCTTTGGCTACGAGATTCACATGACCTTTCCGGTGATTGTTATTGGGATTGAAGTTGTTGCGCTTTGGTGTTGAGTTGTTGTTGGGATAGTTTCTTTTGGTTGTATTGTTTCCAGCCTTTGGGCACTGTTGAGCGAAATGTCCAGCTTCTCCACACGCGAAACAGGTAGTACCGGGGCGGGGAGTAAAATCCTTGTTCCTAGCATGAGAGTGGTTGTTGATCTGATTTGTTGAGGTTGGGTTACGAGAGGTCGTATGCTTGGTGTCCTCAGTCTTGGGCTTGGTGTTGCGAGTTGGTGCCGAGTTGTTATGACGACGCTTGCGAATGTCATCCATGCTGCGACGTTCAGCCTCGAGCATGTTGGCCTTATCCACAAGTGTCTTGAAGTCTGGGGATGTGTGAACGACCAACTGGCATTTTAGTGCTGGTGCGAGCCCATCAAGAAATTTCTCCATTCTTTTCTCTTTTGTCTTATAGTCTTCACTAGCATAGCGAGATAACTAATTGTATTGGTCCAAGTATTCCATTACAGTGGACCTTCTTTGTTTGAGGTCTTCAAATTCTTTTTTCTTGATTTTCATGACACTGATTGGAATGTGTGCCCCACGGAAACTTTCTTTGAATTCAGCCCACGTGATGTTGTTCTCGTCAGGATGCACGCGGAGAATATTTTCCCACCACGAGGTTGCGGCTCGAGTCAGATAGTGAGGTGTGTAGAGTACCTTCTCATGGTCAGAACATTGTGCAATAATAAGCTTCCTCTCAATATCACGTAGCCAATCATCTGCTTCCATATGCTTATCAGTGTGCGAGAAAGTTGGGGGACGAGTCTTCTGTAAGTCAACCAATTTTGAGTGTTGTGGGTGCGGTCCACGCCGATTTCCCATATTTATAAGTTGATTCATCATTTCTTGGTGTTGTTGCTGGCTTTGCTCATAAAGACGGTAGACTTATGAAAATGCTCTGTCGCTGTCGTGCTGGCTTGACTGTCCTTGAGTAAAATTATTTCCTATCTCAACACACTGATTTTCTCCCGGTATCCTCGGCACGGAGCGTGTCCAGGGACGGCTCATTTCTCAAGGCTGGGTTAATGTCGCAAAAACCAAATGAGAAATCTGAATAAAGACAAGTAGAAAATTTTCAGCCAAGAAAACACAGCGAAAAAATTAACTTTCATAAAACAACCGTCGTGCTTGGAGAAGGACTGCGGTACATCTTACATTGCGCATAATTATACATGTCACTCAGGTCGTATTCTAGTATGCCTGACTTGTTATTTAGGCTAGTGCACTTCTCCTGGTCCTACATGACGCAACACGACTACTTCCCTTCAGTCTAGGAGCACATCATCATACATATCATACATATCACACAAGCGTACTGGCGATCTGCTGCACCATCTCTAGGTGAAGTCGGAAGGGACCTCGATTGGCTGACCCATGGTAAGTACCAGATGAGGAGCTGGGGATTCCACTTCCTCCAGTATGGGCTCTAAGCGGGGTACATGGGATGGCGAAGCATGAACTGGGCTAGCAGGCATAGCAGCTCTAATGGGGGCAGGGGCAATAACATTATTGAACTCCTTAGTCGAGGGCATCTGGCGGCGAAGCTGGGCTGGCGGAGTGCATGAAGCAGAGGAAGATGGGCAAGACCTAGGTGGTGCGGGACGGAGCAGCTCAGTCCTGTTGTGAGGACGAGAAAGGGTCTCCATGCGAGCAGCCACTAAGTCATCCACTAAGTCGTCGAAGGTTGACTCCAAGGCAATGGTGTACTGCACGAGCATCCCAATAGCATCATCTTCCTCTCCTCTGGGGTAGGAAAAAGCATAGTGACTGGTGTACGGCACGTGGCAAGGCAGGTAGTGATAAGGACGAGTCTTCATCACTGGGAGGGTGTCCCTGAGACGGGCAATCGCCTCCCTGGCTGCCATTTGAATAGCCTGCATCTCCGTAGGCACGGCTCTCCCAACAAATCAGAGACGATGGGCCGCTGGTCGCCCACCAATAAAATGCATCGACGCCTGATGCATAGTCAGGGAGTCACTGATCTTGTGGTGGTAGAACCTGTACTCGGTGCGAGTCGTCGATCCAATCACGATCTTGGCAATGCCGGAAAGAAGTCGCAAAAATCCCGCTGTCTCGTTGGCGAACACCTGCGACGGGCAACCACTACCAGCCACACAGTAGACAAATTTTTCATATAGTCATAACATAAATGTATGTTGAATGACAGAAAATATCTACAACATGTAGAAAAATAAAAAAAATCAGGTTAGCGATCGCGCGGGGTTTCCTACAGTCAGCCTGGCTCTGATACCAAGGTTGTCACGACCGGTTTCCAATAAAAATATTTATTGGAAATCAGACCTGAATGTCACCAGTGTAGAAAATCTTTCTTACTGATAGACTCATCTTGATACAGAAAACCAGTAGTACTTAATATTAAACAGAGTAGAGCGAGGGTCGCTCTACAATTTATTACAACATGCCCAAAGTCTCACACGGATGGATACGCTACAGTGGTTAGGGGATACTCTACTACTCGTAATAAAAGGGGCACATCACATCAGAGTAATGTGACATGACAAGTACTACTACGCGCCAAGTGTCAGAGTGAGGCTTGACGATTTATTCGGGGTGGCGGAAGCGGTGGAATAATACAACGACAGACTCCCAGATCACAAGGCTCACTAGGACTCCTCTAAGCGTCGGACTCGCTATCAAACTCTTCATCCAAGAGATCTCCTTCATCCATATCTGGCCACATCAACAACCCAGTGAGTACTTTGAAAAGTACTCGCAAACAGTTTGCACAAATGCTGAGATGCATGCAGAAATTATTAATATGCATGGTTCGGTATTAGTCATATCATGATAAAGATGTTAGTAACATTTAAGTTAGTAGATAAGTCGGGCGGTGATCCTTCCAAAATATCCAAGACGAAAATAAAAACACCGATAGGGTGTCTAAAGCGACGCCTCGAAAGGTTAACAGTAAAATAAATCACCACCGTCGGGCGTCTAAGCGACACCTCATACATGGCATCAAATAAATAAAAAAGCCACAGTCGGGCGTCTTAGTGACACCACAGAAAGGGCATAAAAATAAATAATAGCCGCAGTCGGGCGTCTTAGCGACACCACAGAAAGGGCATAAAATTAGATAGCAACCGCACTCGGGCGTCTTAGCGACACCATTGAAAGGGCATCAAAATAATTAACAAGACGCACTCGGGTGTCTTAGCGACACCACAGAAAGGGCATAAAATAAATAACAGGCCGCAGTCGGGCGTCTCAAAGGCACCACAAAGAGGGCATAAAATAAATTACCCGGGTGGTACAACCAACCTTTAGGATAATCTTATAATCAGGTTAGTGATAGGTAGTTTTCCACATTACCGTTAAATACCCATAACCAATTTATTAACCACACTCGTGCTCCAGAGACCGACTCTAAGACCGGAACTTGACCTGCCAACCAACTGTCGTTGACCGTGGACACGACTACTCGAATAGTTTTGGCTCTGCAGAGGGTGTACTCTTTACCCATAGCCCACAGGTTCCAATAGTCACTAGACTAATCCCGTGTATGGTATTTTAGAAGCAGACACTCAGAATCAGCACACACCCATTTTTACCCCGCGAAGACCGGTTCCACCTGGACTACACTGCCAGGCAAAAACCATAATACGGGGAGGCTCCGACCTCAACTAGCATGGTATCAAATTTATACTGCGCGCTACAAGGGAGTGCCCTCCCTCTCGGTCCCACACTGGAAACAACCCATGCCCCCTGACCGGATGGTTGAATTTATTCCAGGGCCATGGATACCTTCATCCCGACCCCTCTACTTGGTGTGTAACTGATAATAGGTCTACGGCCTACTATACCGAATCCTTTTTAGGAAACTGTTGCCGCACGATAATAAAGGCCAGACACTGACAAGACTCGATCTAGGCCGATACTAGAGTTAACCAAATTTATTACCACTGTTATGATATTGTCATGACCAGGCCACAACCTACCACATACCGTGTGACTAGGTTGTCCACAACCTCTCATGACCATAACTTGCCGGAATCACATCATAACTTTGTTGAATAAGATGCATGATGCTTAACTAAGGCAAATGAATGAAGGTTAAATTATGGTTAGTGGGCAAACATTACATCAAAAGTCCAAACATGCTTGCCTGGTTCCATGTAGTAGGGATCGAGCTCAGTGAAGTAAACGTCGACATTTCCCTCATCGGAATCTACGTCACACAACATATATCACTGTAAGAGCTACTGCCTAGCTACTGCCTCCAAATAATTTCTAAATATATCTGAAAATAAACTAGACCTCGAGAGGAATATTTCGCAAAAAGAATCACTGAAAAATCTTTTGTAGACAAAAAGTTATAAGAAAAATAAAACCAGGGACTATTCTATAATAATATAGAATTAGAATAGGGGCTAGCTTGAGAAACTCAAAGTGCCCGAATTAGAAATACGCTAACCCGTGGCGAAGGCGGCTTATGGCAAAGGCGCTTTCACCGAAAACGATTCAGACAAAGAGATGACACTAACGAGGAGGTCCCCCCTGTCAGGTTTGAATCTGCACCGACGCCAGAGGCGTGCGGTGGTCGCCGACGGCGATAGAAGAAGGGAGAGTGCTGGCTGAGGGCGTCGACGCACTCACCGAGGACCCGCACGTCGATGAGAGGAATATTTGGTCGGAGGGGAGGCTTCACGTCGACAGTGACCTTGCTCCGGCGGACGGCAGCTTCGGCCAACTCCGGAACTCACTAAGGAGCTTACATGCGACCAAATTGATGACGGGCTTAGGAGGAGGAGCTCACCAGGGAGCTACTGGAAGGTTTTTGGACTCACCTCTCCGCCTATCTTGCTCGAATGTTGTTGAGACCAGGGGCGGATTGAAGTTGCCGGAGTCGGAGAAGAAGACCTCTCCGAGGCCCTTCTCTGGCTTTGGCAAGGCTTCGGAGAGAGGAGGGAAGGTGGTGGAGTGGATGAGGGATTTGGCACCACGGGAGGAGCTCTATTTATAGGGTCCCGAGAGGGGGGTGTCGCGGTCTTAACTCCAGCGAGAAATTTCGGCGATCTCGGGTCCTAATCAGGTGGTTCGGTGGTCGGATCAGTATCTACTGGATGCAGAGGTTCCATTTTTGGCCTAAGCTCGGTCAACCATCGGCGCAAGACGCGGGTCGACAGTTCAGTCTTCTCTATGCACGGCGGCGGCACATGTCGTGCTCTGCGCTGCGCGGGACGTGGCGACGGCAAAAGCAGCGCGTACTGGAGGCGAGGGACACGCGGAGATTAGAGGGGCATTGAGCGGTGCGGAACGGCGAGAAGCTGCAAACGTCCAAGGGAACGTGCGGCGGGTGGATAGGCATGAGCACAGGGACGAGAAATTTTCGTTGACACTGCTGATATTGACGAAGCGACAACAGGGACTGAATCAACAAAGCACTGTAGTCTCAAGAATTGAGTGGATCAATTTCAGAGATAGATGGCTACAGTGCCCACCAGGTGTTTGATCAAATGAAACTAGCACGTGGAAAAGGTTTTTGGAGCTGAAAATTTATGAGATGGCCTCTCATTGAGTGCAGAGAGTGTCTACAAATTTTCAAAAAATTGAAAAAAATTAAGGCAGGTTTTTAATAATAATAGAATATTTTGGTCAAACTTGAGTCACATCAAATTTGAAATTTTCAAACTTGTGAACCCAAGGTTTTTGGTGAGATAGGTTGAGGCTACTAAGGTCTTCTAAGGGTAAGAGTTTGGGTCCAAAACTTCAAAGGAATCACTGAGTTCCTTTGTAAATGTGCTAGGGTCAAAACTGATTACAGAAAATCAGTTTATTTGAAATAAAACAGCAAAGGTGGATAAATCCCTCTAAAACTTTGAGGAATCAGTAAAGATGGAATCCTAGATGCTAGAAAAGTGCTATAGGTAGGAAATCGGAGTGGATGAAAAAAAATAAGAATCTTTAAAAAAAGAGTGACAAGTGAAACTATGGAGTTCGATTCCAAGGTTTAAAAGAAACAAAAGAAATATTCTTCCAAACCAATTCATTTAGAGAAAAGGCTAGGAAAATCCTTTTTAACCAAACAGGTTGAGAAAAGAAAGTTCCAAAACTTTGGTTAAAGAAGTTTCCAAAAGATCTTTAAGAGGCTTTTATCACGACCAAATTTTTAAATCCCTTTGAAAGAAAAACTTAGTCAAGAAAAATCCAATTTCAAAAATCATGGGTGTTACAACGTCCATCCTTGCTATCCGAGGTTGTCGGCCTGGAACCCATCCTAGATCAATGATGAAGAAGAAGAAACTCCAAATGAACGATCGGCACGCTCACGTCAAAGTAACTCTTTGCGTGTCCCTGCAACTGGTGTTGTAGTAATCTGTGAGCCACAAGGACTCAGGAATCTCATTTCCAAAGGTATCAAGACTAGCAAAGCTTAATGGGTGAGGTATGGTTAAGTGGTGAGGCTGCAGCAAGCGACTAAGCATTTATTTGAGTGGCTAACTTACGAGTACAAGAATAAGAGGGGGTTGATCTGCACACAGCGGACGTGAACTACTGATGATCAAATGAATGATCCTGAACACCTACTTACGTCAGACATAAGCCCATCATGTCCTCGGTCGGAGAAGGAGTTCACTAAAGAGGCAGTCACGGTTACACACTTAGTTGGCATATTTTAGTTAAGCTTACTTCAAGTTATCTAGAACTAGATGTTAAACAAAGTTTCCACGTTGCTACATAACCGCGGGCACGGCTTTCCGAAAGATTTAACCATGCACGGGTGCTCCAACTAGTCCATCACAAACTACCACACGCTGCGACGGAATAACCTCAATCAGGGAAACCCATGATCTCCTCGGGTTCCTATTGGAAAACCTCAACCTCGAGATAACCCAAAGCATCCTTGGAATCCTTCGCACAAGATGCTCGAGAAAGGTAAAACAAGTCCAGCAAGGCCGTCCGGCGTGTCGACAATCCTGATAGGAGCCGCGTATCTCGTTCCCAGGACACGACGGATGAGAAATACGTACGGTGGCCGGATAGAAATCCCTCGAGTTGCCCGGATGGCCCCGCAAGTGGCTCTGTTTGGGACCAACACCAGCAGCACTAGCCCCCCTGTATTATGTTGAATTACTCCTCGGGTAGCGCTAACTCCCTATGCGTCACATTAATATCAGTATTATTATGTTGGGCAAATATAGAACCAATGTTGGGCCTTGTGAGATGAGCTTTATCCCAAAATGAGAATCTAGGGGGTCCCCATAACAACCCCAAGCATGTCAGGAGCGCTCATTTATGGAACATAACACCGCTAGCCGAAACTAAGACGGGAAAGGTGGAACAAAACACCAGGATAGAAGGCCGAGCCTTCCACCTTTTACCAAGTATATAGGTGCATTAAGTTAATTAACAATAATGTGGTGATATGACAAGGAACCCATATTTTCACATGGAAGCACCTGCACCTGCAACTAGCAACGCTAACACATGGTTAAGCAAGCGGTATCATAGCCAATCAGTGGTTTGGTAGGTTGTAGAAGGTTGAAGGTTTCATGGCAATGTTGAGAGGCTAACGTTTAACAGGTGGTAGGCAACGGGACATAATGAAAGAAACAAGACAACTAGCATGGCATTAATAGTAATGGTACCTAGGGAAATGATCATCTTGCCTGAGATCCTGCTTGGAAGAAGAACGACTCCGTGAAGCAGACGAACCGACGTAGTTGAACGGTTCCTCACACTCCAAAGCGGATCAAAACTCTATCGAGACGAAGCAAACCGGAAACCAGAATCAACACACGATATTCACCACGGCACATGCACGATATGACGCACACCCTAATATGATGCATGTCCAGTTTCAAATATGCAAGGCATGGCATGGAAATTCACATCACACAACCATTACACATTAAGTGCAGCTCAATATGCAATGAGTTGCATATTGACGAAACTCCACATTTAATTATTTAGTTCACTCCCGTTTATTTACACGACAATATTAAATGTTGTTTAAACATGGCAAGAGGTGAAGCATGTGATTCGACACGACATTCTAGTCGGTTAACACCTAAGAACAATGAACGAAGCTACGGTTAAAATATACGTGCAACACACGACATTATGCCATGAATGCAACATGCATGCAACTTTATGAAAACATTGTCCTGAAGGGGTATGAAGCATGTGTCGCCATGCGGAAGAAAGGAAACCATGGCGGCAAAACAGAAACGAGGCCACGACAACGTTCTGGTTCCGATAACTCGATGAGGTACCGGATCCAACAAATTGGGAGCGTGTGCGTGTCATGCCAAGAATGATGGGGTGATCCCGGTTACCGGGTTCCCATGTGTTGGGGGCACGACAAAAGAGGGACAACGTGTAACGGGAAACATATATGGTGCAAGCATACAGTTCAACTCATATATCACATGCATTCGGTCCACGGGCATCGTCTTAATGGTTATACCTTTGAAGCGTGCTCTGCTCTCGTAACTGGGAACGCGGGGTTTCTGGCCTTGGCGATGGGCATGCTGGACAAGGCGCACGAGCTGGGATGCAACGTGCTCGTCTCCTCCTCTGTTTGACTCCGAGCAGGGACATGCGCGGCGGCACTGTGGGCTCTAGATGGCACGGGGTCGCGAGGTGGAATCCGTTCCAGCGGACGGCCAGCGGGTCAAGCGGGCATCGCTGCTTGTGCAAAGAAACAACGGCGACGCAACTGGTCCATGTCGTCTCGGGCTCGTGCGAAATGCGGCACAGAGAGAAGATGAGAGGGAGGGGAAGGAGAACACGGAAGAGACGAAGGAGCACGGCAACGAACCTCAGCATCTCGGCGGCTCAGCACGAGCGGGCAGACGCAGGCCGGCTAGATCGCGAGGCGGCAACGGAGGGGTGACTCTTGGAGAGGGAGCTCGCGCAGAGAGACGGGGCCGAGGCTGGCAAAGATGGATACGGCGGGGACGGGGCTGTCGAATCTGGGGCGAGGCAGGCTCGGGATCCTCCGGGAGGTGGGCGACTCGTCGGAGCTCCAGATGGCACAGGTGCTTCGCGGGCTGCAGAGGCAGGGTGCTAGTGGCTGGAGGCCTCGGGGAGGCCTCAGTCCGCCTCCTCCGATCCAGATCGAGGTAGTGGCTGGGGACGAGCGCTGCGAGCTGCTGGATGGATGAGAGGGATGCGCCGGGTTGGTTGGATCAGGGTTGGCTAGTTGGTTGGCGATGAAACTGAGGGAGGCAGGAGTTGGCGGCGATGCACGGAAACGGAGGGAGTTGGTCTGACTAGGTTAGGGTTTGTCCAAAATGGACTAAGGGTAGACTAAATATAACAAGTGGGGGTAGCTTTAGGGGCATCTGGACCTTCCGATCGTGATCAGACGGCACCGATCGCGTGAATGGCTAGGTGGGCTTAGAGGCTGTGATAGATGTCCATAGGCTTGAGAAGAGAGGAAAATGGCAGCCCGTGACAAGATTTTAAACACCGAAAACATCCGATAAATAACCGATGATGGTGCCGCTACGGTCGACCGTTCGGGTATCAAACGAGCTCTGAGTGCGACGAAATTTGGCAGGCGGCCTACCTACATTAAAATAAGACCACAGGCCAAGTTTCAACCCAATCGAAGAAATTTTTATACACACTTTTAAAAACATGATAAAACGATGCCATGGGCGCGTGCGTGTGTGGTTGGATTCAAAACAGACAACGATAAAAACGGAGAGAACTCACAACTAATAAGGATGTAGGTTTTGAAAAATGACGGCAACAGAGTGCCGATGCAATGCAGATGATGCGCATGATGCGATGATGAATACAACTACCAAACGAATCACACGATGAGAAAAAATAAAAGGGAATCTTGTGAAGCGTCGGTCTCGAGCTGTCACACCGATTCCCTCTTCTCACCTTCTCCTTTTATAGCAACTCTAGCAGACCCTCCATCCTGCCCCGACCCGCAAAATAACTGCCAAAGTGCGGGTCGGGGCGGAAAAACGTGCCGGTCAGACCCCGCATCGCGCCCCGGCCCGCAAATATTTTTGCGGGGCGCGGAAAAAATCCACCCAACCTCTAGTTTCGTGGGCCGGAAGGCCGACCCGAGCTCAGCCTCTATCCGCAGCAAGATTTGGCGGGAGGGACATTTCTGCGCGACCTTTCCCGCTTCACCCACCCGCCGCCACCATTGCCTCGCCAACGCACGCTCCGGTGCATCCTACGCGACCGTCCCTCGCCGCCATGGACGCCTCCTTCCTGCTTCCCGTCACCGTCGAGGTTGCGCAGGCTCCTTCCCCGGATCTCGTCGCCGGCCATGTTGGCCCCGCCGTCGCTCATGCTAGCGCCGCGCCTTCCCCGGCTCTCGTCGCCGACCATGTTGGCCCCGCCTGTGCCGTGCCAGGCGGAAATCCGACAACCCCCGCCGCGAAGGCTCGCGCTCCGGGCGCTAAGGCTGGTGTGCGATCTCGGCCGACGCCAGAGAAGGTCACCAAGGCCGCGGGCGTCAAGAGGAAGAGGATTCAGGCTCCTCCTTCATCCTCTCACTCCATCCCGGAAAGAGATGCCTCGATGATGCCGTTAAATGGTGTCGCTCACCCATCAAGCGAGGTGTTCGACGAAATGGCCGGAAGGTATGCGTCTTCGGTCATGGTCATTTCCTTTTGTTTGCGCCATTTGTTGCGATAGCTCGTGACTTGTCAATCGTTGTCAAAAGATCAAAGAACTACACGATCTTGGAAGATCAAGCTTTGATCCAAGCATGAAGTGCGGTGTCTCTTGATGTATGCACGGGTACATTTCAAACTGCCAAGAGATATTGGCAAAGGATCGAAAATTAATACTTCCGTATTATGGCAAAGTATCCCAATACGACTCCACACACATTTAGGTCGCTTGAAGGGCGTCGGGAGAATATCAAGCCTATGTGCAGCCGTTGGGCAGCTTGCTTGGAGCAAGTACGCAATGCACTTTCAAGTGGCACCGTGGAGTCCGGCTATGTGAGTTTATTTTGCCTTTGTTCAAGTTGTGTGTAATCATATTTGCATCACATTTGCATCATGATAATTGATTACGTCAGTTTGTTCACATTGTGTAGGACAAGATTGCCAAACATAGATACAAAGACATGGAAGCTTTGGAAGGCAAATTCTTCAAACTAGAGCATTGTTGGGAGTTGATCCAAACGTGAGAGAAGTGAAAGTTGATCGACAAAGAATCTTTCTTGCTCGCTGAAGAGAACAAGATCATGTCAATGAACCGCGATGACATGAACGACCTCACCAAAACATGGCATGATATGGCAAGGAGAGCGATCTTGAAGAGGAGGATGGAAGACTCTGCTTCATATGGTGGCATGATATGGCAAGGAGATAGATCTTGAACATGACATGATATGGCAAGGAGTGAAGATCGACCAAGATGATGCAAGACCCTTGTCGTGGGTATAAGCCTGACAGTAGATGTGTAGGGTACGAAAAGGATGGGCAGAGCCTTAGCTACGGCGAGATTGTATGAGTTCAGGCCCCTCTGCGGTGGAGGTAATAGCCCTACGTCTCAGTGCTCAGGGAGCTTGTTGTCGAGTGGAAATATGGAATACAATGAGTTGCTAACCCCTCTACCAGCGGGGGAGGGTGGCTTATATAGAGTGCGCTGCCCTCCACAACGGTTCCGGTACAGGGATGGAGTAGTGGCGATTGAATGCGTACGTTACAGGTAACGTACGCCCTAAATGCTAATAAATGCACGTGGAAACGTACGACCGTTTCCCTCCAGGGGGGTTACGATGTACCGAGTGGTATCCAGTCGGTTAGCTTGATATCCTCTGAATGCTAGTCTCCGACTGGATGATCGAGGACCTGTTACCGACTGGATGATGGGGACTCCTTAATTCAGTCGGAGCTGACTAAGGGCCTTGTCCTTTGTGAGGGGTAGTCCTTGGGTAGGACCTACAGGGCAGGCCTATGACCCTACCCTAGGACTATAACCCCATCATTAGTCCCCGAATGGATTGGGGTTGGAACGACGATGCGATGTTTGAAGTTTGGATTCGACTGGAGCGGACTTGGCTTGGGTGTTGCTTGCCTCGATCCATTTTATCTTTTCTGAGCAACGATCCGAGTGGAAATCTCCGTGGAACAAACTGTCGGAAACCGAGTGTATTCAGGGTATCTCTTGACGCGACCCGTCAACTCACAACAGCGGATTTTCCAGGATCTTCAAATTTCGGTTTCCGCGCGCTCAGCGGGGATGACGCCAGCGCGCTCGATTAGCGTCTGACGCCTCGATTCTCGCGCCTTCAACTCCTCCACTGATATCGCCGCGGCCGGTCGGGGGATAAGGTTTCGGGGCCACCTGCGAGCGACCCAGTCGGAACCTTACTTAAATCCCGGCGGCAAGGGTTTTTCGTTACGCCCGCCGGATCTTTTGCCGTTGCTTCGTCATCCTCGCCTCCTCCAGCGCACCTAACCTCCCCACTCCTCCTCTCTCTCCGTGAACTCGCAACTTCCGCCATGACCAAGGGTCAAACCAGCAAGATGGAGGCGAGGAAGAAAAAGGGGAAGGCGGCGGCTCCTGCTCAGCGGCGACAGCGGTCGTTGCCGGCGGGGTGGATTCAAGGCGACTTCCTCCCCTCTACGGTGACGGAGGGGGATCTACTGCAGCTGGTGGAGGTCGGGATGATCGTCCACAAGTCTTGGAGGCTGCCGGCTGAGAACGAGGTCGAGCCGGCACCCCGGGAGGGGGAGCGCGTCTTGTTGCTGAGCCATGTCTACCGAGGTTTCTCCCTGCCCCCGCATCCTTTCTTTAAGGGCACCATGAACCACTTCGGGGCACAGCTTCACCACTTTCCTCCGAATGCTATTGCCCATCTCTCTGCTTTCATCGTTATGTTCGAGTGTTTCATCGGCTGCCCCCCATTGGGGTTGTTCAAACATATATTCTCTGCTAGATCTCAGACTATCAAACGACCCAGCCAGTCGGATGATAAAATGCATCTTCTCCAACTCTGCGGAGGTTTAGGTTTCCAGAAAAAGAGTCGGAGTAGTTATCCTCCTCTTCAGCTGAGCGAGTCGGTCAGGAACTGGCAGTCGACGTGGTTCTACTGCCAAGACGTTGCCTGTCCGAACGCCTCTTCAAGGTTGCCCCCTTTTAGCCTTGATCGTCCCGCTCCACCTAAGCAGCTCGCTCTCATGAAGGCGGAGAAGCTCGACATCCAGCCCTTGGTCGACGCACTCGTAGACGTCGTCAGGAGGGGAGTCACCGGCATGGATTTGCTGGAGACTTTCCTTGGCCGACGCATACAACCACTGCAGGCTCGCGACCACGCCATGTGGCACTACTTGGGGACCGAGGACTCCACTCGGACTAACATATTGAGCGTGACCGAGGAGAAGGTGGCATCGTGGGTGCTCCAGATCACAGGCGCCTGCGAGAACCTCAGAGGGTCTCGGCGAGTGAGGGCTTTCAGCGCGGACAATCCTCCTCCAAATCAGGTGAGTACCATGTGTCGAGTGCACGTATTTGTTTTAGTTTTACCGCTTTCTTGAATCTCTGCTTGTCGCTTGATGTCGCCGACTGTATTTCACGCAGAAGTGGACCAACTGGTTTTCTCCTGTCTCGAACGGGGACCCGGACGAGGAGGAGGAAGAAGGCAGCCAAGAGGGCAGCGTGGAGAGTGGCGAGTACGTCTCCGACAGTGGGGAGACGGAGGAGGAGTCTGGTGAAGAAGGGGAGGATGACGAAGAGCAGGACTCGCCACCTCCGCTGCCAGAGCACCGGACCAAGCGTCGACATGAACCTGTGGCTCCCTCGGCTCCTCCGACATCTTCGAGTGCTCCGCCTGCTGCTCCCGCGGTGCCGAGTGCTCGGAGCACCAAGAGGGCCAGGGACGCTGCTGTCGAGTCCGTGGGTCAGTCTTCCAAGGCGGCCAAACCGAGTGGTCCCAAGCCTCGGAAGGCTCTGCTGCGGATGAGGGTTGCTGTCCCCGTCACCTCCACGTAAGTGCATCGATCTTCTAATTTCTTCTGATATCCTAGTGAACTCCTGTTTATTGGTCGAATGGATTTCACTCGACAGAGTCGCTACTTCTGCCACCTCTCCGGCGCGCCAGGAGGATGACCCCATGGACACGGACAACGTCGTCTCGTCCCAGCCAGGTGCGTTGTAGTGACTCCGAGTGTTTTATACTATCGCGTCTTGAATTCTATCATAGGTTCTGCCTCTTTCTTTTTCTGAGATCTCGCACCGTTCGGTCTATGAGGGGCGATTTGCGTGGACGAGGGTGATCAGGGGAGAGCTGAACAAGCTGTGGAGCCTGTTCTTGAGGCTGCTCCGCCTGTTGCTGCTCTCGCCGCCAACGTGCGGCCGACTGAGGCGCTGCCGCCGACTGAACCGGCGCTGGTGGTTGAAGAGCCGACTGGAGCGGACCTTGGGATGCCTCAGGAACTTCCGACGATGCCAGGTTCGTCGAATGTCGAGTTCAACATCCAGCGTCTCCCGGAGGAGCAGGTGGGAGCGGCCAAGGGAGCCATGGTGCAGGCGGAGCTGATGGCTGGAGAAGCCAAGAGGGCCTACGACTCCGTCGCATCCTTGTACCGGCGGAGCTTGGAGCTGCGGGATGATATCCGAGTAAGTGGGCTAGTAAGTATTTACTTTTCTCTTGTAACCCGCTGGGTGTTCTTGGATAGCATCTATTGTTTGCAATGGGTTCACTCTGAGTGAACCCAGTGGGTGTAGTCCCCGAGACTTTTGCCGAGTGCTTGCACCGATAGTTGTCTTTATACATATTGTCTTTGCTTTGGTCAGGTCTGTAAATAATATGACCGACTGCGAGCAGTTGTGGCACTCGGAGTGCACTTACTGTAAGAGTCCCCGAGAGTAATTTGTACTCTGGTCAGGTAGTATTGGCCTCGTAGGCGTGGGTGGTAACATGTATCTCAATAGGGCGGGCCTGCTTGAGTTGCATGCCACTGGGGTCACTCTCAGTGAACCCACTGGGTGTAGTCCCCTAGACCGCTGTCGACTGCTTGCGTCAGCAGGGGTCTGAAGAACTTAGACTTTTATTGCTGAATTATCTGATTGTTTCTTGGTGCTGGCTGGCAAAAAACTTGTGAAATGGGGACAACATATGAGACTCTGAGGGCGGAGAAGATTCAGTTTGCTGGTGAGCGGGATGCGGCACTGCTTGCAATGGATGGTATGAAGGTGGTTCTGGCGGAGCGAGAGAAGTCGTTGGAGGAGGCTCGTGAAGCGAACAAAGTGCTGACTGAGGAAGTTGAGAAGATGGGGAAACAAAGGACTGCTCTGATGGGAAAAATGGACGTGCTGAACAAACGGTGCAGAGCGCAGGAGAAATACGTCAGTGATTGGGCTCAGCAGATGATGACGCGTCTGGCTGGTAAGTCCTGCTTTTTCCGAGTGGTTGTGGTATGTGCGTCACACTCGGCGTTTATTGTTTGCTTGTCCTGCTGTTGCAGATTTTTGCATTGACGCTGAAGCCGAAGCAGCTGATGTGGAACGGTCGATTCGCGAGAACGTTCCACTCGGCGAGGATGCCAATCGAGATCTGCTCCGAGCGCATATCCGCGTGGGCAAAGTTGGCCCTTTCATCGGTCGACTGAAGGAAGTCGTCGGCCAGATCGACAAGGAGCTTTGGCCTGAGGATGAGTCGCGGCAGGAGATGGAAAACTTGCTGAGTCGATTGGAGGAGGTCCCCGACCGAGTGCAGTCATGGAAGAAATCTGCGGCTCGTTGTGGTGCAGATGTTGCTCTGTCCTTGGTCCGAGTTCATTGCAAGGAGGTTCCCGAGGAGAAGCTCAAAACGTTGAAGGTGGCCAACACGAAGAAACTTAAATTCGAAGACTTCATGGAAACCTTCCTTGAAAGTGCCACCCACATCGCAGACGGAATCGACCTGGACACCTTCGTGGAGCCCTCTAGTCTTGGCGCCGATCCAGACGACGCGTAAGAAAACATTATCCTCGGTATGCCGAGTGTTGCTTTGTAAGAAACTTTGGCCACTGCTGTTGGCCGTTACATTCTCGTTTCGGTGTGGGTAAGCTTGATCCACACCGAGCCATTATCTGTGGTTGAACTTGACATCAAATCCTTTGCTCTTCTGTTGCAATTTTGACTCGAGTTTTTGTCTGGCGTTTCTTGGTGAGGCCAGGGGCAAACATTCGGAACATGTCAGTTGTCTTGACATCTGCATGAACCTCATTGAGGGTCTGTGAAATTTCCGATTGGATCTGTATTATCTCCAAGTAGATCGGTAGGATCACCGAGTGGATCGGTGGGACGTACTCGGAGATCGAAGAGTACTTGGGCGATGCAGGATCGCAGCGATGTTGTCGAGTGCGACTATCAAGTTGCACTCGAGGCGAGTTAGTACTGATGTAGTTGTCAGTTGTTTTGACATCCACATGAGCCTCAGTGAGGGTCAGCAACTCATGTAGTTGTCAGTTGTTTTGACATCCACATGAGCCTCAGTGAGGGTCTGTAACTCATGTAGTTAGGCGATTCTGGATCGCAGCTAAGTCCCCGAGTGTGACGTTAAGTGCACACTCGGAGAAAGTTAATACTTAAGCGATGCTGGATCACAGCTAAGTCCCCGAGTGTGACGTTAAGTGCACACTCGGAGAAAGTTAATGCTTAGGTGATGCTGGATCACAGCTAAGTCCCCGAGTGTGACGTTAAGTGCACACTCGGAGAAAGTTAATGCTTAGGCGATGCTGGATCACAGCTAAGTCTCCGAGTGTGATGTTAAGTGCACACTCGGAGAAAGTTAATGCTTAGGCGATGCTGGATCGCAGCTAAGTCCCCGAGTGTGACTTTAAGTGCACACTCGGAGAAAGTTCATCCTTAGGCGATTCTGGATCGCAGCTAAGTCCCCGAGTGCGACGTTAAGTGCACACTCGGAGAAAGTTCATACTTAGGCAATTCTGGATCGCAGCTAAGTCCCCGAGTGTGGCGTTAAGTGCACACTCGGAGAAAGTTCATACTTAGGCGATTCTGGATCGCAGCTAAGTCCCCGAGTGGGACGTTAAGTGCACACTCGGAGAAAGTTCATACTTAGGCAATTCTGGATCGCTGCTAAGTCCCCGAGTGTGGCGTTAAGTGCACACTCGGAGAAAGTTCATCCTTAGGCGATTCTGGATCGCAGCTAAGTCCCCGAGTGGGATGTTAAGTGCACACTCGGAGAAAGTTCATACTTAGGCGATTCTGGATCGCAACTAAGTCCCCGAGTGTGACGTTAAGTGCACACTCGGAGAAAGTTCATACTTAGGCGATTCTGGATCGCAGCTAAGTCCCCGAGTGTGACGTTAAGTGCACACTCGGAGAAAGTTCATACTTAGGCGATTCTGGATCGCAGCTAAGTACCCGAGTGTGACGTTAAGTGCACACTCGGAGAAAGTTCATACTTAGGCGATTCTGGATCGCAGCTAAGTCCCCGAGTGTGACGTTAAGTGCACACTCGGAGAAAGTTCATACTTAGGCGATTCTGGATCGCAGCTAAGTCCCCGAGTGTGACGTTAAGTGCACACTCGGAGAAAGTTCATACTTAGGCGATTCTGGATCACAGCTAAGTCTCCGAGTGTGATGTTAAGTGCACACTTGGAGAAAGTTCATACTTAGGCGATTCTGGATCGCAGCTAAGTCCCCGAGTGTGACGTTAAGTGCACACTCGGAGAAAGTTCATACTTAGGCGATTCTGGATCGCAGCTAAGTTTTTTTTTGAGACCGGAGTCTGCGACCGCAGAAGAACTTTGAACCTGCAAAAAACTCAATCTGCTTTATATTATTTCACCAATACTTGTTCTTTACATTGCTTCAGTCGACGGTCACGTGTAGAAGCGCTTCAGGAGATCTCCGTTCCATGCTCGCGGCTCGTCTATCTCCCTGTCGACGTTGTAGAGTCGGTATGCTCCATTGTTCAGCACCTTTGAGATGATGAAGGGTCCTTCCCAGGCAGGAGCCAACTTGTGAGGTCTTTGCTGATCCACCCGGAGCACCAGGTCGCTGCTTGGAACGTACGACTCCTGACGTGTCGCGCGTGAAAACGCCGCAGATCTTGTTGATAAATGGTTGAGCGAGTCAGTGCCATCTCGCGCTCCTCCTCTAGAAGGTCCACTCCGTCTTGCCTTGCTTGCTCTGCTTCAGCTTCGGAGAAGAGTTCGACTCGTGGAGCGTTGTGAAGTAAGTCACTCGGAAGGACTGCTTCTGCTCCGTAGATGAGGAAGAACGGTGCTCGCCCTGTAGATCTGTTCGGGGTTGTGCGAAGACCCCAAAGCACTGAAGGTAGCTCGGTGACCCAAGCACTAGCGGCATGTCATATCTCTCGCAGGAGTCGGGGCTTCAAACCTTGCAAAATAAGTCTGTTCGCCCGCTCTGCTTGTCCGTTGGACTGCGGGTGCGCCACGGAAGCAAAGTCCACTCGGATACCTTGGCTTGTACAGAAACCTTTGAATCTGTCCGAATCAAAGTTTGTCCCGTTGTCTGTGCTTATGCTGTGAGGTACACCGAATCTGAAGATGATGTCCCTAACAAACTTGACGGCTGTTGAGGCATCGAGCTTCTTGATGGGCTTGGCTTCGATCCATTTCGTGAACTTGTCGACTCCCACCAACAGATGTGTGTATCCACCTTGGCCTGTCTTGAATGGACCAACTGTATCTAATCCCCACACTGCAAATGGCCACACAAGAGGGATCGTCTTCAACGCAGACGTCGGCTTGTGGGACTTATTGGAGTAGAACTGGCAGCCCTCACATCGGTCAACCATATCTTTAGCCATATCGTTTGCCTGCAGCCAGAAGAAACCAGCCCTGAATGCCTTGGCGACGATTGCTCTCGAAGAAGCATGATGACCGCAGGTTCCCGAGTGAATATCTTCCAGGATCAGCTGCCCCTCTTCTGGAGAGATGCATCGTTGAAGAACGCCTGAAACACTTTCCTTGTACAATTGGCCATCAATGACAGTGAATGACTTCGACCTGCGGACTATCTGCCTGGCCTGGACTTCGTCTTCTGGTAATTCCTGCCTCAGGATATACGCAATTATCGGCATAGTCCAATCGGGGATGACAGCAAGAATCTCCATGACCAGATCAACCACAGCAGGTACATCGACTTCAGTCGGATCTGTTGAACTCTTTGGTTGTACTGGTTCCTCTGTAAAAGGATCTTCTTTGACTGAGGGAAGGTGGAGGTGCTCGAGGCAGACGTCACTCGGGACTGGTCTCCGAGTGGATCCGAGTTTTGCCAACTCATCAACTGCTTGGTTCTTCAGTCTCGGAACATGGTGAAGTTCTAAACCTTCAAACTTCTTCTCAAGCTTCCTCACTGCATTGCAGTATGTGGTCATGGTGGGGTTCCTGACGTCCCACTCTTTCATCACTTGATTGACCACCAAATCCGAATCACCGTAAACCATCAGGCGACGGACGCCGAGCGAGATGGCCATGCACAATCCATAGAGGAGAGCTTCATACTCTGCCTCGTTGTTGGAGGAATCGAAGTGTATCTGTAGCACGTACTTGAGTTTGTCGCCTTTTGGCGATATGATCACAACGCCAGCGCCGGAGCCATTCAACATCTTGGATCCATCAAAGAACATTCTCCAATGGGCCGAGTAGATGTGGGTCGGTTGCTGTTGTTCTACCCATTCTGCTATGAAGTCAGCCAGAGCTTGAGACTTAATAGCTTTCTTGGCCTCGAACTTGATATCACAGTACAACATCTCCATTGCCCACTTCGCCACTCGGCCTGACGCGTCCCGATTGTGGAGAATTTCCGACAACGGAGCATCAGAAACGACAGACACCGAATGGTCTTGGAAATAATGAGCCACCTTCTTCGCAGTCATGTAAATCCCATAGATAAGTTTTTGATAGTGGGGATACCTCTGCTTGGAAGGAGTCAGGACCTCGGAGACGTAGTACACTGGCCGCTGAACTTTGTATGCTTTGCCTTCTTCTTCTCGTTCGACTGTAAGAACAGTACTGACGACTTGATTTGTAGCCGCGATATACAGAAGAAGGGGCTCTTTATTGAGCGGAGCAGTAAGAACCGGCTGGGTGGAAAGTAGGACTTTGAGGTCGTCGAATGCGACTTGGGCTTCGTCTGTCCACTCGAAAGTATCTGATTTCTTCATGAGTCAGTACAGAGGAAGTGCTTTCTCGCCGAGTCGACTGATGAACCTGCTCAAATCCGCTAGGCAACCTGTGAGCCGTTGAACATCGTGTATTCTGACCGGCCTCTCCATTCGGACGATGGTCCCGATATTTTCGGGGTTGACATCGATCCCTCGTTCGGAAACGAAGAAACCGAGTAACTTTCCGTTGGGAACGCTGAATGAACATTTGGCGGGGTTGAGCTTGATATCGTACCTACGAAGGTTGGCGAATGTTTCTGCCAAGTCAGTCAGCAAGTCGGAACCTTTGCGTGACTTGACTACGATATCATCCATATACGCCTCCACATTTCGACCGATCTGGTCGAGGAGACATTTTTGGATCATGCGCATAAAGGTAGCTCCTGCATTCTTCAAACCGAATGGCATAGTGATGTAGCAGAAGCACCTGAATGGGGTGATGAAGGCTGTTTTTAACTCATCGGGACCATACAGACGGATCTGATGATAGCCCGAATAGGCATCAAGAAATAACAGACGCTCGCAACCCGCAGTCGAATCGACAATTTGATCTATGCGGGGCAGCGGAAAATGGTCTTTCGGGCAGACCTTATTGAGATGCTTGAAGTCGATGCACATTCGGAGCGACTTATCCTTCTTGGGCACCATGACAACATTGGCGAGCCACTCGGAGTGGTGAACCTCGCGAATGAAGTTGGCTGTCAGCAGCTTGGGCACCTCCTCCCCGATTGCTTTCCTCTTGTGCGCGGCGGACCGGCGCAAGCGTTCTCGGACGGGCCGAGCGACGGGGTCCATATGCAGTCGGTGCTCAGCCAACTCCCTGGGTACACCTGGCATGTCAGAGGGTTTCCATGCGAAGATGTCCCAGTTCTCACGGAGGAATTAGGTGAGCTCGGCTTCCTATTTAGGATCGAGGGTGGTGGTGATGTTCGTCGGGGCAGCAGTGTCGTCCGTCGGGTGAATGCTGACCTTCTTCATCTCTCCCGCCGACTGGAACGCGGATTCAGAAGCTGGCTTCTTTGAGCGCATCAGGTTGGCGGGGTCGACTGTTTTCTTGTACTCGTCGAGCTCGAGGACGGCCATCTGCTGGTCGGCGATTCTTGATCCCTGCTGCAGGCACTCTTCGGCTCGCTGTCGATTGCCCGTGATGGTGATCACGCCCTTCGGGCCTGGCATCTTCAGCTTTAGGTATACGTAACATGGACGGGCCATGAAACGTGCATACGCTGGGCGGCCCAGAATTGCGTGATAAGCGCTCTGGAAGTCGACCACTTCGAACGTCAGCTTTTCCTTGCGGAAGTTCTTGTCGGAGCCGAAAACGACGTCCAACGTGATCTGACCGAGTGATTTGGCCTTCCGTCCACGGACGACTCCGTGCAACTGCATGCTGCTCTGCTGAGTTTGGACATCGGGATGCCCATCCCCTTGAGAGTGTCGGCGTACATGATGTTCAAGCCACTGCCGCCGTCCATGAGGACTTTGCGCAGTCGAACTCCTTCCACCACCGGGTCGACGACCAGAGCCTGTCTTCCCGGGGTGGGTACATGTGCCGGATGATCCGACTGGTCGAAGGTGATCGCAGTCTGAGACCATTTGAGGAACTTGGGGTTGGTAGGGGTGGCCATGTTCACCTCTCTGTTCACCAGCTTCAGTCGACTCTTGCTCTCGACGTCAGCAAAAATCATCAGGGTTGCATGGACTTGGGGGAACGGATCCTCCTTATCCTCCTCATCCTGTTCATGGTCCTTCTCACTCGGTTGCCCTTCGCTGAACCCCTGGATCAGGAGGCGACACTGTCGAGTGGTATGCTTCGCATATATGGGGTTGCCCTCTTCATCCATCTTCGTATGAACCGGACATGGCTGGTCCAGGATGGGGTTATTGAACTGCTTCTTCTTGGGGGTGAACTGAGCTTTCCCTTTGCCCTTGAACTTGGCATTGGTTATGGCTGCAGCTTCTGCTTGCGGAGCAGTCGGGGCTTTCTGCTTCTGCTTCCGAGTGTTGCCTCCATCTCCATCAGCGACTGTTTTGCGCTTCCGCTTCGGATGCGGTCTTCTTCTTCACCATTAGCATAGCGCGTCGCTATTTCCATCATCTTGCTCATGGAGATGTCGCCTGTTCGGCCGAATTTCAGATATAGATCTCTGTACCGCACGTCTGCCTTGAAGGCGCAGACTGCTTGATGCTCGGTGACGTTCTCCACCGTGTGGCAGAGAGTTGTCCAACGCTGGATGAAGTCTCGCAGGGGCTCATTCTGCTTCTGGACGCAGTGCTGGAGCTCCACGAGGCCAGCAGGGCGCTTGCACGTCCCTTCGAAGGTCCTGATGAACACCCGGGCCAGATATGCCCAGCTGTAGATGCTTGAGGGGGCCAACTGGTTCAGCCACGCTCGAGCCGAGCCGTCGAGCATCAAAGGGAGGTGCTTCATGGCGACATGGTCGTCCCCTCCTCCGATCTGGACTGCCACTCGGTAGTCATCCATCCATGTTTCTGGCTTGGACTCTCCTGTAAACTTGCTGATTCCCGTCGCCAATCGGAAGTTGGACGGGATGTCAGCCGAGCAGATGGCTCGACTAAAACACTCGGGACCAGACACGATGGTCCTGCTTCCACTTGGATGGTCCATATCGTGACCATCGCGGTGGGCTCGGCCCCTGTCGACCCTTCGCTGGGCGATACGCCCTCTTGCGTCGGGCCTTGGGTCGTAAGTGTCGCCGACTGAACGCCGATCATCATGATGTCGGGACCCATAGGGCCCACCCCGCGGAGGGGTGCGTGAACGACGGCGATCTTCGTGATTCATGGAACGGCTGCCTCCCCTGTGCCGCTGATGGGAACCAGGGCTGTGAACCGACCGATGCGTATTCGCATGAACAGAACTATTATGGATCCTGTTGTGCGACTGGGAGACCGCCGAATTCTGCTGCTGCGCCGTGTGCAACAGGGCTCGGATCTACTCGATTCCCCTACCAGCCTCTGAATCAGTCGGTTGGAGGGAATCGGCTATCTTGGTAGCTGCAGCCAAGTTGAGGAGGGGTGTGCGGAACAACTCCACGTTGCTCCGCCGAGTGTGTCGACTGGCAGAACGGCGAGGCGGACGACGCGCGCCGGACGTTTCGCCGATCCCGTGCTTGTTCCGGCCAGCTTGACGGGGATCTTCATGGGAGTTGGCCATGTGTACTTCTGCTGCAGGCCCGCGACCCGCGTATTCGGAAGGAAACTCAGTCGGAACCGAGCCCGAGTGCTCGGACTGCGGGGCAACCACAACAGACTCTAGAACCGCCACTTGTGAAGACGCGTTCTGGCGCGCCTGGGCGTGTTGCACCCAACGCTGAAGTCGCGGACGGCGAGACCTCTTGCTGCGGCGCGTGACGGCGGCGCAGGTCGACACCGGAGCCGACTGTTGGAGAAGAAGAATGCCGAGGGCGCCGGCACGGAAGTGCGTAGCCCCACGACGGGGAAGCGCCTCGACGTCGAGAGGAGCATCCCGAAGCCACGCTGAATCGTCGATGATGAAGGAGAGAGCGTCGAAGAAGATCTGGTGACCCATGCTCGAACCTCCACCGGACGACATGACGAAAGGAAGTAGTTGCAAACTCACCGGAAGTCGCTTAGACGCCTGCCCCATGGTGGGCGCCAACTGTCATGGGTATAAGCCTGACAGTAGATGTGTAGGGTACGAAAAGGATGGGCAGAGGTTTAGCTACGGTGAGGTTGTATGAGTTCAGGCCCCTCTGCGGTGGAGGTAATAGCCCTACGTCTCAGTGCTCAGGGAGCTTGTTGTCGAGTGGAAATATAGAATACAATGAGTTGCTAACCCCTCTACCAGCGGGGGAGGGTGGCTTATATAGAGTGTGCTGCCCTCCACAACGGTTCCGGTACAGGGATGGAGTAGTGGCGATTGAATGCGTACGTTACAGGTAACGTACGCCCTAAATGCTAATAAATGCACCTGGAAACGTACGACCGTTTCCCTCCAGGGGGGTTACGATGTACCGAGTGGTATCCAGTCGGTTAGCTTGATATCCTCCGAATGCTAGTCTCCGACTGGATGATCGAGGACCTGTTACCGACTGGATGATGGGGACTCCTTAATTCAGTCGGAGCTGACTAAGGGCCTTGTCCTTTGTGAGGGATAGTCCTTGGGTAGGACCTACAGGACAGGCCTATGACCCTACCCTAGGACTATAACCCCATCAACCCTCTTTTGCGTTTGTCCTACTGAACTTGGCTTTTATTTCCGCGTAAAACCGTGTTATGTTTGTTTGAATTTGAACTTATTTGTGTGAACTTATGTTAAATGCGAGAATTGAACGTTTTCTGTTTGCGGGTCGTCACGGCCGTGTCCGAACAGACCCCGTAAAAGTCGACCCGTAAAAAAGCATATTTAACGAATATACTTTTATATCAGTCCATTTAAAGGATGTGCTTATGTGCCAGCCCGTAAAAGTAGTTTTACGCAAATGCAAACGCCTTTTGCGGGTCAGGATTATGGGGGGTCTGCTAGATGTGCTCTTACCCCCTCTAACTTTCACCGACTCGCTGCCATGGCGATCGAGCTTCCGTCCATCCCCAAATCCATTCCCACCCACCGCCACCGCCACCGCCCTCCACCTCCACGCGACGGCCATCTCCGGCGTCTTCCTCGCCACCATCTACCCCTCACCCCGGCCACAGCGACAACGACGGCTACCACAACCACAACTCCTCTTCTTTCCTGTCGCTGCAATGCAAAGAAGCCTCCTTTGGCGCCGCCACCGTCGTCGGGCTGCGGCGTCCAGGAGAGGACCGCCGCCGGCTGGAGCTCCTTCCTCCTCCATCACGAAGCAACGGCAGAGGAGTCCTCCTCCTTCCACCCCATAGCCGCAACGTCCAACCTCAACCTCCGACCGAAACCCTAGCGAGCCCGAGAGCTCCACCGACGGCGCCCTAGGTCAGATCCCTCCTCCCCTTCCTTCTCTTCTTCCTCCTCTGGCTTTCTTCCTTCTTCCTCTGATGCATGAGTGAGTAATGTGCAGGCAACTTTTTCCCGTCTCCTCTGTTCTGCTCTGACCCCTGTCTCTTTTCTTCTCTTCTCTGTAGATGGTAGAGCGGTCAGAGGAGAGGAGGTGGAGCAGCAGGCCAAGATCCATCCATCTTCACCTCCCACCCAACAAAGCCAACGTGGTGAGTGAGCTCCCCCCAATCGAATTGACCCCCACATCTGAAATGGATGCCATGACGTTTTGGTTCATTTTTGGCTCGCCACTTCTGAAGGAAAGTGCAGCAAACTGTGCGTGTGTGCATCAAATTGGTGCAGCAAATTAACTGAACCAGATTAATATGTACCATACCACGTATTTACAAGATTTGAATTGCAGTCCTGGCTCCCTGTAGGAACAAATAAGTTCACCGTAATACTAGATGATTGTTACTATGAATTTTGTTGCGATTTCCTTTAATCAACTTGTTTAACAAGAGCTGCTGACGTTTTGGCTCACCAAAAAGGACCAAATGTTGGCCCATCTATTTACTGTGCGGCTGATAGAATTTCTATACATGGAGGATTTGTTAATTGATCAGTTATGCAATATATAATCCTTCATATATACTGTACTAGGTGCTACCGAAGTAAATCATCTCTCTTTCGTTCTTTGATGTATTATGCCAATGACATAATCAGTACTCAAGGTTATTGCTCTGCATATCAAATTTCATTCCCTTCCTGATGAGGCTCGGGGCGGTCGTCGCGGCGGCCTCTTCAGCGGCGTCGCCCGACGGGCTCCATGCACGTGTGATGGATGCTGGTTCCTAAGGTGAGCGCGATGCCGAGGAGAGATGGCATCGCGGACGGCATCCAAGGACATCATCACGCTCAACGGCTCAGCCGCCATCGTCATCAAGTTCTTTGGTACGCATGCGACGCCAATCGATACCCCTTTCCCCTCCACCCCTCTCTAGTGTTTCATTGAGTGATTTGGTGGCAGATTACGCAGCGAACAGGTGTGCGATGGGCCGGCAAACAGCAGTGCCGTCTCTATCCCCGATGCTGCATCTTGGTGGGGCTAATGGCCCTGCGCGCGGTGCGCCCTGGGCGGTGCGGACTGCAACTGCGCGTAGGGCCGCCACAGCTGCTTTCTCAAGGCGGCGTGCGGACTGCCTGGTAAGCTTCATCAATCCACTCTAAATCTCCCTATTTGGCAATGTTGTTCTATCCAGTTTGGGGTTCGTTCTTCAGGGCCTGTCCAACACTGGTTCAAATATATGTGCCCTTAAGACGTAGTGTCCATGGGATAAAAAACTCAGTTGGGTTTCAAGTGGTAGCTGAACGTCTACCCCTTGAATAAACTTTTCCTTCAGATTTCACAAGAGATCCTTCTATTCTCCTTTTAGAACTGAATATATTTGATATGTTGTTCAATACCAATGTGGATATATGGACAATGCTTTATCACTACCAAACTGTCGTACCTGATGGCGTGATCTTTGTTTTGTGTCCTCCCACATCCCACATAAACGAAACAGCCCACTACTTATTTCCTTTGTTTATTATCACATACTCCCTCTGTCCCAAAATAACTGTCTCAACTTTGTATTAGCTCTAGTACAAATTTGTACTAAGCTTAAGACACTTATTTTGGAACGGAGGGAGTACATGTTAAGCACCCAACCATTAGACATTTAATTCCATCACTAATAGTAAGATCCACACAAAGAATATATGCAGTCTGTTATTCACTAAATTGCTCTGAGATCAAATTGTGCCTCACCAATTTTTCTACAAGTCTTCTATTTATACGCTCATACAAATAAATTGCTATTAATGCATGGCAAATTGCTAATAGTAAGAAACGTGTTGTCCAACAATATGAAGAGGTTCCCATTCCACTTTATCTGATAGTTGTGACTTCCACCGTAAGTGCATTTGATTGGTCTGCTAAGTCCCTTCTATTAGATTTTTTGTTTATTTTTACATGATTTACATACTTTCAAAAGCACAAATACAGGAACTATTTGATTTCATTGTGGCTCAGTTGGAAAGATTTGTTGAGACTTGAGACCGAAGGAGATGATTTCCACTTGCCTGCGGGAAGGCAAAGGGAACTGGGTTTCACCTTTTCTTTCCCAGTACACCAAACCTTGATATCGTTAGGCACCCTCATTAAGTGGACAAAGGGATTTTGTGTTAGTGGCATGGTACAAATAAAATGATCGCAGTACATGCTAGGCTCACAGAATGATATACTAAAAACATTAAATTTAGGATTCCTTTAGTATCCAATGCACATAATACCTTTAGTTTGTTGAAATCTAACTGTATTTGGTGGTTGCTTATCCTTTCTTGTCACTACTTGTCTCACTGATTTATTCTGCCATTGTCCAGAAAAACAGTGACTTTGTTATCCAAGACCAATGATTATGCTCTTGGGTCAATATTCATGCTAATCATCATTTATTAAGCAACTGCACCTACAATATTAATAATGTCATCCGGTGGAATCATGTGTTGCTGCTAATCAGGTCTTCTACTTGCTTTCTTTTGCGGGAACTCTAGATTGACAACACTGCCTTAAATTTGTCTCTATAATTGGTTCATATGTATTTAATAGATCATGCGTGTATCGAGAGTAAATTCCTTCTCATTCCCTGTACCATGGTGTTGGCAGTCTGTCATTAGTGCCTATGTTAATCCATGAGCAATTTTGTAACATTAGTCTTGCTATTTTTTTATGAAAACCATTGGGGGCATGTGAGATATCTTGGAGCATTTTGTGCATTTTGTATCATTCTGACTGTGAGTATATCCAATCTTGTGGTCTGATGCTTTCAAATAGATGATAGAAATTAGGGCATGCTGAGATAGTTCCTCTTTGTATTGTTCTAGCCCGTGAGTGTATCTAATGTTGTAGTTTATTGCTTCTAAGTTTTTGACTGGTTATTTTGCCTATTATGTGTCCAGGTCAAACTTCCGTCCTTCACAATTCATTTAGTATTTGTAGGATCTATGTGTCTACACATATCACACTTCTGACCGTCGTGCTAATTTTGGTGCTTTATTGGAGGTTTGGAATTGAAGGAGAGCCCTGGCGTTGTTCAAGTCCTGGAAACAGCCTCTTACAGAAATGTAGGGAAAGGCTTCGTACAATAGACCCAAAGTGGTCGGACCCTTCCCCGGACCCTGCACAAGCGGGAGCTACATGCACCGGGCTGCCCCCCTCTATTTGAGGTTTGGGATTGGGCAGTGATGAGCTTGTCTCTCATATCATTTTTCTCTTGTCTACATTTAACTTGATGTATGGAAGAATTTCTTATCTCAGTGATACCAATCTATCAATATGTCCATGCAGTTGTAGCTCTATTATTTTCCTTCTCTATGTAGTTTCTTTGTACTATTTCATATGTGAGTTAACTATCTTGTTGAATATTTATATTTATTTTCTTTTTAGATTGTAGAACGTGTCCCTTGAAGAATACTTCTGTAGCATACAACGATTCAACCATACGATTAAGTGGTTCATGGGTCTATAAATCTACCTAGCATATCATGATCTTATGAGGCCGTTGTAAATTTAAATTTGGTTTCTTCTACCAAATGATAGAAGCTTTCACGTACTTTTGGAGGGAATTGATGTTAATTACAGGCTTGCTACGATTCTCTTCTACGATTCAGAATTTTAATCCAGATCATAGGCTTGCTATGATTCTGTTTTATGATTCAGAAATTTGAGGCTTGTTATGATTCTCATTTACGATTCAGAAATTTGATTGAGGAGGCTTTGGCTATGTCCAGTGGTTATCATACATCATCCTTACCTGATTTCATTTTATGGATGTTCAGACTTCACTAGCCTGGCAGCATCAAAGTAAAATGTGGCTGCTGGATTCCATAGCATCTGTTATGTGATGTAACTGAAGTACAATTGAGTTTAACCGCCCTCTTAGAGCGTGCAATGGGATTACATGGAAGGTTAAGATGACCTCACCTACATAAAATGTTTTGTTATGTTTATTAATGTATGTATGCCTACTTACCCTAAAAATATTTAGTTAAAATGTTTCTGTATGAAGTTTCTATGCTATATAAGAAAGTTGGCCTGAAATATTTGAGGTCATATTCTGTTTTACAGGTCACTCCTATAGTTGCATAGCTGATTCAGTTACTTTCAAATATCTACAACTAGGATAGCATACTCGTCTATATTCAAATAACTATAAATAAGTGCCATTAAAATTATAAAAGATAGGTGTGCATGGACCACCTAAGAGATTATGTATTCATATGCAATGTTAATCGCATCGTTTTTAAGGAAAGATATATGCCAACCTCCTTTTCGAAAAACAAAAAAGATGCCACTCCATCTCCATGTAGTATATCATCAGCATGTATGCATGCATGCAAATCATCAAAGGACAGCTACACGTGTAATGTATCATCCAGATGGTGCTGCCGATTAAATGTGTGCCACAAGGCATGACCCAATGTCTCCTTCATTCATTGAGGAGCACTGATACTGCACCTACTAGGCTTCAGAGTCACACTGATAATCCTTTCCATGCAACGGCACTAGGCGAGGTGCTTGCAGAAACTAATTTTGTAATGGTTTTAGATAAGGTTCTAGGTATATGTCAGTGTTAACTAGATAGACATCAGCACAAAATTAAAGCAGGAGCTTCTCACCTCTCCCTGACTTTGACTTGTCCGGGTGTTCAAATAACCAGTACAAATTCACTATTGCACAGTCAACGCTAACTTGTATAAGGTCCACTGTCTTCTGCAAGGAAAATGCACATGCTGGTCCTGTGGTGCCAGAAGTACATGGCATGTCTTGCAAATTTTGCTGGCTGGCTGGCTGGCTGTTACTTTGAACGAACACAAGAACGGGTTTTTTCAATGTTTTGACCCACGAGACGAAAAAAATGCACACAATGAACTCGAATTGAAAGTTTTTTCACGATCTGACCCTTTTAGAAACGCCAGAAACCGTGGCATTGCAGACGAATAAAGAAACGCCAGTCCACTGGATGTTGCCGGCCTTATGTGAAACGCCAGTCTACTGGACGTTGCAGCCCTTGTGTGAAACCACAGTGAACTCGAATTGAAAGTTTTTTCACGATCTGACCCTTTTAGAAACGCCAGAAACCGTGGCATTGCAGACGGATAAGGAAACGCCAGTCCATTGGATGTTGCCGGCCTTATGTGAAACGCCAGTCTACTGGACGTTGCAGGCCTTGTGTGAAACGCCAGTCTACTGGACGTTGCAGGCCTTGTGTGAAACGCCAAGGGAGCTGGCGTTTCTGGGGGGCTATGTAACTGCCCAGCGCCCGCCCCTTCGCCCACATCCTGTTCTTTGCTTCTTCCTCTCCACGAAAAAGCTCTCCCTCCTCCTCCAGATCCTCCCCTTTGATCTCCCTCCTCCCCCAACCGTTTTGTTGGTTTTTTGGGGCAAATCGAAGAGGCCGGTAAGCTCCTTCAATCCCTTCAATTAGTTTTTGCAATGACTTTGTATGTGTGTAGCTTTTTCTTGCACAGGTGTACGTATGTTTTGAAGTAAATTTTTTTTGTGATTGTTAATAGGTGTAATTTATGGTGTCTCTAGGTGTAGTTTTTGGTGGCTATAGGTATAACCTAGGTTTAGTTCATATTATTCGAAGAGGCCGGTAAGAATTTTGTTCATATTATGTAGGATGTTTCAGCCGGATAAATATCCGGGTCTTGATGAGTACTACGAGCAGAAGCATCGTGCGGTGTTAGTTGAAAGAGGAGAGGTAATTATGATTGTGTTGATGATTACTTTTCTATATTCCATGATTTTTATATTGTGACAAGTTGAGTCTTCTAACAAATTATGCGTTTGTTTGTTTAGGTTCCTCCACTACTTCGTTTGAGGGGGCGCAACCCGAATGAAACTCTTTTATATGACCCTCGTTACGAGCCTTATTTAGAAGAATGGATCTTCTTCAATTTGTGCTCAACTTTAAAGGCACACCACCATGGTTGAACGCCACGGCCCTAACCGCACTTACGGACCGTTGGAGGCCGGAGACACACTCTTTTCACCTTCCTCTTGGTGAGATGAGCATAACCTTGGAGGATATTGCTATGATCATCGGGCTTCCTATCGAGGGCAGGGCTCTTACAGGGAAGGTTAGGTCAGATGGGTGGCGACAACGGGTTGCAGCATTGGTTGGTGTTGAACCCGAGCCATGGACTGATGAAACTAGGAAGGATCCTAGGCCATCCGGTGTGTTGTTCTCTTGGATACAGAGACATTTTCGCAGGTGCCCAAAGGATGCTAGTCCGGTTGTTGTGGAGAGGTTCGCGAGAGCTTATCTCTGGAATCTTTTGACCCAAGTGGTGTTTCTGGATGGCACTGGGGTCACAACCTCATGGATGTTCTTGGATCCTCTTCGTGACTGGGATGTTAAGTGGAGTTGGGGTTCGGCGGCACTAGCCTTCTTGTACCGTCAGGTATGGCTTAATATCATGCATTTTCATTTTATTCAATGGGATATGATGCATTTTCATTATATTAAATGGGTATATGTTGCATTTTCATTTTATTAAATCTGTAGTTGGATGGAGCATGTATGAGGAGTAAGCCGACGTCCAGTCTTGGAGGTTTCGTCTGGGCCCTACAGGTTTGGATGCGGGAGCGTATCCCTGTTGGGCGGAACTTCAGCCTTGCTCCGGAAGAACCCTGGAAGTACCCATTTGACGGGGATGAGGAGCGATACCCCAGTATCGCATACACATGGGCTAATGTCCAATGGACGAGTATGGCGGCTATGGGGCGGTATAAGGCATACATAAGCGAGCTTGACATGCTAACTTACGAACAGGTAAATGCTTCATCAAATTTGCTGATTTTTTTTCATGGATGGTTGAGTGACTTGTTGTTATGTAGGTCAATTGGAGGCCGTACACGGTACTTAGGCAGTTCCCTCTGAGCAACATGTGCCTTCGTGACCAGCATCTTTGGCGTGTGCGGTGCCCGATGATATGCTTTTATGCGGTGGAGTGGCATCTTCCTCATCGTGTTTCAAAGCAGTTTGGGGTACAACAACGCACCCCGCCGGATTACGTCGAGACAAGTGTGAAGCTACATAAGTGAGTATTTTGTATCATGTGTTTCTCCTGTTGATCAATGTCTAACATGAAAAAATGAAACTGATGTAGTATTCTAATGCTTTGTAGGACAAACCGGCAAAGCAATAAGATTGTCATCAATTGGGAGGAGCACCACATGACTTGGGTGGACATGTGGAATGCTCAGAGACAACATCGAGTTGAAAATGATCAAATACCCGACACTGACGAGGCGACATACTTAAGGCATTTGGAGTGGATGCGTACAGAGTACAGAGTTATCCATAAGGTTGCCTGGGCTCGTTCTGATTGCTTGGACTTACTGCCGAGTGAGGCTGCTGATGCTGCATTCAACAATTCAATTAGGGAGACAGTTGGAGTGCATCTTGACTATGGTCCTCTCCATGACCGAGTGGTACGTCCCTCCTTTAAAATATGAACAAGTGTCATTTATTCGTGGGTGGTATGTCACATGTGTTTTATCCAGGGTATGGAGCTATGGAGATGTATCAACGATAGTAACGTGGTCCTTGGCTGTGCCCCATGTCCACAAACGGACGGACTTGTTAGAACTACTCTGCAGGTTTGATGCCTTGTTAACCTTTCTTTTTTCGTACCTTTGTTAGCATATTAACATGTCATTATCTTTTCCTTGCGCAGAAGGTCGTCAATCGTTGCCGCACACTAGCGGCTTTACTTTCTTGCCACGGTGTTTCGTCCACCGATGTGAGGGCACGTGCGCAGTACACGATGGATGTGCAGTCTTCCGCTCGTCCGTCTGCCAGCCGTCCACGGTCCTCTTCCGCTCGTCCGTCTTCGAGTCGAGCACATGCTTCTTCTAGCCGAGCACATGTTGAGGAGATTGAAGAAGAAGAGGAGTCAGACAACGAGGCCGCGGATCCGGACTTCATTGAGTTTGGGGCTTCGCAGATGGAAGATGCTCCGCAGCCAAGTCAACCCACCCAGGCGACGAAAGAAACACGTCGAGCTAGCTCAAGGAACATCCGACGTCCTGGCTGGCAGAATACTCCATAGGGCTACGTCACTAAGGGCAAGATGACTGCGAAGAGAGGGAGGAAATGAAGTATGAACTAGTGTCATGTCATGCTAGTATGAACTTGTCTTATGGAGTTTTATGTAGTTTCAAGTTTGAAGTATGAATTTGGCTTAAGTACTTTGAAGTATGAACTGTGATCTAGTGAATTTGTCTTATGGAGTTTTATGATGTTTCAAGTTTTATGAACTAGTGAACTTGTCATGTCAATGGCTCAAAGTACTAACTTCATAGTGTGTGTAAGTTGGAAATGTGTTCTCAATGGCTCAAAGTGTAGAGCTGCCTGCTAAGAGAAGCAAAAAATTTCCCATCCTCTGCCTCCTACAGTTTCTGGTCTAAAGAAGAAAGCAACAGTTCTGATGAAGAAAATGCATCTACTGCCTCCTACAGTTTCTGGTCTAAAGAAACGCCGAAACCTCTGGTGTTTCTGAGGTGGGCTGCAACGCCAAGACGACTGGCATTTCTGAGGTGGGCTGCAACGCCACAGTGGACTGGCGTTATGGTGGTGCCAGGAAACGCCCCGGTAGACTGGCGTTGCATAGTGGGTCAGAAACGCCACGGCTTATGGCGTTTCAAAAAGGGTTAGATCGTGAAATCTTTTCAAATTGAGTTCATTTTGTGCACAACTTCAAACAATAGGTCAAAACAGCGAAAAAATCCCACAAGAACGAACAAATTTAGGGTACATGACAACATTCCATCTTCAATCAACCCCCTAAGAGCAACTTCAACGCAACAATCCATTTCGTTCACGCGCATCCGTTTGGATCGCGGCGAACAAAAATGTTGGTCCAATGTGTCGACTAAACGGACGCGTGTCCGCTTTTCGTCCGCCCGCCGTTTCATTTTTGACCCATTGCGAGCCTCATTTGCGTCAGCGTGGAAATGAGACGGATGTGTGAGGCGCCTACCTACTTCTCCCTCTAGGCTGTTAGTCGGTGGCACATTGGCCATCCTCTCCCACCCCATATCGACAACAAACCCTCGTCCGCCTCCATTGCGTCGTGTTCACCGCTCATTTGCTGATGCCGACACACCTTCCCCCAACGTTGCCACCTCGCCCCACCACCATCTCGTCACCGGGACACCGAAGCTTCCCACCCCCACATCTTGACCCTGTCGCGAGCAGGAAGCAGCCTCGCCGCCCCGCCAGCTCCTTCGTCCTGACGCCGACACACTCGTCGAACGTCTCCATGCCAGCTAGCTGGTCCAAGAGGCGTGCGTCTCTTCGTCGACCAGCTCCTTCTATGACGCCCGCAAGCTGTTTGACAGTTTACAAGGTACAAAATGGACTTCAATGACGAGTTTTTTTCACAATTTTCTTTGCGACTCCGACGATTCCTCGTTCGATGAGGAGGAGATTTTGGCTGCCGTGTTGGTCCATCACCACCTTAAGAGCCAACGACCGTTGTTTCGTGGCTTGATCCCAGGACACCTTCCGGCGTTGAATCGTAACCGAGAGACCGGTCATTTCGTCGGCATTCCCATATGGCTAGGTATGTTTTCAACCGTATTAAAGAGGGGATGGTCGGATACGATAACTATTTGGAGTGTAAAGAGAACGCCCATGGAAAGATTGGTTTCTCATCTTATTAAAAATGCACTGCAGCCATCCGGATGCTTGCATACAGAGTGCTCAGTGATCTCATTGATGAGTACGTCTGTATGAACGAGTCCATATAGAGGTTCTGCAGGGTTGTGATTGTTGTGTTTGGCTCTGAGTACTTGAGAGAGCCGACTCCTCAAGATACAGCCGCTTGTTGGCGATGAATGCCAGCATGGGCTTCCCAGGGATGCTTGGCAGCATAGACTGCATGCACTGGGAGTGAAAGAAATGCCCTTTTGCTTGGCAAGGGCAGTATAAGGACCATGTCAGGGCTTGCACTGTCATACTTGAGGTCGTGGCCTCATAAGATCTATTATGAATACAATCTCCGACCCTATCGGAGAGAAGAGGAAAAGACAATCTCCGATCCTATAAAACTATGCTTTATTTGGTTGTGAAACTATGCTATTTTTTATATGTCTGCTTGCCAAATAATGCAAAATGTGTGCATATCTCTTAAAAATGATGGCCAACCGGCCATGTCGGTAAATATGGATCGACGCGTTGAACGCACTGATGACCCAAATCTTAAACAGGATTGACGCCGAGCAGGCGGCCAATCTAAACAGACAAAAAATGCATAAAACTACCGTTCGTTTGAATCGACGCGTTGGAGTTGCTCTTAGACTAGGCAAAGGCAACCAAACCAGGCTAGACCTAGTACTGCATTCTACGTGTTGTTGTAGGGCACTTCACGTACGACCCTGAAACCCCTACCCAATAATAGCATCGGATTAGCACCTAACGAGAGATTATGAGCACTTGGCGTGTTGTCAATGTTAGAACAGATTAGCTTAGAGGAGTAGATTAGTACGCAATTGCCATTCTTGCAGCGCCAGCGCATCTTGTTACCTTCATCACCATGTGTCTACGTGCTCTAAAGTTAGCAGCAACATACCTACCACTGACACAGTGTTGGTTTTGATCTTGATGTGTTTGCCCTCTGGCATGATCCCACAAGTTAGTACTCATGTTATTTTACCGAGTCACAATGATGATAGATTCAGACCAGAATGATAATTAGTTCGGGAGTCAATTAGCCCGTGGAGTACAAGTCAATGCTAACAACAGATCCAATCTATGACTGTACTATGATGTTACACGTGGTAAGTGCCATGACGAAACATGACATGGCACTGCCAATTAAAACGCTTAGGCCATTTCTAACTGATCACATTAACCATTTAGAGCAAGTACAATAGAGCTGAATCAGCAGGCTATACAAAATAAACAATATATTTTTGCTTAATTGGAGAACAAAGCATGACAATGTCATTGTCATCTCCCATGATGAGGTGCAAGGCGACGATGAGGGCGCCGAGGAGAAAAATGAGTTCGACATCGAGGAGTGGTGGCGGACCTTCCCGACGACAACACCGGCTCAAACCCATGTCTCACCGGCGGTGGCCTTTTGAGGCAGGATTGGCTTGAGCTCCACTATGGCGAAAAATGAGTAGTAGTAGTCTAGTTTAGTTTTAATTTTAAAGTTTGAATTTATGTTCGGCTGAGAAGAATAGTTTTAAATTATGTTTAAATGCAAGTTTTGGTTGAATTTACGTTTATCAAGTTATTATAAAGGTCCGATGAGATCTTAGTGAAGTAAATATACTTCTGTTATGACCAGTTTACATTATAACCGGACGAGGCCCAGTTAGCCAACCTGACCGAGTTATCTTATAGTATTAGGGGCTTAGCCCACTTTATTATAGTTGATAGCCTAGAGGAGTTATATATACTCATGTAATGAACACCTTTGGGATTAAGCAAGATCAATCTATTTTGATCGGCTCCTAGAAGGAGCCGGTGCCCTAACCCTAGCCGCATCCAACTCTCTCTCTCTCTCACTCTCTCATGACCACGGTGCCACAGCACCGGCGGCCGCGCCAGCCGGCTCGCCGTCCACCGCAGCACCCGTACAACCTGCGAGCGCGCCCTGGTAGTGAAGTTGTTCCTACCAATTTGGTATCAGATTGCACAAGTTCGGCCATGTCTGCCCCTCCGCCCGCTTCCAGCCTTCCGCCGGCGTCCGCCCAACCGCTGCTAGCCAGCACGCCGATGGCCACTTCGGTCGCCGTTGCAGCCGTCACCGGCCCGCCTCCCGTGGCCGCCTACCCTCTGCTGCTCTCGGCCGGCCTGGTTCTCTCCCCTCTAGAGATTACCGCCGCGCTGCTCGAGCTCGGCCACGCCAAGGCGGGCATCCGCGCGCTCCTCGCGGGGAAACACCATGCCACACGAGCCGATCGCGGCCTTCTTCCCCGTTGTGGCGCCTCCACCAAGCCTCGTGACGGCGCAACACCTGGGGTCCACCTCCGCGCTGAGTGGGCCGACTCCGACCCCGGGCGCACCCATCCAGGAGGTGCAGTTCCCTCCTTCGACGTCCCCACTCCCGGCATTGTTGGAAATATGCCCTAGAGGCAAAATAAATTGCTTAATATTATATTTCCTTGTTCATGATAATCGTTTATTATCCCTGCTAGAATTGTATTGATTGGAAACTGTCACGCCCAAGATGCGACCCTATCCTCAATTTGGCACGAAGGCCTCGTCAGGGATAGAAGCGCATCTCGTCGTGTCGCAAGAATGGATATCGTTACAAGTACATGTACTGAAAAGAAGAGATATATAAAGAGTTGGCTTACACTCGCCACAAGCTACATCAGAGTCACATCAGTACATTACATATTCATCAAGAGTAAGAGCAGGGTCCGACTACGGACGAAAACAAACGAGAAAAATAAGAACGACGTCCATCCTTGCTATCCCAGGCTGCCGGCCTGGAACCCATCCTAGATCGATGATGAAGAAGAAGAAGAAGCAACTCCAAATGAACAATCAACGCGCTCGCGTGAAGTAACCTTTACCTGTACCTGCAACTGGTGTTGTAGTAATCTGTAAGCCACAGGGGACTCAACAATCTCATTTCCAAAGGTATCAAGACTAGCAAAGCTTAATGGGTGAGGTATGGTTAAGTGGTGAGGTTGCAGCAGCGGCTAAGCACATATTTGGTGGCTAACTTACGAGTACAAGAAATAAGAGGGGGAAGATCTACGCAGAACGAACGTGAACTACTGATGATCAAATGAATGATCCTGAACACCTACCTACGTCCGACATAACCCCACCGTGTCCTCGATCGGAGAAGGAACTCATGAAAGAGACAGTCACGGTTACACACACAGTTGGCATATTTTAATTAAGTTAAGTCCAAGTTATCTAGAACCAGTGTTAAACAAATTTTCCACGTTGCCACATAACTGCGGGCACGGCTTTCCGAAAAGATTTAACCCTGCAGGGGTGCTCCAACTAGTCCATCACAAATTACCACAAGCCGCATAGAAATCCTCAATCACGAAGCCCGCGATCTCGTCGGATTCCCTAGTGGAAAACCTCAACTCTGAGATTACCCAAAGCATGACCGGAATCCCGATGCACAAGATATCTCGTCAAAGGTAAAACTAATCCAGCAAGGCCGCCCGACGTGTCGACGATCCCGATAGGAGTCGCGTACCTCGTTCTCACGACACGACAGATGAGCTAGACGTCGGGATCGCTAAACCTCCGAGTGACCAGAGGGGCACCGGACATCTCTCAGGTGGTACCAACACTCATGAGGAGCAGTGGCCCGGGGGTTGATTAAATTATCCTCGGGGTCCGGAAAGTCCCTATGCAATTTTATTAGGTGTTTAGGCAAATGTAGTACCAAAGTTGGGCCTTGCCAGACCAGCTTTATTCGAAAACGAATTATCAAGGGGGTCCCCATAACAACCCCGATCGTGTTAGGAGCGCTCAATTATGGAACATAACACCGGTAGCCGGAACTAAGGGGGCAAGGGTGGAACAAAACACCAGGCTAGAAAGGCCGAGCCTTCCACCTTTTACCAAGTATATAGGTGCATTAAATTAAATAGCATTTAAAATATGGTGATATAAAAAGGAACCCATGTTTTCACATGGAAGCAACTGCACCTGCAACTAGCAACGCTAACACAGGGTTAAGCAAGCGGTAACATAGCCAATCAGTGGTTTGCTAGGTTGAACAGGTTGAAGGTGTCATGGCATTGTTGAGAGGCTGATATTTAACATGTGGTAGGCAACGAGACATAAACGATAGCATCGAAATAACTAGCATGGCAATGATAGTAATGGTATCTGGGGAAATGATCATCTTGCCTGAGATCCCGCTTGGAAGAAGAATGACTCCGTGAAGCAGACGAACCGACGTAGTCGAACGGGTCCTCACAATCCGGCACGCTGCGGAACTCTAACGAGACGAAGCAAACCGGGAACACAAATCAACACAGGGAATTCACCACACGATGCACAACACAAATGATGCATGAGCAGCTGAATACATGCAAGTCACGGCATGACAATTCACACAATCAAACACTACATATTAAGTGAAGTTCAATATGCAACGAGTTGCATATTGACGAAACTCCATGTTTAATTATTTAGTTCTATCCCAATTAGATACATGGCAATACAAAATGTGGTTAAACATGGCAAGAGGTGAAGCGTAATTAATCTACCTATCTAGGCATTTTAAATGAGGTCGGAAATGACATATAGCATCTCCGTGACGACCTCATATGTTAATTTACAATTCTGTCCAGATCTGAACTAACGCATTTTATTAGTTGTTAAACAGCAAAACAAATAGGTTCACGTGTTTTTACTTGTCATGGCAAGCAATCTACACATAAAGAACATCTCCAACGGAGCTACGGAACAAAAGATACAAGCACCGCAAGATATGATGGCATGAATGCAATATGTGTGCAACGGCGGTCACGAGCACCTCAAAACGTACAACCAGAAAGAGAAAATGAAACTACACAAGATTCTAAGCAAGTTTCATATAGGACACGATCTAATCGGAGCTACGGTTCAACAACTACGAGCAAAACAAGAAATGACTACAATCTGCCATAAACAGCCACATAGCATTTTCTACGCCCCACAACTACGGGCTACACAACTCCGATAAACTCAAGCAAGGCATGGCACAAAAGAGGTCAAGAAGCACTACTACAAACAACTAACAACAACTAGCATGGCATCATGGATCACTAGGGAAAGAAGTCACAAAATGGCATCTCACACACTATTTCAGACTTAGTGAAAATTACACCTCATGAAAGTGCAGTTTTTGATCTGAAGCAATATTGACAGCAGAAAAACCATAAGCTATAGGACTCCAAATGGCATGAAAATTCATAGCATGCTAGAGAAACACAAGGAGTACAACTAACTCCATTGGACCAACCTCAAAAGAGCTACAGATCACAAGCTAGAAGCAAACAAAACATCAACAAAATATAACAGAATCCAGACTTGGAAATATTTCAGCTCCTCCAAATCAGCACTATTTCTAGCAACTTGAGAGCAATCAAACCACACCTAAACATGCATTTCTATTGCAACCAAAAATACCGGGGCTAGTCTAAACACCCAAGAACAACTCCCTAGTTGACAACTCCGTCAAACGAAGCACGAAATAAATGCTACGAAAAAGACAAGAGGGCAACATGGCAAAATATCGCGCGAGCTAACTTACTCGAAAGCTAAAACTAATTGCACAGAAAAATCCCATGGATTTTTCTACCCCGGAAACATATAAAATATGTGGGGTTGCAACACAAAAATAATGCCACACATAAGTGCGAGATAATTACCTATACACGGGAAAATAAACTACCGACAGACCCTACATGCAAAAATACCAATGACCGCTCTAAAATACATGGAAAATAGGTTCCTAAAACATGAACATTTAATCTACGACATACGATCAATCCGGACACGCACGAGAAATAACTACGGAACGGATCCTATTGAAATAGCATGCAAAACGATGCATTAGGCACTTCAAACTGCCTCAAATAATTATGCAAGTTGTAAATTCGTAATCTACGCGAAATTCTACACGAGTTACATATATAAATCATCGCGATCCGACGCACGGTTAATTATCTACGTGCGTTTTAATATCTAGCAAACTTCCTGAAATATATTAAATCGCAGATAATAAAACCTACTCGGGCCCAAATTACCAATCTGGGCTGAAACAGCATGGCGCTACTCAGCTAAAACGCGCTATGGGCTCTAGATAGGGCGGCTCACCAGAGGGCATCTTGGGCCGGTGGAGGCGAAGGGAGGCAGGCCGAGGAAGTAGCCACGGGAGCGGGCCGAGGCGGCCTGGTGCGGCCCATGGGGTGGCAGCCCGGCCTGGCGCTGGCCAACCCACGGGAGGAGGCCAACTCCCTCGTCCACGCCCGGATCGGGATGCCCGTGGCGGCGGTGGGGCGAAGCCTCGACAGGGCGGTCTCCGGCAGCAAGGGGAGCTCGGCCCCGGCCGGATCGAGGCCAAGGCTAGGTGGCGCAGTGGGATCCGGCGGCGGGGGGGGGGGGGGCGCAGATCCGGCAGAAGGCGACACGGAGGCGGCTCGCGGCGGTGCAAGGAGCGGCTCGGTCCGGCGGCGGGTGGTTGCAGCGGCGGGGTTGCTGGCCGGCGGGGCTTCCTGGCGAGGGGCTCCGGCCAGGGCATGCCGGCGATGGCGAGAAGAGCAGGCGGCGGATCCGCTGGCGGCTCGGGGAAGGAGCTCGACTCCTCGGGCAAGGCGGCGCTGCTCGGTGCCACGCACGGGAGCACGGGAGCGCGGGCGGCGGCGGCGGCGGCGGCGGTTCGGGCCCGACGGGCTCTATATGGGCCTGGGCGGGCCCGCGGCGGCTGGAGGCTGAGGAGGGGGTTGGCTGCGCTAGGGTCACGGGGCACGGTTTTCGAGGAGAGAGAGAGGGGGATGTCTAAAATTATGAGGGGGGGGGGGATATTTATAGAGAAAAGGGGGGCTAGGTTAACCGGAATCGTGTTCCGGATCCAACCGCGGGGTCGGATTCGAACGATTCCGCACGCGGGAACGGGTACGAGGCCGTGTAGAGGGGATATCCGGAGACGAGAGGGAGAACGGGCGGTGCGACAACGATTTTTAAAACACTCACAGACGTCCGACGGTAGACCGAATACGATGCCGCTACGGTCGACCGTTCGGGTACCAGACGGTTTCCGATCGCGACGAAATTCGACAGGCGGCCTAGCTATAACTAATCACGACCGCATGCCAAGTTTCACCTCGATCACAGAAAGTTTTCAACACACTTTAAAAACAGGGTTTTTGACGATGCCGCGGGCGCGTGCGAGTGCGGTCGGGCTCAGAACGGACAACGACGAGAACCGGCAACTACTAACGGATGCAAGTTTTGAAAACTGGCGGCAACGGAGATGCCGATGCAATGCTGATGATGTGCATGATGCGATGATGATGCGGCAAAAGAAAATAGACACACGACGAAAACGGAATAGAAGGGGAATCTTCTGGAACGTCGGCATCGGGCTGTCACAACTCTCCTACACTACAAGAGGATCTCGCCCCGAGATCCAAGAATGAAAGGGGGTAAAACTTAGTCGCTTTTTTGACAAACGAGTGAAACCAACAATCCTTGAAGGTTGCAAAGAGATGAGGGCAGATATGAGAAACAAGCAAGAATTCACGGAAAATTTTGGCAGCACTTCGGTAGGAAAATGGGACAAAATTTTTGATAAGATGGAAGAAATAGACAATATTCACAACAAACAGGTAAATAGAACAAGGGAACACCATGATCTTGATAGAACAACATAATAGACCCAAAAGAGCAACATCACAATGCCTCCGGAACAAGAGAATATTAACTAGCTCAAGCGGAAGAAGAGAATGAAGAAACGAATGACAACTATCATCACAATAGAATTGAAGAGCCTCCGGACAGAGAATTGATGTAGTAGTTGGAAAACCTACAACGAAAAGAACAAGATAGAAGTGGGCTTATGAAAATCATCTCCACAAATATGAGGTGACAACCAACCACTAAGAGAAACAAGGATAGATTGGGAGAAACAAGATATGAACAATTTCTTACACCAAGAGGATACATTGAGAACTTGGATTAATGACAAGCACCATGATAGCAACAATCCATAGGAAAAACTTTAGGTGAATCCAAACCAAGATAGCTCAATGAAAAATCATGGGTTGGAAAATGTCTCATGATCATAGAATTGGTGGTTTTAATTATCTCATACTTGAAATACAATCTCTTCGAGACTCCTACACTAACAAGAATGATATAATACCACCTCAAAGGATAAAGGAAGAACAATTTCACATAGAAATGCAAGAGGAAATATACCTAAGGTTCTCCAACAAGAATCTTGAAGAACACTTGAGAATGAATCACATCCTTGAAGAACCACCATGACGAGCCTCCGTAACAAAAGGATGGTGCAAAGATAAGAAGGATGGAAGAATAAGATTGAAGCCTTGCAAAGACTTCGATTAAGCTTCACGAAGAGATACTTGAGAAAACTTGGAACTCCGGAAAAGAAAAGATAATGACACTTGAGAAAAGAATTGATATCGTGAGCCACCCCGGAAGAAGAATTCAGATTACTATGAACAAGAATAAGAATTACATTATGCTTATCCTTCATCAAGTTAAACTGATGACAAGCAACGGATTTAGCAAACCACTTAATCTTCTTGAAATGATTGAGGAGAGATATGAGCACAAACTAGAAGAATTGTTGCAAGAAACACCGGCGAGAATTGAAATGAACGAGGCAACCATGAATGACTGGAGATACAAGAGAATGAAGAGATCATGAGCCACTTGAGAGAAAACTAGAACAAGGCACCGAAATAATTGAGAGATGAATGGAGAGACAACAATTGAGAAGAACTGAGGACGAAAGCTGAAATCTAAGAACGAGGAATCTTCTGAAATGATGGCCTTCGGAGGAACGAGAAATAAAAACAACTCAGAAAAGCACCCGATAGCAAGAAATGAATCACTCATGAAAGAAACAATTGAGAGGATAACACGAAGCTGAGATGACAATCTTCACAAGAATGGAGCAAGATTTGAGAGAAACACTCCTTCGAATTTACAAGTTGAGAATGATGACGAGAAACAACACCAAGAATACTGAGACACTCCGGAATAATGAAGAATGCAAGGTTGAGCCAAATATGAGAATTGATTCAAATAGATCTTGATGAAGGGATATGACTGATGAAATTCATACTTACGTCATAGTTGAAAAGAATTAAAGATCTCCGGAAGATTACAAGAGCTATAACAGATCCTGGGAAAAACCTGTGGGTTATGGGCCCACTAAAAGAAACCACCGTTAGAAAAGATTGCTAGACCGAGAGATATTGCACCGGTATGAAGAGAACTAGATGAGGTTAGAACCTCGAAATAATTAAAATAATTGAAAACGAGAAACTACTGAAATATCTTTAACACTCCGGATAGAAAGAGAGAGGAATTAATAAACAAGATAGGCTGAAAGAATTTCCAACGTCGGAAAGAATTTAATGGTTGAAAAGGATATGATGACCATGGATAACTGAAATGAATTCACCGGTAAGGATGACAAGAATGAATAAAGATGAACATGAAGCTCCTGAGAATCTTCACAACGAATCACCGGGTAAGAGAGAAAAGAACAGACAGCGGAAGCACAATGAAAAGAAAACTCTTGGATGAAAATTGAATGACTCAAGAAAAGGGTGGGAGGGTGGGGAAAAACAAAGACAACTTGGGCTAGATGAGTCAACTCCGGAAATAATTGAGAGAATGATCTGCAAAAATTTGAGAGAATTGAATTCACTGAAGAGAAGCACACCGGTTGGAAAAGAATTAACATGAAAACTCTGGTAGACAAGAATTGACAAGACAACTGATTAAGCAAAAGGATTTGCATTCTCACATAAAAATATGAGAACACCTCTTAGAAAGATCTGAAATCACCACTTGACGTCGAAGCAACTCGAATTACCATATTCCAACAAAACAAGGATGCGGCTTGCAATTAGCCAGAACAAACTCATGAGAAAGATTTCGTCCGATATTTTCGTGGACAGGATCGCACGGGCTCGATTTTACAGTAGCCATCAAGTGCAAGGCAGTGCACCCGACATACGAAGCGTCCCAGAGTCGTAGCAAGCTACAAGGACTCTTTAAGACAAAACGTGTACCGCTGTAAGTCGACCATGAACAAATGAATCCACTAGATGTCGAACCCCAACCTAACATCATGCATTTGTTGGAAGATTGTCCTATAAGCAACTACTTGAATTCCCACCTATGAATTCCCGAATTTTTTGGTCATGCAATCTGGTACACGGATACAAGGAGTATTTCACACAACTCCTAAACTAACCCGTCACCTGTATCACATCTGTCAACACACAACCAGAATCTCGGACCTTCATCTACAACAGACCTGCGTGATCACAACGATACAAAGTATGGCAGTACTCCCGAACAATCTGCACCAGTACTGGGGACATCGGGGTTATCTCGCCACTACTAGTATTGAAGCAATTACGGACATCCTTCGTACTAAGATACTAAGAAATCTGAATGATAACGATGTGCTCAAGAATCCCCTGGAGCTCAACTCCCCTGAAACTTAAAGCAGATAGGAGGCACCAAGACAGAACTCCGTCACATCGGCATCATATAGATTCCAAAAATATCTGCGTGATCCTAAAAAAAATTGAGTGAGAAGAGGAGTAGAATTAATTATTACGTCAAGATTCCTCACCAGAGCATAGAAGAGGAGAAAAAAAATCCTACTCTCCGATATATAACTAAGACTCAAATAGTTTTTCACTAGACTCGACTCGGCCAAGTTCGATCAATCAAGGGGGCTCCTAGGTCGGCACTGCTCTGATACCAACTTGTCACGCCCAAGATGCGACCCTATCCTCAATTTGGCACGAAGGCCTCGTCAGGGATAGAAGCGCATCTCGTCGTGTCGCAAGAATGGATATCGTTACAAGTACATGTACTGAAAAGAAGAGATATATATATACGGAGTTGGCTTACACTCGCCACAAGCTACATCAGAGTCACATCAGTACATTACATAATCATCAAGAGTAAGAGCAGGGTCCGACTACGGACGAAAACAAACGAGAAAAATAAGAACGACGTCCATCCTTGCTATCCCAGGCTGTCGGCCTGGAACCCATCCTAGATCGATGATGAAGAAGAAGAAGAAGCAACTCCAAATGAACAATCAACGCGCTCGCGTCAAGTAACCTTTACCTGTACCTGCAACTGGTGTTGTAGTAATCTTTAAGCCACAGGGGACTCAACAATCTCATTTCCAAAGGTATCAAGACTAGCAAAGCTTAATGGGTGAGGTATGGTTAAGTGGTGAGGTTGCAGCAGCGGCTAAGCACATATTTGGTGGCTAACTTACGAGTACAAGAAATAAGAGGGGGAAGATCTACGCAGAACGGACGTGAACTACTGATGATCAAATGAATGATCCTGAACACCTACCTACGTCAGACATAACCCCACCGTGTCCTCGATCGGAGAAGGAACTCACGAAAGAGATAGTCACGGTTACGCACACAATTGGCATATTTTAATTAAGTTAACTTCAAGTTATCTAGAACCGGTGTTAAACAAAGTTTCCACGTTGCCACATAACCGCGGGAACGGCTTTCCGAAAAGATTTAACCCTGCAGGGGTGCTCCAACTAGTCCATCACGAATTACCACAAGCCGCATAAAAATCCTCAATCACGAAGCTCGTGATCTCGTCGGATTCCCTAGTGGAAAACCTCAACTCTGAGATTACCCAAAGCATCACCGGAATCCCGATGCACAAGATATCTCGTCAAAGGTAAAACTAATCCAGCAAGGCCGCCCGACGTGTCGACGATCCCGATAGGAGTCGCGTACCTCGTTCTCTAGACACGACAGATGAGCTAGACGTCGGGACCGCTAAACCTCCGGGTGACCAGAGGGGCGCAGGACATAGCTTAGGTGGGACCAACACTCATGAGGAGCAGTGGCCCGGGGGTTGATTAAATTATCCTCGGGGTCCGGAAAGTCCCTATGCAATTTTATTAGGTGTTTAGGCAAATGTAGTACCAAAGTTGGGCCTTGCCAGACCAGCTTTAATCTAAAGCAAATTATCAAGGGGGTCCCCATAACAACCCCGATCGTGTTAGGAGCGCTCCTTTATGGAAAATAACACCGGTAGCCGGAAACTAAGGGGGCAAAGGTGGAACAAAACACCAGGCTAGAAAGGCCGAGCCTTCCACCTTTTACCAAGTATATAGGTGCATTAAATTAAATAGCATTTAAAATATGGTGATATAACAAGGAACCCATGTTTTCACATGGAAGCAACTACACCTGCAACTAGCAACGCTAACACAAGGTTAAGTAAGCGGTAACATAGCCAATCAGTGGTTTGCTAGGTTGAACAGGTTGAAGGTTTCATGGCATTCTTGGGAGGCTGATATTTAACATGTGGTAGGCAACGAGACATAAACGATAGCATCGAAATAACTAGCATGGCAATGATAGTAATGGTATCTGGGGAAATGATCATCTTGCCTGAGATCCCGCTTGGAAGAAGAATGACTCCGTGAAGCAGACGAACCGACGTAGTCGAACGGGTCCTCACAATCTGGCACGCTGCGGAACTCTAACGAGACGAAGCAAACCGGGAACACAAATCAACACAGGGAATTCACCACACGATGCACAACACAAATGATGCATGACCAGCTAAATACATGCAAGTCACGGCATGACAATTCACACAATCAAACATTACACATTAAGTGAAGTTCAATATGCAACGAGTTGCATTGACGAAACTCCACGTTTAATTATTTAGTTCTATCCCGATTAGATACACGGCAATATAAAATGTGGTTAAACATGGCAAGAGGTGAAGCGTAATTAATCTACCTATCTAGGCATTTTAAATGAGGTCGGAAATGACATATAGCATCTCCGAGACGACCTCATATGTTAACTTACAATTCTGTCCAGATCTGAACTAACGCATTTAATTAGTTGTTAAACAGCAAAACAAATAGGTTCATGTGTTTCTACGCGTCATGGCAAGCAATCTACACATAAAGAACATCTCCAACGGAGCTACGGAACAAAAGATAGAAGCACCGCAAGATATGATGGCATGAATGCAATATGTGTGCAACGACGGTCACTAGCACCTCAAAACATACAACCAACAAGAGAAAATGAAACTACACAAGATTCTAAGCAAGTTTCATATAGGACACGATCAAGTCGGAGCTACGGTTCAACAACTACGAGCAAAACAAGAAATGACTACAATCTGCCATAAACAGCCACATAACATTTTCTACGCCCCACAACTACGGGCTACACAACTCCGATAAACTCAAGCAAGGCATGGCAGGACAGAGGGCAAGAAGCACTACTACAAACAACTAACAACAACTAGCATGGCATCATGGATCACTAGGGAAAGAAGTCACAAAATGGCATCTCACACACTATTTCAGACTTAGTGAAAATTACACCTCATGAAAGTGCAGTTTTCGATCTGAAGCAATATTGACAGCAGCAAAACCATAAGATACATGACTCCAAATGGCATGAAAATTCACAGCATGATAGAGAAACACAAGGAGTAGAACTAACTCCATTGGACCAACCTCAAAAGAGCTACATATCACAAGCTAGAAGCAAAACAAAACAACAAGAAAACATAACAGGATCCGGACTTAGAAATATTTCAGCTCCTCCAAATCAGCACTATTTCTAGCAACTTGAGAGCAATCAAACCACACCTAAACATGCATTTCTATTGCAACCAAAAATACTGGGGCTAGTCTAAACACCCAACAACAACTCCCTAGTTGACAACTCCGTCAAACGAAGCACATAATAAATCCTATGAAAAAGACAAGAGGGCAACATGGCAAAATATCGCGCGAGCTAACTTACTCGAAAGCTAAAACTAATTGCACAGAAAAATCCTACCCCGGAAAATATAAAATATGTGGGGTTGCAACACAAAAATAGTGCCACACATAAATGCGAGATAATTACCTATACACGGGAAAATAAACTACCGGCAAACCCTACATGCAAAAATACCAATGACCGCTCTAAAATACTTGGAAAATAGGCTCCTAAAACATGAACATTTAATCTACGACATACGATCAATCCGGACACGCACGAGAAATAACTATGGAACGGATCCTATTGAAACAACACGCAAAACGATGCATTAGGCACTTGAAACTGCCTCAAATAATTATGCAAGTTGTAAATTCGTAATCTACGTGAAATTCTGCACGAGTTACATATATAAATCATCGCGATCCGACGCACGGTTAATTATCTACGGGCGTTTTAATATCTAGCAAACTTCCTGAAATATATTAAATCGCAGAAAATTAAACCTACTCGGGCCCAAATTACCAATCTGGGCTGAAACAACATGGCGCTACTCAGATAAAACGTGCTATGGGTGCTAGATAGGGCGGCTCACCAGAGGGCATCTTGGGCCGGTGGAGGAGAAGGGAGGCAGGCCGGGGAAGTAGCGACGGGAGCGGGCCGAGGCGGCCTGGTGCGGCCCACGGGGTGGCAGCCCGGCCTGGCGCTGGCCAACCCACGGGACGAGGCCAACTCCCTCATCCACGCCTGGATCGGGATGCTTGTGGCAGCGGCGGGGCGAAGCCTCGACAGGGCGGTCTCTGGCGGCAAGGGGAGCTCGGCCCCGGCTGGATCGAGGCCAAGGCTGGGCGACGCAGTGAGATCCGGCAGCGGGGGGGGGGGGGGGGGGGGCGCAGAAGGCGACGCGGAGGCGGCTGGCGGCGGCGCAAGGAGCGGCTCGGTTTGGCGGCGGGCGGTTGCAGCGGCGAGGTTGCTGGCCAGCGGGGCTTCCTGGCGAGGGGCTCCGGCCAGGGCAGGTCGGCGACGGCGAGCAGAGCACGCGGCGGATCCGCTGGCGGCTCGGGGAAGGAGCTCGACTCCTCGGGCAACGCGGCGCTGCTCGGTGCCATGCACGGGAGCACGGGAGCGCGGGCGGCGGTTCGGGCCCGGCGGGCTCTAGATGGGCCTGGGCGGGCCCGCGGCGGCTGGAGGCTGAGGAGGGGGTTGGCTGCGCTAGGGTTAGGGGGCACGGTTTTCGAGGAGAGAGAGAGGGGGCTTTCTAAAATTATGAGGGGGGATATTTATAGAGAAAGGGGGGGGGGCTAGGTTAACCGGAATCGCGTTCCGGATCCAACTGCGGGGTCGGATTCGAACGATTCCGCATGCAGGAACGGGTACGCGGCCGTGTAGAGGGGATATCCGGAGACGAGAGGGAGAACGGGCGGTGCGACAACGATTTTTAAAACACTCACAGACGTCCGACGGTAGACCGAATACGATGCCGCTACGGTCGACCGTTCGGGTACCAGACGGTTTCCGATCGCGACGAAATTCGACAGGCGGCCTAGCTATAACTAATCACGACCGCATGCCAAGTTTCACCTCGATCAGAGAAAGTTTTCAACACACTTTAAAAACAGGGTTTTTGACGATGCCGCGGGCGCGTGCGAGTGCGGTTGGGCTCAGAACGGACAACGACGAGAACCGGCAACTACTAACAGATGCAAGTTTTGAAAACTGGCGGCAACGGAGATGCCGATGCAATGCTGATGATGCGGCAAAAGAAAATAGACACACGACGAAAATGGAATAGAAGGGGAATCTTCTGGAACGTCGGCATCGGGCTGTCACAGAAACTCAAATGCATGTGTGGATACATAGAAAACACACTGTCCCTAGTGAGCCTCTAGTTGACGAGCTCGTTGATCAAAGATGGTCAAGGTTTCCTAGCCATAGGCAAGTGTTGTCACTTGATAATGGGATCACATCATTAGGAGAATGATGTGATGCAGAAGACACAAACTATAAATGTAGCATATGATCGTGTCAGTTTATTGCTACTGTTTTGTTGCATGTCAATGTATCTATTCCTATGACCATGAGATCATGCAACTCCCGGACACCGGAGGAATACCTTGTGTGTATCAAATGTCGCAACGTTACTGGGTGACTATAAAGGTGCTCTACAGGTATCTCCAAAGGTGTCTGTTGGGTTGGCATGGATCAAGACTGGGATTTGTCACTCCGTGTGACAGAGAGGTATCTCGGGGCCCACTCGGTAATACAACATCACAACAAGCCTTGCAAGCAATGTGACTAAGGAGTTAGTTACGGGATCTTGTATTACGGAACAAGTAAAGAGACTTGCCGGTAACGAGGTTGAACTAGGTATGGAGATACAGATGATCGAATCTCGGGCAAGTAACATACCGAAGGACAAAGGGAACATCATACGGGATTAACTGAATCATTGACATAGAGGTTCAACCGATAGAGATCTTCGTAGAATATGTAGGAGCCAATATGGACATCTAGGTCCCTCTATTGGTTATTGACCGGAGAATGTCTCAGGTCATGTCTGCATAGTTCTCGAACCCGCAGGGTCTGCACACTTAAGGTTCAGTGATGTTTCGGTATAGTTGAGGTATAGGTGTTGGTAACCGAAAGTTGTTCGGAGTCCCGGATGAGATCCCGGACATCGAGGAGCTCTGGAATGGTCCGGAGGTAAAGATTGATATATAGGAAGTCCTGTTTTGGTCACCGGAAAAGTTTCGGGCTCATCGGTAGTGTACCGGGAGTGCTGGGATGGTACCGGGGACCATCGGGAGGGGTGTCACTCCCCGAGGGACCTTATGGGCTGCGGGAGGAGACAAACCAGCCCCTACTGGGCTGACATAAGCTCCCACTAAGTCCCATGAGGTTTGAGAGGCAAAACCCAAATGTGGAAAAGGTTTCCAAGTGGAAAGGAGGAATCCTACTCCTAGTAGGATTGGAGTAGGACTCCTCCACCTCCAATTTCGGCCAAACCTTGAGGGTTTGAGGCTGCCTCCTCTCCTCCCTCCCTCCTATGTATACTAGAGGTATTAAGGGTTTTTGAGACACACAATTTCAGCCACGTGCTACCCTCTCCTCTAGTTTGTAGTTCTTCCTCTAGATCGGATTTCTGCGATGCTTAGGCGAAGCCCTGCAAGAATAGATCACCACCATCACCGGCGCGCCGTCACGCTGCCGGAGAACTCATCTACTTCCCCGTCTCTCTTGCTAGATCAAGAAGGTGGGGGTCGTCATCGAGTTGTACGTGTGCTGAACGCGGTGGTGCCGTCCATTTGGCACTAGATCGAGATGGATCGTGATGGGATCGCGGGATGGATCATGACGAGATCGCGGGACGGGCCGCGACTTGAATCGCGAAGATGTTCCACTACATCAACCGCATTATATACGCTTCCGCTTAGCGATCTACAAGGTTATGTAGATTCACTCTCTCCTCTCGTAGATGATCATCACCATGGATAGGTATTGCGTGTGCGTAGGATTTTTTTTGTTTCCCATGCTATGTTCCCCAACAGTGGCATCATGAGCTAGGTTCATGCGTAGATGATATCTCGAGTAGAACACAAAAGAGTTTGTGGGCGTTGATGTTTGATTTGCTGCCCTCCTTTCTTTTCTCGATTCGGCGGTATTGTTGGATTGAAGAGGCCTGGACCAACCTTACTCGTACGCTTACGAGAGACTAGTTTATTCGACTAACATGCAACTTGTTGCATAAAGATGACTGACGGGTATCTGTTTCTTCAACTTTAGTTGAATCGTATTTTACCGAGGCGGTCCTTGGAGAAGGTTAAATAGCAAATTGCATATCACCGTTGTGGCTTTGCATAAGTAAGATATGATCATACTAGATATCCATAACAGCCAGTAAAACATGCAACAACAAATTAGAGGACGTCTAACTTGTTTTTGCAGGGTATGCAGGTGATGTGATATGGCCAAAGACATGATATGATATATTGGATGTATGAGATGATCATGTTGTAATAGTTAAATATCGACTTGCACATCGATGCTACGACAACCGGCATGAGCCATAGGGTTGTCTTTAAACTAGCGTTTGTGCTTGCACATGCGTTTACTATATTGCTAGGTAGTAGCTTTAGTAGTAATATCATAGATAGTGCGACAACCTCGATGGCGGCACAATGATGGATATCATGGTGTGGCGCTGGTAACGATGAAGATCATAACGGTGCTTTGGTGATGGAGATCAAGAAGCACAAGATCATGGCCATATCATGTCACTTATGATTTGCATGTGATGTTAATCCTTTTATGCACCTTATTTTGCTTCGAACGACGGTAGCATTATAAGGTGATCCCTCACTAAAATTTCAAGATAAAATTGTGTTCTCCCCGGATGTGCACCGTTGCGACAGTTCGCCGTTTTGAGACACCACGTGATGACCGGGTGTGATAGACTCAACGTTCACATACAACGGGTGTAAAACAGTTGCACACGCGGAACACTTGGGTTAAACTTCACGAGCCTAGCATGTACAGACATGGCCTCGGAACACAAGAGACCGAAAGGTCGAGCATGATGATATAGTTGATATGATCAACATGGAGATGTTCACCACTGAAACTATACTCAACTCACGTGATGATCGGACTTGAGTTAGTGGATTTGGATCATGCACCACTCGAATGAGTAGATGGATGTCTATTTTGAGTGGGAGTTATTAGTAATATGATTAGCTAAACTCAATTATCATGAACATAGTCAAAAAATCTTTGCAAATTATGTTGTAGCTTGCGTTGTAGCTCTACTGTTTTTGATATGTTCCTAGAGAAAATTTAGTTGAAAGATAATAGTAGATATTATGCAGACTGAGTCCATAAACTAAGGATTGTCCTCATTGCTGCGCAGAAGGCTTATGTTCTTAATGCACCACTCGGTGTATTGAACCTAGAGCGTCGTCTATGGATGTTGAGAACATCTGACATACGTGTTTTTTTGATGACTACATGATAGTTCAGTGCGTAATGCTTAAACGGCTTAGAATTGAGGCACCAAAGACGTTTTAAACGTCACGGAACATGCGAGATGTTCCCAGAGATGAAATTGGGATTTCATGCTTGTGCCCTTGTTGAGAGGTATGAGATCTCCGACAAGATTCTTTGTCTACAAAGTAAGGGAGAAAAGCTCAATCGTTGAGCATGTGCTCAGATTGTCCGAGTGCTACAGTCGCTTGAATTGAGTGGGAATTAATCTTCCAGATGAGATAGTGATGGTTCTCCAAAGTCACTGCCACCAAGCTACTAGAGCTTCGTGATTGACTATAACATATCAAGGATAGATACGATGATCCTTAAGCTATTCATGATGTTTGACATCACCAAAGTAGAAATCAAATAGGAGCATCAATTGTTGATGGTTAGTAAAACCACTAGTTTCAAGAAGGGCAAGGGAAAGAAGGGATACTTCATGAAACGACAAACCAGTTGCTGCTCTAGTGAAGAAACCCAAGGTTGAACCCAAACCCGATACTAAGTGCTTCTTTTATGAGGGGAACAATCACTGAGGCGGAACTACCCTAGATACTTGGTAGATGAGAAGGCTGGCAAAGTCAACAGAAGTATATTGGATATACCTGATATTGATGTGTACCTTACTAGTACTCCTAGTAGCACCAGGGTATTAGATACCGGTTCAGTTGCTAAGTGTTAGTAACTCGAAATTATAGCTACGGATTAAATGGATACTAGCAAGGGTGAGGTGACGATGTGATCAAACATCGCACGCTCCCTCTACCATCGGGATTAGTGTTAAACCTAAATAATTGTTATTTGGTGTTTGCGTTGAGCATGAACATGATTAGATCATGTTTATTGCAATACGATTATTCATTTAAAGATAATAATGGTTATTATATTTGCTTGAATAAATACATTCAATGGTTTATTGAATCTCGCTCGTAGTGCTACGCATGTTCATAATATTGATGCCAAAAGATACAAAGTAGTAATGATAGTACCACTTACTTGTGGCACTGCCGCTTGAGTCATGTTGGTATAAAATGCATGAAGAAGCTCCATGCTGATGGATCTTTGTACTCATTCATCTTTGAAACGTTTGAGACATGCAAACCATACCTACTGGTATAAACGCATGAAGAAACTCCATGCAGATGGATCGTTTGGACTCACTTGATTTTGAATCACTTGAGACATGCGAATCATACCACATGGGCAAGATGACTGAAGGCGTCGTTTTCCAATGAGATGGAACTAGAAAGTAACTTATTGGAAGTAATACATTTGGATGTATGCAGTCCAATGATTGCTGAGGCACGCCATGGATATCATTATGTTCTTACTTTACAGATGATTTGAGTAGATACTAGTGTATTTGCTCGATGAAACACACGTCTGGATTATTGAAAGGTTCAAGTAGTTTTAGAGTGAAGTTGAAGATCGTTGTGACAAGAGGGTAACATGGCTATGATATGATCATACAAATGAATATCTGAGTTGCGAGTTTGGTACACAATTAAGACAAATGTGAAAATTGTTTGACATCTCATGCCACCTAGAACACCACAGTGTGAAGGTATGTCCGAACGTCATAGCCATGCCCTATTTGATATGATGCATACTATGATGTCTCTTATCGAATTACCACTATCGTTTATGGGTTATGCATTAGAGACAACCACATTCACTTTAAATAGGGCAACACATATTTCTTGAGATGACACCGTATGAACTATGGTTTGGAGAAACCTAAGCCATCGTTTCTTAAAAGTTTGGGGCTGCGATGCTTATGTGGAAAATTTCCAGCATGATAAGCTCGAATCCAAAGCGAATAAATGCATCTTCATAGGACACCCAAAACAGTTGGGTATACCTCCTATCTCAGATCCGGAAGCAAAGTGTTTGTTTCTAGAAACGGGTCCTTTGTCAAGGAAAAGTTTCTCTTGAAAGAATTGAGTGGGTGGGTGGTGGAACTTGATGAGGTTATTGAACCGTCACTTCAACCAGTGTGTAGCAGGGCGCAGGAAGTTGTTCGTGTGGCGCCTACGCCAATTGAAGTTGAAACTGATGATAGTGATCATTAAGCTTCAGATCAAGTTACTACAAACCTCGTAGGTCAACAAGGTCGCGTACTGCTACAGAGTGGTACGGTAACCCTGTCTTAGAGGTCATCTGGTTGAATAACAATGAACCTACGAGCTATGGAGAAGATATTGTGGGCCCGGATTCCGGCAAATGGCTAGAGGCCATGAAATCCGAGAGAGGATCCGTGTATAATACCAAAGTGTAGACTTTGGAAGAACTACTTGTTGGTTGTAAGACTATTAAGTACATATGGATCTTTAAAAGGAAGACAGACGATGATGGTTAAAAGTCACCATTAAGAAAAGCTCGACTTGTTGCAAAGATGTTTCCGACAAGCTCAAAGAGTTGACTATGACGAGACTTGCTCACTCATAGCGATGCTAAAAGCTCCAAAGAAGTCAGTGGGAGCACTATAAAATTTCTGATAAGTATATGTGGTTGACATATTGTTGATCGGAAGTAATGTAGAATTTCCGGAAAGCATAAAGGGTTGTTTGAAAGGAGTTTTTCAAAGGAAAACCTGGATAGAGATACTTGAACATTGAGCATCAAGATCTATAGAGATAGATCAAAACGCTAAATTGAACTTTCAATGAAATGCATGCCTTGACAAGTTTTTGAAGGAGTTCAAAATAGATCAGCAAAGAAGGAGTTCTTGGTTGTGTTGTAAGGTGTGAATTTGAGTTAGACTCAAAGCACGACCACGGCAGAAGAAAGAGAAAGGACGAAGGTCGTCCCCTATGCCTTAGCCGCAGGCTCTAAAGTATGCCACGATGTGTACCGCACATGATGTGTGCCTTGCCACGAGTCTGTCAAGGGGTACAAAGAGTGATCCAGGATTGAATCACTGAACAACGGTCAAAGTTATCCTTAGTAACTAGTGGACTAAGGAATTTTTCTCGATTATGGAGGTGATTAAAAAGTTCATCGTAAAGGGTTACGTTGATGCAAGCTTTGACAGTAATTCGAATAACTCTGAGTAGTAAATCGGATTCGTATAGTGGAGCAGTCATTTCGAATAGTTCCAAATGGCATGTAGTAGAATCTGTTGGAGAACGTTGCATGGGAAACAAAGAAATTCATCCGCACACGAAGACCTATCATGGTGATGCCCATCTACGAGTGGAGATTTGGATCTACGTACCCTTATAGATCGCACAACAAGAAGCGTTAAGAAATGCGGTTGATGTAGTGGAACTTCTTCACATCCCTCGAACCGTCCCACGAACCGTCCTACGATCCGTCCCATGATCTGTTCCGATCTAGCGCCGAACGGACGGCACCTCCGCGTTCAGCACACGTACAACTCGACGATGATCTCGGCCTTCTTGATCCAGCAAGAAAGACGGAGAAGTAGATGAGTTCTCCGGCAGCGTGACGGCGCTCCGGTGGTGGCGTTGATCTACTCCTGCACGGCTCCGCCCGAGCTCCGCAGAATTCTGATCTAGAGGTGAAACTGTGTGGTTTAGGCTAGAGTTGCACGTGGCAAAGTTGTGTCTCAAAAATACCTAAACAACCACTATATATAGGAGGGAGGGGGAGGGGCTAGCCTTGAGGCACAAGGCCTCAAGGGTGCGACGGCCGCCAGGAGGAGGACTCCTCCTCCTTCAATTCGGTTTGGGAAGGAGGAGTCCTCCTCTTCCTTCCCACCCCCTCTTTCCTTTTCCTTTTTCCTTTCTTTTGGTATTTTTTTATGTGGCGCCATGGGATCCTTGGGCTGATTCCACCAGCCCACTAAGGACTTGTGGCGCCACCCTAGGGCCTTGTGCTCACTCCTGGGTCGGTGGTCCCCTGCTACCTCTTGAGATTGCGTTGGTTTTTCCCTTGAAGATGAAAGGGTGATGCAGCACAGTAGCAGTAAGTATTTCCCTCAGTTTGAGAACCAAGGTATAAATCCAGTAGGAGTATCAAGACAAGTCTGCAAAGTACTTGCGCAAAAACAAACAAACTTGCACCCAACGCTATAAAGGGGTTGCCAATCCCTTCATGATTAGTTGCAAGGTGAGATCTGAAGGTGGAAAGTGCAACGAAGTAAAAGTGTAGAGCTGAAAATATGATGTGAAGTAGACCCGGGGGACATAGTGTTCACTAGAGGCTTCTCTCATGATAGCAAGTATTTCGGTGGGTGAACGAATTACTGTCGAGCAATTGATAGAACCGCGCAAAGTCATGATGATATCTAAGGCAATGATCATACATATAGGCATCACGTCCGAGACAAGTAGACCGATACTTTCTGCATCTACTACTATTACTCCACACATCAACCGCTATTCAGCATGCATCTAGTGTATTAAGTTCACAAAAAATGGAGTAACGCCTTAAGCAAGATGACATTATGTAGAGGGATAAATTCATGCAATAGATATAAACCCCATATTTTTACCCTTGATGGCAACAACACGATGCGTGCCTCGCTACCCCTTCTGTCACTGGGTGAGGACACCGCACGGTATGAACCCAAAACCAAGCACTTCTCCCATTGCAAGAATTATAGATCAAGTTGGCCAAACGAAACCCACAACTCGAAGAGAATTACAAGGATACTAAATCATGCATATAAGAGATCAGAGAATACTCAAATAATATTCATAGATAATCTGATCATAAATCCACAATTCATCGGATCTCGACGAACACACCGCAAAAGAAGATTACATCGGATAGATCTCCATGAAGATCATGGAGAACTTTGTATTGAAGATCCAAGAGAGAGAAGAAGCCATCTAGCTACTAGCTATGGACCCGAAGTTCTATGGTGAACTACTCACGCATCATCGGAGAGGCAATGGTGTTGATGAAGAAGCCCTCCGTGTCCGAATCCCCCCTATGACAGGGCAGCAGAACGGTCCCCAGATGGTATCTTGCGGAGAGAGAAGCTTGCGGCGGTGGAAAAGTATTTTCGTGGCTCTCTCTGGCAGTTTCAGATTTTTGGAGAATTTATAGGCGGAAGAAGTAAGGAAAAGGAGCTACTGGGGGCCCACAAGCCTGCTAGGCGCGCCCCCAGGCCGCGCCTAGGGGGCTTGTGACATCCCCCGGGGTCCTTTGCCTTGGTTCTCAAGTTCCCTGCGTATCTTCTGTTATGGAAAACATCATTCCACAAGTTTTATTCCGTTTGGATTCCGTTTAATATTCTCCTATGAAAAAGGTCAAAAACACGGAAAAAACAGAAACTGGCACTTGGCACTGAGTTAATAGGTTAGTCCCAAAAAAGATATGAAATAGCATATTCATGCATACAAAACATCCAAAGTTGTCAAGATAATAGCATGGGACCATAAAAAATTATAGATACGTTGGAGACGTATCAGCATCCCAAAGCTTAACTCGTGCTCATCCCCGAGTAGGGAAGTGATAAAGACTGAATTTTTGATGTGGAATGCTATCTAACATATTTGTCCTTTGTAACTTCTTTCTTGTGACATGAATGTTCAGATCCGTAAGATTCAAAACAATAGTTTACTATTGACATGAAAACAATAGTACTTCAAGCATACTAGCAAAGTGATCATGAACTTTTGAAATAGCAAGGCCAAATGAAGTTATCTCTACAAAATCATATAGTCTGGCTATGCTCCATCATCCCCACACGGCGAATTTAAATCATGCACAACCCCGGTATTGGCCAAGTAATTGTTTTCACTCTTACTTTCTCAAACTTTTTCAACTCTCACGCAATACATGAGCGTGAGCCATGGATATATAGCACTATAGGTGGAATAGAGTGTGGTGGAGGTTGTGAGGCAAAGAGGAGGAGATGGTCACATCGACCCGGCGTATCAATGGGATATGGAGAGGCCCATCAATAGATATCAATGTGAATGAGTAGGGATTACCATGCAACGGATGCACAAGAGCTATAAGTGTGTGAAAGCTCAAAAGGAAACTAGTGGGTGTGCACCCAACTTGCTTGCTCACGAAGACCTAGAGCAATTTTGAGGAAGCCCATCATTGGAATATACAAGCCAAGTTATATAATGAAAATTCCCACTAGTATATGGAAGTGTCAAAAATAGAGACTCTCAATCATGAAGAACACGGTGCTATTGTGAAGCACAAGTGTGGAAAAAGATAGTAGCATTGTCCCTTCTCTCTTTTTCTCTCTCTCTTTGTTTTGTTTGGGCTCTTTGGCCTCTTTTCATTTTTTTGGTGGGCATCTTTGGCCTTTTTTTTATTTCCTCACATGGGACAATGCTCTAATAATGATGAGCATCACACTTTTATTTACTCATAGCTCAATGCTTAGAACAATGATGACTCTATACGAAATGCCTCCGGTAGTGTACGGGGATGTGCAACGATCTAGCTCAGCGTATGATGTTGAAACATCTCGCTAGCTATCTTACGATCATGCCATGGCAATATGAAAGTGACGGCACAAGTCATGAGACGGAACGGTGGGAGTTGCATGGCAATATATCTCGGGATGGCTATGAAAATGCCATAATAGGTAGGTATGGTGGCTGTTTTGCGGAAGGTATATGGTGGGTTTGTGCACCGGCGAAAGTTGCGCGGTACTAGAGAGGCTAGCAATGGTGGAAGGTGAAAGTGCATCTATACCATGGACTCACATTAGTCATGAAGAACTCATATACTTATTGTGAAGGTTTTATTAGTAATCGAAACAAAGTGCTAAACGCATACTCCTAGGGGAAGGGTTGGTAGGTGTTAACCATCGCGCGATCCCGACCGCCACACGAAGGATGACAATCAATAAATCGATTATGCTCCGACTTCCTAACATAGCGGTTCACCATACGTGCATGCTACGGGAATCACTAACCTCAACACAAGTATTTCTCGATTCACAACACCCTAATAACATAACTCTAATATTACCAAATCCATGTCTCAAAACTAATTGTGAGGAATCAAACTTCTCTTACTAATCAGTGCACTTGAATATGGAAGTTTTTATTATATCCTCTTAGGATGCCTATCATCTTTAGGACTACTTACATAGCACAAACCAATTACCAAGTTACTTAGACAGAGCACTCTCAAAAAGATATAAGTGAAGATCGAGAGTTTTTTATTTCTTCAAAATATGACACCATCGTGCTCTAAAAAGATTTCAGTGAAGCACTAGAGCAAAGTTATCTAGCTAAAAATATATAAGTGAGGCACATGCGAGCTAAATTGCCTAACTCAAAAGATATAAGTGAAGCTCAATGAGTATTCTAGAAAATTCACGATGAGCAGCAAGGATGGTTGTGACACAACAAAAAGAAAAGACTCCTATAATACATGACACTCCAAGCAAAACACATATCATGTGGTGAATAAAAATATAGCTCCAAGTAACGTTACCGATGGATTGAAGACGAAAGAGGGGATGCCTTCCCGGGGCATCCCCAAGCTTAGGCTTTTTGGTGTCCTTGAATTTGGCTTGGGATACCTTGGGCATCCCTAAGCTTGAGCTCTTTCCACTCTTTATCCCATTGTCCATGAGAACATCACCCAAAACTTGAAAACTTCACAACACAAAACTTAAACAGAAACTCGTGATATCATTAGCACAAGAAAACAAACTACCAACTATTTAGGTACTGTAGTAAACTTGATTTCTATTTATATTGATGTTAGATTACTGTATTCTCACTTTTTCATGGCTAGTACCCCCCGATACTATCCATAGTTTCATCAAAATAAGCAATCAACACAACAAAAACAGAATCTGTCAAAAACAGACCAGTCTGTAGAAATATGTATACTTCGTATTCTTATGGTATCTCAAAAATTCTGAACAATTATGAAAATTAGGGAAATTGGCATATCAACCAGCATAAAAAACAATCAACTCAAAAGCTCTTTATGTATAGGAATTAAAAATAATTTCGTGAGCGCAAAGTTTCTGTCTTTTTCAGCAAGATCAAACAACCATCACCAAAACTAGTCATAAAGGTTTTACTTGGCTCAAGCACAAAAAGAAACACAAACAACACAATAATAACAGAATTATGATGGTGTGGAAACAACAAAACAGAAAGCAAAAAGCAAAAATAAATTAATTGGGTTGCCTCCCAACAAGCGCTATTGTTTAATGCCCTTAGCAAGGCATTGATGATTCTCATACAAAAGACAAGAATTGAAGCACAACGATGGCATCATAAAACATGTGAAAATCACATCTAAGTCTAACATACTTCCTATGCATAGGCATTTTATAGGAAAACAGATTGTCAAGACAACCAATAGTTACCATATGCAAGGAAGAAGAAAGAGACAATATCAATCTCAACATAACAAGAGGTAATTTAGTAACATGAAAGTTTCTACCACAATATTTTCCTCTCTCATAACAATTACATGTGGGATCATAATGAAATTCAACAATATAGCTATCACATAGGATGTTCTTTTCATGATCCACATGCATGCAAAGTTGACGTTCTTCAAAAATAGTGGGATTATCATCAACTAAAGTCATGACTTCTCCAAACCCACTTTCAATATTATTGCAAATATCATATTCATCATGAGGCATAAACAAATTTTCAAGATCATAAGAAAAATTATCACCCCAATCACGATCATTGCAACAAGTAGTGGACATAGAAAAACTAGCATCCCCAAGCTTAGGGTTTTGCATATTTTTAGCATGATTGCCATTAAAAGAATTCATAGTGAAACCATTGCAATCATGCTTTTAATTCAAGGAGCCCTCGTGAATCACTTCATAAATTTCTTCATCACAATTTTCAGATTCACGCATCTCAAGCAAAACTTCATAAAGATAGTCAAGTGCACTCAACTCACTAGCATTTGGTTCAACATGATTGGATCTCTTAGAGAGATTAGCAAGTGGATGAGGATCCATATCAATAGATTTTCAGCAAGCGAAGATGCAAGCATATTGAAGGCACATGGCAACACAAGCAAACAGAAAGCAAGCAAAAGAAAGGGCGAACGAAAAAGGTCAATATTTTTGTAAATTTTGTTTTTTCAGAAGTGGGGGAGAGGAAAACGAGAGGCAAAAGGCAAAAAAGGTAAATGCAAGAGATGAGTTTGCGACAGTTACTTGGATAAGCTTCACTTAGAATAGTCCCCTTTGCCAGAAATTGACACGTTGAAGGGAGACTATTCTTGACTTGATACTCCCCGGCAATGGCGCCATAAATTCTTCTTGCTACCTCTTGAGCTTGCGTTGGTTTTTCCCTTAAAGAGGAAAGGGTGATGCAACAGAGTAGCAGTAAGTATTTCCCTCAGTTTGAGAACCAAGGTATCAATCCAGTAGGAGTATCAAGACAAGTCTCCAAAGTACCTGCGCAAAAACAAACAAACTTGCACCCAATGCTATAAAGGGGTTGTCAACCCCTTCACTATTAATTGCAAGGTGAGATCTGAAGGTGGAAAGTGCAACGAAGTAAAAGTGTAGAGCTGAAAATATGATGTGAAGTAGACCCGAGGGACATAGTGTTCACTAGAGGCTTCTCTCATGATAGCAAGTATTACAGTGGGTGAACGAATTAATGTTGAGCAATTGATAACACCGCGCAAATTCATGATGACATCTAAGGCAATGATCATACATATAGGCATCACGTCCGAGACAAGTAGACCGATACTTTCTGCATCTACTACTATTACTCCACACATCGAGCGCTATCCATCATGCATCTAGTGTATTGAGTTCATAACAAACGGAGTAACGCCTTAAGCAAGATGACATGATGTAGAGGGATAAATTCATGCAATAGATATAAACCCCATCTTTTTACCCTTGATGGCAACAACATGATGCGTGCCTCGCTACCCCTTCTGTCACTGGGTGAGGACACCGCATGATATGAACCCAAAACCAAGCACTTCTCCCATTGCAAGAATTATAGATCAAGTTGGCCAAACGAAACCCACAACTCGAAGAGAATTAGAAGGATACGAAATCATGCATATAAGAGATCAGAGAAGACACAAATAATATTCACAGATAATCTGAGCATAAATCCACAATTCATGGGATCTCGACAAACACACCGCAAAAGAAGATTACATTGGATAGATCTCCATGAAGATCATGGAGAACTTTGTATTGAAGATCCAAGAGAGAGAAGAAGCCATCTAGCTACTAGCGATGGACCCGAAGGTCTATGGTGAACTACTCATGCATCACGGGAGAGGCAATGGTGTTGATGAAGAAGCCCTCCATGTCTGAATCCCCCCTCCGTCAGGGTAGCAGAACGGTCCCCAGATGGGATCTTGCAGAGACAGAAGCTTGCGGCGGCGGAAAAGTATTTTCGTGGCTCTCTCTGGAAGTTTCAGAATTTTGGAGAATCTATAGGCGGAAGAATTAGGGCAAAGGAGCCACGGGGGGCCACAAGCCTGCTAGGCGCGCCCCTCGAGGCCACGCCTAGGGGGCTTGTGACCTCCCCCGGGGTCCTTTGCCTTGGTTCTCAAGTTCCCTGCATATCTTCTGTTATGGAAAAAATCATTTCACAGGTTTTATTCCGTTTGGACTCCGTTTAATATTCTCCTCTGAAAAACGTCAAAAACACGGAAAAAACAGAAACTGACACTTGGCACTGAGTTAACAAGATAATAGCATATTATGCATACAAAACATCCAAACTTGACAAGATAATAGCATGGAACCATAAAAAATTATAGATACGTTGGAGACGTATCATCCCCTCCCGGTGAACTCCCGGATCCCATTCGTCACTCCCGGTACACTGCCGGAATTGCCCGAAACTTTCTGGTAACCAAATGAAACCATCCTATATATCAATCTTTGTTTCTAGACCATTCCAGAAACCCTCATGACGTCCGTGATATCATATGGGACTCCGAACAACATTCGGTAACCACACATATAACTCAACTATACTAAAACATCGCCGAACCTTAAGTGTGCAGACCCTGCGGGTTCGAGAACTATGTAGACATGACCCGAGGCACTCCTCGGTCAATATCCAATAGCGGGACCTAGATGCCCATATTGGATCCTACATATTCTCCGAAGATCTTATCGGTTGAACCTTAGTGTCAAGGATTCATATAATCCCGTATGTCATTCCCTTTGTCCTTCGGTATGTTACTTGCCCAAGATTCGATCGTCGGTATCCGCATACCTATTTCAATCTCGTTACCGGCAAGTCTCTTTACTCGTTTCGTAATACAAGATCCCGTGACTTACACTTAGTCACATTGCTTCCAAGGCTTGTGTGCGATGTTGTATCACCGAGTGGGCCCCGAGATACCTCTCCGTCACACGGAGTGACTAATCCCAATCTTTATCCATAATAACTCAACGGGCACCTTCGGAGATCCCTGTAGAGCATCTTTATAGTCACCCAGTTACGCTGCGACGTTTGATACGCACAAGGTATTCCTCCGGTGCCAGTGAGTTATATGATCTCATGGTCATAGGAATAAATACTTGACACGCAGAAAACTATAGCAATAAAACGACACGATCAATATGCCACGTTCATAGTTTGGGTATAGTCCATCACATGATTCTCCTAATGATGTGATCCAGTTATCAAGCAACAACACTTGCACATAGTCAGAAAACTTTGACTATCATTGATCAACTGGCTAGCCAACTAGAGGCTTGCTAGGGACATTGCTTTGTCTATGTATCCACACATGTATCTATGTTTTCATTCAAACAATTATAGCATGGATAATAGACGATTATCATTAAACAGGAAATATAATAATAACTATTTATCATTGCCTCTAGGGCATATTTCCAACAGTCTCCCACTTGCACTAGAGCTTTGAATGCCCTATTCCTCCTCTTAAGATGAAGTATGATTTGCTTGTTGGGGAGATACACATCCCCATTGTGGTGAACTAGTGGTTATTCGAAAATTCTCCGTCTTCTTTTGGGATTCGAAAAAGGTTTGTCGAGGAGACTTGATCAACCTCGTTGACGGAATTCTTTCGATGACCATGAGATGGATGAATCGAGGAGTCACAAACCTCTGTTTCAAGCTTTCACCTTCAGTTGCTTAGAAGAAAAATGATAGATTTAGTTTAGTTTTCCCTGTTTTCTGTTTTAGCGTCATGTAGAAAACTACCCCAAAAATAAAAGTTCTCCGAACGTCCTGAAAATCAAGTATGATTTTTCTGGATTTTTTGAAAAATACCGAGACGAAGAGCTAGTCTAGGGGTGCACCAGTGGGCCACAAGCCCTGGAGGCGCGTGCACCCCCTGCCCGCGCCTACCTGGCTTGTGGGGCCCACATGCACCCCCTCCACTCATTCTAGCTCCCATCTGCTTCTCCTACCTCCAGAACAAATTGTTTCGCCGCTCAAACCCGTGTTCTTGCCCTTCTTGCTGGGATTTTCGATTTCCTTGATCAAAGCACCATTCTCCGAATTGTTTTGGGGAAATTGCTCCTTGGTAAGTGACTCCTCCATTGGTCCAATTAGTTTTTGCTCTAGTGCCATATACTTCGCGTATTTTTGCTACCTTGGTGACCATGTTCTTGAGCTTTGCATGCTAATTTTAGCTGGTCCCAAGTAGTTTTGATGCGTAATATGGCCTCTAGCACTTGTTGGAATAGTTGATACGAGTTCCGTTGAGCCTTATTCACTTTTCCTTAGAGTCACTAAAAATTTCAGAATTTTTCAAAGATAGAAAAGGGAAAAGATGAGGAGGTTCTTAAGAGGCTCTTCAAGCCGTGACCCCAAGGATGATGGACGTGAGAAGAAGCCCAAGTATCTGGTCCCTCGAGTCGCAGAAGTTCGAGCATGCGAATGGCCAAGCGATGTATTCTTACGCGCCACCGAACTTTATGAGGACTTTTATCACTTGGTGGAGAACGCAGGCCTTACCGCCTTCGTTGAAGATAAGTGTCCGCAATACCTCCTCCTCACTAATATCTTCGTACAAAGCATTATCTTCTATCCGTGGAAGAATCCTCCTATGGTTGAGTTCAAACTTTATGATACCCCTCAGTGCATGTCACTCCAGGATTTTTGCAATGTTTGCAAATTACCTTACATTGGGAATATTCATGAACCTTGTCCACGGGACTTGGAGGCTTTCATCGATACAATTGTTGTAGGAGAGGAGAGAGGAGTGTCTTGCGCTAGAGCTGCTAGCATTCATTTTCCCGTGCTTCGGTACTTCTCATTATTTGTGGGAAAATGTTTGATTGGTCGTGGGAAAGCTGGGTCACTTAGTTCCCCAGATCTTACGGTCTTGCCCGAAGCCCTTTATAATGATAAAACTTATAGCTTGGGCGCTATAGTAGCTCAACGGTTGAACACGAACCGTTCTAAAGGCATTGTCTATGGAGGTATCTATGCTACTCGTCTTGCTAGACACTTTGAGATACCTATTAGACTGGAAGAGGAAGAAGAGATTCTTCTTCCCTAGAGATATCTAGATTATGATAGCATGGTTCGCCATGACTTTATTGATAGAGATATAAATAGAAGGATGATTTATAACCTAGTGTTTAGTCAGGGTACTCGTGAGACTATTACTTTGCCTGCTCCTTCTTTGTTCAATCTTTATGCAGGAAGGTACATTATTATGCCCTTGGACATCTACGCATATTGGGGCTTAGCCCAACCACAGGTGCCCGTGCCCGAGCCACCAGCCGAGTACCAGACGCCAGTTTATTAGTGGGAGCCAGAGGAGCTCACACAACAGTGGCATCCTCAGTCCACTCCGGAGTATCCCGGAGCTGGTTATTTCCCCCCATGGGAGTAGACCAACTTGGGCCAAAAGCCTAAGCTTGGGGGAGTACGTGTTTCTCACCAACTTTACATTCTTGCTTATGCTTTCACTTTGTTCGTCGATGTTCACAATTTGCCACTGTATCATCCATGTTAGTTTACTTTATTTTTCTCGTTTTCTTTTCGTGTGTCTGTCTAGTTTGAGAAAAGCCAAAAAAGATTTTCCTGTTCTTCTTTTGCTTGTTGGGAGCTTTCCCGTGTAAATAGTTTTCTTTTTCTTTGGGTCAAGGTAGAAGATAATGGTTACAATGTTTAGTGGCTCTCGCATGCATATCTGTTTATCTATTAAAGAGCCATATTACTTTGTCTTCTCCTTTGTGTTTGCCTGTAGATTCCAGCACGCTTATTATTGTTCACATCGTTCGGTTGTGCAAGTTAAAGGCAATAATGATGATATATGATGAAGTGACTGAGCCTGGAAAAGCTGGTATGAACTCGACCTATTTTGTTTTTGTAAATATGACTAGCTCATCGTGCCTGATTCAGCTTTGTTGCGAGGGAAACATGTTTGCAATGACAACTTAGATATCATAGTTGCTGATGCCATGCTTATTTAGCTAGGAGCTTATAATGGTTTGTCTTGGATGCCCACATGAATTTTGAGATGACTATGTTGTAGTATGATAGGATGGTATCCTCCTTTGAATGACTGAAGTGGCTTGACTTGGCGCATGTTTACGCATGTAGTTGAAACAAAATCAACATAGCCTCTATGATATTCATGTTCATGGTCATTTATGTCCTACTCATGCTTGCACTCAATGTTAGTTAATCTCATTGCATTTTGATGACTGTTGTCGCTCTCTAGTTGGTCGCTTCCCAGTCTTTTGCTAGCCTTCACTTGTACTAAGCGGGAATACTGCTTGTGCATCCACTTCCATAAACCCAAAGTCGTTCCATATGAGTCCACCATACCTACCTATAAGCGGTATCTACCTGCCGTTCCAAGTAAATTTGCATGTGCCACTCTCTAAACCTTCAAGAAATAATCTGTTTTGCATGCCCGAACCGCTCATGTGGTGACAGGGGGCTATCAGTATCTTCCATGCTAGGCGTGTTATCCTTGATATGTGTTTATTCACTATCATTCACGAGAAAGGGGCCGGTAATTGGAATTCCCAGTTCCATGCTCAAATCGAAAAGATAATTGCAAACAAAACTCCCCCAGGATTGATGTTGGTATAGATGGCACCCGAGTATTCGGCTAGTCGTGGAGTGTGATTGATTGGTGGTGGGGGAGTCAAAACTTTACTTTTCTGTTTGGGAACCGCCTATAGCATGTGTAGCGTAGAAGATGTCGAAAACTCTTAGTCATTGCGTTGACAATGAAAGCATGCCACCCAAAATTATTATCTCTATTTTAAAAGCTTGAGCTCTGGCACCTCTGCAAATCAATGCTTCCCTCTGAGAAGGGCCTGTCTATTTATGTTCCTGTTGAGTCATCCTCCTCTTATAAAAGCACCAACTAGAGAGCACCTCTGTCATTTTTATGCTTTGCTTTTAACTGTGTTGAGTATGACTGTGACTGGATCTTCTTTGCCATGAATTATAATGTTTAGTCAGCCTTTGGTCTTTGAAGGTGCTCTGCATTTATGTTTTGCGGTCTCAAAAAGAGCTAGCGAGATACCATCTGTTCGTACTGCTTCATGAGTCTTGATTGAAGTGTTGAAGTTTGAGACTTATTATTATTTGCTCGCTAGTTGATTATGCCATTGGTAGGAGTTTACCGTGAGACCTAGATGTCATTTGCTTATGTGGTTTGCTTGTGATCTTGCTGAAATTCTGGTTATGAGTTAGACATAGTTGCAACAACAAGATCAAACAGAGTTCGTCAAAGTTTTTCTTTTGTCTCTTTCAGTTTGTCAACTGAATTGCTTGAGGACAAGCAAGGCTTTAAGCTTGGGGGAGTTGATACGTCTCCGTCATATCTACTTTTCTGAACTCTTTTGCCCTTGTTTTGGACTCTAATTTGCATGATTTGAATGGAACTAACCCGGACTAACGCTGTTTTCAGCAGAATTGCCATGGTGTTGTTTTTGCGCAGAAATAAAAGTTCTCGGAATGACCTGAAAATGTACGGAGAATTTTTCTGGAATTTATGAAAAATACCGGCGCAAGAATCAGCGGAGGAAGTGGAGCCGTGAGCCCACAAGCCCACCAGGCGCGCCTCCCCTGGCCGCGCCTGGCAGGCTTGTGGGGCCCACAAAGCTCCACTGCCTCTCAATCCAACTCTATATAGTCCGTTTCGTACGGGAAAAAATCAAGGAGAAGAGTTCATCGCGTTTTACGATACGGAGGCGCCGCCACGTCCTGTTCTTCATCTGGAGGGCAGATCTGGAGTCCGTTCTGAGCTCCGGAGAGGGGAGATCTTCGCCATCGTCATCAGCAACCTTCCTTCATCGCCAATTCCATGATGCTCTTCACCGTTCGTGAGTAATCTCATCGTAGGCTTGCTGGACGGTGATGGGTTGGATGAGATCTATCATGTAATCGAGTTAGTTTTGACGGGGATTGATCCCTAGTATCCACTATGTTCTGAGATTGATGCTGCTACTACTTTGCCATGCTTAATGCTTGTTACTAGGGCCCGAGTGCCATGATTTCAGATCTGAACCTATTATGTTGTCGCCAATATATGTGTGTTTTAGATCCTATCTTGCAAGTTGTAGTCACCTACTATGTGTTATGACCCGGCAACCCCGGAGTGACAATAGCCGGAACCACTCCCGGAGATGACCATAGTATGAGGAGTTCATGTATTCACCAAGTGTTAATGCGTTGGTACAGTTCTTTATTAAAAGGAGAACCTTAATATCCCGTAGTTTCCATTAGGACCCCGCTGCCACGGGAGGGATGGACAATAGATGTCATGCAAGTTCTTTTCCCTAAGCACGTATGACTACATACGGAATACATGCCTACATTAGATTGACGAACGGGAGCTAGTTACTTATCTCTCCGTGTTATAACTTTTACATGATGAATAGCATCCGGCATAATCATCCATCACCAATCCAATGCCTACGAGTCTTTTCCTACTGGTCCTTGCTACGTTACTTTGCCGCTACTATTGTTGTTGCTGCTCCTGTTACTCTATTGCTACTGCTATTACTCTGCTGCTACTGGTTACTGTTGCTACTGCTGCTATCACCCTACTTTGCTACTGATACTTTGCTGCAAGATACTAAATCTTTCAGGTGTGGTTGAATTGACAACTCAACTGCTAATACTTCAGAATATTCTTTGGCTTCCCCTTGAGTCGAATCAATAAATTTGGGTTGAATACTCTACCCTCGAAAACTGTTGCGATCCCCTATACTTGTGGGTTATCAGTAAGCATCTCTATGCTAATCATATCAACTATACAATTCATGCTCGACCGTTCGGTCTCATGTGTTCCGAGGCCATGTCTGCACATGCTAGGCTCGTCAAGCTTAACCCGAGTGTTCCGCGTGTGCAACTGTGTTGCACCCGTTGTATGTGAACGTTGAGTCTATCACACCCAATCATCATGTGGCGTCTCGAAACGACGAACTGGCGCAATGGTGCACAGTCGGGGAGAACACAATGTCGTCTTGAAATTTTTAGTGAGAGATCACCTTATAATGGTACCGTCGTTCTAAGCAAAATAAGGTGCATAAAAGGATTAACATCACATGCAATTCATAAGTGACATGATATGGCCATCATCTTGTGCTTCTTGATCTCCATCACTCAAGCACCGGCATAATCTTCTTGTCACCGGCGCCACACCATGATCTCCATCAATGTGTCGCCATCGAGGTTGTCATGCTATCTATGCTATTACTACTAAAGCTACGACCTAGCAATATAGTAAACGCATCTGCAAACACAAACGTTAGTTTAAAGACAACCCTATGGCTCCTGCCGGTTGCCGTAGCATCGACATGCAAGTCGATATTAACTATTACAACATGATCATCTCATACATCCAATATATCACATCACGTCATTGGCCATATCATATCACAAGCATACCCTGCAAAAACAAGTTAGACGTCCTCTAATTTGTTGTTGCATGTTTTACGTGGCTGCTATGGGTATCTAGTATGATCGCATTTTACTTACACAAAAACTACAATGGAGATATGCAAATTGCTATTTAACCTCTCCAAGGACCGCCTCGGTCAAAACCAATTCAACTAAAGTTTAAGAAGCACGCACCCGCCAGTCATCTTTATGCAATGAGGTTGCATGTCAATCGATGAAACCAGTCTCTCGTAAGCGTACGAGTTATGTCGGTCCGGGCCGCTTCAATCCAACAATACCTCCGAATCGAGAAAAGACTAAGGAGGGCAGCAAATCGAACGTCACCGTCCACAAAAGCTTTTGTGTTCTACTTGAGATAACATCTACGCATGAACCTAGCTCATGATGCCACTTTTGGGGAACGTTGCATGGGAAACAAAAATTTTCCTACGCACACGAAGACCTATCATGGTGATGCCCATCTACGAGTGGAGATTTGGATCTACGTACCCTTGTAGATCGCACAGCAGGAAGCATTAAGAAACGGGTTGATGTAGTGGAACGTCTTCACGTCCCTCGAACCGTCCCACGAACCGTCCTGCGATCCGTTCCATGATCCGTTCCGATCTAGCGCCGAACGGACGGCACCTCCGCGTTCAGCACACGTACAACTCGACGATGATCTCGGCCTTTTTAATCCAACAAGCAAGATGGAGAAGTAGATGAGTTCTCCGGCAGCGTGACGGTGCTCCGGTGGTGGCGATGATCTACTCCTGCAGGGCTCCGCTCGAGCTCCACAGAAATCCGATCTAGAGGTGAAACTGTGTGGTTTAGGTTAGAGTTGCACGTGGCAAAGTTGTGTCTCAAAAAGCCCTAAACCACCACTATATATAGGAGGGAGGGGGAGGGGCTCGCCTTGGAGCACAAGGCCTCAAGGGTGCGCCGGCCACTAGGAGGAGGACTCCTCCACCAATTCAGTTTGGGAAGGAGGAGTCCTCCTCTTCCTTCCCACCTCCCTCTTTCCTTTTTCTTTTTCTTTTCTTTTGGTATTTTCTTTATGTGGCGCCATGGGATCCTTGGGCTGATTCCACCAGCCCACTAAGGACTTGTGGCACCACCCTAGGTCCTTGTGCTCACTCCCGGGTGGGTGGGCCCCTCCCGGTGAACTCCCGGAACCCATTCGTCACTCCCGGTACACTGCCAGAATTGCCCAAAACTTTCCGGTAACTAAAATGAAACCATCCTATATATCAATCTTCGTTCCCGGACCATTCCGGAAACCCTCGTGACGTCCGTGATCTCATCTGGGACTCTGAACAACATTCGGTAACCACACATATAACTCAACTATACTAAAACATCACCGAACCTTAAGTGTGCAGACCCTACGGGTTCGAGAACTATGTAGACATGACCCGAGGCACTCCTCGGTCAATATCCAATAGCAGGACCTGGATGCCCATATTGGATCGTACATATTCTCCGAAGATCTTATCGGTTGAACCTCAGTGTCAAGGATTCATATAATCTCGTGTGTCATTCCCTTTGACCTTCAGTATGTTACTTGCCCAAGATTGGATCGTCGGTATCCGCATAACTATTTCAATCTCGTTATCGGAAAGTCTCTTTACTCATTCCGTAATACAAGATCCCGTGACTTACACTTAGTCACATTGCTTTCAAGCCTAGTGTGTAATGTTGTATTACCGAGTGGGCCCCGAGATACCTCTCCGTCACACGGAGTGACAAATCCCAGTCTTGATCCATACTAACTCAACGGACACCTTCAGAGATACTTGTAGAGCATCTTTATAGTCACCTAGTTACGTTGTGACGTTTGATACACACAAGGTATTCCTCCGGTGCCAGTGATTTATATGATCTCATGGTCATAGGAATAAATAGTTGACACACAGAAAACAATAGCAATAAAATGACACGATCAATATGCTACGTTCATAGTTTGGATCTAGTCCATCACATGATTCTCCTAATGATGTGATCCAGTTATCAAGCAACAACACTTGCACATAGCCAGAAAACCTTGACTATCATTGATCAACTGGCTAACCAACTAGAGGCTTGCTAGGGACATTGCTTTGTCTATGTATCCACACATGTATCTATGTTTTCTTTCAATACAATTATATCATGGATAATAAACGATTATCTTTAAACAAGAAGTATAATAATAACTATTTATCATTGCCTCTAGGGCATATTTCCAACAGAAGCATCTATAGGATGACATAGAGATTTGTAAAGCACACACGGATCTGAAAGGTTCAGATCCATTGACTAAAAACCCTAAACCCCAGAACTGTATGGGTGTTAGATTCATTACAATCACACAATGATGTGAACTAGATTATTGACTCTAGTGCAAGTGGGAGACTGTTGGAAATATTCCCTAGAGGCAATAATAAATTGGTTATTATTATATTTCGTTGTTCATGATAATCGTTTATTATCCATGCTAGAATTGTATTGATTGGAAACCCAAATACATGTGTGGATACATAGACAACACACTGTCCCTAGTGAGCCTCTAGTTGGCTAGCTCGTTGATCAAAGATGGTCTAGGTTTCCTGGCCATAGGCAAGTGTTGTCACTTGATAACGGGATCACATCATTAGGAGAATGATGTGATGGACAAGACCCAAACTATAAACGTAGCATATGATTGTGTCAGTTTATTGCTACTGTTTTTCTGCATGTGAATGTATGTGTTCCTATCACCATGAGATCATGCAACTCCCGGACACTGGAGGAATACCTTGTGTGTATCAAACATCACAACGTTACTGGGTGACTATAAAGGTGCTCCAGAGGTATCTCCAAAGGTGTCTGTTGGGTTGGCATGGATCAAGAGTGAGATTTGTCACTCCGTGTGATGGAGAGGTATCTCGGGGCCCACTCGGTAATACAACATCACAACATGCCTTGCAAGCAATGTGACTAAGGAGTTAGTTACATGATCTTGTATTACGGAACGAGTAAAGAGACTTGCCGGTAACGAGATTGAACTAGGTATGGAGATACCAACGATCGAATCTCGGGCAAGTAACATACCGAAGGACAAAGGGAACAACATACGGGATGAACTGAATCCTTGATATAGAGGTTCAACTGATAGAGATCTTCGTAGAATATGTAGGAGCCAATATGGACATCCAAGTACCGCTATTGGTTATTCACCGGAGAATGTCTCAGGTCATGTCTGCATAGTTCTCGAACCCGCAGGGTCTACACACTTAAGGTTCGGTGACGTTTCGGTATAGTTGAGTTCTAGGTGTTGGTAACCGAAAGTTGTTCGGAGTCCCGGATGATATCCCGGACGTCACGAGGAGCTCTGGAATGGTCCGGAGGTAAAGATTGATATATAGGAAGTCATGTTTTGGTCACCGGAAAAGTTTTGGGCTCATCGATAGTGTACTGGGAGTGCCGGGAGGGTACCAGGGACCATCGGGAGGGGTGTCACGCCCCAAGGGGCCTTATGGGTTGTGGGAGGATACAAACAAGCCCCTAGTGGGCTGACATAAACTCTCACTAAGGCCCATGAGGTTTGAGAGGCAAAAACCCAAAGGTGGAAAAGGTGGAAAGAGTTTCCAAGTGGAAAGGAGGAATCCTACTCTTAGTAGGATTGGAGTAGGACTCCTCCACCTCCAATTTCGGCCAAACCTTGAGGATTTGAGGCTGCCTTCTCCCCTCCCTCCCACCTATATATACTAGAGGTATTGAGGGTTTTTGAGACACACAATTTCAGCCACGTGCTACCCTCTCCTCTAGTTTGTAGTTCTTCCTCTAGATCGGATTTCTGCGGTGCTTAGGCGAAGCCGTGCAGGAATAGATCACCACCATCACCGGCGCGCCATCACGCTGCCGGAGAACTCATCTACTTCCCTATCTCTCTTGCTGGATCGAGAAGGCGGGGGTCGTCATCGAGTTGTACGTGTGCTGAACGCAGAGGTGTCGTCCGTTCGACACTAGATCGGGATGGGATCGCGGGACGGATCGTGATGATATCGCGGGACAGGCTGCGATTTGAATCGTGAAGATGTTCCACTACATCAACCGCGTTATATATGCTTTCGCTTAGCGATCTACAAGGGTATGTAGATTCACTCTCCCTTCTCATAGATGATCATCACCATGAATAGGTATTGCGTGTGCGTAGGAAATTTTTTGTTTCCCATTCTACGTTCCCCAACAGGCCTAGCTCACCGAGCCCATCTAGACGCCAGCCATGGTGCAACTTTCCCTACCGGCCCCAGCGGCGGTGCACCCGGCCGGGCCACTCGCCGGCTCCGCCGGACCAGTGGGACCCTATGCTGGCATTGACGGCCCCCTGTTCCACGGCGGGCCACTGTAGCCCATCCTCCCGGGCTAGTTGGCTCCACTGCTCCGCACGACCAATCCGCTAATGTCCGCCGGCTACGGCCAACACCCACCGCGTTTCTCCAAGCTGTAGTTCGCCACCTACGACGGCACGGGCGACCCCCTGAACTAGCTCAACTAGTGCGACCAGTTCTTTTGGAGGCAACGGACGCTCGCGTCCGACCGCACCTGGATCGCCTCGTACCACCTTCGGGGTGCAACACAAACGTGGTACTATGCCATCGAGCAGGACGAGGGCGGGATGCCGCCATGGGAATGCTTCCGCGACCTGTGCCCTCTACGGTTCGGGCCACCCGTCCGCGGCAGCATACTGGCAGAACTCGGACGGCTCCCGTTTCGCTCCTCGGTGCAGGATTTTGCCGAGCGCTTCCAGGCACTGGCCTGCCACACTCCCGGCGTCTCGGCCCTCCAACGGCTGAACTCTTTGTCGGCGGCCTCCTCGACCACATCCGCGTGGACGTCGAGATGCGCGGACCGCAGGACCTCCAAACGGCTATGTACTACGCCCGCGCATTCGAGCAGCACGCCGTCGCCATGCAGCAGGCGTTTCTCGCTCTGGCTCCTCGCCTACCCCCTCAGACGCCCACGCCCATGCCTAGCCGACCGGCCCAAGCGGCGACAGGGTCCCCCACCACGGCTGCGACTCGCCCATTCTGCCAGCTCACCCCAACCGAGCGGCTCGAGAGTCGCCGCCAAGGTCTCTGCTTCAACTCGGATAAACCCTACGTGTCGGGCCACGTTTGCCCACGCCTTTTCTACGTGAAGGCAGCGGACTACATCGAGGAGGATACAACCTCTCCAGAGCTGGCTGAGGAGACGGAACCGGCTGTTACAACCGCCCTCGTGGTCTCCCTCCATGCCCTCGCAGGCATCCGCGCGGAAAAGACCATGATGCTTCGAGTGACGGTTAATGGGGAGCGTCTCCTAGATCTCATAGACACGGGCTCTACACACAACTTCGTGCCTGAGTCTACCATGCGTCGGCTGGCCCTTCAACCAACCGGCGGAGAGAAGGTCTGGGTTACCGTGGCTAACGGTGACCGCCTTCGCTGCCACGAGATTGCACGGTAGGCTCCCATCATCATCGACGACGAGCACTTCGCCATTATTTGCGTGGGCATTGACTTGGGATGCTTCGACTTGATCCTCGGTGCGCCCGAAGTGCTCATTTGGAACAACATCCGTCGCATATCTCGGCCATGTCATTTCAGCGGAGGGAGTCGCCAGGATGCCGACAAGATCGCGGCGGTTTCTTCTTGGCCAACACCGCACTCACCACGAGCCCTCCGCGGCTTCTTGGGACTGGCCGACTACTACCAGAAGTTTATCCGGGAGTTTGGCCTTCTCGTCGCGCCGCTCACACGGCTGCTTCGCCGCGACGCCTTCTCATGGGACGAGGAGGCAGTTACCGCCTTCCAGTCACTAAAGGAGGCTCTTACTACCGGTCCGGTCCTCCAGATGCCAGATTTTGAGCAGCAGTTCATGGTTGACTGTGATGCGCCCGGATTGGGTTCTAGCGCTGTTCTTCACCAGGGCACGGGACCGCTCGCTTTCTTCAGCCAGCCATTCGCTGCACGTCACCATAAGCTCGCGGCCTACAAGCGCGAGTTTATCGGTATGGTACATGCGGTGCGACACTGGCGACCATATCTCTGGTGGCGACACTTCCTGATTCGCACTGACCATTACAGCCTAAATTTGTTGTTGGTTCAGCACGTGTCCACGATTCCGCATCATCAGTGGATGAGTAAGCTTTTCGGCTATGACTTCACCATTGACTACCAGCCAGGATGTTTGAACATCGTGGCGGACACATTATCACGACGTGACGTCGGTGACGACGCCTCCGACACCAAGGGTACATCCCTTTGCATCCGCTTTGGGCCCTCGTTCGTCTTCATCGACGACATTCGCCATGCCACTGCCACGTCCACTAATGCTCAGCTTCTTAAGAAGCGGCTTGAGGAGGGCGACTTGCCGGCGCTGTGGCGACTCGATGACGGGTTACTCATCCACGGTAGGCGCATCTTTGTGCCCGATCACGATGATCTCCGTCACCAGGCGATTCTCTTGGCGCACTCAGCCGACCACGAGGGGGTGCAGAAAACACTTCATCTCCTCCGCGCCGACTTCTATCTTCCGGGAGACCGCACGTTGGTGCGCGATTGGGTGCGCTCTTGTGTGACGTGCCAGCGCAACAAGACCGGGACATTGCAGCTAGTCGGCCTTCGTCAGCCCCTTGAGGTGCCCTCCCAGGTGTGGGCTGACATGTCCATGGATTTTATTGAGGGCCTTCCCAAGGTGGCGGCAAGTCCGTCATTCTCACTGTGGTGGACCGTTTCTCCAAGTATGCACACTTCATCGCGCTTGGCCATCCCTACACCGCCACTTCCGTCGCATGAGCCTTCTTCGATGGCATTGTCTGCCTACACGAGTTTCCCTCTTCGATCGTCAGCGATCGTGACCCGGTGTTCACTGGACACGTTTGGAGGGATCTCTTCCGGTTGGCAGGCGTCAAGTTGCGCTTGAGCACGACCTTTCATCTCCAGACGGACGGCCAATCCAAGGTTGTCAACAAGGTGATCGCTATGTACTTGTGCTGCATCATAGGTGATCGACCCCGAGCTTGGGTGGACTGGCTTTCGTGGGCGGAGTACTGCTACAACACTTCTTACCACTCCGCCCTGCATGCCTCCCCCTTTGAGGTGGTTTATGGCCGGTCCCCTCCGGCCATCCCGTCTCTCCAATCCGGGGCCACACGGACAGAGGCAGCGGGAGCACTTCTTCGCGACCACGATGTCATTCTTGCTGAGGTGCGGCAACGTCTTGTTCAGGCCCAACAGTTGTCCAAGAAATACTACGACGCTCACCACCGCGTTTGCGGTGGGGGGTTCCGTGTGGCTGCGGCTTCTCCACCATACTACGTAGTCACTTGACCACCACGCCAAGCGCAAGCTGGGTCCTCGCTATGCAGCGCCCTTTCAGGTGTTAAAACACATTGGCGGCATCGCCTACCGCATGCAGCTCCCCCCTGGTGCACGTCTCCACGATATCTTCCATGTGGGCTTATTGAAGCCTTTCCATGGGGAGGCACCGGTGGCTGGACCAGATCTTCCGCCAACCTCTGAAGGGCGCTTACTTCCTGCTCCAAACAAGGTATTGAAGGCCCAGGAAAGCCGCGGTGTATGGCACCTTTTGATCCAGTGGCACGGTCTTGGAGAGGAGGATGCTACGTGGGAGATCCTGGAGGAGTTCCGTCAGCATTATCCAGATTTCCAGCTCGAGGATGAGCTGTTTGCGCAGCTGAGGAGAGATGTTATGACCGGTTTACATTATAACCGGAGGAGGCCCAGTTAGCCAACCTGGCCCAGTTATCTTATACTATTAGTGGTTTAGCCCAGTTTATTATAGTTGATAGCCTAGAGGAGTTATATATACTCATGTAATGAACACCATTGGAATTAAGCAAGATCAATCTATTTTGTTCGGCTCCTAGAATGAGCCGGTGCCGTAACCCTAGCCGCGCCCAACTCTCTCTCTCCCGACCACGACGCTACAGTGCCGGCGGCCGCGCCAGCCGGCTCGCTATCCACTGCAGCACCCCTACAACCTAGGGAAGTTGTTCCTACCAACTTCATTAGGGTTTTACTCCACCGAATAGTCCGCTATTTTTAAGAGATCTGTTAGAAATGGCCTTACTAATAACTTCGAGAATAACAGCCGGTGGTTCCCTGTTTGTCCATTTATGCACTTCTGGCTTCTGAATAACCCAATCAGAAAATGGCGGTTGGCCAAATTATAGACTGTGAATTCATGTTTTGAGTATGTACTTGATTGCTAATTGGAGTAATACCTGAAAAACAGAAAGATATGGTGTAACCTCACACTGATAGTTGACTAATCCACATTCTAAACTTATTTGCAACGAATGGATTTTTAGTAAAGTATACCGCGTGTGTCATGCTGGTCTAGGAATCTTTTCTGCTTCTTTCAGTTAAACTTTAATTGTACAAACCAATACAATCAGAGTAGAGCACGTGAGAAAGAAATCATGGTCTCAAATCTCAAAAGAGCTGGCTGGATGGATGGAAAGACTAAACCAAACGTAATTATAAAGTGGACAAAGGCAGGAGGCTGCCGTTTCTTTCTAATAGAACAATTGTATCACATCACATGAAGAAGGCACAATCGCAGCAATAAGAATATATCAATCACCTTTCGCTGCAGAGAGAAGGGGGAAAAAAACTAGATACTTTTGAGTTGGACTTATAGAAAGGCCTAAAGATCTTTGCCCGCATCAGAAAAAGGCGGTGATTGCATTGTTCCTCCTGCTCCTCCATTGTTCTAAAGCAGTATGAACAAAGTTGTGACCAGAGGACAGCTAAAAAAGACTGGAGAAGACTTGACAAAATTGCCAAGGAAATAATTTGCATTGCAACTAATTAAATTAGAGGTGGTGGCATGACAGATTGACAGTAGAAAGGGGTCAATATGCTTGACAGAAGTTGCAAGGAATTTGTATCACACACTAGTGGTATAAAGTTAAAAGTTCCATTGTCAGGCAAAGTCGGTATGGAGCTTCCCATAATGTTCTCTCCATTCCTCTTGCTCTCATGGATGAGTAGATAATACTCCCTCGGTTCTTAAATATAAGCCTTTTTACAGATTTTATTAGGAAACTACGTACGGAACAAAATGAATGAATCTACATTCTAAAGTGTGTCTATATACATCCATATGTAATCTTCTAGTGAAACATTTAAAACGAGGAAGTATAAACTTAGTATTTTCTACATACGACCCATTCTTTATTACATTAGCATTAATGAAACTCCTAAGAAGAATGATATGCTGACCTGAGTCCATTTATGTTCATACATAGCATAAGAGTACAATGTTTTGTCTCCTACAACAACAAAATTACAGTGATTAACCTGCACCTTTAAGTCACAAGTCACAGACTACAGATACAAATAGTAAACGAAAATAGTGGGATTGATCCCAAGTTCTCAGTTCCTCGCCATGTTCATGTTATCTACAGGACATCCAATCATCCAATTGGAATGATCAGAAAAAGATCATAGCACAGAGGCTACGCTAGAACGGAACACTGACTGACTCTGCATCAGACAAGTTAACAAAAGCCACCTTTTTCAGGCGCTGCCAGGAGCGGGAGGCGAAGGCAAGGGGATGACCCGGGTGTTCTTCCCCACCACGATGGTGATGTACCCGCCGTCCTCGTCGGCCGCCGGCGATGGCGAAGGCGACCCCCGCGCCCTCTTCGCCTCCTCGGCCAGCGCCCGCCGGTACAGCTTCTCCTCCGCATCCTTCAAGAACTGGAGCTTGGGCGGCGGTGACGCCGCCACCGGGGCTGGGCTCGCCGCCGGGGACTCGAACAGGGGGTTGTACGACTTTTCCATGGCCGGCGGGAGGGGCGAGGACGAGGGCGTGAGGAACGGCGTCTCGGAGCAATGGAGCAGGTCACCCAGGCTCCGGCTCCTCCCGCACCTGCTCCGGCCGTCCTCGGACTCGAGGTCCTCCTTCGTCTCCTCCTTGATGGTGAAGAGCAGCCGCGGTGGGCCGACGAGGCTGCCGAGCCGCATCAGCTGCGCCTCCACCGTCTCGTCGTCGTCGTCGTCATCTTCGTCGACGACGACCTCGGCCACGGCGTCGTCGGCTTGGCGCGGCTCCTGCGCGTAGGTGGACGCGAGCGCGGGCGGCTTCTTGAAGCAGAAGAGCTGGAGCAGCTCGCGGGAGGAGGAGGAGGGTGATGATGCGGCGTCGGAGATGGCGGCGGCGCGTCGTCGGTGGCGGCGCTTGTGCACGAGGAGGTAGTAGAGCTCGGCGGCGAGTGCGAGGAGGAGGAGCGCGGACACCACCGTGAGCCCGACGCCTAGCTTACTCAAGCCTCGCATCTTTTTCTCCCCCTTCCCAGGGGTTTCTTTTCCTTTCTTCCACGGCAAACTAGCAGGCCAAGCAAGGCATCAATACTCCTCCCACTCAGACTAACAAAGGCGAAGTTGAATCTAGAAAGCTCAGACCGATGAAGAGAAGAACCGAGGAGCCTGACACCTAACAGAAAGAAGAGGCAGTGGAACAGGAAGAAGCTGGCTGCCACCAAGAACAGTTAGCGAGGAGCTGGAGCCAAGAAATCAATCAGGGCAGGAGACACATGGACATACGGAGTGGAGAAGAAGAAGAAGAAGGAGAGGATGAGTAACAGTGGAAGCAATCAAAGAAGAGGGAAGGAGAAGGGGAGGGGAGGGGAGGGGGACAGCAAAACAAATGGTGCAGTACAGTGCAGTGAATCTGTTTACTGAATCGCATGTGTGGTGATGATAAGGCAAAGGCAGGGGGGAAAGCACGAGGCTCTGCGTCCGAGGAATGCCTTCACATGGCATGGCATGGCATGGCATGAAGAAACAAAATTGACAAAATTAATCAAACTATTTCACAAACTAAACTGTGTTTAAAAAAATAAATCAGTAATCTGCTTTTTATGTCTCATCCCACAGTTAGGGGTCACAATATACTACATATAACGCAACTTCAACAGGTCGACCCAAATGAACAACTTTTTTGTCCGTTTTTTTACGTTTGGGTCATTCGTCGGTTTGTGCGTGTTCTTTTTTTAAAGGCCAGTGCTTTGCGCCAGCGCGCCGGCCGAAACTTTTGGTCGATCACGCGCGGGCCGCACGATCCGCCAACCATCGCGCGTCCGCACCGTTAGATCTTCATGGAACATTTTTTCCCGATGCAGCAAAATTTTGGCGTGATGCGGCGATTTTTGTCAACGGTTGCAACAAAAAAAAATTATAGCAAAAAAATATCTACGTGATCGTAGCAAAAAAAGAAGCTGACGGTGTGTGATAGCAAAAGTTAAATGCCGGTTGTAGCAAATATCTACGTGAACGTGGATGCAACTTTTTTACTGAACGGTTGCAGCAAAAAATGATGCTGGTTGTAGCAAAAATTAACACGGTTGTAGCAAAAGTAAAAAACACCGATTGTAACGAAAAATCCGACGAACTGCAGTTGCAACCAAACGTATATGCAGCTTTTTTACTGGACAAATGTAGCAAATAAAAAACGCTTGTAGCAAATATGAACGCTGATTGCAACAAATTTAGACGGAAAAAAAGTTGCACGCCTAATCAACGCTCAACGCGGGTCGCGTGCGGCCGGCCGAACGGTTCGGCAGGCGCACCGGCCAGAAACGTTTCCCTTTTTTTAAATGGGTCAGCACATGCACCTAATGGGAAGCAAGTGGGCAGCAACACTCTGGTAGTAAAATAATAGGAAAGATGTGGGTGGGGATAGGCCAGCGAATTAAATAAGTAGGCCCAGGTGGGTGGGTGGCTGAATGACAAGTGGGTCATGCCGGACACATGCAGATGACGCATGCACAGAAAACGTCCGCTTTGTGTCCGTCGGCGACCCAAATATGACCCAAATTTGCGTCATAAATGGGTCCGTGCGGACACAAAGCGGACGCAAAACGGAAATGGGTCTGTGCGTTGGGCCCTCACTTTTGTCCGGGCCGACCCTATACGGACGCGAGCGGATGAAATGGGTCCTCCCGTTGGGTTGCTCTAATATGTGGCACCAAGGGCTTAGGCGTCTGCCACTTATCCAGCGATAGGCAGGCCCTCCTCCACCCCTCCCCATTCACCCACTCAACTAGAATAGAGAGAGACGCCCCCTCGAGTTCCCCTCTCCCCTCCTCAAATCAAGCAGATTTGAAGGTTTGGCCCGGGGATTTGGATTGCAATCCCTCCCTTAAGGTAATCCCCCTGATCCCCTCTCTCTCATCCAAAAAAATACTCTCATTTGCTCACTTTCTTGCAAGTTTGAGCAAACCTTAATTCTTCATAAATTTTGGGATGTGTATGATTTTGTTGCACTTTGCTAGGGTTAGTCTTGTTTGTATGTAATGGTTATGGGTATTAGTATGTTAGGATTAGGGTTCTTTGTGTGTAAGGGTTAGGGTTATGTTGGGGTTAGGGTTACGATGGGGTTAGGTTTCTTCAATATATATGTTAGGAGTAAGGCTTGTTCTTTTGATTATGCAAATTTTGTAGTCTTTGGATGAGTGCTTATACAATATATATTGTGTTGTTTAATTTTTTAGGGATGGGAAAACATGTGTTTATGTTCATCACGTGGACAAGGATGCCTTTTTGAAAGGAAATATTAATCCGGACATGGATGAGCTTGACATGGTGTTCGAGTGTAGTCCTAGCTATGCCGAGTTGTTGGAACAAGTCCGAAAAGATTTGAATTGGATGGACCCAAGTGATGTTGTTGAGTTTGATGGTAGGCATAATGTGGGATTTGGAATGCACATTAGTTGGAAGTCCATGCGTGTGAACTCCAAGCAACGTTGGCTTGCATACAAGGAGACGGTGGCCGAATCACTAGACAAGGCTCTAGAGTTATTTGTCATAAAAATGTTGATGCTAACTTGCACTTGGATTTGAACTGGGTTGCCTCTCCTCCACGCATGAACGAAGATGAGATGATTGAACCTCTTTTGACTCAACAAGTGATGCCAGCATTGACCCCGAATTCGAAGATCCAAGATGAAGCATTGCAAGAGGAGAATAATGAGCATGATGATGATGAGAATGATAATGTTGTTCTCCATGAGAACAACCTTGGTGATTTGTACAAATATTATTTGCAAGAGACCATGGACCATTCCATTCCGTACTCACGTGACTATGCATCGGAGTCGGACGATAACGACCCCAATGAAGAAGTTGATGAGGAACGGTTCACGACCAAGGAGGTCGAAGCTTTCAAGAAGGTATTACGCCGGGATCACCGAACACCATTGTTTGGGGATCTTAGTCTTGCAGATGAAGTTGTGTTTTACGGTGGCAAAGGAATATTGCTTGGAGTTAGACCAACTTCTCACTGGGACAAAGATGGGAAGAAATGTATTTTTCCTGGATCAAAGTTCGAAACATTCTTGGAATTGAAGATGTGGTTGGATGACTATTTGGTTACGCATTATCATCCACACAAAGTTGTTCATTCGTACATCAAGGTGCATTACACGGTTGCATGTGAGGATCCAGGGTGCTCATGGATTGTGCGTGCAAGACCATGGAAAGGAGGGCCAAGATGGAACATTGTGAGTTATCAACCTCACATGCGTCGAGGCAAGAGGGTTGATGGTGAGCTTGTGTCCCCAAAACATAGACAACTCACCTCCGAGTTCATCGCTTACAGGCTTTCCAACTCCATCCCCTCACTTCCAACAATGAGCATAAAGAGCGTACAAGACCTTGTGAAAGCCCTCTTTCATTATGAGGTGAAATACGGGAAGGCATGGAAGGCGAAGCAAGCCGCATTCAAGATGTTGTATGGTGATTAGGAGCAAGCATACAACTGACTCCCTAGGTTATTGGGAGCTATGGCTGCCACTAACTCGTGCATGGTTCATGTGGTCGAGTTCAATGGGGGAAAACATTGATTCATAACGGAAGGAGGGTCCGAGTCTTTGGCCATGCATTTTGGGCATTTGAGCAATGCGTGAGGGCTTTTCAACACTGCTGGCCGGTCATATCCATCGATGGCACCTTCTTGACCAGAAAATTCAAGGAGGCTCACACTAGGAATGTGGACGTCAACCATACGCTCATTGTGAGGGTGTCCAAGTTCTCTATCGTGACCACCAAGCATACATGGGCTCCTAGATTTGAACCATACTTTGACCAATCACAATGGACGGAGTATCATGGACTTCAACTATGGCCAGACTCGGAATGGAAGGTGGTCAAACGGGGAAGACGAAAGACAAAGCGTTTTAGAGAAGACATGGATGGATGGGGCCATGTTGGTGATCGAGAAATGGGGAACAACCAATTTGTCATCGTTTTTTCACAACAGATGCCATGGGGTGGCTTATCTCGAGTGCTTGGGGCCAACGTGCGTCGACGGACTCCGGGAACGGGATTGGGAACAAGCGGTGGTGACACGCGATGTACCAAGGTTTGGGGTCCTCCGTGGGCGTTAACACCCCTAGTCCTGCCGGAGTTATTATGTGGTAGATGAGGGCTACAATGGTGCTCCTTGAGCTACTGGCTAGAGGAGGAAGAAGCAACTAGCTTGATCTGCTTGCCTCTCTATGTGGGTGAGTGTGTGTGGGTGTGTGTGAATGATCGACCGACCCCCTTGCATGGGAAGGGTCGGGGGGCTTTATAGGCCAGCCTCTTCGGCTTACAATGTACATGGATGGTGCGGGTGGGGCTCAGCGACATCAGCGAGGACCACCTCGACCTTCGCAGCCACCTGCCACCGCAGGGCACCATGGTAGCGCGGCTGCCCGGGGCTGAGAGCGTCCCAACGCCCGAATACAGCAAAGTGGTGGTCTTCTTTGAACACTTCGTTCACGGGTTCGGGTTGCCGGCGAGCACATTCTTCCGACGGTTCCTCACCAGGTTCGGGCTGCAGCCCCACCACCTGGGAGCCAACTCCATCTTGCAGCTCTTCGCCTTTGTCGCACTGTGCAAGGGGTATCTTGGGATCGAGCCACGACTCGACCTATGGTGCTGCCTCTTCTACCTCAAGAAGCAGACGGTGGAGGACAAGGTGAGAGGGACGAAAGAGATGACCACGTGTGGGGCGGCCCTCGTCTACAACCAGCTTGGAGCCGGCTTCCCCAAGCTTCCGCTTCAGAAGTCGGTGAAGAACTGTGAGCGCTCGTTCTTCTATGTGAAGAACGTGGACCCGACGCTGTATTTCATCAATCTGCCCCCTTCCTCAACCGGTCGTCGACTACACGACTGCACTTGGGGGGAGAGAATCCGTAGCAGGCCATCGAGGTGGTGAACTAGGTCGCCGACCAGCTCCGGGTGCTGACCGGCACAGAGGGACTCAAGGCCGTCGACCTCATCACCACCATGATAGCACATCGGGTCCTGCTGTTGCAATGCCTCCCACACCTCATCTGTTTCATGTCGGACACACACGATCCGTGCCACATCTCCACAAAGGAGCTGAACCAGGTTCTCCACCGTCCGAATGGAGGAGGTGGGGTGGAACTGGGGTAAGGCCCCATACGACCGGATGCATCCGCCGCCCGAGGTACTCAACATACCATCTTCTTTTATTCTTGCTTGTCCCGCCGCCTGCTCCGAATAACCCGTGAATCGGACAGGCCGCACCTGTTTGCGGGATTGTAGAACAATGGCGAGAAGGCGGCCGACAGTGAGGACTCGGATCCAGAGGAGCCAGAGGACCACGAGGATGTGGAGCCCGCACGCGACTAGCCGGTGGACGACGAGCTAGCGGGTGATGTACCGGCGGACGAGGAGCCAGTGGGTGTGGAGTTAGAGGGTGAGGAGGCCCCCAGCACAGGATCGGGAACTGGTGACCCCGAGACAGCCGGTGAGTTCCCCTCTCTCTGTCGCTTGTGGGACTCGACGGACGACGACACCTCTGATGTTGAAGAAGTGCATGATGCAGTGGGCGTGAATGCCATGGAGGACTCCCCCGAGGCGAGGTCGCAGACTCGGCACACGGGCCCTGAGCCGGCGCCCAAGGGATCGGCGGCGGCCGAGCGTGCGCAAGGGAAGCCAGAAGCCGGTCCTAGGCCGACACTCAAGCAAGCGGTCAGGACGCAGCTAGACGGTGGCCGCGTAAGAGGCGGGAAGAAAGTGCGCATTGCCCCCTCGGGGCCGGCGCCACTGTGTGCGATCCCTATGACCGTTGGTTAGGCCATCTCTTGTTGATCTTCTAGAATTCGTTCTTGCTTTTATTTGCTTCTTTCTCATGCCCTAGGAGCGACAACCAAGGGGGGGCATTGGTGGCACGGGCGATGCGCCACGGGGAGGCACGAGTGCCGTAGCGGAGCGGGAACGTGCTGCCTGGCTGGAGCAAGAGAACGCTGAGCGGGCGTGGTCGGAGGAACAACGCCGCCGATGGGAGGATGCGACGAGGAGGTCCTGGGCTGCGGCAGACCGCGTCGAAGGAGCAGACGACTGGGCGACAGGGGGAATGCCGCTGCCATGTCGTCGTTTCGCCCGGAAGGGCGAGGTCAGGCTGCCGCCCGTGTTGCGACATAGAGGCACGTCCTATCCGAGGACGTGCCATACGTGGAGGCCTCCTTGAGGCTTGAGGGAGACCGTGTGGAGGACCCCGACGCAGGGCGGGGCGACGACAAGGCCAAGAGGGGCGAAGTCAGTGGCGGCGACGGTGCCCTGGACGTCACAGTGCTGGAGCCGCCGGTGGTTCCTCCGGCCGGCTACGTGCCAATGCCACTGGGACCCAGGCCGGGACATTGAGCGGAGCGCCTCCGTCCGACATTGATCCCCTTGTGGTGGTGCCAGGCCGATCGACTCAGGGCGGAGCTGGAGCCGGCTCCCGGCCCCAGCCGCACGAGTCGTGGGTGGTGGCAAGCGACGCCACCAGTAGGAGTGCCGCCAGCATGCCGGCGGGAGTAGTGCATGATGTCCAGTCCAAGTTCGCCGACTGCCAGGCATAGGTGAAGCTGGATGCGCATATGGCGTTGGGCCGGATGACTCACGTGGAGCAGTCCGTGGCGGTAAGTACTGAGACTTGTTTTTTGCTTTTTGCTCTTCGTGCTTCTTCGTTGCTTTCAAGTGGGGGCACGCTAGTGCACCCACTAGGTGTAGCCCCCAAGACTTGGGTCGGCTACGAGGCAGTTGGGTCTAGTCGTTAGGCGACACCTTTCTCTTTGTTGCATTCGAGTGGGGGCGCACTAGCGCACCCACTGGGTGTAGCCCCCGAGACTCGTGGCAGCTGCGAGGCAGTCAGGTCGAATCTTTAAGCGGTGCTTTTCATTACTTTGTCGTGTGCATGGGTCTTCACAACCGTTGGGTGATCGCGTATAATAGGCTTTTGGCCCTGAATCGGGAGGCCGAGGGATGGCTGGCCGCCGCGGAGGCGGACCTACAGCGAGCACATGGTAAGTGTCCACTTGTGCTTGCTTTTTCTTCTGGGAAACTGATTGTGAATGTGGCCTTGTTTTAGCTCGACCGTTGAGGCGGAGAACCATCGGCGCCTTCTCACGACAGCCGGGCAATAGTGCGACTATGTGTTGTCGGAGTGCGGCCGGCTGCGCGAGGAGGCGGCCCGCTGGCTCAAGGAGAGGCGAGCGGTCGAGATGGCCCACCAGGCAGAGCCGGATCGCCTAGACCGAGTTGACCGCCAGGCACTGGTGAACAAGGTGACCGTGTTGGAGAGGACCCTCGAGGAGGCCCGAGTGGTGAGGGAGGGGTACGAGAAGCGAGCCTGCGCCTGGTCCGTGAAGGAGGTGGGCATGTTGCAGGGTGCGCACGAGCTCGACCGGTGTAACGCCCTTGACACACCCGCCGGCGGTCGTTACTCCTGGCGGTATCTAGACTGGCCCCACATATCAATACTAGTCTTTTCTGCGCACTTTGTCCTCACTCACGCGCACACGGGATCAACTTCCCGATCGGTCACCCATCCTAGAAGGAGTTCTGTTCGAATGGGCTCCCGAAAAAGAAGGAATTTCTTATTGATATTTGTAGTCTATCATCCCTAATAAGCCAGGCGATCACATACACCACCACTTAGAGGAACCGACGTCCTCGTCGGGCCACAGGAGCGTTCCCTCTTGGCACAAACGTCTGTGCATCTAGTCCAGTACATGTGCCATGCCGTGTGCCATGATGGGTCACAAACATCATGAACAACATGACCGCACACCTGTCCGCAAACATCCATGTAACCGTGAGGGTCGGCTCTGATACCAAACTTGTAACACCCCGGACACACCCGCCGACGCTCGTTACTCCTAGTGGGATCTAGACTGGCCCCACATATCAATACTAGTCTTTTCTACACACTTTGTCCTCACTCATGCGCGCCCGGGATCGACTTCCCGGTTGGTCATCCATCCTAGAACTACTCCAAGTCGAGCATGCTTAACCTGGGAGTTCTGTTCGAACGGGTTCCCGGAAAAGAAGGAATTCCTTATTGATATGAGTAGTCTATCATCCCTAATAAGCCAGGCTGTCAAACCGGCTCCTTGCCCATGAGTTCCTTTTCTTGTTTGTATTTACCTTGACCTTTTGGGAGATTTGGCCGCCTATTCTTACTTCGTTCTTTCTTCTCCATCCAAGGATCTTTCCCGAGACCCAGGAGCTAGCGGACAAGGCCATGAAGGCCCACCGAGAGGAGCAGCACGCCGAGGGTGTCCATATCGGGCCGCTCGCCAGCTCGACCGTGGAGGAGGATCGGATCGGCGCCCGGGCCTATCTGAACCACGTGGTGACCGTCATGCACCGGCTCCATAAAGCCGGCCTGAGCGTGGTTCGTACCCTCTGGCCAGGCCTGGTGCGACCCGAGACTGTGAGCCGTCTAGCCAGGTGGCTAGAGGCCGGGCCGACATGCGTCAATGTTTGGAGGGCTTCGACCGCACGAGTCGGAGCGGAGATGGCGTTCAGCTTCATCATGTCTTGGCACCCGGGCCTGGAACTGGGGTTGCTGGCCACCCACCGGGATGGCACGGAGGCAGAGTTGGCGGCAACCGTCGAGCCTCGAGCGGCCCGAGCAAGCGACCTCGCGTCGTACGCCGAGTGGGACGGGTATGTCCCGGAGCGCGTCGCTGACGGCGCGTCGCTCCCAGAAGACAACTATTCGCTGGCCGTCAGCAACCCGGAGGGTAGCTCCGACGAGACGGATGGCGAGGAGACCGACTCTAGTGCCAGCGCATATGCCGATGCCGAGGAGGCGGACGCCCGCACTACGGTCGGAGCAGATGGTGCCTCCACCAGTTAGAGCCACCTTCATTCCTGCTTTAGTTAGTAGTACCAGTATTCACCCACTCGGGGTGTAAACTTTCGTTTTTATCAAACTTTGCGGCCATGGGCCTGTTTCTTTGTTGTTATATATGCATGCACTTTGCTTGAACAACGTTTGTGTGCCGACTCGGATGTTGTTTTTGTCCCCTTATATTTTTTCCCGTGCCCTTCCTCCTCCGGCTTTGGTCTCGCCAGCCAGACAGTCGGGAGCTAGTCTGTGACTGGGACGAGCCGTCGGCCTTCAGGGAAAGCGGCGCGGTACTTGGGATCAGGAGACTCGAGCTAGGACGAGTGCGACAGAGGCCGGATGGAGAGGACCCGGAGAGCCCAAGGCGGCCGTCCTCCCTTAGGTGCTTTTTGTGTGCGAATGCTTTCAACCTCTGACTCTTGCAAACCGAACAGGCGGGAGCCTGTCTGTACCTGGAGCGAAGAGCGGGCTTTGACATTTTGCACACTACTTTGCCCCTTTTGGGAGGGCTTAGCTCAGACTCACCGGATATCCCCCTGGTCCGGGGAGCCGGACCCAAGGGCCATAAAAGAAACAGAAATGCGCTCGAGAGAGACAATGAAAAGGTAGCCCCTGAGTATGGCTCGGGGTACCTGCTGCATTCATAAAGCTCAAAATATGGGGGGGGGGGTACATACACATGCCGGTTCATCTGTAAAATGGACGGAGGTGTTGGGGAACGTCACATGGGAAACAAAAATTTTCCTACGCGCACAAAGATCTATCATGGTGATGTCCATCTACGAGAGGGGATGAGTGATCTACGTACCCTTGTAGACCGTACAGCAGAAGCGTTAGAGAACGCGGTTGATGTAGTGGAACGTCCTCACGTCCCTCGATCCGCCCCGCGAACAATCCCGCGATCAGTCCCACGATCTAGTACCGAACGGACGGCACCTCCGCGTTCAGCACACGTATAGCTCGACGATGATCTCGACCTTCTTGATCCAGCAAGAGAGACGGAGAGGTAGAAGAGTTCTCCGGCAGCGTGACGGCGCTCCGGAGGTTGGTGATGACCTTGTCTCAGCAGGGCTCCGCCCGAGCTCCGCAGAAACGCGATCTAGAGGAAAAACCGTGGAGGTATGTGGTCGGGCTGCCGTGGAGAAGTCGTCTCAAATCAGCCCTAAAACCTCCGTATATATAGGTGGGAGGGAGGGGAGGAGGGAGCCTCAAAACCTAAAGGTTTGGCCGAAATTGGAGGTGGAGGAGTCCTACTCCAATCCTACTTGGAGTAGGATTCCACCTTTCCACTTGGAAACTCTTTCCACCTTGTGTTTTTTCCTTCTCAAACCTTATGGGCCTTAGTGGGAACTTATTCCAGCCCACTAGGGGCTGGTTTATCTCTTCCCATAGCCCATGAGCCCCTTGGGGCGTGACACCCCTCCCGATGGTCCCCGGCACCCCTCCCGGCACTCCCGGTACACTACCGATGAGCCCGAAACTTTTCCGGTAATGCACGAAAACCTTCCGGTAACCAAATGAGGTCATCCTATATATCAATATTCGTTTCCGGACCATTCCGGAAACCCTCGTGATGTCCGTGATCTCATCTGGGACTCCGAACAACATTCACTAACCAACCATATAACTCAAATACGCATAAAACAACGTCGAACCTTAAGTGTGCAGACCCTGCGGGTTCGAGAACTATGTAGACATGACCCGAGAGACTCCTCGGTCAATATCCAATAGCGGGACCTGGATGCCCATATTGGATCCTACATATTCTACGAAGATCTTATCGTTTGAACCTCAGTGCCAAGGATTCATATAATCCCGTATGTCATTCCCTTTGTCCTTCGGTATGTTACTTGCCCGAGATTCGATCGTTAGTATCCGCATACCTATTTCAATCTCATTTACCGGCAAGTCTCTTTACTCGTTCCGTAATACAAGATCCCGCAACTTACATTAAGTTACATTGCTTGCAAGGCTTGTGTGTGATGTTGTATTACCGAGTGGGCCCCGAGATACCTCTCCATCACACGGAGTGACAAATCCCAGTCTCGATCTATACTAACTCAACGAACACCTTCGGAGATACCTGTAGAGCATCTTTATAGTCACCCAGTTATGTTGCGACGTTTGATACACATAAAGCATTCCTCCGGTGTCCGTGAGTTATATGATCTCATGGTCATAGGAACAAATACATGACACGCAGAAAACAGTAGCAACAAAATGACACGATCAACATGCTACGTCTATTAGTTTGGGTCTAGTCCATCACATGATTCTCCTAATGATGTGATCCCGTTATCAAGTGACAACACTTGCCTATGGCCAGGAAACCTTGACCATCTTTGATCAACGAGCTAGTCAACTAGAGGCTTACTAGGGACAGTGTTTTGTCTATGTATCCACACAAGTATTGTGTTTCCAATCAATACAATTATAGCATGGATAATAAACGATTATCATGAACTAAGAAATATAATAATAACTAATTTATTATTGCCTCTAGGGCATATTTCCAACAGTCTCCCACTTGCACTAGAGTCAATAATCTAGTTCACATCACCATGTGATTCCAACGAATCCAACACCCATATAGTTATGGGGTCTGATCACGTCTTGCTCGTGAGAGAGGTTTTAGTCAACGGTTCTGAAACTTTCAGATTCGTGCGTTCTTTACAAATCTTTATGTCATCTTATAGATGCTGCTACTACGTGCTATTCAGAAATGCTCCAATTATCTACTCTACTATACGAATCCGTTTCACTACTCATAGTTATCCGGATTAGTGTCAAAGCTTGCATTGACGTAACCCTTTACGACAAACTCTTTAACCACCTCCATAATCGAGAAAAATTCCTAAGTCCATTAGTTACTAAGGATAAATTTCGACCGCTGCTAGTGATTCATCATGGATCACTCTCTGTACCTCTCAACATACTTTGAGTCAAGGCACACTTCAGGTGCGGTACACAGCATGGCATACTTTAGATTCTACAGCTAAGGCATAGAAGACGACCTTCGTCTATTCTCTTTATTCTGCCGTGGTCGGGTTTTGAGTCTTACTCAAATTCACACCTCACAACGCAACCAAGAACTCCTTCTTTGCTGGTCTATTTTGAACTCTTTCAAAAACTTGTCAAGGCATGCATCTTGTTGAAACTTCTATTAAGCGCTTTCGATCTATCTCCATAGATCTTTGATGCTCAACGTTCAAGTAGCGTAATCCAGGTACTCCTTTGAAAACTTCTTTCAAACAACCTTGTATGCTTTACAGAAATTCTACATTACTTCTGATCCACAATATGTCAACCACATATACCTATCAGAAATTCTATAGTGCTCCCACTCACTTATTTGGAAATACAAGTTTCTCATAAACCTTGTACAAACCCAAAATCTTTGATCATCTCATCAAAGTGTATATTCCAACTCCGAGATGCTTGCACCAGTCCATTGAAGGATCACTGGAGCTTGCATACTTGCTAGTATCTTTAGGATCGACAAAACCTTCTGGTTGTATCACATACAATGTTTGCTCAAGGAAACCGTCGAGAAAACAATGTTTTGACATCCTACGTTTAATATTTCATAAATAATGCATCAACAACTAACATAATTCTAACAGACTTTTAGCATCGCTACGAGTGAGAAAGTCTCATCATAGTCAACTGTTTGATCTTATCGAAAACATCTTTGCGACAAGTCGAGCTTTTCTTAATAGTGACTTATCACCATCATCGTCTGTCTTCTTTTAAAGATCCATTTTTACTCAATAGTCCTATGACCATCAAGTAGTTCTACCAAAGTCTACACTTTGTTTTCACACATGGATACTCTCTCGGATTTCATGGCTTCCATCCATTTGTCGGAATCTGGGCCCACCATCGCTTTCTCCATAACTCGTAGGTTCACTGTTGCTCAACAACATGACCTCCAAGACAGGGTTACCGTACTACTCTGCAGCAGTACGCGACCTTGTTGACCTACGAGGTTTGTAGTAACTTGATTCGAAGCTCAATGATCATCATCATCAGCTTCCACTTCAATTGGTGTAGGCGCCACATGAACAACTTCTCGCGCCCTGCTACACACTGGTTGAAGTGATGGTTCAATAACCTCATCAAGTTCTACTACCCTCCCACTCAATTCTTTCCAGAGAAACCTTTCCTCGAGAAAGGATCCGTTTCCAGAAACAAACACTTTGCTTTCGGATCTGAGATAGGAGATGTACCCAACTGTTTTGGATATCCTATGAAGATGCATTTATCCGCTTTGGGTTCGAGCTTATCAGACTGAAACTTTTTCACATAAGTGTCGAAACCCCAAACTTTCAAGAAACGACATTTTAGATTTCTCTAAACCTCAGTCTATACTGTGTCATCTCAACGGAAATACGCGGTGCCCTATTTAAAGTGAGTGCGGTTGTCTCTAATGCATAACCCATAAACGATAGTGGTAATTCGATAAGAGACATCATAGTATGCACCATACCAAATAGTGCATGGCTATGACGTTCAGACACATCATCACACTATGATGTTCTAGGTGGCATGAACTGCGAAACAATTTCCACATTGTCTTAACTGTGTACCAAAAACTCGTAACTCAGATATTCATTTCCATGATCATATCGTAGACAGTTTATCCTCTTGTTACGACGAACTTCACTCTGAAACGGAATTGAACTTTTCAACATTTTAGACTTGTGATTCATTGAGTAAATACTCTTGTATCTAAAATCGTCAGTGAAGTAAGAACATAATGATATCCACTGCGTGCCTCGGCACCCATTGGACTGCATACATCAAAATGTATCACTTCCAACAAGTTACTATCTTATTTCATCTCAATGAAAACAAGGCCTTGCTCATGTGGTATGATTCGCATGTCACTAGTGATTCAAAATCAGGTGAGTACAAAGATCCATCAGCATGGAGCCTCTTCATGCAATTTATACTAACATGACTCAAGCGGCAGTGCCACAAGTAAGTGGTACTATCATCATCAACTCGTATCTTTTGGCACCAATATCATGAACATGTGTAACACTACGATCGAGATTCAATAAACCATTGAAGGTGATTATTCAAGAAAATAGAGTAACCATTATTGTCTTTAAATGAATAATCGTATTGCAATAAACACGATCCAATCATGTTCATGCTTAACGCAAGCACCAAATAACAATTATTTAGGTTTAACACCAATCCCGATGGTAGAGGGAGCGTGCGACGTTTGATCATATCAATCTTGGAAACACTTCCAACACGTATCGTCACCTCGCCTTTAGCTAGTCTCTGTTTATGCCGTAGCTTTCATTTCGCGTCACTAATCACTTAGCAACCGAACCGGTATCCAATACCCTCGTGCTACTAGGAGTACTAGTAAAGTACACATCAACATCATGTATATCAAATACACTTCTTTCGACTTTTGCCAGCCTTCTTATCTACCAAGTATCTTGAGTTGCTCCGCCTCAGTGATTGTTCCCCTCATTACAGAAGCACTTAGTCTCAGGTTTGGGTTTAATCTTGGGTCTCTTCATTAGTGCAGCAACTGTTTTGCCGTTTCACGAAGTATCCCTTCTAGCCCTTGCCTTTCTTGAAACTTAGTGGTTTTACAAACCATCAACTATTGATGCTCCTTCTTGATTTCTACTTTCGCAGTGTCAAACATCGCGAATCGCTCAAGGATCATTGTAAGTATCCTTGATATGTTATAGTTCATCACGAAGCTCTCACAGCTTGGTGGCAGTGACTTTGGAGAACTATCACTATCTCATCTGGAAGATTAACTCCCACTTGATTCAAGCGATTGTCGTACTCAGACAATCTGAGCACATGCTCAACGATTGAGCCTTTTCTCCTGTGCTTTGTAGACAAAGAATCTTGTCGGAGGTCTCGTACCTCTTAACAAAAGCGCAAGCATGAAATCACAATTTCATCTCTTTAGAACATCACTTATGTTCCGTGACGTTTTACAACGTTTTCGGCGCCTTGCTTCTAAGCCATTAAGTATTTTTGTACTGAACTATTGTGTAGTCATCAGAAACGTGTATGTCGGATGTTCACAGCATCCACAGACGACGCTCGAGGTGCAGCACACTGAGTGGTGCATTAAGGACATAAGCCTTCTGTGCAGCAACGAGGACAATCCTCAGTTTTACAGACTCAGTCTGCAAAGTTTGCTACTATCAACTTTCAACTAAATTTTCTCTAGGAACATATAAAACAGTAGAGCTATAGCGCAAGCTACATCATAATTCGCAAAGACCATTAGACTATGTTCATGACAATTAGTTCAATTAATCATATTACTTAAGAACTCCCACTCAAAAAGTACATCTCTCTAGTCATTTGAGTGGTACATGATCCAAATCCACTATCTCAAGTCCGATCATCACGTGAGTCGAGAATATTTCAGTGGTAAGCATCTCTATGCTAATCATATCAACTATACGATTCATGCTCGACCTTTCGGTCTCATGTGTTCCGAGGCCATGTCTGCACATGCTAGGCTCGTCAAGCTTAACCCGAGTGTTCCGCGTGCGCAACTGTTTTGCACCCGTTGTATGTGAACGTTGAGTCTATCACACCCGATCATCACATGGTGTCTCGAAACGACGAACTGTAGCAACGGTGCACAGTCGGGGAGAACACAAATTCGTCTTGAAATTTTAGTGAGAGATCACCTCATAATGCTACCGTCGTTCTAAGCAAAATAAGGTGCATAAAAGGATTAACATCACATGCAATTCATAAGTGACATGATATGGCCATCATCACGTGCTTCTTGATCTCCATCACCAAAGCACCGACACGATCTTCTTGTCACCGGCGCCACACCATGATCATCCATCAACGTGTTGCCATCGGGGTTGTCGTGCTACTCATGCTATTACTACTAAAGCTACATCCTAGCAAAATAGTAAACGCATCTGCAAGCACAAACGTTAGTATAAAGACAACCCTATGGCTCCTGCCGGTTGCCGTACCATCGACGTGCAAGTCGATATTTCTATTACAACATGATCATCTCATACATCCAATATATCACATCACATCGTTGGCCATATCATATCACAATCATACCCTGCAAAAACAAGTTAGACATCCTCTAATTTTGTTGTTGCATGTTTTACGTGGTGACCAAGGGTATCTAGTAGGATCGCATCTTACTTACGCAAACAACACAACGAAGATATATGAGTTGCTATTTAACCTCATCCAAGGACCTCCTCGGTCAAATCCGATTCAACTAAAGTTGGAGAAACCGACACTTGCCAGTCATCCTTGAGCAAAGGGGGTTACTCGTAACGATGAAACCAGTCTCTCGTAAGCGTACGAGTAATGTCGGTCCAAGCCGCTTCAATCCAACAATACCGCGGAATCAAGAAAAGACTAAGGAGGGCAGCAAAACGCACATCACCGCCCACAAAAACTTTTGTGTTCTACTCGAGAAGACATCTACGCATGAACCTAGCTCATGATGCCACTGTTGGGGAACGTCGCATGGGAAACAAAAATTTTCCTACGCGCACGAAGATCTATCATGGTGATGTCCATCTACGAGAGGGGATGAGTGATCTACGTAACCTTGTAGACCGTACAACAGAAGCGTTAGAGAACGCGGTTGATGTAGTGGAACGTCCTCACGTCCCTCGATCCGCCCCGCGAACAATCCCGCGATCAGTCCCACGATCTAGTACCGAACGGACGGCACCTCCGCGTTCAGCACACGTACAACTCGACGATGATCTCGGCCTTCTTGATCCAGCAAGAGAGACGGAGAGGTAGAAGAGTTCTCCGGCAGCGTGACGGCGCTCCGGAGGTTCGTGATGACCTTGTCTCAGCAGGGCTCCGCCCGAGCTCCGCAGAAACGCGATCTAGAGGAAAAACCGTGGAGGTATGTGGTCGGGCTGCCGTGGAAAAGTCGTCTCAAATCAGCCCTAAAACCTCCGTATATATAGGTGGGAGGGAGGGGAGGAGGCAGCCTCAAATCCTAAAGGTTTGGCCGAAATTGGAGGTGGAGGAGTCCTACTCCAATCCTACTTGGAGTAGGATTCCACCTTCCCACTTGGAAACTCTTTCCACCTTGTGTTTTTTCCTTCTCAAACCTTATGGGCCTTAGTGGGAACTTATTCCAGCCCACTAGGGGCTGGTTTATCTCTTCCCATAGCCCATGAGACCCCTTGGGGCGTGACACCCCTCCCGATGGTCCCCGGCACCCCTCCCGGCACTCCCGGTACACTACCGATGAGCCCGAAACTTTTCCGGTAATGCACGAAAACCTTCCGGTAACCAAATGAGGTCATCCTATATATCAATCTTCGTTTCCGGACCATTTCGGAAACCCTCGTGACGTCCGTGATCTCATCTGGGACTCCGAACAACATTCGCTAACCAACCATATAACTCAAATACGCATAAAACAACGTCGAACCTTAAGTGTGCAGACCCTGCGGGTTCGAGAACTATGTAGACATGACCCGAGAGACTCCTCGGTCAATATCCAATAGCGGGACCTAGATGCCCATATTGGATCCTACATATTCTACGAAGATCTTATCGTTTGAACCTCAGTGCCAAGGATTCATATAATCCCGTATGTCATTCCCTTTGTCCTTCGGTATGTTACTTGCCCGAGATTCGATCGTTAGTATCCGCATACCTATTTCAATCTCATTTACCGGCAAGTCTCTTTCCTCGTTCCGTAATACAAGATCCCGCAACTTACATTAAGTTACATTGCTTGCAAGGCTTGTGTGTGATGTTGTATTACCGAGTGGGCCCCGAGATACCTCTCCGTCACACGGAGTGACAAATCCCAGTCTCGATCTATACTAACTCAACGAACACCTTCAGAGATACCTGTAGAGCATCTTTATAGTCACCCAGTTACGTTGCGACGTTTGATACACAGAAAGCATTCCTCCGGTGTCCGTGAGTTATATGATCTCATGGTCATAGGAACAAATACTTGACACGCAGCAAACAGTAGCAACAAAATGACACGATCAACATGCTACGTCTATTAGTTTGGGTCTAGTCCATCACATGATTCTCCTAATGATGTGATCCCGTTATCAAGTGACAACACTTGCCTATGGCCAGGAAACCTTGACCATCTTTGATCAACGAGCTAGTCAACTAGAGGCTTACTAGGGACAGTGTTTTGTCTATGTATCCACACAAGTATTGTGTTTCCAATCAATACAATTATAGCATGGATAATAAACGATTATCATGAACTAAGAAATATAATAATAACTAATTTATTATTGCCTCTAGGGCATATTTCCAACAGGAGGAGCGTCGCGTTCCATGGGCGCTCCGTTTCCTTGCCAAAGTCATTTCTCTTGCGCTTCTACGGCTTCTGGGCGTCGATGAGGTAGTACACATTGTTGTGCAGCGCCCTGCTGATGATGAAGGGTCCTTACCATGGGGAAGCCAGCTTGTGCTGGCTAGCTGTACGTTGGACCCGCCGGAGCACTAGGTCGCCCTCGCGAAAAGCAAGGGGTTGGATCCTCTTGCTGTGGTAGTGCCACAACATCTACATGTAGATGTCCATGCGGCTCAAGGCCAGAAGGCGTGCTTCCTCAAGCAGGTCGGCGCCGTCTTCCCTTGCTTCCTTGGCTTCCACCTCTGTGTAGAGCGTCATGTGAGGTTAGTCAAAATCGATGTCCATGGGGATGACCGCCTTGGACCCATAGATCAGGAAGAATGGCGTGAAGACGGTCGACCGATTGATTGTGGTACGAAGGCTCCACGGCACGACCAACAGCTCGTTGATCCAGCAGCCGACCGAGCGCACCAGCGGCTTGACGAGCTAGGGCTTGATACCGGCCAGGATGAGGCCGTTAGCCCGCTCCGCCTGGTCGTTTGACTGAGGGTGGGCCACCGACGCGAGGTGTGACGGATTTCCTGGGCGGAGGAGAAGCGGGCCAAGGCACCCTTGGCAAAGTTGGTGTCGTTATCGGTGATTATGCCGTGAGGAACGTTGTAGTGGAAGGTGATGTCGTTGATGAATGTGATGGCCGTGGGGCCGTCCAGTTTCTCGATCGGGCTCGCCTCAGTCCACTTGGTGAACATGTCGACGGCCACCAAAAGATGCGTCATGCCGCCTTGCTCCATCTTGAAGGCCCCCACCATTTCGAGCCCCATACGGCGAACGACTATGAGATGGGGATTGTCTGGAATGCTACCGCGGGCAGATGGCTTTGGTTGCTGAAGCATTGGCATCCCTCGCACTTGTCCACCAGGGCCTTGGCGTCATCCAGCGCCGTTGGACAGTAGAAGCCGTGGCGGAATGCCTTGCCACCAGGGACCTCGAGGCGGCATGGTGGCCGCACTCGCCCTGGTGGATGTCCTTCAAGATCTCGTATCCCGTGATCTCCTCCATGCAGCGCTGGAAGACGCTCGTCGTGCTGCGCTTGACGAGCTCGCGATTCATGATAGCGTAGGTAGGGGCCCTACATTGCACTTGTCGCGCCTCGGCCTCGTCGAGTGGGAGATCACCGGGTGTGAGGAAAGCAAGGATGGTCTGAACCCACGATGGCACGGAGACCGATGCTGGAACGGGCGCCTGCTCGAAGCCGGCTGGTACTTGATTTGGGCTGGCATCCCCCGGGTCGAGGCTGGCTGGCAATGCTTCTCCGGTGGTGAGGACAGTGTCGGAGTCAGAGCCGGTCGCGACTGGTGCCGGCTGTGGAGTCCCCGCGTCGGGGAGTTCGAAGGAGGAGTCGGCCTTGGCCGAGCTCGAGGGCGCGCTGGCGGAGTCCGTCGGGACGAAGATGGATTCTGACTCGAGAGACGACTTGATTGAGGACTTGAGTAGCCGCTCAAGGGAGACCCCGGCTGGGATGGCGTGCCGGGTGGAGCCGATCTTGGCCAGTGTATCGACAACCTCGTTGTCCGCCCGTGGGACGTGATGGAACTCGCAACCGTCGAAGGAGCCGGAGAGCTGTTGCACGAGCAATCGGTAGCTCGCCATGTTGGCGTCCCGGGCGTCCTATTCGCTCGAGACCTGCTGCACCACGAGGTCCAAGTTGCCAAAGCATAGGATGTGCCGAATGCCAATTTCTCGGGGGAGTCAGAGGCCATGGACGAGCACCACGTACTCGGCCACGTTGTCGGAGGCGGCAAAGTGGATTTGCAGCGCATACCCGAGTTGGTTCCCCCTTGGGGGAGTAGAGGATGATGTTGGTCCCCAGGCCGGTGCGCATCTTCAAACCATCAAAGTGCAAGCGCCAGTGCATCGAGTCAGGGGGAGGCGACATGTACTGGGTCTCCGCCCAGTCGATGAGGAAGTCGGCTAGCGTGTGAGACTTGATGGTCGTGTAGGGCTCATAGCGGATGTCGTGATCGGCCATGGCGATGGCCCACTTGGCAATCTGGCCAGTGGCGTCCTGGTTGCCCATAATCTCCGAAAGTGGAGCCGCGCTTACCACGGTGATGGTGTGCTCCTGGAAGTACCACTCCAGCTTCGTGGAAACGAAGTACATGCCGTAGCACATCCTCTGGTAGTGGGGGTAATTCTACTTGGAGTTGGAGAGGACCTCGCTGAGGTAGTAGACGGGACGCTCCAACGATAGCGCTCTCCCCTCCTCTAGCCGATCCACGACCAGGATGACACTCACCATGCGGGTGGTGTCTCTGATGTAGGCGAGGATGGGCTCCTTCTCCTTTGGCGCATCGAGGATGGGCACGGTGGAGAGCACGTGCTTGAGGTCACGGAAAGCTTTGTACGCCTGGTTGGTCCACTCATAGGGCGTTGTTTTCTTCATGAGCTGGTAGAGGGGCAGGGCCTTCACCTCCAGCCGGGTGACGAATAGGTAGAGAGAGGCATGGCAGCCGACGAACTTCTGGACACCGTGCAGCTTGGCCGGCTTGAACATGCGCTCGATGGCCTTGATCGTCTCCGGGTTGGCTTCGAATCCACGGGTGGAAATGAAGAAACCAAGGAGCTGGCCAGCTAGGACGCTGAACACCCACTTCTCTGGGTTAAGCCGGATCTTGTACTTGTGTAGGTTGACGAAGGTCTCCCGGAGATCTTAGAGGAGGCTCGAGTGCTTCTTGGTCTTAACGATGATGTCGTCCATGTATACGTGCACCTGCTGATCCGGGGCAGGAGGCACTTCTGCATGTAGTGCTGGAAGGTAGCGCTGACGTTCTTCAAGCCAAACGACATGGTGATGTAGCAGTAGGCCTCAAAGGGGGTGATGAAGGAGGTCTTGAGCCAGTCGTCCAGGTCAAGCTTGATATAGTGGTAGCCGAAGTATGCGTCTACGAAGGACAACAAATCACAACCGGCGGTAGAATCGATCACCTGATCGATCCTAGGCACGGCAAACGGATCCTTAGGGAACGCCTTGTTGAGGCTGGTGTAGTCTATGCACATGTGCCAGGTCTTGTTCTTTTTCAGCACCAGGACTAGGTTTGCCAGCTAGTCCGGGTGGAATACTTCCATGATGAACCCGGCTGCAAGGAGCCGGGCGATATCTTCGTCGATGTCAGCAGAGGGGTTGTTTCACTTTCTTGACCTCGGGATGGATGTGGAGCTTGTGCTCAGTGAACTTCCTCGGCACACCAGGCATGTATTTCGAATACCATGCGAGGATATCTTGATTCTCATAGAGGAAGTCGATGAGCTCGCCTTCCTATTTGCCGCTAAGGCCGGCGCCGATGGTGACACACTGCTTGGGGTTGTCCAGGTCGAGGGGCACCTGTTTGGTGTGCTTGGATGGCATGAAGGCCGCCTCATTAGGCGACTGGCAAGGCTGAGCCAGCACGGCTGGCTATGCTGCCGCCTGGGCCACAAGTCGGTCGAGCTGGCGCCGCTCCTCAGCGATGACGAGGGACTTGGCCATCCGACTGCTGGCTTGGGCACACTCGATGGACTTCTTGTAGTCCCCGTCGATGGTGATGATGCCCTTGGGACCCGACATCTTCATCTTGAGATAGTCGTAGTGGGGGATCGCCATGAACTTTGCTAGAACCGGACGACCAAGGAGCGCATGGTAGGGGATGCTCAGGTCCACCACCTCGAACCACACCGGCTCATGCTAAAAGTGGCTTTTGGTGCCGAAGTGAAATGTAGAGCCGGATCTTGCCGATGAGGGAGCAAGACTGCCCCAGCACAATGCCGTGGAAGACCGTCCAGCTCGACTGCAGGTGGGTCTGCTTGAGACAAAGCTTGATCAGGGTGTCATGGTAGAGAATGTTGATGCTGCTGCTGCCGTCGACCAGCACCTGCTAGAACCGGCAGGTAAGTTTCTCAAACACGATGGTGGGGTCGAGGACGAGGGTATAGCTGCCCATGTTCAGCCTCATAGCCATTTGGTCCACCCAGCTCCAGGCGATGGGCTTCTCAAACCAATGCATGCATTGAGAGATGAAGGGTACCGTGGCGTTCACCTCGTGCTGACGCTTGTGCTCAGCGTGCTTGCCGTCGTCATCGCTAGTGAAGACGACGTACGACCCGTCATACTCGGGGAAACGGTCTAGGAGCCGACCATCGTTGGGAGGTGAAGCCGGTGCCGCCGAAGGCATCGGAGCCGGAGCCTGCTGACCCAGAGGGGGAGGAACCGGAAGGCCCTCTCCCCGAGCCATCCGTTGGGAGAAGCTGCACAAGCGGAGGGTGTGCGTGGCCGGCTTCACGTTACTATGCATCTTGCATGGGGCGTCGAGCATCTGCTCGAAGGTGAGCTTGGGTAGCTAGTGGGACTTGGCGGTGCGCTGCCGTTGGGCCATGCCCTAGACGACCGACTGCTCTTCTTCCATCGTCGCCACTAGCCGACTGTTATAGCGCGGGTCCGCCTGGTCATGCTTGTGCTTGCCGTTGGGGTCGTTGTTCTGTCGGCGCCGACTGCCGCTGCTACCTCTTGAGATTTTGTTGGTTTTCCCTTAAAAAGGAAAGGGTGATGCAGCGAAGTAGATAAGTATTTCCCTTAGTTTGTCGAGAACCAAGGTATCAATCCAGTAGGAGGAACAAGCAAGGCCCCAATAGTAGTACCTACACAAATAATCAAACAGTTGCACCCAACGCTATAAATGGGTTGTTAATCCCTTCAGAGTTATTTGCAAGGATGAGATCTGATAGAGATAGATATAAAAGATTGATAGATCTGAAAGTAAAACAAAAGTAAATAAGTTGCAGCAAAGTATTTTTGGTATTTTTGGTTTATAGATATGAAAATATAATATGGAAAATAGACCCCGGGGCCATAGGTTTCACTAGAGGCTTCTCTCATAAAGGAAAATAATACGGTGGGTGAACAAATTACTGTCGAGCAATTGATAGAAAAGCGAATAATTATGAAGATATCTAAGGAAATGATTATGCATATAGGCATCACGTCCGTATCAAGTAGACCGAAACGATTATGCATCTACTACTATTACTCCACACATCGACTGACTCCTACCTGCATCTAGAGTATTAAGTTCGTGAAGAACAGAGTAACGCATTAAGTAAGATGACATGATGTAGAGGGATAAACTCAAGCAATATGACGAAAAACCCATCCTTTTACCCTCGATGGAAACAATACAATACGTGCCTCGCTACCCCTACTATGTCACTAGGTGAGGACACCGCAAGATTGAACCCAAAACTAAGCACTTCTGCCAATGCAAGAATTACCAGTCTAGTTGGCCAAACCAAACCAATAATTCGAAGAGACTTGCAAAGATATGAAATCATGCATCTAAGAATTCAGTAAAGACTCAAATAATATTCATAGATAATCTGCACATAAACTCACAATTCATCGGATCTCGACAAACACACCGCAAAAGAGTATTACATCAGATAGATCTCCACGAAGGTCATGAAGAACATGGTATTGAAGATCAAAGAGAGAGAAGAAGCCATCTAGCTACTAGCTATGGACCCGTAGGTTTGTGGTGAACTATTCACACATCATCGGAGGGGCAATGGAGTTGATGTAGATGCTCTCTGTGATCAATTGCCTCTCCAGCAGATTACCGGAAAAGGCTCCCAGATTGGATCTCTCGAGAATAGAGGCTCCCAACGGCGTAAAAGTATTTTCGTGGCTCTCTCTAGCGATAGAGGAATATTTGGGAATTTATAGGCTAAAGAATAGAGTTAGGAGGCCTGCAGGGGACCCACAAGCCAGGGGGCGCGGGCACCCCCCTAGGCCGCGCCCTGTAGGCTTATGGCCTCCCGGCAGTTGCTCTGCCCCCTACTCCAAGTATCCTGGGTGTCTTCTGGTCCAAGAAAAATCTTTCCAGAGATTTTTTTCCATTTGGACTTCGTTTAATATTCCTTATCTACAATATTCAAAAAAGTAGAAAAAACAGAAACTCACACTAAGCTCTAGATTAATAGGTTAGTCCCAAAAATAATATAAAACATCATATAAATGCATATAAAACATCTAAAATAGATAATATAATAGCATGGAACAATAAAAAATTATAGATACGTTGGAGACGTATCAAGCACCCCCAAGCTTAATTCCTGCTCGTCCTCGAGTAGGTAAATGAAAAAGACAGAATTTTTGATGTGGAATGCTACCCAACATATTTATCCATGTAATATTCTCTATTGTGGCATGAATGTTGAGATCCATAAGATTCAAAACAAAAGTCTAATATTGACATAGAAACAATAATATTTCAAGCATACCAATAAGGTAATTGCTTCCTTACAAAATAACACGGTCTTAGAAAGTTATCCCTACAAAATCATATGGTCTGGCTATGCTCCATCTTCACTACACAAAGTATGTAAACCATGCACAAACCCGATGAGAATCAAGCAACTGTTTCACACATTTTATGTTCTCAAGTCTTTTCAACTCCGGATATAGCGCTATATGAGCGTGATCCATGCAATTGTTTCACACCTTTTATGTTCTCAAGTGTTTTCAACTCCGGATCCCATGCAATACATGAGCATGATCCATGAATATAACACTATAGGTGGAATAGAGTGTGGTAGAGGTTGCAAAGGAAAAAGGAGAAGATAGTCTCACATCAACTAGGCATACCAACGGGCTATGGAGATGGCCATCAATATATATTTATGTGAATGAGTAGGTATTGCCATGCAACAAATGCACTAGAGCTATAAGTGTATGAAAGCTCAAAAAGAAAACTAAGTGGTTGTGCAAAAGATGTAATTCCACTAGTTATATGAAAGTGACAACATAGGAGACTCTCTATGAAGAATATGGTGCTACTTTGAAGCACAAGTGTGAAAAAATATAGTAGCATTGTCCCTTCTCTCTTTCTCTCATTTTTTTTCTTTTTTTCTTTTTTTCTCCCCTTTTTTGGTGGGCATCTTTGGCCTCTTTTATTTTTTTATGGGCTTCGCTGGCCTCTTTTTTTAGTAAAGTCCAGAGACTCATCCCAACTTGTAAGGGAATCATAGCTTCCACCATCCTTTTTTCACATGGGACAATGCTCTAATAATGCAAATCATCACACTTTTGCTTACTTACAACTCAAAAGATTACAACTCGATAACTAGAACAAAGTATGACTTTATAAGCAATATGGAAGTGATGGTGCGTGTCATAAAAATGGGACGGTGGTGTTGCATGTAAATATATCCAGGAATGGCTATGAAAATGCCATAATAGGTAGGTATGGTGGATGTTTTGAGGAAAATATATGGTGGCTATTTTGAGGAAAGTGGGTTTAATGTACCGGCGAAAGTTGTGCGATACTAGAAAGGCTAGCAAAGGTGGAAGGGTGAGAGTGCGCATAATCCATGAACTCAACATTAGTCATAAAGAACTCACATACTTATTGCAAAAGCCTATTAGTTATCAAAGCAAAGTATTAGACGCATGCTCCTAGGGGAAGGGTTGGTAGGAGTTAACCATCGTGCGATCCCGACCTCCACACAAAGGTTGACAATCATTTAAAAAATCATGCTCCGACTTCAGCACATAATGATTCACCATACGTGCATGCTACGGGAATCACAAGATTTTAAAAAAGTATTTTTTCTAATTCACAATTACTTACTAGCATGACTCTCATATTACCATCTTCATATTTCAAAACTATATGAAAGGAATCAAACTTCTCATCATATTCAATGCACTTAATATGGAAGTTTTTATTATATCCCTCTTGGATGCCTATTATATTAGGACTAAATTCATAACCTAAACCAATTACCATGCTGTTTAAAGAACTCTAAAATAATATAAGTAAGGTACGAGAGTTTAATAATTTCACAACACCGCCGTGCTCTAAAAGATATAAGTGAAGTACTAGAGCAACATTGCCTAGCTCAAAAGATATAAGTGAAATACATACAATATTCTAATAAATTCACGATTTAGCGTGTCTCTCTCAAAAGATGTGTGAAGCAAGGATGATTGTGGCAAACTAGAAATTAATGACTCATATCATACAAGACACTCCAAGCAAAACACATATGATATGGTGAATAAAAATATAGCCTCAAGTAAATTTACCGATGGATTGAAGACGAAAGAGGGGATGCCTTACGGGGCATCCCCAAGCTTAGGCTCTTTGGTATCATTGAAGATGGCTTGGGTGACTTGGGAATCCCCAAGCTTAGGCTCTTGCCACTGCTTATTCCATAGTCCATCAAATCTTTACCCAAAACTTTAAAACTTCACAACACAAAACTCAACAGAAAACTCATGAGCTCCATTGGTATAAGAAAAATAGATCACCACTTTAGGTACTGTTGTGAACTCATTATTTATTTATATTGATGTAATATTTACTGTATTCCAACTTATCCATGGTTCATACCCCCGATACAACCCATAGATTCATCAAAATAAGCAAACAACACAAAGAAAATAGAATGTGTCAAAACAGAACAGTGTGTAGAAATCTGTTTACTTCCAATACTTATGTAACTCCAAAAATTCTGAAAATTAGGAAGATGTGGGAAATTTGTAAACCAATCTTGTGTAAAACATTAAGATCAAAATCATGTTCCAGTGAATTTGTAAAATTCCTAGACTGAGAGCGAAAGTTTCCGTTTTTCAGCAAAATCAACTTGCAAACACCGTAGACCATCCCAAAGGTCTTACTTGGATCAAATACTAATTAAAACAATATTTTTTATTATAGAGATAATAATGTGTGAAGCACTCAAAAACAGAAGCAAAAAAAAGCAAAACAAATAAAATTGTGTTGCCTCCCAACAAATGCTATTGTTTAACGCCCCTAGCTAGGCATAATGCGATAGATCTAGGTGTTGTCATAGTAGTAAGGGAGATTATCAATGCTCTTATCATAATCCCTTATTTAAGCATCAAGTTTCATTTGTGTCAAGAAAAAGTAATCAGAAGGGCTAAATTTAATAAGATAAGGATCATTAAGATCAAGTGCGGGAGGAATAGGTTCCTCCTTTGGCCCTCTATAGTGTATGATTAATTCATCATTGTAGGCTTTCCTTTGGTGAAAGGTCATAAGTTTATCTCTTAGTATGAAATCTAATCCATTATTTTGTATAGCAAAATTATCATTGAGTTCAGAAATCCTATCAATCAAAACCTCAATGGGAACCCTTTTTGTCAAATTTTCACTATAAGCCACATAATCCGGGGACTGCAATCTCATTATTTCTTCTTGATTAAAAAGGATCTCCTCAATGGGGGGACATCCACCATTAATTTTATAATGAGAAAAAATTTCATTAGCCTCTTTCATAATGAATCTAAACTCGTGGCCTAGAAATATAGTGGTGGCGTGCTTAACGGAAGCAAGCTAAATATTAGAGAACTCAAGAAAAATCCTTTGTATGCAAGGATGCATATGAACACATTGTCTCTCAAGTTCAATTATTAGTAGTGTTATGGCATCCGCAAGACTATTAGTTTTATTGAGGATATACCCTCCTAAAGTAGGTAACGTACTAGCACAAGTAAAGAAATCTTGAATAACTCCTTCTCCAATGATATTACCACTACCTCTGTGAAGTTTTTTTGTATGAATGATAGTAGGTTCTCTATGGGAATCATTATTTTCCTCAAGATTATTACTGTCCTTTTTCGAGTAAACCTCCCCAGATTCAGACATGGTGGCAACGGATGGATCTAGCACATAGGCAAGCAAACAACAAGACGAACGGAGAAAGCGCAAATAAAAAGGCAAATATTTTTGGTATTTTCTGAAAATCGTTTTAGAAGTGGGGGAGAGGAAAATGAGAGGCAAACAACGAATAAAGTAAATGCAAGCGATGAGTTTGTGATGGGTACTTGATAGGCGTGATCTTGCTATGTATCCTCCCCGGCAACGGCGCCATAAATACTTATTGCTACCTATTGAGCTTGCATTTGTTTTCCTTTGAAGAGGAAAGGGTAATGCAGCGAAGTAGATAAGTATTTCCCTCAGTTTGTTGAGAACCAAGGTATCAATCCAGTAGGAGGAACAAGCAAGGCCCCAATAGTAGTACCTACACAAATAATCAAACACTTGCACCCAACGCTACAAAGGGGTTGTCAATCCCTTCAGAGTTATTTGCAAGGATGAGATCTGATAGAGATAGATATAAAAGATTGATAGATCTGAAAGTAAAACAAAAGTAAAGAAATTGCAGCAAAGTATTTATGGTATTTTTGGTTTATAGATCTGAAAATATAATATGGAAAATACACCCGGGGGCCATAAGTTTCATTAGAGGCTTCTCTCATAAAGGAAAATAATACGGTTGGTGAACAAATTATTGTCGAGCAATTGATAGAAAAGCGAATAATTATGAAGATATCTAAGGAAATGATTATGCATATAGGCATCAGTCCGTATCAAGTAGACCGAAACGATTATGCATCTACTACTGTTACTCCACACATCAAACGGCTCCTGCCTGCATCTAGAGTATTAAGTTCATGAAGAACGGAGTAACACATTAAGTAAGATGACATGATGTAGAGGGATAAACTCAAGCAATATGATGAAAACCCCATCTTTTTATCCTCGATGGCAACAATACAATACGTGCCTCGCTACCCCTACTGTGTCACTGGGTGAGGACACCGCAAGATTTAACCCAAAACTGAGCACTTCTCCCATTGCAAGAATTACCATTCTAGTTGGCCAAATCAAACCAATAATTCGAAGACACTTGCAAAGATATGAAATCATGCATCTAAGAATCCAGTAAAGACTCAAATAATATTCATAGATAATCTGAACATAAACTCACAATACATCGGATCTCGACAAACACACCGCAAAAGAGTATTACATCCGATAGATCTCCATGAAGATCATGAACAACATGGTATTGAAGATCAAAGAGAGATAAGAAGACATCTAGCTACTAGCTATGGACCCGTAGGTCTGTGGTGAACTACTCACACATGATCGGAGGGGCAATGGAGTTGATGTAGATGCCCTCCGTGATCAATTCCCTCTCCAGCAGATTACCGGAAAAGGCTCCCAGATTGGATCTCTCAATAATAGAGGCTCTCGACGGAGTAAAAGTATTTTTGTGGCTCTCTCTAGTGATACGGGAATATTTGGGAATTTATAGGCTAAAGAATAGGGTTAGGAGGCCTGCAGGGGATCCACAAGCCAGGTGCGCGGCCACCGCCCTTGGGCGCGCCCTACAGGCTTGTGGCCTCTTGGCAGTTGCCCTGTGATACGTCTCAAACGTATCTATAATTTTTGATGGTTTCATGTTGTTATCTTGTCAACTTTGGATGTTTTATTTACCTTTTATATCTTTTTTGGGACTAACTTATTAATTCAGTGCCAAGTGCCAATTCCTGTTTTTCTGTGTTTTTGACTCTTTTCAGATCTAATTTTGGAACGGAGTCCAAACGGAATAAAATCCCTGAAATAAATTTTTCCAGAACAGAAGAAGATCGGGGGACTTGAGGGCCAAGGCAGGAGGCCCACAGGGAGCCCACAAGCCCTGACGCCGCGGCCAGGGGGCCCCGCGGCGACCAGGCTTGTGGCCTCCCTAGCGCTCCCTTGCCCTAGCTATTTGGCCTATAAATTCCCTAAAATCCCAGAAAAAATCAGGGCATCCACGAAACCACTTTTCCGCCGCCGCAAGCTTCCGTTTCCGCGAGATCTCATCTGGAGACCCTTCCCGGTGCCGTGCCGGAGGGGTCTTTGGAGTTGGAGGGCTTCTACATCAACATCATTGCCTCTCCAATGACTCGTGAGTAGTCCACTTCAGACCTACGGGTCCGTAGTTAGTAGCTAGATGGCTTCTTCTCTCTCTTGGATCTTCAATACAAAGTTCTCCATGATATTCATGGAGATCTATCCGATGTAATCCTCTTTGGCGGTGTGTTTGTCGAGATCCGATGAATTGTGGATTTGTGATCAGATTATCTATGAATTATATTTGAGTCTTTGTTGATTTCTTATATGCATGATTTGATATCCTTGTAAGTCTCTCCGAGTCTTGGGTTTTGTTTGGCCAACTAGATCTATGATTCTTGCAATGGGAGAAGTGCTTGGTTTTGGGTTCATACCGAATGGTGACCTTTCCCAGTGACAGAAGGGGTAGCAAGGCACGCATCGTGTTGTTGCCATCAAGGGTGACAAGATGGGCTTTCATGATAGATTTGAGATTCTCCATCTACATCATGTCATCTTGCTTAAGGCGTTACTATGTTCTTATGAACTTAACACACTAGATGCATGCTGGATAGCAGTCGACGTGTGGAGTAATAGTAGTAGATGCAGAAAGTATCGGTCTACTTGTTTTGGACGTGATGCCTATAGATATGATCATTGCCATAGATAACGTCATGACTATGCGCGGTTCTATCAATTGCTCGACAGTAATTCATTCACCCACCGTCTACTTCTTTCATGAGAGAAGCCACTAGTGAACACTACGACCCCCGGGTCTATTCACAACTATTGTCTCCACTTGCACTTTTACTTTGCTTTGTTTACTTTTTTGCTTTCAGTTCTCACTTTGCAAACAATCTATAAGGGATTGACAACCCTTTCATAGCATTGGGTGCTAGCTCTTTGTGTTTGTGCATGTACTTGTGACTTGAAGCAATCCTCCTACTGGATTGACACCTTGGTTCTCAAACTGAGGGAAATACTTACCGCCGCTGTGCTACATCACCCTTTCCTCTTCAAGGGAACACCAACGCAAGGCTCCAAGGCCGCGGGGGAATCCTTTGCATATTTGCCAAGGTAGTCCCTATAGGCGTAGCCCGTAGCAGAAGGATTCTTGGCGTCGTTGCCAGGGAAGGTCTTTTGTTATCGTAGCAGAAGTATTTCTGGCGCCATTGCCGGAGAGGATCGCTTGCCGAGGAGTATCAAGACAAGAATAATCTCCCGTCAACACGCCTATTTCTGGCGCCGTTGCCGGGGAGAGATCAAGTCAAGATCTATCCAAGTAGGTGTCACAAACTCATCTCTTGCATTTACCTTTTTTGCCATTTGCCTCTCGTTTTCCTCTCCCCCACTTCACATTTGCCGTTTTCATTTGCCTTTCTCCTTTGCCGTTTTCATTTGCCTTTCTCCTTTGCTGTTTTCTTTTGCCTTTTGCCATTTTCCTTTGCTAGTTTTCTTGCTTGCCTGTGTTCTTGTTTGTTTGTTGAAGTCATCATGGCTGAAAACCAAACTTTGCGACTTCTCGAGTACTAATAATAATGATTTTATTTGTACTCCGATTGCTCCCGCCACTAGTGCGGAATCATATGAAATCAACGCTGCCTTGCTGAATCTTGTTATGAAAGAGCAAGTTTTTGGCCTTCCTAGTGAAGATGCCGCATCCCATCTCAATACCTTCATTGAACTTTGCGATATGCAAAAGAAGAAAGATGTGGATAATGATGTTGTTAAGTTGAAGCTTTTTTCCTTTCTCGTTGCGAGATCGCGCAAAAACTTGGTTTTCTTCTTTGCCCAAAAATAGTATCAATTCTTGGGATAAGTGCAAAGTTGCTTACATATCCAAGTATTTTCCGCCGTCTAAGATTATCTCTCTCCGTAGGGATATCATGAATTTCAAGCAACTTGATCATGAACACATTGCACAATCTTGGGAGAGGATGAAGTTAATGATTAGAAATTGTCCCGCTCATGGCTTGAGTTTGTGGATGATTATACAAATCTTTTACGCTGGTTTGAATTTTACTTCTCGCAATATCTTGGACTCCGCCTCAGGTGAAACGTTCATGGAAATCACGTTAGGGGAAGCTACAAAACTCCTAGACAATATCATGACCAACTACTCTCAGTGGCACACTGAAAGGTCACCTGCTAGCAAAAAGGTACACGCTATAGAAAAAATTAACTCGCTTAGTGCTAAGATGGATGAGTTGATGAATTTGGTTGCTAGTAGAAATGCTCCTTTAGATCCTAATGACATGCCACTATCTTCCTTGATTGAGAGTAGCAACGCTAGTTTGGACGTTAATTAGGTTGGTAGGAACAATTTTGGCAACAACAATGCTTTTAGAGGAAACTATGTTCCTAGGCCTTTTCCCAGTAACTCCTCTAACAACTATGGCAATTCCTACAACAACACTTACGGAAATCATAACAAATTACCCTTTGATTTAGAGAGTAATATCAAAGAGTTCATCAACTCTCAAAAGATTTTCAATGCGTCCATAGAGGAAAAACTACTCAAGATAGACGATTTGGCTAAGAGCGTTGATAGGATGTCTTGTGATATTGATGCTTTGAAAGTTAGATGTGGTCCTCCCAAGGTCAACTTGGATGAAACTTTAAAAGCTATGCGTGTCTCCATGAATGAGAGAAAAGAAAGAACCGCCCAAATTCGCGCTAGGCATGAATGGTTTAAAAGGGTGCATTCTAGTGATGCAAATCACGAAGATCTTAATGTGCTTGGTGTGACTCCTCTTGAAACTTTGTTTTCGCGTGTCAAACCTATTGATGAAGGGGCTGGATATGAATCCACTTTGGTTGAAAAATGCCACAATGATTCGGAGTCCACCTATCTTGATGATAAAGGTGTGGAGAGTGGAGTAGAAGAAATCAAAATATTGGGTAGTAATGAAACTCCCACTTTGGATTTCAAGGAATTCAATTATGATAGTTGCTCCTTGTTTGAATGCATTTCTTTGATGCAATCCATTGCAAACTCTCCACATGCTTATAGCCAAAGCAAAGCCTTTACCGCTCATATCATAGATGCTATGATGAAATCTCTTGAAGAGAAACTCAAATTAGAAGTATCTATACCTAGAAAACTTCATGATTAGTGGGAACCTACTATCAAAATCAAGATAAAAAACTATGAATGCAATGCTTTGTGTGATTTGGGTGCTAGTGTTTCCGCGATTCCAAAGTCTTTATGTGATATTCTTGGTTTTCATGAGATTGAAGAGTGTTCTCTTAATTTGCATCTTGCGGATTCTACTGTCAAGAAACCCATGGGAAGGATCAATGATGTTCTTATTGTTGCACATAAGAACTACGTACCCGTGGATTTCATTGTACTTGACATAGATTGCAATCCTTCATGTCCCATTATTCTTGGTAGACCTTTCCTAAGGACTATTGGTGCCATCATCGATATGAAGGAAGGGAATATTAGATTTCAATTTCATCTAAATAAGGGCATGGGGCATTTTCCTAGAAAGAAAATAAGATTGCCTTATGAATCTATGATGAGGGCTATTTATGGTTTGAGCACCAAAGATGACTATACGTGATTCCATCACCTTATGCCTAGCTAAGGGCGTTAAACAATAGCGCTTGTTGGGAGGCAACCCAATGAATCTATCATTTTTATTTCTGTTTTGTGTTTTCCACACTTCCATAATTCTGTTATGATTGTGTTTTTTGTGTTTCTTTTGCGTTTGTGCCAAGTTAAACCGTTACGATTAGTCTTGGGGATGATCGTTTGATCGTGCTGGAAAAGATAGAAACTTTCTGCTCACGAAAAGAATTTTCATTTTTATTCTGTAAGAGATTTTGAGTTGATTCCTTTTTCTGGTGATTTCTACACAAATTCTTAAGAATTTTGTAATTTTTCAGAATTTATGAAGTATCAGAAGTGTACGAAGTATACAGATTGCTACAAACTGGTCTGCTGTTAACAAATTCTGTTTTTGTTGAGTTGGTTGCTTATTTTGATGAAACTATGGATAGTATCGGGGGGGGTATTAGCCATGGAAGATTTAAAATATAGTAACCCAACATCAACATAAGTAGAATTTAAGTTTGCTACAGTACGTAAGGAAGTGGTGGTTTGCTTTCTTATACTAATGTTATCACGAGTTTCTATTTAAGTTTCGTGTTGTGAAGTTTTCAAGTTTTGGGTGAAGTTCTTATGGACAAAGAGATAAAGAGTGGCAAGAACTCAATCTTGGGGATGCCCAAGGCGCCCCAAGTTGATTCAAGGATGCTGAAAAAGCCTAAGCTTGGGGATGCCCCGGGAAGGCATCCCCTCTTTCGTCTTCAATCCATCGGTAACGTTACTTGGGGCTATATTTTTATTCACCACATGTTATGTGTTTTGCTTGGAGTGTCCTGTATCGTAGGAGTCTTTTATTTTTGTTGTGTCACAATCTTCCTTGCTGCACACCTAGAGATAGACATGCACTCACCGTGATTTTGTCGAACTTCACTTATATCCTTTGGTTAGACAATTCAGCTCACATGTGCTTCACTTATATCTTTTGAGCTAGTTGATTTTGCTCTGTGTGTTTCACTTCTGTTTTTTAGAGCACGGAAGCGCGTGGCGTGGTAGTTGATCTATGCTATGAAAGTAGTCTCAAAAGGGGTAGTTATCCAAAGGGATATGAAAACTTCCACCTTTATGTGCATTGAATAGTTAGAGAAGTTTGATTCATCTCAATTAGTTTTGAGTTGTGGTTGTGGTAATATTGAAGTTATATTAGTAAGGTGTTGTGGATCTAGAAATACTTGTGTTGAAGTTAGTGATTCCCGTAGCATGCATGTATGGTGAACCGCTATGTGATGAAGTCTGAGCATGATTAGTCTATTGATTGTCATCCTTTGTGTGGCGGTCGGGATCGTGCGATGGTTTATACCTACCAACCCTTCCCGTAGGAGTATGCGTTGAATGCTTTGTTTCGATTACTACTAAAACTTTTGCAACAGGTATATGAGTTCTTCGTGACTAATGTTGAGTCCATGGTTTAGATGCACTTTCACCTTCCACCACCACTATCTTCTTTAGTGCCGTGCAACTTTCGCCGGTGCACAAAACCCACCATTAGCCTCCCTCAAAACAGCCACCATACCTACCTACTATGGCTTTTTCAAAGCCATTACGAGATATATTGCCATGCAACTACCACCATGACACGTGCCACCACTTCTACATTGCCGTTGCATAAGATAGCTAGCATGATGTTTCCATTGATGTCTATGCCATGCTAGATCATTGTCACGGTATACTACCGAAGGCATTCCATATAGAGTCATCATTGCTCTAAGTTTTGAGTTGTAAGTGTGATGATCATCATTGATGGAGCATTATCCCATGTGTGGAAATAAAAGAGGCCAGCGAAGCCCATTTACAAAAAGAGGCCAAAGATGCCCACAAAAAAAGAGGCCAAAGAGCCCACCAAAAAAAAATAATGAGAGAAAAAGAGAGAAGGGACAATGCTACTATCTTTCCACACTTGTGCTTATTAAGCACCATGATCTTCATGATTGAGAGTCTCTCGTTTTGTCACCACCATATAGCTAGTGGGAAATTTTCATTATATAACTTGGCTTGTATATTCCAATGATAGGCTTCCTCAAAATTGCCTTAGGTCTTCGTGAGCAAGCAAGTTGGATGCACACCCACTAGTTTTCTTTAAGAGCTTTCATATACTCTTAGCTCTAGTGCATCATTTGTATGGCAATCCCTACTCATTCACGTTGATATCTATTGATGAGCATCTCCATAGCTCGTTGATATGCCTAGTCAATGTGACCATCTACTCCTTGTTTGCCTTGCAACCTCCACCACACTCCATTCCACTTATAGTGCTAAAACCATGGCTCACGCTCATGTATTGCGTGAGAGTTGAAAAGGTTTGAGAAAGTAAAGGTGTGAAAACAATTACTTGGCCAATACCGAGGTTGTGCATGATTTAAATTCGTTGTGCAAGGATGATAGAGCATTGCGACACTATATGATTTTGTAGGGATAACTTTCTTTTGGCCTTGTTATTTTGGAAGTTCATGATTACCTTGCTAGTTTGCTTGAAGTATTATTGTCTCCACGTCAATAGCAAACTATTGTTTTGAATCTAATGGATCTGAACATTCACGTCACATAAGAGGAGTTACAAAGGACATCTTTGCTAGGTAGCATGAAAGCATCAAAAATTCATTCTTTATCACTTCCCTACTCGAGGACGAGCATGAGTTAAGCTTGGGGGATGCTTGATACGTCTCAAACGTATCTATAACTTTTGATGGTTTCATGGTGTTATCTTGTCAACTTTGGATGTTTTATATACCTTTTATATCTTTTTTGGGACTAACTTATTAATTCAGTGCCAAGTGACAGTTCCTGTTTTTTCTGTGTTTTTGACTCTTTTCAGATCTGATTTTGGAACGGAGTCCGAACTGAATAAAATCCCCGAAATAATTTTTTGAGAACAGCAGAAGATCGGGGGACTTGAGGGCCAAGGCAGGAGGCCCATAGGGAGCCCACAAGCCCTGACGCCGCGGCCAGGGGGGCCCGCGGCGACTAGGCTTGTGGCCTCCCTGGCGCTCCCCTGCCCTAGCTCTTTGGCCTATAAATTCCCTAAAATCCCAGAAAAAATCAGGGCATCCACGAAACCACTTTTCCGCAGCCGCAAGTTTCCGTTTCCGCGAGATCTCATCTAGAGACCCTTCCCGGTGCCCTGCCGGAGGGGTCTTTGGAGTTGGAGGGCTTCTACATCAACATCATCGCCTCTCCAATGACTCGTGAGTAGTCCACTTCAGACCTACGGGTCCGTAGTTAGTAGCTAGATGGCTTCTTCTCTCTCTTGGATCTTCAATACAAAGTTCTCCATGATCTTCATGGATATCTATCCGATGTAATCCTATTTGGCGGTGTGTTTGTCGAGATCCGATGAATTGTGGATTTGTGATCAGATTATCTATGAATTATATTTGAGTCTTTGCTGATTTCTTATATGCATGATTTGATATCCTTGTAAGTCTCCCCGAGTCTTGGGTTTTGTTTGGCCAATTAGATCTATGATTCTTGCAATGGGAGAAGTCCTTGGTTTTGGGTTCATACCGTGCGGTGACCTTTCCCAGTGACAGAAGGTGCAGCAAGGCACGCATCGTGTTGTTGCCATCAAGGGTAACAAGATGGGCTTTCATCATAGATTTGAGATTGTCCATCTACATCATGTCATCTTGCTTAAGGCGTTACTCTGTTCTTATGAACTTAATACACTAGATGCATGCTGGATAGCGGTCGACATGTGGAGTAATAGTAGTAGATGTAGAAAGTATCGGTCTACTTGTTTTGGATGTGATGCCTATAGATATGATCATTGCCATAGATAATGTCATGACTTTGCGCGGTTCTATCAATTGCTCGACAACCCACCGTCTACTTGCTTTCATGAGAGAAGCCACTAGTGAACACTACGGCCCCAGGGTCTATTCACAACTATCGTCTCCACTTTCACTTTTACTTTGCTTTGTTTACTTTTTTGCTTTCAGTTCTCACTTTGCAAACAATCTATAAGGGATTGACAACCCCTTCATAGCGTTGGGTGCAAGCTCTTTGTGTTTGTGCAGGTACTTGTGACTTGAAGCGATCCTCCTACTGGATTGATACCTTAGTTCTCAAACTGAGGGAAATACTTACCGCCGCTGTGCTACACCACCCTTTCCTCTTCAAGGGAACACCAACGCAAGGCTCCAAGGCCGCGGGGGAATCCTTTGCATATTTTCGAAGGAAGTCCCTATAGGCGTAGCCTGTAGCAGAAGGATTCCTGGCGCCGTTGCTAGGGAAGGTCTTTTGTTGCCGTAGCACCCTGCCCCCTACTCCAAGTATCCTCGGTGTCTTCTGGTCCAAGAAAAATCTTTCCACAGATTTTGTTCGATTTGAACTCCGTTTAATATTCCTTATCTACAATATTCAAAAAAGTGGAAAAAATAGAAACTGACACTAGGCTCTAGATTAATAGGTTAGTCCTAAAAATAATATAAAACAACATATAAATGCATGTAAAACATCCAAAGCACATAATATAAAAGCATGGAACAATAAAAAATTATAGATACATTCGAGATGTATCAGTCACCGACTCGCTTCTGGGAAACCGGACGAGCCGACACGACCTTGCCTGTTGCGTTGACCTTGACACACATGGCAGAGTCGGCGGTGGCGTACTTGTCTGCCTTGATCATGAGGTCCGCGAGGAAGGCCATCTCCGATCACATGAGCTTGTGCTTGAGCAGGGTGCCGTCATGGCAGCCCTCAAAGAAGTACTGGATCGCCTGGACCTCGTGCACTCCTTCGCATGAGTTGTGCAGCTCGGTCCAACGCGTGAGGTAGTCGCGCATGGACTCGTCCGGGCCTTGGATGCATATGGCCAGCTTGCGGGGGCGACCCAGGCGCTTGTAGGTGCCGGTGAAGTTGCGCACGTATGCCTCTTCGAAGTCGGTCCATGCGCTGATGCTGCCGTATGGCAGGCTGTTGAGCCATGTCCGAACCGAGCCGAGCAGCATGAGTGGGACGTAATGCACCGCCAGACGTTTGTTGCCCCTAGCGATGCCAACTGCGGTGGTATAGTCGACCAGCCAGTCCTCCGGCTTGGCGGAGCTGTTGTACTTGGGGGTGTCATGTGGTAGCGTGAAGCTGGAGGGGAACGGCTCGTTGCGGATGGAGGGGACGAAGTAGGCCGAGCCGATTGACCCTTCTTCCTCCAGGAGGTTGGACTCGGACAGCTGGTCGAGGTGGAAACGATCATCGTTCTCGTCTTGGACGCAGGGGCCCAGCCGGGCGGCGATCTTAGGCCGCACCGTCAGGTCGGCTATGGTGGCCCTGTCCTAACATGGGGCGCGCACGTTTGTCCGGAGCCGACCAGTTTCCTTTAGGTCATTTCACACGGTGGTTTTCGTCGGCTGATCGTCGAGGCATTGGGAACGCTCGTCTTGGCCCCGGGTAGCGCGAAGGCCGTAGCCGCGGGGGAAGGATGCTAGCTGTGTTGCCCAAGCCTTACTGTTTCCGCGAACATGGAGGGACACAGAGCTGGCCTGGACCGGCTCGAATTAGGCTTGGAGGGCGTTGGCGGTGTCGATGAGCTCACGGACACGCTGCTCCTGCAGCATGCGCTCCTCGCCCTTCAAGTTGGCTAGGTCGTCCATAGCGGTGCCGACGACCTTTAGATTGGCTATGATTGTGTCTTAGATGGGGAAGTTCCCGCCAAGAATGTCGGCGACAGCGCGGCCGCGCTGACGCACCTCACCACATCGTCTGGGCTCGGTGCCAGCCGGGGTGAGGCCGTAGACGGTGTTGTACTTGCGCTGCGCAGACTCCATCCAGCGATGCGTGGTGGCGAGAGCGGTAGCCTCCGCAAATAGCTGCTTGCGGGCCGCCTCGAGCTCAGCTGTGGCAGTGGTCGGGTTGGTAGATGGTGCGATGGGGGTTCGCAGTCCCTCTAAGGTGACGCGCAGGGGGTCGGATAGGCCGACGCGAGGCACAACCATGGCCACCGACGCTTCGGCCCTGGCACGCCCCAAGCTGAAGAAGGAGCCAGCGACCATCACCTCAACGCAGAGGTGAAGACGGCCGACGTCGCCCGAAGCGCCGTTGCGAGGGTAGGTAGCGGGTTGGAGACGTCGAAGACGACATCGGGGTACTCGTCGGAGGCGGGAGCGGCTCTGATGCGCAGCTCCGAGAAGCGCGCAAAGATCACTGATGTTGCTGGGAACACGTCGCCGGCTGACGGCAGCGGGTTGGTGATGGTAAGTACTCATCACAGTACTCGTTGAAGGTGGGCGGGTTGCTGATGCACAGCTCGCCGAAGAGTTCGCATAGGCTGCTGTTGTCAACGGGGTTGCCGTCGCTCGGAAGCAAATCGAGCGGAGCGACGGTGTCCCCTGTGAGGCAGACGGGGCCGACGCCGCGCGACGCATCGGCGTCCACATGGCCGGATGTCGTGGAGGTGCAGAGTAGCCCGGGTGCGATGCGCTCGTACGGGGTCGCGAGGGGTCTTGCCCGGAGTGTGTCTCCGGCCAAAGCCGTGCACGGTCCCACGGTGGGCGCCAACTATTGTCATTTTGTCACAACAGATGCCATGGGGTGGCTTATCTCGAGTGGTTGGGGACAATGTGCATCGATGGACTTCGGGCACAAGATTAGGAACAAGCAGTGGTGACACACGATATACCCGGGTTCGGGGCCCTCCTTGGGAGGTAACACCTCTTGTCCTGCCGGAGTTGTTATGTGGTAGATGTGTGTTACAATGGTGCTCCTTTAGCTGCTCACCAGAGTAGGAAGAAGGAGCTAGCTTGCTCTCCTTGCCTCTCTACGTGGGTTAGTGTGTGCAGGTGTGTGTGAATGATCGGCCGACCCCCTTGCATGGGGAGGGCCAGGGGGCTTTATAGGCCAGCCTCCTCGGCTTACAATGTACATGGATAGTGCGGGTGAGGCCCGACAGGTTGCCTCTCTGGCCGACTGGAGGGTCCCACCTCTGGTGTAGTCCTGTCACTGGTGGGGCCTGCCGGATGCAGGGTCCCGTCGAAGTGGCATCCCGTGAAGCATCCATCGCTCCTGTCTGTGGCCGGTGGTACGGCTCTCTCCCTATCACCACGTGTGAGGGGAGGCAGGGGGTAGGCGATGATGAGCTCTCAGTAGACCCAGTGCCGCCTTGCCCGGTCGCAGTCGACAGAGGTCGGCGATACGACCAGCTCAACTATAGCCATGCACGTACGACGCCATTGAGTGGCTGGTCTTGCGTCGCGTTCCGTCGAAGGGGATGAGTCTTGTCGTATGGGCTGATGACTAGGAGGAGGGGGGCCCACCGGCTGGCGTGTCGCCGAGAGCCGGAGGGACGATGGTCGAGTTGCGAGTCGGCCGAGCCGGACGGAGCTGGCCCGCTAGAGCCGGTGCTTGAGGGGCCGATCTGGCCCCAATGTTTTTGAAAATGGGGATGAAGGGATATGAGGCTACCCCGGGGTTATCCCCCCGACACAATTCCAAGAGCCTAGTGAGAGATCCCACTGTGGAGATTGTGGTGGTAGAGGGCACAACACAAGAAAGTGTACCAATCGGAAGAAGAGGTCCAAAACAAAATGATTCAAGGTCAAACCAACCAAGTAGTAGCCAATAAGTTCCTACCCAACCAAGTAATAGCCAACAAGTTCCTAGCCAAACAAGTAATAGCGAACAATTTCCAAGCCAACAATTTGCTAGCCAACAATTTCCCAACCAACAATTTGCTAGGTAACAACTTTATAGCCGTGCAAGTAGTAGCCAACAAGGTCCTAGTCAAACAAGGAGTCGACTTGGACTTACAAGAGGACGTGCTCGTGGGATAGTCCATGGTGGTGCTAGAGGTGGTGGTGGTGGGAGAGCTTATGGTGGTGGTAGAAGCGGTGTTGGTGAGACTAGGATTGGTATGCGTGGATACCTACGAGGACCGTTTCCGTATGTCACTACTATTCACTTATCTTTTCATGTTGTTTTTAATGCTCCCTTTTATGTTAACCATGTACTATTGTACGACATGAAAGTCGACGCCCCGTGAGACCGAATCCTCAGGGGCATAAACTCCTGCAAACATAGAAGTGATATGATTACGGTTTGATCTTTTCAAATAAATACAAGATATTTGAAGATAATAGTATGCTCTCGTCACCACCCCCTTCTCCGACATCAGTAGGCCCGGTGTTCAACGTCATAGAAATCATTCAAAAGCCACACCATCTTACATATTTCAAGAAAATTATATGAGTTATACAATACATATTCATCTCAACAAATAATCATCTAATATATATTCATCTAAACAATCATACATATGTTCCACAAAGTGGTTTCACAAATGAACAAATCATATAGGAATACTCATGTGAATAATCATCTACTCATATAGGAATACTCATCTAACAATTTAAATAGTCATCTAGCAATTATAAAATCAATAAATATTATGAATTTCGAATCCTAAATACTCATCAAGGAATCCTAAATACTCACCTACTCATCTAGGAATCCTAAATCATACCTAACTTCTCATACATGTTTCGAATCCAAGCAAAACAAGGTTCTCATCGTAACTTATACAAATCTGAAACATGTGCAATATTTTTTGGATAGAACGACGGGGAACGGAGTAGATTACCTTCTAGAACGATTTGGGATAGAAATCCGCGAAAGAAATTAACAGATCTGACGGATTTTGAAGAGGGAATTGCGAGGAGGAGAAGAGGCAACCATCGCCGGCCTGTGGAAGAACGAGAACAAGTGGAAGTGGGGTGGGGGAGGGCTGGCCCACGGATGGTATCTCAATGTGTGGTGCCTAAGCCCTGGGCGCTATACATCGCAAGTGCAACGCACTCGGCTTAGGCGCCAGACCGCAGGAGTGGGGTCGGGCCTTGACACGAGACGAGAGCATGACAGGATGTGTGGCGCCTAATAGTCCAACATCACATAGTGTAGTATGACGTCTGTTTGTCGGGCGCCATACAAAAAAGGGAAACGCTTCCACCCGGCGCGCGGTTGAATCGTTCGGCCGGTCGCAAGTGGCCCGCACGGCTGGCTGGCCAGGGCTTGCAACATTTTTTTGTCCAAATTTGCTGCAACCACGTTTAAATTTGCTACAACCGTTTCTCATGTTGCTATAATTTGTTCATTAAAAAAAGTTACATCCACGTTTCGTTGCAACTCGAGTTTGTTGAATTTTTTTGCTACAACCGGCGTTTCATTTTTGTTACAACCGTGTTAATTTTTGCTACAACGGTATTATTTTTTGCTGCAACCGTTCATTAAAAAAGTTGCATACACGTTCGTGAGAGTTGCAACCCGAGTTCACCGGATTGTTTTGCTACAGTCCACATTTTGTTTTGTTATCACGCATCATCATCGTCTTTTGTTTTTGCTACGACCACGTTGATATTTTTGTTGCAACCGTAGCCTGTTTGGGACTGCTCTACTCCACAAAAATCAGCTCCGCTCTAGAAAACATAAGCCAAACGGGGTAGCTCCACGATATACAACTTCACAAAAAAACTAGAATCTGGGATCCAACTTCTTGTTTTTTATGAAGCTCTCTAGGAGGTGCTCCATAAATTTTAGAAGCTGGAGTTGGAGCAAAATTACCCACCACTGCCACCAGTAAGTGGATACCCCTTCATTTCTCCCCTCTCATCCAATCAAATAGATCCTTTTCATCAAAATTTTCATTCGTGAAGCTGGAGCTGGATAAAAGCCAAACATTCTCTTTAAAATAGCTACAACCCTTATATGAAACTGCTCCAAAATGGATTTGGTGGAGCGAAACTATTTTTGATGGAGCGGAGCGGTCCCAAACAAGACCTAAATTTGATACGTCGTGGCCTAAATTTGCTGCATCTAGGGATTTTTGCTGCATGGGAGATCTAACGGCGCGATCCTTGGGCGCGCCGGCGCCCAATACTGCCATACAAAAGGTGAGCTGACTTTATTTTCTTCAAACACGGTTCATTTTATAAAATAATTTCGTTCAGAGATCAATTGTGTCCATTTTATGACATGGTGAGGGACTCTCACCTCACACTTTGTGCGCCCGCGCGTGTGTGAGGGAGAGACTCTGCTCTTTGCTTCACAAAAACAAAGCAAGATTGTCCTCTCTGCGAAGAGGGACTGAGAAAGACCTTAAAATAAGGAGGGACCTGGGGTTTGGATTGATGCTCATCAGCTTAGGTGACCTAATTAGGGTTAAGGAATCCAATCTATTCTACTAGAAAACTGATGCCTTGGAATTCTTTGTTTTCTGACCGTGTGTTCGTGTTGGTGGCCTTGTTTCAAGTTTTGATCGTTGGGGGAGGTCCAAGATTCTCACCAATAAACAAATCTGACGCCAAAATTGACTTACCAATTAATTTTTTAGGATTAAAACTCTACAATTTTCACTGATGCAGCAGATGATGTGGCTGCATACCTTTATTTGGCGTTACAGCTGTTCGGAGATTAGTCACGCGCATAAACACATGGTCCAGCTTTCCTCTCTCTCAACCTTTTAGAGTTTGATTGAAGCCTTTAATCGCCTCGAGACAAGGGCTATGATGCGTATAAGTATAGTTAAACACATGCAAGACATAATCCATGGCACATGATACCACTAGCACTCTAGTAGGCAGTCTGAATCCAATGCACTCGACACTGGGCACTTCTCGTCTTTGCACAAAAAAATAGTTAGTACCTAGGAGTACTAGTAATTTCAGATCACATATAAAAAAGATAACTAGAGATGGTTATGGCCGTATTTCAGATCATAGCACAAATAATTGGAGATGAGTACTGTAGCTAGTACCCTACGTAGTTGGTAGTAGGAATGCTTGCCTGGTCCTGACCTAAGAGTCCTGTACAACATACCACCCTTTCTGCACACACACCAACTGTACTGGAAAAAGACCAAAGGTTCTCAAGCTCATTCTTGACCATTTCCTCACCAACCGTATAAATGCAGATGCACATGTGTACAAACCACGCATACAAACAGAGACTACAATATTTACTCATATGGTCCTATGTATGTCTTTCACATTCAAGTAGGAGTATGTTTTTCTCAGTGACATATTCAAGCTGGTAGTCCTGATGAATTCTCGAGAAAGACATAAATTGTCCGGACAGGGGGTAGGAGGCTAGGAGTATATATGTTAAAAGAAGAAAAAACGTGTTTGCATACATATTACCACAATTCAGTCAAGAGTGTACCAACTAGCATAAATAAATTATTATAGAGAAAGTGTATGCTTTGCTATGAGCTCGATCATAAACACTAAACAGTGCACCACAAAAAGACAGATCTTTTGAGTCACTAAAAAAGTGATTAGCTTAATTTCATATATTTTTTAAATAATCACAAATTCATTTGTTATAAAAGAAATACTCAATATTTGGTCTTCATATATATTTTAAATAATCACAAATTCATTTGTTATAAAAGAAATACTCAATTTTTGGTCTTCTCCCACTTGAAGATGACAATGGTTAGCTTGAGAAGCTCAATTATGATGAACCCCGGGACAGATGAAAGGATATACGAACGAAGATGCAGTGCCACCAGAACACAAATATTCTCACATCTCGCGGCATAAATTTCAAAAGCTAGCTTTTACAGACCCATGATTAGCAATGAACACTCAAGTGCATGGTGCCTATGCCCATCAATGTTTCTAGCCCTCTCAGTCTCAGCAGCCTTTTTCTCTCCAGCTGACAGTGTCACTGGTTAGGACCACCTGAACACTCGAGATAGGACTGGACTGGATGAAGAGAAGAGCTTAGCTAGAACCGATCCATATCTTAGTTTCATGATTGCCTTCCCTTAATTTCTGGAGGCAAATTCCACGTTTCAAGGACATCAGACAAACACAAGTATACATATACTAGTACTACAAAAGCTAGAACTGTTAGAATATTAGATAAATTCATGATTAATTTCAGTAAACAATTCATGTATATAACGGAAAATAGCATGCAACAATCTAGCATACTAGGTGAATAGAAAAAGATAAACACAAGCATCCTATATGAAACAAGAACTACATATAAAGACATGAACACATCACCATGGACGTATTCTTCCTTAGTTGCTACAAGAGTGATGGTATTGATGACGAAGCTGGCGATGCTATTGTTGATGGCGATGAAGACGACGATGAGTAACGCCGTCTGACTTGGACAGAAGATGACCCATGATGACGAATTTGAGCAGTGGTGCAAAACGCTTCCCAAAAACATAATTTGTCCTCTTCCGATACAAGATCGCAAGGATGGACGGCTTCGAAGACCCGCTCTTTCGCACGCCGATGCACGTTGGTGTTCGGGATAGAGTAGACTACGGTGAGGCAAAACCCTAGGTGTTTTCGATGGGTCTTTGACCGAGGCCAATAAATGTTATATATAGGAGAACCAAAGACAACATCGTGTCATGGTTACAATCTCAAACCGACTTGGTTTTCAAATCAAACTTACCAGACAAAGAAACAATGAATTTGTCTATCAAGGCACCAAAATATAAAACAACAAAAGAAAGTTACGCCCCTGCAAGGCAACAAACCTGATTTCGGTGGACCATTCACACGCATGTCGCGTGCACCCGCCGTCCCGGCTCCGGCTCAAGCTTGTGCCCGAGCCCGGCCAGGGGAGACGAGCGCACATGTGTGGTCTCTTATTTCTCTTCTTCACACATCACTAAGTGTGGTGTAGAGAACTGAGTATATAAAGAGGTCCAACTCTTCCTCAACTTTCAGGGTGTAACTAAACTTAGAGCCACCACTTGCTATTTTATTCATGGGCCACTATATGAGGTTTCAGAAACTATTACGGACCTAACCCATTTATTTCTAACAACCCCCATGAGATCTAAAGTACCCATTTAGAGATTTACTTTTTCTCATCAATTTTTTTAATATACGAGTGTTTCAGCAAAGTCTGTTAAGTTGAATTTCTACCTAGAACTTTAATCAACACCCATCCACAACTTGACAATGGACTATGTCTTGAATTGTTGGTTTCATGTGAACATGTTTCACTCAAAGTCTTAACTAGTTCCCGACCGTCAGTAGGCTACCCCGTGGTTTGGAGCATATACGTCATACTCCCTCATCTCTTCGTGAACTTACTAGAGATCAACCAAGTCTCATAGACTGTGACATTTACAACCGGATCTCATATATGTGCATTCTTTTAACACTGCTCTATAGAACAACATCTTTGCTAATCATAGCCAATAGAACCACATTAAGGCATGTTGCCAACCTGCCTTACAACTTTGAGCCTTACATCTCTGAGAACTGTATATCTTCACTTAGGGACAGTCACATATTACTCTCCTCAGTTAACCAATAGCTTGTTCTTCATAGGTCCTAATTCATGTAGTCTGTGATCACAAAGGTTTGGTTACTACTATGATGTAACATCTATGAGTCTCATACCCATCTCCCTCGATGCAATATCTATCACATTTCATGATAGTCCCTTTGTAAAGGGATCTGCTAGGTTTTTGTCTATTTGAATATATGTAACAATTATTACTATGGAGTTTCTCAACCTCTTAACATATCTCAAACATCTCTTCGCGTGTCTTGATGACATTGCATTGTCCTTAGAATTGTTCACTTCAGCGATAACAATTTTGATTGCCTCGTATAGGTTTTTCAACCACATGCAAGTCCATCAAGAGCTCTTGCAGACATTCCGCCTCAATAGTGGTTGTGTCAAAAGAGTTAGTTCTGCTTCCACATACAACTGGCCTCGTCAAGATAGTATGTATGAAAGGCCTCCATGAAACAGCGCCACCTCCATGAGTAAATACATACCCACTTGTGGTGTAGAGTACATCAACATCGGAGGTCCAGTTCGAATCGCTATATCCTTCTAGCACAACAAGATGCCCTGAATAGTGAATCCCATAACTCATAATACTCTTAGATAACGCAGGACCCTTTCTATTGCATACCAATAATCATCAGGCGGTTTGGACATGAACCTACTCAGTTTTCTCACAGCAAAAAAAAACACCTCGCCTTGTTGTGCTAGCTAAGTACATGAGTGAACTAACAATTTAAGAGTATCGTAATTGATCTCATGTTTCCGTCTTGTTCTTTCTGAGTGTCATGCTGGAATCATAAGGTGTTGGATATGGCTTGCTATCCATAAAGCCGAACCAGCTCAAGACCATCTCAACATAGTGAGATTGAGATTGCATTAGAGCAATTGCACCCTCATCGTTAATATGTTTGATATTCAGAATCACACAAGATTCTCCGAGACCTTTCATGTCAAAACTCTTTGATAAAAAAGACTTGACCTCATTGACTGCATCAATGTTTGTACCAAAGATCACCATGCCGTCCACACAAACCTAATATAACACTATTGGCCCCACCATGACGATTGTAAACACACTTATCAACATCATTAATGACAAATCCTACCGACGTGAGAATTCTCTCAAACTTATCATGACATTGCTTAAGTGCTTGTTTTACACCACACAATGATTTTAACAACTTGCATAACTTTCTCTCTTCACCCTTTACCACAAACCCATCCAGCCGGTTCATATCTATTTACTCTTCCAACTCTCCCTTTAGGAAGACTTTCTTTACATCCATTTGATGAATGACAAGACCATAAGAGGCAGCTAGGGAAAGTAGCACCCAATAGTAGTAATTCTAGCAACGGGTGAATAGGTGTCCAAGTAATATTTGCCTTCTTTGTGTGTAGCCCTTGGCCACAAGCCACGCGTTATACTTATCAATAGGACCATCTAGCCTTAACTCCTTTTTAACACCCACTTACAGCCGCCAGGTTTACAACCATAGGGTCATTCAGTTATATCCCAAGTTTCATTAGAAAGAATCAATTCCCATTACGAACAACTTCTTTCCAATCATCAACATTCAGAGATGCGTATGCCTCTACAATAGACTTGGGAGTGTTGTCCACAAGGTATATACAATAACATCATCACCAAAATATTGTGCAACCCTTTGGCTGTTGCTCCTCACATGGGCTTCATTGTTATTCTTCTTAAGGAATTCCTCAGGTGATTATTCGCAATACTCATGAGATGTACTAGATTCAGGGATTATCTCCGAAGAAAATCTAGCAATGCTATGCATATCTTTCATAGGAAAAATATTTTTAAAAAATGTTGCATCACGCGGTTCTATTATAGTATCAACATGCCTATCAGGTACCATGGATTAACCACTAAAAATCTATAAGCAATGCTCCAGTGAGCATAACCTAGAAAGATACAATCCACTATTTTTGGTAGGAGTTTGCATTTCTTAGGGATAAGAATATTTACCTTTGCTAGACATCCCCATGTGTGCAAATAAGAAAGTGACTATCGGTCCAGGGGAACCAGGGTACCACGGCCGATCTATTGCCGGTCGAGTCGACTACATGAAGAATTCCCAGCCTAGCAAACTACCCACTTCAGGACTCTGAAGACCACCCCACAAGGCTTCGGCTCTGCAAGGCTCTTTATCTCTTTGAGAGGGACCCCTAGGACACCTGTCCCTCGTGAGGTCTCCCCCGTGAGGCTGGTTCCCGTGAAAGCCTTCACCTGGAGGGGCCATGCAATTCTGGCCACACAGTCGCACGCCCACCAAGTGGGTGATGTGTCATGTTGGCAGAGTCCGCAAGGACGGTGCTAGCGGGTGACGATAGGTAATCTTTCCCATTTGTGATAAAAGTGCAACGAGCAACTCTCGTCCCTGAAGATGAGTCCGAAGGCTTACCTGTTGGGTACAAGGATACTAGCGTGACACCAGTCGCTAGGACGAACGTCACCGGCGAGCCCACGAGTGTGTCATGGATGGTGCATTTGCAGAATGAAGACCAACTTTGTTGGAAAGACTAGGTGCTTGTCTCCCTTTGAATTGTTGCCTCGTGGTTTCCCTTTTCCCATTAATATTTTTGGGAAAGAGGCCTGAGGCAAGATAAGAGAGACATGTTTCCACCATAGACATAGGGAGGGATATTTTTGAGATTTCATTCTCCCGAAGAGAGTTCTTCCTCCCTGAATTTTGTAGCCCTAGTAACACACCAAAGAGCAATCCACCAAACAGGAGTAGGGTTTTACACCACAAGGTGGCCCGAACCTGGGTAAATCCGTGCGTTCCTTTCATGCTCTGTGCGTGTAGCTTCACCTTGGTCGAGGGGTAGATTCTGCTCAGCTCCCGAGTGTTCAAACTGGGTTCTTGGGAGGTTTTCCGCATAGACAAAACCAATCTCTAAAATTTGGCATGCCAAGTAGGGGAGCTGATACGCCCATTTTGCATTATGATTTCCTATCAATATTTATATTATTCTTGTCCATTATTCCACTTTATGATACAATTCTTATGCCTTTTCTCTCTGAATTTACAAGGTACATCACAGAGATGGATATTGTCAGAAATTGGAATTCTGGACTTGAAAACAAAGAAAAAGGGTGAAAATTCACTGGACTCCAAATGACGTGAAACTTTATAGAGATTTTTTTAGGAATATATGAAATTTATGGGCCAAAAATATACGAGAGGAGGCCACCTGTTGGCCACAAGCCAACAGGACACGCCCACCCCCTGGGTGCGCCTTGTTAGCTTGTGAGCCCCTCGAAGGTGCCCTGGCCTCCCTCTTCTGCTATAAGGTGTGTTTTTACCAAGTAAAAATAAGAAGGAACTTTCGAGACGAAGTGCCACCGTCTTGAGGCGGAAACCTGTGCATAAGCCCTTTTCCTCGCCAATAGAGTGATTCTGTCGGGGAAACTTCCCTCCAGGAGGGGGATATCGAAGCCATCGTCATCAACTATGCTTTTTCCTTCGTGGGAGGACAAATCTTCATCAATATCTTCACCAACACCATCTCATATGAAACCCTAGTTCATCTATTGTATTCAATCTTTGTGTCAAAACCTCAGATTGGTACATGTGGGATATGAGTAGTGTTTATTACATCTCGTAGTTGATGCTTGTTGGTTTACTTGGTGGAAGATATTATGTTCATACCCTTAATCATCATTATTACACCTTTGATCTTGAACACGTTGTTCATGTGCGAGTATTTACTTTAGTTCCTTGGAACATGAGAGAAGTCTTGTTATAAGTAATCATGTGAAGTTGGTATTCGTTTGATATTTTGATGATATGTATGTTGTTGCTTCTCTTAGTGGTGTCGTGTGAACGTCGACTAGATGACACCTCACCATGTTATGGGCCTAAGGGAAGGCATTGCAGAGTAACAAGTAGACGATGCATTGCTAGAGTGATAGAAGCTTAAACCCTAGTTTATGCGTTATTTCATAAGGGGTTGATTTGGATCCATACATTTCATGCTAGGGTTAGATTTATATTATTTCTTCTTTCGTAGTTGCAGATGCTTGCGAGAGGGGGTAATCATAAGTGGGTTGCTTGTTCAAGTAATAACAACAGCTTAGCACCAGTCCGCCCACATATCAAATTATCAAAGTAACGAACGCGAATCAACTCAACATGATGAACATGACTAGACGAAAATTCCCATGTGTCCTCGGGAGCGCTTGCTTCATATAAGAGTACTTTTAGGCCCGTCCTTTGCTATAAAAAGGATTGGGCTATCTCACTGCACATTTTCTACTATTTTTACTTCTCACTTGTTACGAATTATCATGCTATAAAGCTATCTATCATTGTTACTCAGAGCACTTGCAGAGAATACCTTGCCGAAATTGCTTATCATATCCTTCTGCTCCTCGTTGGGTTCGACACTCTTACTTATCGGAAGTACTATGTGTGATCCCCTATATTTGTGGGTCATCAAGACTCTTTTATTGCACCATTTTCGGTGAGTGAAGCACCTTTGGTAAGTTGAATTTGATAAGGAAACATTTTCGGTACGTGCTGAAATTTGCTGTTGCTTGTTACTATGGATAATCATCCTTTGAGTGGTTTGTTCGGGGTTTCTTCACCCCGAACAGAAGTGGAAGAGGTTGTTCCTGAACCTACTGGACTTTTTTCAAATATTTATTATGAAGGAGACAGTACAACTCATCCTAATTACCACTTCATATATGTAGATGAGATTTGTGGATTATTTAAGCTTGCAGGTTTATCCGAGGACAAGGTCAAGAAGAAGGTTTTCCATTTATCTTTGGAGGGAAAATCATTGATGTGGTATAGGCTATCGGATGATATTGGATCATGCGAATGGAATCGCTTGAAGCTGGAATTTCATGAGAAGTTTTATCCTATGCATCTAGTTCATCATGATCAGAACTATATATATAGTTTCTGGCCTCGTGAAGGAGAAATGATCGCTCAAGATTGGCAGAGGCTTAATCTATGATGCACACTTTTCGCAACCATGAGCTCTCAAGAGAAATGATTATGCAAAACTTTTATGCCCGACTTTCTCATGATGATCAACTAATACTCGATTCTTCTTCCACTGGTTCCTACATGAATAGAACTATTGAATTCAAGTGGGATATTCTAGAAATAATTAAACACAACTCTGAAGATTGGGAACTCGACAAAGGTAAAGAGTCAGGTATAAAGCTTGAATTTGTTTGTGTCATATCTTTTATGGAAGCTGATACGTTTCATAAGTTTAGCAATAAACATGGAACTGACTCTAGGATAGTAGTCTCTTTATGTGAATCATTCATGTTTATCTCCCTAAGGAGAAGTGGTTTAAATTTCATCCACCCATTTAAGAATTATTAGAGGAACCATTAAGGTTAAGGAGGAAATGATTGTTAACCATGTTGATCGAGTTGTTCCTACTGCTTACATTGAGAAACCACCTTTTCCTATTAGAATTAAGGAACATGCTAAGGACACAACTATTGTTAATAAAAGCAACATTATAACACCTAAACCCTATGAACAAATAAAAGTGGAACCGAATATTGCTATGGTTAAAGATCTTGTAGTTGATAATATTGATGGACATGTTATTTTCTTCTGTGATGAAGTTGTTAGAATTGCAAAACTTGTTAGAAACAAGCGGGATGAGTTAGATAAAAATAAACCACTTGTTGGCATGTGTGTTGTTTCTGTTAAGATTGGATATCATTGTTATCATGGCTTGTGCGACATTGGTGCTAGTGTTAGTGCTATACGTTTCACCTTATACTAAAAAGATATAGCACCCGCTGAGATTGAAGATATTGATGTCACTATTAAACTTGCAAACACATAAACTACTTCACCACTTCGGATTGTTACAAATGTTGAGGTCTTGTGTGGAAAAGTTAAGTACCCTACTAATTTCTTAGTAATTAGTTCACAATAAGATAATTTTTGTCCCATTATATTTGGTAGACCTTTGTTGAATACTGTTAATGCTTAAATTAATTGTGTTACCGATAAAGTTGAAGTAAGCTTTGGTGATGTGTCTCATGAATTTAATTTCTCTAAGTTTGGTAGACAACCACATGAGAAATAATTTTCTAGTAAAGACGAAATTATTGGTCTTGCTTCTATTGTTGTCTCCTATTGATCCATTAGAAAAATATTTTCTAGACCATGAGAATGGTATGCATATGAATGAGAGAAATAAAATAGATGATATATTCTTTAGACAAACACCTATTCTTAAACACAACTTGCCCGTTGACATTTTAGTGGATCTTCCTCCACCCAAGGGAGATCCCGTGTTTGAGCTAAAGACATTACCCGATAGTTTGAAATATGCTTATCTTGATGAAAGTAAGATATATCATGTTATTATTAGTGCTAACCTTTTGTGAGCATGAAGAAAAGAGATTACTTAAAACTTTGAAGAAGCACATGGCTGTTATTGGATATACTCTCGATGATCTTCAGGGCATTAGTATCACTCTATGTCAGTACAAGATTAATATGGAACCAGGTCCTAAACCCGTCGTTGATCATCAACACCTTTTGAATCCTGAAATGAAGGAAGTGGTAAGAACTGAAATATTAAAGGTTCTAGAGGTAGGTATAATCTATCCCATAGCTGAGAGTAGACGGGTAATCTTGTTCATTGTGTTCCTAAGGAAGGAGGTATAAATGTAGTTCCTAATGATAAAAATGAATTTATCCCACAGAAGATAGTAATTGGTTATAGGATGGTAAATGATTTCAAAAAATTAAACAAAGCTACTAGAAAAGGTCATTACCCCTTGACTTTTATTGATAAATTGTTAGAAAGATTATCTAAGCACACACATATTTTCTTTCTTGATGGATATTCTGGATTTTCTCAAATACATGCACTCATGCAGCGACGTGCTATACAAACGGTTTTAACCCCTTTCTACAACGAATGTTTAAATCGTCGCCTTGCATGTGTGGGCTATATGGGGGTACATCCCACACGACACGGGAAAATCATCGGCGATGGTGAATAATGAAGGCAGATGATCTACCAAACATAATCGTGTGCAGTTGGGGACAATGTCGCACACACTATATTTTGGGCGTACGTGTGGAATTTGGGATCAATCACACATGTCTATCACGAGTCAAACACGTCTAATTGCTCATGGAAAACAAATGGTGTTTTACCTTTTACCGTTTGCGAAACATTACCCAATCCACACGGACCATAGTAGAAACTATGTGTGATATCTTCATCATCACACACGAGATTTCCCTCGCAGCCTTGTGCCATGTATGATATCACAACACGTGGGGACATATTTGCATCAGGCATGATTTACTTTTGGCTCACGTGTGAGATAAGGTGCTATACAAACAATTGAAGATCTCATACTGTAACACCCGTGGATTTCAGCTACAGTAACCTATGTAATCAAGCTACAGTGATCACATGATTGAGCTAAACCATTTTTGCTAATCAATGTTTGATCACAATGGAATAATATCTCTTTTCAAATTCCTAATGATTTTCAAATTTCATTTTAAAAATGGATTAAACATTTTTGCAAGCCTGAAAACTAAAATCATGATTGGGTTTCAAATATTCGCTAAGTAATTGTCATGTAGAACCAACTTCATTTGGATAACCCAATTATCCCCAACAACATTTAAACAGGTCCGAGACCATCTAGTTTGGCCATTTTAAATCCCAAAAATAAATAGGATATCTAAATAATGCAAGACTTGTTTTGTGACCTCATAATATTGTGTAGTATTGTTGTGTCAAGTTTCATGGCTAACCCAATTCGTTTGCTATAAAAAGTAAATAGGAAAACAATATCAAAAGTTAAAATAGAAATGAATAACAATAAAATGGAAAAACTGGACTGTGCACTTATAGCCCATTGCTACAGTCCATAGCCGAACCCACCTCCTATCACCTCCTTCATGTATACGTACAAAGGGAGACACGGGTCACACATCCATGGTGTGTCGGCCGTCCACGGTCGTCCTGCCGGGGAAACTTCCCTCCCGGAGGGGGAAATCATCGCCATCGTCATCACCAACACTCCTCTCATCGGAGGGGACTCATCACCGTCAACATATTCATCAGCACCATCTCATCTCCAAACCCTAGTTCATCTCTTGTAACCAATCTCCGTCTCGCGACTCTGATTGGTACTTGTAAGGTTGCTAGTAGTGTTAATTACTATTTGTAGTTGATGCTAGTTGGATTACTCGGTGGAAGGTTATATGTTCAGATCCTCAATGATATTCAATAGCTCTCTGGTCATGAACATAATTATGCTTTGTGAGTAGTCACTTTTGTTCCTGAGGACATGGGATAAGTCTTGCTAGGAGTAGTCATGTGAATTTGGTATTCGTTCGATATTTTGATGCGTTGTATGTTGTCTCTCCTCTAGTGGTGTTATGTGAACGTCGACTACATAACACTTCACCATTATTTGGGCCTAGAGTAAGGCATTGGGAAGTAATAAGTAGATGATTGGTTGCTAGAGTGACAGAATCTTAAACCTTAGTTTATGCGTTGCTTCGTAAGGGGCTGATTTGGATCCACTAGTTTAATGCTATGGTTAGACTCTGTCTTAATTCTTCTTTCGTAGTTGCGGATGCTTGCGAGAGGGGTTAATCATAAGTGGGATGTTTGTCCAAGTAAGGGCAGCACCCAAGCACCGGTTCACCCACATATCAAACTATGAAAGTAGCGAACGCGAATCATATGAACATGATGAAAACTAGCTTGACAGAAATTCCCATGTGTCCTCGGGAGCGCTTTACCTCCTATAAGAGTTTGTCCAGGCTTGTCCCTTGCTACAAAAGGAATTGGGCCACTTTGCTGCACCTTTGTTACAATTGTTACTTGCTACGAATCATCTTATCACACAACTATCTCTTACCGATAATTTTAGTGCTTGCAGAGAATACCTTGCTGAAAACCACTTGTCAGTTCCTTCTGCTCCTCGTTGGGTTCGACAGTCTTACTTATCGAAAGGACTACGATAGACCCCCTACACTTGTGGGTCATCAAATGCTACCTAACATATTTATTCTTTGTAACTTCTTCATTGTGGCATGAATGTTCAGATCCATAAGATTCAAAACAGTAGTTTAATATTGACATGAAAACAATAATACTTCAAGCATACTAGCAAAGTAATCATGAACTTTTGAAATAACAAGGCCAAAGAAAGTTATCCCTACAAAATCATATAGTCTGGTTATGCTCCATCATCCCCACACAATGAATTTAAATCATGCACAACCCCGGTATTGGCCAAGTAATTGTTTTTGCACTCTTACTTTCTCAACCTTTTCAACTCTCACGCAATACATGAGCGTGAGCCATGGATATATCACTATAGGTGGAATAGTTTGTGGTGGAGGTTGTGAGGCAAAAAGGAGGAGATGGTCACATTGACTCGGCGTATCAACGGGCTATGGAGATACCCATCAATAGATATCAATGTGAATGAGTAGGGATTGCCATGCTAAGGATGCACTAGAGCTATAAGTGTATGAAAGCTTAAAAAGAAAACTAGTGGGTGTGCACCCAACTTGCTTGCTCACGAAGACCTAGGGCAATTTTGAGGGAGCCCATCATTGGAATATACAAGCCAAGTTATATAATGAAAATTCCCACTAGTATATGAAAGTGAGAAAACAAGAGACTCTCTATCATGAAGAACATGGTGCTCTTATGAAGCACAAGTGTGGAAAAAGATAGTAGCATTGTCCCTTCTCTCTTTTTCTCTCATCATTGTTTTTTGTTTGGGATCTTTGGCCTCTCTTTTTTCCATTTCATTTTTTTGGTGGGCATCTTTGGCCTCTTTATTTATTTCCTCACATGGGATAATGCTCTAATAATGATGATCATCACACTTTTATTTACTTACAACTCAATACTTTGAACAATAATGACTCTATATGAAATGCCTCCGGCAAAGTACCGGGATGTGCAAAGATCTAGCTTAGCGTATGACGTTGAAACCTCTCGCTAGCTATCTTACGATCATGCAATGGAAAAATTAAAATGATGGCACATGTCATTAGACTGAACGGTGGGAGTTGCATGGCAATATATCTCGGGATGGCTATGAAAATGCCATAATAGGTAGGTATGGTGGCTGTTTTGAGGAAGGTATATGGTGGGTTTGTGCACCGGCGAAAGTTGCACGGCACTAGAGAGGATAGAAATGGTGGAAGGTGAGAGTGCACCTATACCATGGACTCACATTCGTCATAAAGAACTCATATACTTATTGTGAAAGTTTTATTAGTAATCGAAACAAAGTGCTAAACGCATACTCCTAGGGGAAGGGTTGGTAGGTCTTAACCATCGCGCGATCCCGACCGCCACACAAAGGATGACAATCAATAATTCAATTATGCTCCGACTTCCTAACATAGCGGTTCACCATACGTGCATGCTACGGGAATCACTAACCTCAACACAAGTATTTCTAGATTCACAACACCCTACTAACATAACTCCAATATTACCATATCCATATCTCAAAACTAATTGTGAGGAATCAAACTTCTCTTACTAATCAATGCACTTGAATATGCAAGTTTTTATTATATGCTCTTTGGATGCCTATCATATTTAGGACTAATTTCATAACACACGCCAATTACGAAGTTAATTAGAGAGAGCGCTCTCAAAATGATATAAGTGAAGATTGAGAGTTTTTATTTCTACAAAATATGAAACCGTCGTGCTCTAAAAAGATTTAAGTGAAGCACTAGAGCAAAATTATCTAGCTCAAAAGATATAAGTGAAGCTCATGGGCAAAATTATCTAGCTCAAAAGATATAACTGAAGTTCATGGGAGCTAAATTGCCTAGCTCAAAAGATATAAGTGAAGCTCATTGAGTATTCTAACAAATTCACGATGAGTGCATGTCCCTCTCAAAAAGGTGTGCAGCAAGGATGATTGTGATAAAAAAAAGCAAAGACTCCTATAATACACGACGCTCCAGGCAAAACACATATCATGTGGTAAATAAAAATATAGCTCCAAGTAACGTTACCGATGGATTGAAGACGAAAGAGGGGATGCCTTCCCGGGGCATCCCCAAGCTTAGGCTTTTTGGTGTCCTTGAATTTGGCTTGGGATGACTTGGGCATCCCCAAGCTTAGGCTCTTTCCACTCTTTATTCCATTGTCCATAAGAACATCACCCAAAACTTGAAAACTTCACAACACAAAACTTAAACAGAAACTCGTGATATCATTAGCATAGGAAAACAAACCACCAACTTTTTAGGTACTGAAGTAAACTTGATTTACATTTAGATTGATGTTATATTACTGTATTATCACTTCTCCATGGCTCGTACCCTCGATACTAACCATAGTTTTATCAAAATAAGTAATCAACACAACAAAAACAAAATCTGTCAAAAACAGAACAGTCTGTAGCAATCTGTATATTTCGTATACCTCTGCTATCCCAACAATTCTGAAAAATTATGACAATTAGGGGAATTTTCATACCAATCAGCAGAAAAAATAATCAACTAAAAATCTTTTTCTGGATATGAACTAAAAATAATTTCATGAGCACAAAGTTTCTGTCTTTTTTAGCATGATTAAACAACTATCACCAAAACTAATCATAAAGGTTCTACTTGGCACAAACACTAATTAAAACATAAAAACACAATCATAGCAGAATCATGATGGTGTGAACTCAAGAAACAGAAAGTGAAAAGCAAAAATTTATTCATTGGGTTGCCTCCCAACAAGTGCTTTTCTTTAAAGCCTTTTAGCTAGGCATTGATAATTCAATGATGCTCACACAAAAGACAAGAATTAAAACACAACGAGAGCATCATAAAGCATGTGCAAATCACATCTAAGTCTAACATACTTTCTATGCGTAGGAATTTTATAGGAAAACAAATTATCAAGACAACCAATAGCTACCATATGCAAGGAAGAAGAAAGAGACAATAGCAATCTCAACATAACGAGAGGTGATTTAGTGATATGAAAATTTCTACAACCATATTTTCCTCTCTCATAATAATTACATGTGGGATCATATTCAAATTAAACAATATAACTATCACATAGGATATTCTTTTCATGATTCACATGCATGCAAAGTTGACGCTCTTCAAAAATAGTGGGATTATGATCAACTAAAGTCATGACTTCTCCAAACCCACTTTCAATATTATTGCAAACATTATTATCAATATCATATTCATCATGAGGCTTAAACAAATTTTCAAGATCATAAGAAAAATCATCACCCCAATCATGATCATTGCAACAAGTAATGGACATAGCAAAACTAGCATCCCCAAGCTTAGGGTTTTGCATATTTTTAGCATGATTGACATTAATAGAATTTATAGTGAAACCATTGCAATCATGCTTTGCATTCAAGGAGCCCTCATGAATCACTTCATAAATTTCTTCATCACAATTTTCATATTCACGCATCTCCAGAAAAACTTCATAAAGATAATCTAGTGCACAAAACTCACTAGCAATTGGCTCAACATAATTGGATCTCTTAAAGAGATTAGCAAGTGGGTGAGGATCCATAAGTTTGTTCTTTATTATAAGTGGGGGAGAGGAAAACGGGCAAGCAAACTAAGTAAGACATAAAGGAAAACTAAAAAGGCAAATATTTTTGTAAATTTTGTTTTAGAAGTGGGGGAGAGGAAAACAAGAGGCAAATGGCAAATAATGTAAATGCAAGAGATGAGTTTGCGATAGGTACTTGGTAGATATGCTTCACTTGAATACTCCCCGACAACGGGGCCAGAAATTCTTCTTGCTACTTCTTGAGCTTGCGTTGGGTTTTCCCTTGAAGAGGAAAGGGTGATGCAGCAAAGTAGAGATAAGTATTTCCCTCAGTTTGAGAACCAAGGTATCAATCCAGTAGGAGTATCAAGATGAGGCACCAATGAACGTGCGCAAAGACAAACAAACTTGCACCCAACGCGATAAAGGGGTTGTCAATCCCTTCACGATTACTTGCAAGGTGAGATCTGATAGTGATGAAAGGTAAATATAAATAAAAGTGCAGCAATATATTTTTGGCATTTTTGTATCTAGATCTGAATATATAATTTGTAAAATAGACCCGGGGGCATAGTGTTCACTTGTGGGGACCCCGACTAGTAAGTCGAGATCGCCGTGCCCAGTGACCCCAAGGATCAATGCTCACTGAACACATATACTGAATGATAGAGTCTTACATCCAAATACCGAATAATACATCAAATGACCGAATGATCAGGTTCACAAGTAGGGTCTAAGGCCAATTAAAACGGGTACAACGGGTAGCGCAAATTCATAAGGGCTAAGCGAGTGCCCATGCCATCAAGCCTACACCGACAGGCATTCTGACTTGGAAACGTCCTAGATCGCAGGTCCGTCTCCGAAGACGTTCTCATCGCCAAACTCCGGTCCTTCCATGTCTGGTCAATAATATAACCAGTGGCAAGCCACTGAGTAGTTTGAATGTACTCGCAAACGGCCCATGATACAAACAATGAAAGTCAATGATAACAATATCATGCATCTTTGATGAAATGCAACTTGGTGGGATGATCATGTATATGCATCAAGCTAAAGAATTACTCTTGAAGAACATGTTACAGATATCAACATATCTGCTAAGGGCTGAACCATCCGGGTTCACCCTATATGCCAAGTCACCAAACTTGGTCATATTAGTAATTATTATTATTATTTCCATATCAACACCTTTTTAACACCACACACACACTCACTCACACTTGGTTTATGAGGAAACGCTGGACGTAGTTTAAGCAGGATTACCCAACTGTCCTTGACCATGGACACGGCTATTCGAATAGTTTGACACTATGCAGAGATAGTACGCTGGACCCATGAGATCCGAGAAACTTCCGTGTCATCCACGACTCGCGGTATTTCACATACCCGAGGTAAGTACCCGATCAATGCCTTTCCGCTGACGATACTAGACAAAGAGGTCCACTCGATTGGTACCTAGCCCACATGTCGTATGTCTTACGAGAACCAACTCTGGACCGTACCAACAATGCGGGGACCAACGGTGTGCCTGGAACTCATAAAAATGGCATAGTCTCCCTTCCTGGCACGACCCCATCACGAGAGTGACGACAATCACTCCCGCCACTAGTAATGTGGCTCCTTGCTAGTACCGACCAGAGTAATCAACAAAGCCCCGTCCCATAAAGGGGTAACGTGGTCGTACTAGTAAGGTTGGGACGGTCGACACATCATAAATCTAATCCCATTTCCGAAACCATACTCACACAAAACACCGGTGCACCACTTCACCAAAAGTAGCCACCCATGTCATCATCACCCTCGGGCATTAGTGGCACTCGACGGTTTTTTTCATAAACCTTTGATTTTACTCAACATCATGCTCATGCAATGGTTCTCTAATCTACTAGTCAACATGATAATAGCACGATCCTCATAGATGGTAGGGTCAAGCTCATCATGCTTGTGCTCCGAGGAGCCATATGTATAATATCACCATCATGCAAGTGCTTCGAAGAAGCCTTCGGTACCATCACACCAATGATGAACCGGCACTATGATCACATGCAACGGAAAAGTACTTGCTATTCTAGCATGCATCAATTCATATGCTCAAGTCATGGTCAAAGGGCTGCTTGCCTTGGTCAGCTAAGTATCCGGGGTCTTCGAGGTCTTCCGCTCCGAATCCATCGTCACTCGGTAATTCTATCGTCGAGAATAGAATAAATAAGACATAGCTCACACAAAAAAGATCACAAATCACTGTTAAAAAATGCTGCAAAACTTGGTTAAATTCAGGTTGTTAATTTGAAAAATATCTTCTCTTATTTTTTACTAGCTAAGCATTTCTAATAATTACTAAACAGGGGCAAACTATTGTCTTTAATGCCTTTATATTATTATGAAACAGATTCTCTTTTTGAAAAATGTCAACAATGGCAGAATCAAATACTACTCATTTTTAGAAAAATATTAGTGGAAGGATTATATTTTTCCACTGGGTAGTTATTTTTACAAAAATCGTTTTAGTCTCTGTTTTAAAAATAAAAGAAAAAGGCCAATGCCTGGCGTGGGAAGCAGGCCGGCCAAGTCATCCAGCAGGCTGCCAGGCGGGCGCGCGCGCCAGGTTCGGACCTGACGTGCGGGCCCCTGGGGTCAGCGGTTGTGGCTGCGTGCAGGGGCTACTCCAGGACACCGACAGGTGGAGCCCACCTGTCGGATTCTGCCCCTACCTCCGGCCAGGGAGGAGGAGATGAACTCCGGCGAGGCTACCGTCGTCCTTGGGCCTAGCTCAGTGCAGGGTTCAGCGTGCCTCCGCCTACCTGCAGGTGGTCGGGACATCGCCGGAGAGGCTTGGAGTCACCGGCTACGAGGTGGCCGTGGCGGAGGGGTTTCGGGACGTGGTTGAACTGGTAGCTAGGGGCACAGAAATGCTCGAGGCTGTTGGGGGAATGGTTCCTCGTGTCGAGGGGAGTGCTCTGGTGGGTCGATTGTAGTAGGAGCCGGCGTGTAACCGGAGATCGACCGGAGCTCCGAGGCGGAGGGGCCTCGGTCGATCTCGAGCACCGGGGCTCTGCAAGGTCGATTAGGTGGCTAGGGAGGAGCTAGTGGTCGGGCAGAGGCTGCTGGAGGGGTGTTGAGGTGCCGGGGAGGCCTATTTATAGGCTTGCGACGGTGAGCCGACTCGGTGCACTAGTGACTCACCGTGGCACGCGTGCGTGCACAGTGAGGAGCTGGCTGCAAAACGACGGTCTCCGGACGTGGTTTGGGATGCTCTGAAGCATCGGCCGCAGAGGGAGAAGGTATGGGGTCGAGCTGCAGCGTCTGTGCATGCTCGGCGGAGTCGGGTGCGCGCGGGCACGCGTCGCTCGAGCTCTAGCGTGGGAGAGGAGGGTCCCTGGCGGCTTCTTTACACAAAGGGGTTGTCGGGGGAGGTCTTGGACACTTCGGGGGAGGTTGGAACCGACAGGGGGCGTCGTCCCATTCTCGGTGGCTCCCTGTAGCGCGTCCAGAGCGCAGTTTTGGCATGCCACGGCATGTTGGCGTGCTCTGGGGAACTTTAGACGTGTCCCTCATGTCCTGGGTGTTGCTAGGAGTGTATCTAGCCGTTGTGTGCTAGTGAGAGCACTGGCTGGTCAAGGGGGACAGGTTTCACTAGTGCTGTCAGCCCTGATCTATGGCACAAATTGGGGTTCTTGTCACTTGTGCTTTGAACTAGGGAGGGGCCAGTTGACTGGGTGTTTAGGTTTATCTGAGGCACTAATACACCAAGTTTGAGGCTTTGACATTGGGTAAAACAGTGGCTAGGTGGGTTTTTACCTTCCTGTCAGAAGGTGTTCGACAGTGGTTTGGGGTGCTTCCACTCCACCACTGGAACTGCAACTTAACAGGTTTGGTCTTGGGGTTAAAGTAGGGGTTTCCACCAATTTTGAGCTCCATTGAACAAGTTTAGCTTTGTAAACTTGAAAATGCATCAAAGTGGCCAGATCTGTCCTCTCCAAAGGGACTGTGACTAAACAGAGTCTTGCAAATCTCATTTTTCGTGTGGAGTCCTCATTTGAGGTGCCAAACACCCTTGCAAAGTTTCAGCCCCATTGGACAAACTTTGTTATGTAGAGTTGTTCCAACTCTATTCTGGACAGAGAGGGTTTTAGGCTCATTTGGTGACCTTCCCCACCTTGGATCAAGGTGACGTTTTATGTGGGCACCAAATATGGCTTGGGGAGGCTCCTGTAATTTAATGGGATTTTGTTGAGAGTATTTCCTTTGGAAATCTCTAAAAAGGTTAAAACACACAGGAATGGTTTTCAGGGTTTTATTCAAATAATTATAATATAAAATAGGGTTGAAAATCTTATATATGGAAAATATATGTCCTTCTCAGTTTCCATGATTTTACTCAGAATTTTCTAAGTCAGAAAAGCATTTTTCCCTGTGGGAATATCATTCCTGGCCTTAGAAATAGACATGTATTTAAAATAGAAAAATAATGTTTTAAATCATTAAATAATGTTTTTGGTAAATAATAATAGTATTTGAGTTTAGATCACCAACTTTGGTTGGGAGTGCTACTAGGCATCATGGCTAGTAGTGTAACCCAAGCAAGGTAGAGGTGATCTCGTGTCAAAGAGAAGAGTTTTGGAAATTCATTTAAAAATAAATAAATTTATCATGGGTTTTGGATCAACAAGCAAACAAGCATACACTCATACAAGGCATTCACGACATTCACAACATCACTAGAAAAAGTTTTAACAAGCTCTGATTTTTGCAACTTAAAACATTGGTGGTGTAAAACAGGGTGTGACAGACCTATCTCTCTTACAAGAATCTCGTCCCCGAGATTCCTAAGCTAGGCGTTAAATAGCTCTGGAAATTCTGATCAGAGATAGTCTTCACATTCCCATGTTGCTTCTGCTTTAGTATGGTTGCTCCACTGAACCTTGAAATACATGATGGTGCGGCTTCTGGTTCAACGCTCTGCTTCATCCAGAATGCGAATTGGCTTCTCGCGATAGGTAAGGTCCGGTTGAAGGTCAACAACTTGGTGGTCAATGTCCTTGGAAGGATCGGAACGGTTCGGCACTTGTAAGCACTTCCGGAGCTGTGACACGTGGAACACGTTGTGCACACCCGAAAGTTCTGGGGGTAGCTCCAACTGATAAGTCACTTCCCCGCGCCTTGTCGTGATCTTGAAGGGTCCAATAAACCTTGGGGCTAGCTTCCCCTTGACACGGAATTGCTTGGTTCCCTTGAGAGGCGTAACGCGCAGGTACACCTGGTCTCCGGGAACGAACTTCACATCCTTGCGGTGGGAGTCCGCATAGCTCTTTTGTCGGGACTTAGCTGCCTTCAGGTTTTCTTGGACAAGCTGCACCTTATTTTCCGCTTCCTACAGCGCTTCTGGCCCAAAAACTAGTCCTTCTCCGGTTTCGGACCAATTAAGTAGGGTGCGGCACTTTCGCCCATATAGCACCTCGAATGGGGCCATTTGAAGACTGGACTAGTAGCTGTTGTTGTATGAAAACTTAGCAAACAGCAAACAGTCTTCCCATTTGGCACGATGAGCCAAGACACATGCGCGGAGCATGTCCTCGAGTATCTGGTTTACTCTCTCGGTCTGTCCGCCCGTCTGCGGGTGGAAAGCCGTGCTGAAAGAGAGCTTGGTTTCGAGAGCTTCTTGAAACTTCTTCCAGAATCTTGAGGTGAACTGCGTGCTGCGGTCGGACACGATCTCCTTAGGAACTCCATGGAGGCTAACGATGCACTCAATGTAGAGGCTAGCCAACTTGTCGCCCCCGTAGGTGGTGTTGACCGGAATGAAATGAGACACCTTAGTTAAGTGGTCGACGATGACCCATATGGAGTCATGATCCCTGCTCGATCGGGGTAGTCCGGTGATGAAGTCCATGCCGACCTTATCCCATTTCCATTCTGGCACTTGAAGAGGTTGTAGCAGCCCAGCAGGTCGCTGATGCTCAGCCTTGACCCGCTGACATACATCGCACTTAGTGGCGTAGGAGCCTATCTCTCTCTTCATGCCATGCCACCAGAATCGTTCTCGGAGGTCTTGATACATCTTGGTACCATCAGGATGGATGGAGTATGGCGTGTCATGAGACTCTTGCAGGCTCAAGTCCTTGAGTTCGGCCTTGTTGGGCACGCATAAGCGTTTCCCGTACCACACCACTCCTTGATCATCAACCGAGAACCCTGGGGCCTTGCCTTCCTGTATCTTCCTTTTGAGGCCTTCAATACTCTTGTGTCCCTTCTGGGCTTCCTTGATATCATCAGCCAGAGTTGGTTTTGACTTCGAGGTTGGCCAGGTATCCTGGTTTGACTAACTCCGGTCCGAAGCTTTCCATCTCTTCATACAAGGCGGGCAACCCTTCCTTGAGCATGACGTTCAAGGTGCCAGCCTTTTGGCTTAAAGCATCGGCTACCATGTTTGCCTTACCGGGGTGGTACTGAATGTTGAGGTCGTAATCCTTGATTAACTCAAGCCATCTTCGTTGCCTCATATTCAGCTCCCTTTGGGTGAAGATATATTTTAGTCTCTTGTGGCCCGTGTATATTTCACATCGCTTCCCCAGAAGGTAATGTCGCAATGTCTTCAAGGCATGCACTACGGCTGCTAACTCGAGATCATGGGTGGCGTAGTTCTCCTCATGCGGACACAGTTGCCGTGACAAGTATGCCACGACTCTACCATCTTGCATTAAGACTCCATCGAGTCCGGTTCCGGAGGCATCATAGGAAATCACAAACTCCTTGTTGATGTCCGGGGTAGCTAGTACCGGGGCGGTAGTCAGTCTTTTCTTCAACTCTTGGAAGCTCGCTTCACACGCCGGTGTCCACTCGAACTTCCGGCCTTTCTTCAAAAGATGAGTCATAGGTCGAGCGATGCTGGAGAGTCCCTCTACAAACTTGCGGTAGTATCCCACGAGCCCGAGGAAACTCCTGACATCCTTCACATCTCTTGGTGATTCTCAGTTGGTCACTGTGGTAATCTTGGATGGATCTGCCGCCAAGCCGCTTGCCTTCATGATATGACCCAAAAATCCAACTTCGTTCAGCCAGAATTGGCACTTGCTGAACTTGGCATACAATTGGTGCTCTCGAAGCTTTCCCAGAACTAACCTCAAGTGTTTCTCATGCTCCTCTTCAGATTTTGAGAAGATTAATATGTCATCGATGAATACGAGGACAAACTTGTCCAAATACTCCATGAAGACCTTGTTCATGAGGTACATGAAGTAAGCTGGGGAATTTGTCAATCCGATGGGCATGACAGTGCACTCATAGAGACCGTATCGGGTCACGAATGTAGTCTTGGGTATGTCCTCGGGTCGAATCTTCAACTTGTAATATCCGGATCGGAGATCGACCTTGGAGAATACCTTAGCTCCATTTAACTGGTCAAACATGTCTTCTATCTTGGGGAGTGGGTACTTGTTCTTGATTGTAACTTCGTTGAGAGAACGGTAATCGACGCAGAGTCGAATGGTACCATCCTTCTTTGATACAAACAGAACAGGTGATCCCCAAGGTGATGCACTCGGATGAATGAATCCTTTCCTGAGTTGCTCATCCAGCTGCTTCTTCAGCTCTGCTAACTCCTCGGATCCCATCCTGTAAGGCTTCTTATATATAGGCCTTGACCCGGGCATGAGCTTGATGATGAACTCGATGTCTCGGTCAGGAGGCATTCCAGGTAGCTCATCAGGAAAGACGTCCGGGTACTCACAGACTATAGGCACTTGGTCGAGCTCTACCTCGGATAGGCTGTTGATCTGAGGTACTTGAGCTGATACCGGCTTAGAGACATACTTGACCTTGACCCGTTGGTCTCTTGTCATGGTAATGGCCCTGTTGCCACAGTCCAAGAGACTCTGGTGCTTGGCCAGCCAATCCATGCCGAGAATTACTTCTAAGCCTTGCGACTTAAGCACAATGAGGTCTGCCAAGAAGCTCGTCCCATTGATAACTATCTCGACCCTTCTACACCCTAGATTGGTCCTCAACACTGCTCCCGGGGTTTGAATTGCCATCTGCCCATGAAGCAGACCGGGTTTTAAACCACACTTCTCCGCAAACCTTCGAGTAACAAAGGAATGCGAAGCACCACAATCAAACAACACTGTAGCTGGGGTGGAGTTGACGAGGAACGTACCCAGAATACAGTCCGGGTCTTCCTGCGCCTCTTCGGCGGTGATGTGGTTGATCCGCCCCTTGCTATTGAACTACTGGTTGCGGGGAACCTGGTTTCTTCCTGGTGCTCCTTGACCTGGGTTGGGTGCATTGGGACGCTGTGCATCGGGCTTCTTGTCGGGACACTGCCTGGAATAGTGTCCGGTTTGATCACACCCAAAACAGGTGACCTGACCCGGAGGGTTGGTCTTGACTCCACTGTTATTCGGCGGGTTGGAAACTGGCTTGGTGTTGATTTGTGGCTGATAATTCTGACGGATTACCGGGGTCTTGTACTGCTGCTACTGATAGTTGGGCCTCGTAGGTGCTGACTGCCATGGTCTTGGTCTTGCATTAGTGGGTCCTCCACTAGCTATCATCTTGCGCTTGCGGGTGTCGTCCATTGCATGACGCTCGTCTTCCAGCATAAGTGCCTTGTTAACCAGGTCGCTGAAGGTCTTGCAGTCGCAAACTACCAACTGGTATTGCAGGGACTGCTGCAACCCTTCCATGAAGCGTTCCACCTTAGCGGCCTCAGTGTTAACATCCTCAGGGGCATACCTCGACAAGAGGTTAAACTTCTGCAGATACTCTTTAACAGTTCCACTGCCTTGCCTCAAGGCTCTGAATTCCCGCTTCTTGATGGTCATCATTCCTGGCGGAATATGAGCCGCACGAAATCCTTCCTTGAACATTGCCCAAGTGATGAGTTGCCCAGCTCGCATGATCTGGAAACCATCCCACCAAGCCCTGGCGGTGCCTCTGAGACAGTGAGAAGCATAAAGGACCTTCTCACGTTCATCGGTGCACTTGACCAGCGCAAGGAGGTCTTCAATAGTGCGAATCTAGTCATCGGTATCCAATGGTTCAGTCGTCTCTGTGAATATGGGAGGCGTAGTCCGCATAAACTCGGAGAGAGTAGAGCGACCATTGCCATTCCCGTTCTGTGGCGGGTTGTTCACTAGGACTTGAGCCAACTGCTGAATAGAGGCATTGTTGGCTTGACGCTATTCGCGAAGAGCCTGAAGGAACTGAGCCATAGTCAAGTTCTCGGGAGGAGGTGGCGGAGGAACATTGCCAGGCTGCTCATGGTGATGTCCAACGTGAGCTTCTCCTTCGGTTCCCTGCGGCTGACCTGAGGAGGCGGTGCCGGGGTTGCCGAAGGTGCTGTTTTGGGTTGCGTTCACCATCCTGTCATGGAAATAGACAGGTCAAAAATCCACCTTGCTTGAAACCACCAGCGTTTTCTCTAGTAAGAGGGGGGCGGGGTCTAAATGTGCGCTAGTGCGAGTCTTTAAAATCAAAGTCCTGAAAACGGAATTTGCATTCATTGAAAACAAGTGACGTAGTCGCGTACAGACTGCCTAAGGTAGAATGCGGCTTACATCATACACACTCATAATTTGAAAGATCGGATACATGGATACCCTACTCTTAGGGGTACTCCTAGTTGCCTACACTGAAATCCTACGCGGCGGACTGCTCGGTCTCATAGGTGGGTTCGACAGGATCTTTGTCTTCGTCGGTGTCTTCTTCCTTCAAAGGAGTGGAAGAAAGAAGCAGTACATCACGTCATCTCTTAGGTGAGGCGGCGAAGAGCTCAGTGTACTCTTCCGCTGTCAGGCGGCGACTCTGAAGAGGGACAGCCCGGGTTGGTAGCACACCACCCCAGGTAGCAACACCGGTCCTTCCTTCAGGTGCGCCTGCTTTCTTCACCTTGCGATTCGTCATCTTCTCGGTGTGAAGTAGGCCCTTGACTTGGTGCAGTTCTTGGCGAAGCTTCGTTGATTCCTTAACCAGAAGGTGCGTCAGGGTGTCGGATGAGAGACTGAAGTAGGTCTGAAACCTTAATGGCATCCCATCCTCGGACGATGGGGTGTGCGTCCAGCTCCCGTCCACTCCTTCCTTAAGAAAAGGTAGGTGACGAGTAGCGGGCTAATCAGCCATCTCAGGGAGGATATCACGGAGACACACGAGCGCCTCTTGTGCGGCTGTCTCCACTGCCAGCATCAGTTCCCCCATTTGTGGTCCTTCAAAGAACCAACTAGACGGGGAGTCGTTAGCCTTCACTATCATGTCCACGTGATATTCCTTGGTGTCGGCGTTGACCCAGTGCTTGTGGTAGAGGAAGATGGGCGTGCGGCGTACGTGGCACTTCTCGAGACTATCCACCAGGAGTAGGGGAAAGCCGGTCTCCAGAAGCGTCTCAGGTACGGCGGCCATCTACAAGATATAGAAGAGAGAGAATCAGAAGGTTCTAGGTGCAAAATCTTAAGTGTAAGGGTAGTGTACTAATCGTTTTCGGCTAACGTCCATGCTACCTAAGGCTTCCTATAGTCAGGATGGCTCTGATACCAGTTCTGTGGGGATCCCGACTAGTAAGTCGAGATCGCCGTGCCCGGTGACCCCAAGGATCAATGCTCACTCAACAGAGATACTGAATGATATAGTCTTACATCCAAATACCGAATAATACATCAAATGACCAAAGGGTCAGGTTCACAAGCAGGGCCTAAGTCCAATTAAAACGGGTACAACGGGTACCGGAAATTCATAAGGGCTAAGCGGGTGCCCATGCCATAAAGCCTACACCGACATGCATTCTGACTTGGAAGCGTCCTAGATCGCAGGTCCGTCTCCGAAGACGTTCTCATCGCCAAACTCCGGTCCTTCCATGTCTGGTCAATAATATAACCAGTGGCAAGCCAATGAGTACTTTGAATGTACTCGCAAATATCCCATGATACGAACAATGAAAGTGAAGGATAACAATATCATGCATCTTTCATGAAATGCAACTTGGTGGGATGATCATGTATATGGATCAAGCTAAAGAATTACTCTTGAAGAACAGGTTACAGATATCAACATATCTGCTAAGGGCTGAACCATCCGGTTCACCCTATATGCCAAGTCACCGAACTTGGTCATATTATTAATTATTATTATTATTTCCATATCAACACCTTTTTAACACCACACACACACACACTCACTCACACTTGGTTTATGCGGAAACGCTGGACGTAGTTTAAGCAGGATTACCCAACTATCCTTGACCGGGGACACGGCTATTCGAATAGTTTGACACTCTGCAGAGGTAGTACGCTGGACCCACGAGATCCGGGAAACTTCCGTGTCATCCACGACTCGCGGTATTTCACATACCCGAGGTAAGTACCCGATCAATGCCTTTCCCCTGACGATACTAGACAAAGAGGTCCACTCGATTGGTACCCAGCCCACATGTCGTACGTCTTACGAGCACCAACTCTGGACAGTACCGACCATGCGGGGACCAACGGTGTGCCTGGAACTCATAAAAATGGCATAGTCGCCCTTCCTGGCACGACCCCATCACGACAGTGACGACAATCACTCCCGCCACTAGTAATGTGGCTCCTTGCTAGTATCGACCAGAGTAATCAACAAAGCCCCGTCCCATAAAGGGGTAACGTGGTCGTACTGGTAAGGTTGGGACGGTTGAGATATCATAAATCTAATCCCATTTCCGAAACCATACTCACACAAAACACCGGTGCACCACTTCACCAAAAGTGGCCACCCATCTCATCATCACCCTCGGGCATTAGTGGCACCCGACGGGTTTTTTCATAAACCTTTGATTTTACTCAACATCATGCTCATGCAATGGTTCTCTAACTCTACTAGTCAACATGATAGTAGCATGATCCTCATAGATGGTAGGGTCAAGCTCATCATGCTTGTGCTCCGAGGAGCCATATGTATAATATCACCACCATGCAAGTGCTTCGAAGAAGCCTTCGGTACCATCACACCAATGATGAACCGGCATTATGATCACATGCAACGGAAAAGTACTTGCTATTCTAGCATGCATCAATTCATATGCTCAAGTCATGGTCAAAGGGCTGCTTGCCTTGGTCAGCTAGGTATCCGGGGTCTTCGAGGTCTTCCGCTCCGAATCCTTGGTCACTCGGTAATTCTATCGTCGAGAATAGAATAAATAAGAAATAGCTCACACAAAAACAGATCAGAAATCACTTTTAAAAAATGTTGCAAAACTTGGTTAAATTCAGGTTGTTAATTTGAAAAATATCTTCTCTTAGGTTTTACTAGCTAAGAATTTTTAATAATTACTAAACAGGGGCAAACTATTGTCTTTAATGCCTTCATATTATTATAAAACAGATTCTGTTTTTGAAAAATGTCAACAATCGCAGAATCGAATACTACTCATTTTTAGAAAAATATTAGTAGAAGAATTATATTTTTCCACTGGGTAGTTATTTTTACAAAAATCATTTTAGTCTCTGTTTTGAAAATAAAAGAAAAAGGCCAAAGCATGGCCTGGGAAGCAGACCGGCCCAGTCAGCCAGCAGGCTGCTAGGCGCGCACGCGCGCCAGGTTCGAACCTGACGTGCGGGCCCCAGGGGTCAGCGGCTGTGGCTGCGCGCGGGGGCTGCTCCAAGACGCCAACAGGTGGAGCCCACCTGTCGGGTACATACCCTACCTCCGGCCAGGGAGTAGGAGATGAACTACAGCGAGGCTACCGTCGTCCTTGGGCCTAGCTCAGGGCAGGAATGGGTTCAGCATGCCTCCGTCTACCTGCAGGTGATCGGGACAGCGCCGGATAGACTTGGAGTCGCCGGCGATGAGGTGGCCTTGGCGGAGGGGTTTTAGGACGTGGTTGAACTGGTAGCTAGGGGCATGGAAAAGCTCGGGGCTGTTGGGGGAAAGGTTCCTGGTGTCGAGGGGAGTGCTCTGGTGGGTCGAGTGTCGCAGGAGCCGACGTGTAGCCGGAGATCGACCGGAGCTCTGAGGCGGAGGGGCCTCGGTCGATCTCGAGCACCGGGGCTCTGCAAGCTCGATTGGGTGGCTAGGGAGGAGCTAGTGGTCGTGCAGAGGCTGCTGGAGGGGTGCTGAGGTGCCGGGGAGGCCTATTTATAGGCTCGCGACGGTGAGCCGACTCGGTGCGCCGGTGACTCATCGTGGCGCGCGTGCGTGCACAGTGAGGAGCTGGCTGCGAAACCACGGTCTCCGGACGTGGTTTGGGACGCTCTGAAGCATCGGTCGCAGAGGGAAAAGGCGTGGGGTCGAGCTGCAGTGTCTGTGCATGCTCGGCCGAGTCGAGTGCGCGCGGGCACGCGTCGCCCGAGCTCTAGCGTGGGAGAGGAGGGTCCCTGCGGCTGCTTTACACAGAGGGGTTGTTGGGGGAGGTCTTGGACACTTCGGGGGAGGTTTGAACTGGCCGGGGGCGTCGTCCCCTTCTTGGTGGCTCCCTGTAGCGCGTCCAGAGCACAGTTTTGGCATGCCACGGCATGCTGCCATGCTCTGGGGCACTTTAGACATGTCCCTCATGTCCTGGGTGTTGCTTGGAGTGTATCTAGCTGTTGTGTGCTAGTGAGAGCACTGGCTGGTCAAGGGGGACAGGTTTCACTAGTGCTGTCAGCCCTGATCTGTGGCACAAATTGGGGTTCTTGTCACTTGTGCTTTGAACTAGGGAGGGGCCAGTTGACTAGGTGTTTAGGTTGATCTGAGGCACTAATACACCAAGTTTGAGGCTTTGACATTGGGTAAAACAGCGGCTAGGTGGGTTTTTACCTTCCTGTCAGAAGGTGCTCGACAGTGGTTTGGGGAGCTTCCACTCCACCACTGGAACTGCAACTTAACAGGTTTGGTCTTGGGGTTAAAGTAGGGGTTTCCACCAATTTTGAGCTCCATTGAACAAGTTTATCTTTGTAAACTTGAAAATGCATCAAAGTGGCCAGATCTGTCCTCTCCAAAGTGAGTGTGACTAAACAGAGTGTTGCAAATCTCATTTTTGGTATGGAGTCCTCATTTGAGGTGCCAAACACCCCTGCAAAGTTTCAGCCCCATTGGACAAACTTTGCTTTGTAGAGTTGTTCCAACTCTATTCTGGACAGAGAGGGTTTTAGGCTCATTTGGTGACCTTCCCCACCTTGGATCAAGGTGAGGTTTTATGTGGGCACCAAATATGGCTTGGGGAGGCTCCTGTAATTTAATGGGATTTTATTGAGAGTATTTCCTTTGGAAATCTCTAAAAGGTTAAAATAGACAGGAATGGTTTTCAGGGTTTTATTCAAATAATTATAATATAAAATAGGGTTGAAAATCTTATATATGGAAAATATATGTCCTTGTGAGGTTCCATGATTTTACTCAGAATTTTCTAAGGCACAGAAGCATTTTTTCCCTATGGGAATATCATTCCTGGCCTTAGAAATAGACATGTATTTAAAATAGAAAAATAATATTTTAAATCATTAAATAATGTTTTTGGTAAATAATAATAGTATTTGAGTTGAGATCACCAACTTTGGTTGGGAGTGCTACTAGGCATCATGAGCTAGTAGTGTAACCCAAGCAAGGTAGAGGTGATCTGTTGTCAAAGAGAAGAGTTTTGGAAATTCATTTAAAAATAAATAAATTTATCATGGGTTTTGGATCAACGAGCAAACAAGCATACACTCATACAAGGCATTCATAGCATTCACAACATCACTAGAAAAAGTTTTAACAAGCTCTGATTTTTGCAACTTAAAACATTGGTGGTGAAAAACAGGGTGTGACATCACTAGAGGCTTCTCTCATGATAGCAAGTACTCCCTCCGTCCAGAAATACTTGTCCTAAAAATGAATAAAATAGAGTTATCTATAACTAAAATAAGTCTAGATACATGCATTTCTAGGACAAGTATTTCCGGACGGAGGGAGTATTACGGTGGGTGAACGAATTACTGTCGAGCAATTGATAGAATCGCGCAAAGTCATGACCATATGTAAGGCAATGATCATACATCTAGGCATCACATCCGAGACAAGTAGACCGATACATTCTGCATCTACTACTATTACTCCACACATCGACCGCTATCCAGTATCCATCTAGTGTATTAAGTTCATAACAAACAGAGTAACGCCTCAAGCAAGATGACATGATGTAGAGGGATAAATTCATGCAATATGATATAAACCCCATCTTTTTACCCTTGATGGCAACAACATGATGCGTGCCTCGCTACCCCTTCTGTCACTAGGTGAGGACACCGCACGGTATGAACCCAAAACCAAGCACTTCTCCCATTGCAAGAATTATAGATCAAGTTGGCCAAACGAAACCCATAACTCGAAGAGAATTACAAGGATACAAAATCATGCATTTAAGAAATCAGAGGAGGCACAAATAATATTCATAGATAATATGATCATAAATCCACAATTCATAGGATCTCGACAAACACACCGCAAAAGAAAGTTACATCGGATAGATCTCCATGAAGATCATGGAGAACTTTGTATTGAAGATTCAAGAGAGAGAAGAAGCCATCTGTGGTGAACTACTCACGCATCATCGGAGAGGCAATGGTGTTGATGAAGAAGCCCTCCATGTCCGAATCCCCCTCCAACAGGGCACCAGAATGGTCCCCAGATGGGATCTCGCGAAGACAGAAGCTTGCAGCGGCGGAAAAGTATTTTCGTGGCTCTCTCTATAGGTTTTGGGATTTTTGGGAATTTATAGTAGAAAGAGGTAGGGCAAAGGAGGCAAGGGGGGCCCACGAGCCTGCTAGGCGCGCCCCCTAGGTTGCGCCTAGGGGGCTAGTGACCTCCCACGAGACCTCCTGCCTTGGTTCTCAAGTCTTCTGGGTGTCTTCTATTGTGGAAAAAATCATCCCGCGTGTTTTATTCCGTTTGGACTTCGTTTAATATTCTTTTCTGAAAAGGTCAAAAACACGGAAAAAACAGAAACTCACACTAGGCACTGAGTTAATAGGTTAGTCCCAAAAAATGATGTAAAATGGCATATAAATGCATATAAGACATCCCAAGTTGATAATACAATAGCATGGAACAATCAAAAATTATAGATATGTTGGAGACGTATCAGACCCCTGAACTATAACAACTGTAAGTGCATCTAGTGCCCCTTAGTGATTTTGGTGGTTTGAAGACTTATAGGTTAAGTATCTAATGTGTCCATGAGTGTACACAGGATCTATAAGTCGCTGAGGAGTTTGAAATATTCGATGAATATCGACCCCTAAAAATGTATTTCTTCGGCTGAAGAAATTGGCCTGAAGCTGAAGAATTGAATCGTGAAGAAATTGTGATGAAATTGATATTCCTCATGAAGATATTGAAGATGAGGAATTCGGTGTGTCCTGAAGAAAATAAATCTGAAGACTTTGAGGCATGAAGATTTATTCTGTCTGTTTTATTTTCTTCACTTTTGAGTCATAGGAACACCGTACTGTTAAAGGGGGTCAAAGTAACACTTCAGAATGAATTACCTCATGATGCTCAACCCAAGCCTAATCCTACCAAAAGCCTCATGTGAGGAATATGAGAGACATGAGGACTCTCACAGTTGAGGGTCCCGACCGTTACCGCAATTCGCGCCCCATCACTGATCTTATCGACACCAACGGTCATATTATTTTAGGGCATTAATGCCAAATCATGTCAGGATGCTCCCAGGCTATAAATAGCCGCCCCCACAACCATTAGCTGGTTGGCTGCTCCGTTAGAAACTGACACTTGTCATAAGAGGAACCCAAATTCTGTAAATCATGAGTGAGGAAATACCCCAAACACCAAACCACAAACCAAAACCAAGTGATTGAGCATCACTGAAGAAGTTGTTCCTGTGTGGGACTGAAGCCTTTTACCTTTCAGGACTGTGCATCCTCCATACGGTTAGGCGTCATGGTCTAGAGCAATCCAGTAGTCAATTGTGGATCACCGGGTGTCGTGGGTATAAGCCTGACAGTAGATGTGTAGGGTACGAAAGGATGGGCAGAGCCTTAGCTACGGCGAGGTTGTTTGAGTTCAGGCCCCTCTACGGTGGAAGTAAAAGCCCTACGTCTCAGTGCTCTTGGGAGCTTGTTGTCGAGTGGAATATGGATTATAGTGAATTGCTAACCCCAGCGCCAGTGGGGAAGGTTGGCTTATATAGAGTGCGCTACCCTTCACAACGGTTCGGTGCGCAGGGGTGGAGTAGTGGCGAATAACTACATACGTTACAGGTAACGTATGTCTTAAATGCTAATAAAGGTATATGGAAACGTATGACCGTTGCCCTCCAGGGGGGTTACGATTTACAGAGTGGAATCCAGTCGGTAAGCTTGATACGCTCCGAATGCTCATTTCCGACTGGATGATAGAGGAATCATCACCGACTGGATGATGGGAAGTCCTTAATTCAGTCGGAACTGACTAAGGGCCTTATCCTTCATAAAGGGTGGTCCTTGGGTAGGCCCCACAGGGCAGGCCTATGACCCTACCCTAGGACTATAACCCCATCATTAGTCCCCGAATGGATTGGGGTTGGAACGACGAAGCGATGCTTGGAGTACGGATCCGACTAGTACGGATGCGATTTTGGCGTTGTTTGCCTCGATCCATTTTATCTTCTTGACCAGTAATCCGAGTGGATGTATTTGTGAAACGAACCGTCAGGGACCGAGTGCTTTAGTGGTATCTTTTGACGTGACCAGTCAACTGACAGCGGCGGATTTTCCTGGATCCTCAAATTTCGATTGCCGCGCGCTCGGCGGGGGTGACGACACCGTAATCGAGTAGTTTCCGCCGCCTCGATTTCCGCGCCTTCATCTCCACTGATATCGCAGCGACCGATCGGGGGATAAGATTTCGGGGCCACCTGCAAGTGACCCAGTCGGAACCTTATTTGAACCTTTCCAGCGAGGGTTTTTCGTTACACTCGCCTGATAGCTCGCACATGCCCCGTTTCTCTCGCCACCTCCTGCGCATCTCAAGTTCTTTCCTTCTCCTTCTCCCTTGCGGGTTTGCAACCTCCGCCATGACAAAGGGGCAGATAAGCAAGCTTGAGGCGCGGAAGAAGAAGGGGAAGGCGGCGGCTCCTGCTCAGCGGCGGCAGCGAGCACTGCCGGCGGGTTGGATCCAGCGGGATTTCCTCCCCTCCACGGTGATGGAGGAGGACATGCTGGAGCTGGTGGAGCACGGCATGATCCAACACCAGACGTGGAGGTTGCCGGTGGAGGGCGAGACCGAGCCGGCGCCCCAGGAAGGGGAGCGCGTCTTGTTGCTCAGCCACGTGCACCGAGGCTTTTCTTTGCCTCCTCATCCTTTCTTCAAAGGTATACTGAACCACTTCGGGGCGCAGCTCCACCATTTTCCCCCCAATGCAATAGCCCATCTTTCTGCCTTCATCGTGCTGTGCGAGTGCTTTATCGGCTGTCCTCCCCATTGGGGGCTTTTCAAGCACATCTTCTCTGCTAGATCCCAAACCATAAAAAGGCTGAGCCAGTCGGACGACAAAACTCACCTCCTCCAGCTCTACGGAGGCTTAGGCTTCCAAAAGAAAACTAAAAGTAGCTATCCCGCTCTTCAGCTGTCTGAATCCGTTAGGAACTGGCAGTCGACTTGGTTTTATTGCCAGGATGTTGCTAGCCCGAATGCCACCACATGACTTCCACCTTTTAGCTTAGACCGACCGGCTCCACCTAGGAAACTCGCGCTCACGAAGATGGAGAAGATCCAGATCCAGCCTCTGGTCGATGAGCTTGTAGAGGTCATCCGAAAGGGAGTCACTGGCATAGACTTGCTGGAGGTTTTTGAGGGTCGTCGTATCCAACCTCTGCAAGCTCGACACCACGCCATGTCGCACTATACGGGGCCTGAGGACTCCAGTCGGACTAACCCCGAGTGCGTGACCGGGGAGACGGTGGCGTCGTGGGTCCTCAACATCACAGGCGCCTGCGATAATCTCAGAGGAGCCCGGCGAGTGAAGCCCTTCCGCGCGGACAACCCTCCTCCAAATGAGGTGAGTACTACTTGTCGAGTGCATCCAATTGTCTTAGATTTATCGCTTTTTCTTTTTTACCGACTGACGTCTGATGTTGTCGACTGTATCTTGTGCAGACGTGACCAACTGGTTCTCTCCTGTCTCAAACGGGAATCGGGCCGAGGAGGAGGAAGGAAGCCAGGAGGGCAGCGTAGAGAGTGTCAAGTATGTCTCCGACAGTGGGGAGACGGAGGAGGAGTCCAAAGAAGTGAAGGGGGAAGATGAGGAGCAGAGCTCGCCACCTCCACTCCAGAGCCTCGAACCAAACGCCACGAACCTGTGGCTCCGTCGGCTCCTCCAGCGGCCTCGAGTGCTCCGCCAGCCGCTCCGGTGGTTTCGAGTGCCTCGCCAGCTGCTCCCGTGGTGCCGAGTGCTCGGAGCACAAAGAGGACCAGGGGCCCTGCTGCTGAGCCCGCGGGCCAGCCCTCTAAGGCAGCCAAACCGAGTGGATCCAAGCCTCGGAAGGCTTTGCCGCGGATGAGGATCGCTGTTCCCGTCGCCTCAGCGTAAGTGCATTGTTCTTCCATCTCCTTCCAGTATTTTGATAGAACTTACGCTTATTGGTCGAATGAATTTAACTCGACAGAGCTGCCACCTCCGCCACTTCTCTGCCGCGCCAGGAAGATGATCCCATGGATACGGACAATGTCGTCACGTCTCAGCAAGGTATGTTGTGGCGAATCCGAGAGCCTACATTATTGTTTCACAAATTCTGTCTTTGGTCTTGTCCTTCTTGGTCTCACGTCGTTTGGTCGGGCTTTCTTCAGAGGTGATCCATGTGGAGGATGACGATCAGAAGAGGTCCGAGCAAGCTGCGGCGCCTGTCATTGAGGCCGCTCCGTCTGTTACCACTCCTGCCATGGAAGCTCCGCCAACTGAGATGATGACGTCAACTGACACGGCTCTCGTCGTTGCTGAACCGACTGGAGCGGGACTTGGGATGCCCAAGGAGTCTCTTGGGATGCCAGGTCCGTCGACTGTCCAGTACGACGCCCGGCGTCTTCCAGAGGATCAGGTGGGAGCTGCTAAGGAAGCCATGGTGCAGGCGGAGTTGATGGCGGGTGATGCAAAGAAAGCGTACGACTCCATCGCGTCTGTATACAAGCGAAGCTTGGAACTCCGGGACGATATCCAAGTATGTGGGCTTGTAAGTATTCGCTTTCTCCTTGTAACCCACTGGGTGTTTAAGCCAGATACTCGGATACCGAATGTTTAGTTTGCGGTGGGTTCACTCTTAGTGAACCCAGTGGGTGTAGTCCCCGAGACTTCTGTCGAGTGCTTGCACCGGCAGTTGTCTTTATATAAATTTTCATTGAACTTGATCAGATCAAAATTAATCTGTTCGACTGTTACCGGTGGTGGCATTCCGAGAGCAACGATTGGATTAGTCCCCGAGAGTAATTTTACTCAGGTCGGGTAGTAGTAGCCTCATAGGCTTGTTTTTGTTTTGTATCTCAATAGGGCGGACCTGTTTGAGCGTCATGCCAGTGGGGTCACTCTTAGTGAACCCACTGGGTGTAGTCCCCGAGACCGCTGTCGACTGCTTGCGTCGGCAGAGATCTAAAGAACTCCGTGTTTATATTGTTGTCCTTGTTGAATTTGTCTGATCGTCTCTTCGCGCTGACTTGCAGAAGACTTGCGAGATGGGATCAGCATACAAAAGTCTGAGAGCTGAAAAGGTTCAGTTTGCTGCGGAACTGGATGCAGCAATGCTGGCCATGGATGGTATGAAGGGTGTTCTGGCGGAAAGAGAGAAGTCCTTGGAGGAGTCCCGTGAAGCAAACAATGCATTGGTTGCCGAAGTGGAGAAGATGGGTAAACAAAGAACTGAACTGATGGGACAGATGCAGGTGCTGAACAGGCGATGTATAGCACAGGAGAAGGACGTCAGTGATTGGGCAAGGCAGATGATTGCGCTTCTCGGTGGTAAGTTCTGTTTTGCCGAGTGTTTGTTGATTGTGTAGTTCATTCTGCGTTTACTTGCTGCTCGTCTTGTCTTTGCAGATTTTTGTATGGACGCTGAGGCTGAAGCAGCTGACATGGAGTGGTCGGTTATTCCGAACGTTCCACTCGGTGACGACACCAATCGAGATATGCTCCGAGCGCACATTCGCCTGGGCAAAGTGGGACCTTTCATCGGGCGACTGAGGGAGGTCGTCGGCCGAATCGACAAGGAGCTATGGCCCAAAGACTAGTCTCGGCAGGAGATGGAAGGTTTCATGAGTTGGCTGGAGGAGGTCCCGAACCGAGTGCAGGCGTGGAAGAAGTCTGCGGCTCGTTGTGGTGCGGACGTGGCGCTGTCGCTGGTCCGAGTGCACTACAAGGAGGCTCGCGAAGAGAAGCTAAAGGCATTGCAGGTCGCAGACACGAAGAAGCTTCGATTCGAAGATTTCATGGAGACTTTCCTTGAGAGCGCCACTCGCATCGCAGACGGGATCGACCTCGACACTTTCGTTGAGCCTGCCAGTCCCAGTGCCAGTCCTGATGAGTCTTGAGAAAACTTATTACCTCGGTATGCCGAGTGTTAGCTGTAAAAACTTTGGCCACTTCTGTTGGCCATCACATTTGTGGTTCGGTGTGGATAAGCTTGATCTACACTGAACCAACTATCTTTAGACGAACTTGGAATTTGAATCGAATCGTTTGCTCTTCCTTTGCCAAAGAGTTGTTGACATGATTTTGGCTCTTGGTTTTTGTTTGGCATTTCTTGGTGAAGCCAATTGCAAACATGCGGAGCATGTAATTGTTAGTTGTCTTGACATCTGCATGAGCCTCACTGAGGGTCTGCTGGGTCTCCGAGTGGATCTATAGGATACACTCGAAGGCAAGTGTGTATTTAGGCGATTCATGATCGCGGCTAAGTCTTCGAGTGCGACTGTAAGGTCACACTCGGAGCGAGCTGTTACTCATGTAGTTGTCAGTTGTCTTGACATCTACATGAGCCTCAATGAGGTTCTGCTACTCATGTAATTGCCAGTTGTCTTGACATCTACATGAGCTTCAATGAGGGTGTGCTAAGCGTCCGAGTGGATCTGTAAGATCTTACTCGGAGCGAGTTGTTACTCATGTAATTGTAGCCTCAATGAGGTTCTGCTACTCATGTCATTGTCAGTTGTCTTGACATCTACATGAGCCTCAATGAGGTTCTTCTAATTCTCCGAGTGTGCACACTCGGAGAAAGTTTGTAATTAGGCGATTCTTGATCGCAGCTAAGTCCCTGAGTGCGACGTTTAGTGCACACTCGGAGAAAGTTTTTACTTAGGCGATTCTTGATCGCAGCTAAGTCTTCGAGTGCGACGTATAGTGCACACTCGGAGAAAGTTTGTACTTAGGCCATTCTTGATCGCAGCTAAGTCTCCGAGTGCGACGTTAAGTGCACACTCGGAGAAAGTTTGTACTTAGGAGATTCTAGATCGCAGCTAAGTCCCCGAGTGCGACGTTAAGTGCACACTCGGAGAAAGTTTGTACTTAGGCGGTTCTCGATCGTAGCTAAGTCCCCGAGTCCAACGTTTAGTGCACACTCGGAGAAAGTTTGTACTTAGGCGATTCTTGATCGCAGCTAAGTCTCCGAGTGCGACGTTAAGTGCACACTCGGAGAAAGTTTGTACTTAGGCGATTCTTGATCGCAGCTAAGTCCCTGAGTGCGACGTTAGGTGCACAGTCGGAGAAAGTTTGTCCTTAGGCGATTCTTGATCGCAGCTAAGTCCCCGAGTGCGACGTTTAGTGCACACTCGTAGAAAGTTTGTACTTAGGCGATTATTGATCGCAGCTAAGTCTCCGAGTGCGACGTTAAGTGCACACTCGGAGAAAGTTTGTACTTAGGCGATTCTTGATCGCAGCTAAGTCTCCGAGTGCGACGTTAAGTGCACACTCGGAGAAAGTTTGTACTTAGGCGATTCTTGATCGCAGCTAAGTCTCCGAGTGCGACGTTAAGTGCACTCGGAGAAAGTTTGTACTTATGCGATTCTTGATCGCAGCTAAGTCCCCGAGTGCGACGTTAAGTGCACACTCGGAGAAAGTTTGTACTTAGGCGATTCTTGATCGCAGCTAAGTCCCCGAGTGCGACGTTTTAGTGCACACTCGGAGAAGGTTTGTACTTAGGCGATTCTGGATCGCATCTAAGTTTTTTTTTGAGACCGGAGTCTGCGACCGCGGAAGAATTTTGAATCTGCAAAAACTCAATCTGCTTTGTATTACTTCAACGATGCTTGTTCTTTACATTGCTTCAGTCGAGGGTCACGTGTAGAAACGCTTCAGGAGATCTCCATTCCATGCTCGCGGCTCGTCCGTTTCCCTGTCGAGGTTGTAGAGTTGATATGCTCCGTTGTTCAGCACCTTGGAGATGATGAAGGGTCCTTCCCAGGCGGGGGCCAACTTGTGAGGTCTCTGCTGATCCACTCGAAGCACCAGGTCGCCTGCTTGGAATGTACGGCTCCTGACGTGTCGCGCGTGAAAACGCCGCAAATCTTGTTGACAAAATGGTTGAGCGAGTCAGTGCCATCTCGCACTCCTCCTCTAGAAGATCCACTCCGTCTTGCCTTGCTTGCTCTGCTTCAGCTTCGGAGAAGAGTTCAACTCGTGGAGCGTTGTGAAGCAAGTCACTCGGAAGGACTGCCTCTGCTCCGTAAACGAGGAAGAACGGGGATCGCCCTGTAGATCTGTTTGGGGTTGTGCAGAGACCCCAAAGCACCGAAGGCAGCTCGGTGACCCATGCGCCGGCGGCATGCCCCACTTCTCGCAGGAGTCGAGGCTTCAAACCTTGCAGAATAAGTCCATTTGCCCGCTCTGCTTGCCCGTTTGTTTGGGGATGCGCCACCGATGCAAAATCCACTCGGATACCTTGGCCTGTACAGAAACTTTTGAATCTGTCCGAGTCAAAGTTTGTTCCATTGTCAGTGATTATGCTATGAGGTACCCCGAATCTGGAGATGATGTCCCTGACAAACTTGATGGCCATAAGGGCGTCGAGATTTTTGATGGGCTTGCCTTCAATCCACTTTGTGAACTTGTCGACTGCCACCAATAGATGTGTGAATCCCCCTTGACCTGTCCTAAATGGACCGACTGTATCTAATCCCCATACTGCAAACGGCCAAACAAGAGGGATTGTCTTCAACGCAGATGTTGGTTTGTGGGACTTGTTAGAGTAGAACTGACAGCCTTCACATCGGTCGACCATATCTTTCGCCATTTCATTCTCCTGCAGCCAAAAGAAGCGAGCTCTGAATGCCTTGGCGACAATTGCTCTTGAGGAGGCGTGATGACCGCAGGTTCCCGAGTGAATTTCTTCCAGGATCAACTGTCCCTCCTCGGGGGAGATGCATCATTGAAGGACGCGTGAAACGCTTTCCTTGTACAACTGGCCATCAATGACAGTGAACGACTTTGACCTGCGGACGATCTGTCTGGCTTGGACTTCGTCTTCTGGTAATTCTTGCCTCAGGATGTATGCAATGAATGGCACAGTCCACTCGGGGATGATAGCAAGAACTTCCATGATCAAATCAACCACAGCAGGGACTTCGACTTCAGTTGGATCTGTGGAGCTCTTTGGTTGTACTGGTTCCTCTGTGAAGGGATCTTCTTTAACCGAGGGAAGGTGGAGGTGCTCGAGGCAGACGTCACTCGGGACTGGTCTCCGAGTGGATCTGAGTTTTGCCAACTCATCATCTGCTTGGTTTTTTAGTCGCGGAACATGGTGGAGTTCCAGACCTTCAAACTTTTTCTCGAGCTTCCTCACTGCATTGCAGTACGTGGTCATGGTGGGGTTCCTGACGTCCCACTCCTTCATCACTTGATTGACCACCAAATCCGAATCGCCATAGACCATCAGGCGACGGACGCCGAGTGAGATGGCCATGCACAGTCCATAAAGGAGAGCTTCATACTCTACGTCGTTGTTGGAGGAATCAAAGTGTATCTGCAGCACATACTTGAGTTTCTCGCCCTTTGGCGATATGATCACAACGCCAGCGCCGGAGCCATTCAACATCTTGGACCCATCGAAGAACATCGTCCAATGAGCCGAGTAGATGTGGGTCGGTTGCTGTTGTTCTACCCATTCTGCTATGAAGTCAGCCAGAGCTTGAGACTTTATAGATTTCTTGGCCTCGAACCTGATGTCGCAGTATAACATCTCCATTGCCCACTTCGCAACTCGGCCCGATGCATCCCGATTGTGTAGGATTTCCGACAACGGGGCATCAGAAACGACGGACACCGAGTGGTCTTGAAAATAATGAGCCACCTTATTCGCAGTCATGTATATCCCGTAGATAAGTTTTTGATAATGGGGATACCTCTACTTGGAAGGAGTCAGGACTTCGGAGACATAATACACTGGCCGCTGAACCTTGTATGCTTTGCCTTCTTCTTCCCGTTCGACTATGAGAACAATGCTGACGACTTGATTTGTAGCCGCGATGTACAGAAGAAGGGGTTCTTTACTGAGCGGAGCAGTAAGAACCGACTGGGCGGAAAGTAGGACTTTGAGGTTGTCGAATGCGATTTGGGCTTCGTCTGTCCACTCGAAAGTATCTGATTTCTTCATGAGTCGGTACAGAGGAAGTGCCTTCTCGCCGAGTCGACTGATAAACCTGCTCAAAGCCGCTAGGCAACCTGTGAGTCTTTGAACATCGTGTATTCTGACCGGCCGCTCCATTCGGAGATGGTCCCGATCTTTTCGGGGTTGACATCGATCCCTCGTTCGGAAACGAAGAAACCGAGTAACTTTCTGTTGGGAACGCCGAATGAACACTTGGCTGGATTGAGCTTGATATCGTACCTACGAAGGTTGGCGAATGTTTCTGCCAAGTCAATTAGCAGGTCGGAACCTTTCGTGACTTGACTACGATATCATCTATATACGCCTCCACATTCCGACCGATCTGGTCGAGGAGGCATTTTTGGATCATGCGCATAAAGGTTGCTCCTGCATTCTTCAAACCAAATGGCATAGTGATGTAGCAGAAGCACCCGAAGGGGGTGATGAAGGCTGTTTTTAATTCATTGGGGCCATACAGACGGATCTGATGATAACCCGAGTAGGCATCAAGGAATGACAACCGCTCGCAACCCGCAGTCGAATCGACAATTTGATTGATGCGGGGGAGTGGAAAATGGTCTTTCGGGCAGACCTTATTGAGATGCTTGAAGTCGATGCACATTCGGAGCGACTTGTCTTTCTTGGGCACCATGACAACATTGGCGAGCCACTCGGAGTGGTGTACCTCGCGAATGAAGTTGGCTGCCAAAAGTTTAGCCACCTCTTCTCCGATTGCCTTCCTCTTGTGCGCGGCGGACCGATGCAAGCGTTCTCGCACAGGCCGAGTGGCATGATCCACATGCAGTCGGTGCTCAGCCAACTCCCTGGGTACACCAAGCATGTCAGCAGGCTTCCATGCGAAGATGTCCCAGTTCTCACGGAGGAATTGGGTGAGCTCGGCTTCCTATTTAGGATCGAGGGTGGTGGAGATGTTCGTCGGGGCAGCGGTGTCGTCCGTCGGGTGGATGCTGACCTTCTTTGTCTCTCCCGCCGACTGGAATGCGGACTCCGAAGCTGGCTTCTTCGAACGCATCAAGTCAGCGGGGTCGATTGTTTTCTTGTACTCGTCAAGCTCGAGGACAGCCATCTGCTTATCGGCGATCCTCGATCCTTGTTGCAGACACTCCTCGGCCCGCTGCCGATTGCCTGTGATAGTGATCATGCCTTTTGGGCCTGGCATCTTCAGCTTCAGGTATACGTAACATGGTCGGGTCATGAAACGCGCATATGCCGGGCGGCCCAGAATTGCGTGGTACGCACTCTGGAAGTCCACCACCTCGAACGTCAGCTTTTCCTTGCGGAAGTTCTTGTTGGAGCCGAAGATGACGTCCAACGCGATCTGGCCGAGTGACTTGGCTTTTCGTCCGGGGAAGACTCCATGGAACTGCATGCTGCTCTCGCTAAGTTTGGACATCGGGATGCCCATCCCCTTGAGAGTGTCAGCGTACATGATGTTCAAACCACTGCCACTGTCCATGAGGACCTTGCGCAGTCGGACTCCTTCCACCACTGGGTCGACGACCAGAGCCTGTCTCCCCGGGGTGGGTACGTGTGCTGGATGATCCGACTGGTCAAAGGTGATCGCAGTCTGAGACCATTTGAGGAACGTGGGGTTGGTCGGCGTGGCCATGTTCACCTCCGTGTTCACCAGCTTCAGTCGACTCTTGCTCTCAACGTCAGCAAAAATCATCAGTGTTGCATGGACTTGAGGGAACGGATCCTCCTTGTCCTCCTCATCCTGTTCATTACCCTTTTCACTCGACTGTCCTTCGCCGAACCCCTGCATCAGGAGGCGACACTCCCGAGTGGTATGTTTCGGATATATGGCGTTGCCCTCTTCATCTATCTTCGTGTGAATTGGACAGGGCTGGTCCAGGATGGGGTTTCCGAACTGCTTCTTCTTGGGGGTGAACTGAGCCTTCCCCTTGCCCTTGAACTTGGCATTGGTAACGGCTGCGGCCTCTGCCTGCGGAGTGGACAGAGCCTTCTGCTTCTTCTTCGAGTGTCGTTCCCATCTCCGTCGGCGACTGCTTTGTGCTTGCCGCTACGAATGCGGTCCTCATCTTCGCCATTTTCATAGCGTGCTGCTATCTTCATCATCTTACTTATGGAGATGTCGCCTGTTCGGCCGAACTTCAGGTACAAATCTCTGTACCGCACGCTTGCCTTGAAGGCGCAGACTGCTTGATGCTCTGTGACGTTCTCCATCGTATGGTAGAGGGTCGTCCAACGCTGAATGAAATCGTGCAGGGGCTCATTCTGCTTCTGGACACAGTGCTGGAGTTCCACGAGGCCAGCAGGGTGTTTGCACGTCCCTTCGAAGGTCCTGATGAAGACTCGGGCCAGATCTGCCCAACTGTAGATGCTTGAGGGAGCCAACTGGTTCAGCCACGCTCGTGCCGAGCCGTCGAGCATCAGAGGGAGGTGTTTCATAGCGACGTGGTCGTCCCCTCCTCCGATCTGGACTGCCACTAGGTAGTCATCCAGCCACGTTTCTGGCTTGGATTCTCCTGTAAACTTGCTGATCCCCGTCGCCAATCGGAAGTTGGGAGGGATGTCAGCCGAACGGATGGCTCGACTGAAACACTCGGGACCAGAGACGATGGTCCTGCTTCCACTCGGACGGTCCACATCGTGACCATCGCGGTGGGCTCGACCCCTGTCGACCCTCCTCTGGGCGATATGCCCCCTTGTGTCGGGCCTTGGATCATAAGTGTCACCGACTGAACGCCGATCATCATGATGTCGGGGCCCGTAGGGCCCACCCCGCGGAGGGGTGCGTGAGTGGCGACGATCTTCGGGATTCGTGGAACGGCTGAATCCCCTATGTCGCTGGTGAGAACCGGAGCTGTGGACGGACCGATGTGTGTTCGCGTGAACAAAACTATTGTGAATACTGTTGTGCGACTGGGAGACCGCTGAATTTTGCTGCTGCGCCGTGTGCAGCAGGGCACGGATTTGCTCGATCCCTCTGCCAGCCTCTGAACCAGTCGGCTAGAGAGAATCGGCTATCTTGGCGGTGGCAGCCAGGTTGAGGACGGGTGTGCGGTACACCTCCACGTTGCTCCGCCGAGTGTGTCGACTGGCAGAACGGCGGGCTGATGGCGAGCGCCGGATGTTTCGCCGACCTCGTGCTCGTTCCGGCTAGTTAGACGGGGACTTTCATGGGAGTTGGCCATGTGCACTTCGGCTGCAGGCCCGCGACCCAAGTACTCGGAAGGAAACTCGGTCGGAACTGAGTCCGAGCGCTGGGACGGCAGGGCAACCACAACCGACTCTAGGACAGCCACTTGTGAGGACGCGTTCTGGCGCGCCTGAGCGTGTTGCATCCAACACTAGAGCCGCGGACGGCGAGACCGCTTGTTGCGGCGTGTGATGACGGCGCAGGTCGACACCGGAGCCGACTGCTGGAGAAGAAGAATACCGCAGGCGTCGGCATAGAAGTGCGTAGCCCCACGGCTGGGGAGCGCCACGACGTCGAGAGGGGCATCCCGAAGCCATGCTGAATCGTCGACGATGAAGGAGAGAGCGCCGAAGAGGATCTCGTGACCCATGCTTAGATCTCCACCGGATGACATGATGAAAAGATGTAGTCGCAAACTCGCCGGAAGTCGCTTAGATGCCTGCCCCACGGTGGGCGCCAACTGTCGTGGGTATAAGCCTGACAGTAGATGTGTAGGGTACGAAAGGATGGGCAGAGCCTTAGCTACGGCGAGGTTGTATGAGTTCAGGCCCCTCTACCGTACGTCCGAGTGCTCTTGGGAGCTTGTTGTCGAGTGGAATACGGATTACAGTGAATTGTTACCCCAGCGCCAGTGGGGAAGGGTGGCTTATATAGAGTGCGCTACCCTTCACAACGGTTCGGTGCGCAGGGGTGGAGTAGTGGTGAATAACTGCATAAGTTACAGGTAACGTATGTCTTAAATGCTAATAAAGGTATATGGAAACGTATGACCGTTGCCCTCCAGGGGGGTTACGATGTACAGAGTGGAATCCAGTCGGTAAGCTTGATACGCTCCGAATGCTCATCTCCGACTGGATGATAGAGGAATCATCACCGACTGGATGATGGGAAGTCCTTAATTCAGTCAGAACTGACTAAGGGCCTTATCCTTCATGAAGGGTGGTCCTTGGGTAGGCCCCACAGGGCAGGCCTATGACCCTACCCTAGGACTATAACCCCATCACCGGGTGACCAAGTTTGTGAGGATTTGGAAGTCTGCCCTGAAGACTTACCATGAGTGTTGGGCGAGGACTGTGTGCTCTTAGCTCAAGGAGAATACGGTAGGGACTGTGTGTCCCGGGACTGTGTGTCTTTTGGTTTTAATACCAAGCCGCTCCAAACCAGATGTACAACTGTCACAGCAGTTGGAACTGGGTCATCAACCACTATCTTCACTACTAAATGGGTTCTAATTCTTCAACTCTTTCAATTCCTCATATTGTATGTTGAAGATTTTCATTGTCACTGTGTGAAGAATTTGCTGAAGACTTTCTCTGAAATTCCTCAACCCCAAATTCTTCACGCAAGTAAATCCTCGCCTGTTTTCTCTGTGCGTGCATACTGTGCAAACTTCTTTTCATATTCTTCATCTTGAAAACTGTTGTAGTGATACTTTGCACTCCTGATCCTTTGTTGCTTCCGCTGCAAGTTAGTCATCAGTGTGGAATTTTCCTCAAAAGGAATTTCCTTAGTGATGAAATTGTAAAAATTACCATCTCCCCCTTTTTGGTGGTTGATGACAATTAGGTTAAGTCTTCAACGGGGATAAAAAATATGAAGTGTAAATACTCATTTGAGTAATTTGAAATCAAGATACAGAGAGACTCCCCCTGAAGATGTGCATATCTTGAGGATTTTTCTTTTCACAGCAAATGCACATTGAAGATTTATATCATGGAGATCTCCCCCTGAGTCTTGTAAATCATGCATACATATGACATATAATACGAAGAATTTGAGAATGCATGATGACAGATGGTATCTGACAAATTCTAGCATGCGTGCATTAATATTTTGAGGAATAAGCATGCGAAGAAAAACGTTCAAAAGCGTCAGAGTACCATCGGGCTTAAGTTACAACTCATTACATAGAACACTTCAGAAGAATCAAGAGTTTGTAACTTAATAAAGTTCATAGGCCCCAAAATATATCCCGCGTGAAGATTAACTCTCAGATTTCTCCCCCTTTGTCATCAAGTGATGAAAAGGGACAAAATTAAAGACTAACACCCCGTGAAGACTTTCACTTCTTGGCAGTTGAGGAAGACGTGTGAGGATTCTTGGGAGCAGGCTTCCTCCTTGGACGAGTGGCAGTGTCTTGTTGGTCTTCATCAGATTCTGCAGTGCGGAATGAAGAAAAAGAACTGTCCTCAAGGTCTGGAACTGGAATTGGCCTGAATTTCTTCTTTGGTGGCCATGACCAGTCGAAGTCCTGTGTAAACTCCAATTCTTCAAGTTCTGCTGAAGTCTTCAAATGAGCCAGTGTGGCCTAGGTGCGATCAAAAACCTCATGAAGATAGTGATGATTAAGCTTCACTGCATTCTGAGTCTCATTGAGGGTTTTCACAATGGTGCCGAATTGGCGTTTGACCCACTTGTGATTGCGATCGACCTTTTGGTGAAGACTGAGGAGTAGCTCTATGTTATTCAACACCCGTGGGGCAACTGGGCTTGGCGGCTGGGTTTCAGTATCATCCCATGAAGAATATGCATCTGTTTCACGAAACTGGCCATCAAGGGGCCGACTGCCTTCATCGATCACAGACTAGCCTTTTCCTTCAACTGGCTCGAAAGTCTTCTTGTTGACTCTGATCGAAGGCATATATCCAATGTGATTATTGATATCAGCATGATAGTTGATGCCTGAACTTCGTCTGATGAATCTCTTGATCCATGGAGCGTAAATCTTCAAGTCAAAAGGTGACATAGCATTGTTAGCCAGAGTCCTCAAGAAGAAATCATGAAGATTTATGGGGATGCCATGGATGATGTTGAAGAGGATATTCTTCGTGATGCCTACAACATATTCTTAATCATCATGGCCCTTGATTGGCGCAAGAACACTGCAGAGGATTCTGTAAACAGTCCTGGATTCATACTTCAGTTCATGGACCAGGAAAGTTGTTCTTGGTGGTTGGTCCTTGGCCAAAGGCTTCATGAGGACTTCCATCAGTTTATTGGGCAGCTCCCATTCATCATACATCTTCACGGCATTTTCTGAAGGAATTGACACAGGAAGTACTCGCAGCAGCTCATTTCCAGGGGCCTTGAAATGTGTACGCTGCGTCATCCAGTCCAGCACCCAAGTGTTGATATCTGTGGGATCTCCACAGATGTGCAAAGTTGCATAGAATTGAAGAACGATGTCGCTGTTCCAATCGCAGATATCAGTGCATAGTGGAAGCAGTCCTGCTTCACGAAGGACATTGAGGACTAGGGCGAAGTAAGGAATTTCCTCAAGCTCAACATGAGGAATATGCCTGTGCTGAAATATTTTGTTTCTTCCATAGAGCACAAATGCATAGTAGTTGAGCTGAGTCCTTGTCCAATACTTCATGTGCCTGATGTGAGGCTTGTCATAAGGATTTTCTCCGATGAAATTCATGCGTTCTTCATATAACACTTCCTTCTGAAACTTTGGTCGCTTGGAGAAGGGCTGATGCCGCATGGGCTGAAGATTTTTCTTCTTCCCTTGAGGAGAGACAATTATGGCAGTCTCTGGATTGACAATCACAAGAGTAGTTTCTGTATTTGGTGCAGGGGCATTTTCTTCAGCATGTTCCTCAAGATGAGGAATTTCATCAGCCTGCGCCTCAGGTTGAGGATTTTGCTCCGGGTGAGGATTTTCTTCAGCGTGAGCCTGTGGTTGATGGTTTTGCTCAGGAGGAGGAATCTCTTCATGTTGAGCCTCAGGTTGAGGATTTTGCTCAAGATTTGGATTTTCTTCAGGACGAGGATCTTCTCCTTGGTTTTCCTCAGCTTGAGGAGTTTGCTTGGAGGAGGAGCCAAATTCTTCAGCTGTTGCAGCTGATCCTTGAGCAGGTTCTTCAGGAGGAATGAATGTCTGAGGACTGTCATCAATTTGAATCTCCTCATTAGTGTGTTTCTCAGACTCACCAGTCTTCATTTCCTCATCAGTCAGATGCTCCTTGTCTACGCTCTCGAAGGGAATCATTTCATAGGAAGGAGCAATCTTGAGAGGCACAACATCCAAAGGAGCATTTTCGTCAAGAGAGTTGAGGTTCTTGGCCTCAGTTGATTCTGGTGTTGAGGAAGCTTTTCTCTTTTCAGCTTCCTTTTCTGCAGCCTGGTTTTCTTCACGTTTGATGCAGACGGAGTCATTTTCTTCACCTTTGAAGATTTCGGTGAAGGCATTTTCTCTTCAGGAGGCGGATTCATCTCCGTCCTGGCAGTTTCCTCAGCTGAAGCATGTTCTTCAGTTGGAGCAGATTCATCAGCTGGTTTAGACGCATCAGCTGGAGTTTCCTTAGCTATTTACTTAATAGCTGGTGCATCAGCACAACTTTCTTGAGGCATTTCCTCAGCAGGGGTTGCTTGTTGTTCCTCTACCTCAGGCTGTTGTGGTTTTGATGGAGGGGCAGCCTTTTTGTTGTAATCATCAACTGTGCTGGTAGCAAACTTGATGAAATTGTTCTTGAGACTTTGACGATCAGATAGCTTGGTATACTTGTCTATCAAAGTCTTCAATTCCACTTGAGTTGACACCAGAGCATCAAGTGTCAGGCTAAGGAGATTTTGTCTGAGGAATTTCTCCTTCTTCAACTTCGCAGCCTTTGCTTGTTTGGCCTGTGTCTCCTTCCACTTGGCCTCGTTGATGAAAGTGGCCACCATATGGCTGATGCCTGGGGGAAGCTTCAAGTCATCAATGGGTGTGTTAGGGTCATCATACCACACATCGATGAAGCCCAACATGACTTTTGGGTCCATGGCCAGAGGAATGGCGCTGCCTGAAGCTTGAGTGACCCGCTCGTCCTTGTTCCTGATGATTGCCTGCAGTGTGTGATCATCATATTCATCACTGCCTTCTGATGCAGAAGGTACTTTAATGACTTTGCCTGGGCTGGGTGTGACAGCCCTCCGCCGCGCTGCTCGCCCTGCTGCCGCCATGCCCGCGCGAAGCCCCCTCCTCCTCGAGCCCGCACCGTCCTCTGCACCCGCACAGTCGTCGCCTCCACACGTCTCCCCGCGTGCCGCCGACTTGCGCCGCCGCCGAGCAGTCCCTCCGTCGCGCTGCTCGCCCCGCCGGCCTCCGTCCTGCCATGGGCCGCCCTCCTACAGCAGGCGTGGTCGCCGTCAGCCCGCGCAGGAGCAGGAGTTCGCCAGGCAGTAGCTCCCCTGCCGCGTCGCCTCATTCCGTTCGTCGCTCTGCCCGTGCCGTCCTCGCCTCCAGGACCCCGCCGACCTCGTGTGTTCCCGCCGCCGGAACCCATGGCCTCGCCCTCGTGAGCTCGCCGGCCGCCGATTCCCCAAGTGGCCGGCCGACCCGAGGTCTTCGTCCGTCCCCGCCTCCGGTTGCCGAGCCGGCGTGCTCGCCCCCATGCCGAGGTTGCCGCCGCCGTTTTTCTGTAGCTGTTGCTGTTTGTGGCTGGTTAGCCGATGCTGGTTGTAGATTGTTGCTGCGCCGTGTTGCCGCGTTGCCGTTGCTGCTGCCATGTGCTAGGCTGCGTTAGAGTTGCCGCTTGCCTGTTGTTGCTTGTCGATGCCTTGCTGTGAGCTAGCTGCTGTTGCTGATGCGGGTTGCTGTGAGTTGTTGTTGCCTGCTGGCGTTGCCGTCCCTGTCTGCTGTCGTTGTGCCGGTTTGCTGCTGCTGCCGCTTGCTGCTTGATGTTGCCGCTCTAGTTGTTGCCTTGCTGCTGCCTGAGTTGCTGCGATGTTGGCTGCTGCTTGGGTTGGTAGTGCCTGTAATCGATTTGTTGTATATGTTGATGTGCTGCTGTAGCTACTAGCGAAGCTGCTGCTAGCTTGCCTGATGCGCTGCGGTAGCTATTGCCCGATGCTATGTTGTCATGTGCTCCTGCCTGAATGCTAGGCTTGTTGCTAGGCTAGGTTGCTGCCTGCTTGCTGCTTAGTTCATGCTAGCTTGCTCTTGCTGGCCGTTGCTTAGATGCTGTTACTAGCTTGTGTTAGTGGCTTGTCTGTGTGTCTAAAGTTGTTGCCTGTCACTGTTTCTGCTGTGCTGCCGCTGACACTGATGCCTTCCTGAGCAGTTGCTCTTGTGTTGCGTGCCGTCGTCGCGTGCACCATCCCCGCCACCGTAGGTCGTCGCCAAATTCGTCAAGCACCACGTCGACCTCGACGACCCCCGGAAGATGTGAAGACCGCGGACAGACACCGAAGACCGTGCACCGACACCGAGCGTACGACTACCCTCGACGAGACCGTGTACGACTACTTCCACGACGACCACGGCGACCGTTGATCTCCCTCATCGAACCGAACCCCTCCGTTTGCACGCGTCGAAGGTATACCGATGAGACGTGTTGTGTACAGAACACAAGTGATGTATGAATATATGTTTGTATGCACCGTATGTTGCCCGTTGCCCGTTGTCTTCTTTCGTCATGCCTCGACACATGGGAAACCGGTAGCGGGATCACCCCATTCGTTGGCACGATATCTCGACGAGTTATCGGGATAGGAACGTTGTCGCGGCATCGTTTCTGTTTGCCGCCATGGTTCCCTCTCGCTTGCCGTGGCGACACCTGCTTCTTTCCCTTCTTGCCGTGATGTTGTAACTTGCATGCATAAAGCATTCATGGCATATGTTCTTGTGTTGCATGTCTCTCGTGCCGTAGCTCCGCTCTTGTTCCGCGGGTTAAACCGACTAGGATGACACGTAGGATCATCGCTTCACCCCTTGCCATGTTAACAACATTTAATATTGCGTGTTAAATAATCGGGAGTCAATTAAATAATTAATCGTGGAGTTTCGTCGATATGCAACCCGTTGCTTGTCGAGCTTCACTTAATGTGTAGAGTTTGTGTGAGGTGAATTGCCATGCCATCCCTTGCATTTTGATCTGATCATGCATCATGGTAGGATATGCATCATGTTGTGCATCGTGTGGTGAATATCTGTGTTGGCGTTGTTTTCGGTTTGCTCCGTCTTGATAGAGTTCCGCAAGCGTGTCGGAATGTGAGGACCTGTTCGACTACGTTAGTTCGCCGACTTCTCCGAGTTGTTCTTCTTCCAAGCGGGATCTCAGGCAAGATGACCATTTCCCTAGATACCATTACTATCTTTGCCATGCTAGTTTACCTTTTCTATCGATTGTGTCTCGTTGCCTACCACATGTTAAATATCAGCCTCTCAATCATGCCATGATAACCTTCAACCTGTTCGACCTAGCAAACCACTGATAGGCTATGTTACCGCTTGCTTAACCCTGTTGTTAGCGTTGCTAGTTGCAGGTGCAGTTGCTTCCATGTGATAACATGGGTTCCTTGTCATATCACCATATTTAATGCTATTTAATTTAATGCACCTATATACTTGGTAAAAGGTGGAAGGCTCGGCCTTTCTAGCCTGGTGTTTTGTTCCACCTTTGCCCCCTTAGTTTCGGCTACCGGTGTTATGTTCCATAAACGAGCGCTCCTAACACGATCGGGGTTGTTATGGGGACCCCCTTGATAATTTGTTTTAGATTAAAGCTGGTCCGGCAAGGCCCAACATTGGTTTTACATTTGCCCAACATAATAATTTTGTTAACACTGAAATGCATAGGTTGTCATGAACCCGAGGAGTAATTTTACGTAAACAGGGGGGGCAGTGCTGATGGTGCTGGTCCCAAACGGTCTGCCTGCGGGGCCACCACGGGGAAACTCGAGGTTTGGGACCCGTAGCTAGTTCCATCCGTCGTGTCCTGAGAATGAGATACGCGGCTCCTATCGGGATCGTCGACACGTCGAGCGGCCTTGCTGGATTAGTTTTACCTTTGACGAGATATCTTGTGCATCGGGATTCCGGTGAGTTGAGGTTTTCCACTAGGGAATCCGACGAGATCGCGAGCTTCGTGATTGAGGATTTCTATGCGGCTTGTGGTAATTTGTGATGGACTAGTTGGAGCACCCCTGCAGGGTTAAATCTTTTCGGAAAGTCGTGCCCGTGGTTATGTGGCAACGTGGAAACTTTGTTTAACACTGGTTCTAGATAACTTGAAGTTAACTTAATTAAAATATGCCAACTGTGTGCATAACCGTGACTGTGTCTTTTGTGAGTTCTTTATCCGACCGAGGACACGGTGGGGTTATGTCTGACGTAGGTAGGTGTTCAGGATCATTCATTTGATCATCAGTAGTTCACGACCAGTATGCGTAGTTCACCCCCTCTTATTTCTGGTACTCGTAAGTTTAGCCACCAAATATATGCTTAGCCACTGCTGCAACCTCACCACTTAACCATGCCTCACCCATTAAGCTTTGCTAGTCTTGATACCTTTGGAAATGAGATTGCTCAGTCCCCTATGGCTCACAGATTACTACAACACCAGTTGCAGGTACAGGTAAAGGTTAGTTGACGCGAGCGCGTTGATTGTTCATTTGGAGTTGCTTCTTCTTCTTCTTCATCGATCTAGGATGGGTTCCAGGCAGCCTGGGATAGCAAGGATGGACGTCGTTCTTCTTTTGTCGTTTGTTTTCGTCCGTAGTCGGACCCTGCTCTTACTCTTGATGAATATGTAATGTACTGATGTGACCCTGATGTAGCTTGGGGCGAGTGTAAGCCAATTCTATATATCTCTTCTTTTCAGTACATGTACTTGTAACGATATCCATTCTTGCGACACGACGAGATGCGCTTCTATCCCTGACGAGGCCCTCGTGCCAAATTGAGGATAGGGTCGCATCTTGGGCGTGACACTGGGTCTGGTTCCTCTCCCAGCAGTCACCTTAGTCTTCATTGGTGTTGGTGAAGACTTTGTCTCTGAGCTCGTTGCAGAAGGAACACAGGAGCTGGAGACAGTAGGCAGTTGCTTCACAATCTACTTGTGCTCAGGCTTTGAAGCCTTTGGTGTTGCTGATGGTTTTGGTGCAGATGCACGCGCAGCCTTCTGAAGCAATTTCTCCTGGGGCTTTGAAGCCTTTGATTTCTGTGGCACATGCTTCACTTGAGGAATGGCCATGCCAGAAGTTTCAGCGGCTGAGGAGGTGGCTGCGGCAGCAGCAGTAGCAGCAGATTCTTCATTAAATTTCCTCACAGCGGCTTCTGCTTGCTTCTGAAGCTTTGACAAATGTTTTGTGTTTTCCTCAGGATAGTCATCAATTATCTTGAGGCTTGAAGGATGGGCATCTGGATAATCCTCGAGAGGAGCTCTTTTTCCAAGTGGCTTAAGAGCGAATTTCTTCGTGTACTTTGGTGTGATGAATCTATATTCTTTCCACTTCTTAGCTCACCGGCGTTCTATCTTTTGAAGCCTTATTTTCCTCTTGGGCATTGTATTTTGCTCATCTGGTGTGCAGTATTCCAAGTAGATATCCTCAGGGATATCAATGGCAGTGTTCTGCTCGAGCTTCTTGCCACCCTTTTGCTTCCTGTCATCTTCGATATTCTTCTAGAAACGATGCAAATGAGTTAAGTTGATGAGAACCTAGAGATTCATCACCTGACATTTTTGTACATGTGAACAGAGTATAGTTGCAAGGAATTTTGAGAGGTCATATGCGTTCTCAGAGTTGAAGAAATTGAAAATTTTAAAGTTGAGGAATTTGACCTGTGGGCTGAGGAATTTGTCTAAGCACTCTGATCTTGGGTTCCAGAGTTGTACAGATTCAAAAATTTGCACAATTGAGGAATCTTGTGAAGACTTTTAGTTGCTTAGTGAAATTCATCAACAGTTCGAGGAATAAGTAGTGTTTGAGGAATAGAGACTGATAGACACTAAGGAAAAACAGATTCCACGAATCTGAGGTAAAATAGTAGATTGAAAGGGACTGTAAAAATAGGATTTTATTTACCCTATATATCGCGCACGAAGAACAGAGGAAGAAGTAGCAGTAGATGCTCTTCGGTGCGAGTCCACTTCGCCCTAACTTGGCAACAAAGGACGGCTACGGCGGCGGCGGATGAAGATGTTCCGATTCCGGCGTGCTTTCGGCGACACAGAGGTCGAGGTAGTGAAGCTTTTCCTCGCCGGCGACGAAACTTCTAGCGGTGGCGCTAGGTCTTTGCTGTAGCGGAGAGGAGGTCGAGAGATAACGAAGAGTTTTGACCGGAGGGGGTAAGGACATATTTATAGCTCAGGTGAAAACTATCCGGCCGATTCTTTTGGACCGAACTACCCCTTCCCTTTCGTCTCCACAGGACACGTGTAGCAACCGTTTAAAGCGGTGGAGATCGTGCTTATTTGATCGTGGGAAGTGGGGTTCAGTTACTGTGTAACAAAAAAACATTTTTGAGGATTTGAGAATTTTGTTACAAAATCATCAGCTGACAAGGACGCAATGAGGATTTTAAACAAAGTTTGAAGTAGAACGCATACGAAGAATTGAATAGACTCGGTGAGTATAGCATAGAGGGGAAGTAGTGTCCGATCACATTCACTTAGATGAAATATCAAGTTGAAGAAATAGCTATAAGTGAATGATGTTGAGGACTTTGAAATCACAGTATATATATATATATATATATATATATATATATATAGGCAAATGAAAATCATCAAGTGTTCTTGAAGATTTTGATTAACTTGAGGATTTTGTGACAAGTCGTCATGTTGATGAATTTCAGCTATGAAGAAAAACAAGTTTGAAGAACAACAACTTTTAAGAAAATCATCTTTGAGGAAATTCAACTTGAGGAATTTCAAGTTGGGTGGTGGCATGACTCAACGTATAAGGATGTTGATTTCAGACGCCGCGTACAATTGTCGTAGGGCCCTGAGAATCAATTTCTTCGTTGATTTCCTTACACTAAGAGTGATATTCTTCATTGGCTGAAGAAAATCTATTCTTCATGTGTTGCACATCTAAGTCATCAATTTTGCATAAGAGTTAGGATGTGTGCATGTTTTTACAAAACATTTGAACATTCCAAGATATTTAGCTCACACCGCAACTTGCAAAATCTTTTCTCATCCAAGGGCTTAGTGAAGATATCTGCTAGTTGATCGTCAATCTTCACATGGTCGATGAGGATATTGCCCTTGAGGAGATGGTCCCGAAGAAAATGATGACGAATCTGGATGTGCTTAGTCTTTGAGTGTTGTACTGGGTTGTATGCAATCTTGATTGCACCCTCATTGTTGCAGTAGAGAGGAACATTCTTCATGTTGATGTCGTAGTCCTTGAGGGTTTGCTTCATCCATAGAAGTTGAGCACAACATGAACCAGCAGCAATGTACTTAGCTTCGACAGTGGAGAGTGAAACGCAGTTTTACTTCTTTGAGGACCAGGAGACTAATGATCTTCCGAGGAAATGACATGTGCCAGAGGTTGACTTGCGATCCACATGATCACCAGCATAGTCAGAATCAGAATATCCCACAAGATGAAGAATTGAGCCCTTGGGGTACCATAATCCTAGTGTTGGTGTGTGAGCTAAGTATTGAAGAATATGCTTCACAGTCTTATGGTGTGATTCCTTCGGTTTTGCTTGAAAACATGCACACATGCAAACACTAAGCATTATATCTGGCCTAGATGCACACAAGTGCAGTACAGAGCCAATCATGGAGCGATATACCTGTTGATCGAATTCTTTACCATTTTCGTCAATGCAAAGGTGGCCGTTGGTAGGCATGGGAGTCATGGCACCTTTGCATTCATGCATGTCGAATTTCCTCAGAACATCCTTGAGGTATTTCTCCTGTGATATGAAGATCCCATTGCGTTGTTGACGAATTTGAAGACCTAAGAAGAATTTCAGCTCCCCCATCATAGATATACGATATTCTTCACTCATCATGTAAGCAAATTCATCACGGTAACGTTTGTCAATATAGCCAAATATGATGTCATCGACATATATGTGGCACACAAATAGTTCATTATCATAGGATTTTGTGAAAAGAGTTGGATCGAGTGAACCAGGTTTGAAGCCTTTCTTCATGAGGAATTCCTTCAATGTATCGTACCACGTCCGAGGGGCTTGCTTGAGACCATAGAGCGCCTTTTTGAGTCTGGAGACTTTGTTTGGATTCTTTGGATCCTCAAAACCTGCGGGCTGAGCAACATATACTTCCTCCTCAAGCTTAACATTGAGGAATGCACTTTTCACATCCATTTGATATAAGATAATTTTATGATGATTAGCATAAGCAAGTAGTATTCGAATAGCTTCAAGTCTAGCAAGAGGTGCAAAAGTTTCATCGAAATCAATTCCTTCAACCTATGTGTAGCCTTGGGCTACAAGTTGTGCCTTATTCCTCACCACTTGACCATCCTCATCTTGCTTGTTTTGGAAAATCCACTTGGTGCCGATGATATTGTGCTTGCGAGGATCTGTTCGTTTGACGAGCTCCCATACGTAATTCAGATTGAATTGAAGAAGTTCGTCTTGCATAGCTTGGATCCACTCCGGTTCCATGAAAGCCTCAGCAATTTATTAAGGTTCTATGATAGACTCAAAGGAAAAATGACCACAAAAGTTAACTAAGTGTGAAGCTTTTGAGCGAGTGAGAGGACCTGGCGCGTTGATGTCATCAAGGATTTTTTCAAGTTCTACTTCATTTGCAATCCTCGGATGAGATGGTTGAGGATTTCGTCTGGGCTGAGGAATTGGTTCTGGAGCAATTTCCTCAGGAGCATCTTCTTGATTTTCATCAGTGGTGGGAATAATTTCTTCAGCAATTTCCTCAATGGGAACAATGTCTTCAGTAGCTTTAAGCTTTATTGCTTCCTCAGGAGACAGCTAATCTGGATCAGGAGGCAATTGCTCTCTTTGCGAGCCATTAGTTTCATCGAACTGCACATCTACCGTTTCAACAACCTTGTTGTGATAGGTGTTGAATACTCTGTAGGTGTGCGAGTCCTTTCCATAACCAAGCATAAAACCCTCATGTGCCTTAGGTGCGAACTTTGAGCTATGGTGAGGATCTCTAATCCAACATTTTGCACCAAAGATTTTGAAATAACTTACATTGGGTTTCTTGTCAGTGAGGAGTTCATATGAGGTTTTCTTGAGGAATTTGTGAAGATATACCCTGTTGATGATATGGCAGGCAGTGTTGATTGCTTCACGCCAGAAACAACGAGGTGTCTGATGTTCTTCAAGCATGGTTCATGCCATCTCAACCAGAGTCCTGTTTTTCCTTTCGACGACATCATTCTGTTGAGGAGTATAAGGAGGAGACAATTCGTGAGTAATACCAAGTTCATCAAGATAATTATCAAGTCTAGTGTTTTAGAACTTTGTTCCATTATCACTCCTGATGTGTTTGATCTTGACGCTGAAGTTCGTCGAGGCCCTTGAGGAAAATCGTTTGAAGACTTCCCGCACTTCAGTTTTATACAAAATGATATGCACCCAAGTGTATCTAGAATAATCATCAACTATGACAAAGCCATATAAAGATGCTGCATTTGTTAGAGTGGTATAATGAGTAGGTCCAAATAGATCCATGTGAAGCAATTCAAATGGACGAGTAGTGGTCATGATGGTCTTCGAGGGGTGCTTGGATCTGGTCATTTTCCCAGACTCACAAGCACCGCAGAGGTGGTCCTTGAGGAATTTGACTGATTCGATGCCGATGACATGCTTCTTCTTCGCGAGCGTGTGCAAATTCCTCATGCCTGCATGACCAAGTCTTCGATGCCACAGCCACCCTTCTGAGGTTTTTTCTAGTAAGCAAGTGGCTGGTTGAGGCCCTGTAGAGAAATCAACAATGTACAAATCCCCTCTTCTAACACCTTCAAAGACTTTGGATCTGTCAGATTGCATGATGAGAACACATCTATATTTTCCAAAGATAACAACCATATCAAGATAACAAAGCATTGAGACTGACATGAGGTTAAACCCAAGGGATTCAACAAGCATCACTTTTTCCATGTGCGAGTCCTTGGAAATGGCCACTTTGCCAAGTCCCAATACCTTGCTTTTACCTTTGTTAGCATAAGTGATTTGCTTCAGGGGTGATGGAGTTAGTGGCATATTCATCAGCAAGCTTTTGTCACCAGTCATGTGATGTGTGCAACCACTATCAAGAACCCACTCAGTACTCTTGGGTTTGTCAACCTGCACATGAATTAGTACAGCTTACCATCTCATATGCTTCAGACTTGAAGAATATGATATCAATTTCATCAGATAGGAATTTCATCATAAACAGTAATTATGAGGACATGTGAAATATTTTCATTTCATCAATATTAGCTTGCGTCCTATCAAGCATTTTCCTCAGGTCTCCAGCAAATTCTTCAGATGATGATTTTCATCTGGGGACCTGACCTGCAGAAGTGATTAGTTCAATTTCTTCACCACCCACATCTGAAGGGGTGGTAAAGCATTCATCGTCCTGCGAGCACCATATGAGAAAGGGGGCATTGAAGCTAATGCACTTCTATTAACAGTAGAGGGGTTAAAGTACTCAAATGAATATGCATATAATTTCTTTGAGGATTTATGAACATAATGATTTGAAGAATAACGCTCATATTCATATTCCATGTAATTTCCCTGCATGTTAGAAGCATTAGCACATGTACGAGCATAGTTTTGACCAGTTGAGGATTTTGATCCTCTTGAAGACTTTGGTCCTCCTGAGGAATTTGATCTGGGGTTCAAATTCTTCATAGGTGGTGTCATGAGGACATTCACCTGAATATTTTCAAGGCAACTTTTGGGGACCCAGATTTTCCTCAGGGGTGGTCCATTCCTGCAGTTAGTTCCAACATATCGAGAAAATACTTCACCAGATTGACTTTTGAACAGTTTATAGTTGGAGTCAAATGACTCATCTGAGGAATAGGATAATTCACATGCAAAACCTGTTAGATTGGATGGATTAACAGGAGGCCTTTAGCAGCAACCCATGAGGTTTTGGGATACTGCTCAGGTTTCCAGTATGATCCACCAGCATTCAATTTCCTCTCAAAGGCAATTCCTTCTTTCCTCGGGTTCCTGTTCAAGATTTGCTTTTTGAGCACATCGCAAAGGGTTTGGTGCCCTTTGAGACTTTTGTACATGCGTGTCACATACAATTCCTTCAGCCCTGCATTTTCATCAGTGACATTTGTGGTTTCCTCAAGTGAGGAATTTGACACTATAGGAGCAGTTGAAGAATTAGTAGCAATAGAAGCATTTGATGATTCTGGTGAAGAATTGGCAGTTTAACGTTCCATGCCTTTAAGACATGGAGGAATGAATTCAGACTGAGCAGCACAGATCTGTTGAGCGAGTAATGAATCATTTTCCATACAAAGATCATCTTGAGAAATCCTCACCTTCTCAAGATCAAGTTTCCTTTGAAGAAATTCATAGGAAAGTTTCTCATGATCAGCGAGGAGTGTAACATGGTGATCTTGAAGATTATCAAATCTGGACTGAAGACTTTTCATATCTTTAGTGAGGATCTGGGTAAGATTCATTTCATCATTCAACAGATCATCGCTTCTGTCTAGCAGTTTCTGAAGCTTTACTAGGGCAGTTTATTGTTTAGTAGCAATGATAGCAAGTTTACTATAACCGGGTTTTTTTATAATCATCAGGTTCGCAGTCACTTGAATGAGAGGAGGAAGCATCATTCGGTACCTTTGAACCTTTTGCCATGAAGCAATAGGTTGGAGCGAAGTCATTAGCAAAGTCATCAGTGTGGTTGGTGTTATCATTTTCTTCAAGGTTCAAGATTGACTTGCTGACGAATGTGGTTGCAAGTGCAAGACTAGCCTGTCTAGATTCTGAGTCTTCATCAGAACCCTCCTCTTCATCACATTCCTCAGATTCTACCTCAGAATCCATTTCCTTGCCAATAAGTGCCCGAGGCTTTCTGAAACTAGTCTTCTTGTGCGATGAGGACTTTGAGGATGAGGATTTTGAAGATTTCTTCTTCTTCTTTGAGTCATCAGAACTTTCATCCTTGTATTTCTTCTTCTTTGATTCCTTCACCCAACAAGGACAATCAGCAATGTAATGGCCTGATTTCTTGCATTTGTGGCAGGTTCTTTTCTTGTAGTCCTCAGATGAAGATTCTGATTTCCTCATATCTCTTCTTGAAGATTTACCAAACTGGCCACGTCTTGTAAACTTCTGGAATTTCCTCACGAGCATTGCAAGCTCCTGTCCAAATTCTTCAGGATCACCAATCCTACCATCCGAGTCTTCTTCTTCAGATGAGGAAATTGGTTTGGCCTTCAATGCATGAGGTCTTGAATAGCTTGGTCCATATAGATCTCTCTTTTCTTCTTGTTGGAATTCATGAGTAATGAGACTTTCGAGTATATCAGTAGGATCAAGCATCTTGTAGTCTGGTCTTTCTTGAATCATCAGAACTAAAGTATCAAATGAAGAATCCAAAGATCTTAGCAGTTTCTTCACAACTTCATGATCAGTAATGTCTCGAGGTCCCAGTGCTTGCAGTTCATTTGATATGTAAGTGAGGCGATCAAAGGTATCTTGGAGCTTTCATTGTCAAGCCTCTTGAAGCGATTGAAGAGATTGCGAAGAACATCAACACGAGAATCACGCTGGGTTGATAGTCCTTCATTAACTTTGGACAACCTTTCCCAGATAAGTTTTGCTGAGCCCAAAGCACTCACTCTGCCATACTGACCTTTGCTCAGATGGCCACAGATGACATTCTTCGCTTGAGAATCAAGTTTCTTGAATTTCTTCACATCAGCGGCAGAGACAGTAGCAGTGATGATAGGGACACCATGTTCCACAATATACCAGAGATCATGGTCAATAGCTTGTAGATGCATCTGCATCTTGGTCTTCCAGAAGGGAAAGTCCTTTCCTTCGAAAGTAGGACATCCTTCAGTAACCTTGATCATGCATGCAGTCGACATAACTAAAACTCCAGGTGGTTAAACCAAAATCACACAGATCAAGGGAGTACCTCGCTTTGATACCAATTGAAAGTGAGTTATATCGACTAGAGGGGGTGAATAGGAGATTTTTAGAATTTCAACATCTCATGGGGGTGATGATTTTGATCTGCGTTGGGTTTTCCGTGAAGAGGACGGGATATCGCAACACAACGCTGGTCAGTATTTCCGTCAGTTATGAAACCAATGTTTATCGAACCAATAGGAATACCAATCCTCAACCGTCTTCTGCAACTCCACACAAAGAAACAAACAACTTGCACCCAACGCGGGAAAGAGGGTTGTCAATCCCCTTGATCTCGTTATTTGCAAACAAATGATGTGTGTAGATAATTGTTTATAATTGTAAATTGCAAAATAAAATAAAACACAAATAATGGAAGCAAGGTAGTAGTAGCGTGTGTAAATATATAAGTGAATAGACCTGGGGCCATAGTGTTCCCTAATGACATCTCTCATGGGGGGTAAACAAATTACTATTGGGCAATTGATAGAACAACGAATAATTATGCGATTTTCATGGCAATGATCATGTGTATATAGTCATCATGTACGTAAGAAAATAGGCGACTCCTGCCTGCACCTATTACTATTATTCCACTCAAGAGCGTTTCTATGCTTGCCTCTCTACATATTAAGTAAAAACAGAGTAATGCTTGGAGAACAATGACATGATGTAGATAAAGTAAACTCAATTAATATGAATAAACCCCATCACTTTATCCTTAGTAGCAACAACACGAAGACGCATCTTGTCCCCTTTGTCACCGGGATATAGAAATTCTCTAGGTTGAACCTACTACAATGCACCACTCCCACTGAAGAAATATTAATCTAGTTTGCCAAACTATCTCAATAGATCGGAGAGCATTAGAAGCTATGATGATCATGCAATTAAGAATCATAATAATCAAAGGTGACTCAAACACTTTTAATGAATAATCAGAACATAAGCCGACAATTCATCGGATCCCAACAAACACACCATACATAGTGATTACATCGGATAGATGAAAGCAAAGATGCGATGAACATGGTATTGAAGATCATAAGAGAAAGAGAGATTGCCATATAACGGACCCGTAGGTCTCTGGTGAACTACTCACACATCATGGTTAGGGCAGCAAGGTTGATGTAGAGGGCTTCCGCGATTGATGTCCTCTCTGGCAGATCACCAGAACAGAGGTTTAGATGGCAACCCGTCAGAACAGAGACTTGAGGCGGTGGAAAAAGTTTTTCAGGAGTGCTCTTAGGTTTTTCCGAATATTTGTAAATTTATAGGCCAGAGAGGGACATCGGGAGCCATCCAGGGGGCACAAGCCATGAGGGCGCAGCCAAGCCCTCGGTCGCTCCCTGTTGGCTTGTGCCTCCCTCATGCGGCCTCTTGTCCACTTCTAATGCTTGCAGGTCTTCATATAGTCTAGAAAAATTCACATTAAAGTTTCGTGGCATTTGGACTTCGTTTGGTAGGGTAAACCAGCAAAGCGAAAGACATGCAGAAAACAGGAACTCGCACTCGGTCAATAGTTTAGTGCTCAAAAATATTATAAATTGGTATATAAATTCCCAAAAAGTATCCTAGAATAATAATATATCAGCATGGAACAATCAAAAATTATAGATACGTTGGAGACGTATCAGCATCCCCAAGCTTAATTCCTACTCGTCCTCGAGTAGGTAAATGATAAAAATAGAATTTTTGATGTGACATGCTATCCATAATGTAATCTGTTGTATGTATGATCATTGAGAAATGATGAATTAACAAACAACAACATAATAAAATTTATTAAGTATAAGAAACACAATTATTGATTTTCAAAGTGTACGATCCTAAAAGAATGTTCACCCCCTATTCATCTTTATTGTATTAGCCAGGCATGACTCCGTCTTCACCACATAAATACAAATGTTAAGCACCACGGTGTTCAAGTTAGGCAATTGGATCATACTTTTTCTATGTGCATCAACTTTTTATTCTTCAAGCAATACTTGAGCGTGAACCATTGGACATGGCATGTACATCGAATAGAATATGGTGGTAGATATTAAAGGGGTAAAAAGTGGAGATGCCCATCGGTAGATGTCAATGTGAGGAGTAGGGATTTCCATGCAAATGATGCACTAGAGCTACAAGTGTATGGAATCTCAACTAAAGCTAAGTGGGGTGTGCATCCAACTTGCTTGCTCATGAACACCCAGGGCCTTTGCGGAAGCCCGTCATTGGAATATACAAGCCAAGTTTATTATGATAAGATAATTCCCAGTAGCATATGGAGGTGACAGCATAGGAGACTCTCTCTATGAAGATCATGGTGGCACTTTGAGGCAAAAGTGTGGTGATGGATAGTAGCATTGTCCCTTGTCTCTTTTTCTCTCATTGTTTTTATATATGGTGGACTTTTCTCTCTTTTTTTCTTTTTCTACCTCCCCCATAATATATTTTTATCTATGGTGGGATCATTGGGCCTCCCCCATTTTATTTATTTTTTGTCCGAAGTCTCATCCCGACTTGTGGGGGAATCATAGTCTCCATCATCCTTTCCTCACTAGGACACTGCTCTAACAAGGATGGTCATCACACTTTTATTTACTTACAACTCAATATGGAGAACTGATAGGAAGATATGACTCTCTGAGAATGCCTCTGGCAGTGTACCAGTATCTTCAATGATCTAGCGTGACATGTATCAAAATAATGATGGAAGGTGGCTTTGGCACAAATACTATGTCAGCTCTATATGATCATGCAAAGCAATATGACAATGAATGAACTAGTCATGTGAAGTGACAATGGAATTTGCATGGCAATATATCTCGGAATGGCTATGTAAATGCCATAATAGGTAGGTATGGTGGCTGTTTTGAGGAATATATAATGAGGCTTATGTGCAATAGAGTGTATCATGCGGCGGGGTGTGGATGCACCGGCGAAAGTTGCACTAATCCTCAAGGTGAGAATGGGCTATGCACGGTACCGAAGAGGCTAGCAAATATGAGAAGGTAAAGATGCGTATGTCCAAGGTGTCACATTAGTCATAAAGAACTCACATACTTATTGCAAAGTTTTATTAGTTTTATCGCACATCAAAGCACTACTTGCATGCCCCGAGGGAGGGAGTTGGTAGGACTTAACCGCCGCGCGCGCCTGACTCGAGACAACACTAGGATTTTAATGAGGAATAAGAATGCTCACACATCATCACCATGCCTCTTTAATATTTAGATGAGCAACAAGTTAACACCCCTTTAATACCGGCACTTATATGAATCAACAATTATGTACTTACACCTTTTTCATATTACCATATCAATGTCATTATCTCGCAATTTCTCTATGTGTGTTACATGATGGTTTTGATTATCATTCATTTGCCTATTATTTTTGGGCTAGTCTTATGACCCATGCAAATTACTGTCACTATTTATTCATCTCTCAAACAAATATAAGTGAATAACGAGAGAAAAAATTCTATAAAATCTACAAGCCATCGTGCTCGAAAAGATATAAGTGAAGTACTAGAGCAAGTGCCAAACTCAGAAGATATAAGTGAAGCACATAGAGTATTCTAGCAAATCATAATGAATGTCAGTCTCTCTCTAATAGACGTGTCCAGCAAATGATGATTGTGAAAAACTAAAATTAAAAGCAAACAAAAGCAAACGGTGCTCCAAGGAAAACACAGATCATGTGATGAATAAAAATGTAGCTCCAAGTGACATACCGATCGTTTGAGAAGAAAGAGGGGATGCCTTCTGGGGCATCCCCAAGCTTAGACGCTTGAGTCTTCCTTAGAATAATACTTGCGTGCCTTGGGCATCCCCAAGCTTATGCTCTTGCTACTCCTTATTCCATGGTCCGTCACGATCACACTCAAAACTTGAAAACTTAAATCACACAAAACTCAACAAAACTTCATGAGATCTGTTAGTATAAGAAACATATTGCATACTTTATGTACTATTATAAATTTATTCTTCATTTATAATAGCTTTATAGGTACTGTATTCTAACTTATCCATGACTTATACGCCTCCATATAATCCATAGCATCATCAAAACAAGCAAACTATGCAGGCAAAACGGAATATGTTTAAAACATAACAGTATGTAGCAATCTATAAAGATCCCATACTTATGTAACTCTAAAAATTCTGAAAACGTAGGACGACGTGTAGAATTAGTACGGAAATACTGCCTTAAAATTTCAAGAATTTAGCATGCTCTAGGAGAGAATTAATTTTTTTGCACTGGAGATGAAAGTTTTTGTTTTTCCCCAACATCAATCATACTCATCAAATAAGTTATCCCAAAGGATTTACTTGGCACAAACACTAATTAAAACATAAAAACATAATCATTACAGAGGCAATAGTCATGTCAACACAAAATAACAGAAACTAAGAAGCAAAAATTAAGATAACTATTGGGTTGCCTCCCAACAAGCGTTATTGTTTTATGCCCTTAGCTAGGCATAATGCATAGTTTCAAGTGTCATATTCTTTGACACCGTGGACAATTTGTTCCAATTTCTCATTGATAATTGTCATGTCATCACTCAAAAATGCTGAGATCATAAATATTTTGATCAAAAGCATCAAATCGCTTATTTTGCATTACGACATTGCTATTGATTTTATTAGACAAATTGTAAAGCACTTTAAAATCGGTTTCCATGATAGCCTTAGTTTCTTCCGTTAGCTCGGTTTGATGGTGAATAACCAACAAGGTAGGTTAAATAGTCTCTATCTTGGGTTTCCCAAATATAACGTTCATCATTTCATAAGTATGAAAAGCATTATTCCCAAGAAAATCTTTTTAAACATGGAATCAAGGACACCTCTAAAGGATAAAGGTAAGCCAACGTAAAAACTTCTAACAAGTAAGTTAATATGACATTCGATATTAAATATATTTTGTATAACTAGCAATCTATACCAAGCTTCTTTTAAAGTTTCCTCACCCAAGTGCTTAAAATTTAAAATTCGGAACCTTCTCCCAAGTAAGGGGGAAGAGGTATTTCCGCAGAAGGACTAGACATGACTTCGAACAAGAGTAGTAGTAACAAGCAAAGATAAATATTTTTGTATTTTTAAATTTTATGTGACAAACTAAATATAACAGAAAATAAAAACAAGAACAAGTGAATGGAAATTTTTTAGAAGCTAGTTCATAGTTCGTGATGGTATTCCCCGGCAACGACGCTAGAAATCCTTCCTGATGACTGTGATCTGCGTTGGGTTTTCCGTGAAGAGGGAAGGTTATCGCAGCACAATGCGGGTAAGTATTTCCCTCAGTTATGAAACCAAGTTTTATCAACACAATATGAATACCAATCCTCAACCGTCTTGAGAGACTTCACGCAAAGAAACAAACAAATTGCACCCAACGCGGGCAAGAGGGTTGCCCATCCCCTTGATCTCGTTATTTGCAACCAAATGAGGTGTGTAGATAAATGTTGATAATTATAAATTCCAAAATAAAATAAAACACAAATAATGGCAGCAAGGTACTAGTATCATTTTTAAATATATAATTGAATAGACCCGGGGCCATAGTGTTCCCTAATGGCATCTCTCATGGCAAAGGCATATGGTGGGTAAACAAATTACTGTTGGGCAATTGATAGAACATCAAAAAATTATGTGATTTTCACGACAATGGTCATGTCTATATAGGCATCACGTCCATAAGAAAATAGGCGGACTCTTGCATGCACCTATTACTATTACTCTACTTCAAGAGCGCTTCTATGCTTGCCTCTCTACGTATTAAGTAAAAAGAGAGTAATGATTGGAGAACAATGACATGATGTAGACAAAGTAAACTCAATCAATATGAATAAACCCCATCATTTTATGCTTAGTAGCAGCATCACAAAGACGCATCTTGTCCCCTTCTGTCATTGTGATATAGAAATTCGCCAGGTTGAACCTAATACAACGCACCACTCCCACTAAAGAAATATTAATCTATTTGGGCAAACTATCTCAATAGATTGGAGAGCATTACGAAGCTATGATGATCATGCAATTAAGAACAATAATAATCAGAGGTGACTCAAATAATTTTCATGAATAATATGAACATAAACCTACAATTCATCGGATCCCAACAAACACACCATACATAGTGATTACATCGGATAGATCAAAGCGAAGATGCGATGAACATGGTATTGAAGATCATAAGAGAGAGAGATTTCCATCTAGGTACTGCCTACGGACTCGTATGTCTGTGGTGAACTACTCACACATCATGGTGAGGCCAACCAGGTGGATGTAGAGGCCCTGCATGATTGATCTTCCCTCTGGCAGATCACCGAAACGGAGGTTTACATGGCCTCCCGTCAAATAGAGACTTGCAACAGCGGAAAAAGTGTTTCCGGGGTGCTCTTAGGGTTTTCGGAATATTTGTGAACTTATAGGCTAGGGAGGGACGTCGGGAGGCATCCAGGGGGCACAAGCCATCAGGGCGACATGGTCCGCGCCCTGTTGTCTTTTGCCTCCCTCGTGCGGCCACTCGTCCACTCATGATGCTTACAAGTCTTCATATAGTCCAGAAAAATCATATTAAAGTTTCATGGCATTTGGACTTCGTTTGGTAGGGTAAACCTGCAAAGCAAAAAACACGCAAAAAACAGGAACTGGAACTGGGCACTGGGTCAATAGGTTAGTGCTCAGAATATTATAAATTGGTATATAAATGCCCAAAAAGTATCCTAGAATGGTAATATATCAGCATGGAACAATCAAACATTATAGATACATTGGAGACGTATCAGGTGGTTCTTTGTCCGAGTGTCCTTGTCCCGATAGCTCGGATGCTTATTAATCCATAACTTGTTTCGTAGGACTCGTCCTCGGCTGTGGCCACCAACGCCCTTGAACTTGTCGACCAGAACCAAAAACTCAAGGTTTCTGATGAAGAGCTGAGTTGTCTTAATAGTTGGCTCGACGAGAAGCAGGGTAAGCTTGATGCGTGCCGCTAAGACTCTTTTTGTCCTTCGTAGTTTAGGACCATCTTTCTTTGGTATATGACATATTGATTCCAATTTTATCAGCACCTTTGGACAGAGAATTTGATAAACTCAAGGCTGAATTGGAGAAGGGCAAGCAGGAGGTCGCCGCTCATAAGATGCTGGCCGAAGAGACAACCACTGAACTAAGCTCGCTGAAGGTTGAGACCGACCAGCATGAGGCTAGAGTGTCCGAGGTCCACCAGGAGCGTCAAGATGCGAGTGCTAAGAGCGAAGCCTTGGAACAAAAATACAAGGATCAAGCGACTGAGCTATCCAAGTTGTCCTCCCAGCTCAAATTGGAGCGGGTAGACAAGCGGTTTTTCAAAGAAGAAGTGCGCCAAGACAAGATGACTGCGGATGGTAAGCTATACTTACTGCAATGTGCCTTTGGTGGAAACAGGTTTGCCTTTCTTGCATGGATATGGCGTTCGAGAGGCGCCTTCATGGACCTACTGTGGAGTGCAGCAGACGCAGCCAACCACTACGCGACCCAAGATGGGTGTCATCGTTTTCTCACGAGAGATGCCATGGGGTGGCTAATCGAACGTGGTTGGCGCCGTAAAAACGTCAGCGGGCTCCACAAATGGGATTGGGGACAAGCGGTGCGAGACACACAATGTGCCCTGGTTGGGGGCTGCTACAGCAACAAAAGTCCTTCCCCGATAGTGGTGCCAGAGATCCTTTTGTCGTCTCTTGAGCTTGCATCGGTTTTTCCCTTGAAGAGGAAAGGGTGATGCAGCACAGGAGCAGTAAGTATTTCCCTCAGTTTCAGAACCAAGGTATCAATCCAGTAGGAGAATCTCGTCAAGTCTAGAGTACCTGCACAAACACAAAGAGCTTGCACCCAACGCTATAAAGGGGTTGTCAATCCCTTCAATATTTTTTGCAAAGTGAGATCTGAAGGCGGAAAGTGCAATGAAGTAAAAAGTGTAAGGCTCAAAATATGGTGTGGAGTAGACCTGGGGGCAATAGTGTTCACTAGAGGCTTCTCTCGAAATAGCAGATATCACGGTGGGTAAACAAATTACTATCACGCAATTGATAGAACCGCGCAAAGTCATGACGATATCTAAGGCAATGATCATACATATAGGCATCACGCCTGAGACAAGTAGATCGATACTTTCTACATCTACTACTATTACTCCACACATCAACCGCTATCCAGCATGCATCTAGTGTATTGAGTTCATGACGAACAGAGTAACACCTTAAGCAAGATGACATTATGTAGAGGGATAATCTCAAACCAATGATGAAAACCCCATCTTTTTACCCTTGATGGCAACAACATGATGCGTGCCTTGATACCCCTTCTGTCACTGGGTGAGGTCACCGCACGATATGAACCCAAAACCAAGCACTTCTCCCATTGCAAGAATCATAGATCTAGTTGGCCAAACAAAACCCACAACTCAAAGAGAATTACAAGGATATGAAATCATGCATAAGGGAGATCAGTAGAAACTCAAATAAGATTCATAGATAATCTGATCATAAATCCACAATTCATCAGATCTCGTCAAACACACCACAAAAGAAGATTACATCGGATAGATCTCCATGAAGATCATGGAGAACTTTGTATTGAAGATCCAAGAGAGAGAAGAAGCCATCTAGTTACTAGCTATGGACCCGTAGGTCTATGGTGAACTACTCACGCATCATCGGAGAGGTCATGTTGTTGATGAAGAAGCCCTCCGTATCCGAATCCCCCCTCCGGCAGGGCACCAGAACGTGCCCCAGATGGGATCTTGCGGAGACAGAAGCTTGCGGCGGCGGAAAAGTACTTTCGATGATCTCTTGACTTTTTGTGGAACTTTTGGGGATATATAGGTGCAAAACCTAGGGCAAAGGAGGTCCAGGGGGCCCACAAGCCTGTGGGTCGCGGCCTCCCCCCTGGTCGCGATGAGGGGGCTTGTGGGGCCCCTGGGTACCCCCTGCCTTGGCTCTCAAGTCTCCCAATCTTCATCTGTTACGGACAAAAATCTTTTCGGGGATTTTATTCCGTTTGGACTCCGTTTCAAAGTCTCCTCTGAAAGGGGTCAAAAACATGGAAAAACAGGAACTGGCACTTGGCACTGAGTTAAGAAGATAGTCCCAAAAAATATATAAAAGGCATGCGAAACATCCAAAGTTTGACAAGATAATAGCATGAAACCATCAAAAATTATAGATACGTTGGAGACGTATCAAGCATCCCCAAGCTTAATTCCTGCACGTCCTCGAGTAGGGAAGTGATAAAGAATGAATTTTTGATGTGGAATGCTACCTAGCATAGTTCTCCTTTGCAACTTCTTTCACGTGACATGAATGTTCAGATCTGTAAGATTCGAAGCAATAGTTTGCTATTGACATGAAAACAGTAATACTTCAAGCAAACTAGCAAGGTAATCATGAACTTTCAAAATAAAAAGGCCAAGGAAAGTTATCCCTACAAAATCATATAGTCTGGCTATGCTCCATCATCCTCACACAACTAATGTAAATCATGCACAACCCTGGTATTGGCCAAGTAATTGTTTTCGCACTTTTACTTTCTCAAACTTTTTATTACTATCACGCAATACATGAGCGTGAGCCATGGATATAGCACTATAGGTGGAATAGAGTGTGGTGGTGGTTGTGAGACAAAAAGGAGGAGATGGTCACATTGACTGGGTGTATGAAAGGGCTATGGAGATGCCCATTAATAGATATCAATGTGAATGAGTAGGGATTGCCATACAAGAGATGCACTAGAGCTATAAGTATATGAAAGATCAAAAGGAGACCTAGTGGGTGTGCATCCAACTTGCTTGCTCACGAAGACCTAGGGCAATTTTGAGGAAGCCCATCATTGGAATATACAAGCCAAGTTATATAATGAAGATTCCCACTAGCATATGGTAGTGACAAAGCAAGAAGCTCTCAATCATGAAGAACATGGTGCTATTATGAAGCACAAGTGTGGAAAAAGATAGTAGCATTGTCCCTTCTCTCTTTTTCTCTCTTTTTTTGTTTGGGCTCTTGGCCTCTTTTTTCTCTTTTCTCTTTTTTTTATTTGCGCTCTTTGGCCTCTATTTTTTTATTTCCTCACATGGGACAATGCTCTAATAATGATGATCATCACACTTTTATTTACTCACAGCTCAAAGATTAGAACGATGATGACTCTATAGGGAAAGCCTCCAGCAGTGTACCGGGATGTCCAATGATCTAGCATGGCGTATGACGTTGGAAACATCTCGCTAGCTATCTTACGATCATGCAATGGCAATATGAGAGTGACGACACAAGTCATGAGACGGAACGGTGGGAGTTGCATGGCAATATATCTCAGAATGACTATGAAAATGCCATAGTAGGTAGGTATGGTGGCTGTTTTGAGGAAGGCATGTGGTGGGTTTGTGTACCGGCGAGAATTGCGCGGCATTAAAGAGGCTAGCAAAGGTGGAAGGTGAAAGTGCATCTATACCATGGACTCACATACTTGTTGCGAAAGTTTTTATTAGTAATCAAAACAAAGTGCTAAACGCATACTCCGAGGGGAAGGATTGGTAGGTGTTAACCATCGCGCAATCCCGACCTCAACACAAAGGATGAAAATCAATAGATCAATTATGCTCCGACTTCCTAACATAGCGGTTCACCATACGTGCATCCTATAGGAATCACTAACTTCAACACAAGTATCTCTAGGTTCACAACACCCTACTAACATAGCTCTTTAATATTACCGAATCCACGTCTCAAAACTAATTGAGAGGAATCAAGACTTCTCTTTCTACTCAATGCACATGAAGATGGAGGTTTTTGCATCCTATTTGGGTACCTATCACTTTTGGGACTACTTTCATAGCATAAGCCAACTACCAAGTCATGCACCGCCGTGCTCTAAAAGATATAAGTGAAGCACATAGAGCAAAAATATCTAGCTCAAAAGATCTAAGTGAAGAACTATGAGCATTCTAGCAAAATCACGATGAGTGCATGTCTCTCTCTCTCAAAAAGGTGTGCAGCAAGGATGATAGTGACAAAAAAAAGACTCCTATGATACAAGACGCTCCAAGCAAAACACATATCATGTGGTGAATAAAAATATAGCTCCAAGTAATGTTACCGATGGATTGAAGACAAAAGAGGGGGTACCTTCCCGGGGCATCCCGAAGCTTAGGCTTTTTGGTGTCCTTGAATTTGGCTTGGGATGCCTTGGGCATCCCCAAGCTTGAGCTCTTTCCACTCCTTATCTCATCGTCCATGAGAACATCACCCAAAACTTGAAAACTTCACAACACAAAACTTAAACAGAAACTCGTGATAACATTAGCACAAGAAAACAAACTACCACCTCTTTAGGTACTATAGCAAACTTGAATTCCATCTATATTGGTGTTGGGCTACTGTATTCTAACTTTTCCATGGCTAGTACCCCCGATACTAACCATAGTTTCATCAAAACAAGCAACCAACTCAACAAAAACAGAATCTGTCAAAAATAGACCAGTTTGTAGCAATCTGTAAACTTAGTATACTTCTGGTATCTCAAAACTTCGGAATTTTACGAATGCATGGGCAAAAGGCATATCAACCAGCAGCAAAAAGAATAAACTCAAAAGCTATTTCTGAATAAAAATGAAAAATCATCTCGTGAGTGAAAAGTATCTGTCTTTTTCCAGTTCGATCAAACAATCATCAGCAAGACTAGTCATAAAGGTTTTGCTTGGCTCAAACACAAAAAGAAACACAAAACACACAGTCACAACAGAATTGTGATGGTGTGGATGATACGTCTCCATCGTATCTACTTTTCCAAACTCTTTTGCCCTTGTTTTGGACTCTAATTTGCATGATTTGAATGGAACTAACCCGGACTGACGCTGTTTTCAGCGGAATTGCCATGGTGTTATTGTTGTGCAGAAATGAAAGTTCTCGGAACGTCCTGAAAATTTACGGAGAATATGTCTGGAAAATATGAAAAATACTTGCGGAAAGATCCACCGGAGGGGACGGGCCAGTGGGCCCCCCCTGGCCGCGGCAACCAAGCTTGTGGGGCCCACGTGGCTCTGCCGCCCCCAAACTCAGCTGTATAAATTCCCTTTCGTCCCGAAAAAAAATCAGAAGAGAAGATCTGATCGCGTTTGCGACACGGAGGCACCGACACATCCTGTTCTTCATCTGGAGGGCAGATCTGGAGTCCGTTTTGGGCTCCGGATCAAGGAGATCGTCGCCATCATTATCATCAACCTTCTTCCCTCTCCAATTCTATGAAGCTCTTCATCATTCGTGAGTAATCTATTCGTAGGCTCACTGGGTGGTGATGAGTAGGATGAGATCTATCATGTAATCGAGTTAGTTTTGACGGGGATTGATCCCTAGTATCCACTATGTTCTGAGATTGATGTTGCTACTACTTTGCCATGCTTAATGCTTGGCACTAGGGCCCGAGTGGCATGATTTCAGATCTGAAATTATTATGTTGTCACCAATATATGTGTGTTTTAGATCCGATCTTGCAAGTTGTAGTTACCTACTATGTGTTATGACCCGGCAACCCGGGAGTGACAATAACCGGAACCACTCCCGATGATGACCATAGTTTGAGGAGTTCATGTGTTCACCAAGTGCTAATGCGTTGTTCCAGTTCTTTATTAAAAGGAGAACCTTAATATCCCGTAGTATCCATTTGGACCCCGCTGCCACAGGAGGGATGGACAATAGATGTCATGCAAGTTCTTTTCCCTAAGAACGTATGACGACACACGGAATGCATGCCTACATCACATTGATGAACGAGAGCTAGCCACATATCTCTCCGTGTTATAACTGTTGCATGATGAATGTCATCCAATGAATCACCGATCCATTGCCTACGAGTTTGTCCCATTGCTGCTGTTACTTGTTTTGCTCTGCTGCTGTTACTACTGTTGCTGCTACTGTTACTTTCTCTATCCTGCTGCTGCTGCCACTACTGTTGCTACTTGCTAATGCTGTCACTACTGATGTTCCTTGCCACTGCTGTTACTTGTTACACTGCTGCTACCCGCTACAATACTTTTTTTGGCACCGTTCCCGGGGAAGAATATTTCCCGTCCACGGGCAACTACTGGCGCCATTGATACAACAGTTAGGAATAGTCTGCTGTCAACAGATCGTTTCTGGCACCGTTGTTATCATACTACTTTGCTACCGATACCTTGCTTGCAGACACTAATCTTTCAGGTGTGGTTGAATCTGTCGCATTCAGCTGCTAATACTTGAGAATATTCTTTCACTTTCCGTTGTGCGAACCAACAAATTTGGGTTCAATACACTACCCTTGAAAACTGACGCGATCCCACACGCTGGTGGGCTATTGCAAGACAATTTCTAATTGTTGAGCAACTGGGACGAGCTCTTTTCTGGCTCCGTTGCCGTGGAGGCATCAAGTCAGGAATAGTTGCATGTCAGCAGCATTTTTCTGGCGCCGTTGCCGGGGAAGGTATTGCTATATTCTCTGAGTCACTTGGGATTTATATCTGCTGATCACTATGAAGAATCGGAAAGATCCAAAAACCAAAGTCTTGCCGTCAACTACGAGGGGAGGTAAGGAACTGCCATCTAGCTCTGCACTTGATTCACCTTTAGTTATGAGTAAGTTTGCGACACCACCTCCTGCTAGAAATCTTGATATGTAGCCTGTGATTGATGATGCTTATGATGCTACTGCTAGAGATACTATGCCTGATATTGCTAGAGATACTATGCCTGATGATGCTAGAGATGCTATGCCTGATACTGCTTATGATGCTACTATGCCTGATATTGCTAGAGATGCTATGCCTGATACTGCTAGAGATGATATGCTTGACACTGCTTTCCCTGATGATGCTAGAGATGCTATTTTCCCTGATGATGCTATGCTTGATACTGCTAGAGATGCTACTTTTCCTGATATGCCACTAGGGGTGTTCCTTGATGCTCATATTGCTAGAGTTACTGCCAATGCTCGTGATGCTTTTGAAACTGTCGATACTATTGAGATAGAACCTACTTTTGCTCCTGCTAGATCTATCTCTCCTAGATATGAATTGCCTGATATACCTGAGGGTTATGTTATGGAGGGAGAGATAGCTGAGGATTTTCTTGCGTGCGCTGAGAAATTACTTCTCAAGTGGAAGGAAAAATCTCTGAAAGCTAGGATGAAATACGACCCGAAGTTTGCCACTTCACCTATCTTTATCACCGATGAGGATTATGAATTCTCAGTCGACCCTGAGATAATCTCTGTAGTCGAATCTGATCCTTTGCATGGTTATGCGTCTGAGACGGTTGTAGCCCATCTTACCAAACTACACGATATAGCCACCCTTTTCACTAGTGAGGAGAAGATCCGCTACTACTATATCCTTAAGTTGTTTCCTTTCTCTCTAAAGGATGACGCTAAAGCATGGTTCACATCTCCTGCTCCTGGATGTGTGAGCAGTCCCCGGGATATGGTCTATTACTTCTGTGAGAAATATTTCCCTGCCCATAAGAAGCAAGCTGCCTTGCAGGAAATATACAACATTGCTCAACTCAAAGAAGAGAGTCTCCCACAAGCTTGCGGGAGGCTCATCCAGCTACAGAATGCTTTGCCTGATCACCCTCTTAAGAAGAACGAGATACTTGATATCTTCTATAACGGACTTACCGATGCTAGATAGTTGTGTCGGTTGTCTTTTTAGGGAACGAACTGTGGACTATTCCCGAACCACCTCCTAAGCCAACTCCTAAGAAAAGAGGTATTCTATTCCTCAGTCCCGAAGATATGGAAGAAGCCAAGAAATCTATGCAAGAGAAAGGCATTAGATCTGAAGATGTCAAACAACTACCACCTATCGAAGAGATCCATGGTCTCGATAACCCGATACAAGTAGTAGAAGTGAATTCTCTGCGTAGATTCGATGAGAGTGATATTCCTTTTGACAAACCTGCTAGCCTATGCTTTGATGAATTTGACAACTTTGTTGCCAAACAACAGAGTTTCAATGATTATTTTTAGCAGACATTTGGAACAAAGTACTCTTATGCTTAGTCATTTAAGTGCTTGTGTAGACACAAATGTCAATGATCTGAAGCTTCTGAGTAAACATGCCTCTATGATTACTACTCAGGTAGAACAAGTACTTAAAGCTCAGAATGACTTGCTCAATGAATTAAATGACAACTCTGTCAGAGTCATTAATAGAGGAGGCAAAATGACTCAGGAACCTTTGTATCCTGAAGGCCATCCTAAGAGAATTGAACAAGATTCTCAAGGAATTAACGCTGATACACCCAGTCATCCTAAGAAGAAGGAGAAGGATGATAGAAACCTACATGTTAGTTCACCAAATACTGTCACACCTGAAGAACCAAATAATATTTATGCGTATGATGCAGAAACACAATCTGGTGATGAACATGAACCTAGTGACAATATGGACAATGATGTTCATAATAATGCTAAACCTAGCAATGATGAGGATGTGGAGATTGAACCTACGGTTAATCCTGATAACCCACAACCTAAGAGAAATGATAAGAATGACTTCACTTCTAGGAAGCATGGTAAAGAAAGGGAGCCATTGGTTCAGAGACCTATGCCCTTTCCTCCTAAGCCATCCAAGAAAAAGGATGATGAGGATTTTGAGCGCTTTATTGAAATGATAAGACCCGTCGTCCTGCAGATGTGGTTAACTGATCTGCTCAAAATGTCTCCATATGCCAAGTACATGAAAGATATTGTGACCAATAAACAGAAGACCAGATCTTGAGATCTCCACCATGCTCGCCAATTACACTTTCGAACGTGGAACTCCTAAGAAACTTGGTGATCCCGGAGTGCCCACTATACCTTGGTCCATTAAAGGAAACTACGTAAGAACTGCCTTATGTGACCTTGGAGCCGGTGTTAGTGTTATGCCTCTCTCTCTTTATCGTAGACTTGAGCTGGATAAGTTGACACCCACTGAAATCTCTCTGCAAATGGTCGACAAATCAACTGCTTTCCCTATCGGCATTTGCGAGGATGTGCCTGTTGTGGTTGTTAACATCACTATCTTAACAGACTTTGTTATCTTGGATATTCCCGAGGACGATGCCATGGCTGTCATCCTCGGAAGACCCTTTTTAAACACTGCAGGGGCTATTATAGATTGCAACAAAGGCAATGTCACTTTCCATGTCAACGGTAATGAGCATACAGTGCACTTTTCGAAGAAACAATATCAAGTACATTGCATCAATGCTATCGAAAAAACTTCATCAATTCTTATTGGGAGCTTTGAATGCCCTATTCCTCGTGTCAAGATGAAGTATGATTTGCTTTGGGCAGATTCATATCCCCATTGAGGTGACTTAGTGGCTATTCGACGATTCTCCGTTTCCTTTTGGGATTTGAAAAGTTTTTGTCATGAGGATTTGATCAACCCCATTGACGGATTTCTTTCGATGACCATGAAATGGATGAATCAAAGAGTCACATACCTCTATTTTAAGATTTCACTTTCTGTTGCTTAGAAGAAAAATGATAGGTTTGGTTTAGTTTTCCTTGTTTTCTGTTTTAGCGTCCCAAAGAAAAGTACCCCGAAAATAAAAGTTCTCCGATGGTCCTGAAAATCTAGTATGTTTTTTTCTGGAATATTTGAAAAATACTAGGACTAAGAGCTGGCCTAGGGGCCACACCAGTGGGCCACAAGCCCTATCACCGTGGGCTACCCCCGTGACCGCGGGGAACAGGCTTGTGGGGCCCACAAGGACCCCCTCCACTCATTCCATCTCCCATCCTCTTCTTCTACCTCCAGAAAAAATCATTTCGCAGCTCAAACCCGTGTTCTTGCTCATTTGGCTGTGATTTTCGATCTCCTTGCTCAAAGAACCATTCTCCGAACCGTTTTGGGGAAATTACTCCTTGGTAAGTGACTCCTCCATTGGTCCAATTAGTTTCTACTCTAGTGCTTTATCTTTCGCGTATTCTTGCTACCTTGGTGACCCTGTTCTTGAGCTTGAAATGTTGATTTTAGCTGGTCCCAAGTAGTTTTAGCGCGTGATACAGTCTCTAGGCACTAGTAGGAGTAGTTGCTACGAGTTGGGTTAATCCTTACTCACTTTTCTTTCGAAGTCTCTAAAAATTTCAGAATTTTTCACAGCTAGAAAAAGGAAAAGATGAGGATGTTCTTGAGAGGCTCTTCAAGCCGTAACCCCAAGAAGGATGAGAAGAACCACCCCAAGTACGTGGTTCCTCGAGTCACCGAAGTTCGAGCGTGTGAGTGGCCAAGTGATGAATATTTGCGCGCCGCTGGCCTTTATGAAGACTTTTATTACCTGGTGGAGAACGCCAGTCTTACCGCGTTCGTTGAAGATAAGTGCCCACAATACCTCCTCCTCACCAATATTTTCGTTCAAAGCTTCAACTTTTATCCGAGGAAGAATCCTCCTATGGTTGAGTTCATGTTATACGATATCCCCCAGTGCATGACACTACATGATTTTTGCAATGTGTGCAAATTACCTTATGTTGGGGATATTCATGATCCTCGTCCACGGGACTTGGAGGATTTCATAGGTACTATTGCTGTTGGAGAGGAGAGAGGAGTGTCTCGTGCTAGAATTGCTAGCATACATTTTCCTGTGCTTTGGTACTTCCCATTATTTGTGGGAAAATGTTTGATTGGTTGTGGGGAGGCTGGATCACTTAGCTCTCCAGACCTTGCGGTTTTGCGCGAAGGCCTTTATAACGATAAGACTTATAGCCTAGGTGCTATAGTAGCTCAGAGGTTGAACACAAACCGTTCCAAAGGTGTCGTCTATGGAGGTATCTATGCTACTCGTCTTGCTAGACACTTTGAGATACCTATTAGACTTCGCGAGGAAGAAGAAATGCTTCTTCCTGAGAAATATCTGGATTATGACAGCATGGTTCGCCATGATTTTATGGATTGAGATGCTAGTAGACGGATGATTCATAACCTGGTATTTAGTCAGGGTACTCGTGAGACTATTACTTTGCCTGCTCCTTCTTTGTTCAACCTTTATGCAGGCAGGTACATTATTATGCCCTCGGACATCTACGCGTATTGGGGCTTGGCCCAACCACAGGTGCCCGTGCCCGAGCCGCCAGTCGAGTACCAGACGCTAGTTTATCAGTGGGAGCCAGAGGAGCTCACATAGCAGTGGCATCCACAGTCCGCCCCGGAGTATCCCGGAGCTGGTTATTTCCCTCCTTGGGAGTAGACCAAGATAGGCCAAAAGCCTAAGCTTGGGGGAGTACGTGTTCTCACCGACTTTACATTCATGCTTATGCTTTCACTTTGTTAGTCGGTGTTTACACTTTGCCACTATATTATCCATGCTAGTTTATTTTCGTTTTCTTGTTTTCTTGTTTTGTGTCCTTTTGAGAAAACCCAAAAATATTTTCCTTTCTTCTTTTGCTTGTTGGGAGCTTTCCCGTGTAAATAGTTTTCTTTTTCTTTGGTGCAAGGTAGAAGATATTGGTTACAATGTTTAGTAGCTCTTGTATGCATACCTGTTTAGCTTTCAAAGAGCCATATTACTGTGTTTTCTCCTTTGTGTTTGCCTGCAGATTCAGCTTAGTCCAATGCACGAGCACTCTTATTATTGTTCACATCGTTGGATCGTGCAAGTGAAAGGCAATAATGATGATATATGGTGAAGTGACTGAGACTGGAAAAGCTGGTATGAACTCTCTCTATTTTGTTTTTGTAAATATGACTAGCTTGTCGTCCCAGATTCAGCTTTGTTGTGAGAGAACCATGTTTGCAATGACAACTTAGAGATAATAGTTTTTGATGCCATGCTTATTTAGCTAGGAGTTTATAATGGTTTGTCTTGAATGCCAACATAGATTTTGAGATGACTATGATGTAGTATGATAGGATGGTATTCTCCTTTGAATGATTCAAGTGGCTTGACTTGGCGCATGTTCATGCATGTAGTTGAAACAAAATCAACATAGCCTCTATGATGTTCGTGTTCATGGTGATTTATATCCTGTTCATGCTTGCACTCAATGTTAGTCAAACTCATTGCATCTTGATGACTGTTGTCGCTCTCTAGTTGGTCGCTTCCCAGTCTTTTGCTAGCATTCACTTGTACTAAGCGGAATACTTCTTGTGCATACACTTCCATAAACCCAAAAGTTTTTCCATGAGAGTCCACCATACCTACCTATTTGGGGTATCTACCTGTCGTTCCAAGTAATTTTGCATGTGCCATTCTCTAAACCTTCGAGAAATAATCTGTTTTGCATGCCCGAACCGCTCATGTGGTGACAGGGGGCTATTAGTATCTTCCATGTTAGGTGTGTTATCCTCGACATGTGTTTATTTACTGTCATTCACGAGAAAGGGGCCGGTAATTGGAATGCCCAGTTCCACGCTTAAATCGAAAACATAACTGTAAAACAAGACTCCCCCGGGATTGATGTTAATATGGACGGTACCCGAGGAATTGGCTAGCCGTGGAGTGTGATTGATTGGTGGTGGTGGAGTTAAAAATTTACTTTTCTGTTTGGGAACCGCCTATAGCATGAGTAGCATGGAAGATATTGAGAACTCTTGGTCATTGCATTGACAATGAAAGCATGCCACCCAAAATTATTATCTTTGTTTTCAAAGCTTGAGCTCTGGCACCTCTGCAAATCAATGCTTCCCTCTGCGAAGGGCCTGTCTATTTATTTTCCTGTTGAGTCATCCTGTTCTTATATAAGCACCAATTAGAGAGCACATGTGTCATTTTTATGTTTTGCTTTTGATTGATATTGAGTATGACTATGACTGGATCTTCGTTGCTATGAATTACAATGTTTAGTGAGCCCCTGATCTTTGAAAGTGCTCTGCATTTATGTTTTGCGGTCTCAGGAAGAGCTAGCGAGATACCACCTATTCATATTGCTTCATGCTTGTTTTGATTGAATAGTTGGTATCTTAAACTCATTATTATTTGCTCGCTAGCTGATTATGCCATTGATATTAGTTTAAGGTGAGACCTATGTGTCACTTGCTTATCTGCTTAACTTGTGATCTTGCTGAAATTCTGGTTATGAGTTAGACATAGTTGCAACAACAAGATCAAACAAAGTTTGTCAAAGTTTTTCTTCCTCTTGTAGTTTGTCAGCTGAGTTGCTTGAGGACAAGCAAGGTTTTAATCTTGGGGGAGTTGATACGTCTCCATCATATCTACTTTTCAAAACTCTTTTCCCTTGTTTTGGACTCTAATTTGCATGATTTGAATGGAACTAACCCGGACTGACGCTGTTTTCAGCAGAATTGCATGGTGTTGTTTTTGTGCAGAAATGGAAGTTCTCGGAACGTCCTGAAAATTTACGAAGAATATTTCTGGAAAATATGAAAAATACCTGCACAAAGATCCACCGGAGGGGACGGGCCAGTGGGCCACAAGCCTTGTTGCTGCGCCCCCTGGCCGCGGCAACCAAGCTTGTGGGGCCCACGTGGCTCTGCCGCCCCCAAACTCAACTCTATAAATTCCATTTCGTCCCGAAAAAAATCAGAAGAGAAGATTTCATCGCATTTGCGACACGGAGGCGCCGCCACATCCTGTTCTTCATCTGGAGGGCAGAGCTGGAGTCCGTTTTGGGCTCCGGATCAAGGAGATCATCGCCATCGTCATCATCAACCTTCTTCCCTCTCCAATTCCATGAAGCTCTTCATTGTTAGTGAGTAATCGATTCGTAGGCTCGCTGGGTGGTGATGAGTAGGATGAGATCTATCATGTAATCGAGTTAGTTTTGACGGGGATTGATCCCTATTATCCACTATGTTCTGAGATTGATGTTGCTACTACTTTGCCATGCTTAATGCTTGTCACTAGGGCCCGAGTGCCATGATTTAAGATCTGAAATTATTATGTTGTCACCAATATATGTGTGTTTTAGATCCGATCTTGCAAGTTGTAGTTACCTACTATGTGATATGACCCAGCAACCCCGAAGTGACAATAACCGGAACCACTCCTGGTGATGACCATAGTTTGAGGAGTTCATGTGTTCACCAAGTGCTAATGCGTTGTTCCGGTTCTTTATTAAAATGAGAACCTTAATATACCGTAGTATCCATTTGGACCCCGCTGCCACGGGAGGGATGGGCAATAGATGTCATGCAAGTTCTTTTCCCTAAGCACGTATGACGACAGACGGAATGCATGCCTACATCACATTGACGAACGGGAGCTAGCCACATATGTCTCCGTGTTATAACTGTTGCATGATGAATGTCATCCAACGAAACACCGATCCATTGCCTACGAGTTTTTCCCACTGCTGTTGTTACTTGTTTTACTCTGCTGCTGTTACTACTGTTGCTGCTACTGTTACTTGCTCCTACTATTACTTGCTCTGTCCTGCTGCTGCTGCCACTATTGTCTAGTTGCTACTGCTGTTCCTTGCCACCGTTGTTACTTGTTACACTGCTGCTACATGCTACAATACTTTTTCTGGCACCGTTACCAGGGAAGAATATTTCCCATCCACGGGCAACTACTGGCGCCATTGATACAACAGTTAGGAATAGTCTGCCGTCAACAGATCGTTTCTGGCACCGTTGTTATCATACTACTTTGCTACTGATACCTTGCTTGAAGACACTAATCTTTCAGGTGTGGTTGAATCTGACGCATTCAGCTGCTAATACTTGAGAATATTCTTTCACTTCCCGTCGTGCAAACCAAAAAATTTGGGTTGAATACTCTACCCTCGAAAACTGCCGCGATCCCACACGCTCGTGGTCTATTGCAAGACAATTTCTAATTATTGAGAAACTGGGACGAGCTCTTTTCTGGCTCCGTTTCCGTGGAGGCATCAAGTCAGGAATAGTTGCACGTCAGCAGTGGACGCAATAAAACAGAAAGAAAAAGATAAATTCATTGGGTTGCCTCCCAACAAGCGCTATTGTTTACGCCCTTAGCTAGGCATAAAAGCGATAGAATCACGTATTGTCGTCTTTGGCGCTCAAACCATAAGTGGCCCTCATCATGGATTCATAAGGCAATCTTATTTTCTTTCTAGGAAAGTGTTCCATGCCCTTGCTTAAAGGAAATTGAAATCTAATACTCCCTTCCTTCATATCGATGATAGCACCGATAGTCCTTAGGAAAGGTCTACCAAGAATAATAGGGCATGCACGATTGCAATCAATGTCAAGCACAATGAAATCCACGGGTACATAGTTCCTATTTGCAATAATAAGAACATCATTGATCCTTCCCATGGGTTTCTTGACAGTAGAATCATCAAGATGCAAATTAAGAGAACACTCTTCAATCTCATTAAAACCCAAAACTTCACATAAAGACTTTGGAATCGCAGAAACACTAGCACCCAAATCACACAAAGCATTGCATTCATAGTTTTGTATTTTGATTTTGATTTTGATGGTAGGTTCCCACTCATCATGAAGCTTTCTGGGGATAGAGACTTCCAATTCAAGTTTCCCTTCAAGAGATTTTATCATAGCTTCGACGATATGATTGGTAAAGGCCTTGTTTTGGCTATAAGCGTGTGGAGAGTTTAACATGGATTGCATCAAGGAAATGCATTCAATCAAGGAGCAACTATCATAATTGAATTCCTTGAAATCCATGGTAGTAATTTCATTACTACTCAAAGTTTTAACATCTTCTACTCCACTTTCAATGCTGTTAGCATCAAGATAGATGGACTCCGAATCATTGGGGCACTTTCCAACCAAAGTGGATTCATATCGAGCCCCATAATCATTAGGTTTGACACAAGAAATCAAACATTCAATGGGAGTCACACCAAGCACTTTAAGATCTTCGTGACTCTTATCACGAGAACACGCCTTTTTAAGCCATTCATGTCTAGCACGAATTTGGGCGGTTCTTTCTTGGCTCTCAATCATGGAAACACGCATAGCTTTCAAAGTTTCATCTATGTTGATCTTGGTAGGAGCACATCTAACTTTCAAAGCATCAACATCACTAGACATTCTATCAACGCTCTTAGCCAAATCATCAATTTTGAGTCGTTTTTCCTCTATGGACGCATTGAAAATCTTTTGAGAGTTGATGAACTCTTTGATATTGCTCTCTAGATCAGAGGGTAATCTATTGTAATTTCCATGAGTATTGTTGTAGGAGTTGCCAAATTTATTAGAGGAATTACTAGGAAAAGGCCTAGGAACATAGTTTCCTCTAAAAGCGTTGTTGTTGCCAAAGTTATTCCTACCAACAAAATTAACGTCCAAGCTAGCATTGCTACTCTCAATCAAACAAGACAAGGGCATATCATTAGGATCCAAAGGAGCACTTCTACTAGCAACCAAATTCATTAACTTGTCCATCTTAGCACTCAACGAGTTAATTTCTTCTATAGTGTGTACCTTCTTACTAGTAGGTGACCTTTCAGTGTGCGACTAAGAGTAGTTCGTCATGATGTTGTCTAAGAGCTTTGTCGCTTCCCCTAACGTTATTTCCATGAACGTTCCAACTGAGGCGGAGTCCAAGATATTTCTAGAAGCGAAATTCAAGCCGGCGTAAAAGATTTGAATAATCATCCAAAGACTCAAGCCATGAGCGGGACAATTTCTAATCATTAATTTCATTCTCTCCCAAGACTGTGCAACATGTTCATGATCTAGCTGCTTGAAATTCATGATATCATTACGGAGAGACGTAATCTTAGCCGGCGGAAAATACTTGGATATATAAGCATCTTTGCACTTATCCCAAGAATCAATACTATTTTTGGGCAAAGAAGAAAACCAAGTTTTTGCGCGATCTCGCAACGAGAAAGGAAAAAGCTTCAATTTAATCACATCATTATCCACATCTTTCTTCTTTTGCATATTACAAAGCTCAATGAAGGTATTGAGATGGGATGCGGCATCTTCACTAGGAAGGCCAAAGAATTGCTCTTTCATAACAAGATTCAGCAAAGCGGCATTGATTTTGTATGACTCCGCACTAGTGGCGGGAGCAATCGGAGTACTAATAAAATCATTATTACTAGTTTTCGAGAAGTCACAAAGTTTGGTGCTTTCATTCATGGTGACTTCGGCAAGCAAGCAAGCACATGAGCGAACAAAGAGCAAGCGAGAAAAAGGGCGAACGAAAAGGCAAACGGAAAAGGCACACGAAAAAGCAAATTGTGAAGTGGGGGAGAGGAAAACGAGGGGCAACTCGCAAACAAAGTAAATGCAAGAGATGAGTTTGCGACACCTACTTGGATTAGTTCTTGACTTGATCCTCCCCGGCAACGGTGCCAGAAATCCTTCTGCTACGGCAACAAAAGTCCTTCCCCGACAGTGGTGCCAGAGATCCTTCTGTCGTCTCTTGAGCTTGTGTTGGTTTTTCCCTTGAAGAGGAAAGGGTGATGCAGCACAGGAGCAGTAAGTATTTCCCTCAGTTTGAGAACCAAGGTATCAATCCAGTAGGATAATCTCGTTAAGTCCAGAGTACCTACACAAACCCAAAGAGCTTGCACCCAACGTTATAAAGGGGTTGTCAATCCCTTCAAGATTGTTTGCAAAGTGAGATCTGAAGGCGGAAATTGCAACAAAGTAAAAAGTGTAATGCTAAAAATATGGTGTGGAGTAGACCCGGGGGCCATAGTGTTCACTAGAGGCTTCTCTCAAAATAGCAAATATCATGGTGGGTAAACAAATTACTATCGAGCAATTGATAGAACCGCGCAAAGTCATGACGATATCTAAGGCAATGATCATAAATATAGGCATCACATCCGAGACAAGTAGACCGATACTTTCTGCATCTACTACTATTACTCCACACATCGATCGCTATCCAGCATGCATCTAGTGTATTGAGTTCATGACGAATAGAGTAAAGCCTTAAGCAAGATGACATGATGTAGAGGGATAATCTCAAACCAATGATGAAAACCCCAGCTTTTTACCCTTGATGGCAACTACACGATGCGTGCCTCGCTACCCCTTGTGTCACTGGGTGAGGTCGCAGTACGGTATGAACCCAAAACCAAGCACTTCTCCCATTGCAAGAATCATAGATCTAGTTGGCCAAAGAAAACCCACAACTCGAAGGGAGTTACAAGGATAGGAAATCATGCATAAGAGAGATCAGAAGAAACTCAAGTAAGATTCATAGATAATCTGATCATAAATCCACAATTCATCGGATCTCGACAAACACACCTCAAAAGAAGATTACATCCGATAGATCTCCATGAAGATCATGGAGAACTTTGTATTCAAGATCCAAGAGAGAGAAGAAGCCATCTAGTTACTAGCTATGGACCCGTAGGTCTACGGTGAACTACTCACGCATCATCAGAGAGGTCATGGTGTTGGTGAAGAAGCCCTCCGTATCCGAATCCCCCTCCGGCTTCTTCATCAACACCATGACCTCCCCGATGATACGTGAGTAGTTCACCATAGACCTACGGGTCCATAGCTAGTAACTAGATGGCTTCTTCTCTCTCTTGGATCTTCAATGCAAAGTTCTCCATGATCTTCATGGAGATCTATCCGATGTAATCTTCTTTTGCGGTGTGTTTGTCGAGACCCAATGAATTGTGGATTTAAGATCAGATTATCTATGAATCTTATTTGAGTTTCTTTTGATCTTTCTTATGCATGATTTCATATCCTTGTAATTCTCTTCGAGTTGTGGGTTTTGTCTGACCAATTAGATCTATGATTCTTGCAATGGGAGAAGTGCTTGGTTTTGGGTTCATACCATGCGGTGACCTCACCCAGTGACAGAACGGGTAGCGAGGCACGCATCGTGTTGTTGACATCAAGGGTAAAAAGATGGGGTTTTCATCATTGGTTTCAGATTATCCTTCTACATCATGTCATCTTGCTTAAGGCGTTACTCTGTTAGTCCTGAACTCAATACACTAGATGCATGCTGGATAGCGGTCGATGTGTGGAGTAATAGTAGTAAATGCAGAAAGTATCGGTCTACTTGTCTCGGACGTGATGCCTATATGTATGATCATTGCCTTAGATATGGTCATGACTTTGCGCGGTTCTATCAATTGCTCGACAGTAATTTGTTCACCCACCGTGATATTTGCTATTTTGAGAGAAGCCGCTAGTGAACACTATGGCCCCTAGGGTCTACTCCACACAATATTTTCAGCCTTACACTTTTTACTTCGTTGCACTTTCCACCGTTTGATCTCACTTTTTAAACAATCTTGAAGGGATTGACAACACCTTTGAAGTGTTGGGTGCAAGCTTGTTTGTGTTTGAGCATGTACTTTGGACTTGACGAGGCCCTCCTTCTGGATTGATACCTTGGTTCTCAAACTGAGGGAAATACTTACTGCTCCTGTGCTGCATCACCCTTTCCTCTTCAAGGGAAAAACCGACGCAAACCAGAGACGTAACAAGAAGAATTCCTAAGCGCCAGGGAAGGACTTTTGTTGCCGTAGCAGCCGGCGACTATAAGAAGTCAATTGAGTGCATGCGCAACGGCAACACGCTAGCCGAGGCGTTGGTGATTGTAGAGGAAAACCATCAGCTCCACCGGGTCATGGCCCAGACCATCGAGCAACAGGCGGTGCCGACTCTGCCATCCCAGCCGGCCAGCAAGGAGACCTTCCAGCCGTCCAAAGACACCAAGCTGGTGCCACTCGAACCGGCTAACCCCAAGCAGTGTGTCACCATCGGCGCCACCCTCAGCCGTAAATAGGAAGGTGACCTCGTTGACTTCCTCTGTGAGAATGAGAACATCTTCGCTTGGTCTCCCAAAGACATGTCGTGTCTTCCGAGGAAGTATGCCAAGCACAAGCTTCATGTGCGACCGGATGCGAAGCCGGTCAAGCAACCCATGCGTCGTTTCTTTGAAGAGACGCGGCATACCATAGGAGAAGAGATTGCCCGGCTGCTTGTAGCCAACTTCATCATGGAAGTTTTCCACCCAGACTGGCTGGCCAACCTAATCCTGCTGCTGAAGAAAAACAAAACTTGGCACATGTGTATCAACTACACCAACCTGAATAAGGCTTGTCCAAAGGATCCATTTTCCCTGCCCCAGTTCGATCTAGTAATCGACTCAATGGCCAGCTGCGACTTGCTATCCTTCCTGGATGCATATTCCAGCTACCACCAGATCAAGCTGGATGCGGCCAACCGGGTGAAGACCTCCATCATCACCCCATTTGGAGCCTACAACTATGTCACCATGTCGTTCATCTTGAAGAATGTAGGCGCCACCTTCCAGCGCTGCATGCAGAAGTGTCTCCTTCCACAAATTGGCAGGAACGTGCACGTCTACGTCGACGACATCGTCGTCAAATCTAAGAGGCACTTCAGCCTCCTCGACGATCTCCGGGAGACCTTCGCCAACCTGTGTGAGTACAAGGTCCGGCTCAACCCGGAGAAGTGCGTCTTCGGCGTGCCAGCCGACCAGCTCCTGGGTTTCCTCGTGTCTGCACGCGGCATCAAAGCCAACCCGGAGAAGATCAAGGCCATCGAGCGCATGCACAAGCCGACGAAGCTCCACGATGTCCAGAAGTTTGCCGGCTACCTGGCCTCGCTCAGCCGGTTCGTCAGCCGGCTCTTCGAGAAGGCGCTGCTCCTCTACCAGCTCATGAAGAAGACGACCAAGTTCGAGTGGAGCGACCAGCCAGACAAGGCCTTCCGCGATCTCAAGCGTGCCCACTCCAGCACGCATGTCTTGGCCGCGCCAACCGAAAAAGAGTGTATGCTCGCGTACATCGCGGCAACCACGTGAGTGGTCAGCATCGTTGTGGTGGTGGAACGGTCTGAGCAGCACAAGGCGCTGCCGGTTCAGCACCCTGTCTACTATGTGAGTGAGGTCCTCTCTGCCTCCAAGCAGAACTACCCCCACATGTTCTACGACATATACTTCACCGCCAAGAAACTGAAGAAATACTTCCAGGATCACACCATCACCATGGTGTGCACGGCTCCGCTTTCAGAGATCATGGGCAACCGGGACGCCATCGGACGGATCGCCAAGCAGACCACCGCCATGGCTGACCACCACATCCAGTACGAGCCGCGCAGGACTGTCAAGTCCGAGACGGTGGCCGACTTCCTTGTCAACTGGGCTGAGAACCAGTTCATGTTGCCTCCACCGGACTCCAAGCATTGGCGCATGCACTTCGATGGATCCAAGATGTGAACCGGCTTGGGAGTCGGCATCGTCCTGTCATCTCCAAAAGGGTATCAACTCAAGTACGCCATCCAAATCCATTTTTCTGCTTCCAATAACATGGCCGAGTACGAGGCGCTCGTCCACGGCCTCCAGCTCGCCAACGAAATCGGCATCCAACGGATCCTCTGCTTCCATGACTCAGATCTCATGGTGTGGGAGGTCTCTTGCGAATGGGACGCCAGGGACGCCAACATGGCCATCTACCGCTTCCTCGTCCAACAGCTCACCGACTCCTTTGAGGGTTGTGAGTTCCATCACGACCCCCGAGCGGACAACAAGGTGGCGCATACGCTAGCGAAATTCGGCTCCACCAGGCAGGCGCTCCCAACTGGTGTCTCCCTCGAGTAGCTGCACAAACCTTCAATCAAGCCATCTCCACAGTCAACATCCATCATCGTGCTCGCGGACCCGTCCGGTTCCGCCTTGGGCTTGGGGGCTCCCCCGACTTCGCCCAGGGTGCCGGCTCCGGACGGTCCCGTGCTGGCCGGCTCCGGACCCGTAACCGTCATGATGATGGAAGGCACGTCCACCTCTGCCACGCTCCAACGGACTGAGGGTTCCGCCTCGGGGACTCCAATCGGAAACCCGGGAGCTCCGACTCCCTTGGTTCCTCTACTCTAGCCGAATCTGAATCACATCTCAGCAACAACTTAGGCTTAGCCCATCCTCGCCTATCACATGTGTGGCGAGCTTCCTGCGGACAAAGCCGATGCCTAGCAGATCCAACGCCGGTCCATCGCCTACGCCATCGTCAACCACCATTTAGTTCGTCACAGCGCAACCAGCGTCCTTCAACGCTGCATCAAATCGTTGAAGGGACAAGAGATCCAAAGAGACATCCATGAGGGTGAGTGCGGGTACCATGCCGCCTTGAGAATCCTAGTGGCCAAGGCCTTCCGCCACGGGTTCTATTGGCCAACGACCATGGAACAAGCAAAGCAGGTCACTCATGAGTGCGAGGGGTGTCAGCGCTTCAGCACGCAGAGCCACCTATCGGCTACGGCCCTCAATACCATACCTCTCTCATGGCCTATCGCCGTCTGAGGGTTCGACATGGTGGGACCATTCAAGACCGCTCGAGGCGGCATGACGCACCTCCTAGTAGTCGTCGGCAAGTTCACAAACTGGATCGAGGCAAGACCCATCAAGAAGCTGGACGGCCCCACGGCCGTCCGATTCATCACGGACATCACCTACTGCTATGGCATCCCCCACAGCATCATCACCGACAATGGCACCAACTTTGTCAATGGCGCGATGGCACTTTTATCCTCCAAGGAAGGCATCTGTCTTGACCTTTCATCGGTGGCCCACCCGCAATCGAACGGCCAGGCGGAAAGAGCGAACGGCTTGATCCTAGCCAGCATCAAGCCACAGCTCGTGACGCCACTCGTCCGGTTGGCCGGATGCTGAATCAAAGAGATGTCGGCCGTCTTGTGGAGCCTCCGCCCCACGCACAACCAGTCAACTGGTTTAACTCCGTTCTTCCTTGTGTATGGGTCCGAGGCGGTACCGGGCCTCTGAAAACACGTTGTCGTCCACTCTCCACTTCGGGACATACTCGTCCCATGGGGCGAACGATGCAACATCGTTAGCCAGCTTCGCTTCCGTGCCGGCGTGTTGAGACGCAAGCAAATCGAGGTCCAAGTCCGAGTACCACGACTTGGCAACCCGGAGCATCATATACGTGTGGGCTCGTGTCGCCGAGGTGCACCAAGCGCCCAGCCGCGTCATCCAAACCTCTAACCACCACGACAGCCGGCTCATGGACTCCGGCTCCATCACACCCCGCCAGAGGGTGAGCACCACGACCAGCCCGGCCTCCTAGAGTCGTTCCAAGGCTCGCTCCAGCTCCTTCAGGCAGGCCTTGGCAGTGATCCCAACCTCATCCATGGTCCACCCGGCAAACACCGCGATGTGGATGCCTGGATCCTGCTGCTCCTCGCGATGGGCCAGTACGGCCGCCTCCGTCGCATCCTGCGTCCCCAAGAAGAGATCTGGTGGAGGAAAACGGATGCACGACGTAAGAAAAGAAAAGAAGGGGGCCAAAACCAAATTGGCACAATAAGAACAAATCAAGGCGAGGAACACTTACTGGAGAGGAGCGTGTCCACCTCATGCGCCTCCTCCTCCGGCTCCCGCTCTCTTGTAGCAAACGCCTTGACGTGGTTGGCGAGCTAGGCCTGCGCAACCCATGCCATCTCGACCGCCTCAGCAAGCCGATCGTCCTTGGCCTTCAGGGCCTTGTAGTGTGTTGTCTCCCGATGCTTCAGCTCCCCGCGGTAGACCGTATCCAATGGCTCCAGCTTCATGTGGTGGGCTACATCCCGCTGATCCAGGGCCTCACGGTGAGCCGCGCCTCGCTGCTCCAGCTCCTCGCGCTGGGCCACCTCGCGGTTCTTCTTCTCCGACTGGAGAAGATCCGCCTCCTGGCGCAGCCGGACGCACTCCTCCTGCAGGGCGTCCCGCTGCTGGCCGGCTCGGTCCAACAGGCTTCGAAGATCTGCCAACTGACTCTCCGCCTCCTTGTACTGGCCCAGCAGCTCGTTGTGGGCAGTCATCCAGCGGTCATGATAGACGTGTAAAGAAAAAGAAAGAATTTGCCGCAGATAAGACTCGACCCAGCTGATTCCCAGCCAGCCCGAATCTCGGGGGCTACACCGAGTAGGTGCGTTGGCGCGCCCCCACTGAAAGAAAAAGAAAGAACTCGTTATGAATAAGACTCGACACGACTGATTTCCAGCCGGCCTGACTCTCGAGGACTACACCGAGTGGGTGCGCTGGCACGCCCCCACTGAAGGAAAAAAGAAATATTCCAAAGAAGAAAGAACGAAGGGGCAGAAAGCTTACGCTGGCCGACTGCTCGAGGTGGAGCAGTCTCTCTCGCTTCGCCTAGGCCACCTGCACCGCATGGTTGTGGCATTCGATGAAATCCATGATCTGAGCAGGGAACCTCCCAAATGGTGCACTAGGGACTCCTCCTCCAAGGTTCCTGCCGCGTGCGACCCGGGTCTCCATAGGCCGGTTCCCGGCACTAGAGCCGGCTCCGGTTGCAGCATGGCCGTGTGCCAACACAACAATGTTCCCGGCTCCCAAAAACACGCCCCCGGTTGGCTCCTTTGACGATTCGGGATGGCAGGGACCCTTCGGGACGGGGACCTCAACTTCCGAGGCTCCACCTCCCGCTCTCGCGGCTGGATCACTCGTGGCATCCGGCTTGCCTCTTGGAGCGTTTGTCCTTGGCGGCGGAACCTCGACCACCGGCGCTACTTCGGGCGCCTCCCGCACGACATCTGGCGCAACTTCGGGGCCTTCCAGGGCCACCTCGGACCCCTGCTTGGGCCCCTTGGCGGCATCCGTCTTGCTCACATCTGTGCGCTCCACCTCAGCGGCCCGCGCATCCACCTCCCACTGTCGCGCAGGGTCGTGCGCCCTCTTGGACCACTTCTCCCTGTTCGACAGCTTCATTGCAGAGTCGTCCGTCTACGGCTCCATGCGGGCCCCCCTGACCGCCATCTTCTGGGCCGCCTCCTCCCATGGACAACGCTCCTGCTCAATCAGTGCCCTTCGCGCCGAATCCATCTTGGCCCATGCATTGTGCTCCTTCAGGGTGCCCCATCCGCCCTCCGTCATCGCCGTCTGTGTCAATTTCTCCAAGGTGCCTAGGGCCCTGCTCATCATCCTCCGATAAGCATGAACTCTGAGGAGGAAAAAAAAGATAAAGGGGAACAGGCTGATCGAGGGGCTTACCCGGTGCTGACGAGAACCGACCGCCTAGAAGGCCCCGCCGACAGGACCCACTTCTTCTTCGTCCCGCCTCCGCGATGTCCAATGGCTACTCTCATAGGAGCTGGGCGAGCACCCATCGGTTGCTTGCCCCATTTTTTGCCTCTGCCTCGTCTCCAGTGCAGCCGCGGTCGGCTCGGCGTTGTCATCTCCTCGGCATGCTGGCGTCGTCCTCCAACACCTCCAGATCCTCTGCGATGACTACATCGCGTGACTATGGTGAATCAGCATCGTCATCAAACCAACCCAGCAGCATGGACATGAAAAACTTACCAGCCGACTTGGATCCCTCCAACTCCACCGCATCGTTTCCCGACGCCTTGTCTCCTTCACGGGTCGTCTCCCTCGGCTCCACCTCGTCGGCGTCCTCCATCTCCTCGGGATCCGACTCCGGCACGTCATCAGCCGGCTGGTTATAAATTTGCAACCGAGAGAACAACTGTCGCTACAATCATCATCCGGTGTGACACCCAAGAATGCGACATGATCAACAGAAGAAAGAAAAATGTGTGTCGCTTACCATCAGAGCCGGATGCTCCCGGTCGAAGGGGCCTTGCCCCAGCGCCATTTGTGTTCTTCCATCTGGGCGGCGGAGATCAAGTTCACCCGCCTCATCACATGGTGCGACCGTAGCTCCTTTGTCGAGAGCCAACACGGTCGTGTCGTCCACCCATCTGGAAGATGAGGTCCAGGTGGCACTTCAGCGGCTGAACCCAACGCGCCACCAAGGTAGCGAGGAGATCCATGACCGTGAGGCCTTACTCCTCGTCCAGTTGCGTCAGCCGGGTGCAGATCTCATCAACATCCGCAACCACATGTTGCAGCTCAGATTTCTAGTTCAGCTTTTCAACCAGCGGTGCGTTGAAGATGTCGGGCAAGTTGATGTGTTCGTCTGCCGGATTGACATTCTTCACGTAGAAGAATCCCCTCTGCCAGCTTTTCACTAAGTCTTGAAGGGGAAGCTTTGGGAAGCCGAATCCCGTGCAATGGTAAACAAGCACCGCTCTGTAGAGGGTCATCCTCTTCTGTCGGTGGCCTTGTTCGTCACCGACAGCTTCTTGAAGAAGAAGAAGAGCCGGTGCTAGAGATCCAGGCACAGCCCGATCCCCATAAATCCATCGTATAGGGTGATGAAGGCGGACAGCTGCAAGGCGGCATTGGAGGCGAGATGATGGGGTTTTATACCGTAGTGCGTCAAGAATGAGAAGAAGAAGTTTCTCACAGGCAGCCCGATCCCTCGAGCAAAGTGCTCGGCGAACACCAACACCTCGCCAGCTTGCAGGGATGGACAGTTCTCCGCCCCCGGGACACGCGCGGCGATGATGTTTACCGGCGGCAGCTTGCGGCAATGATGGAGGCACTCAATGTACCCCTCATCAATGTCATTGCCGTCCCAGGCGCCCCGGGTTGACGACATGCTCGAGGCGGCTTGGGATGTAGGGTCGAAGATGAGGAAAGGCGGTGAGTCGCATTGGGCAACGGCGACGAACAGAGGCAACGGGTGCGCTGCCGACATCTCTCTATCTTTCTCTCCTTATATATATTCGGGAGGAGAGGCATCAGAGAAGGCAAGGGACGGGGAAGGGAGAGCAAATGGATCCCTTGACCCCTCCTCCTGCCCATTTAAACCCCGCGCATGGTAGTGGGGGAGGATATCCGACACGCACGATCCCCACTACCCTCGCGCCACGCGGGCGACGTTACTGTGCATCGGGAGCGCCAACCGCTACACCCAATCCACACAATATCCGCACACGTGGGTCGAGGTTGTAGCCAAGAAGACCTCGCCCCCCGGCCCGGTCTTGTCACGCGCATGGCCTGTCAGGCCTCGGCGTTCGGCATGCCACACGTGGCACACTCCCTCTACGCGTCGGAGAGCCCGAGGCTGCTCGTGCCATGACCAGCTATGGTCCGGGCCGTATCCAGTGGGCACGCGATCTGGCCGCAGCCCTACAACATGCGGGATAGAATCCAAGCCGACGAGGTCCGTCGCTCCGAGCCAGCGGGCCTCCCCTGCTTCAGGGACTACTGACGGGGGGAATAACCCCGGGGTAGGCCAAAATCAAGCACTTCCCCATTCCCCTTTGAAAAACATACACAGGAGGGCCGCTTCTCCCACGAAGGGCTGGTTGCTCCTGGCCGGCTGCACGGTCGAGCCGGCTTGGGCAAGGCCGCTCTCCATCCGGCTTGACAACATCCCGCTAGCTGACGGGTCAGCCCGAGTCACATCGCCGTGACAAACCGCGTCAGGGGAATCATCATCAAAGGCATGGCTACAGTGGTTCAGGTACCACTGACCTGACCGCGCATGGCTACAGTGGAGGAGGTCATACCACTGACCTTTGCCGACTTCTACTAGCCTTGGCGGCATCGTGACGGGCACGCCCTCGTCCACTCCATTACCTGCCCTGGCGTGGCAACGGTGTAGCCGGCCGTACCACTGACCGAACCGGCTACACAAGACGACGTTGCACAGTGTGGCGCACATTGTTGCGTAACAAGCACACACCAATGGCGACGCTTGGCCGGTGCGCCCCAGCTCCTAACGGGACCTAGAAGCCGATGGGTCGCTACATGCGACAAGACTTCTCCAGCCAGTGGGCCCCCTGGCCAGCTTGAGAGTCTACGAGTCAGGTCCCACCAGGTACACTTTATAGCTATTGTATGCCAGGGGGTTGACATGTCAAACCCCCTTGTACCACCCCATGCATTGGGTCCTCCAAACTATCGCACCCACCACACGGGAGAGGCAAAGAGAGCTCCCAGCTCCTTCTTCCTCCTCCATCATACAACTCAAGGAGCACATGGTAGCTTCATCCGGTTTATCAACTGACACAAGCAATACTAGGGGTGTTACCTCCCACGGAAGGCCCTAAACCTGGGTACATCGTGTGTCTCACACCGCTTGTCCCCAATCCCGTTTCCAGAGCCCCTCGGCGTTCTTATGGCCCCCGAGCACATTCGATTAGCTACCCCATGGAATCTGCCATGAGAAAACTATGACATTGAGCCAGACCTTGTACTCATGCAGGTTGGCAAAGGTCTCCCAGAGATCGTCGAGGAGGATGAAGTGCTTCTTGGATTTGACGATGATGTCATCGACATTGACGTGCATGTTCCTGTCGATTTGGGGCAGGAGACACTTCTGTATGCAGCGCTGGAAGGTGGCACCTGCATTGTTCAAGCCGAATGACATCGTGACATAGCAGTAGGCTTTGAATGGGGTGATGAAGGAGGTCTTCAGCCGGTCGGTCGGATCCAACTTGACCTGGTGGTAGCCGAAATAGGCGTCCAGGAAGGATAGCACGTCGCAGCCTGCCGTGGAGTCGGTCACTTGATCGATTCAGGGCAGGGTGAATGGATCCTCTGGACAAGCCTTGTTTAGGCCGGTGTAGTCAATACACATGCGCCAAGTTTTGTTTTTCTTCAGCACTAGGACTGGGTTGTCCAGCAAGTCCGGGTGATAAACTTCCATGATGAAGCCGGCTGCGAGGAGCCGGGCGATCTTTTCTCCTATGGTACGCCGCTTCTCCCCGGAGAAACAGCATAGGGGTTGCTTGACCGGCTTCGCATCTGGTCTCACATGAAGCTTGTGCTTGACGTACTTCCTTAGAACACCCAACATGTCTTTGGAAGACCATGCGAAGAGGTCTCGATTCTCATAGAGGAAGTCGGCGAGCTTGCCTTCCTATTTTCGGCTGAGTGTGGCACCGATGGTGATGCACTACTTGGGGTTAGCCGGGTCGAGTGGCACCTTCTTAGTGTGTTTGGACAGCCGGAAAGTCGCCTCGCTGGCCGACTGTGATGGGAGAGTCGAAACGGCCGGCTGCTCGGTGGTCTGGGCCACGAGCCAGTCGAGCTGACGTTTTTCCTCCGTCATCACCTACGCCTCAGCCACCCGGTTGCCGTCGTGCACGCACTCGATTGACTTCTTGTAGTCGCCAGCTATGGTGATGATTCCATTGGGACCCGACATCTTCATCTTGAGGTAAGCATAGTGAGGGATTGCCATGAACTTGGCGAGCGACGGCCTACCCAGGAGCACGTGATAGGGGCTATGGAGGTCCACCACCTCAAACCATACCGACTCGCGACGGAAGTGGGCCTTGTCACTGAAGAGGACGTCGAGTTGGATTTTCCCGATGGGGGAGCAGGATTGCACCGGCACGATACTGTGGAACACCATACGGGTTGACTGCAGGTCTTTCTCCATGAGCCCGAGCTTGAGCAGCGTGTCGCGGTAGAGGATGTTGATGCTGCTGTCGCCATCGACCAACACCCGCGAGAACCGGCAGGTGAGCCTCTTGAAAGCGAAGGTGGGGTTGAGGACGAGACCATAGCTGCCACGGTTTGGCATCATAGCCGAGTGGTCAGCCCGGCTCCAGGTGACCGGCTTCTCAAACCAGCGCATGTACTATGGGACCGAGGGCACGGTGGCGTTCACCTCATGTCGGCGCTGACGCTAGCTATGCTTGTCGCTGCCTTCATTGCTGAAAACGGCGTAGGCCTCATCCTAGTTGGGGAGTTGGTCACAGAGATGGCCATCGTTGGGGGAAGCCAGAGCCAGAGGTGGTGCTTGAGGAGTCAAAGGGGGAGGAGCCGGAAGGACCTCACCTCGGGCGAATCACTAGGAGAAGCTACACTGCCGGAGCGTGTGTGTAGCCAGCTTCGCTCTGATGTGCATCTTGCATGGGGTGTCGAGTATCTACTCGAAGGCGAGCTTGGGTTGTAGGCACCCTTGCCGCTGCGCTGGCGCTGGCTGGCAGCCTCGGCAGCCGACTGCTCTTCCTCCGTGGTGGCGACCTGCTTGCTCCCGTATCGGGGGCCTAGCTGGTCAAACTTCCGCTTGTTGTTCTGCTATCCCCGGTTGTCGACAGCCGGCCGCGGGGCATCTCACGATGCAACAGCCTTGCCGGTTACCGTGCCATACTTGTCTGCCTTGCCCATGAGCTCAACCAGAGTAGCCGCCTTCGAGAACATGAGCTTGTGCTTGAGGAGGGTGTCGTCTCGTAAACCCTCGATGAAGTACTGCATGGTTTGAACCTCGTGCACCCCTTCGCGAGAGTTGTGCTGTTCGGACCAACGCATGAAGTAGTCGCGGAGGGGTTCCTACTCTGCCTGGACGCACATAGCCAGCTCGCAGGGACGACCGGGACACTTGTAGGTGCCGGTGAAGTTGTGGACGAAGTCCTCCTCCAAGTCCACCCACGCATTGATGCTACTAGCATGCAGGTTGTTAAGACAAGTCTGTGTCGAGCCAGTCAGCATGAGCGGGACGTAGTGCACCACAACGCGCTTGTTTCCCCTAGCGATGCCGAGTGCGGTGGTATAGTCGATCAACCAGTCTTCCGGCTTGGTCTTCCCGTTGTACTTTCGGGTGTCTTGGGGAAGAGTGAAGCCGGTGGGACACGACCCTTCGTGGATTCGCGGACCGAACCATGCCGGGCCGATTGGGCACTCCTCCTCGAGGAGGGTGGATTCAGCCAGCCGGTCTAGACGAAGGCGGGTGTAGTTCTTCCTTTGAGGGACGCGTGGTCCAAGCCGGCGAGCAAGCTCGGCCCGGACAAATAGAGCCCTCGAGCACGTCCGCTCCCACTGCAGACGCGGGGTGTGGGCGTGAGCCATAGGCCGCCCCCTTGAGGGCATCATAATGTTGGCTCGAGACCGCCGGTTGCTCGTCCCTGCGCTTGAAACGCTCGTTGCTGCTTCCATCGATGTGCCGATTGCAGCCGTGTGGGGAAGAATAGTGTTATTCTAGTCCGGGTCAAAACGAGCCTGATGTGAGTTGGCAGAGGCGAAGAGGTCTTGGATGTGCTTTTCTTGTTCCACATGCTGTTCACCCTCCATGATGGCCAACTCCTCGTAGGCCACATGGGCGGCCCTCATTTTAGCCGTGGGATTGTCGTAGGTGGTGAACCTACCACCGAGGATCTCGGCGACTACACATCCACGGCTACGAACCTCACCGCGTCGGCTAGGCTTGTTTCCAACCGGGGTGAGGTCGTAAGAGGAGTTGTACTCGCGATGTGGAACCTCCATCCAGCATTGGGCAGACTCGAGGGTGGTGGCCTCCGTGAACAGCTTCTTGCGGGAAGTTCCCATCTCAGTCGTGGTCATGGCTGGGTTGGCTGTCGGCACTATGGGGGTGCTTAGCCCATGAAGTGTGGAGCGGAGAGAATCAAAGGTACCAGGGCGAGCCGTGGTGGCGGTCATGCGTGCCTCGGCTTTGGCACGGGCCACGGCGGCGGTTATTTCCACCTACGCCCTGGCGCAACTGGAGCTCATGGTGGATCCGTTGACCATTACCTTCGCGAGGATGCGAAGGTCGCATCCACCACTCGAGACGGTCGCTCCCAGGAATGATGGCGGGTTGGTGCAGTCGAGCACCTCACTTGGGTACTCGTCGAACGCAAGCACGCCGTCGAGCCCGAGCTTGCTAAAGAGCTTGCAGAGGTCATCGATGTCGAATGAGGCGTGTCTATGGCACGATTCGTCGGGACAAGTGATAGCGAGGCCTGAGGAGCGGGTGGAGCCGGGGCTCAATGTCGCGGAAGCTTCCGCAAGGGAGAGCTCCACGATCATGCTGATTAGTGCGAAAGCGATGCGTCTGGCGGAGTTGGCGAGGGCTCCCGCCCAGAGCGTGACTCCGGCCAGCGCCACGGATGGCCCCATGGTGGGCGCCAACTATTGTCGTTTTCTCACGAAAAAATCCATGGGGTGGCTAATCGAATGTGGTTGGGGTCGTAAGAACGCCGGGGGGCTCTAGAAACGGTATTGGGGACAAGCGGTGCGAGACACACGAGGTACCCAGGTTTGGGGCCCTTCGTGGGAGGTAACACCCCTAGTCCTGCTTGTATTAGTTGATAAACCGTATGGAGCTACCATGTGCTCCTTGAGATGTATGATGGAGGAGGAAGAAGGATCTGGAAGCTCTCTTTGCCTCTCGTGTATGGTGTGTCCGTGAGTTTGTCGACCCCATGCATGGGGTGGTACCAGGTGGTTTTATATGTCAACCCCCTAGCATACAATAGGTATAAATTATACCGGATAGGACCGAGCTGGCAGCCTCTCTAGCCGGCCAGGGGGCCCACCAGCTGGAGAAGTCTTGTTGCATGTAGGGACCGGCCGACTGCCTAGTCCCGTCAGGAGCTGGGGCCTGCCGGCCAGGCGTCGCCATTGGTGCGTGCTTGTTACGCAGCAACGTGTGCCGCACTGTGCGGTATCGTCTTGTGTAGCCGGCTTTGGTCAGCAGTACGGTTGGCTGCACTATTTCCATGCCAGGGCAGGTAATGGAGTGGACGGGGGCGTGCCCTTCACTCTGCCGCCTCTGCTAGTCGGAATCGGCGATGGTCACTCGTATGACCTCCTCCACTGTAGCCACGTGCGGTCAGGTTAGCGGTACCTGAACCGTTGTAGCCATGCCTTTGATGATGATGCCCCTGACGCGGTTTCTCAGGGCGATGTGACTGGGACTGACCCGTCGGCTAGCGGGATGCAGTCGAGCCGGATAGAGAGAGGCCTTGACCGAGCTGGCTCGACCGTGGAGCCGGCCAGGAGAAACCGACCCTTCGCAGAGAAGTGGTTGTCCTGTGTATGTTTTTCAAAGGGGAATGGAGAAGAGCTTGCTTTTGGCCTACCACGGGTTTATCCCCCCGAGAACGGGGACATCAAGCATAGGCTTTTCTAGGCACAGATTCAGACTCCCGAGCCAAACCCCCTTGTCATCTACCAGATGAAACGGCTCATGCAGTTGCACAGGATGGCGGAGCCGGCCATGATGGACCTTTGCATCCGGTTGTGGCATGCCGAGCCTCTTCTATGCATTTACTTCAGCTTAGTGTGGAATCTGCACAATGTCGTGCCTCAGATCAAGGTCCTGAAGCACTCTGTTTGCATAGAAGGAGCTCGGATGGCTTTTGCGAGGACCATGATGCACAGTCCAGGGGTGAAGCCCCTTGCGATGGCAACCACACCTCTGCCTCATGGAAAGGAGCACAAGCGTCCACAGGTTTATTTCTCTTCTGGATGGAGGGTGCTCGGGCCATAGAAGCCTAGTGTTCCAAAGATGTAATTTATGAGTGAGGGTATTATCGTGTGCCCTAGAACAATTTCTTTTTATGATGCTTATCCTAGTGTAATGCACTTTGTATTATTTTGACACCTATTCAGCTATTTAATATGAAAGTTTCCAATCGTCGGCTTCATCCCCCATGTAGAGACTACAAGGGGTGTTTCGACATCCACGCTGTTACCCTTAGCCGATATATCTGTTCCCGTAGGCGTTAGTGTGTGAAGGAAACGATGCAATCGGACTAAGTGGCTTTAGTGCTTTCACTTAACCTTAGGAGCTTGAATTCGGGGGCTGGTTAGGAGCCCCGAGTTTTTTGTGGTAGTTGGATAAACCGGATTTTGAAATAGTTACCACAAGGTTTGCTAAGTTACAAACCCCTCGTATGACATAGAATAACCTCCATCGGTTTTTTGTACTTATGCTCGGATTGTGTACTAGTTCTTGCTTATTATAACAGACAGTTTTCGGCTTTCTCCACTTAGGTATTTTAGCCAGGCCAGCTCGGAATACAATCACAGTGGTTCTCCCTTTACCCCTTTAGCCAAACTAGCAGAATGTAAGGGGGTAAGTATAGGAGCGGGGCAACCCAACTATTGACCCAAGACATAATCCGAAACCGTTTCATATAAAGTAAAATCTGAGAAACCGAACACTTAAAAAGTAGTGACGGGGTAGTGTTCGGGGCGGTATTATTATCCAAGCCCCTGGTCTATTAGTCGATCGCACTTGATATGTATTGAACAAATTTACCTTTCGACGCTAATGATCAGGAGACACATATATGTAAAAAATATTGTAAAAGAGTCTATAAATAATATTTGCTATGAATTTTTATAATTCGTGGCGCCAAGGTAGTTGTTACAGGTAACCATTTTTTTGAACAACACATTTTAAAGCAAAGTTTTTCCTACGGCCTTCCATGTATGACTTGACATCCACCCTGTTTCCAGCTGCGTAATTTCTCCTATGCTTCAGAGAAGGGAGGGGTATTACCCTTTAGAGGTGGTTGCTGTCGGTAGATGGACCTTTAATAGAGGTCTTGAGAAGCTGTCGTGGTATGGGTGAGCTTGACGCTTGGGAGATCCTTAATGGTATCTCATTTTTCTCCATGAAGATGTTTGGACCATAGTTTGGTCGAACCGCACACATGGTCCTTGGTGGTGGATCCCCACACCTGCCCATGGTATTTTGAGAGCAAAATTGTGTCTATGAGGGACATACCTTACGGGTGACCAGGGCATGCCGTGGGGAGCGTATCCATATTTGCTTTGAGCCACAAATGTCTCCAGGGGATCCGATTTGAGCTCGGGCTCGCTTGCCCGCCTGCTGCACCTTGATGGCTTCCTTGTGGCCTGATGCTTCATTGTCATATTGGCATTCAGCTACCAAGGCTGTTGTGTGATCCTCGGTCCAAATGGTGCGTTCTGTGTTGTTGTTGACGATGATAACTCCCTGGGTCCGGGCATCTTGAGCTTTAGGTAGGCGTAATTAGGCACAGTTTTGAAGCGGGCGAATGTTGTGCGGCCGAGTAGTGTGTGATATCCGTTGCGGAAGGGGACGATGTCAAAGATTTAGTCTTTGTTGTGGAAGTTGTCGGGTGAGACGAACATGACTTCCAGCGTTACCATGCCGGAGCAACGGGCTTCGACGCCTGGGATCACTCCTTTGAAGGTAGTGTTGCTGGATTTGATCCTAGATGGGTCTATGGCCATATTTTTCACCGTATCTGAGTTAATAGGGTTAAGGCTACTTCCTCCGTCCATAAGGATTCTAGTGAGGTGGTACCCATCTATGATGGGGTCTAGTACAAGGGCGGCCGACTCCATGATGGATAGTGGTCGGATGATCCCTATGGTCGAAGGTGATCGGGGAAGCTGGCCATGGGTTGCACTTCGGTTCTATATGCTCTACCGAGTATACCTCCTAAAGGGCTCGCTTCCTCTCCTTCTTTGGTATGTGACTAACGTATATCATATTAACGGTTTTCACCTCTGGGGAACTATTTCTGGCCCCGAGTGTTCAGACCGCGGGACTAGTCGTCGTCTTTGCTTCGAGGGATCTTGCCTTGTTCCTTGCCTGCTTGAGTGCCATGGATCTGGAAGGGCCTTTCCATAAGTTTATCTAATAGAGTAGGTCCATCCCTATTCCCTTTAAGGAGTTTGTTCCACTGTCCGGGTTTTGAGCTGCGGAAGCTAGCATTTATGGTTGTGTCATCGGCATCACTGTTATGGTGGCGGCATTTTTTCTTGTTTCATTTTGGCTTGCCATCTCCATATACCGGGGTCATCCGCATTATGGTTAGCGAATTGTCCTCGCCCACGCAAAAGCAGGTCATAAGGGAAGTGAGGGCAGGCGTAGTTCTCGGCCTATCCTGGCCGAGCTAGCGAGCCAGCCATTCGTCCCGGATATTATGCCTGATGGAGGCTATCGCCTCACTATCCAGACAGTCCATGATATGGTTCTTCTTGGTTAGGAACCGATTCCAGAATTCTCTAGCCTATTCGGCCGCCTTTTGGACGACGTTACTCAGGTCGGAGGAATCCGGCGGTCGTACATAGGTTCCCTGAATATTAGAAAGGAAGGCTTCTTCGAGCTCTTCCCAGCTTCCGATGGAATTTTCAGGTAAGCTGTTTAGCTAGTGTCGTGCTAGTCCTTTCAGCTTTAGGGGTAGGTACTTAATGGCATGGAGGTCATCTCCCTAGCCATATGGATGTGGAGAAGGAAATCTTCTATCCGCACTGCAGGGTCTATAGTCACGTCGTACTGTTCTACGTTCCCGTGTTTAAACCCTTCCAGAAATTGATGTTGCATGACCTCATCTCTGAAGCTCAGTGGGTGGGTGGCACCTCTGACCCGGGCTATATTGTGTCGGAGATTGGTTGTTGGTTGTGCCCGGTACTGTTCCCGATCTCTTTTGTTATGGGTAAACCGATGTTGGTCTCTCGCCTATCGAGTGGGATAGTACCTTTTAGCTCCATAGATGGACCTGTTGTGACCTGTTTTGTTGTCCAAGTCATGTCGTAGATCGTGTTTGCCCCTGGATTGCACATGTACCTTTCCTTTCATGCGGGGAGGATTGGGTCTATACTCGGGTCTATCTCACCCTCGGGGTGGGCGATCGGGTTGATCGTACTGTGTGCGCGTGGGGGGCACGGGCTGTGGGGCCTCGTCATCAAACCGAGGCAGCAGGCGTCGTCGTGGGTAACTTTTGTTTTGATCCGGCCACTCGGTGCCATATCCTTCTTCGGTTGCCAGTAATTTTGTCAATTTATTGTTGATGGTATCTTGTTCGGCTTGGAGCCACTGTTGCTTTGCTTTTAGGCTACGGGCGGTATCTATAAGCTGCTGCCTGAATCATTCCTGAACCTCAAGGTCCTTGGGAACTATGAAGTCTTCGGCCTCTAGGTTATCTTCCGCGTCGACAGCGGGGAGGTAGTTGTCGTCTGAATCGTCGGGGTCGAGGTCGCCCTCGGGCTTGTTCAGGTCCTCCGGTGGATGCTCGGGAGCTTCGAGGTTGCCGCAATACTCTGGGATTATGTTTTCCCCGGTGCCAAGTATGGTCTTCCTTCCCTTGTTCGCCTTGGTCCGCTTATGCTGCCTTCGGTGCTTTTATGGCTCCTCCCCGTACTTATTGTCGTTTTGTTTTGGGGGTATGATCTCCATTTTCATCGGGTGTGTCCACCATGTAGACGTCATAGGTGGAGGTGGCAGTCCACCACCCGATATTTACAAGTACGAGGTCATGAGTCTCATCACCCATGTCTTCAACCTCCTCGGAGGCGTAATCCAACATGTCGGTTAAGTCTTCGGTGATGGCTACTGCTACTTCTCAAACAACAGCGCCCGAAATTGACATGTTGACGGCGACTTGCTTGAGTTGGTTTTTCCCTTGAAGAGGAAAGGGTGATGCAGCACGGGAGTAGTAAGTATTTCCCTCACTTTGAGAACCAAGGTATCAATCCAGTAGGAGAATCTTGTCAAGTCAAGAGTACCTGCGCAAACACAAACGAGCTTGCACCCAACACTATAAAGGGGTTGTCAATCCCTTCAAGATTGGTTGCAAAGTGAGATCTGGAGGCAGAAAGTGCAACGAAGTAAAAGAGTAAGGCTGAAAATATGGTGTGAAGTAGACCCGGGGGCCATAGTGTTCACTAGAGGCTTCTCTCAAAATAGCAAACATTACGGTGGGTGAACAAATTACTGTCGAGCAATTGATAGAACCGCGCAAAGTCATGACGATATCTAAGGCAATGATCATACATATAGGCATCACGTCCGAGACAAGTAGACCGATACTTTCTGCATCTACTACTATTACTCCACACATCGACCGCTATCTAGCATGCATCTAGTTTATTGAGTTCATGACGAACAGAGTAACGCCTTAAGCAAGATGACATGATGTAGAGGGATAAACTCAAACCAATGATGAAAACCCCATCTTTTTACCCTTGATGGCAACAACACGATGCGTGCCTCGCTATCCCTTCTGTCACTGGGTGAGGTCACTACACGGTATGAACCCAAAACCAAGCACTTCTCCCATTGCAAGAATCATAGATCAAGCTGGCCAAACAAAACCCACAACTCGAAGAGAATTACAAGGTTATGAAATCATGCATATAAGAGAGATCAGAAGAAACTCAAATAAGATTCATAGATAATATGATCATAAATCCACTATTCATCGGATCTCGACAAACACACCGCAAAGAAGATTACATCGGATATATCTCCACGAAGATCATGGAGAACTTTGTATTGAAGATCCAAGAGAGAGAAGAAGCCATCTAGCTACTAGCTATGGACCCGTAGGTCCATGCTGAACTACTCACGCATCATCGGAGAGGTCATGGTGTTGATGAAGAAGCCCTCCGTATCAGAATCCCCCTCCGGCAGGGCACCAGAACGTGCCCCAGATGGGATCTTGTGGAGACATAATCTAGCGGTGGCGGAAAAGTACTTTCGATGATCTCTTGATTTTTCTGGAATTTTTGGGAATATATAGGCGAAAGACCAAGGGCATAGGTGGCCCAGGGAGCTCACAAGCCTGGGAGGCGCGGGCCCCCCTGGCCGCGGCTAGGTGGCTTGTGGGGTCCCTCGTGGACCCCTGCCTTGGTTCTCAAGTCCCCCGATCATCTTCTGTTTCGGAAAAAATCTTTTTGGAAGTTTCGTTCCGTTTGGACTCCGTTTAAAATCCTCCTCTGAAAAGGGTCAAAAACACGAAAAAACAGGAACTCGCACTTGGCACTGAGTTAATAAGTTAGTCCCAAAAAAGATATATAAGGCATACAAAACATCCAAAGTTTGACAAGATAATAGCATGAAACCATCAAAAATTATAGATATGTTGGAGATGTATCAAGCATCCCCAAGCTTAACTCCTGCTCGTCCTCGAGTAGGTAAGTGATAAAGACTGAATTTTTGATGTGGAATGCTACCTAGCATAGTTGTCCTTTGTAACTTCTTTCGTGTGACATGAATGTTCAGATCCGTAAGATTAAAAACAATAGTTTGCTATTGACATGAAAATAATAATACTTCAAGCAAACTAGCAAGGTAATAATGAACTTTCGAAATAACAAGGCCAAAGGAGGTTATCCCTACAAAATCATATAGTCTAGCTATGCTCCATCATCCTCACACAACTAATTTAAATCATGCACAACCCCGGTATTGGCCAAGTAATTGTTTTCGCACTCTTACTTTCTCAAACTTTTTATAACTATCACGCAATACAAGAGTGTGAGCCATGGATATAGCACTATAGGTGGAATAGAGTGTGGTGGTGGTTTTGAGACAAAAAAGGAGAAGATGGTCACATTGACTCGGCGTATCAAAGGGCTATGGAGATACCCATTAATAGATATCAATGTGAAAGAGTAGGGATTGCCATACAAAGGAAGCACTAGAGCTATAAGTATGTGAAAGCTCAAAAGGAGAACTAGTGGGTGTGCATCCAACTTGCTTGCTCACGAAGACCTAGGGCAATTTTGAGGAAGCCCATCATTGGAGTATACAAGCCAAGTTATATAATAAAGATTCCCACTAGTATATTATGGTGACAAAACGAGAGGCTCTCAATCATGAAGAACATGGTGCTATTATGAAGCACAAGTGTGGAAAAAGATAGTAACATTTTCCCTTCTCTCTTTTTCTCTCCTTATTTTTTTATTTGGGCTCTTGGGCCTCTTTTTTCTATTTTTTCATTTGGGCTCTTTGTCCTTTTTTTATTTCCTCACATGGGACAATGCTCTAATAATGATGATCATCACACTTTTATTTACTCAGAGCTCAAAGCTCAGAACGATGATGACTCTATAGGAAATGCCTCCGGCAGTGTACCGGGATGTGCAACGATCTAGCTTGGCGTATGACGTTGAAACATATCGCTAGCTATATTACGATCAAGCAAATGCAATATGAGAGTGACGGCACAAGTCATGAGACGGAACGGTGGGAGTTGCATGCCAATATATCTCGGAATGGCTATGAAAATGCCATAGTAGATAGGTATGGTGGCTGTTTTGAGGAAGGCATATGGTGGGTTTGTGTACCAGCAAAAATTGCGCCGTACTAGAGAGGCTAGCAATGATGGAAGGTGCAAGTGCATCTATACCATGGACTTACATTAGTCATGAAGAACTCACATACTTGTTGCGGAAGTTTTTATTAGTAATCGAAACAAAGTGCTAAACGCATACTCCTCGGGGAAGGGTTGGTAGGTGTTAACCATCGCGCGATCCCGACCGCAACACAAAGGATGACAATCAATAGATCAATTATGCTCTGACTTCCTAACATAGCAGTTCACCATACGTGCATGCTACGGGAATCACTAACTTCAACACAAGTATTTCTAGATTGACAACACCCTACTAACATAACTCTTAATATTACCAAATCAATGTCTCAAAACTAATTGGGAGGAATCAAAACTTCTCTTTCTACTCAATGCACATGAAGATGGAGGTTTTTGTATCCTCTTTGGGTACGTATCACCTTTGGGGACTACTTTCATAGGACAAGCCAACTACCAAGTCACGCACCGCCGTGCTCCAAAAGATCTAAGTGAAGCACATATAGCAAAATTATCTAGATCAAAAGATATAAGTGAAGCACGATGAGCATTCTAGCAAAATCATGATGAGTGCATGTCTCTCTCAAAAGGTGTGCATCAAGGATGATTGTGACACAACAAAAAGAAAAGACTCCTACGATACAAGACGCTCCAAGCAAAACACATATCATGTGGTGAATAAAAATATAGCTCCAAGTAATGTTACCGATGGATTGAAGACGAAAGAGGGGATGCCTTCCCGGGGCATCCCCAAGCTTAGGCTTTTTTGTGTCCTTGAATTTGGCTTGGGATGCCTTGGTCATCCCCAATCTTGATCTCTTTCCACTCCTTATCTCTTTCTCCATGAGAACATCACCCAAAACGTGAAAACTTCACAACACAAAACTTAAACAGTAACTCGTGATATCATTAGCACAAGAAAACAAACTACCTCCTCTTTAGGTACTGTAGCAATCTTGATTTCTATTTATATTGGTGTTATATTACTGTATTCTCACTTTTCCATGGCTAGTACCCCCCGATACTATCCATAGTTTCATCAAAACAAGCAACCAACTCAACAAAAACAAAATCTGTCAAAAACAGACCAGTCTGTAGCAATCTGTATACTTCGTATACTTATGGTACCTCAAAAATTCTGAACAATTACGACTAACTAGGAAAAAGGTATATAAATCGGCAGAAAAAAGAATCAACTCAAAAGCTCTTTATGAATAAAAATTAAAAATAATCTTGTGAGCAAAAAGTTTCTGTCTTTTTCCAGCAGGATCAAACAACCATCACCAAGACTAGTCATAAAGGTTTTGCTTGGCTCAAACACAGAAAAGAAACACAAAAGACACTATCATCATAGAATTATGATGGTGTGGACGCAACAAAACAGAAAGAGAAATATAAATTCATTGGGTTGCCTCCCAACAAGCGCTATTGTTTAACGCCCTTAGCTAGGCATAAATCGATAGAATCACGTATCGTCGTCTTTGGTGCTCAAACCATAAGTAGCCCTCATCATGGATTTATAAGGCAATCTTATTTTCTTTCTAGGAAAGTGCTCCATGCCCTTCTTTAAAGGAAATTGAAATATAATATTCCCTTCCTCCATATCGATGATAGCACCGATAGTCCTTAGGAAAGGTCTACCAAGAATAATAGGGCATGTAGGATTGCAATCAATGTCAAGCACAATGAAATCCACGGGTACATAGTTCCTATTTGCATCAATAAGAACATCATTTATCCTTCCCATGGGTTTCTTGACAGTAGAATCTGCAAGATGCAAATTAAGAGAACACTCCTCAATCTCATTGAATCCCAGAAAATCACATAAAGACTTTGGAATCGCGGAAGCACTAGCACCCAAATCACACAAAGCATTGTATTCATAGTTTTTGATTTTGATTTTGATAGTAGGTTCCCACTCATCATGAAGGTTTCTAGGGATAGAGACTTCCAATTCAAGTTTCTCTTCAAGAAATTTTATCATAGCTTCGACGATATGATCGGTAAAGGCCTTGTTTTGGCTATAAGCGTGTGGAGAGTTTAGCATGGATTGCATCAAGGAAATGCATTCAACCAAGGAGCAACTATCATAATTTAATTCCTTGAAATCCAAGGTACTAATTTCATTACTACTCAAAGTTTTAACATGTTCATGATCAAGTTGCTTAAAATTCATGATATCATTACGGAGAGAGATAATCTTAGCCAGCGGAAAATACTTGGATATGTAAGCATCTTTGCACTTATTCCAAGAATCAATACTATTTTTGGGCAAAGACGAAAACCAAGTTTTTGCTCGATCTCGCAACGAGAAAGGAAAAAAGCTTCAATTTAATCACATCATTATCCACATCTTTCTTATTTTGCATATCGCAAAGCTCAATGAAGGTATTGAGATGGGATGCGGCATCTTCACTAGGAAGGTCGGAGAATTGCTCTTTCATAACAAGATTCAGCAAAGCAGCATTGATTTCTTATGACTCCGCACTAGTGGCGGGAGCAATCGGAGTACTAATAAAATCATTATTATTAGTATTCGAGAAGTCACAAAGTTTGGTGTTTTCAGTCATGGTGACTTCAGCAAGCAAGCAAGCACACAAGCGAACAAAGAGCAAGCGAGAGAAAAGGGCGAACGAAAAAGGAAAACGAAAAAGGCAAATATTTTTGTAATTTTTGTTTTTTCAGAAGTGGGGGAGAGGAAAACGAGAGGCAAAAAAGTAAATGCAAGAGATGAGTTTGCGACACTTACTTGGATGAGTTCTTGACTTGATCCTCCCCGGCAACGGCGCCAGAAATCCTTCTGCTACTTCTCAAACAACAGCGCCAGAAATTGACACGTTGACGGAGACTTGCTTGCGTTGGTTTTTCCCTTGAAGAGGAAAGGGTGATGCAGCACGGGAGCAGTAAGTATTTCCCTCAGTTTGAGAACCAAGGTATCAATCCAGTAGGAGAATCTCGTCAAGTCCAGAGTACCTGCGCAAACACAAACGAGCTTGCACCCAACGCTATAAAGGGGTTGTCAATCCCTTCAAGATTGATTGCAAAGTGAGATCTAAAGGCGGAAAGTGCAACGAAGTAAAAGAGTAAGGCTGAAAATATGCTGTGAAGTAGACCCGGGGGCCATAGTGCTCACTAGAGGCTTCTCTCAAAATAGCAAATATTACGGTGGGTGAACAAATTACTGTCGAGCAATTGATAGAACCGCGCAAAGTCATGATGATATCTAAGGCAATGATCATACATATAGGCATCACGTCCGACAGGTAGATCAATACTTTTTGCATCTACTACTATTACTCCACACATCGACCGCTATCCAGCATGCATCTAGTGCATTGAGTTCATGACGAACAGAGTAACGCCTTAAGCAAGATGACATGATGTAGAGGGGTAAACTCAAACCAATGATGAAAACCCCATCTTTTTACCCTTGATGGCAACAACACGATGCATTCCTCGCTACCACTTCTGTCACTGGGTGAGGTCACCGCACGGCATGAACCCAAAACACAGCACTTCTCCCATTACAAGAATCATAGATCAAGCTAGCCAAACAAAACCCCAACTCGAAGAGAATTATAAGGATATGAAATCATGCATATAAGAGAGATCAGAAGAAACTCAAATAAGATTCATAGATAATATGATCATAAATCCACAATTCATCGGATCTCGACAAACACACCGCAAAGAAGATTACATCGGATAGATCTCCATGAAGATCATGGAGAACTTTGTATTGAAGATCCAAGAGAGAGAGGAAGCCATATAGCTACTAGCTATGGACACGTAGGTCTATGGTGAACTACTCACGCATCATCGGAGAGGTCATGGTGTTGATGAAGAAACCCTCCGTATACAAATCCCCCCTCCGGCAGGGCACCAGAACGTGCCCCAGATGGGATCTTGCGGAGAAAGAAGCTTGTGGCGGCGGAGAAGTACTTTCGATGATCTCTTGATTTTTTTTGGAATTTTTGGGAATATATAGGCGAAAGACCTAGAGCAGAAATGGCCCAGGGAGCCCACAGGCCTGGGAGGTGCGGGCCCCCCTGGCCGCGGCTAGGGGCTTGTGGGGTCCCTGGTGGCCCCCTGCCTTGGTTCTCAAGTCCCCCGATCGTCTTCTGTTTCAGAAAAAATCATTTTGGAAGTTTCGTTCCGTTTGGACTCCGTTCAAAATCCTCCTGTGAAAAGGGTCAAAAACATGGAAAAAACAGGAACTGGCACTTGGCACTGAGTTAATAAGTTAGTCCCAAAAAAGATATAAAAGGCATACAAAACATCCAAAGTTTGACAAGATAATAGCATGAAACCATCAAAAATTATAGATACGTTGGAGACGTATCAGCTACCTAGTGGGTGGTGGGTGGGCCGTAAAAGTCCTCATAACCCACATCCTGACCGATTCAAGTATTGGTCGGGCTCAAGCAGTCCGCGATTTTCAACGATTGGATACGATCGAGCGTCTCGTTTAACATCGAGAGACTATCCTAAACGATCTTGACGGTGTTCGGAGTTGACCTCCATGGCTCCCACGAGGGACGCGTCTTAGGTAAGGGTTGTTTGTTGTTGCTCGGGCACTGAGGCTGGGTCCGGGCACGAAGCCAACCCTCCGACAAAGAGGGAACCGGGGGCATGGCCGAGCAAGACACCTGAAGTCAAGGCTTCGGTATTTTGGAGCTCATTAGACGAAACTGTGATCTTAGGGGGGGGGAAGATCGCCCTAGGCGGAGAATTCAAGATTCCCGAACCTTATCTCCTGACTGGGGGCGAAGCCTCCGATCCGCCCGAGGCGTCCGTTCGGGTCAGCACATAGTGTGAAGCTTCCGAACGCGAGGACGTACCCAGGAATGAAGATGTCCCTATTGCTGATTCGGTCACTTACTATTAAGTGAGCCATCAATCCTTTCGGTGATCTCACAACGGAACTCTCAATGAAAGCACCAATGTCGGTGTCAAAACCGGTGGATCGCAGGTAGGGAGCCTTGAGTTGTGGACCTTGGATCGATGGGTTACACGGGACGAAAGAGACAGTATTTACCGAGGTTCAGGCACTCTTAAGGAGGTAAAACTCTACGTCCTGCTTGATTATATTGATGTGGATGAGAATTACAAAGTTGATCTACCTCGAGATCGTATGAGCTAAAACCCTAGATGATTCAACCTTCCTGTATGGATGAAACTCTCTGGTTTATATAGACACCAGGGGTTTCTAGGGTTACATACAACCGACCTCCAGCCGGGGGTAGATGCGCCAATCTAGCCTACTTAACTTGGATGACACGCCAGTCTTCGTAGCTCTCCTACCTAAGCATGAGGTTTTCAAAACCACGACCCATTAGGTCGGCTTGTAAGAGATGGGCCGACCGTCCAAGGACCCCTTAGTCTCGGACTCCCTCACCTAGATGGAAATCTCTCTCTCTTTCTTGATCTTCAATACAATGATCATCACATCTTCGCTTTGATCCATACGATGTAATCCTTTTATATGGTGCATTTGTTGGGATCCGATGAATTGTGGGTTTATGTTCAGATAATTCATGATAAATATTTGAATCTTCTCGGAATACTAATATGATTCGTATGTGCATGATTTTGACATCTTCGTAATTCTCTCCGATCTATTGAAATAGTTTGGCCAACTAGATTGATATTTCCTCGGTGAGAGAGGTGCATTGTAGTACGTTCAACATGGCGAGTTCATATATCCCAGTGACAGAAGGGGACAACATGCATCTTCGTGTTGATTCCACTAAGGATAACATGATTGGGTTTATTCATATTGCTTGAGTTTACTTTGTCTACATCATGTCATTGTTCTCCATGCATTACTCTATTTTACTTAGTACTCTAGATGTATGCTGGATAGCGGTCGATGAGTGGAGTAATAGTAATAGGTGTAGGTAGGAGTTGTCCTATTTTTTATGGACGTGATGCCTATATACACATGATCATGGCCATGAATATCACCTAACTATTGCTTTTCTACAAATTGCACAACAGTAATTTGTTTACCCACCGTATCATGTTTTCATGAGAGATGCCATTAGGGAAAACTATGGCCCCCGGGTCTATTCACCATATATTTACAAAACCTTCAATACCTTGATTCCATTTACTTGTTTTCATTTTATTTTGCAATTTACAATTATCTATACATCTCACTTGCTTGCAAATTACGAGACCAAGGTGATTGACAACCCTCTTGCACGCGTTGGGTGCAAGTTGTTTGTTCTTTTGTGTGCAGCCGTTGAAGATGGTTGTTGCTGATATTCACATTGGTTCGATAAAACTTTATTTTATAACTTAGGAAAATACTTACCCACATTGTGCTACGATAACCCGTTCCTCTTCACGAGAAACCCAACGCAGATAACAAGTATCAGGAAGGGTTTCTGGCGACGTTGCCGGGGAATATCATCACGAACTACCAACTAACTTCACACAAATATTCATTCACTTGTTCCTCTTTTTATTTGCTGGTATATTTGATTTTTATCATAAAAAATAAAAATACAAAAATATTTACCTTTACTTGTTACTCGTTTGCTTGCTTTCCTGTCACTAGTTTGCATCTCCGCTCTCTATTTTGCTTGAAAGTTGCTATCATGTGTGAGTTTGAAATTAGTGATGCCTCCGCCTCTAGTGCAGAAGCCCTTGATTTTCCAACTTCACCTTGTGATGAGAATGCTAAAGAAATTTTTATGAAGTTGCTAATGAAAAACTTTGTAATCTTGCGAATGATGATCCTTCTAAGTTAGAACCTATTATGCAAACTAAGAAACTTCACATAGGTAGTGGTAATATTATTGGAAAGAGTGTGATTCAAGATTTTTTTCACTTGCGTCGGATCATTACCGTTGATAGAAGGTTCTATTGTTGCTAGAACTACAAGTTATGTGGATACTATATCTTTGCTTATACTACAATAGGAAAGACTATTTGTGCACATGCATCCTTTCACACAATTGTTGTTTCTAGAATTCTCTAATATCCATGAAGCTTCCACCAAACGTCTAGCTACTATATTTCTTTTTCTAGAACTTAGTAATGTCATACAAGAAGCTAGAGATATATTTTCTCATTATAGGGTTAACAATGTGTGCCCACCCATAGAGGGGATTCTTTATGAGTTGGAAGAAATAAGAAAACTATGATCCACTAACTATGTTGCTTATGATGAGAATCTTAGAAAGAAGGTTCATCTTAATGTCTTAGTTGATAAGATTTCTGAACACAATGATCCATTTCCTATACCAAAACTTGGCTTGGGTTATGGGATTGAAATAAAATTAATAAAATATCTCTATCAGAACTTGTACAATGAGGAGCTAACTATCACTTATGAAAAACCTAAAGAAGAGCCTCATATTTCTCCCGAAGTAGACCTTTCAGATCCTAGTTTTGTGTTATTTAGTCCTTTAAATTATTATTTTCTTACCTATCAGCAAACTTGCTGCTGAAAGGAAGAAATATGATTATAGCTTGACGGGATATTCTCGCAAAGATGACAACACTTGAAACTATGCAACATGCCTAGCTAGGGGTGTAAAACAATAGAGTTTGTTCGGAGGCAACCGAATAGTTATCTTAATTTTTTATTTTACTTCCTGTTTGTTTGTGATAACATGATTGTTGCTACTGTAATTATTGTGTTTTATGTTAATTTTCATGTTTGTGCCAAGTAGAGCCTTTGGGATTATGTGTATATGGTGTAAAAATAGAAACTTTGACGTCGAGTGCAGAATTTCTCTGATTTCACTGGAACTTCCTTTTAAGCTAAGGTTTTTACACAGTAATGATATAAAACTTCCTCAGGTCATCCTAATTTCTCAGAATTTTTGGAGTTATAGAAGAAAAGGTTCATTACAGATTACTACAGAATTTTCTGTTTTAGACAGATTCTATTTTTGCATGCATAGTTTGCTTGTTTTGATCATGCTATGGATTGTATCGGGGGGTATGATCCATGGAGAAGTTAGAATACAGTATCTTATGCTAAAATAAAATAATAATAAACTTATAATAGTACCTAAACTATTTGATATGTTGCCTATTCTAATGGATCTCATGAAGTATTGTTGAGTTTTTTGTGATTGAAGTTTTCAAGTTTTAAGTATTATCCCTATGGACAAAGGAATGAGGAGCAGAAAAATCCTAATCTTGGGGATGCCCAAGGCACTCCAAGGTAATATTCTAGGCACACTCAAGCATATAAGCTTGGGGATGCCCCGGAAGGCATCCCCTCTTTCGTCTAAATCCATCAGTATGTCACTTGGAGCTACATTTTTATTCATCGCATGATATGAGTTTTGATTGGAGCGTCATTTTATTTTGTCTGCTTTTACTTTCAGTTTGACACAATTGTTGTTTGTTGTACATGCCTGTTTGAGAGAGACACACCATCATCATAATTTGTTAGAATACTCTATGTGCAACACTTATATCTTTTGAGCTTAGAAGTTGCTCTAGTACTTCACTTACATCCTTTTGAGCACAGTGGCGTGTAGATTATATAGAAATATTATGCTCTCGTTCTTCACTTACATTTGTTTGAGAGTTAAATAAATAGCGACGGTAATTTTAATGGGTCATAAGACTGGACCAAAAATAACAAGTGTCCAATGAATGATAATTAAAACTATCATGTAGCACATATAGAGAAATTATAGGTTAATGATATTGATGTGGTTCTATGAATAATGTGTTAGTGCATTATTATTAATTCAGAGAGGTGTCTATATTAAGAGATGTTAACTTCTTGTTCTCTAAAAATTAAAAAGGGATGGTGATGATGTGTGAGCATTTCTATTCCCCATTTAAATCCTAGTGTTGTTTTGAGCCGGGGCATGCAAGTAGTAATTTGATTTGTGATAAAACTAATAAAACTTTGCAATAGTTATATGAGTTCTTTATGACTAATGTGATACCATGGACATACACAATCTCACATCTTCATATTTCCTAGCCTCTTCGGTACCGTGCATTTCCCTTTCTCACCTCGAGGATCGGTGCAACTTTCGCCGATGCATCCAAAACCCATGACATGACATGCTTTGTTGAACATAAGCATCTTCATCAAAACATCCACCATATCTACCTATCATGGAATTTCCATAGCCATTCCGAGATATATTGTCATGCAAATTCCATCGTCACTTCACATGACTAGTTCATTCATCATCATATTGTTTTGCATGATCATATAGAAATGGCATATTATTTTTAGAAAATCCAATGTTCATTATATTTTTGATACATGTCATGCTATATCTTTGCACATCCTGGTACAGTGCCAGCGCCATTTATACAGAGTCACACGGACCTATCAGTCTTCATATTCAGTTGTAAGTAAATAAAAGTGTGATGATCATAATTATTAGAGCATTGTCTGAGTGAGGAAATAAAAAGTGGGGAGGACAAATGAGCCCACCATAAAAAATGAATGAGAGAAAAAGAGGGAAGGGACTTTTCTACTATCCTTTACCACACTTGTGCGTCAAAGTGGCTCCATGTTCTTCATATAGAGAGTCTCATGTTATACCATTCATATGCTAGTGGGAATCACTTTTTCATAAATTGGCTTGTATACTACGGTGACGGGCTTCCTGAAATACTTGAGGTCATCATGAGGAAGCAATTTGAATGCACACCCCACTTAGCTTCAGTTAAGCTTTCATACACTTATTGATCTAGTGCATCATTTGCATGGTAATCCCTACTCCTTGCATCGATATCTATCGACAGGCATCTCCATAGCCCGTTGGTATGCCTAGTTGATGTGAGACTAACTTCTCCACTTTTTACCCCTTTGATACCTACCACCATATTATATTCCACATATATGATATGTCCAATGGTTCATGCTCATGTATTGCATGAAGAATAAAAAGTTGATGCATATTGAAAAAGTACGATCCAATTGCATGACTTGGGCACCGTAGTGCTTGACATTTTTATTAATGTGGAGATGATAGAGCCACGCCTTGCTAATATAATAAGATGAATGGGGGTAAAAGAATCTTTGAGGATTGTATACTTTGAAAGATTAATGATTTTGTTGCTTATACTTATAAGTATTACTATGTCAATGTTTGTTAATTCATCGTTCCTCAATGAGCATATATGCATAAGGTTACATAATGGGTAGCATGTCACATCAAAAATTCTGTTTTTATCATTTACCAACTCGAGGACGAGCAACAATTAAGCTTGGGGATGCTATGTCTCCAACGTATCTATAATTTTTTATTGTTCCATGCTAATATATTATCATTCTAGGATACTTTTGGGGTATTTATTTACCAATTTATATTATTTTTTACCACTAAACTATTAACCCAGTGCTAGTTGTTGTTTTCTGCATGTTTTTCACTTTTCAGGTTCTCAATTCCAAACGAAGTCCAACTGACGTGAAACTTTTTGGATATTTTTTTCTGGACGAAAAGAAGACCAACGAGTATCGAAAGAAGGCTCTAGGCCACCCAAGCGCCCAACAAACCAACCCGGCACAGCCTGGGGGTGCCCTGATGACTTGTGGGCCCCTCGAGGCTCTCCCAACTCCGTTCCCTAGCTTATAAATTCTCATATATCCCAAAACTCCTAAAGGCAGTCCCGACTCACTTCTTACTCCACGACAAGTCTCTGTTCCGATGGGAGGCCATCTGGAGCTCCGTTCTGGCAACCTGCCGAAGGGGGGTCGATCATAGAGGGCCTCTTCATCAATCTTGTTTCCCTCATGATGATGCGTGAGTAGTTCACCACAAACATACGGGTCCATGTCTAATACCTAGATTGAAATCTCTCCCTCTCTCTCTTGATCTTCAATACAATTATCATCGCATCTTCACTTTGATCCATATGATGTAATCCTTTTGTGCGGTGCGTTTGTTGGGATCCGATGAATTGTGGGTTTATGTTCAGATTATTCATGATAAATATTTGAGTCTTCTCTGAATACTAATATGATTCTTATGTGCATGATTATGATAGCTTCATAATTATCTCCGATCTATTGAAATAGTTTGGCCAACTAGATTGATATTTATTCGGTGAGAGAGGTGCGTTGTAGTCGGTTGAACCTGGCGAATTTCTATATCCCAGTGATAGAAGGGGGCAAGATGCGTCTATGTGTTACTGCTACTAAGGATAACACAATGTGTTTTATTCATATTTCTTGAGTTTACTTTGCCTACATCATGTCATCGTTCTCCATGCATTACTATTTTTTACTTAATACTCTATATGCATGTTGGATAGTGGTTGATGAGTGGAGTAATAGTAATAGGTGCAGGCAAGAGTCGGACTATTTATTTATGGACATGATGCCTATATACACATGATCATTGCCATCAATGCCGCATAACTATCCGCTTTTCCATCAATTTCCCAATAGTAATTTGTTTACCCACCATATGTTGTTTTCATGAGATACACCATTAGGGAAACTATGCCCCCCGGTCTATTCACCGTATATTTACAAAACCTTCAATACCTTGGTGCCATTTACTTGTTTTAATTTTATTTTGCAATTTACAATCATCTACAATTATCTACACTTCTCACTTGCTTGCAAATAACGAGACCAGGGGCATTGACAGCCCTCTTGCCCGCGTTGGGTGCATGTTGTTTGTTCTTTTGTGTGCAGCCGTTGAAGATGATTATTGTTGATATTCCTATTGGTTCGATAAAACTTGGTTTCATAACTGATGGAAATACTTACCCACATTGTGTTGTGATAACCCGTTCCTATTCACGGAAAACCCAATGCAGATCACAAGTGTCAAGTAACAACCAGCCCCCATGTTCAGCAATTGCACATAAAAGAAACAAACACTAGCACCCAATGGAGGGAAGAGGGTTGTCAATCCCCTTGGACTCATAATTTGGATGCATCTAAAATGCGTAGATAGAAGTTGTAAAGTTAAAAGTAAGTAAAACAGGAATTAAGGTAGCAAGGAATTATAGCATTGGTAAAATTATAAGTGAATAGACCCGGGGGTGTAGTTTTCCCTAATGGCATCTCTCATGTAGTAGGCATACTATGGGTAAAAAAATTATTTTTTGGCAACTGAAAATAAAGCTCATAGTTATGTGATATTCATGGCAATGATCATATGTATATAGGCATCACGTCCATAAGAAAATAGGCCGACTCCTGCCTACACCTGTTACTACTACTCCACTTCAAGAGCGCTTCTATGCTCGCATCTCTATGTATTAAGTTCATGTCAAATAGAGTAATGCTTGGAGAACGATGACATGATGTAGATAAAGAGAACTCGATTAATGTGAATTAACCCCATCGTTTTATACTCAGTGGCAACAATACAAAGACATATCTTGTCCCGTTCTGTCATTGGGATATAGAAACCTGTGATTGAACCCACTACAACGCACCCCTCTCACTGAAGAAATATCAATCTTGTTGGCCAAACTATTTCAATAGATCAGAGAGATTTACAAAGCTATGATAATCATGCAAATAAGAATCATAATTAGAATTTAGAGAAGACTTGTATCTTTATCATGAATAATATGAATATAAACCCACAATTCATTGGAAAACAACATAGGTGACACACAATAGGATTACATGAGATAGATCAAAGCAAAGATGCGATGATCATTGTACTGAAGATCAAGAGAGAGAGAGAGATGGCCATCTAGGTACTAGCTACAGACATGTAGGTGAGTGGTAAACTACTCACACATCACCATGGGAGCAGAAAGGTTGATGTAGAGGTCCTCCTGATCAATACACCTCCGGCAGGGCACCAAAAAAGGGCTCCAGATGGCCACATGATGGAACAGAGACCTATGGCGGCGTAAAAAGTGTTTCGGGTTGCTCTCTAGGGTTTGCGGTATTTGAGAATTTATAAGACAAAGAGATATGCGAGGAGACGCCCGAGGGGGCCAGCACACAACAGGGCACGGCTACCCCCCTAGCTGTGCCCTGTTGTGTGATGCCTCCCTCGTGCAGTGTTGGGATGCTCCCAATGCTCTAGGACTTCTTTTGGTCCATAAAAAATCATAAAAAAATTAGGGCAATTGGACTTTGTTTGGTAGTGTAAACATGAAAAGCCAAAAACATGCAGAAAACAACAACTGGCACTGGGCACTGGGTTAATAGGTTAGTTCTCAAAAATAATATTAATTGGTATATAAACATCCAAAATGCATCCTAGAATTATAATATTATAATATGGAACAATCAAAATTATCTATACGTTGGAGAAGTATCATCCCTTCGAGGCACGTTCGCCTACATGAACATGAACTTCTCCAACTCGAGCCAAGAGCGGGATCCTGACCAACTGCCGCAATGATCTCTCTGGATGGGTTTGCAAAACCTTAAGCTTGGGGGAGGTTATCACCACTTCTACATCAAGATATGGCGGGATTTGAATAAATTGTAATGAGGTTGTACTTAAGCTCGAGGAGATTCGAAACACTCGTGTTGGAATGTTCCAACACTTATCTTTTTGTCTTGATTTTATTCTTTATTTTTATTTTGCCTTTCTAATTTTTCGATTGCAAGTTAGTTTTTCAAAAACCAAAAAATATAATAAGCTTTGCTTTGCTCTTGTTCTTTATTTAGCCCTGATAACACACAAGCGTAGGGGGTCGCGACAGTCTTCAGGGGTAGTATTTCCCCTAATTTACTGATTCGACACAAGAGGAGCCGAACAATATTTATTGGCCCTAAGAGTTGAGTTGTCAATTCAACCGCACTTGGGATATTTATCTGCATGAAATATTTAGTAGCACAACAAGTGATAGTTGTAATAGTAACAATGATAACAATAATTTTAGTAATAGTAGTAGTAGTAGCAATTCGGCAGCAGGTGTGACAGTAGAAGCAATAGTAGTAACTTAGAAAGATTCAACATATGTAACGCGTGGGCACATGGATCAGTAGTGAATAATGATTTAGATGACATTGATCATATAACCGTTACACACTAGGGCGACACAAAACTAGCTCCAATTCATCAATATAATGGAGTCATGTATTCCGTATATAGTCATACGTGCTTTCAATAAGAACTTGCATGACATCTTTTGCCCGACACTCACGTGGCAGCGGGTCCTATTGGAAACTAAGGGATATTAAGGCATCCTTTTAATAGAGAACTGGAACAAAACATTAACACATAGTGAATACATGAACTCCTGAAACTATGGCAATCACCGGAAAGAATCCCAATTATTGTCACCTTGGGGTATGCGGATCAAGACACGTAATAGGTAACTATAACTTGCAAGATAAGATCCAAATCACTCTCATGTTCATGAAAACATAATAGGTTCATATATGAAATCATGGCACTCAGGCCCTAGTGACAATCATTAAGAATATCAAAGTCATAGTAACATCAATCTCAAAACATAGTGGATACTAGGGATCAAGCCCTATCAAACTTAACTCGGTTACATGATCAATCTCATCCAATTCCAGTGTTGTCCAACAAGCCTACAAAGTAATTGAAATCACATATGCTCCCTTGTTGATTTTGATAATTCATGAGAACATACATTGTCTCTTGTACTAACACTTTTACCTAGTATATTTTAGGTATAGTCCACAAAGAGCCGTGGCTATAGGATTGTGAGGAGAAGCCCCTTGATGAAGGAAGGATAGGATTGGCTCAAGATTCAAGCAAGAAGACTCTACATTTTACATTTGTGAGAAATCACTTTGAGTCCATAGGAAAGCCAATACTATTAAAAGGGGCTGAGGTATTATGATGAATTGGTTGCTCAAGTGCTTAGAGATAGACACCAAAAATACTCAGCCATTCTCCCACCAAATATCTTTGTCCAAAGCCATATCAGCAAAATCGGTGCCATCGACTATTTTCATTCGTCCCTACCAACTTTACACTTGAAAGATCCTATGTCAAATCCTACCATCTCGGTATCACCGACTTTCACATAGGTGCCACCGAGATTCAGTGACCAACTTTCTGTTGAGAAGATTTCAAGAATCGGAATTTCTGAGTTTGACAGTCTCACCGAGATTTGGAAACTGGTCTAGATCATCGTCTCGGTACCACCAAGATTCATATATCGGTCTCACCGAGAAATTCAAAAGTTGCCACATTTAGTGCAACTCGGTACCACCGAGATTCATTTCGGCGTCACCGATTTGGGAAATAATGTTGTAACGATTGGATTTTGGGCGATGCTTATATATACCCCTCCACCTACCTCTCATTCGTATAGGAAGTACCCAGAACACACTTACACTTGCCAGATCCATATTTCTGAGAGAGAGCCACCTACTCATATGTTGAGATCAAGAGATTCCAATCCAATCATTTGAAACTTGATCTCTAGCTTCCCCAAGTTGCTTTCCACAAGATCAATCTATCCTACCCGTGCCAAATCTGTGAGAGAGTGATTGAGTGTTGAGGAGACTATCTTTTGAAGCGGAAGAGGAAGGAGTTCGTCTTCTACCGCATCTATTATCTTTTGGAGGGTGGTGCCACCTAGATTGGTTAGGTGTCGCTTGGGAGCCTCCTATTTCATGTTGTGGAGTTGAACCAAGAAGTTTGTACGAGCAAGGAGATCGCCTACTTCGTGAACATATACCGTGAGTGAGGCTAGTCCTATGTGGACGAAAGCCGTGGTGGAATAGACAAGGTCGCTTCTTCGTGGAGCCCTCCGTGGACTCTCGCACCCATTACCCTCTATGGGTTGAAGTCTCCACTAACATGGGCGTACAATAGCACCACCTATAGGAACCATGCCAAAAATCGTGGTGTCAACTTCTTTGTGTTTGATCTTCCTAAATTCTACTCCTTACTACATGTGCAAAGTCTTTACTTTCCGCTTCCATATTTGTTAACTAGCAAATGTAGGGTGCACGAGACTTGTTAGCATTCCTAAAATCTGCCAACCACTAACATTGGAAAAAGGCTAGGATTTTAATTTCTGCAAGTAGTCTATTCACCCCCCCCCCCTCTAGATGCCTCTTTTATCAATCCGACAATAATTACTCACTCCCAATGGTGATCATCATGGTGGTGTCGATGGATAAGGGTTGTTGATGACGACGGCGATGGGTCCCCCTCTCTGAAGCCGCAAACGGACTCCACATCAGCCCTCCGGAGGAAGAACGGGAGGTGGCGGTGGCTCTGTCTTGTAGAACGTGATGAAAACTTTTTCCGATTTTTTCTCGGCGAATATGAATTTATACGACTGGAATTAGGGTCTGAAAAGCCTTGAGGGGCCCCACAAGCTATTTGGTAGCGGCCTCGGGGGCATGGCCTGATGGCATGTGGCCCCCATGCACTTCCTCTTCGGCAGGTCTTCGCTACATAAATCCTTATAAATCCCAAAAATAATTCAAAAAAAGTTTTGTCCGATTCTCGGAACTTTTATTTCTGCCAAAAATAACACCAAGGTAGTGTTGGGGAACGTTGCATGGAAACAAAAAAAATCCTACAACACGGAAGATCTATCCATGGAGATCAACAACTAGGAGAAGGAGAGTGGATCCACATACCCTTGTAGATCGCTAAGCGAGGGGCGTTAAGAAACGCGGTTGATGTAGTCGTACTCTTCAGGATCCAATTGTGATCCGTCCCGATCTAGCGTCGAACGAATGGCACCTCCGTGTTCAGCACACGCATAGCTCAATGATGTCTCTGCCTCCTCGATCCAGTAGCAAGGGCGGAGTGGTAGATGAGTTCTCCTGCAACACGATGGAGTGGTGGCGGTGCTGGTGGTAATATCCCGGCAGGGCTACTCCTAGCGCTACCGAAACCGCGAACGGAGGACAAAATGATCTAGGGAGAGAGAGGGCTGCCAAGGGCTCCGTGTGTGCTCTTGGGGAGCCCCTCCCATCTATATATAGGTGGAGGGGCATGGGGAACAGCCCCTCCAAGATTTAGGGCACAGCCAAGGGGGGAGGAGGTGTAATTCTAGCCCCCCTTCTTCCCTTCCATACAAAGGTGGACTTTCGACCTTTCCCAACTACATGGGCCTTGAGGGACTTGTGCGCTTGCCCCAATAAGGCCACGACATCTCCCCTAAGACAATGCAAACCCTTGGGACGTGGTGGAATCGTTGGTGGACTTTCGGACTCCTCCATAAGTTTCTTGAACCTTCTAGAAGCTTCACGGTACAATACCTAAAAACGCAAAAGTTTTCCACTAGCCAAAATATGACTTCCCATGTATAAATCTTTACCTTCGGACCATTCCGTAACTCCTCGTGACATCTGGGGTCTCATGAAGGACTGAGAACAACTTTCGATCACCATCATACATAACACATTAATACCAAATCATCATCGAACATTAAGTGTGCAGACCCTGCGGGTTCAAGAATTATGCAGACATGACCGAGACACTCTCCGGTCAATAACCGATAGCGGGACCTCGATGCCCATATTGGCAAGTCTCTTTACTCGTTATGAAATACAAGACCCCATGACTAACTGCTTAGTCACATTGCTTGCAAGCTTCTCGTGATGTTGTATTACCGAGTTAGCCCAGAGATACCTCTCCATCATACGGAGTGGAAAATTCTAGTCTCGATCCATGCCAACCCAAAAGACACCCTCGGAGCTACCTGTAGAGTACCTTTATAGTCACCGAGTTATGTTGGGACGTTTGATACACACAAGGCATTCTCCGGTGTCAGTGAGTTGCATGATCTCATGGTCGTAGGAACATATACTTGACATGGATAAATAAGTAGCAACAAACTGACAACTCATTCTCCTCATGATGTGATGACGTTATCAAATGACAACTCATGTCTATGGTCAGGAAACTTTGACCATCTTTGATCAAGGAACTAGCCTACTAGAAGCTCACTAGGGACATAGTGTTTGTCTATATATCCACACATGTATTTGAGTTTCTGACCAATATGATTTTAGCATGAATAATAAACAATTATCATGAAAAAGGAAATAAGATAATAAATAATTTATTAGTCCCTCTAGGGCATATTTCCAACAGTCTCCCACTTGCAGTAGAGTCAATAATCTAGTTCACATCACCTTGTGATTAACACCCAATGAGTTCCGGGGTTTAATCATGTTTTTCTTGTGAGGGAGGTTTTAGTCAACGGGTATACAACATTCAAATCCATGTGTACTTTGCAAATCTCTATGTCATACTATAGATACTGCTACCATGCTCCACTTGGAGCTATTCCAAACGGCCGCTCCACTATACATATCGAGTCTGCTACTCAGAGTCATCCGGATTGGTGCCAAAGCTTACATCAACGTAACCCTTTACGAGGACCTCTTTGTCACCTCCATAATCGAGAAACATTCCCTTAGTCTTCCACTTACTATGGATATTTTTGACCGTTGTTCAGTGATCCACTCCTGGATCACTCTTGTACCCCCTTGCCAGACACGTGGCAAGGCACACATCAGGTGCGGTACACAACATGGCATACCGTATAGAGCCTATGACTAAAGCATAGGGGACGACTGATACGTCTCCAACGTATCTATAATTTTTGATGGTTTCATGCTATTATCTTGTCAAACTCTGGATGTTTTGCATGCCTTTTATATATTTTTTGGGACTAACTTATTAACTCAGTGTCAAGTGCCAGTTCCTATTTTTTCCATGTTTTTGACCCCTTTCAAAGGAGGATTTTGAACGGAGTCCAAACGGAATGAAACTTCCAAAAATAGTTTTTCCGAAACAAAAAAAGATCGGGAAGCCGAAGAATCAAGGCAGTGGGCCTGCAGGGACCCCATAAGCCCCCTAGCCGCGGCCAGGGGGCCCGTGCCTCCCTGGCTTGTGGGCTCCCTGGGCCACCTGTGCCCTAGGTTTTGCGCCTATATATTCCCTAAAATACCATAAAAATCAAGAGATCATCGAAAGTACTTTTCCGCTGCCGCAAGCTTCTGTCACCGCAAGATCCCATCTGATGCACGTTCTGGTGCCCTGCCGGAGGGGGATTCGGATACAGAGGCCTTCTACATCAACACCATGACCTCTCCGATGATGCGTGAGTAGTTCACCATAGACCTACGGATCCATAGCTAGTAACTAGATGGCTTCTTCTCTCTCTTGCATCTTCAATACAAAGTTCTCCATGATCTTCATGGAGATCTATCCGATGTAATCTTCTTTTGCGGTGTGTTTTTCGAGATTCGATGAATTGTGGATTTATGATCAGATTATCTATGAATCTTATTTGAGTTTCTTCTGATCTCTCTTATGCATGATTTATATCCTTGTAATTCTCTTCGAGTTTTGGGTTTTGTTTGGCCAACTAGATCTATGATTCTTGCAATGGGAGAAGTGCTTGGTTTTGGGTTCATACCGTGCGGTGACCTCATCCAGTGACAGAAGGGGTTGCGAGGCACGCATCGTGTTGTTGCCATCAAGGGTAAAAAGATGGGGTTTTCATCATTGGTTTGAGATTATCCCTCTACATCATGTCATCTTGCTTAAGGCGTTACTCTGTTTGTCATGAACTCAATACACTAGATGCATGCTGGATAGCGGTCGATGTGTGGAGTAATAGTAGTAGATGCAGAAAGTATCGGTCTACTTGTCTCGGACGTGATGCCTATATGTATGATCATTGCCTTAGGTATCATCATGACTTTGCGCGGTTCTATCAATTGCTCGACAGTAATTTGTTCACCCACCGTGATATTTGCTATTTTGAGAGAAGCCTCTAGTGAACATTATGGCCCCCGGGTCTACTCCACACCATATTTTCAGCCTTACTCTGTTTCTTTGTTGCACTTTCCGCCTTCAGATCTCACTTTGCAAACAATCTTGAAGGGATTGACAACCCCTTTATAGCGTTGGGTGCAAGCTCTTTGTGTTTGTACAGGTACTCTGGACTTGACGAGATTCTCCTACTGGATTGATACCTTGGTTCTCAAACTGAGGGAAATACTTACTGCTCATGTGCTACATCACCCTTTCCTCTTCAAGGGAAAAACCAACGCAAGCTCAATAGACGACAGAAGGATCTCTGGCACCACTGCCAGGGAAGGACTTTTGTTGCCGTAGCGACGACCTTCGTCCTTTCTCTTTCTACTGTTGTGGTCTTACTAAAATTCACACCTTACAACATAGACAAGAACTCCATCTTTGACCGATATATTTTGAACTCCTTCAAAATCTTGTTAAGGTATGTATTCATTGAAAGTTTTATCAAGCGTCTTGATCTATTTTTATAGATCTTGATGCCCAATATTGAAGTAGCTTTATCCAGGTCTTCCTTTGAAAAACCCCTTTCAAATAACCCTTTATGCTTCCCAGAAATTCTACATCATTTTTGACCAACAATATGTCAATCACATATACTTATGAGAAATACAAGTTTCCCATAAACTTTGTATAAACCCAAAAGCTTTGATCGTCTCTCAAAGCGTATATTCCAACTTCAAGATGCTTGATCCAGTTCATAGAAGGATCACTAGATCTTGCATACCTTTTAGCATCCTTAGGATCGACAAAACCTTCCGTTTGTATCACATACAACCTTTCCTCACGAAAACCATTAAGGAAAATCTGTTTTGAAATCCATCTACCAGATTTCAATCAAAAAATGCAGCAACTGTTAACATAATCCCAACACACCTTTATCATCGCTATGAGTGAGAAAGTCTCATCATAGTCAACTCCTTGAACTTGTCGGAAACTTCTTTGAGACAAGTCGAGCTTTATAAATTGTGACATTCATCATGAGCGTTTGTCTACTTCTTAAAGATCCATTTGTACTTAATGACCTGCCATTCATCAGGCAAGTCTACCAAAGTCCATACTTGGTTCTCATACATGGATCCTATCTTGGATTGCATGGCTCCTAGACATTTGTTGGAACCCGGACCCACCACCACGTTCTCATATCTTGTAAGTTCACTGTTGTCTAAGAACATGACCGCCAAGACAGGATTGCCATACCACTCAGGGGTGGTACGATTCCTTGTCAACCTACGAGGCTCAGTAGTAACTTGATCTGAAGATTCACGATCATCATCATTAGCTTCCTCTTCATTTGGTGTAGGCATTGCAGAAACATCTTTCTGCATCATTCTACCATCAAACTGAAGTGACGGTTCAATAACCTCATCAAGTTCTACCTTCCTCCCACTCAATTCTTTCGAGAGAAACTCTTTCTCAAGAAAGGACTCCTTTTAGCAACAAACACTTTGCCCTTGGATATGAGATAGAAGGTATACCCAACTATTTACTTAGGGTATCCTATGAAGACACATTTGTCCGCCTTGGGTTCGAGCTTATCAATTGGAAACTTTTTCACATAAGCGTCAAAGCCCCAAACTTTAAGAAACGACAGCTTAGGTTTCTTGCCAAACCATAATTCATACGGTGTCATCTCAACAGACTTTGATGGTTCCCTATTTAAAGTGAATGCGGTTGTCTCTAATGCATAACCCCAAAACGATAGTGGCACATTGATAAGAGACATCATAGTATGCATCATATCCAATAGAGCATGGCTATGACGTTCGGACACACCATTATCCTGTGGTGTTCCAGGTGGCGTGAGTTGTGAAACAATTTCCACATTGTCTTAAGTTGCATACCAAACTCGTAACTCCGATATTCACCTCCACAATCAAATTGTAAAAACTTTATTTTCTTGTTATGATGACTCTCAACTTCACTCTAAAATTGCTTGAAGTTTTCAAACGTTTCAGACTTGTGTTTCATTAAGTAAATATCCATGCCTACTCAAATCATTACTGAAAGTAAGAAAATAACGATATTTACTATGCGCTACAACACTCATTGGAGCGCATACATCAACATGTATCATTTGCAATAAGTCACTTGCCCGCTCCATCATACCGGAAAATGGGGCCTTAGTCATCTTGCCCATGAGGCATGGTCTGCATGTCTCAACCGATTCAAAATCGAGTGAGTCCAAAGATCCATCAGCATGGAGTTTCTTAATGCGCTTTACATCAATATGACCTTAGCAGCAGTGCCACAAGTATGTGGTACTATCATTATTAACTTTGCATCCTTTGGCATCAATAATATGAACATGTGCATTACTACGATCGAGATTCAACAAACCATTCACATTGGGTGCATGACCATTGAAGGTATTATTCATGTAAATGGAATAACCATTCTTATCTGACTTAAATGAACAACAGTATTGCAACAAGCACGATCTAATCATGTTCATGCTCAACACCAACACCAAATAACAACTAATCTCGAAGGTAGAGGGAGCTTGCGATGGTGATCACATCAACATTGGGAACACTTGAAACACACATCGTCACCTTGCCCTTAGCTAGTCTCCATTTATTCTCTAGCTTTTATTTCGAGTTACCAACATTAGCAACTGAACCGGTATCTAATACCCAGATGCTACTAGGAGTACTAGTAAGGTACACATCAATAACATGTATATCCAATGTACTTCTATTGGCATTGCCAGCCTTCTTATATACCAAGTATCTAGAGCAGTTTTGCTTCAGTGATTGTTCCCCTCATAATAGAAGCACTTAGTCTCGGGTTTGGCTTCAACCTTGGGTTTCTTCAATGGAGCGGAAACTAGTTTGCCTTTATTGAAGTTTCCCTTCTTGCCCTTGCCCTTCTTGAAACTAGTGGTTTTACTAACCATCAACACTTGATGCTCCTTCTTGATTTCTACCTTCGTAGTGTCAAACATCACAAATAGCTCAGGGATCATATTCTCCATCCCTGGCATGTTATTTCATCACGAAGCTCTAGTAGTTTGCTGGCAGTGACTTGGAGAACTATGTCAACCACTATCTTATCTGGAAGATCAACTCCCACTTGATTCAAGAGATTGTAGCAGCACATGATCACCGGTTGAGCTATTCTCCTTCATCTTGCAAGCAAAGAATCTTGTTGGAGGTCTCATATATCTCAACACGGGCACGATCCTGAAATCCCAATTTTAGCTCTTGGAACATCTCATATGCTCTATGACGTTTGAAACATGTTTGGAGCCTCAATTCTAAGCCGTAAAGCATGACACACTAAACTATTAAGTAGTCATCAAAGACGTGTCTGTGTGAACAATGCTTGATGGGGTGGCGCACCGAGTGGTGCATCAAGGACATAAGCCTCTTGTGCAACAGTGAGGACAATCCTCAGTTTACGGACCCAGTCCTCATAATTGCTACTACCATATTTCAACTTCGTTTTTCTATAGGAACGTATCAAAAACAAGGAGATACATCGTTAGCTATTGATCTACAACATAATTTGCAAAGCATTTTGACTATGTTCATGACAATGAGTTCAATTAATCATATTACTTAAGAACTCCCACTCAAATCAACATCCCTTAGGTTGTCTAAGTGTAACATGATCCAAATCCACCAACCCAAGTCCGATCATCACGTGAGATGAGGTGGTGTCAATGGTGAACATCTCCATGTTGATCATATCTACTATATGACTCATGTTCGACCTTTCGGTCTCCTGTGTTCCGAGGCCATGTCTGAACATGGTAGGCTCATCAAGTTTAACCCAAGTATTTTGCGTGTGTAAATCTAGCTTACACCCGTTGTATGCGAACGTAGAGCCTATCACACTGATCATCACGTGGTGCTTCGAAACGATGATCCTTCGCAACAGTGCACACTCGGGAAAACACAATTTTATCTTGAAATTTTATTGAGGGATCATCTTATAATGCTACCATCGTCCTAAGCAAAATAAGATGCATAAAAGGATTAACATCACATGCAAATCATATAAGTGACATGATATGGCCATCATCATCTTGTGCTTTTGATCTCCATATCCAAAGCACCGGCATGATATCCATCATCATTCGCATGACATGACGATCTCCATCAATGTGTCACCATGTGGTTGTCGTACCAACTATTGCTTCTACAACTATTGATAACTCATAGCGATAAAGTAAAACAAATGGTACAAATAAATTAAAGACAACCCTATGGTTCCTGCCGGTTGTCGTACTGATCAACATGCAAGTCGTGAAAATCTATACAAAACATGATCATCTCATACATCACATATATAACATCATGTCATTGTCCATATCACATCATAACATGGCCTGCAAAAACAAGTTAGACGTCCTCTACTTTGTTGTTTCAAGTTTTACGTGGCTGCTATGGGAAACTAGTAAGAACCGTTCTTACCTACACAAAGCCACAACGGTGATATTCAAGTTGCTATTTAACCTTCTACAAGGACCATCTTTGTCGAATCTGATTCAATTAAAGTGGGAGAGACAGACACCCGCCAGCCATCTTTATTTAACAAGTTGCATGCAAGTCGATGGAACCGGTCTCTCATACGTGGACGAGTAAGGTTGATCTGGGCCACTTCGTCCCACAATAATGCCAAATCAAGATAAGACTAAGGAAGTAAGCAATCTACACATCAACGCCCACAAACTCTTTTGTGTTACACTCGTGCATGTTATCTACGCATAGACCTGGCTCTTGATGCCACTGTTGGAGAACGTTGCATGGAATCAAAAAAAAATCCTACGCACACGCAAGATCTATCCATGGAGATCAACAACTACGAGAAGGAGAGTGGATCCACACACCCTTGTAGATTGCTAAGTGGGAAGCATTAAGAAACGCGGTTGATGTAGTCGTACTCTTCACGATCCAATCATGATCCGTCCCAATCTAGCTCCAAACAGACGACACCTCCACGTTCAGCATAGGTACAACTCGATGACGTATCTGACTCCTCGATCCAGGGAGCAAGGTAAGAGTAGTAGATGAGTTATCCTGTAACACGACGACGTGGTGGCGGCAATGGTGGTGCTATCCCGACAGGGCTACGCCTAGCGCTATCGAAACCGCGAACGGAGGACAAAACGATATAGGGAGAGGGAGGGGCGCCAAGGGCTTCGTGTGTGCTCTTGGGGCACCCTCTCCTCTCTATATATAGGTGTAGGGGCGTGGGGAACATCCCCTCCAAGCCCTAGGGTGCAACCAAGGGGGAGGACATGGAATCCTAGTCCCCCTTCTTCCCTTCCATACAAAGGTGGACTTTCCACCTTTCCCAACTGCATGGGCCTTGATGGGCTTGTACACTTGGCCCAATAAGGCCACGATGTCTCCCCTCATCCCATGCAAACTCTTGGGACGTGCTGGAACCTTGGTGGACTTCCACACTCCTCCAAAAGTTTCTAGAACCTTCTAGAAGCTTCACGGTACAATACCGGCAAAACACGAAACTTTTCCGGTAGCCAAAATATGACTTCCCATATTTCAATCTTTACCTCTAGACCATTCTAAAACTCCTCGTGACGTCCGGGATCTCATACGGGACTTCAAACAACTTTCGGTCACCATCATACATATCTCATTAATACCAAATCGTCACTGAGTGTTAAGTGTTCAGACTCTGCGGGTTCGAGAACTATGCAGACATGACCGAGACACTCTCCGGTCAATAACCAATAGCGGGACCTGGATGCCCATATTGGCTCCTACATATTCCATGAAGATCTTTATCGGTCGAACCATGATGTCAAGGATTCAATCAATCCCGTATGCAGTTCCCTCTGTCCATCGGTATGTTACTTGCCTGAGATTTGATCGTAGGTATCTCCATACCTAGTTCAATCTTGTTACTCGCAAGTCTCTTTACTCGTCCCATAATAGAAGATCCCGTGACTAACTCCTTAGCCACATTACTTGCAAGCTTATCATGATGTTGTATTACCGAGTGGGCCCAGAGATACCACTCCGTCATACAGAGTGACAAATACTAGTCTCGATCCATGCCAACCCAAGAGACACCATCGGAGATACCTGTAGAGTACCTTTATAGTCATCCAATTATGTTGTGACTTTTGATACACACGAGGCATTCCTCCGGTGTAAGTGAGTTGCATGATCTCATGGTTGTAGGAACATATACTTCACATGGATAAAGCAGTAGCAATAAACTGACACGATCATATGCTATGCTTACGGTTGGGTCTTGTCCATAACATCATTCTCCTAATGATGTGATCCCGTTATCAAATGACAACTCATGTCTATGGTGAGGATACCTTGTCCATCTTTGATCAATGAGCTAGCCTACTAGAAGCTCACTATGGACATGGTGTTTGTCTATATATCCACACATGTATTTGAGTTTCCGGTCTATACAATTCTAGCATGGATAATTGTTAAAGTTGTGTTGAATATTGTGTACAAGGTAGGTTACAATTGGACTTGTAGTTGTATTGTGTTTAGACGGGATATGGAGTCGTGTCCAAGTAGGACACTTATATCCTAGGCCTCTCATATATAGCGGGGCTATACACACGATGTAATCTATGCCAACATAATAGCACATGTACGCGGGGGAGAAGGTGGCGTGTCCCGGCGTCCGGGCGGCCGGCGTGCGGTATCGTGACGGTGTCACGGGGAGGAGCGCCCGTAGTCATTGCCCTGGGGATGTAGCCGTATCGGTGAACCTTGTTAACAAATCTCGGTGTCATGCTTGTGTGATTGATTGGTCCTCGGTAGATCGGCGGAGAGCCTCGGATTTATTCTAACAAGTGGTATCATGAGCAAGGTTGCAATATCCGCGAGGCGGGGGTATTGATCTAGAGGAAGAATTGATGTTGTGATCGATGGTGTGTGCATGAGAAGTCGCCCACGCGGCATATGCAGATCCGAAGGCATGGCAGCGTGCAGTCCTATACGAGGCAATCTCAGCGAGATCGGCGGCAGCAACAGCAGTTCAGATCGGTCCTACCGTACGACGGTGGAACATGCTGTAGTGGGAGTCTCGACAAGATCGAGGGGAAGCAGCACATGCGATCGACTTGGCGGCAGCAGACGCGGGTAGATGCAGCGACACATGGGGTTCGACGCAAGGCGTGGCGTGGCGTGGTTCTCGTTGAGATCGGAAGCAACGCGGCGGCAGCGGCATGATCGATTCAGTGCAAAGACAGCGGTCGTGAGAATTCATTATCGAAGCTTAGAGCTGGTCGGTTTATGGAATTTCTCTTGTGGAAGCTATCGGTTTACGGCTGGATAGGTCGAAAAAGAAAAGCAGCAGAGAACGAGGCGAGAAGCGTACAGTGTACAAAGGAAGTCCTCGGCGTGCAACGGAAGTCTGGACGAGATCGATAGAAAGCGGCAGCCGCATATCATGCAAGCGGAAGGCAGGTCGATGGGTGCGGCGCCTGGAACCGGCCGGGTTTAGTGCGTGTTGGCATAACAATCGTGAGGCCTAGCGGTGCACATGTGGTTTCTTGTAGCAGTCAGATCTATCACGAGGTAGCATGGCCAGCTGGGTGGAAGGCCGGCTACATGGCCAGGGGCAGCAGGGGGCCGAGGTGAAGTCACGCCTGGGTGCTGAGCGCACGGCTATTTGCCGGGAAGTTGCGATCTGGACGTGCATGTACTGGAGATTTGTTTGTAAAAAACGGCAGCCTGCAGCATCTCGTATTTAAGTGGAATGGGACAGCAGCATGGTTGGAGAAAAACAGCCTTGGGAGTTGTGTGGCACATAATGCATGCACGGAAGCTATCGGCAACATTGTTTTTCAAAGGTGTTGCTAATTAGACGTAGGATTCTACTAGGAGGTTGGCAGGTTTGTGATGTGTGCATAAGGCTTGGAGGAGCCTGGAGTGCATGTGCAAGGATCATGTAAACACATGGCGTCAAGCAATGCATGGAGATGTGCGGGGGGCACGATGCAGGGTGGAGCATGGTTGCAGTCGGATATTTTTGGTTGGGTCGGACTGGACAGTGTGACCGATCGACGGGGATGTCGGTCAAAGCAAAAGACGGCGGTGATTTCAGCGACGATGACATAGGAGCGTCATGCTGATGGTGGCCAACTTCTGGGACGTGGAAACACATGGTTGCAGGTATGAGGGCTTGTGTGGCTTCAAATAACTATGTCGCATGGTTGATTCAAGGTAGTGCACACATGAGCGCTTGAAGTCGACAGGGTGCAGGGTAGCATGGCCAGCTACATGGAATCACGTTGAAGGTGGAGTTGGAGTCTAGCGGAAGATTTCACTCTGTGTTGATGAAGGGGCTACGGCGTAAATGCATGGAGAGTCGAAGCCTATTTCAGCGGATAGCGAGAGACATGTGGATCGGACTGGGTACCAGAGGTCTGATGGAGACGTGATACTCGGCATCGGTCAGTGGTGATTAGTGGTTCTCTGCAGTGGGGGTTGAGTGGTGTGGGTTCGCGACCTTGGAGACTCGACCAGGATAGCAGAGGCTCGACCCGGTGATAGCGGCGAGGCGTGCGGTAAGCACGAGACACAGCGATAGACCAAGGCACTAGTGGTCAGACATGTTGTCAGACAAAGTGCGTAGAGGGTGCTGAAGCAGTGTTGACGAGTACCAGATTGAAGTTGGTGACTGGTTTTATCGGTGCTAGTTGATGTATAGGAGTTGACCATGGAGAATCTGAGAAAGTGACGGAAAGTATGAAATTGTCCAAAATGGAGAGAGTACATGGTCGTATATCCTATGGTGTTCGGTGCACATGGTAAAGTGCGAATGACAAGTACAGAAGGAGGCGGAGTGCTATAGCTGTGAGACATGTGAGGTACTATCCGAAAAAAGGGTGAGACAACTGCGAATTTGACTCAGGGTGACATAAGGCGATGGTGAAATTCGTTCATGTTTCACACGGACGGTCAAGAAAGAGCGATGCTATTGAGTTCAGGTAACTCTTATATGTGGCGTCCAGTATGTGAGTTGTTCACTTTCACGTAGGTCAGTGATCAGTGTGTGATGACGTTGAACGGATACTTCGAAAGTTGGAAGCACAAATTAGAGTAATAAGGAACTTAACGTTGCTCGAGGGTTGATTGTGAAGAAGACGAGAAGGGACTACAGTTGCAGGTGGAGTCACATGGAGTCTCGGAGTAGCAGCGATGTTCGTGGCGTATCTCAAGTCCAATGTACATGAAGGTTCAACGCATAGATGAATCCAAGGTGGTGGAGAATATTCGCCAAGGTGGAGTTTGTTAAAGTTGTGTTGAATATTGTGTACAAGGTAGGTTACAATTGGACTTGTAGTTGTATTGTGTTTAGACAGGATATGAAGTCGTGTCCAAGTAGGACAATTATATCCTAGGCCTCTCATATATAGCGGGGCTAGACACACGATGTAATATATGCCAACAAAATAGCACAGGTACGTGGGGGAGCCGGCGGCGTGTGCCGGTGTGCGGTATTGTGACGGTTTCACGGGGAGGAGCGCCCGTAGTCATGCCCCGGGGATGTAGCCGTATCGGTGAACCTCGTTAACAAATCTCGGTGTCGTGCTTGTGTGATTGCTTGGTCCTTGGTAGATCGGTGGAGAGCCTCAGATTTATTCTAACAATAATAAACAATTATCATGAATAAGGAAATATGATAATAACTAATTTATTATTCCCTCTAGGGCATATTTACAAGAGGTATTTGTGCTAAAAACAGCGTCAGTCCGAGTTAGATCGATTATAATCGTGCAAATTAGAGGGCAAAATTAGAGCAAAAGTGTTTGGAAAAGTAGATACGTTGGATATATATGAATTCCCCCAAGTTTAAGTCATTTCTAGTCCTCAAGCAATTCAGTTGATAAACTAATAGTGATAAAGAAAACTTTTACAAACTCTTTTGTTCGCGTTATTATACACATGCTTAGATAGTGTTCAAGTTTTCAGCATAAATCATGAATAAACACATCCATGATAATAATTTAAGCATCATATCCGATCATGGCAATACATAACCAACTAGTAAGTAATAATAATAAATATCATATGCCAACAATTTTTCAAAACAACCACGATATAATATGGTGGCATGGTATCTCCCTAGCCCTTTCTAAGACCGCAAAACATAACTGCAGAGCACCTCTGAGATTCAAGCACTCACTAAATATTATAATTTAAAATAGAAAAGATCCTAGTCATACTCATAACCAATATTGAATAGACCAAATGCATAAAAATGACAATAGTGCTCTCTGGTCAGGTGCTTTTAGTAAGAGGGTGATGACTCAACATAAAGGTAAATAGATAGGCCCTTTGTAGAGGGAATCATTGATTTACACAGGTACTAGTGCTCAAGTTTCTAAAATAGGATTGAAAAATATAATTTTAGAATTGTGCTCTTTACTGTCAATGTTACCACAAAGGTTCTTAGTATCTTCCATGCTAAACTCATTATAGGTGGTTACCAAACACTACAAGAAATATGCTCATATGTGATGTTTTTTAAAATGTCGTTGATGAATTCGTCATAAATCTATGACGATTTCATCCGAGATCGTCGTAAACCGTTTGAGGGGATCAAATCTACATATAAATTACGATGATGTGAGTCAAAACGTCGTAACCGCATAAGATGAGATCGTCATAACTTTTACGACGATTGTAAAAATGTCGTAACATGTTCTAACTATGTTGACATGTCACTCGTGGGTCCATTCTATCCCACGTGATCCTAGTTTGTGAAGCAACCTACTATTCTACCATTCCGAAAATTCTAGAAAAATTCTCATAAATACTTTGGACTATATATTTCTCAAATATGTGAAAACCCTCCCTTCCATAGTTCAAAAATATTCATTTTCCTATTCTGTTCAGAATAGCACTTTGTGAAGGAAGTGCTGTTTCTATTTCTTTGATTAACCTCATATTATTTGGGCACTCTTTCCTATCCAAATCATTGCCTCATGAAAACTTTTGTAACGATTTGCCTAGTAAATCTTTCTCAGCAAATTTCCAAAGTTTGTGTTCAGCTAACAGCTTTGTGAAGGAAGTACTAGATATGAATATCCTGATGATTTGAATTTTTTCCACATCATCTATGTGCCCAAAACGTAGCTCTCCATAAAATTTTAGCCACATCTAACAATTCATGTGAGCTCATCATCCAATCTTTGTTTTTGGTAATGTTTTCATTTTGTGAAGCAACTATGTTTTATATTGCTTTATAGTTGATGAAAAATTTACCACGTGATGATACTGGCCATATAACCTCACTCCACCAAATTTTAGCTCATTTAATTCAGCCAGTTTCTCTCAATATTTTTCCCAATATTCTATTCAGTAGAGAGCATTGTGAAGGAAGTACAATTTTTGTTTATCCAAATTTTATGAATTTTTTACAGTACCTTAATGTGCCCGAATTATCATCCTCCTCCAAATTTAAGCTCAACCCAATCATCTATGTGAGCCCAGTTTTAATTACCATTTTCTGTCCAGATTGGCACATTGTGAAGGAAGTGTCACTTTGGCATGTCCAAATGGTATAATTTTTATACAGTGCCTTCATATGCCCAAATTAACATCATACACCAAATTTCAGGTCAATCCATTCATTAATTTGATCCTAGCTTCAACATCCATATTTCTGCACAATGTGTTACTTTGCAAAGCAAGTGCCACCTAGATTCATCCATTTGAGACAAAAATTTGCCAAGAGAGTCTCCTTAGTAGATGATCATCCTCAGCCAAAATTTAGGCCCATTGTCTATGTGAATTACCCGCACCGCTAATCAAACACTTGGCTGCTAATTCATGTTTGTGCTTAGTTCAGTCTCCTCATGAGATTATTCTATTGTATTATTCTTGCTAACACCTATCAGGGATTGTCCAACCCACCAGACATGACTATTCCACCTAGAACGCATGGCAATGCAACGGTTAGGCGGTGACCATGCGACTGGCATGCAAGTTCACGCACTCTGGAGTTGGGGCCCTCGACCACCATGCAAACCTCGACGTCAAGGCACCACACCATGTATTTCTGATTAAATAGATACTTATATACCTATAAATGATTTTTGGGGAAAATAAAGAGCAAACTATAATGCAGCTGCAGTTCAAATTTGACCCGCTTCCAGCTGAATCGACATAAATTTGTCTTTTTCATGAGAGGTGGATCAAATCTTTTAACACCCAACCATTTTGTCAATTGTACATTAAATATGGACTAGTGTTTTATAAAAATGATTTGGTCCAATTTTAAAACAAATATATGGTAGGTCCTTCACAAAACAACTCATTTTGATCACTTGAAAAATGGAAAATGAATTTTTCATACAAGGAAAATGAAAACTTCCTTAATCAACATTGTTTGCCATTCCGATATGCACCCTTGTGCATAATATTATATCATTTCAACAAACTATGTCATGAATGTGGCTATAAGATTGATCATTTGGCTTGAAAGTCATGAATCTTCACACATGATAGCTCATTTCTAAGAACACTTATTTAAAATAATTGTTGCATTACTAGTTTATTATTTCTCCTAGTAACTTTGTCACATATAATGACACAATGCAATAATTTTCCTTTTTTTGAATTTGTTTTGAATTTTCCATGGCCATTTCAAAACGCGGTCAAAATAGCGGGTATGACCGTTCCTACCTAGTGGTTGAATCTTGAAAATATTTTGGTGTTTCTATGATTAAATAGATACTTGTGTACCTAGAAATTATTTTTAGGAAAAATAAAGAGCAAACTATAATGTAGCTGCAGTTCAAATTTGACCGTTTTTCAGCTGATTCAACGAAAATTTGTCTTTTTCACGAGAGGTCAATAAAATCCTTTAACACCCAATCATTTTGTCAATTGTACATTAAATATGTCCTAGTGTGTTAGAAAAATGATTTGGTCCAATTTTGCTACAAATATATGGTAGGTCCTTCACAAAAAAACTCATTTTGGACACTTGAAAAATGGAAAATGAATTTTTCATACAAGGAAAATTAAAACTTTCTTAATCAACATTGTTTGCCATTCCAATACACACCCTTGTGCACAATATTAGATCATTTCAACAAACTATGCCATGAATGTGGCCATAAGATTGATCATTTGTCTTGAAAGCCATGAATCTTCACACATGATAGCCCATTTCTAAGAACACTTTTTCAAAATAATTGCCATATTACAAGTTTATTATTTTACGTGGTAACTTTATCACATATGATGACACAATGCGAAGGTTTTCCATTTTTTTTATTATTTAAAAAAATGTCATGTCCATTTCAAAATGCGGTCCAAACGGCACGTATGACCGTTTGTAGCTAGGGCTAGATTTTTGCAAATATTTTGTTGTATCTATAAAGAAATAGATACTTTTGTACCTAGAAATGTTTTTTTAAAAAAATAAATAGCAAACTATGAGGCAGCTGTAGTTCAAATTTGACCTGTTTCCAGCTGAATAGGCAGATAGTTTTCTTTTTCACGAGAGGTGGATAAAAGCTTTTAACACCCAACCATTTGGTCAACTGTATATTAAATATGTACTAGTATTTTATAAAATTAATGCAATTCAATTTTGCAACAAATATTTGGTAGGTTCTTCACAAACAAAAACCCATTTTTGCCACTCGGAAAATGATAAAAATAGCTAGAAAGATGAGAAATGCATACAAATTGGTCCTCATCCATAACATGTGGTCTAACTCTAGTAAAAATTTGTGTGATGCCCTGTTGCAAAATACTTTTGATAGATGCTTCACAAAATACCTCTATTTTTAGTACTCGAAAACTATTGTAAATCACTGATTTTTCGAACCAATCAAATCTCTTCCCACAAACCGATGACATGGCGCACATCCATCCATCCATCTATCTCACCATCTTACATCCATCCATCCATGTATCTATAGAAAAAAAGAAAAAAAATGAAAACCCCACCCGCAGCCCAAACCCTAGCTCACACTCCTCTCTACTCCCCATCTCGTCGCCGCCACCACCTCCTCCCTCTCCCACAGCGCACACCTACCTCGCCAAATCCCGCCGCCCCATGGACCAGCAAGCCCAGGACTACGCGGCGGCGGCCATGGCGTACGCGCAGGCGCAGGCGTAGGCGCAGCAGCCGCCCCCGCCGCCGCAGTACGGCTTCCACCCACAGTACCCGCACCACCCGCACGCGGGGCCGTCCTACGCCGCCCCGATGCAGCAGTTCTACCCGCACCTCCCGCCGCACCAGCACCCGTCCCCCTACCCGCCGCCGCACGCCATGCCGGGGCATGCCTCCCAGCCGCCCCACCCCTACATGCACTCGCCCCTGTTCGAGTCTACTCCGCTGGCCCCGCCCCGCCCCCCACCGACCCGGAGCTCCAGAAGCGCATCGACAAGCTCGTCGAGTACATCGCCAAGAATGACAATTCAAACCCGTTCCTGCAATGTTCATATACGCCCTGTCATTTTGCACAATTTGTTCAACAACTATTCCCCTCATGCTTATGGTTATCCTGAAATGTCTCTCCTTGCACCGCACTAACATTTTGTCTGCTGTTTGAACGAATCGCAGGAGAAGGCTCCCTATGCTGCCAAGGACGAGAAGCTCAAGGCCGAGTACACCAAGAAGATCCATGCCTACAACAACACGCAGGTATAATTCCCATCTCCACATCCCGTCCTCTCCAAACACAACCGTCTCACGCAAACATTGTGGTACTGAACCGTGCTGTTTCGTGTCCTTCTCCATTTCAGGCAGGAGAGGCGTCCGGCGACTCTGACAAGTCCAAGTCCAGGTGAACGACGAGGACGACGGCAGAGAGGTGAGACCATTTGTACCCACCGCCGACCCTTCCCTTCGTTGCGGAACTTGTCGATACGTCCTGAACTTCTGGTACATGAGACATTGACGCTGGTTTCTGAAACTTTCTGTGTCTGAACCATGGTGTGTGTAGGGCGACGCGTGAAGCTGCACGCCAAGCAGGAGCAGGGGGAGGGTGGTGGTCTCTGGAACGTCGCCGTTTGATGCTTCTCTGCTTGCCAGTGTCACCGATCGATGATGGATGTTTGCTGTTAGTTTAGCTCCTTGGTTAGTCCCTCCCTCTCTTTCAGGCTCTGCTGTTGCTGCTGCTGGTAGAAATGGTGTCTTTCCTATACTGATTGGTTGTTTCCATTTTCTTGTTCCATGTTCTACCTGGAAGTTGCTGTCTTTCTTGTCTTCAGGCAATAGACATACTTATTTTTCTTACTATAACTCTGTAAACCGCAGACTTTGGCATAATCTGAAATCTTTTAAAGTTTTGCATCCTCAAAAAGAAATAAAAAGTATGTTGCAACACAAAACCTGAGGAAGTTTCAGTGTCACTTAACTCTTATTTTTAATTGCAACAAAAAACCTGAGAAAGTTTCTAATTCTGTGTTGCTCTTCTTATATTATATAAAGATGACTACACCGCATTATTGTTTTGTTATTTACCTTCTACTCCAGTATATAAGTTCTGAGTAGTCCACAATCTAATGAATATGGATAACAGATTAGTTCTTCTGTCTGTTTTGCTATTTCAGTTAGGAGCTAAGAATTTTCTGATTGCTAATGTATCCGTGTGTTGGTGGAACTCACTGCAGGCAATCGCTGCTGGTGATATGTGTGCCATCTGCTAGGAAAAGATGTATGTTCCTGTCCTCCTTCGCTGTAAACATATTTTCCACGAGGACTGTGTCTCTGAATGGTAACACTCTTTTTAAACTTTTGCATCCTCAAAAATAAATGGATTTATCATGCTTATCTTTATACATGACAAGGCTGTAAATAAAATCAATCAAGCTTTTACAAGAATGACAAGGCTAATGCAATGTAACAACTAGAACAAATTCAGATTTTCACTCAGGTGCAAATGGAGATTTAACTTAAATACATAAAGGGACTCGGAAATTGGTATACATATGCATGCTGATAAAACAACATTTAACCCGAGTTATGTTTGGCAATATTTGCAGAATTTAAATAAATATATCTCTGTATAGACCTAGAAATTGGTATACCTCAGTGGTTGAACTTGCATAATGTGATACTAATACTAATGTCTTTTCCTACTTGGAAGAAATGGATTATTAATTATCATGCTTATCTTTATGTTGCAAGAAATGTTTGCCAAGTTGAATTTGAATAATCAAATTTTACTTTCCTGGTTGAATTGTTTCCTCCACATTGTTGATCATGCTGAAGGCCATTGCTATGGATCTGTTTTCAGGAGAAGTATGTTGGCGCGACACAGGTGAATGGCTAGCTGGAGGAAATATATTTGCTATATTCTATCCGTTTTTGCTATATTCCTGTGTAAGGAAATGTATCCATGAGATGAGTTATTGTGTTATGTAAACGTGGGAGATGTATTATGTGATGTTATATGATGGATGATTTTAATTCGACTTGGAGTTTTCTTGATTTGAATATGAAATAGTGTTGCATTCAATATTGGACAAATAGTTGGTTGAAAAGGCCCAATAAATAGAAATGAAACCAAGTTCTGGAAAAAAAGTTGTTGAATTCAAAAATGAAAAAAGGCCAAAACTGAAACTGGATCAAATGTATTTGGGCATGAAAAGGCCAAGGCCCAAAAGAAGCCCAAATTAGAATGATTAAAAAAATCGAAAAAAGAAACTAAAGTGGCTGAAAATAGGCCAAGGCCCAAAAGAAGCCCAATAAGAAAAGCCCAAAAAAAATAAAACGAGCCCATGTGATCAATTGAAATGGGTTGGGCTGATTTCAGCCATGACGTTTTGATTTCGTCGTAATTTTGCCACGTAGGACTGGGTTTGATTGTCAACGATGATTTAGGATCGTCGTAAAGGTTACGACAATCTAGGAATCGTCGTAAAGTTACGACGATTTTGACCAAAACGTCGTTGCTGTTCATTTCTGACGCTCCGTTTTCGACGCTTGGTTTTTCGTCGTGCGATCGTCGTAAATGAAAAACCGTGAAGATGTAGCGACGAAAAAATAGCGTCGTGTACTAGCATATTCCTTGTAGTGAAATGGAATTGTAAAGTTTTACTCGTATCCACCATCCATAGACAACCATGGGTAGCCGAATTCATGGGTACCCTCCAACATATCATCTTGTCCAAGGAGTTTTTGTTTTGATTTAATTTTGATTAAGCAGGGTTGTACACCCTTGTTACCAACCTCCCTCGTGCAATGATAGCGAATAAACGCCCGCCTTGAGAGTAACTTACTTAGCATGGAATATACCGATTGCCCCGTTGCTCCATGAGCGGTACGAGTGCACAAAATATATGTTTATTTGAAGGTTTTAGAGGTGGTCCACTTGGAACGACAGGGTAATACCGCATATAGGTAGGTATGGTGGACTCGTGTGGAATAACTTGGTTTCAGGATATTGGATGCACAAGTAGCATTCCCGTTTAGTACAGATGAAGGCTAGAAATAGGTTGGGAAGTGACCAACTAGACAGCAACAACGGTCATGAACATGCATTAAAAATAATCAACATTGAGCATTAGCATGAGTAGGATATGAACACTCTGAATTTAAACAGCATGAGGGTTGCATTGGTTTTGAATGAGCTACATGTTTGCACATGGGCCAAGTCAAACCGCTCGAATTACTCAGAGGAAAATACCATAGTGCCATATCACATCATAACCATTTTAATGCATGTTGACACACAAGGTAAATCATTATTAACTCCTAACTATTTAAGCATGGCATGAAGAGCTATGATCTCTAATTGTCATCACAAACATGCTAACTCATCATATAGTGAATCAAGATCGAACGAGCCAACATATTTAGAAAAACGAAAAGCAAGAAGAGTTCATAGCTGTTTCTTTTGCCACGATCACTTCATCGAATATCGTCATTATTGCCTTTCACTTGCACGCTCATATCATGTGATAATAATAAAAGTGCAAGGGCGTCGTCGACTAAGCTGGAATCTGCAGGGCACTTTTAAATAAAGGAGAAGACATGGTAATATTGGCTCTTCATTATATTGACAATAAAGCATATGCGAGCCACTCAACATTTTCATTGTGGTCTTCTCCATTTAACACCCAACAAATGTAAAAAAAATTGAGAGAAACAAACTGAAATATTGTTGGAGTTTTTGTTTTTCATCAGCAAGAAGGGTAAACTATGTGAAAACAAGAGCGAGAAAAACTACTTACACAGGAAAGCTCCCAACAAGCAAGAGGAAATCTTTTTTGGGTTTCTTTTAAGACTACAACTAATTGAACAAGAAATAAAAAAAATGAAAAGAAGCGAGAAATATTTTTAGATTTTCTAAAGTTTTTCAAACACACAAGAAGAAAGCGGGAAAATAAAGCTAATCATGGATATACAATGAAAGAGGATAAACACTGACAATTTGTGTGAAGTATGAACATGAATGTAATATCAGTGAGAAATACGTACTCCTCCAAGTTTTCCTCCAAGTTTAGGCTTTTGTCTAGCTTGGTACTTGATGGCCCACAAGTATAGGGGATCAATCGTAGTCCTTTCGATAAGTAAGAGTGTAGAACCCAACGATGAGAAGAAGGCTCTGATAAACGGTTTTCAGCAAGGTAATAACTGCAAGCACTGAAAGTAGCGGTAACAAGTGATGGTGTAGTGAGGTGAAACGTAGAAAGCGAAAAGTAACAAGTAACAAGCAGTAGCAATGGTGCAGCAAAGTGGCCCAATCCCTTTTGTAGCAAGGGACAAGCCTGAGCAAAGTCTTATAAGAGGAAAAACGCTCCCGAGGACACACGGGAATTTATGTCATGCTAGTTTCATCATGTTCATATGATTCGCGTTCGTTACTTTGATAGTTTGATATGTGGGTGGACCGGCGCTTGGGTACTGCCCTTACTTGGACAAGAATCCCACTTATGATTAACCCCTCTCGCAAGCATCCGCAACTACGAAAGAAGAATTAAGACAACGTCTAACCATAGCATTAAACTAGTGGATCCAAATCAGCCCCTTACGAAGCAACGCATAGACTGGGGTTTAAGCTTCTGTCACTCTAGCAACCCATCATCTACTTACTACTCCCCAATGCCTTCCTCTAGGCCCAAATATGGTGAACTGTTATGTACTTGACATTCACATAACACCACTAGAGGAAAAACAACATACAACATATCAAAATACCGAACGAATACCAAATTCACATGACTATTATTAGCATGACTTATCCCATGTCCTCGGGAACAAAAGTAACTACTCACAAAGCATAATCACAATCATGATCAGAGGTGTAATGAATAGCATCAAGGATCTGAACATAAACTCTTCCACCAAGTAATCCAACTAGCATCAACTACAAAGAGTAATCAACACTACTAGCAACCTTACAAGTACCAATCGGAGTCGCGAGACAAAGATTGGTTACAAGAGATGAACTAGGGTTTGGAGAGGAGATGGTACTGATGAAGATGTTAATGGAGATGAATCCCCTCCGACGAGAGGAGTGTTCGTGATGACGAAGGCGGCGATTTCCCCCTCCGGGAGGGAAGTTTCCCCGACAGGATCGTCCTGTCGGAGCTCTGGATTGGATCTGCTCAAGTTCCGCCTTGTGGCGGCGGAGAATCCACGAAAAAGCTCCACCCTGATTTTTTCTCAGACGAAACCCTTCATATAGAAAAAGAGGGGGCCAGTGGGCCACCAGGGTGCCCACAAGCCCTGTTGCCGCGGCCAGGGGGTAGGCCGCGGCAACCAGGCTTGTGGGCCCGTGGTTACTCCCCTCTGACACTTTTTTCGCCCAGTATTTTTTATATATTCCCAAAAAAATCCATGTTGATTTTCAGGGCATTTGGAGTTGCGCAGAATAGACGACTCAGAGTTGCTCCTTTTCTAGTCCAGAATTCCAGCTGCCGGTATTCTCCCTCTTCAAATAAACCTTGCAAAATAAGAGAGAAAAGGTATAAGTATGGTTCCACAAAGTATAATAACAATCCATAAAAGCAATAAATATCAACATGAAAGCATGATGCAAAATGGACGTATCAACTCCCCCAAGCTTAGACCTCTCTTGTCCTCAAGAGAAAACCAAGACCCAAACCATGTCCACATGTTTAGGGATGAAGGTGTCGATAAAACATAATACGGACATGAGGGCATCATGATCACACATAGAACAACAATACATCATAGAGATTCTTATGGGAAAGTAACAATTCCTTCACAAAGCAAAGTATGAAACAAAAACCTTACCGAGAAGTAGCCAACAACAGCCCATAGTCATTGAAGCAATTGCAATTTATCATAACATTAGAAAGAGTCAAATAAGAGCTTGTAAGGCAAATCCACATACTCAATCATCTCTTTTGTTTTCCACAATTGTTACAACTCACGTGGTACTCATGGTATCAAAGTTTCAGTTGGACACAGAGAAAGATAGGGGCTTATAATTTTGCCTCCCAACCATTTACCTCAAGGGTAAAGTCAACAATAATAAAGCATAAGTACTCAGCTCCAAGTTGATATATGAATATAGATCTTTCCCAAGCATATGAAGTTCACCAAGAAAAGGCTAAATAAGGAATTGGTGAAGATCACCATGACTCTTACAAAGGCAAAAAGTAAATGTACAAGATAGGTCCTTCGCAGAGGGAAGCAGAGGTTGTCATGCGCTTTTGAGGTTTGGATGCGTGTCCTCTTAGTGCGGAGGAACGTCACTTTATATTGCCTCCTGTGATAAAGAACTTTATTATGCAGTCTGTCGCTTTTATGTCTTCCTCATCACAGGTTCGTACAAAGCTTATTTTCCATACACTAATAGATCATACATATTAGAGAGCAATTTTTATTGCTTGCACCGATGACAACTTACTTGAGGGATCTTATTCAATCCATAGGTAGGTATGGTGGACACTCATGAGAAAACTGGGTTGAAGGTTTATGGATGCACAAGTAGTATCTCTACTTGGTGCGGGAGTTTTGGCTAATATGAGGTAGAAGCAATCATCACATACTAAGGGATCTCTAATCATATAACATTGTTTGGAACCAAGCAAACACAATTCATTATGTTGTCTTCCTTGTCCAACATCTACTTCTAAGCATGTAATAGTTTGGTGAGTGCTCACAATTATAGAAAGTGTCTAAGATGATACATTTGTATGTGAACCTCTCTTCCCTTATTACTTCTTATTAATTGCAACAATGACTGAGTTCTATGTTGGTCTACTCTCAACAGGTTTCAATCATCATACTTGTTATATGTGAAGCTATCACTTTCCATAAGATCATCTCATGATCTTTCATGCTATCGTTCTTTTCATACTTTTGATCACGGCACAAAACAAAGCCCTTGACTAAGATACTCTTTATTATATAGCTCGCAAGCTCGAATACATCGGGGGAGACACAAGGCAAAAGACTCAAACTAAACACTAAAGACTTATTCCACTGAGAAAAGAAATAAAACTGAAAAGGAAAGAACTAAAACAAAGGTAAAAGCAAAAGATATAAAGATGATACGATACCAGGGCAACTCCCCCAAGCTTGGCATAAGCCAAGGGAGTTGCCCATACCAATGCTTAGTTGTCTTCCTTTGGTGGTGATGGTGGTGGAGTTGCAACATGAGTTTGATCCTCCGTCTTCCAAGGCATAGGTGCTCCATCATGGCAGGATGAACGAGTCGCTGGAATCCTCAAATCTGCAGCCAACTGTATTGATTTAAATCTATACTCATACTCACAGTTTTGGTTCTGCAGGTCATAGATCTGGCCTTGGAGTTGATCAACCCTGTCATAGAGCCTGGAGAGGTGCTTCCCAATGTCAATGGCATCCATCTTGTGATTGTTGGTGAACTCCGTGATCATCATGTGGTTGGCGTTGAGTCCACGCTCCACCATCCCTTGGCACTTGAAGACTTATTGCTCCATTGCTTTGAGCCTCGTCTCCATGATTCCGGTCTTCTTAGGCCCCTCAACATCACGGATGTGCAACATCCCCTCGCTCATATTGATAGATTGGGGGTGCTGCAATACTTCCGTGAGGTAGGGATTGATGACCTTCTCGAAGATCTTGTCCTTAGGAACTTTTGGGGAAGTCATGACGATCTAGATCTGCAACAAAAACAGGCTCGAAACGAAAATAGAGGAAAATTGCACGATACGGAGATCAAAACCCTCGGGCGTATATATAATGATTTTTTCTGGACCAGAAGGAGTGCTCCGCAAGAAAACGGAGTCCGGGAGGCACATGAGGTGCCCACAAGCCCTGTTGCCGCGGCTAGGGGGAGGCCGCGGCAACCAAGCTTGTGGTTGCCTCGTGGGCTCTCCGGACTGCTTTTTATTTTTCTAATTTTCCATAAATTCCTTATGTACTCCTCTGGAGTTATGATATTGATGATATTGGTCTCAACATTTATGGGAGTACCAGAGATGTAATGCTTGATTCTTTGCCCGTTTACCACCCTAGGAAAATTACCTTCCGTGTTATTGATTTTGATTGCACCGGAACGATATACTTCCTCGACAACATAGGGACCTTCCCATTTAGAGAGAAGCTTGCCTGTGAAGAATCTTAGACGAGAATTGTATAGCAGGACATAATCACCTACATTGAACTCTCATTTTTGTATTCTTTTGTCGTGCCATCTCTTAACCTTTTCCTTGAACAACTTGGCATTCTCATATGCCTGGGCCCTCCATTCATCTAATGAGCTGATATCAAACAACCGCTTCTCACCGGCAAGTTTGAAATCGAAGTTGAGCTCTTTGATTGCCCAATAAGCTTTGTGTTCCAGCTCAAGAGGTAAATGACAGGCCTTACCGTAAACCATTTTATACGGCGACATGCCCATGGGATTCTTATAAGCAGTCCTATAAGCCCATAGTGCATCGTCAAGTTTGCTAGACCAATTCTTTTGAGATCTATTGACGGTCTTTTGTAAGATCAATTTGATCTCCCTATTACTCAACTCCACTTGACCACTAGACTGGGGATGATAAGGAGATGCAACTCTATGGTTGACATCATACTTAGCGACCATCTTGCGGAAGACACCATGAATGAAGTGTGAACCGCCATCACTCATCAGATATCTAGGGACTCCAAATCTTGGGAAAATGACTTCTTTAAGCATCTTAATAGAGGTGTGGTGATCAGCATTTCTAGTGGGGATAGCTTCTACCCACTTAGTGACCTAATCCACAGTAACTAAGATGTGAGTATACCCATTGGAACTCGGGAAAGGTCCCATATAAACAAAGCCCCACACATAAAATGGTTCAATGACAAGTGAATAGTTCATAGGCATTTCCTGACGCTTACTGATATTCCCTATTCTTTGGCATTCGTCACAAGACAAGACGAACTTACGGGCATCCTTGAAGAGAGTGGGCCAATAGAAACCTGATTGCAATACCTTATGAGCAGTTCTGTCTCCAGCATGGTGTCCTCCGTAGGCTTCGGAATGACAATTCTGCAGGATTTGTCCCTGTTCATGTTCACACACACAACGTCTAATAACACCATATACTCCTTCCTTATAAAGGTGAGGATCATCCCAAAAGTAGTGTCTCAAATCAAAGAAGAATTTCTTCTTTTGCTGGTAGGTGAAACTGGGTGGTATGTATTTGGCTACGATATAGTTTGCGTAATCAGCATACCACGGTGCACTATGTGAAGTGCGGATGATATTCAGTTGCTCCTCAGGAAAGCTGGCATCAATAGGTCGTGGGTCATCAAGGACATTCTCTAGCCTAGACAAGTTATCTCCTACAGGGTTATCAGCACCCTTTCGGTCAACAACGTGCAAATCAAATTCCTGTAGCAAGAGAACCCATCTGATTAGCCTAGGCTTAGCGTCCTTCTTCTCCATAAGGTACTTAATAGCAACATGATCAGAGTGAATAGTGACTTTGAAGTCAAATATATAAGATCTGAACTTTTCACATGCAAACACAACTGCTAAAAACTCCTTCTCCGTAGTGGCATAGTTTCTTTGGGCACTGTCTAGAGTTTTACTAGCGTAGTGAATGACATTCAACTTCTTGTCAACTCTTTGTCCTAGAACAGCACCAACAGCATAATCACTAGCATCGCACATGATTTCAAAGGGCAAGTTCCAATCAGGTGGTTGAACAATAGGTGCGGTTATCAAGGCCTTCTTAAGTATTTAGAAAGCTTCCTCACAATCCTCATCAAAAACAAAAGGAACATCCTTCTGCAAGAGGTTGGTAAGAGGCCTAGAAATCTTAGAGAAGTCTTTAATGAACCTTCTATAGAAACCAGCATGACCTAGGAAACTTCGTATACCTCTGATATCTGTGGGGCAAGGAATTTTCTCAATTGCATCAACCTTAGCCTTATCAACTTCAATGCCTTTCTCAGAGATTTTGTGTCCTAAGACGATGCCTTCATTAACCATGAAGTGGCACTTCTCCTAGTTCAAGACGAGGTTGGTATCTTTGCATCTCTGTGAGACTCGATCAAGGTTGCTGATGCAATCTTCAAAGGAAGAACCGTAAACGGAGAAATCATCCATGAAAACCTCAACAATCTTTTCACAAAAGTCAGAGAATATTGCCATCATACATCTTTGAAAGGTGGCAGGTGCATTGCATAAGCTAAAAGGCATACGTCTATAAGCAAAGGTATCGAAGGGGCAGGTGAAAGTGGTTTTCTCCTGATCAGATTGTGCAAGTGGTATTTGCGAGAAACCTGAATAACCGTCTAGAAAGCAGAAGTCTGTGTGTTTAGATAGCCTTTCTAGCATTTGGTCGATAAACGACAAAGGGTAATGGTCTTTCCTGGTTGCCTTGTTCAGTTTACGGAAGTCTATCACCATCCTATAGCGAGTAATAATCCTCTGTGGGATTAGTTCATTCTTATCATTAGGAACAACGGTGATACCTCCCTTCTTAGGTACGCAATGTACTAGACTTACCCAATCACTATGAGCAACAGGATAAATGATTCCTGCTTCCAAAAGCTTTAATATTTCTTTTCTCACAACCTCTTTCATCCTCGTATTTAATCTCCGTTGATGATCAGCAACTCGCTTAGAATCAGGATCGGTTTTAATCTTGTGCTGACATAGAGTGGGACTAATACCCTTAAGATCATCAAGAGTATATCCAATAGCAATACGGTGCTTCCTCAAAGTTTTTAATAACTTCTTCTCTTCGTGATTTGAGAGGTGAGCACTAATAATAACAGGATATATCTCCTTCTCATCAAGATAGGCATACTTAAGAGTATCTGGTAACTGTTTTAGCTCGAACACAGGATCACCCTTTGGTGGGGGAGGATCCCCAAGCAGTTCAACAGGCAGATTATTCTTGAGAATAGGATATTCTTCTACAACAATTTTATCTATCTCATCTCTTTCATCCGTATGCATATCATTTTCATGCTCAAGCAGATATTGCTCTAAAGGATCCGTAGGAGGTACGGCAATAGAGGCAAGAGCAATGATTTCATCCCTACCAGACGACTCTTTTTCATGGGGTTGTCTTCCAAACTTGGAGAAGTTAAATTCCTGAGACACACCCTCGAAACTAACCTTGACAGTTTGTTTAATGCAATTGATGTGAGCATTGACAGTGTTGAGACAGGGTCTACCAAATATGATGGGACAAAAGCTATCTTGTGCAGTAGCAAGGACGAGGAAATCAGTAGGATACTTCATCTTACCACACAGGACTTCTACGTCTCTCACAATTCCCAGAGGGCAGATAGTGTCTCTATTAGCTAGCGTAATAGTGACATCAATGGGTTCTAACTCAGCAGGTGCAATCTCATCTTTGATTTCATCATATAGGGACCGGGGTATTGCACTAACATGTGACAGCCCGATGCCGACGTTCCAGAAGATTCCCCTCTCTTTTCGTTTTTGTCGTGTGTCTATTTTCTTTTGTCGCATCATCATCGCATCATGCGCATCATCAGCATTGCTTCGGCATCTCTGTTGCCGCCAGTTTTCCAAACTTGCATCCGTTGGTAGTTGCCGATTCTCGTCGTTGTCCGTTCTGAGCCCGACCGCACACGCACGCGCCCGCGGCATTGTCAAAACCCTGTTTTAAAAGTGTGTTGAAAACTTTCTCTGATTGGGTTGGAATTTGTTGTGCGGTGTTATTTTAATATAGGTAGGCCACCTGTCAAATTTCGTCGCAATCGGAGTCCGTCTGGTACCCGAACGTTCGACCGTAACGGCACCGTCTCTGGTCTATCGTCACGCGTTTTTTGGTGTTTTAAAAATCGTTGCCACGCCGCCCGTTTCCCTCTCGTCTCCGGTAAACCTCTCTACACGGCCACTTACCCGTTCCCGCGTTCGGAATTATCCGATTCCGACTGCGTAGTTGGATCCGGAACGGAATTCCAGTTAACCTAGCCCCCCTTTTCTCTTTAAATAGACAACCCCCTACCATTTCTAGCCACCCTCTCTCCCTACCTCGAAATACATGCGCCCTAACCCTAGCCTCCCACCTCTCTCTCTCCTCCCCTCAGCCTCTAGCCACCGTGGGCCCGCCCAGGCCCATCTGGAGCCCGCCCGGGCCCGAACCGAGACGTCGCCGGCGCCCTGCATCGCCCTGGCCGAGGTGCCTCCCGAGCGTTGTCGCACCTCCTGCCCGTGCCGCCCCGAGCTCCACCCGAGCCCTCTACGTCGCCGACCGGAGCTCGTCGGAGCAGCAGGACCGCCGGACCTCGTCCTCCCTTCCCCTTCTCTTTCTTCTAGTCTCTCACTCCCTCTAATCCCTCTCTCTGTCTCCCCTATGGCGCCCGAGCCGTCGCACAGGAACCCCGTCGTGAAGCTCACCACCGACGCAGCTCCTTCCTGCCATCCATGGAGGTCGCCGCCGACTGGATGTGGTTCCCCGCGCCTTCCACGACGTGCGATGGCCCCTCCCCGCCGGTGCCTCGCCTGCTGCCGCCATGAACTGCCGCCGCCGCTCGCTCGTCCCGCTCGGGATCGAGCACGGGATGAGGCAGCTCGCCAGCCTTGTGTGGGCCGGTGTCCCAGGCCCAGCTCGTAGCCTCGCTAGGCCGGCCTCGCCTCCAGGCCCGAGCAGCTCCTCCCAGGCCCAACTCACCCCGCCTCGGTCTCCCCCTACTCCAAGCCGACTGAGGCCCACCTCCTCTCAGTTCCGGCCCAAGGTGAGTTCCCCCCCGGCCTCTATAATGCGCCGCAGGTGCACGATATTATGCTGCGCCCAGGATCTGTGTAGCCCATTCGGATTAGTTTCGGCCCGTGTAGTATATTAGGAATTTTTGGAATTATAATAAATTCCAGTAAATAGACGTATATTTAAAACGCATGTATCTTTTAAACCGTTAGTCGGATCGCGATGAATTAGATATGTTTTTCATGTAGTTTTGCACGTAGAATCCGTTTATAAAACTTGCATAATCGTTTGACGTTGTTTGACGTGTCGAATGCATAGGTTAGCGTGCTATTCCAACAGGATAGTGCCCGTATTTATTTTTCGCGCAAGTCCGGATTGCTCGAATGCCGTAGATAAAATGTCCATGTTTTAGGAACCCCTTTTCCATGTATTTTAGAGCGGTCATTGGTATTTTGCGTGTAGGGATTGCCGCTAGTTTATTTTTCCGTGTCTAGGTTATTATCTCGCATTTACGTGTGGCAATATTTTCGCGTTGCAACCCCACATGTTTTATATGTTTTCGGGGTAGAAAAATCCTTAGGATTTTTCTGTGCAATTAGTTTTAGCTTTTGAGCAAGTTAGTTCGCGCGATATTTTGCTATGTTGCCCTCTTGTCATTTTCGTAGGATTTATTCCGTGCTTCGTTTGAAGGAGTTATCAACTAGAGAGTTGATCTTGGATGTTTAGTCTAGCCCCTGGTATTTTTGGTTGCAATAGAAATGCATGTTTAGGTGTGGTTTGCTTGCTCTCAAGTTGCTAGAATTTGTGCTGATTTGGAGGTGCTGAAATATTTCTAAGTCTGGAATCTGTTATATTTTGTTGTTGTCTTGTCTTGCTTATATCTTGTGATTTGTAGCTCTTTTGAGGTTGGTGCAATGGAGTAAGTTGTAGTCCTTGTGATTTTCTAGCATGCTATGAATTTTCATGCCATTTGGAGTCCTGTAGCTTATGGTTTTGTTGCTGTCAATATGGCTTCAGATCGAAAATTGCACTTTCATGAAGTGTAATTTTCACTAAGTCTGAAATTGTGTGTGAGAAGCCATTTTGTGACTTCTTTTCCTAGTGATCCATGATGCCATGCTAGTTGTTGTTAGTTGTTTGTTGTAGTGATTCTTGCCCTCTTTCGTGCCATGTCTTGGTTGAGTATATCGGAGTTGTGTAGCTCGTAGTTGTGGGGTGTAGAAGATGCTATGTGGCTGATTTTGGCAGATTATAGTGATTTCTTGTTTTGCTCGTAGATGTTGAACCGTAGCTCAGTTTTTGATCGTGTACTACATGACACTTTCTTAGAATCTCGTGTAGTTTCATTTTCTCTTGCTGGTTGTATGATTTTGAAGTGCTCGTGAACGTCGTTGCACACATATTGCATTCATGCCATCATATCTTGTGGTGCTTGTATCTTTTGATCCGTAGCTCCGTTGGAGAAGTTCTCTGTGTGTAAATTGCTTGTATCGACGCGTAGAATCATGTGAACCTATTTGTTTTGTTGTTTAACAACTAATTAAATGTGTTAGTTCAGATCTGGACAGAATTGTAAATTAACATGTGAGGTCGTCTCGGAGGTGCTATATGTCATTTCTGACCTCATTTAAAATGCCTAGGTAGGTAGTTTAATTACGCTTCACCTCTTTCCTTGTTTAACCACATTTAATATTGCCGTGTATTTAATCAGGATAGAACTAAATAATTAACGTGGAGTTTCGTCAATATGCAACTCGTTGCATATTGAACTTCACTTAAGGTGTAGTGTTTGTTTGTGTGAATTGTCATGCCGTGTCTTGCATGTATTCAGCTCCTCATGCATCATTTGTGTTGTGCATCGTGTGGTGAATTCCGTGTGTTGATTTGTGTTTCCGGTTTGCTTCGTCTCGTTAGAGTTCCTCAGCGTGTCGGATTGTGAGGACCCGTTCGACTATGTCGGTTCGTCTGCTTCACGGAGGCATTCTTCTTCCAAGCGGGATCTCAAGCAAGATGACCATTTCCCCAGATACCATTACTATCATTGCCATGCTAGTTTTACCGTTGCTACGTTTATGTCTCGTTGCCTACCACATGTCAAATATCAGCCTCTCAACAATGCCATGAAACCTTCAACCTGTTCAACCTAGCAAACCACTGATTGGCTATGTTATCGCTTGCTTAACCCTATTGTTAGCGTTGCTAGTTGCAGGTGCAGATGCTTCAATGTGAAAACATGGGTTCCTTGTTATATCACCCTATTAATGCTATTTAATTTAATGCACCTATATACTTGGTAAAAGGTTGAAGGCTCGGCCTTTCTAGCCTGGTGTTTTGTTCCACCTTTGCCCCCTTAGTTTCCGGCTACCGGTGTTATGTTCCATAAATGAGCACTCCTAACACGATCGGGGTTGTTATGGGGACCCCCTTGATAATTCGTTTTAGATTAAAGCTGGTCTGGCAAGGCCCAACATTGGTACTACATTTTCCTAATCACCTAATAAAATTGCATAGGGACTTTCCGGACCCCGAGGATAATTTAATCAACCCCCGGGCTGGTGTTCCTCATGAGTGTTGGTCCCACCTGAGCAATGTCCGGCACCCCTCTGGTCACCCAGAGGTTTAGCGATCCCGACGTCTAGATCATCCGTCGTGTCCTGAGAACGAGATACACGGCTCCTATCGGGATCGTCGACACGTCGGGCGGCCTTGCTGGATTAGTTTTACCTTTGACGAAATATCTTGTGCATCGGGATTCCGGTGATGCTTTGGGTAATCTCAGAGTTGAGGTTTTCCAATAGGGAATCCGACGAGATCGCGAGCTTCGTGATTGAGGATTTCTATGCGGCTTGTGGTAATTTATGATGGACTAGTTGGAGCACCCCTGCAGGGTTAAATCTTTTTGGAAAGCCGTGCCCACGGTTATGTGGCAACATGGAAACTTGGTTTAACACTGGTTCTAGATAACTTGAAGTTAATTTAATTAAAATATGCCAACTGTGTGCGTAACCGTGACTGTCTCTTTCGTGAGTTCCTTCTCCGATCGAGGACACGGTGGGGTTACGTCTGACGTAGGTAGGTGTTCAGGATCATTCATTTGATCACCAGTAGTCACGTCCGCTATGCGTAGATCTTCCCCCTCTTATTTCTTGTACTCGTAAGTTTAGCCACCAAATATATGCTTAGCCGCTGCTGCAACCTCACCACTTAACCATGCCTCACCCATTAAGCTTTGCTAGTCTTGATACCTTTGGAAATGAGATTGTTGAGTCCTCTGTGGCTCACAGATTACTACAACACCAGTTGCAGGTACAAGTAAAGGTTACTTGACGCGAGCGCGTTGATTTTACATTTGGAGTTGATTCTTCTTCTTCTTCTTCACCGATCTAGGATGGGTTCCAGGGCGGCAGCCTGGGATAGCAAGGATGGACGTCGTTCTTCTTTTGTCGTTTGTTTTCGTCCGTAGCCGGACCCTGCTCTTACTCTTGATGAATATGTATTGTACTGTTGTGACTCTCATGTAGCTTGTGGCAAGTGTAAGCCAATTATATATATATATATATGTATATATATATATCTCCTTTTCAGTACATGTACTTGTAACGATATCCATTCTTGCGACACGACAAGATGCGCTTCCATCCCTGACGAGGCCTTCGTGCCAAATTGAGGATGGGGTCGCATCTTGGGCGTGACATAACACTAGCACCCATATCACATAAACCATGATAACAGTGATCTCCTATCTTGACAGAAACCTTTCGCGTGAGGTTTAGCAATTCTAGCGGAGTCCTCACAGAATTTGATAACATGCCCGTCTATGTCTTCGGCTAAGAGATCTTTGATAATAGCAACACTAGGTTCAACTCCAATTTCCTCAGGGCGTGCAAGTGGTCTAATGTAACCCCTACGTATCAAAGTTGGAGCTTTAGAATTATCCTTTTTCCTAGCAGGGTAAGGTGGTTTCTCACTGTAGGCACAAGGAACAATAGGATCACTAAAGGTAATGTCTTTCTCTTCAACTAGATTGGGTTTAACTATGTTGACTTATAGAGGCGGATGATACTTAAACCACTTCTCTTTGGGAAGATCAACATGAGCAGCAAAATATTCACATAGATAAGCTACTATCTCAGAGTCAAGTCCATACTTAGTGCTAAAATCTCTAGAGGTGTTTGTTTCAACAAAAGATTTAACGCAATCAAACTGGAAATTCATACCTGACTCCTTACCTTCTTCAAGCTCCCAATCTTCAGAGTTATGTTTGATTCTTTCCAATAAATTCCACTTGGGGTCAATATCCTTCTTCATAAAAGAACTGGTACAAGAAGTGTCAAGCATGGTACGATCTTCATGAGAAAGTCGAGCATAAAAGTATTGAGTGATAATTTCTCTCGAGAGCTCATGATTGGGGCATGAATATAGCATTGATTTAAGCCTCCCCAAGCTTGAGCTATGCTTTCCCTGTCAGGAGGCCAAAAGTTGTAAATATAATTCCGATCATGATGTACTAAATGCATAGGATAAAACTTTTGATGAAATTCCAATTTCAACCGATTGTAGTCCCATGATCCAGTATCATCACATAGCCTATACCATGTCAACGCCTTATCCTTCAAAGATAAAGGAAAGACTTTCTTCTTTACCTCATCCTCGGGCAAACCTGCAAGCTTAAATAAACCACAAACTTCATCTACATAGATTAGATGCAAGTCTGGATGTGAAGATCCATCTCCTGTAAAAGGATTAGCCAGCAGTTTCTCAAGCATACCCGAAGGAATTTCATAAAAGATATTTTCAGTAGGTACCTCAGGTTGAGGAACAATTCCTCGTGCTTTCGTTCGTGGTGAAGATACCCCGAACAAACTCCTCAACGGAACAGTTTCCATAGTGACAAGTGATAATAAATTTCAACACAGTATATAAATGTTTCCTTACCAAATTCCACTTACCAAAGGCGCTTTCCTCCCCGGCAACGGCGCCAGAAAAGAGTCTTGATGTCCCACAAGTATAGGGGGTCAATCTTAGTCCTTTCGATAAGTAAGAGTGTCGAACCCAACGAGGAGAAGAAGGCTTTGATAAACGGTTTTCAACAAGGTAATAACTGCAAGCACTGAATGTAGCGGTAACAAGTGATGGTGTAGTGAGGTGAAACGTAGCAAGCGAAAATTAACAAGTAACAAGTAGTAGCAACGGTGCAGCAAAGTGGCCCAATCCCTTTTGTAGCAAGGGACAAGCCTGAGCAAAGTCTTATAAGAGGAAAAACGCTCCCGAGGACACACGGGAATTTCTGGCATGCTAGTTTCATCATGTTCATATGATTCGCGTTCGTTACTTTGATAGTTTGATATGTGGGTGGACCGGCGCTTGGGTACTTCCCTTACTTGTACAAGCATCCCACTTATGATTAACCCCTCTCGCTAGCATCCGCAACTACGAAAGAAGAATTAAGACAACGTCTAACCATAGCATTAAACTAGTGGATCCAAATCAGCCCATTACGAAGCAACACATAGACTGGGGTTTAAGCTTCTGTCACCCTAGCAACCCATCATCTACTTACTACTCCCCAATGCCTTCCTCTAGGCCCAAATATGGTGAAGTGTTATGTAGTCGACGTTCACATAACACCACTAGAGGAAAAACAACATACATCATATCAAAATACCGAACGAATACCAAATTCACATGACTTATCCCATGTCCTCAGGAACAAAAGTAACTACTCAAAAAGCATAATCATAATCATGATCAGAGGTGTAATGAATAGCATCAAGGATATGAACATAAACTCTTCCACCAAGTAATCCAACTAGCATCAACTACAAAGATTAATCAACACTACTAGCAACCTTACAAGTACCAATCGGAGTCGCGAGACGGAGATTGGTTAAAAGAGATGAACTAGGGTTTGGAAAGGAGATGGTGCTGATGAAGATGTTGATGGAGATTCCTCCCCTCCGACGAGAGGAGTGTTGGTGATGACGATGGCGACGATTTCCCCCTCCGGGAGGGAAGTTTCCCCGGCAGGATCGTCCTGCCGGAGCTCTAGATTGGATCTGCTCAAGTTCCGCCTCGTGGCGGCGGAGAATCCACGAAAAAGCTCCACCCTGATTTTTTTCCGGACAAAACCCTTCATATAGCAAAAGAGGGGGGCCAGTGGGCCACCAGGGTGCCCACAAGCCCTGTTGCCGCGGCCAGGGGGGTAGGCCGCGGCAACCAGGCTTGTGGGCCCCTGGTTGCTCCCCTCTGACACTTCTTTCGCCCAGTATTTTTATATATTCCCAAAAAAATCCACGTTGATTTTCAGGGCATTTGGAGTTGCGCAGAATAGACGACTCAGACTTGCTCCTTTTCCAGTCCAGAATTCCAGCTGCCGGTATTCTCCCTCTTCAAATAAACCTTGCAAAATAAGAGAGAAAAGGCATAAGTATGGTTCCACAAAGTATAATAACAGTCCATAAAGCGATAAATATCAACATGAAAGCATGATGCAAAATGGATGTATCACTGCTCCCCTCTAGCACTTCTTTCGCCCACTATTTTTTATATATTCCCAAAAAAATCCACGTTGATTTTCAGGGCATTTGGAGTTGCGCAGAATAGAGGATTCAGACTTGCTCCTTTTCCAGTCCAGAATTCCAGTTGCCGGTATTCTCCCTCTTCAAATAAACCTTGCAAAATAAGAGAGAAAAGGCATAAGTATGGTTCCACAAAGTATCATAACAGTCCATAAAGCGATAAATATCAACATGAAAGCATGATGCACAATGGACGTACACCACTGGTAGTGTGGAAAGTGGTTGGGATTGTAGCTCGTTGGTGCGTTCCTGGCTGCCTCTTCCGCCAGGCGAGAGGCTTATATTGTAGCATTGTATTCCCGTATTTTGTTCTCATGAATGTAGTATCTCTTGCGAGCCTGAAAACTGAAGAGGGCAGGCGCAGCTAAAATAACAGGGAATGATGTATACTTATCAAAAATTAAGTTATACTCATATCTTGTAGCACGGTTTACAAGAAATTTATGATAACACATAGCTTCAGAGTCTAAATATCTATTAGGCAAAAGAGGATCATTAAATTGGGGTGTCACTCCTAATTGTGCAACTACAGAGGAGGCATAAATTCCTCCATATAAATCTTCGTTGCTAGAATTGGAATGCAACCTTCGGGCGACAATTGCACCAAGGTTATAGTGTCGCTCGCTAGTCACAGGAGTGTGAATAATGCTTAAGTCATGGGCACATAACGCATTGCAATCTTGTTTCCCAACTATGCATTTTTCGTTAAATAATGAGAAGTAGCGGATAGAGGGAAAATGAATGCTTTTGATTCTAGCCTGGGTTACCCCTCTATTTTCTCCAACGCAGAGGCTCTCAAGAAATATATTATGATCACTTTGTGAAGGCTTCTCTAGTGAACCCCAAAGTGGAAGCTTGCATGCAATGGAAAATTCTTCTAATTTCATGCTATGGGCTTTATCATAGAGGGTAACAACACTCTGGAGGTACTAGAGAAATAATGGAATCCATTCGTGAAAGTGCGTGTAAGGTTGTAATGTTGGGCACACTCATCTTTGAGGAAGTCAGTGAGGCTAGTATTGTAAATGAAATGATCAAATTCCTCCTTGATAGTCGCACCATTCATGAACTCATCACTTGGCCACCAGCATGATTTTGCGTCAGCCATGACTACTTGGTCGGCCCAAAGCTCAATGTAGGCTTGCCGTGTCGAGCCCTCACTCAAAGATTTACCTGGATTACACCTTCTCGAGGAGCTGCTCCTAAAGAAACTCATTTCCCTACACACAATCTGAAATTTTTGGGCCACAAAAAAATGTGTCAATAAAACTCTACAAGGTTTGTAGCAACTACTCATATGGGTACTTAAAGGCTATATCAAGCATTCATGCTACTTGGAACTAAAATATTTCAACATGCAAGCTCATTTTCTACAACACCAAGTGAAGCAACTTAAGAAAAATATAAACTTCTAAAGCAAAAACTAATTGTAGGGATGGAAGAGTCACATACCAAGGAGAAATTCCCTCAAAACAGTTTCGAAAATGGAGCCCCGAGCAAATAGATCGAAAAATTTAGTTTCTAAGGAAAGAACATGGGAAAGAGAGTGCTAGGATTTATTTTTTCTGGAGATAAGGTAGGGGGCCGTGTGGAACCCACAATCTATCAGGTCGCGGCCCGCGTCCTGTTGGCTTGTGGCCCACGGTGTGGACTTCCCTGCTGCACTTTTTACTCCAGAAACATTCTTGTTAAAATTTGGTGGTGATCTCACACTTATTATTTTTGGGTCATTTTCTCGTGCGCGGCAAACTCAGAAAACAGGAAACACGTGGCATTTTATTTTTATACAGCTAAAACAATAGTAAATAAACTTGGGGTACACAGAGATGTGAAAACTAAATACATCAACTTGGGGTACACAGAGATGTGGAAACAATAGGATGTTATTTTTAACAGTTGAATACTTCTTAAATATTATTTTTGTACGAACTTAATCTATAGTACACGGTCTTTTTTTTTCTCTTTTCCGACGATGATACGAATTGCAATAAACATGCATTAAATTATAACCAAATTGAGAGGAAAGAAAACACCGTTAACCACACATGCATACCTTTGAAAAACCTCATGGGGAGAAACAACATATTTCTCATCTTATTCCGAGTGACTCATTCAAACGTGTTTTCGTTGTGTGAGCACTGAGGCCATCGTCGGCAACACAAATGTGATGCCATGTGAAGATATATTGTGTTCAGAGCGTGTGCTATTTTCTCTTCCGTTGCAACGCACACACTCTTTTGCTAGTTATAAAAATAAAATTTACATCATCACAAACTAATGCGGATCTGACGGCTCGCAGCCCGACGGATCTCCGCGTAGCACGTCCCAGATCTTAAACGGTAACCTGTCTAAGGGTCAGTTCTTTTGGTAGCTTCTAGAATAAGCTGAAATAAGCTGCCCCTACCCAGCTTATTCTAGAAGTTCAATCAAATATATTCTTTTAAAAACCTATTAATTAAGTCTTAATTACTAGGCTTCTAGAAAAATATTTTTAGTTGGACTTCTAGAATAAGCTGGCTAGGGACAGCTTATTCTGAAAGCCAAAAAAAAAAGCTACCAAAAGAACCGGCCCTAACTGACCGAGGAAAGAATAAAAACAGAGAAGCTTCCAATCTCAAACCGCGTGGACACGGTATCAGGAACGAACCAAACCCAACATCGGGATGCCTTTCTGACGAATCCACCAATCTCCCAAAACCAATCCCCGTCAACAGCTCAACACCCATCTCCTCCGTATCTAGTCCTCCACCATCCCACGCGCAAAGAGGTAGGGGAACAGCCAGATCGATCCGAGGGACTATCAGTCCAATCCAACAGAAGCAGCCGGCCGGCCGGATCCAACCTCCGCCCGTCGCCATGAGCTTCCTCTTTGGCAAGCGGAAGACCCCAGCTGGTTCGTATCTCTCCCCCTCCTCCTCCTGGATTTCGTGATCATACTTGTTTTCCTGTGCTGCCAATCGGAAGGGACCAACAAATTCCACGTTTTTTTTACCTTCTTGTGGACAAGCAATCCGCCCGCCTGTGCCTTTCTTGTCGGCTTGATCATCCAAAATTGAAGTTTACTATGTTAATCTCGCTCGGGTTCTTCCATCAAACCCTAGCTCTCGCGGGAACCTCCTGTGCAGATTGCAGTATTAGTATCTTTATTGACTTGGTTGAGTTTTGCGCTACCAGGATGCAATAGGAAACTAACCTGTGGGGGATCTCCTTTTCCTCTTTAGCTGTTAATCTCGTCTAGGTTTGTGTTCAGTTTTCACCTGCTACTGTCCAATGGGACGCCCTTAACAACCAAGCAATGCAAGGGACATGAATTATGGTTTGGAGTTACTTGATTCTACTTGTTCCTGTAAATTTTGTACTTGATTTGCCGAAGAAACCAAATAACTTAAGAAACTGGAGCACTCTAAATTGTAATGCTACTGCTGCACATCCACTTTGGGTTGATTTCCCTAAGACTTGGGAATGTGGGGGACACAAGACAACATTAGAGGTTAGCTCTCCTGGGTTTTTTTTGGGCAGAAACAGTTTTCATCATTCTTTTATTTGCTTGATGATAGAGCTGCTGCGGGAGAACAAGCGGATGCTAGATAAGTCTATTAGGGAGATCGAGAGGGAGAGGCAGGGTCTCCAGACTCAAGAGAAGAAGCTCATCGCGGAGATCAAGAAGGTGGCCAAGCAAGGACAGATGGTATGTGCACTGAAACTGCAAAATCTCTCTTGTGTTCTATTACTCATTTATAATCGACCTCCATATGACTATGAAGATTAATTTGCAATCTGTATCTGTGGTAGCATAAGAACTACCAACTTTGTCAGCAAAGAGACGTTGCAGGGAACCTAGATGATATGATTATTCTTTTTTATCTTAGCACAATCCTGCAAGCATTGAAGATCATACAAACACCAACCATTCTTCACTGCTACTGGGATAGTCTTAAGCTGTCACTGTAATTCATTCTTTGTTGGTAAGCTAATTGACATACGGCGTGCCATTATCCTCGCACTTGATTGTTCCATGATACAATAGGAAATGCCGTCTTCATGCACACATGCATTAATTCAGTCATGTTGATTTATCTATTTTCAGACGCAAAGTTTTACGTTGACGTCTCTTGAATAGGATAAGCAGATTTTGTGTTCGGAATCTTAAATTTGTAGGTCATAGGATGTGTATCTGCCACTTCAGTTTTTTTCTGTGTGCAATTGCTCATATTTTAGGCAATAGGCTTTGCAAAGTTAACAGAACATGTTTTGATGCGATGAACATTGTTCTCAGGGAGCTGTAAAAGTTATGGCCAAAGACCTTATTCGCACAAGGCATCAGATCACAAAATTTTATGCCCTGAAGTCTCAGCTGCAAGGTGTATCTCTTCGTATTCAGGTAGCATTCTAATCCAAGCAGACACTGTATTATACTACTATTATTTCATTCATTTAGACAGATTCTAGAACGTGATGAGATCAAGCGACAGTAGGCTTCGTGGAAGCTCTGTTTTTCTCATTGCTGAATTTCACGTGCTAAATTTTTTATAGACCCTGAAATCAACACAAGCAATGGGGGAAGCCATGAAGGGCGTCACAAAAGCCATGTCACAGATGAACAGACAGATGAATATACCGGCACTGCAGAAAATAATGCGGGACTTTGAGATGCAAAACGAGAAGATGGAAATGGTCAGCGAGGTTATGGGTGATGCTATCGACGACGCCTTGGAGGGTGATGAGGAGGAGGAAGAAACAGAAGAGCTAGTTAGCCAGGTCCTCGACGAAATCGGCATCGACATCAACTCTGAGGTAAAATTTATCCCCGTATTTTCGTGTTGATTCTATCATAGAGATTGAAATACCAGGATGAGTTAGTGGGATATGAGTGGCATTGATACTTTGCTCTCAACCCAGCTTGTCAAGGCCCCGGCTACCGCGGTCGCTATGCCGGTTGCTGCAGGAAAGGCGCCTGTTCAAGCTGAAGCTGCGGGCGGGATGGATGGTGGAATAGACGATGACTTGCAGGCGCGGCTTGATAACCTGAGGAAGATGTGAGCGTTGGACTCTGACGGACTATCCACACCCACGCAATTCTCTGTCTGTAGTTTTGTACCATAAGTGCCACTCCGGCAAATCTATTGACGTATCATTTGTAGTGTGTTTGGCATTGACCATCTGTATATAGACAGATCACCATATTTTCAATAAATCACATACTAGGACTTGCTCGGTTTTCCTATAGAGATGAAGTCGTCTTTACTACTCCCTCCGTTCGTAAATACTCCCTCCGTAAACAAATATAAGGGTGTTTTGTTCATTATTTTAATGAACTAAACACTTATATTTCTTTACAGAGGGAGTAGTATTTTAGGAGATTCCACTACGGACTATACACGCAACTAAATTAGTGAATCTGTGCTATAAAGTATGCATATATACATATGAAATCTCTTAGATTTATATTTAAAAATGTAGGGAGTATATCTTCCTTGGTTTCCTGGTGCCATAAGTTTTGTCGAGGCGAGCGATAAATGGCATCAGGGTGTATCACAAGTCAGAATTCAGAAGTCCTCCAACATTTACAGTCGGACCCCTCAAACGCTAGGGCATGCGGTCATCAAATTTTGACCTAGCCAGGCCTAGGGCATGCGGTCATCAAATTTGGCCTAGCCAGGCCTCCCAAACCGGCCTCAAACACCCGGGCTGACTGGCACCCCTCATATCAAATCATCCGCTGCGTTGGCCTGACGAAAGAGCCCCACGCGGATTCGACCGAAAACAAATTTTGACCCAGCCGGGCTTCCCAAACCGGCCTCAAACACCCGGGCTGACTGGCACCCCTCATATCCAATCGCCCGCTGCGTTGGCCTAACGAAAGAGCCCCACACGGACTCGACCGAAAACCCGACGGTCTGATGGGAGCCTCGACTGTTGTCGCGGTGTTAACGTCGCTCCAGTTCGCTGCTCGAGGCCCTAGCCGGCTATTTAAGTCGGCGGGCGTCCCCTAGCCCTATCAGATCCACCTCCTCCCTCCCTTTGCCGCCACCTGAGCCCATCGGCCTCCTCTCCCTCACTCGACGCCGAGAGGGCGGTCGAGGAAGCCGCAGCGGAGGAGCCGAAGGGGGCTGCAGGAGAGGTGCCGGAGGGGGCGAACTTGCAGCTGCCACACTTTTATCCGTCGGAGGGCACGACGATCGTGGAAATCTTCGACAAGGAGTAGTTAGTTTGTACGTAGTACGTAGGTTTTGATGTTTGCATGCTTTTGTATAAATTTAAGAAACTAGTTGAAAGTGTTAGTTCTTGACGAGGGGGGGGTGTGAATAGGCGCCTTTTATGAAAAGCTTCGAAACAATAAATGTATTCAAAATATGCGAAAGCGATAGAGGATCAAGTAGGGATAACGATCAAGCATCTAAGCATAGCATGGAATACTACAAAGACATCCAGACAACTAGAGCGTAGTCATCATGCACACTAAGATATATTAAGGGTAAACTCAGGTAGTATGAAGATGAACGAAGTTACGAATATCTTAAGCAAATGTGTTCGAGTTGAGATAATCAACCTAAGGATTCACAGTACAGTACAAAAAGTAAGAGAGTGAAAGATAGTACCACTAGCTTGATGAAGACACATGATTTGTTGGACGAGTTCCACTTGCTGTGACAACTGTATGTCTCGTTGGGGAGGCTCAGGTTGAGCTCTCAAGACCTCGTCTTCACCTTGTTCCCCTTGGGTTGAGGTCACTTAGACCACGCCCAATCACTAAGACTTCCAAAAACGGATGGGGTGCAAATGTGCACGTGATAGTACCTCCCATCCTTTACAAATGTGGATCCCCTCTTGATAGTACGGATGTTCCTATGCCTCAAGTCCACCAACACTAAATCGATAGAAAAATACTATCTTCTCTTTTATGTACCAAGGGAATGAAAACCGTCTCATGCCACCTGGTAATCTTTGAAAGCTTAATGCACACGATTAGTCCGCATGGGGCATTGTCATCAACCACCAAAACTACTTAGGGAAAATTATGCTCTTACAATCTCCCCCTTTTTGGTGGGTTGATGACAATACGGGATTTGCCATTTCAAAAAAAAGATAGGCTTAGACAAACCCAATATATACGAAATATAGACAAGCTCCCCCTAGATGTGTGCTCTATTTGAATATGCTTTTGGAATGCAAAAAGCACACACTAGGATCAACACCCCCCGTATATTTTATAGACACGACCATATACTTGCACAAACATGGAATGAATTAAGCAAGGATGCAAGCATAGGAAATATAGTCTCACATAGTAGCTAAAGTAGACATAACAGAGTAGGAGAGTAGCATATGTCTTACACCATACTTTGGTGCACACTAGTCCGGACAACATAAACCAAATCAAGCAAATAAAACAAGTTCACGAGAGGAAACACACAGATAAAGGATAAAACACCCATGACTCAAAGAAAATCCAGCCTAAACACTCTCTCCCCCTTTGGCATCGAGACACCAAAAGGGGCATAAAGGACTAAAACAATCCAAAGCGATGGTGATCTGTGTCCTCCTCCTCATCATCTCCCCCGGACTCAGTAGAAGCACCAAACACCTCGTCCTTAGACTCAGTCCACGGACAGTGCGCCTTGATCCAATCCTCCTAATTAGTGATCTTGTCCTTAGACCCGCCCTGGACATCCAGGCCAATCTTCCTCATGATCAGCTTGTCGCGACGGTGAGCCTTCTTGGCCTCTACATGAGCCTTATACCGTCCCATAAATTGGAATCCTAGAAGATTCTTCATCTTCGCCTTGAGCTTGGAAGCACATGAAGGTTCAGTCTCAGATTTTCGTACAAACTCATAATCTGGCTCTGGCTCATCATCAAAGTCACTGGGGGAAATCTCAGGACCGAAGGTGGAATGGCCCAGTTCTCCTTCACACGGAGCTTAAGGATACCATGATGCACCAAATGGTCAGTCACCAGAGGCTAGTTAGGGAATGCAACAATCCAGGTATCCTCATTCAGCTTAAAGAGATAAGGGCGATAGATAGGCACCTTCCTGTCAAGCACGGCTGAACGTAGCTCCTTCCACATAATGTGGGAAACATCCAAAGTAGACTCACGACTCCTCTCCCTCATGCACAAAAGTAGCAGGTTCACTAGATAAGAATGACCATGGTCTTTGTTACCAAAGCAAGAAAACAAAGTGTTGTGAAAGATCTGGTGCATGATATCTAGAAAGGGAATGAGCTCAGTGCAATCACCCTTGGCAGTCTTCACAACCCTGGAGTAACGGATAAGCTTGGACCTATGAATAGCTTGAACACCCTCAGTGTGTAGCCTCAGTCCAATAGGCTCCTCCAAACCATGATCAACATAGCACAGAGAGTTCATGAAGGTCTTCCAGCTCGAGCACAACACACGACCACCAGTCATCCATGTCAAGCTTCTCTCTTCATCCTGGTGAAAGTGAATGGTGGTATAAAATTGAGCAACAATCTCGCTGTCAAAGTCCTTGTTGAAGTTGATGATGTGAAAAAGACCCCACAACACACAGAGAGCACGAGCTTCAACAAAATATTCAGTGTGAGGACGGGTGCCCATGTACCATGTATCAATAGACTTGACATCCACATAGAGGTTCGTCTTGTGCTTGAGAACCCCCACATAAATGAGTTACCGAACCTTGTTCCAGAAAGGACGCCCAGCAAGAGCCTCGTTGTGAGGCTGGCAATATGGATTATGTTGACGAAAAGCCATAAACTCCCTTGGAGTCATATCTTGAGGATCTTTGGCAGACTTCTTTTGGTGACAGTTTTCTTCATATACCGTCGTTGAGTTTGAGCACTAGAACTAGCCTCTGCATCGTCAGACGTGCGGAAACACTTGGAGCCATGACTAGGGTTCACGCGAGGAGAAGTAGGAGCAGAGCTACCATCACCTGGAACTTATAAAGAAAGGAACAAGGAAAAACAGGTGTAAATGAATTTCAGAAGCCAAAGAAAAAGTGAGAATAGAGATGAAGCACACAGAAGACTTGGGTTATATGTCTCGAGCGGTAGTACCGCAGTGCAGGAGCGGTAGTACCGTTCATGCACAGGCGATAGTACCGCCCACACCGCGCAAAAACTTTTGCGATAGGGGGACGACAATACCAGAGTCGTAGAACCCAACACTTTCGGTGAACATCTACTTTACTCGATCTAGCATCCATTTCACATCCATCCCATGCCAAGATAATGCGAAATAATGTGGTAGATCTAAGATCCAAAATTTAAAACCAAAGAGAAAATGATCGAGGGCAATACCGGTGTCCATGGAACGAGGGAGACGGGGGGAATAATTCCACTGGACCTAAATGCAAAGGACGATGCAATATGGGGGATCCGGAGCCGACCTCCGGTGGAGTTTCTCGTTGCCACAAAGAGAAAACTCGAGGGGAGGAGCAGTGAATGTACGAGGAAGTTAAAATCTCCCCCTGCCCACCACTTAAACCGTCCAGGAGTCCCCAAAGCGGTAGTACCGCAGTCCAGCACAGTAGTACCGGCCTAAGAGCGGTAGTACGTTTGCGACAAAAAACAGCCCACCAACAATAGAAAACCAAGACCTATGCATCTAATCAATTTCAGAGAAAGATAAAACCTGAGAAGGAGACTCCCAAAAGCATTCAATACAATAAGAGACACTCGAAGTTAAAAGAGTCCAAACACGAAGAAAGAAAAACTTGGAGTGACCTAACACACTAATAAGCTCTCAAAAGCAAATGCCTCACTCGGAGGGGCGGTGGCCGAACCACCTATTGGTATGGCACCACAATGATTTTAACCTTGGGCCCATGACCAGAACTCGTCTTTGGAGCACAAGTGTCATCTAAGATGACTAATGTGAACGACTTGATCAATTTATGCATAATAGGGGGAGGGAGATTTCATTGAGAGAACAACACTCCTCCTAAATCCATGCCTACATCTAAACAAGATAGTATGATGAGAGTGGCGGGGTGTGCCTAATTTCAATCCACATTGCTCGAATCAATGATATTTAGCTCATGCCTTGACTCGCAAAATCTTGCTTCATCCTATGGCTTCATGAAAATATCTGCATGTTGTTCATTATGTCGAGGTGACTAAGATCAATCTCCCCACACTTGTTATGATCCCGGATGAAATGATGACGAATATCAATGTGCTTCGTCTTGCAGTGTTGAACCATGTTGTTGGAGATCGAGGTAGCACTTTCATTATCACAATATAGACGTACTTTGTCACAAGTGACGCCGTAATCCTTTAAAGTTTGCCTCATCCAAAGCAACCGAGCACAACAACTTGCAACAGCTACATACTCGGCCTCGGTGGACGAGAGAGAAACACAGTTTTGTTTCTTTGAAGACCAACTTACCAGAGATCGACCAAGGAATTGGCAACCTCCGTAAGTTGACTTCCTCTCCACATGGACTCCTGCCCTATCCGAGTCCGAATATCCTATGTGATCAAACAAAGCACCTTTGGGATACCATAAGCCAAAGTTTGGGGAATGAGCCAAATATCAAAAATTCGCTTGACAACCATCAAATGACTTTCCTTTGGTGCGGATTGAAATCATGTGCAAATTCCCAAACTCAACATAATATCAGGTCTAGATGTACAAAGGTAAAGCAAAGATCCAATCATAGAGCAATATACCTTTTGATCCACAACTTTACCATTGGGATCTAAGTCAAGTTGGCATTTGAGTGGCAAGGGAGTGTTTGCCTTGGCCAGTTTGAGTTCATCCATCTTGAAGCTCTTGACATGTCTTGAATATATTTTGCTTGGTTGATTAAGGTTCCTTAACTTTGTTGCTTGACATAGAATCCAAGGAAGAACTTCAACTCTCCCATCATAGACATCTCAAACTCTTTGGTCATTAGTGCGACAAAGTCTTCATTAAAAGCTTTGTTAGGAGAACCAAAGATAATATCATCAACATATAGTTGGCATATGAACAAGCTCCCTTTGACATTCTTTGTGAAAAGAGAGGGAACAATTTTCTGAATTTCAAACCCCTGATATTGCAACATCTCAGTAAGGTGCTCATACCGTGCACGTGGGGCTTGTTTAAGGCCATAGAGTGCCTTATCGAGAACGTATACATGATTGGGGACCTTGGGATCCTCGAACCCCGGGGGTTGCTTGACATATACCAACTCCATAAGGGGACAATTAACAAATGCACTCTTCACATCCATTTGATATAATTTGAAATTATGATGAGAAGCAAAAGCAAGGAACATGCTAATAGATTCAAGGCGAGAAACGAGAGAAAAGGTTCTCCTTTGGTCTTGGCACCAACCTGGACTTGGGAGTAGCCTTGTGCTACCAATCTTTCCTTGTTGCGAATGTCAACACCGTTTGCACCTTGCTTGTTCTTAAAGATCCATTTGGTTCCAATGATGTTGTGGTTCTCCTTTGGTCTTGGCACCAACCTCCACACTTTGTCGCGTTCAAAGTTATTGAGTTCATCAAGCATGGCCTCAATACACTCCGATTCCTCGAGTGCGTCTTGTACCTTTAAGGGTTCAATGCATGAAACAAACACATGATGTGCACAAAAGTTTGTTAATTGACGACGAGTGGTTACCCCTCTCTTCAAGCTACCACATACATTCTCCAAAATATGATATTTCTTGTGGAGCTTGGCGGCAATCTTGGTTGCATGTCTTTCTAGAATGTCCTCCATGGAAAGTTGAGGAGGAACATTTTTGCGACGTTCACTGCCATCATGAACTTGCTCTTGCTCTTGAGCTTGGTCTTGGTATTGATCTTGAGTTTTCTCTTGATCTTGAGATTGCTCGAAGGAGTGAGCTTGATCAAAAACATCACTTGGTGAGCCACCATCATGACGTTGATCTTGCCATTGATCTTGATCACAGGTTCAGGGCCTTCATTTTGTATTTGGAAGCGTGTGGGTCTCGCGTCGGTGATAGTTCCACTTGTGTGGAACATTGTCCTTCTCCTTCAGCCACAAGGGGTTCCTCAAGGGTAGGAAGTGCCCCACACCCATTCTTCTTATGGCTTGGGGAGGAATTTCATGACCTACATCACAAAGACCACTTTGCTCTACTTGGGAGCCATTATTTTCATCAAACTCCACATTGCATGTATCCTCAAATTTGTATGGTGGACTTGTTAAGGACACCGTAAGCATGATAGTTTGTAGCATAACCAAAAAAATGCCCTCTTGCGCTCTAGGTTCAAATTTATACAAACGAGCACCTTTCTTGAGAACGAAACACTAACAACCGAACACCCGGAAGTATTTGAGGTTGGGCTTGTTACCGGTAAGAATTTCCTAAGGATTCTTGTTGAAGCCTTTGCGGAGGTAGATCCTATTAGATGCACGACATGCTGGGTCGATGGCTTCAGCCCAAAATTTGTACGGAGATTTAAATTCCGCCATGATCGTCCTTGTCACGTCCATCAACGACCTGTTCTTCCTCTCCACAATACCATTTTGTTGAGGGGTATATGGTGCAGAGTATTGGTGCTTGATCCCTTCATCACTTAGAAACTCATCCAGTGTGTAGTTCTTGAACTCGGTGCCATTATCACTTCTAATCATCAATATATTTGCCTCATGTTCACACTGAGCTTAATTGGCAAAGTCGATGACGGTTTGTTGGGTGTCACTCTTCCTCTTGAAGAAGTACAACAAGTATATCTTGAGTAATCATCCATTATTACCAAGAAATACTTTCTTCTCCCAAGAATATCGAAGGTTGGAGGACCAAAGAGATCCATGTGAATGAGCTCCAAGGTCCTCTTTGAGTAGATGGTAGTCGTGGGTCGGTGAGTCGTCTCATGTAGTTTTCCTTCAATGCACGCACTGCAAGCACGATCACTGGCAAAACTCACATTTTTTGAGTCCAAGAACGTAATACCCTTTGAGGAGACTTTGCAAAGATCTCATATTGAAATGGGTTAGCTTGTGATACCAAAGCCATCCTGTCGGCGTTCTAGGAATGGGGGTACCCAGACCTGCCTGCCTGCGGCCCAGAGTTGGCCCACTTCATCGACCAAAAACCAACAGGCCTAGCACCACTCAAGGTAAGGCCCTCGCGATGGGCCAAGCCTCGTGAGGAGGAACAACATCAAGACCCGCCGGAGGCCTCCTCAGGACCCCTACGGAGCGGTGGATATTCCGAGGCGAGACCCGCCTCACGAGTCGAGGATGACGCGGGGGAAGGACAGGCGAGCAACAGACAGCATGACGGTGCAGTTCCCCCTTTAGTGCAAAGGGACAAGGACGCACACAAGTCTCCAAGGCATCTCCCAAAGGTTTCCGTTCTGCTGCAACAAGGCCACCACCGCCCGCCAGCAGGACGAACGTCACTCCTGGACCCGTCCCTGTTGCGTTGACAGCCACTTTGCAGGCGAAGACTACTTTTGGACAGGGGAAGCATGTTCCCCTGCCCCCCTTTAAAAATTGGCCATTGTGGGATCTCTTCCCGCCGAAATGATAAGGGAAGAGGACCGGGGCCGCCACTATATATATAGAGAGTAGGTTACATCATAGGGGAGGAGATTCATTCATTCGCCCACTAGCACCACACAAAGGCCACCCAGCCTCCGGAGGCCCTCGAGCACTGTACTAGTTCATCCACCAACATCCACGAGAGGTAATCCACCAAAGCAGGAGTAGGGTATTACGTTTCTCAGCGGCCTGAACCTGGGTAAATTGCCGTGTTCTGTGTCTTCCTCACCATTGAGTGAGTTCTCTGCCTTCCAAAGTGAGTAGCAAGTTAGGTGAGGCAAGACCGCGAGAGATCTTCGTACACGCCCCTGATTTTGAATCTTTATGGTTTTGCGGAGCCCGAAATCCGACATTTGGCGCTAGGTAGGGGGCGTGTCAAGGTTTCCTTCAAGCTCCACCTTCACCAAGCTTCGTCGCTCCGATGGATGACGCCCGTCGGGCTCATGCCGAGCGCCGCCCCATCCGCGTTGCTCAGACGACACTCGTGGGCCATGCCGGCGGGGCGCCGGTCACCATCGCCCATGGTGAATGCCGCCACGGGCCCCGATGCTCAAGAACAACAAGGTTCCTCCACACCAACAACAAGAGCCATACCTCGACTCGATGACTCCATGGCAAGCGCGACCACCGATAGCCGTCGATCCCCGACGGTGGACGGAGTCAGGGCGAGCAGGGCCGCCCCTGCAGTTGCCTACATTCTCGGCGGATCGCAGGCGCCACCTTCCGCCCGTCACGTCAAGTGTTTCCTACAGCGCAAGGGGGCGGTTCACCCAAGGCCCGAGCCCGCGGAACACCGCGTATGGCCGGAGGTCAACATCACCTTCGGCCCCGACGATCACCCCAAGGCCATGACGGCCACCGAGACACTTCCTATGTTGTGCATGCCGATCATATGCGGCGTCGCCGTCTCCAAGACCCTCATCGAAGGCAGCGCATGCCTCAACGTCATCTCAGTAGAGGCCTTCGACGCGTTGCAGTTGATCAGAGAGCGACTTGAGCCTTCAAAGCCCTTCTCCGGGGTGGTGCCGGGATCTGTCACCCCTATGGGAGAGATTTGCCTCCCTATCACTTTCGGCACCCGCTCCAACTTCCGTACCAAGCAGATCGACTTCGACAACGCCCGCATACACCTTCCGTACAACTCAATGCTCGGCTACCCCACCCTCGTGCAGTTTATGGCGGCAACGCACCCAGGATACAACGTCGTTAAGACGCATCGGATCGGGGGCTGGAAGGGAGCCAATCCCTTGCCCCTGGTGTGGAGGCACCCGAGGGATAGAGCATGCACTTTGATGGAGCCTTCTTACGCAGAGGAGCAGGGGCTGGAGTCGTGCTCACTTCTCCAACGGGAGACAAGCTCCGCTACACCGTACAGCTCTGCTTCCAGCGTGGGGAGAAGGTCTCCAACAGCATAGCGGAGTACGAGGGCCTCATCGCCGGCCTCAAAGCGGCGGCAGCTTTGGTGGTCCGGCACCTCGCCGTGATGGGCAACTCCCAGCCCCTCGTCAACTTCTCCAACAAAGAGGACACGCCTAAGGACGAGCACATGGAAGCGTATCTCCAATAGGTACGTAAGATTGAGAAACGTTTTCAGGGCCTGGAGCTACATCACGTCCCGCGTGGCGAGAACAAGGAGGCGGACGACATTGCCAAAAGAGCTTCGCGTCGCGAGGCTCGAGCGCCAGGCGTCTTCGAGGAGCGACACTTCAAGCCTTTCGCGACGCCGTCACCCGAGGGCTCGGCACCACATGGAGAGGAGCTCCCCCCAACACCGCCCTCGGGGGCTCCGGATTGCGGCTAGGCCTCAGGGGCTCGACTGCTCCTGGCCCAGGAGGTGCGGGCCGATGATTGGATGCAGGAACTTGGGGCGTACCCGCTCCACGGCACATTGCCGGAGAGGGACGAAGAGGCGGAGCGCGTAGCACGACAAGCCTCGACCAATTGCTTACAGGATAGCGACTTGTACCGCAGGCGCCCGAACGACGTCGCGTTGCGGTGCATTTCCAGGGAGCAGGGGCGCGAACTACTGGCTGACATCCACAGAGGGGACTGCAAGCAACACTCCTCTTCATGCACGCTCGCAGGTAAGGCGTTCATGTCAGGTTTCTACTGGCCTACAACGTTGGACGACGCCATCGAGTTGGTCCGGTCTTGCGAGGCCTGCCAGTTCCACGCCAAGCAGATCCACCAGCCTGTGCAGGGCCTCTAGACCATTTCGCTTTCCTGGCCCTTCGCGGTCTAGGGGCTGGATATACTGGGGCCCTTCCCGGGGCAGCGGGTGGCTTCCACTACCTCTACGTTGCCATCGACAAATTCACCAAGTGGGCGGAGGTGGAGCCCGTGCGCACCATCCCTACCGGGTCGGCCGTCAAATTCATCAAGGGCCTCGTGAGCCTCTTCGGCGTCCCCAACTGCATCATCATCGACAACGGTTCGCAGTTCACCAGCCAGCTCTTCAAGACTTACTGTGCTAACCTAGGAATGCAGGTATGCTACGCATCGATGGCCCACCCGTGGAGCAATGGCCATGTGGAGCGCGTCAACGCACAGGTCCTGCGGGGCCTCAAGGTGAGGAGCTTCAAGAAGAAGCTCAAAGCTTGCGGCTGGGGTTGGGTCGACGAGCTTCCGTCGGTGCAGTGGTCCATCCGCACCACCGCGACTAAGCCCATCGGCGAAACCCCGTTCTTCCTCATCTATGGAGCCGGGGCGGTCCTTCCCCACGAGATCAAGCACCGGTCCCCGCGGGTAATGGCGTTCGATGAGGAGTGTCAGGAGGCTGCGCGGGGGACAGACCTCGTGCTTGGAGAGGAGGCGCGCCGCCGGGCCTCACTCCGAGCCACGAGGTACCAGCAGTGTAATGCCCAAGATGCGATCCTATCCTTATTTTGGCATGAGGGCCTCGACAGGGATAGAAGCGCATCTCATCATTTCGTAAGAATGGATATCGTTACAAGTACATGTACTGAAGAGAAGAGTATATGGAATTGGCTTACACTCGCCACAAGCTACATCAGAGTCACATCAGTACAATACATAAATGTCACGAGGAAGAGCAGGGTCCGACTATGGACGAAAACAAACGAGAAAAGAACGACGTCAATCCTTGCTATCCCAGGGTGACGGCCTGGAACCCATCCTAGATCAATGATGAAGAAGAACAAGAAACTCCAAATGAACTATCATCGCACTCACGTCAAGTAACCTTTACATGTACCTGCAACTGGTGTTGTAGTCATATGTGAGCCATAGGGGACTCCGCAATCTCATTTCCAAAGGTATCAAGACTAGCAAAGCTTAATGGGTGATGTATGGTTAAGTGGTGAGGCTGTAGAAAGCGAATAAGCAATATATGAGGTGGCTAACTTACGAGTACAATAATAAGAGGGAGATGATCTACGCATAGCGGACGTGAACTACTGATGATCAAATGAATGATCCTGAACACCTACTTACGTCAGACATAACCCCACCGTGTCCTCGATCGGAGAAGGAGCTCACGAAAGAGACAGTCACGGTTACACAGTCAGTTGGCTTGTTTTAATTAATTAACTTCAAGTTGTCTAGAACCAGTGTTAAACAAAGTTTCCACGTTGCCACATAACTGCGGGCACGGCTTTCCGAAAGATTTAACCCTGCAGGGGTGCTCCAACTAGTCCATCACAAATTACCACAAGCCGCATAGAAATCCTCGATCACGAAACTCGCGATCTCGTTAGACTCCTTAGTGGAAAACCTCAACTCTGAGATTACCAAAGTTTCACCGGAATTCCGATGCACAAGATATTTCGTCAAAGGTAAAACTAATCCAGGAAGGCCGCCCGACGTGTCGACGATCCCGATAAGAGCCGCGTATCTCGTTCTCAGGACACGACGGATAAGCTACGCGTACGGTGGCATGATAGAATTCACCCAAGTGGCCCTGGGTTGGCCCCACACAGTGCTCTGTTTTGGACCAACACCATCAACACTGGCCCTCCCTGTATTATGTTGAATTACTCCTTGGGTAGCGCTAACTCCCTATGCTTTTCAGTATTAATAGAATTATTATGTTGGGCAAATATAGAACCAATGTTGGGCCTTGCCAGACCAGCTTTAATCTAAAACGCATTATCAAGGGGGTCCCCATAACAACCCCGATCGTGTTAGGAGCGCTCAATTATGGAATATAACACTGGTAGCCGAAACTAAGGGGTCAAAGGTGGAACAAAACACCTGGCTAGAAAGGTCGAGCCTTCCACCTTTTACCAAGTATATAGGTGCATTAAATTAATTAGCAATTAATAGGGTGGTATGACAAGGAACCCATGTTGTCACATGGAAGCAACTGCACCTGCAACTAGCAATGCTAACCCATGGTTAAGCAAGCGGTAACATAGCCAACTAGTGGTTTGCTAGGTGGTGAACAGGTTGAAGGTTTTCATGGCAATGTTGGGAGGCGGATATTTAACAGGTGGTAGGCAGCGAGACATAACGATAGAAACGGTAAAACTAGCATGGCAATGATAGTAATGGTATCTGGGGGAAATGGCCATCTTGCCTGAGATCACGCTTCGTAGAAGAACGACTCCGTGAAGCAGACGAACCGATGTAGCCGAACGGGTCCTCACTTTCCGACACGCTTGCAGAACTCTATCGAGACGAAGCAAACCGGGAACAAGCATCAACACAGATATTCACCACGACACATGCACGACAAGATGCAATCCACATATGATGCATGATTAGTTGAATATATGCAAGACATGGCATGGCAATTCACAACAATCAAACACTACACATTAAGTGAAGTTCAATATGCAACGAGTTGCATATTGACGAGACTCAACATACGAATTATTTAGTTCTATCCCGATTAGGTACACGACAATATTAAATGTGGTTAAACATGGCAAGAGGTGAAGCGTAACTAAGCTATCTATCTAGGCATTTTAAATGAGGTCGGAAACGACATATAGCATCTCTGAAATGATCCCACGCGTTAATTTATAATTCTGTCCAGATCTGAAATAACATGTTTTAATATTTGTTAAACAGCAAAATAAACAGGTTCACGTGAATATACGCGTCGTTCCAATCAATTTACACATAGAGAACATCTCCAACGGAGCTACGGTTCAAAAGATACGAACATCGCAAGATATTATGACATGAATGCAATATGTATGCAATGACAGTCACAAGCATCCCAAAACAAGAAGGCAGCAACATAATATTAAACTATACGAGATTCTAAGCAAGTTTCATGTAGGACACGAACAAAACGGAGCAATGGTTCAACAAATACAAGCTACACAAGAAATAGTCATAATCTGGAAAAATCAGCCACATGACATTTTCTACACGCCAAAACAACGAGCTACATAAATCCAAAATGCTCAAAAAAGGCATGATACAGTAGAGGGCAAGATACACTTCAACACCCTACTAATAACATCTAGCATGGAAGCATGGATCACTAGGAAAAGAAGTCACAAAATGGCATCTCACACACAGTTTCAGACTTTGTGAAAATATCAGTTTTAATAGTGCAGTTTTTGATCTGAAGGCATATTGACAGCAGCAAAACTATAAGCTATAGGGCACCAAATGACACGAAAATTCAGAACATGCTAATAATCATAAGGATTAGAACTAACTCCATTGTACCAACCTCAAAAGAGCTATAGATCACCACATAAACTCATGGAAAGACAGCAATAAAATATAACAAATTGCAGACTTAGAAATATTTCAGCATCTCCAAATCAGCACTATTTTCTAGCATGTTGAGAGCAAGCAAACAACACCTAAACATGGATTTCTATTGCAACCAAAATTACCAGAGCCTAGCCTACACATCCAAGGGCATATCTCTAGTTGACAACTCCTTCATATCATGCACGGAATAAAACCCACAAAATAAACAAAAGGGCAACATGGCAAAATATCACGCGCACTAACTTGCCCAAAAGCTAAAACTAATTGCACAGTTAAATTCTATAGATTTTTCTACCCCGAAAACATGTATAATATGTGGGGTTGCAAAATAAAAATATCGCCACACGTATATGCGAGAATATATCCTAAACACGGTATAACAAACTAGCAACGGAACCTACATGCAGAAATGCAAACAGCTACTCCAAAAAACAAGGCAAAAGGTCCCTAACAACACGACCATTTAAACTACATGACTTGAGCAATCCGGACACGCACGAAAATAGCTACGGAATAATTCCCTATTAGGACAGCACGCAATTCTAGGCATACTGCGGTACAAACCACTTCAAACATGCATGCAAGTTGTAAACTCATAATCTACAGAAATTCTACACAAGTTACATATATAATTTGCATCGATCCGACACACGGTTTGAAATCTACGGGCAATTGAAATATCTAATATTTACTGAAATTATTAAATCGTCGGATAATAGGAAATATCTACTCGGGCCGAATCTCGTCCACATGGGCCTAAACAAGGCAGGCGCAGGATAACTATAACACGCCGGCGCGGGGATTAACCGGGGCTCGAGCTGGCTCACCTGAGGGGCCATGGCCCAGGTCGGCTTGGAGGCGGAGGCATGCCGGGGAAGCTGGGCCGGGGCGGCTGGCCCACCTGGTCACGGTCAAGCAGAGCGACTGGGCCGGCCTGCCACTACAGGCGAGGCGAGCGACCCCGTCGTGCTCCTTGCGCACGGGATCTCCAGCAGCAAGGGAGGCGGCGGCCGGTGGCGAGGGGCGGCTTGACCAAGGCGCGGAGGGGCCGGGAGGTGGCGGACCCGGGGCGGCCGGTTCCATTCCCGCCGACGGCGATGAACACGGGCAGGGGAAGCAGATCGGGGCGGCTGGAGGCATCTACGACAACCGGTGTTGGTCTCCGATGGTCGGGGCTATGGCCGGGGCTCCAGTTGGTGGAGGGCGGTGGCAATGGCGCGACGACCGGCGACGGAAGGCCGGGGTCCGGCGGGGCGGCGACCGGAGGGCACGGCGGCGCGGCGCGAGCCAGGGCAGCTTGGGCTGCTACTCGGGCAGGGGCTGAGGCGGCCGATCCGAGCCTGGGCGGGCCCCGGATGGGCTTCGCGGGCCTGCGCGGCTGAGGAGCTGGGAGGAGAGAGAGGCAGGTGGGAGTGGCGGTTGGGTTTGGTGGGGTGGCGCGAAAAAGGAGGAGGTTTAGGGGATTGCTGTCTATTTATAGACATGGGGCTAGGGTTATCCGAATCCGGATTAGTTTTCGACCACGTGATCGTGATCAAATGGCCACGGACGCGGGAATGGCTAGGTGGGTTGTGTAGAGTGGCTAGCCGGAGACGAGAGGGAAATGGGGCGACGCGGCAACGCAATTTAAAACATCGACACACGTCTGACGAATAACCGAAGACAGTGCCGCTACGGTCGATCGTTTGGGTACCAGACTGACTCCGATTGCGACGAAATTTGGGAGGCGGTCTACCTAAATCAAAATAAGACCGCATGCGAAGTTTGAACCCAATAAGTGGAAGTTTTATACACGCTTTTAAAAACAAGGATTTAACGATGCCGTGGGCGTGTGCGAGTGTGGTCGGGCTCAGAACGGGCAACGACGAACACGGAGAGATCTGACAACTAATAAGGGATGCAACTTTTGAAAACTAGCGGCAACGGGGTGCCGACGCAATGCAGATGATGCGCATGATGCGATGACGATGCGACAAATAAAAATAAACACATGCCAGCAATGGAATAAAGGGGAAATCTTTTGGAGCATCGGTCTCGGGGTATCACAAGCAGGCCTTACGAGGCTATCACTGCTGCAACATCCGCTCCAGGACCCTTAAAGTCGGCGACCTCGTCCTGAGGCGGGATCAATCTAGGGAGGGCTTGCATAAGCTCTCGCCCATGTGGGAGGGCCCGTTCAAGATCGTCCATGTCTCCAGGCCTGGCGCCGTGTGCCTGGAGACTCAAGACGGAGTTCCCATCCAGAACACCTAGAACATCCAACATCTTCGGAAGTTCTACCCGTAACGCCTATGCACCGCCTTTGCGTTGTCCTTCAATTCTTCTGGAACCTACTTCATCCCGTGACACTCTCACGTAATCAAGAGCTGCGGCTGTATACACCCGGCCCCCACGAGGACGCGGAGGGGTTCCTCCCACTCCTAGTGGCAGCCCTACACTCCGTGCTGGGGAGAAGACGGAGGCAATGAACTCAGTACGCCAATGACTATGCCCGCAACTGGCAAGGAAATCAACACAGTCCACCAATGACTATGCCTCGGGGGTAGGGACACTCGCGAGGCCAAAGCGTCCTCGCGACCTCCCAGATACACCCCCACCGTGACACTCACGTAATAACGAGCTACGACTGTATGCGCCCAGGCCCCCCGAGGACGCGGAGGGGTTCCTCCCACGCCTAGTGGAAGCCCTATGCTCCGCGCTGGGGGGAGACGGAGGCGGAGAATAGATTAGGCGCCAGAAATGGCTTTCATTTGCTTTTCTCTTGTTTCGATTTGCTAATATTTACGAAATCAAACTTGGGGCTTTTCCAAATGAAATCTCTTCGAAAACTTGTTTTCTTGGCCGTTCTTTGTAGCGCACTCTCTTCCTCTGAGTCGAGTATTTGCCTGCCCCCCCCCTCGCCCCCCGCTTGTACCCCGCGAGCGGGGGCTGGGGGCACGGTGCCGACACCTCGCCAAGGCCTTGGCGCCCGGACCCTCGTGTGGCAGTCACGGACGAGTCGGCAGACTCATGCCATCTGATACTCGCTGAAGAGTCCCATTTACGGCACGGCGTGTCATCCTGGAGAGGGAACAAAATATGGTCTTTTCTTACAATAACTGTTTCTCTTGGGACAACTTGAGTGTCTAAGGGGGTTCCTGAGGATCGCGCCTCAGGAGCCTCACCGGTCACAAAGCCACTTGGCCACCCTGGTGCCATCCAGGCACATTTTGTCGGCGTCGGGGGTGTCAGGGCCTTGCCCTGTGAGGAGCGACCTTGGTAACGGGTCGCGCCTCATGACGACAGTGAAATGTGCGGGACCTGGACCTACCGGCGCAGAGTTTCCTGAATGCAAACTAGGGATCTCGAGAAACCAGACCCTTCAAAAGTAGAAAGCAGAATCCCTGAGGGCCTCTTGGATGTCTAAGGGGGCTCCTGAGCATCGCGCCTCAGGAGACTTACCCGTCACAAAGCCACTTGGCCACCCTGGTGCCCTCCAGGCACATTCGGTTGGTATCACGGGTGTCAAGGCCGTGCCCCGTGCAGAACGACCTTGGTAACGGGTCGCGCCTCACGATGGCAGGGAAATGGGCGGGACTAGGACCTATCGACGTAGAGCCGCTTGAGTGTCTAAGAGGGCTCCTGAGCATCTCACCTCAGGAGCCTTACTGGTCGCAAAGCCAATTGGCCACCCTGGTGCCGTCCAGGCACATTCAGTTGGTATCAGGGTGTCAGGACTTTGCCCCGTGAGGAACGACCTTGGTAATGGGTCGCGTCTCACGACGGCAGGGAAATGTGCAGGACAGGGGCCTCCTGACATAGAGCATCGACCCACTTCACCCGCCACGAGGAGAAGCCAACCGAGCAACAAGCCCCTCGAGTGCCATAACCACGCCTCATAACCAAAGAGGTTCGGTGCGAGCACACTGAGCTAACTATCCAAATCGACCAAACGCAACAGTACTAATAAAAGGTGCGGTCGCCCAAATCCATTACATGCCTGGAGGGCCCTTCCTTGTTTTCATGGACGCAGGGTCAGAAGTAAGGAGGAGACAGCTAGCGACGGAGGTCCCAAGGGGGCTGCCGCCGCAGGCGTCGGACACCACGCTTGGGGGCCTCCTACCATGGTCCTGGCGGGGCGGCGAGGTGGCTCGTCGTAGCTGCTGTTGCCCGGGCTCCCTCCGGAGGGGGTGTCGCTGCTGCCGGAGGCGAGGCTCCCACCGCCCGAGGCGGGCTCATCTACAAGATCGCCACGGCCTGCATCCTTCGGGCAGCAACCTAGACGCTCGCCCTCGTCGCCAAAGATCTTGACGAAGAGCCTCGCCTCCCCGTCATACTTGAAGTGGAGGTAGCGCCTCCCCTTCAGGCCTCTAGCGCGGGCGAACGTCTGCCACCCGCGGTTCAGGTACACGTAACCGTGGGGGGTGACCTCGACCTCCACCCAGGACGCCCCCACCACAGCAGCCGTCGGCCTACAACCAGAGGCCTGGGAGCCCGCCGGGCGGCAGCACCGTCGCGAAGAAGTTTGGGAGGTGGAACCATGCGATTTCCGGCCTATCCACCCACATCACGAACTCCATCATCGTGTCAGCTGAACGAAGCCGCGGGCGTGGCGGACGGGTGGCCACCGCTGACCTCCCACCTCGGCCACTATGGACGCTTGCGCCAATCGACGCCCCACTGACGCCACCGATGGTGATTCCAGGGCGGGTGGAACCACGACCGGGCCTGCCGGAGACTGTTGTCGATACCACCGCGTAATTTCGAGGGTGGCCGCGGCTCCTCTTTGGTGGCGGGGCAGCGAAACCTTCCCCTTCTCGGCAGCGGAATATTTGCTCACCGGCACCATGTTGGGGGGTGGAGGGCTCGAGGTGGAAGATGAAGAAGATGGAGACAATGGGGACCTTATCGCCCTTGCCAGGTCAAATATATGGCCGAGGGCAGACTGGCGCCCATCTGTGTTCCTGGGCCCACGCAGTTCATGAGCAAGCGTGCCCACATGACGTGCGTAGAGGTAACATCCCGAAGGAGCGATGATGGCTGGCGCAGCACCCGGGCGTCGCGTAAATTTGGCCAGACGCGTCTCCGAGCGCCTCAGGAACTGGGAGTGTTGCCACTTGGCTGCGCGGCGCACGTGAAGCCTGGTCTGCAAACTTTTAGAGCCCGCGACGCTTCAGATTGCCCTCATGCCTTCGCCAAGAAGCCAGCCCAGGCGTGCCTTGGGCCCGGGGGCTATTGTCGGCCTTCTAGGAATGGGGTACCCAGACCTGCCTGCCTACGGCCCAGGGTTGGCCCACTTCATCGAGCAAAAACCAATAGGTTCGACACCGCTCAAGGCAAGGCCCTCGCGAGGGGCCAAGTCTCGCAAGGAGGAACAACATCAAGACCCGCAGGGGCCTCCTCAGGACCCCTCTGGAGCGGCGGATATTCCGAGGCGAGACCCGTCCTCACGAGTCGAGGATGACGTGGGGGAAGGACAGGCGTGTTGGAATTATGCCCTAGAGGCAATACTAAATATAGTTATTATTATAATTCCTGTATCAAGATAATCGTTTATTTTCCATGCTATAATTGTATTGAATGAAGACTCATTTACATGTGTGGATACATAGACAAAACACTGTCCCTAGCAAGCCTCTAGTTGGCTAGCCAGTTGATCAAAGATAGTCAGTGTCTTCTGATTATGAACAAGGTGTTGTTGCTTGATAACTGGATCACGTCATTAGGAGAATCACTTGATGGACTAGACCCAAACTAATAGACGTAGCATGTTGATCGTGTCATTTTGTTGCTACTGTTTTCTGCGTGTCAAGTATTTGTTCCTATGACCATGAGATCATATAACTCACTAACACCAGAGGAATACTTTGTGTGTATCAAACGTCGCAACATAACTGGGTGACTATAAATATGCTCTACAGGTATCTCCGAAGGTGTTCGTTGAGTTAGTATGGATCAAGACTGGGATTTGTCACTCCGTGTGACGGAGAGGTATCTCGGGGCCCACTCGGTAATACAACATCACACACAAGCCTTGCAAGCAATGTGACTTAGTGTAAGTTGCGGGATCTTGTATTACGGAACGAGTAAAGAGACTTGCCGGTAAACGAGATTGAAATAGGTATGCGGATACTGACGATCGAATCTCGGGCAAGTAACATACCGAAGGACAAAGGGAATGACATACGGGATTATATGAATCCTTGGCACTGAGGTTAAAATGATAAGATCTTCATAGAATATGTAGGATCCAATATGGGCATCCAGGTCCCGCTATTGGATATTGACCGAGGAGTCTCTCGGGTCATGTCTACATAGTTCTCGAACCCGCAGGGTCTGCACACTTAAGGTTCGACGTTGTTTTATGCGTATTTGAGTTATATGGTTGGTTACCAAATGTTGTTCGGAGTCCCGGATGAGATCACGGACGTCACGGGGGTTTCCGGAATGGTCCGGAAACGAAGATTGATATATAGGATCACCTCATTTGGTTACCGGAAGGTTTTCAGAGTTACCGGGAATGACGAATGGGTTCCGGGAGTTCACCGGGGGGGGGGGGGAACCCACCCCGGGGAAGCCCATAGGCCTTGGGGTGGCACACCAGCCCTTAGTGGGCTGGTGGGACAGCCCAAGAAGGCCCTATGCGCCATAGGAAGAAAATCAAAGAAAAAAAAGGAGGAGGTGGGAAAGGGAAGAAGGACTCCACCTCCCAAACCAAGTTGGACTCGGTTTGGGGGGGGGAGACCTTCCCCCCTTGGCTCGGCCGAAACCCTTAGGGGTCCTTGGACCCCAAGGCAAGGCCCCCCCTCTTCCCCCTATATATACGGAGGTTTCAGGGCTGATTTGAGACGACTTTTCCACGGCAGCCCGACCACATACCTCCACGGTTTTTCCTCTAGATCGCGTTTCTGCGGAGCTCGGGCGGAGCCCTATTGAGACAAGATCATCACCAACCTCCGGAGCGCCGTCACGCTGCCGGAGAACTCTTCTACCTCTCCGTCTCTCTTGCTGGATCAAGAAGGCCGAGATCATTGTCGAGCTGTACGTGTGCTGAATGCGGAGGTGCCATCCGTTCGGCACTAGATCGTGGGACTGATCGCGGGACGGTTCGCGGGGCGGATCGAGGGACGTGAGGATGTTCCACTACATCAACCGCGTTCACTAACACTTCTGCTATATGGTCTACAAGGGTACGTAGATCACACATCCCCTCTCGTAGATGGACATCACCATGATAGGTCTTCGTGCACGTAGGAAATTTTTTGTTTCCCATGCGACGTTCCCCAACAGTGGCATCATGAGCTAGGTTCATGCGTAGATGTCTTCTCGAGTAGAACACAAAAGTTTTTGTGGGCGGTGATGTGCGTTTTGCTGCCCTCCTTAGTCTTTTCTTGATTCCGCGGTATTGTTGGCTCGAAGCGGCTCGGACCGACATTATTCGTACGCTTACGAGAGACTGGTTTCATCGCTACGAGTAACTCCGTTGCTCAAAGATGACTGGCGGGTGTCAGTTTCTCCAACTTTAGTTGAATCAGATTTGACCGAGGAGGTCCTTGGATGAGGTTAAATAGCAACTCATATATCTTCATTGTGGTGTTTGCGTAAGTAAGATGCGATCCTACTAGATACCCATGGTCACCACGTAAAACATGCAACAACAAAACTAGAGGACGTCTAACTTGTTTTTGCAGGGTATGCTTGTGATGTGATTTGGCCAACGATGTGATGTGATATATTGGATGTATGAGATGATCATGTTGTAATAGATAATATCGACTTGCACGTCGATGGTACGGCAACCGGCAGGAGCCATAGGGTTGTCTTTATACTAATGTTTGTGCTTGCAGATGCGTTTACTATTTTGCTAGGATGTAGCTTTAGTAGTAATAGCATGAGTAGCACGACAACCCCGATGGCGACACGTTGATGGATATCATGGTGTGGTGCCGGCGACAAGAAGATCGTGCCGGTGCTTTGGTGATGGAGATCAAGGAGCACGTGATGATGGCCATATCATGTCACTTATGAATTGCATGTGATGTTAATCCTTTTATGCACCTTATTTTTCTTAGAACGACGGTAGCATTACGAGGTGATCTCTCACTAAAATTTCAAGATGAAATTGTGTTCTCCCCGACTGTGCACCGTTGCTACAGTTCGTCGTTTCGAGACACCACGTGATGATCGGGTGTGATAGACTCAACGTTCACATACAACAGGTGCAAAATAGTTGCGCACGCGGAACACTCGGGTTAAGCTTGATGAGCCTAGCATGTGCAGACATGGCCTCGGAACACATGAGACCGAAAGGTCGATCATGAATCATATAGATGATATGATTAGCATAGGGATGCTTACCACTGAAACTATACTAAACTCACGTGATGATCGGACTTGAGCTAGTGTAAGTGGATCATGAACCACTCAAATGGCTAGAGAGATGTACTTTTTGAGTGGGAGTTTAGCAAATAATTTGATTAAGTTAAACTCTAATTATCTTGAACATAGTCTAAGTCCACTTTAAATATATTTGTGTTGTAGATCATGGCTCACGCGACAGTCACCCTGAATTTTAATACGTTCCTAGAGAAAGCTAAGTTGAAAGATGATGGAAGCAACTTTGTAGACTGGGCTCGTAATCTTAAGCTAATCTTACAAGATGGAAAGAAGGATTATGTCCTTAATGCTGCACTAGGAGATGAACCACCCGCTACGGCTGATCAGGATGTTAAGAATGCTTGGTTAGCACGTAAGGAGGACTACTCAGTAGTTCAATGTGCAGTCTTGTATGGCTTAGAACCGGGACTTCAACGTCGCTTTGAGCGTCATGGAGCATTTGAGATGTTCCAGGAGTTGAAGTTTATCTTTCAGAAGAACGCCCGGATCGAGAGGTATGAGACCTCCGATAAATTCTATGCTTGCAAGATGGAGGAGAACTCGTCTGTCAGTGAACATGTGCTCAAAATGTCCGGGTACTCAAACCGTCTAGCTGAGCTGGGGACTGAACTCCCGCAAGAGGCTATCACTGATAGAATCCTTCAATCACTACCGCCAAGCTATAAAGGCTTTGTGTTGAAGTACAACATGCAAGGGATGAACAAGTCTCCCGGCGAGTTGTTTGCGATGCTGAAAGTCGCAGAGTCTGAACTCCATAAAGAGCATCAAGTGTTGATGGTGAATAAGACCACTAGTTTCAAGAGAAACGACAAAGGCAAGAAGGGTAATTCAAAGAAGAGCGGCAAGCCTATTGCCAATCCGACGAAGAAACCCAAAGCTGGACCTAAGCCTAAAACAGAGTGTTACTATTGCAAGGGTATGGGTCATTGGAAGCGCAATTGCCCCAAGTATCTGGCTGATAAGAAGGCGGCCAAAGAAAAATCAGGTATATTTGATATACATGTTATTGATGTGTACTTAACCGGCTCTCGTAGTAGTGCCTGGGTATTCGATACCGGTTCTGTTGCTCATATTTGCAACTCGAAACAGGAATTGCGGAATAGACGAAGGCTGGCGAAAGATGAAGTGACGATGCGCGTAGGAAATGGTTCCAAGGTTGATGCAATCGCCGTCGGCACAGTTTCACTTCAGTTACCATCAGGATTAGTTATGAACTTGAATCATTGTTATTTAGTGCCTGCGTTGAGCATGAACATTATATATGGATCTTGTTTATTGCGAGACGGTTACTCTTTTAAGTCAGAGAATAATGGTTGTTCTATTTCTATGAGTAACATCTTTTATGGTCATGCACCCAATGTGAGAGGATTGTTCATATTGAATCTTGATAGCGATACACACATACATAACATTGAGACCAAAAGAGTTAGAGTTAACAATGATAGCGCCGTATTTTTGTGGCACTGCCGCTTAGGTCATATTGGTGTAAAGCGCATGAAGAAACTCCATGCCGATGGACTTTTGGAGTCACTTGACTTTGATTCACTTGACACGTGCGAACCATGCCTCATGGGCAAGATGACTAAAACTCCGTTCTCCGGAACAATGGAGCGTGCAAGTGACTTGTTGGAAATCATACATACCGATGTGTGTGGTCCGATGAGCGTAGAGGCACGTGGCGGATATCGTTATTTTCTCACCTTCACTGACGATTTGAGTAGATATGGTTATGTCTACTTAATGAAGCACAAGTCTGAAACATTTGAAAAGTTCAAGCAATTTCAGAGTGAAGTTGAAAATCATCGTAACAAGAAGATCAAGTTCCTACGGTCTGATCGTGGGGTTGAATATATCTGAGTTTCGAGTTTGGTGCTCACTTAAGAAAATGTGGAATTGTTTCACAGTTGACACCGCGTGGAACACCACAGCGTAATGGTGTGTCCGAACGTCGTAATCGTACTTTATTCGAGATGGTGCGATCTATGATGTCTCTTACTGATTTGCCGTTATCGTTTTGGGGTTATGCATTAGAAACATCTGCATTCACTTTAAATAGGGCACCATCAAAATCCGTAGAGACGACACCATACGAACTGTGGTATGGCAAAAGGCCAAAGTTGTCGTTTCTTAAAGTTTGGGGCTGTGATGCTTATGTCAAAAAGCTTCAGCCTGAAAATCTGGAACCCAAAGCGGAAAAGTGCATCTTCATAGGTTACCCAAAAGAGACAGTTGGGTAAACCTTCTATCTCAAATCCGAGGGCAAAGTGTTTGTTGCTAAAAACAGAGCTTTTCTCGAGAAGGAGTTTCTCTCGAGAGAATTGAGTGGGAGGAAGATAGAACTTGACGAGGTTGTCGATCCTCTCATCCCTCTGGATGGTGGCGCAGGGCAAGGGGAAACCTCTGTAGTTGCGACGCTGGTTGAGGAGGAAGTTAATGATGATGATCATGAAACTCCGGTTCAAGTTTCTGTCGAACCACGCAGGTCGACGAGACCACGTGCTGCTCCAGAGTGGTACGGTAATCCCATCTTATCAATCATGTTGTTGGACAACAATGAACCTGCAAATTATGAAGAAGCAATGGTGGGCCCAGATTCCAACAAATGGCTAGAAGCCATGAAGTCCGAGATAGGATCCATGTATGAGAACAAAGTGTGGACTTTGGAGGTACTACCTGAGGGCCGCAAGGCTATTCAGAACAAATGGATCTTTACGAGGAAGACAGACGCTGACGGCAATGTGACCGTTTATAAAGCTCGACTTGTGGCAAAGGGTTTTTCGCAAGTTCAAGGAGTTGACTACGATGAGACATTCTCACCCGTAGCGATGCTTAAGTCCGTCAGAATCATGTTAGCAATAGCTGCATTTTTCGATTATGAAATCTGGCCGATGGATGTCAAAACGGCGTTCCTTAACGGTTTCCTTAAGGAAGAATTGTATATGATGCAACCCGAAGGTTTTGTCGATCCTAAGAATGCTAACAAGGTGTGCAAGCTCCAGCGATCCATTTATGGACTGGTGCAAGCATCTCGGAGTTGGAACAAACGCTTTGATGAGGTGATCAAAGCATTTGGGTTTATACAAGTGGTTGGAGAATCTTGTATTTACAAGAAAGTGAGTGGGAGCTCTGTGGCGTTTCTAATATTATATGTGGATGACATATTGTTGATTGGAAACAACGTAGAATTTTTGGAGAGCATAAAGGATTACTTGAATAAAAGTTTCTCTATGAAGGACCTAGGAGAAGCTGCTTACATTCTAGGCATTAAGATCTATAGGGATAGATCAAAACGCCTGATAGGACTTTCACAAAGCACATACCTTGATAAAGTTTTGAAGAGGTTCAAAATGGAACAGTCCAAGAAGGGGTTCTTGCCAGTTTTACAAGGTACGAGATTGAGTAAGACTCAGTGCCCAGCAACTGATGAGGATAGAGAGCATATGCGCTCCGTCCCCTATGCTTCAGCCATAGGTCCTATCATGTATGCAATGCTGTCCACTAGACCGGACGTTAGCCTGGCCATAAGTATGGCAGGTAAGTTCCAGAGTAATCTAGGAGTGGATCACTGGACAGCGGTCAAGAATATCCTGAAGTACCTGAAAAGTACTAAGGAGATGTTTCTCGTGTATGGAGGTGACGAAGAGCTCGCCGTAAAAGGTTACGTCGATGCAAGCTTTGACACAGATCCGGACGACTCTAAGTCGCAAACCGGATATGTATTTATTCTTAATGGGGGTGCGGTAAGCTGGTGCAGTTCCAAGCAAAGCGTCGTAGCAGATTCTACATGTGAAGCGGAGTACATGGCTGCCTCGGAGGCGGCTAAGGAGGGTGTCTGGATGAAGCAGTTCATGACGGATCTTGGAGTGGTGCCAAGCGCACTGAATCCAATGACCTTGTTCTGTGACAACACGGGTGCCATTGCCTTAGCAAAGGAACCACGGTTTCACAAGAAGTCCAGACACATCAAACGACGCTTCAACCTCATCCGCGACTACGTCAAAGGAGAGGACGTAAATATATGCAAAGTGCACACGGATCTGAATGTAGCAGACCCACTGACTAAACCTCTTCCACGGCCAAAGCATGATCAACACCAGAACTGTATGGGTGTTAGATTTATTACAATGTAATTCGCATGATGATGTGAGGGCTAGATTATTGACTCTAGTGCAAGTGGGAGACTGTTGGAATTATGCCCTAGAGGCAATAATAAATATAGTTATTATTATAATTCCTGTATCAAGATAATCGTTTATTATCCATGCTATAATTGTATTGAATGAAGACTCATTTACATGTGTGGATACATAGACAAAACACTGTCCCTAGCAAGCCTCTAGTTGGCTAGCCAGTTGATCAAAGATAGTCAGTGTCTTCTGATTATGAACAAGGTGTTGTTGCTTGATAACTGGATCACGTCATTAGGAGAATCACGTGATGGACTAGACCCAAACTAATAGACGTAGCATGTTGATCGTGTCATTTTGTTGCTACTGTTTTCTGCGTGTCAAGTATTTGTTCCTATGACCATGAGATCATATAACTCACTAACACCGGAGGAATACTTTGTGTGTATCAAACGTTGCAACGTAACTGGGTGACTATAAGGATGCTCTACAGGTATCTCCGAAGGTGTTCGTTTAGTTAGTATGGATCAAGACTGGGATTTGTCACTCCGTGTGACAGAGAGGTATCTCGGGGCCCACTCGGTAATACAACATCACACACAAGCCTTGCAAGCAGTGTGACTTAGTGTAAGTTGCGGGATCTTGTATTACGGAATGAGTAAAGAGACTTGTTGGTAAACGAGATTGAAATAGGTATGCGGATACTGACGATCGAATCTCGGGCAAGTAACATACCGAAGGACAAAGGGAATGACATACGGGATTATATGAATCCTTGGCACTGAGGTTCAAACGATAAGATCTTCGTAGAATATGTAGGATCCAATATGGGCATCCAGGTCCCGCTATTGGATATTGACCGAGGAGTCTCTCGGGTCATGTCTACATAGTTCTCGAACCCGCAGGGTCTGCACACTTAAGGTTCGACGTTGTTTTATGCGTATTTGAGTTATATGGTTGGTTACCGAATGTTGTTCGGAGTCTCGGATGAGAACACGGACGTCACGAGGGTTTCCGAAATGGTCCGGAAACAAAGATTGATATATAGGATGACCTCATTTGATTACCGGAAGGTTTTCGGAGTTACCGGGAATGTACCAGGAATGACGAATGGGTTCCGGGAGTTCACCGGGGGGGGGGGGGGCAACCCACCCCGGGGAATCCCATAGGCCTTGGGGGTGGCACACCAGCCCTTAGTGGGCTGGTGGGACAGCCCAAGAAGTCCCTATGCGCCATAGGAAGAAAATCAAAGAGAAAATAAAAAAAGGAGGAGGTGGGAAAGGGAAGAAGGACTCCACCTTCCAAACCAAGTTGGACTCGGTTTGGGGGGGGGAGACCTTCCCCCCTTGGCTCGGCCGAAACCCTTAGGGGTCCTTGGACCCCAAGGCAAGGCTCCCCCTCTTCCCCCTATATATACGGAGGTTTTAGGGCTGATTTGAGATGACTTTTCCACGGCAGCCCGACCACATACCTCCACGGTTTTTCCTCTAGATCGCATTTCTGCGGAGCTCGGGCGGAGCTCTGCTGAGGCAAGATCATCACCAACCTCCGGAGCGCCGTCACGCTGCCAGAGAACTCTTCTACCTCTCCATCTCTCTTGCTGGATCAAGAAGGCCGAGATCATCGTCGAACTGTACGTGTGCTGAACGCGGAGGTGCCGTCCGTTCGGCACTAGATCGTGGGACTGATCGCGGGACGGTTTGCGGGGCGGATCGAGGGATGTGAGGACGTTCCACTCCATCAACCGCGTTCACTAACGCTTCTGCTGTACGGTCTACAAGGGTACGTAGATCACACATCCCCTCTCGTAGATGGACATCACCATGATAGGTCTTCGTGCACGTAGGAAATTTTTTGTTTCCCATGCGACGTTCCCCAACAAGGCGAGCAGCAGATAACAGGATGGTGCAGTTCCCCCTTTAGTCCAAAGGGGGCGAGGACGCACGCACGTCTCCAAGGCATCTCCCAAAGGTTTCCATTCTGGTGCCACAAGGCCACCACCGCCCGCCAGCAGGACAGACGTCACTCCTGGACCCATCCCTGCTACATTGATAGCCACTTTGCAGACGAAGACTACTTTTGGACACGGGAAGCATGTTCCCCTGTCCCCCTTTAAAAATTGGTCGTTGTGGGATCCCTTCCCGCTGAAATGATAAGGGAAGAGGACCGGGGCCGCCACTATATATATAGAGAGTAGGTTACTTCATAGGGGAGGCGATTCATTCATTCGCCCACTAATACCACACAAAGGCCACCCAGCCTCCGGAGGCCCTTGAGCACTGTACTAGTTCATGTACCAACCTCCATGAGAGGCAATCGACCAAAGCAGGAGTAGGGTATTACGCTTCTCAGCGGCAAGAACCTGGGTAAACTGCCATGTTCTGTGTCTTCCTCACCATCGAGTGAGTTCTCTGCCTTCCACAACGAGTAGCGAGTTAGGTGAGGCGAGCCCGCGAGAGATCTTCGCACACGCCCCTGAGTTCGAATATTTAGGGTTTTGCGGAGCCCGAAATCCGACACATCCGACATCAACTTTAGCCATTAAGCAAGTCACAGTCTTAGTGGGTCGCTCCGAGAAGTTAACTGCATGAAGACCATTCTCGACATGCCCAACAAACACTACTTTAGTATACTTTCTCCACAAAAGGTCCATAGTGCCAACACCAAAGAAAGTACAAAAACCCGTGAGTACAAGTTGATGAACAGAGATTAAATTGCATGCAAGGGTCTCAACAAGCATGATGTTCTCAATGGGAAGTTCTAGTGATATTACCACCTTGCCAAGACCCAATACCTTTGAAATTTCTCATCAACAAAGGAGACTTGAGTGGGCACAGATGGTCGGGATGAACGTTCACCTCCAACTCGTTTCTTCCAGTCATATGATTTGTCGCTCCACTGTCAAGCAACCATGACACTCCACCGAAAGCAAACTTGTTGTTATATGCCTTGGACATAAGGCACTTGGCAATGAGGTTCTTGTTGGGGGCGTTGAAGAGGGAAACTTTGCTTGGAGAAGAGGACGCAATGTCCACCATGGCCATTCACTACTGGAATTCCTATATTTGCCGTCTGCCAAATCTTTGCCATCAGCCAGCGGACGGCGAAGAACCTCTTTACCGTGTGTTGGCAAAAAACTGACGGTAAAGAGGAGGCTGATGGCAAAATAAATATTTGCCATCAGCCACCTCTTTGCCGTCTGTCAACAGACGGCAAAGGTAGGGATGGCAGACGGCAAAGCTATCCCACCCCACCCCGCTCTCTCCCCATCCCACCCCGGCCCCACCCACCCCTTTGCCGTCTGCCTGAGTAGCTTTGCCGTCCGTGGCAGATGGCAAAGGGGATCAGTGGCACACGGCGAAGGGGATGGACCCCCCAACAGTTAACGGTCGCCGCGCGCCCCACCTCTCTCCTCTCTCCCACACACTCTCTCTCTCTCCCACCCCACCGCCGCCCTGCGCCCCCCCTGCGGCCCTCCTCCTCCTCCCTGCGCCCCCACCGCCGCCGCCGCCCCACCGCCGCCGCCGCCGACGCCACCCCCACCCCACCTCCCCACCCCACCGCCGCCCTGCGCCCCCCCTGCGGCCCTCCTCCTCCTCCCTGCGCCCCCGCCACCGCCGCCGCCGCCACCCCCACCCCACCTCCCCAGCCCACCCCACCGCCGCCCTGCACCCTCCTCCACCGCCGGCCTCCTCCCCCTGCGGCCCTCCTCCCCCTGGTAAGTTTCTTCTTCTTTTTTTAATAGTTTTTGTTTAATTAGTTCTTACTTTTAGTTTAGTTTTAGTTTCAGTTTTAGTTTAGGTTTAGTTAGGTTAGTTTCAGTTTTAGTTTAGTTAGTTTCAGTTTTAGTTAGGTTAGTTTCAGATTTAGTTAGGTTAGTTTCAGTTTTAGTTAGGTTAGTTTCAGTTTTAGTTTAGTTTTAGTTTTAGTTTCAGTTTTAGTTTAGGTTTAGTTAGTTTAGGTTTAGAAGAAGAAGAAGAAGGAGAAAGGAGATGAAGAAGAAGGAGAAAGGAGAAGAAAAAAATAAGAAGAAGAAGGAGAAGAAGAAGAAGGAAAAGGAAGGGAAGGAGAAGAACCAAGAAGAAGAAGAAGAAGAAAAATAGGAGAGGAATAGAAGAATAAGAGGAAAAAAGAAAATAAGAAGAAGAAGAAGAAGAAGAAGAAGAAGAGAAGAAGAAAACAAGAAGAAGGAGAAGAAGAATAAGAGGAAAAAATAAAAAATAAAATAAGAAGAAGAAGAAGAAGAATAAATTAGTAGATTTAGTAGGTAGTTTCTGTTAGTTAATTAGTAGATTTAGTAGGTAGTTTCCTGTTTAGTAGAAGAAAATAAGAAAAAGTAGAAGAAGAAGAATAAGTAGAAGAAGAAAAAAGGAGAAGAAGAAGAAGAAGAGCTAGTGGAGGAGGAGGAGAAGAAGAAGAATAAGAAGAAGAAGAAGAAGAAGGAAAATAAGAAGGAATAAAAGGAAAAGGCAAAAGGAAAATAAGAAAAGAATAAGAAGAGTGGAGCCCGTATCCAGCAGGGCGACCAGCTGCTCGCCATGGATCGTCACGGGCAGCAACATGGTCCGCTCATGGCGGATGCCGGCGAGGGCGTGGAGAGAGACGACGCAGGCCGTCGCCGTAGAATCTGTGGCCGGGTCTGGTGCGTCGTTCGTCTCGTCCGCCTCGGTGTAGTCGACCGTCTCCAAGTAGAAGAGGCGGGGGCAGACATGTGTCGGCGTGTAGGGCTCATCGCAGTTAAAGCAAAGACCCTGACGTCGACGCTCCTGCTGCTCGGCGGGGGACAACCTGCGGAAGGTCCGTGTAGCGGCCGGAGGTGCGGCCGTTGCGGCTGGCGGAGGCCGGCCCGGTGCTGGAAGGGTCAGCACGGGTCGACTGACCGGGCGGCCGCCCCGTCCGAGCGGTTGCTGCAGTGCCTGTGCCTGGGTATAGATCGGACCCGAAGATGATCCGGCTGCCCACGCGGGAATTGGCGATGGCGATGACGGGAACTGCACCTGGTGCAGGGGCCGACCGGTGGTTTGGGGCGCTGGAGGTGCTGCTGTCGATGGCGGCGGCGGCTGCTGGTGCGGCGCCGGAGCCTGCGCCGTGGTTCCAGCCGAAGGAGACTAGAAGGACTCATGAACATATAGGACTAGCCGAAATCAATCCAAACACCCATTTAGATGTTCCCGATGTCTATATTACGGCTCAACAGGCGACCCAAGTTTTCTACCTACCGTGGGCATGCCAAACGGATAAGAATCTGGAAGGTTGGTATGTTGTTTATGAAGTGCCGCCACATGTCAGACCACCTCTCCCAAATGAACAGGATTATGAACCTCACATTAACCCAGACACATATGATGGAGAATTCTTCCAAGAAGCACGTCTTTCCAAGAAACGTTTCAAGAACCGCCGTGCTTCATCCAAGAACATGGAAGTAGACAGCGACAATGAATCCGACTCCAGCCCTGAGCCGGAACCAGAAGACCTAGAACTCGTAGAGGTTACTGATGCGGATGACCTGTCAATGCTTCAACGATTAAAGGAAGGCCTTTCACAACTTCACGCCGTTGAACCCGATGAGCACGTCATTCATGAAGACATGCGTGATAGTGATGATGATGATGCATTTATTGATGATGATTATTAGTTTGTAAGATTCACAACTTAAATTATATATATTTTAATATTTATTATTCATGTACATATTATTATTCATGTCAGTCATTCAATTTTTTTATGTTGTACTAATTTCTTTTAATCTTTATCATGGCAGGTGTTGAAAGATGGTGGGCGCGGGTCCAGAGCGCTCGACGGTTTCTTCCCAGGCGCCCCGCACGAGGGGTGGTACTTCCCTTCCACCCCTATCTCTCCGTAGAGCCTTGGCAGACAGTCTTTCGACACCAGCCGGGGGTTCTTCTTCGTCGGCGGCATTGCCCGCTGGTAGAGGTGCTGGTCGGGTAGGGAAGAAGGGGAAGGGTACAGGGAGAGGTGGTGGCCGCGGAAGATCCAGGAGGACTATTGAGCCATCCTCGCCACCACCACCAGCTCATTCACCCGAGCATAGGACTAGTATGGTCGACCCGTTTGCGGAGGAGGCTACGGGGACTCCGGTCCAGGAGCCTGGTGTTCACGGGCATTCGTCCCATGAGACTCCGGTCCAGGAGCAGCCTCGGGTCGAGGTGCATTCGGCCCAGGAGCAGCCGGAGGAGACTACGGTTCCGGAGGCTTCACCCGACGTGGAGAGGTCCGGATGGGGGCCTTGGCCGGATCGTACCGAGTTGCCGGATTGGACCGAGGGTCCGGGTGGCTCAGGGGGCGGGGATGGCGGGGATGAGCTTACGGATAGCGAGGGCGATGTGCAGGTGGACGGGGCCCCGGCTACCGTGTACAAGCGTGGTAGTACACGTCTCCCGGTCGCCTCGGCTACCCGCGAGCAGAGGCCGGTGATAAAACCTGAAGGAGATAGGTAAGTACATTTACCCTTTTTTTAGCTTTTTCCTTCAAGTTTGTTCAAATATCTAATGCGCTGACCTTATCATACTGCAGGGGATGGGTACACCCTCTTGGAGTCCGCAGGCCGAACTCCGTCCTTGGTGTGCTTTGCCGGACACATTTCCCGGGGTTTGTCACGTTGCCTGGTGAGGGTCAGGTTCCTACACTAGGATTTACCTGGGAGCACTACCAGGCTGCGCAGGCCCCGCCGGAGGAGATTATAGATGGTGTCTTGTGCCACACGAGGGCCGAGATGGTGATCAGGAGCTTTTGGGTAAATTATCCTTTTACCGAATCTAAAATTAAGCATATACCTAATTATTGTACTAATCGGTGTTTTCACGTTTGATTGCAGACCTTCTATAGGTGTGAGGATGGATATGAGGAGGCGGCGGCCAGGGTTCTCGAGGTCGAGTGTAGGCGGTTACTACAGAACTTGCGCCACGAGGCTTGGCCGCAGGCTATTCGAGATTACTACGCCACGCGTGGTATTAAGAAGGAGAAGAAGGATTGCTGCGGAAAGTTTCTGAAGAAGGAGCAATACATGAAGGTAATTACCTATTCTTAAGTCCTTCTACGTAGTTTTCTTGATTTCATTCATAGGCGTAGCGCTGAAAATTCTTTCTAATAACTTACAGGTGCCCCCGAGATGGTGTGCGGATAAGATGGATTGTTGGGAGGCGTTGGTTGATGAGTGGTGCACAGGCAGCTGGCGAGCCGTCCACGATAATGCGAAGGATCGGCGTAGCCAAATGGTTGGTGTGCCACACCATCAAGGCAGCGCCAACTTACTTCAGTTTGGACGAAACTGGGTATGTGATTTGCTTCATGATTCATGCAATTCATTCTTATGCTAATATTTTGTTCCTCTCTTTTAGGCGCATCACAATAAGACTGAGATGCCACACTTCTACGATGTTTATGGCATGGCCCATACTGCCTCGTACAAGAAGGCGAAGGCATTCTCTGAGTCTGACCTGGATGATCCCAGTAACTTCACCAACATATCATCCCACAAGAAGCTCGTGGCATACAGGGACGCGGGGAAGGCTACGAAAGGGGATGACTTTAACCCTGGCCAGGAACCTTTGGATCCAGAGCTGGTGATGATATCTGGTGGCGGGAGGCCCCATGGCTCGATAGCCATTGGAGATGGGATAATACGTTGTCCACTCACTCTTCCGGAGATCAAGGCGCGCCAGTCGAGCAACTGTCCTGAGATAACGCGTCGTCCACGGCCAGTCGAACTTGCCATCGAGGTTAGTTGTACGGACTAAGAACACTTTCATCCATTTCATTATGTGTGTCACCATAGATCATTACTGTGGTAACGAGGAATGGTTTTTCAGGCTGCTCTTCAGAAAGAGAGAGCGGCAAACCAGGCTGCTCTTGAGAAAGAGAGATTGGCAAGCCAGGCTGCTCTTCAGGCCGCTCTTGATGAGAGGGACCAGAGCACGACACGATTGCTTGAGGAGGAGAGGGCCCGGAATGAGGCGGGTCAACGGGCCCTGTACGAGCTTTTTGTGGTATGTTTTTTTTCACATTAGCCAAATCATGTGTGTAATGTCTGTTTCAATACTAACTAATACGACCCACTCTTCAGGGTCTGTGCGAGAAGAGCGGTCAAGTCCCTCCACCGATGCCCGTCTTCTCTTCGATTGGCACGGTGAGTTTCATTATAAACTAGTATTAATAATTGAGTGTCATCATGCTAACTGAGACATTGCAAAATATCTTTTCTGCAGAATAACTCCCGAGCGGCATCGCACGACCCTTCTCCAGGGCAACCGTCTCCAAACGAAGCCGGCGCGAGCAACCGTGGTGTTTCTCCTCCTTGATGACCACTACGGTAAGTTTCTCCTCCAAACTTAGCTTGTTTTCCTCTAAAATGAGATAATTAGCCAATTTAGCTCCAAGAAGACATAATTAGGTAATTTAGCTCAAAAAGACATAATTAGGTAATTTAGCTCAAAAAAGACATAAAGAGGAGGAGGAGGAGGAGGCCAAGGCCAATTTGGCGTCCCAGCCGCCAGAATGTCATCGTGAGGGCGTCGAAGTCCCGGATATGCCTCGCGCGTGGCATGCGAGGGCTTGGAATCGGTCGGCGTAGTCCTGGACCGTTGAGGTAAACGGTAAGCGGCCGAGGGCTGCCAGTCGGCTGCCACGGATGGGGGGGGGGGGGGCAAACCAGAGAAGGCAGAGCTCGCGAAAGCGGTCCCACGGTGGCATGCCGCCCTCCTCCTGCTCGAGGGCGTAGTACCAAGTCTGGGCAGTACCACGGAGATGATAGGACGCGAGCCAGGTGCGATCTGACGCGAGCGTCCGCTGCCCCCGAAAGAACTGCTCGCACTGGTTGAGCCAGTTGAGGGGGTCTTCCGCGCCGTCGTAAGTGGTGAAGTTCAGCTTAGCGAACCGAGGAGATGTCGGCCCGCCGTGTCCGGGAGCCGCGGATGTCGGTGGCCTCGCGTATGCCGGGTCGGGAAACTCCGGGCCGTAGGGCGCCGAGCTGGAGGACCGCTCGAACGGCAGAGAGGGCGCCGGGTGTTCCAGTGCCGGGGTATAGATCGGACCCGAAGATGTTCCGGCTGCCCACGCGGGAATTGGCGATGGCGATGACGGGAACTGCACCTGGTGCAGGGGCCGACCGGTGGTTCGGGGCGCTGGAGGTGATGCTGTCGATGGCGGCGGCGGCTGCTGGTGCGGCGCCGGAGCCTGCGCCGTGGTGGCCGGTAGCGACTGTTGTGGCAGCCCCCCCAGCGGCGCGGTGGTGGCCGGCCACACCGGCCAGGGAGTGCCCGCGGCGTGATAGTGCTGCAGCAGCAGCTGCGGCGGCGGCGGCGGCGCCCCTCCGTGGAGTGGCTGGAAGGCCGGGGTGGCCCAAGGCAGCGACGGCGGCCCGTAGGTAGTGTGGGCGACGCTCGGCGGCGGGGGTTGGGTCCCAGCGAGGTAGAGGCTGATGCCTCGGACCGCTTGGACAAGCTCCCGCAGGGTGCCCGATATCGCCTCGGGCGAGAGTATGGGGAGCGGCTCCTCCGCGGTGATGATCGGCACTGGCGAGGGAGCGGTCCCGGACGTGAGCGGCAGCGGCGGCGGGGCGGTGGTGGTGGTTTGCAGCAGTGGGGCGGTGGTGGTGTTGAGCGGCGGCGGTGATGGAGGGAGCGACATGATCAGCCTGGAATCTCTGGATACCAAATTGGTAGGACTAGGGTTCCTACCGGGCCTCCGGCGTAGGTTGTAAGGGCAGGGAGGAGGGGAGCGAGGGCTGGAGCGGACGCGCCGGCGAGATGGCGCCGTCGCGGCTAGGGTTAGGTGCGGCGGAGGCTAGGGTTCTGGCTCCTTGGAGAGCCGGGCAATAGAAGATAATATCCTTCTCCTCCTCCTCCTTCTATCCTTTTCCTCCTCCTCCTTCTCCTCCTCCTCCTCCTTCTTCTTGATTTCTTCTTCTTCTCCTCCTCCTCCTCTTTCTTCTCCTCTTTCATATTATCCTTGCTTTAATTAACCCAACAATGACATAATTAGCCCATTTAGCTCCAAAATACCATAATAAGCTCAAAATGGCATAAGAACCTTGGTTAGCTCATGAATATTATATACTTAGCTTGTTTTCCTCTAAAATGACATAATTAACCCATTTAGCTCAAAAAAGACATAATTAGGTAATTTAGCTCCAACAAGAGGAGAAGAAGAAGAAGAGATGAAGAAGAAGAGAAGAAGAAGGAGGAGGAGGAGGAGGAGGAGGAGGAGGAGGAGAAGGCCAAGGACCTTCTATCCTTCTCCTCCTCCTCCTTCTCCTCCTCCTCCTCCTTCTTCTTGATTTCTTCTTATTCTCCTCCTCCCCCTCTTTCTTCTCCTATTTCATATTATCCTTGCTTAATTAACCCAACAATGACATAATTAGCCCATTTAGCTCCAAAATACCATAATAAGCTCAAAATGGCATAAGAACCTTGGTTAGCTCATGAATATTATATACTTAGCTTGTTTTCCTCTAAAATGACATAATTGGAATATTTAGCTCAAAAAAGACATAATTAGGTAATTTAGCTCCAACAAGAGGAGAAGAGGAGAAGAAATAGGCAAAATGAAAAGAAAGAAGAAGAAGAGATGAAGAAGAAGAGAAGGAGGAGGAGGAGGAGGAGGAGAAGGCCCAGGACCTTCTATCCTTCTCCTCCTCCTCCTCCTTCTTCTTGATTTCTTCTTATTCTCCTCCTCCTCCTCTTTCTTCTCCTCTTTCATATTATCCTTGCTTTAATTAACCCAACAATGGCATAATTAGCCCATTTAGCTCCAAAATACCATAATAAGCTCAAAATGGCATAAGAACCTTGGTTAGCTCATGAATATTATATACTTAGCTTGTTTTCCTCTAAAATGACATAATTGGAATATTTAGCTCAAAAAAGAAATAATTAGGTAATTTAGCTCCAACAAGAGGAGAAGAGGAGAAGAAATAGGAAAAATGAAAAGAAAGAAGAAGAAGAGATGAAGAAGAAGAGAAGGAGGAGGAGGAGGAGGAGGAGGAGAAGGCCCAGGACCTTCTATCCTTCTCCTCCTCCTCCTTCTCCTCCTCCTCCTCCTTCTTCTTGATTTCTTCTTCTTCTCCTCCTCCTCCTCTTTCTTCTCCTCTTTCATATTATCCTTGCTTTAATTAACCCAACAATGACATAATTAGGCCATTTAGCTCCAAAATACCATAATAAGCTCAAAATGGCATAAGAACCTTGGTTAGCTCATGAATATTATATACTTAGCTTGTTTTCCTCTAAAATGACATAATTGGAATATTTAGCTCAAAAAGAAGGAGAAGGAAGAAGAAGAAGAAGAAGAGAAGAAGAATAGAAGGAGAAGGAGAAGAATAAGGAGGAGGAGGAGAAGAAGAAGAAGGAGGAGGAGAAGAAGAGAAGAAGGAGGAGAAGAAGAAGGAGAAGGAGAAGGAGCCCTCCTTCTTCTCCTTCTTCTTCTCTCCTTCTTCTCCTCCTTCTTCTCCTTCTCCTTCTCTTCTTTTTTCTTCTTCTCCTTCTCCTTTTCCTTCCCCTTCGCCTCCTCCTCCTCCTCCTTGTTTTTCTTCTCCTTGTTCTCTTATTGCTTCTTCTCTTTCTTCTTCAATTTAGCTTATTTGTCATATATATGTTGTTGTTCTTCTTCTACTTACTTTCTTATTCCCATTTTGCAGATTGGATGTACTACATGCATGGAAGCTGGCGTTGGAGTGCTTTAGTTTCCGTTTTTATTTGAGTTGATGAACAATGTGTTGGTTCTTTGTATGTGTTGATGAACAATATATGTGCAACTATATGTATGTATATATGGATGAAACTTCGTATGTGTTGGTTCTTTTGATATATGGGATGTACGTTGATGAACAAATGGCACTGATGAGCTTTATATGTATATCATATATGTGTTGTGATCTATTTATGATATATGTGCTATGGATTATATATATATGTGCTGTGAAATAGAAAAAATAAATAAAAATTTGACAACATAGGCTCTTTGCCATCTGCCAGCTGATGGCAAAGGCCTTTGCCATCAGCCAGCAGACGGCAAAGGTGCCACGTGGCGCCGAGCTATGCAACCTGGGCAGTAGCAGCTGGCCATATAGTCTCTTTGCCGTCTGCCTGCTGGGTGGGCAGACGGCAAACAAGAGGGCACAGAGGAGGGGGCAGAATACAAAAGTGGAGAGAGGGGGGAGGGGAGGACACGGCAGACGACAAAGGTTGCCGAGGAAGCAGACGGCAAAGATTGCCGAGGGGGCAGACGGCAAAAGATTGCCGAGGAGGCGGACGGCAAAGGTTGCCGAGGAGGCAGACGACAAAGGTTGCCGAGGAGGCGGACGGCAAAGGCTTCGTTAACCCCTAACGGAGGCATCGCCTCTCGGCTGCCGTCCCAAACTCTTTGCTGACTGCTCCTCAGGAAAGCTGACGGCTAAGAGCTTTGCCGTCCGCTTTATGGGGGCAGACGGCAAAGAAGGTCCTATGCCGTCGTAGGCTGACACAGAAAATTTGCCGGCCGTGACAATCTTTGCCATTTGTGGTACTGTCTTTGCCGTCCGGGTATTTGTCTTTGCCGTCTGTGATGGCAGACGACAAAGAAGGTGATTCCTGTAGTGATTGCCATTACCTTACCACTTGCATCATCATCATCATCCTCATCGAAGAGTTACTCTAATTGATCCACCAACACATTTTCGGGCATTTTCTTGGAGAAGTTGTTCTTGTTGGGGAAGGACTTGGCCTTGTCTTTGCGAATAAGCTTACCACTGTTGTCTTCCCTCTTCTCATATGGACAATCTGCCACAAAGTGATTCACATTGCCACAATTGTAGCAAGTCCACACACTTACTTTCCCTTGGACCCACTTGAGTTGTTCCTGAAGAAGTCAGATCTTGAGTTTCTCTTGTTGCCCCAAAATTTCCTTGACATAAGAGCCATGTGCTCGTGGTAAGCATATTTGGTGTCTCTAGGACAACTTTCCTCTTCTTCTTATTCCTCTTCCTACGAAACAGCGTTGGACTTCAAAACTAGGTTGGGAGAGCCTTTTATTGACATTTGGACACGAGCTAGAGCGTTGTCGACGGTCTTGTTCAGTATGTTCATTGCAATGAACTCATCCAACACATCGCTTGAGGACAAAGAGTGAAAGTCCGGTCTTTGACGGATGATGGAGGACATGGACTTGTTGAATGGCATGATGGCCTTGAGAAACTTTTGCTTGCTCCAATTTTCATCCACATCCTTGCTTCCATGATATTGAAGAGCAACAACAAGAGTTTTCACTCTCCGATGAAGCTGACGAGGGTCCTCATCATCAAGCATTGCAAAGATAAAATTGCTAAAATCCACCACAATTGTGGCAAGGGTACTCCAAAACCACCACTTTCGTCAAAAATCACGAATAACCACCACTCCCCTCGCAAGTGAGTAACAAAAAACACTAATCTGAAATTGAGCCGTGTCTAACTATGAAACTGACGGGTGGGGCCCACTTGTCAGGATGATTTAGCATGCCTCTATAGACAATATGTTGAGGTGGAAGATGGCCCCACCAGTCAGCCTCTTATCTATTTTCATCTTTTTTTTTCTTTTCCTTAAGAGTCAACGGTAAGTGGAGGCAACAGAGGCATGGGTCGGTGGTGGGTTGTGAGCCTGAGCTCCATGAAAATGATGAGGCGACCATGTGCCTCAAGGGAAGGGAGGCGGAGGTGATGGCACACGGCAGCGGCGTGCCTCGGGGGAAGGGGAGGCGGCGACCGACGGTGATGGCGTGGGGTGGCAACACTACAAGGAGAGCGTGCGATGGGCGTGGGCGATGGGCGCTGTAGGCGTGGGCCCGAGATGACGATGCAGCGAGCACTGGCTTGCCGACGAACGCGGGATGCGGGACGATGGCGCTTCGGGGTGACGGTGATGTAGGCATGGGCATCGGACGACGACGTCGCAACCGCGGGCGAGAGACAGTGGCGGGGCGGCGGCGATGTATGCGCATCCATCGGACAGCGATGCCGCAAGCACGGGCGGGGGACGATGGAGCGACAACCACTGTCTTGCTGGCGTCTGTGGGGAGGCGACGATGCAAGCATGACTTGCCGGCGAGGCGAGCGCGAGGTGGCGGCGCTGGGCGAGGCGGGTGCGGGGCAGGTCTTGCTAGCGGGGCGGCCAGGCACGGGGCATGTGCTCGGGGCAGGGCTTGCGGGCGGGTGCCCCTCCTTCAGCCCGACCTCCAACGACCGGTGGTGAGAAACTGAGAATGAGAGGGAGAAATAAATTTGAGGAAGAAGGAGGCGTGAGACAGACATATGGGACCTAGTCCACCTCAGCAGGTCAAACTTTGACTATGACCTGTCTTCGCCACGTTAGCCCAGGCAGATGGGTCCCACATGTCAGTTTTTGTGTGAGAGGTGGCTATATGTTGGTTTAGTGTTTTTTTACTCACTTGCCATAGAAGTGGTGGTTATTCATGATGTTCGACAAAATTGGTGGTTTGGAGTATCCTTGCCACAGTTGTTGTGGTTTTGGGAAATTTACTCCATTGCAAATTCATTGGCCTCATAAAGGATCACTTCAAAGTTGGACCGTTCAATACTAGAGCTTCCCTTGTACATGGAAATAATGTGTTCCCAACAATCCTTGGCACGAGTGAAGGGATGCAAGTGAGCAAGATCTTCAATTGGGACACCTGCTTGAAGGATGAACAAGGCAGAATGATTGAGCTGATTGTCGACCTCCTCTCTTGGAGTGAGGTTGCTTGGATCATGTGGGTAGTACCCTTGATCAATGATTCTCTAAAGTTGTGTTGAGATTTCATTCAAATGATTCTTGATGCGAAAAACCCGGTATCCGCCCCTCTCGTTCCTTGAGGCAACTTAGTCTTATCACTACTAACCCTATCCTTATCGTACTTGGCATCCGACTCTGAAGGAGTGGGGTTAACCACTCAAAATGAGTCGGTAGGAAGTTTGAGCCGTTCAAGGAAATCTTTAAGCATGGATCTGACCTTCGTACCCACCGAGGATCTAAGTGGGGACATACAATCAGTTATATCCTCCCGGGAAACCGCGTTCACGACCACGACCTCGGGTGACCCCACAACCCGACCCCCTTCGTCAACCATACTGTTTGGGTGGTGGAACCCTTAATCAAGAGACATAGCTCTGATATCAATTGAAAGGATCGATATGGTTGACTAGAGGGGGGGGGGGTTGAATAGGCAACTACCAATTTTTAGCTTTTCTTTAACAAATTAAGTTTAGCAACAAATAGGTTGTCTAGATATGCAACTAGGTGAGAAACCTATATGATGCTAACAACAACAATTACAACGAAGAACAAATATAAGGTAAAGGTAAGAAGTAACCACAGGTGGACTCGATGAAGACAAGGATGTGTTACCGAAGTTCCTTCCCTTTGAGGGGAAGTACATCTCCATTGGAGCGGTGTGGAGGCACAATGATCCCAAAGATGCCACTAAGGCCACCGTATTCTCCTCACGCCCTCACACAATACGAGATGTCATGATTCCACTAGTGGTGCACTTGAAGGCGACAATCCAACCTTTAGAAACAAGGTTGGGGCAATCTCCACAACTTTATTGGAGGCTCCCACGAAACCACGAATCTGCACCACAATGGAATATGGCTTCGCGGTGACTTCCTACATCTAGGGTTCTCAAACACCCAAGAGTAACAAGATCCGCAAGGGATTAGTGGGGGGACCAACTTATCTCTTGGTGGAAGTGTAGATCAAGGCCTTCTCCTCCAAACCCTAGAGCATCAACAAGAATTGATGGCTAGGGAAAGAGATCGGTCAAGAATAAGCCTAGGAGCAACAGTGAAGCTTTTTAGGGAAGAAAGGTGAGGTCTCTTGGAGAAGACGACCCACTTATATAGGAGTGGAGAATTTGACCGTTTTTCTACCCACAAGCCGTGCATAAGCGGTACTACCGCTCAGGGGAGCAGTACTTCCGCTTGCACGGAAGTACCGGCTTCACACAGGGTTAGATATAGTCGAGGAGGCGGTAGTTCCACCGAAGTGGTACTACCGTTCCCGCGAGGGTTCTTCCGCTTGGTATTGTAGGAAGCCCAGACTTAGTAGAAATGAGTAGGGTTGCATGTAAGTACCACACGGAGCGGTACTTCCGCTTATTGTTGTCGCTCAAAATCTGCTTGAGTGCCGAATACATCAGAGAAAAAAAATAAGCGGAAGTGGGGCTAGAAGTGGAGGACGACAGTACCGCTCGAGTGGTACTACCGCTTCGCGCCCAGCGGTACTTTAGATCAAAATGGGCAAAGGCACCCGAAGACACCAGAGAGGAAATATAAGCGGTAGTAGACCTAGTACTTCAGGGCAGCAGTACCGCTGGGGCGCTACTCCCGCTTATATGACCCTTAGTGTCTTAGTGTTAGAACGAAAGCTCCAAAGTGCTCGAAAAGGGATGGGTTGTTACGTGATAGTTCCTCCCAACCTTTCCAAATGCGGATCCCCTCTTGATAGTACAAATTTTCCTATGACTCAAGTCCACCAACACTAAATCGATAGAAAAACAGCATCTTCTCTTTTAACCATTGAGGGATGAAAACTGTATCGTGCCACCTGATAATCTCCGAAAGCTTAATGCACACAATTAGTCCGCAAGGGGCATTGTCATTAACCACCAGAACTACTTAGGGAAAATTATGCTCTTAGAGTAACCCCATTAGTAGCCCCCGAATCGGTTGAAGTTTAATTGGTCACGTGAAAGACACTTCATGGTGTCTCCGGTGTCTCGGAGACATCTAGAAAGCATCTCGGGGCTGTTCCACTCGGATCCAAAATAAACCACCACAGACTCAGGACTGGAAGATTCCGAATGGTCGGATTGACCCCGGGGGTCCCCAGTCGGTGACATTTGATCATCTCTCGGAGAGACATATTAACGACTAGGGAGTATGAGGGCCAAGGGCTCTGAGTGATTAGGAAAGGGTTAGGACTGATCTCACTCGCGTTCGAGTGGAACTTTCTTGTTCACTTCTACGCATATCCGTGTGATTCGAAACCTTGAGAGGGATGGAGTGTTCGCGGGCCAAATCACCTTGTTTTTGGAAGGCAGATGCGGGATCCAATGAGATCGAAATGTCACCGGGTTTTTGTGGATTTCAAATCATGGGCGACACACGCGCTTGTGCGAAAACAACCGTGTTATGGTTAGTGGAGGAAGTGGCGTGATGCCTCGATTTCTGCGGCTGGAATTCCGCCAAGTGCAGTACGCGTACTGTTTACGGGATCTCGTAGATCTCCTCCTGATCACTGATTGACGGTTGAAGATCTCCTATCTGAGCTAGAAAAGGAATATTTGGAGAGAGGGAGGGTAATCTCAGATCTCATCTTTCTCTGTCGCCCTCTCCACCTTTCCTCGCAAGAGCTCCGGTGTCGAACCTCCCGCCACCATTTGCTCCGACCAAACTCCACCGTGCAGGATGACAAAAAGCGCGTCTGTGAAGGTCGAGCGAGTGAAGAAGGGCTCATGTGGGTCTTTTTTTCAGCGCTGCAGCACCGACGAGGCAGATCCATGGTAACTGGCTGCCATCCCGTGCCACCAAGGGTCGCGTGCTCGAGTTGGAGAGTCACGGGCTATTGGTCGCCAGGAGTTGGCGACTACCGGAAGAAGGCAAGCAAGAGGCTTCGCTGCGAGGAGACGAGCGAGTGCTCCTCGCCACCCACCCCGAGCAAGGTTTCTCCATGCCCCCTCACCCTTTCTTCCACGCCTTTCTTGACTTCCACGGAGCTCAACTCCATCATCTTCCACCCAATGCCATCTCGTATTTGTCTGCTTTCGTTTGTTTGTCTGAGAACTTCCTCGGCTGTCATCCCCACTAGGGGTTGTTCGAGCACCTGTTTACTTGTCGAGTGATGATGCTGAATAAGTCTTCTTGGTCGGGGGAGAAGACGAAGGTAGCTCTACAAGGGCTTAGGAATTCTGATTAGAGGGAAGGGTAATTTCCCGCAGATTTTGTTCCCTGATTAGGTCAAGGGCTGGCAATACTCCTGGATCTACTGCCAGGACGTCCCAGTCGACGACGGTCAGTTGGGTGTCCCGCCGTACTCGGCAGAGTGAGTGCTGTCGGCACCTTCCTTGACTGTGTCGAAGAAAGAGAGTAGATGTTGATATCTTACTAATTGCTCTCATTGCATTGGTGCGGACGGGCATCAATGGGATGGACCTATTGGAAGTCTTTTTCTAGTGGAGGATTCAACCCCTCTAGGCCAGGGCCCATCCCATGTGGATGTATGAGGGGCCGAGTGATCCAACACCCATTCACTTGGAGGAGCTCGATGCCAAGCTCATGGCTGTCACCCAGGTGTGTAGCAACTCTAGGGGTACCAGACTGGTGCCCACTTTCTGTGTGGAGAATCTGCCGAATGAGGTAATTTGTAGTATGATTTGCCCGAGTGATTTTACTACCGTTATCTTTCTACTATTTGACTTGGACTTGATTTCTTGACTCGGTAGGCCTTTACAACAATGCTCAGCGTGGTGCCAGTGGTCGCCCTGATGACCCTCGACGTGGCAAGTGACATCGATCACCATGATGTCTCAGGAGGCGGGGATGACGATGACGAAGATGACAAGGAGTCTAAGGAGGGCGATGACGACTCAGAGGATGCGGACGAGGCGGAGTCCTCCCCATCCAAGGGTGTCCTAGTTGAAACGCATTCCACGGTGCGCCAAGACCCTTGGGCCCATGTTGGCAGCGTCAAGGCCTCGAGTGCCACCAAGCCAACTATGTGTGCTTCCCTGACTCATAGCTCCAAGCGAGCATGGAGTGAGCCTACAAGATCGCCGAAGAAGGTCACCAAGCAGCGCAAGACGATGACTGTCAAGCCCCGGAAGGCCATCCTGCCGCACATCAAGGTGGATGTCCCTGTGGCCTCAGCGTAAGTGCTTTTTCCATGTGACATTTTGACATGAACTGTTGTTTTTTGATTGTAGGACGAATGAAATAACTTCTCAAATGACTTTGTTGTAGGGCTGATACCTCGACCGCTTTAGTCGAGCCCAAGGCCCGAGAGAGGAGCCACACCAATGCTGATGTCGTGTCTTCAAAAGGTAGAATCTGAACCTGTTTAGATTTCATTTGGAAGTCTTGTTTTCTCCTGTCATTAACGGCCAATTGATATTTAATATTTGCAGGTCTGCGTGACATGATTGAGCTTGACCCGCCAAACCCTTCAATCATCGAGGATGTCATGATACATGATGTTACTCGCACCCGAGTGACCAGGTCTTCTCGTGCCAAAGCTTCGACTCCAGTGCAGTGCACCACTCGGAAGATCGGAGCCTCACTCGGAGCAGGCCCGTCTGCCTCTCCACCAAATCCTTCGGTGGCCAACATCTTCGCGTTGCACCATGTCCTGGAGGACCATGTGGGAGCGAGCAAGGTGGCCCTCATCCAGCTAGAGATGATGAGTGGCCGACTGAAGGAGGCATATAATGCTAACGAAATCTTGAAAAAGAACGTGCAAATAAGTACTCTTGTAAGTACAGGTTTACTCGGGAGTTTTTCTCTACGTGTGTTTTTTGTTTTGTTTCCTGAGTGGGTTTCATGGGGTGTAGTCCCCGATACTGTCATCGACTGAAGCCGTCGGCGGTAGTCTTAGTTTCTACATTGATTTGACGCGGATTGTCAGGGTGCAGAACACATTTCTTTGCTTGTGGCAGCATCTGACCACTTGTCTTTCCAATGGGGACGCGTTGAGCGCACCCACTAGGTGTAGTCCCCGAGACTGTCGTCGACTGGAGCAGTCAGCGGTACTCTTAGAGTCTCTTTTGCTTATATGTGACTGATGTCTTATCGTGTGTTCCCTTTCCCATCGGTAGAGTGGTTTGAGCTCGGGAGCCACTATAGTGCCATCAAGAAGGGGGTGAAGTACCCGCGCCTCAGCCTTGAGGTCGAGAAGAATAAGAGCAAGCACTTGGAACATGGGAAGCACTCACTCAAAGGTAAGCACATTCTGTCTGACTGCCTTGGTGTTTGTTCTTTCTCCCTGTCCGACTGAAATTAATTTATGAGATGTCCATAGTGAAAATCATCAACTTAATGAAAGGCTGAGGACTTGTATTTCTTTAGACACCATGAAGGTGGCCCTTGATAAGAATGATACAGAGTTGGCGTCTTCTTGGAAGGAAGCTGGCCTGAAGACCAAGGCAACCGAGTGTGGGGACCCCGACTTACAAGTCGAGATCGTCGAATGACCGTGCTTAGTGATCCCAGAGATCAATGCTCACCGAACACAGAGGAACTGAATAAAAAGAGTCTTACATCCATACATATTGTTTAATACAATAAATGTCCGTTGCGGTCAAGTCTTACATATATAGGGCCTTGATGGCTAACACACCAATAGCGGAAATATTGGTCGAAAGCGTGAACCCATGCCATCAACCTTAACCTATAGGCATTCTGACTGGGAAGCGTCCTAGCTCGCAGGAACGTCACCATGTTACTCCTCACCATATCCTATACTCTCATACCTGGTCAATGAAATAACCAGTGGCAAGCCAATGAGTATGTTGAATGTACTGGCAAACAACCCATGATATGAATAATGCAGTTGGTATGGGAACAAGTAATATGCAGTATTGGTGGATAGCAGTTTAACTGTATTAAACATGATCATATGTGGATGTGCAACATAAGCTATATGCTATTTAGAAGAACAGGCTACAGATATCAATATATCTGTCAAGGGTTGAACACTCCGGGTTCACCCGATATGCCAAGTCACCAAACTTGGTTATATCAACTCTTTCACGTAACTCCAGTAAACACACACACACTTGGTTTATGCAAAAGCGACTGGACGTAGTTTAAGCAGGATTACCCAACTTTCCTTGACCGTGGACACGACTATTCAAATAGTTTTACACTCCGCAGAGGTTGTATGCTATACCGTCGAGATCTGGGAAACTTCCGTGTCATCCACGACTCGCGGTATATAACATACCCGAGGTAAGTACCCGATCAATGCCTTTTCCCTAACGATACTAGACAAAGAGGTCCATTCGATTGGTACCCAACCCAAATGATGTACGTCTTACGAGCACGGACTTTGGACAGTATCATCCATGTGGGGACCAACGGCGTGCCTAGAACACGTAAAAACAACATAGTCGCCCTACCTGGCACGACCCCGTCATGGGAGTGACCACACATCACTCCCTCCACTAGTAATGTGGCTCTTTGCTAGCACCGACCAGAGTAATCAACAAGGCCCCAGCCCATAAAGGGGTAATGTGGTCGCACATGTAAGGTTGGGACGGTCGACACATCATAAATCTAATCCCATTTCCGAAACCACTCACATCAAAATACCCGGTGCACCACTTTTCCAAAAGTGTCCACCAACTCATCATCACCCTCGGACATTATTGGCACCCGACGGGGTTTTCATAAACCTTTGATATTTATCATCATCGTGCTCATGCTTCTACTATGCTTAGCTCTACTTGTCAACATGATATTAGCGTGACCCTCATAGGTGGTAGGATCATGCTTAAAATGCAAGTGCTCCGGAGGAGCCATCGGAACATCATATCGGTGATTTACGGAATATTCATGATCATTTGCAACAGGAGTATTTTCTTTACTAGCATGCAATATAACATATGTTCAAACATGGTCAAAGGGCTGCTTTCGTTTGCTCACATAAGTCCTCGGGGTCTTTGAGGTCTTCCTGTCCAACTTCGAGTACTCCGTCAACTAACGTCGGAAACAACACAGTAAGCCATAAAACAAGCAGGAACAAGAGTGCTATATAAATAGGAGTTATATTTTTCTTGGACCTCTCTGGTCATAAGAAAAATACGTGAAGCTTGCTATAGGGGATTTGGACCATGAGGTTTTTTTGAATGGATGAAAGGAAGGATATGTGATCCTTATAGAAGCCTACAAAAAATATTATAAAAAAATGAGTGGAGGCACTCATTTAACAGAGAACAATTTTAGAAACATTTAGAAAGTTGTCTCACTGGATTTGGAGTTGAGGTGAATAATCCAGGGATTTTCCAATATTGGATAAATAGCAATAGGGTGCTATTTATTTATTGCAACAGAAATATTTCATACAAAAATGTTGACCAAGGCTTCAAAAATAGGATGTAATATAATAAGTCCATGGGAATTGGAATCACCCCATTTGGAGTTGATTTGAATGCTATAGGAATTTTGAAAGGTGAGGCTAGGAGTATTCAAATCTATATTTGAATAATAAAATGAGAGAGAAGTTGCTTGGAAAAATGTGCAAAGCACATCTTTGGATAGATCTTGATTTTACGGACCTGTAGAAATTTGAATCAACATTTTGGAGTTAGAATAATTTAACTATGTATTTATGAAATTTGTGCCAAAAAGGAAATTGATAAAAGGCAAAGAAACAGGGGCTATCCTGCGCTTAGGCGGCTGCTAGGCAGATGGGTCGGCCCAGCCGCGCGAGCTGGTCAGCAGAGCGGCCACGCCGAAGGCGTATTTCTCCAGGGCGCTTCCCGCATGCGAAAACGACCACCACTAGATTCCGTCTCCATTTAACCCACGTGGGCCTGGCGACTGGTCGCCGACGGCGGGGCCCGCTCGTCAAGACCATCCCTCACCTCCCGCTCGGGCATGGAGGAGCACACGAGGGAGGGCAGCCGCGCTGGCCCTGGTGCCTCCGGCCAGCTCCGACCGAGGCGAACGCACCAGCGGCTCGGGGGGGGGGGGGGGGCTGCTGCGCCCAGCTCCATGCTTAGCGCCTGTAGGGGAGCCTCGGGGCGAGCTGCCAATGGCCACGGGAGAGGGCGGCGATGGAGGCCGTGGGGAGCGGTGCTCCGGCCACCTGGAAGGAAGAGGAAGGAGGGGGAAAGAAGCTGCGGGGTTTGTGGGTGTCCCTGAGGTGGCTAGACGGGGAGGAGAGAGCAGCGTGCCCATAGTTGGAGCTACTCCTGGTGGGAGAGCTTCGGCCATGGCAGGGCATGAGGAGGAGGAGAGCTTGGGAGAGGAGGGGAGGTGCTCAGGAGGTTCTTGGAGGGAGGAGAAGCTAAGTGGGAGCTAGAGAGGCTCGGGAAGAGGAGTTAAGAGAGGGGGAGGGAGAGAGAGCGAGAGAGAGCTCGGGAGCACGTCGAAGCTCCCTGTGCATGGATGCCACACACCCTAGACGGAGCTTGGAGGCTAGCTGGTGGGTGAAAGCGCTTGGAATGGTCAAAAGGAAGGGGTGTGACATGCTGAGACAAGTTGATTCGGCTAGAAACAGCCTAGAGGAAAGAAACAAGGCGCAGAGCACCCATATTGCAGGCCAGGGTGGTGGTCACCAGCCCTTCTACGTGTCCAAAGCCACCCCTGGCTAGATCAAGGTGTCAAACATGAAAGGCATGCGTGCCATGATGCACTGGTGAAGTTTGGAAAAATTTGGAGCTGGTTTGAATTGGTTTTGGCTGTGGTTAAGATTCCAACAGGAAACTTGGGGCTGGCAAATATGGTTTTCAGAGGGGGAAACTTGGGGTGAAACCATGTCTTGCAGCATCTGGTATGGAAGGACTATTGCACTACACAATTTCAGCTCAAGCAAAGGAGGGTAGCTAGTACTTGCTGTACAAAGCTACATTTCAGCCACAATTCAACTTGTAGATGTGCTGCTCATTTTCCCCACATGATCATGCCATATCTTGGTTTGAAATGAAGCCTTGGGATGCTAGGGACCCTCTGGAAAGAGGTGGGGGCTTTGGCTTAAGCAGAAGTGGGATATGAGGGGTAAAAATGGTGATCCAAGGGTAAAATGAGAAGTAGTTACATGGGGCCTCTCTCCAATAATTGACCAGAGGTCATGGCAATGCTACTCGAGGTAAAATGTAACTATATAGAGCTGTGGTAGAAAGTTGAGCTCAATGGTAAAAGTGGAAGGGGAGAAAGTAGCCAATTTGGTGAGTGCACACAAGGTGTTTGATGAGTGTCAGGGCAACCAGATGGACTTCAATGGATATCAAATTTAATATGATCAAATAATAGACGAAAATAAGCTTGGACACCAAATTTTGGATTTGGTGGAGAAGGTTTCCAGTGTAGACTTGGCCTTCTGCTTACAAAGTTATTCAAATCAATTCCCACAAATCCAATATTCCGTGTGGGGGCATTATTTGAGCATTACGGCATGCCCAAAAAGTTTGGGGTCAATTTGAGAAACTTTATAATGTAAAGTTTCCCAAAGGCAGAAATCAACAGAGAGGGTTTTGAGGGGCTTGGGACAAGTTCTTCTATTCTCCTTGATGCACCACTTAGTGTGGATGCAATATGGGAGTATTAGAACATGCCCACCAAATTTGAGCACATTTGGAGACACTTGACAATGTAGAGTTGCTCAAATTTGGATCTGGACAGATAGGGTTTTTGAATAATTAGAGGAATCAAATCAACTTGGATTGAGATGAAACTTGGGAAAATCATCACATATATCATGTGTGACATGCTAGAATTTTACATGAATTTATTGAGAAAATTTCTTATAGAAATATTCCAAAAGCTTGAAATTGGCATGAAGGGTTTTGAAGAGGTTTGCCCAATATTTTGAACATGACCATGTGTTGAAACTCATATATATTAAATATATATGCCCATTGGGTTTCCCTAAATTTTCTCTAATATTTTGAAAGCAATAAAAATAACTTTCCTTCATAAGAGACCATTTTTGGTCTCTCATGAAGGCAGTTAAATAAAATTGTAAAATAAGCTTTAAAATTATAATATTGTGGTTTTGAGAAGTCATTTTGATAATGGGTTTTAAATAAAATAATTGGTGCAAAATAAATTCCCTAATTTGAGGACTTGTAGTACAAATCTCATCTCACGGGTTTTGAAAGCTTAATTCAAAGAAATGCTTTTTGGTGAAAATAATATTTGGTAAAAATAGTTTCTGGTCCTAAACACATGGCATGATCATTAGGCAGGAGTTTTGGGCTAAGGAGGTGACTCTCGAGAGTGACTAGAATTATTGAGAATGAAACACAAGTATACCAACAAGCAAGCAAACCATAGTCACTGCAAGCATCACAAGCATCCACAAAAATTTTAATTGGTCCTAATTTTTAAAATAAGATAACAGTCAGGAAAGCTAAACACAGGGTGTTACAGACCTTATCCCCTTAAGAAAATCTCGTCCCCGAGATTTCTAGGCTAGGGGTTGGAGAGATATACAATCTTGAGTCGAAGGTAGTTTTCATGTCTCCATGTTGTTGTTGTGGGTCTTGAGGTGCTTGATGATGTCGCTTCGAATGCTCCGCACGTCCTTGCTTGACTGTGAGCGGGTTTTGGCACTAAGTTAGGCTTGACCGAGGGTCCAGGGCTCGGTGCACTATGTCCGTGCAAGGTCCTGGGTTGCAAGTGCATTCCAAAGTCGGAATACATGGCAAGATAACGTGTCTGGGTTTTTGGTCCCGGGACTGCTCATGCTGGTTAGTGACATCTAGATGTCTTGTGTTAGAACATACGATCAAGGTCCTTGCATAGCTCTCTGCTGACGGGGAAGTCCTTGACTCCTTGAGGCAGGCAAGCTATGGTCGTAGGTGGTCTTCATCCTCGAGGGTGTTGTAGTGGTCTTCGAAGGCTTCTCATGAAGGGTCTGGGTCGGGTCTCGCCCATGAGTCTAAGCTCGGAGACTCAGTGTTCAGGTTGGGTTCTACTATATGGAAGGTTCGTGAGGGTCCCTGGATGAGCTGGCTACCCAAGAGTATAGAGCAGTCATCCACTCCCAAGGTATGCGGCTCGGCAAGCGGGTGAATCACCTTTAGCAGGTTTTCCCATGACCCAATTAGGACTCTCGTCCTGGGTTTGGACCAAGAAGAGGCCGTCTGATTTCTCTTGCTGTCCAAAGGCTTCATCGTCTTGAATCGTTGAGGCTTCTTGACATCGTTGACGTAGTAGGTGCAGGATCGGTGGTTGTCTTCTTCTACTTCTTCTTCATTGACGTGGTTTCCCAACCATGGCGGTTCTTTTTCTTGTCTTGGGTAGGATAGACTTTCGCTGTCTTGAGGTTGCTTCAAGAAGCCCACCTTCTCGAGATAACATGTACCCTCGAGAGGCATAGCGATCGGCGTCCTTGGGGCTCGCCCAAACAGGACTAAGGTGTTCATCCTCTTAGTGGGTGAATAAGTATGTCATCCATGAGGATAACAACATATTTTCCCAAGCATCAAATAAGCATAGTTATTATGAGACAGGTGAGGAGAGCGGGAATTTCTATGGGCGGTCATTGGCCGAGGGGTTCATGGTCCGATATGACCTGGTGCTTCATGCCCATGTTCGTCATAGACAAGATGTGTGGTGGTCGGGCGAAGTACTGGCCATATTCGAACGACTTAGAGTCATTTTCGATGGTCGTAATCCTACCACCTTATGGCTTGGTGAAGCTTTGGGGTCTCAAGGAACTTAGGATGTGGGAGTTATCATCTTATCTCTAAGCACATTCCTTAGATGCCAATAGGCTGACCTCTAACTCAGAACGACATCACCCTATCTCATCAAGGATACCATCTCACATGATTCAACTCCATCCGACTCATGCTAGTCAACACGAGGGTTGAGGGAAGAACTCAACCAAAACACTATAAGTATGGCGTAGCTAAATTGTACATGGATCCCTATGCAAGAACCTCAGGGAAGCATACAAGCTGTTAAGCTTGATCTGGGATACTACAAATCCAACATCCAGCTAGATCATTCAATGGAGAGAGTCCTGCATTTCTATATTAAGGAAACACGTAGTATACCAATCCAATATCTCGTTTCCTTCCTACGAATCTGATCAAGTGGTCCATCAATCTGGTCGATCATCACTGGACCTATCACTCCTACAAATCCAATATTGATGGGGTTCTACATAATCACTTAGAGTCCTCCTAATTCACACATTACCACAAGGATTACGTCATAGTTTATCCACCAACTTCCAATATCATGGCCAACTAATATCCAAGGCCATGCTTATATAGGTTCGTAAGTTATTTCTACAACTCCAATTACTTCTACTGGTTATCCACCGAGAATCATGGTATCACGATCCTGATCATCATGCTAAATCCAAATTTACTCTGAACCATGTGGCATCATACATCATTAATACTCTATTAAGATTACCTACTTAAATCCAAAACTCAAGTATTGTAAGAACTCGTACTCGCTACTCCAAGTTATTTTGGTAACATCATCAAACCATGTCAGCTACTTGATAAAGTAAATTATACCACCAATAATTACTGCTCGTGATCAAAATCATCCTACTGAATCCAAGCATACTCCAGGAACATGTAGGTTACACTACTATATCAACTTGTTCCACCAAATTCACCTACCTTTGTAAAGGTCTTACGATCCACCAAAGTAGTCTAGCTATATCCTCAATACAGCTATCATCATCACATCAACCTTAGTCTAATACTCTTATATCTGAGAAAGGTCCTTCTTATGGCATCAGGGTTATGGTGCTAGCTTAAGAATGAAGTATACTCGTTCACCGTGATCACTTGTTCCGTAAGAAACCCAATGCTAAACAGGGGTTTATCGGGGATAGATGGGTGTTCTAGCAAGTCCGTGTATTAGACACGTGGCCAGAAACTTGAGCCGGAAAGACTTGTGGAGGTTAGTCTGGCCTAGAGAGGATTTCCAATCATGAGGGAAAAGCATAACCCCTATGGGTTGCGCGTGGTTAAGCATGGCATAGTTAGTGTCTCCAGCGTCAGTTGTCCGTCGAAGTGGATTCCTAATGCATCCTGTCTTGTTGGTCTTCAGTTGTCGAGAGGGGTGAGGGAGAGAGAGAAAGATAGAGAGATAGATAGATAGATAGATAGAGAGAGAGAGAGAGCAGCACTGAGGAGAGTGCCTAAGGGGTGCTACAGTGTAAGTGCAATCAAACAAGTATTGGAAAATCAACTCGAACGTGAAGATGAGGCATGTGATATATCCGCACGCTTGTTGCCTAGAGAAAAAGTGTGACTAATATCAAAGAACAAACAACAAAACAAGTAACACAAAACATGATGCCATCCGAACCAATTCACGGACTCGACTTCTCATAAGGGATTTACGACTCATCCTACCCTAGGTCTCTCAGACTCGACAATCGTGCTTGCTTCGTGCTCCGGGGAGGAGTCCACTAAGTCTTCTGGACCTTCTCATGGTGTCTCCACGTCTCTTGTTGTTGCTTGCCGAAGCGACTCGAGTTGAGTTGAAGGAATTCTTGATGACTTCTCATGTGGTGAGTTGCCGATGAAGGTGATTCCTCATGGTTGTCGTTGACACGGTCTTGTATTGTCTTCATAATCTTGTCATGTTTTCTTGTCTTCTAAGGCTTCGAGAGTTCCAAGCGAACAACTTTTTATGCAATGGCATCAGCAAGGCATGATAGATTTCTGACCCATCAGTCACGTTGATCACAATATTGACACCTAGAGCGGGGGATGAAGAGAACTGTTTTCCTGCTCACTTAGGTGAGGCGGACCAAATGGCGAGATTCTCATCCACCGGTGTTGGTCGACACAACCTTCATGTTGATAGGGTCGCTCTATTAGCGATGCATATAATGGTCTTGCACATATTACGTCCCGTTAATCGTAGGTGAAGGTGGCTTCACTTTGGAACAGTGCCGAGGGTGTCACCATCTTCTGGGTCTCGATGTCCTTGTTCCTCAAGGAGGTACTTCTGCTGGTCTCGCTTGGTCGTAGCGTTGTCATCTTTGTCGTTCAGTACATGGGTGATTGCTTGGAAAGATTGCTTCCTTTCAAGTTGCCCAAGAGGATTTTAAGTAATCTCATGGTCACGCATAAGGCTGCTAGAGGCCATTTGGAAGTTTTAAAAAAGCAGGTGATGAGTGTCAAGAGAATAAGTGTGGAAGGCTAAGGTATAACCTTCACTTTCTTTGAAGATTTAGCAGAGGTGAGAAATATATAGGTTTTGCAAGTACTTTTGAAGGGTCTGGAAAGCAGTTTTATCCTAACTAACGTCCGTGCTAACTAAGGGCTTCCTACAGTCAACCTGGCTCTGATACCATCTCCGTGGGGACCCCGACTTACGAGTCGAGATCGCCGAATGAACTTGCTCAGTGATCCCAGAGATCGATGCACACCGAACACACAGGAACTGAATAACAAGAGTCTTACATCCATACATACCATTCAATACAATAAATGACCATTGCGGTCAAGTCTTACATATATAGGGCCTTGAGGGCCAATAGACCAAACTTGACCAATAGTAAAAATATTGGTCGAGAGCATGAAGCCATGCCATCAGCCTTAACATAAAGGCATTCTGACTAGGAAGCTTCCTAGCTCGTAGGAACGTCACCATGTTACTCCTCACCATATCCTATTCTCTCATACCTGGTCAATGAAATAACCAATGGCAAGCCAATGAGTACGTTGAATGTACTCGCAAACAACCCATGATATGGATAATGCAGTTGGTATGGGAACAAGTAATATGCAGTATTGGTGGATAGCAGCTTAACTGTATTAAACATGATCATAGGTGCATGTGCAACAGAAGCTAGATGGTATTTAGAAGAACATGCTACATATATCAATATATTTGTCAAGGGTTGAACACTCCGAGTTCACCCGATATGCCAAGTCACCAAACTTGGTCATATCAACTCTTTCACATAACTCCATTAAACACACACTGTCGTGGTATTATCATGGCACATTTCCTCGTGAAAGGACTTAAAGATGGAGCCATCGCACCTTGGTGGCGACTCAAAGGGGGTGAGCGAAAGCGAGACTCAGATTTACCCAGGTTCGGCCCCTCCTGAGGAGGTAAAGGCCTACGTCCTGCTTTGCATGGATTGATGATGGTTTCGATTACAAGGAGGACGTAACTCACTTGACCTATCTCACAATTATCTCTAACCCGCCTCACCTCTCCTGGAACCCGCCTTTATATACAGGTCGAGTCCCTAGGGTTTAAAAGAGTCCTGGCCATGCTACCTATCGTAGCTTTCCCTATCTCTCAGTCGCCGTGTCTGCCAAGATCAGGAACTCCTTTGGTAGTCTATCATCCTCATAGCTTCTCGAACCGCCGTCCACCTTTTGGGCCAAGGGCCGCACTCCTAATGTTGAGTCGCCCCTTTGATGACCCGGCCCACTAAGGGCGGGTTACCCGCAGGTAATATCCCCAACATTAGGCCCCAGATTGTCTTGAATTTATTCATGTCAATAAACCTTCACCCATTTGGGGCGACTCAACCATGCCTGTGTCTCGACAAACGATAAGTCGCCATTCGTTGTGAATTTATTTGACCCGCTGGGTAATCTTTGATGACATCACCTTATCCCCTTAATCCCGGGGTTTTAATGCCATAACCACCCAACGGATCTTTTGCTCCGTATTTATTTATCCTGGAAACCTAGGCGCCATCATTGGAGATTCTGACTTGTCGCCTTTATCTCCGTTCTGACCGACTCGATTCTCGTTCTGGCCGCCTCGATTCCTGTTCTGGCCCTTTAAATAACCATAGGGGAATGGGGGGCATCGTCACCTACCCCCACCTCGGCCGTCTCCTGACCTTCGTATTCCTCGCGCCAGCACTCCGGCTTCCCCGCGCCGGCACCCGAAGCTCCATCGCCACCGCGGGTTCTCGAGCGTCTCCAAGTCAACAAGAGGTGCGTAGTCTTCTGCATCCGTCTCCGGCGCCGTCTCCTTCCTCAGGTAAACACATTTCCCCATTAGGGTTAGACTGAGAACGCCATGGCCATTGTCCCCGCGAGCTAGCTTCGTAATGCAACAGATGTCCTTTTCTGCTTCAGATTTGCTATATATCTTTATAGTAGACTTCCGGAGTAGCAAACCATGGTCGCTTTATTGCGTCTTTCTGTTACCCTAAGCTTTCGCGCCGTAGATCCAGGCAATAGCACTGTCGCTGTTTTACATTCAGAGTCTTCATCATTTTACCGAGCATTATTCCTTTATTTTGGCCCACTCGTAGATCTGTAATTTACTGCTTGTTTTTAGAAACATGTTTGCCTGTCCCCCGAGAATATCCCTAAGGAAAAAAGACCCTTGAGTGTTGTCGTTCAGCTTCTGCCTCCATAGCGACTTAAACTTATCATCATAGCTACGGCCCCTTCTTTTTCGATTGAAGGGCGAGTTACAATACTTTAAAGATGTTTCCATGAATCGCCCAACTAGCGAGTTAGATTATTTCATCATCTATTGGCGAATCACCAAGTCCTTCTCAAACACATTGTAGACCCAAACTGGCGAGTTACCACACCTCATGGTCTTCACTGAACCGCCTTGTCCTCCTTTCTTTTGTAGTCATGGTTGTTATTTCGAATTGCAATTGGTTACCAACCAAAATCGATGATGCCACTCTCGAGAAATTTGTCAAGTCAGGTCATCTCGACAAGAAGGAAGTCATTGGTTGGAGAACCGCCCCGGGCGAGGTGATCCCCAATCCCGCCGACAGAGAAGTAGTCATTTTCACCGACTACCTCGAACGAGGTTCTAAGCCGCCCGGGTCAAAGTTTTTCTGAGACGTCTTGCACTTCTTTAACGTCCATCGTCAAGACCTGGGGCCCAACTCCATCAACAATCTTTGCCAGTTCCAAGTCTTTTGAGAGGTATACCTGCAAAGAGAGCCCATAGTTCCTTTGTTTTGGAACTTCTTTCACCTCAATCGCCAGAATGAATTTACCAACGGTCCCAATCATGAACTTGGAGGAGTCAACATTTAGACACGCCGTGAGCGGGGATTTCCATCAGCCCTTGTGCCCAGCCATCCCAAAGGTTGGGCCGAGTCATGGTTTTATTGCCGCGACACTTCCCCACCTGGCGAGAACCCCCTACCGGGATTCAGAGAGGATCGCATGCCCATGGACTTCAAACTGCCCGAGAAGCTCACAGAAGAGGAAGAATCTGAATTTATCAATATCTTCTCCGAGTTATGGTCTTTGACCAATAAAGGGCTCATTGGGATTGATGTGTTCCGCTGCTGGGTGGAGTGGAATATTCTTCCCTTGAGTCGCCGAGACGGGTTAATGTATGAATATGATGGTACGGTAAACCATCCACAATGCTTCCACCACAAAAGACTCGCAGAGAGTGACATTGTTGGAATAATCAAGAAGCTAACCGGCGAGTCTTTAGAAGAATGTGCCAAAATTGGGCTCAAGGCCTTCTGCCGCTCCAACCCGGCTCCGTCAGTAAGAGTCTAAGCCGCCTTTCTTTTCCTTATAAATATACTTACCAATGCTTTCGGCTTGAAATTTACTTATGTTCATCAGAAAAATGATCCCTTTTGGCGAAGGGGTCCAAAAGTGACAGCCAAAAAGAACACCAAACCACCGCCAAAGAAGAAGAAGAAAGAAGGCAAAGGTAAAGCCGCCGCCAAGGATTCATCTGTTGTCGGCGAGTCACGAGCTGTCGAAGAGCAGTCGGAGGTAAAACTTCCCCCTTACTTATCACCTGTATATTCTGACTCATGCTTATACCGTGCGTCTTTATGTGTAGGGCGAGGACAACGAGAGCCAAGATGATGCGGTTGAGGTAATTTCTATTTCTTCCGACTCACCTTCCCCTTCTCCTAGACCAGCCAGACAGATCTATGGGAAAGTCCCCATGTGTCACCCATATGCTTATATGGACCCTGATTTCCTTTTGAAGAAAGCAAGATATACTCCCAAGCGCAAAACCCGTAGTCACTCTGGCGACTTAATTTCTGGGATGCCTAAGAAGACAACCGGTCGGAAGCGCACCAACGAGGTACACTTTTGTTTTACCATACTCTTCCTTGTGGAAAATACGATTCTCAACTTCCTTAGCCTTTAAGCTTTTATTCTACCAGACTTCTCCCCCTTCATCTGGCGACTCAGCAATGGCAGCTCTCCCGCCAATGATTCGTGTGCAAGGGTGAGTCCCTTTGTTAACTCAATTTCTTCTAAATAACGATATGGGTCTTAATCTTGGTGCCTCTGTCTTAGAGCACAAGCGAAGAAAAGGAAAACTGGTGACTTATCTTCTGCTCCTAAGACAACTGAAGCCTTAGGCACGAGCGCCTCTATCCCAGAGATTGATGAGCATCAAGCGGTAGCGCATGACATTCTTGTGGATGATATCCCCAATGTCCGGGATGACTCGCACGTAATTTTGATGGAACCTCCTGACAAGGTTAACCCGCCAAGCCCTCTCAAGGTGACTGAAGATCCATATGCCGTCATAATCACCGGTACTGGCTACTCCACACCTTCAGCTGTGGTGCTATCCAAGCACACCTCAAGGGAATATCATCCTTCCACCGATCAAGACATTAGTAAGTTCAAGCTCCCCCAGTATGAGAAGCTGGAATTTGACCAACTCTGCTCTGGCTTCGCAAGTCGCCTAGAGACGAGTTATGAGATGAACAAAAGCTTGATTTGCCTTATGAAGGTTAAGCATGAGGTACGTCTATTTATGTATTCTCTTCCACCCATTAGCCTTCCAAGGGTCGGGTCATCTTTTGAAAGATGAGCCAGGTCTTGTGTATAGTTAACATCTTCAACCTGTAGCCCCCAAGGGTCGTGCATCTTTTGAAAGATGAGCCGGGTCTTGAATATAGTTAAAGTCTTCAACTTGTAGCCCCCTAGGGCTGGGTCATCTTTTGAAAGATGAGCCGGGTCTTGAATATAGTTAAAGTCTTCAACCTGTAGCCCCCAAGGGTCGGGTCATCTTTTGAAAGATGAGCCGGATCTTGAATATAATTAGAACTACAACCTGTAGCCCCCAAGGGCCGGGTCATCTTTTGAAAGATGAGCCGGTCTTGAATATAATTAAAATCTTCAACCTGTAGCCCCCAAGGGCCGAGTCATCTTTTGAAAGATGAAGCGGGTCTTGAATATAATTAAAATCTTCAACGTGTAGCCCTAAGGGCCGGGTCATCTTTTGAAAGATGAGTCGGGTCTTGAATTTTGTATGACTTTGAATAAAATCATACATTAGCCCCCAAGTGTCAGGAGTATTGCTTGCAATAATTTTGAAACTTGTCTCCCAAATTTTGTTTTGCAGGAGTCTGTGACCCAGACTGAGTCAGCTTTAGCCGACTTAAGGAAGAATCTAGCTGAACAACAAGATGCACGATCTGAGTCGGAGAGAAAATATCACTTGATTCTGGCTGAACTAGAGAGAATGAAAGTTGATCATCAAAAACTGGAGAAGAAAGCCAAAGCTGACCAAGTCGCCATCCTTAAGCGTGCTGAGCAAGCCGAAGAAAAACTGGAAGCCGCTCAGCAAGAGCTTTCTGGCTTGAAAAAGCACATCTCCAACATGACTGTAGCCATGTTTGGTAAACATTAACCCTTGCTTATTGAAGAAATAAATCTAATCTACCAAAAACTATCAAATACTGATGTGTCCTTTGTAGGTTCACGAGCCGCCAATCTCCCAGACGACTGCATGCTGAAGCTAAAGGCTATATATACCTTCATCGAGCAGCTATATACCGGGGGCGTGCTGACAATTAAAGCGGTGATGGGCAGCAAGGAGCCAGTTAAATCCATCAAGAACATGCTCAACTATCTGTCCATGTTGCCTCCTCAAATAGAGGAACTGAAAAGATCAGTCGCCCGGAAGGGAGTCCTGAACACCCTAAGCTGATGTTTAGCCTATGCTCCGGAGCTCAAACCAGAAGAAATAGCCGCTCGCTACCCTGAGCTGAAGGACGATGGGTCGGAGTTCACCGAGGAGGACTACCACCAAGTGATCAAGGAATCCCGCTTCTCGGCGACTCAACTGGCAATCGGCTTGGATTTGAATAAATACCAAGCCGCATATGATGAGAAGAACAAGAAGGTGACTTCTCCCTCGTACGAAATTGCTAGCTTGGTTCCTCGTTGGCCCAAGAATCCTTTTGACCTTGACATGGATCTATCCCTCTTCCTTGATGATGAAGATCAGTTCGTCGCCCTATCCAAGTGTAATTGGAAACTGGGCGACTTACAAACTGAAGTTGGAGAGAGCTCAAGGCAAGGTGACTCAGAGGCGGCTTCAGTCTTCCAAGGTGTAAGTGTGACCTTAAAAAGACAACCTGATCCTTTCTTCACTGGGGGATGATGCCCGTCTTGGCCAGTAGTGCCTTTTGATTTGACCTTTCCTGAACCACTTATTCCTTGAATCTATGCGTGAATCACCTTTAACTTCGATGAACAAGGAAGTGTCATAGTGTGACTTAAAAGTCTTCACCTGTGTGTCAGGAAAACATAAGCCAAATCAGTGAGTTTATGGAAAAGAATAAACCAGCCCCCTGGGTTATGGCAAAAAATAAACCAGCCCCCTGGGCTATGGGAAATAGTAGTTAAAAACTGGCACAATGAATCATGGCGAGTTATAAACAGTGGCCGACTCAAATATATTATGAAAACTTGTGGTCGTGTCAACAAGAAATAAAATTCGTCGGCTCAATGAGCTCCGACAGGACAAGACAAGTTTGCAAAAGTGTAGTGTTCCCCTTAGAAGGCTTTTGCAACAGCCTTGTTTTTTCAGACCGGCTGATCAGGCGCGAGTCAGGCTTCGGCGAAGCAGGTTCAATGAACCAATGGTTTATCTATTCTCCATGTGTGACTCCTGTGGGTACCTTTTATGTTTTAACCAAGTCGAGTTCAGGGTCCAAATGACGTATTGACTCGCCGAGAGTACATAGGTCCATGTGGCGACTTGTTCAACACATAGTCCAGTATAACCATTTGTAATGCGGTAATTTTTCGCTAGCCAAGAGGGTATTTAGGTTGAACTCAGTGAGTGGAAGCCCCCAAGTGACCTATGATTTAGGAAAAGCCGGGCATAGGATCGCGGAAGCGTGTACGCTCTTACTGCGAAACGACTTGGGGATTTGTAGCCCCTAAGTAAGCCGACTTAGTTCTCAAAACCATATAAGGCGCCCATGTTTGAACCATGCAACGTGGCAACTTTGGTCCTCTTTGGCTTTATCAAGGCCCAGTTTTGAAATATGTGCAACATGGCGATTTATGCTCTTTGGCCTCGATATCGTCCATGTTTGGACGACTTATAGAACAATAAAGACTCATGCTTTCAAAAGCTGAAACGGCAAAGGACCCTGAAGTTCGTGGGTGCTGGCTTTATTGCTTTTCATAAATAATGAATTGCAATTTTCTAAAAATTGAAAAAAGGAGCCCATGGCTCTAGGTGTAGTAAGGCCGCAGGTTGGCTATGTTCCAGGAGCGAGTTGTCTCAACCTTTGTAGTTGGCCGATCTGGGCGAAAATCCACCATGTAGTATGAGCCGTTTCAAAGATTCTTGCTGATGACAAATGGTCCTTCCCACGGAGGTGATAGTTTGTGCGTACCAGTGTGATCTTGAATCAAACGAAGCACCAAGTCGCCTTCTTGGAAAGTCCGGCTCTTGACCCGGCGACTGTGGTAGCGTTGCAAGTCTTGTTGGTAAATCGCCGATCGTGACGTGGCCAAGTCACGTTCCTCCTCCAAAGCGTCCAACGAGTCTTGTCGTGCCAGCTCGTTGTCCTGTTCCACATAGGAGGCGACTCGCGGTGAAACGTGTCTGATGTCACTTGGTAACACCGCTTCTGCCCCGTAGACCAGAAAGAAAGGAGTAAAACCTGTGGAGCGATTTGGTAGTTGTCCTGATGCTCCACAATACTGAAGGCAACTCCTCCACCCAACACCCTGGAGTACGTTCCAAAGGTACCATGAGCTGAGGCTTCATCCCCCACAATATTTCCCGATTCGCCCTTTCCGCCTGCCCATTGGACTGGGGATGTGCAACCGCGGAAACGTCATGCCGGATATGCTCTCGTGAACAAAACTCTTGCATTGCACCTTTGGATATATTAGTACCATTGTCAATAATGATACTATGAGGATATCCAAATCTGAAAATCAGTTTCTTCAAGAATTTGACAGTCGTGTCTGCATCACAACTACTAACGGCCTCTGCCTCAACCCATTTGGTAAACTTGTCAACCGCCACCAATAGGTGAGTCTTTTTAGTGGATGACATCTTGAAGGGGCCAACCATATCAAGCCCCCAGACTGCAAACGGCCAAGTGATTGGTATCATCCGCAATTCCTGAGCCGGCACGTGCATCTGACGTCCAAATTTTTGGCAGCCATCACATCGACGAACGATCTCCTCTGCGTCTGCATGAGCCGTCAGCCAATAGAACCCATGTATGAAGGCTTTAGAAACCAAGGATCGTGACCCAACATGATGACCACAGTCGCCTGCGTGAATCTCATTGAGGATCATACATCCTTCTTCAGGAGAGACGCACCTTTGAAATACCCCTGAGGTGCTTCGTTTGTGCAACTCACCATTGTGTATGACCATGGATTTACACCGACGGACGATTTGGCGAGCCAATAATTCATCGGCAGGTAACTCGCCTCTGGTGACATACGCCATATAAGGAGCTGCCCAGTCTGGAGTAGCATGAAGAGCCGCCACGAGTTGAGACTCGAGGTTCGGCACTGCTAAGTCTTCCTCTGAAGGCAGTCTCACCGAGGGGTTAGATAATACATCCAAAAAGACATTGGGAGGAACCGGCTTACATTGTGAACCAAGACTGGAAAGAGTGTCTGCTGCTTCATTAAGTCGCCGGTCGATGTGATCCACTTGATAACCATGGAAGTGACCCGCCACATCTGACACAACTCGTCTGTAAGCCGCCATCAAGGGGTCTCGTGAATCCCAGGTGCCAGAAACCTGTTGTGCCACCAAACCTGAGTCGCCTAGACATCGGACTCGCGTGAGGTTCATCTCTTTGGCGAGTCGCAAACCATGGAGCAAAGCTTCATATTCTGCTGCATTATTGGTACATGGGAACATGAGCCGAAAGACATAGCAAAACTTGTCACCTTGAGGGTAAGTTATCACCACGCTAGCCCCCGAGCCTTCCAATTGCGTGGATCCATCGAAATAGATGGTCCAATAAGTATGATCGAGCCTATCCTTTGGGATTTGCAACTCGGTCCAATCATTGATGAAGTCCATGAGTGCTTGAGATTTGATGGCCGTCCGAGGCGTATACCGCACATGATGGGGCCCTAACTCGATGGCCCACTTAGCAATCCGTTCGGTTGCCTCTCGGTTCTCTATGATGTCACCAAGGGGGGCGGAACCACCATGATTGGATGTTCCTGGAAGTAGTGCTTCAGCTTCCAACTTGCCATAGACACCCCAAAAACCAGCTTCTGCCAATGCGGGTAACGTTGCTTGGAGAGGGTTAGGACCTCGCTGATAAAATACACCGGTCATTGGACCGGATACTCCTTTCCTTATTCCTTCCATTCGACAACCACCGCCATGCTAACTGCCTTGGAATTGGCTGCGATGTACAGGAGCATGGGTTCCTTATCTGTCGGAGCCGCCAATACTGGCGGGTTAACTAATTGTCGCTTTAAGGCTTCAAAGGCTTCGTTGGCCTCATCCGTCCATACAAACCGATCAGTTTTCTTGAGCAGCTGATAGAGAGGGATAGCCTTCTCCCCGAGGCGACTTATAAAGCGGCTCAAAGCTGTGATTCGACCCGCCATGCGCTGGACTTGGTTAATGTTAGCCGGTTTCTTCAGCAAAGTAATAGCTTCAATCTTGTTCGGGTTAGCTTCAATGCCACACTCTGATACCAAAAAGCCTAATAACTTCCCTGCAGGAACACCAAACACACACCTGGTGGGATTAAGCATCATCTGGTAGACACGTAGATTGTCAAAAGTTTCCTTGAGATCCCCGAAGAGCGACTCCTTCTTTCGAGATCTGACCACGATGTCGTCCACATAAGCATGGACATTACGACCGATCTGGTTGTGCAAACAATTTTGGATGCACCGTTGATAAGTCGCCCACGCACTCTTGAGTCCGAACGGCATAGAGACGTAACAGAAAGCTCCGAAAGGTGTTATAAAGGATGTCTTCTCCTGATCTGCCACCGCCATCTTGATCTGGTGGTATCCTGAGTACGCATCCAGGAAACACAAACGCTCACAACCCGCCGTTGAATCAATAATTTGATCAATGCGGGGAAGGGCGAAGGGATCCTTCGGACAGGCTCTGTTGAGGTCAGTGTAGTCGATGTACATGCGGAAAGTGCCATTCTTTTTGAGCACCAGGACCGGGTTAGCCAACCATTCAGGATGGAAAATCTCGATGATAAACCTGGCGGGAAAAAGCCGTGCGACTTCCTCTCCGATCGCCTTACGACACTCTTCATTAAACCTGCGAAGGTACTGCCGAACTGGCTTAACTTTAGGGTCAGTATTAAGATGGTTCTCAACGAATTCTCTCGGTACACCTGGCATATTAGAAGGTTTCCATGCGAAGATGTCCTGATTCTCACGGATGAATTCGATGAGCGCGCTTTCCTATTTGGGATCCAGACCCGCCCCAATAGTGAATTGCTTGGTGGAGTTTCCAGGCGTGAAGTCTATGACCTTGGTATCGTCCGCCGGTTTAAACTTGAGGGGCGGCTCAGAGTCGATGGTTCGCCTTTTGAGAGGTGTCATGTCTGCCGGGCAACATTAGCTTGGTGAAACTTGAGCTCTTCGGCCGCGCAAGCTGACTCGGCGTAAGATGTGTCTCCTTCTTCACATTCTTGATCTATCTTCCTGTCTCCGCTGATGGTAATAGGTCCCTTAGGGCCGGGCATCTTGAGTTTGAGACAAACATAACATGGGTGGGCCATGAATCGGGCGTACGCCAGCCTTCCAAACAACGCATGGTAGGGGCTCTTGATCTTGACCACCTCGAACATGAGAGACTCGCTCCTGTAGTTGGACTCTGTGCCAAAGGCCACGTTAAGTTTAATCCGCCCAATTGGATACGCCGACTTATCGAGGACGATACCGTGGAAGACCGTGGATGATGGCATCAAGTCTTTCTCCAAGAGATTCATCCGTCGGAAGGTATGAAAGTATAAGATGTTAATGCTGCCTCCGTCCATGAGGACTTTGGAAAGGGTGTAACCCCCGACTTGGGGAGCCATGACCAAAGCCAAGTCGCCAGGGTTATCTACTCGGGGCGGGTGGTCCTCCCTGCTCCACGTTATGGGTTGTTCAGACCAGTGAAGGTATCGGGGGAGCGCCGACTCGACCACGCTGAAGGTTCTATGTTTCACCTTCTGATCCCGCTTGCAGGTGCTGGTGGTGAACACGTGGTATTGCCCGCTGTTCAGTTGGGGTTATTCTGAAAACCGCCATGATCTTCCTGTCGCTGGAGATCCCCTTGTGGGGGTGGTTGTTGAAACACTCCTTGCAGGTTGTACTGCTGGTTGTGAACTTGGTATTGTCAAGTGTTGGGCTGCGACCCGCCCTTTGGTCCCGGGTTAGGAAAACTGCCGAACGGGATCTGGCGTGACCCGGACGTGCCAGGTTGCTCCTGTCGCTGGCCCTGGTCACCGCCCTGACCTCTTCTGAGCGCCTCGGCCCGGAATTCGTGCATCACGTAGCAATCCTCCCAAGAGTGAGTCGCCGGTCCCTCCGCCGTGGCATGCTGCGGACAAGGGCCTTTGATCATCTCGTGATAATTGCATAGTTTCTTCCCACTGAAGCCCCGCTTCTTCTGGCGCAGATTTCCGTTGCCGGTATTAGTATTAGCGACAAAATCCGTAGGACCTTCCTGTTGTCTCCATTTGCCGTGCCCACCATGGTGGTGGTTGCCCCGGCCCTGAAACTGAGAGTGGCGCTTTGGTAACTCGCCCTTCCTGGCGGTACTAAGTTTGTCGTCGTCCTCCCTAGGATCCTTGGTGTCATCCGACTCTGCATACCTAGTGAGGGTATCCATTAATTCGCCCATGTCTTGTACTTTCCTCTTAAGTCGCCCTAGCTTTAGTACGATAGGCTCGTAATGGCAGTTCTTCTCCAGGATCAATACTGCCTGAGCCGCCGAGATGCCTTCTGATGAATGAATAACCTCCGCGACTCGCCGAGTCCAATAATGGGCCGACTCATCTGTCCGCTGAACGCAGTGCTGCAGGTCAACGATGGTCATCGGGCGATTGCAAGTCCCTGTGAAATTCTTGATGAAGAACTCTTTTAGCTCTTCCCAGGTGTTGATGGAGTTAGGCGGTAAGTTTTTCAACCACGCACACACCGTCCCTTCGAGCATCATAGTGAAATACTTGGTGCAAACCTCCTATTTTACATCGAGCATGTCCATCGCGAGTTCGTAACTCTCGGTCCGGCGAGTAATTAGGGACCTTCCGAGGCCCTTTTGAAGTCCTTTGACATCCGCTCATTGCGTAGAACCGGTGAAAGACACGATACTCCGATGTGCTTGCCTCTGACGTCTAGGGGTGCGGGAGGTGTCGAGGTGTAAGCCGGATAGACCTGACCCGCCGCGGCTGCTGTTTCTATCTGACGCGCAGCTCGCGTCTTGTCCACGATGTCTTGGGCTTATGTGTCGGGCATCCTGAGCAGGTTATTTTGAGGGAATCGCCGTGGCCCGCTGGTTACTGCGGGTAAGTCCTCGTGGCGACTTCTGGTGTGGCTTGCCTGAGGTGTGGAGTACAACCGATCGAGGCTATGAGAATACTGCGCGTGCTGGACCACGCTGTCTTTAGCATGTCGTTGGCGTTCCTCGCCTCTTTCTTGTCCGGGGAGTTTTCGTAAATCGGAAGGGACTCCAGGTGGCGGGTTGCCGCAAGCACATTATCCACGGGATTCGAGAAGTGACCTCGTGGCGTATGGAACTGAGTCGCATGGGCATCCATCGGTTGAGGCGGTGGCGGGTTAGGTGGTGGAGCCGGATCTCCCCTTGGAACAGTTTGTAAAGGTCGATCAAGACCCGCCCAGGGGTGCGCGGGGTGTCAAAGAGGCGAGTTGGATGTAAGTCGGTCGGGATACGTCCGTGGTGCGTCCTTTGGTCAACAGCGTCGGACGCGTGCTGCTGTCTCTCGAGCCGCTAGCCTTCGGTGTTCAACCGCTCCGTCTGTCCTGCGATTGCAGCCTGCTGCGTCTCTACCCTGGCGGCTTCTTCTTCCATGTCCCGTTGCGCTTTGGCCATCGCCTCCCGTAGCTTTGCTAGCTCGGCGTTGATAGACTCCTGATTCTTGGACGTGACAACGGTCGCCATAAGGCTGGCGACCTCCGCCGCTAACTCCGGCATGGTTTGTGCTGGGGGTTTCGACGTCCCACCGGTTTCATTGTTGCCGGCGGGTTTTGCTGAGGCTATGCCTACCCCGCCACATAGATGGCGATTTTTCGATGGAATCTCTCGAGGATCTCGGGGTCCATTGCCAATGACAGCCCTCCGAGTTGTCCTTCCTGAAGAGGACGGATGGAATCTGTCTCGCCCATGGATGACTCGTCGTCAGAATTGACGGGGGTGATCTCCTGGGTCGTTCGTTCGTCTTGTATGTCGTTTCCCTGCGTAAAACCGACGAAGGCGTGGCGACTTCTATCCCTCCGTGTGATGGGGAGGACGTACCTGGTTGGCTCGACGATGTCGGTGGAGGTGTCCGGCTCAGGCACGGGCGTCCTAATCATGCCGATGAAGATGTTGATCTTGCCGAAGGGGACTCTGTAACCAGATTCGACTGAATCGGCTTTTGGCCCCGACATCGAGTTGTCGATGTAGTACATTCCTTGGCGGCTCTTTGTCATGATGCCCGCCGCATAGCTTTCTGACCCTGGTAGGGCTCCCTTCGAGAACTCAACTCCATCGTGCGCGAGCCCCACGGTGGGCGCCAACTGTCGTGGTTTTATCACGGCAGATTTCCTCGTGAAAGGACTTACAGATGGAGCCATCGCACCTTGGTGGCGACTCAAAGGGGGTGAGCGAAAGCGAGACTCAGATTTACCCAGGTTCGGCCCCTCCTGAGGAGGTAAAAGCCTACGTCTTGCTTTGTGTGGATTGATGATGGTTTCGATTACAAGGAGGACGTAACTCGCCTGACCTATCTCTCGATTATCTCTAACCAGCCTCACCTCTCCCAAGACCCGCCTTTATATACAGCTCGAGTCCCTAGGGTTTACAATAGTCCTGGCCATGCTACGTATCGTAGCTTTCCCAATCTCTAAGTCGTCGTGTCTTCCAAGATCAGGAACTCCTTTGGTAGTCTATCATTCTCATAGCTTCTCGAACCGCCGTCCAGCTTTTGGGCCAAGGGCTGCACTCCTAATGTTGAGTCGCCCCTTTGATGACCTGGCCCACTAAGGGCGGGTTACCCATAGGTAATATCCCCAACACACACACACTTGGTTTATGCGGAAATGACTGGACGTAGTTTAAGCAGGATTACTCAACTGTCCTTGACCATGGACACGGCTATTCGAATAGTTTTCACTTTGCAGAGGTTGTGCGATGTACCCACGATATCCTGGAAACTTCTGTGTCATCCACGACTCACGGTATATAACATGCCCGAGGTAAGTACCTGATCAATGCCTTTCCCCTGACGATACTAGACAAAGAGGTCCACTCGATTGGTACCCAACCCACATGATGTACGTCTTACGAGCACCGACTCTGGACACTATCATCCATGCGGGGACCAACGTTTTGCCCGGAACACGTAAAAACGGCATAGTCGCCCTACCTGGCAGGACCCCGTCACGAGAGTGACCACACATCACTCCCGCCACTAGTAATGTAGCTCTTGGCTAGCACCGACCAGAGTAATCAACAAGGCTCCGTCCCATAAAGGGCTAACGTGGTCGCACATGCAAGGTTGGGACGGTCGACACATCATAAATCTAATCCCATTTCTGAAACCACTCACACCAATATACCCGGTGCACCAGTTCTCCAAAAGTGCCCACCAACTCATCATCACCCTCGGGCATTAGTGGCACCCGACGGGGTTTTCATAAACCTTTGATATTTACCATCATCATGCTCATGCTTCTACTATGCTTAGCTCTACTTGTCAACACGATATTAGCGTGACCCTCATAGGTGGTAGGATCATGCTTAAAATGCAAGTGCTCTGGAGGAGCCATCAGAACATCATATCGATGATTTACCGAATATTCATGATCATATGCAATGGGAGTATTTGCTTTACTAGCATGCAATATAACATATGTTCAAACATGGTCAAAGGGCTGCTTGCCTTTGTTCACATAAGTCCTCGGGGTTTTCGAGGTCTTCCGGTCCAACTCCGAGTACTCCATCTACTCCGTCAACTAACATCAGAAACAACACAATAAGCCTTACAACAAGAAGGAACAAGAGTGCTATATAAATATGATTTATATTTTTCTTGGACCTCTGTGGTCATCAGAAAAATACTTGAAGCTTGCTATAGGTGATTTAGACCATCGAAGTTTTTTGACTGGATGAAAGGAAGGATAGGTGATCCTGATAGAGGCCTACAGAAAATATTATGACAAAAATGAGTGGAGTCACTCATTTAATAGAGAACAATTTTATAAACATTTAGAAAGTTGTCTCACTGGATTTGGAGTTGAGGTGAATAATCTAGGGTTTTCCAATATTGGATAAATAGCAATAGGGAGCTATTTAGTTATTGCACCATAAATATGTCATACAAAAATGTTGACCAAGGCTTCAAAAATAGGATATAATATATTAAGTCCATGGGAATTGGAATCACACCATTTGGAGTTGATTTGAATGCTATAGGAATTTTGAAAGGTGAGGCTAGGAGTATTCAAATCTGTATTTGAATAATAACATGACAAAAAATTGCTTGGAAATATGTGCAACACACATCTTTGGATAGATCTTGATTTTAGGGACCTGCAGAATTTTGAATCACCATTTTTGGAGTTAGAATGATTTAACTATGGATTTATGAAGTTTCTGCCAAAAAGGAAATTGATAGCGGCTGATAGGCAGATGGGCCTGCTTAGCCGCGCAAGCTGGTGAGCAGAGCGGCCACGCCGAAGGCGTATTTCGCCAGGGCACTTCCCGCATGCGAAAACGACCACCACTGGATGCCGTCTCCACTTAACCCGCGTGGGCCTGGCGGCTGGTCAACGATAGGGGTTGCCCGCCCATCACGACCATCCCTAACCTCCCGCTCAGGCATGGAGGAGCACAGGAGGGAGGGCAACCGCGCTGGCCCTGGTGCCTCCGACAGCTGTGGCCACGGCGAGCGCACCGGCGGCTCAAGGGGGGGCACCGCGCCCACCCCCATTCTTGGTGCCTGCGCGGGAGCCTCGGGGCGAGCTGTCCATAGCCGCGGCAGAGGGCAGTGATGGAGGCCGTGGGGAGCGGTGCTCCGGCCACCTGGAAGGAAGAGGACGGAGGGGGAAAGAAGCTGCGGGGTCTAGGGGTGTCCCTGAGGTGGCTAGACGGGGAGGAGAGAGCCGCATGCCCGGAGTTAGAGATGCTCCTGGAGGTGAGGGAGAGCTTCGGCCATGGCGGGGCAGGAGGAGGAGGAGAGCTTGGGAGATGAGGGGAGGTGCTGAGGAGGTTGCTTGGAGGGATGAGAAGCTGAGTGGCAGCTAGAGAGGCTCGGGGAGAGGAGCTAGAGAGGGGGAGGGAGATAGAGAGCTCGGGAGCACCTCAGAGCTCCCTGTGCATGGATGCCACGCACCCTAGACAAAGCTTGGAGGCTAGCTGGTGGGTAAAAGTTCTTGGAACGGTCAAAAGGAAGGGCTCTGACATATTGAGACAACATGATTCGGCTAGAAACGGCCTGGAGGAAAGAAACAAGGTGCAGATCACCCATATTGCAGGCCAGGGTGGTGGTCACCACCCCTTCTACGTGTCCAAAGCCACCCCTGGCCACAGCAAGGTGTCAAACATGCAAGGCACGCGTGCCATGATCCACTAGTGGAGTTTGGATCAATTTGGAGCAGGTTTGAATTGGTTTTGGCTGTGGTTAAGATTCCAACAAGAAACTTGGGGCTGACAAAGGTGGTTTTCAAAGGAGGAAACTTGGGGTCAAACCATGTATAGCAGCATCTGGTATGGAAGGACTACCCCACTGCAAAGTTTTAGCTCAAGCAAAGGAGGGTAGCTAGTACTTGAAGTACAAAGCTACATTTCAACCATAATTCAACTTGTAGATGGGCTGCTCATTTTCCCCACATGAGCATGTCATATCTTGGTTTGAAATGAGGCCTTGGGATGCTAGAGACCCTCTGGAAAGTGGTGGGGGATTTGGCTTAAGCAGAAGTGGGACATGAGGGGTAAAAATGGTGATCCAAGGGTAAAATGAGAAGTAGTTACATGCAACCTCTCTCGAATAATTGACTAGAGGTCATGGCAATGCCACTGGAGGTAAAATGTAACTATATAGAGCTGTGGTAGAAAGTTGAGTTCAAGGGTAAAAGTGGAAGAGTCCAAAGTATCCAATTTGGTGAGTGCACACAATGTGTTTGATGAGTGCCAGGGCAACCAGATGGACCTCAATGGATAGGAAACTTAACATGATCAAATAATAGATGAAAATAAGCTTGGACACCAAATTTGGGATTTGGTGGAGAAGGTTTCCAATGTAGACTTAGAAAACCCGTGAAATGGGCAGAAATGGCCTTCTGCTTACAAAGCTATTCAAATCAATTCCCAAAAATCCAATATTTCGTGTGGGGGCATTATTTGAGCAATAAGGCACGCCCAAAATGTTTGGGGTCAACTGGATAAACTTTATAATGTAAAGTTTCCCAAAGTCAGAAATCAACATAGAGGGTTTTGAGGGGCTTGGAACAAGTTCTTCTATTCTCCTTGATGCACCACTTGGTGTGGATGCATTATGGGAGTATCAGAACACGTCCCCCAAATTTGAGCACAATTGGAGACACTTGACAATGTAGAGTTGCTCAAATTTGGATCTGGACAGATAGGGTTTTTGAATAATTAGAGGAATCAAATCAACTTGGATTGAGATCAAACTTAGCAAGATCATCACGTATATCATGTGTGACATGCTAGAATTTTACAGGAATTTATTGAGAATCTTTCTTATAGAAATATTCCAAAAGCTTGAAATAGGTAGGAAGGATTTTGAAGAGGTTTGCCCAATATTTTCAACATGACCATGTGTTGGAACTCATATATATGCAATATATATGCCCACTGAGTTTCCCTAAATTTTCTCTAATATTTTGAAAGCAATAAAAATAACTTTCCTTCATAAGAGACGATTTCTGGCCTGACAGGATGGCAATTAAAACAAAATTGTAAAATAACCTTTAAAATAATAATATTGTGGTTTTGGTAAGTCATTTTGATAATGGGTTTTAAATAAAATAATTGGTACAAAATAAATTCCCTAATTTGAGGACTTTTAGTACAAATCTCATCTCAGGGGTTTTGAAAGCTTAGTTCTAAGAAATGCTTTTTGGTGAAAATAATATTTGGTAAAAATAATTTCTAGTCCTAAACACATGGCATGATCATTAGGCAGGAGTTTTGGGCTAAGGAGGTGAGTCTTGAGAGTAACAAGAATTATTGAGAATACAACACAAGCAAGCAAACCATAGTCACTTCAATCATCACAAGCATCCACAAAATTTTTAATTGGTCCTAATTTTTTCAATAAGATAATCAGTGAGGAAAGCTAAACACAAGGTGTTACACCGAGGAAAAGCTAAAATCAGTTGAGAAGCTACAGGAGGAGAAGAAATCCCTGGAGGTTGCTACGAAGAAATCCACAGAGGAGCTCACCGAGCTGATGAAGCATTATGCCGAATGGGAAGTCAAGCTTAAGCACGAATCTACCAAGAAGCTTGAGCTAGAGAAGTTCATCGAGGAGTTCAACAACGAGGAGTGTGAGAATCTCAAAGGTAATCCAGCAACTCGAATGACCCTTGAATTGCTTCACCACTTGTTTAGTATTCTGCATTGACATCGAGGAGGAGACCGAGAAAATCGAGAAGGAGCTGGATCCGTCTTGGCAAATTCTCAAGGACACCTTAGCTCTAGCACTTGTCCAACTGGAGGAGCGCATTTAGCAAGTGTTATTCTACCTCAACCATCTGCACTCTACCGTATTGAACATTGATCGAGAAGTCGGCCCTGGTGAGGTGTTCTCGACGGACTTGCAAGCTCTCCTCGACCGAGTGAAGGGCATGCCAAGCAGAGTGCAACCATCGAAGAAGTTTGAAGCCCGAATTGTAGCAGGCATCACCATTTCACTCGTCCACATCCATTGGAAGGGTGTGGATGAGGAAAATATGAAGCCCTTGAAGGTCACCAACATGAAGAATGCCAAGTTAGAGGACTTCACGGAGACTTTCATGGAGGCTGCCACCCGGACTGCGGACGACATCAACCTTGACACCTTAGTTGAAGAAGTGGTCCCTTCGTCCTCCGAGTGATCCTAAGATAAAACATTTTAATTTTATTTGCCTCAGAATGCCGAGTGGTTGCTGTCACCATAAACTTTAAGTGAGCCTAGGGCTCCTACTATCCGTATATTTTCTTTGAATAGTATGCAGTTTTATTCGCACGACTTTTGAGTCTTTGAGTGTTGGCAGGTTCTCGTAGGGAGCACTAAAGTACTTAGGCGAATGATGAGCCGCAGGTAATTCCCCGAGTGTGGACGAAGTCCTCAATTGGTGTGGTGTTAACTTAGGAGAAACCAAGTTCGCTGCTAAGCCCTCGAGTGTGGACGATGTCCTCACCGGGAGTAGTGTTTTAGGAGAAATCAGGTTCGCTGCTAAGCCAAGGAGTGTGGACAAAGTCCTCATTTGGATTAGTTTTAACTTAGGCAAAATCAGGTTCCCTGCTAAGCCCCCGAGTGTGGATGATGCCCTCACTTGCAGTATTTTATACTTAGGCAAAGTCAGGTTCAGTACTAAGCCCCTCGAGTATGGATGATGTCCTCACTCAGAGTAGTTTTAACTTAGGCGAAATCTGATTGTGTGAATGATGTCCTCACTCATAGTAGTTTTAACTTAGGCAAAATCAGGTTCGCTGCTAAGCCCCTGAGTGTGGATGATGTCCTTGGTCGGAGTAGTTTTAACTTAGGCAAAATAGGTTCGCTGCTAAGCCCCCGAGTATGAATGATGTCCTTACTCAGAGTAGTTTTAGGCAAAATTAGGTTTACTGCTAAGCACCCGAGTATGGATGATGCCCTCACTCGGATTAGTTTTAACTTAGGCGAAATCAGGTTCGCTGCTAAGACCCCGAGTGTGGATGATGTCCTCACTCAGAGTAGTTTTAACATAGGCGAAATCAGGTTCGCTTCTAAGCCCCCGAGGGTGGATGATGTCCTCACTCAGAGTAGTTTTAACTTAGGCGAAATCAAGTTCGCTGCTAATCCCGCGAGTGTAGATGATGTCCTCAATTGGAGTAGTTGGAACTTAGGAGCAATCAGGTTCGCTTCAAAGCCCCCGAGTGTGGATGATGTCCTCACTCAGAGTAGTTTAAACTTAGGTGAAATCAGGTTCGCTCCTAAGCCCCCAAGTGTGGATGATGTCCTCACTCAGAGTAGTTTTAATGTAGGTGAAATTAGGTTCGCTGCTAAGCCACCGAGTGTGCATGATGTCTTCACTCGGAGTAGTTTTAACTTTGGCGAAATCAGTGTCGCATCTAAGCCCATGAGTGTGGATGATGTCCTCACTTAGATTATTTTGTATTTAAGCGAAGTCAGGTTCGCTGCTAAGTCCCCCGAGTGTGGATGATGTCCTCACTTGGAGTACTGTTATCTTAGACGAAATCAGGTTCGCCGTTAAGACCCCGAGTGTGGATGATGTCCTCACTTAGAGTAGTTTTAACTTACGCGAAATCAGGTTTGCTGCTAACTCCCCGAGAATGGATGATGTCCTCACTCGGAGTAGTTTTAACTTAGCCGAAATCAGGTTCACTTCTAAGCCCCCGAGTGTGGATGATTTCCTAAATCAGAGTATTTTATACTTACGTAAAGTTAGGTTCGCAACTAAGCCGCCCGAGTGTGGATGATGTCATGACTTGGAGTATTTTATACTTAGGCGAAGTCAGGTTTGCAGCTAAGTGCTTTCACCAAGTTGGGGCAATAAGAGGGAGTAATTCACCAGAGTGTATAAAATTTGAATTTTTGAGAAAGTATTAAAGAGTAAAACATTTTATTCATCGAAATCACTCGGATTCATTGCATGAATGAAAAAGAAAAATGGTTTGATATGTTATATGTGTAGAACTTGTGGAGCAGATCTGCATTCCAAGCCCGGGGCACTTCTACATTCCTATGAAAGTTGTAGAGCCGACATGCTCCATTGTGCAGGACTTTGGAAATTGCAAAAGGCCCTAGCCACGGAGTTGCCAGCTTGTGGGGCTTTTGTTGGTCAGTCGGAGGACAAGTTCGCCTTCTTGAAGGCACTCCCTTTGACCTGCTTGTCGTGATAGAACCTCGAATCCCGCTGATAAAGCAACGATCTGATGAGGGCTAGCTCTCTCTCATCTTCTAGGAGATCTAGATTGTCTTGATGTGCAGCCTCGGCTTCAGCTTCATTGTATTGTTCCACTCAGGGGGAGTTGTGACGCAGGCCACTCGGCAAGACGACTTGAAACCCATACACAATGAAGAAAGGAGTGCACTTGGTGGAGCGATTCAGGGTCGTTCTCATGCCCCATAACACAGATGGCAACTCTTTGACCCAGGCCCGTGCGGTGTACTTTAGATACCTCATCAGTCGGGCTTCAGTGCTTGTAATATCATTCCATTTGCTTGCTTTGCCTATCAGTTCGACTGCGGGTGAGCCACAGAGGCATAGTTAAACCGAGTTGCGTGGGAGTAGCAGAACCCACAGAACACGCCCGAGTCAAAATTGGATCTGTTGTCAATGATGATATCACGTGGAACTCACAATGTGAAGATAATATACCGAATGAAGCTGATGGCAGTCGCTGAGTCTAGGCTTTTAATGGGGTTTGCTTTGACCTAGTTGGTGAACTTATTCACTACCACTAGCAGGTGGGTGAATCCACTCGTCCCAGTCCGTAGGGGGCCGACCATGTCCAGACCCCACACATCGAATGCCCAGATGAGTGTAATAGTCTTCAGTGCAGATGAAGGCTTGTGTGACTGATTCTTGTAGAACCGGCATCTGTCACATAGTTGGACCAGGTCTCTTGCTACCTTATTGGCTCGGGGCCAATAAAAAATCGCTCGGAAGGCTTAGGAAACCAACGTCTGAGAGGACGTGTGGTGGCCACAAGCTCTCGATTGAATCTCGTGTAAGATTTGTAACCCTTCCTCTAGGGATGCATCTTTGAGTGATCCGTATAATACTTTTCTTGTATAGTTGGCCTCCCATCACCTCGAAAGTTTTCGACCGACGGACAATTCGGCGGGCTTCTTCTTTGTCTTCGAGAGCTCTTGCCGGAGCAAGTATGCTAAATAAGGTTGAGTCCACTTGGGGGTTATCACCAACATCTCGTGGACCAAGTCGACCAATGCTAGGATGGCGACCTTAGTCGGGTTTGATGGGTGGACTACTTACGGGGGCTCCTCCGTAAAAGGATCTTCTTTGATTGTGGGGGCACGCAGATGTTCAAGCAACCCACTATTAGGAACGTCTCGCCGAGTGGATCCGATCTTGGCTAAGTCATCTGCCATGTGATTCTTGGCCCGAGTTACACGGTGCAACTCCAAGCCTTCAAAATTCATCTCCAGCTCCCTCACTGCATTGCAGTAACCATTCATAGATGGGCTAAAAATGTCCTACTCCTTCATCACGTGGTTGACAACGAGGTCCGAATCATCGTAGCTATCAAATGGTGAATGCCGAGTGAGATGGCCAAACGGACCCCATATAGGAGGGCTTCGTACTCGGCCTCATTATCGGATGAATCAAAGTGGATCTGGGTATGTAGCTCAGTAGGTCTCCCATGGAGGAAACAAGAACCACTCCAGCCCCCGAGCCATGGAGCATATTAGATCCATCAAAGAACATAATCCAATTCTCATGGATGCTTGGGTCCGGCTGTTGTTGTTCTATCCACTCGGCCAAGAAATCTACAAGGGCATGAGACTTGATTGGCTTCTTGGCTTCAAACTTGATCTCCAACAGGAGGATCTCACTTGCCCATTTTGCCACTTGGCGAGCGATGTCTCAGTTATGCAGGATTTTCTATAGGGGGCATTGCTGATAACCATGACTGAGTGATCTTGGAAGTAGTGAACCACCTTTTTCACGATTAGGTAAATAACATAGAAGAACTTTTGGTAGTGTGGATACCTTTTCTTGGAGGGGGAAAATACTTCAAAGATGTAGTAGATGGGTCTTTGAACCTTGTATGCATTCTCTGGCTCCTCGTGCTCCACAATGAGGATGGTGCTGACCACTTGGCTAATGGTCGTGACGTACATGAGCAAAGGTTCCTGGCTGCTTGGAGCAGCTAACAACTGCTAGGTGGAGAGAAAGTCTTTGAGTTCTTCGAACACAGCTTGCACCTCGGTGTCTATTCGAACCTGTCAGGTTTTTGCATTAGCCGGTAGAGAGGCAGTGCCTTCTCGCCGAGTCTTGAGATGAATCGACTCATAGCCGCAAGGCAACCTGTGAGCCTTTGCATGTCATGCAGATATTCTGGTTATTTCATTCGGACTATGGCGCTGATATTGTCGGGGTTGGCATCGATCGGACATTCAGAAACGAGGAAACCGAGCAACTTGACGGCTGGCACCTTGAAAGTGTGCTTAGCCGGATTGATCTTTATCCCGAAGTGCCATATGTTCGCGAAGGCTTCGGCAAGGTCTGTCAGGAGGTCGAAATCTTTCCTATACTTTACCATGATGTCATCCATGTACGCCTCCACGTTTGGACTAATCTTATTTTGCAAGCATTTTTGAATCATGCGCTGGAAAGTAGTTCCGACGTTTTTAAGACCGAATGGTCTAGTGATGTAGCATAAACACCCGAATGGGGTGATGAAGGCCGTTGTTATTTCATCGGGCCCATACATTTAAATCTGGTGGTACCCGGAGTACGCATCCAGGAATGACATGCATTTAAATCCGGTAAGAGAATCGACTATTTGATCTATGCAAGGTCAGGTAAAGTGATCTTTTGGGCAGGCCCAATTGAGGTGCTTGAAATCAATACACTTCTGGAGTGGGTTGTTCTTCCGGGGCACCATGACAACATTCGTGAGCCACTCAGAGTGGTATGCCTCGCGAATGAACTCATAGCTGGGAGCCGATCGATTTCCTTCCCAATCACCTTGCGCTTCTTGACGGAGGGTCGGTGCAAGTGCTCCTTGACTGGCTTGACCTCGGGGTCGGCTCGGAGTCGATGCTTAACCAGCTCCCTGGGAACACCCAATATGTTAGATGGCTTCCATGTGATGATGTCCCACTTCTGACAGAGGAAGAGGATGAGCTTGGCTTCCTATTCCTCGCCGAGTGATGTGGAGATGTTCGTTGCGGAGGCACTTGGATTATGCAAGTGAAGGTGGACCTGCTTGGTCTCTCCAGCCTACTAAAAAGTGAATTTAGTAGCCGGTCGCTTTGACCTGAGAAAGTCAGTGGCATCCACTATCATCTTGTATCCATCGAGTTCGACAACAAGCACCTGCTTGTTGGCGAATTTTGAAGGCTTGCTGGGGGCACCCCTCGACGACCCTACGATTGCCAGTCAACATGATCACACCCTTCGATTCTGGCATCTTATGTTTAAGATATACGTAACATGGTCGGGTTATGAAATGTGCATAGGCGAGCCTACCCAGGATGGCGTGATAGGCACCGCAGAAGTCCACCACCTCGAAGGTTAGTCGCTCCTTCCGGAAGTTCTTTTTGCCTCCGAACAAGATGTCTAGAGCGATTTGACCGAGTGACTATGCCTTCTTCCCGGTAATGACCCCATGGACCTTGCGTAGTCGGACTCTGTTATTGGCCGGATCCACAACCAACGACTGCCACCTAGGGTTGGCTATGTGGGACGAATGGTCCGACTGATCAAATGTGACGTGCATCTTCGCCCAATAGAGGTATTTAGTGACAATCGGAGCTGCCATGTTGACCTCCCGGTTGACGACCTTCAATCGACTCTTTGTCTTGACATCGGTGAAGATCATGAGGACTTTTACCATATTAGGGAACCTAGAGGCGTCGTCCCCATCTTCGCCATTGTCCTTTTCCCGAGAGGGCTCTGCACCCATGTACTGCCGGAGTAGGCAACAATCTCGAGCGGTGTGCCTAGAGAAGATGGGGTTGCCATCCTCGTCTCTCTTGGTGTGAACGTGGCAAGGATGATCAAAGAGGTCGTTCTTGGGCTCACTCTTTTTCTTGTCTGCCTAGTCCTTCGTCTTCTGTTTGGAGTTTCCTTGGGATTGTCCGGTTACCGCTGCAACTTCTGCCTTGCGCAAGGCATTTTCTTTCCGTTTCTGCTTCTTCCTGATGTTATCCCCCAAGTGAGGGGGTCGCTCGCTCGGCCCTTACTGCTACAGAGATGGTCTTCTACCTCGCCGTTGGCATACCGATTGGTGATCTCCATGGCCCGATTGAGGGACATGTCCCTAGCCCGACCGAACTTCAAGATGAGCTCGCAGTACCGAGTGCGTGCCTTGAAGGTGTAGACGACTTGGTCCCGTGTCACATTCTCCAAAGTGTTATGTAGACTGGTCTACCGCTGAATGTACTCTCGAAGAGTTTCATTGCTCTTCTAGACGCAGTGCCGCAATTTGGTCAGACCGCCCGGGTGCTTGTACAAGCCCTTGAATGTCTTGAAGAACACTCAGGCCAAATCTTCCCCAGCTGTGGATGCTTCAGGCGGACAGCTGGTTTAGCCACAGACTTGCCGACCCCTCCAACATGATGGGAAGGTGTTTCATCGTGACCAAGTCATCGCCACCGCCGATTTGGACGACCACTCAACAATCTTTGAGCTAGGTCTCCGTCTTGGACTCGCCGTTGAACTTACCGATCCCGGTAGCCAACTTGTAGTTGGAGGGGATTACACACTCGCGGATGTGCATGCTGAAGCACTCGAGGCCGGAGATGCCTCGTGGACCCGGACACTCCCTAACGACTCGAGATCGGTCAACCATGTCCTAAGCGATGATGGATCCTGCATTGAATAGGGGAGCATGGTGGTCGTCTTCTCCGTAAATCCTATGCTGACTGGGGCTTCGTCTGCGGTCGTCGTTGTATGACCACTTGCTTTCATACGACCGCTGTCTGAGTGAACCACCCCTCGAAGGCGGTCTTCGACTGTGGATGCGGTCATCACATCTTCGATCTTCATACTGGCCTCTCGGAGGAGGTGGAATTCTTCGATGCCTTCCGGGTGCAAGCGGGCTATGAGCCAACTACACTATGTCCACCCGGATGGACTTTCTCTAGATGCGGTGATGAGACTGCTACACTATGGAGTTTTGTTGCAGGGCAGTATTCAACACAGTCTAGATCTGTAGAAGGCCTTCCCCAGCCGCAGAGTTAGACAACTGAAAAGAGTCAGTGATCCAAGTTGTTGTGGTCTAATTGTGCAGCGGTGTGCACATCACTTGTACACCACGCGGGTGATCATTCGGGAACAACCACTTGCGGTTGAGGATGGAGCTGGGTTGCTCCCTTGCAGCATAGTCGTCGAGTGACTGCTGGACTCGCTTGAGTCATCTCCTCCGTGGTAGTCCCAGTGATGGGGTGAGCACAAATTGATCGTTAGCTCGCGTGGTCTCTTCCCGTTTCTCCCGACTGAGGGGATGGGGTACGTAGGTGTCGATGTTTACATTGTCACGACCGCCTCCATCTCGCCCGCGGGAGAATCCCACGGAGTACCCAGGAGCCCCTGGCCACGTCGGCCATCAGAATCTGTGCAGCGTTTCCGCTACTCTCGCACTCAGACTCGTCGCTCGAGGAGGAGAACAATCTGACGGTGCGCTCGTCGGAGTAGAGCATGGCCACTTGTCCCGCAAGAGCCACAACATGCTTGATCCAGCGTTGAAGCCGTGAGCACCTGGAGCACTTGCAACGGACCACAACGGGACAAGGGGATACGAATGGTACGGAACCGAGTTCTATCAGAGAAGGACTCCGTATATCGCCATGTATAAATGTAGCATGGGCGGTTATCATATTCATGTCTAGCGATGCTTCATGCAACCATGCCGAATCGTTGGTGATGAAGCTGAGGGAACCGAAGAGGATTTGTCCGCCGAGTGTCATCATGGTGACCGTAGAAGTTGAATCTCTACCTACGCCAGAATTTTTTAGAGTCACAGCCCCACGGTGGGCGCCAACTGTTGAGGGAACGAACCTTTCAATAGTACTAGGGGTACGAATGAGGGGGCGGAGCCTAGCCACAGTGCAAATGTAACACTCGGACGACGAGTTCAGGCCCCACTCGGAAGTGGTAAAGACCCTATGTCTCGAGCCGAGAGATTTAGTGTTTTGTTATGGGGGTGTGAATACACGAGGTGCTTAACCCTTTTCCAGGTGCACCAGGGTAGTTTATATAGAGTTCGCTAGGCCCGCAACATGCCATTACAAGGTTATGAAATGACTAATAACTATGGAAGTTACTAGTAATAACAGCTCTAACTATGGCGTTACTCGTAACGTTGTTCTTCACTGTGATTTATGTGAAATGTTAAGTACCTTGGCCATTTTAGCCCTTCCGTCATCCATGCTTAACTTGGTGCGAGTGTTGGTACGTGTCTGACTGACTAGAGGATGGCCGAGTGACTCCATATGTCCGTGTAAAACCGGAGTTGCATCGGTAGACCTGGGACTTCAACGACCATGTGGGGCCCTAGTTGGGCCCTTGATGGCAGGTCCATGACCCTACCCTTAGTGGGTAACCCCATCAGTTGGTGTAGAGGGGCCTGGTGCAGTGCCGTTGTGATCTGTTGGTGCGCGAGGGGAAGTGACATCTTCAGCTTCCTCATTAGCAAGTTGGACGTTAACAAATGGTGCGGAAGAAGAATAGTTACTGTCTTCGAGAGATGGCATCTTGTGGCACATCTCCGTGTGAGGAGGAGCTCCGAATTTGAAGTTCTTGTTGAAGACATCCCCATGAAGATCATCCTCAGAAGCCAACATTGTCAATGTTTTCCAGGAACGCCGGCACGCCTCATGAGCAACATAGGTTGTCGGCGGGATAACCCTGGGGTAGGCTCATCGAGCCTGCTCCATCATCTCTTGCCCAAAAGGGATGACAAAGTACAGTTTCCCAAGGCCCAAGTCTTCTGGCCGGCTAGGCTGCGCTTGCCGGCTAGAGGACGAGGCGGCCAACTCTTTGGCCGGCCAGGCAACCCCTGCCGGCTAGAGGCGAGACGGCTACCTCTTCGTGACCGTCTTGGCCAAGCCAGCCGACTAGGAAAGAGGCGACCGTGCCCAAGCCGGCTAGCCGAGCAGGCTAGCCGGCCGGGGATCTCAAGTCACATCAGACCGTTGGTCATGACGAGACCGTACGATTAAAGGTAGCTACGTGCCAGCAATGGTACTGGATCGGAGTGCCCGACAGGTACGAGCGTCGGCAGCCACGCCGCTGACCTATCCCGGCTCTGATCCGTCACCCAGCATAGTGTCGGACCGTCAAACTCCCACTCCATTACTGCACTCGGTGTGGGGAATAGTGGAGGCGGTCGTACTATCTGCCCATGACAAATCTCGCTGGATGACGCCGGACGTACAACACGTTCTTGGCGTCAACCTTACGCGAGAGCTTCATTGGCTAGCCAGCGGGTCCCATAGCCAGACGAGGCCTTGCAGCCGGCGGGCCCCTCAAGCGACAAGACAAGACCCTCGTGGCCCCCCTAGCCAGCCGGCGAGGCTGCCAGCCGGGTCCCAATCTTGTACCCATTATCCATATTGTAGGCCGGTGGGTTCTTCTATAACCCCCCTGGTCACCCTCCATGCAGAGGGTCGGTCGAACAACATACCACACCCACCAACCACATAGAGAGAGGCAGAGACGAGCCGGCTGCTCCCCTCTTCCTCCTCCTCAACACAGCTCCAGGAGCAACCTTGTAATCCATCCATATACATCATACACTCCGGCAGGACTAGGTGTCTTATTTCTACGGAGAGCCCTGAACCTGGGCACATCATGCATTCCATGCTTGTACCAACCTCGTCCCCAGCGCCCTCCGTTGTCCCTTCGGTTCTCACCGACTTTAGCCTACCTATGGAATATGTTGTGAGTATTCACCGACATTTGGCGCCCACCATGGGGCCGATCGCGGCATCGGATGGCTTTACGCGCTGGGCGGGGCCCCGCACCTACACCACCGGATGCATCGCGTCCGGATCGATCTGCATGCCCTTGAAGCCCGCTTTCGATGAGGCAACACCGATGATGATCGATGTCCCCGTCCGCCATGCAGATTCGGATGAAGATTCCGATGAAGAGGCGCCTCCTAGCGTCGTCGTCGCTGCTATGGAGAACCTCAACGTTCTCTTTAGCGACCTGCATCTCAACGACGATCCTCGCTACTCTGGCGAGGACTTCGACGTTGAGATGCTATGCGTCAGCTTCAATAGGCTCTCTATCGCTGAGATGCCTGCACATGACGTGTACCCTAGCAACGTACTCGTCTTCGACGGCCCTCCGCCGTCGATGGGGTTCTTCACCCCGTACTATGTCGCACTAGTATCCAACGTCGTGGAGGTGATGGTTGTCGGCGCTGGCACCAGCACGGCTCATGGCAAGGCGTCAACACACGCTGGTGAGCCTGCTGCTGTCACCGCTGATACTCTTCAGGACGCTCTCGCTGGCCTGAAGACACCCATCGCCGCTTCCACAAACCCTAACGACGCCCGAGCCTCATTGGAAGAGGCTCGCAAGCATATCTTGGAGGAGGGCATTGCCGTTGGCTCGGCAAAGCATCGGATGGAGGCCACGCAGCGCGAGTATAACTCCGCATACCGCCTCACTCCGATTTCCGAGGCCCCTAGCCGGCTTGGATCGGTCCGCGGCCGCGACCGGTTCATTGCCGAGATCCTAGGCGACAACCAGCCCGTCTACGAGACCCCTGCTGCCAACTTGCGAGCGGCGCACGCAGCCATGGAAGAAATGCCGAGCTTGGTGGGCGAGGAGCGTGCCTTCCAGGAGAAGCGGGTCAAGGATCTCCTTGACGCCGCCAACGAACAACAGACGCGGCTTGACCCCGGTCAGGCCTAGTCAGAGTCTCCGGGACCCAACCCCGGAGCGTGCCGCAACCCTAGCAGTCATCACCACGCGGAGGGATCTTCCTCGCATCGCACCTCCGGCCGGAGGGGCGAGGGAAGTCAAGACCGGCGCTTCCAGCACCAGAGCGAGCATACTTCGAGCAGGTGTCGCAGAGGCGACGAGAGCGATTCGACGTGTGAGGTTCCTCCTCCGGGGAGGACCCATGCCTCCGGTTCGCGAGGTGCTTCTCTGCTCGCAGCTCGGATAGGCGCTCGCATTCCCCACGGTGACCAGGACACCCACAGGCGTCACATCACCCTGGCCCAGTCAGCCCTCCTGGAGGAGGACGGTCCCATTGGTCCGGCTTGCTTCGGCCCCCGGATCCGAGGGGAGCCATTCCCCCGAGGCTTCACCTTCCCTCGGGACACACCCAAGTACAATGGCACTGCCAAGCCAGAGGACTGGCTGATCGACTACAGCACAGCCGTTGCCATTGCCAGGGGCAACAAGCGTGTAGCAGTCCACTACGTGCCACTCATGTTGGTCGGCTCGACTCGGACTTGGCTTAATAGCCTTCAAGCCGGCAGCGTCAACTCATGGGTGGACTTCGAGGAGGCGTTCGTCCGCAACTTCACTCGCACCTACAAGTGCCCTGGCCGGCCTCGCGAGCCGGCCATGTGCGTCCAGAGGCCCGACGAACCCCTTCGTGACTACGTCACTCGGAGGACGGAGCTTCGCAACTCCTGCGAGGGGGTGCATGAGGTACAAGCCATCCAGTACTTCATCGACGGCTGTCGAGACGGCACCCTCCTCAAGCACAAGCTCATGTGCTCCGAGCCCACCTCTCTGGCGGTGCTCATGGCCAAGGCGGACAAGTATGCCACGGCCGACTCGGCGATGCGAGTCAAGGTGACCGCCTCGGACAAGGCTCTCCCCATGCCGGCTACTCCCAAGCCGGCTGGAGACGGCCGAGGCGGACAGAACAGCAACGAGCACAAGGCGGATCAGATGGATTCACGCTCCAACAACAAGTTGGTAGCCAGTGTGGAGGGCAAGACGTCGGCTCCCCAAGCCGGCTCTCAGCGGAAGCGCCCCAATAGAGGCAATACAAACTGGCTGCCCAAACAGACCTTCGAGCAGCTGCTTGACACCCTGTGCAAGATACATTTTGGGCCACAACCGTCTACCCACACCCTTCGACAGTGCAGCTTCGCACGCCGACTGTCGCAAGGGGATGGCCTACCGGCTGCCCCAGGTGCGCAGGCTGCGCCTCATGCCCTGACTCCCGGTCCTGCTCCGGCTCCACCGCCTCCGCCTCGCAACGACGGCCGCCTCCACGACGACTACCCCCATCAAGACGGAGCATTCTTTGTCTTCACCAGTGAAGGCGATGACAAGCATAGCCTGCGCCAGAGACGGCGCGAGGTAAATGCCACGGTTCCCCCGGTTCCCCAATACATGCATTGGTCTTATAGACCAATCACATGGAGCTGGGTAGACCATCCTGCGGTGATGCCCAACCCGGGCTCATACGCGCTCGTCCTCGACCCCACCTTTGCCTCCAAGAGGCTCACCTGCCGGTTCTCCCGGGTGCTGGTCGATGGCGGCATCAGCATGAACATCCTCTACCTCGACACTCTCCGCAAGCTCGGGCTCAAGGAGACGGACGTCCTGCCGACTAGCACTGTATTCCACGGCTTCGTGCCTGGGCAGTCGTGCTCTCCTATCGGCAAAATCCAGCTGGACGTCCTCTTCGGCGACAAGGCTCACTTCCGCCGAGAGTCCATATGGTTCGAGGTAGTGGACCTCAGCAGCCCGTATCACGCGCTGCTGGGCAGACTGGCCCTAGCCAAGTTCGTGGCTATCCTGCACTACGCCTACCTGAAGATGAAGATGCCGGGTCAAAGGGCATCCTCACCATTGCTGGCGACTACAAGAATTCGCTCGAGTGCGCCCAAGATAGCAGCTGCCTCGCCGACGCCCTGGTGATTTCTGAGGAGAAGCGGCAGATCGACCGGTCGTGGCCCAGGCTACCGAGAAGCCGGCGATTCCTTCTCCTCTGTCCCAGTCGGCCGGCGAGGGCTCCTTCAAGCCGACCAAAGAGACCAAGCAAGTGCCACTCGACCCTACAAACCCGAGGCAATACGTCACCATCGGGGCTGGACTCAGCCCCAAATAGGAAGGCGAGCTCGTCGATTTCCTCCATGAGAATCGGGACATCTTCGTATGGTCCCCCAAAGACATGCCGGGTGTTCCGAGGAAGTACGCCGAGAACAAACTTCACATGCGACCGGATGCAAAGCCGGTAAAACAACCTTTGCGCCGCTTCGCCGGGGGGAAGCAACGCACAATTGGAGAAGAGATTATCCGGTCCTTGCAGCCGTCTTCATCATGGAGGTTTTCCACCCGGACTGGTTAGCCAATCCAGTCCTGGTGCTGAAGAAGAAGAACACCTATCGAATGTGTATCGATTAAAATAGCTTGAATAAGGCCTGTCCGAAAGACCCTTTCGCAGTGCCTAGGATAGATCAAGTGATCGACTCCACTGCAAGCTGCGAACTCCTGCCATTTCTGGATTCTTATTCAGGCTACCATCAAATCAAGCTGGTTCTAGCTGATCGCTGCTAACGGCAGTCCCCGGCAACGACACTAGAAGAATGTTGTTGACGTGTCCCTGGCTTGATGCCTTCGCGACAACAGAGCCAGAACTGCTCCCAGTTGCTCAACAATTAGCAATTGTCTTGCAATGGCCCACCAGCGCGTGGGTTCGCGGCAGTTTTTGAGGGTAGAGTATTGAACCCAAATTTGTTGGTTCGCCAGGCAGGAAGTGAGAGGATACTCTCGAGTATTAGCAGTTGAATGTGTCAGATTCAACCACACCTGAAAGATTAGTATCTGCAAGCAAAGTATCAGCAGCAAAGTAATATGATAACAACTGTGTCAAAAACGATCTGTTGACGGTAGCCTATTCCTAACAGTTGTATGAATGGCGCCATAAGTTGCCCGTGGACGGGAAATATTCTTCCCCGTCAACGTCGTGCGAACAAGTATTGTAGCAGGTAGCAGCAGTGTAACGAGTAACAGTAGTGGCAAGGAACAACAGTAGTGACATCAATAGCAAGTAGCAACAGTAGCAAGTACCAGCAGTAGCAAGTATCAATAGCAGCAACAGTAGTAACAGCTGTAGCAGAAGAGCAAGTAACAACAGCAGTGGGACAAACTCGTAGGCAATGGTTCGGTGATTCGTTTGGATGACATTCATCATAGAACAGTCATAACACGGAGAGATATGTGGCTAGGTCCCGTTCGTCAATGTGATGTAGGCATGCATTCCGTGTGTAGTCATACGTGCTTAGGGAAAAGAACTTGCATGACATCTATTGTCCATCCCTCCCATGGCAGCGAGGTCCCAAAGGATACTACAGGATATTAAGGTTCTCCTTTTAATAAAGAACCAAAACAACGCATTAGCAATTGGTGAACACATGAACTCCTCAAACTATGGTCATCACCGGGAGTGGTTCCGGTTATTGTCACTCCGGGGTTGCTGGGTCATAACACATAGTAGGTAACTACAACTTGCAAGATTGGATCTAAAACACACATATATTGGTGACAACATAATAATTTTAAATCTGAAATCATGGCACTCGGGCCCTAGTGACAAGCATTAAGTATGGTAAAGTAGTAGCAACATCAATCTCAGAACATAGTGGATACTAGGGATCAATCCCCGTCAAAACTAACTCGATTACATGATAGATCTCATCCTACTCATCAACGCCCAGCGAGCCTACGAATAGATTACTCACGAACAATGAAGTGCTTCAGGGAATTGGAGAGGGAAGAAGGTTGATGATGACGATGGCGACGATTTTCCCTATCCGGAGCCCAAAACGGACTCCACATCTGTCCTCCAGATGAAGAACAGGATGTGGCGGTGCCTCCGTATCGCAAACGCGATGAAATCTTTTCTTCTGATTTTTTTGGGCGAAAGTGAATTTATAGAGCTGAGTTTGGGGGCGGCAGAGCCACGTGGGCCCCACAAGCTTGGTTGCCGCGGCTAGAGGGCGGCAACAGGGCTTGTGGCCCACTGGCCCATCCCCTCCGGTGGATCTTTGCGCAGGTATTTTTCATATTTTCTAGAAAAATTCTCCGTAAATTTTCAGGACGTTCCGAGAACTTTCATTTCTGCACAAAAACAACACCATGGCAATTCTGCTGAAAACAACGTTAGCCCGGGTTAGTTCCATTCAAATCATGCAAATCAGAGTCCAAAACAAGGGCAAAAGAGTTTGGAAAAGTAGATACGATGGAGACGTATCAACTCCCCCAAGCTTAAAACCTTGCTTGTCCTCAAGCAACTCAGTTGACAAACTGAAAGAGAAAGAAAAACTTTGACAAACTCTGTTTGATCTTGTTGTTGCAACTATGTGTAACTCGTAACCAGAATTTCAGCAAGATCCCTAGTTAACCACATAAGCAAGTGACACAAAGGTCTCACGGTAAACTAATATCAATGGCATAATCAGCTAGCGAGCAAATAATAATGAGTTTCAGATACCAATAATTCAATCAAAACAAGCATGAAGGAATATGAATAGGTGGTATCTTGCTAGCTCTTTCTGAGACCGCGAAACATAAATGCAGAGCACTTTCAAAGATTAAGGGCTGACTAAACATTGTAATTCATAGCAACGAAGATCCAGTCATAGTCATACTCAATATCAATCAAAAGCAAAGCATAAAAATGACAGAGGTGCTCTCTAATTGGTGCTTATACAAGAAGAGGATGACTCAACAGGAAAATAAATAGACATGCCCTTCGCAGAGGGAAGCATTGATTTGCAGAGGTGCCAGAGCTCAAGCTTTGACAACAGAGATAATAATTTTGGGTGGCATGCTTTCATTGTCGATGCAATGACCAAGAGTTCTCAATATCTTCCACGCTACTCATGCAATAGGCGGTTCCCAAACAGAAAAGTAAAGCTTTAACTCCCCCACCACCAATCAATCACACTCCACGGCTAGCCAAATCCTCGGGTACCGTCCATACTAACATCAATCCAGGGGGAGTCTTGTTTTACAGTTATGTTTTCCATTTAAGCGCGGAACTGGGCATTCCAATTACCAGCCAGTTTCTCATGAATGACAGTGAATAAACACATTTCGAGGATAAAACGCCTAACATGGAAGATACCAATAGCCCGCTGTCACCACATGAGCGGTTCGGGCATGCAAAACAGATTATTTCTTGAAGGTTTAGAGAATGGCACATTTAAATTTACTTGGAACAGCAGGTAAATACCGCAAATAGGTAGGTATGGTGGACTCTCATGGAAAAACTTTTGGGTTTATGGAAGTGGATGCACAAGAAGTATTCCGCTTAGTACAAATGAAGGCTAGCAGAAGACTGGGAAGCGACCAACTAGAGAGCGACAACGGTCATCAAGATGCAATGAGTTTGCCTAACATCGAGTGCAAGCAAGAACAAGATATAAATCACCATGAACACGAACATCATAGAGGCTATGTTGATTTCGTTTCAACTACATGCATGAACATGCGCCAAGTCAAGCCATTTGAATCATTCAAAGGAGAATACCATCCTATCATACTACATCATAGTCATCTCAAAATCTATGTTGGCATTCAAGACAAACCATTATAAGCTCCTAGCTAAATAAGCATGGCATCAGAAACTATGATCTCTAAGTTGTCATTGCAAACATGATTCTCTCACAACAAACCTTAATATGGTACGACAAGCCAGTCATATTTACAAAAACAAAATCGATAGAGTTCATACGAGCTTTTCCAGTCTCAGTCACTTCATCATATATCATCATTATTGCCTTTCAGTTGCACGATCGAACGATGTGAACAATAATAAGCGTGCGCGTGCAATGGACTAAGCTGAATCTGCAGGCAAACACAAAGGAGAAGACAAAGTAATATGACTCGTTGAAAGCTAAACAGGTATGCATGCAAGATCCACTAAGCATTGCAACCAATATCTTCTACCTTGACCCAAAGAAAAAGAAAACTATTTACACAGGAAAGCTCCCAACAAGCAAAAAAAAAAAGAAAGGAAAATCTTTTTGGGTTTTCTCAAAAGGACACAAAACAAGAGAACAAGAAAACGAAAATAAACTAGCATGGATAATACAATGGCAAAGTGTAAACACCGACGAACAAAGTGAAAGCATAAGCATGAATGTAAGGTCGGTGAGAACACGTACTCCCCCAAGCTTAGTCTTTTGGCCTAGCTTGGTCTACTCCCAAGGCGGGAAATAACCAGCTCTAGGATACTCCGGAGCGGACTGTGGATGTCACTGCTGTGTGAGCTCCTCTGGCTCCCATTGATAAACTGGCGGCTGGTACTCGACTGGCGGCTCGGGCACGGGAACCTGTGGTTGGGCTAAGCCCCAATATGCGTAGATGTCCGAGGGCATAATAGTGTACCTGCCTACATGAAGATTGAACAAAGAAGGAGCACAAAGTAATAGTCTCTCGAGTACCCTGACTAAATACGAGGTTATAAATCATCCGTCTACTAGCATCTCTATCCAGAAAATCATGGCGAACCATGCTGTCATAATCCAGATATTTCTCAGGAAGAAGCATCTCTTCTTCCTCGCGAAGTCTAATGGGTATCTCAAAGTGTCTAGCAAGACTAGTAGCATAGATACCTCCATAGACGACACCTTTGGAACGGTTTGTGTTCAACCGCTGAGCTACTATAGCACCTAGGCTATAAGTCTTAGTGCTATAAAGGCCTTCGCGCAAAACCACAAGGTCTGGAGAGCTAAGTGATCCAGCCTTCACACGGCCAATCAAACATTTTCCCACAAATAATGAGAAGTACCGAAGCACAGGAAAATGTATGCTAGCAATTCTAGCGCGAGACACTCCTCTCTCCTCTCCAACAGCAATAGTACCTATGAAATCCTCCAGGTCCCGTGGACGAGGACCATGAATATCCCCAACATAAGGTAATTTGCATGCATTGCAGAAATCCTGTAGTGTCATACACTGGGGGATATCGTACAACATGAACTCACCCATGGGAGGATTCTTCCTCGGATAAAAGTTGAAGCTTTGAATGAAAATATAGGTGAGGAGGAGGTATTGTGAGCACTTATCTTCAACGAACGCGGTAAGACATGCGTTCTCCACCAAGTAATAAAAGTCTTCATAAAGCCCGACGGCGCGCAAAAATTCATAAATTGGCCACTTGCACGCTCGAACTTCTGTGACTCGAGGAACCACATACTTGGGGTGGTTCTTCTCATCCTCCTTGGGATTACGGCTTGAAGAGCCTCTCAAGAACCTCCTCATCTTTTTCCTTTTCTAGATCTAAAAAATTCTGAAATTTTTAGGGACTTCGAAAGAGAAGTGAATAAAGATTAACCCAACTCGTAGCAACTACTCCTACTAGTGCTTAGAGATCGTATCACGCACTAAAACTACTTGGGACCAGCTAAAATCAACATTTCAAGCTCAAGAACAGGGTCACCAAGGTAGCAAGAATACGCGAAGGATAAAGCACTAGAGCAAAAACTAATTGGACCAATGGAGGAGTCACTTACCAAGGAGCAATTTCCTCAAAACGGTTCGGAGAATGATGCTTTGAGCAAGGAGATCGAAAATCACAGCCAAATGAGCAAGAACACGGGTTTGAGCTGCGAAACAATTTTTTCTGGAGGAAGAAAAAGAAGATGGGAGCTGGAATGAGTGGAGGGGGCCCCTTTGGGCCCCACAAGCTTGCTTGCCGCGGCCAGGGGGGTGGCCGCGGAGACATGGCTTGTGGCCCACTGGGGTGGCCCCCAGGCCAGATCTCAGTCCCAGTATTTTTCAAATATTCCGGAAAAAATGATACTAGATTATCAGGACCATCGGAGAACTTCTATTTTCGGGGTATTTTTCTTCGGGACGCTAAAACAGAAAACAGGAAAAACTAAACTAAACCTATCATCTTTCTTCTAAGCAAAAGAAAGTGAAAGCTTAAAACAGAGGTATGTGACTCTTTGATTCATCCATTTCATTGTCATCTAAAGAAATCCATCAATGGGGTTGATCAAATCCTTATGACAAAACTTTCTCGAATCGCAAAAGAGAACGGAGAATTTTCGAATAGTCACTAAGTTACCTCAATGGGGATATGTATCTCCCCAACAAGCAAATCATACTTCATCTTGACACGAGGAATAGGGCATTTAAAGCTCCCAATAAGAATCGATGAAGTTTTTTCGATAGCATTGATGCAATGTACTTGATATCGTTTCTTCGGAAAGCGCACGGTATGCTCATTACCGTTGACATGGAAAGTGACATTGCCTTTGTTGCAATCTATAACAGCCCCTGCAGTGTTTAAAAAGGGTCTTCCAAGGATGACAGCCATGGCATCGTCCTCGGGAATATCCAAGATAAGAAAGTCTGTTAAGATAGTGGTGTTAGCAACCACAACAGGCACATCCTCGCAAATGCCAACAGGGAAAGCAGTTGATTTTTCGGCCATTTGCAGAGAGATTTCAGTGGGTGTCAACTTATCCAGTTCAAGTCTACGATAAAGAGAGAGAGGCATAACACTAACTCCGGCTCCAAGGTCACATAAGGCAGTTCTTACGTAGTTTCCTTTAATGGAGCAAGGTATAGAGGCATTCCGAGATCACCAAGTTTCTTAGGAGTTCCACCTTTGAAAGTGTAATTGCCAAGCATGGTGGAGATCTCAAGATCTGGTATCTTCCATTTATTGGTCACGATATCTCTCATGTACTTGGCATACAGAGACATTTTGAGCATATCAACTAACCGCATCTGCAGAAAGACGAGTCTTATCATTTCAATAAAGCGGTCAAAATCATCATCATCCTTTTTCTTGGATGGCTTAGGAGGAAAGGGCATAGGTCTCTGAACCCATGTCTCCCTTTGTTTACCATGCTTCCTAGGAGTGAAGTCATTATTATCGTATCTCTTAGGTTGTGGGTTATCAGGATTAATCGTAGGTTAAATCTCCACATCCTCACCATTGCTAGGTTGAGCATTATTATGAACATTGTTGTCCATATTGTCACCAGGTTCATGTTCATCACCAGATTGTGTTTCTGCATCAGACGCGGAAATATCATTTGGTTCTTCAGGTGTGAGAGTATTTGGTGAACTAACATGCATGTTTCTATCATCCTTCTTCTTCTCCTTAGGATGACTGGGTGCATCGGCATTAATTCCTTGAGAATCTTGATCAATTCACTTAGGATGACCTTTAGGATACAAAGGTTCCTGAGTCATTTTGCCTCCTCTATTAATGACTCTAACAGAGTTGTCATTTAATTCATTGAGCAGGTCATTCTGAGCTTTAAGTACTTGTTCTACCTGAGTAGTAATCATAGAGGCATGTTTACTCAGAAGCTTCAGATCATTGACATTTCTGTCTACACAAGCACTTAAATGACTAAGCATACGAGTACTTTGTTCCAAATGTCTACTAACATAATCATTGAAACTCTGTTTTCTGGCAACAAAGTTGTCAAATTCATCAAAGCATAGGCTAGCAGGTTTATCGAAAGGAATATCACTCCCATCAAACCTACGCAGAGAATTTACTTCTACTACCTGTATCGGGTTATCGAGACCATGGATCTCTTCGATAGGTGGTAGATTTTTGACATCTTCAGATCTAATGCCTTTCTCTTGCATAGATTTCTTGGCTTCTTGCATATCTTCGGGACTAAGGAATAGGATACCTCTTTTCTTTGGAGTTGGCTTAGGAGGTGGTTCGGGAATAGTCCAAGCATTATCGTTGATCAAGATGTTATTCAGTAGAGTCTCAGCTTGTTCTATAGTACGTTCCCTAAAAACACAACCGACACAACTATCTAGGTGTTCTTTAGAGGCATGGTAAGTCCGTTATAGAAGATATCAAGTATCTCGTTCTTCTTAAGAGGGTGATCAGAAAAAGCAATCTGTAGCTGGACGAGCCTCCCCCAAGCTTGTGGGAGACTCTCTTCTTTGAGTTGAGAAAAGTTGTATATTTCCTGCAAGGCAGCTTGCTTCTTATGGGGAGGGAAATATTTCTCACAGAAGTAATAGACCATATCCCGGGGACTACTCACACATCCAGGAGAAAGAGAAGCGAACCAGGCTTTAGCGTCATCCTTTAGAGAGAAAGGAAACAACTTAAGGATATAGTAGTGGCAGATCTTCTCCTCACTAGTGAAAAGGGTAGCTATATCGTGTAGTTAGGTAAGATGGGCTACGACCGTCTTAGACTCATAACTGTGGAAAGGATCAGATTCGACTAGAGAGATTATCTCAGGGTCGACAGAGAATTCATAATCCTTATCGGTGATAAAGATAGGTGGAGTGGCAAACTTTGGGTCGTATTTCATCTTAGCTTTCAGAGATTTTTCTTTCGAGTTGAGAAGTAATTTCTCAGCGTCATAGGCATCCTTACACGCAAGAAATTCTTCAGCTATCTCTCCCTCCATAACATAACCCCCAGGTATATCACGCAATTCGTATATAGGAGAGCTAGATCTAGCAGGAGCAAAAGCAGGTTCTATCTCAATAGTATTGGCAGTTTCAGAAGCATCATGAGCATTGGCAGTAACTCTAGCAATATGACCATAAAGGAATACTCCTAGTGGCCCATCAGGCAAAGTAGTATCTCTAGCAGTATCAAGCCTAGCATCATCAGGCAAAATAGCATCTCTAGCCTCATCAGGCAATGCAGTATCAGGCAAAATAACATCTCTAGCATCAGGCATAGCATCTCTAGCAGTATCAGGCATAGCATCTCTAGCAGTATCATGCATAGCATCTCTAGCAGTATCAGGCATAGTAGCATCATAAGCATCATCAAGCACAGGCGACATATCAAGATTTCTAGCAGGAGGTGATGTCGCAAACTTACTCATAGCTGAAGGTGAATCAAGTGCAGAGCTAGATGGCAGTTCCTTACCTCCCCTCGTAGTTGAGGGCAAGAACTTTGGTTTTTTGATCTTTCAGATTCTTCATAGTGATCAGCAGATATAAATCCCAAGTGACTCAGAGAATATAGCAATACCTCCCCGGCAACGGCGCCAGAAAAATGCTGTTAACGGCAGTCCCTGGCAACGACACTAGAAGAATATTGTTGACGCGTCCCTGGCTTGATGCCTTCGTGACAATAGAGCCAGAACTGCTCCCAGTTGCTCAACAATTAGCAATTGTCTTGCAATGGCCCACCAGCGCGTGGGTTCGCCGCAGTTTTCGAGGGTAGAGTATTCAACCCAAATTTGTTGGTTCGCCAGGCAGGAAGTGAGATGATACTCTCGAGTATTAGCAGTTGAATGTGTCAGATTCAACCACACCTGAAAGATTAGTATGTGCAAGCAAAGTATCAGCAGCAAAGTAATATGATAACAACGGTGTCAAAAACGATCTATTGACGGCAGACTATTCCTAACTGTTGTATTAGTGGCGCCAGAAGTTGCCCGTGGACGGGAAATATTCTTCCCCATCAACGTCGTGCGAACAAGTATTGTAGCAGGTAGCAGCAGTGTAACGAGTAACAGCAGTGGCAAGGAACAGCAGTAGTGACAGCAGTAGCAAGTAGCATTAGTAGCAAGTAACAGCAGTAGCAAGTATCAATAGCAGCAACAGTAGTAACAGCAGTAGTAGCAGAGCAAGTAACAACAGAAGTGGGACAAACTCGTAGGCACTGGGTCGGTGATTTGTTTGGATGACATTCATCATGCAGCAGTTATAACACGGAGAGATATGTGGCTAGCTCCCGTTCGTCAATGTGATGTAGGCATGCATTCCGTGTGTAGGCATACGTGCTTAGGGAAAAGAACTTGCATGACATCTATTGTCCATCCCTCCCGTGGCAGCGGGTCCAAAAGGATACTACAGGATATTAAGGTTCTCCTTTTAATAAAGAACCGGAACAACGCATTAGCACTTGGTGAACACATGAACTCCTCCAACTATGGTCATCACCGGGAGTGGTTCCGGTTATTGTCACACCGGGGTTGCCGGGTCGTAACACATAGTAGGTAACTACAACTTGGAAGATCGGATGTAAAACACACATATATTGATGACAACATAATAATTTCACATCTGAAATCATGGCACTCGGGCCCTAGTGACGAGCATTAAGCATGGCAAAGTAGTAGCAACATCAATCTCAGAACATAGTGGATACTAGGGATAAATCCCCGTGAAAACTAACTCGATTACATGATAGATCTCATCCTACTCATCACCGCCCAGCGAGCCTATGAATAGATTACTCACAAACGATGAAGAGCTTCATGGAATTGGAGAGGGAAGAAGGTTGATGATGATGGGGACGATTTCCCCTATCGGGAGCCCAAAACGGACTCCAGATCTGTCCTCCAGATGAAGAACAGGATGTGGCAGCTCCTCCGTATTGCAAACGCGATGAAATCTTCTCTTCTGATTTTTTTCTGGGCGAAAGTGAATTTATAGAGCTGAGTTTGGGGGCGGCAGAGCCACGTGGGCCCCCAAGCTTGCTTGCTGCAGCCAGGGGCGGCAACAGGGCTTGTGGCCCACTGGCCCATCCCCTCCGGTGTATCTTTGCGCAGGTATTTTTCATATTTTCCAGAAAAATTCTCCGTAAATTTTCAGGACGTTCCGAGAACTTTCATTTCTGCACAAAAACAACACCATGGCAATTCTGCTGAAAACAACGTTAGTCCGTGTTTGTTCCATTCAAATCATGCAAATTAGAGTCCAAAACAAGGGCAAAAGAGTTTGGAAAAGTAGATACGATGGAGACGTATCAATCGCCTGAAGACATCCTTCATCAAGCCCTTCGGGGCCTACTGCTAGACCACCATGACGTTCGGTCTGAAGAATGCTGGTGCGACGTTCCAACGCTGCATGCAGCAGTGCCTACTGCCGCAGATTGGCAGAAACATCGACGTCTATGTGGATGACATCATCGTCAAGACGAAGCAGCACTTCAGCCTCCTCGACGACCTGCGGGAGACGTTCGCCCACCTGCGCGAATACAAGATCCGGCTCAACCCACAGAAGTGCATCTTTGGGGTTCCAAGCGGCAAACTCTTTGGTTTCTTCGTGTCCGCTCGTGGCATCGAGGCGAACCCCGAGAAGATCGGCACCATCGAGCGGGTGGTGCGGCCGGCTCAGATCTTAGACATCCAGAAGTTCGCCGGCTGCCTGGCGTCCCTTAGCCGGTTCTTCAGCCGGCTCAACGAGAAGGCCCTTCCACTCTACCAGCTCATGAAGAAGAAGACGAAATTCGAGTGGAACGACCAGGCGGACGAAGCCTTTCGCGACCTCAAGCGGGTCATCTCGAGCCTGCCAATCTTGGCAGCGCGGGCTGAAAGGGAACCCATACTCATATACATTGCAGCAACCACTCGCGTGGTTAGTGTAGTGCTGGTAGTTCAATGCAAGAAGGAGGGCAAGGTACTGTTAGTGCAGTGTCCTGTCTACTACCTCAGCGAGGTCTTGTCCGCCTCCAGGCCGAACTATCCCCACTACCAAAAAATGTGTCATGGTGTTTACCTTGGTGCAAACAAGTTGAAGCAATACTTCTAGGAGCATGCCATCACTGTGGTGAGCACTGCTCCAGTTTCAGAAATCATGGGCAACTATGATGCAATGGGCAGGATCGCCAAGTGTTCCATCTCCATGGCGGACCACGATATCCGCTACGAGCCTCGCACCACCATCAAATCTCAGGTGGTGGCCGACTTCTTAGTTGACTCGGCCGAAACCCAGTTCGAGCCGTGACCTCCAGACTCTACGCAATGGCGGATGCACTTCGACAGCTCAAATATGCGAACTTGTTTGGGATCCGGCATCGTCTTGACGTCTCCGAAAGGAGACCAGCTGAAGCATGCTCTCCAGATCCACTTCACCGCCTCCAACAACGTCGCCGAGTACGAAGCGCTGGCTCATGGCCTCCGGCTCACCAAGGAGATTAGCATCCGGCGTCTCATATGCTTCGGCGACTCAAACTTGGTGGTGCAGCAAGTTTCTGGCGAATGGGACGCTAGGGACGCCAACATGGCAAGTTACTGCTTCCTCATCCAGCAGCTCAGCGGCCCTTTCGAGGGCTGCGAGTTCCAGCATGTTCCTAGAGCAGACAACGAGGCGGCTGATACACTGGCCAAGATTGGCTCCATGAGACAGGCTATCCCAGCCGGCATCTCCCTCGAGCAGCTCCAGAAGCCGTCTATCAGGCCGTCTCCAGAGTCAGCATCGATATTCGTGCTGGCTGATTCTTCAGTGCAAGCGCCGTCGGCTCCACCAGCTACGCCGGCTACAGCTCGTGTACCGGCTACGCTGGCAATGCCGACTCCAATTGCGGCACCGGCTGAATCTTCAGTGCAAGCGCCATCGGCTCCACCAGCTACGCCGGCTACATCTCCTGTGCCGGCTACGCTGGCTATGGTGACTCCAATTGCGGCACCGGCTACAAAAACAACTCCGGCTCCGCCCTGCCTCGAATCCTGTCGTCTCGACACCCATTGGGTGGACGTCATGGAGGTAGACGGCGAGCTAGCTTCCACAACGGCACCAGAGACACCTCCTCTCGAGCCCACGACTACTGCTTCATCAAGCGCGGGGGCTGCAGAAGCCCCTAACAGTCAGGTCGAGGCAGAGCCAGCCCTTGTGTCGGCTCCATCATGGGCTCAACCCATCCTGGCCTTCCTCCTTCGCGGCGAGCTTCCTCAAGATGATGCGGAGGCGAGGCAGATCCAGTGCAGATCTGCAACCTACGCCATCATCAATCGCGAACTGGTGCGGCGTAGTGTGACTGACGTCTTCCAGCGCTGCGTCGAATCAGAAAAGGGACAGGAGATCCTCTAGAACCCTGGTAGCCAAGGCGTTCCACCATGGATTCTACTGGCCCACGGCCCTTGAGGAGGCCGTGGATCTGGTTGACAAATGCGAGGGCTGCCAATTCTTCAGCACAAAGAGCCACATGCCGCCTTCGGCCCTCAAAACCATCCCCCTGTCATGGTCGTTCGCCGTGTGGGGGCTGGACATGGTGGGGCCCTTCAAGACGGCTCGTGGTGGCATGACCCACCTCTTGGTAGCCGTCGACATATTCACCAAGTGGATCGAGGCAAGACCTATCAAGAAGCTTGATGGCCCCACGGCTGTCAAGTTCATCACCGACATCTGTGTTCGATATGGCATCCCCCACAGCATCATCTCCGACAACGGCACGAACTTCACCAAAGGCGCTCTAGCGCTCTACTGCTCCAAGGTAGGCATCCGGCTCGACTTGGCTTCAGTGGCAGATCCCCAGTCCAATGGTCAGGCGGAGAGGGCCAACGACCTGATCCTGGCCGACATCAAGCCAAGACTGGTGGCACCACTTTTCAAGTCAGCCGACTGCTGGATCGAAGAACTGCCGGCTGTACTGTGGAGCCTCCGCACCATGCCCAACGATCGACTGGCTTCACTCTATTCTTCCTTGTATACGGGTCCGAGGCCATTATCCCTACGGATATCGAGTTCGACTCGCCTCGGGTCACCCTGTACACGGAAATGTAGGCGAAGGAGGCAAGAGAAGATGGTGTGGATCTCCTCGAAGAAGCAAGGGACTTGCCCTTGAGCCGAACGGCCATCTATCAACAGAAGCTGAGATACTACCACAACAAGAAGATCAAGCCTCCCTCTTTCAGAGAGGGAGATTTGGTGCTCAGAAGAATCCAGCGCACCGCCGGCCAGCACAAGCTCTCATCCCCATGGGAGGGAGCCTTCATCATCAGTAGGGCATTGCACAACAACGCATACTATTTGATCGATGCCCAAAATCCAAGAAAGCGCAAGAGGGATGACTCCGGCCAGGAGACGGAACGTCCATGGAACGCTGAAAGTGCGTTATATCGACTAGAGGGGGGGTGAATAGGAGATTTTTAGAATTTCATCACTGAGGAAATTCCTTTTGAGGAAATTCCTCACTGATGACTAACTTACAGCGGAAACAGTAAAGGATCAGAAGTGCAAAGTTTCACAACAATAGTTTTTCAGAGTGAAGAATGTGAAAACAGATTGCACATTGAGCAGGCACGCAGAATACAGATGAGGAAAAACTAACGTGAAGAATTTGGGGTTGAGGAAATTCAGAGAAAGTCTTCAGCAAATTCTTCAAACAGTCACAGTGAAAGTCATCAACACATAATACGTGAAAGTAAAGAGTTGAGGAATTAGAACCCGTTTCTCAGTGAACAAAGTCGTTGATGACCCAGTTCCAACTGCTGTGACAGTCGTACATCTGGTTTAGAGCGTCTTGGTATTGAAACCAAAGGACACCCAGTCCCGGGACACACAGTCCCTACCGTATTCTCCTTGAGCTAAGGACACACAGTCCTCGCCCAACACTCCTGGTAAGTCTTCAGGGCAGACTTCCAAACCCTCACAAACTTGGTCACCCGGCGATCCACAATTGACTGCTGGAAAGCTCTAGACCATGACACCTAACCGTCTGGAGAATGCACAGTCCTCAAAGGTAAAAGGCTTCAGTCCCACACAGGAACAACTTCTTCAGTGATGCTCAATCACTAGGTTTGGTTTGTGGTTTCGGTGGGTGGGATATGTCCTCACTGATGAATTTCTCTCGAAGGCTCTGAGGAATTGGGTTGCTCTTATGACAAGTGTCAGTTTCTAACGGAGCCGCCAACCAGCTAGTGGTTGTGGGGGGTGGCTATTTATAGCCTGGGAGCATCCCGACATGATTTGACACTAATGCCCTTAAATAATATGACCGTTGGAGTGGATAAGACCAATGACTTGGCGTGGCTATCGAAACGGTCGGAACCCTCAATTGTGAGAGTCCTCATGTCACTCGTATTCCTCACTTGAGGCTTTTTGTAGGATTAGGTTTGGCTTGAGCATCATGAGGAAATTTATTCCATAGTGTAACTTTGGCCCCCTTTAACAGTAAGGTGTTCCTATTACTCGAATGCGAAGAAAGTAAAACAGAAAGTGTAAATCTTCATGCTTCAATTCTTCAGAGTGATTTTCTTCAGGAACCACCGGACTTCTCAATGTCAGTATCTTCATGAGGAATATAAATTTCATCGTAGATTCCTCGCGATTCATTTCTTCATCTTCAGACCAATTTCTTCAACTGAAGACGTATATTTTTAGGGGTCGATATTCTTCAAATATCTCAAACTCCTCAATGACTTATAGATCCTGTGTTCACTCACAAACACATTAGATACTTAACCTATAAGTCTTCAAACCACCAAAATCACTAAGGGGCACTAGATGCACTTACAATCTCCCCCTTTTTGGTGGTTGATGACAATTAGGTTAAGTCTTCATCAGGGATCAAAAATATGAAGAGTAAATACTCATTTTGAGGAATTTGAAATCAAGATTCAGAGAGACTCCCGCTGAAGATGTGCATATCCTGAGGATTTTGCTTTTTACAACAAATGCACATTGATGATTTATATCATGGAGATCTCCCCCTAAGTCTTGTAAATCATGCATACATATAACATATCATATGAAGGAAATGAAAATGCATGATGAGAGATGGTATCTGACAAATTCCAGCATGCTTGCATTAAAACTTGAGGAATAAGCATGCGAAGAAAAACGTTCAAAAGCGTCAGAGTACCATCGGGCTTAAGTTACAACTCATTACATAAAAACTTCAGAAGAGCCAAGAGTTTGTAACTTAAATATAGTTCATAAGCCCCAAAAATATCCCGCTTGAAGACTAACTCTCAAGTTTCTCCCCCTTTGTCATCAAGTGAGAAAAAGGGACAAACTGAGGACTAACGCCCGTGAAGACTTCACTCCTTGGCGGTTGAGGAATAGTCGTGATGCTTCTTGGGGGTAGTCTTCTTCCTTGGACCGATAGCAGTGTCGAGCTGTTCTTCATCAGATTCAGAAGTGCGGAATGAAGAAAAGGAGCTGTCTTCAAGGTCTGGCACTGGAATAGGCCTGAATTTCTTCTTGGGAGGCCACGACCATTCAAAGTCTCGCTCAAAGTCCATTTCTTCAAGCTTAGTCTGAGTCTTCACATGTGCAAGTGTAGCCCAGGTGCGATCAAAAACCTCATGCAGATAGTGATGGTTGAGCTTCACAGAGTTCTGTGTTTCAGTGAGGGTTTTCACAATGGCACCAAACTGGCGTTTGACCCATTTGTGGTTGCGATCCACCTTCTGGTGAAGACTGAGGAGGAGCTCTCTGGTATTCATCACGCGAGGAGGAACGGGGCTTGCCGGACGAGTCTCAGTATCATCCCATGAAGAATAAGCTTCTGGCTCTCTGAACCGGCCATCAAGGGGCCTACTGCCTTCTTCAATCATAGATTTTCTTTGCCTTCAATGGACTCGAAAGTCTTCTTGTTGACTCGAATAGGAGGCATATAACCAACATGGTTTTGGCACTCAGCGAGAAAGTTGATGCCTATCCTTGTCCTGATGAATCTCATGATCCATGGGGCATATATCTTGTGATCAAAAGGACACATAGCATTGTTGGCCAAAGTCCTCAAGAAGAAATTATGGATGTTGATAGGAATACCATGAATGATGTTGAAGAGGATATTCTTCATGAGGCCTACAACATCTTCTTCATCGTCATGGCCTTTGATCAGCGCGAGCACACTGCAGAGGATTCTGTAGACAGACCTGGGTGTGTACTTGAGCTCGTGGACGAGGAAGGTTGTTCTCGGAGATTTTCCTTTAGCCAAAGGCTTCATGAGGACTTCCATCATTCCATTTGACAGCTCACGCTCACCATAAAGCTTCACAGCCTCATCTGAGGGAATTGGTACTGGCAGTTCTCTGAGGAGTTCAGTAGCAGGAGCCTTGTAGTGAGTGTTTTGGGACATCCAATCAAACACCCATGTGTTGATGTATTCAGGGTTGCCAGATATGTGAAGAGTGGCATAGAACTGAAGAATTAACTCGTTGTTCCAGTCAGATATGTCTGAGCACATTGGGAGTAAACCTGCATCATGGAGGACACTGAGTACTGGCTCCAGGCAAGGTATTGCTTCAAGCTCAACATGAGGAATATGCTTGTGCTGGAATATCTTGTTTCATCCACACAGCACAGATGCATAGTAGTTCATCTGAGTTCTAGTACAAAACTTCACATGCCTCATTTGAGGCTTGTCATAGGGGTTCTCTCCGATGAAGTACATGCGTTCTTCAAAGAAATTTTCTTTTTGAAACTTTGGACGCTTGGAGAATGGCTGGCGCTGAACTGGCTGAAGAATTTGCTGAGGAATAGGAGGGGAGACAACAATAGCAGTCTGTGGGTTGAGAACGACGAATGCATTGTCTTGGGCAGGTGCATTCTCTTCAGCATTTTCCTCAGGGTGAGGAATTTCAGCAGCTGGTATTTCAGGCTGAGGAGATGGTGCTTGCTGGGCGTCAGGCTGAGGAGATGGCTCTGGCTGTGCTTCAGGCTGAGGAATTTCTGCTTCTTGCTCAGTTGGAGGAGTTGGATCAGCCTGTTCCTCATCTTGAGGATTCTGCTCAGAGTGTTGAATTTCATCAGCTTGAGGATTTTCAGTTTGTTCTTCCTCAGCTGGCTTGGTGGCAGAGGCAGTTTCATCAGCTGGTGCAGTTGATGCTTGAACATTGTCTGTTTGAGGATTGAAAGGTTGAGGGTTGTCGTCTATCTGAATTTCCTCATCAGTGTGTACTCAGAGGCGACATCTTTCATTTCCTCATCTGCCTGTTTTGCTGGATGATCAATGATGACCATTTCATAGGAAGGAGCGACATTCAGGGGCACAGGGTCCAGAGGAGCAGATTCTTCAAGTGCTTTCAGGCGCTTTGCCTCTGTTTCTTCTTCTGTTGAGGAGGCCTTTCTCTTTTTGGCTTCCTTTTCAGCAGCCCTAGTTTTCTTCACGTCTGATGCAGACGGAATCATCTTCTTCACCTTTGAAGCTTTTGGAGAAGGTGTTCTCTCTACAGTTTCTTCAGCTGGTATTGAGGAACCAGCTGGAACAGAGTCATCAACCTGCTTTGATGAAGCAGCTGGGACAGGGGCAGTCTCATCAGTGGCAGCAAATTCATCTGCTGGAGTTTCGATGATGATTTCTTCAATAGCCGGTTCATCAACACGGCGCTCTTGTTGTACTTCCTCAGCTTGAGGAGTTTCCTCATCATGAGGAGATTCATCTGCTGGCTCCTCAATTAAGGGCTGAGGAGTTGGTGCTGGGGGTGCGGCTCTCTTGTTGTAGTCATCAACAACACTAGTGGCCAACTTGATGAAATTGCTCTTGAGGCTTTTACGATTTGACAGCTTAACGTACTTGTCAGTCAATTTCTTCAGCTCTGCCTGTGTTGATACCAGTGCATCAGGAGTTAATTTGAGGAGATTCTGCTTGAGTAATTTCTCCTTTTTAATCTTTGCAACTTTGGCCTGCCTGGCCTGCTGTTCTTACCACTTGGCTTCATTAATGAAAGTGGCCACCATGTGGCTAATGCCAGGGGGAAGTTTCAAATCATCAAGCGGAGTGTTTGGGTCCTCATACCAGATGTTGATGTAGTCAAGGAGGACCTTGGGGTCCATGGCCAGAGGAATGGCACTGCCGGATGCTTGAGCTACTCTTTCCTGCTTGTTTCTAATGATGGCTTGCAGGGTTTGATCATCATATTCATCACTGTCCTCTGATGCAGACGGGACGGTGATGATTTTGCTGGGGCTTGGCAGAGTTGCATGTTCAGCAGTTACCAAAGTCTTCACAGGAGGTGGTGAAGACTTTGTCTCCGAGCTGGTTGCAGCTGGGAGTGAGGAGCTGGAGCTGGCGGTCGTAGGCTTCATGACCTGCTTCTGTACTGGTTTCTCTTGAGGCTTTGGAGGTGGAGCTGAGGATTTTGGTACTGAGGAGATTGGTACTGAGGACTTTGATGTTGATGGTTTTGGTGTTGAAGGTTTTGGTGCTGAGGGTTTTGTGACTGAAGCCTGAGCAGACTTCTCTTGAGGCTTTGGAGCCCTTGGCTTTGACGGCACAGAGTGTGGTTGAGGAATTGCTGAACCAGAGGTCTCAGCGGCAGACGAAGTAGCAGCAGCTGAGGATTCATTGAATTTCCTCACTGCAGCTTCTGCCTGCTTCTTGAGCTTAGCCAGATGTTTTTCCTTCTCATCTGGATAGTCATCAATGGTCTTGAGGCTTGAGGGATGTGCTACTTGATGATCCTCAAGTCGGGCCCGTCTGCTAGGGGGCTTCAGAGCGAATTTCTTCGCATACTTGGCAGTCAGAAACCTGTATTTCTTCCATTCCTTTGTCCATCGGCGTTCTATCTTCTGCAGCCGTATTTTTCTCTTGGCCATTGTCTCATTTTCATCTGGCGTGCAATAGTCCAAGTAAATATCCTCAGGGATATCCGCAGCTGTGTTTTGCTCCAGTTTCTTTCCTCCCTTATGTTTTCTGTCAACCTCCATTTTCTTGAGCTGAGGATTTTTCTGATGAGATTGAACTCTTGAGGATTCTGATGAGACTTGAAGATTTTCTTCCAGAAATGCTGCAAATGAGTTAATGTGATGAGAACCGAGAGATTCATCAGCTGACATGTGTGTACATGTGAACAGAGTATAGTTGCGAGGAATTTGGAGAGGTCATATGCGTTCTCAGATTTGAGTAAAATGAAAAAGTTTGACAGTTTGAGGAATATAACCAGTGGTTGAGGAATTTGCCTAAGCATACTGTTCTTGGGTTCCAGAGTTGTACAGATCCGAAAATTCGCACAATTGAGGAATCTCGTGAAAATCTTAGATGCTTAGCATAGTTCATCAATGATGTGGTGATAGGCAGTGTTTGAGGAATCAAGTGCTTATTGTTTCTTGAGGAAAAAGAGATTTCACATAGAAGATGTAAAATTTTAGATCTATCTTGCTGTAAAAATGGGATATATTTACCGTGGAAGGTGCGCACGAAGAACACAGAAAGTTGTGTGTGGAGAAGCTCTTCGGTCGCGTGTCCAATGCACCCTAACTCGGCGACAGAGGACGTCTACGGCAGCGGCGGACGAAGATGGTCCGACTCCGGCGTGGTTCCGGCGACGCAGAAGTCGAGGCAGTGAAGCTCTTCCTCACCGGCGACGAGAGTACCAGCGATGGCGCTAGGGTTCGGTGGTGTATGCTGTGGCAGGAGAGCGATGGAGCGAAGAAGAGTATGCCGAGGGGGATAAGGACATATTTATAGCCAAAATTTACTGTTGGCGCGAAAGTTTCGGACCAAACCGCCCCTGCCTCTACGTCTCCGCAGGACACGTGCAGCTCCCGAATAGTGTGGTGGAGATAGTGGACATCGTGGTTATCCGATCGTGGGAAGTGGGGTTCAGTTACTGTGTATTAAAGAAACAATTTTTTAAGATTTGAGGATTTTCGTTACAAAATCATCAACTCACAAGGACGCAGTGAGGATTTTGAACAAAGTTTCAAGTAGAACGCATATGAAGAATTGAATAGACTGGATGAGTATAGCATAGATGGAATGTAGGGTCCGATCACATTCACTTAGAAAAAATATCAACTTGAACAAATAGAAATAAGTGAATGCTGTTGAGGACTTGAAATCACAGTCTGTCTAGTCAAATGAAAGTCATCAAGTGTTTTTGAAGATTTTGTGATAAGTCATCATACTGAAGAAAAACTGTTTTGAAGAAAAACACATTTTGAGGAAATAGAACACTTGAAGAAAATCAACTTGAGGAATTTCACATTGGGCGGTGGCGTGACCCACCATATAAGAATGTTGATTACAGACGCCTCGTACAATTGTCGTAGGGCCGTGAGAATCAATTTCTTCGTTAATTTCTTCACATTCAGAGTGACATTCTTCATCAGTTGAAGAAAATCGATTCATCATGCGTTGCACATCTAAGTCATCAAGTTTGCATAAGTGTTAGGATGTGTGCATGTTTTTACAAAACATTTGAAGACTCTAAGATATTTAGCTCACACCGCAACTTGCAAAACCTTTTCTCATCCAAGGGATTAGTGAAGATATCTGCCAGTTGATCATCAGTCTTCACATGGTCGATGAGGATATTGCCCTTGAGGACATGGTCCCGAAGAAAATGATGACGAATCTGGATGTGCTTGGTCTTTGAGTGCTGTACTGGGTTGTATGCAATCTTGATATCACTCTCATTGTCACAGTAGAGAGGCACATTCTTCATGTTGATCCGTAGTCCTTGAGGGTTTGCTTCATCCATAGTAATTGAGCACAGTAAGAACCAACAGCAATGTACTCAGCTTCGGCAGTCGAGAGTGATACGCAGTTCTGCTTCTTTGAGGACCAGCAAACTAGTGATCTTCCGAGGAAATGGCATGTGCTAGACGTTGACTTGCGATCCACACGGTCACCAGCATAGTCTGAATCAGAATACCCTACCAGATGAAGATTGGAGCCCTTGGGATACCATAATCCTAGTGTTGGTGTGTGAGCTAAGTATCGAAGAATATGTTTCACAGCCTTATGGTGTGATTCCTTCGGTTTTGCTTGAAAACATGCACACATGCAAACACTAAGCATTATATCTGGCCTAGATGCACATAGATACAATAAAGAGCCAATCATAGAACGATATACCTGCTGATCGAAATCTTTACCATTTTCATCAATGCCGAGGTGGCCGTTGGTAGGCATTGGAGTCTTGGCACCTTTGCATTCGTGCATGTCGAATTTCCTCAGAACATCCTTGAGGTATTTCTTCTGTGATATGAAGATTCCATTGCTTTGTTGAAGAATTTGAAGACCTAAGAAGAATTTCAGCTCCCCCATCATGGACATCTGATATTCTTCACTCATCATGTAGGCAAATTCATCACTGTATCTTTTGTCAGTACAGCCAAATATGATATCATCGACATATATTTGACATACAAATAGCTCATTATCATAGGATTTTGTGAAAAGGGTTGGATCGAGTGAACCAGATTTGAACCCTTTCTTCATGAGGAATTCTTCAATGTATCATACCATGCCCGAGGGGCTTGCTTGAGACCATAAAGAGCCTTTTTGAGTCTGAAGACTTTGTCTGGATTCTTTGGATCCTCAAAACCTGGGGGCTGAGCAACATATACTTCTTCCTCAAGCTTACCATTGAGGAATGCACTTTTCACATCCATTTGATATAAGATGATGTTATGATGATTAGCATAAGAAAGTAGTATTCAAATAGCTTCAAGTCTAGCGACAGGTGCAAAAGTTTCATCGAAATCTATTCCTTCAACCTGGGTGTAGCCTTGGGCTACAAGTCGTGCCTTGTTCCTCACCACTTGACCGTCCTCATCTTGCTTGTTTCGGAAAATCCACTTGGTGCCGATGATATTGTGCTTGCGAGGCTCTGGTCGTTTGACGAGCTCCCATACGTCATTCAGCTTGAATTGAAGAAGTTCGTCTTGCATAGCATGGATCCACTCCGGTTCCAGAAAATCCTCAACAACTTTTGAGGGTTCTATGATGGATACAGAGGAAAAATGCCCACAAAAGTTAACTAAGTGTGAAGCTTTTGAGCGAGTGAGAGGACCTGGCGTGTTGATGTCGTTGAGGATTTCGTCAAGTTCTACTTCGTTTGCAATCCTTGGATGAGCTGGTTGAGGATTTTGTCTGGGCTGAGGAAGTGGTGCTGGTGCAATTTCCTCAGGAGCATCTTCTTGATTTTTATCACTGATGGGGATCGTTTCTTCATCAATTTCCTCAGTGGGGACAATGTCTTCGGTAGGCTTGAGCTTTATTGCTTCCTTAGGAGACAGCTTATCTGGATCATAAGGCAATTGCTCTCTTTGCGAGCCATTAGTTTCATCGAACCGCACATCTACAGTCTCAACAACTTTGTTGTGATAGTTGTTGAAGACTCTGTAAGTGTGCGAGTCCTGTCCTTAACCGAGCATAAAACCTTCATGTGCCTTAGGTGCAAATTTTGAGCTATGGTGAGGATCTCTAATCCAGCATTTTGCACCGAAGACTTTGAAATAACTTACATTGGGTTTCTTGTCAGTGAGGAGTTCATATGAGGTTTTCTTGAGGAATTTGTGAATATATACCCTGTTGATGATATGGCATGCAGTGTTGATTGCTTCAGGACAAAAGCGACGAGGAGTCTCATATTCTTCAAGCATAGTTCTTGCCATTTCAACCAGAGTCCTGTTCTTCCTTTCGACGACACCATTCTGCTAAGGAGTATAAGGAGCAGATAATTCGTGAGTAATACCAAGTTCATCAAGATAATCATCAAGACCAGTGTTTTTGAACTCGGTTCCATTATCACTCCTGATATGTTTGATCTTGATGCCAAAGTTCGTCGAGGCCCTTGAAGAAAATCGTTTGAAGATTTCCTGCAGTTCAGTTTTATACACTATGATATGCACCCAAGTGTATCTGGAATAATCATCAACTATGACGAAGCCGTATAAAGATGCTGCATTGGTTAGTGTGGCATAGTGAGTAGGTCCAAATAGATCCATATGAATCAATTCGAATGGATGTGTAGTGGTTATGATAGTCTTAGAGGGATGCTTGGATCTGGTCATTTTCCCAGATTCACAAGCACCGCAGAGATGATCCTTGAGGAATTTGACTGATTCGATGCCGATGACATGCTTCTTCCTTGCGAGCGTGTGCAAATTCCTCATGCCTGCATGACATAGTCTCCGGTGCCACAACCATCCTTCTGAGGTTTTTGCTAGTAAGCAAGTGGCTGGTTGAGGACCTGTAGAGAAATCAACAATGTACAAATCCCCTCTTCTTATACCTTCGAAGACTTTGGATCTGTCAGATTCCATGATGACTACACATCTATATCTACCAAAGATAACAATCATATCAAGATCACAAAGCATCGAGACTGACATAAGGTTAAAACAAAGGGATTCAACAAGCATCACTTTGTCCATATGCCTATCCTTGGAAATAGCCACTTTGCCAAGTCCCAATACCTTGCTTTTACCTTTGTCAGCATATGTGATTTGCTTCAGTGGTGATGGAGTTAGTGGCATATTCATCAGTAAGCTCTTATCACCGGTCATGTGATGTGTGCAGCCACTATCAAGAACCCACTCAGTATTCTTGGGTTTGTCATCCTGCAGATGAATTAGTACAGCTTACCATCTCATATGCTTCAGATTTGAAGAATATGATATCAATTTCATCAGATAAGTATTTCATCACAACAGAAATATAAGGACGTATGAAATATTTCTATTTCATCAATCATTAGCTTGCTTCCTATCAAGCATTTCCTCAGGTCTCCAGGAAATTCTTCAGATGATGATTTTCATCTGGAGACCTTACCTGCAGAAGTGATTAGTTCGATTTCTTCACCACCCACATCTGAAGGGGTGGCAAAGCATTCATCATCCTGCGAGCACCATATGAGAAAGTGGCATTGAAGCCAATGCACTTCTCCTAACAGTAGGGGGATTAAAGTACTCATACGTATATGCAGAGAACTGGTTTGAGGATTTATGAACATAATCATTCGAGGAGTAACGCTCATATTCATATTCCTTGTGGTTTCCCTGCATGTTAGACGCATTAGCACGGGTACGAGCATAGTTTTGACCAGTTGAGGATTTTGATCCTCTTGAAGACTTTGGTCCTCCTGAGGAATTTGATCTGGGGTTCAGATTCTTCAGTGGAGGTGTCATGAGGACATTCACCTTAAGATTTTCAATACAGCTTTTGGGAACCCAGATTTTACTCAGAGGAGGGCCATTCCTGCAGTTAGTTCTAACATATCGAGCAAATACTTCACCAGATTGATTTTTGAATAGTTTATAGTTGGAGTCAAATGACTCATCTGAGGAATAGGATAATTGACATGAAAAACCAGTTAGATTAGATGGATCAAAAGGAGGCCCAGTAGAAGCAACCCATGAGGTTTTGGGATACTGCTCAGGTTTCCAATAAGATCCATCAGCATTTAATTTTCTCTCAAAGGCAATTCCTTCTTTCCTCGGGTTCCTGTTCAAGATCTGCTTTTTGAGCACAACACAAAGGGTTTGATGTCCTTTGAGGCTTTTGTACATGCCTGTCACGTACAATTCCTTCAACCCTGCATTTTCATCAGTAACACTTGTGTTTTCCTCAAGTGAGGAAATAGACACAACAGGTGTTGTTGAAGAAGTTGTAGCAATGGTAGCATTTGATGATTCTGGTGAGGAATTAGCAGTTTCGCGTTCAATGCATTTAAGACATGGAGGAATAAATTCAACTTGACCAGCGTTGATCTGTTGAGCTAGTAATGAATCATTTTCCATACGAAGATCATCATGAGACATCCTCAGCTTCTCAAGATCAAGCTTCCTTTGAAGAAATTCATAGGAAAGCTTCTCACGATCAGTGAGGAGTGTATCATAATGATCCTGAAGATTATCAAATCTAGACTGGAGACTTTTCACATCATGAGTGAGGATTTGAGTAAGGTTCATTTCATCATTCAACAGATCATCACTTTTATCTAGCCGTTTCTGAAGCTTTTCCAGAGCAGTTTGTTGTTTAGTGGGAATGATAGCAAGTTTACTGTAACTGGGTTTCTTATAATCATTAGGTTCATAGTCAATTAAATCAGAGGAGGAGGCATTATTTGGTACCTTTGAACCTTTTGCCATGAAGCAATAGGTTGGAGCGAAGTCATCAGCATAGTAATCAGTATGGATGGTGCAATTATCTTCTTCAAGATTGAAGATTGACTTGCTGACGAAGGTGGTAGCTAGTGCAAGACTAGCCTGTCCGGATTCTGAGTCTTCATCAAAACCCTCTTCTTCATCACATTTCTCTGATTCTACCTTGGAGTCCATTTCCTTGCCAATAAGTGTCCGAGCCTTTCTGAAACTAGTCTTCTTGTGTGATGAGGGCTTTGAAGATGAGGATTTTGAAGATTTCTTCTTCTTCTTCGAGTCATCAGAACTGTCATCCTTGTATTTCTTCTTCTTTGATTCCTTTCCCCAACGGGGACAATCAACAATGTAATGACCTGATTTCTTGCACTTGTGACAGGTTCGTTTCTTGTAGTCCTCAGATGAAGATTCTGATTTCCTCATGTCTCTTCTTGAAGTTTTACCGAACTGGCCACGTCGTGTAAGTCTCTGGAATTTCCTCACGAGCATTGCAAGATCCTGTCCAAATTCTTCAGGGTCACAAATGCTGTCATCTGTGTCTTCTTCTTCAGATGAGGAAATTGCTCTAGCCTTCAGTGCACGTGTTCTGGAATAGCTTGGTCCATATAGATCTCTCTTTTCTTCTAGCTGGAATTCATGAGTATTTAGCCTTTCAAGTATATCAACTGGATCAAGCATCTTGTACTCTGGTCTTTCTTGAATCATCAGAACTAAAGTATCAAATGAAGAATCCAAAGATCTCAGCGGTTTCTTCACAACTTCGTGATCAGTGATATCTCGAGCTCCCAGTGCTTGCAGTTCATTTGATATGTCAGTGAGGCGATCAAAGGTGTCTTGGCAGCTTTCATTGTCATGTCCCTTGAAGCGATTGAAGAGATTGCGAAGAATATCAACGCGAGAGTCATGCTGGGTTGATACTCCTTCATTTACCTTGCACACTCTCTCCAAGATCAGTGTTGCAGAGCCCAAAGCACTTACTCTTCCAAACTGGCATGAGCTCAGATGGCCACAAATGATGTTCTTTGCTTGAGAACCGAGTTTCTTCAATTTCTTCACATCAGCCGCAGTGACACTGGCAGAGATGATGGGGACGCTATTTTCCACAATATACCAGAGATCATTATCAATATCTTGTAGATGCATTTGCATTTTGTTCTTCCAGAAGGGAAAATTCTTTCCTTCGTAGGTAGGACATGGTGCAGTCACCTTAAACATGCATGCAGTCGACATAACTAAAACTCCAGGTGGTTAAACCAAAATCACACAGAACAAGGGAGTACCTTGCTCTGATACCAATTGAAAGTGCGTTATATCGACTACGGGGGGTGAATAGGAGGCTTTTAGAATTTCATCACTGAGGAAATTCCATTTGAGGAAATTCCTCACTGATGACTAACTTACAGCGGAAGCAGTAAAGGATCAGAAGTGCAAAGTTTCACAACAGCAGTTTTTCAGAGTGAAGAATGTGAAAACAGATTGCACAGTGAGCAGGCATGCAGAATACAGATGAGGAAAAACTAATGTGAAGAATTTGGGGTTGAGGAAATTCAGAGAAAGTCTTCAGCAAATTCTTCAAACAGTCACAGTGAAAGTCATCAACACATAATACGGGAAAGTAAAGAGTTGAGGAATTAGAACCCGTTTCTCGGTGAAGACAATCGTTGATGACCCAGTTCCAACTGCTGTGACAGTCGTACATCTGGTTTGGAGTGGCTTGGTATTGAAACCAAAGGACACCCAGTCCCGGGACACACAGTCCCTACCGTATTCTCCTTGGGCTAAGGACACACAGTCCTCGCCCAACACTCGTGGTAAGTCTTCAGGGCAGACTTCCAAACCCTCACAAACTTGGTCACCCGGCGATCCACAATTGACTGCTGGAAAGCTCTAGACCATGACGCCTAACCGTCTGGAGAATGCACAGTCCTCAAAGGTAAAAGGCTTCAGTCCCACACAACAACAACTTCTTCAGTGATGCTCAATCACTAGGTTTGGTTTGTGGTTTCGGTGGGTGGGATATTTCCTCACTGATGAATTTCTCTCGAAGGCTCTGAGGAATTGGGTTGCTCTTATGACAAATGTCAGTTTCTAACCTGGGAGCATCCCGTCTTGATTTGACACTAATGCCCTTAAATAATATGACCGTTGGAGTGGATAAGACCAATGACTTGGCGTGGCTATCGAAACCGTCGGAACCCTCAACTGTGAGAGTCCTCATGTCACTCGTATTCCTCACTTGAGGCTTTTGGTAGGATTAGGTTTGGGTTGAGATCATGAGGAAATTCATTCCATAGTGTAACTTTGACCCCCTTTAACAGTACGGTGTTCCTATTACTCGAATGCGAAGAAAGTAAAACAGAAAGTGTAAATCTTCATGCTTCAATTCTTCAAAGTGATTTTCTTCAGGAACCACCGGACTTCTCAATGTCAGTATCTTCATGAGGAATATCAATTTCATCCTAGATTCCTCGCGATTCATTTCTTCAGCTTCAGACCAATTTCTTCAACTGAAGAAGAATATTTTTAGGGGTCGATATTCTTCAAATATCTCAAACTCCTCAATGACTTATAGATCTTGTGTACACTGACAAACACATTAGATACTTAACCTATAAGTCTTCAAACCACCAAAATCACTAAGGGGCACTAGATGCACTTACAAACGCGGCGTTGCTTCGCCCGTTCTACTGCTAGAAGGCAAGTATCAAACATGGAAAGAGCATGCACAAGTTTATCTTTCTCCCTCTTCAGGGATTTCCAATGAATGCAATGAAAAGAGCATACCTTATGCTTATTTTTAAATTCATATCTAGAGTGCTCACTCTGCGATGCCCCTTGCTGGCTCTAGTAAGCTCGGGGGCTCGCTAGCCGCCCGGACGCCTTCCTTATGTTGTAGAAAAACACATAGTGTACGCGGACCGATCCCTGGTCACCTCGTAACAGCTACGGACCGGCTCCCGGCTGTTCGTCTAGCAAGGCAACGCTAGGTAAGGCCGGATGCATGCAAAGTTTGACTACAAAAAGGTTGCCGGCTCGGGTTTGTTTGATCTATTCTACGATCTCATTCTAGCCGACCTCTGCTGGTGTATGTCTAAATCTTTAAGTCTTCATGGCTTCGAAAAATCTAAGTCTTGTATTCTCAAGGCCAGAAACCTCAACCCAGTCACAGACCGGCTCCCGGCTGTCGGGTGGAAACTTGGAGGTACAGGAATTAGAGAAAAAGAAGTCAAACAGGAATCAAAAGATAAAGATATAAAACAACACGCATGGCAATACGAATATAATGCTGAATCCATACATTCTAAATGCATTGGCCCACGGCCGAGGTTCATTACACCCCCAGTGGGTGGAACTGTTGGACTGACAAAAATAATTTCAGACAACAAAAACAGGACACCGGCTATGGGGCTGCGGCCTCATCGGTCGCCCCGGCTGCTGCTCCTGAAGTGGTGGCTTCACCATCGCCGGCTGCTCCCGAGTCGGTGGCGCCGTCTCCTTCGCGAGGGCTCCCGGCTCCATCCGCACTGGAATCGGCGTACGCCGCGCCGCTGGAGGCGGCAGCATTATCCACCTCATGGGTCGTCTCGTCGGAGCTGCCATCGGCGTTATAGGGCTGAAGGCCATGTAGATCTTCAGGGATCACATTGCCGCCTTCACCCCGCTCCAAGTTGAGCTCGTCCCAGGCGGCGTATGTGGCGATGTCGCTGGCCCTCACACGCAGCGCCTCCTCCACAGCCTGTAGCTCCGCCTCCGAGTCATCGCGCTTGCCCAAGTCCAGGTTTTGATACCAGGACTTGGCCAAGCGTAGGGCCATGTAGGCTCCGGTGCGCGCAGCCGAAGCACGCCAGGCGTCAAGGCAATCCTCGCCAGCCGCAAGCCAGCGGGAGAGCCGGCTCATCGACGTCGGCTCCACGCCATCAGGCCATAGGGCCGCCACCATCGACGAGCCTGTGATGTGGAGCCGATCCACAGACTTGCCCAGGACGCGCAAGCGGGCCTTGAGGCCCACTCCGGTCTCCTACACGCTCCAGCCGGAGGTAGCATCTACCTCCTGCCCAGCCACGTGGCACTCCTCATGGCTCACCTCGACGGTTGTGTCGGCTAGGCCCTGTGTCTTAGGGGAGGGGCCTGAGACAGGGAAAGGGGTGCAAAAACGAGTAAGAAGAGGAGACGGCCAAGAAAGTTCAAGACGAAACAAAAGAAGACTCAGATTGAAGTCGGCATCGGTCTACTGGGCGCTCTCCAGGACCTCGAGCTCCCACACCTTGCTCGCTTGAGTAAGGCGGGCAACTTCTTCCTGGAGGGTCACCGCTGAGTCCAGGGCCTTGGCCAACTGCATCTGCTCCTGGACAAGGGCCTCCTCCTTCTCTCTCAAGGCGGCGTCCTTGAGCTTCATCTCCCCGAGATGAACCGACGCAAGACGTTCCACATCGGCAGAATGGGAGGCGTCCTTCTCCTGCAGAGAGGCAGGCAGCTGCTCCAGCTCGGCCTGGCTGGCCGCCTCGAGCTCCTTCTTCTCCGTCTGGAGAAGAGCCATTTGCTCCTGGAGCCAGCCGCCCGTGTCACGCAGGGCGTCCCTCTCCACGACAACTTCGCCCAGCCGGGCTTGGAGCTCGGCAACCTGGCCATCAGTCGCCTTGTTCTGAGCCCACAGCTTGTTATAGGCCTGCACCTGGGCATCATAAAGATCCTAGAAAGCAAGGAAAAAGAAAAAGTAAGATTCGGCCTGGTTAAGTCATAACCAACCCGATTCTCGGGGGCTACACCCAGTGGGTGCGCTAGCGCGCCCCCACTAAAGAAACAAAGCAAGAAAAGAAGCTCAAAGAGATTCGGCCCGGCCGATGCTTGGCCGGCCCGATTCTCGGGGGCTACACCCAGTGGGTGCGCTCGCGCGCCCCCACTGATGCAAGAAGAAGAAAAGGAAAAAAATCAAAGACCAAGATGAGGCACTTACCCTGGTGCGCTTCTCCACGCGCTCCAAATCGCCGCCCACCACACGGGTCGTCTGGTCCACCTTGAACCGGCTGCTGGAAAACAGCGACACCAGTTCCGGGACGCCGTGGAGCGCGGTGCATGCGGGCAGCTTCACGTGCGCTAGGTTGGCCGCTCGCCAAGTCTTCATCAGCCGGATCCCGACCCGGGCACCAGCTCCCGGCGCAGCCGGACCGTGGTGGGGGACGACGATGGCGCCGGCTTCAGGTGTCGTCATGGCGGCCGGCTCCGCCGATGTCCCGACCGGCGCCGCCTTCTTGGCAGGAGGTGGATCGGCTGCGTCCGAGGCATCCGTGTTCACCCCTGGCGCATCAGGGGCCACGTCTGGCGCGTCTAGGACCAGTTCCGACGCGTTGGGCGCCGCCTCGGCCCTAGAGGAGTTAGGGATCACCTCTAGATCCACCGGCGTAGAGGCATCCGACTCGCAAGGCTGGGCCTCCTCACTCCTCGGGGCGCGCCTCGGGGCCGCCTCGCTAGCTGGCTCCTCCACGCGAGCATGCGCGGAGGGGTCATGTCTAGCCTTCGTACGCTTCTCCGCCGGCTTCTCGGCCCGGCTGGGGTGAGACTGGCCCTCGGCCGTCTTGCCCGCGGCCGCGTCCCGCCGGCGCTTGGGTTGCTGCTCAAGCTCCCTCTCGGCAGCATCAGCCGCTGCCTAGCCGGCCCGCTCGGCTGTGGAGGCAGTGTGTTCCTCCATGTCCTCCACTTCCTTGCCGGGCGACGTTCTTAAGGAACAAAGCTTCACACAAGGCAAAATAAAAGAAGGGGGAGGAACCCTTACCCTGCGACGATAGGCACCTGCCTCCTGCCACCTACCCGTGCACCGGCTGGAGGACCCGTCGCTGGGTGCTTAGGAGCCGACCTGGAAGCTGTGGCACCCTTTCCCTTCTCCCTGGCCGCCTCATCAGCTCCGGCCGCCCCGACCCTTTGAGGCCGTCCGCGCGTCAGTGGCAGGCTGGTGACCTCCTCCACCCCGTCGGAGTCCTCCTCAAAGGCTGCATCAGATAGGAATGAGGGAGTCTTGTCATCATCCATCCAATCTACGACGGAGGGCCGCATATGCTCACCATACGGCTCCATCCCTTCCGACGCCAGCGTGTTCTCCGAGCCTTCGGAGGAGGCCGAGCGGGACTCAATCACGCCCTCGTCCTCTATCTCCGAGGCGTCAGACGCCGCCACATCGGGGGCGGGCTGGTTGAGTGCTGACTACAGCTTCTCAAACAGCTGCGCAAAGGATTTGTCTGCCGGCTCATCAGGACGGCCAGTCACGAGACAAACAGCAAAAACAGAACATAAAAGAACACTTACCACCGGAGGCGGACGAGACCTGTTGTAAGGGATCATCCCCCATGACCAGTTCCCACTGTCGTCCATACGGGCGGTGGTAATCTGGTTCACCCCTCGCGCCACCATGCTGGGGGTGAATCTCTTGGTGGATGTCCGGCAGGGGTCGTGCCGGCCGCTCATATGACCGACCAGATGGTGCCACCTGTGCAGCGGCAGGATCCTGCGAGTCACCATGGTGGTGAGCAGGTCGCGGCCACGGAGGCCGCCTTTCTCCAAGATGTCGAGGTGGGCGCCGATCCGCGCCACCTCAGGAATCGGCTTCGGGAACTTCGCCGCCCAGTTCAACTTCGTCGAAGGATTAATGTTGAACGGGGGCATCTTGAGGGCGTCTCGGGCAGGGTCGGCGTTCTTCACATAGAAGAAGCCCCTGTGCCACTGCTTGAGGGACTCTTGCAGCAGCAGCTGGGGGAAGCCGGACTTCAAACGATGATGCACCAGTGCGGCTGCGCACGACGTCATCGCGCGTGGCCCGACGTGCTTCTCCAGCGCGGCCTTGTCCATCGCAATGGACTGCTTCTTGAAGAAAAAACAAGCTTCACCACAGATCGAGACGAGGCTCGATCCCTAGGAAGCCCTCGCACAAGACCACGAAGGCCGACAGCTACAGGATGGCGTTTGGCGCCAGGTGATTCGGCTGCAGGCCGAAGAAGTGGATCCACTTGGAGAAGAAGGAGCTCGCCGGGAGCCCAAAGCCCCTGTAGAAATGCTCGCCGAAAATGACGATCTCTCCCGCTGCAGGTGTTGGGGCGGTCTCCGCGCCTGCAGGAATCCGCACCAGCACCTGGGAGGCCGGGGGCAACAACCGATGATGGCGGAGTGCCTCGATATGGCCTTCGCAGATCTCGCTGCCAAGCCAGGCTCCCTGTGACGAGGTCTTCTTCGAGGAAGAGCCGCCAGCAATGACTGCGGGCGGCTGGAGCTCGAAAGGGCTGCTGGCTCGACGACGACGGAGATGACGAAGACGAAGAGGACAAGCTCATTCTCTCTGGGCTCAGGGAGGAGAAAGGCGACGATGCGGGGCAAGAAGGGGGGCGAATGGCCTCCTCGGAACCCCCGCATCCTATTTAAACCCCACGAAGCGTCATGGGGAGGGGATCCGGTGTGCACAGAATTCCACTGACCCCGTGTATTACGGGCAGTAGCGCTTCCCTAAGCCCGACCGTTGCGGAGTAAACCCGTAGAGGATCTTCCATGCGGAGGCAGAGGGGGCGTTGTGGCGGGACCCAAGGCCCAGGCCCAGTCCGTTCACCAGTAATCACCATCATTACGTCAGGCTGGGCCTGGCACGTGGCGCGCTCTGAGCGACCTACGACAAAGCTGAGGCGTCTCTTCAAAGCCAACCGGCTTCGGAGCCGGCGTCCCCTGCCGCGGATGGCGGCAGGAATACCAAGACAAAATATCAAGCCGGCGAGGCCGCCTGTCCGCAGACGGCGGGCCTCTCCAGCTTCGGGGACTACTGTCGGGGGGATAATCCCGGGGTAGGTTCATCGAGTGTGCTCCTTCATCTCTTGCCAAATGGGATGACCAAGTATAGTTTCCCAAGGCCCAAGTCTTCTGGCCGGCTAGGCTGCGCCTGCCGGCTGGAGGACGAGGCGGCCAACACTCTGGCCAGCCAGGCAACCCCTGTCGGCTAGCGGCAAGATGGCTACCTCTTCCTCACCGTCTTGGCCAAGCCAGCTGGCTAGGAATGAGGTGGCCGTGCCCAAGCCGGCTAGCCAAGCAGGCTAGCCGGCCGGGGATCTCAAGTCACATCAGATCGTAGGTCATGACGAGACCCTACGATTAAAGGTAGCTACGCGTGAGCAAAGGTATTGGATAGGAGTGCCCGACAGGTACGAGCGTCGGCGGCCACACCGCTGACCTACCCCGGCTCTGATCCATCACCCAGCATAGTGTCGGACCGTCAAACTCCCACTCCATTACTGCACTCGGCGTGGGGAACAGTAGGGGCGGTCGTACTATCTGCCCATGACGAATCTCGCTAGACGACGCCGGACGTACAATGCGTGCTCGGGATCAACCTTACGCGAGAGCTTCATTGGCTAGCCAACGGGTCCCACAGCCAGACGAGACCTTGCAGCCGGCGGGCCCCTCAAGAGACAAGACAAGACACTCGTGGGCCCCCTGGCCAGCCGGCGAGGCTGCCAGCCGGGTCCCACTCTTGTACCCTTTATCCATATTGTAGGCTGGTGGGTTCGTTTATAAAACCCTCCGGTCACCCTCCATGCAGAGGGTCGGTCGAACAACTTACCACACCCACCAACCACATAGAGAGAGGCAGAGACGAGCCGGCTGCTCCCCTCTTCCTCCTCCTCAACACAGCTCCAGGAGCAACCTTGTAATCCATACATATACATCATACACTCCGGCAGGACTAGGGGTCTTATCTCTACGGAGAGCCCTGAACCTATGTACATCGTGCGTTCCATGCTTGTACCAACCTCGTCCCCAGCGCCCTCCGTTGTCCCTTCGGTTCTCATCGACTTTAGCCTACCTATGGCATATGTTGTGAGCATTCACCGACATAGGTGTTCTTGGTGGAGAGGTTAAAAATATGATTGATATCTTTGACAAGAGAATGCATCTGTCTCAGTGTCCACTTATTTTGCCGATCCCGCTTTTGAATCAGAGAACTAGAAGCTCTCAATCGGTCATTGCATGTTCTCATGTGGGTTGGGGCTGTTGAGGAAGAGTGCTAGCAGTGGATTCATTTGCAGTGGCACTTGGCTATGGGTGGAAAATTGATCCAATTAGCCTTGCCCTAGATTGATCAAATGGAATGAGAAGCCCTTGAATGTCAACGGTGTGGGGACCCTGACTCATAAGTTGTTATCACCGAATGTACATGCACAGTGATCCCAGAGGTCAATGCTCACTGAAGACACGGATACCTGAATAACAAGAGTCTTACATCCATTACGTATCGTTTTACTCGAATATGGCCTTTATGTCCAAGTACTCATATATTTGCAGCGGAAATCTTCAATGATAGCGCGAACCCATGCCATCTGCCTTAACTCTAAACGCATTTTGACTTGGAAGCGTCCTAGCTCGCACGTACGTCACTAAAGTATTCTTCATCATATCAAGTTCTTTCATGCCTGGCCAATAAAATAACCAATGGCAAGCCAATGAGTACTTTGAATGTACTCGCAAGCAACCAAAGATGGAAACAAGGAAATAACAATGCATGATATAACACTAAGTATGTAAGTTGCGGAGAGCTAACTTTAAGTGCAATGACATGTTCAAATCAACTTGTAAAGCATGCATCAACAGGTTGGACATATCCATACGAACAAGTTACATATATCATCGTAAGCAGGGGTTGAAAATCTTATGTTCATTCTTCATGTCAAGTCATCTGACTTAGCTCAAGTATCATGTTTCTCTCTCTCACACACCAAGTTTGTGAAAACATCTGGACGTAGTTTAAGCAGCACCACCTAGCTGTCCTTAACCTTTGACACGGCCATTCAAATAGTTTTACACTCTGCAAAGCTTGCGTGTTGTACCCACAAGACTCGAGGAACTTTCATGTCATCCATGACTCACAGTATATTACATACCCGAGCTAAGAACCCGAGCAATGCCTTCCCTCGACAACACTAAACAAAGAGTCCACTCGTTGGCCCCCGTCCTCATGATGTATATCATACGAGACTCACTCACGATCGTACCATTTCTGAGGGGACACAACGGTGTGCTCGATGTCTGTAAAAACAGCCCATTGTCGCCCTACCTGGCACGACCCTGTATCGAGAGAGTGACTCGGCTCTCCCACCATTAGTAATGCGGGCTCTGTGCTAGAACCGACCAATGAAATCAAGAAATCCCCGTCCCATAAAGGGGTATCGTTGTCGCACACATAAGGTTGGGACAATTGACAAATCTTCAATCCAATCCATTTTCGAAAACACACACACACACACACACACACACACACACACAATTAGCTCCCGTACACCACTTCTTTCTCAAGTGGTTACCTAGCTCAAAATCATCTCCCTCGGGCATTAGTGGCACCCGAGGTGGTTTTCAGAAAGTCTTTGAAATCATTTCGTTTCAGACACCATGCATATTCCCGTCGCACTTGGATGGAAACTACTTAGCATCCTAATTACTTCCCACCCGCACAACCCTCATAGGAATGTAGGGTCATGCTTAGAGCAAGTATCAACGAGGAAGGAAACGACGGTAACCCACCACGAGGTCACTCATTCATGATTCAATGAAACGGAATGAATTGCTATATGACATGCATTAATAGGTTTCTTAGACATGGTCAAAGGCCTACTTGCTTGGATCTGCAAAATCTTTGAGGCCTTCAGAAGCTTCTAGTCCAACTCTGAGCACCTCGTCTACTTTGTCAACTATCGCCGGCAACAACCATAATAAGAAACACAACAAGCAAAGAAATAAAAGTCCTCTAAAGTAAGAGTTTTATTTTTCTTGGACACCTCTCGCAATAAGAAAAATAACCAATAGTGTTCTACTTGATCTGGATCAACAAGAATTTCTGAAAGGCGGAATGGAGTGATTTCTGAACCTACAAGGAGTCAACAGAAAATAATTTCCTACACATGAGTGGAGGCACTCATAAATAGGGCATTATTTTAGAAAATTTTGGAAAGTGGATTCACTAGATTTGGAGTTGGGATGAATTTCCTCTAAATTTACTAAGACGAATTAAATGGAAAATGAGCTATTCATTAGATCTAATAGAAATAATGCATGAGAAAAATATTCACCATGGCTAGACAAATAGAGGAATATTTTTGGAGTCTCTCGATGTTTGAATAACTCCATTTGAAGTTGATTTGAGCCCTCTAGGGATTTTTCAAGGTGGCCGCTAGTAGTTCAAATCTGAATTTAAATTGAAGAGGGAAAAATATTAAGCTGATAAATTCTCGAAGTTGTACCAAATAATTGGTGGCGTTTTAAGGAAAATGTACAAATTTGAACCATCATTTTTGGAGTCCCCTAGAATTTATTGTGCATTGTTCTCTACTAAGGAAAAAAATACAAATGGATTTACAAATAAGGCTACACCACGCAATGGGCGCAAGATAGCAGCTGGGTGCACTCGGCCAACCCAGCAGCTCTGCCACGCGTCCGCGGAGGGCCACATCGAAGGCGCCCTTGCTGGGTGCGCTTCCACGACGGGGTAGGCGGCCTAGGAGAATCCTGCCTCCACTTAACAGGGTGAGGCCCACCCGTTGGCCTCACTCGTCGACGACAAGTGTGGCCCTGCTGGAGGTTCGTCCCTCTCCTCCCGCTCGAGCAGAGGCGGGCAAGGGAGGTGGGACAGAGAGCCTACCGGTGCTTGCTTCGGTGGCTCTAGTCACCTCCGGCGACCGTCCAGACACCGACCGAGTCGGGGAGCCGCACCACATCCATTCCCACATTGAGAGCATGCAGGGGAGGGCTATAGTGGCACCGGTGTTGATGGCCGCGGAGAGGCCGTTGGCCTTCACCGGTATCTCACGTGCCTTGGGAGGAATTGGAGGCGATGGGGAGGCTTGGCGGTGACGAGGTGAGCACGCTGGAGAGACTATGAGGGCGAGGGGGAGCCCAGGTCGCTTGAATTTAAGCTGCAGCCGTTGGAAAGGCTTCGGCTATGGGGGGATGGAGAGGGTGCAGGAGGACAAATGGGTGGTTCGGGGATTAAATTGGGGCTACGGGAGAGCGATCAGAAGCGAGAGATGGCCACAGGGTGGCCTTAAATAGCCCAAACGCTTGTGCACAATGGGCCAAGTTACGCCGAAGTTGTGGTCGCTTCGACCACACTCGGAGGCTCTCTGTGGGATGCGTGCGACTCTCGTGGACTTAGTCTCGGACCAGGGGAAGGAAGAGAGGGAGCGGGGAGCATAGACGCGTCGCGCATGCAATTGTGCTCACTGGTGCGCTTGGGCGGCCGACGCGCGTGCGAGGGAAGGCCATCACATGGACATAGAGGAGGGGACCTGGCCATGGCATGTTCCAAACGTCGTGGGACCTGGACTAGCGCACAGGGATGCCCAAGGTGGTCAGTGGCTTTTTGTCAACGCTCGAGTGCGCTGAAGCGCGCTCCAGAGGAGGCCTTTGGCCGACATGGGCGTGTATGCACGCGCTCTGGCACGCCCACTTGTGTCCATCGGCTGTAGGAGGGAGTACATTACTCAAAAAGGTCATTGGATGCCGTGGGTGCTGGCTAGGAAAGAGGGAAATCTGAGAGAGGGTGACAAAATGGGTGTATAGGGCGTGTAGGTGGGGATTCCCCCGTCAATCATGGAGCTAGCCGATGGGGAGCTTACTCCAGGTGCTATGGGTGTTAGTGAAGCTGTGGTAAAATTTGGAGGCCAAGGAGACGTCATTTGGGGGGTTTAATTATTGGTCTTTGGATTCCACCAATAGATGTTTGACGCATGTTTGGGTTGTCTCTGATGCCCCAATGGTGTTGATACTTAACAAGATCAAATAATTAGGATAAATAAACCTAGCCACCAATATTGAGATTATTTGATGAAAGTTGCTAGTGGAAACTTGGTAAAACCTAAAAATAGGCAAAAATGGTTTATTTAGATCTCATGTTGCAAGTTTGTTCCTCCTAATGCACCACTTGGTGTGGTGGCAATTTTTTCTATTATAGCATGACCAAAAAGTTTGGGACCAATTGTGGGAACTTGACAATCCATAATTTCCCAATTCTAGAAATCAATAAAGATGGGTTTGAGCAGATTTGGACAAGTGGATCTATTCTCCTTGATTCACCACTTGGTGTGGATGCATTATTAGGGGATTAGATCAAGTCCACAAAATTGGAGAACACTTGGCAATTTAAAGTTGCTTAAGTTTGTGACTCGACATAGAGGGTTTTCAAATATTTTGGTGAATCTTATCAATTTCGATTGAGATGAAACTTGGTAATATAATCACATATATCATTTATGATTTTGTAGAATTTTACTAGAATTATTTCAGAATATTTCTTATAGAAATATTTTAATTATTTGAAATGAACACAAAGGGTTTTGGAGGGTGTTGTCCAATATTTTGAACATGTCCATGTGTTGAAACTCTTATATATGGAAAATATATATCCACTAAATTCCCTAAATTTTCTCAAATATTTTTGAAGCATAAAAATAATTTTCCCTATAAAAGACCATTTATGGTCTGAGAAAAAGGTATTTAAATAAAATAGTAAAATAACTGTTAAAACAATAATTTTGTGATTTTGGGAAGTATTGTTGACAATAGGATCCAAATAAAATATTTGGGGCAAAACATCTTTCATAATTGGAGGGGTTGTAGTTGAGACCTCAATTCACCGAGTTTTGAGTGTTTAAAGTAAATAAATATTTTTTGGTTAAAATAATATTTGTCACAATAGTTTTAGGTCCTATAAACATGGTATGGTCATTGGGCAAGGATTTGGATCAAGGAGATGATTTTTGAGAGTAGGAGGATTATTGTGAATTAAACCGGAAACAAGCAAGTAAGCAAACAACAATCAAGTCAAGCATCACAAGCACACACAAAAGTTTTTGTTGGCCCTAATTTTTGAGCTATGTTAACTTAATCAGGAGAGGCAAAACACAGGGTGTGACAGACGTACCCCCATACAAGAATCTCATCCCCGAGATTCCTAGGCTAGGCGTTGAAAAGATATAGAAATTCAGGTTTGAGGTAGTCCTCACGTCCTCGTGTTGCTTCTTCTTCGATGTGATTGCTCCATTAGATCTGAAAGTGCTCGATGATTCTGCTTTGAGTGCTTCTCTTGGATTCGTTAGAGAGTGAACAGGTCCTTGCAATATGTTAGGCTCGACTAAAGGTCAAGGGTATGCTGAACAAAGTTTGTGCAGGGGTCTGGATTGCGCGTGTATCCCAAAGTCGGAATACGTGGCAAAGTAGTGTGTTTGTTTGCTGCTCCTAGGGTTACTTACATTGGTTAGTGGCATCTAGATGTCTCGTGTTAGAATAGAACGGTCAAGGTTTTGGTGTAGCTTCCCGTCACGGGGAAATCCTTGACTTTCTTAAAGCAGGTAATCTTCAGTCGCAGGTGGTCTTCATCCTTATCAGTGTCGAACTGTGTCAAGGTAGGCTTCTCGTCGAGATCTTCTGCCGGAGTAAGTTTCCCAGGTGTGTTCTTCATTCATCTTCGATCATTGGTCTTGCCATCATGGACGCATATTTTTGGCGTGTCTTCGAGTGTTTGGTCTTCTTGCCTCTTCGTGGCCATTTTTGGAAAAGTTTGGGTTGAGTCTCATCCCTAAGACTAAGTCTAGAACTCGGTGTTTAAATGGGTTCTACCATTTAGGGAAGTTTATGAGAGGGGGGTCCTAGATGAGCTAGCCACCCAAACGTATAGACCAGCCATCCAATCCCCATTGTCTGAAGCTTGGAAAGTGGGGTGAACCACCTTTGATAGGGGATTCATAATGACCCAGCCAAGATTCATATCCTTGATTGTACCAAAAAAGGCTCTTTAGTTTCCCTTGATGTCCAAAGGCTTCATCGTGCTTGATCATCGGTGCTTCTTGAGATAGTCTAGCTGGTGTAGCCGACAAAGGAGGGGTGGTTGACTTCTATTTCTTCTTCTTCATCATCATTGTTTCCTAACCATAGCGGTTCTTCATCCTACTTGGTTAAGATTGTCTTCTGCTGCTTGGAGGGTGCTTCGAGGAGTCCACTTCTTCAAGGTAAAACCTTCACTTGAGAAGAATGGAAATCGACACTTCTCAGGCTTATCCAAATAGGACTAAGGCCTTCCTTCTCGTATTGGGTAAATAAGTATGTCATCCATGATAACAACTACATATTTCTCCAAGCATCACATAAGCACGTTGCTCATGGGATATGTGAGAGGAGAGAGATTTGTTCCAAATGGTCACATGCCGAGGGGTTTGTTGTCCATCATAATCTAGTTCTTTGTGTCCACCTTCCTTATGGATATGATTGGTGGTGGTCGAGGTCGAGTATTGGCCATATTATAATGACTTAGAGCCAGGAACTATGGTCATAATCCGACCATATTATGGCTCACTAAAGCTTCGGGGTTTCAAGGAGCTTAGGATGTGAGTGAACGTCTATCATCTTGTCCTTGAGCATAGTTCTTGGATGCCAATAGTCCTACCTATTTCTCCAAACAGAATCATCCAATATCTGAAAAGGTACCATCTCATATAAGTCGACTCCAACATCACTTATGTTATCCAATTCCAAGGTTTGACAGAAGGAATAAACCAAAATATCATAAGTTTACTATACCCAACTCACATGTATCCCTATGTAAAAATCCTCGAAAAGCATACAAGCTGCTAAGCTTCATTAATACACTACAAATCTAAGTGCTCAGCTAAGTTATCCAAGGGCTAAGGTAATGTAACTGTATGCTATGGCAACACGTAATATACCAATTCAGGATCTTGTTTCCTTCCTATGAACCCGATCAAGTTGTCCTTAAATGACATCAATCACTACATGACCCACTACTCCTATAGATCCAATATCGATGGGGTCCTATGTAATCTCCTAGATATCCTTTAATCCACATATCATTTCAAGCAGTATTGTCATAATATGTCCACCAACTCCAAATATCATGACCAAGTAAATTCCAGGTTCGAGCTTATATCATCTCCGACAACATGCAATTCCCTATCTTATAATCCAACAAGAAACATGGTATCAGGATTAAGATAATAGGAAGAAATCCAAATTACTGCAAACAATGTAGTCCCAATTTATCATCAATATCCTATTAGGATCTCCTATTTAAATCCAAATCTCATGTAAGACGAGAATTCCTACTGGTTCCTTCAGGCCACTACTGTATCATCATCAATGCATGACCACTGCTTGTCAGAATCAAGTTATCATACCACAAAGAATTTTCAACCTGTGATCCCGAGTTTTCCTACTAAATCCAATCTACCTAAGGGAGAAGAAAGTTATGCTACTCTACCAGCTTTGATCTATCAAGTTCATCTACCAACATAAGGGTCTTATGATCCACCAAGCGGCTTAGCTACATCCTCAAGACACCTATTATAGTCACCTCAAATCATTGTCTACAAGTCGTATATCCTTGGAATGATCCTTCCTATGGCATCAAGCTTCTAGTGCTAGCTTAAGAATGAAAGATGTTTCTTCATTATGATCACTAGTTCCATAATGAACCTAGTGCTAAGTAGGGGTTATTGAAGCTCGACGGGTGCTTTGTAAAATCCCTGTATTAAACAGGTGGTCATAGGTTTGAGGTAGGGTAACTAGTGAGGTCTAGGTTAAATCTAGGGAAGGGTCCCAAATCTCGAGGGAAAATCATATCTTCAGTTAGTCGAACTAGGTCAAGATAGGGTGTCGAAAAAGTCTACAGTTCTAGTCGAGGTGGGTCCTCGGTGTATCTTGTCTTGCTGTGTCGGTGTACTAAGAAATGGGATCCTTAGTCCGCTTTACTTAGGAATGGGCAACCACGGCCCCAGGCCAGCAACTCCATGTCGTGCTCGCTCCAAGCCCCGAGGCAAACCATGACCGAGGCCTAGGCGGGGAAGCAAGACTCCCACCGGCCTATGCAGTCATCCGCTCGCGGCGCCCGGGAAGATCCAAGCCCACCAAGATTCTTCTCCATGTGACAAGGGGACTGATTTACTACATCAATTGAGGTGTTGAGCGGGCCGGCAAGGAGGCAGAGCAGGCAGAGGCACATGGCCATGGAAGCGGGTGCGTTCTAGCTACAATGACACCAGTCCCAAGGTGCGGCAAAAGAATAAGAGGTAGTTGGGCGGACAACACAAAGAGAGAGATAGAGGCAATCCTTGCAGAGAGACGTTGCCAGCGTGCCACCTCATGGCTTATTCAATGCGCTTGCCCGAGTATGTCAGATTTACCTAGTACCCACTACCTATCTTGACAAGCAGTCCCGTCACTGTAGTGTGTAGTATACACCTAGTAAAAAGACCGTTATAGCCACTGTGGTAACCCCTTGCCCTATAAAAGGAGGTTCACGACTACCTTTAGAAGGGTCGACACTCATGTACTTGAACTCGCCTAATCAACTACCACCAAAACATGACGTAGGGTTTTACGCTCCCGAGCAGCCCGAATCTGTATAAACCCTCGCGCGTGATCTGGTTGTTTGATTCTCTTCATGCACCGAGGCCCCCCTGCAGAACTGTAAAGGGGCCTCCCAGGTCCCATAGATCGTCGTTGGTTTCTTCCCGACATCTATGGCACACTAGGTAGGGGGATCTACTGTGCACGTGTCTTCACTTGCATTTCCACGTGCCTTCCTCGACGCCCATGGCGCCTAAGAAGACTAAGGGTGGCCCTATGGCTGCCACTTCGACGTCCAAGCTGCCCACGCCGGCTGCTACGGGCGATGAAGACGAGGGCGGGCAACACACCCGTCCCTCCGGCGAACATATCCACCACACCATGCGGAGTTCCACAAATCGCGGCCCGGACGCCACTATTGTGTTAGCGCAGTATGCGTCGGCGGTGGCCGGGGCTGACGACGCTGCCACGGTCGCGACTACAGAAGCGATGGCTGCAGCTAGACCTCTACGGCGCCCACAGGATGACGACGCGGGGTTGTACGCGGGAGATACCCTTGCACATGAGGCGAAAGGCCAGGCTCAACCACCTCCCCCTGGTGGGGAACGACGGCAGACGACAGCGCGGGAGATGCTCCTTCTCGCATTGTTAGGACTAAGAGCGCTACCCATGCCTCGCCCCGTCCGGTCCCTAAAATGGCACGGGAAGCTTTAGCGCAGGTCTAGCTACCGTTGAACTTTTAGCATGTGCCGGAGATGATGGAGGAATGCAGGGTGACCATACAGAGTCTGTTGAGCTTCACCATGAAGGACAAGCCAGATGCGACAGGCTCCTCGCGTGCGCGGTGCGAAGCTCCTCCACGACCCATTACCGGGCTCGACCCCGGTGGAGCACACATTGTGCAATCACCAGCACGACAACAACAAGTTACCCCTCGGACTGATGTGCAAGACGTGGTATCTCAGGCCTCAACGGACCCGCGGCTAACATGCATACCACAATTGAGAGGATGTGTGAAACACGCCGCCAATCTGACGGTCGCACGGATCCAGTTGTCGACGAGCCCGTGCCAGGGGCACCTAGTAGCCTACCTTATGAGGTAGGAAACCGGAGTTCACCCGTGAGCTGCTTTAAGTCCACTAGCCCTCTAGCATGGCCTTCAAGACAGGGTTGCCGAACAAGTATGATGGCAACATCACTCCATTAGAGTTCCTAGGCATCTACATTATCGCGGTGCAGGCTGCTCGTGGACGAGACAAGAAGGTGATCGCCAACTACTTCACGTTGGTGCTCAAGCCCAACATGAGGAGTTGACTGATGAATTTGCCGGAAGGGTCCATCTCCTCCTCGACGGATCTGTCCAACTAGTTTGTTGGGGCTTACCATGGGGGCCACAAGCTCCTACGGCAACCCAGCGATATGCAAGTTCTCCCCCATGGGATGACGAGACCGTCTGCAAGTACATCCAAAGATTCAGCCCCGTGCAGCACAACATCCCGGACATCCACCCTGCCATGGTGATCGCTGCGTTCCACACAAACATTTGCAATCGCCACATGCACGAGGAGATGAGCACGAACAAGGTGCGGGACGTCGCCGAGCTTTACGCTCTAGCCGACAAGTGCGGGCGGGCTAATGAGGGAAGAAGGCTCCGGGCGGAGGACGCTGACGCAGAAATCGACTCTGACGACAACGAGAATGCGCCTACCTCCTTGAATAAGGGACACAAATGTAACAAGAAACGCAAGGGAAATGCAGTGATGGCTGTCGAGAGCTCCGACAAGCCCGAGGCCGACAATAAGTAAAAGTCCAAGAAGCTGAGCAAGAATGTTGCCGCGTGCTCCGAACATGACGAGGTCATGGAAGGTGAGAAGACCGTCAAGCCGTACTGCAAGATCCACATCACCAAGGGCCACGACATTAATGAGTGACGCCAAGTAGAACAATTTGCTGAGAAGCAGAAGCAGGAGTACAAAAGTCGCGACAAGGAGAAGGGCTGAGATGGTGCCGGTGGGTCCGACAAGAACCGCAATGACGGAGGTGGCCATTGCGACAAGGCCAAGCTGAAGACGAAGAAGCCTTCCAAAGGCCGAGACGACCAATCTGACAGTGATGATGATGAGTATGGAGAGCAATCTGTCAGACATGAGTTCGAGAAGGCTATAGATGTTATGTGTGTTGATGGAGGCACATCTTTGCACTCCTATCAGAGGAAGCTCAAGCAATGGGCCTGCAAGGTCAATGCGGCAGAGCCAGCGGCAAAAGCAAGGAAGCCTCTCAAATGGTCAAATACTCCCATCATCTACGATTCTAAGGAGCACCCTGATCGCATCACCATGGTCGAATGCGTGCCGCTGTTGGTCTCACCAATGGTTCGCAACCTCACGGTCACGAAGTTGTTGGTCGACAGCAGGGCCAGCTTGAACTTGATATTTCCCAATGTGATGAAGCGGAAGTAAGTACTCGACTCAGATCTTAAACGCACAGGCTTCTTCTGAGAAGTGGACGGGGGGAGATTTCAGTTGAAGGTAAAGATAACCCTTCTAGTCACATTCGGTAGCGTGCTCAATTTCAGGACAGGCAGAGTCACCTTCGACGTCGCCAAGATGTTGCTGCCATACAACGGAATCCTAGGCCGTCCCGCACTGGCTAATTCCATGGTGTTGTCCCATCACGCCTACAACACACAAAAGATGCCAGGGTCGATGATCATAATCGCCATCCATGCGGACAAGAAAGAAGCAGTCCTTTGTGTCGACAAGATCTATCGAGAGGAAGTCGCAACATGCGCCGACAAGGCATCTGCCTCTACCAAGAGCAAACCAAGACCTCTAGCAAGACTCGTGACGAATCCGGGAAACGTGTCATTGATAGGAGTGCGCCCATGGATTACTCACCTGGGACTTCTATCGCCGGTGGGAAGACAAACAGAGTGACCATCCCCAAGGCGAAGAAAGTCATGGTGCGAGAGGGCGGCAATGGAGTCACTTTCACTATAAGTGCCACCCTCGACAACAAATAGGAAAGTGTGCTCATCTCCTTCCAACAGGCGAATGTCAACGTCTTTGCCTCACAGCCGTGTGACATCCTCGGTGTTCCAAGGGAGGTGATCGAGCACCACCTTGCCATCTATCCTCACGCATGCCCTATCAAGCAGAAGGTCCGAAAACAAGCACTTGAGCGGCAAGAGTTTATAGACGAAGAAATCAAAAAGTTGGAAGTAGCAGGACTAGTCAGGGGTTTACTCCACTTGACACGGTTGGCTAATCCCGTGGTGGTGCGCAAGGCAAGCTGGAAGTGGAGGCCTTGCATTGACTTCACAAAAGTCAACAAGGCTTGCCCTAAAGACCCCTTCCCCTTGATGCGCATCGACCAGATCATGTCTTCGACTGGTGGTTGCAACCTGTTGTCGTTCCTCGACGCCTACTCTGGTTATTATCAGATCTTCATGGCCAAGGAGGACGAAGAGAAAACAGCCTTCATCACCCCTTGCACCAAATACTGCTTCACGCGCATGCCATTTGGCCTGAAGAGTGCAGGCTTCATGGCCAAGGCGTTGCCCCATCACGCTTACAACACACTCAAGATGCCAAGGCCGATGAGCATCATTGCCATCCATGTGGACAGTAAATACGATGTCATTTGCGTCGACAAGATCTACCAAGAGGAAGTCGCATCATGCGCTGACAAGGCATCCGCTCCTGCCAAGAGCAAGCCAAGACCTTCGCCAAGACTCGTGAAAAATCCGACAAACGTGCCGTTTAGCGGAGCGCACCCGTCGATGACTCACGTGGGACTTATATCGCCGGGTGCAAGAGAAACAGAGTGACCATCCCCAAGGCAAAGAAAGTGGCTGCGCGGGAGGGCGGCAAAGGAGGCACTTTCACTATAAGTGCCACCCTCGACAGCAAATAGGAAATCATGCTCATCTCCTTCCGATGGGAGAATGTCAGCGTCTTTGCGTGGCAGCCGTCTGACATCCTCGGTGTTCCGAGGGAGGTGATCGAGCATCACCTTGCCATCTGTCTTCACACACGCCCTATCAAGCAGAAGGTCCGAAAAAAAGCACTTGAGCGGCAAGAGTTTATTGTCGAAGAAATCAAAAAGTTGGAAGTAGTAGGACTAGTCATGGTTTACTCCACCCCACATGGCTGGAAAATCCCGTGGTGGTGCGCAAGGCAAGCTGGAAGTGGAGGCTTTGTATCGACTTCACAGACGTCAACAAGGCTTGCCCTGAATATCCCTTCCCCTGATCGTGGATTCAACTGATGGCTTCGACCTGTTGTCGTTCCTCGATGTCTACTCTAGTTATCATCATATCTTCATGGCCAAGGAGGACGAAAAGAAAACAGCCTTCATCACCCCTTGCGACACGTAGTGCTTCACGCGCATGCCATTTGGCCTAAAGAGTGTGGGCTCCATGTTTGCGAGGGCCGTCCAGATTGGCCTTGGACCATAACTGCACAGAAATGTGGAATGTTACATGGACAACATCATAGTCAAGACCAAGAACAAGGCCACATTCGTCCATGATCTGGAGTAGACCTTTGCAAACTTGCGCAAGATCAACTTGAAGATCAACCCCGAGAAGTGGGTATTCAGGGTCTTGTCTGGTAAGCTATTTGGTTAATTCATATTGTAGCGCGGGATAGAAGCCAACCCCCCAAAATAGAAGCAATTGAGCAACTAGAGGCACCGAAGCGCGTCAAGGACGTACGTCGGCTAGCGAGCTGCATCATTGCTCTCAGCAGATTCATTTCCAAATCCACAGAGCGGGCCCTACCATTATTCAAGATCTTGAAGAAGGCAGGACCAATGACATGGACTCCGGAAGTAGAAGACGCATTGAAAGACCTGAAGAAGTATTTGTCCTCAACCTAGGTCCTAGTTGTGCCCGAGCCTGAGGAACCATTGCTGTTATATTTGGTAGCAAAGAACTAGGTGGTCAGCGCCGTAGTACTAGCAAAAAGGGAGGCCGAGGACAGCGAAATGATGACCTCTGACCCAGCAGCCGGCAAACCTAGGTCAACCCCAATGAGCCAAAATCCCGATACGGAAGCAACACGGGAAGCAGAATAGTGGGCAGCACAGGAGAAGAAGGTGATGCAGCAACCAGTGTATTTTGTCAGTTTTCTCCTGCACGGGGCTCAGACGAGATACTGTGGGATCCGCAAACTGCTCTTTAGCCTCCTCATGCTCCCCCACAAGCTGCATCACAACTTCCAAGCGCACCGCATCACGGTCGTCACCCGCTTCCCGCTGAAGTGGATCCCGAGGAACCCCGAGGTGAGCGAGTGGATCGTCGAGTGCGCCCTAGAACTGGCTACTTTTAGTTTGAACTTTTAGAGCATGACAACCATCAAGAGATGAGCACTAGTGCAATTCGTTGTTGAATGGATGCCAACACCAGATGAAGAGATCCCCGAAACAAATCTTCACGGCAAGGAAACCCCCAAGGTATGGATCATGTATATCGATGTAGCTTTCTCGCTGCAAGGCGCTGGTGCCGGAGTGCTGCTCATAGTGCCCACTGGAGAGCACCTCAAATAAGTGATCCAAATGCACTTCCCCTGGGAGGTGTCGACCAACAATACAACAAAATATGAGGGTTTGCTTGTCGGGTTGCGGGTATCTACAGAGCTGGGAATCAAGAAGCCAATAGTCCAAGGGACTCATAGTTGGTTCTGCGTCAAGTCAATAAGGATTATCAAAGCCCCCTGATGGAAGCATATGTTGATGAAGTGAGGAAGTTGAGGGAACGCTTTGACGGTCTGCAGATGGAACATGTATCCAGGATGGAGTACAACATCGCTGATGACCGGTCAATACAAGCAGCTCAGAAGTCGCCTGTGGAACTAGGCACCTTCGTACTCCGACTCATTCAGCCATCAGATACACCATTAGGAAGGCAAGCCAAGAAGAGGAAGATGAGCTCCGGTGACTATTTCCCGGCAGAGCCACTCGTGGCTGCCAAGAAGGTTGACGGAGACGGTGAAGCGCTCAACGACAAGAGACTAGATCTGGCAGAACAAGAAGTCCTTTCTGTTGAAGCTAGCGCTCCCGCAATGGAAGAGGCTCCTTTAGTCCTTGTTGTCGAGCCCCGATATCTGGTATGGGCCTAGCAGATTGTCCAATAACTCCAGACAGGGGACCTCCTTCAAGAGCAAGAAGAAGCTGAAAGTGTAGCCCGATAGTTGAGGATGTACCAGTTCGGGGACAACAATATGTATAGGCGGAGACCCAAGAGGGTGAAATTGAGGTGCATCACTAGGGAGGAAGTACATTGGCTGCTTGCACAGATACACGGGGGATTTGTTGCTCCCATGTAGGATCACGAGACCTTGTCAGGAAGGCGTTCTAGCAAGGCTTCTATTGTCCCATAGCCCTCCAAGACGCCTTGGCGGCGGTGACAACGTGTGAAGCATGCCAATATCACGTCAAGCAAATACACCAACCGACACAAGCCCTTCAAACCATACCATTCTCCTCGCCATTCTTGGTCTGGGGGCTCGACATCACCGGCCCCTTCCCCCGTGCTACTAGGGGCTTCGAGTTATTGTTTGTTGTCATCGACAAGTTTACGAAGTGGACCGAGGTGGAGCCGGTGAGAAAGGTTATGGCGTTGGTAGCAATCAAGTTCCTCACAAGGATTGTTTGCCGCTTCGGGTTCCCAAACACGGTCATCACTGACAATAGTACACAGTTCTCCAGCAGCACTTTCATGCAATACTGTCAAGATATTGGTACCAAGGTGTTCTTTGTCTCTTTCCTGACCCAAGGAGCAACAAACAAGTAGAGAGGGAAATGTTGAAGTGCTACGGGGCCTCAAAACAAGGACTTTCAACAAGCTGTGCAAGCATGAAAGGCGCTGGATTGATGAACCCTTGATAGTTCTTTGGCCGATTAGAATGATGCCAAATCAAGCCACCGGTGAGACACGTTTTGCCCTGGTCTGTGGGTCAGAGGCAATTCTCCCCATGGAACTCACATAAGGGTCACCGAGAGTGCATGCCTTTGATGAGGATCAATGAGAGCGGTTACAGCGTGACAATCCCACGCTCCTCGAGGAAGATCGTCTCCAGGATGCACGGCCTGCTGCTAGGTACCAGCAGGCCCTACGCCGCTGCCATGGCTGCAAAGTGCGAGCCAAGATTGTTGAGGAAGGTGACCTTGTCCTCCGATGGATCCAGTACGCAAAGGGATCAAACAAGTTAACACCTAGGTGGGAAGGCCCTTACCGGGTGGAACGAGTCACCATGCCCGGCGCTATGTTCCTAGAGACCGAGGATGGCAGTCCAGTGCAGAACTTGTGGAATTTCAAGCATCTTCACAACTTCTACCCGCGAGGCACGTTTGTCTCCCCCCACAACCACTTTTGTGCAAGTCTAGCAGCAATGTGTGTACTCCTTTGTACAAATCCTGGTGATGCATTTGTCCGCAATTAATAACACTAGATATGCCGCAATACTTGTTTTACCTAAATGCATACTTACATTGTGCCCATCATACGAATCATTGCGGTAGATCATAGCCAATACATAGTCGTTGCCAAACCACTAAGAGCACCCTATGCATCCTAGTTTCTTTTATTATTTTCTCAAAAGAAAGCAGGGTTCGCCCGGAAGAGCGCTCCCCTTGCACAAGTTGTCCCGGGGGAAAAAGGAGCGGGCGGGTGTTCAAGGCGACCATTTCGCAGCGAGCATGTCGGTAGCGGAAGGAAAAGATAAGTCAAATCCCTCAATGCTGCTTAAATTATCGCCTATATGAGAAGACTTGCATGCAGATTGAGATCTCATCAGAATCGCTGCGCTCCGGGGGGACTGGAACCATGCCCTGTAACCCGAGTGATCGTGGCAAGTATGATGGGAATCCTTGTTGGGCATAGCGCCAACAAGGGGTGCTCAGGAAATATCCTTAGAAGCGCCCACAACGGGAAGGCACCCGCCGACAAGCGTCCCCGCTATGCGTCAAAGTCGAGAGGGCGCCAGGGTGCAATCTTTGTGTTCAGAAGGAAATTATCATGCATAGGTGCGAAAAAAGAGAAGAGAGACAAGCCAGGTTATTCGCATAATAGTAGTACCCAACATTTTTCTTTGATTTTCTTTGAGGTTTACATTGGGTGGTATTTAAATACAAAAGGAGCTGCTCCAGGTCAGCGGTGGCGGTGACGACATTAAGTCGGAGTATGACTTCCTCTAATGCTGCCGCCGGCGCACAGGAGGAGAACTACCACTATGATGTGGTAATAAATACAGAAACGACCCAACAGACGAGGCCTCGTTTTTCGGATCCTTCCATTGCGTCGGCCGCGCTACTCGGACTTGTCGCCCTCCTTCTTGACTCCAAAGACGCGTTCGTCGTTGCCACTATCGCTGGAGGTGTCAATGTCACTGCCGCTTGAACTCTCGGCGCGACACTCCAGGCGGATGCCAGTTGCTCTGAAGAACTTCACGGAGAGGGTGGCGGAGCCATCAAACCGGAAGTGGAGGAGATGCCCGGGGTCGATCTCCTAGGATCAGGCGAACGACTTCCACCCCGGGTAAAAAACGTTGCGCTTCCAGGGGTGAGGTCAACCGCCGCCCACACATGCCCATTGTAGCAACCATTTGCCCAGATCCACAAGCCATGGGTCGGCTGCCCTCCTTAGCCCTTGCGAAAGGGTCCGGGAGTCGCAGCCAGCTCCGGTACCCCCGGGGGGTCACCACGACAAACTCATGCACCTCTTACCCTGTATGGATCCCCGCATGGGGCTACGGGGAGGAACACCACCGCGAACGCCGCACGTGTGGGGACCCTAACTTACGAGTTGAGATTGCTGAATGAACGTGCTCAGTGATCCCAGAGATCAATGCTCACCGAACACACAAAAACTGAATAACACGAGTATTACATCCATACATACCATTTGATACCATAAATGACCATTGCGGTCAAGTCTTACATATATAGGCCTTGGAGGCCAACACACCAAACTTGACCAATAGCAGAAATATTGGTCCAAAGCATGAACCCATACCATCAGCCTTAACCTACAAGCATTCTGACTAGGAAGCGTCCTAGCTCGCAGGAACTTCACCAAGGTGCTCTTCACCATTTCTTGTTCTCTCATACCTGGTCAATGAAATAACCAGTGGCAAGCCAATGAGTACTTTGAATATACTCGCAAACAGCCCATGATGTGGATATTGCACTTGGGACGATAATAACTGATATACAGCATTTGCGGAAAGCAAGCTTTGAAGGTAAATAAACATAATCATATACGGGTACGGATTTGCATCATAAGCTACATGGTATTCAGAAGAACATACTACAGATATCAACATACCTGTTGTGGGCTGAACACTTCGGGTTCACCCAGTATGCCAAGTCATACCATCTCTTACTCAAATAACTCCTTGAACACACACACTCACACTTGGTTTATGCGGAAACAACTAGACATAGTTTAAGCAAGATTATCCAACTGCCCTTGACCATGGACACGACTATTCGAATAGTTTGACACTCTCTAGAGGTTGGACTTTGTACCCACGAGATCCGTGAAACTTCTGTGTCATCCACGATTCGCTATATATAACATACCCGAGGTAAGTACCCGATCAATGCCTTTCCCATGACGATACTAGACAAAGAGTTCCACTCGATTGGTACCCAACCCACATGATGTACGTCTTACGAGCTACAACTCTAGACTATATCATCTATGCCGGGACCAACGGTGTGCTTGGAACACGTAAAAACGGCATAGTCGACCTACCTCGTACGACCCCGTCACGAGAGTGACCACATATCCCTCCCGCCACTAGTAATGTGGCTCTTTGCTAGCACCGACCAAAGTAATCAACAAAGCCCTGTCCCATAAAGGGGTATCGTGGTCGTATATGTAAGGTTGGGATGGTTGACACATCATAAATCTAATCCCGTTTCCGAAACCAGTCACACCAAATATACCCCGTGGACCACTTCTTCACAAGTGGTCACCTAACTCATCATCACCCTCGGGTAGTAGTGGCACCCGACGTGGTTTTCATAAACCTTTGATATTTACCATCATCATGCTCATGCTTCTAGTATGCTTAGCTCTACTTGTCAACATAATATTAGCGTGACCCTCATAGGTGGTAGGATCATGCTCCAATGCAAGTGCTCTGGTGGATCCTTCGGAAACATCATATGGATGATTTACCAAATATTCATGATCATATGCACGGGATAATTGCTCTACTAGCATGCAATTTAATATTTGCACAAACATGGTCAAAGGGCTGCTTGCCTTTGCTCACATAAGTTCTCGGGGTCTTCGAGTTCTTTAGGTCCAACTCTGAGTACTCCGCCTACTCCGTCAACTATCGTCGTTAGCAAATACAGTAAGCCGCACAACAAGCAGAAGCAAAAGTGCTATATAAATGGAAGTTTTCTTTTTCTTGGACCTCTCTGGTCATAAGAAAAATACTTTGCTATATGGGTTTTGGATCACCAGGGATTTTTGAATGGATGAAAGGGGAAATATGTGGTCCTCTATGAAGCCTACAAAAAATATTCTGTTAAAAAATAGAGGAGGAACTCAATAAATAGAGCATGAATTTAGGAATACTTAGGAAGTTGTTTCACTGGATTTGGAGTTGATATGGATATTCTAGGGGTTTGCTAATATTGGATAATTAGCAAAAGGAAGCTATTTATTTATGTAACAGAAATATGCCATAGAAAAATGTTGACCAAGGTTTCAAAAATATGGTATGATATTAGAAGACTCTCGAATTTGAAATCACTGCATTTGAGTGGATTTTAATCCTCTAGGATTTTTGAAAGCTGAGGCTAGGAGTATTCAAATCTGTATTTGAATAATGATTCAACAGAAAAGTTGTTTGGAAAAATCTGGGCACATTTTTGGATAGCCCTTGATTTTAGGAACCTGCATGATTCTGAATCATCAAATTTGGAGTTATAAATAATTATTTATGGATTAACTAGTGTTTGTGGAAAAACAAAAGGAGGGAGAGAATCTACCTAAATGGGCCAGACTAACTTAGCAACTCAACGCATGACTGCACAATAGAGATTGGGCCGGCCCGGCTGCTCAGCCAAGCGGGCACGCCGGCCACGTTGAAGTCGAATTATCGGGAATGCGCCTCCATGTTGGGAAGATGGTCTCCGGCCGGGGGCACGACCACTTATAGCCTGGGCCCAGCTTCTGTTTCACTGACGCGCGAGGCCCGCTTGGAAGGCCTTGTTCCTACTTCATCCTCCTTCCTCGCGACAGGAGCAGGGAGAGAGCCGGCCACCGTGGCTCCGGCTACCTCACCAAACTCCGGAGGCTGGGCCAGGGCTTGGGCGGCTGCCCCGCTGCTAGTCGAGCTCGGGGGGAAGGAGCCTCGCTGGCCGCAAGGGAGGTAGGGAGGTTGCCTTGACAGTGGAAGACAGAGGTGACGGTGGCCGTGGGAGCGGTGCTCCGGCAACCTGGGAAGTAAGAGGGAGAGACGGGAGGTCCCTGTGGAGGCTGAGGGGGAGCTCCACGCCAGCCAGGGTGGAGGGAGGACCCGGAGGTGCACGATCTCGAGCGGAGGCTGTCGAGGGGGCTTCGACCATTGACGTGCATGCACGGAGGCAGAGGGCTAGAGGGAGCTCCAGGGTGCTCCATGGAAAGGGGGAGAGATGCAGGGGTTCTCGGTGCTCCCTGTGCATGGCGGGCACGTGCCCCAGATGAAGCTTGGAGGCTAGATGGTGTTGGGGAGTGCTTGGAACGGTCAAAAGGAGGGGCTCTGGCATACTAAGACAAGGAGTAGCTCCCTGATTCGAGCTGTGGGGCAAGGTTAAGGTGTAGAGCACTAGTTTTTCTTGCCAGGCTGGTGGTCACCATGGCCACCCATACCAGCACCAGCAGCTTGACCAGTCAAAGGTGTCTGGGGTGTGGGGCATGCTAGCTAGGGTGTAACTGAGGAGTTTTGTCCCTAGTGGAGTTGGTTTGAATGGTCTTGGACTGAGGTTAAGTTTGCAACAAACTTAGAGCTAAGAAAAGTGGATCTCAAGTGGGCAGTCTTGGGGAAAATCAATGTCTGGCAGTGTTAGCTATGCATGGACTAAACAGTGCCAAGTTTGAGCTCAAGCAAAGGAGGGTAGCTAGTACTTGTTGTACAAAGCTGCATTTCAACCAGAAATCTTGTTGTACATGTGCTTCTCATTTTCTCTACATGAGTATGCCATATCTTGGTTTGAAATGATGCCTTGGGATGCTAGGTATCCTCTGGAAAGAGGTGGGGGCATTAACTTAAGAAGGGGTGGGGCAAGAGGGGTAAAAATGGTGATCCAAGGGTAAAATGAGAGATAGCTACATGGAGTCTCTCTCCAATAATTGACCAAAGGCCTTGGAAAAGCTATTGGAGGTAAAATGCTACTATATAAAATTGGGGTAGAAAATTAAGCTCAAGGGTAATAGTGAATGGGCCAAAGTAGCCACTTTGGTGAGTGCACACAAGGTGTTTGATGAGTGTCAAGGCTACCAGATGGACTTCAATTGATATGAAACTTAATGGAATAAAATAATAGATGAAAATAATCTTGTACACCAAATTTTAGATTTGGTGGGGGAGGTTTCCCATCTAGACTTGGAAAACCCATGAAATGGGTAGAAATGGCCTTCTTCTTACAAAACTATTCAAATCAATTCCCACAAATCCAATATTTGGTTTGGGGGCATTATTTGAGCCTTAAAGGATGCCCAAAAAGTTTGGGGTTAATTGGAGAAACTTTATAATGTAAGGTTTCCCAAAGTTAGAAATCAACAGAGAGGGTTTTGAGGGGCTTGGGGCAAGTTCTTCTATTCACCTTGATACACCACTTGGTGTGGATGCATTATTGGAGTATCAGAAAATGTCTACCAAATTTGAGCACAATTAAATACACTGGACAATGTAGAGTTCCTCAAATTTGGATCTGGACTAATAGGGTTTTAGAATATTTAGGGGAATTAAATCAACTTGGATTGAGATGAAACTTGGCAAGATCATCACATATATCATATTTGACATGCTGGAATTTTACAGGAATCGTATAGAAATATTCCAAAAGCTTGAAATAGACAGGAAGGGTTTTGGAGGAGTTTGCCCAATATTTTGAACATGACAATGTTTTGAAACTCATATATGTGGAATATATATGTCCAGTGAGTTTCCCTAGATTTTCTCAACAATTTTGAAAGTAATAAAAATAACTTTCCTTCATAAGACACCATTTCCGGCGTCATATGGAAGCCATTTAAATAAAATAGTAAAATAACTTTTAAAATAATAATATTGTAGTTTTGGGAAGCCAGTTTGATAATGAGTTTTAAATAAAATAATTTGTGAAGAATATCTTCCCTAAGTTGAGGACTTGTAGTGCAAATCCCAACTCATGGGTTTTGAAAGCTTAAATCAAAGAAATTCTTTTTGGTGAAAATAATATTTAGTAAAACTAGTTTTTGGTCCTAAACACATGGCATGATCATTAGGCAAGGGTTTGGGTCAAGGAGCTGAGTTTGGAGAATAGCAGGAGCATTGGATTCAAACACAAGCAATAGGCAAGCATGCAACATCACATCAAGCATCACAAGCATTCACACAAAAAATATTAATTGGCCCTAATTTTTGAGAAAAGTCAAATCAGTTAGAAGAGTTAAAAACAAGGTGTTACAGACCTTACCCCCTTAAGAAAATCTCGCCCCCTAGATTTCTAGGCTAGGTGTTGGAGAGATACAAAATCTTGAGTCGGATGTAGTCTTCATGTCCCCATGTTGCTTCTGTGGGTCTTGAAGTGCTTGATGATACAACTTCGGATGCTTCGCACGTCCTTGCTTGACCGTGAGCGTGTTCTGGCATTAAGTTAGGCTTGACCGAGGGTCGTGGGCTTGGTGAACTATGTTCGTGGAAGGTTCTGGCTTGCAAGTGCATTCCAAAGTCGGAATACATGTCAAGATAATGTGTCTGGGTTTTGGTCTCGGGCTACATCTGCCGGTTAGTGACATCCAAATGTCTCATGTTAGAACATACAGTCAAGGTCTTCACGTAGCTCCCTGTTGACGGGAAAGTCCTTGACTTCCTTAAGGCAGGCAAGCTATGGTCGCAGATGGTCTTCATCATCGAGGGTGTTGAAGTAGTCTTCAAAGGCTTCTCATGAAGGGGTCAGGGTTGGGTCTCGCCCATGAGTCAAAGCTCGGAGACTCAGAGTCCAGAACAGGTCCTACCATCTCAAAAGGTTCGTAAGGGTTCTAGATGAGCTGGCTACCCAAGAGTATAGGCCAGTCATCCATTCCCAAGGTTTGCAGCTCGGTAAGCGATGAACCACATTTAGCAGGTTTCACCATGATCCAATCAGGACTCTCGTCCTTGGTTTGGACCAAGAAGAGGCTCTGTGATTTATCTCGCTTGTCCAAAGGTTTGATCGACTTGAATCGTCGAGGCTTCTTGACATTGTTGATGAAGTCGGCACAGGATCGGTGGTTGACTTCTATTGCTTCTCCTTCATTGTCGTGGTTTCCCAACCATGGCGGTTCGTCCTCTTGTCTTAGGTAGGATAGACTTCTGCTACCTTGAGCATGCTTCGAGATACCCACCCTCTCGAGATAACACCTTACTCTCAAGGAGCATAGCGATCGGCGTTCCTGGGGCTCGTCCAACAGGACTAAGGTGTTAATCCTCTTATTGGGTGAATAAGTATGTCATCCGTGAGGTTAACAACATATTTTCCGAAGCATCACATAAGCATAGTGCTTATGAGACAGGTGAGGAGAGCAGGGACTTGCTATGGGAGGTCATTCGCCGAGACGTTCGTCGTCCAACACGATCTAGTTCTCATGCCCATGTCCGTCATAGACACAATGGGTGGTGGTCGGGCGACGTACTGTCCATATTCTAATGACTTAGAGACATTTTGTATGGTCATAATCTAATCACATTATGGCTCGGTGAAGCTTTGGGGTTTCAAGGAACTTAGGATGTGAGTGAACATCTATCATCTTATCTTAAGCTCATTCCTAGATGCCAACAGTCTGACCTCTCACTCTGGACAAAATCACTCTATCTTATCAAAGATACCATCTCACATAAGTCCTCTCCACGCCGCTTATGCTAGTCAACTCCGGGGTTGTGGGATGGACTAAAACAAAACACCACAAGTATGGTGTAGCTATATTGCACATGCATTCCTATGCAAGAACCACGAGGAGGTATACAAGCTCCTAAGCTTGAATTAAGACACCACAAATCCAAATGTCCAGCTAGAGCATCCAATGGAGAGGATACTGCATTTCTATATTAAGGAAACACGCAGTATAACAATCCAAGATCTTGTTTCCTTTCTACAAATCCTATCAAGTGGTCCATTATTCCACCAATATTCAGTTGACCCTTCGCTCTTACAAATCCTGTATTGATGGGGTTCTATATGATCACTTAGAGTCCTCATGACTCACATATTATTGCTAGAACTACATCATAGCGTATCCACCAACTTTCAATATCATGGCCAACTAATCTCTGAAGCCAGCTTATACAGGTTCGTGAGTCATTTAGACAACTCCAAATTCTACTACTTGTTATCCACCGAGAAACATGGTATCATGATCAATATCGTCGGACTAAATCCAATTTACTTCGAACCATGTGGCCTCATACATCATTGATACTCCAATTCTTTATGGTAAAATCTTTGAACCATGTCAACTACTTGATAAAATCAATTATACCACCAAGAATTTTTTCTTGTGATCATAATCGTTCTACTGAATCCAAACTTACTCCAGGAACATGTAGGATATGCTACTATATCAACTTGTTCCACCAAATTCACCTACCTTTATAAGGGTATTACGATCCACCAAGATAGTCTAGCTATATCCTCAAGAAATCTATCATCATCACAACAACCTTTGTCTAATAGTCTCCTATCCGAGAACGGTCCTTCTTATGGCATCATGGCTTTGGTGTTGGCTTAGGATTGAAGGATACTTGTTCACCATGATCACTTGTTCCATAAGGAACCTGGTGCTAAGCGGGGTTTATCGGGGCTTGACGGGTGTTTTGGCAACCCGTGTATTAGACACGTGTCCAGATATTTGAGCTAGAGAGCTCGTGAGGATTAGGTTGGTCTAGGGAGGGCTTTCTAATCTTGAGGGAAATCATCATTTCTACACGTCACGTCTGGTGGAGCACGTCATAGTTAGCATCTTCGGTGTCGGTTCTCCGTCGAAGTGGATCCCTGGTGCATCTTGTCTTGCTGGTTTTTAGTTGATGAGAGGTCAGGGAGAGAATAGCAGCACATAGGGAAGTGCCTTAGGGGTGCTATAGTGCAAGTGCAATCAAATAAGTGTTGGAAAGTCAACTCAAACATCATCATAAGGTAGGTGATATAACCGCATGCTTGTTGCCTAGAGCAAAAGCGCGACTTATATCAAAGCGCAATAAACAGAAACAAGCAACACACAACATGGTCCCATCTAAACCATTTCACGGACTCGACTTCGTGTAGGGGATTTACAACTCATCCTACCCTAGGGCTCTCGGACTCAACAGTCGTGCTTAATCCGTGCTCCAGAGAGGAGTCCACTAAGTCTTGTGGACCTTCTCATGGTGTTTCCACGTCTCCTATTGTTGCTTGCTGAAACGACTCGGGTTGAGTTGAAAGAATTCTTGATGACTTCTCACGTGGTGAGTTGCCGACGAAGGTGGATCTTCATGGCTCTCGTTGACAGGGTCTTCTGCTGCTTTATAATCTTGCCATTGTGTTGTTGTCTTCTGAGGTTTAGAGAGTTTCAAGTGGACGACCTTTATGCGATGACATCAGCAAGGCATGATAGAGTTCCGAACCGTCAGTCACGTTGATCACAATATCGATACCTAGAGCGGGGGATGAAGAGAACCGTTTTCCTACTCACTAGGGTGAGGTGGACCAATCGGCGAGGTTCTCATCCACCGGTGGTGGTCGACACAATCTTGATACTGACAGGGTCACTCTACTAGCGATGCAGATAATGGCCTTTCACATATTACATCCTGATCATCGTAGGTGAAGGTGGCATCAATCCGTAATAGTGCCGAGGGTGTCTCCATCTTTGGGGTCTCGATGTCCTTGTTCCTCATGGAGGTACTTTTGTTGGTGTCGTATGGTCGTAGTGTTGTCATCCTTGTCCTTCAAGTACATGGGTGGTCGCTTGGGAAGGTTGCTTCCTTCCGAGTTACCCAAGAGGATTTTAGGTGATCCCGTGATTAGAGGGCATAAGGGTGCTAGCAACCATTAGTAAGTTTTGAAAAGGTAGACGATAAGTGTCAGAGAATTGGTTGAAAGTGTTAATTCAATAACCTTGCTTCCTTTGAAAATTTAGGACACATGAGCAAGGTAGATGTTTTGTAGGTAATTTTGAAATCTCTGGAAAACAACTTCGTCCTAACTAACGTCCGTGCTAACTAAGGCTTCCTACAGTCAGGATGGCTCCGATACGAGCTCTGTGGGGACCCCAACTTACGAGTCGAGATCACCGAATGAACGTGCTCAGTGATCCCAGAGATCAATGCTCACCGAACACAGATAAGCTGAATAACAAGAGCATTACATTCATAAATACCGTTTGATACCATAAATGACCGTTGCAGTCAAGTCTTACATATATAGGGCCTTGGAGTCCAACACACCAAACTTGACCAATAGCGGAAATATTGGTCGAAAGCGTGAACCCATGCCATGAGCATTAACCTACATGCATTCTGATTAGGAAGCGTCCTAGCTAGCAGGTCCTCTTCTCTCATACCTGGTCAATGAAATAACCAGTGGCAAGATGTCGGTGAATACTCACAACATATGCCATAGGTAGGCTAAAGTCGGTGAGACCGAAGGGACAACGGAGGGCGCTGGGGATGAGGTTGGTACAAGCATGGAACGCACGATGTACCCAGGTTCAGGGCTCTCCTAGAGATAAGACCCCTAGTCCTGCCGGAGTGTATGATGTATATGGATGGATTACAAGGTTGCTGCTGGAACTGTGTTGAGGTGGAGGAAGAGAGGAGCAGCCGGCTCGTCTCTGCCTCTCTCTATGTGGTTGGTGGGTGTGATATGTTGTTCGACCGATCCTCTGCATGGAGGGTGACCGGGGGGTTTTATAGACGAACCCACCGGCCTACAATATGGATAAAGGGTACAAGAGTGGGACCCGGCTGGCCAGGGGGCCCACGAGGGTCTTGTCTTGTCGCTTGAGGGGCCCGCCAGCTGCGAGGTCTCGTCTGGCTGTGGAACCCGCTGGCTAGCCAATGAAGCTCTCGCGTAAGGTTGACGCCGAGCGCGAGATGTACGTCTGATGTTGTCCAGCGAGATTTGTCATGGGTAGATAGTACGACTGCCTCCACCGTTCCCCACGCCGAGTGTAGTAATGGAGTGGGAGTTTGACGACCCGACACTATGCTGGGTGATGGATCAGAGGCGGGGTAGGTCAGCGGCATGGCCGCCGACGCTCGTACCTACCGGGCACTCTGATCCAGTACCTTTGCTCACACGTAGCTACCTTTAATTGTAGGGTCTCGTCATGACCTATGATCTGATGTGACTCGAGATCCCCGGACGGCTAGCCTGCTTGGCTAGCCGGCATGGGCACGGCCGCCTCGTTCCTAGCCGGCTGGCTTGGCCAACACGGTTAGGAAGAGGTAGCTGTCTCGCCTCTAGCCGGCAGCGGTTGCCTGGACGGCCAGAGAGTTGGCCGCCTCGTCTTCCAGCTGGCATGCGCGGCCTAGCCGGCCAGAAGACTTGGGCCTTGGTAAACTATACTTGGTCATCCCTTCCGGGCAAGAGATGAAGGAGCAGCCTCTATGAGCCTACCCCGAGGTTATCCCCCCGACACAAGCCAATGAGTACTTTGAATGTACTCGCAAACAGCCCATGATGTGTATATTGCAGTTGGTACGATAATAAGTGATATACAACATTTGCGGAAAGCAAGCTTTGACGATAAATAAACATGATCATAGACGGGTATGGATATGCATCATAAGCTAGATGGTATTCAGAAGAACCGGTTACGGATATCAACATATCTGTTGTGGGCTGAACACTTTGGGTTCACCCAGTATGCCAATTTACCAAACTTGGTCATACCATCTCTTACTCAGATAACTCCTTGAACACACACACACTCACACTTGGTTTATGCGGAAACAACTGGACTTAGTTTAAGCAGGATTACCCAACTGTCCTTCATTGTGGACACGGCTATTCGAATAGTTTGACACTCTGGAGAGGTTGTATGCTCTACACACGAGATCCGGGAAACTTCCGTGTCATCCATGATTCACGGTATATAACATACCCGAGGTAAGTACCCGATCAATGCCTTTCTCCTGACGATACTAGACAAAGAGTTCCACTTGATTGGTACCTAGCCCACATGATGTACGTCTTACGAGCGCCAACTTTGGACTGTATCATCCATGCGGGACCAACGGTGTGCCCGAAACACTTAAAATGGCATAGTTGACCTACCTGGTATGACCCCGTAACGAGAGTGACGACATATAACTCTCGCCACTAGTAATGTGGCTCTTTGCTAGCACCGACCAAAGTAATCAACAAAGCCCCGTCCCATAAAGGGGTATCATGGTCGTACATGTAAGGTTGGGATGGTCGACACATAATAAATCTAATCCTGTTTTCGAAACCACCCACACCAAATATACCTGGTGTACTACTTCTTCACAAGTGGCCACCTAACTCATCACCACCCTCGGGCATTAGTGGCACCGGACGGGGTTTTCATAAACCTTTGATATTTACCATCACCATGCTTATGATTCTACTATGCTTAGCTCTACTTGTCAACATAATATTAGCATGACCCTCATAGGTGGTAGGATCATGCTCCAATGCAAGTGCTACCGAGGAGCCTTCGGAAACATCATATTGATTATTTACCGAATATTCATGATCATATGCACGGAAATACCTGCTCTACTAGCATGCAATATAATATTTTCTCAAACATGGTCAAAGGGTTGCTTGCCTTTTCTCACATAAGTTCTCGGGGTCTTCCGAGTCATCCGGTCCAATTCCAAGTACTCTGTCTACTCCGTCAACTATCGTCGGAAACAAATATATTAAGCCCCACAACAAGCAGAAGCAAAAGTGCTATATAAATAGAAGTTTTATTTTTCTTGGACCTCTCTGGTCATAAGAAAAATACCTGAAGTTTGCTATAGGGGATTTGGATCACCAGGGAATTTTGAATGGATGAAAGGCGAAATAGGTGGTCCTTTATGAAGCCTATAGAAAATATTTTGTTAAAAATGAGTGGAGGCACTCAATAAACAAAGCATGAATTAAGGAATATTTAGGAAGTTTTTTCACTCGATTTGGAGTTGGTATGGTTATTCTAAGGGTTTTCTAACATTGGATAATTAGCAAAAGGAAGCTATTTATTTATGCAACAGAAATATGCCATACAAAAATGTTGACCAAGGTTTCAAAAATAGGGTATGATATTAGAAGACTCTCGAATTTGAAATCACTCCATTTTGAGTGGATCTGAATCCTCTAGGATTTTTGGAAGCTGATGCTTGGAGTATTCAAATCTGTATTTGAATAATGATTCAACAGAAAAGTTGTTTGGAAAATTTTGCATGCCACATATTTCGATAGCCCTTGATTTTAGGAATCTGTGGGATTTTGAATCATGAAATTTGGAGTTACAAATAATTATTAATGGATTAGCTATTGTCTCTGGAAAAACAAAAGGAGGGAGAGAATCTACCTAAATGGGCCAAACTGACTGAGCAACTCAACGCACGAGCGGATAATAGAGATTAGGCCAGCCCGGCTGCTCATCCACGCTGGTAGGCCGGCCACGTCGAAGGCGAATTTTGAGGAATGCACCTCCACACGGGGAAGACGGTCTGCGGGCAGGGGCGCGACCACTTAACGCCAGGGCCCGGTGTATGGCTCACTGACGCGTAGGGTCCGCTTGGAAGGCCTTCTTCCTCCTTCATCATGTGTCTTCCTCGCGACAGGAGCAGGGAGAGAGCCGGCCACCGCGGCTCCCGCTACCTCGCCACACTCCGGAGCCCGAGCTAGGGCTTGGGCGGCTGCCCCACTTCTAGTCAAGCTCAGGGGGGAGGAGCCGCGCTCGCCGCAAGCGAGGCAGGGAGGTGGCCTCGACAGGGGAAGACAAAGGCGACGGTGGCCGTGGGAGCTGCGCTCCGGCCACCTAGGAAGTAAGAGGGAGAGAGGGGAGGTCCCTGTAGATGCTGAGAGGGAGCTCCAAACCGGCCAGGGTGGAGGGAGGGCCCGGAGGGGCACGAACTCGAGGGGAGGCCGCCAAGGGGGCTTCGGCTATTGACGTTCTTGCACGGAGGCAAAGGGCTAGAGGGAGCTCCAGGGTGCTCCATGGAGAGGGGGAGAGATTAAGGGGCAGCAATGGCTCAAGGGAGAGGAGATAAGAGAGGGGGAGGGAGAGAGAGAGCTCGGGAGCTCTTGGTTCTCCCTATGCATGGCGGCCACGCGTCCCAGATGAATCTTGGAGGCTAGCTGGTGTTGGGGAGCGCTTGGAACGGTCAAAAGGAGGGGCTGTGGCATGCTGAGACAAGGAGTAGTTTCCTGATTCGAGCTTTGGGGCAAGGTTAAGGTGCGGAGCACCAGTTTTGCTTGCTAGGGTGGTGGTCACCATGGCCACCCATGCCTACACCAGCAGCTTGACTAGTCAAAAGTGTCTGGGTGTGGGGCATGCTAGCTAGCGTGTGACTGAGGAGTTTGGTCCCTAGTGGAGTTAGTTTAAATGGTCTTTGACCGAGGTTAAGTTTGCAACAACAAACTTAGAGCTAAGAAAAGTGGATCTCAAATGGGGAGTCTTGGGGAAAATCAATGTCTGGCAGTGTTAGCTATGCAAGGACTACACCACTGCCAAGTTTGAGCTCAAGCAAAGGAGGGTAGCTAGTACTTGTTGTACAAAGCTACATTCCTGCCAGAAATCTAGTTGTATATGTGCTGCTCATTTTCTCGACATGAGTATGCCATATCTTGGTTTGAAATGGTGCCTTGGGATGCTAGGGATCCTTTGGAAAGAGGTGGGGGCATTAGCTTAAGCAGAGGTGTGGCAAGAGGGGTAAAAATGGTGATCCAAGGGTAAAAATGAGAGGCAGCTACATGGAGTCTCTCTCCAATAATTAACCAGAGGCCTTGACAAAGCTACTGGAGGTAAAATGCAACTATATAAAGTTGTGGTAGAAATTAAGCTCAAGGGTAATAGTGGAAGGGGCCAAAGTCACCACTTTCGTGAGTGCACACAAGGTGTTTGATGAGTGTCAGGGCTGCCAGATAGACTTCAATTGATATGAAACTTAACAGGATAAAATAATAGATGGAAATAGACTTGGACACCAAATTCGAGATTTGGAGGGGTAGGTTTCCCATCTAGACTTGGAAAACCCATGAAATGGGCAGAAATGGCCTTCTGCTTACAAAACTATTCAAATAAATTCCCACAAATCCAATATTTGGTTTCGGGGCATTATTTGAGCCTTAAAGCATGCCCAAAAAGTTTGGGGTCAATGCACTACTAAAAAAAGTTTGGAGTGTTTTAGTTCTAGTTTTTATTTGAGTTGATGAACAATGTGGAACTATATGTATATGTATATATGGATGAACAATATATGTGGAACTATATGTATGTATATATGGATGACATTTGTATGTGTTTGTTCTTTCGATATATGGGATGTACGTTGATGAACGGATGGCATTGATGAACTTTATATGTATATCATATATGTGTTGTGACCTATATATCATATATGTGGTATGAATTATATACATATGTGTTGTGGAATAGAAAAAATAAACAAAAATGTGACAATTTGGGCTCTTGGCCGTCTGCCAGCTGATGGCAAAGGCCTTTGCCATTAGGCAGCTGACGGCAAAGGTGCCACCTGGCACCCAGCTGTGCAACATGGACAGCAGGAGCTGGCCATATGGGCTCTTTGTCGTCCGCTGCCTCGGGAGGCTAACGGCAAAGCGGTAGGGAGGCAGACGGCAAAGAAGCCGACAGGCGCTGACCCAACTCTGTGCTGGCCCATAGAAGCAGACGGCAAATATGGGGAGGGAAGCAGACGGCAAAGATGCGGAGGTAAGTAGACGGCAAAGCCTCCGTTAGCCCTAATGGAGGCGTCACCTGTCGGCTGCCATCTCAATCACTTTGTCGACTGCTCAGTGTCTGACATGGCCGAAAAAGAGCTTTGCCGTCCGCTTAGGGTAGGCTGACGGCAAAGAAGCTACAATGTCGTCGTAGGCTGACGCAAAATCTTTGCCGACAGGTGGCAGACGGCAAAACTCTTTACCGTCGGTGTGGACCTCTTTGCCATCTTTGATGGCGGACGGCAAAGAAGCTGATTCCTGTAGTGATTGGAGAAACTTTATAATGTAAGCTTACCCAAAGTCGGAAATCAACACAGAGAGTTTTGAGGTGCTTGGGGCAAGTTCTTCTATTCTCCTTGTTGCACCACTTGGTGTGGATGCATTATTGGAGTATCAGAACATATCTACCAAATTTGAGCACAATTAGAGATACTTGACAATGTAGAGTTGTTCAAATTTGGATCTGGACACATAGGGTTTTAGAATAATTAGGGGAATCAAATCAACTTGTATTGAGATGAAACTTGGCAAGCTCATCACATATATCATATTTGACATGCTAGAACTTTACACGAATTAATTGAGAATTTTTCTTTTAGAAATATTTCAAAAGCTTGAAATAGGCACGAAGGGTTTTGGAGGGGTTTGCCCAATATTTTGAACATGACCATGTGTTGAAACTCATATATGTGGAATATATATGTCCACTAAGTTTCCCTAAATTTTCTCAAATATTTTGAAAGAAATAAAAATAACTTCCCTTCATAAGAGACCATTTGTGGCCTCACAGGAAGGCATTTAAATAAAATAGTAAAATAACTTTTAAAATAATAATATTGTGGTTTTGGGATGTCATTTTGATAATGGGTTTTAAATAAAATAATTGGTGAAGAATATCTTCCCTAAGTTGAGGACTTGTAGTGAAAATCCCAACTCACGGGTTTTGAAAGCTTAAATCAAAGAAACTTTTTGGTGAAAATAATATTTGGTAAAAATAGTTTTTAGTCGTAAACACATGGCATGATCATTAAGCAAGGGTTTGGGTCAAGGAGCTGAGTTTGGAGAGTATAAGGAGCATTGGATTCAAACACAAACAATAGGAAAGCAAGCAACATCACATCAAGCATCACAAGCATTCACAAAAAAAAATTGGTCCTAATTTTTGAGAAAAGTCAAATGAGTGAGGAGAGTTAAAAAGAGGGTGTTACAGCACGGTCCCTGAACACCGTTCTCCCGCGAGAACTCGATTTGGCCCCCACCACGTCACCATGATGCACATCGGCCTATGGGGGCTGCCCCTCCTGGCACCACTGGAGCCTGGAGCCCTTCCGCGACCCTCGCCATCGCAGAGGGGGCACGCTGAAGGAAAGGCGGAGGAAGAAGATGAAGAGGATAGGAAGTGGAGAGGAGCAATATACCGGGAGTGAGTTACCATGTCCCTTTAGTCCTCCCCCAATTTGTAGGGCCGATCACAAGGACAAAAGGGGGGGTCTGTCTCCTCGTGGTCCAAGGCGAACGTGCATTCGCGTGCGCACGCGACCCTAGCAGCACCCTCTTCGACCAATGGCAAAACGCGCATCACCCAAGGTGCAGTAAAGACAAGAGGGGGAATGACCCGATTTAATGGTGGAAGGCAAGCACGCGCCATGTCGTGTCCCCGTTGCATAGCTTGAGGAATGCCATGGAGCTGGCCACCCGTGTAGCGATGTCACCTCTCGTTGCGGAGTGTGCTGCTTGGGGGACCGCCCCTCTCCAGTAATGTCGTCCATCACAAGGCTATGCGCGGTGGGAACGGTCCGCACTGTCATAAAAAAGAAGCACGGCCACGCATGCCCGTGCGTTGTTGGCCTAGCCCAACAATGTTGCGCGTGCGCGTGTATGGCCTAGGCCCGAGGGCTCATGTTGGTGTACTAAGAAATAGAATCCTTAGTTCCCCTGACTTAGGCACGGGCAACCACAGCCCTGAGGTTGGCAACTCCTTGCTAGGATTGTTCCAAGCCCCGAGGCAAACCAAGACCGAGGACAAGGCGGGGCGGCCAGACTCCCACCAGCCTCCGTAGTCGTCCGCTCACGGCACTCGGCAAGGTCCCAGCCTGCCAAGCCGCCGCTCCACCTCACTAGGGGGCTGCTTGTCTACATGAATCAAGGTGTCGAGCGGGCAGGTGAGCAAGCAGAGCTGGCAGGGGCACGTGCCCATGGCAGCAGGCGCGTTCTAGCCGCAATGACACCCGTCCCGTAGTATGGTAGAAGAATAAGAGGTAGTTGGGCAGACGACACAGAGAGGGAGGCAATCCTTGCTAGGAGACGTCGTGAGCGCGCCACCTCACGATGCATTCAATGCATCTGTCCGAGTCCGTCAAAGTTAGGTATTTCCCACTACCTATCCTGATGAGCAGTCTCATCACTACAATGCGCACTATACAACTAGTAAAAAAACCGTTATAGCCACGATGGTAACCCCTTGCCCTATAAGAGGAGGTCCACGGCTACCTTTAGAAGGGTCGACACTTTGTTCAATTGCACGCATAGCTGCATCTCTTGGGCATCCTTGCCGGGCTATTGCGCTCCTGTACTTGAACCCACCTAATCAACTTCCACCAAAACATGACGTAGGGTTTTACGCTCCCGAGTGGCCCGAACCTGTATAAACCCTCGCGTGTGATCTGGTCGATTGATTCTCTTCGTGTAATGGAACCCCCTACAGAACCGTAAAGGGGCCTCCCATGTCCCGTAGATCGCGTTCCTATCACCCTGACATGCTGGTCTTGAGTTGTTGATAAAGGTGAGAGAGAAAAGTAGTATAGAAGGGAGGTGCCAAAAAGAGTGGTATAGTGAAAGTGCAATCAAACAAGTGCACAAAGGCCAAACACAAAGAAGCAAAAACAATAAACCCAAAATATGGTTCAATTCGAACCATCACATGGACTCGACTTCGCATAGGGGATATGATACGTCTCCATCGTATCTACTTTTCCAAACTCTTTTGCCCTTGTTTTGGACTCTAATTTGCATGATTTGAATGGAACTAACCCGAACAAACGCTGTTTTCAGCAGAATTGCATGGTGTTGTTTTTGTGCAGAAATGAAAGTTCTCGAAACGTCCTGAAAATTTACGGAGAATATTTCTGGAAAATATCTAAAATACCTGCGCAAATATCCACCGGAGGGGATGGGCCAGTGGGCCACAAGCCCTGTTGCCGCGGCCCCCCTGGTCGCGGCAACCAAGCTTGTGGGGCCCACGTGGGTCTGCCGCCCCCAACTCCAGCTCTATAAATTCACTTTCGTCCAGAAATAAAATCAAGAGAGAAGATTTCATCGCGTTTGCGATACGGAGGCGCCGCCACATCCTGTTCTTCATCTGGAGAGCAGATCTGGAGTCCGTTTCGGGCTCCGGAGAGGGGATATCGTCGCCATCGTCATCATCAACCTTCTTCCCTCTCCAATTCCATGAAGCTCTTGATCGTTCGTGAGTAATCTATTCGTAGGCTCGCTGGGCGGTGATGACTAGGATGAGATCTATCATGTAATCGAGTTAGTTTTGACGGGGATTGATCCCTAGTATCCACTATGTTCTGAGATTGAAGTTGCTACTACTTTGCCATGCTTAATGCTTGTCACTAGGGCCCGAGTGCCATGATTTCAGATCTGAAATTATTATGTTGTCACCAATATATGTGTGTTTTAGATCTGATCTTGCAAGTTGTAGTTACCTACTATGTGTTATCACCCGGCAACCCCGGAGTGACAATAACCGGAACCACTCCCGGTGATGACCATAGTTTGAGGAGTTCATGTGTTCACCAAGTGCTAATGCGTTGTTCCGGTTCTTTATTAAAAGGAAAACCTTAATATCCCGTAGTATCCTTTTGGACCCCGCTGCCACGGGAGGGATGGACAATAGATGTCATGCAAGTTCTTTTCCCTAAGCACGTATGACTACACACGGAATGCTTGCCTACATCACATTGATGAACGGGAGCTAGCCACATATCTCCCCGTGTTATAACTGTTGCATGATGAATGTCATCCAAACGAATCACCGACCCATTGCCTACGAGTTTGTCCCACTGCTGATGTTACTTGTTTTGCTCTGCTGCTGTTACTTGTTTTGCTCTGCTACTATTACTTGTTTTGCCTTGCTGCTGTTGCTACTTGCTACTGTTGTTACTACTGTTGCTACTTGCTACTGATGTCACTACTGTTGTTCCTTGCCACTGATGTTACTCGTTATGCTGCTGCTACCTGCTACAATACTTTTTCGCTCGCCGTTACCGGGAAAAGACTATTTCCCGTCCACGGGCAACTTACTGGCGCCATTGATACGACAGTTAGGAATAGTCAGCCTTGTCAACAGATCGTTTCTGACACCGTTGTTATCATACTACTTTTCTACTGATACTTTGCTTGCAGATACTAATCTTTCAGGTGCGGTTGAATCTGACACATTCAGCTGTTAATACTTGAGAGTATCATTTCACTTCCTGACGGGCGAACCAACAAATTTGGGTTGAATACTCTACCCTCGAAAACTGCCGCGAACCCACGCGTTGGTGGGCCATTGCAACACAATTGCTAATTGTTGAGCAACTCGGAGCAGTTCTGGCTCTGTTGTCGTGGAGGCATCAAGTCAGGAACACGTCAACAACATTCTTCTAGTGTCGTTGTCGGGGACTGCTAGCAGCAGGATACAAGACTCGTCCTACCATAGGAGTTATCACACTGTGTAGTCGTGCTTGCTTCATGTCTTGGAGGGGAGTCCACTCAGTCTTCTGGGTCTTGCATAGGTATCGCTATGTCTCTTGTTCTTGTTCGTCGAAATGATCCAGGTTGTGCCCGGAGGATGCTTGATAACTTCACATCTAGTGAGCCGACGATGAAGGTGGTTCCTCATGGCTGTCGTTGATAGAGTCTTGTGTTGTCTTTGTAATCGTGTCATTGTATCCTTGTCTTCCAAGGTGTCGAGAGTTCCAAGTGGACTATTATTTATGCAATCACATGGACAAGGCATGATAGAGCTCCGACATATCAGTTATGTTGATGAGAATATCAACACCAAGAGATGGGGATGAAGAGAACCATTTTCCTGCTCACTATGGTGAGGCGGACCAAATGGCGAGTTTCTCATCCACCGGTGGTTGTCGACACAACAACAGTAAGGAGAGGTTCACTCTGTTAGTGATGCACCTCATGATCTTCCATACCTTATGCCATGATCATCGTAGGACAAGGTTGCATCATTCTGCGGCAGTGCCAAGGGTGCCACCATGTTCCGAGCCTTGATGTCCTCATTCCTCGACAATGTAGCTTGTGTTGGTGTCATCTTGTCGTGGTGTCTTCAAACTTGTGTTCAAGAGATGTGGGTGATCATTTGTCAATGTCGCTTCCTTTGAAGTTACCCACTAGGATTTCAAGGAATCTAGTGCTATGGGGCATAAGGGTGCTAGCAACCGTTTGCAAGCTTGGAAACAGTAGATGAGGAGAGTCAAGAGAGTAAGGGTGGAAGTGCAAGGTAAAAAAAATTCGCTTCCTTTGAAGATTTCGAAGAGGTGAGAAATATAGAGGTGTTGTAGATGATTTTGAAGGGCCTGGAAACATAGTTTTGTCCTAACTAATGTCCATGCTAACTAAGGGCTTTCTAGATTCAGGATGGCTCTAATACCAACTCTGTGGGGATCTCGACTCATAAGTCATGATCACCGAATGTACGTGCACAGTGATCCCACAGGTCAATGCTCAGTGAACACAAGGAAAAGTGAATAACAAGAGTCTTACATCCATTACGTACCGTTTGACTCGAATATGGCATTTATGGCCAAGTATTCATATATTTGCAGCAGAAATCATCGCCGATAGACATTCTAACTCAGAAGCGTCCTCGCTTGCATGTACGTCACCAAGGTATTCTTCATCATATATTGTTCTTACATGCATGGCCAATAAAATAACCAATGGAAATCCAATGAGTACTTTGAATATACTCGCAAGTAACCCATGTTTGGAACAAGGCAATAACAATGCATGATAAAGCACTAAGTAGGTAAGTTGCGGAAAGCTAATTTTGAGTGCAATGGCATGTTCAAATCAACTTGTAAAGCATGCATCAACAGGTTGAAGATATCTATATGAACAAGTTACATATATCATCATAAGCATTGTTCAAGAAATCATTAACTGGTAACTGCTCAGTTGACTGGCGAGTAGGGGATTAATAGGCTAATCGACAAGTTAATCGGCCATTTAATCCATTAATCGGATGATTTAACAGTTAATCGGCTCCTCGGTGACCCTACGAGTAGGGATTAATCGGCAAGTTAACTAGTTAATCGGATGAATTCTTGAAGAGGGGTCATAAGAAGGGGTTGAACATCTCATGTTCATTCATCATGTCAAGTCATCTGACTTAGCTCAAGTATCATATTTCTCACAAACACACCAAGTTTGCAAAAACATCTCGACGTAGTTTAAGCAGCACCACCCAATTTTCCTTGACTATGGACACGACTATTCAAATAGTTTTACACGCTGCAAAGGTTGTGTGCTATACTCACAAGACTCGAGGAACTTCCGTTTCATCCACGACTCACGGTATATTACATACTTGAGGTAAGTACCCGAACAATGCCTTTCCCTTGGCGACACTAAACAAAGAGTCCACTTGTTGGCCCACGTTCTCACGATGTACATCATACGAGACTTGCTCACGATCGTACAATCCCTAAGGGGACACAATGGTGTGCCCGGTGCTTGTAAAGACAGCCCATTGTCGCCCTACCTAGCACGACCCTCTATCGAGAGAGTGACTCAGCTCTCTCACCACTTATAATGCGGGCTCTATGCTAGCATCGACCAAGGTCATCAACAAAGCCCTTGCCCATAAAGGGGTATCATGGTCGCACATGTAAGGCTCGGACGGTCGAGAAATATTAAATTGATTCCGCTTTCGAAAACACACACACACAACTAGCTCCGGTACACCACTTGTTTCTCAAGGGGTTAGCTAGCTCAATATCATCTCCCTCGGGCATTAGTGGCACTCGACGAGGTTTTTGAAAAGTCTTTGAGATCATTTATTTTCCCACAGCATGCATATTACCATCCCACTTGCGTATTAACTACTTAGAATCCTAACTACTTCCCACCCGCACAACCCTCATAGGAAGGTAGGGGCATGTTTAGTGCAAGTATCAATGAGGAAGATAACTGCGGTAACCCACCACAAGGTCACTGATTCATGATTCAATGCAGTGGAATGAAGTGCTATATGACATGCACTAAATAGTTTCTTAGACATGGTCAAAGGGCTATTTGCCTAGCTCTGCAAAATCTTCGAGGTCTTCACAAGATTCTAGTACAACTCCAAGCACCTAGTCTACTTCATCAACTATCGCCAGAAACAACCATAATAATCGACACAACAAGCACAGAAATCAAAGTATTTTAAAATAGGAGTTTTATTTTTCTTGGACACATCTAGCTATTAGAAAAATAACCAAAGGTGTTGGGGGTATTACCGAGTTGTAACCCTCCCTATAGGTCGGGTCATGATTATGGTGGCTTAAGAATGTACTCAAGATGGGCTTAGATGAACAAGACCAAAGGTGCAAGGCGGTTTGTTACAGCAAGTTCCCTGGCGGTTCTCGTTATGAAGATGGCGGGTCAAGGCCCATGAGGTAGCTGATAGGCAGAAGATAGGCCTTTCTTGAAAGGCAAGGTGAGTTAAAGACATACCGGGTCACAAATCATAACGTGACCCATGTTCTTGTAAACCTAAGGTCTCGACATGTATATAAAGGCGAGTCTCTAGGACCAACAAATTCAAGTAATCAGAGATTGAGAGATAGGTCAAGCGAATCCGCGCCCTTGTAATCGATTTGATCATCAATACACACAAAGAAGGAAATAGGCTTTTACCTCCATCGCAAGGGGCTGAACCTGGGGAAACTCGCTTCATGTTACCGATTAACCCCTTTGAGTGGCCGCAGAGTTGCGATGGCCTCATGACTAAGTCCTTTCATGAGGACATCTGCCGTGATAAAACCACAACAGTTGGCTCCCACCGTGGGGCTTGCGCACGGTGGGGTTGAGTTCTTGAAGGGAGCCCTTCCAGGGTTTGGGAGCCCTTCCACATCAACAATTCGAGTTGGGGTCCCAAGGACGATTCGATCTAATCTGGTTACCGGTTGCCCTTTGGCAAGATTCACGTCTTCATCAGCAAAATTGGTGCATATATCCCTGAACCGAACATCTACACTCACATAGTCGAGCCGACGTGGCTAACTCAACCCGCCCAACATCAGATCAGGCGACGTCGCGCCTTCGTAGGCTTCACGCAGGGGGTCAGCCTCCCGGATGAGCTGGCACCTGGTGGAGATACCCTTGTGAACTTTGATAGTGATTCATCCATGGGAGACACGGAATCAATCTGTCCTCTCTATGTTGGGGTGCTTTGGGCCTTACGTGGAGCAGCGATCTCTGAAGGACCTCAAGAGCCGCCTCGCCAGGTCACCATATACATGGAAGGGGCCGCCCCTGCTCAGGATTAGCCAGGAGAAGCAGCCGCTAATGAAGCAAGCGGGTCTGGAAAGACGTCGGCCCAAGCCATGATTCATCTGTTGAGGGAGATATCGAAACTCGTAACAACCACCATTACTGCTGAGAATTAGGAGGAGATCAACACAGAGCTGGTGAAACTCCATGAGGAGTTGACCAAGGTATAGTGGGAGATCGATGTTGAAAATGCCAAGATGATGAAACAACAGGCTCAAATCAATGATGCGAAGGAGCATTTGAAAGCTGAGGCTTGGTAGCTTCAGCATCGCCGAAACGCCTCCGATGCGGTGCACCAAAGGAGACATCATAGTCACCTTCCGGCGAACCTCAACCCGTATCATTTGTTTGATAGCCCACCGACACCGGGTGTGGAGCAGCAATGTCCTCGACCGACAGATGTATAGGTTGAGCTGTCTCAGCCTCCGCCGACCCAGCAGCCAACTCAGTGTTTCCGGATGCTGCAGGGCCACTTCTCCAACCCTGTAGATAACATGTTGGCTGCTACATGTAACATGGAGTCTCTCCTCATCCATGGAAACACCCGGAGCGAGGTGGAAGCCAGGAATGCCATGGAGATTTTGAAGACGGATGTTATTCAATAGGCGCAATTTTCATACAGCCGTGATCGGTTACATTCCACGCCGCACGCTAGCCGCACTAAGAATTGCCATGAGGAGTCTTCGGCGGTGTTCAGTAGCGCTCGCCATCAACAGCCTAAAGCCAACCCGCCCGTACCTCCGATGACCAACGCCCAGGCACTCGTAAACACGGCCCGTTTCGCTCGTCAGGCAGAAGCAGAAGCAGTGGCAGCGCTGGCGGCTCATGTGGGTTCGACTTACGCCCAGCTAGCACCTGCATAGAGTGAGTCTGGTGGCAGGACCATGGGAGTCCCCTGCTTGTCTTTAGCTCTACGCAATGACGTAGTATGTGCCAAATATCTCACCGTGATGTTGGAAGGGCCGGCTCAAACATGGTTGACGAACCTACCACCCAATTCTATCAATACTTGGGCAGACTTGAAGGAACGGTTTATAAAAAAATTCGAGAGACCTGCAAGCGGCCAATGATGATTGTGGATCTACAACATTGTTTCCAACGCAGCGACGAGTCAGCTCACCACTGGACCCGCTGGGTTGTGGAAATCATCCATTCGTCGGATGGCATCACGGCGGCTCAACCCGTGCTGATCTTGGAAAAGAATTTCCACTTCCAACCTATGGTCTTAAAACTTGGATGTTTAAAGCAAAAGGTGCAAGATATGGGTGAGTAGATGGACACCCTCACCAGATATGCTGAGTCGGATTTCATGAAGGATGCCGACTCAGATGAGGTCAGACCCAGCGAGAGTAAGGAGCGAGATGGTACCAAGGGTCATTATCAAACCCCCATGATGCAATGTTAACCTGGGAAGTCAAGGAAAGAGAAGGAAGCAAGACAACGGGTCAAATTTTATTGCAAACACTAATACAGGGTTCAGAAATCAGTGCCGGAATACTAGGCCGGTTCGAGGCTTCAGTGGAAAGAAACCGCGTAACTACGAGGAGATTCTCAAGGGATCTTGCCCAAAGCATAGCACCCCGGATGCCCCGTTTGCTCATTCTTGGGAAAATTGTAATGTGATGCATGAGTTTCATTTACAGGCTACCAGAGATCACCAAGGGGGTAACAGCGGAGGACACCTAGGTCAGTTTGGTTCCGGTAGGTCACATGGGGGCTTGTCTGGCGGGTCCCCGGGGACCAGCTCTCATGGGCAGTGCGGCTCAAGTAATGGAAATGGACAGCACTCTAGCCAAAATAATCAGCAAAATAATAACGAGCGCAGTTTCCACAACAATCCTAAGCAACTGATCAGTGGCCAGTACCACGTCTTAACCACCAAAACATGCAGGCGTGATAAGAAGGTCAAACAGAGGGTGATCAATATGGCAGAACCAGTAGTCCCAAGATATCTCAACTGGTCAGAACAACACATCACTTGGAGTAGGGCTGATCACTCGCCCCGGGTTGATAAGCTCGACAACTTGGCGCTGGTGGTGGCACCTCAGGTTGGGGGGTTTACCCTTTCGAAGGTTCTCATGGATGGCAGGAGAAGCATTAATATCCTATACTACGACACCTTTCAGCAATTGATTTTTTTCGAGGATGACCTGATGCCTTCGACAACTGTTTTTCATGGCATAGTCCAACGCAAGTCGGCATATATTGTTGGGTGACGGCTCCAACTATCGAAGTGAGGCTCTGATGTTTGAGGTGGTCAAAATCAAGAGTCCCTACCATGCTTTGTTTGGATGGCTGCCTTACGCCCGTTTCATGGCCCAACCCTGCTATATATATCTTAAACTCAAAATGTCGGGTCTTAATGGTACCATCACGGTTGATGGTATTGGTAAGTAGCTCAAGAGTGCGAGGAAGGAGATGTTGCATATGCTGAGTCCGCGTGCGCGGTAGAAGAGTTGAAATTTCACACGGCCAATGTTGACCCGAGCGACATGAGTCCTCTCAAGAAACCTACTGTTGATGCTGAGCCGCCTCTCAAGTTCCAGCCGACGGACGATACCAAGCAAGTCGACTTTATCCCGGGTGACTCTTCTAAGCAATTCATTATTGGGACCAGCTTGGATCCCAAATAGGAAAGCGCGCTCATCGAATTCATCCATGACAATCGGGACATCTTCGCATGGAAGCCTTCTGACATGTCGGGAGTATCGAGAGAATTCGCTGAGCACCACCTTAATGTGGATCCGAAAATTAAACCAGTTCGCCAATATCTTTGTTGTTTTAACGAGGAGAGATGCAAGTCTATTGGGGAAGGAGTTGCTCGACTCCTAGCTGCCTGGTTCATCATTGAGGTTTTCCATCCGGAGTGGTTGGCTAATCCGCTTTTAGTTCTGAAGAAGAACGACACCTTCCGAATGTGTATCGATTACACGGATGTCAACAAAGCTTGTTTGAAGGATCCTTTTGCTCTCCTTGTATCAATCAAATCATTGATTCTACGAAGGGTTGTGAGGGCTTGTGTTTTTTGGATGTATACTCAAGTTATCACCAGATCAAGATGCCTAAGAAGGATCAGGAGAAGACGGCTTTCATAACCCCTTTTGGCGCTTTCTACTATGTCTCTATGCCCTTTGGGCTCAAGAGCACGGGGGCGACTTATCAACGCTGCATAAAGAACTGTCTCCACGGTCAGATTGGGCACAATATTCATGACTATGTTGATGATATTGTGGTGAAATCTCAGAAGAAGGAAACGCTCTTGAGGGACCTTAAGGAGACGTTTGATAATCTTTGAGTATACCAGATGAAGCTTAACCCCACCAAGTGTGTATTTGGTGTTCCATCATGCAAGCTACTTAGTTTTCTGGTGTCTGAGAGGGGCATCGAGGCTAACCCAGACAAGATTAAGGCAATCACTTCACTTGGTAAGCCGGACAATATCAATCACGTCTAACGTATGGCGGGTCATATGGTGGCGTTGAGCCAGTTCATAAGCCGCCTGGGTGAGAAGGCGATTCCTATTTATCAACTTCTCGAGAAGACGGATGGTTTCATCTGGACAAAGGCGACTGATGAAGCTTTTCAAGCCCTCAAAAATAATTGGTTGATCTGCCCGTTTTAGCTGCCCCGACTTACAAAGAGCCCATGCTCCTCTACATTGCTGCTAATTTCAAGGCGGTAAGTGTGGCGGTTGTCGTTGAGCGCAAAGAAGAGGGCAAGAAATATCCGGTTCAGCGGCCAGTATATTTTCTTAGTGAGGTGCTAACCTTGTCCAAGCAGCGATATCCACATTGGAAAAGCTGGTCTTTGGAATCTTTATGGCAAGCCAGAAATTGAAGCACTGCTTCGAGGAGCATCCAATCACTGTGGTTAGTTCAGCGCCGATTGGGGATATAATATAGAACATGGAGGCCACATGATGTATTATTAAGTGTGCAATTGAACTTGGCCCCCATCATGTGAAGTACGCACCGCGAACAACCATCAAGTCTCAAGCGCTAGTGGATTTCATCAATGATTGGACTGAACTTCAACTCCCAGAAGATAGGCCAGACAACACGTACTGGACTATACATTTTGATGGCTCTAGGCAATTGGAAGGTTCCGGGGCTGGAGTAGTGTTATCTTCGCCAAAGGGTGACATGTTCTGTTATGTTTTACAGCTTATGTTCCACTGTACCAACAATGCGGTCGAGTACAAGGCTCTCTTACATGGGCTTAGGATAGCTAAGGAGATGAACCTTAGCGGGGTCAGGTGCTTGGGCGACATAGACTTGGTGTCTCAGCAGGTGTCTGGAACATGGGACTCAAAGGACCCCTTAATGGTAGCTTACAAACGGGTAGTCTATGATGTGGCAGGTCATTTTCATGGCTATCAGGTTGATCACATTGATCGAGGGCACAATGAGGCGGCTGATGCATTGTGCCGACTTGGATCTCAACGCAAGCCGCTGCTGCCTGATGTTTTCCTGGACGTTCTTCACAACCCTTCGGTCAAGTTACCAACTCAGGAAGATATAGCAATCCCTGACCTGGAACTACAATTGGCGGCGGCTCTCCGGGCGACCCCTGATTGGACAACACCACATTTTGCTTATCTCACTCGAGGCGAGCTTCCGGCTGAAGAACTTGTTGCTCGCCAGATAGTATGACATGCAAATCCATGGTTATTCATCAGGGCGGTATGCATAAGAGGAGTGCCAGCAGTGTTTTCAACGTTGTGCTTCCCCCAAGGAAGGCCGAGAGATCCTTAATGAAATTCACGTTGGCAACTATGGCCACCATGTCGGCTCACGATCTTTGGTCTCCAAAGCGTTTCGACATGATTTTTATTGGTTGACGGCTCATGCACACATAGAGGACATAGTGCGAAAGTGTGATGGGTGTCAAAAGTTTGGCCATCACCCTCATGTGCCGGCTCAGGAAGTAAACATGATCGCAATCACTTGGGCTTTTGCTGTCTGGGGGCTTGATATAGACAGCCCATTCAAGATGTCTTCCAGCAAAAAAGAATCATTTGCTGGTGGCGGTTGACAAGTTTACCAAGTGGGTTGAGGCGGAGCCTATTAGCAATTGTGAAGCAGAGATAGCAGTCAAGTTTCTAAAGAAGTTGATATTTCGATTTGGCTATCCTCACAGTATCATCATTGATAATGGGACCAATTTATAACAAGGCGCCATTAAGTAGTTTTGCCAGCAGGAGCATATCCGGCTTGATGTGTCAGAAGTAGCGCATCCACAGTCCAATGGACAGGCCGAACGAGCTAATCAGGATATTTTGCGTGGGATCAAGCCCCGACTCATGGTTCCCTTACAACGTACACCGGGTTGCTGGATTGAGGAGATCCCTGCAGTACGTTGGCGTATCAGGACGACACCAAATAGATCCACTGGTTACACCCCCTTTTTCCTCGTTTATGGAGCTGAGGCAGTTTTACCAAGTGATATATGACATGATTCTCCTCGAGCCATAGGGTTATGTTGAGGTAGACAACGAGAAGGCATGTCAGGATTCATTAGAGGCTTTAGAGGAAGAGCGTGATTTGGGAGCAGCGCGATCAACTAATATCAGCACGACAGACATCGCTATCACAACCATATGGTTAAGGGCCGGGTCTTTCAGGAGGGCGACTTGGTGCTTTGATTGATTCAGGATCATAAGGCATGCACAAGCTGTCACCACCATGCGAAGGTCCGTTCGTCGTCAGCAAAAGTCTTCAAAATGGCTCATATTATGTGGTAGACCTTCGTCGAGACAAGCCAACTTTGGAGGAGGAGGCAACCCGGCCATGGAACATTGCTCACCTTCGTCCTTATTATACTTAGAGCCACTGGCTCCTTATCTATGTATATAGTGCAAACATTTTGTACCCTTTTTAAAGACAATAAATTCGGCGCCCACAAAATTCAGGGTCTTTGCCGTTTCAGCCTATATGATAAGCATGAGCCTTTATTGTTTTTTCCTAAGCCGCCCAAGAGGATGAGCCTCCGTGAGGAGGTCATCCAAACATAGACGCTATTAGTATCTAAGAGGACGAGCCGCCATGCTCCGATCATTCAAACATGGATGCTGATAAGCCAAAGGGACCAAGTTGCCATGATGCATGGTTCAAACATAGGCGCCTATGGTGGTGAGGAGTATCAAGCTGGCTTATCTGGGGGCTACTAGTCCCCAGATTGTTTAGCACTAATAGCATTGTCTTCTGCAATCATATGCTTGGCTTTTTCCTGATCATACGTCATTCGGGGGCTTCCAACTCACCGAGTTTAGCTTTCTCACCATCTTGGTCTGCGAAAAATTAACGCATTACAATGGTTATACTGGATTGTATGTTTGAACAACACCCCTTATTGGCCCCATGTAGTCTTGGAGAGTCAGTCCATCATGGACCCTAAACTTACCAAGGTTAAAACATTAAGCTGTCGTGTGAGAGCCGGCATATGGAGAATAGACAAACAATGGGTTCATCGAACCCGCTTCACTGAAGCCTGACTTGAGCCTGATTCACCAGTCTAAAATATAATGGTTATTGCAAAAACCTGTCTTAGGTATGACTCGAGCCTTGCAAGCTCGTCTGCCTGCCGTGACTCATTGAGCCGGCTTGTTGAAAATAACTTGATGTCATACTATGCTATTCTCTTTCCAGGGAAGGATTCAATATTCTTACCGGCTTATGCAGAGAATTTTTTCTATGAAGCCATTGCCTTACGAAGGAAAAATCAAATTGCAAGTCAACAAATTTCACAAAGGAGGCTTATAATGAGGTGATGCAAAAAGCTTTAGCATGCACGAAGGCATGTCAGAAAATAATTGTATTTACATCTAAAGGTATAACATGGCTACACAAGGCCAAAGTTTTTCAATATATCAGCCCGGTGGACAGTCCATCTGGGTTAGAATCTTCCTGGTCAGTCTTGGGCAAACACCTGGATCAAGACACCTCCGGGTTATCCTCCATTGAGCCTTTTGGATCCTGGATCTGGAGGTCGCCCATATCCCAGTTGCAATGAATTAAAGCACGTAATTCAGCTCCTTCATTCAAGATGGGCAACGGGTAAACATCAGGGGCAAAAAGATGCTTACAACACCGAGGAGTAAAATCCACTGGTTCAAATGTGGGTGGCGGCACACGCTTGTTGTTCTCATCATAAGCTGCCTCATATTTTGATAGATTAGCACCTTCAACAAGTTGACTAGCCGGTAGACGAGACACCCTCATGCAACGGGCGTAGTCTTCCTGGGTAAACTTTGATCCATCGTCCTTATATTCAGGAAACCTCCCAGCTATCTCCTCCGGGTTGAGTTCTGGTGCATAAGCCAGAGCCCGACTCAGCACAGTGATTAGTGCTTTACGAGCAACTACTTTCTTCACCTCTTCAATTTTCTTAGGCATGATTGAGAGGCGCCTCAGGATGTCACTAATGAACTTCACCGGTTCTTTGTCTCTCATAACAGCCTTGATGGTGAACATGCCCCAAGCATAAAGTTGTTCTGTTAAAGTATACAAAGCCTTTAGCTTGAGTACACAGTTGTCTTGAGGATTTGCGGATCGAGGGCCTGCAAATAAATCAAAAGTATGAGTCGCTGGCGGGTCGCATCTTCTACAAAGGTTAAGAATGAAAGTCTTGCAAACAAAGGCTTACAGAAAAAGTTGTGGTCATCCTGGAAATATGACGTTTTAGGCCAGTTAACTGCTCAGTAACCACCTTCAGTTGAACCTCAATGTCTTTTGCGCGTTTAACCAAGGCGGCCTTTTCAGTTTCGGCGACTTCCTTATATGTTGTGAACTCAGTTTTGATCTTCTCTATTTCTTCCAACGAAATTTGAGTTTTCTCCCAGATTGAGCTCTGGCATCTTGTTGCTCCGCCAAACTTTTATTCATCTCCCTTAAATCTACATCGGCCTGGTTCTAAGTTTCCTATAGAATAAAACAACAATGTGGATATTGGTCAAGCTCTGAGTCGCCAAGTTGGATATTGATACGTCTCCAACATATCTATAATTTTTGATGGTTTCATGCTATTATCTTGTCAAACTTTGGATGTTTTGCATGCCTTTTATATATTTTTTGGGACTAACTTATTAACTCAGTGCCAAGTGCCAGTTCCTATTTTTTCCAAGTTTTTGACCCCTTTCAGAGGAGGATTTTGAACGGAGTCCAAACGGAATGAAACTGCCAAAAATATTTTTTCCGGAACACAAAAAGATCGGGGAGCCAGAGACTCGGGGCAGGGGGCCACCAGGGACCCCACAAGCCCTCATGGCGCGGCCACGGGGGCCCGCGGCCCCCTGGCTTGTGGGCTCCCTGAGGCTCCTTTGCCCTAGGTTTCTCGCCTATATATTATCTAAAATTCCATAAAACTGAGGAGATCATTGAAAGTACTTTTCCTCCGCCGCAAGCTTTTGTCTCCGCAAGATCCCATCTGGGGCACGTTATGGTGCCCTGCCGGAGGGGGGATTCAAATACGGAGGGCTTCTTCATCAACATCATGACCTCTCCGATGATGCGTGAGTAGTTCAACAGAGACCTACGGGTACAAAGCTCGTAACTAGATGGCTTATTCTCTCTCTTGGATCTTCAATACAGAGTTCTCCATGATCTTCATGGAGATCTATCCGATGTAATCTTCTTTTGTGGTGTGTTTGTCTAGATCCGATGAATTGTGGATTTATGATCAGATTATCTATGAATCTTATTTGAGTTTCTTCTAATCTCTCTTATGCATGATTTCATATCCTTGTAATTCTCTTCGAGTTGTGGGTTTTCTTTGGCCAACTAAATCTATGATTCTTGCAATGGGAGAAGTGCTTGGTTTTGGGTTCATACCGTGTGGTGACCTCACCTAGTGACAGAAGGGGTAGCGAGGCACGCATCATGTTGTTGCCATCAAGGGCAAAAAGATGGGGTCTTCATCATTGGTTTGAGATTATCCCTCTACATCATGTCATCTTGCTTAAGGCGTTACTCTGTTCGTCATGAACTCAATACACTAGATGCATGCTGGATAGCGGTCGATGTGTGGAGTAATAGTAGTAGATGCATAAAGTATCGGTCTACTTGTCTCGGACGTGATGCCTATATGTATGATCATTGCCTTAGATATCGTCATGACTTTGCGCGGTTCTATCAATTGCTCGACAGTAATTTGTTCACCCACCGTAATACTTGCTATTTTGAGAGAAGCCTCTAGTGAACACTATGGCCCCCGGGTCTACTCCACACCATATTTTCAGCCTTACACTTTTTACTTCTTGCACTTTCCGCCTTCATATCTCACTTTGCAATCAATCTTGAAGGGATTGGCAACCCCTTTAAAGCGTTGGGTGCAAGCTCTTTTGTGTTTGCGCAGGTACTCCGGACTTGACGAGATTCTCCTACTAGATTGATACCTTGGTTCTCAAACTGAGGAAAATACTTATTGCTCCTGTGCTACATCACCATTTCCTATTCAAGGGAAAAACCAACGCAAGCAAGTCTCCGTCAACATGTCAATTTCTGGTGCTGTTGTTTGAGAAGTAGCAGAAGGATTTCTGGCGCCGTTGCTGGGGAGGATCAAGTCAAGAACTCATCTCTTGCATTTACTTTGTTCGCCAATTGCCTCTCGTTTTCCTCTCCCCCACTTCACCAATTTTCCTTTTTCGTTTGCCTTTCCTTTGCTTGTGTGCTATGTGCCTTCAATATGCTTGCATGTTCGCTTGCTGAAAATCTAGTGATATGGATCCTCACCCACTTGCTAATCTCTTTAAGAGATCCAATTATGCTGGTCCAATTGCTAGTGAGTTGATTGCACTTGACTATCTTTATGGAGTTTTGCTTGAGATGCGTGAATCTGAAAATTGTGAGGAAGAAATTTATGAAGTGATTCATGAGGGCTCCTTGGAGGAAAAGCATGATTGCAATGTTTTCACTATAAATTCTTTTAGTGACAATCATGCTAAAAATATGCAAAACCCTAAGCTTGGGGATTCTAGTTTTGCTATGTCCACTACTTGTTGCAATGATCATGAGTGGGGTGATGATTTTTCTTATGATCTTGAAAATTTGTTTCAGCCTCATGATGAATATAATATTTGCAATATTATTGAAAGTGGGTTTGGAGAAGTCATGACTTTAGTTGATGATAATCCCACAATTTTTGAAGAGCGTCAACTTTGCATGCATGTGGATCATGAAAAGAATATCCTATGTGATAATTACATTATTGAATTCGAATATGATCCCACATGTAATTAGTATGAGAGAGGAAAATATGATGGTAGAAACTTTCATATCACTAAATCACCTCTCGTTATGTTGAGATTGCTATTGTCTCTTTCTTCTTCCTTGCATATGACAACTATTGGTTGTCTTGACAATCTGTTTTCCTATAAAATGCCTATGCATAGGAAGTATGTTAGACTTAGATGTGATTTTCACATGCTTTATGATGCTCTCGTTGTGCTTCAATTCTTGTCTTTTGTGTGAGCATCATTGATTTATCAATGCCAAGCTAAGGGCGTTAAACAATAGCGCTTGTTGGGAGGCAACCCAATGAATTTATCTTTTTCTTTCTATTTTGTTGCGTCCACACCATCATAATTCTCTTGTGAATGTGTTTTTTGTGTTTCTTTTTGTGTTTGAGCCAAGCAAAACCTTTATGACTAGTCTTGGTGATGGTTGTTTGATCCTGCTGGAAAAAAGATAGAAACTTTTCGCTCACGAGATTATTTTTCATTTTTATTAAGAAAGAGATTTTGAGTTGATTGTTTTTGCTGCTGGTTGATATGCCTTTTGCCCAGGAAGTCGTAAGTTTTCAGAATTTTTGAGGTACCAGAAGTATACAAAGTATACAGATTGCTACAGACTGGTCTTTTTTGACAGATTCTGTTTTTGTTGAGTTGGTTGCTTGTTTTGATGAAACTATGGTTAGTATCGGGGGGGTACTAGCCATGGAAAAGTGAGGATACAGTAGCGCAACACCAATATAGATAGAATTCAAGATTGCTACAGTACCAAAAGAGGTGGTAGTTTATTTTCTTGTGCTAATGTTATCACGAGTTTCTGTTTAAGTTTGGTGTTGTGAAGTTTTCAAGTTTTGGGTGATGTTCTCATGGACAAAGAGATAAGGAGTGGAAAGAGCTCAAGCTTGGGGATGCCCAAGGCATCCCAAGACAAATTCAAGGACACAAAAAAGCCTAATCTTGGGGATGCCCCGGGAAGGCATCCCCTCTTTCGTCTTCAATCCATCACTAACATTACTTGGAGCTATATTTTTATTCACCACATGATATGTGTTTTGCTTGGAGCGTCTTGTATCGTAGGAGTTTTTTTTCTTTTTTATTGTGTCACAATCATGCTTGCAGCACACCTTTTTGAGAAAGAGAGACATGCACTCATCGTGATTTTGCTAGAATGCTCATAGTGCTTCACTTATATCTTTGAGCTAGATAATTTTTGCTCTATGTGCTTCACTTATATCTTTTAGAGCACATCGGTGCGTGACTTGGTAGTTGGCTTATGCTATGAAAGTAGTCCCAAAGGTGATAGGTACCCAAAGAGGATACAAAAACCTCCATCTTCATGTGCATTGAGTAGAAAGAGAAGTCTTGATTCCTCTCAATTAGTTTTGAGACGTGGATTTGGTAATAGTAAGAGCTATGTTAGTAGGGTGTTGTGAATCTAGAAATACTTGTGTTGAAGTTAGTGGTTCCTGTAGCATGCACGTATGGTGAACCGCTATGTTAGGAAGTCGGAGCATAATTGATCTTTGCCATCCTATGTGTTGAGGTCGGGATTGCGCGATGGTTAACACCTACCAACCCTTCCCCTAGGAGTATGCGTTTAGCACTTTGTTTCGATTACTAATTAAAACTTTCGCCACAAGTATGTGAATTCTTCATGACTAATGTGAGTCCATGGTATAGATGCACTTTCACCTTCCACCATTGCTAGCCTCTCTAGTGTCGCGCAATTCTTGCCGGTACACAAACCCACCATATGCCTTCCTCAAAACAGCCACCATACCTACCTACCATGGTATTTTCATTGCCATTCCGAGATATATTGCCATGCAACTCCCACCGTTCCATCTCATGACTTGTGCCGTCACTCTCATATTGCCATTACATGATCGTAAGATAGCTAGCAAGACGTTCCAACGTCATACGCCAAGCTAGATCGCTGCACATCCCGGTACACTGCCGGAGGCATTTCCTATAGAGTCATCATCGTTCTAGGCTTTGAGCTGTGAGTAAATAAAAGTGTGATGATCATCATTATTAGAGCATTGTCCCATGTGAGGAAAAAAAGAGGCCAAAGAGCCCAAAAAAAAGAAAAAAAAGAGGCCTAAGAGCCCAATATGAAAAAATGAAAAAAGAGAGAAAAAGAGAGAAGGGAAAATGCTGCTATCTTTTTCCACACTTGTGCTTCATAATAGCACCATGTTCTTCATGATTGAGAGCTTCTTGCTTTGTCACTACCTTATGCTAGTGGTAATCTTCATTATATAACTTGGCTTGTATATTCCAATGATGGGCTTCCTCAAAATTGCCCTAGGTCTTCGTGAGCAAGCAAGTTGGATGCACACCCACAAGTTTTCCTTTTGAGCTTTCACATACTTATAGCTCTAGTGCATCCCTTGTATGGCAATCCCTACTCATTCACATTGATATATATTAATGGGCATCTCCGTAGCCCTTTGATACGCCGAGTCAATGTGACCATCTCCTCCTTTTTTGTATCACAACCACCACCACACTCTATTCCACCTGTAGTGCTATATCCATGGCTCACGCTCATGTATTGTGTGATAGTTATAAAAAGTTTGAGAAAGTAAGAGTGTGAAAACAATTACTTGGCCAATACTGGGGTTGTGCATGACTTACATTAGTTGTGTGAGGATGATGGAACATACCCAGACTATATGATTTTGTCGGGATAACTTTCCTTGGCCTTGTTATTTTGAAAGTTCATGATCACCTTGCTAGTTTGCTTGAAATATTATTGTTTTCATGTCAATAGCAAACTATTGTTTCGAATCTCACGGATCTGAACATTCATGTCACATGAAAGAAGTTGCAAAGGACAACTATGCTAGGTAGCATTCCACATAAAAAAATTCAGTCTTTATCACTTCCCTACTCGAGGACGAGCACGAGTTAAGCTTGGGGAAGCTTGATACGTCTCCAACGTATCTACAATTTTTGATGTTTCATGCTATTATCTTGTCAAACTTTGGATGTTTTGCATGCCTTTTATATATTTTTGGCGACTAACTTATTAACTTAGTGCCAAGTGCAAGTTCCTGTTTTTTCCATCTTTTTGACCCCTTTCAAAGGAGGATTTTGAACGGAGTCCAAACGGAATGAAACTGCCAAAAAGATTTTTTCCGGAACAGAAAAAGATCGGGGAGCCGGAGAATCAGGGCAGGGGCCACCAGGGACCCCACAAGCCCTCATGGCGCGGCCAGGGGGCCTGCGGCCCCCTGTCTTGTGGGCTCCTTGAGGCTCCTTTGCCCTAGGTTTTGTGCCTATATATTATCTAAAATTCCATAAAAAATAAGGAGATCATCGAAAGTACTTTTCCACCGCCGCAAGCTTCTGTCTCGGCAAGATCCCATCTGGGGCACGTTCTGGTGCCCTGCCGGAGGGGGGATTCGGATACGGAGGGATTCTTCATCAACACCATGACCTCTCCGATGATGCATGAGTAGTTCACCATAGACCTACGGGTCCATAGCTAGTAACTAGATGGCTTCTTCTCTCTCTTGGATCTTCAATACAAAGTTCTCCATGATCTTCATGGAGATCTATCCAATGTAATCTTCTTTTGCGGTGTGTTTGTCGAGATTCGATGAATTGTGGATTTATGATGAGGTTATTTATGAATCTTATTTGAGTTTCTTCTGATCTCTCTTATGCATGATTTCATATCCTTGTAATTCTCTTCGAGTTGTGGGTTTTGTTTGGCAACCTAGATCTATGATTCTTGCAAGGGGACAAGTGCTTGGTTTTGGGTTCATACCGTGCGTGACCTCACCCAGTGACAGAAGGGGTAGCGAGGCACGCATCATGTTGTTGCCATCAAGGGTAAAAAGATGGGGTTTTCATCATTGGTTTGAGATTATCCGTCTGCATCATGTCATCTTGCTTAAGGCGTTACCCTGTTTGTGATGAACTCAATACACTAGATGCATGCTGGATAGCGGTCGATGTGTGGAGTAATAGTAGTAGATGCAGAAAGTATCGGTCTACTTGTCTCGGACGTGATGCCTATATGTATGATCATTGCCTTAGATATCGTCATGACTTTGCGCGGTTCTATCAATTGCTCGACAGTAATTTGTTCACCGACCGTAATACTTGCTATTTTGAGAGAAGCCTCTAGTGAACACTATGGCCCCCCGGGTCTACTCCACACCAAATTTTCAGCCTTACACTTTTTACTTCGTTGCACTTTTCGCATTCAGATCTCACTTTGCAATCAACCTTGAAGGGATTGACAACCCCTTTAAAGCGTTCGGTGCAAGCTCTTTTGTGTTTGCGCAGGTACTCTGGACTTGACGAGATTCTCCTACTGAATTGATACCTTGGTTCTCAAACTGAGGGAAATACTTACTGCTCCTGTGCTGCATCACCCTTTCCTCTTCAAGGGAAAAAACAACGCAAGCAAGTCTCCGTCAACGTGTCAATTTTTGGCGCTGTTGTTTGAGAAGTGGCAGATATTATCAAGTCTCAAGCAGATTTCAAGCAATATACTTGACACTTGGGGGCTAATGAATATTAGTTTTTCAAACCATATATACTACAAGAAAACCGGACTCATCTTCAAAAAAGGTGACTCGGCCCTTGGTGGCTACAAGTTAAAATTTCACAAATAGACAATGATGAAGACTCGACTCATCTTCAAGAAGATGACTCGGCCCTTGGAGGCTACAGGTTGCTTCTTCACAAATTCATCAAAGACCCGACTCATCTTCAAGAAGATGACTCAGCCCTTGGGGGTTATAGGTTGCTTCTTCACAAATTCATCATAGACTTGACTCATCTTCAAGAAGATGACTCGACCCTTGGGGGCTACACGTTGCTTCTTCAGAAATTCATCACAAACCCCACTCATCTTCAAGAAGATGACTCGGCCCTTGGGGGCTACAGGTTGCTTCTTCACAAATTCATCAAGACCCGACTCATCTTCAAGAAAATGATTGGGCCCTTGGGGGATCAATGATATTTTTCTATAAATTCATCATGACCCGACTCATCTTCAAGAAGATGACTCGGCGCTTGGGGGCTACGTAAGGATATATGGAGTACATGATTGAGTTCAACATACCTCATATCTTTTCTTCATCATAGCAACCAGGCTGGCGTCCATATCCCGACTGGTTTTGAGGCGGCTTAGATATCCGGAGTGCAGTTCTTCAAAGCTAAGTTTTTCAATATTGTGAAGCTCAAGTTTAGCTTTCCCTTTCTCTAAGTCAGGTGTTGCCCCTGTGGTAGTATGCTTAGTCAACACAGTGAAGACCTGTTTTGTGTAACCCGTCCCAGTAATAACAACCCTTTCCTCGTCAGATGTAGTGTCGTTAGTTGTTTTCTAGAGGACTGGACGAGTCAGGGTTGGCCTTCAGACTTGTCTCCATGGTTATGTCATCAGCACCCGACGGATCAGCATGAAGATCAGCAAGATCACCAACGGCGCCTTGAGGTGTTTTAGGAAGATCAACACATGTGTCAACCGGCTCAACATGAGTCTCGGGAATAGAAAAATCTAATTCTTCCTGTTCACACGTTTCAAAATTATGTGTTGACATGCCAGTTTTCCCCTTCTTGCCTTTGGCCTTGGACCTGAAGAGTAGAAGTTAAGGCATATAAAATGGATTAAGAGTACTAATATACAATGGATTAATAGCACTAAGGCAACTATTAGACACAAAAAGCAAAAGTTACTCTGGAAGGCACACAAGAGGTGGCATTTTTGACACAGTTGAACCGTCGGATGAAGGTGGCGACTCCTGGTAAATTCAGGAAAAATGTTCAGGAGGCTGTTGAATGAGGATTATCTGGATGGGTTATCAGGTACCTCTATTCGAGGTTTATGGGTGGAGGTTTTGTCAGGTAAACCCACGCGCAAGATCACGTGAAGAGCTTCGTGTATGGCACCTTGGGGAAAATAAAGTCTTCCTCAAAAGGAAATCGGCAGCCAAATGAACTTTCGGGTGAGACAAAGGAATTTTCCTGACAACCCACCTTGGTGGCCTTGGAAAGGAGAGATATGAAACGAAGGAGATTCAAATTACCTCAACATATTTGTCCTGGCTATCAACATCATCATCTTGAGACTAAAGAAATGATTAGTAAGTGTAAGTTAGAAACAGAGTAAAGATAAAGGTCTACCTCAGACTGGTCATCAACGGTTTTTGACTCGCTCATGGATGGTGACTCTTCAACGACCGCCTTGTTCTTATGTTTTCTGAGGTGGCTTTGGTTTTCTTGACAGTCACCTTTTGCGGCCCTCGTTTCCAAAAGGACGATTTCTTGTGCAATAGCATTGACAAAATAAAACACGAGTTGTGATGCACTAAAAGAAAGCATGAGCAAAGCAGAAAGATGTTAAAGGATATTTACCTCAGGAGCCGGCCGGGTTCAGAGTATAGGACGGTTTCACTACAACTTTATTGCATACGTCTTTTGGTTCACCTGATAGCTTCTTTACAATTTCGTTGACTTCATCTGAATAAAGCATAATGTTGTTGAAGCGTTGCGCATTGTTCAAGTTGCCATCATATTCACACATCAAGGCATCACGATGACTCACGGGCATGATCTGCCACTATACCCAACACCGAGTAGATCAATCCTAGTTAAACCATTGACACTCAGCACTCTGAGTTTGGGAAAGATTGGGGCGATTGTGGCACATTCCTCTCAAGATAGTGAGTCGGGGAAATTGAAATCCATTGGTAGGCGTTCCGCTCTAAAACCCGGCAGGGGGTTCTCATTAGTAGGTGCAATGTTCTTGTAGTGTAACCAAGTCTTTCCCCAACCTTTAGGGTGACTGTGCAAGGCAGCGGCAGGAAAGCCATGATCTCTTCGTCTCTGAATTGTCACTCCACCAAGCTCCAAATTGGGCCCATCAGCAAACTCTCTTTGGCGTTTGAGGTTAAAGAACCCCCTGAACAAAATAATTGCGGGCTCTATTCCTAAGTACACTTCATAGAGGACTTGGAACTGGCATAGGTTGCTGACAGAGTTAGGGCCACGGTCTTGAGGGTGGAGGTTGTAGAAGTGTAAAGCATCTCGAAATAATTTTGATCCGGGAGGTGTAAAGCCTCGCTCATGGTCATCTATGAAGAATACTACTTCTCCGTCGCCTGGTTGTGGACGTTCCTCCCTAAAGATGGCTCGCCAACTAATTTTTTCTTTGGGTAACAAAGCCCATAAAGTCACATACTGCTGAAGTGCGGCTTCAGAAATCTCGGAAGGTTGCCAGTTGCATGAAACATGCTTTGACATGGTGGTGGGTCAGGAGGAAAGGTGCTGCAAAGGTGTATTTGGCGGGTTATTCAAATGATAAACATGTTTTGTGAGAAAAAAGGGATCTTAGAAGAAACTACTTTGGGCGATTCTAATTTATAGTGACAAAGCAATCTATGAAGTTCAATCCACCTTAATGTAAGTCGTCATTTAAAGGATAGATGTCTTACAAAAGTGGACGGGTTACAATCATATCAAAGAAGCCGACATAAAGTAAGGGCGGCTTACACATGGGTGAAGATTTCAGATTTCCTACAAAGTGTGGGACAAACATGTTTCTATCTAATCGCCTAAAAACATGGATCTACAAATGATTCAGAAAGGAAAAAAATTAGTAACCCTAGAAGACAACAAGGTATGGAAGCAGCAACAATTCTACCTACAAGTCTCACAAAGCATCTAGAGGATATTATGTATGAAACTGAATCACTACATCTACCACAATCTATTTGTGGAAGAGGCTTAGTAAAGGATTAAGCAGGACATCGATGGTGATAAGAATAGGATGAACTTCGATAAACTGCATTAATGGTGATGGCTCATGGATAGATCTAATGGGAAGAAGAGAACTTACCTAACGATGCTAACGATGGCGAAGGAGATCCGCAGGACGGAGGTGAAGCCACGCGGTGTGGTGGTCCTGGATCTGATCGGTCGATGATGGGACTGCATCGGCGGTGGCATGGTGAAAATCCGAAGCTGGAGCAAGAAGAAGAAGCGAAGGAGCAAGGTGAACATGAAAAGGACCCTCGTGGGTGTTTAAAGAGAAAGAGCCGAGTGCAAACATCAGCTGCAGGAATCAAGGAGGTGAAGTAAATTGCGAACCCAGGGGCGCCTTGATTTTTGGGATAAACGGATAAGTGCAAAGCACTGTTACAATGACATCATCAAGTCCCTATAATCGTGGGGCGGGTGACGTCACTGGTCAGCAAGGTAATAGCTTATGAAGGTTTTTTAAAGCCGACATTTCTACCTGAGGAGACGAGGCATAAACTGTAGACAAGACGCCAAGATTAAAGTGAGGAATATTGACATGAATAAATTCAAAGTCAATGTGGGGCCTAATGTTGGGGATATTACCCCGCCGTATAAGCCGCCCTATGGGCCAGGTCATGATTATGGCGGCTTAAGAATGTACTCAAGATGGGCTTAGATGAACAAGACCAAAGGTGCAAGGCGGTTTGTTACAGGAAGTCGCCTGGCGGTTCTCATTATGAAGATGGCGGGTCAAGGCCCACGAGGTAGATGGTAGGCAGAAAATAGGCCTTGCTTGAAAGGCAAGGCGAGTTAGAGACATACCGGGTCACGAATCATAATGTGACCCGGATTCTTTTAAACCTAGGGTCTCGACCTGAATATAAAGGCGAGTCTCTAGGGCAATAGATTCAAGTAATCAGAGATCGAGATATAGGTCAAGCGAATCCACACCCTTTTAATCGATTTGATCATCAATACACACAAAGGAGGACATAGACTTTTACCTCCATCGTGATGGGCCAAATCTGGAGAGACTCGCTTCATGTTCCCGATTAACCACTTTGAGTCGCCAGGGAGTTGTAATGGCCTCACTACTAAGTCCTTTCATGAGTATACCCGCCGTGATAAAACCACGACAAAAGGGGTTCTAGTGGATTTGGATCAACAAGAATTTCCTAAAGGTGGAAATGGAGTGATGGTTGAACCTACAAGGAGTCAATAGAAAATAATTTTGTAAAAATGAGTGGAGGAACTAATTAAAAAGGCCATGATTTTATAAAATTTTAGAAAGTGGATTCACTAGATTTGGAGTTGGGATGTATTTCCTATGAATTTACTAAGATGGATTCAATGGGAAAGGAGCTATTTACTAGATCTAATAGAAATAATGCATGAGAAAAATGTTCACCATGGCTAGACAAATAGAGGAAGATTTTTGGAGTCTTTCGACGTTTGAATCACTCCCTTTGGAGTTGATTTGAGCCCTCTAGGGGTTTTGCAAGGTGGCGCCTATTAGTTCAATTCTGAATTTAAATTTTAACATGGCAAAATATTGTAGTCAAAAATTCTGGAAGTTCTACCAAATAATTGATGGCATTTTTAGTAAGACGTAGAAATTTGAACCATCATTTTTGGAGTCCCCTAGAATTATTGTGAATTATTTTCTACTGAGGAAAAGAAAAAGGACAAATGGATTCACAAAAAAGGCTAAACCGCGCAACGGGCGCAAGATAGTGTCTAGGTGCACTTGGCCGGCCCAGCAGCCCTGCCGCGCATCTGCGGATGACCACATCGAAGGAGCACTTGCGGGGTGCGCTTCCATAACGGGGGAGGCGGCTGGGGCAAAACCGCCTCCACTTAACAAGGCGAGGCCCACCTGTCCGCCTCACTAGCCGGCCGACAGGCAGGGCCCTGCTGGCAGGTTCATCCCTCTCCTCTCGCTCGTGCAAAGGCGGGGCGTGGGAGGTGGGATAGATCGCTTGCAGGTACTTGGTTCGGTGGTTTCAGGCACCGTCGGCCATCGACGGACTCGGGTAGCTGCACCACATCCAATCCCGCGCTGAGAGCCAGGAGGGGAGGGCCACCGTTGCGCCAACCTAGATGGCCATGGAGAGGCCATCGACCTTCACCGATTTCGGGCGCACCATGCCTTGGGAGGAAATGGAGGCGATGGGGATGCTCAGCAGTGACGAGGAGAGCACGCCGAAGAGCCTAAGAGGGCGATGGGGAGCCGAGGTCACTTGAATTTAAGTTGCAACCGGGGGAAGGGCTTTGACCATGGGGCGATGGAGAGGGCACGGCAGGATGAATGGGTGGTTCAGGGGTTCAATTGGGACTACGGGAGAGCAATCAGAAGTAAGAGATGGCCATGGGGTGGCCTTAAATAGCACAAGCGCTGGTGCACCGTGGACCAACGTCACGCGAGCTCGTGGCCACCTCTAGCATGCTCGGGGTCTCTCTGGGGATGCCTGCGGCTCTCGTAGACTTAGTCCCGGACCAGCGGAAGGAACATAGGGAGTGAGGGAGCGCAGACACGCCACATGTGCGAGTGTGCTCACTATTGCGCTCGGGCGGCCGGGGCACGTGCGAAGGAAGGCCAGCAGAGGGAGAGAGAGGAGGGGGACATGGCCACTACATGTCCTAGACGTCAAGGGACCTCGACTCAGGGTGAAAATGTTGGAAATATGAACTACAGAAAATAATAAAGTGGTTATTATTATATTTATTTATTCATGATAATCGTTTATTATTCATTTTAGAATTATATTGATTAGAAACTCAAATACATGTGTCGATACATAGACAGCACACTGTCCCTAGTGAGCCTCTAGTTGACGAGGTCGTTGATCAAAGATGGTCAAGGTTTCCTGACCATAGGCAAGTGTTGTTACTTGATAACAGGATCACAGCATTAGGAGAATCATGTGATGGACAAGACCCGAACTATGAACGTAGCATATGATCGTGTCAGTTTATTGCTACTATTTTCTGCATGTCAATGTATCTGTTCCTATGACCATGAGATCATGCAACTACCGGACACCGGGGGAATACCTTGTGTGTTATCAAACGTCGCAACGTAACTGGGTGACTATAAAGGTGCTCTACAGGTATCTCCAAAGGTGTCTGTTGGGTTGGCATGGATCAAGACCGGGATTTGTCACTCCATGTGACGGAAAGGTATCTCGCCGCCCACTCGGTAATACAACATCACAACAAGCCTTGCAAGCAATGTGACTAAGGAGTTAGTTACAGGATCTTGTATGACGAAACGAGTAAGGAGACTTGCCGGTAACGAGATTGAACTAGGTATGGAGATACCGACGTTCGAATCTCGGGCAAATAACATATCGAAGGACAAAGGGAACAACATACGGGATTAACTGAATCCTTGACATAGAGGTTCAAACGATAGAGATCTTCGTAGAATATGTGGGAGCCAATATGGACCTCCAGGTCCCTCTATTGGTTATTGACCGGAGAGTTTCTCACGTCATGTCTGCATAGTTCTCGAACCCGCAGGGTCTGCACACTTAAGGTTCAGTGACGTTTCGGTATAGTTGAGTTATAGGTGTTGATGACCAAAGGTTGTTCGGAGTCCCGATGAGATCCCGGACGCCACGAGGAGCTCTGGAATGGTTCGGAGGTAAAGATTGATATATAGGAAGTCCTCTTTTGGTCATCGGAAAAGTTTCGGGCTCATCGGTAGTGTATCGGTAAAGATTGATATATAGGGGTTCCCGGGATCGTTGGGCGGTGTGTCATGCCCCAAGGGGCCTCATGGGGTGTGGGAAGTGATAAACTAGCCCCTAGTTGGCTGGAATAAGTTCCCACTAAGGCCCATAAGGTTTGAAAAGGAAAAAAACAAAAGGTGGAAAGAGTTTCCAAGTGGGAAGGAGGAATCCTACTCCAAATAGGATTGGAGTAGGACTCCTCCTCTCTCCCTTGCACAAGGGAAGAAAGGGCTTCCCTAGGGCTCAACACTTTCCCTCCACTCCTCCTATATATACTAAGGGTTTTGAGGGTTTTAGACACAACAGAAAACAGCCACGTGTTGCCCTCTCTCTAGATCTTTTTCTCCTCTAGTTTCAACGGTGCTTAGGCGAAGCCCTGCTAGAATAGCACCACCAACACCACCACCACGCAGCTGTGCTGGAGAACTCAGCTACTCCGCCCCCTCTTGCTGAATCAAGAAGGCGGAGATCGTCATCGAGCTGTACCTGTGCGGAACGCGGAGGTGCCGTCCGTTCGGCACTTGATTGGGATGGATCGTGGGACGGATCGTGAGACGGATCGTGGGACGGTTCGTGAAGACGTACCACTACATCAACCGCGTTTATTAACACTTCCGCTTAGCGATCTACAAGGGTATGTGGATCCGATCTCCCTCTCGTAGATGATCATTACCATGATAGGTCTTCGTGTGCGTAGGAAATTTTTGTTTCCCATGAACGTTCCCCAACAGTGGCATCATGAGCTAGGTTCATGCGTAGATGATATCTCGAGTAGAACACAAAAGAGTTTGTGGGCGTTGATTTTCAATTTGCTGCCCTCCTTAGTATTTTCTTAATTCGGCGGTATTGTTGGATTGAAGCGGCCTGGACCAACTTTACTCGTCCGCTTACGAGAGACCGGTTTCATCGACTGACATGCAACTTGTTGCATAAAGATGACTCGCGGGTGTCTGTTTCTTCAACTTTAGTTGAATCGGATTTGACCTTGGAGAAGGTTAAATAGCAATTTGCATATCACCGTTGTGGCTTTGCGTAAGTAAGATGCGATCATACTAGATACCCATAGCAGCCACGTAAAACATGCAACAACAAATTAGAGGACGTCTAACTTGTTTTTGCACGGTATGCATGTGATGTGATATGGCCAAATACATGATATGATATATTGGATGTGAGATGATCATGTTGTAATAGTTCAATATCGACTTGTACGTCGATGCTACGGCAACCGGCAGGAGCCATAGTGTAATGCCCCAAGTTTGGAACTTTCCCTTTTTGGATCTTGTTGTATGTGGGTCCACCCTGTCAGAGATATGTTGATGACACTTATATCTATGATTCCCTGTGCCACCCTGAGTTCCTTGCATGCATGCTTAGCATAACATAACATGTCATCTCATCTCCTTAATCTTGTGATTTCATGTGACTCTTATTCTCTGTTTTATTAGCATGCATGCATCCATGCCATGTCATTCCTTGCCTTACCTTTTGTTTGCATGTGTTATTGATAGGTGAGGGTGTGGTTTAGTAATATTTTGGTTGATGCCCATGTGATAATGGTGTGTGCAATGTAGGAGTGAGTGCTAGTCCTTTTAAGCTCTTGCTATTTAAACTCTTTTTCCCTCCTATTATTCCATGTCAAAATTCTGTCTTTCCAAAAGCTATTCTAAAATGTCTCATGGTTAGAGTAAATTGTGGTAAGAGGTGATGTAATTTTTGCTGATTTGTTCTTTGACTTGAAAGGAGCAAGTAAACCCAAACAGTAAATTAATTACTGTTTTGCGTTTAGTCCAATTGGCTCCAAATATTTTGTTTCGAATTTATTTGAGTAGACCATAATTCCTTATGGCTAGGGGCATTTTGCTTTGATTTTTTACCCCAACAGAACTGCTAGAGATTTTAAATCCTATCTGAGTAGTTCATTTAAAAAAAAAATAGGAAACCAAACCCTTCCCAGTCTCGACCTATCTATCGCCTTTGGCATCCGACACCGCGGCCCAGCCCACTTCGCCCGGAGTCACGCGCGCGGGCGTCTTCCTCCTCCACTTTCGAGCGAGGCAGGCGGCCCCACCGGTCAGCCTCTCACCTCTCCCCTCCCCGAGCCAAAGCTCCCCGCACATGGCACCGCGGCGCGCCCCTCGTTCCCCTCTCGCCCTATAAAATCCCTTGGCGTCCGTGCCTTGGCTAGGGTTTCCCTGCCGCCGCCGCCGCTCCACCACATCCCTCCTCCCTCCTTCCGCTCTCGACGAGGTGGGGTAAGCACTGGTCCGGCCATGGCCGACGGGTGAAGATCACCGTCACCGCCGTGGTACCTTCTCCTTCGCATCAAGGGGTCCAGGAGCACGCGGGCTTCACCACGGGCTCATTTCCGCAGCCAGATCGACGTTCCCGGCGCTGCTTCCTCTTCCTCCAGGAGCCCTTCTTCTCCGACGAGCTCCGCCGCGACGCGCTCTTCTTCCCGCTACTTCCCCTTCAGTTGCTCCCTCCTCGACTCGAACACGAGGTAGAGCACCCCCCTCCTTCCTCCCTGCCTCAGATCGGGTGCCGTAGCCATAGGGATCGCCGTGGCCACGCCTCGGTAGAGCCCCTCGGGCATAGATAGGTGCGGGAATGGATCCGTGTGGATGAGGGCTTCCTCCCCTCCACGAATCGGAGACGGATTCGACCCGCAGCGCCGGCGAGGCACCTCCCCTGTTCCGGCCAGTCGTCGGTAGCAGTAGTTGCAAGGGCGTGTTCTTCTGAATTTGCTGCACACATATGTTCAGACAACGGTTCGTAGCGCAGTGGTAGAGTGTGTTTGTGCGTGATGGAGGGGCGCTGGTTCGATCCCCCCCTCGACCTCTTTTGGGGTTTTTGCTAACTCAGTGCACAGAGAATTGTGTAGCTGTTACCTTGCTTCCTTCCTCCATCCTGTCGATTAGATGACAGAGGCGTGGTGGTTTGTTGCTGATGCTGGACACCAGGGGTGTTGGGTTCGATTCCCAGGAGCCCCTATTTCTTTTTGCTGCTTCTTTTCTTTTTCTGCTTATTAATTTCTGTTTCCTAACTCCTACACAAGTGTCTTGTCAATTTTGCTATTTCTGTTGTTTATTTTAATTCCTTCACACAGTGGTGTTTGTTCCTGTTCCTGCTAGCATAGTGGAGTAGATATAATTGTGTGTGTGTTTTGCATACTAAGAGGTGAAAAATGATATTGCTATACTTGTGATGTATATGGTGGTTGCACCTTAGTGAGGAGGAGTCAACCTTGATAAGGGGATGATGCTACATGCCTTGACAATTGTGTGTGTGGTGCTTTGAGGTGATAAGTTGCACTAGCTAATCTTGTATAGCCCCAACTTTTGAACTTTGGGGTGAGCTAAGTTGATCTTGTAGTTTTAATTGTTTGCATTGATTTAGTGGGGTGTGGGTGCCTCCCCCTCACCACATGTTTTGATGTGATGTGATGTTCTAGGTAGCTATCTATGTTAGCATGTGTAGGTGTGGTTCCTAGTTAAGCTTGGGTAGATTGTTGTGGGGGTTTCTCCTTGAGTATGACATGATTCCTAGGAAGATCCTAGTAATGCATGTGAGAGTGTGTACCATCACATGCCCATATGTGGGGGGTGCATACTCTCTTGTTAGCATAAAGTCCCATTGTGATGTGCTTGACACTAGTAATATTGTGAATTGGGTGTGGGTGTTGTTGATGTGCATGACACAAACATGGGGTTCAAACCCCCATGTCACTTTGTCATTGTGCACATAAGAATCACCTATGTAATTGTCATCTTAGAAGCATACCTTGTGGAATTGCATTTGCACTTTGTTGAAAGTTTGGGCTTTGTTTCCATGGTATAGATGGAGCCCTAGGGCATGGATTTTGTGTGTTAGTAGTAGGGGTTTGTGCTCAACACCATAGTGGTGTCAATAACCTCTTGGTGACATGCGTGAGCAAACTATGCCTAGACAAAGTGGGCATGTGGCTGGAAAATTCCAGATTTTTGAACTCTGTAAATTTCACTAAGTCTGGGATGCTGGAAATATTTTCTTCCCCTATAGATGAGGATGTGCTGGTCATTCTGTTGAGAACTGGACTTGGTATTTTGAACCTGGTATGTTTGTGAAGCTTCCTGCCAATCGTCAAGTTATTTGGAGTCCAGTAGCTTGTGTTTTGATTGCTTTCAAAAAGCTTCAGAACAGAAACAGAAACTCAGGTGCAGGAATTTGCACTAAGTCCCTGAGATCTCATGGTTTTGGGAAAGTTTGTGGCCTTGTATCTTCTAGAGTTTATTCCTTTTGCTTTGAATCTTGCTGGGACTTGTAGTGTTCTTGGTTGGCAATAGCCACATATATTATTTGTCATATTTGAAGACCTGTAGCTATGTTGCATGTTGCTCACAAACAGCTAAGATGCAAAAACTGGCAGATTGCGTAGTTTTGCCTTTTTGTTCAATGTTTGTGCTCAATTGTTGTTGTGGTGTTCTACCTTGCTCCAGTTCATCCATGTTGGGTTAATATATGTCTTGGCAACCTGGGAATACCAGATTTGTGTCAAATGTGTGTGAGGTGTTGAATCTTTCACGTAGGGCTTCATATTGTGTTTCGTTGATTCCCGTTGATCTGTAGCTCCGTTTGCAAAGTTCTTTACATGGTTTTGCACCGTTTTTATGAGCTGCATCTGTTCATATCATTCCCATGCATGTCCAAATAGTTTAGTGCAATGTTCGGTCCAGAAACTTGTTGTAGTTTATCTTTGCTTGTGCTCGTGTTAGAAATAGTGGTGCATGCTCAACTTTCATCTCATGCATCATGTGAATGTTGCATTTTGTAGTGCTGCTGTTCATTGGACGTTATTCTTGTGTTGGGTAGCACCGGGAGCGGAGAACGAATACGTGGAGTCAGGAGAGTACGTGCAGGACGATCCAGAACCATTCCAAGCTGAGGATATCACACGCAAGATGATATGATCTTGATCCCATCTCTAGACTTGTTATGTTAGTTTCGATTCCATGTCAAATTGCTCGCTGCCTACCACTGAAAATATATTGCCTCTTCATGTGCCATGAGCCCAAACACCTTACTCTTTCCTAGCAAACTTGCATGGCTAGGTAGGCTTGCTCAGCTACTAATGTTAGCAGTGTTAGTTGCAGGTGTTTTAAACTCATGTGATGACATGAGCGTGATATCATTATATTAAATTTTGCCATTTAATTAATGTATCTATATACTTGGTAAATGATGGGAGGCCTAGCCTTTTGCCGGGTGTCTTGTTCCGTTATTGCCGCCTTAGTTACCGGTTACCGGTGTTTGATTCCATAATGATCGCTCCTAACACGTTCGGGGTTGTTATGGGGACCCCCTTGATAAATCACGTAGCGTTAAGGCTTGTCCGGCAGGACCCAACATTGGTTTTAATTTGCTAATCACTTAATAATAAACTGCATAGGGAATAGCTACCCCGAGGATCCTAATCAACAACCCGGGCCAGTGCTCCTCATGAGTGTTGGTCCAACCACCTAACAGTCGGCAAGACCACCCCGGGGAAACTTGAGGTTTGGTCCTTGTCCACTTTGCATAGACGGTGTTGTCCTGAGACTGAGATACGTGGCTCTTATCGGGTCGTCGACACACCGGGAGGTCCTGCTAGCCTTGCCTTACCTTAGCGATATATCTTGCATATAGGAATCCCAGTGAAGCTTTGGTTTTCCCCAGAGATGAGGTTTTCCTCTAAGGAATCCGACGAGATCACGAGATTCGTGATAGAGGATGCCTTTGCGGCCTGTGTTCGTTTGTGATGGACTAGTTGGAGGACCCCTGCAGGGTTTAATCTTTCAGAAAGCCGTGCCCGCGGTTGTGTGGCAACTTGGAATATTTTGTTAACATCCGGTATTAGAGAACTTAAACATAACCTAATAAAATATGCCAACTGTGTGCGTAACTGTGACTGTCCCTTCGAAGACCTCTCTTCGATCGGGAACACGTTGGGGTTTTGAATGCCGTAGGTAGGTGTTCAGGATCACTTTCTGATCAAGTATTCCCGATCGTTAGCGTAGACCACTTTCACTTCCTTCTCGCGCAAGTTAGCCACTTATTCAATCATAGATTGCAGCAGCCTGAAACACTTCACCCCTTCCTTACCCAAATAACGTGGCTAGTTTTGGCACCAAGGTCTTAGATTGCTGAGTCCCCGTGGCTCAAAGATTCCTCCGAAACTTCCAGCAGGTACAGGTACCCCTGAGTCAGATGATACCGATGACACCCAGCTGGCGTGGCAGTACGACGAGGAGACAGATCGCCTTTACGTGAACTATCCAGAGGATTGAGCCGTGGTCGTGATCGTGGGCCCGCAGCGGGTAGCATAGCATTTTCCTTGTTTTGTAGTCCGTACCGGAACTACCTTGTTTGTATCTGCGTTGTACTTTGTATTATTAATAAGAAGACAAATGAATCCCAGATTGTCTACTGTAATTATTATTATGTGCTATGTTTACTTGCTTGCGAAACGCTTAGATGCGCTTCTTTCCTATTCGAGGGCCTCGACCCCCAGATCGGAAAGGACCGCATCTTGGTCGTTACAAGTTTGTAATCAGAGCCTTACGACCATAGGAGCCTTTGTGTGATCGTATTTGGCCGAGTCAAGTCTAGTTAATATTTTGAGTCTTAGTTATATCGGAGAGTAGGTTTCTTTTTCTCCTCTTCTTTGCTCTGGTGAGGCTTCCGCCTTAGGAAATCTTTAATTCTACTCCTTTTCTCGCTCAAATTTTTTTAGGATCACGCGGGTATTTGTGAAATCTGTATGATTTCGATGTGACGGAATCATGTCCTGGTGCCTCCTATCTGCTCTAAGTATCAGGGGAGTTGAGCTCCAGGGATTATCGCGCACATCGCCATCATTCAGATTTCTGAGTACCTAAGAATGGAGGTTGTTCGCTATTGCTTCAATACGGGTAGTGGTGAGATAACCCCGACGTCCCCAGTACTGGTGTAGACTGTTCGGGGGTACTACCACACTTTGTATCGTTGTGATCACGAGGATCTGTTGTAGACGAAGGTCCGAGATGCTGGTTGTGTGTTGAAGGATGTGATACAGGTGACGGCTTAGTTTAGGAGTTGTGTGAAATACTCCTTGTATCCGGGTGCCTGATTGCATGACTAGTTATTTCGGGAATTCATAGGTGGGATATCTGGTAGTATCTTATAGGACTATCTTCCTACAGACGCTTGATTGAGGTTTGGGAAAACTCGATCATATGTTTGTTCCGAGCAGTTCTAGCTCACACTTGTTTGCTGTGGTCCTTATCGGAATTTTGTCGTCTGTTACTTGGAGAATGCACTCTTGCTATGTTGTTCGAGTGCAATGCTAATTCTATTCAGATATTCTGTCTTTTGATTCAGCTTATCTTCAATTATTCTGTGGACTAATGTGCTGTCCGTCTTCAGGATGGCTCCACCAACTCGTCAGACCCCAGCGCGTGAGGATATGCCGCCTCCACCTCCTCCTCCGCCACCGCCGCCGCCTCCTCCTGCAGAGGCCTGGCAGGCGATGATGGCAGCTACCAATGCAAATACTCAGATGCTGTTGCAGTTGATCCAGGAGAGAGCCAATCATCAGCAGGGCAATTCCAGCAGGGTGGCAATCACTTCACCAGTCTGAGTCAGTTCCTCTCAAACCAGCCTAGGACGTTCACTTCTTGTGACCAGCCGTTTGATGCAGAAGATTAGATCCGTGATATGAACAAGCATTTCGAGTGGAGCAATGTGCGTCCGGAGGACTATGTCAAGTTTGCAACATTCCAGTTGAAGGGGCAGGCTTCTATTTGGTGGCAACAGCTTAAGGACTCCAGAGGTGGCAGGGTGATGACTTGGGATGAGTTTTGTCGTGACTTCAGGTCCCACTACATCCCTTCCAGTTTTGTTGAGGAGATCCGAGAGAAGTTCAGGCGCTTGAAGCAGGGCAGCAATTCTTTGTACAAGTACAATGTTGAGTTCCACGAGCTGGCCCGTTACGCGTTGCAGGATGTTCCGGATCAGAAGAGCAAGATATACCAGTTCAGGGGTGGCTTGAAGGAGGATTTGCAGTTAGCACTCGCTTTGCACGATCCTGAGGAGTTTGACAAATTCTATAACTTAGCTCTCAGAGCAGAGGCAGCCTTGCTCAGGGTGGATAACTCCAAGAAACATTTCAGAGATTCCAGCTCTTCCTCGACTCAGGTGGTTCAGAAGCAACAAAGGTTTTGGGTTTCTCCTCCTCCTCCTCCTCGGCACTCTCAGCAGCCGAAGCACTCAGGTGGATGTCGTTCTTCCCGCCCACCCAACCCTGGATTCCAGCAGAGATATCAGCATCAGAAGCAAGGGCCTCCTCAGATTCTGTTCCGGCAGCCAGCAGATGTCACTTGTCACAAATGTGGGCAGAAGGGTCACTATGCCAACAGATGCACTTCTCAGCTCCGTCTGCCACCTCCTCCTCCAGGCAAACCTCCTAGCAACGCTCTTGTAAAGTTCAACCCCAGATCAGCTCGAGTCAACATGGTGAATGCAGCTGAGGCAGAAAATTCATCAGATGTGATCATGGGTAATCTCCCAGTCAATGATTTTCCTGCTAAAGTCCTGTTTGATACTGGTGCATCGCATTCGTTTATCTCAAGGCCATTCTCATTTAAGCATGGGTTCCCTACTCGTGATTTGATTAAGCCTCTTTCAATTGTGTCTCCGGGTAAGATCATGAATTCTCACATGATGGTTCCGAACGTTTCTATCAAGATGGACAATTATGCTTTTCTGGCGTCTCCTATTGTCTTGGGCAACTCCGACATTGATTTGATCCTTGGTATGGACTGGTTGTCCATGAACAAAGCATCAATTGATTGTGCAGCTAAAGAAGTGAAGCTGACCCACTCTTCCGAGGATGTGATTATATTCGCGGCGCGCGATGACACAATCCGCTTGTTCTCCTTGAACGAAAAGGGTGAGATCAATCCCATTGAGCAAGTTCCAGTAGTCTGCGAATATCAGGACGTGTTTCCTGAAGAGCTGCCAGGGATGCCTCCGCACCATGAAGTGGAGTTCGTCATTGAGCTTGAGCCAGGCACAGAGCCAGTGTGCCAATGGCCGTACAAGCTGGGTCTAGAAGAGTTGAAGGAACTCAAGAGGCAACTCGATGAGCAGGAGCGTTTGGGTTTGATCAGACCAAGCTCGTCTCCATGGGGATGTGGTGTTCTGTTTGTCAAGAAGAAGGATGGTACGAAACGGCTGTGTGTCGATTACCGCCCATTGAACAAGAAGACAATCAAGAACAAATATCCGCTTCCGAACATAAATGAGTTGTTTGAGCAGCTGAAAGGTGCTAAAGTATTCTCCAAGCTTGATCTCAGAATGGGCTATCATCAGATTCACATTCCCGAGGAAGACATTCCGAAAACGGCATTCAGGACCAGTTTTGGCTCATACGAGTATACGGTCATGTCTTTTGGTCTGGCTAATGCTCCTCCGACTTTTTGCCGATTGATGAACTGTATTATCTCGCCATTCAAGAATGAGTTTGTCTTGCTCTATCTCGATGACATTCTGGTCTTTTCTGAGGATGAGGAAGAACATGAGAAACATCTCAGGTTGGTGCTTGATAAACTAAGACAATACAAGCTGTATGCCAAGTTTTCCAAGTGCGAGTTCTGGCTGAAAGAAGTGGTATATCTTGGGCATATTATCTCTGCCGAGGGCATTAAGGTTGACCCGTCCAAGGTTCAGGCCATTGTTGAATGGGAACCTCCGCAGAATGTGAAGCAGCTTCGAAGCTTTCTCGGTCTTGCCGGATATTGCAGAAGATTCGTTGAGAACTTCTCCAAAATCGCCAAGCCGCTCTCTAGTCTTCTTCAGAAGGGTGTCAAGTATGTGTGGTCTGCAGAGTGTCAACTGGCTTTCGATACACTCAAAGCGAAGCTTACCTCCACTCCGGTATTGGCTCCTCCGGATGATTCCAAGCCGTACCAGGTCTTTTGCGATGCTTCTCTCCAGGGCTTTGGTGTATTCTTGATGCAAGATAGGAAGGTGGTTGCTTATACCTCCAGGCAGCTGAAGCCTACGGAGAAGAACTATCCTGTGCACGATCTCGAGCTAGCTGTTGTTGTGCATGCCTTGATGACTTGGAGACATCTCTTGTTGGAACGTAAGGTTGAAGTTTTCACCGATCACAAGAGCCTCAAGTATATCTTCACGCAGCCTAACTTGAATCTTCGGCAAACACGTTGGGTGGAAATGCTCCAGGATTTTAATCCGAGTGTTGAGTATACGCCAGGCAAGGCAAATGTTGTGGCAGATGCATTGAGCAGGAAAGCATATTGCAACAGTCTGATTCTGCAACCTCTCCAGCCGGGTCTTTCTGAGTCTTTCAGGAAGCTCAATCTTTAGCTGGTTCCTCAGGGTTTTCTTGCGAACCTTCAGATCTCTCCTACCTTGGAAGATCAGGTCAGAGCAGCTCAGCTACTTGATACTATGGTGAAGAAGGTCAAGATTGGTGTGGGAAAGAGTCTTCCCAAGTATAAGTGTTTCACTGTGGATGCCAGGGACACTTTGTTTTTCGAGGACCGCCTTGTCATCCCGAAAGGTGATCTCAGAGGTGATCATGGAAGAAGCTCATAATTCTCTGCTTTCTATTCATCCGGAAAGTTCCAAGATGTACCATGACTTGAAGCAGTCGTTCTGGTGGACCTGTATGAAGCGTGAAATTGCTCAATTCGTTAATGAGTGTGATGTATGTCGAAGGGTGAAAGCAGAGCATCAAAGACCAACGGGCCTCTTGCAGCCTTTGCCGATTCCCGAGTGGAAGTTCGATCACATTGAGATGGACTTCGTCACAGGGTTTCCGAAGTCCAAGAAGGGTAATGACGCTATCTTCGTCGTCATCGACAAATTGAGTAAAGTGGCGCATTTCCTTCCAGTCAAGGAATCCATTTCAGCAGCTCAGCTGGCAGAGTTGTACATCTCGAGGATTGTCTCGTTGCACGGTGTACCTATGATGATCTCATCAGATCGTGGGAGTATCTTCACTTCCAAGTTCTGGGACTCTTTTCAGTCTGCTATGGGCACGAAGATCCGCTTCAGCACACCGTTCCATCCTCAGACTAGTGGTCAAGTGGAGAGAGTGAATCAAGTTCTTGAGGACATGCTGTGAGCGTGTGTTATCTCATTTGGCATGAAGTGGGAGGATTGTCTGCCTTTCGCGGAGTTCTCGTATAACAACAGTTATCAAGCTAGCTCTGGCAAGGCTCCGTTTGAAATTCTTTATGGCAGGAAGTGTCGTACTCTGCTCAACTGGTCCCAGACAGGCGAGCGTCAGATCCTTGGCAATGATATGACAGAAGAAGCTGAGGAAATGTGTCGGATCATTCGCGACAACCTCAGAGCAGCTCAGTCCCGTCACAAGAACTATTACGATAGCAAGCACCGGGACATGTCGTATGAGCTTGATGATTTTGTCTATCTCAAGGTGTCGCCTATGAAGGGTATGCAGCGTTTTGGCATCAAAGGCAAGCTTGCGCCTCGTTTCGTTGGTCCGTTCAGAGTGGTTGGCAAGAGGGGCGACCTCGCGTACTAGCTCGAGCTTCCGTCAACCTATGCAAATGTCCATGATGTGTTCCATGTTTCTCAGCTCCGGAGGTGGTTTAAGACCCCCGAGCGCACTGTGCATCTTCAAGATATCGATCTCCAGCCTGACCTCTCTTATCGCGAGCATCCAGTTGCGGTTCTCGAGGCGACTGAGCGCAAGACCCGTAACAAGTCTGTCAAGTTTCTCAAAGTGCAGTGGTCACACCATTCCGATAAAGAGGCTACGTGGGAACGCGAGGATCACCTCCGTTCCGAATTTCCCGATTTCTTTCAGTCTTAGATCTCGGGGTCGAGATCTTCTTTGTAGTGTGGGAGAGTTTGTAATGCCCCAAGTTTGGAACTTTCCCTTTTTGGATCTTGTTGTATGTGGGTCCACCCTGTCAGAGATATGTTGATGACACTTATGTCTATGATTCCCTGTGCCACCCTGAGTTCCTTGCATATCTTCCTTGCATGCATGCTTAGCATAACATAACATGTCATCTCATCTCCTTAATCTTGTGATTTCATGTGACTCTTATTCTCTGTTTTATTAGCATGCATGCATCCATGCCATGTCATTCCTTGCCTTACCTTTTGTTTGCATGTGTTATTGATAGGTGTGAGGGTGTGGTTTAGTAATGTTTTGGTTGATGCCCATGTGATAATGGTGTGTGCAATGTAGGAGTGAGTGCTAGTCCTTTTAAGGTCTTGCTATTTAAACTCCTTTTCCCTCCTATTATTCCATGTCAAAATTCTGTCTTTCCAAAAGCTATTCTAAAATGTCTGGTGGTTAGAGTAAATTGTGGTAAGAGGTGATGTAATTTTTGCTGATTTGTTCTTTGACTTTAAAGGAGCAAATAAACCCAAACAGTAAATTAATTACTGTTTTGCGTTTAGTCCAATTGGCTCCAAATATTTTGTTTCGAATTTATTTGAGTAGACCATAATTCCTTATGGCTAGGGGAATTTTGCTTTGATTTTTTACACCAACAGAACTACTAGAGATTTTAAATCCTATCTGAGTAGTTCATTTAAAAAAATAGGAAACCAAACCCTTCCCAGTCTCGACCTATCTATCGCCTTTGGCATCCGACACCACGGCCCAGCCCACTTCGCCCGGAGTCACGCGCGCGGGCGTCTTCCTCCTCCACTTTCCAGCGAGGCAGGCGGCCCCACCGGTCAGCCTCTCACCTCTCCCCTTCCCGAGCCGAAGCTCCCGGCACATGGCACCGCGGCGCGCCCCTCGTTCCCCTCTCACCCTATAAAATCCCTTGGCGTCCGTGCCTTGGCTAGGGTTTCCCTACCGCCGCCGCCGCTCCACCAGATCCCTCCTCCCTCCTTCCACTCTCGACGAGGTGAGGTAAGCACTGGTCCCGCCATGGCCGACGGGTGAAGGAGATCACCGTCGCCGCCGTGGTACCTTCTCCTTCGCATCAAGGGGTCCAGGAGCACGCGGGCTTCACCACGGGCTCATTTCCGCAGCCAGATCGACGTTCCCGGCGCTGCTTCCTCTTCCTCCAGGAGCCCTTCTTCTCCGACGAGCTCCGCCACGACGCGCTCTTTTCCCGCTACTTCCCCTTCGGTTGCTCCCTCCTCGACTCGAACACGAGGTAGCGCACCCCCCTCCTTCCTCCCTGCCTCAGATCGGGCGCCGTAGCCGTAGGGATCGCCGGCGTGACTTCTCTGTCGCCGGAGCTGCAGGTCGCCGTGGCCACGCCTCGGTAGAGCCCCTCGGGCATAGCTAGGTGCGGGAATGGATCCGTGTGGATGAGGGCTTCCTCCCCTCCACGAATCGGAGACGGATTCGACCCGCAGCGCCGGCGAGGCACCTCCCCTGTTCCGGCCAGTCCTCGGTAGCAGTAGTTGCAAGGGCGTGTTCTTCTGAATTTGCTGCACACATATGTTCAGACAATGGTTCGTAGCGCAGTGGTAGAGTGTGTTTGTGCCTGATGGAGGGGCGCGGGTTCGATCCCCCCTCGGCCTCTTTTGGGGTTTTTGCTAACTCAGTGCACAGAGAACTGTGTAGTTGTTACCTTGCTTGCTTCCTCAATCCTGTCGATTAGATGACAGAGACGTGGTCGTTTGTCGCTGCTGCTGGACACCAGGGGTGCTGGGTTCGATTCCCAGGAGCCCCTATTTCTTTTTTCTGCTTCTTTTCTTTTTCTGCTTATTAATTTTTGTTTCCTAACTCCTACACAAGTGGCTCGTCAGTTTTGCTATTTCTGTTGTTTATTTTAATTCCTTCACACAGTGGTGTTTGTTCCTGTTCCTGCTAGCATAGTGGACTAGATATAATTGTGTGTGTGTTTTGCATACTAAGAGGTGAAAAATGATATTGCTATACTTGTGATGTATATGGTGGTTGCACCTTAGTGAGGAGGAATCAACCTTGATAACGGGATGATGCTAGATGCCTTGACAATTGTGTGTGTGGTGCTTTGAGGTGATAAGTTGCACTAGCTAATCTTGTATAGCCCCAACTTTTGAACTTTGGGGTGAGCTAAGTTGATCTTGTAGTTTTAATTGTTTGCATTGATTTAGTGGGGTGTGGGTGCCTCCCCCTCACCACATGTTTTGATGTGATGTGATGTTCTAGGTAGCTATCTATGTTAGCATGTGTAGGTGTGGTTCCTAGTTAAGCTTGGGTAGATTGTTGTGGGGGTTGCTCCTTGAGTATGACATGATTCCTAGGAAGATCCTAGTAATGCATGTGAGAGTGTGTACCATCACATGCCCATATGTGGGGGGTGCATACTCTCTTGTTAGCATAAAGTTCCATTGTGATGTGCTTGACACTAGTAATATTGTGAATTGGGTGTGGGTGTTGTTGATGTGCATGACACAAACATGGGGTTCAGACCCCCATGTCACTTTGTCATTGTGCACATAAGAATCACCTATGTAATTGTCATCTTAGAAGCATACCTTGTGGAATTGCATTTGCACTTTGTTGAAAGTTTGGGCTTTGTTTCCATGGTATAGATGGAGCCCTAGGGCATGGATTTTGTGTGTTAGTAGTAGGGGTTTGTGCTCAACACCATAGTGGTGTCAATAACCTATTGGTGACATGTGTGAGCAAACTATGCCTAGACAAAGTGGGCATGTGGCTGGAAAATTCCAGATTTTTGAACTCTGTAAATTTCACTAAGTCTGGGATGCTGGAAATATTTTCTTCCCCTATAGATGAGGATGTGCTGGTCATTCTGTTGCAAACTGGACTTGGTTCAGTGCTAGTATTTTGAACCTGGTATGTTTTTGAAGCTTCCTGTAAATTTTCAAGTTATTTGCAGTCCAGTAGCTTGTGTTTTGATTGCTGTCAAAAAGCTTCAGAACAGAAACAGAAACTCAGGTGCAGGAATTTTCACGAAGTCCCTGAGATCTGATGGTTTTGGGAAAGTTTGTGGCCTTGTATCTTCTCGAGTTTAATTCCTTTTGCTATGAATCTTGCTGGGACTTGTAGTGTTCTTGGTTGGCAACAACCACATATATTATTTTTCATATTTGAAGACCTGTAGGTATGTTGCATGTTGCTCACAAACAGCTAAGATACAAAAACTGGCAGATTGCGTAGTATTGCCTTTTTGTTCAAAGTTTGTGCTCAATTGTTGTTGTGGTGTTCTACCTTGCTCCATTTCATCCATGTTGGGTTAATATATGTCTTGGCAACCTGGGAATACCAGATTTGTGCCAAATGTGTGTGAGGTGTTGAATCTTTCACATAGGGCTTCATATTGTGTTTCGTTGATTCCCGTTGATCCGTAGCTCCGTTTGCAAAGTTCTTTACATGGTTTTGCACCGTTTTTACGAGCTGCATCTGTTCATATCATGCCCATGCATGTCCAAATAGTTTAGTGCAAAGTTCGGTCCAGAAACTTGTTGTAGTTTATCTTTGCTTGTGCTAGTGTTAGAAATAGTGGTGCATGCTCAACTTTCATCTCATGCATCATGTGAATGTTGCATTTTGTGGTGCTGCTGTTCATTGGCCGTTATTCTTGTGTTGGGTAGCACCGGGAGCGGAGAACGAATACGTGGAGTCGGGAGAGTACGTGCAGGACGATCCAGAACCATTCCAAGCTGAGGATATCACACGCAAGATGATATGATCTTGATCCCATCTCTAGACTTGTTATGTTAGTTTCGATTCCATGTCAAATTGCTCGCTGCCTACCACTGAAAATATATTGCCTCCTCATGTGCCATGAGCCTAAACACCTTACTCTTTCCTAGCAAACTTGCATGGCTAGGTAGGCTTGCTCAGCTACTAATGTTAGCATTGTTAGTTGCAGGTGTTCTAAACTCATGTGATGACATGAGCGTGATATCATTATATTAAATTCTGCCATTTAATTAATGTATCCACATACTTGGTAAATGACGGGAGGCCTAGCCTTTTGCCGGGTGTCTTGTTCCGTTATTGCCGCCTTAGTTACCGGTTACCGGTGTTTGATTCCATAATGATCGCTCCTAACACGTTCCGGGTTGTTATGGGGACCCCCTTGATAAATCGCGTAGCGTTAAGGCTTGTCCGGCAGGACCCAACATTGGTTTTAATTTGCTAATCACTTAATAATAAACTGCATAGGGAATAGCTACCCCGAGGATCCTAATCAACAACCCGGGCCAGTGCTCCTCATGAGTGTTGGTCCAACCACCTAGCAGTTGGCAAGACCACCCCGGGGAAACTTGAGGTTTGGTCCTTGTCCACTTTGCATAGACGGTGTTGTCCTGAGACTGAGATACGCGGATTTATCGGGTCGTCGACACACCGGGAGGTCCTGCTAGCCTTGCCTTACCTTAGCGATATATCTTGCGTATAGGAATCCCAGTGAAGCTTTGGTTTTCCCCAGAGATGAGGTTTTCCTCTAAGGAATCCGACGAGATCACGAGATTCATGATAGAGGATGCCTTTGCGGCCTGTATTCGTTTGTGATGGACTAGTTGGAGCACCCCTGCAGGGTTTAATCTTTCGGAAAGCCGTGCCCGCGGTTGTGTGGCAACTTGGAATATTTTTTTAACATCCGGTATTAGAGAACTTAAACATAACCTAATAAAATATGCCAACTGTGTGCGTAACCGTGACTGTCCCTTCGAAGACCTCTCTTCGATCGGGAACACGGTGGGGTTATGAATGCCGTAGGTAGGTGTTCAGGATCACTTTCTGATCAAGTATTCCCGATCGTTAGCGTAGACCACTTTCACTTCCTTCTCGCGTAAGTTAGCCACTTATTCAATCATAGATTGCAGCAGCCTGAAACACTTCACCCCTTCCTTACCCAAATAACGTGGATAGTTTTGGCACCAAGGTCTTAGATTGCTGAGTCCCCGTGGCTCACGGATTCCTCCGAAACTTCCAGCAGGTACAGGTACCCCTGAGTTAGATGATCCCGACGACACCCAGCTGGCGTGGCAGTACGACGAGGAGACAGATCGCCTTTACGTGAACTATCCAGAGGATTGAGCCGTGGTCGTGATCGTGGGCCCGCAGCGGGTAGCATAGCATTTTCCTTGTTTTGTAGTCCGTACCGGAACTACCTTGTTTGTATCTGCGTTGTACTTTGTATTATTAATAAGAAGACAGATGAATCCCAGATTGTCTACTGTAATTATTATTATGTGCTATGTGTACTTGCTTGCGAAACGCTTAGATGCGCTACTTTCCTTTTCGGGGGCCTCGACCCCCATATCGGAAAGGACCGCATCTTGGTCGTTACACATAGGGTTGTCTTTAAACTAATGTTTTTGCTTGCATATGCGTTTACTATATTGCTAGGTAGTAGCTTTAGTAGTAATAGCATAGATAGCACGACAACCTCGATGGCGGCACAATGATGGAGATCATAGTGTGGCGCCGGTGATGATGAAGATCTTGCCGGTGCTTTGGTGATGGAGATCAAGAAGCACAAGATCATGGCCATATCATGTCACTTATGATTTGCATGTGATGTTAATCCTTTTATGCACCTTATTTTGCTTAGAACGACCGTAGAATTATAAGGTGATCCCTCACTAAAATTTCAAGATAAAATTGTGTTCTCCCCGACTGTGCACCGTTGCGACAGTTTGTCGTTTCAAGACACCACGTGATGATCGGATGTGATAGACTCAACGTGCACATACAATGGGTGCAAAATAGTTGCACATGCCGAACACTCGGGTTAAACTTGACGAGCCTAGCATGTACAGACATGGCCTTAGAACACAATAGACCGAAAGGTCGAGCATGAATCATATAGTTTATATGATCAACATGGAGACGTTCACCACTGAAACTATACTCAACTCACGTGATGATCGGACTTGAGTTAGTGGATTTGGATCATGCGCCACTCAAATGACTGGAGGGATGTCTATTTTGAGTGGGAGTTATTAGTAATATGTATAGCTAAACTCCATTATCATGAACATAGTCAAAAGGTCTTTGCAAATAATGTTGTAGCTTGCGCTGTAGCTCTACTATTTTTGATATGATCCTAGAGAAAATTTAGTTGAAAGATGATAGTAGCAATTATGGTGACTGGGTCCGTAAACTGAGGATTGTCCTCATTGCTGCGCAGAAGGCTTATGTCCATAATGCACCGCTCGGTGTGCTGAACCTCGAGCGTCGTGTGTGGATGTTGCGAACATCTGACATACAAGTTTTTGATGACTACGTGATAGTTCAGTGCATAAATGCTTAACGACTTAGAATTGAGGTGCCAAAGACGTTTTGAAACGTCACGGACCATATGAGATGTTCCAAGAGAAGAAATTAGGATTTCATGCTCGTGCCCTTGTTGAGAGGTATGAGACCTCCGACAAGATTCTTTGTCTACAAAGTAAGGGAGAAAAGTTCAATCATTGAGCATGTGCTCAGATTGTCTGAGTACTACAATCGCTTGAATCAAGTGGGAGTTGATCTTCTAGATGAGATAGTGATGGTTCTCCAAAGGCACTGCCACCAAGCTACTAGATCTTCGTGATGAACTATAACATATCAAGGATAGATATGATGATCCTTGAGCTATTCGAATGTTTGACGCTGCGAAAGTAGAAATCAAGTAGGAGCATCAATTGCTGATGGTTAGTAAAACCACTAGTTTCAAGAAGGGCAAGGGCAATAAGGGATACTTCATGAAATGACAAACCAGTTGTTGCTCTAGTGAAGAAACCCAAGGTTGAACCGAAACCCGAGACTAAGTGCTTCTGTTATGAGGGGAACGATCACTGAGGTGGAACTACCCTAGATACTTGGTAGATGAGAAGGCTGGCAAAGTCGACAAAAGTATATTGGATATACGTGAGATTGATGTGTACCTTACTAGTACTCCTAGTAGCACGAGGGTATTAGATACCGGTTCGGTTGCTAAGTGTTAGTAACTCGAAATAAAAGCTACGAAATAAACGGAGACTAGCTAAAGGCGAGGTGACGATATGTGTTGGAAGTGTTTCCAAGGTTGATGTGATCAATCATGGCACACTCCCTCTACCATCTGGATTAGTGTTAAACCTAAATAATTGTTATTTGGTGTTTGCGTTGAGCATGAACAAGATTAGATCGTGTGTATTGCAATACAATTATTCATTTAAAGAGAATAATGGTTATTCTATTTGCTTGAATGATTACCTTCAATGGTTTATTGAATCTCGATCGTAGTGATACACATGTTCATAATATTGATGCCAAAAGATACAATGTAGTACTGATAGTACCACTTACTTGTGGCACTGCCGCTTGAGTCATGTTGGTATAAAATGCATGAAGAAGCTCCATGCGGATGGATCTTGGTACTCACTCATTTTTGAAACGTTTGAGACATGCAAACCATACCTATTAGTATAAACGCATGAAGAAACTCCATGCAGATGGATCATTTGGACTCACTTGATTTTGAATTACTTGAGACATGCAAATCATACCACATGGGCAAGACGACTGAAGGCCTTGAGAGATGGAACTAGAAAGACACTTATTGGAAGTAATACATTTGGATGTATGCAGTCCAATGAGTGCTGGGGCACGCAGTGGATATCATTATGTTCTTACTTCACAGATAATTTGAGTAGATACTAGTGTATTTGCTTGATGAAACACTCATCTGAATTATTGAAAGGTTCAAGTAGTTTCAGAGTAAAGTTGAAGATCATCATGACAAGAGGGTAACATGTCTACGATATGATCATAGAGATGAATATCTGAGTTGCGAGTTTGGTACACAGTTAAGACAAATGTGAAAATTGTTTCACATCTCATGCCACCTAGAACACCATAGTGTGATGGTGTATCCGAACGTCATAGCCGCGCCCTATTTGATATGTTGCATGCTATGATGTCTCTTATCTAATTACCACTATCTTTTATGGGTTATGCATTAGAGACAACAACATTCACTTTAAATAGGGCACCACGTATTTCCGTTGAGATGACACCATATGAACTATGGTTTGGAGAAACCTAAGCTGTCATTTCTTAAAAGTTTGGGGCTGCAATCCTTATGTGGAAAGGTTTTAACATGATAAGCTCAAACCCAAAGCGGATAAATGCATCTTCATAGGACACCCAAAACAGTTGGGTATACCTCCTATCTCAGATTCGGAAGCAAAGTGTTTGTTTCTAGAAATGGGTCCTTTCTCGAGGAAAAGCTTCTCTCGAAAGAATTGAGTGGGAGGGTGGCGGAACTTGATGAGGTTATTGAACCGTCACTTCAACCAGTGTGTAGCAGGGCGCAGGAAGTTGTTCCTGTGGCGCCTACGCCAATTGAAGTGGAAACTGATGATAGTGATCATTAAGCTTCGGATCAAGTTACTACAGACCTCGTAGGTCAACAAGGTCGCGTATTGCTATAGAGTGGTACGGTAACCCTGTCTTGGAGGTCATGTTGTTGAACAACAATGAACCTAAGATCTATGGAGAAGCGATGGTGGCCCCAGATTCCGGCAAATGGCTCGAGGCCATGAAATTCGAGAGAGGATCCGTGTATAAAAACAAAGTGTAGACTTTAGAAGAACTACTTGATGGTCGTAAGACTGTTGAGTACATATGGATCTTTAAAAGGAAGACAGACCATGATGGTGAAAGTCACCAATAAGAAAAGCTCGACTTGTCGGAAAGATGTTTCCGACAAGTTTAAAGAGTTGACTATTGTGAGACTTTGTCACTCGTAGCGATGCTAAAAGTCTGTTGGAATTATGTTAGCAGTTGCTGCATTATTTATGAAATATTGCACATAGGATGTAAAAACATTGCTTCCTCGATGGTTTCCTTTAGGAAAGGTTGTATGTGGTACAACGAGAAGGTTTTGTTGATCCTAAGGATGCTATCAAGTATGCAAGCTCCAGCGATCCTTCTATGGACTGGTGCAACCATATCGGAGTTGGAATATATGCTTTGATGAGATGCTCATAGCTTTTGGGTCTGTACAAGGTTTATGAGAAACTTGTATTTCCAAATAAGTGAGTGGGAGCACTCTAGGATTTCTAATAAGTATATGTGGTTCACATTTTGTTGATCGTAAGTAATGTAGAATTTCTGGAAATCATAAAGAGTTGTTTGAAAGGAGTTTTTCAAGGGAAACCTGGATAGAGCTACTTGAACATTGAGCATCAAAATCAATAGAGATAGATCAAAACGCTAAATAGAACTTTCAATGAAATGTATGCCTTCACAAGTTTTTGAAGGAGTTCAAAATAAATCAGCAAAGAAGGAGTTCTTGGCTATATTGTAAGGTGTGAATTTGAGTAAGACTCAAATCCCGACCACGGCAGAAGAAAGAGAAAGACGAAGTTCGTCCCCTATGCCTTAGCCGTAGGCTCTAAAGTATGCCATGCTGTGTACCGCACCTGATGTGTGCCTTGCCATGAGTCTTTCAAGGGGTACAAAGTGTGATCCAAGATTGAATCAGCGAACAACAGTCAATGTTATCCTTAGTAACTAGTGGACTAAGGTAATTTTCTCTCTTACGGAGGTGATTGAAGAGTTCGTCATAAAGGGTTACCTCGATGCAAGCTTTGACATTAATCCGAATAACTATGAGTAGTAAACCGGATTCGTGTAGTGGAGCAGTAATTTGGGATAGTTCCAAATGGTGCGTGGTAGCAACATCTATAGGATGACATAGAGATTTGTAGAGCACACACAGATCTGAAAGGTTCATACCCATTAACTAAAAACCTCTGTCACAAGCAAGATATGATCAAATACCATAACTGTATGGGTGTTAGGTTCATTACAATCACATAGTGATGTGAACTAGATTATTGACTCTAGTGCAAGTATAGTCTGTCGGAAATATGCCCTAGAGGCAATAATAAATTGTTTATTATTATTTTTCTTTTTTCATGATAATCGTTTATTATCCATGCTAGAATTGTATTGATTGGAAACTCAAATACATGTGTGGATACATAGACAGCACACTGTCCCTAGTGAGCCTCTAGTTGACTAGCTCGTTGATCAAAGATGGTCAAGGTTTCCTGGCCATAGGCAAGTGTTGTCACTTGATAACGGGATCACATCATTAGGAGAATGATGTGATGGAGAAGACCCAAACTATGAACGTAGCATATGATCGTGTCAGTTTATTGCTACTGTTTTCTGCATGTCAATGCATCTGTTCCTATGACCATGAGATCATGCAACTCCCGGACACCGGAGGGATACCTTGTGTGTTATCAAACATCGCAACGTAACTGGGTGACTATAAAGGTGCTCTACAGGTATCTCCAAAGGTGTCTGCTGGGTTGGCATGGATCAAGACTGGGATTTGTCACTCCGTGTGATGAAAAGGTATCCCGGGGCCCACTTGGTAATACAACATCACAACAAGCATTGCAAGCAATGTGACTAAGGATTTAGTTACGTGATCTTGTATTATGGAATGAGTAAAGAGACTTTCCGGTAACGATATTGAACTAGGTATGGAGATACACACGATCGAATCTCGGGCAAGTAACATACCGAAGGACAAAGGGAACAACATATGGGATTAACTGAATCCTTGACTTAGAGGTTCAACCGATAGAGATCTTCATAGAATATGTGGGAGCCAATATGGACATCTAGGTCCCACTATTGGTTATTGACCGGAGAGTGTCCGAGGTCATGTCTGCATAGTTCTCGAACTCGCAGGGTCTGCACACTTAAGGTTCGGTGACGTTTCGGTATAGTTGAGTTATAGGTGTTGGTGACCAAAGGTTGTTCGGATTTCCCGTATGAGATCCCGAACTTCACGAGGAGATCCGTAATGGTCCAGATGTAAAGATTGATATATAGGATGTCCTGATTTGGTCATCGGAAAAGTTTCGAGCTCATCGGTAGTGTACGGGGAGTGCCGGGAGGGGTGCCGGGGACCATCGGGAGGGGTGTCAATCCCCAAGGGGCCTCATGGGCTATGGGAAGAGATCAACCAGCCCATAGTAGGCTGGAATAAGTTCCCACTAAGGCCCATAAGGTTTGAGAAGGAAAAACCACAAGGTGCAAAGAGTTTCCAAGTGGGAAGGAGGATTCCTACTCCAAATAGGATTGGAGTAGGACTCCTCCTCTCTCCCTTGCGCAAGGGAAGATAGGGCTGACCTAGGGTGCAGCCCTCTCCCTCCTCTACTCCTATATATACTACGGGTTTTGAGGGTTTTAGACACAACGGAAAACAACCACGTGCTGCCCTCTCTCTCTAGTTCTGTTTCTCCTCTAGTTTCAACGGTGCTTAGGCGAAGCCCTGCTGGAATAGAACCACCACCACGCCGCCGTGCTGGAGAATTCATCTACCTCTCCGCCCCCTCTTGCTGGATCCAGAAGGCGGAGATCGTAATCGAGCTGTACGTGCGCGGAATGCGGAGGTGCCGTCCGTTCGGCACTTGATCGGGACGGATCGTAGGACGGATCGTGAAACGGTTCGTGGGACGGATTGTGGGACGGTTCTTGGGATGGATCGTGAAGACGTACCACTACATCAACCGCGTTTATTAACGCTTCCGCTTAGCGATCTACAAGGGTATGTGGATCCAATCTCCCTCTCGTAGATGATAATCACCATGATAGGTCTTCGTGTGCGGAGGAATTTTTTGTTTCCCATGCAACGTTCCCCAACAGGGAGGCTCGAGGTTGTTAGTGGCGTGGTGTCAATGCTCGAGTGCATTGCATAGTGGTCCAGAGCATGCTTTTGGCTGGCATGGGCTTGTCTACATGCGCTCTGGCACGACCACTTGTGTCCACCAGCTGCAGAAGGGACTAAATTACTTGAAAAGGTCATTGGATGCCGTGGGTTGTAGGATCTGAAGTATGTCTAAAAGGTGGGGGTGGTTAGACTACTTGGCTAGAGAAAAACTTAGGTTTTTCCCAATTTTAGTTGTGGGCATGTTTTAGCAATTGTTGTAAGTCAAGCACAACCTACACATGCAAGTCTAAAAATATAGCAGAGGAAAAGTAAAGACATGCACATGTAAATAGAGGGTACGGATAGGAAGATCAAACAGAAAGGTTGACACGATGATTTTTGGCGTGGTTCTGATGGGTCGTGCTATCACACGTCCATGTTCATGGAGACTTCAACCCACTGAGGGAACAACCACGAGAATCCATGGAGGTCTGAACCCATGAAGGGTCCACGAATAAGCAACATTGTCTATTCCATCATGGCTTACATCAATGAAGGACTAGCCTCACTCGGGGTAGATCTTCACCAAGTAGGTGATCTCACAAATTTGGCTTTGCTAGAAGCGATTGATTGGGTGGAAAGCAACTTGGGGAGTTTATAAATCAAGTTTCAAATGGATGGATTGGAATATCTTGATCTCAACTCATGAGTAGGTAGCTCTTTCTCAGAAAAATAGATATGGAAAGTGTATGTGTGTTCTGAGTGCTTTCTATGTGAATGAGAGGTGGTTGATGGGTATATATAGGCATCTCCAAAAATCCAACCATTACAACATTATTGCCCTACTCGATGAAACCAAAGGGAAACTCGGTGGCACTGACTAGTGCAATATGTGGAAACTTTTGTCTTCTCGGTGAGACCAATATAGAAATCTCGGTGGGACCGATATGGGTGACCTAGGGAAGTTCCCAAATCTTGGTGAGACCGATTTCGAAACTCGGAAATTCCAAATTTTGAAAATGGATAACTAGAAAGTATGTCAGTAATTTTGGTGGCACCGAAAGGAATGTTGGTGGCACTGAGATGCTAGGGTTTGGCATAGGTTCCATCTTAGATGAACATTGTATGGACGAGTGGATAAAGTTGGTGGCACTGATTTTGATGTTCAGGCTTTGGACAAAGAATTTTGTGGGATAATTTCGTGAGTATTTTTGGTGGATATCTCTAAGCACTTGAGCAATGAGATCATCATAGTTACCTCAACCCCTTCTAATAGTATTGGCTGTCCTTTGGACTCAATTGCGATTTCTGACATGAAGTAAAATGCAGAGTCTTAAAGCTTAAAGCCAATAGATGTTCCTTGCATCCACGGGTTCTCCTCACAATCCTTAGCCAATGCATCTTTGAACTTTTCTGAAATATACTTATATAAAATCATTAGTTCAATGACACATATATTGTTATTAATTACCAAAACCACCTTAGGGAGAAGTTATGCTTTCAATCTCCCCCTTTTTAGTAATTGATGAAAACATATAGATCAAAGCTTCGACAAACGATATTATCAATGATTAGCATTGTCACTTTGAGAAGTTTTCCTTCCGTCCCGAAATAACTGTCTCAAGTTTAATACAAATTTGTACTAGAGCTAGTACAAAGTTGAGACACTTATTTTCGGGACAGAGGGAGTATGTGAAAAGCAAGAGCTCCCACTAAATTTGTGCATTATTTTAAATTTGTGTTTGAATGTAACAACACAGTCGATTAGGATCATGGGTCACTCTTCCATGTCACATACATCTTGGTGGTGCACATAAATAATTTGAAGGAATAGTAGTGCATAGAACATCAAACAAATGAGTGAATGATCATCATGTAGATAGCTCAAATGTATGACATAGTAGCATCAACAATTAAATCCTATGATCAAACACAAAGAAGTAGGCATCCAAAAGACCAAATGTTTTTTCAAACCAAAGGTAGCACTAAAGGCAAAACTCTTTCTCTAAGCCCTATTGATCTATACACTTCTCACCCTTTGGCAACAAGTTACCAAAAAGTTCAAAGTTCAAGAACTATCCTTCGCTCTAGGATCGATCTCCTCCGGTAGGTATTGATGGAGTGTATAGGAGTGCGTTGGTGAAGGCTTCAACAGATGTCCTCTGAGGTGGAGGCATAGACACTGGAGGTGCAGGAGCTGGTGGAGGTGATGGAGCTCATGCGTGGGCTGATGAAGACGGTTTGCCTTTCGGAACTGACAAAACTACAGATCTGGCATGAGTCCTTAATTGAGAGGTAGTTGGAAGAGACGTATCATCGTCATCACTGCTGGAGCGAGGTGTGTGCACTGCATCAATTTCATGCTTTAGCTGATTAATAGTTGTAGTCAACTCGGTTACCTTGATATCCAGGTCATGGAATTTTTTCTCCATGATCCTCTCGAGACTCTTCTGGTTCAACAAGATGTCAGTAATGTTCATCTCCATCCCTTGGATGGTGCTAATAAGAAAATTCATATGTACCTCTCTAGTCCAAAATTGTGGAGCTCGAGCTGCTATAGCTGCCTCTTCCTCTGCTGCTGCCTCTGCCTGAATACGAGCTAAAGCTGAACTAGGATGGATGGGGTCCATCACAACTTCATTGCCTTCAAACTCAGACTAGAGCGGCAGATCTATACGATCAATCGGATATACATTCTTTCCAATCTTGCAATTGATTAGCATCTCAACATATGGTGCAGATCCGCAGGATCTCTTTTGATCAGCAACTGTCCTTCTGACTGTCTTAGCAATCAGATCCATCACTCCTGGTGAGGGTGGCTATGTGGTGAAGCATGTTGATAGAATACCCCCTGGTCATTTTATCATCACCTCAGTTGGGCATCCAGGTGTATCTCATGATGGTATTGGTGGTAGGTATTCTGGCTTGCAAAAAGTAAACATATCCAAGCTTGTGGGTCTTCAGGTACTTCTCGGGCACTGGGTAATACATATTAGCCATAGAATTTTGATTCATTTTTGGCTTAGTATAAACATCCAAGTCACTCTTTAGAGCGTTTGGAGCACCTATGATGGTTGCCCACTCCTCAACAGTTAATTCATACTCGTGACCTTAAGTTATCCATACAATTCTACCATCTGGACAAAAATGTGATGTCAAGTAGAATTGTATGATCATCTCATCGTTCCACGCAGTCATCTCTCTGCGAACAAAATCTTCTATGTCAATGCCTCGGAAGTTTTCTCTCACATGAGGGAAGTAGTCCTCATGTTCCTTGATGTAGTCCCAGTCTACATACCTCATGTCGCTCACATCATGACTCTTGTCCAATAACATAGTGTATAAAAATAATGCCGCGTCTTGGTGCGAAAGCGAGCATCGACAACTGTCCTCCTCCTGACAACATAGGGATATGCTGCTCTCCACATTCTTAGGCCTTGATTTCTCCTCTCCTTCATGTCCTCTGCAACAGGATGATCATCATTATGCTTTGGCACGTGAGATCTCAGCTTCCTCAAAACAACATGATATGCTTCTTCTTCTTCTGTAGCAACATCTTTTGTTTCAGAACCTTTGTTCTTCTCTGTTGCAGGAATATCTCTTGTAGTCCTCTTGGGTTTAGGAGCTACATGCTTTTTAGCCTTGGGAGCAAGAGTTTTAGCCTTAGTTGCAGGCTTGCTGCGCATAACATCTCCCATCAGCTTCTTCTTCTTGGAAGGAGGTGGATTGGCAGGTACCTCTTCCTTTTCTTCCTAAGCAACTTCTGTTGGATCTTCATACATAGATGTTGGCCTTCCAACAACATGTAAAACTCTCTTCCCGACTCTCTTCTATCCTGGCTTCTTGGTGAGCTTGGAGGATGGGTTCTCAAGGTAAGTTTCATCCATTTCTTGGCAGTCTCTCGAGCTCTCACAATATCTGAACTAGCATACTCCTTTCTCACAGCTTTCTTGACTGTGACCTTGTCCTTATGCTTGTGAGAAGTGCTTTCCTTAGCAATGAAATTAGCATCTTCCTTACCTGAGTTCAGCCTCTTCCTCGACCAGGTAGGTGTCTTGGGCATATCATGGGAGCTGGGAGTGCGTGTATTAGAATCTGTCTTCTCAAGACTAGTGCATGAGTCCAGTTCCATGCTCTGCTCTATGTAAGCATTCTGACTATCTTCATACCCTAACATGCTGATAAGCGGACAAGTAGAGAAGATGACAAGCTGACCCCGTGAATAGTAACATAAGATAAGGAATGGATGAGCATCACAAAACCCATTTTTTTGAAAATTTAACTCAAACTTTTAAATTTAACTTTCTTCTAAGTGGGTGTCGGTTCCATCGAGTTAGAATTTTTGGAGACACCGAGACACACACTCTCATCAACAGAGACTTGGCCACTCAATTCGGTTTCACTGAAATGAGCAACTCGGTCTCATCAAGAGTGTTCTCAGTAACCCTAAATGCCAAATCGGTAAGACCAATTTATCTAACCCAGTGACACCGAGACACATAAGGCGGAAGGTAAGACCTACAAAATCTTGTTCTCCTAATATAATCGAGGTTTGTTGTGGACAGATGATTTTAATTCCATGGAAGAGAATAAACGAGACCTAATGTGCAAGAATAAGATGGGGAGTGCAAGAGGGGCGAGATATTTACCCTAGTTTGGCGAAGGCCTCCAATGGCGGCGATGGAAGGTGGGATTCCTGTTAGCGGCAAGAAACTCTGGTGGCGAGGGCACATGGAGGTGAAGTTACAACGTCCGTAGACACGAGCGCGACAACAAGGGTTTGCACAGGGTGACGTTTGAAGAATTATTTCAAAAATCAGATCCGTTTCATATATATATCCCCTGCTGTCGGTAGCACCTATTCGGATATTCTAGTGCCATCGAGTTTCCTTACTGCCTAGGGTAGAGATACTCAATGAGGCTGAGATTTAGGGATCAATATTACGGAGGTACAAAATCATATCAACCCTAATGCTTCGATGGGACGAATATTTTGGAATCGGTCACACTGAGCAGCACATGGGAGGTTTTTGAAGTCAGCTCTCGTCGAGACATAACTCGGAGTGCTCCTCACACAGAGTGTCCCTAAAGTGTTTGCTCAAATTTTGTGATGAAGCATGAATAGAATTTGAGACAAGAAAACATAGATAGCTAGAGATGGGGTACTTATGTATTCTTGTATATCCAATTGGCCAAAAAATGCCAAATAACAACAATTGGATATCCCCGAATGAGAAAAAGTATGCATACCAACATGCTCACACATTAAGATGTCAAATAAAACATGGTAAACATCCACAACCACTCTAGTATCTACCAAGCACTTTGGCGATGATGCAGTCATCTATATATGCGTATATTGGTATAGTGAGGTTTCCACTTTTTCATAAAGCTTTCAATGTGTTCACACCTTAAGAGATGCTTTAATTCAAGTCTTAGAGTAAAGCTCCCACTTTATGTGACATCTCCCCTAATAGGGATAAACTAACCTAGGGTTTGGTCATAGAAGACTTCATGTAGGTGTAGTAGTGGTGAATGCTCATTATTGATAAAGATCATCTTGTGTTGGGAGAAATCCTTGTTGTTTCATAGTCTTCTAACCTACATGGGTTAGTCCACACATGGAAAATTACATGGATATCTATGGATATGGGTGAAGTACATATGAGATGATGTCCATTGATACTTTAATTACCTTGTCCCTTGCTTACCTTTGAGGGAATGTGTGACTCCTTCAACTAATGCATATGGTTGGAGTTGATTGCAAATAGTTCTTGCCAAAATGAATAAGTATGAATTTCATTGGCGGAGTCACCCCTCAAGAACTTCTCTAGTTCTTCTTCTTAGGGTCCCACATCAACTTGATGGGCATCCTTGGAGTTGTGGTAGCACTTGATGAAGTAGAGCTAGTGGTGGCCTTGGGAATCTACTTGACCATGGCTTGCGATTCTTCTTCAAATGGGTCAATCTCCTCTTGAAGCTTCTTGTTGCCCTTGAGCTTATTGTCTTATGGTGGAAGGTCATATTGAGCATTTGTTCCCTTGGGGAGAGTAGGATCATACTTCTCCTTTTGGGGAACAAACTTTAGGTTGGGGTATTTACCTTCTTCCAATTCAACTCCATTGACATCGAACTAGCCAATGCCTTGTCTCTTCCAATGTCCTCCTTGCTTGCACACAATCTGCTCGAATTGCTTACTTCCGACAAGACTCTTGAAGACACATCTCTCTATAATTACTTTCAATAAATCATTTTCTTGCTCAAGTATAACTTGGCTAAGAGAATCAGTAGTGGAATCAAGAGAACTACTAGCAACAATATCATTTGATTTAGCATTAGTGTTATTGTTACTAGATGAAGAAACTTTCTTGCCTTTGTTAGTAGTATGCTTAGGTGTAACTTGTGGAATAAAAAATAGACAAGAGAATCATTTGGCTAGATAAGAAGAACTTTTCTTTCAAAGATCACCATTGATTGCTTTTAGAAACTCATGCTCTTGGTCTAAATTTAGCTACTCAAAGTGGAGCTCCTCATGAGTTCTTGCAAGCTCTCTATGATCTTGTAGAGTAGATTCATGGGCTAAATTAAGAGTGTTTAATTCTTTAGTTAGACGCTCAATCTCCTTCTTATCATCGTCACATGACTTATCTTGACTAGAATGATTATCATCAAGTTCATTTTCATTGCTATCACTAGTTTTATCAAAGAACAAGTCATCATCTCCAAGTAAGTCATCCTCATCACTAGTAAAGTCAAAATACTTGGGGTGTGATACCTTGGGGACTTTAGCCATGGAGCAGTTTCCAATCCCTTCATTTGGTGAATCAAATATGTCAAAGGATACAAAGCAAATGAGGCAACCTAAATTCCATTTTTTGTAGTTTTCTTTCATAAAACCAAACTAGCGAAAAATAAGAAACTAAAAAATTTAATTGCAAGATCTAAATATATACCTTCAAGCACTCACCTCCTCGACAACGACGCCAAAAAAGAGCTTGATGTCTACTACACAACTTTATTCTTGTAGACTATGTTAGGCCTCCAAGCGCAGTGTTTTGTAGGACAGTAGCAATTTCCCCTCAACTAGATGACCTAAGGTTTATCAATCCGTGGGAGGTGTAGGATGAGGATGGTCTCTCTCAAACAACCCCGCAACCAAATACAAAAAAATATCTTGTGTCCCCAACACAAGAAATACAATGGAAACTATATAGGTGCACTAATTCGGCGAAGAGATGGTGATACAAGTGTATTATGGATAGTCGATATAAGTTTTTGTAATATGAAAATATAAAAGCAGCAAGGTATCAAGTGTAAAACAGCGAGCAAAGCGTTGTACAAATGCTTGGAAATAGATCATAGGGTGCAATCTCTCAACAATGATAACATTGTAGAATCATACACTAATCCCTCAACGTGCAACAAAGAATCACTCAAAAGTTCCTATCGAGCAGAGAACAGTAAGATAAAATTGGTGTAGGTAGTAGAAGCACCTCAAAGTTATTCTTTGTGATAAATCTTTTGAGCTATTCCTATAAGCTTCACAAACATCCCTAGAGTTCATACTAGAATAACACCCATGATACATATCAGTCAACCCTAATGTCACCTACATACTCCAATGTCACCTCAAGTATCCATGGGTAAATTATGTGACATGCATCAAACAATTTCAGATCTATCATATTCAATCCAGCACAAATAACTTTAAGGAGCACCCCAAGATTTCTATCGTAGAACATAGTTTGAAAACGTGCAATCAACCCCTATGCATGGATCCCCAAGGTCACCGAAATCTGCAAGTTGATGCCATAACATATATCAAGTGAAACACTTGAATACCCCAATGTCACTACGGATATCCGCATGCAAGACATACATCAAGTGTCCTCAAACCAAAATATTCAATCCAACATAACGAGATCATAAAGGGAAAGATTCAATTCATCCCAAGAAGGTAGCAAGGGAATAACATTGTATGATCCAACTAGATTAACATGGCTTGTGATACATCAAGATCACGCCATCTCAAGAACACGAGAGAGAGAGAGAGAGAGAGAGAGAGAGAGAGAGAGGGAGAGAGAGAGATATTGAACACATAGCAACTGGTACACACCCTCAGCCCGAGGGTGAACTACTCCCTCTTCGTCATGGCCTCCATCACGATGATGAGGATGGACACCGGAGATGATTTCCCCTCTCCGGCAGGGTACTGGAAAGGCTCCAGATGGGAATTTTTGTCGACACAGAGAGTTGCAACGATGAAGTGGATTTTCTTTATCTATTTCTTGGATCCGTGGTATAGATAGGATTTTGTACCATTGGAATCACGCCAAATTGAGCAACATGGGCCCCACCATCCATCATGGCGCGACCTTAAGTAATTTATGAATGGATGGTGGAGCATAAGCTATGACTATATAGTCTTCTATCATCATATCATATACTCTTCTATCATCGTAGCATATAGTCATATAGTCTTCTATCATCGTAGCATATAGTCATATAGTCTTCTATCACCATATCATATACTCAATATCATATGTTCAATATCATAAGCTCTTACTTATGATGGATGGTGGAGCTCTTACTTAGGAATCAATCCACATATTCAATTATCATATAGTCTTCTATGATTGATAATACTCAAAGCATATATTTATAAAAAATAATATCCATCAAACAGAGCGAAAGATGGGGGCTTAATATTTTTCCTCCTAACATATTTATTGTAAATATAATTGTCAACAATAATAAATCATGATCAATTATATTTGAGTGGATATATATGTTCAGATCTTTACCCACCACATGGTGGTTGCCAACAAATAGATTGGGGTTGGAATAAGAAGTTGACTCAACATGAAAAGTAAGTAACATCAATGTAATTAGATTGTCCCTTTGTAGAGAGAAGCAGTGATATGCAGAGGTGCTAGAGCTTATTGTTTCAAAATAGAGATGAATATGTAATTTTGTGTGGTGTTCATTTCATGTCAACGTCACAATAGAGTTTCAATATCTTCCATGCTAATCAAAGTATTGGTAGTTCCCAAACACAATTGAAATTTGACCCCCCTCCACCATTGAAACACATTCCATTGCTAGCCGTATCCACAGCGCCCTCCAAACAATCCAATTTCTAGGGGGATTTCTCGTTTATCTATTTTTGTATTATGCAGGACTGGGAATCCTTTTTACCAGCCTCTCTCGTGCAATGACAAGTGAATAAAAACTGATATAGAGAATAACTCGCTTAGCATGGGAGATAATGATCGCTCCGTCACTCAATGAGCAGTACGAGCACACAAAGCAAATGTTTATTTGAATGTTTAAAGGTGGCACATGCAAATTTACTTGGAATGCTAGTGAAATACTATATATAGGTAGGTATGGTGGACTCTCATTGAAGGAACTTCGCTAAGGGGTTTGGATGCACAAGTAGTATCTCTACTTAGTACGAAGTTTTGGCTAGCAAAAGGTTCTAAACATCCAACCCATGTTGGAGGATCCACAACAATATAACTTCTATGCAAGTATACACAAACATAACCATCAAGTTCTCTTTCTTATACTAATCATTCATGAATTCCTTGTATGACTAAGATTGTGATTGTCAAACTTCAATACATTTTCTTTCTAAACCAAATGTCAAACTACTGCTAATAATATAGCACATTGATAATTTCATATTTATGATATTTCATTCATTCACAATTTACTCTTACGATATAAGTGAAGCACAATAACAAACAATCAAACTACTCTCAAAAGATATAAGTGACAATCAATGAGTAGTCAAACAATTAAGTAGGTATGTGATGACTCTCTCTCAATAAATATTTTCATATCTAAGTATTTTATTCAAACAAAAAAGGAAATAAAAATGCACTCCAATAATAGCACATATCATGTGGACAAATAAGAACTTAGGATCAACATAGGCTAACCGATAGTTGTTGACGAAGAGAGGTGGGATATGTAGCATCCACAAGCTTAGATGCTTGAGACTTGTTGAAATATTTACTTGTGGTGCCTTGGGAATCCCCCATATTGATATTTTGTATCTCGTTCAATCCTCTCATATCCCAATTCACCTAACTCCCAAAAACTTCATCCACACAAAACTTGAAAAGAAGTCGTGAGATAGGTTAGTACACATAGGAATAAATCAACACATCATGTACTACCAAGACAAGTTACATAATAATTTTAAAACATTTGGTACTGTATACTATTATTTCCACAATTTATATCCACTAAAATAAGCCATGAAAACTCTAGGATAAGTAGATAACAAAACTATGAAAGCAATCTATCCAAACAGAACAGTCTGTAGCAATCTATAAAAACAGTGTACTTCTGTATCTTCAAAATTCTGAACATTTAGTAAGTGATAAATAATTTGTATGGGGGGATGGAGAGGGTGCGGGAGGACAAATGGGTAGTTTGGGGATTCAATTGGGGCTACGCGAGAGCAATCAAAAGCGAGAGATGGCCACACGGTGGCCTTAAATAGCCGTGACGCTGGTGCACCATGGGCCAAGGTCCAGCGAGGTTGTGGTCGCTTCCACCACGCTCGGAGGCTCTCTGTGGGATGTGTGCGGATCTCGTGGACTTAGTCCCGGACTAGGGGAAGGAAGAGAGGGAGCCGGGGAGCATAGATGCATCGCGCGTGCGATTGTGCTCACTGGTGCACTTAAGCGGCCGGCGCGCGTGCGAGCAAAGGCCATCACATGGACAGAGAGGAGGGGACATGGACATGGCATGTACCAGACGTCGTGGGACCTGGAATAGCGCAAATGGATCCCCAAGGTGGTCAGTGGCGTTGTGTTAACGCTCGAGCGCGCTGCAGCGCACTCCAAAAGAGGCTTTTGGCCGGCATGGGCGTGTATGCACACACTTTGGCGCGGCCACTAGTGTCCACCAGCTGCAGGAGGGAGTACATTACTTGAAAAGGTCATTGGATGTTGTGGGTTCTGGCTAGGAAATAGGGAAATCTGAGAGAGGGAGACAAAATGGGTGTATAGGGGGTGCAAGCGGGGATTCCCCCATCAATCATGGAGCTAGCCGATGGGGCACTTACTCGAGGTACTATGAGTTTTAGTGAAGTTGTGGTAAAATTTGGAGGCCAAGGAGAAGTCATTTGGGGGTTTAATTATTGGTCTTTAGATTCTAGGAGAAGATGTTTCATGCATGTTTGGATTGTCTCTGATGCCCCAATGGTGTTGACACTTAACAAGATCAAATAATTAGGATAAATAAGCCTGGTCACTAACTTTGAGATTATTTGATGAAAGTTGCTAGTGCAAACTTGGTAAACCTAAAAATAGGCAAAATTGGTTTATTTAGATATCATGTTGCAAATTTATTCCTCCTAATGCACCACTTGGTGTGGTGACATTATTTTGCTATTATAGCATGACCAAAAAGTTTGGGACCAACTGTGGGAACTTGACAATACAAAATTTCCCAATTCTAGAAATCAATAAAGATGGGTTTGAGCGGATTTGGACAAGTGGATCTGTTCTCCTTGATTCACCACTTGGTGTGGATGCATTATTACAGAATTAGATCAAGTCCATGAAATTGGAGAATAGTTGGACACACTTGGCAATGTAAAGTTGCCTAAATTTTGGACTCAACACACAGGGTTTTGGAATATTTCGGTGAATCTTATCAATTTCTAGTGAGATGAAACTTGGTAAGATAATCACATATATCATTTCTGTTTTTCTAGGATTTTACTTGAATTATTTCAGAATATTTCTTATAGAAATATTTTAATTGTTTGAAATGAACAGAAAGGGTTTTGGAGGGTTTTGTCCAATATTTTGAATATGGCCATGTGTTGAAAGTCTTATATATGGCAAATATATATCTAGTGAGTTCCCTAAATTTTCTCAAATATTTCTAAAGCATAAAAATAATTTTCCCTATAAAAGACCATTTCTGGTCTGAGAAAAAGGTATTTAACTAAAATAGTAAAATAACTGATAAAACAATAATTTTGTGATTTTGGGAAGTATTATTGACAATAGGATCAAAATAAAATATTTGGGGCAAAACATCTTCCGTAATTGGAGGGCTTGTAGTAAATAAATGTTTTTTTGGTTAAAATAATATTTGTAGCAAAAGTTTTAGGTCCTATAAACATGGTGTGGTCATTGGGCAAGGATTTGGATCAAGCAGATGAGTTTTGAGAGTAGGAGGATTATTTTGAATTAAACCGGAAACAAGCAAGCAAGCATGCAACAATAAAGTCAAGCATCACAAGCACACACAAAAGTTTTTGTTGTCCCTAATTTTTTAGCTATGTTAACTTAATCAGGAGCGGCAGAACACACGGTGTGACACACGTACCCCCCATACAAGAATCTCATACTCGAGATTCCTAGGCTAGGCGTTGAAAAGATATAGAAATACAGGTTTGAGGTGGTCCTCACGTCCTCATCTTGCTCCTTCTTCGATGTGATTGCTCCACTGGATCTGAAAGTGCTTGATGATTTTGCTTTGAGTCCTTCTCTTGGATTTGTCAGATAGTGAACGTGTCTTTGCAATATGTTAGGCTCGGCTAAAGGTCAGGGGTTTAGTGAATAAAGTTTGGGCAGGGGTCTGGTTTGCGCGTGTATCCCAAAGTAGGAATACATGGCAAAGTAGTGCGTCTGTTTTCTGGTCCTAGGGTTTATTACATTGGTTAGTGACATCTAGATGTCTCGTGTTAGAATAGAAGGGTCAAGGTTTTGGTGTAGCTTCCCGTCACGGTGAAATCCTTGACTTTCTTAAAGCAGGTAATCTTCAGTCGCACATGGTCTTCATCCTTCTCAGTGTCGAAGTGTGTCAATGTAGGCTTCTCGTCGAGATCTTCTGCCGGAGTAAGTTTCCCAGGTGTATTCTTCATTCATCTTCAATCATTGGTCTTGTCATCACGGATGCATGTTTCTGGCGTGTCTTTGAGTGTTTTGTAATCTTGCCTCTTCGTGGCCATTTTTGGAAAAGTTTAGGTTGAGTCTCATCCCTAAGACTAAGTCTGGAGACTCGGCGTTTAAATGGTTTCTACCGTTTAGGGAAGTTTTTGAAGGGTGGGGAGTTCCTAGATGAGCTAGCCACCCAAACGTATAGACCACCCATCCAATCCCTAATGTTTGAAGCTTGGCAAGTGGGGTGAACCACCTTTGATAGGGGTTTCATGATGACCCAACCAAGATTCATGTGCTTGATTGTATCAAAAAAGGCTCTTTAGTTTCCCTTTATGTCCAAAGGCTTCATCGTGCTTGAAAATCGGTGCTTCTTTAGATAGTCTAGCTGGTGTAGCTGGCAGAGGAGGGGTGGTTGACTTCTATTGCTTCTTGTTCATCATCATGGTTTCCTAACCATAGTAGTTCTTCATCCTATTTGGTTAAGATTGTCTTCTGCTACTAGGAGGGTGCTTCGAGGAGTCCACTTCTTCAAGGTAAAACCTTCACTTGAGAAGAATGGAAATTGACACTTTTGGGGCTTATCCAAATAGGACTAAGGCCTTTATTTTCTTATTGGGTAAATAAGTATGTCATCCGTGACAACAACTACATATTTCTCCAAGCACCACATAATCACGTTTGTCATGGGATATGTGAGAGGAGAGATAGTTGTTCCAAATGGTCACATGCTTAGGGGTTTGTTGTCCATCATAATCTAGTTCTTTGTGTCCACCTTCCTTATGGAAATGATTGGTGGTGGTCGAGGTGGACTATTGGCCATAGTCTAATGACTTAGAGCCAAGAACTATGGTCATAATCCGACCATATTATGGCTTACTAAATCTTTGGGGTTTCAAGGAGCTTAGGATGTGAGTGAACGTCTATCATCTTATCCTTCAGCATAGTTCTTGGATGCCAATAGTCCTACCTATTTCTCCAAAGAGAATCATCCAATATCTTAAAAGGTACCATCTCATATAAGTCAACTCCAACATCACTTATGCTATCCAATTCCAAGGTTTGACAACACGAATAAACCAAAATCTCATAAGTATACTATAGCCAACTCACATGTATCCCTATGTACAAATCCTCGGAAAGCATACAAGATACTAAGCTTGATTAATAAACTACAAATCCAATTGCTCAGCTAAGTTATCCAAGGGCTAAGCTGATGTAACTCTATGCTATGGAAACACGTAATATACCAATTCAGTATCTTGTTTCCTTCCTATGAATCCGATCAATTGATCCTTAAATGACATCCATCACTACATGACCCACTACTCCTATAGATCCAACATCGACGGGGTCCTACATAATCTCTTAGAGATCCTTTAATCCACATATCATTTCAAGGAGTATTGTCACAGTATATCCACCAACTTCCAATATCATGACCAAGTAAGCTCCAGGTTCAAGCTTATATCATCTCCGACAACATGCAATTCCCTATCATCGTACTAAATCCAAATTACTCCAAACCATGTAGTCCCAATTTATCATCAATATCCTATTAGGATCACCTATTTAAATCCAAATCTCATGTCCGACAAGAATTCCTACTGGTAACTTCAAGCCACTACTGTATCATCATCAATGCATGACCACTACTTTCCAGAATCAAGTTATCATACCACGAAGAATTTTCAACGTGTGATCCCGAGTTGTCCTACAAAATCCAATCCACCCAAGGGAGAAGCAAGTTATGCTACTCTATCAGCTTTGATCTACCAAGTTCATCTACCAACATAATGGTCTTACGATCCACCATGGGGCTTAGCTACATCCTCAAGACACCTATTATAGTCACCTCGAATTATTGTCTACAAGTCGTATATTGCTGCCTCTTGAGCTTGCTTTGGTTTTTCCCTTGAAGAGGAAAGGGTGATACAGAACGGGAGCAATAAGTATTTCCCTCAGTTTGAGAACCAAGGTATCAATCGAGTAGGAAAACTGAGCCACGTCCAGAGTACTTGCGCAAACACAAACGATCTTGCACCCAACGCTATAAAGGGGTTGTCAATCCCTTCAAGATTGATTGCAAAATGAGATCTGAAGGCGGAAAGTGCAACGAAGTAAAAGTGTAAGGCTGAAAATATGACGTGAAGTAGACCCGGGGGCCATAGTGTTCACTAGAGGCTTCTCTCAAAATAGAAAATATTACAGTGGGTGAACAAATTACTGTCGAGCAATTGATAGAACCGCGCAAAGTCATGACGATATCTAAGGCAATGATCATACATATATGCATCACGTCCGAGACAAGTAGATCGATAATTTCTGCATCTACTACTTTTACTCCACACATCGACCCCTATCCAGCATGCATCTAGTGTATTGAGTTCATGACGAACAGAGTAATGCCTTAAGCAAGATGACATGATGTAGAGGGATAAACTCAAACTAATGATGAAAACCCCATCTTTTTACCCTTGATGGCAACAACACAATGCATGCCTCGCTACCCCTTCTGTCACTTGGTGAGGTCATTGCACGGTATGAACCCAAAACCAAGCACTTCTCCTATTGCAAGAATCATAGATAAAGTTGGCCAAATAAAACCTGCAACTCGAAGAGAATTACAAGGATATGAAATCATCCATATAAGAGATCAGAAGAAACTCAAATAAGATTCATAGATATTCTGATCATAAATCCACAATTCATCGGATCTCGACAAACACACCGCAAAGAAGATTACATCGGAAAGATCTCCACGAAGATCATGGAGAACTTTGTATTGAAGATCCAAGAGAGAGAAGAAGCCATCTAGCTACTAGCTATGGACCGGAAGGTCTATGGTGAACTACTCACGCATCATCGGAGTGGTCATGGTGTTGATGAAGAAGCCCTCCGTATCCGAATCCCCCCCCTCCGGAAGGGCACCAGAACGTGCCCAGATGGGATCTTGCAGAGACAGAAGCTTGCGGCGGCGGAAAAGTATTTTCGTGGATCTCTCTCCCAGTTTTGGAATTTTCAGGAATTTATAGGCGGAAGAGGTAGGGGAGACGAGCCACCGAGCACTACTAGGAAAAGGCCTGCTAGTGGCGCACCTGTTTTGGCTACTAATGGCGCACTACAGGTGCGCCACTAGCATCACGCCATTAGAATTTTTTACTAATGGCGCACCACAGGTGCGCCATTAGTATCTGTTATACTAATGGCGCACCAGGCAGTGCGCCATTAGTATAGCTGATGGTGCGCCATTAGTATCTGGTATACTAATGGCGCACCAGGCAGAGTATCTAGTATACTAATGGCGCACCAGGCAGTGCGCCATTAGTATACCTCATGGTGGACCATTAGTATGCCTCCCAGGGACATATTTACCCATGTGCTTTCGCTTACTAATGGCGCACTAGTTGACGATGCGCCACTAGTGTGCTTTTTGCAGTGCGCCACTAAAGTGCTGAGTGGTGCGCCACTAGTATGAATATTAGGTATTATTTTTTTTTCTGATATTTGCACATGTTACAAAACATATTACTGCACAGAATATAGAGAGCACAACATATAAACAACAGATTTATCGAATACAATAGAAGATTAGTCTCTGAACACAATTCATCATATTAGTCTCCGAATACAATTCATCATATTAGTCCTCGAATACAATTCATCAGTAATGCTAGAACGGGGTACTATATAAACACTCTTATATTTTTTCCATAGCGAGATACAAATGAGACAACAAACAATGAGCGAGCAGGTCAGAAACAATTTGGCATGATATGCAACCTGAGAGCGACAAAAACAAAGCATGGATTCTAGTGGTGAACAATGAGGTGCGGCTCGTCAGGAAGGGCCGAAGGGCTCGGAGATGCTTTTGCTCCTGCTACCGCAAGATTCTGATCCTCTATGGGAGGCCGAGGTGCCGCATCAAGGGCCAACAATAGGACGCATGTGGAGCCCATGACAACCTTCATGGGTACATACAAGAAACTGAGTTACATCAGTTTTAAGCGAACAACACAACAAACAAATAATTGAAAGCTTATAGTAGGCAAGTAAGGTGTACACAAAAGGAACTGAAGTTGTGTTGATAAAATAACTTAAGACGCCCAAACATATGGAAAAGCATTTATAACTAACAACTCGTGTGCATTCTTGTACATTTGATAGTTAACTTCAAATAATTTATCATTGCCGGAAAAGACACAAATAATCTCTATTAAGAAAAGTGCAAATCAAGATAAGGACATCATGTATGTGCGCTCCTGTGGTTCCACTTGTCAAAACTTGAAACTGTTAACACACACATATGCTTGGCCATTGACACGTAACCAAGCAAGTTGAGGTTTCCTATTCCTGAGATGAATGAGAAATCTGCTCCTAAAGTAACGTGTCGAGTGATATACTTCATAAGTACACAAGTTAGTTTACGTAGCTTCGTGTTTCAGGCGATTGAGTATGATCACACAATTTAAATTAGCGAGTATCTAGTTCATATAAGATGTTAGAAGATATTACAAAGCTCATCTACTGCATTATCAAGAGGTTCAGATATAGCTGCACATCAAGAGAGAAGTTTTTAGATAAATATTTTACATGGTGGCATAAGTATCTTGAACACCAAACATAAAGAAGAAAAGCCATGAGAACACCTTTTAGTTTTTGTACCTTCTTATCCAACAAACATTCCAATATGAAGCATTTGATTTCTACTCCATGGTCAAACTATAATCTTCCCTAGATAGAAATAGCAAGGGAGAAACAGATAACATGTGTTTTTAGTATTAGTGCAACCAAGTTACTCAGATAAACCAGCAAGTAATTCATCTTATCTCCACTCAGGCCAAATATCATACCAAACCAGCAAGTAATTCATCTTATCTCCCATGAGGTCAAATATCGTAACAAACGAGCAAGCAATGCATCTTGTAGTTACCTCGTACCCTTTGTTCTCACAAACTAAAGACTATCGGACACTTACATCTCCACCACACCAAACCAAATCAGAGAATGGATAGGCAAGGGCGCCAAACCTCCAAACGCCCACTTATGGAAGGTCAGGTTGGTGTTGAAGAACTTGGGGTGCACACAGACCGACGCGGTTGTGCCGCGGTGTCTTCAACAGTCGGAGTTGTGCACCACGCTACCCTTGCACCCCCAGAGCACCGCCACCCGCAGCAACCGATTTAAAATGTTTTTTATGTGCATGCGAGCATTGTCAACACTGTCAAGGGCAGATGGAAACCATATATCAATAACCACATATGAAAGAAATCATGCAAGAAAAGCATTGATCAGGTCCAATTCAATAACTTGGAAGCTATCACAATCTACAAGATCTCCTAATGCAATTCTTTTCTCATAATCCACCATTGGACCATCTGTGGAACATCTGCACAGTTTGGGACAGTAATCAGGTTAATTCAAATGCCTTCAGCAGAAAATAAAAAGGGCTCCAAGCATAAAAAGCGTAATGAAAAATGAAACATTTAACCGGATCAGCCGATAACCAAATTAATTGGCATATGGAAGAGTCTTAAATATCATTGAATGAGAAGAATTATATGTAAATTTATAAATAAGTGAGATGAATATTATAATTGTTTGGAGCTAAGTCTCCAACTTAGAGAAAAGTAGACGCAAGCTCCAAACCTATCCTATGAAAAAGACATCAAGCTAAGTAACTAAGCTAAAATTCTACCATTTCTCATCGGAAGTGCAAAACCTTTTAACATAATAGTCGGATCGTTTAGTTTTGCTTGGTCAGGTTTGTATTTAAATTAATTTAACACTATAAAATGACCCAGAATAGTCTAATGCTCCAGAGACTTTTTCATTTGCTGGCAATGGAAGCTGGTTAAGTAGCATTCAAATTAAAGGGAAGAGGATGTGAGCATTAAGAAGGTGAGAACATATCCTCCAATTCACAGATTCACTTATTTTCATGGGAGTTTCTTCTTCATGAGCTCAGCCTATGGCAAAATGAACCAACAAACAGTATTATGAGAATGTCATGGTATATTAAATTACTATATCGATGTCATTCATCACAGAGAAACAATACAACGGACCTTCTTGAGGAGCTTATCTCTTTGCCGGACACGTTGGACATCTTTTTCTTGTTCGGCGTTGAGGGCCTTGAGGTTGTTCAAGATCTGCTCCTTTTGCTTTACAGCCTGAAATTCGACACAAGGTCGGTGGTCAATCAAGCTGGTATGTAAGAGACCGTGTGTACGATGAAGCCAGAGAAGCTTCAGATGTTGAACAGGGAAAACATGGAAGGATTGATGTTTACCACTTCAATATTCCTGAGCTCCCTGCTCCGTCCTAACAATCTTCCTTACATAGACGAGTTAAAAAAATGGGAATACGTTGAGGTTGGGGATACATATGGAATCATTTGGCACAAAGACCCCACCATTGAGAACTCTCATGGTCATGCCTTTGGTAAGGAACTAAGGACCACATCAGTGCAGACCCAATGCCATTTATGTAGTAGCAATGAACAGCATGGACCAGTGGTTAACGGTCAGCCTTCAAAATATAGGAAACATAAACTAACAACAAAAGAGCAAGAGTTGCAGATTAGGAAAGTACATAGACAGCTTATCCCCTTCTTTGTGTAAGTTGTGTAGCATCTGGGCCATATGTGAATAATAACACAGAGCTGCTGAAAGTTCTCTGGCTTGTGAACTTGTCCATGGATAGGCATATGGCATATGTGTTTGGAGGCAGCAATATATTTACAAGTTTAGAACAGTATATACCTTTACTGATTTGAAGAGTTAAAACGAATATTATTATCAATGTAAATAATTACACCTGATACGCTAATCTGCATAGCACAGTCCAGATTCCATCTATAAGCAATACTATCTTAAAAAACAGAGTAGCAAATCTGCAACTTAAACTAAATCTTCTCTGACTCTAAGTTGGGCTTAACAATGTAATACAGAAAGAATGTAGCTGCTGAACAACTTACATAGTTAGCCAGTTCTAAGAAATCAAGTAAATTCTGAAGAAAAAGTTGCTTGTGCTGGTGCCATCTTCTAAAATGCATGGCATGGGCCAGTCATTTAAAGAGGCATTTGACGCCATAGGGACACTTATAGGTAATAGATTTAACATGTAAATCGATGAGTACGCAAGCACTACTCAGCAAGGAACACCCTATTATTGAACAAGGCATGCATGGAGTGAAACGTGCATTCCAAATATGCTCTCTCTAAACATCTGTTAATTGGTAACAGATCAAACTATACCTCATCACTTTGGCTAAACTAACTTCCTTCCAAAAGAATCTACATCTAAACTAACTTTGGCCAACCCAAATTCTAGCTCCAATCTACACCCGAACCATGGGATTAACTACATACACATCATCTAAAATATTATGTTCACATGACCATGCAATTTCGCTTGTTGCACAACAAAATGACAGAACATAGCAGGGGTGAAGACCGAAGAGAAGGCGCCGAAAACGCACCTGGAATATCCGCGCCGCGTCGAGGTTGCTGGGATTCTTGTCCGGGTGCACCAGCCTGGCCTGGAAGGCATACAAACGCGCCGATTCAGATTCAGCAGAGGGAGATGGGCCTACTATTGATGATATAATACGCTGGCTGGAGAGTCACCTGGACGTAGTATGCCTTCTTGATGTCGGAGGGGCAGGCGTCGATGCTGACCCCCACGGTTTCGTAGTAGATGGTCTCCTTCACCATAGCCGCCGCAACCGGATCTCGCCCGCCCGCGGCTACCAACAGAACATCGAATGCTATGACAAAATCGAGAGTGGTTAGCAGCGGAGGAAAGAAACCCGAGCCCGAGAGTAACAGAGATGCGCACCACGGTCGGCTGGTCGGTTCTAGAAGCCTCTAGAGGGTTCCCGGGGAAGAAGACGACGAGGAGGAGGACGAGAAGGAGGAGGAAATGGGGGAGGGCTCGAGCTTGGGGCGCTTGGCGGCACGGGCGGGCGCCATGGACGGCGGCGGCGGCGGCTGAGGGATTGGGTTGGTAGGGCTTTGGGGTTTGGGGGTGTTCGGCGGGACGGGACGGGACGGGGTGGGGAATTTGGAGGAAAAAAATGGAAGGCAACAGCATCGGTGGCTTTGGGCTTGGGCTGAGAATTATAGCAATGGCGCATCCTAGACAGGTGCGCCATTAGTAACCCTGCTTACTAATGGCGCACCTTCTATGGTGCGCTATTAGTAGTTTTGCAACAAATTTTTTTTATAGTAGTGGCGCACCACCAACAGATGCGCCATTAGTAACCCTGGTTACTAATGGTGCACCAGATATGGTGCGCCATTAGTAGTTTTGCAATTTTTTTTATAGTAGTGGCGCAAAACCAACGGATGCGCCATTAGTAACCTTGGTTACTAATGGCGCACCAGCTGGTGGTGCGGCATTAGTAGTTTTGCAAAAAAAATATATATAGTAGTGGCGCACCGAGTGTGTGGTGCGCCATTAGTGTCCATCACACTAATGGCACACCAGCACATGGTGCGCCACTACTATATAGTAGTGGCGCACTACTTGTCTGGTGCGCAATTAGTGTCTATATCATCTATAGCCCTTTTCCTAGTAGTGGAGGGTCCACAATCCTGCTAGGCGCGCCCCCCCTGGTCGCGCCTAAGGAGCTTGTGGGGTCCCCTGGTGGCCCCTGCCTTGGTTCTCAAGTCTCGTGCGTATCTTTTGTTCCGGAAAAAATCTTTTCGGAAGTTTTATTCCGTTTGGACACCGTTAAAAATCCTCCTTTGAAAAGGGTCAAAAACACGGAAAAAACAGGAATTGGCACTTGGCACTGATTTAATAAGTTAGTCCCAAAAAAGATATAAAAGTCATACAAAACATCCAAAGTTTGACAAGATAATAGCATGGAATCATCAAAAATGATAGATACGTTGGAGACGTATCAAGCATCCCCAAGCTTAACTCCTGCTCGTCCTCGAGTAGGGAAGTGATAAAGACAGAATTTTTGATGTGGAATGCTACCTAGCATAGTTGTCCTTTGCAACTTCTTTCATGTGACATGAATGTTCAGATCCGTAAGATTCAAAACATTAGTTTGCTATTGACATGAAAACAATAATACTTCAAGCAAACTAGCAAGGTAATCATGAACTTTCGAAATAACAAGGCCAAAGAAAGTTATCTCTACAAAATCATATAGTCTGGCTATGCTCCATCATCCCCACAAAACTAATTTAAATCATGACAACCCCGGTATTGGCCAAGTAATTGTTTTCGCACTCTTACTTTCTCAAGCCTTTTTCAACTCTCACGCAATACATGAGCGTGAGCCATGGATATAGCACTATGGTGGAATAGAGTGTGGTGGTGGTTGTGAGATAAAAAAGGAGGAGATGGTCACATTGACTTGGCATATCAAAGGGCTATGGAGATGCCCATTAATAGATATCAATGTGTATGAGTAGGGATTGTCATACAAAGGATGCACTAGAGCTATAAGTATGTGAAAGCTCAAAAGGAGAACTAGTGGGTGTGCATCCAACTTGCTTGCTCACGAAGACCTAGGGCAATTTTGAGGAAGCGCATCATTGGAATATACAAGCCAATTTATATAATAAAGATTTCCACTAGTATATGGTGGTGACAAAATGAGAGGCTCTCAATCATGTAGAATATGATGCTATTATGAAGCACAAGTGTGGAAAAGATAGTAGCATTGTCCCTTCTCTCTTTTTCTCTCTCTTTTTTTTGTTTGGGCTCTTTGGCCTCTTTCCACATCTCTCTTTTTTTTGTATGGGCAACTTTGGCCTCCTTTTTTTTATTTCCTCACATGGGACAATGCTCTAATAATGATGATCATCACAGTTTTATTTACTAACAGCTCAAAACTTAGAACGATGATGACTCTATAGGAAATGCCTCCGACAGTGTACCGGGATGTGCAACGATTTAGCTTGGCGTATGACGTTGAAACATCTCACTAGCTGTCTTACGATCATTCAATGGCAATATGAGAGTGACGGCACAAGTCATGAGACGGAACGGTGGGAGTTGCATGGCAATATATCTCGGAATGGCTACGAAAATGCCATAGTAGGTAGGTATGGTGGCTGTTTCGAGGAAGGCATATGGTGGGTTTGTGCACCGGCGAAAATTGCGCGGTACTAGAGAGGCTAGCAATGGTGGAAGGTGAAAGTGCATCTATACCATCGACTCACATTAGTCATGAAGAACTCACATACTTGTTGCGAAAGTTTTTATTAGTAATCGAAACAAAGTGCTAAACGCATACTCTTAGGGGAAGGGTTGGTAGGTGTAAACCATCGCGCGATCCCGACCGCAACACAAAGGATGACAATCAATAGATCAATTATGCTCCGCCTTCCTAACATAGCGGTTCACCATATGTGCATGTTACAGGAATCACTAACTTCAACACAAGTATGTCTAGATTCACAACACCCTACTAACATAACTCTTAATATTACCGAATCCACGTTTCAAAACTAATTGAGAGGAATCAAACTTCTATTTCTACTCAATGCACATGAAGATGGAATTTTTAGTGTATCCTCTTTGGGTACCTATCACCTCTGGGACTACTTTCATAGCACAAGCCAGATACCAAGTTACGCACCGCCGTGCTCTAAAAGATCTAAGTGAAGCACATAGAGAAAAATTGTCTAGCTCAAAAGATATAAGTGAAGCACAATGAGCATTCTAGCAAATTCATGATGAGTGCATGTATCTCTCAAAATGTGTGTACAAAGGATGATTGTGACACAACAAAAAGAAAAGAATCCTATGATACAAGACGCTCCAAGCAAAACACATATGATGTGGTGAATAAAAATATAGCTCCAAGAAATGTTACCGATGGATTGAAGACGAAAGAGGGGATGCCATCCCGGGGCATCCCCAAGCTTAGGCTTTTTGGTGTCCTTGAATTTGGCTTGGGGTGCCTTTGGCATCCCCAAGCTTGAGCTCTTTCCACTCTTTATCCCTTTGTCCATGAGAACATCACCCAAAACTTGAAAACTTCACAACACAAAACTTAAACAGAAACTCGTGATATCACTAGCACAAGAAAACAAACTACCACCTCTTTAGGTATTGTAGCAATCTTGATTTATATTTATATTTGTGTTAGATTACTATATTCTCACTTTTCCATGGCTAGTACCCCCCGATACTATCCATACTTTCATCAAAACAAGCAACCAACACAACAAAAACAAAATCTGTCAAAAATAGACCAGTGTGTAGCAATCTGTATACTTCGTGTACTTCTGGTACCTCAACAATTCTGAAAAATTATGACAGCCTGGGAAAAAGGCATATCACCCAGAAGAAAAACTAATCAACTCAAAATCTCTTACTTCATAAAAATAAAAAATAATTTCGTGAGCGAAAAGTTTCTTCCTTTTTCCATCAAGATCAAACAATTATCACCAAAAGTAGTCATAAAGGTTTTGCTTGGCTCAAACACAAAAAGAAACACCAAAAACACAATAATAACAGAATTATGATGATGTGGACGCAACAAAACAGAAAGAAAAAGATAAATTCATTGGGTTGCCTCCCAACAAGCGCTATTGTTTAACGCCCTTAGCTAGGCATAAGGCGATAGAATGACGTATCGTCGTCTTTGGTGCTCAAACCATAAGTAGCCCCCATTGTGGATTCATAAGGCAATCTTATTTTCTTTCTAGGAAAATGCTCCATGCCCTTCTTTAAAGGAAATCGAAACATAATATTCCCTTCCATCATATCGATGATAGCACCAATAGTCCTTAGGAAAGGTCTACCAAGAATGATAGGGCATGTAGGATTGCATTCAATGTCAAGCACAATGAAATCCACGGGTACATAGTTCCTATTTGCAATAATAAGAACATCATTGATCCTTCCCATGGGTTTCTTGACACTAGAATCTGCAAGATGCAAATTAAGAGAACACTCCTCAATCTCATTAAAACCCAGAACATCACATAAAGACTTTGGAATCGCGGAAACACTAGCACCCAAATCACCCTAAGCATTGCATTCATAGTTTTTGATTTTGATTTTGATAGTAGGTTCCCACTCATCATGAAGCTTTCTAGGGATAGAAACTTCCAACTCAAGTTTCTCATCAAGAGATTTTATCATAGCTTCGACGATATGATCGGTAAAGGCCTTCTTTTGGCTATAAGCGTGTGGAGAGTTTAGCATGGATTGCATCAATGAAATGTATTATATCAAGGAGAAACTATCATAATTGAATTCCTTGAAATTCAAAGTAGTAGTTTCATTACTACTCAAAGTTTTGATTTCTTCTACTCCACTTACAATGCTTTTAGCATCAAGATAGATGGTCTCCGAATCATTGGGGCATTTTTCAACCAAAGTGGATTCATATCCATCCCCATCATCATTAGGTTTGACACAAGAAAACAAAGATTCAATGGGAGTCACACCAAGAACTTTAAGATCTTCATGATTCTCATCACAAATTTCAGTTTTAGCAGCCATTTTATTGACTAAGGTAGCCTGTTTATCAGAAATCTGGCCTACCAATTTTTCAAGATGAGCAAACTAAGAATTTAGCGCAAGGAATTCTTTGGCCATATCATCAACTTCTTTATTCATAAAAGACAAAAAAGAATTTTGCTCCTTCAGGTCCCTACATAAGTAACTGTTATAATCAAACTGTGTAGACATGAAGCCTTTAACACTAGTTTCAATCTCTTCCAAGCATTGTAGGCATCAAAATCCCTTGGTTGGGCCATACAGGTCTTAGCAGGCAAACAAGTCAACATAAAGAAAACGAGAGAAAACGGCAAACGAAAAAGGCAAATATTTTTGTGAATTTTTATTTTTCAGAAGTGGGGGAGAGGAAAACGAGAGGCAAAAAAGTAAATGCAAGGGATGAGTTTGCGACACTTACTTGGATGAGTTCTTGATTCGATCCTCCCCGGCAACGGCGCCAGAAATCCTTGTGCTGCCTCTTGAGCTTGCGTTGGTTTTTCCCTTGAAGAGGAAAGGGTGATGCAGCACAGGAGCAGTAAGTATTTCCCTCAGTTTGAGAACCAAGGTATCAATCCAGTAGGAGAATCGAGCCAAGTCCAGAGTACCTGCGCAAACACAAACGAGCTTGCACCCAACGCTATAGAGGGGTTGTCAATCCCTTCAAGATTGATTGCAAAGTGAGATCTGAAGGCAGAAAGTGCAACGAAGTAAAAGTGTAACGCTGAACATATGACGTGAAGTAGACCTGGGGGCCATACTGTTCACTAGAGGCTTCTCTCAAAATTGAAAATATTACAGTGGGTGAACAAATTACTGCCGAGCAATTGACAGAACCACGCAAAGTCATGATGATATCTAAGGCAATGATCATACATATAGGCATCATGTCCGAGACAAGTAGACCGATACTTTCTGCATCTACTACTATTACTCCACACATCGACCGCTATCCAGCATGCATCTAGTATATTGAGTTCATGACGAACAGAGTAACGCCTTAAGCAAGATGACATGATGTAGAGGGATAAACTCAAACCAATAATTAAAACTCCATGTTTTTACCCTTGATGGCAACAACACAATGCGTGCCTTGCTACCCCTTCTGTCACTGGGTGAGGTCACCGCACAGTATGAACCCAGAACCATGCACTTCTCCCATTGCAAGAATCATAGATCTAGTTGGCGAAACAAAACCCGCAACTCGAAGAGAATTACAAGGATATGAAATCATGCATATAAGAGATCAAAAGAAACTCAAATAAGATTCATAGATAATCTGATCATAAATCCAGAATTCATCAGATCTCGACAAACACACCGCAAAGAAGATTACATCGGATAGATCTCCATGAAGATCATGGAGAACTTTGTATTGAAGATCCAAGAGAGAGAAGAAGCCATCTAGCTACTAGCTATGGACCCGAAGGTCTATGGTGAACTACTCACGCATCATCGGAGAGGTCATGGTGTTTATGAAGAAGCCCTCCGTATCCGAATCCCCCCTCCGGCAGGGCACCAGAACGTGCCCCAGATGGGATCTTGCGGATACAGAAGCTTGCGGCGGCGAAAAAGTATTTTCATGGATCTCTCTCGCAGTTTTGGAATTTTTAGGAATTTATAGGCGTAAGATGTAGGGCAGACGAGCCACAGGGGGCCCACAAGCCTGCTAGGCGCGGCCTCACCTATGTCGCGCCTAGGGTGCTTGTGGGGTCCCCTGACTTGGTTCTCAAGTCTCGTGCGTATCTTCTGTTCCGGAAAAAATATTTTCGGAAGTTTTATTCCGTTTGGACACCGTTTAAAATCCTCCTCTGAAAAGGGTCAAAAACACGGAAAAAACAGGAACTGGCACTTGGCACTGAGTTAATAAGTTAGTGACAAAAAAGATATAGAAGGCATACAAAACATCCAAAGTTTGACAAGATAATAGCATGGAACCATCAAAAATTATAGATACGTTGGAGACGTATCATATATCCTTGGAATGATCCTTCCTATGGCATTAAGCTTCTAGTGCTAGCTTAAGAATGAAAGATGTTTGTTCACTATGATCACTAGTTCCATAAAGAACCCAGTGCTAAGTAGGGGTTATTGAAGCTCAACAGATGCTTTGTAAAATCCCTGTATTAAACAGGTGGTCAGCGGTTTGAGGTAGGGTAACTGGCGAGGTCTAGTTTAAATCTAGGGAAGGGTCCGAAATCTCGAGGGAAAAGCATATCTTCACTGAGTTGAACTAGGTCAATATATGGTGTCGAAAAAGTCTTCAGTTCTAGTCGAGGTGGTTCCTTGGTGTATCTCGTCTTGCTGTGTCGGTGTACTAAGAAATGGGGTCCTTAGTCCGCTGTAATTAGGCACGGGCAACCGCGACCCCAGGCTAGCAACTACTTACCGTGCTCTCTCCAAGCCCAGAGGCAAACCAAGACCGAGGCCTAGGCGGTGCGACAAGTCTCCCACCGGCCTATACAGTCATCCACTCTGGGCGCCCAGCTAATTCAAAGCCTACCAAGATGTTGCTCCACATGATGAGGGGACTGATTGTCTACATCAATTGAGGTGTTGAGAGGGCCGGCGGGCAGGCAGAGCTGGCAGGGGCACGAGGCCATGTCAGCGGGTGCGTTTTAGCTACAATGGCACTCGTCCCGCAACGTAGCAAAAGAATAAGAGGTAGTTGGGCGAACGACACAAAGAGAGAGAGGCAATCCTTGCCAAGAGACGTTCACAGTGTGCCACATCACGACGCATTCAATGCACGTGCCCGAGTATGTCAAAGTTACCTAGTACCCACTGCCTATCTTGACAAGCAGTCCCGTCACTGTACTATGTAGTGTACACCGAGTAAAAAGACCATTGTAGCCACTATGGCAACCTCTTGCCCTATAAAAGGAGGTTCACGGCTACCCTTAGAAGGTTCGACACTCATGTACTTGAACCCACCTAATCAACTACCACCAAAACATGACATAGGGTTTTAGGCTCCCGAGCGGCCCGAATCTGTATAAACCCTCGCGTGTGATCCGGTTGATTGATGCTCTTCATGCACCGAGACCCCCATACAGAACTGTAAAGGGCCTCCCAGGTCCCATAGATCGTCGTTGGTTTCTTCCCGACACCTTTGGCATGCCAGGTAGGGGGATCTCCTGTGCGCGTGTTTTCACTTGCATTTCCACGTGCCTTCCTCGACGCCCATGGCGCCTAATAGGAATAAGGGTGGCCCGATGGCCGCCCCTTCGACGTCCAAGCTGCCCACCCGGCTGCTACGGGCAATGAAGACGAGGGCGGGCAACACGCCCATCCCACCGGTGAACACATCCACCACACCACGCGGAGTTCCACAGATCGCGGCCCGGACGCCACTGTCGTGTTAGCACAGTATGCGTCGGCGGTGGCCGGGGCCGGGGCTGATGACACTGCCACGGCCGCGACTGCAGAAGCGAGGCTGCAGTGAGACCTCAGCCGCGCCCGCAGGATGACGACGCTGGGTGGTGCGCGGGAGATACCCTTGCACATGAGGCACAAGACCGGGCTCAACCACCTGCCCCTAGTGGGAAACGACGACAGAAGATGGCGCGGGAGAGTGCTCCTTCTCGCATTGCTAAGAGTAAGAGCGCTACCCATGCATCGCCCCGTCCGGTCCCTAAAATGGCACGGAAAGCTTTATCGCAGGACTAGCTACTCCTATACTTTTCGCCTGTGCCAGAGACGATGGACGAATGCAGGGTGAACGTACAGAGCCTGTTGAGCTTCGCCAAGAAGGACAAGCCATACGTAGCAAGCTCCTCGCGAGAACGGTGCAAAGCTCCTCCACAACCCATTGCTGGGCTCGACGTTGGTTGAGTACACACTATGCAATGACCCGCACGACAGCAACAAGTTACCAGTCGGACCGATGTGCAAGACGTGGTGTCTCAGGCTGTCACACCCTGTTTTTCACCACAAGTATTTTATGTTGCAAAAATCAGCGCTTGTTAAAACTTTTTCAAATAATGTTGTGAGTGCAATGTGAACCCTTGTTTGAGTGAATGCTTGCTTGTTTGATGACTCAAACCCATGAAAACTTATTATTTTGCTCTCTTCAAAAACCCTTTTCCCTTTATATCAAGATCACCTTCACCATGTTGGGATACACTACTAGCTCATGAAGTCAAGTGGCACTTCCAACCAAAGTTGGTGGTCCGATCCAAATATTATTTTCATTCATTAAAAACATTAATTGGTGATTTAAAATATTATTTTCCTATTTTATATCTATGTCTGTTTCTAAGGCCAGTAATGATATTCCGACAAGGAAAATTGCTTTCCTGCCTTAGAAAATTCTGAGTAAATTCATGGAAGCTCAGAAGGACATATATTTTCCATATATAAGATTTTCAACCCTATTTTATATTAATATTATTTGAGTAAAACCCTGAAAACCATTTCTGTCTGTTTTAGCTTTTTGAGATGTTTCCAAAGGAAATTATGTCAGTAAATTCACATAAAATTACATGAGCACTCCCAAGCCATATTAGGTGCTCAACCTAAAATCTCACCTTGATCCAAGGTGGGGAAGTGCACCTAATGAGCACAAAACTCTCTCTGTCCAGAGTAGAGTTGGAACAACTCTACATTGCAAAGTTTCTCCAATGGAGCTGAAACTTTGTAGAGGTGTTTGACACCCCAAATAAGGACTCCACACCAAAGATGGGATTTGTGAGACTCTGTTTGGCCACACTTCCTTTGTAAAGGACAGTACTGGTCATTTTGAGGCATTTTCAAGTTCAAAAAGCCAAACTTGTTCAATGGAGCTCAGATTTGGTGGAACCCCATGTTTTTACCCCAAGACCAAACCTGTTAAGTTTCATTTCCAGTGGTGGGGTGGAAGCACCCCAAGTCACTTTCGAACACCTACTGACAGGAAGGTAAAAACACTCCTAGCCACTGTTTTACCCAATGTCAAGGCCCCAAACTTGGTGGGTTAGAGCACCAGAACACCCTGAGCACCCAGTCAATAAGCCCCTCCCCAACTCCAAGGACAAGTGACAAGAACTCCAATTTGAGCCGCAGGGCAGTACTGGCAACACCAGTGTTCCTTGCTCCCTTGACCAGCTCGAGCTCCCACTAACACACAACGGCTAGGAACACTCCCAGCAACACTCAGGACATGGAGGACACGTCCCAAGTGCCCCAGAGCGAGCCAGCATGCCGTGGCATGCCAAAACTGCGCTCTGGGCGCGCTGCAGAGAGCCTCCTGCAAGGGGACGATGCCCCAGCCGGTCCCAACCTCCCCAGCTATGTCCAAAGACTCCCCCGACATCTATTCAGTGCAAAGCTACCCCCAGGGACCCTCTCCCCTCGCGCAAGAGCTCAGGCGACGCGTGCCCGTGCGCGCTCGACGCGGCCGAGCATGCACGGTCGCTGCGGCTCGACCCCACTCGCTTTCTCTGTGTGGCCGATGCACCAGGAGGTCCTAAACCACGTCCCGAACCTGTGGTTTCGCCTCCAGCACCTCACTGTGCTCGCACGCGCGCCACGGTGAGTCACCGGCGCGCCCGAGTCGGGTCACCATCGTTGGCCTATAAATAGGTCTCCCCGGCACCCCAGCACCCTCCAAGCAGCTTCAGCACAACCAGTAGACACTCCCTAGCCACCCAGTCGAGCTCGCAGAGCCCCGGTGCTCGAGATCGACCGAGGCCCCTCCGCCTCGGAGCTCCGATCGATCTCCGGCTACACGTCGGCTCCTGTGCTGCCCGACCTCCCATTACACTCCCCTTGACACGAGGAACATTTCCCCTAACTTTCCCGAGCGAATCCGTGCTCCTAGCCACTAGTTCAACACCAACCCGAAACCCTTCCGCCACGGTCACCTCGTCGCCGGCGACCCAGACCACCTCCGGTGACGTCCCGACTAGGAGCAGGTAGGCGGAGGCATGAGGAACCTGTTCCCGCTCCTAGATTCGCCTGAGGACAACGGCAGCCTCGGCGGCGTCCGTCTCCACCTCTCTGGCTGGAGGTAGGAGAAGGACCCGACAGGTGGAGCCCACCTGTCGGTGTCCTGGAGCAGCCAGCGCGCGCAGCCGCTGACGCTGACCCCAGGGGCCCGCAGGTCAGGTTTTAACCTGGCCCGCGCGCGCTTGGTGGCCAGCCCTGCTGGCTGGGCCGGCTGGATCTGGTCCCCCTGGCCTTTTCCTTTTATTTTAATCCAGTAACATAAATGATTTTTATAAAAATATTTAGCCAGTAGAAAAATATGATTCTTCCACCAGTAATTTTCTAAAAATGTGTAGTATTTGATTCTGTAGTGTTAGACTTTTATCAAAAACAGAAATTATTTTCGTATAATAAAATGAAATTTAGAAAGCACTTGTTTATTTCTGTTTGCTTTTAAATAAATATTCTTAGCTAATAAAAACTATAGGAAACATTTTCCAAAATAATAAACTGAATTTATTCAGACTTTGCAACATTTTTCAAAGCACTTTGTGATCTGTTTTAGTGAGAGCTATTAGTGATAGAGGATCCGGAGCGGAAGACCTCGAAGACCCCGGATACCTAGCTGACCAAGGCAAGCAGCCCTTTGACCATGACTTGAGCACAAACATTGTTGCATGCTAGTATAGTGGGCATTTTCCCGTTGCATGTGATCACGATGCCGGTTCATCATTGTGGTGATGGTACCGAAGGCTTCTTCGAAGCACTTGCATGATAATGATGTTATTCATATGGCTCCTCGGAGCACAAGCATGATGAGCTTGACCCTACCACTTATGAGGATCATGCTACTGTCATGTTGGCTATTAGAGTAAGATCATTGCACTGAGCTTGACCCTACCCCTTGAGGGTCACGTTATTACCATGTTGACAAGTAAAGATAGAGCATATTATCATGAGCATATTGATGCCATAAAATAAAGGTTTATGAAAACCCCGTCGGGTGCCACTAATGCCCGAGGGTGATGATGAGTTGGTGATCACTTTTGGTGAAGTGATGCACCGGTGATTTTGTGTGAGTATGGTTTCAGAAATGGGATTAGATTTATGATGTGTCGACCGTCCCAACCTTACTAGTACGACCAGGATACCCCTTTATGGGATGGCGCTTTGTTGATTACTCTGGTCGGTACTAGCAAAGAGCCACATTACTAGTGGCGGGAGTGATCGGTGTCACTCTCGTGATGTTGTCGTGCCAGGTAGGACGACTATGCCATTATTATGAGTTCCAGGCACACCGTTGGTCCCTGCACGGTTGATGCAGTCCAGAGTCGGTGCTCGTAAGACGTACAACATGTGGGATGGGTACCAATCGAGTGGACCTCTTTGTCTAGTATCGTCAGGGGAAAGATGATGATCGGGTACTTACCTCGGGTATATGTGATATACCGCGAGTCGTGGAGGACACGGAAGTTTCTCGTTTCTCGTGGGTCTAGCGTACTACCTCTGCAGAGTGTAAACTATTCGAATAGCCGTGTCCATGGTTAAGGACAGTTGGGTGGTGCTGCTTAAACTACGTCCAGTGTTTCCGCATAAACCAAAAGTGTGAAAGTGTGTGTGTGTGTGTGGTGTTAAAAAGGTGTTGTTATGATAATCACAATAATATGATCAAGTTCGATGAATTGGCATATAGGGTAAACCCGGATGGTTTAGCCCTCATTAGTACATTGAGGTTATGACAAGTCCGATGACTTGGCATGTAGGGTGAACCCGGTGTGTTCAACCCTTAGCAGATATGATGATATCTGTAACCTGTTCTTCAAGAATAATTCTTTAACCTGTTGCATAAACCTGATCATTCCACCAAATTGCATTCCACTAAAGATGCATGTTACTGTTATTTTTCACTATAAATGTTCATATCATGCGCTGTTTGTGAGTACATGCAAAGTACTCATTGGCTTGCCACTAGTTATATTATTGACCAGACATGGAAGGACCGGAGTTTGGCGATGAGTACGCCGTCGGAGACGAACCTGCGATCTAGGACGCTTCCAAGTCAGAATGCCTGTCGGTGTAGGCTTGATGGCATGGGCACCGCTTAGCCCTTACGAGTTTCCGCTTCTCGATGTATCTGTTTAATTTGGCCTTAGGCCTCGCTCTTGAACCCGACCTTCTGGTCGTTTGATGTAATAATTTCGGTACTTGGATGTAAGACTCTATTATTCAGTATGTGTGTTCACTGAACATTGATCATTGGGGTCACTGGGCACGGCGAACTCGACTTGCTAGTCGGGGTCCCCACAGAACTGGTATCAGAGCCATCCTGACTATAGGAAGCCTTAGATAGCATGGACATTAGCCGAGAACGTTAGAATGCCAGCCTTGCACAAGACTTTACGCATACAACCTTCTGACTTCTCTCCTATGCCTTGTAGATGGCTGCCGTACCTGAGATGCTTCTGGAGACCGGCTTTCCACTCCTTCTGGTGGATTGTCTCGAGAAGTGCCACGTACGTCGCACGCCCATCTTCCTCTACCACGAGCATTGGGTCAACGCCGACACTAAGGAATATCACGTGGACGTGATAGTGAAGGCTAATGACTCCCCGTCTAGTTGGTTCTTGGAAGGACCACAGATGGGAGAGCTAATGTTGGCAGTGGAGACGGCTGTACAAGAGGCGCTCGTGCAACTCCGCAGCATCCTCCCTCAGATGGCTAATGAGCCTGTCACTCGTCACCTACCTTTCATTACGGAAGGAATGGATGGGAGTTGGACACTCACCCCAGCCACGGAGGATGGGATGCTATTAAGGTTTCAGACCTACTTCAGTCTCTCGTCGGACACCCTGACGCACTTCCTGGTTAAGGAATCAGTCAAGCTTCGCCAAGAGCTGCACCTAGTCAAGGGCCTGCTCCACGCTGAGAAGATGCAGAACCGCAAGCTAAAGAAGGCAGGCGCACCTGACGGGAGGATAGCTTTTGCCACTAGGGGTGGTGTGTTACCCATCCAGGCAGTCCCTCTTCGAAGTCGCCGCCTGATAGCGGAAGAGTACACTGAGATCTTCGCCGCCTCGCCTAAGAGACGCCGTGATGTGCGGATTCTTTCTTCCACTCCTATAAAGGAGGAAGATGTTGATGAAGATGAGGATCCTGTTGAGTCCGCCTTTGAGACCGAGCAGTCCGCCGCGTAGGATTTAGCGTAGGCAATTAGGAGTACCCCCGAGCATAGGGTATCCATGTATCCGTTTCTAATTTGCGTATGTGTGCATGATGTAAGTCACATACTGCCTTAGGCAGCCTATAAGTGACTACATCGCCTAGTTTTTATGAATGCAATTTCCAGTTTGTCAAAAACTTTGGTTTTTAAAAACATGGCACATGCACGTATTGGACCCCCCTCTTACTAGGAGCGAATCCTTGTATTCCCGAGCAAGGTGGCATTTTGACCTGTCTGTTTCTATGACAAGATGGTGAACGCAACCCGCAACAGCACCTTCGGCAACCCCGACGCCGGCTCCTCAGGGACGCCGCAGGGAACCGAAGGAGAAGCTCACACTGGAGGTCACCACGAGCAGCCTAGAGACCTTCCGCCACCACCTCCTCCTGAGAACTTGACGATGGCTCAGTTCCTTCAAGCTCTTCGGGAGGAGCGTCAAGCCAGCAATGCCGCTATTCAGCAGCTGACTCAAGTCCTGGTGGACAACCCGCCGCGGAATGGGAATGGCGATGGTCGCTCTACTCTTTCTGAGTTCATGCGGACTACGCCTCCCATATTCACGGAGTCGAGTGAACCATTGGACGCCGATGACTGGATTCACACCATTGAAGACCTCCTTACGCTGGTCAAGTGCACCGACGATCATGAGATGGTCCTTTATGCTTCTCACTATCTCGGAGGCACCGCCAGAGCATGGTGGGATGGATTCCAGATCATGCGGATAGGGCAAGTCATCACTTGGATGATGTTCAAGGAAGGATTTCGCGCGGCTCACATTCCACCTAGACTGATGACCACTAAGAAGCGGGAATTCCGAGCCTTGAGGCAGGGCAGTGGAACTGTTAAGGAGTACCTGCAGAAGTTTAACCTCTTGTCAAGGTATGCGCCCGAAGATGTTAACACTGAGGCCGCTAAGGTGGAACGCTTCATGGAAGGGTTATAGCAGTCCCTGCAATACCAGCTGGTGGTTTGCGACTGCCAGACTTTCAGCGAGCTGGTTAACAAGGCGCTTATGCTGGAAGACAAGCGCCGTGCGATGGACGACACCCGCAAGAGAAAACTGATAGGCAGTGGAGGACCCAGTAATGCAAGACCAAGACCATGGCAGCCAGCACCTGCAAGACCCAACTTTCAGCAGCAACAGTACAAGTATCCGGTGTTTCACCAGAATTATCAGCCTCAGCAGCAAGCCAAGCCAGCAGTCAACCCGCCGAACAACGGTGGAGTCAAGACCAACCCTCCGGGGCAAGTCACCTCCTTTGGGTGTGGTCAGACTGGGCACTATTCCAGGCAGTGTCCCAACAAGAAGCCCGACGCACCGCATCCCAATGCACCCAACCCCGGTCAAGGTGCACCAGGAAGGAACCAGCCCCCCGCAACCAGCAGTTCAATGGCAGGGGCCGAATCAATCACAACACTGCATAAGAGGCGCAGGAAGACCCGGACTGCATTCTGGGTATGTTCCTCATCAACTCAACTCCAGCAACAGTGTTGTTTGATTGTGGTGCGTCGCATTCTTTTGTTACTCAAGGGTTTGCGGAGAAGTGTGGTTTAAAACCCACCCTACTCCGTGGGTAGATGGCAATCCAAACCCCGGGAGCAGTATTGCGGACCAACCTAGGGTGTAGAAGGGTCGAGATAGTTATCAATGGGACGAGTTTCTTGGCAGACCTCATTGTGCTTAAATCGCAAGGTGTAGAAGTAATCCTCGGCATGGATTGGTTGGCCAAGCACCAGAGTCTTTTGGACTGTGCCAACAGGGCCATTACCTTGACAAGCAACCAAGGGGTCAAGGTCAAGTTTGTCTCTGAGCCAGTATCGGCTCAAGTGCCTCAAGTCAACAGTCTATCCGAGGTAGAGCTTGATCAAGTGCCTATAGTCTGTGAATACCCGGACGTCTTTCCTGACGAGCTAACCGGAATGCCTCCTGACCGAGACATCGAGTTCATCATTGAGCTCATGCCCGGATCAAGGCCTATATATAAAAATTCTTACAGAATGGGTTCCGAAGAGTTGGCAGAGCTGAAGAAGCAGCTGGATGAGCAACTCAGGAAAGGGTTCATCCGTCCGAGTGCATCACCTTGGGGATCACCTGTTCTATTTGTTTCAAAGAAGGATGGTACCATTCGACTTTGCGTCGACTACCGTTCTCTTAATGAAGTCACAATTAAGAACAAGTACCCGCTCACCAAGATCGAAGACCTGTTTGACCAGTTAAACGGGGCTAGGGTATTTTCCAAGATCGATCTACGATCGGGATATTACCAGTTGAAGATTCGACCTGAAGATATACCCAAGACTGCGTTCGTGACCCGTTATGGTCTATACGAATGCACTGTCATGCCCTTCGGTTTGACAAATGCACTAGCCTTGTTCATGTACCTCATGAACAAGGTCTTCATGGAATATTTGGACAAGTTTGTCGTCGTGTTCATCGATGGCATATTAATCTTCTCCAAGTCCGAAGAGGAGCATGAGCAACACCTGAGGCTAGTTCTGGGAAAGCTTCGAGAGCACCAACTTTATGCCAAATTCAGCAAGTGTCAGTTCTGGCTGAACGAAGTTGGATTTCTGGGTCATACCCTGACGGCACACGGTTTGGCCGTAGATCAGTCCAAGATTACTACACTGACCAACTGGGAATCACCAAAGGACGTGAAGGATGTTAGGAGTTTCCTCGGGCTCGCGGGATACTACCGCAAGTTTGTAGAAAGATTCTCCAGCATCGCTCGACCTATGACTCAGCTCTTGAACAAAGGCCGGAAGTTCGAGTGGTCACCGGCGTGTGAAGCAAGCTTCCAGGAGTTGAAGAAGAGGCTAACTACCGCCGCGGTATTGGCTACCCCAGACATCAACAAGGAATTCGTGATATATTGTGATGCCTCTGGAACCGGGCTCGGTGGAGTCCTGATGCAGGATGGCAGAGTCGTGGCGTACTTGTCACGGCAACTGCGACCGCATGAGGAGAACTACGCCACCCATGATCTCGAGCTAGCAGCTGTAGTGCATGCTCTGAAGACGTGGTGACATTACCTTCTGGGGAAGCGATGTGAGATATATACAGACCACAAGAGTCTGAAATATATCTTCACTCAAAGGGAGCTGAATATGAGACAACGGAGATGGCTTGAGTTAATCAAGGATTACGACCTCAGCATTCAGTACCATCCCGGCAAGGCGAACGTGGTAGCCGATGCCTTGAGCCAGAAGGCAGGCTCCTTGAACGTCACACTCAAGGAAAGGTTACCCGTCTTGTATGAAGAGATGGAGTACTTCGAGCTTGAGATAGTCGAACCAGGGTACCTGGCAAACCTCGAGGTCAAGCCTACTCTGGCAGACGACATCAAGGAAGCCCAGAAGGGGCACAAGAGTATCGAAGGCCTCAAGAGGAAGGTGCGAGAAGGCAAAGCCCCAGGATTCTCGATTGATGAGCAAGGAGTACTGTGGTACGGGAAGCCCTTGTGCGTACCTAACAAGGCCGAACTTAAGGACTTGATCCTGCAAGAGGCTCGTGACACACTGTACTCTATCCATCCAGGTGGTACCAAGATGTACCAAGACATCTGAGAACGATTCTGGTGGCATGGCATGAAGAGAGAAATTGGCTCCTATGACGCTAAATGCGATGTATGCCAGCGACCTGCTGGATTGCGGCAACCTCTTCAAGTGCCGGAATGGAAGTGGGATAGAGGCAGCATGGACTTCATCACCGGGTTGCCCCGGTCGAATAAGGGTGATACCTCCATTTGGGTCATAGTCGACCATTTGACCAAGGTGGCCCATTTCATCCCCGTTAACACCACCTATGATGGCAGCCAGCTGGCCAGTCTATACATTCATCGAGTGGTGAGTCTCCATGGAGTTCCCAAGGAGATCGTGTCCGACCGTGGCACGCAATTCACCTCAAGATTTTGGAAGAAGTTTCACGAAGCTCTCGGAACCAAACTTTCCTTCAGTACGGCTTTCCACCCGCAGACGGGCGGACAGACCGAGAGGGTAAACCAGATACTTGAGGACATGCTCCGCGCCTATGTTTTGGCTCATGGTGCCAAGTGGGAAGACTGCCTGCCGTTTGCTGAGTTTTCTTACAACAACAGCTACCAGTCCAGTCTTCAAATGGCCCCATTCGAAGCGTTATATGGGCGGAAGTGCCGCACCCCGCTCAATTGGTCCGAAACCGGTGAAGGGCTAGTTTTCGGACCAGAAGCACTGCAGGAAGCAGGGGACAAGGTTTAGCTTGTCCGAGAGAACCTGGAGGCAGCTAAGTCAAGGCATAAGAGCTATGCGGACCCTCGCCGCAGAAACGTGGAGTTTGTTCCCGGAGACCAGGTGTACTTGCGAGTCACACCTCTCAAGGGGACCAAGCGTTTCCACGTCAAGGGAAAGCTAGCTCCAAGGTTCATTGGACCCTTCAAGATCACGGCAAGGCGCGGGGAAGTAGCTTATCAATTGGAGCTACCTCCTGAGATTTCGGGTGTGCACAATGTGTTTCACGTGTCACAGCTCCGGAAGTGTTTGCAAGTGCTGAACCATCCCGATATTTACAAGGACATTGATCATCAAGCTATTGACCTTCAACCGGATCTTACCTACCGCGAGAGACCGATCCGCATTTTGGATGAAGCCGAGCGTTGCACCAGAAGCCGCACCATCAAGTTTTTCAAGGTTCAGTGGAGCAACCATACCGAAGCAGAAGCCACGTGGGAACGTGAAGACTATCTCCGATCAGAATTTCCCGAGCTATTTAACGCTTAGCTTAGGAATCTCGGGGACGAGATTCTTGTAAGACGGATAGGTCTGTCACACCCTGTTTTTCACCACAAGTATTTTATGTTGCAAAAATAAGAGCTTGTTAAAACTTTTTCAAATAATGTTGTGAGTGCAATGTGAACCCTTGTTTGAGTGAATGCTTGCTTGTTTGATGACTCAAACCCATGAAAACTTATTATTTTGCTCTCTTCAAAAACCCTTTTTCCTTTATATCAAGATCACCTTCACCATGTTGGGATACACTACTAGCTCATGAAGTCAAGTGGCACTTCCAACCAAAGTTGGTGGTCCGATCCAAATATTATTTTCATTCATTAAAAACATTAATTGGTGATTTAAAATATTATTTTCCTATTTTATATCTATGTCTGTTTCTAAGGCCAGTAATGATATTCCCACAAGGAAAATTGCTTTCCTGCCTTAGAAAATTATGAGTAAATTCATGGAAGCTTAGAAGGACATATATTTTCCATATATAAGATTTTTAACCCTATTTTATATTAATATTATTTGAGTAAAACCCTGAAAACCATTTCTTTCTGTTTTAGCTTTTTGAGATGTTTCCAAAGGAAATTATCTCAGTAAATTCCCATAAAATTACAGGAGCCCTCCCAAGACATATTAGTTGCTCACCTAAAATCTCACCTTGATCCAAGGTGGGGAAGTGCACCTAATGAGCCCAAAACCCTTTCTATCCAGAGTAGAGTTGGAACAACTCTACATTGCAAAGTTTCTCCAATGGAGCTGAAACTTTGTAGAGGTGTTTGACACCCCAAATAAGGACTCCACACCAAAGATGGGATTTGTGAGACTCTGTTTGGCCACACTTCCTTTGTAAAGGACAGTACTGGTCATTTTGAGGCTTTTTCAAGTTTACAAAGACAAACTTGTTCAATGGAGCTCACATTTGGTGGAACCCCATGTTTTTACCCCAAGACCAAACCTGTTAAGTTTCATTTCCAGTGGTGGGGTGGAAGCACCCCAAGTCACTGTCGAACACCTACTGACAGGAATGTAAAAACCCTCCTAGCCACTTTTTTACCCAATGTCAGGGCCCCAAACTTGGTGGGTTAGAGCACCAAAACACCCTGAGCACCCAGTCAATCAGCCCCTCCCCAACTCCAAGCACAAGTGACAAGAACTCCAATTTGAGCCGCAGGGCAGTACTGGCAACACCCGTGTTCCTTGCTCCCTTGACCAGCTCGAGCTCCCACTAACACACAACGGCTAGGCACACTCCAAGCAACACTCAGGACATGGAGGACACGTCCCAAGTGCCCCAGAGCAAGCCAGCATGCCGTGGCATGCCAAAACTGCGCTCTGGGCGCGCTGCAGAGAGCCTCCCGCAAGGGGACGATGCCCCGGCCGTTCCCAACCTCCCGAGCTATGTCCAAACACTCCACCGACATCTATTCAGTGCAAAGCTACCCCCAGGGACCCTCTCCCCTCGCGCAAGAGCTCAGGCGACGCGTGCCCGTGCGCGCCCGACGCGGCCGAGCATCCACGGTCGCTGCGGCTCGACCCCACTCGCTTTCCCTCTGAGGCCGATGCACCAGGAGGTCCTAAACCACGTCCTGAACCCGTGGTTTCACGACCAACACCTCACTATGCTCCCACGCGCGCCACGGTGAGTCACCGGCGCAGCCGAGTCGGGTCACCGTCGCTGGCCTATAAATAGGTCTCCCCGACACCCCAGCACCCTCCAAGCAGCTTCAGCACAACCAGTAGACACCCCCTAGCCACCCAGTCGAGCTCGCAGAGCCCCGGTGCTCGAGATCGACCGAGGCCCCTCCGCCTCGGAGCTCCGGTCGATCTTCGGCTACACGTCGGCTCCTGCGCTGCCCGACCTCCCATTACACTTCCCTTGACACGAGGAACATTTCCCCTAGCTTTCCCGAGCGAATCCGTGCTCCTAGCCACTAGTTCAACACCAACCCGAAACCCTTCCGCCACGGTCACCTCGTTGCCGGCAACCCAGACCACCTCCGGTGACGTCCCGACCACGAGCAGGTAGGCGGAGGCACGCCGAACCCGTTCTCGCTCCTAGATTGTCCTCAGGACAACGACAAACTCACCGGCGTCCGTCTCCACTACTCTGCCTGGAGGTAGGAGAAGGACCCGACAGGTGGAGCCCACCTATCGGTGTCCTGGGGCAGCCAGCCCGTGCAGCCGCTAACGCTGACCCCACGAGCCCGCAGGTCAGGTTTGAACCTGGCCTGCGCGTGCCTGGTGGCCAGGCCTGTTGGCTGGGCCGGCTGGATCTGTTCCCCCTGGCCTTTTCATTTTATTTTAATCCAGTAACTTAAATGATTTTTATAAAAATATTTAGCTAGTAGAAAAATATGATTCTCCCACCAGTAATTTTCTAAAAATGTGTAGTATTTGATTCTGTAGTGTTTGACTTTTATCAAAAACAGAAACTATTTTGGTATAATAAAATGATATTAAAAAGCACTTGTTTGTTTCTGTTTGCTTTTAAATAAATATGCTTAGCTAATAAAAACTATAGGAAACATATTCCAAAATAATAAACTGAATTTATTCAGACTTTGCAACATTTTTAGAAGCACTTTGTGATCTGTTTTAGTGAGAGCTATTATTTATTTATTCCTTTCTCGACGATAGAGTTACCGAGTGATGGAGGATCCGGAGCGGAAGACCTCGAAGACCCCGGATACCTAGCTGACCAAGGCAAGCAGTCCTTTGACCATGACTTGAGCACAAACATTGTTGCATGCTAGTATAGTTGGTATTTTCCTGTTGCATGTGATCACGATGCCGGTTCATCATTGTGGTGATGGTACCGAAGGCTTCTTCGAAGCACTTGCATGATAATGATGTTATTCATATGGCTCCTCAGAGCACAAGCATGATGAGCTTGACCCTACCACTTATGAGGATCATGCTACTGTCATGTTGACTAGTAGAGTAAGATCCTTGCACTGAGCTTGACCCTACCCCTTGAGGGTCACGTTATTACCATGTTGACAAGTAAAGATAGAGCATATTATCATGAGCATGTTGATGTCATAAAATAAAGGTTTATGAAAACCCCGTCGGGTGCCACTAATGCCCGAGGGTGATGATGAGTTGGTGATCACTTTTGGTGAAGTGATGCACCGGTGATTTTGTGTGAGTATGGTTTCGGGAATTGGATTAGATTTATGATGCGTCGACCGTCCCAACCTTACCAGTGCGACCACGATATCCCTTTATGGGACGGGGCTTTGTTGATTACTCTGGTCGGTACTAGCAAAGAGCCACATTACTAGTGGCGGGAGTGATCGGTGTCACTCTCGTGATGGGGTCGTGCCAGGTAGGACGACTATGCCATTATTATGAGTTCCAGGCACACCGTTGGTCCCTGCATGGTTGATACAGTCCAGAGTCGTAAGACGTACAACATGTGGGCTGGGTACCAACCGAGTGGACCTCTTTGTCTAGTATCGTCTGGGGAAAGATGATGATCGGGTACTTACCTCGGGTATATGTGATATACCGCGAGTCGTGGATGACACGGAAGTTTCCCGTTTCTCATGGGTCCAGCGTACTACCTCTGCAGAGTGTAAACTATTCGAATAGCCGTGTCCACGGTCAAGGACAGTTGGGTGGTGCTGCTTAAACTACGTCCAGTGTTTCCGCATAAACCAAAAGTGTGAAAGTGTGTGTGTGTGTGGTGTTAAAAAGGTGTTGTTATGATAATCAAAATAATATGATCAAGTTCGATGACTTGGCATATAGGGTAAACCTGGATGGTTTAGCCCTCATTAGTACATTGAGGTTGTGACAAGTCCGATGACTTGGCATTTAGGGTGAACCCGGTGTGTTCAACCCTTAGCAGATATGATGATATATGTAACCTGTTCTTCAAGAGTAATTCTTTAACCTGTTGCATAAACCTGATCATTCCACCAAATTGCATTCCACTAAAGATGCATGTTACTGTTATTTTTTACTATAAATGTTCATATCATGGGCTACTTGCGAGTACATTAAAAGTACTCATTGGCTTGCCACTCGTTATATTATTGACCAGACATGGAAGGACCGGAGTTTGGCGATGAGTACGCCGTCGGAGACGAACCTGCGATCTAGGACGCTTCCAAGTCAGAATGCCTGTCGGTGTAGGCTTGATGGCATGGGCACCGCTTAGCCCTTACGAGTTTCCGCTACTCGATGTAGCTGTTTAATTTGGCCTTAGGCCTCGCTCTTGAACCCGACCTTCTGGTCATTTGATGTAATAATTTTGGTACTTGGATGTAAGACTCTATTATTCAGTATCTGTGTTCAGTGAACATTGATCCTTGGGGTCACTGGGCAAGGCGAACTCGACTTCCTAGTCGGGGTCCCCACACAGGCCTTGATACGTCTCCAAGGTATCTATAATTTTTGATGGTTCCATGCTATTATCTTGTCAAACTTTGGATGTTTTGTATACCTTTTATATCTTTTTGGGACTAACTTATTAACTCAGTGCCAAGTGCCAATCCTATTTTTTCCGTGTTTTTGACCCTTTTCAGAGGAGGATTTTAAACGGTGTCCAAACGGAATAAAACTTCCGAAAAGATTTTTTCCGGAACAAAAGATACGCACGAGACTTGAGAACCAAGGCAGGGGCCACCAGGGGACCCCACAAGCCCCCTAGGCGTGGTCAGCGGGGGCCCGCGCCTAGCAGGCTTGTGGGCCCCCTGTGGCTCGTCTGCCCTACCTCTTCCGCCTATAAATTCCTGAAGATTCCAAAACTGCAAGAGAGATCCACGAAAATACTTTTCCGCCGCCGCAAGCTTCTCTGTTTGGCCTTGTTATTTCGAAAGTTCATGATTACCTTGCTAGTTTGCTTGAAGTATTATTGTTTTCATGTCAATAGCAAACTAATGTTTTGAATCTTACGGATCTGAACATTCATGTCACATGAAAGAAGTTGCAAAGGACAACTATGCTAGGTAGCATTCGACATCAGAAATTCTGTCTTTATCACTTCCCTACCCGAGGATGAGCAGGAGTTAAGCTTGGGGATGCTTGATACGTCTCCAACGTATCTATCATTTCTTATGATTCCATGCTATTATCTTGTCAAACTTTGGATGTTTTGTATGCCTTTTATATCTTTTTTGGGACTAACTTATTAAATCAGTGCGAAGTGCCAATTCCTGTTTTTTCCGTGTTTTTGACCCTTTTCAGAGGAGGATTTTAAACGGTGTCCAAACGGAATAAAACTTCCGAAAAGATTTTTTCCGGAACAAAAGATACGCACGAGACTTGAGAACCAAGGCAGGGGCCACCAGGGGACCCCACAAGCCCCCTAGGCGTGGTCAGCGGGGGCCCGCGCCTAGCAGGCTTGTGGGCCCCGTGTGGCTCGTCTGCCCTACCTCTTCCGCCTATAAATTCCTGAAAATTCCAAAACTGCAAGAGAGATCCACGAAAATACTTTTCCGCCGCCGCAAGCTTCTCTGTTTGGCCTTATTATTTCGAAAGTTCATGATTACCTTGCTAGTTTGCTTGAATTATTATTGTTTTCATGTCAATAGCAAACTAATGTTTTGAATCTTACGGATCTGAACATTCATGTCACATGAAAGAAGTTGCAAAGGACAACTATGCTAGGTAGCATTCGACATCAGAAATTCTGTCTTTATCACTTCCCTACTCGAGGATGAGCAGGAGTTAAGCATGGGGATGCTTGATACGTCTCCAACGTATCTATCATTTTTTATGATTCCATGCTATTATCTTGTCAAACTTTGGATGTTTTGTATGCCTTTTATATCTTTTTTGGGACTAACTTATTAAATCAGTGCGAAGTGCCAATTCCTGTTTTTTCCGTGTTTTTGACCCTTTTCAGTGGAGGATTTTAAACGGTGTCCAAACGGAATAAAACTTCCGAAATGATTTTTTCCGGAATAGAAGATACGCACGAGACATGAGAACCAAGGCAGGGGCCACCAGGGGACCCCACAAGCTCCCTAGGCGCGGTCAGGGGGGCGCGCCTAGCAGGATTGTGGACCCTCGGTGGCTCGTCTGCCCTACCTCTTCCGCCTATAAATTCCTGAAAATACTTTTCTGCCGCCGCAAGCTTCTGTCTCCTCAAGATCCCATCTGGGCACGTTCTGGTGCCCTTCCGGAGGGGGATTCGGATACGGAGGGCTTCTTCATCAACACCATGACCTCTCCGATGATGCGTGAGTAGTTCACAATAGACCTTCGGTCCATAGCTAGTAGCTAGATGGCTTCTTCTCTCTCTTGGATATTCAATACAAAGTTCTCCATGATCTTCATGGAGATCTATCCGATGTAATCTTGTTTGCGGTGTGTTTATCGAGATCCGATGAATTGTGGATTTATGATCAGATTATCTATGAATCTTATTTAAGTTTCTTCTGATCTCTTATATGCATGATTTCATATCCTTGTAATTCTCTTCGAGTTGCAGGTTTTGTTTGGCCAACTTTATATATGATTCCTGCAATGGGAGAAGTGCTTGGTTTTGGGTTTATACGGTGCGATGACCTCACCCAGTGACAGAAGGGGTAGCGAGGCACGCATCATGTTGTTGCCATCAAGGGTAAAAAGATGGGGTTTTCATCATTGGTTTGAGTTTATCCCTCTACATCATGTCATCTTGCTTAAGGCGTTACTCTGTTCGTCATGAACTCAATACACTAGGAGCATGCTTGATAGCGGTCGATGTGTGGAGTAATAGTAGTAGATGCAGAAAGTATCGGTCTACTTGTCTCGGAGGTGATGCCTATATGTATGATCATTGCCTTAGATATCGTCATGACTTTGCGCGGTTCTATCAATTGCTCGATAGTAATTTGTTCACCCACCGTAATATTTGCTATTTTGAGAGAAGCCTCTAGGAACACTATGGCCCCCGGGTGTACTTCACATCATATTCTGAGCCTTACACTTTTACTTCGTTGCACTTTCCGCCTTCAGATATCACTTTGCAATCAATCTTGAAGGGACTGACAACCCCTTTATAGCATTGGGTGCAAGCTCGTTTGTGTTTGTGCAGGTACTCTGGACTTGGCTCGATTCTCCTACTGGATTGATACCTTGGTTCTCAAACTGAGGGAAATACTTACTACTCCTGTGCTGCATCACCCTTTCCTCTTCAAGGGAAAAACCAGCGCAAGCTCAAGAGGCAGCAGAAGGATTTTCTGGCGCCTTTGCTGGGGAGGATCAAGTCAAGAACTCATCCAAGTAAGTGTCGCGAACTTATCTCTTGAATTTACTTTTTTTGCCTCTCGTTTTCCTCTCCCCCACTTCTGAAAAATAAAAATTTACAAAAATATTTGCCTTTTTCGTTCGCCCTTTTCTCTCGTTTGCTTTCTGTTCGCTTGTCTGCCTGCTAAGACCTGTATGGCCCAACCAAGGGATTTTGATGCCTACAATGCGAGGTTGGAAGAGATTGAAACTAGTGTTAAAGGCTTCATGTCTACATAGTTTGATTATAACAGTTACTTCCGTAGGGATCTAAAGGAGCAATTTTTTTTTGGCGTTTATGAATAAAGAAGTTGATGATATGGCCAAAGAATTCCTTGCACTAAATTCTGAGTTTGCTCGTCTTGAAAAATTGGTAGGCCAAATTTCTGATAAACAGGCTACCTTAGTCAATAAAATGGTTGCGAAACCTGAAATTTGTTATGAGAATCACGAAGATCTTAAAGTGCTTGGTGTGACTCCCATTGAATCTTTGTTTTCTTGTGTCAAACCTAATGATGATTGGGCTGGATATGAATCCACTTTGGTTGAGAAACGCCCTAATGATTCGGAGTCCATCTATGTTGATGCTAAAAGCATTGAAAGTGGAGTAGAAGAAATAAAAACTTTGAGTTGTAATGAAACTACTACTTTGGATTTCAAGGAATTCAATTATGATAGTTGGTCCTTGATTGAATGCATTTCCTTGATACAATCCATGCTACACTCTCCACACGCTTATAGCCAAAACAAGGCCTTTACCGATCATATCGTCGAAGCTATAATAAAATCTCTTGAAGAGAGACTTGAGTTGGAAGTTTCTATCCCTAGAAAGCTTCATGATAAGTGGGAACCTACTATCAAAATCAAAATCGAAAACTATGAATGCAATGCTTTGTGTGATTTGGGTGCTAGTGTTTCCGCTATTCCGAAGTATTTATGTGATGTTCTCGGTTTTAATGTGATTGATGAGTGTTCTCTTAATTTGCATCTTACGGATTCTAGTGTCAAGAAACCCATGGGAAGGATCAATGATGTTCTTATTATTGCAAATAGGAACTATGTACCCGTGGATTTCATTGTGCTTGACATTGAATGCAATCCTACATGCCCTATCATTCTTGGTAGACCTTTCCTAAGGACTATTGGTGCTATCATCGATATGAAGAAAGGGAATATTAGGTTTTAGTTTCCTTTAAAGAAGGGAATGAAGCATTTTCCTAGAAAGAAAATAAGATTGCCTTATGAATCCATGATGAGGGCTACTTATGGTTTGAGCACCAAAGACGACGATACGTGATTCTATCGCCTTATGCCTAGCTAAGGGCGTTAAACAATGGTGGTTGTTGGGAGGCAAATCAATGAATTTAACTTCTTATTTCTGTTTTGTTGCGTCCACACCATCATAATTATGTTATGATTGTGTCTTTGTGTTTCTTTTTGTGTTTGAGCCAAGCAAAACCTTTATGACTAGTTTTGGTGATGGTTGTTTGATCCTGTTGGAAAAAGAAGAAACTTTTCGCTAACGAAATTATTTTTCATTTTTATTCAGAAAGAGCTTTTGAGTTGATTCATTTTTCTGCTGGTTGATATGCCTTTTTCCAAGGCTGTCGTAATTTTTCAGAATTTTTGAGGTACCAGAAGTATACGAAGTATACAGATTGCTACAGACTGGTCTTTTTTTGACAGATTCTGTTTTTGTTGTGTTGGTTGCTTGTTTTGATGAAACTATGGATAGTATCGGGGAATACTAGCCATGAAAAAGTGAGAATACAGTAATCTAACACCAATATAAATAGAAATCAAGATTTCTACAGTACCTAAAGAGGTGGTAGTTTGTTTTCTTGTGCTAATGATATCACGAGTTTCTGTTTAAGTTTTGTGTTGTGAAGTTTTCAAGTTTTGGGTGACGTTCTCATGGACAAGGGAATAAATAGTGGAAAGAGATCAAGCTTGGGGATGCCGAAGGCACCCCAAGAAAAATCCAAGGACACCAAAAATCCTATGGTTGGGGATGCCCCGGGAAGGCATCCCCTCTTTCGTCTTTAATCCACCCGTAACATTACTTGGAGCTATATTTTTATTCACCAAATGATATGAGTTTTGCTTGGAGCGTCTTGTTTCTTAGGAGTCTTTTCTTTTTGTTGTGCCACAATCATCCTTTCTGAACACTTTTTGAGAGAGACATGCACTCATCGTGAATTTGCTAGAATGCTCATTGTGCTTCACTTATATCTTTTGAGCTAGACAATTTTGCTCTATGTGCTTCACTTAGATCTTTTTGGAGCACGGCGGTGCGTAACTTGGTAGTTGGCTTGTGCTATGAAAGTAGTCCCAAAGGTGATAGGTACCCAAAGAGGATACAATAAAACCTCCGTCTTCATGTGCATTGAGTAGAAAGAGAAGTTTGATTCCTCTCAATTAGTTTTGAGACGTGGATTTGGTAATATTAAGAGTTATGTTAGTAGGGTGTTGTGAATCTAGAAATACCTGTGTTGAAGTTAGTGATTCCCGTAACATGCACGTATGGTGAACCGCTATGTTAGGAAGTAGGAGCATAATTGATCTATTGATTGTCATCCTTTGTGTTGCGGTCTGGATCGAGCGATGGTTTGCACCTACCAACCCTTCCCCTAGGAGTATGCGTTTAGCACTTTGTTTCGATTACTAATAAAAACTTCCGCAACAAGTATGTGACTTCTTCATGACTAATGTGAGTCCATGGTATAGATGCACTTTCACCTTCCACCATTGCTAGCCTCTCTAGTACCGTGCAATTTTCGCGGTGCACAAACCCACCAGATGCCTTCCTCAAAACAGCCACCATACCTACCTACTATGGCATTTTCGTAGCCATTCCGAGATATATTGCCATGCAACTCCCACTGTACCATATCATGACTTGTGCCGTCACTCTCATATTGCCATTGCATGATCGTAAGATAGCTAGTGAGATGTTTCAACATCATACGCCAAGCTAGATCATTGCACATCCCGGTACACTGCCGGAGGCATTTCTTATAGAGTCATCATCGTTCTAAGCTTTGAGCTGTGAGTAAATAAAAGTGTGATGATCATCATTATTAGAGCATTGTCCCATGTGAGGAAATAAAAAAAAAGAGGCCAAAGTTTCCCACAATAAAAAAAGAGATATGGAAAGAGGCCAAAGAGCCCAAACAAAAAAAGAGAGAAGGGACAATGCTACTATCTTTTCCACACTTGTGCTTCATAATAGCACCATGGTCTTCATGATTGAGAGGCTCTTGTTTTGTCACCACCATATACTAGTGGGTGTCTTTAATATATAACTTGGCTTGTATATTCCAATGATGGGCTTCCTTAAAATTGCCCTAGGTCTTCGTGAGCAAGCAAGTTGGATGCACACCCACTAGTTCTCCTTTTGAGCTTTCACATACTTATAGCTCTAGTGCATCCTTTGTATGTCAATCCCTGCTCATTCACCTTAATATCTATTAATGGGCATCTCCATAGCCCTTTGATACACCGAGTCAATGTGATCATCTCCTCTTTTTTTGTCTCACAACCACCACCACACTCTATCCCACCATAGTGCTATATCCCTGGCTCACGCTCATGTATTGCGTGAGAGTTGAAAAAGGTTTGAGAAAGTAAGAGTGCAAAAACAATTAGTTGGCCAATACCGGGGTTGTGCATGATTTAAATTAGTTGTGTGGGGATGATGGAGCATAGCCACACTATATGATTTTGTAGGGATAACTTTCTTTGGCCTTGTTATTTCGAAAGTTCATCACTACCATGCTAGTTTGCTTCAAGTATTCTTGTTTTCATGTCAATAGCAAAGTAATGATTTGAATCTTACGGATCTGAACATTCATGTCACCAGTTGCAAAGGACAACTATGCTCGGTAGAATTCCACATCAAAAATTCTGTCTTTATCATTTCCCAACTCAGGGACGAGCAGGAGTTAAGTTTGGGGATGCTTGATATGTCTCCAATGTATCAATAATTTTTGATGGTTCCATGCTATTATCTTGTCAAACATTGGATGTTTTGTATGCCTTTTATATCTTTTTTGGGATAACTTATTAACTCAGTCCCAAGTGCCAGTTCCTGTTTTTTCAATGTTTTTGACCCTTTTCAGAGGAGGATTTTAAATGGTGTCCAAACGGAATAAAACTTTCAAAAATATTTTTTCCGGAATAGAAGGTACGCACGAGACTTGAGAACCAAGGCAGGGGCCACCAGGGGACCCCACAAGCCCCCCAAGTGCCCTTCCTCTTCCGCCTATAAATTCCTGAAAATTCCAAAACTGCGAGAGAGATCCATGAAAATACTTTTACGCCGCCGCAAGCTTCTGTCTCCGCAAGATCCCATCCGGGGCACGTTCTGGTGCCATGCCGGAGGGGGTATTCGGATACGGAGGGCTTCTTCATCAACACCATGACCTCTCCGATGATGTGTGAGTAGTTCACCATAGACCTTCAGGTCCATAGCTAGTAGCTAGATGGCTTCTTCTCTCTCATGGATCTTCAATACAAAGTTCTCCATGATCTTCATGGAGATCTATCCGATGTAATCTTCTTTGCGGTGTGTTTGTCGAGATCCAATGAATTGTGGATTTATGATCAGATTATCTACGAATCCTATTTGAGTTTCTTCTGATCTCTTATATGCATGATTTCATATCCTTGTAATTCTCTTTGAGTTGTGGGTTTTGTTTGGCCAACTTGATCTATGATTCTTGCAATGGGAGAAGTGCTTGGTTTTGGGTTCATACCGTGCAGTGACCTCACCCACTGACAGAAGGGGTAGCGAGGCACGCATCGTGTTGTTTCCATCAAGGGTAAAAAGATGGGGTTTTCATCATTGGTTTGAGTTTATCCCTCTACATCATGTCATCTTGCTTAAGGCGTTATTCTGTTCGTCATGAACTCAATACACTAGATGTATGCTGGATAGTGGTCGATGTGTGGAGTAATAGTAGTAGATGCACAAAGTATCGGTCTACTTGTTTCGGACGTGATGCCTATATGTATGATCATTGCCTTAGATATCGTTATGACTTTGTGCGGTTCTATCAATTGCTCGACAGTAATTTGTTGAACCACCGTAATATTTGCTATTCTGAGAGAAGCCTCTAGTGAACACTATGGCCCCCGGGTCTACTTCATATCATATTTTCAGCCTTACACTTACTTCGTTGCATTTTCCGCCTTCAGATCTCACTTTGCAATCATTCTTCAAGGGATTGACAACCCCTTTATAGCGTTGGGTGCAAGCTCGTTTGTGTTTGCGCAGGTACTCTAGACTTGGCTCGATTCTCCTACTGGATTGATACCTTGGTTCTCAAACTGAGGGAAATACTTACTACTCCTGTGCTACATCACCCTTTCCTCTTCAAGGGAAAAACCAACGCAAGCTCAAGAGGCAGCATGCCTCAATGGACCCGCGGCTCAAATAAAGATCAACACCAAGTCTTGAAGGATAGGTGCAAGGAGGACGCGCGTACCAGAATTGAGAGGAGGTGTTAAACACGCCGCCAATCTAACGGTCGTGCGGATCTAGTTGTCGACGAGCCCGTGCTAGGGTCACCTAGTAGACTACCTTATGAGGTGGGATGCCCGTCTTTCACCCGTGATCTACTTTAAGTCCGCTAGACCTCCAGCATGGCCTTCAAGAGAGGGTTGCCGAACAAGTATGATGGCAACATCACTCCATCAGAGTTCCTAGGCATCTACAATATCGCGGTGCAGGCTGCTCGGGGACAAGACAAGAAGGTGCTCGCCAACTACTTCACGTTGGTGCTCAAGACCAACATGAGGAGTTGACTAATGAATTTGCCAGAAGGGTCCATCTCCTCCTGGATGGATCTGTGCAACTAGTTTGTTGGGGCCTACCATAGGGGCCACAAGCTCCTAGGGCAGCCCAGTGATCTGCATGTTCTGCCCCAGCGGGATGGTGAGACCGTTCGCAAGTACATCCAAAAATTTAGCACCATGCAGCACAACATCCCGGACATCCACCCTGCTGCGGTGATCGTTGCATTCCACACGAACATTCGCAATCACCACATGCACGAGGAGATGAGCATCAACAAGGTGCGGGACATCGCCGAGCTTTACGCTCTGGCCGAGGAGTGCGGGCAGTCTGATGAGGGAAGAAGGCTCCCGGGGGAGGACGCTGGCGCAGAAGTCGACTGTGATGACAATGAGAATGCGCCTACCTCCTTGAATAAGGGACACAAATGTAACAAGAAACACAACCAAAATGCAGTGATGGTTGTCAAGAGCTCCGACAAGCCCGGTGCCGACAAGAAGGCCAAGTCCAATAAGCTCGGCAAGGATGTTGCCGCGTGCTCCAAAGACGACGAGGTCTTGGCAGGCGAGAAGACCGGTAAGCCGTACTGCAAGATCCACATCATCAGGGGCCACGACATTAATGCGTGCGGCCAAGTAGAAGCAAGAGTACAAAAGTCACGACAAGGAGTAGGGCTCAGATGCTTCCGCTGGCTCCGACAAGACCCGCAATGGCCGAGGCGGCCGCTACGGCAAGGCCAAGCTGCAGAAGGAGAAGCCTGCCAAAGGCCGAGATGACCAATCTGACAGTGATGATGATGAGTATGGAGAGCAATCTATCAGACAGAAGTTCTAGAAGGCTAGAGATGCAATATCTGTTGATGGAGGCGCATCTTTGCACTCCTATCACAGGTAGCTCAAGCAATGGGCTTACAAGGTCAATGTCGCAACGCCCAGCGGCAAAAGCAAGGAGGCCTCTCAAATGGTCCAACACTCCCATCGATGCTAAGGATCACCCTGATCGCATGATCAAGGTCGGATGTGTGCCACAGTTGGTCTCGCGAATGTTCCACAACCTCAGGGTCACGAAGTTGTTGGTCAACAGTGGGGCCAGCCTGAACTTGATATCGTCCGATGTGATCAAGCGGATGTAAGTCCCCGACTTAGATCTTAAACGCATGGGATCCTTCGAAGGAGTGGACGGGGGGAGATTTCAGCCGAAGGTAAAGACAACCCTTCCGGTCACATTCGGTAGCATGGTCAATTTCAGGATACGGAGGGTCACCTTCAACGTCACCAATATGTCGCTGCCATACAACAAAATCCTGGCCCGTCTCGCACTGGCTAAGTCCAAGGTGCTATCTTATGACTCCTACAACACACTCAAGATGCTAGGGTTGATGATCATCATTGCCATCCATGCGAAGAAGAAAGACGCAGTCCTTTGCATCGACAAGATCTACCGAGAGGAAGTCGCAGCATGCACTGACAAGGCACCCGCTCCTGCCAAGAGCAAACCAAGAGCTCCAGCGAGACTCGTGACAAATCTGGGAAACGTGCCATTGTGCGGAGCGCACCTATAGTGGACTCATCCGGGACTTCTGTCGCCTAGGGCAAGGGAAACAGAGTGACCATCCCCAAGGCGAAGAAAGTGGCCGCGCGAGAGGGCGGCAATGGAGGCACTTTCACTATAAGTGCCTACCTCGACAACAAATAGGAAAGCATGCTCATCTCCTTCCCACGGGCGAATGTCAACGTCTTTGCTTGGCAGCCGTCTGACATCCTTGGTGTTCCTAGGGAGGTGATCGAGCACTACCTTGCCATCTGTCCTCACGCGCGCCCTGTCAAGAAGAAGGTCAGAAAACAAGCACTTGAGCCGCAAGAGTTTATAGCCGAAGAAATTAGAAAGTTGAAAGTAGAAGGACTAGTTAGGGGTTTACTCCACCCGACATGGCTGGAAAATCCCGTGGTGGTGCGCAAGGGAAGCTAGAAGTGGAGGCTTTGCATCGACTTCACAGAAGTCAACAAGGGTTGCCCTAAAGACCCCTTCCCCTTGATGCGCATCGACCAGATCATGGATTCGACTGCTAGCTGCAACCTGTTGTCGTTCCTTGATGCCCACTCTGGTTATTATCAGATCTTCATGGCCAAGGAGGACAAAGATAAAACAGCCTTCATCACTCCTTGCGGCACATACGGCTTCACGCACATGCCATTTGTCCTGAAGAGTGCGGGCTCCATGGCCAAGGCGCTGTCCCATCACGCCCACAACACACTCAAGATGCCAAGGCTGATGAGCATCATTGCCATCCATGCGGACAAGAAAGATGTTGTCCTGTGCGTCGACAAGATCTACCGAGAGGAAGTCACATCATGCGCTTACAAGGCATTCGATCCTGCCAAGAGCAAGCTAAGACCTTCGCAAGACTCATGAAGAATCCGGCAAACGTGTCGTTGAGTAGAGCACACCCGTTGATGACTCACCTGGGACTTCTATCGCTGGGGGCAAGAAAAACGGAGTGACCATCCCCAAGGCGAAGAAAGTGGTTGCGCGAGAGGGCGGCAAAGCAGGCACTTTCACTATAAGTGCCACTCTCGACAACAAAATGGAAAACATGCTCATCTCCTTCCCATGGGAGAGTGTCAACCTCTTTGTGTGGCAGCCGTCTGACATCCTCGGTGTTCTGAGGGAGGTAATCGAGCACCACCTTGCCATCTGTCCTCACACGCGCCCTATCGCAGAAGGTCCGAAAACAAGCACTTGAGCGACAAGAGTTTATTGCCGAAGAAATCAAAAAGTTGGAAGTAGTAGGACTAGTGAGGATTTACTCCACCCGACATGGCTGCCAAATCCCGTGGTGGTGCGCAAGGCAAGCTGGAAGTTGAGGCTTTGTATTAACTTCACAAATGTCAACAAGGCTTGCCCTAAAGACCACTTCCCCTTGATGCGCATCGACCAGATCGTGGATTCTACTACTGGCTGCGACCTATTGTCACTCCTCGATGCCTACTCTAGTTATCATCAGATCTTCAGAACGAAGAGAAAACTGCCTTCATCACTCCTTGCGACATGTACTGCTTCACGCGCATGCCATTTGGCCTGAAGAGTGCACGCTCCATGTTTGTGATGTCCGTCCAGATTGGCCTTGGACCGCAGTTGCACATAAATACTTGTCCTTGACCCCGGTCCTAGTCGCGCCCCTTGTGACACATAAATACTTGTCCTCAACCCCGGTCCTCCATAACATCACAGTCAAGACCAAGAACAAGGCCACGTTCGTCCAAGATCTGTAGGAGACCTTCGCAAACTTGCGCAAGATCAACTTGAAGCTCAACCCCAAGAAGTGGGTATTCAGGGTCCCGTATGGTAAGCTATTTGGTTTCTTCATATCGCAGCGCGGGATAGAAGCCAACCCCCCAAAATTGAAGCAATTGAGAAACTAAAGGCACCAAAGGGCGTCAAGGACGTCCATCGGCTAGCGAGCTGTGTCGCTGCTCTCAGCAGATTCATTTCCAAATCCGTAGAGCGGGCCCTACCGTTATTCACGATCTTGAAGAAGGCAGGTACAACGACATGGACTCCGGAAGAAGAAGCCGCATTGAAAAACCTGAAGAAGTACTTGTCCTCAACCCCGGTCCTAGTCGCGCCCAAGCCCGAGGAACCATTAATGTTATATTTGGCAGCAAATAACTAGGTGGTCAGCGCCGCAGTACTAGCAAAAAGGGAGGCCGAGGACAGCGAAATGATGACCTCTGACCTAGCAGCCGACAAACCCAGTTCTACCCCAATGAACCAAAAGCCTGGTACGGAAGCAACACGGGAAGCGGAATAGTGGGCAGCGCAGAAGAAGAAGGTGATGCAGCAACCAGTGTATTTTGTTAGCTCCCTCCTGCACGGGGCTCATACGAGATACTCTAGGATTCATAAACTGGTCTTTAGCCTCCTCATGCCCCCCCACAAGCTGCGCCCCAACTTCCAAGTGCACCGCATCACGGTCGTCACCCGCTTCACGCTGCAGTGGATTCCGAGGAACCCCGAGGCGACCGAGTGGATCGTCGAGTGGGCCCTCGAACTGGCTAGTTTCCATTTGAACTTTGAGAGCATGAAAACCATCAAGAGCAGAGCACTAGTGGAATTCTTTGCAAAATGGACACCAACATTAGATGAAGAGATCCTGGAAACAACTCTTCACGGCAAGGAAACAACCAAGGTATGGATCATGTATACCGATGGAGCTTTCTCGCTTCAAGGCGCCGGTGCCGGAGTGCTGCTCATAGCGCCCACCAGAGAGCACCTCAAATAACTGATCCAAATAAACTGCCCCTGGGAGGTGTCGACCAATAATACAACAAAATATGAGGGTTTGCTTGTAGGGCTGCGGGTAGCTACAGAGCTGGGAATCAAGAAGCCAATAGTCCAAGGGACTCATAGTTGGTTGTGCGTCAAGTAAATAAGGATTATCAAAGCCCCTTGATGGAAGCATATGTTGATGAAGTGACAAAGTTGAAGGAACACTTTGACAGTCTGCAGATGGAACATGTCCCTAGGACGGAGTACAACATCGCCGATGACCGATCGAAACAGGCAACTCAGAAGTCACCTGTGGAACCAGGCACCTTCGTACTCCGACTCACTCAGAAATCTGATACACCATTAGGACGGCAAGCCAAGAAGAGGAAGATGAGCTCCGGTGACTATTTCCCGGCAGAGCCACCTGTGGCTGCCAAGAAGGATGACGGAGACGGTGAAGCGCTCAACGACAAGAGCATAGCTCTAGCAGGACAAGAAATCCTTTCTGTTGAATCTAGCGCTCCCGTAGCGGAAGAGGCGCCTTTAGTCCTTGTCGTTGAGCCCCGGGATCTGGCATGGGCCTAGCAGATTATCCAATACCTACAAACAGGAGACCTCCTTGAAGAGCAAGAAGAAGCTGAAAGAGTAGCCCGCGGTTGAGCATGTACAAGTTCGGGGACAACAATCTGTATAGGCGGAGACCAAATAGGGTGAAATTGAGGTGCATCACTAGGGAGGAAGTACATTGGCTGCTGGCAAAGATACACGTGGAGATTTGTAGCTCCCATGTAGGATCACGAGCCCTTGTCAGGAAGGCATTCTGGCATGGCTTCTATTTGCCCATAGCCCTCCAAGAAGCCTTGGCGGTGGTGACAACGTGTGAAGCATGCCAATACCACGTCATGCAAATACACCAACCAGCTCAAGTCCTTCAAACCATACCACTCTCCTAGCCATTCTTCGTGTGGGGGCTCGACATCATCGGCCCCTTCCCCCGTGCTACCAGGGGCTTGGAGTTCTTGTTCGTTGCCATTGACAAGTTTATGAAGTGGACCGAGGTGGAGCAAGTGAGAAAGGTCATGGCGTTGACAGCAATCAAGTTCCTCATAGGGATTGTTTGTTGTTTCGGGGTCCCAAACACGATCATCACCAACAATGGTACACAATTCTCCAGCAGCACTTTCATGAAATACTGTCAAGATATTGGCACCAAGGTGTTCTTCGTCTCCTTTTCTCACTCCAGGAGCAACGAACAAGTTGACAGGGAAATGCTGAAGTGTTGCGGGGCCTCAAAAGAAGGACTTTCAACAAGCTGCGCAAGTATGGAAGGAGCTGGATTGATGAACCCTCGATAGTTCTTTCGTCGATCGGAACGATGCCAAATCAAGCCACTGATGAGAGACGTTTTGCCCCTGGTCTATGGGGCAGAGGCAATTCTCCCCATGGAACTCATGTAAGGGTAACCGAGAGTGCATGCCTTTGACGATGACCAGTGAGAGCAGTTACGGCGTGACAATGTCATTCGCCTCGAGGAAGATCGTCCCCAGGCCGCACTGCTTGCTGCTAGGTAGCATTAGGCCCTACGCCACTGCCATAGTCGCAAAGTGTGGGCCAAGATTGTTGAGGAAGGTGACCTTGTACTCCGATGGATCCAGTACGCAAAGGGATCAAACAAGTTAACACCGAGGTGGGAAGGCCCTTACCGGTTGGAACGAGTCACCAGGCCTCGCGCTATCTTCCTAGAGACTGAGGATGGTAGTCCGGTGCAGAACTTGTGGAATTTCAAGCATCTTCACAACTTCTACTCGTGAGGCACATTTGTCGCCCCCTCCCGCAACCACTTTTGTGCAAGTCTAGCAGCAATGCGTGTACTCCTTTGTACAAAGCTAGGTGATGCCCTTGTGCGTAGTTAATAAGATTAGATATCCTGCAATACTTTTTTTACCTAAATGCATACTTACATTATGCTCATCATGCGGATCGTTGCGGTAGATCATAGCCAGTACATAGTCGTTTCCAAACCACTAAGAGCCCCCTATGCATCCTATTTTCTCTTCTTCTTTTCACAAAAGAAAGCAGGGTTCTCCCAGAATAGAGCTCCCCTTGCACAAGTCGTCCCGGGGGAAAAAGGAGCGGGCGGATATTCAAGGCGACCACTTCGTGGTGAGTGAGTCGGTAGAGAAAGGAAAAGATAAGTTAAATCCCTCAATGCTACTTAAATTATCGCCTATATGAGAAGATTTGCATGCAGATTGAGACCTCATCAGAATTGTTGTGCTTCGGGGGGACTTGAGTCATGCCCTGTACCCCGAGTGATCGTGGCAAGGGATGATGGGCTATCCTTGTTGGGCATAGCACCGACAAGGGGGTGCTTAGGAAATATCCTTAGAAGCGCCCCACGACGGGAAGGCACCCGCCGACAAGCGTCCCCGCTATGTGTCAAAGTAGAGAGGGCGAGAGGGCGCAATCTTTCTGTTCAGAAGGAAATTATCATGCATAGGCACAAGAAAAAGGGAAGAGAGACAAGCCAAGTTATTGGCATAATAGTAGTGCCCAATGTTTTTCTTTGATTTTCTTTAAGGTTTACATTGGGTACTATTTAAATACAAAAGGAGCTTCTCCTATGTCAGCGCTGGCGGTGATGACATTAAGTTGGAGTACGACTTCCTCTAGCACTGCCGGCGGCGGCGAGGAGGAGAACTACCACTATGATGTGGCAACAAATATAGAAACGACCCAACAGACGAGGCCACGTTTTCCGGATGCTTCCATCGTGTCGGCCGTGCTAATCGGACTTGTCCCCCTCCTTCTTGACTCAAAAGATTCTTCTGTCGTTGCCACTCTCGCTGGAGGTGTCAATGTCGTTGCCTCTTGAACTCTTGGCGCGGCACTCCTGGCGGATGCCAGTTGCTCCGAAGAACTTCACGGAGAGGGTGGCGGAGCCATCAAACCGGAAGTGGAGGAGATGCCCGGAGTCTATCCCCTAGGAGCAGGCGAACGACTTCCACCCCCGGGTTAAAAACATTGCGCTTCCGGGGTTGAGGTCGACCGCACATGCCCGTTACAGCAACTGTTTGCCCCAAGCCACAAGCCATGGGGACGGCTGCCCTCCATAGCCCACGCAAAAGTGTCTGGGAGTCGCAGCCAGCTCCAGTACCCCCGGAGGGTCACCATGACAAACTCATGCACCTCTTCCCCCGCATGGATCCGCGCATGGGGATGCGGGGTAGGAACACCACCGCAAATGCCGAGAGTCAACAGGACCGCCCTCACACGGCCCCTGGACACTGTTCTTCCGCAAGAACTCAAGCTGGACCCCACCACCGTCACCATGATGGACGTCGGCCTATGGGGGCTTCCCCTCCCAGCAACACTTGAGCCTGGAGCCCGTCCGCGACCCTCGCCATCGCAGAGGGAGCACGCTGAAGGAAAGGTGGAGGCATAAGATGAAGAGGCTAGGCAGTGGCGAGGAGCAAGAGACCGGGAGTGAGTTAGCCTCTCCCTTTGGTCCTCCCCCTATTTATAGGGCCAGGCACAAGGAGAAAAGAGGGGGCCTGGCTCCTTGTGGTCCAAGGTGAACGCGCATTTGTGCGTGTATGCGACCCCAACAGCCGCCCTCTTCGACCAATGGCAAAGCGCACGTCACCCAAGGTGCAGTAAAGACAAGAGGGGAAATGACACCATTTAATGGTGGAAGGCGAGCACGGGCCATGTCGTGTCCCCGTTGCATACCGTTAGGAAGGCCAAGGAGCTGGCCGTCCGTGTAGTGATGTGACCTCTCGTTGCGGAGTGTGCTGCTTGGGGGACCGCCCCTCTCCACCAATGTCGTCCCTCACAGGGATATGCGCAGTGGGAACGGTCCACATGGTCATAAAAAAGAAGCACAACCACTCCTGCCCGTGTGCTGTTGGCCTAGCCCAACAATGTTGCGCGTGCGCTTGTATGGCCCAGGCCTGGGGGCTAATGTCGGTGTACTAAGAAATGGAGTCCTTAGTTCTCCTGACTTAGTCACGGGTAGCCACAGCTCCAAGGTCGGCAACTCCTTGCCAGTATCGCTCCGAGCCCCGAGGCAAACCAAGACCGAGGCCAAGGCGGGGCGGCAAGACTCCCACCAGCCTATGTAGTCGTATGCTCATAGCACCCGGCAAGATCCCAGCCTGCCAAGCCGCCGATTCACCTCACCAGCGGGTTGCTTGTATACATTAATCAAGGTGTCGAGCGGGCAGGTGAACAGGCAGAGCTGGCAGGGGCACGTGCCCATGGCAGCAGGCGCGTTCTAGCCGCAATGACACCCGTCCCACAGTGTGGCAGAAGAATAAGAGGTAGTTGGGCGGACGACACATAGAGGGAGACAATCCTTGCTAGGAGACGTCGTGAGCGCGTCACCTGATGGCGCATTCAATGCGTCTGTCCGAGTCCGTCAGAGTTAGGTATTTCCAACTACCTATCCTGATGAGCAGTCTCATCACTACAGTGCGCACTATACAACCAGTAAAAAACCGTTATAGCCACTGTGGTAACCCCTTGCCCTATAAAAGGAGATCCATGGCTACCTTTAGAAGGGTCGACACTTTGTTCAATTGCATGCATAACTACATCTCTCGGGCATCCTTGCCGGGCTGTTGCGCTCGTGTACTTGAAGCCACCTAATTAACTACCACCAAAACATGACGTAGGGTTTTACGCTCTCTAGTGTCCCGAACCTGTATAAACCCTCATGTGTGATCTGGTCGATTGATTCTCTTCGTGTAATGGAACCATCCTGCCGAACCGTAAAGGGGCCTCCCATGTTCTGTAGATCGCGTTCCTATCTCCCCGACATGCTGGTCTTTAGTTGTTGATAAAGGTGAGGGAGAAAAGTAGCATAGAAGGGAGGTGCCAAAAGGGTGGTATAGTGCAAGTGCAATCACACAAGTGCCGAAAGGCTAAACACAAAGAAGAAAAAACAATAAACCCAAAACATGGTTCAATTCGAACCATCACATGGACTGGACTTCGCGTAGGGGATACACGACTCATCCCACCCTAGGGGTTCTCACACTCAGTAGTCGTGCTTGCTTCATGTCCTGGAGAGGAGTCCACTTAGTCTTCTGGTCTTCCTTACATATCTCTATGTCTCTTGTTCTTCTTCATTGAGACGATCTAGGTTGTGCTTGAATGACGCTTGATAACTTCACATCTAGTGAGCTGACGATGAAGGTGGTTCCTCATGGCTGTCATTGATTGAGTCTTTTGTTGTCTTCGTAATCGTGTCAATGTATCCTTGTCTTCCAAGGTGTCGAGAGTTCCAAGTGGACTATTCTTTATGCAATGACATGGACAAGGCATGATAGAGTTTCGACATATCAGTCATGTTGATGACAATATCGACACCAAGAGATGGGGATGAAGAGAACCATTTTCCTACTCACTATGGTGAGGCAGACCAAATGGCGAGTCGGTGGTTGTCTACACGACAAAAGTAAGGAGAGGTTCGCTCTGTTAGTGATGCACCTCATGATCTTGCATATCTTACGCCATGATCATCGTAGGACAAGGTTGCATCATTCTGGGGCAGTGTCAAGGGTGCCACCATGTTCTGAGCCTTGATGTGCTCATTCCTCGAGAAGGTAGCTTCTTTTGGTGTCATCTTGTCATGGTGTCTTCAAACTTGTGTTCAAGAGATGTGGGTGATCATTTGTTAAGGTCGCTTCCTTTGTAGTTACCCTCTGTTTTCAAAAAAACAAAGAGTTGTTGACGAGATTCGGCGGCGTTACTATGAGAAATTTTTTATGATACTGAACCTCATGATATATCGAGCATCTTATCCCATCTTAAAGTTCGTTTATTCAGGAGCCGCAAATGCAACTCATTATAGGGATTTCGACAAAGCGAATTAATTCATTACTAAAGCTGTAGTCGGTAGGAGTACTATTATTCAGAAATTCAGACCACGAGCTCAAGGACGTAGTTTCCCTATAAAAACACTAGCATTTCAAGGAATATAGTGGTATGGTGCATAAGGGTGCTAGCGACCGTTTGCAAGCTTTGAAACAGTAGATGACGAGAGTCAAGAGACTCAGGGTGGAAGTGCAACGTAAAAAAACCTTTGCTTCCTTTGAAGATTTCGAAGAGCTGAGAAATATAGAAGTTTTGTAGATGATTTTGAAGGGCGTGGAAAAATAGTTTTGTCCTAACTAATGTCCATGCTAACTAAGGGCTTCCTAGATTCAGGATGGCTCTGATACAAACTCTGTGGGAATGTCGACTCATATGTCATGATCACCGAATGTATGTGCAGAGTGATCCCAGAGATGAATGCTCACTGAACACAGGGAAAAGAGAATAACAAGAGTATTACATCCATTACGTACCGGTTAGCTCGAATATGGCATTTATGGCCAAGTATTCATATATATGCAACAGAAATCATCACCGATAGCATGAACCCATGCCATATGCCTTAACCCTATAGACATTCTAACTCACAAGTGTCCTCGCTTGCACGTACATCACCTAGGTATTCTTCATCATATAATGTTCTTTCATACCTGGCCAATAAAATAACCAGTGGCAATCCAATGAGTACTTTGAATATACTCACAAGTAACCCACGTTTGGAACAAGGAAATAACAATGCATGATATAGCACTAAGTAGGTAAGTTGTGGAAACCTAATTTTGAGTGCAATGGCATGTTCAAATCAACTTGTAAAGCATGCATCCACTGGTTGCAGATATCTATACGAACAAGATGCAGAGATCATCATAAGAAGGGGTTGAACATCTCATGTTCATTCATCATGTCAAGTCATCTGACTTAGCTCAAGTATCATATTTCTCACACACACATAAAGTTTTCCAAAACATCTCAACGTAGTTTAAGCAGCACCACCCAACTGTCTTTGACTATGAACACGACTATTCAAATAGTTTTACATGCTGCAAAGGTTGCGTGTTGCACCCACAAGATTCGGGGAACTTCCATTTCATCCACGACTCACGGTATATTACATACCTGAGGTAAGCACCCGAACAATGCCTTTCCCTTGGCGATACTAAACAAAGAGTCCACTTGTTGGCCCACGTCCTCACGATGTACATCATACGAGACTCGCTCACGATCGTACCATCATCCTACCTAGCACGGCCCTGTATCAGGAGAGTGACTTAGCTCTTCTGCCACTTATAATGCGGGCTCTGTGCTAGCATCGACCAAGGTCATCAACAAGGCCCCGACCCATAAAGTGATATCATGGTCGCACATGTAAGGCTCGGACGGTCAATAAATCTTAAATTGATTCCACTTTCAAAAACACACACACACACACGACTAGCTCCAGTACACCACTTCTTTCTCAAGCGGTTAGCTTTCTCAACATCATCTCCCTCCGGCATTAGTGGCACCTGACGGGGTGTTTGGACAGTCTTTGAAATCATTTCTTTTCCTACACCATGCATATTACCATCCCACTTGCGTATTAACTACTTAGAATCCTAACTACTTCCCACTCGCACAACCCTCATAGGAAGGTAGGGTCATGATTAGTGCAAGTATCAATGAGGAAGGTAACAATGGTAACCCACCACACGGTCACTGATACATGATTCAATGCAATAGAATGAAGCTCTTTATGACATTCACTAAATAGTTTCTTAGACATGGTCAAAGGGCTGTTTGCCTAGCTCTACAAAATCTTCGAGGTCTTCACAAGCTTCTAGTACAACTCCGAGCACCTAGTCTACTTCGTCAACTATCACCGGAAACAACCATAATAATCAACACAACAAGCTCTGAAATCAAAGTCTTTCAAAATATGATTTTTATTTTTCTTGGACACATCTAGCTATAAGAAAAATAACCAAAGGTGTTGGGGATATTACCTCGTCGTATAATGCTCCCTATGGGTCGGGTCATGATTATGACGGCTTAAGAATGTACTCAAGATGGGCTTAGATGAACAATAACAAAGGTGCAAGGCGGTTTGTTCCAGCAAGTTGCCTCGCGGTTCTCGTTATGAAGATGGAGGGTTAAGGCCCATGAGGTAGATGATAGGCAGAAGATAGGCCTTTCTTCAAAGGCAAGGCGAGTTAGAGACATACCGTGTCATGAATCATAACGTGACCAAGATTCTAGTAAACCCAGGGTATCGACAGTATATAAAGGTGAGTCTCTAGGACCAATAGATTCAAGTAATCAGAGATAGAGAGATAGGTCAAGTGAATCCGCACCCTTGTAATCAATTTGATCATCAATACACACAAAGAAGGACATAGGCTTTTACCTCCATCGCGAGGGGCCAAACCTGGGGAAACTCGCTTCATGTTCCCGATTAACCCCTTTGAGTCGCCAGAGAGTTGCGATGGCCTCACTACTAAGTCCTTTCACGAGGACATCTACCATGATAAAACCACGACTGTTGGTGCCCACCGTGGGGCTTGTGCACGGTGGAGTTGAGTTCTCGAAGGGAGCCCTTCCAGGGTTTGGGAGTTACGTGGTTGCTTTGATGACTAAGAGCCACCACAGAAAGTTCTACATCGACAATTCGAGCTAGGGTCCCAAGGCCGATTCGATCGAATTTGGTTACTGGGTGCCCTTCGGCATGATTCACATTGTCCTCGTCAAAATCGGCACGTATATGCCTCAGCCGAATTTCCGCACCGACATCGTCGAGCCAACTTGGCTCACTCAACCTGCCCACCATCAGATCAGGCGACGTCGCGCCTTTGTCAGCTTCATGCAGGAGGTCAACCTCCCGGATGAGCCGGCACCTCATGGAGATACCCTTGTGAACTCTGATAGCGAGTCGTCCATGCGAGACACGGAATCAATCTGCCCTCTCTATGATGGGGGCTTTGGGGATTACATGGAGCAGCGATCTCTTAAGGACCTTAAGAGCCGCCTCGCCAGGTCAACATATACATGGCAGGCACCACCATACTCAGGATCAGCCAGGACAAGCAGCCGCCAATGAAGTGAGTGGGTCTGGAAAGACGCTGGCCCAAGCCATGATGGATCTGATGGGGGAGATGTCGAAACTCGTAACAACCACCATTACTGCCGAGAATTAGGAGGAAATCAACATAGAGCCGGTGAAACTCCGTGAGGAGATGGCCAAGGTACAGCGGGAGATCGACGTAGAAAATGCCCGGATGATGGAACAACAGGCTCAAATCAATGATGAGAAGGAGCGTTTGAAGGCTGAGGTTTGGCAGCTTCAGGGTCGCCGAAACGCCTCTGATGCGGTGCACCAAAGGAGACATCATAGTCGCTTTCGGGCCAACCTCAACCCATGTCGTTTGTTTGATAGCCCACTGACGTCGGGTGTGGAGCAGAACCCTCCTCGTCCGACAGATATACAGGTTGAGCCGGCTCAGCCTCCGCCGACCCAGAAGCCGACTCAGCGTTTCCGGACGCTGCAGGGCCACTTCTCCAACCCCGTAGATAACATGTTGGCTGCTACATGTAACCTGGAGTCTCTCCTCATCCATGGAAACACCCCGATTGAGGTGGAAGCCAGGAACGCCATCGAGATGCTGAAGACGGTTGTGGTTCAACAAGCCAACCCGCCCGTACCACCTATGATCAACGCCCTGGCGCTCGTAAACGCAGCTCGTGTCGCTTGTCAGGCGGAAGCAGAAGCAGCGGCAGCGCTGGCAGCTCAAGTGGGTTTGACTTACGCCCAGCTAGCACCTGCATAAAGTGACTCGGGTGACAGGACCGTGGGAGTCCCCTACTTGTCTTTATCTCTATGCAATGAGCGCATGCCTAATGATTTCAAGGGATCACACAAGGTGCCCAAGTACACAGCAGATCTTGCGCCGGCCACATGGATTGAGAGCTATGAGCTTGCTATGCACATGCTCGATGCTGGTGATGTAGTATGTGCCAAATATCTCACAATGATGTTGGAAGGGACGGCTCGAACATGGTTGAAGAACCTACCGCCCAATTCTATAAATACTTGGGCAGACTTGAAGGAACGATTTATCAAAAAAATTCGAGAGACCTGCAAGAGGCCAATGAGGATTGTGGATCTACAGCATTGTGTTCAATGTAGCGATGAGTCAGCTCACCACTGGACCTGCCGCGTTCCGGAAATCATCCATTCGTAGGATGGCATCACGGCGGCTCAAGCCATGCTAATCTTTGAAAAGAATAGCCACTTCCAACCTATGGTCTTAAAACTTGGACGTTTAAAGAGAAAGGTGCAAGATATGGGCGAGTTGATGGACACCCTCACCAAATATGCTGAGTCAGATTTCACGAAGGATGCCGGCTCGGATGAGGATAAACCCGGCGAGAGTAAGTAGGGAGATCGTATCAAGGGCCATTCTCAAACCGCAGGACGCAATGTTAACCTGGGAAGTCAAGGAAAGAGAAGGAATCAAGACAACTGGTCAAATTTTGTTGCAAACACCAATACGGGGTTCAAAAATCAGCGCTGAAATACTTGGCCGGTTCTAGGCTTCAGTGGAAAGGAACCGCGTAAGTATGAGGATATTCTCAAGGGACCTTTCCCTAAGCATAGCACCCCAGATGCCCTGTCTGCTCATTCTTGGGAAAAAATTATGTGGCGTAGGAGTTTCGTTTACAGGCTGCGAGAGATCACAAAGGGGGTAACGGCGGAGGACACCCAGGTAAGTTTGGTTCCGGTAGGTCACATGGGGGCTCGTCTAGCGGGTCCTGAGGGACCAGCTCTCATGGGCAGGGCGGCTCGAGCAATGGCAATGGACAACACTCTAGCCAAAATAATCAGCAACATAATAACGAGGGTAGCATCGACAACAATCCTAAGCAACTGAGCAGTGGCCAGTACCACGTCTTCACTTCCAACACCTGCACGTGTGATAAGAAGGTCAAACAGAGGGTGATCAATATGGAAGAACCGGCAGTCTCCAAATATCTCAAATGGTCAGAATAGCCCATCACTTCGAGTAGGGCCGATCACCCGCCCCGGGTTGATAAGCCCGGTGACTTGGCGCTGGTGGTGGCGCCTCAGGTTGGGGTTATACCCTTTTGAAGTTTCTCATGGATGGCGGGAACATCATTAATATCCTATACTATGACACCTTTCAGCGAATGAGTTTTTTCGAGGATGACTCGATGCCTTCAACAATGGTTTTTCATGGCATAGTCCCACGCAAGTCGGCATATCTTGTCGGGTGGATCAAGTTAGATGTTGCTTTTGGTGAAGAGTCCAACTATCGGAGTGAGGCTGTGATGTTTGAGGTGGTCAAAATCAAGAGTCCCTACCATGCTTTGTTTGGATGACTTTACGCCCATTTCATGGCCCGGCCCTGCTATGTATCTTAAACTCAAAATGTCGGGTCTCAACTGTGCCATCACGGTTGATGGTATTGGAAAATAACTCAAGAGTGCGCGGAGGGAGACACTGCATATGCTGAGTCCATGTGCGTGGTGAAAGAGTTGAAATTTCTTAGGGCCAATGTTGACCTGGCCGACATGAGTCCTCTCAAGAAACCTACTATTGATGTTGAGCTGCCTCTCAAGTTCCATCCGACAGACGATACCAAGCAAGTCGACTTCACCCCGGTCGACTCTTCTAAGCAATTCACTATTGGGACCAGCTTGGATCCGAAATAGGAAAGCACGCTCATTGAATTCATCCATGAGAATCGGGACATCTTCGCATGGAAGCCTTCCGACATGTCGGGAGTACCGAGAGAATTTGCTGAGCGCCACCTTAATGTGGATCCGAAAATTAAACCAGTTCGACAATATCTCCGTTGCTTTAAATAGGAGAGATGCAAGGCTATTGGGGAAGAAGTTCCCCGACTCCTAGTTACCTAGCTCATCATTGGTGTTTTCCATCCAGAGTGGTTGGCTAAGCCGGTTTTAGTTCTGAAGAAGAGCAGCACCTTTCGAATGTGTATCGATTACATCGATCTCAACAAAGCATGTCCCAAGGATCCTTTTGCTCTCCCCTGTATCGATGAAATCATTGACTCTACGAAGGGTTGTGAGGCTTGTGTTTTTTGGATGCATACTCAGATTATCACAAGATCAAGATGGCTAAGAAGGATCAAGAGAAGACGGCTCTCACAACCCCTTTTGGCGCTTTCTACTATGTCTCTATGCCCTTTGGGCTCAAGAGCGCGGGGCGACTTATCAACGCTGCATCGAGAATTGTGTGCACGGTCAGATTGGGTGCAATATTCATGACTATGTTGATGATATTGTGGTGAAGTCTCAGAAGAAGGAAACGCTCATGCGGGATCTTAAGGAGATGTTTGATAATCTTCAAGTATACCAGATGAAGCTTTACCCGGCCAAGTGTGTTATTGGTGTTCCTGCATGCAAGCTACTTGGTTTTCTGGTGTCTGAGCGGGGCATCGACGCTAACCCGGACAAGATTAAGGCAATCAGTTCACTTGGTAAGCCAACCAATATCAATCACGTCCAGCATATGGCGGATCGTATCGCGGCGCTGAGCCGGTTCATAAGACGCCTTGGTGAGAAGGCAATTCCTATTTATCAACTACTCGAGAAGAAGGATGATTTTGTATGAACAAAGGTGGCCGATGAAGCTTTCGAAGCCCTCAAAAAACAATTGGCTGAGCCGCCCGTTTTAGCTGCCCCGACTAACAAAGAGCCCATGCTCCTCTACACCATTGCTAATTCCAAGGCGGTAAGTGTGGTGGTTGTTGTTGAGCACAAAGAAAAGGGTAAGGAATATCCGGTTCAGCGGCCAGTATATTTTTTAGTGGGGTGCTAACCTTGTCCAAGCAATGATATCCACATTGGAAAAAGATGGTCTTTGGAATTTTTATGGCAAGCCGGAAACTGAAGCACTACTTCCATGAGCATCCAATCACTGTGACCAGTTTAGCTCTGATTGGGGATATAATATAGAACAGAGAGGCCACATACCATATTGCTATGTGGGCAATTGAACTTGGCCCACATCATGTAAAGTACGCACCTAGAACATCCATCAAGTCTCAAGCGCTAGTGGATTTCATCAACGATTGGACTGAATTTCAACTCCCGGAAGATAGGCTAGACAACACGTACTAGACTATACATTTTGATGGCTGCAGGCAATTGGAAGGTTCCGGGGCTGGAGTAGTGTTATCTTCGCCAAAGGGTAACAAGTTCTGTTATGTTTTACGGCTTATGTTCCCCTCTACCAACAATGCAGTCGAGTACGAGGCTCTCTTACATGGGCTTAGGATAGCTAAGGAGATGAACCTTAGCCAGGTCAGGTGCTTGGGCGACTCAGACTTGGTGGCTCAGGAGGTGTCTACAACTTGGGACTCAAAGGACCCCTTAATGGTGGCTTACAAACGGTTAGTCTCTGATGTGGCGATTCATTTTCATGGCTATCAGGTTGATCACATTGATCAACGGCACAATGAGGCTGCTAATGCATTGTGCCGACTTGGATCTCAATGCAAGCCGGTTCCGCCGAATGTTTCCCTGGACGTTCTTCACACCCGTTCGGTCAAGTTACCAACTGAGGAAGATATAGCAATTCCTGACCCTGAACTACAGTTGGTGGCGGCTCTCTAGGTGACCCCTGATTGGACAACACCATATTTTTCTTATCTCACTCAAGGGTAGCTTTCGGCTGAAGAACTTGTTTCTCGCTAGATAGTACGACATGCAAATACATGGTTATTCATCAGGGCGAGTAGTATAAGAGGAGTGTCGGCGGTGTTTTTCAATGTTGTGTTTCCCCTGAGGAAGGCCGAGAGATCCTTAATGAAATTCACACTGGCGACTGAGGCCACCATGTCGGCTCATGATCTTTGGTCTCCAAAGCGTTTCGACATGGTTTTTACTCGTTGACGACTCATGTAGACGTAGAGGACATAGTGGAATGTGTGATGGGAGTCAAAAGTTTAGCCATCACGCTCATGTGCCGGCTTAGGAATTACGCATTATCCCCATCACTTGGCCTTTTGCGGTCTGGGAGCTTGATATAGCCGGCCCATTCAAGATGTCTTCCGGCAAAAAAGAGTCATTTGCTGGTGGCGGTTGACAAGTTCACCAAGTGGGTTGAGGCGGAGCCTGTTAGCAATTGTGAAGCGGAGAAAACAATCAAGTTTCTTACGAAGCTGATTTTTAGATTTGGCTATCCTCACAGTATCATCACTGATAATGGCACCAATTTATAACAAGGCGCCATGAACTAGTTTTTGCCAGCAGGAGCATATCTGGCTTGATATGTGTGTAGTAGTGCATCCATAGTTCAATGGACATGCAGAACGAGCTAATCAGGATATTTTGCGTGGAATCAAGCCCCGAATCATGGTTCCCTTACAACGTACACCGCATTGCTGGATTGAGGAGATCCCTGTAGTACGTTGGAGCATCAGAACGATGCCAAATAGAACCACTGGTTACACCCCCGTTTTCCTTGTTTACGGAGCTGAGGTAGTTTTACCAAGTGATATACGACATGATTCTCCTCGAGTCGCCGCTTATGTTGAGGGAGACAACGAGCATGCACATCAGGATTCATTGGACGCTTTAGAGGAAGAGCGTTATTTGGGAGCAACGTGATCAGCTATATATCAGCACGACCTACATTGCTATCACAGCCGTAGGGTTAAGGGCCGGGTCTTTCATGAGGGCGACTTGGTGCTTCGATTTATTCAGGATCATAACGCATGCACAATCTATCATTGCCATGGGAAGGTCCGTTCGTCGTCAGCAAAAGTCTCCATAATGGCTCATATTATGTGGTGGACCTTCGTCCACACAAGCCAACATTGGAGGAGGAGACAACCCGGCATGGAACATTGCGCACCTTCGACCTTATTATACTTAGAGCCACTGGCTCCTTATCTATGTACATAGTTCAAAAAATTTGTACCCTTTTTGAAGACAATAAAGCCGGTGCCCACGAAATTCGGGGTCTTTGCCGTTTCAGCCTTTATTAATTTTTGCTATGCCACCCAAGAGGATGAGCCGCTGTGAGGAGGTCATCAAAACATGGATGCTATTAGTATCAAATAGGATGGGCCGCCATGCTGCGATCATTCAAACATGCATGCTGATAAGCGAATGAGGAGTAAGTTGCCATGATGCATGGTCCAAACATAGGTGCCTATGGTGGTCACGAGTATTCAAGCCGGCTTATCTGGGGGCTACTAGTCCCCAGATTGTTTAGCACTAATAGCATTGTCTTCTGCACTCATATGCATGGCTTTATCCTGATCATAGGTCATTTGGGGCTTCCAAACCACCGAGTTTAGCTTTCTCACCCTCTTGTTCTATGAAACATTAATGCATTACAATGGTTATACTGGACTATATGTTTGCGCAACACCCCTTATTGGCCCCGTGTACTCTTGGCGGGTCAATCCATAATGGACCCTGAACTTACCATGGTTAAAACATTGAGGTGTCATGTGAGAGCCGACATATGGAAAATAGACAAACAATGGGTTCATCGAACCCGCTTGACTGAATACTAACTTGAGCCTGATCCACCAGTCTAAATTATAATGGTTATTGCAAAAAACTATCTTAGGGTATGACTAGAGCCTTGCAAGCTCGTCTGCTTACCGTGACTCATTGAGCCGGCTTGTTGAATAGAACTTGATGTCATACTATGGTATTCTGTTTCCAGGGAAGGATTCAATATTCTTACCGGCTTATCCAGAGAATTTTTTCTATGAAGCTATGGCCTTACGAAGGAAAATCCAAATTGCAAGTCAACAAATTTCACAAAGGAGGCTTATAATGAGGTGATGCAAAAAGCTTCAGCATGCACGAAGGCATGACGCAAAATAGTTGTCTTTACATCTAAAGGTATTATATGGCTACAGAAGGCCAAAATTCTTCAATATATCAGCCCGGTGGACAGTTCATCTCGGTTACTATCTTCCGGGTCAGTCTTGGGCAGACACGTTGATCACGACGCCTCTAGGTTATCATGTGCTAAGCCTTCTGGATCCTGGATCTGGAGGTCGCCCATATCCCAGTTGCAATGAATTAAAGCGTGGAATTTAGCTTCTTCATTCAATATGGGCAACAGGTAAACATCAGGGGCAAAATGATGGTTACAACGCCGAGGAGTAAAATCCACTGGTTCAAATGTGGGTGGCGGCACGTGCTTGTTGTTCTCATCATAAGCCGCCTCATATTTTGATAGATTAGCACCTTCAGCGAGTTGACTAGCTGGTAGACCAGATGCCCTCATGCAATGTTTGTAGTCTTCTTGGGTGAACTCTAATCCATCGTCCTTATATTCAGGAAAGCCACTAGCTATCTCCTTTGGGTTGAGTTCTGGTGGATAAGCCAGAGCCCGACTCAACACAGTGATTACCCCTTCACGAGCAGCTGATTTCTTCCACTCTGCAATTTGCTTAGGTATGATTGAGAGGCTCCTTAGCATGTCACTGATGAACTTCACTGGTTCTTTGTCTCCCATAACAGCCTTCATGGTGAACATGCCGCCAGCATAAAGTTTCTCTGTTAAAGCATACAAAGCCTTTAGCTTTAGTGCACATTTGTCTTGAAGATTGGCGGATCGAGGGCCTACAAATAAATCAAAAGTATGAGTCGGCCGGCGGGTCGTGTCTTCTACAAAGGTTAAGAATGAAAGTCTTGCAAACAAAGGCTTACCGAAAATAGTTGTGGACATCCTAGAAATATGACGTTTTAGGCCAGTTAACTCTTCAATAATGTAACGCCCAAGATGCGGTCCTATCCTTATTTTGGCGCGAGGGCCTCGACAAGGATACAAACACATCTCGTCGTTTCGCAAGAATGGATATCATTACAAGTACAAGTATAGAAAAGATGAGTATATGGAATTGGCTTACGCTCGCGACAAGCTACATTAGAGTCACATCAGTACAATACATATAATCATCATGAAGAAGAGCAGGGTCCGACTACGGACAAAAAAAACGATAAAAGAACGACGTCCATCCTTGCTATCCCAGGCTACCGGCCTGGAACCCATCCTAGATCAACGACGAAGAAGAAGAAACTCGAAATGAACAATCATCGCGCTCACGTCAAAGTATTGCTTTACCTGTACCTTCAACTTGTGTTGAAGTAATCTGTGAGCCACAGTGGACTCAACAATCTCATTTCCAAAGGTATCAAGACTAGAAAAGCTTAATGGGTGAGGTATGGTTAAGTGGCGAGGCTGCAGCAAGCGACCAAGCATTTATTTCAGGTGGCTAACTTATGATTACAAGAATAAATTAGGGCGATGGTCTACACATAGCGGACGTGAACTACTGATGATCAAATGAATGATCCTGAACACCTACTTACGTCAGGCATAACCCCATCGTGTCCTCGATCGGAGAAGGAGATCACGAAAGAGAAAGTCACGGTTACGCACTCAGTTGGCATATTTTAATTAATCTTACTTCAAGTTATCTAGAACCGGATGTTAAACAAAGTTTCCAAGTTGCCACATAACCGTTGGCACGACTTTTTGAAAGACTTAACCCTGCAGGGGTGCTCCAACTACTCCATGACAAATTACCACAAGCCGCATAAAAATCCTCGATCACGAAACTCGCGATCTAGTCGGACTACTTAGTGGAAAACCTCATCTCAAAGATTACCCAAAGCATCGCCGGAATCCCGATGCACAAGACATTCCTCATAGGTAAAACTAATCCAGCAAAGCCGCCCGACATGTCGACGATCCCGACAGGAGCTGCGAATCTCATTCTCAGGACACGATGGATTGTCCAAACTTTCGGTAGGCAAACCCAGAGTTTCCCCTGGTAGCCACCGGCGACTGACAGGTTGGACCAACACTCATGCAGAGCACTAGCCCGGGGGTTGATTAATTACCCGCAGGTGCCGGCGGGTCCCTACACTTTTATTAGGTTATTAGGAAATTGTAGTACCAAAATTGGACCTTGCTAGACCAGTTTTAATCTAAGACGAATCATCAAGGGCGTCCCATAACAACCCCGATCGTGTTAGGAGGACTCAATTATGGAATATAACACTGGTAGCCGAAACTAAGGCGGCAAAGCTGGAACAAAACACTACGCTAGAAAGGCCGAGCCTTCCACCTTTTACCAAGTACATAGGTGCATTAAATTAAATAGCATTAATAGGGTGATATAAGAAGGAACCCATGTTATCACATGGAAGCAACTGCACCTGCAACTAGCAAGGCTAACACGTGGTTAAGCAAGCGGTAACATAGCCAATCAGTGGTTTGCTAGGTTGTAGACATGTTGAAGGTTTTCATGGCAATGTTGGGAGGCTGGTATTTAACAGGTGGTAGGTAGGGAGACATAATGATAGAAACGAAACAACTAGCATGGCAATGATAGTAATGGTATCTAGGGAAATGATCATCTTGCCTGAGAACCTGTTGAGAAGAAGAATGACTCCATCAAGAAGACAAACCGGCGTAGTCAAACAGGTCCTCACATTCCGACACACTTGTGGAACTCTATCGAGACGTAGCAAACCGGAAACAAGAATCAGCACAGGATATTCACCACACGATGCACAACACATATGATTCATGAATGGCATCAATTATGCATGGTATGACATGGCAATTCACACAATCAACAATACACATTAAGTGAAGTTCAATGTGCAACGAGTTGCATATCGATGAAACTCCACATTTAATTATTTACTTCCCTCCCAATATTTTTCACGGCCATATTAAATGTTGGTTAAACATGGCAAGAGGTGAAGCGAAATTAAGCTACCTATCTAGGCATTTTAAATGAGGTCGGAAACGACTGATAGCATCTCCGAACCGACCCCGTACGTTAATTTATAATTATGTCCAGATTTGAACTAACACGTTTTAATATTTGGAAAACAACAAAATAAAGTGGTTCACGTGATTCTACGCGTCGTTCCAGTCAATTTATACACAGATCATTACAAATGGAGCTACGGTTCAAAAGATATGATCACCGCAAGATATGATGACATGAATGCAATATGTATGCAATGACAGTCACAAACATTCCAAACCAAGAAGACAATAACATAATATGAACCTACACGAGATTCCAAGCAAGTTTCATATATGATGCGTTCCAAACGGAGCAACGGTTCAACAAATACAAGCTAAACAAGACATTACTACAATCTGTCCAAAACAGCAACATGACATTTTCAACACCCTACAACAACAAGCTACATAAATCCAAAATGCTCAAACAAGACATGAGACAGTAGTGGTCAAGATGCACAACAACCCCCTACTAAAAACAACTAGCATGGAAGCATGGATCACTAGGAAAAGAACTCACAAAATGGCAAGTAGCACACATTTTCAGACTTAGAGAAAATAACAGTTTTGACAGTGCAGTTTTCAACCAAAAGGCATATTGACAGTAGTAAAACTATATGCTACGAGGCACCGAATGGCATGAAAATATACAGCATGCTAGAGAATCTTAAGGACTACAAATAACCACATTGCACCAACCCAAAGGAGCTGTAGATCTCATGGCAATGCAGCAACAAAATATTACAGATTCCAGACCTAAAAATATTTCAGCATCTCCAAATCAGCACTATTTTTTAGCATGTTGGCAACAAGCAAACAACACCTAAACATGGATTTCTTTCACAACCAAAATAAGAGGGGCTACCCTACATACCCAAGAGCACATCTCTAGTTCACAACTAATTCATATCACGCACGGAATAAATCCCACAAAATAAAGAAGAGGGCAACATGGCAAAATATCATGCACGCTAACTAGCCCAAAAGCTAAAACTAATTGCACAGATAAGTTCTACATATTTTTCAACCCCGAAAATATATATAATATCTAGGTTCGAAAAATAAAACTAACGCCACACATATATATGCGAGAATATGTCCTAAACACGACATAACAAACTATTGACAGCTCCTACATGCAAAAATGCAAGCAACTACTCTAAAATACATGGCAAAGGGTCACGAACATCGTGAACATTTAATCTACGAGATTTGAACAAACTGGACGCACACAAAAATATCTACGCAACAATTAACCTATTAGGACAACACGCAAATCTAGGCAAACGGCGGGTCAAACCACTCCAAACATGGATGCAAGTTGCAAAATATTATTCTACGCGAAAATCTACAGAAGTTACATAACTAAATCGTCGCGATCCAAGAAACGGTTTAATACCTATGAGCATTTGAAATATCTATAATTTCCTGAAATTATTAAATCGAAGGAAAAACCTAAATTCTAAACAGGCCGAAACTATCAAGCACAAAATAACTATATGGTGCACAGGGCGGGGGTTAAGGAGCGGCGGCTCACCACGGCTCTGGGCCAGATCTGGAGAGGTGCCTGAGCTGGGCCTCGCAAGGACGGGCCGACGGGGCAGGTTGGAGATGGTCCTGGAGGCGAGGCGCTGGAGCAGGCCCACGGGGTGCAGGAGGCCGCAACACTCGTCTCCCTTGTGCTTTCGCACGAGCACGAGGCAACGACAGCTACATGGGGGAGCTCCGGCGGTGGACACGTGTTGGCGACAAGGGAGGCCAAGGTGGTGCTGGGATCCGGTGGCGGGGCGCTGGATCCGTCCAACCCGGGGCGGCGGCGGCGGGCGGCGTTCCTGGAGCGGCCAGATCGGGGCTGGGGAAGAGAGGCCACAACAGAGGCGGAGCGGGACGTCGGCTCAGGTGACGGGCCAGGGCGGCAAAGGTGCGTGGCGGCGGCGCTGGGGCCGTCTAGGCTGTCTCAGATGTGGGGTAGGGCTCCCATGGGAGGAGCCCGGGAGGAGAGCTCATGGGCGCTGCTAGGGTTAGGGTTTCGGGCCCGGGCGGGCCTGTCTCGAGGTGGGAGGAGGCTGCTAGGGTTTGGGCTTGGGAAACGAGGGAGAGAGGGGATGGCTATCTATTTATAAACACAGGGGCTAGGGTTTGCTACTTGGGGCGTGTAGAGTGGTGGTGGGCTAAGAAGAGAGGGAGAACGGGCACCCGGCGACCCGTGATTTTTAAAACACCGAAACGTCCGATAAATAACCGATGACGGTGCCGCTACGGTCGACTGTTCGGGTATCAAACGGACTCCGCTACCTATATTAAAATACGACCGCACACCAAGTTTCAACTAAATCCAAGAATATTTTAAACACACTTTTAAAATCAAGATTTTAACGTTGCAGCGGGCGCGGGCGAGTGTGGTCGGACTCAGAACGAACAACAACGTAAACGGAGGGAACCGACAACTAACAACAGATGCAGGTTTGAAATGTGGCGGAAACAGAGTGCCGATGCAATGCAGATGATGCGCATGATGAATGCGACAAACAATCTAATCACACGATGAGAACGGAATAAAAGGGGAATCTTATGGAGCGTCGGTCTCGGGCTGTTACAACTCTCCTACACTACAAAAGGATATCGACCCGAGATCGAAGAATGAAAGGGGAAGAGGAAGAAAGAAGTGAAAGAGGTAAAACTTGGTTGCTTATTGACAAACGAGTGAAACCAATGACTCTTGGAGGTTGCAAAGAAATGAGAATGATATGAGAAACAAGCAAGAATTCAAATGAAATTTCAGTAGCACTTCAGTAGGAAAAGAGGAAAAATTTTGGTAAGACAGAAAGAACTTGAAAATATTCACAACTATCCAACTAAATTGATAAGCAAGGGAACAATATGACCTTTAAAAGACAAAATGATAGATCGAAGAGAGCAACATCACAAAGCCTCCATTAGAAAGGATAGAAACTAGCTGTTGGCAAGAAAGAACATAGAACAAAATGAGAACTACTACCACAAGAATCTTGAAGAACACCTTGAGAATGAAGAGATCTTGAGCCGTCTAATAGAAAACTGAACAAGGCGCCAGAATAATTGAGAGACGAACAAAGAGACAACAGTTGAGAAGAATTGGAGAACGAAAGATGAAAGCTGAGAAGGAGGAAATCTTCTGAAATGATGGCCTTCAAAGGATCAAGAATGAAAACAACTCAGAAATGCACCGGATGGCAAGAAAGGGATTCTCATGATTGGGAACAATTCGAGATGATGCCACAAAGCTAAAATGATGAATCTTCAAGAGAATGGACCAAGATTTGAGAGAAACACTCCTTCGGCGTTCCAAGGTAAAAATGATGAGGAGAACAGCAGCAAGAATAACTGAGACACTCCAGAATAATGAAAATGAAAGGTTGAGCAAAAGATGAAATGAATTCAAAGCTATTTTGGACAAGGAACATGACTGATGAAAATCATTCTTACATCACACTTGAAAAGATTTAGAGATGTCGAGAAAAGATTACAAGAGCCCGGAAAGACCCTGGGAAACCTGTGGGTCACGGGCCAACTCAAAACAACCAACGTTGAAACAATTGATAGAAAGATTCATTGCACCGGTATAATTGAAAACTTGATGGGGTGAGAACCTGAAACAATTGAAGGGATTGAAAATAATAAACCTCAGAGATATCTTCAACACTCCGGATAGAACATATATGGATGAATGAACAAGAAAGACTTGATAGGAATTCTCAACATGGAAAAGAATTTAAAGGATGAGAAGGATATGATGAACACGGATAACTAAATTGAATTCACCGAAAAAGATAACATGATTGAATAAAGATGAACACGAAGCTCCTAAGAATTCTCATAAGGAATCAACGGATAAGAAAGAAAAGAACAGATAGCGGAAGCAACAATGAAATGAAATGCACTTGGATGAAATCCAATCACTGAAGTAAAGGGAGGGAGGGCGGGGAAAACAAAGACCACTTGGAAGAGATGAGATAAACTCCGTAAACGAAATGAGAGATTGATATTGCAGAATTTGAAATGGATATAATTGACTTGAAGAGAAGCACACTTGTTGAAAATAATTGACATGATGACTCTAGTTGGAAAGAATTGAAAAGAAAACTTGATTGAGCAACATAATTAATAAGCATTCCCATAGAAATATGAGAACAACTCTTGGAAAGATATGAAATCACCATTTTAGATCGAAGCAACTCGAATTACCATACCTTAAGAAAACAAAGGATGAGGCTGATGAAACAAGGAGGAACAAATTCATGACAGAGATTTTGTCCGAAATTTTCGTGGATAGATTTCCAAGGGCTCGATCCTACAGTAGCCATCATGTACAAGGAAAAGCACATGACATACGAAGCGTCCTCGAGTCGTAGCAAACTACAAGGACTTTTTAAGACACAACGAGAACTGCTGTAAGATGACCATGAACAAACAAATCCACTAGATGTCGAACCCCAACCTCACATCATGCATCTCTTGGAAGATTGTCCGAAAAGTTACTACTTGAATTCCACCTAAGAACTTCCAAAATTTCAGGTCATGCAATCTGGTCCAAGGATACAAGGAGTAATATATCACTCAACGCCTATAGAAACCCGTCCAGTGTATCACATCCATCAACACATAACCAGAGATCTCGGAAACTCATCTATCTCAGATCCTCGTAATCACAACGATACTAAGTGTGGCGATACATTCGGATCTATCTGCACCTGTACTAGGGAAGCCGGACTCCTCTCGCCACTACTAGTATTGAAGCAATTTCGAACATCCTTCGTCCTGAGATGCTAAGAAATCTGAATGATAACGATGTTCTCAAGAATCCCCTGGAGCTCAACTCCCCGGAAGAAATCAAGTCAGATAGGAGGCACCAAGACAGAACTCTGTCACATCGACATCATATATATTCCAAAAATATCCACGTGATCCTAAAAAAATTTGAGTGAGAAGAGGAGTAGAATTAAAATTTCCTAAGTCGTGAACCTCACTAGAGCATAGACGAGGAGAAAAAAGGAACCTTCTCTCCGATATAACTAAGACTCAAAATAGTTTTTCACTAGACTCGACTCGGCCAAGTTCGATCAATCAAGGGGGCTCCTAGGTCGGTACTACTGTGATACTAACTTGTAACACCCAAGATGTGGTCCTAACCTTATTTTGGCGCGAGGGCCTCGACATGGATAGAAACACATCTCGTCGTTTCACAAGAATGGATATCGTTACAAGTACATGTACTGAAAAGATGAGTATATCACTACTGGAATCAGAGAATTTGCCATCTGCTGCTTCTTTGCCGTCTGCTGGCTGATGGCAAAGACACTCTTTGCCATCAACTGCCCAAAACCTGACTGCAAAGAGCAGGCTGATGGCAAACATCATCTTGCCATCTGCTGCTTCTTTGTCGTCTACCAGCTAACGTCAAAGCACATGCACGCAGACGGCAAAGAACCCACCCCACACCGCCCTCTAACCCATAACGGTCCACCTCTTTGCCGTCAGCCTGTTACCACTTTGCCGTCGGGGGCAGACCACAAAGAGGCAACTAGACCTAACGTCGTCAACCCCAACCCCACCCCTCTCTCTCCCCGTAATGGCTCACCACAGCCCCCGACTCTCTCCCTGCACCGCCACCGGAGCTCGTCCTCCCTCCTCCCTCCTCCCCGCGACCCGCCGCCGGAGCTCGCCCCTCTTCCTGCCTGCAACCCCCTCCTCCACCATCGTGCCCCTGCTCCACCACCGCCCCCTCCTCTCCATTCCCTTGCTGCACCATCGCCCCCTCTTCCCTACGACCCCCTTCTCCACCACCGCCCCTCCTCTCCGTGCCCCTGGTCCACCTCGTCGCTCACGTCTCCCCTAGCCCCTTGTAAGACCTCCGACCCTCCTTTCCTCTCTTTGCCTCTTTGCTAAGGGTAATTTAGTTAAGTTAAGTTACTTAGGTTAATTTAGTTAGGTTATTGTTATTAGGTTCTTGTTGCTATTAGGTTCTTACTTTAAGTTGTTTAGGTTAATTTAGTTAGTTACTTAGGTTAATTTTTATTAGGTTCTTAGGTTAAGTTACTTAGGTTAATTTTTATTAGCTTGCAAATTTTTCTTCAAGTTTCATATAGGCTATTTAAAGAAAAAAAGAGAATTGATTAACACTAGTTCCAAATATTGCGAAGAAAAAACACTCTTGCATTTTGCTTCAAGTTCTATATTGTTCTTCCTATTATATGAAAATTTGAAGTGGACATGTCATATGTGGACATGTGATTTGGACACGTGATATTTGGAATTGGGACATGTCATGCCGAAATTTCCCGTGAAAGGAGAAGAAGAGGAGAGGAGGAGGAGAAAAGGAGAGGAGGAGGAGGAGGAGAAGAGGAGAGGAGGAGGAGGAGGAGGAGAAGAAGAAGAAGAAGAAGAAGAAGAAAAATACCTTCTCCTTCTTCTTCTCCTTCTCCTCCTCCTCCTTCTCCTTCTTCTTGATTTCTTCTTCTTCTTCTCCTCCTCCTCTTTCTTCTCCTCTTTCTTCTCCTCTTTATTATTCTCCTTACCTTATTTTCCCCAACAATGAGATAATTATCCCATTTAGCTATAAAATGACATAATTAGAATATTCGTGTTGATCGGGTGGATTTACAGGTGATAGTTGTCTCGTCACTGTGAGGTCTACTGTGCGAAGACTTGCCCGTGCATTGTACGAGCTCCGCCCCTGCATTCGTGGGTCAGTACAAATTTCATCTCCTCCCCGCCCCTTCATTTACTGTGGCCCGGTTTCCAGATGAAACTTTCTAGATTTAGGTAATTAAATTACTTTATCAGTATGCGTGACTAGTATGCGTCTCCCGTTCGAAAGGGCGACATCTATAAATATGCATGTCTTTGCATATTTATAACCTCCATCCTTTTGAATTGTCCAACATTATCCATGAACAGCCCGAGTATGTGTAGATTGGGTTCGTTTTCCCGTATGCTGTGCTCTGGATACGATGCGGAATTTCGTCAGTGCCTCCCTGTTGTTCTTTGGATGCACATCCTCTCTGTTTATTGCAAAGACGTGTATCAAGATAAGAGCGGGGAGGTGCTGCCAAAATTTTGCGTTGGATCCGGAGCAGAGCATGGGAAAACGAACCCAATCTACACATACTCAGGTGGGATTAGGACCTATCTTTACCTATTAGCGTGTAGGTTGCCTGGACGTAATAAAAATGGCGAACCTGATTAACCGATGAATATAAATGCTAAATTATATATAAATATATCTCTTCAGTCTTTAGTAGCTACGCAAGATGAGTGATCATGCGTGGATGTATACCGTCACAATAGTCAGAAAGAGATGACGAAAGAATGGTTTGAAAAAACAAAGGAATTTGTGAAAGCCGCATTCGCAAATGGCCAGGAAAGAAACTATTGCCCCTGTCCTGGATGCGACAACTATAAAAAGACGACAGAGGCTGTAATGATTAAACACCTGCAGAGGAGGGGGTTTAAGCCTAATTATACGGTGTGGACATTTCATGGTGAGTCTATACAACACACAAGAGCTGAGGTGGTCCGTCGTCGCACAGACGAGCATCGTACCGGGATCGAAGACATGGTGCAAGACTTTGATGATGCTCGGGATTCGGAAGATGAGATGGAGGAATCTACAAAGGCCTTTTTATGAAATGTTGGAGTCCTCAGAACGTCCTCTCCATGAGCACAGTGAGCTCTGTCAGCTAGATGCAATTGCACAAGTAATGGCTCTGAAGGCTCAGTTCAACTTGGGAAGAGAACGCTACGATGCGATGATGACACTATTTGGACGCTTCCTACCCAAAGGCCATGTCATGCCTGCAAACCTGTACCAGTTGGACAAAATACTTCGTGTACTTAAGATGCCCTATGAGAAAGGATGTGTCTTATTTAGGAAGGAGTATGCACACTTGGACTATTGTCCCAAGTGCGAGTCTTGCAGGTATCTTGTGGTAGACAACGGTATGGGTGAGAAGAGGCAGACCAAAATCGCAGTTAGTGTTCTTCGGTATATGCCAATCGTACCAAGACATCAACGTATTTTCATGGTGACAGCCAGACAGATGACATGACATAAATTGGGCAAAAGAACCGAATTAGATGCGGATGGGAATAAGATGATGGTACACACATCGGATGGGGAAGCGTGGAAACATTTCGATGGATTGCATCCAGATAAAGCGGCAGATCCAAGGAATCCTCGAGTCTACGCCGCCACGGATGGTTTTCATCCCTTTGGCATGACGGCAACCCAATACAATTGTTGTCTTGTATTTGTCATTCCACTCAATCTCCCCCCCCCCGGGTAGATTATGCAAAGAAAGAACATATTTCTGACGTTGATAATTCCACGGTCCAATTATCCGGGGAAGAATATGAATGTGTACCTGCAACTGCTTAAGGATGAATTGGAAGAAGCTTGGGATAATGGGGTCAAGACATACGATGCTGCTAGAAAAGAAAACTTCAAAATGCATGTGTGGTACATGTACTCTATGCATGACTTGCCAGCGTATGCGCTATTCTCTGGATGGTGTGTGCATGGAAGGTTCCCGTGCCCCCAATGCAAGGCAGCTCTTCAGTTCTAAAAAGACAAGAAGAACTTTACCAAAGGTAAAGTTGTCAAAAACTTGGCACCACCTGCGTTCACAGGCAAACAGATCCTGGATCAGTTAAACGCCCTCGAGCCTGATCCAGAGCGTCCAGGGTATTTCAAGGGGTATAGTTCAAAACACGCCTGGACTCACAAGCCATGCTTCTGGGATTTTCCTTACTTCAAAGACCTCCTTCTTCCACACAATATCGACATGATGCACACTGAAAAGAATATCGGAGAGGCTATTTTTGGTACATTGTTCAACATAGATGGGAAGACAAAGGATAATATTAAGGCTAGAGTCGATCAAGAGACACTATGTCATTGACCGTTACAAAAAATGTGAGAAGGCAAAGGAAAGCAGAAGTGGTCAAAGCCAAAGGCCTGGTTCAACCTTGGAAGGCCAGCTATGAGGGAAATTATCTTGTGGGTCAAAATGCACTTGATGTTCCCCAATGGGTATGCAGCGAATCTAAAGAGGGGAGCGAGTCTTGAAAAATTAAAAATCTTTGGTCTCAAGAGTCATGATTGGCACATATGGCTAGAGCGGGTAATGCCGGTGATGTTACGTGGCTTTATTCCTGAGGATATATGGCTAGTACTGGCGGAGCTGAGCTATTTCTTCCGTGTTCTTTGTGCGAAAGAATTGTCACCTGGCATGGTAGAAGACATGGAGGAGTTTGCACCGGAGTTGTTGTGCAAGTTAGAGAAGATCTTTCCACCGGGCTTCTTTAATCCAATGCAGCATTTGGTTTTACATCTACCGACCGAGGCAAGATTGGGTGGGCCCGTGCAAGATCGTTGGTGCTATGCAACTGAGATGATGCAGAAGACCCTTCGAGCTAAATGTAAAAATAAGCATAGAATTGAAGCATCGATGGCTGAGGCATTCATTACTGAGGAGGTGGAAAACTTTGTGACAGCACACTACGAAGCCAAAAATCATCATTTGCATAATCCGATGCCTCGGCACAATGATGCAGACCCTAAAAAAGGTGGGTCCAACCTCACCCTATTCAAAGGGAAGCTCGCACCAGCCGGTGCTTCGAAACCAATAACGTTGGATGTCGAAGAATGGCGGAACATTTCGTTGTATATCTTCAACAACCTAACAGAAGTGCGGCCATACATCGAGTGAGTCCTCGGCACAATTTCCCGCAACTTCTAATTCATTTGAACTGCTCTTATTCCCGGATATTGCAAACAACCGTTACGTTGCCAAATTCTCGGATGGAGTGGTGGTCGAAAATGATTCCGTCGAAGAGTATGAGCTTCTGACAAAGACAGGAGGCGGCTATCCCGGTTTCATCTCTTGGTTGAAACAAACGGTCATTATCAATAATGGACCATTTCATTTCTTGGTCTAACTTGCTGCTAATGCAACGATCGTTTCATATTAAACTTGTAGGCTAATTCAGAGTCTATGGACGTCGAATTGAGACAAGTCGCTAATGGTTTTGACTATAAGGTCCGTTCATTTGAGAAATACAACATCAACAGGTATCTCTTTCGTACCTTTGGCAAAGAGCTATCTATGCCCGACCGGAAATCTACAAATTGTGGTGTCTCTGCTATCAGCTAAGGTGTTATCGAGTATTATGGAAGAGTTGAAGCAATTTATGAAATTCAATTCTATGGTGAAAACCCACCGAACGCCGTAGTCTTCAAATGTTATTGGTTCCAGCCGAAGAAGACTAGAAGGACTCATGAACATATAGGACTAGTCGAAATCAATCCAAACACCCATTTAGATGTTCCCGATGTCTATATTACGGCTCAACAGGCGACCCAAGTTTTCTATCTACCGTGGGCATGCCAAACGGATAAGAATCTGGAAGGTTGGTATGTTGTTTATGAAGTGCCGCCACATGTCAGACCACCTCTCCCGAAGGAAAGGATTATGAACCTCACATTAACCCAGACACATATGATGGAGAATTCTTCCAAGATACGCGTCTTTACAGGAAACGTTTCAAGAACCGCCGTGCTTCACCCAAGAACATGGAAGTAGACAGCGACAATGAATCTGACTCCAGCCCTGAGCCGGAACCAGAAGACCTGGAACTCGTAGAGGTTACTGATGTGGATGACCTGTCAATGCTTCAACGATTAAAGGAAGGCCTTTCACAACTTCACGCCGTTGAACCCGATGAGCACGTCATTCATGAAGACATGCATGATCGTGATGATGATGATGCATTTATTGATGATGATTATTAGTTTGTAAGATTCACAACTTAAATTTTATATATTTTAATCTTTATTATTCATGTACATATTATTATTCATGTCAGGTATTCAATTTTTTAATGTTGTACTAATTTCTTTTAGTCTTTATCATGGAAGGTCACCAGGTGTGGAAAGATGGTGGGTGCTGGTCGAGATCGCTCGACGGGTTCTTCTCAGGCGCCCCGCACGAGGCGTGGTACTTCCCTTCCACCCCTATCTCTCCGTAGAGCCTTGGCAGACAGTCTGTCGACACCACCCGTGGGTTCTTCTTCGTCGGCGGCATTGCCCACTGGGAGAGGTGCTGGTCGGATAGGGAAGAAGGGGAAGGGTACAGGGAGAGGTGGTGGCCGCGGAAGATCCAGGAGGACTGTTGAGCCATCCTCGCCACCACCACCAGCTCATTCACCCGAGCATAGCACTATTATGGTCAACCCGTTTGCGGAGGAGGCTATGGGGACTCCGTTCCAGTAGCCTGGTGTTGACGGGCATTCGTCCCATGAGACTTCGGTCCAGGAGCAGGCTCGGGTCGAGGTGCATTCAACGCACGAGACTATGGTTCCGGAGGCTTCACCCGACGTGGAGAGGCCGGGATGGGAGACCTGGCCGGATCGTACTGAGTTGCCGGATTGGACCGAGGATCCGGGTGGCTCAGGGGGCGGGGATGGCGGGGATGACCTTACGGATAGTGAGGGCAATGTGCAGGTGGACAGAGCCACCGCGTACAAGCGTGGTAGTACACGTCTCCCGGTCGCGCCGGCTACCCGCGAGCAGAGGCGGGTGATTAAACCGGAAGGAGATAGGTAAGTACATTTACTCTTTTTTTAGCTTTTGCCTTCGAGTTTGTTCAAATATCTAATGCGTTGACCTTATCATACTGCAGGGCATGGGTACACCCTCTTGGAATCCGCAGGCCGTACTCCGTCCTTGGAATGCTTTGCCGGACAAATTTCCCGGGGTTTGTCACGTTGCCTGGTGAGGGTCAGGTTCCTACACTAGGATTTTCCTGGGAGCACTACCAGGCTGCGCAGGCCCCGCCGGAGGAGATTATAGATGGTGTCTTGTGCCACACGAGGGCCGAGATGGCGATCAAGAGCTTTTGGGTAAATTATCCTCTAAAGAATCTAAACTTAACAATATATCTAATTATTTTACTAATCGGTGTTTTCACGTTTGATTGCAGACCCTCTATAGGTGTGAGGATGGATATGTGGAGGAGGCGGCCAGTGTTCTCGAGGCCGAGGGTAGGCGGTTACTACAGAACTTGCGCCACGAGGCTCGGCCGCAGGCTATTCGAGATTACTACGCCATGCGTGGTATTAAGAAGCAGAAGAAGGATTGCCGCGGAAAGTTTGTGAAGAAGGAGCAATACATGAAGGTAATTACCTATTCTTAAGTCCTTCTACGTAGTTTTCTTGAGTTCATTCGTAGGCGTAGAGCTGAAAATTCTTTCTAATAACTTACAGGTGCCCCCGAAATGGTGAGCGGATAAGATGGATTGTTGGGAGGCGTTGGTTGATGAGTGGTGCACATGCAGCTGGCGAGCCGTCGACGAGAATGCGAAGGATCGGCGTAGCCAAATGGTTGGTGTGCCACACCATCAAGGCAGCGCCAACTTACTTCAGTTCGGATGAAACTGGGTATGTGATTTCCTTCATGATTCATGCAATTCATTCTTGATGCTAATATTTATTTCCTCTCCTTTAGGCGCATCACAATAAGACGGAGATGCCACACTTGTACGACCTTTATGGCATGGCCCATACTGCCTCGTACAAGAAGGCGAAGGCATTCTCTGAGTCTGACCTGGATGATCCCAATAACTTCACGAACATATCATCCCACGAGAAGCTCGTGGCATACAGGGACGCGGGGAAGGCTACGAAAGGGGATGACTTTAACCCAGGAACCTTTGGATCCAGAGCTGGTGATGATATCTGGTGGCGGGAGGCCCCATGGCTCAATATCCATTGGAGATGGGATAATACATTGTCCACTCACTCTCCCGGAGATCAAGGCGCGCCAGCCGAGCAGCTGTCCTGAGATAATGCATCGTCCACGGCCAGTCGATCTTGCCATCAAGGTTAGTTGTATGGACTAAGAACACTTTCATCCATTTCATTATGTGTGTCACCATAGATCATTACTGTGGTAACGATGAATTGTGTTTCAGGCTGCTCTTTAGAAAGAGAGATTGGCAAACCTGGCTGCTCTTGAGAAAGAGAGATTGTCAAGCCACGCTGCTCTTGAGGCTGCTCTTGAGAAAGAGAGATTGGCAAGTCAGGCTCCTCTTGATGAGAGGGACCAGACCACGACACGATTGATTGAGGAGGAGAGGTCCCGGAATGAGGCGGGTCAATGGGCCCTGTACGAGCTTTTTGTGGTAAGTTTTCACATTAGCCAAATCATGTGTGTAATGTCTGTTTCATTACTAACTAATACGACCCACTCTTGAGGGTCTGTGCGATAAGAGTGGTCAAGTCCCTCCGCCGATGCCCGTCTTCTTTTCGATTGGAACGATGAGTTTCATTATAAACTAGTATTAATAATTGAGTGTCATCATGCTAACTGAGACATTGAAAAATATCTATTCTGCAAAATAACTCCCGAGCGGCATCGCACGACCCTTCTCAAGGTGTTTCTCCTCCTTGATGACCACTACGGTAAGTTTCTCTTCTCCTCTTTCATATTCTCCTTGCCTTAATTTCCCCAACAATGACATAGTTAGCCCATTTAGCTCCAAAAAGACATAATTAGCCCATTTAGCTCCAAAATGCCATAATAAGCTCAAAATGGCATAAGAACCTTGGTTAGCTCATTAATATTATATACTTAGCTTGTTTTCCTCTAAAATGAGATAATTAGACCATTTAGCTCAAAAAAGACATAGTTAGATAATTTAGCTCCAAGAAGAGGAGAAGAGAAGAAGAAATAGGAAAAATGAAAAGAAAGAAGAAGAAGAAGAAGAGAAGAAGGAGAAGGAGGAGGAGGAGAAGGAGGAGAAGGCCAAGGACCTTCTAGTCCTTCTCCTCCTCCTCCTCCTTCTCCTGCTTCTTTATTTCTTCTTCTTCTTCTCCTCCTCTTTCTTCTCCTATTTCATATTCTCCTTGCCTTAATTTCCCCAACAATGACATAATTATCCCATTTAGCTCCAAAATGCCATAATAACCTCAAAATGGCATAAAAACCTTGGTTAGCTCATTAATATTATATACTTAGCTTGTTTTCCTCTAAAATGGCATAATTAGCCCATTTAGCTCCAAAAAGACATAATTAGGTAATTTAGCTCCAACAAGAGGAGAAGATGAGAATAAATAGGAAAAATGAAAAGAAAGAAGAAGAAGAAGAAGAAGAGAAGAAGGAGAAGGAGGAGGAGGAGGAGGAGAAGGAGGAGAAGGCCAAGGACCTTCTAGTCCTGCTCCTGCTCCTCCTTCTCCTCCTTCTTCTTGATTTCTTCTTCTTCTCCTCCTCCTCCTCTTACTTCTCCTCTTTAATATTATCCTTGCTTTAATTTCCCCAACAATGACATAATTAGCCCATTTAGCTCCAAAATGCCAAAATAAGCTCAAAATGGCATAAGAACCTTGGTTAGCTCATGAATATTATATTCTTAGCTTGTTTTCCTCTAAAATGGTATAATTAGCCCATATAGCTCCAAAAAGACATAATTAGGTAATTTAGCTCCAACAAGAGGAGAATATGAGAAGAAATAGGAAAAATGAAAAGAAAGAATAAGAAGAAGAAGAAGAGAAGAATGAGAAGGAGGAGGAGGAAGAGGAGAAGGAGGAGAAGGCCAAGGACCTTCTCCTCCTTCTCCTCATTCTACTCCTTCTTCTCCTTCTTCTTGACTTCTTCTTCTTCTCCTCCTCCTTCTCCTCCTTCCTCTTGATTTCTTCTTCTTCTCCTCCTCCTCCTCTTTTCTTCTCCTCTTTCATATTCTCCTTGCTTTAATTTCCCTAACAATGACATAATTAACCCATTTAGCTCCAAAATGCCATAATAAGCTGAAAATGGCATAAGAACCTTGGTTAGCCCATGAATATTATATTCTTAGCTTGTTTTCTGCTAAAATGACATAATTAGCTCAAAAAATCATACTTTGTTCTTCTTCTAACTTTCTTATTCACATTTTTGCAGATTGGATATACTACATGCATGGAAGCTGGCATTCATGGAGTTAAACAATGTCGATGGATGAACTTTATATGTATATCATCTAGTTTTCATTTGAGTTGATGAACAATGCCGAACTATATGTATATGTATATATGGATAAACAGTGCAATACTTTGTATGTTGGTTCTTTCGATATATGGGGATGTACATTGATTTATATGTATATCATATATGTGTGGTGAATTATATATATGTGGTGGCAAGTATATGTGTGGTGAACTATATATCATATATGTGTGGTGAATTATATAAATGTGCTGTCAAATATATATATATATATATATATATATATATATATATATATATATATATGCTGTGGAATAATATAAAACAAGAAAAACAGGTACTATATGGGCTCTTTGCCGTCTGCCAGCTGATGGCAAAGACCTGTGCCATCAGCTGGCAGACGGCAAAGGTGCCACATGGCACCCAGCTGTGCATCATGGGGTGTCCATATAGGCTCTTTGCCGTCTGCTTCTAGGGTGGGCAGACGGCAAAGAAGAGGGCACAGAGGAGGGGGGGAGGAGGAGGAGGCGGACGACAAAGAGTGGAGGGGGGAGGAGGAGGAGGTAGATGGAAAAGAAGATGGGGGAGGCAGACGGCAAAGAAGAGGGGGCGGGAGGCTGACGGCAAAGCCTCCGTTAACCCCTAACGGAGGCAACGCCTATCGGCTGCCGTCTCGAGCACTTTGCCGACTGCTCCTATGAAAAGCTGACGGCAAAGCTCTTTGCCGTCCGCTTTGGGGAGACAGACGGCAAAGAAGGTACGATGCCGTCGTAGGCTGACGCAGAAATTTTGCCGGTCGTGAGATTCTTTGCCGTCTGTGGTATTCTCTGTGCCGTCCGGGATTTACTCTTTGTCGTCTGTGATGGCAGACGACAAAGAAGCTGATTCCTGTAGTGTATGGAATTGGCTTACACTCACCACAAGCTACATCAGAGTCACATGTGTACAATACATACAATCATCACGAAGAAGAGCAGGGTTTGACTACGAACGCAAACAAACGATAAAAGAACGACGTCCATACTTGCTATCCCAGGCTGCCGGCCTGGAACCCATCCTATATCAACGACGAAGAAGAAGAAGAAACTCCAAATGAACGATCATCGCGCTCACGTCAAAGTAAGGCTTTACCTGTACCTGAAACTAGTGTTGAAGTGATCTGTGAGCCACACATGACTCAGCAATCTCATTTCCAAAAGTATCAAGACTAGGAGAGCTTAAGGGTGAGGTATGGTTAAGTGGTGAGGATGCAGCAAGCGACTCAGCATTTATCTGAGGTGGCTAACTTATGAGTACAAGAATAAAAGAGGGGGATGGTACACACATAGCAGACGTGAACTACTGATGATCAAATGAATGATCATGTACACCTACTTACGTCAGACATAACCCTACCTTGTCCTCGGTCGGAGAAGGAGCTCATGAAAGAGACAGTTACGGTTACGCACTCAGTTGGCATATTTTAATTAAGCTTACTTCAAGTTATTTATAACCGGATGTTAAACAAAGTTTCCACGTTGCCACATAACCGCGGGCACGACTTTCTAGAAGATTTAACCGTGCAGGGGTGCTACAACTAGTCCATCACAAATTACCATATGCCGCATAGAAATCCTCGATCACGAAACTCACGATCTTTTCGGACCGCTTAGTTGAAAACCTCAACTCTGAGATTACCCAAAGCATCACCGGAATCCCGATGCACAAGACATTCGTCAAAGGTAAAAGTAATCCAGCAAGGCCGCCCAACGTGTCGATGATCCCAATAGGAGACACACATCTCGTCCTTAGGACACGACGGATTGTACAAACTTCCGGTAGGACAAACCTAGAGTTGCCCCTGGTAGCCACCGGCGGTTGACAGGTTGGCTCGGGGGTTGATTAATTATCCGCGGGTGCCGGAGGATCCCTATGCTTTTGTTAGGTTATTAGGAAAATGTAGTACTAAAGTTGGGCCTAGCCAGACCAGTTTTAATCTAAGACGAATTATCAAGGGGGTCCCCATAACAACCAAGATCGTGTTAGGAGCGCTCAGTTATGGTATAACACCTGTAGCCGAAACTAAGGCGACAAATGTGGAACAAAATACTAGGCTAGGAAAGCCGAGCCTTCCACCTTTTACGTAGTATATAGGTGAATTAAATTAAATATCATTAATAGGGTGATATAACAGAACCCAGTTTATCACATGGAAGAAACTGCACCTGCAACTAGCAGCGCTAACACATGGTTAAGCAAGCGGTAACATAGCCAATCAGTGGTTTGCTAGGTTGTAGAGAGGTTAAAGGTTTTCATGGCAATGTTGGGAGGCTGGTATTTAACACGTCGTAGGCAGCGAAACAGAACGATAGAAACGAAACCACTAGCATGGCAATGATAGTAATGGTATCTAGGGAAATGATCATCTTGCCTGAGATCCCGCTGAGAAGAAGAATGACTCCGAGAAGTAGACGAACCGACACAGTCGAACGGGTCCTCACATTTCGACACGCTTGCAGAACTCTATCGAGACGAAGCTAACCGGAAACAAGAATCAACACACGACATTCAGTACACGATGCACAACACAAATGATGCATGAATGGTATCAATTTTGCACGGTATGACATGGCAATTCACACAATCAACACTACACGTTAAGTGAAGTTCAATGTGCAATGAGTTGCATATCGATGAAACTCCACATTTAATTATTTATTTCACTCCCATTATTTTTCACGGCCATATTAAATATTGGTTAAACATGGCAAGAGGTTAAGCGTAATTAAGCTACCTATCTAGGCATTTTAAATGTGGTAAGAAACGACTTATAGCATCTCCGAACTAACCCCATACGTTAATTTATAATTCTTTGCAGATCTGAACTAACACGTTTTAATATTTGTTAAACAGAAAAAGTAAAGTGGTTCACGTGATTCTACGCGTCGTTCAAATCAATTTACACATAGAGATCATTGCAAACGGAGCTACGGTTCAAAAGATATGATCACCGCAAGATATGCTGTCATGAATGCAATATGTATGCAATGACAATCACAAGCATTCCAAACCAAGAAGGCAGCAATATAATATGAACCTGCACGAGATTCCAAGCAAGTTTCATATATTATCCGTTCCAAACAGATCAACAGTTCATCTAATATAAGCTAAACAAGAAATGGCTACAATCTGTCCAAAACAACAACATGGCATTTTCTACACCCTACCACAACAAGCTACATAAATCCAAAATGCTCAAACAAGACATGAGACACTAGTGGTCAATATGCAAAACAACCCCATACTAAAAACAACTAGCATGGAAGCATGGATCACTAGGAAAAGAACTCACAAAATGGCAAGTAGCACACAATTTTAGACTTAGAGAAAATAACAGTTTTGAAAGTGCAGTTTTCAACCTGAAGGCATATTAATAGCAGTAAAACTATATGCTACGGGGCACCGAATGGCATGAAAATTTACAACATGCTAGAGAATCATAAGGACTACAAATAACCCCATTGCACCAACCCCAAAGGAGCTGTAGATCACTAGCAAATCTCATGGCAGGACAACTACAAAATATTACAGATTCCAGACCTAGAAATATTTCAGCATCTCCAAATTAGCACTATTTTCTAGCATGTTTACAACAGGAAAACAACACATAAACATGGATTTCTATCACAAACAAAATACCAGGGGCTAGCCTACATATCCAAGAGCATATCTCTAGTACACAATTAATTCATATCACGCACGGAATAAACCCCACAAAATACACAAGAGGGCAACATGGCAAAATATCATGCATGCTAACTAGCTCAAAATCTAAAACTAATTGCACCAATAAATTCTATGGATTTTTCTACCCCGAAAACATATATAATATGTGGTGTTCGAAAAATAAAACTAACACCACACATATATGCTAGAATATGTCCTAAGAACGACATAGCAAACTATTGACAGCTCCTACATGCAAAAATGCAAGCAACTACTTTAAAATACATGGCAAAGGTTTACAAACATCGTGAACATTTTATCTATGGGATTTGAACAAACTGGAGCACAAAAATATCTACGCAACAATTAATCTATTAGGACAGCACACAAATCTAGGCAACCGGCGGGTCAACCCACTCCAAACATGCATGCAAGTGGCAAAATATTATTATACGCGAAAATATACACAATTTACATATCTGAGTCGCCGCGATCTGACGCACGGCTTAATACCTACGGGCGTTTGAAATATCTATAATTTCTTGAAATTGTTAAATCGCGAGAAAAACATAAATTCTAAACGGGCCGAAATTGTCAAGCGCAAAATAACTATATGGTGCACATGGCGGGGATTAAGGAGCGGCTGCTCACCACGGCTCTGGGCCGGATCTGAAGAGGAGGCCAAGCTGGGCCTCGCAAGGATGGGCCGAGGGGGCGCGCTGGAGATGGTCCTGGAGGCGAGGCGCCGGAGCAGGCCAACGGGGAGCAGGAGGCGGCAGCGCTCATCTCCCTCGTGCTGTCGTGTGAGCACGAGGCAACGACAGCTACAGAGGGAGCTCCAGCGCCGGACACGTGTTGGCGACGAGGGAGGCCTAGCTGGCAGTGGGATCCAGTGGTGGGGCGCTGGATCCGTCCATCCCCGGGGCGGCGGCGGACGACGTTCCTGGAGCGGCCAGATCGGGGCTGGGGAAGAGAGGCCACAACAAAGGCATAGCAGGGCGGCGACCCAAGGCAGGGATGGCGGCGGCTTGGGTGACGGGCCAGGGCGGCGAAGGTGCGAGGCGGCGGCGCTGGGGCCTGCTAGGCTGGCTCAGATGTGGGGCACGACTACCATGGGAGGAGCTCGGGAGGAGAGCTCGTGGACGTGTTTAGGGTTAGGTTTTAGGGCCCGGGCGAGCCTGGTTCGAGGTGGGAGGAGGCTGCTAGGGTTTGGGCATGGGAAACGAGGGAGAGAGGGGATAACTCAATCGTCGCGATCGTACGCACGGTTTAATACCTACGGGCGTTTGAAATATCTATAATTTTCTGAAATTGTTAAATCGCGAGAAAAACATAAATTCTAAACGGGCCGAAATTGTCAAGCGGAAAATAACTGTATAGCACACAGGGCGGGGATTAAGGAGAGGATGCTCACCATGGCTCTGGGCCGGATCTGGAGAGGAGGCCGAGCTGGGCCTCGCAAGGATGGGCCGAGGGACGTGCTGAAAATAGTCCTGGAGGCGAGGCGCTGGAGCAGGCCCACAGGGTGCTGGAGGCCGCAGCGCTCATCTCCCTCGTGCTGTCGCATGAGCACGAGGCAACGACAACTACAGGGGGGAGCTCCGGTGTTAGACACATGTTGGCGACGAGGGCGGCCAAGGTGGCTCTGGGATCCAGTGTCGGGGTGCTGTATCCGTCCATCCCCGGGACGATTGCGGCGGACGACGTTCTGGGCTGGGGAAGAGAGGCCATAGCAGAGGCAGAGTGGGGCGGCAACGCGAGGCAGGGATGGTGGCGTCTCGGGTGACGGACCAGGGGGGCGAAGGTGCGAGGCGGCAGCGCTGGGGCCGGATAGGCTGGCTCAGATGTGGGGCAGGGCTGCCATTGGAGGATCTCGGGAGGCGAGCTCGTGGCCGTGGCTAGGGTTAGGTTTTCGGGCCCGGGCGGGCCTGGTTCGAGGTGGGAGGAGGCTGCTAGGGTTTGGGCACGAGAAATGAGGGAGAGAGGGGATGGCTATCTATTTATAGACAGAGGGGCTAGGGTTTGCTACTTGGGGCGTGTAGAGTGGTGGTGGGATAAGACGAGAGGGAAAACGAGCACCGGCGACACGTGATTTTTAAAACACCGAAACGTCCGAGAAATAACGGATGATAGTGCCGCTACGGTCGACCGTTCGTGTGACATCCTCGACTTTTGCAACAGTAATTATTGTAATTAAGCTACAGTGATCAACCGCTAATGATGCCACGTCATCGAATTCCCATCTTAGACCCGCGTTGATTCGAGTCTGTCCGGATCCAAATTTGAAAACAAAAGAAAAGTACTTTATAAGTTCATTACAAATATTAAAAGAATATATATAAAAAGGAAAGTATTAAAAATAATAATGATAAAATAAAGTATAAAAAAGTATTTAAAAATAAAAATCGAATAGTAAAATAAATAATGTAAGAAACAAAAAAAAAGAAAAAGAAAAAAAAGCAACCCCCACCCCCTGGCCGAGCTGGGCCAAATGGCCCAACTGGCCAGCCCACCCCGCGCCACCCTCCCACTCCAAACCCTAGCACCACCCCCCCCCCTTGAGACCGACCCCAAGAGCCCCGCCGGCCGAGCCCCTCCCCGTCAGCGGCTCCATCCCGGGGCCCCCTCCTCACCGGGGCCCCTCTCGGCGAACCTCCGGCCGGCTCCTCCTCGCTGGCACGACCGTCACCGTCCTCACCGGAACAACGCCGTCACCGTCACCGCCTCCGGGAACGCCTCCACGCCGTCTCCTCCGCCCCTTCCCGCGAACTCCGGCTTCACCGGCTCGTCCCGTCAACGTTGGTGAGCCCCTCCTCGTGCTCCTCCCACCATGTCGTTCTCCCCGCCGCCCCGGTTCCGTTCCGGCAAACGGGACCCCGATCCGTCGACGGTAGACTCCGGTAGGAAGGTTTGAACATTTGGTTCTTCTATGTTGAGTTAGCACAAAGAGAGTTCTGTGTCTATCTGTTAACAGAGAGGGAGATGAGAGTTTTGGGAGATATAAAATAAAAAAACAAATGTTGTATTCCGTATGTATGTATGTATGTATTTGATACCCGTATTTATGTATGTATTTGCGTATATAGGCATGTGGAGAAATACGACATTTGTATGGTTATGTATTTGTGATTAATAAAATGAGTAAATGGCCTTAGGTCACTTACCAGTGGGGCCAATGCACCCGCTGTCTATGACAGGGAGGCCCCACGCGATAGTTAATATAAATAATAAGAATAATGTTTTTATTAAATAAATAAATAGATATAATAACTAATTAACCTAATTAGAGTATGACACGTGGGTCCTCCACTAAATTAATCTGATTAATTAATAATTAATCTTAATAAAAACTTGTGCCTATGACGTTCGGGACCCGCTGGTGAGTTGACCAGTCAAATGTTGATGTCAGCATGACATCGCGATGATGTCATAATAGGATTTTATTAAAATAATTAAATCTGTTTTTAATTCTTAAATAATTAATAAAACTTTGAAAATTAATATAAAATAATCCGTAAGTGAGATCGAAATATTTTCAACATGAAAGTTGATCAGCAAAACGAGACGAACCCGGATACACGGTCCATTTGTGTGTCACGCGTCCCTAGCATAGCAAACATGGAACTTTTCCATCGTTTCCAGTATAACCGGTAGTAGCCCGAGACCCAGAAAAATATCGTCAGATATTCTTCCGACCCGTCTATGACGGATGTTGCTGCATTAGCTCATGTCTAGCCAGCATCTTTCCATGTCATGCTTTGTGTTGCATCGGTGCTATTATTTATTGTTTCTTCCCCCTCTTCTTACCGGTAGACCCCGAGACTGACGCTGCTGCCGGGTACATCTACGACCCTGCCGATCAGTCCTTTGCCACAGAGCAGCAAGGCAAGCAAACCCCCCTTGATCATTCCTATATCGCCTATGTCTTTCTTCCTACTGCTTGCATTAGTATTTTTGCTACTGTTGTAGTTAGCTCCTATATCTGATGCATAGCCTATTTTTGATGAACTGCTACTTTCAGTCCTGTACCTTTAATCTGCTTAGTATAGGTGGAGCAGTCATCCCCTCTAACCCCGTAGTTAAGTTGCCCCGCTTGTTTTCAAATCTCGATCTCTGATCGACGAGCCAGACCCGACACAGCACATTAACCCCCCTTCATCGTACGATGCTATAGGGATACTATCGGGTACCGAGGGTGACACCTCGCTAAGTACTCCTGATGATATCTCTGTAGTATAGCTAGTCGATCGTGGTTATCGAGGGTGATTCCTCTTTCACCATTCCCGATGACGCCTCTGTCGTGCAACCCCGCAAGTGTGGGACTCCCGAGGGTGATTCCTCTAAGCCTACCTTGACGGGTACATCGTTCGGAATCCAACGAGGGTGATACCTCGGATTCCCCCCGATGTTACAACCACACAGTTACTCGACCATATTACTGGGATCTTTGGTGATTAGTTGTAAGACGGGTGGATTCCCGTGAGACTGTGTTGTTGGCCTAATTAAAATGTTAATGGATTTGGGTATTTGATCTGGGTTGGTCGGAGACCTTTTCGCACTAACCGGCTACGCGGGAAGAATTATGGGTTCTCGGCGTCGCGGTATCAGCCGAAGCTTTTCAGATGCCAGCAATGTAGCGGCGCGCGCCCGAGTGGTCCCAAGATGCATCGCGCTTGTGATTAAGGGATGCTAGGACTGACGTCGGCCGCCCACGCCACGTGCAGGAGCGTGAAGGGGAACTGGGCCCACGAACCCTTTGTGCTTAGGATTTAGACCGGCGGGCTGGCCTCTCTGATTAGTCTTAGGTGGGGCTGCGACGTGTCGATATTCCGAGGCCGGGCAGGACCCAGAAAAGTATGTCCGGCCAGAGTGTTATCGAGCGTGATGGGGCATGTGGTGCACCCCTGCAGGGATGAAAATTAACTATTCGGATAGCCGTGTCCACGGTTACAGGATGACTTGGAGTTGTGCCCCGATCTTTTACAACTAGAATTGTTACTTAACTGGAATTAGTTTGCCTCGGGATTGCTTCCTCGCAGGGAGTCGAGGGAGGATCTTTAGGTGTGACCTCACTTTAATATTGCTGCAACAATATGACTATTAATGTGTTACCCCTGATCTACTCTCGTCTATTGCTGCAAGACCCTGAAGATGCTAGTCTTCGATAGGACTAGGCCTTCTCTCTCTATACTCGCATTGCTGCAGTCAGTCCACCTATAACCCCCCCTTCTTTGATACTGATGCATAATTAGAATAGTTCTGATGTAAGACTTGCGAGTACTTTGGATGAGTACTCACCGCTGCTTTGCTCCCCCCTTGTCCCCTTGATCCGTTTGTTGCGACCAGATGATGGAGCCCAGGAGATGGAGGTCCCCGCCACCGACGACTGCTACCCCGACGGTGCCTACTACTACGTGGAGGCCGCTGATGATCAGGAGTAGTTAGGGGGTTCCCAGGCAGGAGGCCTCGCCTCGTTCGATCGTTGTATCTTTTGTGCTAGCCTTCTCTAAGGCACCCCATGTTGTTTTATGTCTGTACTGAGATATTTGTTGCTTCCGCTGACTCGTGTGTTTATCGAGCTTTCGTATTCTAGCCCTCGAGGCCCCTGGCTTGTAATATGAAGCTGATGTTATTTTATTTGTGTCTAGAGTTGTGTTGTGATATCTTCCCGTGAGTCCTTGGGTTTGATCGTACGCATCTGCGTGTATGTTTAGCGTACGATTAAGCCGAGGGCGTCACAAGTTGGTATCAGAGCCGACTGCCTGTAGGTAGCCCCCTTTCCAACTCCTTGGCCGAAGTTGAGTCTAGTGTTTGAAAAACTTTACTAACACTGATGTTGTGGCTTACGGGCCCACATCTCAATTGGGTGGTATTAGTATCTTTTACTCCTTTCCTATACTCTGGGCTCTACTTTCTCTTCTCTTTCGGGTCAAAGATTTTAATAACTCTAACATTAGGTTCTTGCATCGCATCGATCCGGAGCACTGGACTATCTACTCTTTTTCTCCTGAATATGTATTACACACACTGTCATTGACATCCGTCAATCTTATTTTCAGATGCGTCCCGCAAGACAGCACGTGCGCCTGACACAGGCCACCGGGACGACTGGGTTCCCGGCCATTTTGGTCGATCTCCTGACCAGGCTGGGATATCGCTGGTACCCCGAGTACACTGTGTTCGAGGATTTCCACGAGTACAACCAGTACCAGTACCAGGCTGAGGTTCGCATCTTCGACCAGAGGGGCGGCGAGACCCTCGAGCGCCACGTGTTCTGTGGTATTGGAGTGTCGGTCGAGATGGCCGTCCATGATGCGGCCTACATCGCCATCACCCATCTCCGTGGAGCGTACCCTCACCTGGAGGAGAGCCCTTTCAGATACATCCCGCATGCTCCTGTTGGGGATGAGACTGGATCTGATCTCACTGCCTACGCTTCTGACGTTCGGGAGCGCAGCGATCGTTCCTACGTCACTGTCTGCACCCCCTACGTGACGCGTCGCTACGACGCGCGGATTCTGGTGCAGTACACTGAGGCAATGGATCGTGCCTTCCGAGCTCTGACTGTGGAGCTGTATGCTACGCGCGCTCGTCTTTACGACACGTTGACAGAGCTGCAGCCATCACACTGTTCGAGGGTTCCACCTATGCGCATCCGCGAGCCGAGCAGGACAGAGCTACCATCAGCTCTCGAGTGGACTGATGTTGGGGGTAGAACCCCTGCACTTGGACCTCAGCTGCTCGACTAGATGCGGTACCCTCACCAGAGTCACAACGGGACACAGGATCCTGTCCCTACCTTCTATCACCGCCAGCTACCAGGATTCGATCGTCCTCTCCGACGTTGATGTAGCCTTATCGCTACATCTCGTTGTGGTACTCTTCCACCGCGTGCGTGTGCACCGCCTAGTGAGTCCAGGGTATCGTCTAATGCGTCCGGGCTATCGCCAAATTTCGAATTTGTAATCGTTAGTCTGTAATCGAACTTATGTATGGGTCTGTATGTCGAACTCAACTACTATGGAGTATCTATCGCATTTCCCTTTCATTATGCTTGATTACTTCATGAATGCGTGCGATGCCTTTCAATTACTTTAAGCTAAACTACCCCTGCTAAATATTTAACAGGATGGTTAGACCAGCTGGCCGCCCGCGTGGCCCTGCCAACGATGCACCACCCCCGCCTCCTGAGTATATGGCGGGGATGATCAAATAGTTTGAGCTGAACCGCCAGTTTATGCAAGGGCTCATGGATCAGTTCCAAAGGCCGAACATGAACCAACCACAAGGCGTGACACTGCAAGACTTCTGCCGTCTCAACCCTGCGATCTACCGCAGCTCAACTCAGCCTTTAGATGCTGATGACTGGCTCCGTGACATTTCTTATGAGCTGGAGTCTGCCAATGTGCCCCTGGCGAGCTATGTCAATTTTGCCGCCTACTTTCTGAAGGGTCCCGCTGCTCAATGGTGGGACAGCCACAGGCGCTCTCAGCCCGATGGAACTATCATCACTTGGGCAGAGTTCAAGGCTGCTTTCCGTGCTCGATACATTCCCCAGGGAATCATGGACCGGAATAAGCGTGAGTTCCGCAACTTGGTCCAGGGCAACAAGACTGTGGATGCTTATCAGCGGGAATTTCTGGAATTATCTCGCTATGCTGAAGAAGACATTGCGACTGATGCACGCAGGCAGGAGAAGTTCCGTGAAGGCCTCCACCCTGATATCAAGCTGACACTCCTCGTTCAGGACTATGCTGATTTCGCCACCCTGGTGAACAAGGCTATTCAGGTTGAGACTGGTTTGCAGGATTACAAAGATAGCAGCAAGCGCAACCGTGACATAAGCTCATCCTCGGGCTCATCTACACAGAAGCGGAAGATCTGGATTCCCAACAACATGTACCATGCACCTGCTCCTACTCCGAGGCCGTCCTATGTTGCACCTCGCCTGCCTCCTCCACCACCTAGGCAGCCGAGGCTTCCAGCTCCACCGCCTCGAGTTCCTCCTTCCGTCCTGAGGACGGGCTGTGCTTCAAGTGTGGCCGTCCAGGTCACCGTGCTAGAGACTGTAGGCAGAATCCGAATCAGCTGACACTTCCCGCAAGTGGCAGTGGCAACAACCAGAACCGCAACTTCAACACTAAGCCTGCTTATGTTCGTGGTCAGGCCAACAACATTGATATGGGTCAAGCTCAAGACCAGCCTGCTACCGTGATGGGTGCACTTCTCGTTAACTCAGTACCTGCTTCTGTATTGTTTGATACAAGAGCATCGCATTCCTTTATGTCGGAAAATTTTGCATACATGCATGACATTAGGAGCGAAGAGATGAACATCCCGATAGTGGTAAACACCCCTGGGGGCGAATGCCGAACCTCTGTGGTCTGCCCCCATGTTCCAGTTGAAATTGAAGGATTAGAATTCCTTGCCAACCCCATGCTACTAAAGTCATCCAACATTGATCTCATATTGGGGATGGACTGGTTGAAAGCTCATACGGCATCGATCGTTTGTGCCACCAAGACCGTCCATCTCCTACACCCTTCAGATGAAGTTATAAGCTACCATGCGCATCTCGTCCGTAATGCTGAGGCACGACTGTATGCTTTGAATGCATTAAATGCGTCGCCTCTGGAAGGGATTGAAAACATACCAGTGGTCCGAGAATTTCAAGATGTCTTTCCAGAAGAACTTCCGGGTATTCCCCCTACTCGAGCTGTCGAGTTTGTCATTGACTTGGTACCCGGTACCACTCCTATTGCCTAGCGTCCTTATAAAGTGCCACCACATGAACTCCTTGAACTTAAGAAAGAAATTGACAACTCGCTCCATCTGGGTTTCATCCGTCCGAGTTCCTCTGCTTGGGGAGCACCTTCTCTCTTTGTTAAGAAGAAGGATGGGAAAAATCGATTGGTTCAAGACTATCGTCCTATCAACAAGGCCACTATTCAGAACAAATATCCTCTCCCTCGGATAAATGATTTGTATGATCAACTTGCTGGTTCCACCATTTTCTCTAAGCTCGACTTGAGATTGGGATACCACCAGATCCGTGTTCGCAAGGAGGATATTCCAAAGACCGCCTTTGTTACTCGATATGGATCATACAAGTACACCGTCATGTCCTTCGGCTTAACCAATGCACCGGCAACCTTCTCTCGATTGATGAATTATATATTCATGGACTACCTCGACAAATTTGTCATGGTATATCTCGATGATATTCTGGTATTTTTGAAGAACAAAGAAGAGAATGCTGAGCATCTTCGTCTTGTACTGGATAAGCTTCGGGAGCATAAACTCTATGCGAAGTATTCCAAATGTGAGTTCTGGCTAGACGAAGTGACTTACCTTGGTCATGTGATTTCCAAGGATGGTATTGCGGTAAACCCTGAACGAATTCAAGCTATTCTTGACTGGACTCCCCCGAAGAATGTCACGCAAGTCAGAAGTTTTCTCGGACTCGCCAGCTATTGCCGTCGATTCGTCGAGAACTTCTCCAAGATTGCGAAGCCCTTAACCAACCTGCTTCACAAAGGTGTTAAGTATGAATGGACTGATAAATGTCAGGAAAGTTTCCAGGAACTCAAGGACAAACTGACGTCCGCTCCAGTACTTGCTCCTCCAGATACAAAAAGGGATTTTGTCATATACTGTGATGCTTCTCGTCAAGGAATAGGTTGTGTCCTAATGCAGGATCGCAAGGTGATCGCTTATGCTTCACGTCAACTGCGTGCTCATGAAGAGAACTACCGAGTTCATGATCTCGAGCTTGTCGCAGTCATTCATGCATTGAAGGAATGGCGACAATACCTTGTCGGTAATCGCTGTGAAATCTACACCGACCATCAAAGTCTGAAGTACTTGTTCACTCAACCGAAGCTGAACCTGCGTCAACAAAGATGGATGGAGCGTATAGCAGATTTTGACTGTAGTATATCATATACCCCTGGCAAGGCTAATGTAATGGCTGATGCCTTAAGTCGCAAGTCATACTGCAACCACCTCCAGGTTCATCAGGTTCACGATCGTCTGCAAGAGGAATTCCGTAAGCTGAACCTCCACATTGTTCCTCAGGGTTACCTTGTTCCCCCTCCTGAAGATTGTCAAAAGATGAACCTTCGTGTTGATAATCAGGGTTCCCTCAGTAACCTAGTGGTTGAACCAGATCTTGTGAGCTCCATAAAGAATCTGCAAGACTTTGACGATGATGTCGACAGGATTAAGAGCTATATTGCGAAGGGTAAACCCTCCTTTTTCACTGTTGATGAAGGTGGCGCCTTGTATTCCAAGGGTCGCCTATTCGTCCCAAATAAGAAGGAAAATCTCAGGATGACTGGGAAGGTGATGGAAGAAGCTCATGACACACCATTGTCTATTCATCCGGGTAGTACCAAGATGTACCAAGACATCCGACAAAGATTCTGGTGGCCCAATATGAAACAAGACATTGCACGCTATGTGGCAGAATGTGATATATGCCGGCGTATCAAAGCAGAACACCAAAAGCTTGCTGGAACTCTGCAACCTATCTCTATTCCCGAGTGGAAATGGGACCACGTTGAAATGGACTTCGTCACTGGTTTTCCCAGGTCTCAGAAAGGTAATGATGCTATTCTTGTCGTCATTGATCGATTGTCCAAAGTTGCACATTTCCTCGCCGTCAAAGAAACGATTAATGTTAGTCAGCTGGCAGATCTTTATATGTCAAGAGTTGTTTCACTTCATGGTATTCCGTTGGTAATCAGTTCGGACCGTGGCAGCTTGTTCACTTCAAAATTTTGGGAAAGTATTCAGAAGGCTATGGGGACTCATTTATCCTTCAGCACTGCATTTCATCCTCAATCCTAGGGAGAAGTTGAACGAGTCAACCAAATTCTCGAGGACATGCTTCGAGCTTGTGTCATTTCTTTCGGTAAGAAATGGGAGGAATCTTTCCCGTATGCCGAGTTCTCTTACAACAATAGCTATCAAGCTAGTCTGAAGATGGCCCCTTTCGAAGTATTGTATGGGCGAAGGTGTTGAACTCCTCTGAATTGGTCAGAAACTGGGGAACGATCACTCTTCGGTCCGGATATCATTCAACATGCTGAAGATCAAGTCCGCATTATTCATGAGAATCTGAAGGCTGCTCAGTCTCGTCAGAAGAGTCAGTATGACCGTCATCATCAAGATATGGTCTATCAACCTGGCGAAAAGGCTTATCTTCGTGTCACACCAATGAGAGGTGCACACCGTTTTGGAATCAAGGACAAGTTAGCTCCTCGTTATATTGGTCCTTTCACTGTTCTCGAAAGGCATGGAAGAGTAGCTTATCAATTGGAACTGCCGGCGAACCTTTCTCAGGTTCACGATGTCTTCCATGTTTCTCAGCTCCGTCGTTGCTTCAAGGACCCTATTCGAGCAGTGGATCACGATATGCTTGAAATACAACAAGACCTCTCTTATAAAGAGCATCTGGTCCGCATTCTCGACCAAGCTGAACGTAAGACTCGTCGCAAGGTCACTAAGTTCCTTAAGGTGTAGTGGTCAAATCACTCTGAAGATGAAGCCACTTGGGAACGCGAGGATCATCTTCGTGATGAATACCCCGGGCTCTTTCCCTCTACCTCTTAATTCTCGGGACGAGAATTCTTGTTAGTAGGGGAGAATTGTGACATCCTCGACTTTTGCAACAGTAATTATTGTAATTAAGCTACAGTGATCAACCGCTAATGAGCTTTACAAGTTCATTACAAATATTAAAAGAATATATATAAAAAGGAAAGTATTAAAAATAATAATGATAAAATAAAGTATAAAAAAAGTATTTAAAAAGAAAAATCGAATAGTAAAATAAATAATGTAAGAAAAAAAAGAAAAAAAAAGCAACCCCCACCCCCCTGGCCGAGCTGGGCCAAAAGGCCCAACTGGCCAGCCCACCCCGCGCCACCCTCCCACTCCAAACCCTAGCACCACCCCCCTTGAGACCGACCCCAAGAGCCCCGCCGGCCGAGCCCCTCCCCGTCAGCGGCTCCATCCCGGGGGCCCCTCCTCACCGGGGCCCCTCTCGGCGAACCTCCGGCCGGCTCCTCCTCGCTGCCACGACCGTCACCGTCCTCACCGGAACAACGCCGTCACCGTCACCGCCTCCGGGAACGCCTCCACGCCGTCTCCTCCGCCCCTTCCCGCGAACTCCGGCTTCACCGGCCCGTCCCGTCAACGTTGGTGAGCCCCTCCTCGGGCTCCTCCCACCATGTCGTTCTCCTCGCCGCCCCGGTTCCGTTCCGGCAAACGGGACCCCGATCCGTCGATGGTAGACTCCGATAGGAAGGTTTGAACATTTGGTTCTTCTATGTTGAGTTAGCAGAGAGAGAGTTCTGTGTCTCTGTGTTAACAGAGAGGGAGATGAGAGTTTTGGGAGATATAAAATAAAAAAAACAAATGTTGTATTCCGTATGTATGTATGTATGTATTTGATACCCGTATTTATGTATGTATTTGCGTATATAGGCATGTGGACAAATACGACATTTGTATGGTTATGTATTTGTGATTAATAAAATGAGTAAATGGCCTTAGGTCACTTACCAGTGGGGCCAATGCACCCGCTGTCTATGACAGGGAGGCCCCACGCGATAGTTAATATAAATAATAAGAATAATGTTTTTATTAATTAAATAAATAGATATAATAACTAATTAACCTAATTAGGGTATGAAACGTGGGTCCCCCACTAAATTAATCTGATTAATTAATAATTAATCTTAATAAAAACTTGTGCCTATGACGTTCGGGACCCGCTGGTCAGTTGACCAGTCAAATGTTGATTTTAGCATGACATCGCGATGATGTCATTATAGGATTTTATTAAAATAATTAAATCTTTTTTTATTTCTTAAATAATTAATAAAACTTGGAAAATTGATATAAAATAATCCGTAAGTCAGATCGAAATATTTTCAACACGAAAGTTGATCAGCAAAACGAGACGAACCCGGATACACGGTCCATTTGTGTGTCACGCGTCCCTAGCATAGCAAACATGGAACTTTTCCATCGTTTCCAGTATAACCGGTAGTAGCCCGAGACCCGGAAAAATATCGTCAGATATTCTTCCGACCCGTCTATGACGGATGTTGCTGCGTTAGCTCATGTCTAGCCTGCATCTTTCCATGTCATGCTTTGTGTTGCATCGGTGCTATTATTTATAGTTTCTTCCCCCTCTTCTTACCGGTAGACCCCGAGACTGACGCTGCTGCCGGGTACATCTACGACCCTACCGATCAGTCCTTTGCCGCAGAGCAGCAAGGCAAGCAAACCCCCCTTGATCATTCCTATATCGCCTATGCCTTTCTTCCTACTGCTTGCATTAGTATTTTTGCTACTGTTGTAGTTAGCTCCTATATCTGATGCATAGCCTATTTTTGATGAACTGCTCCTTTCAGTCATGTACCTTTAATCTGCTTAGTATAGGTGGAGCAGTCATCCCCTCTGACCTCGTAGTTCAGTTGCCCCGCTTGTTTTCAAATCTCGATCTCTGATCGACGAGCTAGACCCGACACAGCACATTAACCCCCCTTCATCGTACGATGCTATAGGGATACTATCGGGTACCGAGTGTGACACCTCACTAAGTACTCCTGATGATATCTCTGTAGTATAGTTAGTCGGTCGTGGTTATCGAGGGTGATTCCTCTTTCACCATTCCCGATGATGCCTCTGTCGTGCAACCCCGCAAGTGTGGGACCCCCGAGGGTGATTCCTCTAAGCCCACCTTGACGGGTAAATCGTTCGGAATCCAACGAGGGTGATACCTCGGATTCCCCCCGATGTTACAACCACACAGTTACTCGACCATGTTACTGGGATATTTGGTGATTAGTTGTAAGACGGGTGGATTCCCGTGAGACTGTGTTGTTGGCCTAATTAAAATGTTAAAGGATTTGGGTATTTGGTCTGGGTTGGTCGGAGACCTTTTCGCACTAACCGGCTACGCGGGAAGAATTATGGGTACTCGGCATCGCGGTATCAGCCAAAGCTTTTCAGATGCCAGCAATGTAGCGGCGCACGCCCGAGTGGTCCCGAGATGCATCGCGCTTGTGATTAAGGGGTGCTAGGACTGACGTCGGCCGCCCACGCCACGTGCAGGAGCGTGAAGGGGAACTGGGCCCATGAACCCTTTGTCCTTAGGATTTAGACCGGCGGGCTGGCCTCTCTGATTAGTCTTAGGTGGGGCTGCGACGTGTCGATATTCCGAGGCCGGGCAGGACCCAGAAAAGTATGTCCGGCCGGAGTGTTATCGAGCGTGACGGGACATGTGGTGCACCCTGCAGGGATGAAAATTAACTATTCGGATAGTCGTGTTCACGGTTACAGGACGACTTGCAGTTGTGCCCCGATCTTTTACAACTACAATTGTTACTTAACTGGAATTAGTTTGCCTCAGGATTGCTTCCTCGCAGGGAGTCGAGGGAGGATCTTTAGGCGTGACCTCACTTTAATATTGCTGCAACAATATGACTATTAATGTGTTACCCCTGTTCTACTCTCGTCTATTGCTGCAAGACCCTGAAGATGCTAGTCTTCGATAGGACTAGGCCTTCTCTCTCTATACTCGCATTGCTGCAGTCAGTCCACCTATAACCCCCCCTTCTTTGATACATATGCATAATTAGAATAGTTCTGATGTAAGACTTGCGAGTACTTTGGATGAGTACTCACCGCTGCTTTGCTCCCCCCTTGTCCCCTTAATCCGTTTGTTGCGACCAGATGATGGAGCCCAGGAGATGGAGGTCCCCGCCACCGACGACTGCTACCCCAACGGTGCCTACTACTGCGTGGAGGCCGCTGATGATCAGGAGTAGTTAGGAGGTTCCCAGGCAGGAGGCCTCGCCTCGTTCGATCGTTGTATCTTTTGTGCTAGCGTTCTCTAAGGCACCCCATGTTGTTTTATGTCTGTACTCAGATATTTGTTGCTTCCGCTGACTCGTGTGTTTATCGAGCTTTCGTATTCTAGCCCTCGAGGCCCCTGGCTTGTAATATGAAGCTGATGTTATTTTATTTGTGTCTAGAGTTGTGTTGTGATATCTTCCCGTGAGTCCTTGGGTTTGATCGTACGCATCTGCGTCTATGTTTAGCGTACGATTAAGCCGAGGGCGTCACAGTTCGGGTATCCAACAGACTCCGATTGCGATGAAATTTGGCAGGCAGCCTATCTATATTAAAATAAGACCGCACGCCAAGTTTCAAATAAATACGAAAATATTTTAAACACACTTTTAAAAAAAAAGATTTTAACGGTGTCGCGGGCGAGTGCGAGTGTGGTCGTAATCAGAACGGACAAGGACGAAAACAAAGGGAACCGACAACTAACAACAGATGCAGGTTTGAAATATGGCAGCAATGGAGTGCCGATGCGATGCAGATGATCCGCATGATGCGATGATGAATGCGATAGACAATCTAATCACACGACGAGAACATAATAAAAGGGGAATCTTCTGGAGCATCGGTCTCGGGCTGTCACAAGAAACCACCTTTAGTTCAACCTCAGTACTTCTGCGTGTTTAACCAAGGCGGCCTTTTTTAGTTTTGGCGAGTTCCTTATATGCTTTTAACTCAGTTTTGATCTTCTCAATTTATTGCAAGGAAATTTGACTTTTCTCCCCAGAATTAGCTATGGCATCTTGTTGCTCCGCCAAACTTTTCTTCATCTCCCTTAAATTTGCATCGGCGTGGTTCCAAGTTTCCTATACAATAAAACAACAATGTGGATATTGGTCAAGTTGTGAGTCGCCAAGTTGGATATTATTAAGTCTCAAGCAAATTTCAAGCAATCTACTTGACACTTGGGGGCTAATGCATATCAGTTTTTCAAACCATATATACTACATGAAGACCCGATGATCTTCAAAAAATTGACTCGGCCCTTGGCGGCTACATGTTAAAATTTCACAAATAGACAGTGATGAAGACTCGACTCATCTTCAAAAAGATGACTCGGCCCTTGTGGGCTAGAGGTTGCTTCTTCACAAATTCATCAAAGACCCGACTCATCTTCAAGAACATGACTCAACCCTTGGGGGCTACAGGTTGCTTCTTCACAAATTCATCATAGAGTCGACTCATCTTCAAGAAGATGAGTCGACCCTTGGGGGCTACACGTTACTTATTCAGAAATTCATCACAAACCCGACTCATCTTCAAGAAGATGACTCAGCCCTTGGGGGCTACACGTTGCTTCTTCACAAATTCATCAAGACCCGACTCATCTTCAAGAAAATGACTCGGCCCTTGGGGGATAAATGATTTTTTTCTATAAATTCATCAAGACCTGACTCATCTTCAAGAAGATGACTCGGCCCTTGGGGGCTACAAAAAGATATATGGAGTACATGGTTGAGTTCAACATACCTCATATCTTTTCTTCGTCATACCACCGGGCCGGCTTCCATATCCTGACTGGTTTTGAAGCGGCTTAGATATCCGTAGTGCAGTTCTTCAAAGCTAAGTTTTTCATTTTTGGGAAGCTCAAGTTTGGATTTCCCATTCTATAAGTCAGGTGTGGCCCCTGTGGTAGTATACTTAGTCAACACAGTGAAGACCGGTTTTATGTAACCCGTCCCAGTAATAACAACCGTTGCCTCATCAGATGCAGTGTCATTGGTTGTTTTTGGAGGACTGGACGGGTCAGGGTTGGCCTTCGGACTTGCCTCCATGGTTGTGTCATCAACACCCGACGGATCAGCATGAAGATCAGCAAGATCACTGACGGCGCCTTGAGGAGTTTCAGGAAGATCAACACATGTGTTAACCGACTCAGCATGAGTCTGAGGAATAGAAAAATATAATTCTTCCTCTTCAGACGCTTCAGAATTATGTGTTGACATGCCAGTTTTCCTCTTCTTGCCTTGGGCCTTGGTCCTGAAGAGTAGAAGTTAAGGCATATACAATGGATTAAGAGTACTAATATACAATGGATTAAGTGTACTAAGGCAAGTATTAGACACAAAAAGCAAAAGTTACACTGGAAGGCACACAAGAGGTGGCATTTTGACACAGTTGAGCCGTGAGATGAAGGTGGCGACTCCTTGTAAATTCAGACAAAAGATTTAAGAGGGTGTTGAATGAGGGTTATCTTAGAAAGGAAAAATATGGTTTATCACGTAACTCTGTTCGACGATTACGGGTGGAGGTTTTGTAAGGTAAACCCGCCGTAAGATCACATGAAGAGCTTCGTGTATGGCACCTTGGGGCAAATAAAGTCTTATTCAAAAGGAAATCGGGAGCCAAATGAGTTTCCGAGTGAGACACAGGAATTTTCCTAACAACCGCCTTGGAGCCCTTGAAAAGGAGAGAAGTGAATCGGAGGATATTTAAATTACCTCAACATCTTCGTCCTGGCTATCAACATCATCATCCTGAGACTGAAGAAGTGATTAGTAAGTGTAAGTTAGAAACAGAGTAAAGATAAAGGTCTACCTCAGACTGGTCATCAATGGTTTGTACTTGCCCATGGCTGATGACTCTTCAACGACCGTCTTGTTCTTTTTTTTGAGGTGGCTTTGGTTTTATTGACAGTCACCTTTTGCGGCCCCAGTTTCCAAAAGGAAGATTTCTTATGCAATAGCATTGACAAAATAAAAGACGAGTTCTGAAGCACTAAAAAAGCATGAGTAAATCAGAAAGATGTTAAAGGATATTTACCTTAGGAGCCTGGTTTTGAGTATAGAACGGTTTCAGTCCACCTTTATTGCAAACATCTCTTGGTTCACCCGATAGCTTCTTTACAAATTTTTTGAATACATCCGGACCAAGCATAATGTTGTTTAAGTGTTGTGCATTGTTCAAGTTGCCATCATAATCACACATCAAGGCATCACGATGACTCACGGGCATGATCTGCCACTCTAACCAACACCGGTTCAGATCAATGCCGGTTAAACCATTGGCTCTCAGGACTCTGAGTTTTGAAAATATTGGGGCGATTATGGCACGTTCTTCCGAAGATAGTGAGTCAGGGATATTGAAATGCATTGGTAGGTGTTCCGCTCTAAAACCTGACAGGGGGTTCTCATGAGCAGGTGTAGTGTTCTTGTAGTGTCACCAAGTCTTTCCCCAACCTTTAGCGTGACTTGGCAATGCGGCGGTAGGAAAGCCATGATCTCTCCGTCTCTGAATTTTCACTCTACAAAGCTCCAAACTGGGCCCATCAGCAAACTTTGTTTTGTGTTTGAGGTTAAAGAACTCCCTGAACAAAATAATTGCACGCTCTATTCCTAAGTACACTTCAAAGAGGACTTGGAATTGACATAAGTTCCTGATAGAGTTTGCGCCCATGTCTTGAGGGTGGAGGTTGTTAAAGTGTAGAGAATCTCGAAAGAATTTTGATCCGGGAGGTGTAAAGCCTCGCTCAAGGTGATCTGTGAAGACTACTACTTCTCCGTCGCCTGGTTGTGGACGTTCCTCCCCAAAGATGGCTCGCCAACTAATTTTTTCTTTGGGTAACAAAGCCCATAAAGTCACATACTGCTGAAGTGTGGCTTCAGAAATCTCTGAAGGTTGCTAGTTGCATGAAACATGCTTTGACATGGTGGCGGGTCAAGAGGAAAGGTGTTGCAAAGGTGTATTTGGCGGGTTATTCAAACGATAAACATGTTTTCTGACAAACGAGGGATCTTAGAAGAAACTACTTTGGGCGATTCGAATTCACAGTGACAAAGCAATCTATGAAGTTCAATCCACCTTAAGGTAAGTCGCCATTTAAAGGACAGATGACTTACAAATGTGGACGGGTTACAATCATATCGAAGAAGCTGAAATAAAGTAAGGGCGTTGTCACGCCCTGTTTTTGCTATCACTTGTCTGTATTGTTAAATTCTGAGCTTGTTAAAACATTTTCAAAACTAATGTTGTGAGTGCCATGATTGACATTGTATGCTTGTATGCTTGATCATGTGAGGATTTAAAACCCTAAATCCCTTGGTATTATTACTGATTTCCAAAAACCTTTGATAACCAGAGTAAAACCACCTTGAGTTGCACTGCATGTCCTTGATAGCAAGCAGTGCTACTACTCACATTTGGTAGTCTGATTTTTACCCATCTTTATACTTCAAAACCACAAAAATAATTATTTTTGTGATTATTTCTCTAATTAAATAACCTCTCCATTTCTGAGGCCAGAATTGGTATTCCAACATGGAAAAATAATTTTCTGCCTTGGAAAAATACTTTTCTGCCTTGGAAGGACATATATTTTCCATACATAGGATTTTAAAACCCATTTTATATTAAATTTATTGATTAAAACTATAAAATCTATTTTGTCTATTTTGGCATTTTGAAATATTTCCAGAGGAAATATTCTCGATAAATTCCTAGAAAATTCCAGTGCTATCCCTAAGCCTTGTTTGGTGTCCACATAAAGTGTCATCTTGATCAAAGGTGGATAAGGATCCCAAATAACCCAAAAACCTTGTCTGTCCAAAATCAAGTTAGAGCAACTCTACATGGCAAACTTTGTCCAATGGCGCGAAAACTTTGCAGGAGTGCCTAATACCTCAAATGAGGGTTCCACACCAAAAATGGGAATTGTGGGACTTAGTTTTCCCACACTCCCTTTGGAAGGAACAGATCTGGTAATATTGGAGTGATTTCAAGTTTACAAAGCTAAACTTGTTCTTTGGAGCTCAAATTTGGTGGAACTCCATGGTTTACCACCAAAACCAAACCTGTTAAGTCTCAGCAACAGTGGTGGGGTGCAACCCCGTGTACCCACTGTCGAACACCTTCTGACAGAGAGGAAAAAGCCACCTTAGCCATAGCTAAACCAAACTCCTTTGCTTCAAACTCTTAGATTAAGTAGCAAGTACCTGTATCTAACCCCAGTCAACTCGCCTCTCACTGGTTCAAAGTGGAAAGGCCAAAAACCCCAATTTAGACCTCAGTTCATGCCTGACAGCACCAGTATTTCTTGCCTCCTTTGACCAACCGCAGCTCCCACTAAAACCAAACGGCTAGCCACATCCCCAGCAAGTGCCAGGACATGCTAGACACGTCCAAAGTGCCTGAGAGCACACCAGCATGCCGAGGCATGCCAATACTGTGCTCTAGGCGCGCTACAGGGAGTCACCGAGGTGGGGCGACACCCTCGGCCAGTTCCAGCCTCCCCCCCGATGTCCAACCTCTTCTCCGACAACCCCTCTGCATTGGGCAAGCCTCAGGGCCCCTCCTCTCTCACGCTAGAGCTCATGCGACACGTGCCCGCGCTCTCCAGAACCGGCCAAGCTTGCGCGGCCTCGAATGCTCGCCTTCTCTATCCCTCTCTATGCTGCAGATGGTTCGGGAAGTCCAATACCACGTCCTGAGACCGTGGTTTCAACCCCGACCTCTCTCTGCACCCCCATGCGCGCCAGGGTGAGTCACCGGCACTCCCGAATCTGCTCACCGTCGCGGTCCTATAAATAGCCCTCCCCCTCGCTCTAGCACCCCTCAGATAGGTTCGCCACATCCACTAGCACCTCCCTAGCCACCCCAGCAAACCAGCAGAGCCCCGGTGCTCGAGATCGACCGAGGCCCCTCCGCCTTGGAGCTCCGGTCGATCTCCGGCTACACGACGGCTCCTGCGCCCCTCGACCCACCAAACTAACCCACTTGATCCAAGGAAGTTTTCCCCCAACTCGCCCGAGCTTTTCCGTGTCTCTAGCCTCAACCTCGATCACTTCCCGAAACTCGTCCGCCACGGCCTCCTTGTCACCGGCGAACCCCTGCCTGCCCGTCGTTGTTTCGACCACCAGCAGGTACGTGACGGTCAGGCATACCCATTGCCATGTTCATTGGAGCTTGAGTGTGTCGGCAACATCGTCGGCGTCCTCCTCCTCCTCTCTGGCTCGAGGTAGGAGACGACCCAGACAGGTGTGCCCCACCTTTCGGTGGCCCAACCACCACCCCCGCGCTGGCCTCGGCCACTGACCGCAGGGCCCCGCACGTTCAAACCTGACGGCGCGCGTGCCTGGGCAGGCCGTCGGTTGTCCATGGGCCAGCCCAGCTCTGGGCCGAGCCAGGCCAGGAGCTGGTCTGTTTTCTTTTTATTTTTATAACCTGGATTTCTATGTTTTTTTAGAAAAACATTTAACCAGTGTAAAAATATAATTCTTCCATTGTTATTTTTCTAAAATGTGAACTATTTAATGATATGCTTAGATGAATTTTTCCAGCAACTATTCTATTTTACAATATTAAAAATGGCTACAATGGAATAGTTTTGCTTCTGCTTGGTTGTTTTAAAAAATATTTCTTCAAGGAAAACTAAGATAAATATTTTTTAAATGATATCTTAGATTTATCAGTAATAGGGAACATTTTTAAAATGACTTTGTGGACTATTTCTGTGTGAGCTATTTCTTATTTATTGTTTTATCGACGATAGAAAATCCGTGTGACGATGGAATCGGAGCGGAAGACCTCAAAGACCCCGGATACTTAGCTGACCAAGGCAAGCAGCCCTTTGACCATGACTGAGCATTTGTTACTTTGCATGATAAATACCAAGTATTTCTGTTGCATATGATCATAAGTGCCGGTAATCATTTGATAAGATTTCACCGAAGGCTAACCCCGGAGCACATGCATTGAGCTTGACTCTACCCCTTAGGGTCATGCTAATACCATGTTGACTAGTAAAGATAGCAGTAATTTTATAGTGACCATCATGTTGTCATAAAGCAAGAGTTTATGAAAACCCCGTCGGGTGCCACTAATGCCAGAGGGTGATGATGAGTTAGGTTGTCACTTTTGGTGAAGTGATGCACCCGGTATTTGTGTGAGTAAGGTTTCGGAAATGGGATTAGATTTATGATGTGTCGACCGTCCCAACCTAACCAGTACGACCACGTTACCCCTTATGGCACGGGGCTATGTTAATTACTCTGGTCGGTGCTAGCAAAGAGCCACATTACAAGTAGCGGGAGTGATGTGTGGTCACTCTCGTGATGGGGTCGTGTCGGGTAGGACGACTATGCCATTTTTATGAGTTCCAGTCACACCGTTGGTCCCCGCATGGTTGGTACTGTCCAGAGTTGGTGGTCGTAAGACGTACAACATGTGGGCTGGGTACCAATCGAGTGGACCTCTTTGTCTAGTCTCGTCAAGAGAAAGGCATTGATCGGGTACTTACCTCGGGTATGTGATATACCGCGAGTCGTGGATGACACGGAAGTTTCCCGGATCTCGTGAGTCCAGCGTACTACCTCTGCACAGTGTAAACTATTCGAATAGCCGTGTCCACGGTCAAGGATAGTTGGGTAATCCAGCTTAAACTACATCCCGATATTTCCGCATAAACCAAGTGTGCGTGAGTGTGTGTGTGTGGTGATAAGAAAAGTGTTGCTATGACAGCAATGATATGACCAAGTTTGGTGACTTGGCATATAGGGTGAACCCAGATGGTTCAGCCCTCAACAAAAATGTTGATATCTGTAACCTGTTCTTCAAAAGTAATTCTTTAACTTGATGCATATTCATGATCATTCCACCCAGATGAGTTACACTAAAGATGCATGATATTGTTATCCTTCACTTTCTTTGTTCATATCATGGGTTGTTTGCGAGTACATTCAAAGTACATATTGTCTTGCCATTGGTTATGTTATTGACCAGACATGGAAGGACCGGAGTTTGGAGATGAGTACGTCTTCGGAGACACCCGTGTGAACTAGGACGCTTCCGAGTTAGAATGCCTATCGGTGTAGGCTTGATGGCATGACCACGCACTTAGCCCTTTGTTTTCCGCTATTAGTGTATTCGTGTGATTTGGCCTTAGGCCCTGTCTTGTGAACTTGATCCTTCGGTCACGTGTTTTAATAATTGGTACTTGGATGTAAGACTCTTTATTCAGTATCTGTGTTTGGTGAGCATTGATCTGTGGGATCACTGAGCACGGCGATTCTCGACCTGTAAGTCAGGATCCCCACAGGCGGCTTACACATGGGTGAAGATTTCAATTTCCTACCAAGTGTGGGACAAACATGTTTCTATCTAATCGCCTAAAAACATGGATCTACAAATGATTCAGCAAGGGAAAAAATTCTATAACCCTAGAAGACAATAAGGTATGGAAGGAGCGACAGTTCTACCTACTAGTCTCACAAAGCATCTAGAGGATATTATGTATGAAACCGAATCACTACATCTACCGCAATCTATCTGTGGAAGAGGCTTAGTAAAGGATTAAGAAGGACGACAATGGTGATAAGAACAAGATCACATTCGATAAACTCCATTAATGGCGATGGTTCATGGATAGGTCTAATGGGAACAAGAGAACTTACCTAACGATGCTGACGATGACGGAGGAGATCCGCATGACGGAGGTGAAGCCGCGCGGTGTGCTGGTCCTGGATCTGATCGGCGGATGATGGGACTGCGAAGGCGGTGGCATGGTGGAAATCCAAAGCTGGAACAAGAAGAAGAAGCGGAGGAGCAAGGTGAACATGAAAAGGACCCTCGTGGGTATTTAAAGAGCAATAGTCAAAGTGCAAACATCAGGCGCGGGAATCAAGGAGGTGTATTAAATTTTGGAGCCAGGGCGCCTTGATTTTTTGGATATACGGATAAGTGCAAAGCGCCATTACAATGACATCATAAAGTCCCTAGAATTGTGGGGCAGGTGACGTCACTGGTGAGCAAGGCAATAGCTTATAAAGGTTTTTTAAAGCCGACATTTCTACCTCAGGAGACAAGGCATAAATTGCACACAAGCCACCAAGATTAAAGTGAGGAATATTGACATGAATAAATTCAAAGTCAATCTATGGGCTAGGTCATGATTATGGAGGCTTAAGAATGTACTCAAGATGGGCTTAGATGAAAAAGACCAAAGGTGCAAGGCGGTTTGTTCCAGCAAGTCGCCTGGCGGTTCTCGTTATGAACATGGAGGGTCAAGTCCCACGAGGTAGATGATAGGCAGAAGATAGGCCTTGCTTGAAAGGCAAGGCGATTTAGAGACATACCGGGTCACGAATCGTAACGTGACCCAAATTCTTGTAAACCTAGGGTCTTGACCTGAATATAAAGACGAGTCTCTAGGGCCAACAGATTCAAGTAATCAGAGATAGAGAGATAGGTCAAGCAAATCCGCACCATTGTAATCTATTTGATCATCAATACACACAAACGACGACATAGGTTTTTACCTCCATCGCGAGGGGCCGAACATACCTACCTCTCTAGTCCAAAACTGTGGAGCTTGAGCTGCCTCTTCCTCTATTGATGCCTCTGCCTGAACATGAGCTGAAGCTGAACTAGGATGGATGGGGTCCATCGCAACTTCATTGTCTTCAAACTCAGGCTAGAGCGGTAGGTATGTACGATCAAGCGGATATACATTCTTTCCAATCTTGCAATTGATTAGCATCTGAACGTATGGTGGATATCTGCAACATCTCATTTGATCAGCAATTGTCCTTCTGACTGTCTTAACAATCAGATCCATCACCCTAATCCTGGTGTGGGTGGCTATGTGGTGAAGCATGTTGATAGAATACCCCTTAGTCATTTTATCATCACCTGAGTTAGGCATCAAGGTGTATCTTATGATGGTATTGGTGGTAGGTATTCCGGCTTGCAAAAAGTAAACATATCAAAGCTTGTGGGTCTTCAGGTACTTCTGGGGCACTGGGTTATACATATTAGCCATAAAATTGTGATTCATTTTTGGCTTAGTATAAACATCCAAGTCACTCTCTAGTGCCTTTGGAGCACCTATGATGGTTTCCCACTCCTCAATAGTTAATTCATACTCATGACCTTAAGTTATCCATACAATTCTACCATCTGGATAGAAATGTGACGTCGAGTAGAATTGCATGATCATCTCAGCATTCCACGCAGTCATCACTCTGCCAACAAAATCTTCTCTGTCAATGGCTCGGAAGTTTTCTCTCACACGAGGGAAGTAGTCCTCATGTTCCTTGATGTAGTTCCAGTCTACATACCTCATGTCGCTCACATCATGACTCTTGTCCCATAACACAGTCTCATAAAATTAATGCTGCTCCTTTGTGTGAAAGTGAGCATCGACAACTGTCCTCCTCCTGACAGCATACGGATATGCTACTCTCCACATTCTTAGGCCTTGATTTCTCCTCTTATTCATGTCCTCTACAACACGATGAGCATCATTATGCTCTGGGAGGTGAGATCTCAGCTTCCTCAAAACAAACATGATCTTCTTCTTCTTCTGTAGCAACATCTCTGGTTGCAGAGCCTTTAGTCTTCTCTGTTGCAGGAATATCTCTTGTAGTCCTCTTGGCTTTAGGAGCTACATGATTTTTAGCCTTGGGAGCAATAGTTTTAGCGTTAGTTCCATGCTTGTTGGGCATAGCATCTCCCATCAGCTTCTTCTTTTTGGAAGGAGGTGGATTGGTAGGTACCTCTTCCTCTTCTTCCTAAGCAACTTCTGTTGGATCTTCATACATAGATGTTGGCCTTCCAACAAGATGTAAAACTCTCTTCCTGACTCTCTTCTGTCCTGGCTTCTGGGCGGGCTTGGAGGATGGGTTCTCAAGGGTAAGTTTCGTCCCTTTCTTGGCAGTCTCTCGAGCTCTCACAATATCTGAACTAGCGTACTCCTTTCTCGCAGTTTTCTTGACTATGACCTTGTCCTTCTGCTTGTGAGAAGTTCTTTCTTTAGGAATGAAATTAGCATCTTCCTCATCTGAGTTCAGCCTCTTCCTGGACCACGTAGGTGCCTTGGGCATATCATGGGAGCTGGGAGTGCATGTATTATAATATGTCTTTTCAAGACTAGTGCATGAGTCCAGTTCCATGCTCTGCTCTATGTAAGCATTCTGACTATCTCCAGACCCTACTATGCTGACGAGCATACAAGCAGAGAAGATGACAAGCTGACCCCATGAATAGTTGTAGAAGATTAGGAATGGATGAGCATCACAAAACACATTTTTTTTCAAATGAACTCAAACTTCTAAATTTAACTTTCTTCTAAGTGGGTTTTGGTTCCATCGAGTTAGAATTTTTGGAGCCACCGAGACTCACACTCTCATCAACTGAGACTTGGCCACTCAATTCGGTTTCACTGAAATGAGCAACTCGGTCTCATCGAAATTGTTCTCAGTAACCCTAAATGGCAAATCAGTAAGACCGATTTATCTAACCCGGTGACACCGAGACACACAAGGCGGAAGGTAAGACCTAAAAAATCTTGTTCTCATAATATAATCTCGGTTTGTTATGGACACATGATTTTAAATCCATGGAAGAGAATAAACGAGACCTAATGGGCAAGAATTGGATGGAGAGTGCAAGAGGGGTGAGATCTTTACCCTAGTTTGGCAAAGACCTCCTATGGCGGCGATGGAATGTGGGATTTCTGTTGGCGGCAAGGAACTCTCGTGGCGAGGGCACATGGAGGCGAAGTTACAACGTTCGTAGACACGAGCGCGACAACAAGGGTTTGGAGATGGAGACATTTGAAGATTGATTTCTAAAATCATATCCGTTTGATATATATATATCCCCTGCTGTCGGTAGCACCGATTTGGAAATTCTAGTGCCATCGAGTTTCCTAACTGCCTAGGGAAGAGAAACTCAATGAGGCCGAGATTTAGGGATCAATATTATGGAGGTACAAAATCATATAAACCTTAATGCTTTGGTGGGACCAATATTTTGGAATCGGCCACACCGAGCGACACATGGGAGGTTTTTGAAGTCAGCTCTCGTCGAGACAGAACTCGAAGTGCTCTTCACATAGAGTGTTGCTAAAGTGCTTGCTCAAATTTTGTGATGAAGCATGAATAGTATTTCAGACGAGAAAGCATTGATAGCTAGAGAGGGGGTACTTATGCATTCTTGTATACCCAATTGGCCAAAAAATGCCAAATAACAAAAATTTGATATCCCCGATTGAGAAAAAGTGTGCATACCAACATGCTCACACATTAAGATGTCAAATAAAACACGGTAAACATGCACAACCACTCTAGTATCTACCGAGCACTTTAGCAATGACGCAGTCATCTATATATGAGTATATTGGTATAGGAGTCAAGCAAGAATACTTCAGCATAGGTCATACTCATCGTTTAAACACAAGTGGGGTTTCCACTTTTTCATAAAGCTTTCAATGTGTTCACACCTTAAGAGATGCTTTAACTCAAGTCTTTGAGTAAAGCTCCCATTTTATGTGACATCTCCCCTAATAGGGATAAACTAACATTGGGTTTGGTCGTAGAAGACTTCATGTAGGTGTAGTAGTGGTGAATGCTCATTATTGATAAAGATCATCTTGAGATGGGAGCAATCCTTGTCATTTCATAGTCTTCTCACCTACATTGGTTAGTCCACAGATGGCAAAATACATGGATATCTATGAATATGGGTGAAGTACATATGAGATAATGTCCATTAGTAGTTTAATTACCTTGTCCCTTGCTTACGTTTGAGGGAATGTGTGACTTCTTGAACTAATGCATATGGTTGGATTTCATTGCAAATAGTTCTTGCCAAAATGAATAAGTGTGAATTTCATTGGCGGAGTCAACCCTCAAGAACTTATCTAGTTATTATTCTTAGGGTCCCACATCAACTTGATGGGGATGCTTGGAGTTGTGGTAGCACTTGATGAAGTAGAGCTAGTGGTGGCCTTGGGAATCGACTTGACCATGGCTTGGGTTTCTTCTTCAAGTGGGTCAATCTCCTCTTGAAGCTTCTTATTGCCCTTGAGCTTGTGGTCTTGTGGTGGAAGGTCATCTTGAGCATTTGTTCCCTTAGGAAAAGTAGGATCATACTTTTCTTTTTGGGGAACAAACTATAGGTTGGGTTATTGACCTTCTTCCCATTCAACTCCATTGTCATTGAACTAGCCAATGCGTTGTTTCTTCCAATGTCCTCCTCGCTTGCACACGATCCGCTCGAATTGCGTACTCTTGAAGACACCTCTCTCTATAATTCCTTTCAATAAATGATTTTCTTCCTCAAGTATAACTTGACTAAGAGAATCATTAGTGGAATCAAGAAAACTACTGGCAACAATATCATTTGATTTAGCATTAGTGTTATTGTTACTAGATGAAGAAACTTTCTTGTCTTTGTTACTAGTATACTTAGGTGTAACTTGTGGAACAAAAATAGACAAGAGTAATCGTTTGGCTAGATAAGAAGAACTTTTCTTTCAAAGATCACCATTGATTGCTTTTCGAAACTCATGCTCTTGCTCTAAATTTCGCTACTCAAAGCGAAGATCCTCACGAGTTCTTGCAAGCTCTCTATGATCTTCTAAATTAAGAGTGTTTAATTCTTTAGTTAGACGCTCAATGTCCTTATCATCGTCGCACGACTTATCTTGACCAGCATGATTATCAAGTTCATTTTCATTGCTATCACTAGTTTTATCAAAGAACAAGTCGTCATCTCCAAGTAAGTCATCCTTGTCACTAGTAAAGTGAAAGTACTTGGGGTGTTATACCTTGGGGACATTAGCCTTGGAACAGTTTCCAATCCCTTCATTTGGTGAATCAAATATGTCATAGGATACAAAGCAAATGAGGCAACCTAAATTCCATTTTTTGTAGTTTTCTTTCATAAAACCAAACTAGCGAAGAACAAGAAAGTAAAAAATTTAATTGCAAGATCTAAATATATACCTTCAAACACTCACCTCCTTGACAACGGCGCCAATAAATAACTTGATGTTTACTACACAACTTTATTCTTGTAGACTATGTTGGGCCTCCAAGCGCAGAGTTTTGTAGGACAATAGCAATTTTCCCTCAACTAGATGACCTAAGGTTTATCAATCCGTGGGAGGTGTAGGATGAGGATGGTGTCTCTCAAACAACCCTGCAATAAAATACAAAAAAAATATCTTGTGTCCCCAACACACCCAATACAATGGAAACTATATAGGTGAACTAGTTCGGCGAAGAGATGGTGATACAAGTGCATTATGGATGGTAGATATCAGTTTTTTTAATCTGAAAATATACAAACTGCAAGGTGGTAAGTGTAAAATAGCGAGCAAAGCATTGTATAAATGCTTGGAAATAAGGAATAGGGTGCACTCTCTCAACAATGCTAACATAGTAGAATCATATGATAATCCCTCAACATGCAACAAAAATCACTCCAAAGTTCCTATCTAGGTGAAATTGGTGTAGGTAGTAGAAGCACCTCAAAGTTATTCTTTCTGATCAATCTTTTGAGCTATTCCTATAAGTTGCACAAAAAAGCCCTAGAGTTCGTACTAGAATAACACCCATGATACATATGAGTCAACCCTAATGTCACCTAGATACTCCAATGTCACCTCAAGTATCCATGGGTAAATTATGCGACATGCATCAAACAATTTCGGATCTATCATATTTAATCCAACACAAAGAACTTCGAGGAGCACCCCATGATTTCTATCGGAGAACATAGTTCGAAAACGTGAATCAACCCCTACACATAGATCCCCAAGGTCACCGGAATCTGCAAGTTGATGCCATAACATATATCAAGTGAAACACTTGAATACCCCAATGTCACTACGGGTATCCACGTGCAGGACATACATCAAGTGTCCTCAATCCAAAATATTCAATCCAACATAACGAGATCTTAAAGGGAAAGATTCATTTTTTCACAAGAAGGTAGAAAGGGAATAACATCCTATGATCCAACTAGATTAACATGGCTTGTGATACATCAAGATCATACCATCTCAAGAACACTAGATAAAGAGAGAGACTGAACACATAGCTACTGGTACATACCCTCAGCCCGAGGGTGAACTACTCCCTCCTCGTCATGGCCTCCACGAGGATGAAGAAGATGGCCACCGGAGATGATTTCCCCTCTCCGGTAGGGTACTCGAAAGGCCCCATATGGGTGTTTTTGTCGATAATGAGAGTTGCAACGACGAAGCGGATCTTCTCTTTCCATTTCTGGGATTTATGGTATAGATAGGATTTTTTAGCATTGGAATCACGCCAAATGGAGCAACATGGGCACCACAAGACATCATCGCACGACTTGGGGCGCCCTGTTGGCTTGTGGGCCACAGGTAGCTCCCCTTCGGTGGTTCTTCGCTCCAATATTGCTTATTTACTCCAGAAAAAAATCTAAAAAAAGTTTCGGACGACTCCGAGAACTTCCATTTTCTGCAAAAAAACAACACCATGGTAATTCTGCTAAAAACAGCGTCAGTCCGTGTTAGTTCTAAATAAATCATATAAAGTGCATCAAAACCGTATAAAAGGATTGTAAACATGGGCAAACATTGCATGAATACTTCATAAATTATTGATACGTTGGAGACATAATAGTATCCCCATGCTTAATTCCTACTCGTCCTCGAGTAGGTAAATGGTAAAATAAATAATTTATGAATTTTGAGTTCTAGCATAGTATATAAGTTTGATCAATGATAATTTCAAACACTTTTTATAGCATCATAACCACCAATGTTTTCATGAAAATAATCATGGTTGAGTAGGAATCAATTCACATGTCATGGTTCAGACAATGCATTATCTTGAAACTCAATATCACATGTTCTTAGTCATCAAACAATTTTAGTGCATCATCAAGTATAACTAAGAGGTCCGCATATTCAATTATCATATAGTATTCTATGATTGATAATAATCAAAGCATATTTTTAGAATAAATAACATCCATCAAATAGAGAGAAAGCTGGGGGCTTAATATTTTCCTCCCATCATATTTATCATAAAGATAATTGTCAACAATAATGAATCATGATCAAATATATTTGAGTGGATATACATGCTTGGATCGTTACCCACCACATGATGGTTGACAACAAATAGATTGGGGTTGGAATAAGAAGTTGACTCAACATGAAAAGTAAGTAACATGAATGTAAATAGATTGTCCCTTCGCAGAGGGAAGCAGGGATATGCAGAGGTGCTAGAGCTCATTGTTTTAAAATAGAGATGAATATGTAATTTCGGGTGGTGTGCATTTCATGTCAACACCACAATAGAGTTTCAATATCTTCCATGCTAATCAAATTATTGGCAGTTCCCAAACACAATTGAAATTTTACTCCCCCTTCACCATTCCAACCCATTCCATGGCTAGCTGTATCCACACGCGCCCTCCAAACAATCAAATTTCTAGGGGGAGTTCTCTTTTTTTTTGTATTATGCAGGGTTGGGAATCCTTTTTACCAACCTCTCTCGTGCAATGACAAGTGAATAAAAACTGATCTAGAGAATAACTCTCTTAGCATGGAAGATAATGACCGCTTCATCGTTCCATGAGCAGTACGAGAACACAAAACGAATGTTTATTTGAATGTTTAAAGTTGACACATGCAAATTTATTTGGAATGTCAGTGAAATACTATATATAGGTAGGTATGGTGGATTCTCATTGAAGGAACTTGGCTAAGGGGTTTGGATGCACAAGTAGTATCTCTACTTAGTACAAAGGTTTGGCTAGCAAAAGGTTCTAAACAACGATCCCATGTTGGAGGATCCACAACAATATAACTTCTATGCAAGTATACCCAAACGTAACCATTAAGTTGTATTCCTTGTCAAACTTCAACTATTTGATCAAGATTTAAAATTATTAATGGATATTCATACTCATAAAACATGTCCAAGATAATATACTTATATGCGGAAGTTCTTTTTCTTATACTAATCATTCATGAATTGCTTGTATGACTAATATTGTGATTGTCAAACTTCAATATAATTTATTCTTAAACCAAATGTAAAACTACTGCTAATAATATAGCACTTTGAGAATTTCATATTTATGATATTTCATTGACTCACAATTTACTCTTAGGATATAAGTGAAGCACAAGAGCAAACAATCAAACTACTCTCAAAAGATATAAGTGACGATGAATGAGAAGTCAAACAATTAAGTAGCTATGTGATGACTCTCTCTCAATAAATATTTTTAGGTCTGAGTATTTTATTCAAATAGAAAACTAAATAAAAATGCACTCCAATAATAGCACATATCATCTGGAAAATAAGAACTTAGGATCAACATAGGCTAACCGATAGTTGTTGACGAAGAGAGGTGGGATGTGTAGCATCCCCAATATTAGATGCTTGAGACTTGTTGAAATATTTACTTTGGGTGCCTTGGGCATCCCCCATATTGAGATTTTGTATCTCGTCCAATCCTCTCATATCCCGGTTTCACCTAAGTCTCAAAACCTTCATCCACACAAAACTTGAAAAGAAGTCGTGAGATAGGTTAGTACACATAGGAATAAATCAACACATCATGTACTGCCAAGAAAAGCTGCATAATAATTTTGAAACATTAGGTACTGTATATAATTTCCATAATTTATATCCACTAATATATGCCATCAAAACTCTAGGATAAATCGATAACAAAACTATGACAACAATCTATCCAAACAGAACAATCTCTAGCAATCTATACAAATAGTGTACTGCTGTATCTTCAAAATTCTGAACATTTAGTAAGTGATAAATAATTTGTACGAAATTACTATGTAGAATTTTCAGAAATTTCCATGTTCTAGTAAAATCTGATAATTAAATTACTACAGCAAAAGTTTTTGTTTTTGTATAACACTCATCACATATGTAATTCAAGAATTCTAGAGGAAATTCATGGAACTTTTTATTGTAAAAAATATTATAAATAAGATATAACAGATAACAAAAAAATAAAATTATTCTCCAAGAAAAACACATATCATGTGACAAATAAAAATATAGTTCCATGTAAGATATACTAATATTGGTGGAGACGAAAGAGGGGATGCCCCAAGCTTAGATGCGTGAGTCTTCCTTGGATATTAACTTGGCGGTGCCTTGGGCATCCCTAGTCTTAGGTCATTGCTGATCTCTTAGGTTATTTCTGATCCTTATTATGTTCATATTGTGATCTCACCAAAAACATGAAAACTTCAATCACACAAAACTCGAGAACTTTGTGAGATGGGTTAGTGTAATAAAGATAGATCATTCACTTAGGTACTGTCATGTAAAGATTCATAATTGTTATAAAATGATACCTACTGTATTATATCATTCGCATAATTTATATCACTCAACATAAGCTATGGAAACATTAAACAAGCAAACTATACATGCAAAACATAATTAGTCAAGAACAGACCAGTCTATGAAGATCTGAATGAACACCTTACTTATGTGACACTAAAAATCCTGAAACATTAGGAAAACCCAGAGCATTTGTATAACAAAACTGTGTAAAAAATACATAATTTTTTATGCTCTAGTAAAATTAGAAAAATTCTGCACTATATGTAAAAGTTTCTGTTTTTGCACACAATCAAACAAACAAGTATTGACACAATCCAAAAGGCTTTACTTGGCACTTTATTAAAATAAATCACACAAAAACATATAGGATAAATATTGGGTTGTCTTCCAACAAGCCCTTTTCTTTAATGCCCTTTAGCTAGGCATAATGATTTTAATGATGCTCACATAAAAGTAATGAATCGAAACACAATGGGAGCATCATGCAACATATTACAAGCACATTTAAGTCTAATCTACTTCCTACGCACAGGGATTCTTCAAGAAAACAATTTATTGTAGCAAGAATTAACTATCATAGGAAGGAAAAACAAGCATAACTTCAAAACCTTGAATACATAGGGAGAAAACTTGATATGATTGCAATTCCTACAAGCATATGTTATTCCCTCATCATAATTTTTAGTAGAATCATGAAGGAATTAAACAATATAACTATCACATAAAGAATTTATATTACTACCCACACAAGCAAACTTATTATCATTCATAGTAGTGGGAGCAAACTTAGCAAAATAACTATCATGAGATACTTGATTGATACAATCCATGTGAAGAATAATATCATGATGAAAATTTTCATGGCTATCCTTATTATTTAGAGCATAAATGTAATCACAATAATCATCATTGATAGGAGGCATGATTTCATCATAATAACTTTGCTCATCAAAACTTGGGGGACTAAAAATAACACCTTCATCAAACATAGCATCCCCAAGCTTGTGGCTTTGCATATCATTACCATCATGGATATTCAGAGAATCGTACAAAAAATATTGCTATCATCCACATAATTCAAGGATTTCACATTAAGAATTTCCATAAGTTCTTCCTCTAGTAATTGAGCACACTTTCCGAACCATCATTTTCACGGAAGATATTATAGAGAAGAAGCAAATGAGGCAACCTTAGTTTCATTATTTGTAGTTTTCTTTTATAAAACCAAACTAGTGAAAAACAAGAAACTAAAAGATTTAATTGAAAGAACAAAAAATATACCTTCAAGCACTCACATCCCCGACAACGACGCAATAAAATAGATTGATGTCTACTACACAACTTCATTCTTGTAGACTATGTTGGACTTCCAAGCGCAGAGTTTTGTAGGACAAGAAAAATTTCCCGTCAAGATTATTATCTAAGGTTTATCAATCGGTGGGATTTGTAGGATCAATATGGTATCTCTCAAACAACCCTATAATCAAATAAAAAATTGCTTGTGTCCCCAACACACCCAATACAGTGAAAAATTGGATAGGTGCACTAGTTCGGCGAAGAGATGGTGATACAAGTGTATTATTGATAGTATATATAGGTTTTTAGTTATGAAAATAAAAAAACAACAAGGTAGACAGTGTAAAACATTAAGCAAAATGTTGTATAAATGCTTCAAAATTAGGCCTAGGGTCATCCTTTCGCTAGTGCAATCTGTTAATAATGCTAACTTAGTTGAATCATATGATCATCCCTCAACATGCAACAAAGAATCAATCCAAAGTTCCTATCTCGTGGAGAACAATAAGATGAAATTTTTGTAGGTAGTAGAACCACCTCAAAGAAATTCTTTCTAATCAATATTTTGAGCTATTCCTGTAAGTCTCACAAACAGCCCTAAAGTTCGTACTAGAATAACACCCACAAAAATATCAATTAACCCTAATGTCACCTAGATACTCCATTGCACCTCAAGTATCCGTGGGTAAATTATGCAACAAGCATCAAACAATTTGAAATCTAAAATATTCAATCATACACAAAGAACTTCAAGGAGAACCCCAAGATTCCTATCATAGAACATAGTTCAAAAACGTGCAATCAAACCCTATGCATAAATCCCCAAAGTCACCGGAATCTGCAAGTTGATGCCATAAAATATATCAGGTGAATCACTTGAATACTCCAGTGTCACTATGGGTATCCGCATCTAAGACATATATCAAGTGTTCTCAAACCAAAATATTCATTCCAACATAACGATATCTTAAAGGGAAAGATTCAGTTCACCACAACAAGGTAGCAAGGGAATAACATCATATGATCCAACTAGATTAACAAGGTTTGTGATTCATCAAGATCGTGCCATATTAAAAACACAAGAACGAGAGAGATTGAATACATAGCTACTGGTACATACCCTCAGCACAGAGGGTGAACTACACCCTCCTCATCATGGCCTCCGCCAGGATGATGAAGACGGCTCTCGGAGATGATTTCCCCTCTCCGGCAGGGTACTTGAAAGACTCTATATGGTTTTTTCGTCGATACAGAGAGTTGCAGTGGTGGAGTGGAAGTTCTCTTTTTATTTCCAGCATTTTTGGTATATGTAGGATTTTTTAGCGTTGGAAGCATGCCAAACGGAGCCATGTGGGCCCCACAAGCCATCAGGGTGCGGCCTAGGGGGTGCGCGCCCTATTGGCTTGTGCCACACAGGTGTCTCCCCTCTCGTGGTTCTTCACTCCAATATTGCTTATTCTCTCTAGAAAAAATACAAAAAAGTTTTGGACTATTCCGAGAACTTTCAGTGTGGGTATGGATAATTCATAAATTATCGATATGTTGGAGACATATAAAAGGATCTAAGTATCTTCTTGATGACGAATTTGTCGGTCATCTCTTCGCTTCCTAAGCCGACAATCTCATTTGTGATGAGAGCAAGCCTTGAGCACATCTCACTGACTCCTTCACTAGCCTTCATCTTGAACTTGTGAAGCTGACTTTATAGCGCAACCAACTTAGATTCCTTGACGGATCCGGTAACTTTGTGCATATCAACTAAAGTATCCCAAATTTCCTTGGCATTCTCAGGACGGCTAATCTTGTTGAACTCTTCGGGGCATAGGAAATTGAATAGAATGTCACATGCTTGAGCGTTATGTCCAACAACTTCAATTCTTATGCATTCGCTTCACGATTCAGGTCCCTTCTATCACCAAAGAATTCACCTTGGAAACCAACATCAACAATAGCCCAAACGACTGGTTTATGAGCAAGATTATGCATTTTCATCTTATGCTTCCAACTAGCAAAGTTTGTACCATCAAAGTATGGACCTCTACAATAGTAATTTCCCTCACTAGATGCCATACTATCCTAGGTTGTGAACCCAATGCAATGGAGACCAAAGCTCTGATACCACTTGTAGGATCCGAAGTATGTTTAGAGAGGGGTGATTAGACTACTTGAACAAATATAAACTTAGCATTTTCCCAATTTTAGTTGTGGGAAGTTTTAGCAATTGTTGTAAGTCAAACACACACTACACATGCAAGTCTAAGACTATAACAGCGGAAAGTAAAGACATGCACATGTAAATAGAGGGAAGGGATAGGAAGATCATACACAAAGGTTGGCTAGGCGATTTTTGGCGTGGTTCCGATAGGTGGTGCTAGCGTACGTCCATGTTGATGGAGACTTCAACCCACGGAGAGTAACAGCCGCAAGAGTCCACTAAGGGCTGAACCCAAGAAGGGTCCATGGAGAAGAAACCTTGTCTATTTAAACATGCCTTACGTCCACGAACAACTAACCTCATCTAGGGTAGATCTTCACAAAGTAGGTGATCTCCTTGCCCTTACAAACTTCTTGGTTCAACTCCACAACACGAAGTAGGAGGCTACCAAGAGACACCTAACCAATCTAGGAGGCACCATGCTCCAAAGGGTAATAGATGCGGTAGTGCGATGAACTCCTTGCTCTTGTTCTTCAAAAGATAGTCTCCTCAACACTCAATCACTCTCTCGCAGATTTTGCTTGGGTAGAATAGATTGATTAGGTGGGAAGCAACTTGGGCAGGCTAGAAATATAGTTTCAAATGGATGGATTGGAATATCTTCATCTCAACATATGAGTAGGTGGCTCTCTCTTAGAAAAATAGGTATGGCAAGTGTATGTGTGTTCTGAGTGCTTCCTGTGTGAATGAGAGGTGGTGGATTGGTATATATAGGCATCTCCAAAAATCCAACCCTTACAACATTATTTCCCAACTCGCTGAAACCAAAGTGAAATTCTGTCGGGACCCCGATCCTAAGCCATAGGAATCCAGCCTGTAACACATCGCATCTCTTTGTGGTCTCACGCACGGTTAACTCCACGGCTGCAGCCTTACCTTAGCCGGGACCGTTTGCGTCTTTTGACTCACGTATGCGATCGTGTCGCTAGCATTCCAATGTCAAAGAACCCGGATCGACATGTCTAGTCATAAACCAAAGTGGCAGTTCCGCACAAGGACAGGCATACATGACCCAACAAAGCAGGTGTCGGTCATCAACGAACGTAGACGAGTCGTAGCAAGCTACAAGGACTCCATTACGTCGTGTGACATTTCCCCAAAGGGGACAGACACAGCAGCTAAGAAGGACACATGCCGGTCAACCAATGCGTCCGGAGCAGTAGCGAACTACCAAGGCTCGTTGGATCACAAAGGGGCATTTCCTTGTAAGGAGTGCTACTAAAGTTCACGACTAGGTAATCGAACCCCATACATATCAAGTAAGACACACGTACGCATGGCATACCGATATGTATAGATACATCGATGGCATCACAACATAACCATAAACATACAAGCTTTATTGAAGAGGCTCGGAAGAGCCACACACATATTTTTACACATTAAGGGTCTCACGACCCAAAATATCAGTCACACAATACAAGCCAGCGGAAGAGTTATAAGCTGTCTGGGTACAGACAGAGCAACTAGGAGGCCCATGGCCTGACTATACTACAGAGCCGACGTAGGGCCAGATCGTAGCTGGGACACCAGCTACTCGTCGTCGTTGATGTCTACGAAGAACCCTGCATTAGGGTCATTAACAACCTCTGCAACATGATTAAGCAAACATGAGTACGAAGGTACTCAGCAAGACTTTAGGATGGCTAACTACTCATGCAAGGTATCAAGAAGGTATTGTGGGGTTTCATGCGGGAAGCCAGCATTTGACTCGTGGCTAGACAACTTGCTTTTCAAATTAGTTTTGACAACTAGATTTCTCGCACACGAGTCCACTAACACCACAACAATACACTATCGTGGAATCATTACGTCTCCTTACGGAAATGCCTTCCACGACACTCACGCTTATCTTGACAATTTTATGAGTAGCGATTGAAGTTATCTATGAACAACATATGTCTCCAAGTAGTCCATATCCGCGGACGCGGCTATTCGAATAGATCATAACCCTGCAGGGGTGTACTTCGTCACACACGCTCCCGCCACTTATCGCCATGTGCACGTCATGCACCTCGGCATCCTTCAAGCGGAAGCCCAGCGAGGGAGTCGGCCACGACCGTTAACCACACTAGTACCTAGTCCAGGTTTATCGCCTATCTGAGAGTAACCCGTACGGAAGTCCGGCCAAGGTTTCCGCCACGGCCTCAAACGATGTGCGCAGGGTTCCCAAGCCCACCATCCGGGTGCCACTTGGTACACCGTGCCACTGCCTACCGCATCACGGCCAACCTCTCAGGTCAGCACCATGCACGGCCTCCAGCATTACTATAAACACCAGAAACTACTTGCAACTCCTGGACCGAGTACTACGCGATTAATAGGCCGAGCGGGGTCATATTTCAGGGCCCAGCATGTGGTAGTATCTAGTCTTGGATTACATACACGGAACTCAGTTCCTAAGGACGGTTCCGATGAAACAACCCGCCATGTACTCCTACACAGCCTTTCACCGGTACCTTTACCAAATCAAGTTCAACACACGACCTTTGCTCACCGAACACATTCCACATTTCTGTTCATCTCCTAGATGACAGACCATACACAACTCTAAGCATAGCATGCATCGCAATATAAGGCACATCATAGCTCAAGCAACTACCAGGTATGCTAGGTTGCAAGGTTCGGCTATTTGCTGTGACAAGGTTAAGTCATGCAAAGGAAGTGGGTCCAACTATCGTGGCAAAAGCAGTTGAAGCATTTGATCCTAATGCATTAAATAGGTGCAGGAGCAAGAACATAGGTGTTATCGGGATGATCAAAAGGTTGCTTGCCTTGTTGCTCAAAGGAGGAACGATATCCGTTGGACGGATATTCGGTGGAATCCAGGGGTGCGGAGCCTACCGAAATGAACGGCAACATTCAATAACAATCATATGCAATCAAAATGATGCATGAGCATGACATGAGAATGCAAAGTGATAAGTTATTATAATCAAGATGTTTTAGGTTTAGAGTTGATTTGAATCACATTCGAATAGCAATTCAAACGGGTATTCCCGGATACCGGTTTAATTGATTCAACCTGATGCTCAGATCAACCTATTGTTAACATGCATGAAATTTCATGTTATGGTACTGTTTTACATCTAGGGCAGTGTGTGATCATTGCATTTATAATGAAATTTGGATATTTTTGCAAATTCCATTTATAGAGTGATTAAAAGAATTGAATTATTCCTTGTTTCACAATTTAGGGTTCTGTAACTTTTTCAAGCATAGTTGAAAATAGCATAATCAGAATCCTTGAATTTTTCTGATACTTTTTCATATATAAATTATTTTCATTGGAGTTACAGATTAATTTCTATGATTTTTGCAATTTTTAGCAATTTCCTGAATTATTTCTATACTGGAAATTCCATTTATTGCATCAGGCTGACGTCAGCAGGTCAGCCGACCTGTGCAGGTCAAACCTGACAGGGGGCCCCACTGGTCAGCCTCTATGGGCTAATCCCGCGCTGACCAGCCCCTAATTGGGGTTTGACCAGGCGTGGGGCCCTCTGGCAGCGACTCAGGGGAGGCCGATTAGGCCCTAATGGCCGGCCACGTCGACGGCCACCGGAGGGTGGTCGCTGGCGACCAAACCCGCGGCGGAGGGCTCGCCAGAGGCGACCTAGACGGTGCTGCACAGCACCAAATCGCACGCGGATGGCAGCTACAGCAAGCTCGCGAAGCGGCCGAGCTGGCAGGACCAACTGGGGAGGCTAGGGTCGCCGGAAGAGGCGTCGGCGACGAGCCGGAGAGGCGGCCGAATCTCGGGCGTCGTCGGGGGGCTTGAATCAGAGGGTTCCACGCTTAGATCTTAGCTGCTACGGCATCTACGCGTCGTCCTGGAGCTTCTGGTGCTCACGGGAGGACGAGCTGGACATCGGAGGGCTACCGGCGACGAGCGGCAGCGGCGGTGCTCGTCGGGCTCCGGTGAAACTAGGGCTAGAGGAGGGGATCGACGGGGAAAGCTTAGGGAAAACCACCGCATGCTCACAGGGAGTGCAGAGAAGAGCTCAGACGGCTCGGGGAAGGCCTGGGGGCGACGAATCGACGGGAGAGGTCCGGCGGCCGGAGGAAGAAGACGACGGCGTTGCGGGCGTTGCAGGGCTCGAGGGGACTTCGGCTTCTGCAGAGACGACCAGGGCGACGAGGAAGATCTAATGGCGTGCTCGGGGAGAGCTTCCTATGGCCAGGGCAATGGCCAGCTCGAGCTCGAGCTCGGCTCTAATGGCGGCAGCAGGGAGAAGGAGGGGATCCAGGCGGAGGGAAAGAACCAAGGCAGGGAATGGATAGGGGAGGCTCCAAAACAAAAAGTACAAACTATTTTAAACCTCCTGAAATATTTGTTATAATGTCCCCACTCATTTCCAAGACTTTCAACATTTTTGGAAAATTATAGCTTCTGTTTTCAAATTATTAAATTTGAAACCAGTGGCTTTTGCATTTATCTAAAATGCTTGAAGTGCCAAGGAAATAGTTTTCTCCAACGCTCATTTACTTTCATGATTTATCAGAAAGTTTGAACATTTCTTGAGGCCATTTTGGGTTCATTTATTTTGAACTAGTTTGAAATTTCCTTTAATTGAAATGGTGGCTAGGGTTTTGAGTTTTTCCTTTGCCACTTTGTTGTTTTTGTTGAAACTTCTTAGATGCAAATGCAAAGAAGACATGAGCACAATGCTATCTAGCTTTGGTTTTAGGGATGTGACAAATTCGGTGGCACCGACTAGTGCAAATTGTCGCAACTTCTATATTCTCGATTAGACCGACATAGAAATCTCGGTGGGACAATATGGGTGACCTAGGGCAGTTCCCAATTGCCGATGAGACCGATTTCAAAGCTAGGAAATTCCGATTCTTCAAAATGGATAACCAGAAAGTTGGTCAGTGATTTCTGCGGCACAGAAAGGAATATTGGTGGGACCGAGAAGCTAGGGTTTGGCATAGGTTATGTATTAGATGAAAATCTGTATGGCCGAGTGGATAAAGTTGGTGACACTGATTATGATGTTTAGGCTTTGTATAGAGAATTTTGTGCGAGAAGTTCGTGAGTATTTTTGGTGGCTATCTCTAAGCACTCGAGCAACTACATCATCATAGTCACCTCATACCCTTTTAATAGTATTGACTTTTCTATGGACTCAATTGTGATTTCTGACATAAAGTAAAATGCAGAGTCTTGAAGCTTGAAGCCAATATATGTTCCTTCCAGCTAGGGGCACTCCTCACAATCCTTAGCCAATGCTTATTTGAACTTTTTTGGAATATACTTAGATAAAATCATTACTTCAATGGCACACATGTTGTTATTAATTACCAAATCCACCTGAGGGAGAAGTTGTGCTTTCATCGGTACTGGCTAGGAAGGAGGCAAAGCTAAGAGAGCGAAAGGAAAATGCCTACCCAGGGGGTGCAAGTGGGGATTCCACCCCCTCAATCGTGGAGCTAGCTGATGGGTGATACTCGTGATCTACATTGGGTTTTACGTGAAGAGGAACAGGTAATTGAAACACAAAGTTGGTAAGTATTTCCCTAAGTTATTAAACCAAGGTTTATCAAACCAATAGGAATATCAATCCACAAACGTCTTCAGCCGCTGCACACAAAAGAACAAACAAGTTGCACCCAACACGGGCAAGAGGGTCCCAACTTGCAACTTGCACAAAAGAACAAACAACAAATGGGGTGTGTAGATAATTTTAAAATGAAAAATAAGACAAAAGCAAATAAATGGCAGCGAGGTATTGGAAGTTTTACAAATATGTTTTGAATAGACCCGGGGGAATGGCAGCGAGGTATTGGAAGTTTTATAAATATGTTTTTAATAGACTCGGGGGCCATAGTTTTCCCTAATGGAATCTTTCTTGAAAACAAGCATACAGTGGGTAAACAATTTACTGTTGTGCAATTGATATAAGAGAGGATAGTTATGCAATTTTCACGCCAATGGTCATGTAATTATAGGCATCACGTCCATAAATAAATAGAACGAATCATGCTTTCACCTATTAGTATTACTTCACTTCAAGAGCGTTTCTATGCTTGCCTCTGTATGTATTAAGGTCATTGCAAATGAAGCAATGATTGGAGTAAGATGATATGAGGTAGAAAAAGTAAACTCAACTAATATGAATAAACCCCATCGTTTTACCCTTAGTAGCAGAAACACAACGATGCAACCTGTCCCCTTCTTTCACTGGGATATAGAAACTCGCCATGTTGAACCTACTACAACACACCTCTCTCACCGAAGAAATATCAATCTAGTTGGCCAAAATATCGCAATAGATCAGAGAGAATTACGAAGATATCATAATCATGCACATAAGAATCATATTATATATATGGGGAGACTCAAATATCGATCATGAATAATCTAAACATAAACCCATAATTCATCGGATCCCAACAAACGCACCGTACAAAAGAGTTACATCATATGGACCAAAGCGAAGATGCGATGATCATTGTATTGAAGATCAAAGAGAGATACATATGCCATCTAGGTACTCCTATGGACCCGTAGGTCTGAGGTGAAGTACTCACACATCATCATCAGGGCAGCAAGGTTGATGAAGAAGGCCTCCATGAGTGATCCCCCTCCGGCAAAGTGCCGTCACGGAGCTCTAGATGGCCCCTCGCCAGAACGGAGACATGAAACTATGGAAAAAGTGTTTCAGGACCTCCTCTGGAGTTTTTATGATAAATAGGAATTTATAAGCTAAATAACGGGGTCGGGAGAGCCACGAGGCGGCCACAAGCCATCAGGCCGCGCCCCCATGTCATACCGTGATGGCTTGTGGGGGCCTCGAGTTCCTCCTGGCCTTCTTCCGATGCTCCACGGTCTTCTTTTGGTCCATAAAAAATTCACAAAAATTTCCATGTGAATTGGGCTTAGTTTCATATTGGAACGTGAAAAGTGGAAAACACGCAAAAAACAAGAACTTGTACTAGGCACTGGGTCAATAGGTTAGTGCTCAAAATGTTATAAATTGGTAGATAAGTGCCTAAAAAGTGTTCTAAATTGATAACATAATAGCAAGGAATGATAAAAAATTATAGATACGTTGGAGACAAGCATCCCCAAGCTTAATTCCTGCTCGTCCTCGAGTAGGTAAATGATAAAAACTGAATTTCTAATGTGACATGTTATCCATGATGTATTCTTATGTACGTATGCTCATTGAGAAATAATGAGTTAACAAGTATTGACACAACAATATTTATAAGTACAAGTAGAAAAACAATTAATTTTTCAAAGTGTCGATCCTCAAAGATTGTTTCAACCCTTTCCATCTTCATTACATTAGCAAGACATGGCTCCATCTTCATCTTAAAGATACAAATGTCAAGCACCACGGTGCCCAAGGCACGCAATTGGATCGTGTACAATCCTCAATATGCATCAACTTTTTGTTCTTCACGTAATACATGAGTGTGAACCATTGGAAATAGCATATAGGTGGAATAGAGTAAGGTGGTAGGTTTCAAAGGGGTTGAAAGGTGGAGAAGACAGTCTCGTATCAACTTGGCGTACCAACGGGCTATGGAGATACCAACCTATAGATATTGATACAAGGAGTAGGGATTGCCATGCAAATGATGCACTAGAGCTATAAGTGTATGAAAGATCGACTGAAGCTAAGTGGGGTGTGCATCCAACTTGCTTGCTCATGAAGAATTAGGGCCTTTGAGGATGCTTGTCATTGGAATATACAAGCCAAGTTTATAATTTTTTTGATTCCCACTAGCATATGAATGATATAACATGACACTCTCTACATGATGAATGTGCTGCTACTTTGAGGCACAAGTGTGGGAAAGGATAGTAGCAAAGTCCCTTCTCTCTTTTTCTCTCATTTTTATATTACGGTGGGCTCATTTTGCTTCCCCCATCTTCATTTCCTCACTGGGACAATGCCCTAATAATGATGATCAACACACTTCTATTTACTTACAACTGATGGAGAACTTGATGTGATGAATGAAGAAACATGACTCCAATATGAATGGCTCTGGCTCTGTACCAGGATGTGAAACGATCTAGTGTGACATGTATTTAACATATGAAATTTGGTAGCTTTTCCAGAAATTCTATTATGAATGGTGGCTTCGCCACAGGTACTATGTCAGCTCTATATGATCATGCAAAACAATATGATGATGAACTAACTAGTCATGTGAAGTGACGATGGAATTTGCATGGCAATATATCTTGGAGTGTCTATGGAAATGCCACAATAGGTAGGTATGGTGGTTGTTTTAAGGAGGATAAAATAAGGCTTATATGCAACAGAGTGTATCATGTCACGGGGTTTGGATGCACCGGCGAAATTTGCACCAATCCTTGAGGTCAAAATGGGCTATGCGCGGTACTAGAGAGGCTAGCAAAAATAAGGAGGTGAGATAGTGTATGTCCATGGTGCCACATTAGTCATAAAAACTCAGACTACTAGAATCAGACAATTTGCCATCGGTTAGTTCTTTGCCGTCTGCCAGCGGATGGCAAAGAAGGTATTTGCCGCCAGCTTCCAAAAAATAGACGGCAAAGAACACATTGATGTCAAAGATATTATTTGCTATTAGTGAATTCTTATCCATCTACTGGCTAACGGTAAAGATACCGAAGGCAGACGACAAAGAGCCTCACATGGGCCCCACTAGACTGTGGGGTTGGTTAGCTCAATTGGGCCATCCGCCAGTTCTTTGTTGCCTGCCTCGAGGCACTTTCCCGTCCGCCAACAGACGACAAACAGCCTGGCCCTATAACGCCCGTTTTCCCGACCCCTCAGCACCTCTCTCTATCTCTCTCTCTCTCGCGCGCGCCCCGAGCTCCTTTGCCCCCTCGTCACCCTCTACCCCCTCGCCTCGTCGTCAGGCCGCTCCTCCGCCCGGCCCCGCCCGGTCGCCCCCGCCAACCCTGCCCCACCCGGCCGCCCCAGCGCCCCTGCCCTGCCTGGATGACCCCGAAGCCAGGGCGCCCCCTCTGGTGTGTTGCTAGTTATTTTTTTTTCATCTTTATTATTGGAATAGGTAAATAGATATTGTTAATTAGGTTAGTTAGTAAAAAGGAAATTAGAAGAAGAAGGAGCAAATTAGAAGGAAAAGAAGAAACGAAGAAGGGATGAAGAAAAGAAAATTAGAAGGAAAAGAGGAAAATAAGAAGGAAAGGAAGAATAAAATAAGAAGGAAAAAAATTAAGAACAAGAGGAGAAGAATAGGAAAAAGGAAAATAAGGAAGAAGAAGGAAAATAAGAACAAGAACAAGAGGAGGAGGAGAAGAAAAGATGAAGAAGAAGAAGATGAAGAAGAAAAAGAGGAGGAGAGGAGAAGAAAACGAGGAGAAGAAGATGAAAAACAGAAGAAGAGGAGAAAGAATAAGAAAAACAGGATAAGAAGAAGAATAAGAAGAAAATTAGAAGGAAAATAAGAAAATGGAAGAAGAGAAGAATGAAGAGAATATTAGAAGGAAATAAGAAAAGAAGAAAAGAAGAAAGAAAAGGAAGAATAAAATAAGAAGGAAAAAAGGAAGAAGAAGAGGAGAAGAATAGGAAAAAGGAAAAGAAGGAAGAAGGGAGAAGAAGAAGAAGAGTAGAATAAAACAGGAAGAGGAAGAAGATGAAGAATGAGACAAAGAAAAAGAGGAGAAGAGGAGAAGAAGAAGAGGAGAAAAAGAGGAGAAAGAAGAAGAAAAAGAGGAGAAGAAGAAGAGGAGAAGAAAAGAAGATGAAGAAGAAGAAGAAGAGAAGAAAAGGAAGAAGAAGAGGATAAGAAGAAGAGGATAAGAAGAAGAAATAGATGATACAAAGATGAAAATAGAAGTGGAAAAGTAGTTATATATATACATATTTTTCTGTCGGGATTGAATATTTGTGTTGAATGTGTGGATTTAAATGTGTAATTGTTTCGTCACATCAAGGGTTTGGTGTTCGACGACCTCCCCGTGCGACTACCTCCGTTACACGGTCTCGTGGTGAGAACTACTTCCATATCCACCTCGAGCATAACCTATTTGCTCTGATCCGGTTGTCATGCCGATATCACTTCATTCTATTTTCATGTCAAGTCTCATAACCTAGGCGTCCCCCGTTCGAAAGGGCGACATCTATAAATATTTATAACCGTCATGCTTTCGAATTGTCCACGTTATCCATGGACAGCCCGAGTACGTGTAGATTGGATTTCATTTTGCCGTGCTCTACATCGGTTTGAGGCAAAATTTCGTCAGCGCAATCTCGTTGTTCTCCGGGTACACATTCTCTTGGCTTTTTTCCAAGATGTGTATCACGAGAATACCGGGGAGGTGCTGCGGAAATTTGCGTCGGATCCGAGTTGAACTTGGGAAATGAACCCGATCTACATGTACTCTTGTGGGATTAGGACCCATTTTACCTATAAGATATATATACAATCCATGAATGCCCATTTACCTTTTGTATGATAAAAAATAAAACTACGGCATAACAAATACAACAACCTAAATTAATAATATAGCTAGTTATTGTACTAATCAGTGTTGTCTCGTTTGATTGCACATCTTCTAGAGGTGTGAGGAGGTATATGAGGAGGCGGCAACCAAGGTTATCGGCACCAAGTGCAAGAGCCTATTAAAGAACTTACACCTTGATGCTCGGGTGAGGGCTGTTCGAGACTACTAAGCAACGTGTAGTATTAAGAAGGACAAGTTGTCATGCCACAAAAAGTTTCTGAGTAAGGAGAAGTACATGAAGGTAATTACCTATTCTTAAGGCCTTGTACTTAGTTTACTTGATTTGATTCGTAGGCGTAATGCTCAAATTTCTCTTTACTAACTTATAGGTGCCCCCGAGATGGTGTGCGGATAAGATGGATTGTTGGGAGGCATTGGTGGGTGAGTGGTGCACATGCCAATGGCGACCCATCCATGATAATGCGAAGGACCGGCGTGCCCAAATGGTTGGTTATCCACACCATCAAGGCATCGCCAACTTGTTTTAGTTTGGGCAGAACTGGGTATGTGGTTTGCTTCATGATTCATGCAATTCATTCTTCACGCTAGCTTGAGCCCTGTACTAATACTTTGTTCCTCTCTTTTAGGCGCGTCACAATAACAAGGAGGTGCTAGAGGTGTACGACTTCTATGGCATGGCCCATACTGCCTCCTACAAGAAGGCCAAGGCATTTTCTGAGTCTGACCTCGATCATCCAAAGAAGTTCACCAACATCTCCTCCCACCACAAGCTCATGAGTTACAAGGAGGTGGGGAAGGCGAGGAAAGGGGAGAAATTTAATCCGAGCCAGGAACCTTTGGATCCTGATCTTGTGACGATATCTGGTGGTGGGAGGCCCCATGGCTCAATAGCCATTGGAGATGGGTTGATACATTGTCCTCTCACTCTCCCGAGATCAAGGCGTGCCAAACGAGATCTTATCTTGAGATAAGTCCTCGTCCATGGCCAGTCGATCTCTCCATCAAGGTTAGTTATACGCACTCAGAAAACATTCCTCCATTACACTGTGTGTGTGGCCATCGATGATTACAATGCTAACGAGGAGTGGTGTTGCACTCTGTTCTTCAGAAAGAGAGAGAGAAAGCAACAACCCAGGCTGCTGTTCGGGAGCTTCTGAAGGAGAGGGACCGTGTGGCAGCAGAGATGGCTCGGGCCGTGGAGGAGAAGACAACTCAGTTGTTGGAGGACGAGAGGGCACGAAATGAGGCGGATTACCGTGTCATGTACGAACTCCTTGTGGTATGTTTCTTGTTCATATTATCCAAACCATGCATGTAGTGTCCATTTCATTACTAACTAATCTGACTGACTCTTCAAAACCAAATGTGCAGTCTATGTGCGAGAAGAACAGTCACACCCTCTGCCGATGCCAGGCATTTCGGCGATTGGAACAGTGAGTTTCATTTGAATGGACATTTGTTACCATTATTAACATTTGAGTGTCATAATGCTAAGGAGACATTGCAAACGATATTTCATGCAGAATAACTCCCGAGCTGCATCACGCAACCCTTCTGTTGGGCAACCTTCACCGGGTGAAACCGCCCTGAGCAACCCGGGTGATTCACATCCACTGTGACAACGATGGTAAGTTTTCTCTAGTGTTCTACTCAACAAATGCATATTTAGCTTCGTACATGCTACTTAGCCCTATTATGCCACAAAATTATCTTATTTTCCCCAAGAAAGACATACTTAGCTAATTATCCTCCAAAATGACATAATTAGCCTATTTAGTTCATTTATGACATTATTAGCTTGGTTAGGTCAAAAATGGCATAATAACCTTGGTTAGCTCATAAATGTCATATACTTAGCATATTTTCCTCCAAAATAACATAATAAGCTCAAAGTGGCATAAAAAGAAAATGAAAGAATAAAAGAGGAAAGAGGAAAAAAGAAATAATATAAGAAGAAGAATGAGCTTCTTCTTTCTTCCATATTATTATTTTCCTTCTCTTTCTTCTTCTTTTTCTTCTTCTTGTTCTTGTTCTTCTTGTTCTTCTCCTTCTTCTTCTAGTCTTCTTCTTTTTCTTCTTCTTGTTCTTGTTCTTGTTCTTCTTGTTCTTCTCCTTCTTCTTCTAGTCTTCTTCTTCTTCTTCTAGTCTTCTTCTTCATATTATTCTTCTACTTCTTCATCTTCTTCATCATCATTATCTTCATCATCATCATCATCATCATCATTATCATCATCATCATCATCATCATCATTATCATCATCATCATCATCATCATCATCATCTTCTTCTTCTTCTTCTTCTTCTTCTTCTTCTTCTTCTTCTTCTTCTTCTTCTTCTTCTCCTTCTTTTTTTCTTATTCTCTTTATTCTTCTTTTCTCCTTCTTCTTCTTCTTCTTATCCCTCTTCTTCTTCTTATTCTCCTCCTCCTTCTTCTACTTCACCTTCTTGTTCTTCTTCGCCTCCTCCTCCTTCTTCTTCTTCTCCTTCTCCTTCTTCTTCTTCTCCTTCTTCTTCTTCTTACCTAATTATCCTCTAAAATGACATAAATCTTAGTTAGGTTAGAGATGGCATTAGAACCTTGGTTAGCTCATAAACGTGATATACTTAGCTTATCTTCCTTCAAAATGACATAATTAGCTTAGTTATGTCAGAAATGGCATAATAACCTTGGTTACCTCATAAATTTCATATACTTAGCTTGTTTTCCTATAAAATAACATAATTAGCTTTTTTAGGTCAAAGATGGCATAATAACCTCGGTTAGCTCCTAAATGTCATACGCTTAGCTTATTTTCCTCCAGAATGACATAATAAGATCAAAAATGGCATAAAAAGAAAAATAAAGAATAGAAGAGGAAAGATAAGAAAAATAAAGAATATAAGAAGAGAATGAGCTTCTTTCTTTCTTATTATTATTTTCCTTCTCTTTCTTCTTCTTCTTCTTCTTCTTCTAACTTTCCTATTCTAATTTTGCAGATTTTATTCACTTCATGGAAGCTGGCATTGATGGGCTGCTACTATTTTCTTTCTGTTTTGATTTGTATGGATGAATAGTGTGATGCTTGAAACTATGTGTATATATGGATGAACAATGTCAAGCTAGCCTATTTGTTGTCTTAGTCAATATTTTCACGATGATGTTGGATACATGGCATATGCTTCTTCTATGATGTTTGAAACAAGAAATGATGTTTGAAATGATATATATGATAAATGTATTCTGAAAATGGAGGGAAATAACTGAAAACAGACAAAAAAGTGGCAATACAAGCATTTTGCCATCTGCCAGCGGACGACAAAGCTGTCACATGGTAGCTACCTGTGCAACCTGGGAGTAGAAGGTCTGGCCCATATGGTCATTTTGCCTTAGGCTAGATCCACATAGACGTCAAAGGTGCACCCATGCAGACGGCAAAGGCTCTGTTAGCCCCCTAATGCAGATGACAGTTGTCCTCGGCCATCTAGCAGCTTTCCCGGCTGCTGGCCTAGACACACCAATGACAAAGATATTTGCCATCCACTGCCAGCCGGCACACGACAAAGGAAGCCTTCACTGTGAATTTTAATGTCGGAAATTTTGTTGTCGGCCGGCGGACAACAAAGGTCTTTGACGTCCGTGGATTGGACCTTTGTCGTTCGCTATGGAAGACAACGAAGAAGCAGATTCCTATAGTGTTATATACTTATTGAAAAGTTGTATTAGTCTTATCACAAATCAAAGTACTACTTGCATGCCCCGAAGGAGAGGGTTAGTAGGAATTAACAATCACGCGACTCTGACTCGAAACACCACTAGGTTTTCAATGAGGAATATCAAAACCTCGCTCAATTAATAGTTATGCATTCACACCTTTTCATATCACCACATCAATATCATTAACCATAATTTCTCTATATGTGCTACATAATGGTTTTAATTATCAGTTATTGAACACTCATTATATTTGATCTAGTCTTATGACTCATGCAAATTATCGTCACTATTTGTCCAGCTCTCAAACTAATATAAGTGAAGAATGATAGCATATTATGTCTATAAGATCTACATACCACCATGCTCAACTAGATACAAGTGAAGTGCTAGAGCAACTCCTAAGCTCAAAATTTATAAGTTATGCACGCGGAGTATTCTAACAAATCATGAGGACGGTGTCTATCTCTCTGATAGGTGTGCCCAGCAAACAATGATGGTGGAAAACTAAAAGTAAAGTTAAAGAAAAGCAAACGACGAGCCAAGCAAAACCCATATCATGTGATGAATAAAAATAAATCTCCAAGTAACATACCGATGGATTGAGACGAAAGAGGGGATGCCTTCCCGGGGCATCCCCAAGCTTAGACGCTTGAGTCTTCCTAACATATTACCATGGTATGCCTTGGGCATCCGCAAGCTTAGGCTCTTTCCACTTCTCATTCCTTTTTGCATCAAAATAATACCCAAAACATGAAAACTTCTATCACTCAAGACTAAATAAAACTTCATAAGATCCGTTCATATAGGAAACATAATAAACACTTTTAGGTATTGTATTCTAAATTCTCCATGGCTTATACCGCCCGGTATAATCCATAGCATAATCAAAAAAGCAAACTATGCATGCAGAAACAAAATAGTCTGTGGTAATATATTTAATTACCATACTTCTGGACCTCGGGAATTTGTGTATCAGTATTGTTGAAAACATTCAGCAGAAAAAGATGTTCCAATAAAATCAGAGAAATTCTGCATTGGGCGCCAAAGTTTTTGTTTTTCCACCATATCAATTCTGCTCACCATGCAAATCATCCCAAAGGCTTTACTCGGCAAAAACACTAATTGAAACATAAAAACACAATCATTACAACACTAATAATCAGGTTATCACACACTAACACATAATAAGGCAAAACTTTAAGATAACTATGGGGTTGCCTCCCAACAAGCGCTATTGTTTTAAGCCCCTAGATAGGCATATTGCATAGTTTCAAGTGTTGTCATCTTTGACATCCAGCTCCTCAATAGTACCACCAAGGGTTATAGGAAAATATGAGACTTGAAAATATGTTCTTTTATCATGTTGGCAAAGTCAACGTGATCACTAATTATTTTAAGATTTTTTGTTCCTTTTGGTAGGAGGTCTACTAACTCTCTTAGGAATGTAAATAAATTTAGGACTTTTACTCCGAGACGTGCTAGCATTGGTTTTGGATGGTGTAAAAGCGGAACCTACTTTGTCAATCACCTCCTCCATTTATCAATTCTACTCAAATATTGTTCCACCCACTCATCAATAATAATATCTTTTTCCTTTAAGGATTTCAAAGTCATTCCTACGTGTGACCCAAGTTGAGTGATAAGATTGTGGAATTTATTTATATAATTCCTCAATTGGTTCGCGAGTAAACATTTTACTTTCAATAGCATCAAGTCTTTACATAACATGTTCTGGGGTTAAATTTGTTTCATTAATGATAATGGGTGGTGTTCCAACAAGATTTCCAATGGCATTATAGGCATCAAAATTGTGACACATCAAAAAGTTCCCACCGGTGATAGTGTCTAGGACGAACCTATACTAAGTGGTTATACTGTGGGGACCCCGACTTACAAGTCGAGATCGCCGAATGATCGTGCTCAATGGTCTCAGAGATCAATGCTCACCGAACACGCATATACTAAAATAATAAGAGTCTTACATCCGAGTACCGAATTACTACATCACATGACCTAATGGTCAAGTTCACAAGGTTGGGACTAAGGCCAAATCATACTGATAAAACTAATAGCGGAAATCATAGGGGCTAAGCAGGTGCCCATGCCATCAAGCCTACACCGACAGGCATTCTGACTCAGAAGCGTCCTAGCTCGCAGGGGCGTCTCCAAAGACGTACTCATCTCCAAACTTCGGTCCCTCCATGTCTGGTCAATAATATAACCAGTGGCAATACAATGAGTACTTTGAATGTACTCGCAAGCAGCCCATGATATGAACATTGAAAGTGAAGGATAACAATAACATGCATCTTTGGTGGAATTCATCTTGGTGGAATGATCATGAACATGCATCAAGTTAAAGAATTACTTTTGAAGAACAAGTTATAGATATCAATATATCTATAGAGGGATGAACCATCCGGGTTCACCCTATATGCCAAGTCGCCAAACTTGGTCATATCGTTGCTTTCATAATAACTCCACTTTAGCACAACTCACACACACTTGGTTTATGCGGAAATAACTGGACGTAGTTTGAGCAGCACCACCCAACTGTCCTTGACCATGGACACGGCTATTCGAATATTTTTACACTCTGCAGAGGTAGTACGCTGGACCCACGAGATCCGAGAAACTTCCATGTCATCCATGACTCGTGGTATATAACATACCCAAGGTAAGTACCTGATCAATGCCTTTCCCCTGACGATACTAGACAAAGAGTTCCACTCGATTGGTACCCAGCCCACATGTTGTACGTCTTACGAGCACCGACTCTGGACAGTATCAACCATGCGGGGAGCAACGGTGTGCCTGGAACTCTTAAAAATGCCATAGTCGTCTTACCTGGCACGAACCCATCACAAGAGTGACCGCACATCACTCCCGCCACTAGTAATGTGGATCTTTGCTAGCACCGACCAGAGTAATCAACATAGCCCCATCCAATAAGGGGTAACGTGGTCGTACTGGTAAGGTTGGGACGGTCGACACATCATAAATCTAATCCCATTTCCAAAACCATACTCACTCAAAATACCCGGTGCATCACTTCACCAAAAGTGGCCACCTAACTCATCATCACCTTCGAGTTTTAGTGGCACCCGACAGGATTTTCATAAACTTTATTTATACCAACAACATTCTCATGCTATTATTCTAGTATTACTTTTCAACATGATAATAGTGTGATCCTCAAAGGGGGTAGGATCAAGCTCAATGCATGTGCTCCGGAGGAGCCATCGGTATCATCACATCAAATGATTTACCGACACTTATGATCATATGCAACGGAAATACTTGCTATTTTAACATGCAATTATAGCATATGCTCAACCATGGTCAAAGGGTTGCTTGCCTTGGTCAGCTAGGTATCCGGGGTCTTCGAGGTCTTCCGCTCTGATTCCCTCGTCACATGGATTTTCTATCGTCGTCAAAAGAATAAATAAGAAATAGCTCACTCAAAAACAAATCACAAAGTTATTTTAAAATTGTTCTTTATTACTGATAAAACTAAGTTGTTATTTTGAAAAATATTTGCCTTTGTTTCCAATGAAGGAACTTTTTAAAATCAACCAAACAGAAGCAAAACAATTCCAATTTAGTCCTTTTTATTATTGCAAAACAGAATAGTTGTTTGAAAATTCATCTCAAGGTCTTATTAAATACTACATATTTTAGAAGAATAAAAGTGGAAAAATTATATTTTTACACTGGTTAAATGTTTTTATAAAAATCTTAGAAATCAGATTTTAAAAAATAAAAGAAAAATGGGCTAAGTCCGTGGCCTGGCTCGACCTGAAACTGGGCCGGCCCAAGGTCAACCGACGGCCTGCCCACGCGCGCGCGCCGTCATGTTTCAACCTGACATGCGGGGACCTGCGGTCAGCGGCTACGAGCAGCGCGGGGGAGGTGGCTGGGCCACCGACAGGTGGGACACACCTGTCGGGGTCGTCTCCTACCTCTGCCCAGAGAGGACGAGGAGCACGCCGGCGATGCTGCCGACATTCTCAAGCCCCAACAAGGACATAAATGGGCTCAGCATGACGCCGCCTACCTGGTGGTGGTCGGGACAACGACGGAGAGGCAAGGGTTCGCCGGCCACGAGGAGGCCGCGACGAAGGAGTTTCGGGAGGTGGTCGAGGAGGCAGCTAGGGGCACGAAAGTGCTCAGGGAAGTTGGGGGAAAGTTTCATGGGAATGAGGGGATCACTTTGGTGGTTCGAGGGACGCAGGAGCCGTCGTGTAGCCGAAGATTGACCGGAGCTCCGAGGCGGAGGGGTCTCGGTCGATCTCGAGCACCGGGGCTCTCCTGGCTTGCTGGGGTGCTGGGGTGCTTAGGGAGGTGCTAGTGGTCGTGGTGAAGCTATTTGAGGGGTGCAGGAGCAAGGGGTAGGGCTATAAATAGGCCCGCGAGGTTGATCCAATCCGGGAGCGCCGGTGACTCACCATGGCGCGCATGGGGGTGAAGGGAGGAGCTGGGGTCGAAACCATGGTCTCAGGACGTGGTTTTGGACTGCCTCCATGGCGGCGCAACCTTGGCTGGTTCTGGTGCGCATGGGCACGCGGGCATGCGTCGCACGAGCTCTAGCATGGGAGAGGAGGGGCCCTGAGGGTTGCTCTACGCAGAGGGGTTGTCGGGGAAGAGGTTGCAAACCTCGGGTGAGGCTGGAACTGGCCGAGAGCGTCGCCCTACCTCGGTGGCTTACTGTAGCGCGCCGAGAGCGCACTTTTGGCGTGTGCTACATCTCAAACAACAGCGCCAAAAATTGACATGTTGACGGAGACTTGCTTGCCTCGGTTTTTCCCTTGAAGAGGAAAGGGTGATGCAGCACAGGAGCAGTAAGTATTTCCCTTAGTTTTGAGAACCAAGGTATCAATCAAGTAGGAGAATCTCGTCAAGTCCAGAGTACCTGCGCAAAAACAAACAAGCTTGCACCCAACGGTATAAAGGGGTTGTCAATCCCTTCAAGATTGATTTCAAAGTGAGATCTGAAGGCAAAAAGTGCAACGAAACAAAAGAGTAAGGCTGAAAATATGGTGTGGAGTAGACCCGGGGGCCATAGTGTTCACTAGAGGCTTCTCTCAAAATAGCAAATATTACGGTGGGTGAACAAATTACTGTCGAGCAATTGATAGAACCCGCAAAGTCATGACAATATCTAAGGCAATGATCATACATATATGCATGGTTATGAAGATATATTCCATGGTTATGAGCAGAAGGCAGAACTGTTGTATTTCTTCTGCGCTTCGTCATGAACTCAATACACTAGATGCATGCTGGATAGCGGTCGATGTGTGGAGTAATAGTAGTAGATGCATATATTATTGTCGAGCAATTGATAGAACTGCGCAAAGTCATGAAGATATATTCCATGGTTATGAGCAGAAGGCAGAACTGTTGTATTTCTTCTGCGCATAATGAAGCACATGATCCATGGTTCATAGAACTTGAGTTAAAATAGATTGATGCTATTGTCGGCCAGGGTTTGCAAAATTAGGTCTTGAAGGTTAAACCTGATGCCATAGATTATATTGTAGGTCAATGTCTTCAATGCCCCTTCCAACTTTCCTGAAGATGAATGCCCTTTGATTGGCCATATGGTATGACGAACAATATGGTAGATAGTCTTTGATAGATATTGAAGGTCGTCTACGAAGAATGTTGTGGGGGGAATCTGCATCTGGGGCCAAAGGGTTGATAATTGTTGACATTTTAGTCATGTTTGGCTCTAGCATTTGGAATATGCTTCTTGTGTCTTATTTATAGGCACCAGATATTGGATGAAGATCTTCAGCTAGTGCAACAAGTGGAGCGGTGGCAAAGAATTCCATAGGTCGAGCTTTGACATGCTCATCATGGTTCGTGAAATCCATAACCCATGTCTTCAGATCTCGTCCATAGCCAGAGTTGTGGAGAGTTGCATAAAATTAAAGAATGAGTTCTTCATTCTAGTATTCATGATCAACAACAAAGGGCAACAGTCCAACATCCCGAAGAAAATCTATGGCCCTATCAAAACTAGGAAGACCACTCATGGCTTTCATGCAAAGATTCTTGTGAGGTAAGATCATGTTGTGGCCATATACCACACACGTGTACTAGGTGCGTTGTGGTGCACTCCAAAAGAGTTGAGATTGAATCGTTTGACACATGAAGGGATTCCTATCAGAATCAAGGAATGTGTTGTTGAGCCTGAATTCCCTGATACTAAAGACAAGAGGACATGCCGGTCCTAGTTGTTGAAGACTTGGAATCCTGGGCATATTATTCATAACTCTTGGGTCATGAAAGATGTTGAATTCATATTAAGGGGCCATCCTTGGTAGCGGAACAAGCTTGGGCCATCCTGTTCGGACCATCTCTCCTTCCCTATTGAGAACCATGACAATATTGCCAGCATTGTCATTAGTCGATGGCGTAGCAAGAACAGGAGGACCATCAGGAGATGGAGCATTGGCTTTGCCTTCACAAATTGGTGGTTCTGGAGGTGCAACGTTATCATCAGCAACAATGTCTTTTGCTGCTTTGGCTTCAATCTTAGCATGTGCACGTACAACATCTTCAATCCTAAGAACTTCATCGACTGATGCAGTCGGAGTAACACACATTTCATCTTCAGGTATGCTTTCCATTGATATAACTGGCCTTGGTCCTTGACAAAGATGTTTGAGTGGCGATGCACGATCAGTGGTTTCAACTTCCACGGATTGAAATGAAGATTTAGGTGATCTTTGCACACGAGTCGAAATCAGAGTAGGCAGAGTGGTGGGATTCGCTTCCCACACCATTGGACTTAAATGGGTGCCAATGTCCACATATTCACTGTCATCTTGTGGTGGCGATGATACTAGTGCTGCATCAATTTGAGGCATATATTCGGTTTCGCTTTGAAAATTGTCTTCAGCAGAAACAATATCTTCAACATCATCACCTGCTATGTCTTTAGCTGCGGTGGTTTCAGCATCAGGTACATTTTTTGTTGTTGTACCCTTCGTGGTAGCATACTCATGAAGAACAACTTTCCTGTCAACATTCTCAGAGGTAGGAGGAGGCAAGGATATAGGCGTCACATGGTGGGGCTCCTCATGAGTAGGTGGAGTGGAAGAAGGAGCTTAAGGGGGCTTGGGAACTTGGGTCGAACCCAAAGACTTTGTCTTCTTTGTTTTCAGCCTCTTGATAGGATGAGCTTCAGAAGCATGTGCAGATTTTTGGTTTTGGGGTGGTCACAACAGAAGAAGGAGGAGGTGCTCTTGAGCTTGGGAAGCCTGTTGGGAAGATAATGCTTGTCATTTCTTTCCTTGAAGAAGCAGGCTGGCTCGAAGACATTGAACCTTGCCTTGACCTCTCAATGATTCTTGGGTCAAGTAAGTTGGGGAATGTTGCATGGGAAACAAAAAAATTCCTACGCACACGAAGACCTATCATGGTGATGATCATCTACGAGAGGGAGATCGGATCCACATACCCTTGTAGATCGCTAAGTGGGAAACGTCAAAAAACGCGGTCGATGTAGTGAAACTTTCTCCGTGATTCAAATCACCGCAGCCCCACGATCCGCCTCGATCTAGCACCGAACAGACGGCACCTCCGCGTTCAGCACATGTACAACTCGATGACGATCTCCACCTTCTTGATCTAGCAAGAGAGACGGGGAGGTAGATGAGTTCTCCGGCAGCATGACGGCTCGCCGGTGGTGGTGATGATCTATTTCTGGAGGGCTTTGCCTAAGCACCGCAGAAATCCGATCTAGAGGAAGAACTATGAACTAGAGGGTAAGGTTGCACATGGCGAAAGTTGTGTCTCAAAAACCCTAAAACCTCTAGTATATATAGGAGGAGGAAGGGGCTAGCCGTGGGAACCAAGGAGAGCCTCCTTGGCTCGGCCGAAGTGGAGGAGGGAGGAGTCCTCCTCCAATCCTACTTGGATTAGGACTCCTTCCTAAATTTCCCACCTCTTTTGGATTTTCCACCTTTTTCCTCATGGGCTTTCGTTGGCTAACTTGTCAGCCCATTAAGCCTGATTGCACATTCAATAAACCCATGTGGAACCCATTCGTCACTCTCGACACACTGTCGTTAATGTTCGAAATCCTTCCGGAATCCAAATATCAACTTCCTATATATCAATCTTCGTTTCCGGATCATTCCGGAAACCCTCGTGATGTCCGAGATCTCATCCAGGACACCGAACAAAATTTCGGTCACCAGCACCTATAACTCAACTATACATAAATGTCACCGAACCTTAAGTGTGCAGACTGTGCGGGTTCAAGAACTATGTAGACATGACCTAAGACACTCTCTGGTCAATATACAATAGCGGGACCTGGACGTCCATATTGGATCCTACATATTCTACGAAGATCTTATCGGTTGAACCTCTATGTCAAGGATTTAAACAATCGCGTACATCATTCCCCTTGTCCTTCGGTATGTTACTTGCCCGAGATTTGATCGTCGGTATCCCCATACCTATTTCAATCTCGTTATCGGCAAGTCTCTTTACTCGTTCTGTAATACAAGATCCCGTGACTAACTCTTTAGTCACATTGCTTGCAAGGCTTGTATGTGATGTTGTATTACCGAGTGGGGCCCGAGATACCTCTCCGTCACACGGAGTGACAAATCCTAGTCGTGAGCCATGTTAACTCAACGGACACCTTTGGAGATGCGTGTAGTGTACGTTTATAGTCACCCAGTAACGTTGTGACGTTTGATACATGTTGTGGATATAAGCCTGACAGTAGATGTGTAGGGTACGAAAGTAGATGGAAGAGTCCTAGCTACGACAAGGTTGTATGAGTTCAGGCCCCTCTGCGGTGGAGGTAACAGCCCTACATCTTAGTGCTCTTGGAGCTTTGGTGTCGAGTGGATTGTGGATGTTACAGAATGTGAAACCTTGTGCCAGAGGCGAGGGGTGGCTTATATAGAGTGCGCTACCCCTCATAAATGTCTAGCCTTCAAGGGTGTAATAAGTGGGATTGAATGTATACGTTACACGTTACACGTAACGTATGCCATAAAGGACATTAACTACAGTAGTCTAACGTCTGACCGTTAGCATTGCTGGGGTGGCTTCTAGTCTTCTATGTCGACTGGCTTCTGGTCTTTACTGAGTGGAATCCAGTCGTCGAGTATTAGGTAACCTATCGAGTGGTTACTTACCGAGTGGATCAGAGGTTGTCTTAATCTAGTCGGTAGGTATCTTGCGACCCTTAAGCTAATAATGAGGTGCCCTTGTGTAGGACTTATAGGTCAGGCCTATGACCCTAGCCTATGGCAATGACCTCATCATTAGCCCCCGAATGGATCGAGGTTAGAGTGGTGAAGGTGAAACTGCAAATCAAGGTATAGAAGAATGACTTTGGATGTGCTACGTCGACAGAAACCTTCTGTCATCTCTTGAGCTTGCGTTGGTTTTCCCTTGAAGAGGAAAGGGTGATGCAGCAAAGGAGCAGTAAGTATTTCCCTCAGTTTGAGAACCAAGGTATCACTCTAGTAGGAGAATCTCGTCAAGTCCAGAGTACCTGCACAAACACAAAGAGCTTGCACCCAACGCTATAAAGGGGTTGTCAATCCCTTCGAGATTGATTGCAAAGTGAGATCTGAAATCGGAAAGTGCAACGAAGAAAAGTGTAAGGCTGAAAATATGGTGTGGAGTAGACCCGGAGGCCATAGTGTTCACTAGAGGCTTCTCTCAAAATAGCAAATATTACGGTGGGTGAACAAATTACTTTCGAGCAATTGATAAAACCGCGCAAAGTCGTGATGATATCTAAGGCAATGATCATACATATAGGCATCACGTCCGGGACAAGTAGACCGATACTTTCTGCATCTACTACTATTACTCCACACATCGACCGCTATCCATCATGCATCTAGTGTATTGAGTTCATGACGAACAGAGTAACGCCTTAAGCAAGATGACATGATGTAGAGGGATAATCTCCAACCAATGATGAAAACCCCATCTTTTTACCCTTGATGGCAACAACATGATGCGTGCCTCGCTACCCCTTCTGTCATTGGGTGAGGTCACCGCACGGTATGAACCCAAAACCAAGCACTTCTCCCATTGCAAGAATCATAGATCTAGTTGGCCAAACAAAACCCACAACACGAAGATTATTACAAGGATATGAAGTCATGCATAAGAGAGATCACAAGAAACTCAAATAAGATTCATAGATAATCTAATCATAAATCCATAATTCATCGGATCTCGACAAATACACCGCAAAAGAAGATTACATCGGATAGATCTCCATGAAGATCATGGAGAACTTTGTATTGAAGATCCAAGAGAGAGAAGCAGCCATCTAGCTACTAGCTATGGACCAGTAGGTCTATGGTGAACTACTCACACATCATCGGAGAGGTCATGGTGTGGATGAAGAAGCCCTCCGTATCCGAATCCCCCCCTCCGGCAGGGCACCGGAATGTGCCCCGGATGGGATCTTGCGGAGACACAAGCTTGCGGCGGCGGAAAAGTACTTTCGATGATCTCCTGATTTTTGCTAGGATTTTAGGGAATTTATAGGTGAAAGACCTAGGGCAGAGGTGGCCTTGGGAGCCCACAAGCCTGGGAGGCACGGCCCCCCGGCTGCGGCTAGGGGGCTTGTGGGGTCCCTGCAGGCCCCCTGCCCTGATTCTCAGGCTTCCCGATCTTTTTCTGTTTCTATAAGTGCATCTAGTGCCCCTTAGTGATTTTGGTGGTTTGAAGACTTATAGGTTAAGTATCTAATGTGTTTGTGAGTGTACACATGATCTATAAGTCATTGAGGAGTTTGAGATATTTGAAGAATATCGACCCCTAAAAATATATGTCTTCAGTTGAAGAAATTGGTCTGAAGCTGAAGAAATGAATCACGAGGAATCTGCGATGAAATTGATATTCCTCATGAAGATACTGATATCGAGGAATCCGGCGTGTCCTGAAGAAAATCACTCTGAAGAATTTGAAGCATGAAGATTTACACTTTCTGTTTTATTTTCTTCGCATTTGAGTAATAGGAACACCCTACTGTTAAAGGGGGTCGAAGTTCCACTTTGGAATGAATTTCCTCATGATACTCAACCCAAGCCTAATCCTACCAAAAGCCTCAAGTGAGGAATACGAGTGACATGAGGACTCTCACTGTTGAGGGTTCTGACCGTTTCGATAGCCACGCCAAGTCATTGGTCTTATCCACTCCAACGGTCATATTATTTAAGGGCATTAGTGTAAAATCATGTCGGGATGCTCCCTGGCTATAAATAGCCACCCCCCACAACCATTAGCTGGTTGGCTGCTCCGTTAGAAACTGACACTTGTCATAAGAGCAACCCAATTCCTCAGAGTCTTCGAGAGTAATTCATCAGTGAGGAAATACCCCATACACCGAAACCACAAACCAAACCTAGTGATTGAGTATCACTGAAGAAGTTGTTCCGGTGTGGGTCTGAAGCCTTTTACCTTTGAGGACCGTGCATCCTCCACACGGTTAGGCGTCATGGTCTAGAGCTTTCCAGCAGTCAATTGTGGATCGCCGGGTGACCAAGTTTGTGAGGGTTTGGAAGTCTGCCCTGAAGACTTACCACGAGTGTTGGGCGAGGACTGTGTGTCCTTAGCTCAAGGAGAATACAGTAGGGACTGTGTGTCCCGGGATTGTGTGTCCTTTGGTTTCAATACCAAGCCGCTCCAAACCAGATGTACGACTGTCACAGCAGTTGGAACTGGGTCATCAACGACTGTCTTCACTAAGAAACGGGTTCTAATTCCTCAACTTCTTACTTTCCTCGTATTATGTGTTGATGACTTTCACTGCGACTGTTTGAAGAATTTGCTGAAGACTTCCTTGAATTTCCTCAACCCCAAATTCTTCACGTCAGTTAATCCTCATCTGTATTCTGCGTGCCTGCTCACAGTGCAATCTGTTTTCACATTCTTCACTCTGAAAAAACTGCTGTTGTGAAACTTTGCACTTCTGATCCTTTACTGTTTCCGCTGTAAGTTAGTCATTAGTGAGGAATTTCCTTAAAAGGAATTTCCTCAGTGATGAAATTCTAAAAATCTCCTATTCACCCCCCTCTAGTCGATATAACGCACTTTCAATTGGTATCAGAGCAAGGTACTCCCTTGTTCTATGTGATTTTGGTTTAACCACCTGGAGTTTTAGTTATGTCGACTGCAGGCATGTTTAAGGTGACTGCAGCATGTCCTACCTTCGAAGGAAAGAACTTTCCCTTTTGGAAGAACAAAATGCAAATGCATCTACAAGCTATTGATAATGATCTCTGGTATATTGTGGAACATGGCGTCCCCATCATCTCTGCTAGTGTCTCTGCTGCTGATGTGAAGAAATTCAAGCAACTCAATTCTCAACCGAAGAATATCATCTATGGCCATCTGAGCCCAGGCCAGTTTGGAAGAGTAAGTGCTTTGGGCTCTGCAACACTGATCTGGGAGAGACTGTGCAAAGTAAATGAAGGAGTATCAACCCAGCGTGACTCTCGTGTTGATATTCTTCGCAATCTCTTCAATCGCTTCAAGAGACATGACAATGAAAGCTGCCAAGACAACTTTGATCGCCTCACTGACATATCAAATGAACTGCAAGCACTGGGAGCTCGAGACATCACTGATCACGAAGTTGTGAAGAAACTGCTGAGATCTTTGGATTCTTCATTTGATACTTTAGTTCTGATGATTCAAGAAAGACCAGACTACAAGATGCTTGATCCAGCTGATATACTTGAAAGGCTAAATACTCATGAATTCCATCTAGAAGAAAAGAAAGATCTATATGGACCAAGCTATTCCAGACCACGTGCACTGAAGGCTAGAGCAATTTCCTCATCTGAAGAAGAAGACACAGATGACAGCATTGGTGACCCTGAAGAATTTGGACAGGAGCTTGCAATGCTCGTGAGGAAATTCCAGAGATTTACACGACATTGCCAGTTCGGTAAATCTTCAAGAAGAGACATGAGGAAATCGGAATCTTCATCTGAGGACTGGAATAAATGAACCTGCCACAAGTGCAAGAAATCAGGTCATTACATTGCTGATTGTCCCCGTTGGGGAAAGGAATCAAAGAAGAAGAAATACAAGGATGACCGTTCTGATGACTCGAAGAAGAAGAAGAAATCTTCAAAATCCTCATCTTCAAAGCCCTCATCGCACATGAAGACTAGGTTCAGAAAGGCTCGGGGACTTATTGGCAAGGAAATGGACTCCGAAGCAGAATCAGAGGAATGTGATGAAGAAGAGGGTTCTGATGAAGACTCGGAATCCGGACAGGCTAGTCTTGCACTGGCAACCACTTTCATCAGCAAGTCAATCTTCAATCTTGAAGAAAATGATTGCACCATCCACACTGATGACTATGCTGATGATTTCGCTCCAACCTATTGCTTCATGGCAAAAGGTTGAAAGGTACCAAATAATGCCTTCTCCTCTGATTCGAGTGACTGTGAACTTGATGATTATAAGAAACCCAGTTACAGTAAACTTGCTATCATTGCCACTAAACAACAAACTGCCCTGGAAAAGCTTCAGAAACTGCTAGATAAAGGAACAACTTGCTATCTGTTGAATGATGAAATGAACCTTACCCAAATCCTCACTGAAGATGTGAAAAGTCTTCAGTCTAGATTTGGTAATCTTCAGGATCGTTATGATACACTCCTCACTGATCATGAGAAGCTTTCCTATGAATTTCTTCAAAGGAAGCTTGATCTTGAGAAGCTGAGGATGTCTCATGATGATCTTCGTATGGAAAATGATTCATTACTAGCTTAACAGATCGGCGCTGGTCAAGTTGAATTCAGTCCTCCATGTCTTAAATGCATTGAACGCGAAACTTCTAGTTCCTCACCAGAATCATATAATGCTACTATTGCTACAAATTCTTCAACTGCACGTGTTGTGTCTATTTCCTCACTTGAGGAAAACACAAATGTTACTGATGAAAATGCAGGGTTGAAGGAATTGTACGTGACAGGCATATACAAAAGCCTCAAAGGACATCAAACCCTTTGTGATGTGCTCAAAAAGCAGATCTTGAACAGGAACCCGAGGAAAGAAGGAATTGCCTTTGAGAGGAAATTAAATGCTGATGGATCTTAATGGAAACCTGAGCAGTATCCCAAAACCTCATGGGTTGTTGCTACTTGGCCTCCTTTTGATCCATCTAATCTAACTGGCTTTTCATGTGAATTATCCTATTCCTCAGACGAGTCATTTGACTCCAACTATAAACTGTTCGAAAATCAATCTGGTGAAGTATTTGCTCGATATGTTGGAACTAACTGCAGGAATGGCCCTCTCGTGAGGAAAATCTGGGTTCGCAAAAGCTGTCTTGAAAATCTTCAGGTGAATGTCCTCATGACACCACCACTGAAGAATCTGAACCCCAGATCAAATTCCTCAGGAGGACCAAAGTCTTCAAGAGGATCAAAATCCTCAATTGGTCAAAACTATGCTCGTGCCCATGCTAATGCATCTAACATGTAGGGGAACTACAAGGAATATGAATATGAGCGTTACTCCTCAAATCATTATGTTCATAAATCCTCAAACCAGTTCTCTGCATATTCATATGAGTACTTTAACCCCCCTAATGTTAAGAGAAGTGCATTGGCTTCAATGCCACCTTTCTCATATGGTGCTCGCAGGATGATGAATGCTTTGCCACCCCTTCAGATGTGGGTGGTGAAGAAATCAGACTAATCACTTCTGCAGGTAAGGTCTCCAGATGAAAATCATCATCTGAAGAATTTGCTGGAGACCTGAGGAAATGCTTCATAGGACGCAAGCTAATGATTGATGAAATAGAAATATTTCACACGTCCTTATATTTCTATTGTGATGAAATACTTATCTGATGAAATTGATATCATATTCTTCAAATCTGAAGCATATGAGATGGTAAGCTGTACTAATTCATCTACAAGATCACAAACCCAAGAATACTGAGTGGGTTCTTGATAGTGGCTGCACACATCACATGACCGGTGATAAAACCTTACTGATGAATATGCCACTAACTCCATCACCTCTGAAGCAAATCACATATGCTGACAAAGGTAAAAGCAAGGTATTGGGACTTGGCAAAGTGGCTATTTCCAAGGATAGGCATATGGACAAAATGATGCTCGTTGGATCCCTTGGTTTTAACCTCATGTCAGTCTCGATGCTTTGTGATTTTGATATGATTTTTATCTTTGGTAGATATAGATGTGTAGTCATCATGGAATCTGACAGATCCAAAGTCTTCGAAGGTGTAAGAAGAGGGGATTTGTACATTGTTGATTTCTCTACAGGTCCTCAACCAGCCACTTGCTTACTAGCAAAAACCTCAGAAGGATGGTTGTGGCACCGAAGACTAGGTCATGCAGGCATGAGGAATTTGCACACGCTCGCGAAGAAGAAGCATGTCATCGGCATCGAATCGGTCAAATTCTCAAGGATCATCTCTGCGGTGCTTGTGAATCTGGGAAAATGACCAGATCCAAGGACCCCTCGAAGACTATCATGACAACTACACGTCCATTCGAATTGCTTCACATGGATCTATTTGGACCTACTCACTATGCCACACTAACCAATGCAGCATCTTTATATGGCTTCATCATTGTTGATGATTATTCCAGATATACTTGGGTGCATATCATAGTGTATAAAACTGAAGTGCAGGAAATCTTCAAACAATTTTCTTCAAGGGCCTCGACGAACTTTGGCATCAAGATCAAACATATCAGGAGTGATAATGGAACCGAGTTCAAAAACACTGGTCTTGATGATTATCTTGATGAACTTGGTATTACTCACGAATTATCTACTCCTTATACTCCTCAACAGAATGGTGTCGTCGAAAGGAAGAACAGGACTCTGGTTGAAATGGCAAGAACTATGCTTGAAGAATATGAGACTCCTCGTCGCTTTTGTCCTGAAGCAATCAACACTGCATGCCATATCATCAACAGGGTATATCTTCACAAATTCCTCAAGACAACCTCATATGAACTCCTCACTGACAAGAAACCCAATGTAAGTTATTTCAAAGTCTTTGGTGCAAAATGTTGGATTAGAGATCCTCACCATATCTCCAAATTTGCACCCAAGGCACATGAAGGTTTTATGCTCGGTTATGGAAAGGACTCGCACAATTATAGAGTCTTCAACAACTATCACAACAAAGTTGTTGAGACTGTAGAGGTGCGGTTTGATGAAACTAATGGCTCGCAAAGAGAGCAATTGCCTTCTGATCCAGATAAGTTGTCTCCTGAGGAAGCAATAAAGCTCAAACCTACTGAAGACATTGTCCCCTCTGAGGAAATTGGTGAAGAAACGATCCCCATCACTGATCAAAATCAAGAAGATGCTCCTGAGGAAATTGCACCAGAACCACTTCCTCAGCCTAGACAAAATCCTCAACCAACGCATCCAAGGATTGCAAACGAAGTAGAACTTGACAAAATCCTCAACGACATCAACGCGCCAGGTCCTCGTACTCGCTCAAAAGCTTCACACTTAGTTAACTTTTGTGGGCATTTTTCCTTTGTATCCATCACAGAACCCTCAAAAGTAGCTGAGGCTTTTCTGGAACCGGAGTGGATCCAAGCTATGCAAGACGAACTTCTTCAATTTAAGCTGAATGACGTATGCTAGCTCGTCAAATGACCAGATCCTTGCAAGCACAACATCATCGGCACCAAGTGGATTTTCCGAAACAAGCAAGATGAGGACGGTCAAGTGGTGAGGAACAAGGCACGACTTGTAGCCAAAGGCTACACCCAGGTTGAAGGAATAGATTTCGATGAAACTTTTGCACCTGTTGCTAGACTTGAAGCTATTCGAATACTACTTGCTTATGCTAATCATCATAACATCATCTTATATCAAATGGATGTGAAAAGTGCATTCCTCAATGGTAAGCTTGAGGAAGAAGTATATGTTGCTCAGCCCCCAGGTTTTGAGGATCCAAAGAATCCAGACAAAGTCTTCAGACTCAAAAAGGCTCTTTATGGTCTCAAGCAAGCCCCTCGGGCATGGTATGATACATGGAAGGAATTCCTCATGAAGAAAGGCTTCAAACCTGGTTCACTCGATCCAACTTTTTTCACTAAATCCTATGATAATAAGATATTTGTGTGTCAAATATATGTCGATGATATCATATTTGGCTGTACTGACAAACGATACAGTGATGAATTTGCCTACATGATGAGTGAAGAATATCAGATGTCCATGATGGGGGAGCTGAAATTCTTCTTAGGTCTTCAAATTCATCAACAAAGCAATGGAATCTTCATATCAGAGGAGAAATACCTCAAGGATGTTCTGAGGAAATTCGACATGCATGAATGCAAAGGTGCCAAGACTCCAATGCCTACCAACGGCCACCTCGGCACTGATGAAAATGGTAAAGATTTCGATCAGTAGGTATATCGTTCTATGATTGGTTCTTTATTGTATCTATGTGCATCTAGGCCAGATATATTGCTTAGTGTTTGCGTGTGTGCACGTTTTCAAGCAAAACCGAAGGAATCACACCATAAGGCTGTGAAACATATTCTTCGATACTTAGCTCACACACCAACACTAGGATTATGGTATCCCAAGGGCTCAAATCTTCATCTGGTAGGGTATTCTGATTCTGACTATGCTGGTGACCGTGTGGATCGCAAGTCAACTTCTGGCACATGCCATTTCCTCGGAAGATCACTAGTTTGCTGGTTCTCAAAGAAGCAGAACTGCGTATCACTCTCCACTGCCGAAGCTGAGTACATTGTTGTTGGTTCTTGCTTTGCTCAATTACTATGGATGAAGCAAACCCTCAAGGACTACGGCATCAACATGAAGAATGTGCCTCTCTACTGTGACAATGAGAGTGCAATCAAGATTGCATACAACCCAGTACAGCACTCGAAGACCAAGAACATCCAGATTCGTCATCATTTTCTTCGGGACCATGTCCTCAAGGGAAATATCCTCATCGACCATGTGAAGACTGATGATCAACTGGCAGATATCTTCACTAAGCCTTTGGATGAGAAACGGTTTTGCAAGTTGCGGTGTGAGCTAAATATCGTAGAATCTTCAAATGTTTTGTAAAACCATACACACATCCTAACACTTATGCAAAATTAATGACTTAGATGTGCAACACATGATGAATCAACTTTCTTAAACTGATGAAGAATGTCTCTCTGAGTGTGAAGAAATCAACGAAGAAATTGATTCTCACGGCCCTACGACAATTGTACGCGGCGTCTGTAGTCAACATTCTTATATGGTGGGTCACGCCACTGCCCAATGTGAAATTCCTCAAGTTGATTTTCTTCAAATGTTCTATTTCCTCAAAATCTGTTTTTCTTCAAAACATATGTTCTTCATTGTGACGATTTATCACAAAATCTTCAAAAACACTTAATGACTTTCATTTGACTAGATAGACTGTGATTTCAAGTCCTCAACAGCATTCACTTATTGCTATTTCTTCAAATTGATATTTCTGCTAAGTGAATGTGATCCAACCCTACTTCCCTCTATGCTATACTCATCCAGTCTATTCAATTCTTCATATGCGTTCTACTTGAAACTTTGTTCAAAATCCTCACTGCGTCCTTGTCAGCTGATGATTTTGTAACGAAAATCCTCAATTCTTCAAAAATTGCTTCTTTAATACACAGTAACTGAACCCCACTTCCCACAATCGGATAACCATGATCTCCACTATCTCCACCGCACTGTTCGGGAGCTACACGTGTCCTGCGGAGACGTAGAGGCAGGGCCTGTTTGGTCCGAAATTTTCGCGCCAACAGTAACTTTTGGCTATAAATATGTCCCTATCCCCCTCGGCATACTCTTCTTCGCTCCATCGCTCTTCTGCCACAGCAAACACCACCGAACCCTAGCGCCATCGCTGGTAGTCTCGTCGCCGGTGAGGAAGAGCTTCACTGCCTCGACTTCTCCGTCGCCGGAACCATGTCGGAGTTGGACCATCTTCGTCCGCCGCCGCCGTAGACGTCCTCTGTCGCCGGGTTAGGGTGCATTGGACACTCGACCAAAGAGCTTCTCTACACACCTTTCTGTGTTCTTCGTGCGCATCTTCCAAGGTAAATAAATCCCATTTTTACAGCAAGTTAGATCTAAAATTTTATATCTTCTATGTGAAATCTATTTTTCCTCAAAAATCGATAAGAACTTGATTCCTCAAACACTGCCTATCACCACATCATTGATGAACTATGCTAAGTATCTAAGATTTTCACGAGATTCCTCAATTGTGCGAATTTTCGGATCTGTACAACTCTGGAACCCAAGAACACTATGCTTAGGCAAATTCCTCAACCACTGGTTATATTCCTCAAACTGTCAAACGTTTTCATTTTCTTCAAATCTGAGAACGCATATGACCTCTCCAAATTCCTCGCAACTATACTCTGTTCACACGTACACACATGTCAGCTGATGAATCTCTCGGTCCTCATCACATTAACTCATTTGCAGCGTTTCTGGAAGAAAATCTTCAAGTCTCATCAGAATCCTCAAGAGTTCAATCTCATCAGCAAAATCCTCAGCTGAAGAAAATGGAGGATGACAGAAAACAGAAGGGAGGAAAGAAACTTGAGCAAAACACAGCTGTGGATATCCCTGAGGATATTTACTTGGACTATTGCATGCCTGATGAAAATGAGACAATGGCCAAGAGAAAGATACGGCTACAGAAGATAGAACGCCGATGGGCGAAGGAATGGAAGGAATACAGATTTGTGACTCCCAAGTACGCGAAGAAATTCGCTCTGAAGCCCCCTGGCATACGGGCCCCACTTGAGGATCATCAAGTAGCACATCCCTCATGCCTCATGACCATTGATGACTATCCACATGAGAAGGAAAAGCATCTGGCTAAGCTCAAGAAGCAGGCAAAAACTGCAGTGAGGAAATTCAATGAATCCTCAGCTGCTGCTACTTCCTCTGCCGCTGAGACCTCTGGCTTAGAAATTCCTCAAACGCAGTCTGTACCGTCAAAACCAAGGGCTCCAAAGCCTAAAGAGAAGTCTGCTCAGGCTTTAGTCACAAAACCCTCAGCACCAAAACCTTCAACACCAAATCCATGAGCGCCAAAGCCCTCAGTACCAATCTCCTCAGCTCCAAAATCCTCAGCACCACCACCAAAGCCTCAAGAGAAACCAGTACAGAAGCAAGTCATGAAGCCAATGACCGCCAGCTCCAGCTCCTCACTCCCAGCTGCAACCAGCTCAGAGACAAAGTCTTCAACACCTCCTGCGAAGACTCAGGTATCTGATGAACGTGCAACTCTGCCAAGCCCCAGCAAAATCATCACCGTCCCGTCTGCATCAGAGGGCAGTGATGAATTTGATGATCAAACCCTGCAAGCAATCATCAGAAACAAGCAGGAAAGAGTTGCTCAAGCATCAGTCAGTACTATTCCTCTGGCAATGGACCCCAAGGTCCTCCTTGACTACATCAACATCTGGTATGAGGACCCAAACACTCCGCTTGATGATTTGAAACTTCCCACTGGCATCAGCCACATGGTGACCACTTTCATCAATGAAGCCAAGTGGAAAGAACAGCAGGCCAAGCAGGCCAAAGTTGCAAAGCTTAAATAGGAGAAATTCCTCAAGCAGAATCTCCTCAAATTGACTCCTCATGCACTGGTATCAACACAGGCAGAGCTGAAGAAATTGACTGAAAAGTACTCCAAGCTGTGAGATCGTAAGAGTCTCAAGAGCAATTTCATCAAGCTGGCCACTAGTGTTGTTCATGACTACAATAAGAAGGCCGCAACCACAGCACCAACTTCTCAGCCCTTGATTGAGGAGCCAGCAGATGAATCTCCTCATGATGAGGAAACTCCTCAAGCTGAGGAAGTACACCAAGAACGCTGTGTGGATGAACCGGCTATTGAAGAAATCATCATGGAAACTCCAGCTGATAAATTTGCTGCAGCTGATGAGACTGCCCATGACCCAGCTCCTTCGCCAAGGCAAGCTGATGACTCTGTTCCAGCTGGTTCCTCAATACCAGCTGAAGAATCTGTCAAGAGAACCCCTTCACCAAAAGCTTCAACGGTGAAGAAGATGACTCCGTCTGGATCAGACATGAAGAAAATCAGGGCTGCTGAGAAGGAAGCCAAAAATAGAAAGGCCTCCTCAGCAGAAGAAGAAACAGAGGCCAAGCGCCTCAAAGCACTTGAAGAAACTGCTCCTCTGGACCCTGTGCCCCTGAATGTCGCTCCTTGTTATTAAATGGTCATTATTGATGATCCAGCGAAAAAGGCAGATGAGGAAATGAAGGATGCCGCCTCTGAGGAACACACTGACGAGGAAATTCATATAGACGACAGTCCTCAGCCTTTCATTCCTCACAAAGACACTGCTCAAGAATCAGCTGCACCAGCTGATGAAACTGCATCTGCCACCAAGCCAGCTAAGGAAGAACAAACTGAAAATCCTCAAACTGATGACATTGAACGCTCTGAGAAAAATCCTCTAGATGAGGAACAGGCTGACCGAACTCCTCCAACTGAGCAAGAAGAAGCTATTCCTCAGCCTGATGCACAGCCAGAGCAAGCCCCTCAGCCTGAAGCCCAGCCAGCTCCATCCCCTCAGCCTGAAGTACCAGCCGCTGAAATTCCTCACCATGAGGAAAATGCTGAGGAGAATGCACCTGACCAAGACAATGCATTCATCGTGCTCAACCCAGAGACTGCCATTGTTGTCCCCCCTCCTGTTCCTCAGCAAAATCTTAAGCCAGTTCAGCTTCAGCCATTCTCCAAGCGTCCTAAGTTTCAGAAGGAAAATTTCTTTGAAGAACGCATATACTTCATTGGAGAGAACCCCTATGACAAGCCTCAAATGAGGCATCTAAAGTTTTGGACTAGGACTCAGATGAATTACTATGCCTCTGTGCTATTGGACGAAACAAGACATTCCAGCACAGGCATATTCGTCATGTTGAACTTGAAGCAATATCGTGCCTGGAGCCAGTCCTCAGTGTACTCCATGATGCTTGTTTACTACCTATGTGCTCCGACATCTCTGACTGGAACAACGAGCTAATTTTTCAGTTCTATGCCACTCTTCACATATCCGGCAACCCTGAAGACATTAACACTTGGGTGTTTGACTAGATGTCACAAAACACTCACTACAAGGCTCCTGCTACTGAACTCCTCCGAGAACTTCCTGTACCAATTCCTTCAGATGAGGCTGTGAAGCTTTATGGTGAGCGTGAGCTGCCAAATGGGATGATGGAAGTCCTCATGAAGCCTTTGGCTGAAGGAAAACATCTGAGAACAACCTTCCTCGTCCACGAGATCAAGTACACACCCAGGTCTGTCTACAGAATCCTATGTAGTGTGCTCGCGCCGATCAAAGGCCATGATGATGAAGAAGATGTTGTAGGCCTCATGAAGAATATCCTCTTCAACATCATTCATGGTATTCCTATCAACATCCATGATTTCTTCTTGAGGTCTTTGGCCGACAATGCTATGTGTCCTTTTGATCACAGGATATATGCCCCATGGATCATGAGATTCATCAGGACAAGGACAGGCATCAATTTCCATGCTGATTTCCAAAACCATGTTGGTTATATGCCTCCCATCCGGGTCAACCAGAAGACTTTCGAGTCCATTGAAGGAAAAGGAAAATCTTTGATTGAAGAAGGAAGTAGGCCCCTTGATGGCCAGTTCAGAGAGCCAGAAGCTTATTCTTCATGGGATGATACTGAGACTCGTCCGGCAAGCCCCGTTCCTCCTCGCGTGATGAATACAAGAGAGCTCCTCCTTAGTCTTCACCAGAAGGTGGATGGCAATCACAAGTGGGTCAAACGCCAGTTTGGCGCCATTGTGAATACCCTCACTGACACACAGAACTCTGTGAAGCTCAACCATCATTATCTGCATGAGGTTTTTGATCGCACCTGGGCTACAGTTGCACATCTGAAGACTTAGACTGAGCTTGAAGAAATGGACTTTGAGAGAGACTTTGAATGGTCGTGGCCCCCCAAGAAGAAGTTTAGGCCTATTCCAGTGCCAGACCTTGAAGACAGCTCCTTTTCTTCATTCCGCACAGCTGAAACAGATGAAGAACATCTCGACACTGCTACCGGTCCAAGGAAGAAGACTACTCCCAAGAAGCATCACGGCTCTTCCTCAACTGCCATGAAGTGAAGTCTTCACGGACGTTAGTCCTCAGTTTGTCCCTTTTTGTCACTTGATGATAAAGGGGGAGAAACTTGAGAGTTAGTCTTCAAGCGGGATATTTTTGGGGCTTATGAACTATTTAAGTTACAAACTCTTGGCTCTTGTGAAGTTTTTATGTAATGAGTTGTAACTTAAGCCCGATGGTACTCTGACGCTTTTGAACGTTTTTCTTCGCATGCTTATTCCTCAAGTTTTAATGCACGCATGCTGGAATTCGTCAGATACCATTTTTCATCATGCATTTTCATTTTCTTCATATGATATGTTTCATGTATGCATGATTTACAAGACTCAAGGGGACATCTCCATGATATAAATCATCAATGTGCATTTGCTGTGAACAGCAAAATCCTCAAGATATGCACATCTCCATGGGGAGTCTCTCTGAATCTTGATTTCAAATTCCTCAAATGAGTATTTACACTTCATATTTTTGATCCCTGTTGAAGACTTAACCTGATTGTCATCAACCACCAAAAAGGGGGAGATTGTAAGTGCATCTAGTGCCCCTTAGTGACTTTGGTGGTTTGAAGACTTATAGGTTAAGTATCTAATGTGTTTGTGAGTGTACACATGATCTATAAGTCATTGAGGAGTTTGAGATATTTGAAGAATATCGACCCCTAAAAATATATGTCTTCAGTTCAAGGAATCTGCGATGAAATTGATATTTCTAATGAAGATACTGATATCGAGGAATCCGGTGTGTCTTGAAGAAAATCACTCTGAAGAATTTGAAGCATGAAGATTTACACTTTCTGTTTTATTTTCTTCGCATTTGAGTAATAGGAACACCGTATTGTTAAAGGGGGTCGAAGTTACACTTTGGAATGAATTTCCTCATGATGCTCAACCAAAGCCTAATCCTACCAAAAGCCTCAAGTGAGGAATACGAGTGACATGAGGACTCTCACAGTTGAGGGTTCCGACCGTTTCGATAGCCACGCCAAATCATTGGTCTTATCCACTCCAACGGTCATATTATTTAAGGGCATTAGTGTCAAATCATGTCGGGATGCTCCCAGGCTATAAATAGCCAACCCCCACAACCATTAGCTGGTTGGCTGCTCCGTTAGAAACTGACACTTCTCATAAGAGCAACCCAATTCCTCAGAGTCTTCGGGAGTAATTCATCAGTGAGGAAATACCCCATACACCGAAACCACAAACCAAACCTAGTGATTGAGCATCACTCAAGAAGTTGTTCCTATGTGGGACTCAAGCATTTTACCTTTGAGGACTGTGCATCCTCCAGACGGTTAGGCGTCATGGTCTAGAGCTTTCCAGCAGTCAATTGTGGATCGCCGGGTGACCAAGTTTGTGAGGGTTTGGAAGTCTGCCCTGATGACTTACCACGAGTGTTGGGCGAGGACTGTGTGTCCTTAGCTCAAGGAGAATACGGTAGGGAATGTGTGTCCCGGAACTTGTGCCCTTTGGTTTCAATACCAAGCCGCTCCAAACCAGATGTACGATTGTCAGAGGAGTTGGAACTGGGTCATCAACGACTGTCTTCACTAAGAAACGGGTTCTAATTCCTCAACTCCTTACATTCCTCGTATTATGTGTTGATGACTTTCACTGCAACTATTTGAAGAATTTGCTGAAGACTTTCTCTGAATTTCCTCAACCCCAAATTCTTCACGTCAGTTAATCCTCATCCGTATTCTGCGTGCCTGTTCACACTGCAATCTGTTTTCACATTCTTCACTCTGAAAAACTGCTATTGTGAAACTTTGCACTTCTGATCCTTTACTGTTTCCGATTTAAGTTAGTCATCAGTGAGGGATTTCCTCAAAAGGAATTTCCTCAGTGATGAAATTCTAAAAATCTCCTATTCACCCCCTCTAGTCAATATAACGCACTTTTAGTTTCGGAAAAAATCTTTTTGGCGGTTTCATTCCGTTTGGACTCCGTTTAAAATCCTCCTCTGAAAGGGGTCAAAAACATGGAAAAAACAGGAACTGGCACTTGGCACTGAGTTAATAAGTTAGTCCCAAAAATATATAAAAGGCATACAAAACACCCAAAGTTTGACAAGATAATAGCATGAAACCATCAAAAATTATAGATACGTTGGAGATGTATCATGCATCCCCAAGCTTAACTCCTGCTCGTCCTCGAGTAGGGAAGTGATAAAGACTGAATTTTTTATGTGGAATGCTACCTAGCATAGTTGTCCCTTGCAACTTCTTTCATGTGACATGAATGTTCAGATCCGTAAGATTCAAAACAATAGTTTTCTATTCACATGAAAACAATAATACTTCAAGCAAACTAGCAAGGTAATCATGAACTTTCAAAATAACAAGGCCAAGGAAAGTTATTCCTACAAAATCATACAGTCTGGCTATGCTCCATCATCCTCACACAACTAATGTAAATCATGCACAACCCCGGTATTGGCCAAGTAATTTTTTTCGCACTCTTACTTTCTCAAACTTTTTATAACTATCATGCAATACATGAGCGTGAGCCATGGATGTAGCACTATAGGTGGAATAGAGTGTGGTGGTGGTTGTGAGACAAAAAGGAGGAGATGGTCACATTGACTCGGCGTATCAAAGGGCTATGGAGATGCCCATTAATAGATATCAATGTGAATGAGTAGGGATTGACATAGAAAGGATGCACAAGAGCTATAAGTATATGAAAGCTCAAAAGGAGAACTAGTGGGTGTGCATCCAACTTGCTTGCTCACGAAGACCTAAGGCAATTTGAGGAAGCCCATCATTGGAATATACAAGCCAAGTTATATAATGAAGATTCCCACTAGCATATGGTAGTGACAAAGCAAGAAGCTCTCAATCATGAAGAACATGGTGCTATTATGAAGCACAAGTGTGGAAAAAGATGGTAGCATTGTCCCTTCTATCTTTTTCTCTCTCTCTTTTTTATTTGGCCTCTTGGGCCTCTCTTTTTTTCTCTTCTCTCTTTTTTTGAATTTGGGCTGGCCTCTCTTTTTTTCCTCACATGGGACAATGCTCTAATAATGATGATCATCACACTTTTATTTACTCACAGCTCAAAACTCAGAACGATGATGACTCTAAAGGAAATGCCTCCGGTAGTGTACCGGGATGTGCAACGATCTAGCTTGGCGTATGACGGTGGAACATCTCGCTACCTATCTTACGATCATGCAATGGCAATACGATAGTGAAGTCACAAGTCATGAGACGGAATGGTGGGAGTTGCATGGCAATATATCTTGGAATGGTTATGAAAATGCCATAGTAGGTAGGTATGGTGGTTGTTTTGAGGAAGGCATATGGTGGGTTTGTGCACCGGCGAAATTTGCGCGGCAGTAGAGAGGCTAGCAATGGTGGAAGGTGAAAGTGCATTTATACCATGGACTCACATTAGTCAGGAAGAACTAACATACTTGTTGCGAAAGTTTTTATTAGTAATCGAAACAAAGTGCTAAACGCATACTCCTAGGGGAAGGGTTGGTAGGTGTTAACCATCGCGCGATCCCGACCTCAACACAAAGGATGACAATCAATAGATCAATTATGCTCCGACTTCCTAACATAGTGGTTCACCATACATGCATGCTACAGGAATCACTAACTTCAAAACAAGTATTTCTAGATTCACAACACCCTACTAACATAGCTCTTAATATTAACAAATCCACGTCTCAAAACTAATTGAGAGGAATCAAAACTTCTCTTTCTACTCAATGCACATGAAGATGGAGGTTTTTGCATCCTCTTTGGGTACCTATCACCTTTGGGACTACTTTCATAGCATAAGCCAACTAACTAGTCACACACCGCCGTGCTCTAAAAGATCTAAGTGAAGCACATAGAGCAAAATTATCTAGCTCAAAAGATATAAGTGAAGCACTATGAGCATTCTAGCAAAATCATGATGAGTGCATGTCTCTCTCTAAAGGTGTGCAGCAAGGATGATTGTGACACAACAAAAACAAAAGACTCCTACGATACAAGACACTCCAAGCAAAACACATATCATGTGGTGAATAAAAATATAGCTCCAAGTAATGTTACCGATGGATTGAAGACGAAAGAGGGGATGCCTTCCCGGGGAATCCCCAAGCTTAGGCTTTTTGGTGTCCTTGAATTTGGCTTGGGATGCCTTGGGAATCCCCAAGCTTGAGCTCTTTCCACTCCTTATCTCTTTGTCCATGAGAACATCACCCAAAACATGAAAACTTCACAACACAAAACTTAAACAGAAACTCGTGATAACATTAGCACAAGAAAACAAACTACCACCACTTTAGGTACTGTAGCAATCCTGATTTCTATTTATATTGGTGTTGGGCTACTTTATTCTCACTTTTCCATGGCTAGTACCCCCCGATACTATACATAGTTTCATCAAAACAAGCAACCATCTCAACAAAAACATAATCTGTCAAAAACAGACCAGTCTCTAGCAATCTCTATACTTCGTATACTTCTGGTACCTCAAAAATTCTGAAAAATGCCTGGGAAAAAGGAATATCAACCATGAGCAAAAAGAATGAACTCAAAAGCTCTTTCTGAATAAAAATGAAAAATCATTTCGTGAGCGAACAGTTTCTGTGTTTTTCCAGCAAGATCAAACAACCATCACCAAGACTAGTCATAAAGGTTTTGCTTGGCTAAAAAAAATAAACACAAAAAAACACAATCAGAACAGAATTACGATGGTGTGGATGCAAAGAAATAGAAATAAAAAGATAAATGCATTGGGTTGCCTCCCAACAAGCGCTATTATAAGGCAATCTTATTTTCCTTTTAGGCATAAGGCGATAAAATCACGTATCGTCGTCTTTGGTGCTCAAACCATAAGTGGCCTTCATCATGGATTTATAAGGCAATCTTATTTTCCTTTTAGGAAAATTCTCCATGCCCTTCTTTAAAGGAGATTGAAATCTAATATTCCCTTCCTTCATATCGATGATAGCACCGATAGTCCTTAGGAAAGGTCTACCAAGAATAATAGGGCATGTACGATTGCAATCAATGTCAAGCACAATGAAATCCACGGGTACATAGTTCCTATTTGCAATAATAAGAACATCATTGATCCTTCCCATGGGTTTCTTGAGAGTAGAATCCGCAAGATGCAAATTAAGAGAACACTCTTCATTCTCATTAAAACCCAGGACATCACATAAAGACTTTGGAATCACGGAAACACTAGCACCCAAATCACACAAGGCATTGCATTCATTGTTTTTTATTTTGATTCTGATAGTAGGTTCCCACTCATCATGAAGCTTTATAGGGATAGAGACTTCCAATTCAAGTTTCTCTTCAAGAGATTTTATCATAGCATCGACGATATGATTGGTAAAGGCCTTGTTTTGGCTATAAGTGTGTGCAGAGTTTAACATGGATTGCATCAAGGAAATGCATTCAATCAAGGAGAAACTATCATAATTGAATTCCTTGAAATCCATAGTAGTAATTTCATTACTACTCAAAGCTTTAATATCTTCTACTCCACTTTCAATGCTTTTAGCATCAAGATAGATGGACTCCGAATCATTGGGGCGTTTTTCAACCAAAGTGGATTCATATCCAACCCCATCATCATTCGGTTTGACCCAAGAAAACAAAGATTGAATGGGAGTCACACCAAGCACTTTAAGATCTTTGTGATTCTTATCACGAGAACATGCCTTTTTAAGCCATTCATGTCTAGCACGAATTTGGGCGGTTCTTTCTTTGCTCTCAATCATGGAAACACGCATAGCTTTCAAAGTTTCATCCATATTCATCTTGGGAGGAGCACATCTAACTTTCAAACCATCAATATCACTAGACATTCTATCAACACTCTTAGCCAAATCGTCAATTTTGAGTAGTTTTTCCTCTATGGACGCATTGAAAATCTTTTGCGAGTTGATAAACTCTTTGGTATTACTCTCTAGATCAGAGGGTAATCTAATTTCTATGAGTATTGTTGTAGGAGTTGCCAAAGTTATTAGAGGAGTTACTAGGAAAGGGCCTAGGAACATAGTTTCCTGTAAAAGCATTGTTGTTGCCAAAATTATTCCTACCAACAAAATTAACGTCCAAGCTAGCGTTGCTACTATCAATCAAGGAAGACAAGGGCATATCATTAGGATCTAAAGGAGCACGTATACTAGGAACCAAATTCATTAACTCATCCGTCTTAGCATTCAACGAGTTAATTTCTTCTATAGCGTGTACTGATGTCAGCTGTGCTTCCATGGCAACGGCGTCAGGAATAGTCGTGTCGACGGCACCAGGAATCCTTCTGCTACGGCTACGCCTTAAGGGACTTCCTAGGCAAATATGTAAAGGATTTCCCCAGTGGCCTTGGAGCCTTGCGTTGGTGTTCCCTCGAAGCGGAAAGGGTGATGTAGCACAGCAGTGGTAAGTATTTCCCTTAGTTTGAGAACCAAGGTATCAATCCAGTGGAGGAGTATCACAAGATCCTGCACAAACACAAAAAGCTTGCTCCCAACGCTATGAAGGGGTTGTCAATCCCTTATAGATTGTTCGCCAACTGAGAACTGAAAGCAACAAAGTAACAAAGCAAAGTAAAAGCGAAAGTGAAAACGATAGATGTGAATTAACTCGGGTGCCGTAGTGTTTACTAGTGGCTTCTCTCATGAAAGCAAGTAGACGGTGGGTGAACAAATTACTTTTGAGCAATTGATAGAACCGCGCAAAGTCATGACGTCATCTATGGCAATGATTATATCTATAGGCATCACGTCCAAAACAAGTAGACCGATACTGTCTGCATCTACTACTATTACTCCACACGTCGACCGCTATCCAGCATGCATCTAGTGTATTAAGTCCAAAAGAACAGAGTAACGCCTTAAGCAAGATGACATGATGTAGATGGACAATCTCATATCAACGACAGAGCCCATCATGTTACCCTTGATGGCAACTACTTAATGTGTGCCTTGCTGCCCCTACTGTCACTAGGAAAGGTCACCACATGGTAAGAACCCAAAACCAAGCACTTCTCCCATTGCAAGAATCATAGGTCTAGTTGGCCAAAGAAAACCCAAGACTCGGAGGGAATTACAAGGATATCAAATCATGCATATAAGAAATCAGCAAAGACTCAAATATATATCATAGATAATCTGATCACAAATCCACAGTTCATCGGATGTCGACAAACACACTGCCAAAGAAGATTACATCGGATAGATCTTCATGAAAATCATGGATAACTTTGTATTGAAGATCCAAGAGAGAGAAGAAGCCATCTAGCTACTAACTACGGACCCGTAGGTCTGAAGTGAACTACTCATGAGTCATTGGAGGGGCGATGATGATGATGAAGAAGCCCTCCAACTCCAAAGTCCCGTCCGGCAGGGCGCCGGGAAGGGTCTCCAGATGAGATCTCGCGGAAACGGAAGCTTGCGGCGGCGGAAAAGTATTTTCATGGATCCCGTGATTTTTTCTGTATTTTTGGGAATATATAGGCCAAAGATCTAGGTCAGGGGGAGCTCTGGTAGGCCACAAGCCATGCCACCGCCGCCTCCCCCTGGTGGCGGAGTGGGGGCTTGTGGGCTCCCTAGAGCCCTCCTGGCTTGGCCCACAGGCCCCCTGATCTTCTTCCGTTCGGGAAAAAATCATTTCAGGGATTTTATTCCGTTTGGACTCCGTTCCAAAATCAGATCTGAGAAGAGCCAAAAACACAGAAAAAACAGGAACTGGCACTTGGCACTGAATTAATAAGTTAGTCCCAAAAAAGATATAAAAGGTACATAAAACATCCAAAGATGACAAGATAACAACATGAAACCATCAAAAATTATAGATACGTTTGAGACCTATCAAGCATCCCCAAGCTTAAATCCTGGTCGTCCTCGAGTAGGGAAGTGATAAAGAATGAATTTTTGATGCTTTCATGCTACCTAGCTTAGATGTCTTTTGTAACTCATCTTATGTGACGTGAATGTTCGGATCCATTAGATTGAAAACAATAGTTTTCTTTTGACGTGGAAACAATAATAATTCAAGCAAACTAGCAAGGTAATCATGAACTTTCAAAATAACAAGGCCAAAAGAAAGTTATCCCTACAAAAGCATATAGTCTGGCTATGCTCTATCATCATTGCAAAACGAATTTAAATCATGCACAACCCTGGTATTGGCCAAGTAATTGTTTCACACCTTTACTTTCTCAAACCTTTTCAACTCTCACGCAATACATGAGCGTGAGCCATGGTTTTAGCACTATAAGTGGTGTGGAGTGTGGTGGAGGTTGCAAGACAAAAAAGGAGAAGATAGTCACATTAACTAGGCATATCAATGAGCTGTGGAAATTCCGATCAATAGATATCAATGTGAATGAGTAGGGATTACCGTACAAATGATGCACTAGAGCTACGAGTAAGTGAAAGCTCTTAAAGAAAACTAGTGGGTGTGCATCCAACTTGCTTGCTCACGAAGACCTAAGGCAATTCTGAGGAAGCCTATCATTGGAATATACAAGCCAATTTATATAATGAAAATTTCCCACTAGCTATACGGTGGTGACAAAACGAGAGACTCTCAATCATGAAGATCATGGTGCTTAATATGCACAAGTGTGGAAAAAGTGGTAGCGTTGTCCCGTCTCTTTTTTTATCTTATTTTTTTGTGGGCTCTTTGGCCTCTTTTTTTTTATTTTGTTGGGATTATTTGGCCTCTTTTATTTCCTCACATGGGACAATGCTCCATTAATGATGATCATCACACTTTCAACTCAAAACTTAGAGCAACGATGACTCTATATGGAATGCCTTCGGTAGTGTACCGTCACAATGATCTAGCATGGCATAGACATTAATGGAAACATCATGCTAGCTATCTTACGATCATGCAATGGCAATGTAGACGTGGTGGCACATGTCATGGTGGTAGTTGCATGGCAATATATCTCGGGATGGCTTTGAAAAAGCCATAGTAGGTAGGTATGGTGGCTGTTTTGAGGGAGGCTAATGGTGGGTTTTGTGCACCGGCGAAAGTTGCACGACACTAAGATGATAGTGATGGTGGAAGGTGAAAGCGCATCTAAACCATGGACTCAACATTAGTCATGAAGAACTCATATACTTGTTGCAAAAAATTTATTAGTAATCGAAACAAAGCATTCAACGCATACTCCTAGGGGAAGGGTTGGTAGGTATAAACCATCCCGCCATCCCGACCGCCACACAAAGGATGACAATCAAAAGACTAATCATGCTCAGACTTCATCACATCACGGTTCACCATACGTGCATGCCACGGGAATCACTAACTTCAACACAAGTAATTATAGATCCACAACACCTTACTAGCATAACTTCAATATTACCATAACCACAACTCAAAACTAATTGAGATGAATCAAACTTCTCTAACTATTCAATGCACATGAAGGTGGAAGTTTTCATATCCCTTTGGATAACTACCCCTTTTGAGACTACTTTCAAAGCATAGATCAACTACCAAGCCACGCACCGCTGCGCTCTAAAAGATATAAGTGATGCACATAGAGCAAAAGTATCTAGCTCAAAAGATATAAGTGAAGCACATGTGAGCTGAATTGTCTACTGAAAGATATAAGTGAAGCTCGACAAAATCATGGTGAGTGCATGTATCTCTCTCTAGGTGTGCAGCAAGGATGATTGTGACACAACAAAAATAAAATACTCCTACGATACAAGACGCTCCAAGCAAAAACACATAACATGTGATTAATAAAAATATAGCCCCCAGTAACGTTACCGATGGATTGAAGACGAGAGAGGGGATGCCTTCCCGGGGCATCCCCAAGCTTGGGCTTTTACGGCATCCTTAAATCTCTTGGGGTGCCTTGGGCATCCCCAATATTGAGCTCTTGCCACTCTTTATCTCTTTGTCCATAAGAACTTCACCCAAAACTTGAAAACTTCACAACACGAAACTTAAACAGAAACTCGTGAAATCATTAGTATGAGAAAGCAAACCACCACTTCCTTAGGTACTGTAGCAAACTTAAATTCTACTTATGATGATGTTGGGTTACGGTATTTTCAATCTTCCAAGGCTAATACCCCCCGATACTATCCATAGTTTCATCAAAATAAGCAACCAACACAACAAAAACAGAATCTGTCAACAGCAGACCAGTCTGTAGCAATCTGTATATTTCGTATACCTCTGGTACTTCAAAAATTCTAAACAATTACGACAGTCTGAATAATTTGTGTAGAAATCAGCTGCAAAAAGAATCAACTGAAAAGCTCTTACAGAAAAAAAAATGAAAATTCTTTTCATGAGCAGAAAGTTTCTGTCTTTTCGAGCATGACCAAACGATCATCCCCAAGACTAATCATAACGGTTTTGCTTGGCACAAACACAAAAAGAAACTCAAAAAAACACATTCATAACAGAATTACGAAAGTGTGGAAAACATAAAACAGAAAGAAAAAGGATAGATTCATTGGGTTGCCTCCCAACAAGCGCTTTTGTTTAACGCCCTTAGCTAGGCGAAAGGTGATGAAATCACGTATAGTCATCTTTGGTGCTCAAACCATAAGTAGCCCTCATCATAGATTCATAAGGCAGTCTTATTTTCTTTCTAGGAAAGTGCTCCATGCCCTTCTTCAAAGAAAATTTAAATCTAATATTCCCTTCCTTCATATCGATGATAGCACCAATAGTCCTTAGGAAAGGTCTCCCAAGAATAATGGGACATGAAGGATTGCAATCTATGTCAAGTACAATGAAATCCACGGGTACATAGTTCTTATTTGCAACTATAAGAACATCATCGATCCTTCCCATGGGTTTCTTGATAGTAGAATCCGCAAGATGCAAATTAAGAGAACACTCTTCAATCTCATGAAAACCAAGAATATCACATAAAGACTTTGGAATCGCGGAAACACTAGCACCCAAATCACACAAAGCATTGCACTCATAGTTTTTGATCTAGATTTTGATAGTAGGTTCCCACTCATCATGAAGTTTTCTAGGTATAGATACTTCTAGTTCGAGCTTCTCTTGAAGAGATTTTATCATAGCATCTACGATATGCACGGTAAAGGCTTTGCTTTGGCCAGAAGCATCTGGAGAGTTTGCAATGGATTGCATCAAAGAAATGCATTCAAACAAGGAGGAATTATCATAATTGAATTCCTTGAAATCCAAAGTGAGAGTTTCATTACTACCCAAAATTTTGATTTCTTCTACTCCACTCTCCACACCTTTATCATCAAGATGGGTGGACTCCGAATCATTGGGGCGTTTTTCAACCAAAGTGGATTCATATCTGTAACATCCCAAAATTATAAATTTTGGAATGTTAATATAATTATTAGATTGAGAGTTTGTTTGTTTGAGTGATTGAAACTTGAGTGGAATTTGAAACTTTTTTAAAACTTTTGAATGAGAGGGAATAAAATGACTTTCCCATTTCCTTTTGAATTCAAATTCATCCATTTAAAATCAGTGAGAGAAGATAACATGACTTCTTCAACTATAAAGAATTTGAATGAATGTGGCATTTGATTTTTTTTCCTTTGGTTTTTGATTTGAATTTTATTTTTGGTACAAGATTTCAACCACAATTTTTTTCCTAGCAATATACTTGCCAAGCAAGAAAGAGAGGAGGTAACATGACACCCCCCAAAAAAAGAAAAGTCAGAAGAAAAATAGTGCCAAAAATTTAAAGACAAGATTTGGATTTTCTTGAATTTTTTTAAAAATAATTTTTTATAAAGTTTTTATTTTATGAAAAGTAAAATATTCATGTTGTACGAAATTTTATTCTGAAAATTTTGATATATAATGTGCCTATATAAAATATTTTTTAAATTTTGTTTATATTTGTTTTCGTTGTTTATTTAAAAAAAGAAAAAAAGACACTATTCACCAGGAAACACTGTTCATCCGAGCTTGCCTATGGGCTGGCCGAAATTTACTTGGCCCATGGGCATTTGGTCCCTCCTTTTCTCCTCTTTACGTATATGTTTAGTCCCACATTGCCTAGCTATTGACCTTTAGACCTTCTTTCCACCTATAAATATAGACCCATAGGAGCATCCAAAAATCATCTATTACGGGTTAAATCAATCTTTTTGTTTGACTAGGTTTATTAAATAAAAATATTCTCTTCTCTTCGGCGGGATTTCTTGAAGTCGTCTCCTCATTGGAATTAATTCTCACTCTGCATTCTGAAGGTATTTCTCTTCGTATTTTTTTATACTCCCGTAGTTTATTATTTCTAGACTAGTATTCCTACACTAGTATACGGTAGAGTAATTAGATATATTAATTAGTCTTCGTATTTTCACATTAGTACTAGAATTTTTTCAGACGTAGCACTTTTATTCCGTAAAACAGCTTGGCCCTGATTTTTTCAAATAGCCATAACTTTTTACTCGTTTATCTGAATTAGATGAAACCAACGCCTAGAGTTTCGTCTCTATCCCACCTATCCGGTGAACCGATCATATCAACTTTTTGAAATTTTCAAATTTCGAAATTTGTTCAGATTCATATTCAAACTTCTTTTGATCATATCTTTTTATCCGTAGCTCCGTTTTAGATGAATCCAATTGTGTCGGATTCGTATCAAAGTAATATTCCCGTTAGTATCATTAGTTTTAAATTTTCAACTTATAATTTTGATCAAATCAGATTTATCTATTAGTGCCCAAAAGTGTTCACATCGTTCTAAGCCGATTCAAAGTTATATTCAAATATTTGTATCTTTTGATCCGCTATTTCAAATCTAGTAATTATTTTTTTTCTACACGCTCATATTGATCTCCTATATCCCGTAGCATCATTAGTTTCGACCTTTGAACCTTACAAATTTGAGCGATTCAAATTTGTATTCGAACATTCATTTGATCTTACCTTGCTAACAGTAGCACATTTTCCATTGATTTCTTTTGCCCCTAAACACTAGTGTTATGTACTTTCCTATTCATAACAACCATGCTCCAATTCAAATACTTTTGACCTTTATGGAATTCAAATTCTATTCATACTTCAATTCGCTATAACTTGCGTTGTAGTGCTCCATTTCAAGAAATTCTTTCTACAAATAAATTTGTATGTCTTATACTATTTGTCAAATAACATTCATGTTGTTCTCCCAATATTTTTGATCATCTCCCATAGTCTATGCAAGTCGAGCTTATATAGCAATAGTTCATCGTCCATTAACTTTTTTGATCTCATTCATGCACGTTCACTTTACAACACACTTAGGACCTTTTTATTAAACCTTAGTACGTTGTTATTTTGCACCAAGTCATGCTTTGTTATTATGTTCTCTTGGTTCTTCCTTTTTGGCATGAATGTTTATTGAATGCTATTCGTTTACAATAGATTGCTCGGAGTGTGGCGAGTAGAATTATCAGGATTTTGAGAGCGACTATCTTCAGCAAGTAACACTAGGCAAGTCACTTTGATCATACTATCACCTATGTTTTATGCATCGTAGTTCTACCATCCTATGCCCAATTGCATGCTGCTTAGGTACTTGGAAATTTTAGTATAGATTGTAGTATCATGTGGTAGGCACACAATAACCCCGATACTTGACCCCGGGACGACAAAGTTTATATTGCTATGCTTGAGTAGACGGGATTTCGGTTGAGTGCATAACACGAATGATGCGAGGTTGATTAAATAATCAAGACCGGTTAAGACAAGATTTTCAAGACCTCGGACGCAATGCAACTCTGGGTGAAGGATGGTTGATCGGCTCCCTGGAGAACCCAGTGGATGCCCGGGATGCTGGGGACGGCCATGACATCCTGCGGAAAGCTTCACCCAGGCTCAAAGGGACAGATGGATATTTTCAAGACCCAAGGCTTACCTGCATAGCCACAAGTCATTATGGGCTCTGGCTTGGTTGGACAACGCGACGACTCTGGACAGGCGGTGCTAGCAGATGTAGAAGAACGGTAGGATTGGATGGGCACCGACAGGGATTCAGACGGACCCGTTGAAAGACCATGTTTTGATCATCCGGTCTGCAAACACCCTGAAGTGCGAGGACATACTCGGAGGCGATCAAATCTTGTGGGGAACGTGTGCAAAACTCTGCAGAGTACTCAAACCTAATCGATTAGCCATGTCCAGGGTCATGGACAACTTGAGCCAAAGGAACTGGAGTTATCTGGATTTCTCAACACCATTAAATGTATTTGATGAGGGTAATTATTGACAACTCGGGTATGAGAACTGGTTGGCGGAACCATCTCGTTAACAACCAACAATCTAGTAACATTTTGCTTTTAGCCCCCTCTTGATGTAGGAGAAAACTTGCTTTTCGCTAAAAACTTATAGCCCCACCTGCCATATATGCATATAGTATAGATGACATTTTACCCCCTCTCTTATGTGACTTGCCGGCATATTCAATATGCTGACCTACACGGCTGCAACGTCTTATGTTGCAGATATTTTTCTTCGACGAGTAAGAGTACGATTCAGGGTTACGGTCTACACTCAACTTGTCGTTAGTGTTTATTGGGACTCCACTCCCTTGACTGCTTCCGCTGAGATATTTAAGGTATGAATCAGTTTTACGCTATTTACATGTGATTGCACTTTGATATATACATTGATGTACTGTGTGTGCCAGCATACTGATCCAGGGATGGCACAGAAACACACAGGCTTGACTCGTTTTGAGTCGGGTCGCTACAGAAATGGTATCAGAGCACATGTTGACTATAGGACGTGACCCTAGAAATTGGAAATTTCTTAGGAAAGGATCTTTCAAAAATTTCTAGTTTTCAAGAACACCTTTTACTTCTCATCTCTTCTGATTTCATCAAACGTTCTCTCTCACCTCAAATAGTTAGACAATGCCCTTTCCCCTTTGACCACGTGAAGGATCAACCGACTCCCATTTCAAAGTAAAGAGGATTTCACCACGCGTTTGAAGAATTGAAGCTACACCAACAGTAGACTCTCAAGCCCGAAGAACTCGAAGACCCTGAAGTGTTCGAATAATTATATGACCATTAGAAGTCCAAACCCCTTTTATGTACCCACGTTAGATACGATGATTTGTGAGCCATCATTGGTATGTGTTTTTCGACAGCCACAAATAAAACTTATTCTCAAAAATATTGTTTGTATTGTGTGTATCTCCCTCCCTCTCTTACCCGTCTCATCCCCAAAACCTCAACCCTACCAGATGGAGTATGAAGTTGGACTTGTAGTCTCTGGACCAATGACCCAGCTGGAAGCTGAGATATGGATTCGGAACATGGAGAACCACTTCGGGAGTAACTTGATCTCAAGGAAGTATGAAGTGGAACACGCTCTCCAGTTCTTTACCCAAAGTGCTGCTATCTGGTGGAAAATGCACCATGCCATACAAGGATTTAGTGGAGCAGAAACTTGGGATGAATTCAAGAAGACTCTGTTAAGATCCCGTCTCATTCGGAAGTGCTATGATAATCTGAAGGAGAAGACTTGTGCATGCAAGATCTGTGGAGAAATAGGACACACCCAGGAAGAACACAAGGATGGATGCACTCATTGTGAAGAAAATCACCCAGCTGAGGAGTGCCCAAGTAGTCAGGTGACTTGTTTCCTTTGTGAAGGAACCACCCACTACCCAGCTCAGTGTCACATTTACCCCAAGGTGCAACAGGTTGTCAAGCAGCAGAAAGATGCAGTGAAGGAAACCCCCGAGAAGAAGATTCTAGAAGAACCTGTGATGATGGAAAATGTAGAAGAACCTAATGAACAAGGTGTGACCAGATTTTTCTCCAATGCATGCTACTCATGTGGAGGAGAAGGACATTATTCACAGGATTGCACGAAAAGAAGCCAAGAGTATCTGGGGAACTTCCCGACGGAAAAAGTGGAGTTTTATCCACTTGAAATAGAAGAACTGGCCAAAATAAAGGAGTCCGGAAAGAAGAAGAAGTACCCTCAGAAGGGCCAAATCTCTGCAGATATAGACCTGAGTCATGTCAGATGTTACAAGTGCACGGAATTTGGCCACCACAAATACATGTGCTCAGGAAGGAAGCCGGAAACCCAAGGAGCAAAAGAAAACACTAAGACGCCTCGAGACTTGTGAGAACTCATTTGTTTTCGTTGCGAGGAAGCATGACATTTTCCTAATGATTGTCCACAAAGGAGGAAAGCTAAAATGGAGTAGTTAAGTTTTGACAATGGCAATAAGTGTGACCCGAAGCACTCTTGTTTTCATGAGATTATGGAGTTAAATTTTGTAACGGAAGTCTCTAAGATTGTAATAACTTCATGGATCAATGGAATTTATGTGTCATGGTTTCCTATGTTGAAATTGTATGAGTTATTTCTCTATGAACAAATATCTCTGACCATTTCGAGGATATGAGAAAATATGGTCTATGCAGACATGAGTATATTTCATGTTAAGTGTGGTAGTAATCGGTAAACCCATAGGACCCAAGGAGTAGGAATGTACCATGCATACCAAGAAGCCAAACCCACTGAATACAGTCGAAGGAAATGTTGGATCATATCAAACTATGGGGGTGACAACAGAAGAATAGTGTACCTTGGAATTGGAAATTTGAGGAAAGATTTAATATGAGGAACAAACACTTTTGTTGGTACAAAATCCAATGGCAAGGAAAATAAGTTCAAGGAATACAACCCGTACCAAGGAAGCATCTCAAGATTTTCATGAAGGTTATCCTAAGAGCATGAAGGGATAAGCTATGGTGGATCAGCAAACGTTTTCTTAGGAGCATATGAAAACCTATGAGTGGTGAAGAATGCGATAGATTTTTTTATTCAGCTTGCAGAACCAATGGATTCGTACGAACTTTGTTCGTGTACAAGAAAATTTTTGCAATGCTTGTGAGGATGCCCGAGTGTTAGAATGCGAGATTCGCTAAACCTTATACAGAGAAATGATTTGGGTGCGGAATGGATTGGTCACCATGACGACTTACTCTTATCATTTATCTTGCTATTCGGAATGGTAAATGTGAGAGACTTACCCATAGTGAGAGAAGACGCTCTTTGAAGCTTTTGTTTAAGCCTTAGAATGGTATAAGAAAAGCCCATGTACATGGCACTTGTTGTCACGCGTAGGAAATTTTACGGTGAGGATGAAACCAAGACCCCTCTCTCTGAAGGATAACCACAAATGGTAGACCACCATGAGAATCGTCGATAGGTTATTCAGTATTAATCACGAGTCTGTCAGTTAAGAAGACCCAGTAACAGAAGAAGCTTGTATCAACAGAAGAACCCTCGATTTTGATGAGAACGTTATGAGTATAATGGAAGAGCATCACGAGAGGAGTTAATATGAAGACTGTAAGGAGTCAGATGCCAAAACCCCAAAGGATTGTTAAAATCTTAAGGGGCCAGTATCTCTCATTTTAAGTGTGGTAGCATCCCACCTTGCCGGAGATTGGATTTGTTAGAAGACTCCCAAACCCTAACCTTTCTTTCTAGCCTCTTCGAATCTCGAGGACGAGATTCATTTTAAGTGTGGTAGTTTGTAACATCCCAAAGTTATAAATTTTGAAATGTTTATAGTTTTATTAGATTGAGAGTTTGTTTGTTTGACTGATTGAAACTTGAGTGGAATTTGTAACTTTTTTAAAACTTTTGAATGAGAGGGAATAGAATGACTTTCCCATTTTCTTTTGAATTCAAATTCATCCATTTAAAATCAGTGAGAGAAGATAACATGACTTCTTCAACTATAAAGAATTTGAATGAATGTGGCATTTGATTTTTTTTCCTTTGGTTTTTGATTTGAATTTTATTTTTGGTACAAGATTTCAACCACAATTTTTTTTCCTGGCAATATACTTGCCAAGCAAGAAAGAGAGGAGGTAACATGACACCCCCCAAAAAAAGAAAAGTCAGAAGAAAAATAGTGCCAAAAATTTGAAGACGAGATTTCAATTTTATTGAATTTTAAAAAAAATATTTTTTTATAAAGTTTTCATTTTATGAAAAGTAAAATGTTCATGTTGTAAGAAATTTTATTCTGAAAATTTTGATATATAATGTGCCTATATAAAATATTTTTTAAATTTTTTTTATATTTGTTTTCGTTGTTTATTTAAAAAAAAGAAAAAAAGACACTATTCACCAGGAAACACTGTTCATCCGAGCTTGCCTATGGGCTGGCCGAAATTTACTTGGCCCATGGGCATTTGGTCCCTCCTTTTCTCCTCTTTACGTATATGTTTAGTCCCACATTGCCTAGCTATTGACCTTTAGACCTTCTTTCCACCTATAAATATAGACCCATAGGAGCATCCAAAAATCATCTATTACGGGTTAAATCAATCTTTTGGTTTGACTAGGTTTATTAAATAAAAATATTCTCTTCTCTTCGGCGGGATTTCTTGAAGTCGTCTCCTCATTCGAATTAATTCTTACTCTGCATTCTGAAGGTATTTCTCTTCGTATTTTTTTATACTTCCGTAGTTTATTATTTCTAGACTAGTATTCCTACACTAGTATACGGTAGAGTAATTAGATATATTAATTAGTCTTCGTATTTTCACATTAGTACTAGAATTTTTTCAGACGTAGCACTTTTATTCCGTAAAACAGCTTGGCCCTGATTTTTTCAAATAGCCATAACTTTTTACTCGTTTATCTGAATTAGATGAAACCAATGCCTAGAGTTTCGTCTCGATCCCACCTATCCGGTGAACCGATCATATCAACTTTTTGAAATTTTCAAATTTCGAAATTTGTTCAGATTCATATTCAACCTTCTTTTGATCATATCTTTTTATCCGTAGCTCCGTTTTAGATGAATCCAATTGCGTCGGATTCGTATCAAAGTAATCTTCCCGTTTGTATCATTAGTTTTAACTTTTGAACTTATAATTTTGATCAAATCAGATTTATCTATTAGTGCCCAAAAGTGTTCACATCGTTCTAAGCCGATTCAAAGTTATATTCAAATATTTGTATCTTTTGATCCGCTATTTCAAATCTAGTAATTCTTTTTTTTCTACACGCTCATATTGATCTCCTATATCCAGTAGCATCATTAGTGTCGACCTTTGAACCTTACAAATTTGAGCGATTCAAATTTGTATTCGAACATTCATTTGATCTTACCTTGCAAACAGTAGCACATTTTCCATTGATTTCTTTTGCCCCTAAACACTAGTGTTATGTACTTTCCTATTCATAACAACCATGCTCCAATTCAAATACTTTTGACCTTTATGGAATTCAAATTCTATTCATACTTCAATTCGCTATAACTTGCGTTGTAGTGCTCCATTTCAAGAAATTCTTTCTACAAATAAATTCGCATGTCTTATACTATTTGTCAAATAACATTCATGTTGTTCTCCCAATATTTTTTATCATCTCCCATAGTGTATGCAAGTCGAGCTTATATAGCAATAGTTCATCGTCCATTAACTCTTTTGATCTCATTCATGCACGTTCACTTTACAACACACTTAGGACCTTTTTATTAAACCTTAGTACGTTGTTATTTTGCACCAAGTCATGCTTTGTTATTATGTTCTCTTGGTTCTTCCTTTTTGGCATGAATGTTTATTGAATGCTATTCGTTTACAATAGATTGCTCGGAGTGTGGAGAGTAGAATTATCAGGATTTTGAGAGCGACTATCTTCAAAAGGAATACCAGGCAAGTCACTTTGATCATACTATCACCTATGTTTTATGCATCGTAGTTCTACCATCCTATGCCCAATTGCATGCTGCTTAGGTACTTGGAAATTTTAGTATAGATTGTAGTATCATGTGGTAGGCACACAACAACCCCGATACTTGACCCCGGGACGACAAAGTTCATATTGCTATGCTTGAGTAGACGGGATTTCGGTTGAGTGCATAACACGAGTGATGCGAGGTTGATTAAATAATCAAGACCGGTTAAGACAAGATTTTCAAGACCTCGGACGCAATGCAACTCTGGGTGAAGGATGGTTGATCGGCTCCCTGGAGAACCCAGTGGATGCCCGGGATGCTGGGGACGGCCATGACATCCTGCGGAAAGCTTCACCCAGGCTCAAAGGGACAGATGGATATTTTCAAGACCCAAGGCTTACCTGCATAGCCACAAGTCATTATGGGCTCTGGCTTGGTTGGACAACGCGGCGACTCTGGACAGGCAGTGCTAGCAGATGTAGAAGAACGGTAGGATTGGATGGGCACCGACAGGGATTCAGAGGGACCCGTTGAAAGACCATGTTTTGATCATCCGGTCTTCAAACACCCTGAAGTGCGAGGACATACTCGGAGGCGATCAAATCTTGTGGGGAACGTGTGCAAAACTCTGGAGAGTACTCAAACCTAATCGATTAGCCGTGTCCACGGTCATGGACAACTTGAGCCAAAGGAACTGGAGTTATCTGGATTTCTCAACACCATTAAATATATTTGATGAGGGTAATTATTGACAACTCGGGTATGAGAACTAGTTGGCGGAACCATCTCGTTAACAACCAACAATGTAGTAACATTTTGCTTTTAGCCCCCTCTTGATGTAGGAGAAAACTTGCTTTTCGCTAAAAACTTATAGCCCCACCTGCCATATATGCATATAGTATAGATGACATTTTACCCCCTATCTTATGTGACTTGCCGGCATATTCAATATGCTGACCTACACGGCTGCAACGTCTTATGTTGCAGATATTTTTCTTCGACGAGTAAGAGTACGATTCAAGGTTACGGTCTACACTCAACTTGCCGTTGGTGTTTATTGGTACTCCACTCCCTTGACTGCTTCCGCTGAGATATTTAAGGTATGTATCAGTTTTACGCTATTTACATGTGATTGCACTTTGATATATACATTGATGTACTGTGTGTGCCACCATACTGATCCAGGGATGGCACAGAAACACAGAGGCTTGACTCATTTTGAGTCGGGTCGCTACAATATCCAGCCCCTCCATAAATAGGTTTGACACGCGAAAACAAAGATTCAAGAGGAGACACACCAAGCACTTTAAAATCTTCGTGATTTGCATCACTAGAACGCACCCTTTTAAACCATTCATGCCTAGCGTGAATTTGGACGGTTCTTTCTTTTCTCTCATTCATGGAGAGATGCATAGCTTTCAAAGTTTCATCCAAGTTGACCTTGGGAGGAGCGCATCTAACTTTCAAAGCATCAATATCACAAGACATCCTATCAACGCTCTTAGCCAAATCGTCAATTTTGAGTAGTTTTTCCTCTATGGACGCATTGAAAATCTTTTGAGAGTTGATGAACCCTTTGATATTACTCTCTAAATCAGAGGGTAATTTGTTGTGATTTCCATAAGCGTTGTTGTAGGAATTGCCATAATTGTTAGAGGAGTTACTAGGAAAAGGCCTAGGAACATAGTTTCCTCTAAAAGCATTGTTGTTGCCAAAATTGTTCCTACCAACAAAATTCACGTCCAAACTAGCGTTGCTACTCTCAATCAAAGAAGATAGTGGCATGTCATTAGGATCTACGGTAGCGTTTCTACTAGCAACCAAATTCATCAACTCATCCATCTTAGCACTAAGCTAGTTAATCTCTTCCATAGCGTGTACCTTTTTGCTAGCAGGTGACCTTTCAGTATGCCACTGAGAGTAGTTTGTCATGATATTGTCTAGGAGTTTTGTAGCGTCTCCTAACGTGATTTCCATGAACATTCCACCAGAGGCGGAGTCCAAGATATTGCGAAAACCGAAATTCAAGCCAGCGCAAAACATTTGTATAATCATCCACAAACCCAAGCCATGAGCTGAACAATTTTTAATCATAAGCTTCATCCTCTCCCAAGATTGTGCAACGTGTTCATGATCAAGTTGCTAGAAATTCATGATATCGTTTCGTAAGGAGATGATCTTAGCCGGCGGAAAATACTTGGATATGTAAGCATCTTTGCATTTATCCCAAGAATCGATACTATTTTTAGGCAAAGAAGAAAACCAAGTTTTTGCGCGATCTCGCAACGAGAAAGGAAAAAAGTTTCAACTTAATCACGTCATTATCCACATCTCTTTTCTTTTGCATATCACAAATCTCAATGAAGGTATTGAGATGGGATGCCGCATCTTCACTAGGAAGGCCAGAGAATTGCTCTTTCATAACAAGATTCAGCAAAGCTGCCTTGATTTCATACGATTCTGCACTAGTGGCGGCAGCAATTGGAGTACTAATAAAATCATTACTATTAGTGCTCGAGAAGTCACAAAGTTTGGTGTTTTCAGCCATGATGACTTCAACAAACAAACAAGCACACAAGCTAGCAAGAAAACCGGCAAAGGGAAAGGGCAAAGGCAAAAGAAAACGGTGAAGGAGAAAGGCAAATGAAAACGGCAAATGTGAAGTGGGGGGGGGAAGGAAAACGAGATGCAACTCGCAACAAAAGTAAATGCAAGAGTTGAGTTTGTGAGGCCTACTTGGATAGATCTTGATCTCTCCTCCCCGGCAACGACACTAGAAATTCTTCTCATGTCAGTTGTGCTTCCCTGGCAACGGCGCCAGGAATAGTCGCGTCGACGAAACTAGGAATCCTTCTGCTACGGCTAGGCCTTAACGGACTTCCTAGGAAAATATGCAAAGGATTTCCCCCGTGGCCTTGGCGCCTTGCGTTGGTGTTCCCTCGAAGCAGAATGGGTGATGTAGCACAGCGGTGGTAAGTATTTCCCTCAGTTTGAGAACCAATTTATCGATCCAGTGGAGGAGTATCACAAGATCCTGCACAAACACAAAAAGCTCGCTCCCAACGCTATGAAGGGTTGTCAATCCCTTATAGGTTGTTCGCCAAGTGAGAACTGAAAGCAACAAAGTAACAAAGCAAAGTAAAACCAAAAGTGGAAATGATAGATTTGAATAGACCCGGGGGCCGTAGTGTTTACTAGTGGCTTCTCTCATGAAAGCAAGTAGACGGTGGGTGAACAAATTAGTGTCGAGCAATTGATAGAACCGCGCAAAGTCATGACGTCATCTATGGCAATGAGTATATATATAGGCATCACGTCCAAAACAAGTAGACCGATACTGTCTACATCTACTACTATTACTCCACACGTCGGCCGCTATCCAGCATGCATCTAGTGTATTAAGTCCAAAAGAACAGAGTAACGCCTTAAGCAAGATGACATGATGTAGATGGACAATCTCATATCAACGACAGAGCCCATCATGTTACCCTTGATGGCAACTACTTAATGTGTGCCTTGCTGCGCCTACTGTCACTGGGAAAGGTCACCACATGGTAAGAACCCAAAACCAAGCACTTCTCCCATTGCAAGAATCATAGATCTAGTTGGCCAAACAAAACCCAAGACTCGGAGAGACTTACAAGGATATCAAATCATGAAAATAAGAAATTAGCAAACACTCATATATATATCATAGATAATCTGATCACAAATCCACAATTCATCGGATCTCGACAAACACACCGCCAAAGATGATTACAATGGATAGATCTCCATGAAGATCATGGAGACCTTTGTATTGAAGATCCAAGAGAGAGAAGAAACCATCTAGCTACTAACTACGGACCCGTAGGTCTGAAGTGAACTACTCACGAGTCATTGGAGGGGCGATGATGATGACGAAGAAGCCCTCCAACTCCAAAGTCCCCTTTTGCAGGGCGCCAGGAAGGGTCTCCAAATGAGATCTCGTGAAAACGGAAGCTTGCCGCGGGGGAAAAGTATGTTCATGGATCCCCTGATTTTTTGCTGTATTTTAGGGAATATATAGGCCAAAGATCTAGGTCAGGGGACGCTGAGGAAGGCCACAAGCCCTGCCACCGCAGCCTCCCCCCTGGTGGCGGAGTGGGGGCTTGTGGGCTCCTTGGAGCCCTCCTGGCTTGGCCCACAGGCCCCCCTGATCTTCTTCCATTCGGGAAAAAATCATTTCAGGGATTTTATTCCGTTTGGACTCCGTTCCAAAATCAGATCTGAAAAGAGCCAAAAACACAGAAAAAACAGGAACTCACACTTGGCACGGAATTAATAAGTTAGTCCCAAAAAAGATATAAAAGGTACATAAAACATCCAAAGATGACAAGATAACAACATGAAACCATCAAAAATTATAGATACGTTTGAGACGTATCATGTACCTTCTTACTAGTAGATGACCTTTCAGTGTGCCACTGAAAGTAGTTCGTCATGATGTTGTCTAGTAGTTTTGTGGCTTCTCCTAACGTGATTTCCATGAACGTTCCACCTGAGGCGGAGTCCAAGATATTTCTAGAAGCGAAATTCAAGCCAGCGTAGAAGATTTGTATAATCATCCAAAGACTCAAGCCATGAGCGGGACAATTTCTAATCATCAATTTCATTCTCTCCCAAGATTGTGCAACATGTTCATGATCAAGTCGCTTAAAATTCATGATATCTTTACAGAGAGAGTTAATCTTAGCTGGCGGCAAATACTTGGATATATAAGCATCTTTGCACTTATCCCAACAATCGATACTATTTTTGGGCAAAGACGAAAACCAAGTTTTTGCTCGATCTGGGAACGAGAAAGGAAAAACCTTGAACTTAATCACATCATTATCCACATCTTTCTTCTTTTGCATATCACAAAGCTCAATGAAGGTATTAAGATGGGATGCGGCATATTCACTAGAAAGGCCGGAAAATTGCTCTTTCATAACGAGATTCAGCAAAGCGGCATTGATTTCGTATAACTCCGCACTAGTGGCGCGAGCAATCGGAGTACTAATAAAATCATTATTATTAGTATTCGAGAAGTCAAAAAGTTTGGTGTTTTCAGTCATGGTGAATTCGGCAAGCAAGCAAGCACACAAGCGAAGAAAGAGCAAGCGAGAAAAAGGGCGAACGAAAAGCCGAACGAAACAGGCAAATAATTTTTTTGTAAATTTTTGTTTTTCAGAAGTGGGGGAGAGGAAAACGTGAGGCAAAAAAGTAAATGCAAGAGATGTGTTTGCGACACTTACTTGGATGAGTTCTTGACTTGATCCTCCCCTACAACGGCGCCAGAAATCCTTCTCCTACGTCGGCAGAAACCTTCGATCGTCTCTTGAGCTTGCGTTGGTATTCCCTTGAAGAGGGAAGGGTGATCTAGCACAGGAGCAGTAAGTATTTCCCTCAGTTTGAGAACCAAGGCATCAATCCAGTAGGAGAATCTCGTCAAGTCAAGAGTACCTACACAAACACAAAGAGCTTGCACCCAACGCTATAAAGGGGTTGTCGATCCCTTCAAGATTGATTGCAAAGTGAGACCTAAAGGCGGAAAGTGCAACGAAGAAATGTGTAAGGCTGAAAATATGGTGTGGAGTAGACCCGAGGGCCATAGTGTTCACTAGAGGCTTCTCTCAAAATAGCAAATATTATGGTGAGTGAACAAATTACTGTCGAGCAATTGATAGAACCACGCAAAGTCATGACCATATCTAGGGCAATGATAATACATATAGGCATCACGTCCGAGACAAGTAGACCGATACTCTGCATCTACTACTATTACTTCACACATCGACCGCTATCCAGCATGCATCTAGTGTATTGAGTTCATGATGCACAGAGTAACGCCTTAAGCGAGATGACATGATGTAGAGGGATAATCTCAAACCGACGATGAAAACCCCATCTTTTTACCCTTGATGGCAACAACACGATGCGTGCCTCCCTACCCCTTCTGTCATTGGGTGAGGTCACCGCACGGTATGAACCCAAAACCAAGCACTTCTCCCATTGCAAGAATCGTAGATCTAGTTGGCCGAACAAAACCCACAACTCGAAGAGAATTACAAGGATATGAAATCATGCATAAGAGAGATCAGAGGAAACTCAAATAAGATTCATAGATAATCTGATCATAAATCCACTATTCATCGGATCTCGACAAACACACCGCAAAAGAAGATTACATCGGATAGATCTCCATAAAGATCATGGATAACTTTGTATTGAAGACCCAAGAGAGAGAAGAAGCCATCTAGCTACTAGCTATGGACCCGTAGGTCTATGGTGAACTACTCACACATCATCGGAGAGGTCATGGTGTTGATGAAGAAGCCCTTCATATCTGAATCCCCCCCTCCGGCAGGGCACCAGAACGTGCCCCAGATGTGATCTTGCGGAGACAGAAGCTTCCGGCGGCGGAAAAGTACTTTCGATGATCTCCTGATTTTTTCTGGGATTTTAGGGAATTTTTAGGCGAAAGATCTAGGGTAGAGGTGGCCCAGGGAGCCCACAAGATTTTGAGGCGTGGGCCCCCCTGGCCACGGCCTGGGGGCTTGTGGGGTCCCTGCAGGGTCCCTGCCCTGATTCTCAGGCTTCCCGATCTTTTTCTGTTTCGGAAAAAATCTTTTTGGCAGTTTCTTTACGTTTGGACTCTGTTTAAAATCCTCCTCTAAAAGGGGTCAAAACATGAAAAAAAAGGAACTGGCACTTGGCACTGAGTTAATAAGTTAGTCCCATAAAATATATAAAAGGCATACAAAACATCCAAAGTTTGACAAGATAATAGCATGAAACCATCAAAAATTATAGATACGTTGGAGACATATCAGGATGTCCTTCAAAGCTTCGCCGACATGGATGTCGATTGCAATCTTCATCATTTACCTTGATCAATTCTGCTTGGCATAAAATATCTGAGTGGATTCGAGGATCTGAGTGAGTAAACGAAACGGCGCGTCTGACGGGATCTTTTGATGTGACCAATCGCTCTGTCAGTTCCGGATTTCCTGGGATTTGAAAATTTTGGTTGCCACGCATTATTGGCTGGTGACGCCATCGCTATGAAGTGGATCTCATTGCCTCGATTCTTGCATGTCAATCTCCGCCACGTATCGTGTTGTGGCTCGTGAAGATATAGGTCAAGGGTCCACCTGTGAGAGACTCGGTCCACGGGTTATAAAGGTTTTCAGGACTAGGGTTTGGAATGGCACCATCTCCTTTCTCTTCTCTGCTCTTCCTCCTCCTTAGCCACCAGCGCGCACAGAAGCGACCAATCTTGCCGCCATCGCCATGACGAAAGGGCAGATGGGCAAGCTTGAGAAAGCGAAGAAGAAGGGCGTCGCCAATTCGAAGAAGCAAGCCATGCCACCGGGCTGGATCCAGGGGGATTTCCTCCCTTCCACTGTGCGGAAGGAGGATCTCCTCGAGCTCGTAGAGCACGGCATGCTGATGGATAAATCTTGGCATCTTCCTGGTGATGAGGCTGAGCCGCAGCCAAGAGAGGGGGTGTCACAGCCGCGTCCACAAGAGGGGGAGCCGCAGCCGCGTCCACGAGAGGGGGTGTCGCAGCCGCGTCCACAAGAGGGGGAGCCGCAGCCGCGTCCACGAGAGGGGGAGCCGCAGCTGCAGCCACGAGAGGGGGAGCCGCAGCCGCATCCTCCTCCTGACTCATGTAGAAAGAGGTTTGTCTCTGCCACCCCATCCTTTTATTCGTGGTTTTCTGAACTTTTTGGGGAGCAATTGCATCATTTTCCGCCGAATACTATTACGCATCATTCTTGTTTTATCACCTTGTGTGAATGCTTCCTGGGGTGTCCTCCCCACAGAGGGCTCTTCAAATCCATCTTCACTGTGCGATCTCAGTCAGTGAAGAAAGTTAATCCGAATGATGACAAGACCAACGTCATCCAGTTGTGTGGCGGTTAGGGCTCCAGGAAAAAGCCAAGAGTAGATACCCTACCATGACCTTTGCCGAGTCGGTTCGCAATTGGCAGTCTACTTGGTTCTACTGTAACGATGTAGCTTGCTCAAACATGTCGAGTGGACTCGCTCCCTTTACTCTAGAGCGACCAGTGCTTCACGGACGTTAGCGATGACGAAGGAGGAGAAGTCTCTGGTTGATGCCTTGGTCAAAGCACTGATTGGCTTGGTCCGCAACGGAGTGACAGGAATGGATCTATAAGAGACCTTCCTGGGAAGACACATCCAGCCTCTGCAGGCTCGAGATCACACCATGTGGCACTACACCGGTCCCGACGACTCCACTCGGTCTCATCCCGAGGAAGTGAGTGAAGACACAGTAGCCAAGTGGATCCGCGGGATAGTGGGTCCTTGGGACGATCCGATGAGAGCAAAAAGGGTCCTGCCCTTCTCAGTTCACAATCCACCGAGGAACAAGGTTAGTTACGCTCTGTTGAACATTGTTGCATTTGAATCGAGTGCTTGTCATTTCCTAGTCGACTGAATTTGTGAATTGTATCTTGCAGGAGTAGACGAACCTTCATTCTCCGGCCCCGAATGGCAAAACACTCGATCTTAACGAGGGAAGCATGGAGGACAGTGCAGAGAGTGAGGACTACGTCGACGACAGCAAAGAAAAGGAGGACGAGGAGTCGGAGGAGAGTGAGGGGGAAGATTTGTCTCCTTCTCGCCCTGAGCCCCGGACCAGGCAGCGTCACGATCCTGCACGCACTCCAAGCAAATCTTTAGCGCCGAGTGGCAGGATTGCCAAGTGTGTCAAGGGGTCGTCTGGGGAACCAGTAGAACAGCCTGCCAAAGCGTCCAAGCCTAGCGGACCTAAGCCTCGGAAGGCCTTACCTAGGATGAGGATTACCGTTCCATTCGCCTCTGCGTAAGTGCTTGACCTTATGTTCTTATCCGAACGAATACATTTGTTACTGACGACTGACTGAGGATGTCCTGACACAGCTGCTACTTCTGTCACATCGCCGCTGCGAGGAGACGAGGATCTCAAGGAAGTCGATACTGAGAACGCAGCCACCTCACAACTTGGTATGAAGTTGATTTCTCATTCTGTGTCATTCTTTCGCATGCACGTTTTCTTGATTGTAACTTCTGATTTTTCTGTCTATCAGCCGTGCCTGCTGCTAGAGAAGTCATCTAGCTGGACGATGACAATCAGAGGCAACCAGCTGGTGCGGTGGACCCTGTTGTGTCCGAGGTGCCCGTGGTGACAACTGCTGTGGCGAGTGCTCCACCTACTAGTTCGGTCGTTGTCACCACGACTCTGACTAGATTGCTGTCGAGCGTTCCAGTTGCTTCTGCTGCGGCTTCAGGATTGATGTCTCCCGCGACCGTATACACCACGCGTTGTGTCCCTGAGGATCAGAGCGGTGTTGCCAAGGATGCTATGATCCAGGAAGGACTGATGAAGGAACATGCAAGAGGCGACTATGACGCCATCGTCTCTGTGTACAACAACAGCGTGGTGCTGGAAGAAAACAACTGAGTAAGTTCGACCGTAAGTTTGAATTCCGACTCTCATCCACTGGGCTTTGTTTGTAGAATTGTCTTTGTTTCATTCGTGTTCTAGTGGGGTCACTCTGAGTGAACCCACTAGGTGTAGTCCCCGAGACCGTTGTCGAGTGCTTGGACTCGAAGTGGTCTTAATCAGTAGAGACTTTCCTTTTTTTCTTGTTCAAAACCAACCACAGCTGATCTAGTTGAGTTATGAATCCAGTTGGGGCACGCTAAGTGCACCCACTGGGTGTAGTCCCGAGACTATTATTAGTCGGGATTGAATGATAGTAGTCTTAAGTTCTTGAGTGTATACTGTATTTGACTCGACAAGGCAGACCTTGTCGAGTATTGGACCAGTGGGGTCACGTCGAGTGAACCCACTGGGTGTAGTCCCCGAGACTACTAAGGAATGCTTGCATAATCAGGAGTCTATATTTGAATACTTGCATTATTTGTCGAATGACTTGTATTTCTCCACTCGGAAGTAGAATAATACTTGCGTCGAGTGAAAACGATTTGTCCACTCAGATGTTTTTTGTAGAAAGCGTGTGAGACTGGGTCGCAGTACGCCGAGGTGGAATTTGAGAAGAACAAACTGAAGCTGGAGTGTGATGCCATGAAGAGGTTGCTGGAAGAGAAGGATGTGGCCCTTGCGGACTTTGAGAAGTTGAAGGCAGATATTGAGCAGATGAAGAAGGAAATGGATGAATGGGAGAAGAGGGTCCTCTCTATGTCGAAAAGGGCTAATGCTTTGGAAAGTTTTGTAAAAGACTTCATGGCAAACGTGCTTGATTGTCTCATTGGTATGTTTCCTTTACCAAATGAATCTTAGAATTTTTCGTCGACTGACATGCAGCTAATATTCCCTTGGTCTTCTACTGCAGAGTTCTGTCATGATTTCCAAAAAGATACATTCGAGGTGGAGCCATACTTGGATCTCGTCAAGTTTCCTGTTCCCGATGACTTAGCCGTGAACATGTATCGCCTCAACTGTCGTCTTGTTAAAGTCCAAGGGTACTTCAGTCTTCTGCGAGCTGCTGTGGAAAGAATCGACAAAGAGCTACGGCCTCAAGACAACTTGCCCGTCGGTCTGGATGTTGTGATGGAGCGCTTGGGTCATGTTCTAGAAAGAATCCAAGCGTGGAAGAAGTCTGCTGCTCGGTGTGGGGCGGACGTAGCCTTTCACTCATAAGGGTCCATTGCAAGGAGACTCAGGAGGAGAAATTGAAGGCGTTGCAGGTTGCGAACATGAAGAAGCTTCGTTTTGAATACTTAATGGAGACTTTTATTCATGCCGCAACTCACATCACCGACGTCATCGACCTTGATACCTTTGTGGAGCCAGCCAGCCCAGGTGAGCCTTGATGAAGTTGGTCACTTGTGAGAAAAAAAATTATTGCGAACATGAAGAAGCTTCATTTTGAAGACTTCATGGAGACTTTTATTGATGCCGCAACTCGCATCGCCAATGTCATCGACCTTGTTACCTTTGTGGAGCTAGACAGCCCACGTGAGCCTTGATGAAGTTGGTCACTTGTGAGAAAAACAATTATTTGCCTCGGTATGCCGAGTGGTTCATGTAAACGGTTAAAACTTCGTTCGGGTTGTGACCCGAGTGCTTTTGTACGGCGCGGATAGCCTTGATCTGCGCTCGGTTTTATTCATTTGCTTGCTTCAACTGAATTTTGAGTTGATCGTTGTCGAATGAACTTTTTCTTTGTTGGATGCTCTTGGGCATACTCAAAGTCTTCCCACCTAAGCAAAGCTAGGTTTGCAGTTGGGTAGGGATTTGGGCGGGATTCCGAGTGAGACGATAGATCTTCACTCGGAGGAGTTTTTAACTTAGGCGAATCTGGTTCGGGGCTAATCCCCCGAGTGAGAGGGTAACTCTTCACTCGGAGGAGTTTTTAACTTAGGCGAATCTGGTACGCGGCTAAGCCTCCGAGTGATAGGGTAACTCTTCACCCGGAGAGGTTTTCAACTTAGGCGAATCTGGTTAACGGCTAAGCATCCGAGTGAGAGGGTAGCTCTTCACTAGGAGAAGTTTTTAACTTAGGCGAATTTGGTTCGCAACTAAGGCCCCGAGTGAGAGGGTACCTCTTCACTCGGAGAAGTTTTTAATTTAGGTGAATCTGGTTCGCAGCTAAGCCCCCGAGTGATAGGGTAGCTCTTCACTCACAAAAGTTTTTAACTTAGGCAAATCTGGTTCGCAGTTAAGCCCCGGAGGGTGAGGGTAGCTCTTCACTCGGAGAAGTTTTTTAACTTAGGCAAATCTGGTTGGCAGCTAAGCCTCCGAGTGAGTGGGTAGCTCTTCACTCGGCGAAGTTTTTTTAACTTAGGTGAATATGGTTCGCAAGTAAGCCCCCGAGTGAGAGGGTAGCTCTTCACTCGGAGAAGTTTTTTAACTTAGGCGAATCTGGTTCGCAGCTAAGCCCCCGAGTGAGAGGTTAGCTCTTCACTCGGAGAAGTTATTAACTTAGGCAAACCTGGTTCGCAGCTAAGCCTCCGAGTGTGAGGGTAGCTCTTCACTCGAAGAAGTTTTTTAACTTAGGCTAATCTGGTTTGCAGCTAAGCCTCCGAGTGAGTGGGTAGCTCTTCACTCGGAGGAGTTTTTTTTTAACTTAGGCGAATCTGGTTCGCAGCTAAGCCCCCGAGTGAGAGGGTAGCTCTTCACTCGGAGAAGTTTTTGTAACTTAGGCGAATCTGGTTCGCAGCTAAGCCCCTGAGTGAGAGGTTAGCTCTTCCCTCGGAGAAGTTTTTTAACTTAGGAGAATCTGGTTCGCGGATAAGCCCCCGAGTGAGAGGGCAGCTCTTCACTCGGAGAAGTTTCTAGATCGGAGTCGACAAATACATTGTGGTAAACACAACTTCTCGCAAGTAAATTTCTTTAAGAAATCTTGTTTGTTACATCAAAACGGTCGCAAATCAGGCATAAAAACGCTTGAGTAAGTCTCCGTTCCATGCTCGCGGCTCGTTGATCCTCCTCTCCAAATTGTAGAGTATGTCCACTCTGTTGTTCAGCACCTTGGAGATGATGAAGGCTCCTTCCCAGGCGGGTGCCAGCTTGTGTGGTCTCTGCTGATGCACTAAGAGCACCAAATCGCCAGCTTGAAACGTCCGACTCCTCACGTGTCCGGCATGGAACCGCCACAAGTCTTGTTGGTAGATTGTTGACGGAATCAACGCCATCTCGCACTCCTCCTCCAAAAGATCAACTCCATCCTGGCGGGCTTGTTCAGCTTCGCCTTCTGAGAAGAGCTCAACTTTGGGGGAATTGTGAAGCAGATCAGTCGGGAGGACAGCTACTGCACTGTACACAAGGAAGAAAGGAGATCGTCTCGTCGACCTGTTCGTTGTCGTTGTGAGTCCCCAAAGCACATAAGGTAATTCGGTGGCCCAAGCACCTGCAGTGTGTCCTATATCTCTCAAGAGACGAGGTTTTAACCCCTGAAGTATGAGCCCATTCGCTCGTTCTGCTTGACCATTTGTTTGGGGGTGAGCCACGGATGCGTAATCCACTCGGCTTCCTTGGCTGGAGCAGAAACTCTTGAATTCGTCTAAGTCAAAGTTTGATCCATTGTCAGTGATGATGTTGTGTGGGACTCCAAATCTGACAATGATTTCTCTCATAAACTTGATTGTAGTGCAAGCATCTAGCTTCTTGATTGGTTTGGCTTCTATCCACTTAGTGAACTTGTCGACTGCAACTAGCAAATGAGTAAAACTGCCTTGCCCTGTACGAAAGGGTCCAACCACGTGCAAGCCCCATACAGCAAAAGGCCATATGAGGGGGATTGTCTTCAGAGCAGATGATGGCTTATGTGATTTGTTGGAGTAGAATTGGCAGCCTTCACAACGGTCCACCAGCTCTTTAGCCATTTCACCTGCACGTGGCCAGAAGAATCCAGCTTGGAATGCCTTAGCGACGCTGGCCTTGGAAGATGCATGATGACCATAGGTTCCCGAATGAATTCTTCCAAAATTAGTCAGCCTTCCTCAAGGGAAATGCACCATTGAGCTACGCCAGTCACACTTTCCTTATAGAGCTGATCTCCCATGACTGTGAAAGCTTCGGATCTGCGAACAATCTGCCTGCCTCATCTTCGTCTTCAGGCGGTTCTTGCCTCAGGATATATGCAATATATGGCACTGTCCAATCAGGTGTGACTACTCAAATCTCCATGATTAGGTCGACAACTGTCGGGGTTTCAACTTTAGTCGGATCAACTTCACTTGTAGGCTGAGGATGTTCTTAAGTGAATGGATCTTCTTGGACTAAAGGGATGTGTATGTGCTCCAAACAGACATCAGTGGGCACAATTTTCTGAGAGGATCTGACTTTTGCCAACTCATCAGCAGCTTGATTCTTCAGTCGAGGAACGTGATGAAGTTCCAAACCTTCAAACCTTTTCTCAAGTTTTCTGACTGCATTCCAGTATCCAGTCATGGCAGGGTTTCTCACATCCCACTCTTTCATTACTTGATTAACCACTAGATCCGAGTTACCGTATACCATTAAGCGATGGACGCCGGGTGAAATGGCCATACACCACCCATAAAGGAGAGCTTCATAATGTGCTTCGTTGTTAGAAGAATCAAAGTGGATCTACAATACATAACTGATCTTGTCGCCTTTTGGGGATATGAGGACTACGCCTGCACCAGAACCACTCAGCATCTTTGAGCCGTAAAAAACATAGTCCAATGTGTCGGGTGAGTAGGGGCTGGTTGCTGTTGTTCCATCCATTCAGCCATGAAATCTGCCAGAGCCTGAGATTTGATAGCTTTCTTGGCTTCGAACTTTATGTCACAATATAATAGTTCCATTGCCCATTTCGCCACTCGGCCCGATGCATCCCGATTGTGAAGGATTTCAGACAATGGGGCATCACTGACCCAGACACCGAATGATCTTGAAAATAATTATCTACCTTCTTCACAGTCATATAAATCCCATCAAGGAGCTTCTAATAGTGGGGATATCTTTGCTTGTAAGGATTCAATACCTCAGAAACATAATATACTAGGTGATGGATCTTGTAAGCCTTGCCTTCCTCCTATCGTTCGACTGTCAGGAATGTGCTGACAACTTGATTTGTAACCGCTATGTATAAGAGAAGTGGCTCTTTGTTGTACGGAGCGGCAAGAACCGGATGGGTGCATAGCAAATTCTTTAACTCGACGAATGCAGCTTCTGATTCGGGAGTCCACTCGAAGGTATCTGACTTCTTCATGAGTCGGTATAATGGTAAGGCTTTCTCTCCGAGTCAAGATATGAATTTTCTTAATGCTGCCAAACATCATGTAAGCCTCTGGACATCGTGCCCTGCACAGGGCTTTTCATTCGGACGATTGCCCCAATCTTTTCGGAGTTAACATCGATTCCTCGTTCGGAAACAAGAAAACAGAGTAACTTGCCGTTGGGGACTCCAAATGTGCACTTGGCCGGGTTGAGCTTGATATCGTACCTTCCAAGGTTGGCAAACATTTCAGCCAAGTCAGTCAGCAGGTCGGAACCTTTGCGTGACTTGACTATGATATCATCCTTGTATGCCTCCACGTTCCGACTGATCTAGTCGAGGAGGCATTTCTGGATCATGTGCATAAAAGTGGCTCCTGCATTTTTGAGACCGAATGGCATAGTGATGTAGCAGAAGCACCCGAAAGGGGTGATGAAGGCTGTTTTTATTTCATTTGGGCCATACAGATGGATCTGGTGGTACCCAGAGTAAGCATCTAAAAAAGACAATCGCTCAGATCCCGCAGTCGAGTCGACGATCTGATCTATGCGAGGGATTGGGAAGTGGTCTTTCGGGCAGACCCAATTGATATGCTTGAAGTCGATGCACATTCGGAGTGACCTGTCCTTCTTGGGCACCATGACAATATTCGCGAGCCACTCGGAGTGGTAAACCTCGCGAATGAACTTGGCCTCTAGGAGCTTAGCCACCTCCTCGCCAATTGTTTTCCTTTCCTGCGTGGCGGACCGACGCAAATGTTCTTCGACAGGTCGATTTTCGGGATCGACCCTGAGTCGGTACTCAGCCAGTTCCCTGGGTACACTAGGCATGTCAGCGGGCTTCCATACGAAGATGTCCCAGTTCTCACAGAGGAACTGGATGAGCTTGGCTTCCTATTTAGGATCAACGGTTGTTGAGATGTTGGTCGGGGTAGGTGTAGGATCCGTCGGGTGGATGCTGACATTCTTCATTTCGCCTGCCGACTGGAATGCCGACTCGGAAGTTGGCTTCTTTGCGCGCATCAGGTCGGCAGGATCTGCTGTCTGCCGGTACTCGTCGAGCTCTTCCATATACATCTGCTGATCGGTGATCTTGCTACTCTGCTGCAAACATTCTTCAGCTCTCTGCCGATCACCAGTGATTTTAATGACTCCCTTCGGTCCCGACATCTTCATCTTCAGATAAATGTAACATGGTCGGGCCATGAAATGTATATATGCTGGTCGCCCAAGTATAGCATGGTAGGCACTCTGTAAGTCCACTATCTCGAACGTGACCTTCTCTTTGCGGAAGTTCTTGTCGGAGCCGAAGACGACATCCAACGTGATTTGACCGAGTGAAACAGCCTTCTTCCTTGGGATCACTTTGTGAAACTGCATATTGTTGTCGCTGAGCTTGGATATCGGAATGCCCATCCCTTTGAGAGTGTCAGCGTAGATGATGTTCAAGCCGCTCCCTTCATCCATCAATACCTTGTAGATTTGAACTCCTTCTACCACTGGGTCGACAACAAGAGCCTGACGTCCTGGATTGGGGACTTGTGGAGGATGATCTGACTTGTCGAAGGTGATGGCAGTCTGCGACCATTTGAGATACTTCGGGGTGGAAGGAGCTGCCATGTTGACCTCTCGGTTGACCACCTTCAGTCGACTCTTGCTTTCGACATCAGCGAAGATCATCAAAGTGGCTATGTGCCGGAGGAGTGCGCTCTACCTTCTGCTTCTGCTTTCGGTTGGCATCTCCGTCGACTGCTTTGCCTTTGCCACTACGGAGGTGGCCTTCTTCTTCTACATTGGCATAGAGAGCTGCTATCTCCATCATTTTTCTCATAGACATATCTCCTGTCCGACCGAACTTCAAGTACAACTCGCGGTACCTGACGCCTGCTTTGAAAGCGCAGACTTCTTGATGCTCGGTGATGTTCTCCATAGTGTGGTGAAGAGCGGTCCAGCACTGGATGTAATTGTGCAAAGACTCACTCGACTTCTGGATACAATGTTGTAGCTCTGAGAAACCAGCAGAGCGCTTGCAGGTGCCCTCGAATGTCTTGATGAACACTCGGGCCAAATCTGCTCAGCAGTATATGCTTGATGGAGCCAGTTGATTCAGCCAGGCACGGGCCAAACCATCCAGCATCAAGGGTAAGTGCTTCATTGCAACGTTGTCGTTGCCGCCGCCAATCTGAACTGCCACTCGATAATCATTTAGCCACGTCTCTCGCTTGGACTCCCCAGTGAACTTGCTTATTTCGGCTGCCAACCTTAAGTTGGGGGGAATATCGGAGGAGCGGATTGCTCGATTGAAACACTCGGGCCGAGAGATGACAGAGCCACTTCCACTCGGACGATCGCCATCGGATCCGTCACAATGGTCTCGGCCTCTCTCAACTCTCTTCTGAGTGAGATAATCTCTTACATCCCGCCTCTCGTCGCGGTCGTTGCCCATCGATCGACTTTCGTCGTTGCGCTGGGGCGCATACGAACCGCTCCGCGGAGGAGAGCGCGAGCGATGGCGATCTTCACGATTGAACCGGGTGGGAAGCGGATTCCGCCCCTTGTCTCTGTATTGATCTTCTCGGTGATCTCCTCCTCTACAACGCTGAGGAGAACCCGGGCTGTAAACTGCCCGAACTGTGTCTGCTTGGATGTAATTGATGTGCAGTCCGTTGTGAGACTAAGAGACAGCGGAATTCTGCTGCTGAGCTGCGTGCAACAGGGCACAGATCTGCTGCACTCCTTTGCCCGTTGATGAATTTGACAGGTGGATGGAGTCTGCAATCCTTGCGGCCGCAGCCAAGATGAGGATAGGCGTGCGGATTACCTCGATGTTGTCGACCTGATGAGAACGCCGACCGGATGCTGGGGGCACGAATGATGACGCACACCCGAAGTCTCTCCAGTTTCCCACTTGTCTCGATTGGTCCTTGGCGGGCTCTCGTGTGAACCGGCCATGAAAACCTCCATAGTAGGGCTGCGGTTCTCACACTCGCAGGGAAGGCCAGACGGATCTGACACCGAGTGAGATGCAGTACATGGAGGTGTAGAAGGTTCTATTGCTGCCACCTGCGGTGAAGATTCTTGACGCGCGAGTGCATGATGCACCCAACGCTGGAGCCGTGAGCGATCGGATCGCTTGTTGTGACGTGCGATGGGTAAAACAGTCGACATTGGAGTCGACGGTTGGCGAAGAAGGACTCCACAGGAACTGGCGCGAAAGAACTTCTCCCCAGGGATTGGAAGCGCCTCGACGTCGAGAGGCGCCTCCGAGAGCCATGCCGAATCGTCGGCGATGAAGACGAGTGTGCCGAACACGATCTCGTGACCAAGGCACAAATCACTGCCAGAAGACATGGTGAAGAGGAAAAAATGCGAACTTTCCGGAAGTTGCCTAGACGCCTGCCCCATGGTGGGCGCCAACTGTCGTGGATATAAGCCTGACAGTAGATGTGTAGGGTACGAAAGTAGAGGGCAGAGTCCTAGCTATGGCAAGGTTGTATGAGTTCAGGCCCCTGTGCGGTGGAGGTAACAGCCCTACGTCTCAGTGCTCTTGGAGCTTTGATGTCGAGTGGAATGTGAATGTTACAGAATGTGAACCCTTGTGTCAGAGGGGAGGGGTGTCTTATATAGAGTGCGCTACCCCTCATAAGTGTCTAGCCATCAAGGGTATAATAAGTGGGATTGAATGCATACGTTACACGTAATATATGCCATAAAGGACATTAACTACAATAGTCTAATGTCTGACCGTTAGCCTCGCTGGCGTGGCTTCTGGTCTTCTATGTCGACTCGCTTCTGGTCTTTACCGAGTGGAATCTAGTCGTCGAGTATTAGGTAACCTACCGAGTGGTTACTTACCAAGTGGATCAGAGGTTGTCTTAATCCAATCGGTAAGTATCTTGCGACCCTTAAGCTAATAATGAGGTGCCCTTGGGTAGGACTTATAGGTCAGGCCTATGACCCTACCCTAGGGCTATGACCCCATCAATACACACAAGGCATTCCTCTAGTGTCTGTGAGTTACATGATCTCATGGTCATAGGAAGGACTACTTGACATGCAGAGAACAATAGCAACAAAATGACACGATCACATGCTATGTTTATAGTTTGGGTCTCATCCATGACATCATTCTCCCAATTATGTGATCCCGTCATCAAGTGAAAACACTTGTCTATGGTTAGGAAACCTTAACCATCCTTGATCAACAGGCTAGTCAACTAGAGGCTCACTAGGGACACAGTTTTGTCTATATATCCAGACATGCATTTATGTTTCCATTCAATACAATTATATCATGGATAATAAACGATTACCTTGAAACAGGAAATGTAATAATAACTATTTTATTATTGCCTCTAGGTCATATTTCCAATAGTCTCCCACTTGCACTAGAGTCAATAATCTAGTCTCACATCGCTATGTGATTTACATTGTAATGGATCTAACACCCATCCAGTTCTGGTGTTGATCATGCTTCGCTCATGGAAGAGGTTTAGTCAGCGGATCTGCAACAATTAGATCCATGTGCACTTTGCAAATATTTATGTCTTCCTCCTTGATGTAATCGCGGATGGCGTTGAAGCGTCGTTTTATGTGTCTGGTCCTCTTGTGAAACCTTGGTTCCTTGCCTAGAGCAATGGGACCAGTGTTGTCACAGAACAGATTGATTGGATCAAGTGCACTTGGCACTACTCCAAGATCTGACTTGAACTACCTCATCCAGACACCCTCCTTAGCTTCTTCCGAGGCAACTATGTACTCCACTTCGCATGTAGAATCTGCTATGACGCTTTGCTTGGAACTGCACCAGCTTACCGCACCCCCATTGAGAATAAATACATATCCGGTTTGTGACTTAGAGTCATCCAGATCAGTGTCGAATCTTGCATCAATGTAACCCTTTACGACGAGCTCTTCGTCACCTCCCTAAACAAGAAACATTTCTTTAGTCCTTTTCAGGTACTTCCGAATATTCTTGACCGACGCCCAGTGTTCCACTCCTGGATCAATTTGAAACCTGCCTACCATGCTTATGGCCAAGCTGACGTTCGGTCTTGTGCACAACATTGCATACATGATAGACCCTATGGCTAAAGCATAGGGTACGACACTCATATTTTCTCTATGTTCTGCAGTTACTGGACATTGGGTCTTACTCAACTTGATACCATGTAACACAGGCAAGAATCCTTTGTTGGATTGTTCCATTTTGAACTTCTTCAAAATCTTATCAAGGTATGTGCTTTGTGAAAGAGCTATTAGGAGTTTCGATCTATCTCTATAGATCTTAATGCCTAATATGTAAGCAACCACTCCTAGGTCTTTCATTGAAAAACTCTTATTCAAGTAATACTTTATGCTTTCCAAGAACTCTACATTGTTTCCAATTAGCAATATGTCATCCACATATAATATTAGAAAGGCTATAGAGCTCCCACTCACTTTCTTGTAAATACAAGCTTCTCCAAAAACTTGTATAAACCCAAACGCCTTGATCACCTCATCAAAGCGCTTATTCCAACTCCGAGATGCTTGCACCAGCCCATAAATGGATCGCTGGAGCCTGCACACCTTGCTAGCATTCTCTGGATCGACAAAATCTTTAGGTTGCATCAAATACAACTCTTCCTTAAGAAATCCATTAAGGAACATTGTTTTGACATCCATCTGCCAGGTTTCATAATCGAAAAATGCAGCCATTGCTAACATGATTCGGACGAACTTAAGCATCGCTACGGGTGAGAATGTCTCATTGTAGTCAACTCCTTGAACTTGTGAAAAACGCTTTGCCACAAGTCGAGCTTTATAAACGGTCACATTGTCGTCTGCGTCCGTCTTCTTCTTAAAGATCCATTTGTTCTGAATAGCCTTATGACCTTCAGGTAATACATCCAAAGTCCACACTTTGTTTTCATACATAGATCCTATCTCAGATTTCATGGCCTCTAACCATCTGTTGGAATCTGAGCCCACCATTGCTTCTCCATAATTCCAGGATCATTGTTGTCTAACAACATGATAGACAAGACATGATTCCCGTACCACTCAGGAGCAATACGTGCTCTTGTCGACCTGCGAGGACCGACAGTAACTTGATCCAAAGCTTCATGATCATCATCACTAGCTTCCTCTTCAACTGGTGTTGCCTCGACAGAAATTTCTTTCTACCATGCGCCACCATCTTGTTGAAGCAGAGGTTCCACAACCTCATCAAGTTCTATCTTCCTCCCACTCAATTCTTTCAAGAGAAACTCTTTCTCAAGAAAAGCTTCGTTCTTAGCGACAAACACTTTGCCCTCGGATCTAACATAGAAGATGTACCCAACTGTCTCTTTTGGGTAACCTATGAAGAAGCACTTTTCCGCTTTGGGTTCCAGCTTTTCAAGCTGAAGCTTCTTGACAAAAGCATCACATCCCCAAAATTTAAGAAACGAAAACTTTGGCTACTTGCCATACCATAGCTCATATGGTGTCGTCTCAACGGATTTTTACGGTGCCCTATTTAAAGTGAATGTCGCTGTCTCTAATGCAAAGCCCCAAAAAGTTAATGGAAAATCCGTAAGAGACATCATAGATCGCACCATATCTAATAAAGTACGATTACGACGTTCAGACACACCATTACGCTCTGGTGTTCCAGGCGGTCTCAACTGTGAAACAATTCTACATTGTCTTGACTGAGCACCAAACTCGTAACTCAGATATTCACACCCTCGATCAGATCGTAGGAACTTGATCTTCTTGCTACGATTATTTTCAACTTCACTCTGAAATTGTTTGAACTTTTCAAATGTTTCAGACTTGTGCTTCATCAAGTAGATAGAGCCATACCTACTCAAATCGTCGGCGAAGGTGAGAAAATAACGATATTCCCCGCGTGCCTCCATACTCATTGGTCCGCACACATCAGTATGTATGATTTCCAACAAGCCACTTGCACGCCCCATTGTTCCAGAGAACGGAGTCTTAGTCATCTTGCCCATGAGGCATGGTTTGCATGTGTCAAGTGATTCAAAATCAAGTGACTCCAAAAGCCCATCAGCATGGAGTTTCTTCATGCGCTTAACATCAATATGACCTAAGCGACAGTGCCACAAGAAAGTGGCACTATCATTCTTAACTCTACAACTTTTGGTCTCAATGTTATGGATATGAGTGTAATCACAATCAAGATTCAACATGAACAAACCCCTCACATTGGGTGCATGAACATAAAATATATTACTCATGTATATAAAACAACCATTATTCTCTAACTTAAACGAGTAACCGTCTTGCAATAAACAAGATATAGATATAATGTTCATGCTCAATGCAAGCACTAAATAACAATTATTTAAGTTCATCACTAATCCGAAGGTAACTGAAGTGAGATTGTGCCGACGGCGATCGCATCAACCTTGGAACCATTTCCACGCGCATCATCATTCATCCTTCACTGGCCTTCGTTTAGTCCGCAGTTCCTGTTTTGAGTTCCAGATGTGAGCAACAGAACCATTATCAAATACCCAGGCACTACTACGAGAGTTGGTTAGGTACACATCAATAACATGTATATCACCTATACCTTGTTTGGCGTTGGCCGCCTTCTTATCAGCCAAATACTTGGGGCAGTTGTGCTTCCAGTGACCAGTCCCCTTGCAATAATAGCACTCAGTTGCCAGCTTAGGTCCAGCCTTGGGTTTCTTCGTCGGAGGGGCAACAGTTTTTCCACCCTTCTTGCCTTTGTCGTTCTTCTTGAAACTAGTGGTCTTATTGACCATTAACACTTAATGTTCTTTCTCGATTTCTAACTCCGCGACTTTCAGCATCGCAAATAACTCGTCGGGTGACTTGTTCATCCCTTGCATGTTATAGCTCAACACAAAGCTTTTATAGCTAGGTGGCAGTGACAGAAGAGTTCTGTCAGTGATAGCCTCTTGCGGGAGTTCAATCCCCAGCTCAGCTAGACGGTTGGAGTATCTAGACATTCTGAGCACATGATCACTGACAAACAAATTCTCCTCCATTTTGCAAGCATAGAATTTATCGTAGGTCTCATACCTCTCGATTCGGGCATTCTTCTCAAAGATAAACTTCAACTCCTGGAACATCTCATATGCTCCATGACGTTCGAAATGTCGTTGAAGTCCCGGTTCTAAGCCATACAAAACTGCACGCTGTACTAATAAGTGGTCATCCTTACGGGCTTGCCAAGCGTTATCTTGGTCAACCGTGGTGGGTGGCGCGTCACCTAGCGCAGCATCAAGGACATAATTCTTTCTCCCAGCTTGTAGGATAAGCCTCAGATTTAAGCCCAGTCTACAAAGTTACTACTATCATCTTTCAGCTTAGCTTTCTCTAGGAGCGTATTGAAATTCAGGGTTGCTACTGCGCGAGCCATTGATCTACAACATAAAATTTGCAACGATTAGTTAGACTATGTTCAAGACAATTGAGTTTAGCTAATCATATCAATAATAAACTCCAACTCAAATAGACACCCCTCTAGTTATTTGAGTGTGGCATGATCCAAATTCACTAACTCAAGTCTGATCATCACGTGAGTTGAGTATAGTTTCAGTGGTGAACATCTCCATGTTGATCATATCTACTATATGATTCATGCTCGACCTTTCGGTCTCTTGTGTGCCGAGGCCATGTCTGTACATGCTAGGCTCGTCAAGTTTAACCCGAGTGTTCCGTGTGTGCAACTGTTTTGCACCCGTTGTATGTGAACGTTGAGTCTATCACACCCGATCATCACGTGGTGTCTCAAAACAATGAACTTTCGCAATGTTGTACAGTCAGGGAGAACACAATTTATCTTGAAATTTTAGTGAGGGATCACCTTATAATGCTACCGTCGTTCTAAGCAAGATAAGGTGCTTAAAAGGATTAACATCACATGCAAATCATAAGTGACATGATATGGCCATGATCTTTTGCTTCTTGATCTCCATCACCAAAGCACCGGCATGCTCTTCATTGTCACCGGCGCCACACCCTGATCTCCATCATCGTGCCGCTATAGAGGTTGTCATGCTATCTATGCTATTATAACTAAAGCCACTACCTAGCAATATAGTAAACGCATTTGCAAGCACAAACGTTAGTTTAAAGACAACCCTATGGATCCTACTGGTTGCCGTAGCATCGACGTGCAAGTCGATATTTAACTACTACAACATGATCATCTCATACATCCAATATATCACATCATGTCTTTCGCCATATGACATCACATCTTACTTACGCAAATCCACAAGTTAGACGTCCTCTAATTTGTTGTTGCATGTTTTATGTGGTTGCTATAGGTATCTAGTATGATCACATCTTACTTACGCAAATCCACAACGGTAATATGAAAATTGCTATTTAACCTTATCCAAGGACCACCTCGGTCAAATCCGATTCAACTGAAGTTGAAGAAACTGACACCCGCTAGTCATCTTTATGCAACAAGTTGCATGTTAGTAAAGGAAACCGGTCTCTCGTAAGCGTACGAGTAAGGTTTGTCCGGGCCGCTTCAATCCAACAATACCTCCGAATCGAGAGAAGACTAAGGAGGGAAGCAAATCGAACATCAACACCCACAAAAACTTTTGTGTGCTACTCGAGATATCATCTACGCATGAACCTAGCTCATAATGCCACTGTTGGGGAACGTTGCATGGGAAACAAAAAATTTCCTACGCACACGAAGAACTATCATGGTGATGATCATCTGCGAGAGGGAGATCGGATCCACATACCCTTGTAGATCGCTAAGCGGTAAGCGTTAATAAACGCGGTCGATGTAGTGGAACTTTCTCCATGATTCAAATCACCGCAGCCCCACGATCCGTCCCGATCTAGCACCGAATGGACGTCACCTCCGCGTTCAGCACACATAGAGCTCGATGACGATCTCCGCCTTCTTGATCCAGCAAGAGAGACGGGGAAGTAGATGAGTTCTCCGATAGCGTGACGGCCCGCTGGTGGTGGTGATGATCTATTCCTGCAGGGCTTCGCCTAAGCATCGCAGAAATCCGATCTAGAGGAAGAACTACGAACTAGAGGGTAGGGTTGCACGTGGCTAAAGTTGTGTCTCAAAAACCCTAAAACCTCTAGCATATATAGGAGGAGGGAGGGGCTAGCCTTGTCCACCAAGGAGATCCTCCTTGGCTCGGCCGAAGTGGAGGAGGGAGGAGTCCTCCTCCAATCCTACTTGGATTAGGACTCCTTCCTAAATTGCCCACCTCTTTTGGATTTTCAACCTTTTTCCTCATTGGCTTTCCTTGGATGACTTGTCAGCCATTAAGCTTTATTGCGCATCCAATAAACCCATGTGGACCACTTGGGGCATGGTGGGCCCACCTAGTAGGCCCCCAGAACCCATTTGTCACTCGTGACACACTCCCAATAATGCTCGAAATCCTCCCAGAATCCAAATATCAACTTCCTATATATCAATCTTCATTTCTGGACCATTCCGGAAACCCTCGTGACGTCCAGGATCTCATCCGAGACAACGAACAAAACTTCGGTCACCTGCACCTATGACTCAACTATACATAAACGTCACCGAACCATATGTGTGCAGACCTTGCGGGTTCGAAAACTATGTAGACATGACCTGACACACTCTCCAGTCAATATCCAATAGCGGGACCTGGACGCCCATATTACTTGCCAGAGATTTGATCGTCGGTATCCCCATACCTATTTCAATCTTGTTACCGGCAAGTCTCTTTACTCGTTCTGTAATACAAGATCCCGTGACTAACTCTTTAGTCATATTGCTTGCAAGGCTTGTATGTGATGTTGTATTACCGAGTGGGCCCTGAGATACCTCTCCTTCACACGAAGTGACAAATCCCAGTGTTGATCCCTGCTAACTCAACAGACACCTTCAGAGATGCCTGTAGTGTACCTTACAGTCACCCAGTAACGTTGCGATGTTTCGTACACACAAGGCATTCCTCCAGTGTCAGTGAGTTACATGATCTCATGGTCATAGGAATGAATACTTGACATGCAGAAAACAATAGCAACAAAATGACACGATCACATGCTACTTTTGTAGTTTGGGTCTCGCCCATCACATCATTGTCCCAATGATGTGATCCCGTCATCAAGTGACAACACTTATCTATGGTTAGGAAACCTTAACCATCCTTGATGAACAGGCTAGTCAACTAGAGGATCACTAGGGACAAAGTTTTGTTTATATATCCACACATGCATTTATATTTCCATTCAATACAATTATAGCATGGATAATAAACGATTACCTTGAAACAGGAAATACAATAATAACTATTTTATTATTGCCTGTAGGGCATATTTCCCATAAAGTGCGGGCTGGACAATCACTTTTCTCTTTAGCATCTCATTGTGAGCTTGAATCATTTTCGCAGATTTCTTCTTTAGATGCTCAAGGGCGTCTTTGACATCATCACAACGCTTCTCAAAATTTGCCTTTAAGTCTTTCATGAACAAGTGATAGCCTTGTATCTGCTCGACTCTGAGCTTTTGTACATTTCTCCTAAAGAGAGCCTTTTCATGGCGAATCTTCTCGTGCTGCTACACAACCTATTAAACATCAGTTAACTCTTCGTTTACCAACACTTGGAAGGTAATGCTTATTCTAATGGGAAGCTGAAGCGCATCAATGGTGAGAGAGGTGTTAACAATGTTGGAAATATGCCCTAGAGGCAATGAGAAATAGTTATTATTATATTTCCTGTTTAAAGATAATTGTTTATTATCCATGCTATAATTGTATTGAATGAAAACATAGATACATGCGTGGATACATAGACAAAACAATGTCCGTAGCAAGCCTCTAGTTGGCTAGCCAATTGATCAATGATAGTCAAGGTTTTCTGACTATGTGCAAGTGTTGTCACTTGATAACTGGATCACATCACTAGGAGAATCATGTGATGTACTAGACCCAAACTATGAACGTAGCATATTGATCGTGTCATTTTACTGCTATTGTTTTCTGTGTGTCAAGTATTTATTCCTATGACCATGAGATCATATAACTCACTGGCACCGGAGGAATACCTTGTGTGCATCAAATTTCACAACGTAACTGGGTGAATATAAAGGTGCTCTGAAGGTATCTCCGAAGGTGTCCGTTGAGTTAGTATGGATCAAGAGCTATCTTGGGGCCCACTCGATAATACAACATCACACACAAGCCTTGCAAGCAATGTGACTAACTGTAAGTCACAGGATCTTGTATTACGGAACGAGTAAAGAGACATGCCGGTAACGAGGTTGAAATAGGTATGCGGATACCGACGATCAAATCTCGGGCAAGTAACAAACCAAAGGACAAAGGGAATGACAACCGGGATTATATGAGTCCTTGACACTGAGGTTCTACTGATAAGATCTTCGGAGAATATGTAGGATCCAATATGGGCATCCAGGTCCCGCTATTGGATATTGACCGAGGAGTGCCTCGGGGCATGTCTACATAGTTCTCGAACCCACACTGTCTGCACATTTAGGTTCGATGATGTTTTAGTATAGTTGCATTATATGTGTGGTTACCGAATGTAGTTCGAAGTCGCGGGTGAGGTTACGGACATCACGAGGGTTGCCGGAATGGTCCGAAAATGAATATTGATATATAGGATGGCTTCATTTGGTTACGGAAGGTTTTCTAGCGTTACTGGGAATGTACCGGGAGTGACGAATGGGTTCCGGAAGTTCACCGGGAGGGGGGAAACCCACCCGGGGGAATCCCAATGGCCCTAGGGGTGGCGTACCAACCCTTAGTGGGCTGGTGAGACAGCCCAAGAGGGCCTTGGCGCCAAGGAAAGAAAACGAAAGAAAAAGAAAAAAAAGAGGTGGGAAGGAAGAGAAGGACACCACTTTCCAATCCTAATTGGAGTATGATTGGAGTAGGACTCCTCGTCTCCCTTGGCCAGCGCACCCTTGAGGGCTTGTCCCTCAAGGCAAGCCACCGCCCCCTCCCTCCTATATATAGTGGTGATTTAGGGCTGATTTGAGACACCATAGTTTTACCTCTAGATCGTATTTCTGCGAAGCTCGGGCGGAGCCCTACACGAGTAGATCATCACCACCACCGGAGTGCCATCATGCTGCTTGCTGGATCAAGAAGGCCGATATCATCGTCGAGCTGTACGTGTGCTGAATGCGGATGTGTCGTTCGTTCGGCACTAGATCGGAACGGATCATGGGACAGATCGCGGGACGGTTTGTGGGACGGTTCGTGGGGCTGATCGAGGGACGTGAAGACGTTCCACTACATCAACCACGTTTCTTACTGTTTCCTGTTGTGCGATCTACAATGGTACGTAGATCCAAATCTCCTATCGTAAATGGACATCACCATGATAGGTCTTCATGTGCGTAGGAAATTTTTTGTTTCCCATGCAACATTCCCCAACAGTGGTATCAGAGCCAGGTTCATGCGTAGATTTTATCTCGAGTAGAACACAAAGGGTTTTGTGGACAGTGATGTTCGATTTGCTGCCCTCCTTGGTCTTTTCTCGATTCGATCGTATTGTTAGATTGATGTTGCCCGGACCGACATTATTCGTACGCTTACGAAAGACTGGTTTCATCGCTTGACATGCAACCTCGTAGCATAAAGATGACTGGCGGGTGTCGGTTTCTTCAACTTTAGTTGAATTGGTTTTGAACCAGGCGGTCCTTCGAGAGGTTAAATAGCAATTTGCACATCTCCGTTGTGGTTTTTGCGTAAGTTTAGATGCGATCATACTAGATACCCATAGCAGCCATGTAAAACATGCAACAACAAATTAGAGGACGTCTAACTTGTTTTTGCAGGGTATACTAATGATATGATATGGCCAATGACGTGATGTGATATATTGGATGTATGACATGATCATGTTGTAATAGTTAATATCGACTTGCACGTCGATGGTACGGCAACCGGTAGGAGCCGTAGGGTTGTCTTTAAACTAATGTTTGTGTTTGCAGATGCGTTTAGTATATTGCTAGGACGTTGCTTTAGTAGTAATAGCATAAGTAGCACGACAACCCCGATGGCGACACGTTGATGGAGATCATGGTGTGGCGCCAGTGACAAGAAGATCGTGTCGGTGCTTCGGTGATGGAGATCAAGAAGCACAAGATGATGGCCATATCATGTCACTTATGAATTGCATGTGATGTTAATCCTTTTATGCACCTTATTTTGCTTAGAACGACAGTAGCATTATGAGGTGATCTCTCTCTAAAATTTCAAGACGAAATTGTGTTCGCCCCGGCTGTGCACCGTTGCTACAGTTCGTTGTTTCGAGACACCACGTGATGATCGGGTGTGATAGACTCAACGTTCACATACAACGGGTGCAAAACAGTTGCAGACCCGAAACACTCGGGTTAAGCTTGATGAGCCTAGCATGTGCACACATGGCCTCGGAACACATGAGACCGAAAGGTCGAGATGAATCCTGTAGTTGATATGATTAGCATGGAGATGCTTACCAGTGAAACTATTCTCAACTCACGTGATGATCGGACTTGAGTTAGTGAACTTGGATCATGTACCACTCAAATGACTAGAGAGATGTATATTTTGAGTGGGAGTTTAGCAAGTAATTTGTTTAGTTAAACTCTAATTATCTTGAACATAGTCTAAGTCCACTTTGAAAACATTTGTGTTGTAGATCAATGGCTCACGCTGATAGTCACCCTGAATTTTCATTCGTTCCTAGAGAAAGCTAAGTTGAAAGATGATGGAAGCAACTTTGTAGACTGGGATCGTAATCTTAAGCTACTCCTGCAAGCTTGGAAGAAGGATTATGTCCTTAATGATGTGCTAGGAGATGAACCACCCGCTACGGCTAACCAAGATGTTAAGAACGCTTGGTTAACCCGTAAGGAGGACTACTCAGTAGTTCAATGTGTAGTCTTGTATGGCTTAGAGACAAGACTTCAACGTCGCTTTAAGCGTCATAGAGCATTTGAGATGTTCCAGGAGTTGAAGCTTATCTTTCAGAAGAACACCCGGACCGAGAGGTATGATACCTCCGATAAATTCTATGCTTGCAAGATGGAGGAGAATTCGTCTATCAGTGAACATGTGCTCAAAATGTCCGGGTACTCAAACCGTCTAGCTGACCTGGGGATTGAGATCCCACAAGAGGCTATCGCTGACAAGATTCTTCAATCACTGCCACCAAGCTACAAGAGCTTTGTGTTGAACTGTAACATGCAAGGGATGAACAAGTCACCCGGTGAGTTATTCGTGATGCTGAAAGTCGCAGAGTCAGAACTCCGTAAAGAGCATCAAGTGTTGATGGTGAATAAGACCACTAGTTTCAAGAGAAACGTCAAAGGAAAGAAGGGTAATTCAAAGAAGAGAGGCAAGCCTGTTGCCAATCCGACGAAGAAACCCAAAGCTGGACCTAATCTTGAAATGGAGTGTTATTATTGCAAGGGTTTGGGTCACTGGAGGCGTAACTTCCCCAAGTATCTGGCTGATAAGAAGGCGGCCAAGGAAAAATCAGGTATATTCGATATACATGTTATTGGTGTGTACTTAACCAGCTCTCGTAGTAGTGCCTGGGTATTCGATACCGGTTCTATTGCTCATATTTGTAACTCGAAACATGAACTCCAGAATAAGCGAAGGCTGGCGAAGGATGAAGTGATGATGCGCGTGGGAAATGGTTCCAAGGTTAATGCAATCACCGTCGGCACAGTTTCACTTCAGTTACCATCAGGATTAGTTATGAACTTAAATAATTGTTATTTAGTGCCTGCATTAAGCATGAACATAATATCTGGATCTTGTTTATTGTGAGACGGTTAGTAGTTTAAGTCAGAGAATAATGGTTGTTCTATTTCTATGAGTAATATCTTTTATGGTCATGCACCCAATGTGAGAGGATTGTTCATATTGAATCTTGATAGTGATAATACACATATACATAACATTGAGACCAAAAGAGTTAGAGTTAACAATGATAGGGCCATGCTTTTATGGCACTTCCGCTTAGGTCATATTGGTTGAAAGTGCATGAAGAAACTCCATACCAATGGACTTTTGGAGTCACTTGACTTTGATTCACTTGATATGTGCGAACCATGCCTCATGGGCAAGATGACTAAGACTCCATTCTCCGGAACAATGGAGCGTGCAAGTGACTTGTTGGAAATCATACATACCGATGTATGCGGCCCAATGAGTGTGGAGGCGCGCGGCGGATATCGTTATTTTCTCACCTTCACTGACGGTTTGAGTAGATATGGCTATGTCTACTTGATGAAGCACAAGTCTGAAACGTTTGAGAAGTTCTAGCAATTTCAAAGTGAAGTTGAAAATCATCATAACAAAAAGATCAAGTTCCTACGGTGTGATCGTGTGGGTGAATATCTGAGTTTCGAGTTTGGTACTCACTTAAGACAATGTGGAATTGTTTCACAGTTGACAACGCGTGGAACACCACAGTGTAATGGTGTGTCTGAATGTCGTAATCGTACTTTATTAGAGATGGTGCGATCTATGATGTCTCTTACTGATTTGTTGTTATAGTTTTCGGGTTATGCATTGGAGACAACTGCATTCACTTTAAATAGGGCACCATCAAAATTTGTTGAGACGACACCATACGAACTGTGGTATTGCAAAATACCAAAATTGTCGTTTCTCAAAGTTTGGGGATGTGATGCTTATGTCAAAAAGCTTCAGCCTGAAAAGGTGGAACCCAAAGCAGAAAAGTGCGTCTTCATAGGTTACCCAAAAGAGACAGTTGGATATACCTTCTATCTCAAATCCGAGGGAGAAGTGTTTGTTGCTTAAAACGGAGCTTTTCTTGAGAAGGAGTTTCTCTCGAAAGAATTGAGTGGGAGGAAGATAGAACTTGATGAGGTTGTCGAACCTCTAATTCCTCTAAATGGTGGCGCAGGGCAAGGGGAAACCCGTGTTGCTACGACGCCGGTTGAGTAGCAAGTTGATGATGATGATCATGAAACTTCAGATCAAGTTGCTATCGGACCTCGCAGGTCGACAAGATCCCGTACTGCTCCTGAGTGGTACGGTAATCATGTCTTCACAATTATGTTGTTGGACAACAATGAAACCTGCGAATTACGAAAAAGCAATTGTGGGCCCGGATTCCAACAAATGGCTGGAGGGCATGAAGTCCGAGATAGGATCCATGTACAAGAACAAAGTGTGGACTTTGGAAGTACTACCTCAAGGCCGCAAGGCTATTCAGAACAAATGGATCTCTAATAAGAAGACAGATGCAGACGGTAATCTGACCGTTTATAAAGATCGACTTGTTGCAAAGGGTTTTTCACAAGTTCAAGGAGATGACTACAATGAGACTTTCTCACGAGTAGTGATGCTTAAGTCCGTCTGAATCATGTTAGCAATAGGTGCCTTTTATGATTATGAAATCTGGTAGATGGATGTCAAAACGCGTTCCTTAACGGTTTTCTTAAGGAAGAGTTGTATATGATGCAACCTGAAGGTTTTGTCGATCCAAAGAATGCTAACAAAGTATGCAAGCTCCAGCGATCCATTTATGGACTGGTGCAAGCATCTCGGAGTTGGAATAAGCGCTTTGATGAGGTGATCAAAGCATTTGGGTTTATACAAGTGGTTGGAGAATCTTGTATTTACAAGAAAGTGAGTGGGAGCTCTATGGCGTTTCTAATATTATATGTGGATGACATATTGCTGATTGGAAACAACATGGAGCTTTTGGAGAGCATAAAGGATTACTTGAATAAAAGTTTCTCTATGAAAGACCTAGGAGAAGATGCTTACATTCTAGGCATTAAGATCTATAGGGATAGATCGAGACGCATGATAGGACTTGATAGGACTTGACAAAGCACATACCTTGATAAAGTTTTGAAGAAGTTCAAAATAGATCAGTCCAAGAAAGGGTTCTTGCCAGTATTTCAAGGTATAAAATTGAGTAAGACTGAGTGCCCAGGAACTGTGGAAGATAGAGAACAAATGAGTTCCATCCCCTACGCTTCAGCCGTAGGTTCTATTATGTATGCAATGTTGAGCACTAGACCAGACGTCAGCTTGGCCATAAGTATGGCAGGCAGGTTACAGAGTAATCCAGGAGTGGATCACTGGACGGCGGTCAAGAATATTTTGAAGTACCTGAAAAGGACTAAGGAAATGTTTCTTGTTTATGGAAATGACAAAGAGCTCGTCGTAAAGGGTTACGTCCACGCAAGTTTTGACACCGATCCGGATGACTCTAAGTAGCAAACCGGATACGTGTTTATTCTTAATGGGGGTGCGGTAAGCTTGTGCAGTTCCAAGCAGAGCGTCGTAGCAGATTCTACATGTGAAGCAGAGTACATGGCTGCCTCAGAGCAGCAAAGGAGCGTGTCTGGATGAAGCAGTTCATGATAGATCTTGGAGTTGTGCCGAGCGCACTAGATCCATTAACTCTGTTATGTGACAACACTGGTGCCATTGCCTTAGCAATGGAACCAATGTTTCACAAAAGATCAGACACATCAAAAGACGCTTCAGCCTTATCCATGACTATGTCGAAGGAGAGGACGTGAATATTTGCAAACTGCACACGGATCTGATTGTAGCAGACACGCTGACCAAACCTCTTCCACGAGCAAATCATGATCAACACCAGAACTGTATGGCTGTTCGATTTATTACACTGTAAATCGCATGGCGATGTGAGGACTAGTTTATTGACTCTAGTGCAAGTGGGAGATTGATGGAAATATGCCCTAGAGGCAATGATAAATAGTTATTATTATATTTCCTGTTTAAAGATAATCATTTATTATCCATGCTATAATTTTATTGAATGAAAACATAGATACATGTGTGGATACATAGACAAAACAATGTCCCTAGCAAGCCTATAGTTGGCTAGCCAGTTGATCAATGATAGTCAAGGTTTTCTCACTATGTGCAAGTGTTGTCACTTGATAACTGGATCACATCATTAGGAGAATCATGTGATGGATTAGACCCAAACTATGAACGTAGAATACTGATCGTGTTGTATTATTGCTATTGTTTTCTGCGTGCCAAGTATTTATTCCTATGACCATGAGATCATATAACTCACTGGCACCGGAGGAATACCTTGTGTGCATCAAACGTCACAACGTAACTGGGTGACTATTGAGTTAGTATGGATCAAGACAGGGATTTGTCACTCTGCGTGACAGAGAGGTATCTTGGGGCCCACTCGGTAATACAACATCACACACAAGCCTTGCAAGCAACGTGACTAAGTGTAAATCATGGTATCTTGTATTACGCAACGATTAAAGAGACTTGCCGGTAACGAGGTTGCAATAGGTATGCGGATACCGACGATCAAATCTCGGGCAAGTAACATACCGAAGGACAAAGGGAATGACATACGGGATTATATGAATCCTTGGCACTGAGGTTCAACCGATAAGATCTTCGGAGAATATGTAGGATCCAATATGGGCATCCAGGTCTTGCTATTGGATATTGACCGAGTAGTGCCTCGGGGCATGTCTACATAGTTCTCGAACCCCTTGGGTCTGCACACTTAAGGTTCGATGATGTTTCAGTATAGTTGATTTATATGTGTGGTTACCGAATGTTATTCGGAGTCTCGGATGAGATCACCGAAGTCACGAGGGTTTCCAGAATGGTCCGGAAACAAAGATTGATATATGGGAAGGCTTCATTTGGTTACCGGAAGGTTTTCGGGCATTACGGGGAATGTACCCGGAGTGACGAATGGGTTCCGTAAGTTCACCGGAGGGGGGCAACCCACCCAGGGGAAGCCCAATGGCCCTAGGGGTGGCGCACCAGCCCATAGTGGGCTGGTGGGACAGCCCAAGAGGGCCTTGGCGCCAAGGAAAGAAAACCAAAGAAAAAGAAAAAAAAAGAAAGGTGGGAAGGAAGAGAAGGACTCAACTTTCCAATCCTAATTGGAGTAGGATTGGAGTAGGACTCCTCCTCTCCCTTGGCCGGCACACCCTTGAGTGCTTGCCCTCAAGGAAAGCCTCCTCCCCGTCCCTCCTATATATAGTGGTGATTTAGGGCTGATTTGAGACAACTTTTTCCATGTGCAACTCAAATCTAGACACCATAGTTTTACCTCTAGATCGTATTTCTACGGAGCTCGGGTGGAGCCCCACAGGAGTAGATCCTCACCACCACCGGAGCGCCGTCATGCTGCTAGAGAACTCATCTACATCTCCGTCTTGCTTGCTAGATCAAGAAGGTCGAGATCATCATCAAGCTGTACGTGTGCTGAACGCGGAGGTGCCGTCCGTTTGGCACTAGATCGGAACGGATCGTGGGACTGATCGCGGGACGGTTCGTGGGACGGTTTGTGGGGCTGATCGAGGGACGTGAAGACGTTCCGCTACATCAACTGCGTTTCTTAACGCTTCGTGCTGTGTGATCTACAAGGGTACGTAGATCCAAATCTCCTCTCGTAGATGGACATCACCATGATAGCTCTTCGTGTGCGTAGGAAATTTTTTGTTTCCCATGCAACGTTCCCCAACAAACAAACCATTCATCAATGAACTGTTTGAGGATATTTGCATCAATTAGAGGCAAGTCTTTGAGATGGCCTCTTCCTCCTTTTGCTGAAACGCTTCGCCATGACTTCATCGTCAAACTCATCATATGAGAGCTCAATCATGTTTGTAGCGTTCGTCAAGGAGATGAATGGCTTTGGTCCATGGGCATCAACTTGTTTACTCTTCAGTCTTGTAAGTGCACCTAGTGCCCCTTAGTGATTTTTGTGGTTTGAAGACTTATAGGTTAATAGAATGATATGTTTGTGAGAGTACACATGCTCTATAATTTGCTGAGGAGTTTGAGTTATTCGATGAATATCGACCCCTAAAAATGTATGTCTTCGGGTGAAGACTTTGGTCATTCCTTGAAGACTTTGATCGCCAATAAATTGCAAAGAAATTGATATTCCCCGTGAAGATATTGAAGATGAGGAATTCGGTGTATCCTGAAGAAACCACTCTGAAGACTTTGAAGTTTGAAGATTTACTCTTTATGTTTCACTTTCTTCACAACTGAGTCATAGGAACACTGTACTGTTTACGGGAGTCGAGGTAAAATCGCGGAAGGAATTTCCTCATGATGCTCAACCCAAACCTACAACTACCAAAGCCTCAAAGTGAGGAATATGAGAGAGATGAGGACTTTCACCGTTGAAAGTTCCAATCCTTGCCGCGCCACGCGCCACCTGTCATAGATCTTATCCATCCAACGGTCATATTATTAAAGGGAATTTATGTCAAATTATGTCGGGATGCTCCCATGCTATAAATAGCCGCCCTCGACAACCACTAGTTGGTTGGCTGCTCCGAGAGAAACTGACGTTAGTCATTTAGAGCAACCCAAATTACTCAGAGACTTTGAGTGATGATCATCAAGTGAGGAAGTACCCCAAACACCCAAACCCAAACGAAAACCCAAGTGATTGAGCATCAATCAAGAAGTTATTCCTGTGTGAAACCGACACTTGTTACCTTTGAGGACTATGCATCCTCCACACGGCTAGGCGTCATGGTCTAGAGCATCCAAAAGTCAATTGTGCATCATCGGGTGACCGAGTTTCTAAGGGTTTGGAAGTCTGCCCTGAAGTCTTACCACGAGTGTTGGGCGAGGATTGTGTGTCCTTAGCTCCAGGAGAATAAAGTAGGGACTGTGTGTCCTTTGGTTTCAATACGAAGCCACTCCATGTTGGGGAACGTTCCATGGGAAACAAAAAATTCCTACGCACAGGCAATACCTATCCATGGTGATGATCATCTACGAGAGGGGAGAGTGAAACTACATACCCTTGTAGGTTGCTAACCGGAAGTGTATATAACGCGAATGATATAGTGGAACATCTTCACGATCCAAATTGCAGCCTGTCCCGCAATCTCATCATGATCCGTCCCGCGATCCCATCATCATCCATCTCGATCTAGTGTCGAACGGACGACACGTCCGCGTTCAGCACACGTACAGCTCGATGATGATCCCCACCTTCTTGATCCAGCAAGAGGGACAGAGAGGTAGATGAGTTCTCCAGCACGGCGGCATGGTGGTGGTCGTGGTGAACTAATCCAGCAGGGCTTCGCCTAAGCACCGCCGAACTAGACTAGAGGAGAAACCGATCTAGAGAGAAGTAGAGGGAGCACATGGCAATTTGGGTTAGCCCTCACCTCTAAAACCTCTAGTATATATAGGAGAAGGATAGGAGAGGAGGCAGCCTTGGCCTGCACTCCAAGGAGGTTCGGCCGAACCACAAGGGAGGAATCCACCTCCCACAAGGGAGGTGGAATCTTATTAGGACTCCTTCCTTATTTGGCCTTTTTGCCTTTTTCCTTTATCATTTTCGCATGGGCCCTTGATAGGAACTTAGGCCAGCCCACCAGGGGCTGATCCACCTCCTCTCATAGCCCATGATCCTATTGGGTCGTTACACACCTCCCGGTGGTCTCCCGGCACTCCCGATACACTACCGATGAGCCTGAAACTTTTTCGGTGACCAAAACAGGACTTCCTATATATCAATCTTTACCTCCGGACCATTCCGGAGCTCCTCGTGATGTCCTAGATCTCATCCGGGACTCCGAACAACCTTAGGTCACCAACACATATAACTCAACTATACCAAAACGTCACCGAACCTTAAGTGTGCACACCCTGCGGGTTCGAGAACTACGCAGACATGACCTGAGACACTCTCTGGTCAATAACCAATAGCGGGACCTGGATGTCCATATTGGAACCTACATATTCTACAAAGATCTCTATCGGTTGAACCTCTATGTCAAGGATTCAGTTAATCCCGTATGTTGTTCCCTTTTCCTTTTGGTATGTTAGTTACCCGAGATTCGATCGGCGGTATCGCCATACCTAGTTCAATCTCGTTACCAGCAAGTCTTTTACTCGTTTTGTAATACAAGATCCCGTAACTAACTCCTTAGTCAAAATTCTCACAAGGCTTGTTGTGATGTTGTATTACCGAATGGGCCCCGAGATACCTCTCCGTCACACGGAGTGACAAATGCCAGTCTTGATCCATGCCAACCCAACAGACACCTTTGGAGATACCTGTAGAGCTCCTTTATAGTCACCCAGTAACGTTGCGATGTTTGACACACACAAGGTATTCCTCCAGTGTCTGGGAGTTGCATGATCTCATGGTCATAGGAACACATACATTGACATGCAGAAACAGTAGCAATAAACTGACACAATCATATGCTATGTTTATAGTTTGGGTCTTGCCCATCACATCATTCTCCTAATGATGTGATCCCGTTATCAAGTGACAACACTTGTCTGTGGCCAGGAAACCATGACCATCTTTGATCAACGCGCTAGTCAACTAGAGGCTCACTAGGGACAGTGTGTTGTCTATGTATCCACACATTTATTTGAGTTTCCAATCAATACAATTCTAGCATGCATAATAAACGATTATCATGAAAAAGGAAATATAATAATAACCAATTTATTATTTCCTCAATGGCATATTTCCAAGACTCCAAACCAGACTTTCTTGAAGCTACTAGTTCTATTTCCTCAACTCTCTCATTTCCTCAATTGCATGTTGAACACTTTCATCTGTACTGTTTGAAGAATTTGACTGAGACTTTCTCTGAATTTCTCACCTCAAATTCTTCACCTAAGTTATTCTTTACCTACCTTTTCTTTAGTTGTGACCTGTGCAAACCGAAGCTCTGAAATCACGTTGAGTACTTTCAGTAGACGTTTTTGCACTTCTGTTCTTCTACTATTTCCGCTGCACTCAGTTGATGACTGAGGACTTTCTTCACTAGGAATTTACTCAGTGATGAAATCATAAAATTCGCCTATTCAACCCCCTCTAGTCGATATAACACACTTTCAAGTCTCCTATTTGTACGAGACTCGTCCTCACTTTCTCTTGAATAAGCTGGCCTTGAACACAAATACAGAGGTACTTTGGAGATTGTTCTTGAAGCCTTCAAAGCCTTAGGCCTTGAAGCCTTTACTTTCTCCATTAGCTTCGGATCGATGAGAGGGGGATGTTCTTCTTCCTGAGATGTTTCATCAGTCATAGTACATCCAGGAATGCCGGAGGGATCTGGATGCTTTGGCATTGGAGGCCTTACCGTGCAGAGGAAGAAGCCAATCTTGATGGATTAAGCCTTTATCTCTTCGGATGCATATTTTTATAGGGAATGTCATCCCAATGAGCCTTTTCTGCATTCTTCTTAGCATACTCATCAGTGACAAAGCGGTTGTTGAACCATTCTTCTACCCAGTATCTTCACATTCATTGGGTCAAGTTCTTGCGCTGTTGGTAGTTCTCTTGTGGATCAGACTTGTATCAACCATACAATGCAGGTGGAAGTTCTTTAGAAGCATTTAGACGTCTTTGTCTTACTCCTTTTTTAGGAGTTCTGTCTCTCACAGTAGTATTCGACTTGAGCAAAAGCTTTGCAGATTGATTCAAATGAGAGCTCGCCCTAGGTGAGTCCAGATGCATTTGCAAGTAATCTGCAAACGAATTCAGAATATGAGATCCAAGTGATTCTGCCGCACACATGTACCCGTGAAAGAATTAGAGATGCGAGGGGAGTAGAATAGGTCATATGCATTCTCATAATATTTTGAAGATAAAAACATGAGATGAATATATTGACCTCATTCACCGAAGACTTTCACTTTTGCTGAAGACAAGGTGGTTTTAGATTTGTACAAGTTCGAAAATTTACACAAGTGAGAAATCAACCCAGATTTGCAACATAAGTAAAAGCATTGAGCAAATAGATATGGATGATAGAGTGCCATCGAAGAGATTTTGGAAAAATAACTTTTGAAGATATTTGGTAACTTTTAAGATCAAACAAGTGGTAAAAATCAATGATTTATTTACCACGGTGAAGAACACACGGAACTATTCGACGAGGCAGAGAGGTTGAGCAATTCGATCTGTCACACCCTAGCTTGGTGGTGGCCGATGGCTATAGCAACGGTGGACGAAGACAGTTGCGGCCGCCGTAAGTACGATGACAAAGAAGGCACATCAGCTAAGCGTTTCTTCTCAGGTGATGATGAAATCCAGCGGTGGCGCTAGGGTTGGATCTCGAGAGCGGATGGTTTGAGGTAAGAGTACTAATTGAACCAGGGGACATGTATTTATAAGGTGGGTGGAACAAGAATATCCGAAACTTTTGGATGTGTATGTGACTCCGCACTGATTTGCATTGGTTTCCCTCCAAGCTTATAGGGTGATGTAGCACAACGATGGAAAATATTTCCCTTAGTTATGAATACAAGGTATCAGTCCACTAGGAACATACACAAGACTATGTAAGCGGCACCTGCACACAAATAGCAAATCCTCGCAACCCAACGCATGGAGGGGTTGTCAATCCCTCGTGGGTAAAGTAAGGATACACTGATAGATTCAAATAAGAGAGATAGAAAAAACACAACAAGGTATTTTTGGTTTTTTTATAACATAGATCTGAAAATAAAAGAGCAAATAAAACGTAAACTCAAATAGAGATTGCAAATAGATAATGTCAAGTAGACCCCGGGGCCGTAGGTTTCAGTAGTGGCTTCGAGAAAATAGCAAATTATGGGTAGTTAAATTACTGTTGGGCTAAAAGAAGAGCAAATAATTATAAAGATATTCAAGAAAATAATCATGTATATAGGCATCACGTCCAACACATGTAGACTGACTTCTGCGTGCATCTACTTGTATTACTCCACACGTCGTCTCCTATCCAACATGCATCTAGTTTATTGAGTTCATGGAGAAAGGGAATAGTGCCTTAAGAACGCTCACATGATGTAGACAAGATCTATTCATGTAGGAATAGACCCCATCGTTTTATCCTCGATAGCAAGGATATATGTGTGTCATGTCTTTTTCTGTCACTCAGATTGAGCACCGCAAGATCGAACCCATGACAAAGCACATGTTCCCATTGCAAGATAAAAGATCAAGTTGGCCAGACAAAAGCCAAATATCGGAGAAGAAATATGAGGTTATAATAATGAAGCATCAATATGAGTTCATAGATCTGATCATAAACTCACAATTCATGGGATCCCAACAAACACAACGCAAAATAAAGAGTTACATCATATGGAACTCCAACGTACCATTATATTCAAAAACAAAACAAGAGACAAAGCCATCTAGCTACTGCCTACTGACTCGTAGGTCTGATACAAACTACTCACGCATCATCGGAGGAGCACCAATGAGGATGATGAACCCCTCTGTGATCGTGTTCCTCTCCAGAACGGTCTCTAGATTGGATTTCGTGGCTTCTGGAACTTGAAGTGGTTGAAACGATTTTTTGTCGACTCCTCTAGGGTTTTCTGAATATTGGGGTATTTATAGGACTCAGAGGCGGTGGAGGAGGCGCCCAAGGGGACCACCAGACACTAGGACACGCCAGGGGGCCTAGGCGTGCTTTAGTGTTAGGAAGAAAATTCTATGGGACAGAGCCTCATAGTGCCCGGCCTGAGGCCCCTCTTTAAATTTTGACACGCTATTGTTTGCACACATCTTAAAGCTGCTCAAAATATCCTAATCAGCTGATACGTATTTGTAGTATGGATACGATACATTATCAATCTAATCAATACCTTCCAGATAATAAATGTAACCCGATCTTCTCGTGCAGTCGCCGGTCACCATGACGTGCTCGTCGTCCCCCACGGAAGTGGCAGTGCCGTCGCAACCTCTCCCAACACCGATGACGGTGCCGTCTCGCGATGATATCCACTGTCTCCATGCCCACAAGCCTGACAATCTTAACACTGCGACATGTCCCCCATGGCTACCCGTCCATGCGCCAGCGACGAGGACTTTGATGGAAGCCGCGACGCCGTCACGACCTCTCCTGGCGCTGTTGTCGACGACGTGCTTGGCGTAGCCACATGCACAGCGATGGGTTTCCCACCACCACGTTTGCCACCCAAGACGGCAACGCCGGCGCTGGTGCCGGTAGAAAGCCAACCATCTCCCCGTGGCAGTTTGCTGATTTCTGGTCATTGTGGCATTCAGAGATGTCAAAATTAAGAGATCTTCAAACAAATCATTCAAAGTTCCACGATCACATCATTTATGTGTTGCAGGGTGTAAGCATTCAGATATTTTACCACATTAATACTTAATGTTGACATTGGCAAAAAAACAAAAGGAAATGACAGCCACAACTTTCTTATATTTGTTGATCCATGTTAAAATTTGGGTACATTGAGAGAGTTAGATGTACATAGTGTTGTAATTTCACACCTTGTGTTGGTGATGGAGTGTCAAGCATAGTTACTATAAAAATCGTATGCCTCCTGATCAGACTTAAATGCCATTCCAACTATAGGAACATGTATGTATTCAACATTTACGTCCCCGAACTGTAATACAATCATACACAAATTAAATTTGGTTCATGAAAGGACCTGGATGTCGCCTAGAGGGGGGTGAATAGGCGCTTTAAAATAATTACGGTTTAGGCTTGAACAAATGCGGAATAAAACTAACGTTTAATGTATCAAGCACAAAACCTAAAACAACTATGCTCACCTAGGTGCACCAACAACTTATGCTAAGCAAGATAAACAACTAAGTGATAGCAAGATATATGACAATAAACAATATGGCTATCACAAAGTAAAGTGCATAAGTAAAGGGTTCGGGTAAGAGATAACTGAGGCACGTGGAGACAATGATGTATCCCGAAGTTCACACCCTTGTGGATGGTAATCTCCGTTGGAGCGGTGTGGAGGCACAATGCTCCCCAAGATGCCACTAAGGTCACCGTAATCTCCTCACGCTCTCGCACAATGCAAGATGCCGTGATTCCACTAAGGGACCCTTGAGGGCGGTCACCGAACCCGTACAAATGGCAAACCTTGGGGCGGTCACCGGTACCCGTACAAATTGCTCGGGCCAATCTCCACAACCTAATTGGAGACCCTGAAGCTTGCCCGGAGCTTTACACCACAATGATTGAGCTCCGAAACACCACCAAGCTACTAGGACGCCAAAGCATCCACGAAGAACAATATCTAGGGTACTAAGTACCAAAGGTAATAAGCTTCTCAAACTTCACTTCCACGGATCACCGTGGAGAACTCAAACCGGTGTAACTAATGCAATGGCAAGAACACATGAAGTGGACAAGTCCCTCACACTCAAATCTCTCCAGAACAACAAAAGCTATGGAGAAATATGAGAGGAAGAACAAGGAGCTCACAAAGAACTCCAAGATCAAGATACAAGTGGTTCCCCTCACATAGAGGAGAAAGTAATTGGTGGAGATGTGGATCTAGATCTCCTCTCTCTTTTCCCTAGAGAACAAGCAAGAATCATTGGAGGGATTGAGAGTTAGAAAGCTCAAAGAAGGTCACCAAGAAGTATGATGCAAGGATGCAAATGGTTTGAGCTCTCAACGAACAATACGATCAAGCTACTCACTTGAGAGCCCCCTTGACAGTACGACAATCTATCCTAAAATAGAAAACCTATCAAGGGAAAACCTATACCTTGCACCTCGTCCTCTTGAGCTAGATGACGATGATCTTGGCTTCCTCAAGATGGACCACCTTTCTTGATTGCGTTGGATTAATGAAGACTAGTTGATTGCTCCCGCATTCACACTATGGGTGAGCCGCTCTTCAGCATATCTTCACAAGTCCATTGCCACCACAGTGGACGGCAAGCATCAAGCATGATATATTCGTGTTGATCCACTTGAACTTGCACACCGCAGTCTTGATGACGATCACCACTTGACTTCATCCTTCATGGGTTGTATGAGATCTTCCTTTTGACGCAAGCCCATGGAAGCACACCTAACCCCCACATAGAACTCTCACAAATACTATGGGTTAGTACACAAACACATAATGGACAATGCTTACCATACCATGGGATCACTTGATCCCTCTCGGTACATCTTGTACGCTTTGTGTGTTGATCATCTTGATTTACTCTTTGTCTGAGATCTTGATCAACCTTGTGTCTCAATGACCATTCTTTGGATAATACGTTGAATACCATATTCGTCATAATATAAACTCCTAGAACCCAACAGATGGACTTCAAGAAGTGCCTATGGACAAATCCTATAAATATAACTTAAGGCAACCATTAGTCCATAGGAATTGTCATAAATTACCAAAACCACATATGGAGATATATGCTCTAACAATCTCCCCCATTTTGGTAATTGATGACAACCACTTCAAGAGAGTTTATATAAGGAAATAAGCATAACCAAGCGCACACATACAAAGCTATAATGCATGCGTGCAACATGTAAATGCTTACGCAATAAAAGCAAACCCCTCTAAACATATCCTAAGTAAACTCTCTAAACTTCTCCCACATTGGCATCGATTGCCAAAATGGACGAATATTTTATAAAGACAATATAGTAGGTGGTCCTCCAAAAAGTGTGTACTTCTCAGCAAATGAGTGCAAAGAAATACACAAATACAATGATAAGTATTTGAGGAAAACAAACTATATTGAGGACCCAAACATTGCAAATAAAAGGATCGTATGCCACAAAGACATAAAGAAAATAGAGGCAAGCAATCAAAAGATACTAGATGGAACAAACAATCATATGGTCCTTCGAACCACATGAATAAAAGATATTATGGTAAAGGCAACAGAGTGTTCTATCAAACCCCATGATTTGTGCACTAATACGAGATTTTTGTATTTGATACAAGTGCACAAAATAGGATCGTTGCTCCCCCAAAATTAATAAAATCACACAACGAGTGCAAGAATATAGATGAGACAATAAGCATATCAATTGCACAAAACAAATGGTTGAGCAACATGTAAAAGAAACAACTTAAGAATAGGCTCAACCAAAATAATGTGTGTGACTCATGGCAAAGCACTTGAGAAGACTAAGATAAGGATGAGCATTACTCATCAACATAGTCTTGATGAAATGAGACACAAAGTGTAAGACATATCATTCCCACACACACATACTAGAAAATGGGTTCACAAGCTTACTAATAAACAAAATAAGAACCAACGCTTGTGACAACCCATGGTGAAGATAGGAAGTAAGAACCTTGTCAAGAGGAGGGATACCAATCGAAATGGCAAAACCCTCATCAAGACAAGCATGAGGAAAAATAATCTTCACGGCCAAAGAGTGCATCAAGATGTAGGAAAATAAGATACACACTCAAGACAAATCCTTTCATGAAGCCACCAAAAACTGAAAAAGGAAATGCAACGGTGGACGTGAAAGAAAAGAGGATATCAATTAGACATGTAACTTTTCTCATGTGTAAAAGATTCAAAGTAGAAGACAATCATGATGATATATATCCACAAAGAAGAATGTACACACGAAATGGTTACAAGAAGGAACAAAAGGAAGTCATAAATATATCAATAAGATCATTTGCTTGGAAGCATAGCACATGGCCTAATATTTTCTTATTGTACAATATGAACTTCCAACATACGAACATCGAAGACATCCCAACTAGTAGTAAGACATCATCGTTCGGATGCTTTGAGAAAGGAAACAAGTACTACAAGAACGAATCAAGACATTCATGCCATGATGCAACCTGGAAAAGAAAAGACAGGTTGGGGCCTTTGCAAGAAAAGAATGCATGAAGTGGATACTTGTTACCGAGACAACATTGGATTGATGTAGTAGATAGTTGTTCTTTGATCATCCAAGCTTGGCTCCAATAATCGCATGGTCTCAACACCTTCCTTATAGGTGAGCCGAGCATCCAATGCATCTCCAGTTGTTCTTGGAACAACAAAACAAACAAAATGGTGCCCAAACTCATTGGGACCAAAGAGTTAGAAAACCAACAATACATAGGACAAACTCCACATACATATGTGCATATAGATATGAATTCTAATTTCATGCACACTTTAGCCAATTTATGACAAGGTGGAGTTTCCCCTATATATTGGGTCAAAGAAAGAAAGCAAGCAAAAGAAGCTGTATATAGTAGATATGCATGCTCAAGACTCTCAAGAATCAACTCAACACAAAGTTGATAAGTCACCAAAAGACAAAGTATCAAGTGATAATAAGATCCCAAACAAAAAAAACTATCACCTGAAGGATATCAATTAAAAGATACCTCAAGGAATGAGATATCCATTGACACATGCCAAATAAAAGGAAACAAGATACCAATTGAAGGAAAACAAGCACGAGGTATCTAATTTCCAAAAGAGAGGTAGGTTCCAACAAACCAAACCCTCGACAAATTTTCATGATGGCACAAAGCATCATAAAGAGCAAGACTTGCCTCCCATCAACACACACGTGATGGGGATCAAAAGATTTTATGATGGGTGAATAAAGAGAGTGTTCTAAAGAAAATAGGATAGCTCACCCAAGGGACGTGCATTATATAGAATTTGCATTTAAATACAAAATGCACAAGATGGGATCATCACTTTCTATATATCCATAAAAACACTAGACATGTTAAAATAGATCCACAAGAGGCAAGGAAGACAAACGAAACACAAAATCCAATGTAAAGACGATTAGCAATTCCTACCGCATTATGGGAATACCAATTGCCAAGGACAAAAAGTATTTTGGAAATGATACTCATTGGTAGATCGGAAATATATCCAAGATAATATTTACCGATAAAACGCAAGCAAATGACACTTGTAGAGCTAACATGCTAGCTAGGAACAAGATAATTTACAATATCAACACTAAGTAGCAACACCTCAAATGTACACATTTTCTAGGTTTGGAATATGCACATAGCATATTACTCCCCCATAATGTGATAAACCAACAATATTAACAAGTGGCAAATTAAAACCAACAAGAGATAATTAATTGACCATATAGAATTTGAATTTCTCAAGAGTAAGACATACCACATAGAAACTAGATAATCTTGAAATATCAATACTAAGTGGTATTCCCCATGTATACACATTTATAGTATTGTGAGGTGTGAAAAGCACATCACTACCCCACAATGGGATAATCCATTAATCTCTCACAAGATCCAACAAATATACAAACAAGATGCAAAAAGGCTCAATACAAGACTCACATGTACATGATATGCAAACCAACATACACATACTTGATTACTCAAGATCATCAAGTTGGACGCACAACATATACAAACAAATGCAAGGTACAAAACCACAACATGCAAAGGGGCAAGCAACTAACAATGTAAACAGTTTAAGTACAAGTTACCGTAAGGAGGCACATTGGATATAAGATAGAAACTCGATAATCCAAATGACTTGGCTTGAGATAATATGAATGATGAAGACCCCTTAATTCTTCATTACTTATCCAAGTATCTAATGTCCTACACAAACACCTATTGATCAAGTTTGTGCTTGTTGGTCCCCAACAACATTGGGTCCTAAGAGGTTAGTCACAATAGGCTTGGCAACCCAAATGGTACTTTTCTTGACACCACTTTGAGTACCAACAAACTTGGCAAACACATTGCCAACCTTATCCTTCCCAAGTGAATAGATATCATCAATAATGATTGGGTTGGATAAATTAGCTCTCATGCAAGAAGAAGCGAAGTGACCCTTCTCACGACATAAGTAGCAACATCTGCCCTTTAATTTCTTCCCTATTGATTTCTCAACATGAGGAGTGTTGGATTGGGTATTCTTGGGAAGGGGCCTTGCTTCAACTTGTAGTTGAGTATGTGAGTGCACTTGTGGACTCTTCCCTTGTTGCTTGTGAATTTGGGGCTTCTTATTTAGTGGGCAAGATCTAACATGGTGCCCTTCAATTTTGCACTTGAAGCAAATAATCTTGGCTGAATTCTTAACTTGTTCTTGGCCCTTCTTCTTGAAGCTTTTGGACTTATTCTTCTTGTTGGAGTTGAATCCAAGTCCATATTTGTCATTTGGGGATTTTTGCCCACACAACACATTGTTGAGTGTGGACATTCCTTCATGACTCTTTTCCAAGTCTTTCTTCAAGGAAGTGACTTGGGCCTTGAGCTCTTTGAGTTCCTCTACATGGTTAGTATCAACACAAGTACTAGAGAAGTATAAGCTTCATTGTTAGAGCAACAAGGCATGGAAAGTAATTCATCACAAGATGTAGCAACATTGTGAGTAGATGAATTATGAGGACTAGCACATGGCAATATTGCTTTTTGACTAGAAGTAGTGCTAATGTCCATATGAGGCTCGCTCGATGTTACCTTGGTAGTAATAGCCTCATGAGATAATTTTAGCACATTATGGGATACTAGAAGATCATCATGAGAGCTTGTGAGCATTACATGACTTTCTTCCAATTTCCCATAATTGCTAGATAGCAACTCGAGTTGAGGCCTTAGCTCAACATTCTCCTTTAAAATGGATGCCTCACAAGAAGTAGAATTAGTAGCACAAGCATCATTATTAACAATAAGAGGAGAAGGCAACTTGGCAAGCTCTTTAGCATATGAAGCTTCAAGTTGAGCATGAGACTCGGTGAGTTGGATGAGCGAACTCTTAATAGCCTTTGAGCCATTTTCGAGGTGCTCATAGTCGTCAACAAGTTTAGCATGTGCAACTTCAAGCTTATCGTTTTTAGTTCTCAAATCATTAGACACCTCGAGAGCTCTATCATGGGATTCCTTTAATCTAGATAATTCTATAGAAAAGGTTTCCTCAAGAGATTCCTTGGTGGTTTGTTCATTTTCAAGAGCTTGAGATAGCTCCGCGATCTCGTTAGCGTATTCACGCTCATGACCTTCCATTGTCTCAATGGTGGCCTCATGCTCCTCGAGATGAGCTTCCAACTCCTCAATGTATTTCTTGCCCTAAGTGGCAATACACATGATTTCCAAGAAGTTGGAACAAGCAAGTTTATTCTTATAAAGAGATTTAAAAATCACTTCACCCTTGATTTTTAAGGATGCAATATTATCACTCTCTTCATCATTATTCTCATCCCCATTATCATCAACATCATCATCATGAGATATATTGGGATTCAAATTAGGAAATACCTTTGAAGTCTTAGCCATAAGGCAAAAGTGAGTCATAATAGATGATGATGTAGGATCCCTTGAAGCATCATTCAAGGCCACATCGTGTTCCATGGAGTGATGAATTTCCTCTACATTGTTAGCACAACATATATGGGAAGATATATATATACATTTTTAGAGTGTATATAATAGGCAAATGTATATATGGAGGAAATATATACATTTTTATCATGGCAACAAGATATGGGAAGCATATCATCATGAGATTTAGTCAAGCAGTTTTTACATGATATGCAAGGACTATCAACACAAGCATGTAAAACATTTAGAGTGCTCAAAGTGTTAATGCCCAAATATGAAGCATTGCAATAATATAGTGATGAAGGATCATCAATAATAAACCCACTATCATCGTTGCAATGATCACCACTACTCACCATATCATTACCTAGTGGCAATCCACATGTAGGTGAAGTAGATGAAGTTGAGAAGACCACACGACCCGAGGTGGAGGGAGAACAATCATTCCCACAAATCTTGGACATACCATATTTATCTTGAAGCTTTGTCCACAACTCATGAGCATCCCGGAATGGCATGAGTTCAAATATAACTACATTGCTCAAAGCATCAAAAAGCACATTAGAAGCTTGAGCATTGAGATAAGATTTTTTCTCATCCTCTAAAGATATATTTTGAGAATCCTTTGGAGGACAAAAACCCATATCTACAATTCGCTCTAAATTTGGGTCCAATACCCGAAAGTGATTAAGCATGCGAATTACCCAAATATCAAAATTTGTGCCATCGAAACTAAGAGTGTCAGTGAATCCTAAACCCCTAGTCGACATCCTTACTCTCTAGGTGGTTAAACCTAAAAAAGAGAGACCTAGCTCTGATACCAATTGAAAGGACGTGGATGTCTCCTAGAGGAGGGGGTGAATAGGCGCTTTAAAATAATTACGGTTTCGGCTTGAACAAATGCGGAATAAAACTAACATTTAATTTGTCAAGCACAAAACCTAAAACAACTAGGCTCACCTATGTGCACCAACAACTTATGCTAAGCAAGATAAACAACTAAGTGATAGCAACATATATGAAAATAAACAATATGGCTATCACAAAGTAAAGTGCATAAGTAAAGGGTTCGGGTAAGAGATAACTGAGGCACGTGGAGACAATGATGTATTCCGAAGTTCACACCCTTGCGGATGCTAATCTCCGTTGGAGCGGTGTGGAGGCACAATGCTCCCCAAGATGCCACAAAGGCCACCGTAATCTCCTCACGCTCTCGTACAATGCAAGATGCCATGATCCCACTAAGGGACCCTTGAGGGCGGTCACCGAACCCGTACAAATGGCAAACCTTGGGGGGGCGGTCACCGGTACCCGTACAAATTGATCGGGGCAATCTCCACAACCTAATTGGAGACCCCGACGCTTGTCCGGAGCTTTACACCACAATGATTGAGCTCCGAGACACCACCAAGCTTCTAGGATGCCAAAGCATCCACGAAGAACAATATCTAGGGTACTAAGTACCAAAGGTAATAAGCTTCTCAAATTTCACTTCCACGAATCACCGTGGAGAACTCAAACCGGTGCAACTAATGCAATGGCAAGAACACACGAAGTGGATAAGTCCCTCACACTCAAATCTCTCACAACAACAAAAGCTATGGAGAAATATGAGAGGAAGAACAAGGAGCTCACAAAGAACTCCAAGATCAAGATACAAGTGGTTCCCCTCACATAGAGGAGAAAGTGATTGGTGGAGATGTGGATCTAGAACTCCTCTCTCTTTTCCCTCAAGAACAAGCAAGAATCATTGAAGGGATTGAGAGTTAGAAAGCTCGAAGAAGGTCAACAATGGGGGAAGTACACGAGCTAAAGAGATAAGGTTCAATGGGGAAGAAGACCCCCTTTTATAGGTGGGGAAAAATCCAACTGTTAAGCCTCACAGCCTGCATAGAGCGGTACTACCGCTCGGTAGGTTCACCAACCATGCTGAGGCCAAAAAGTATGCAAAAAATAGTCTGACGGAGTGGTACTACTGCTAGGGAGCGGTAGTAAAAAATTACTACCGCTCCAGGGGCGGTACTACCTCTCCGGGGGCGGTACTACCTCTACACGAGCGGTACTACCGCTGGCACCACGAGCGGTACTACCGCTGGATACTGAAACTGCTGTAACTTTCGCATACGGACTCCGAATTCAACGAAACCAAGTTTATTGAAAAGCTAACAACATGGTCTAACACAATCTTGATAGAAATATCAATAACAAGCAAGTGAGAAAAGTCCCATAAGAAAATGGTGAGAACCCTTCTTCGAATAAGACCGGTAAAAACTCCCAACATCGAAAACATCATAGAAGATGCATATGGACTCCGTTTTCGATGAACTCCAGCTTGTCATGAAGACGAACATAAGCTCTAAAACACACAAATAGAAACATCAAACAAGAATCAAGAAGTATGAGGCAAGGATGCAAATGGTTTGAGATCTCAACGAACGATACGATCAAGCTACTCACCTGAGAGCCCCCTTGACAGTACGGCAATCTATCCTAAAACAGAAAATCTATCAAGGGCAAACCTATACCTCGCACCTCGTCCTCTTGCGCTAGATGACGATGATCTTGGATTCCTCAAGATGGACCACCTTTCTTGATTGCGTTGGCTTGATGAAGACTAGTTGATTGCTCCCCCATACACACTATGGGTGAGCCGCTCTTCAGCATATGTTCACAAGTCCATTGCCACCACAATGGACGGCAAGCATCAAGCATGATATATTCGTGTTGATCCACTTGAACTTGCACACCGCAATCTTGATGACGATCACCACTTGACTTCATCCTTCATGGGTTGTATGAAATCTTCCTTCTGACGCAAGCCCATGGAAGCACACCTAACCCCCACATAGAACTCTCACAAAGACCAAGGGTTTGTACACAAACACGTAATGGACAATGCTTACCATACCATGGGATCACTTGATCCCTCTCGGTACATCTTGTACGCTTTGTGTGTTGATCATCTCTTTGTATGAGATCTTGATCAACCTTGTGTCTCTATGACCATTCTTTGGATAATACCTTGAATACCATATTGGTCATCATATAAACTCCTTGAACCCAACAGATGGACTTCAAGAAGTGCCTATGGACAAATCCTATAAATATAACTTAAGGAAACCATTAGGCCATAGTAATTGTCTACAATTACCAAAACCACACATTGAGATATATGCTCTAACAGTTTAGTTTTGTCATGCGCACACAATAATGTGCACATCGTTTATGGAAATATGTGTGGTACTAAAATGGAAGTAGATTCCACTTCATGATCGTGCATCTGTTGGCTATCTGAAGCTTCATATTGCATCATCGAGGAAGACGGTGGAACTGCGAAACCAAGTATCTGTTGACTATCTGATGCTCCAAGCTGTGCCATCAATGATGCGGCGAACGTGGAGCTCCTTGAGAGTGGAGATCACTCGTTTTTCGACGGCGCCGGTGTTACGGTGTTGGGTGGTGATCTCGGCGCTGTGTCTGCTGCCGCCGCTTCCATGAGTGTCTCGATGTGGCCGTCGCCGATGCTTCCATGAGGGACGATGAGCACGTCGTCATCGCCGGTGGAAGGAGAGTCTCCATGGGAGACATGGTGGAAGTGCCCACGTTCGGTGCCGGGCACATGTCGCGACAACGGCGCCTCCACGTCTGTCGCGTGTGAGACTATGCCAAAAGATCGCTACCTTGTGGTTAAATTTGATAGATGGAAGGTATTGATTAGATTGATAGTGTTTCGTATCTATACTCCAAATACATATCAGCTATTTAGGTGATTTTAAGCAGCTTTAAGATGTGTGCAAACAATGACGTGTTAAAATCTGAAGAGGGGCCTCAGGCCAGGCACTACGAGGCCTAATCCCATAGAATTTTCTTCCTGTCTAGTGGGTTGTCTGGGCCTCGTCTAGTGATCCACCTTGGCACCCAAGTTTCCTTCCGATCCAAAAAATCTCCGTAAATTTTGGTGGTATTTGGACTTCATCTCATATTGAATTTTCTGCGAAGGAAAAAAGAACAAAAAATAGCAACTAGCACTATGTCAATAGGTTAGTCCCAAAAAATGATATAAAGTTTCTATAATATTATCATAATATATCAAAGAATGATAATATAACAGCATGTAACAATCAAAAATTAGAGATACGTTGGAGACGTAAAAGCATCCCCAACCTTAATTCCTGCTCGTCCTCGAGTCGGTAAATGATAAAAACAGATTTTTTGATGTGGAATGCTTCCTAACATGTTGTAGCGACCCGACTCAAAAAGAGTCAAGCCTCTGTGTATCTGTGCCATCCCTGGATCAGTATGCTGGCACACACACTACATCAATGTATCTATCAAAGTGCAATCGCACATAAATAACGTAAAATTTGATATATACCTCAAAATCTCAGCGGAAACAGTCAAGGGAGTGGAGTCCCAATAAACACCAACGACAGGTTGAGTGCAGACCGTAACCCTGGATCGTACTCTTACTCATCGAAGAATGTATCTGCAACATAAGACGTTGCAGCTGTGTAGGTCAGCATATTGAATATGCCGACAAGTCACAAAAGAGAGGGGTGAAAATATCATCTATACTATATGCATATAAGGCAGGTGGGGATGTAGTTTATGTTTTGCGTAAAGAAAATATTTCCTACAACAAGAGAGAGGGTAAAAGAAAAATTTACTACATGGTTGGTTCTTAATGAGAAAGGTTCCACCAACCATTTCTCAAACCAAAGTTATCAATATTACCAACATCAATAAGATTTAATGGTGTTGAGAATTCCTGATAACTTCAGTTCTTTGGCTCAAGTTGTCCATGACCGTGGACACGGCTAATCAATTAGGTTTGAGTACTCTGCAGAGTTTTGCACACGTTCCCCACAAGATTTGATCGCCTCCGTTGAAATCCTCGCACTTCAGGGTGTTTGAGAACCGGATGATCAAAACATGGTGTTTCAATGGGTTCCTCTGAGCGTCTATCGGTGCCCATCCAATCCTATCGTTCTTCTACATCTCGTAGCACCGCCCGCCCAGAGTCACCACTTTGTCCAACCAAGCCAGAGCCCATAATGACTTGTGGTTGTGCATGTAAGCCTTGGGTCTTGAAATATCCATCCATCTCTTTGAGCCTGCGTGAAGCTTTCCGCAAGATATCATGGCGCTTCTCCATGCATCCCGGGTCCTCCGCTGGTTTTCCTAGGGAGCCCATCTGAACCATCCTTCACCCAGAGGTATATTTCATTCTGAGATCTTGCAAGTCTTGGAGTCTTCAGGTCTTGATTATTAAGTTTCTCACAACACTCAAGATAAACACTCAACCAAACCCCGTCTACTAGGAGCATAGCAAAAATAACGTCCCGGTCAAAGTAACAAGGGTTTAGGGATGCCTATCATAACATACTACTCAATAACCAAAGTTTCCAAGTACCTACTTGCATGCAATGGGTGAGGAAGGTTGTAACTAATGCAATAAAACCATAGGTAAAAATATGATCAATGTCAACTTGCCTGGTAAGGTTGATGGAGATAGATATCGCTCTCAAGAAAAAACTTGATAGAACTATTCATCGCTCTCCGATGAAATCTATATAATGAAACATAGTATTCATATAAGCGATCATACTAGCATTCGTCCTAGCAACCAATATAACAAACAACAATAAAAATTGATGCAATAAAATCAATAAGAAAGATCAAGTATAAATCCAAAGGAAAACTTCAAAGAAAACTATGGAGTCTTCTACTACAACAATCACTAAATAGTTTTTGTTCTAATTACACTTAACAGAAAGTAAAACACTACAATAGTAAAATAATAGAAAAAAAAATATAAAATTCACTAAGATAACAGAAAGTATATTTCATAAAACTATACTATTTTGAAAGTATTTTCAAATAGGACATCAAACAAGCAACGAAATCAGTTTGCAAGTTATTACCGAACTAGAATTGATTTCATGCTATAAAATAAAATAAAATAAAATTGTTGTTGAAAACCTACTGTTAACGAAAAAAACAAAATATAACTATTTACAAGTATAAAATAAAATAAATAAAAAACAATTATAGCCAAAGAAATTGTAACAATCCTAGAAAGAACTAAATCAGAAACTGTTTTACATAAAATAATTAGTTAAAATATTCCAAAAATTCTGAAATTTTACCTAGTGATGAATAAGATCACTAGTGATCAGTAGCAAAAAGAATCAACTAAAAATCTATTTTTAAACTCAAGATATTAACAAAACAAGATTTAAACCAAATATGTTTAATTTCAAAATTTAAATTTTCAAACATGGTAAAATTTTATATCAACATAAGCTACATAAAATTTGTGATCCAATGCAAAACTAATCACCTACTTTGGAGTTATACAATAAAAGTTATAAGGATTCTAAAATCAGGTTCAAATTTGTTTTCAGAATTAAGAACAGAAAAGAATAAAAATAGAAGGCGACGTGGCAGATTCCTATAGGTGTGCACATTTTGGGCTAACTAACGGATGGCTGCAACATAAAGAAAAACGGTTTGACTAAACTAGAACCGGTCGGTTCTTTTAAAAGAACCGAAGGGTATTCTAGATCTAATCTAGACCATAGATTAGGATCTAACGGTGGAGGAGGAGAGGAAACTCTTAGCGTGGCTGGCAGAGAAGAAATTCGGCGAGGTGTGCTCCGGGGAAGGTGAGGGAGGCTAGGGGCGCGACTACGTTGGTGGTCCGAGGCGTCGGAGAGGTGCAACCGGCGGAGGGGAGTCCCGGCATGCTCCTGGTGGCGTCAAGGGGCGTTGGAGGTGAAGAGGCGCGACAGGGGACACTCTTGGAGCTCGGCCTCAACAAAGTCCCCAGCGAGAGTGGATGGCTCTGGTAGAGGTGAGGGGGGTGGAGGCTCTAGAGGAAAATGGAGAGAGGAGGGTGTGGGGTTCTTATAGCCGTCTCAGGAGGGCGAGGGGAGGAAGGTACGTGGAGATCGGGGAAAGGAAGGTTCTCGCGGCATGGCTATTTCCTGGAAGGAAACTCAGCGCAGAGGGAAAGAAATCAGAGGTAGAAGAAGAAGGATTTTGGGCCTGATTCGGATTTCCTAATGGCCCATGATGCCTTTCCAAATAAAAGTGATTTGTTTCCTTTTTATTATAATAGGACAGTAAAACATAAAAAGGAAAATAAATATAACTCCAAATATAGAAGTATTGTATATCAAAATTCTCAGAAAAATATTTCCCACCACGTGGACATTTTATTTTTCACAAAATAAAAACTTCATAAAAATTCATTTATTTTAAATCCAATAAAATTCCAACTTTTGCTTTAAAAAAATTTGGCACTCTTTTTCTACTGACTTTTATTTTTTGGGGGTGTCATGTTACCTCCTCTCTTTCTCGCTTGGCAAGTATATTGTCAGGAAAAGTTTTGTGGTCGAATCACCGAAAGAAATTCAAATGCCACAATGATTCAAAATCCTTATAGTTGAAGAAGTCACGTTATCTTCTCTCACTGATTTTAAATGGATGAATTTGAATTTCACAGGAAAAATGGGAAATTAATTTTATTCCCTCTCAATCGAAATTTTTAAAACGTTTCAAATTTCACTCAAGTTTCAATTACTCAAACAAACAAACAATCAATCTAGTAATTATATTAACATTCCAAAATTTGGGATGTTACACATGTTCATCACATTATTTTTCCTTTCTAGCATGGACATATAGACTTGTAGATGATTCAAAGCAATAGCGTATAATTTTGTATGAAAATTTCAATACTCAAGCATATCAACAAATAGCCAAGTCTTTCAAAATATCAATGCTAAAGAACGCTATCCCTAACCCATCGTGCTCTCTCGTTGATCCATTCATACAACACACCCTAATATTAACTATATGAAATGCTTAAGTATGATAACGGCGTTCCTCGGTTCGTGCTTTATAGGAGAAGATGGAGACTCGAATTCAAAAACAAATTGCATAAGGTAAATATATAGGCCCTTCATAGAGGGAAGCAGGATTTGTAGAGGTGCGAGATCTCAAAGTGAAAAACTTAGAGATAATTTTTTTGGGTGGTATGCTTTTATTGTCAACGAAAATAACTAAGAGTTTCCAATATACTACATGTTAAATAAATTATAGGAGGTTCCCAAACTAAAAATAAAGTTTATTCCTTTTTCCACCATTCTTTCACATTCCACGTCTAACCGTATCCACGGGTACCATCCATACCAACACTTACCAAGTAATTTTTTTATTTGACAACATAAAATATTTTTTTTCCATTTTGGGAATGGTTATCCCTATTACCGCCATACTCTCCTGCAATGACAAGTGAATAAACACTCATATTGAGAATAACCTATTTAACATGCAAGATACAGCCACAGAAAACAGAAATACATTTTGAACATTAGAGTTGGCACTTGAAAATTTATTTGGAACGGCGTCGAATTACCGCATATAGGTAGGTATGGCGGACTCATTTGGCACAACTTTTGGTTTAGTATTTGGATGCACAAGTAGTATTCCCGCTTAGTACAAGTGAAGGCTAGCAAATAGATTGACAAGCGCCCAACTATGGAACGAGAATCATCATAAGTTAACATTAAACATAACTAACACCGAATAATAAAACATAAGTAGGATGTCATTTCATCGCGTAATTATTGACTTTATGTGCATGCATAGGGAATCATAAACCTTAACAATAATATTCTTACTAAAGCATAATTACTCATCAACATAACTCACATATCACTATCTTCATATCGAAAAACTATTGCAAAGAATCAAGTTTAATATCCAATAATCTCTGTGAAAGTTTTTATTATATCTTTCATAGATATTCATAACTTTGGGACTAATTTCATTTGTTGCAAATCGCCATTACAAATAACTAGCTCTCAAACAAATATAAGTGAAGAACGAGAGCGCAAGTTTCTTTAGAATTTTTAACTCTCAAAATAATATATGTGAAGCAAGAGAGGATTTCTCCAAAATTTCTACTACTTTCAAACTAATCTAAGTGAAGCATGAGAGAAAATTTCTTCAAAATAACTGCACCACCATGCTCAAAAAGATATAAGTGAAGCACTTGAGAAATTCCATGGCTCAAAAAATTTAAGTGAAGCATAAAGAGCGATTCTAACAAATCATAACATAATTTGGATCTCCCAAATGGGTGTGTCTAGCAAGGTTTATTATGACAACATAACCAAAAAATCAAGCAAAGACACAAATGATACAAGACACTCCAAGAAAACTCATGAAATGTGACGAATAAAAATATAGCTCCAAGTAAAATTATCGATGGTTCTTAGAAGGAAGATGGCATGCCTTCAGGGCCATTCCCTCTCTTATTTTCTTTACACTCCTTAGATATTACCTTGGGGTGCCATGGGGCATCCCGAGCTTAGGCTTTTTTCACTCTTATTCCTTCATCCATCGTGTTCTCCCTCAAAATGTGAAAACTTCAATCACACAAAACTCAACAAAATTTTTGTGAGATCCGTTTGTATAAGAAAACCAAACTTTACTTTAAGTACTATTGAAAACCTATTCCAATTTTTTTTTCATTATTCCTACTGTATTCTAACTTAACCATGGCTTATACTCCTCTATACAAACCATATAATCATCAATACAAGCACATGGCGCAAACAAAACAGAATCTGTAAAAAATAGAACATTTTGTAAACACTCGAATTTAATCATACTTCTGTAACTCCAAAAATTCTGAAAAACTAGGAAAACATAGGGAATTTTTATATCAATATTGTATCAAAAATTTAGACACTTTTTACGTTTATGTGATTTTTAGGATTTTTTCTACTAGACACAAAAGGTTAGGTTTGTTAACGCGATTAAAGCAACTAACATCCCACATGATCCCACAGCCTTTACTTGGCACAAACACTAAATAAAATAGAAAAAACAAAAATATAACAGTAGAATAATTGTGCAATCACTCAAGAACAGAAAGAAAAAGTGAAAAGTAATTTTTTCATTGGGTTGCCTCCCAACAAGCGCTATTATTTTACGCCCCTAGCTAGGCATATAGCATAGATTTTAAGTGTTATCATACTTAGTGATTCATCCATAGGTTGCCCTCATGATTCATTCATATGGTAATTTAATCTTAGTTCTACGGAAGTGTCCATGACTTTTCTTAGTGGAAACTGAAATTTCATATTCCCTTCTTTCATATCAATCACATCCCCTATAGTACGCCAGAATGGTCTACCAACAATTATTGGACAAGGCGGATTGCAATCAATATCAGGAATAATAAAATCTATGGGCACATAATTCCTATTTGCAAGAAAAAGAACATCATTAATTCTTCCCATATGCTTTTTAATAGTAGAATCCACCAAGTGCAAATTGAGAGGACATTCTTCAATATTGGTAAGACCAAGCACATCACAAAGAGATTTCGGAATCGTGGAAACACTAGCACCCAAAATACATAAAGCATATCACTTAAAATTCTTAATATTGATCTTAGTGGTGGGTTCCCAAATTTTCTAAGAATTGAAATCTCTAGCTTTAATATTCTTCTAAATCTTTATTTTGTTCATAGGTATTAGGTGAATTTATCATAGATTGCAACATAGGAATACACTCAATCAAAGAGCGGCTATGAAAATTGAAGTTTTTGCAATTCGAAAAAGTGGGTGCGTGATACGTCCATTTTGCATCATGTTTTATTACTATTATTTATATTGTTTTATGCTTTTATCCACTTGGTGGAGTAATTATAATGCCTTTTCTCTCATAATATGCAAGGTTTACATCAACTGGGGGAATACCGGCAGATGGAATTCTAGACCTGAAAAAGCTACATTAGAGATACCTACTTTACACACCTCCAATTGGGCTGAAAATTTACGGATATTTAGTTTAATAAAATAAAAAACACTAGAAAAAATAACTGTCAGAGGGTGGCCACTTGACAACAGAGCGTGTGAGGGACTGCTACGGCAACAAAAGTCCTTCCCCGGCAAAGCCAGGAATTCTTCTTGCTACTTCTCTAGCTTGCGTCGGTTTTTCCCTTAAAGAGGAAAGGGTGATGCAGCACAGGAGCAGTAAGTATTTCCTTCAGTCTGAGAACCAAGGTATCAATCGAGTAGTAGAATCTTGTCAAGTCCAGAGTACCTGCGCAAACACAAAAGAGCTTGCACCCAACGCTATAAAGTCGTTGTCAATCCCTTCAAGATTGATTGCAAAGTGAGATCTGAAGGCGGAAAGTGCAACGAAAAAAAAGTGTAAGTTTGAAAATATGGTGTGGAGTAGACCCGGGGGCCATAGTGTTCATTAGAGGCTTCTCTCAAAATGGCAAATATCACGGTGGCTGAACAAATTACTGTCGAGCAATTGATAGAACCGCGCAAAGTCATGACGATATCTAAGGCAATGATCATACATATAGGCATCACGTCCGAGACAAGTAGACCGATACTTTCTGCATCTACTACTATTACTCCACACATCGACCGCTATCGAGCATGCATCTAGTGTATTGAGTTCATGACAAACAGAGTAACGCCTTAAGCAAGATGACATGATGTAGAGGGATAAACACAAAGCAATGATGAAAACCCCATCTTTTTACCTTTGATGGCAACAACATGATGCGTGCCTCGCTACCCCTTCTGTCACTGGGTGAGGTCACTGCGTGGTATGAACCCGAAACCAAGCACTTCTTCCATTGCAAGAATCAAAGATCTAGTTGGCCAAACAAAACCCACAACTCGAAGAGAATTACAAGGTTATGAAATCATGCATAAGAGATATCAGAAGAAACTCAAATAAGATTCAAAGATAATCTGATCATAAATCCAAAATTGATCAGATCTCGACGAACACACCGGAAAAGAAGTTTACATCGGATAGATCTCCATGAAGATCATGGAGAACTTTGTATTGAAGATCCAAGAGAGATAAAAATCCATCTAGTTACTAGCTATGGACCCGTAGATCTATGGTGAACTACTCAGGCATCATCGGAGAGGTCATGGTGTTGATGAAGAAGCCCTCCGTATCTGAATCCCCCCTCCGACAGGGCACCCGAACGTGCCCCAGATGGGATCTTGCGGAGACAGAAGCTTGTGGCGGCGGAAAAGTACTTTCGATGATCTCCTGATTTTTTATGGGATTTTAGGGAATATATAGGCGAAAAACCTAGGGTAAAGGAGGCTCAGGGAGCCCATAAGCCAGGGGGGCGCGGGCCCCCCTGGCCGCTCCTTGAGGGCTTGTGGGGTCCCTGGTGGCCCCTGCCCTGATTCTTCGGCTTCCCGATCTTTTTTTGTTCTGGAAAAAAATATTTTTGGCAGTTTCATTCTGTTTGGACTCCGTTCAAAATTCTCCTCTGAAAGGGGTCAAAGACATGGAAAAACAGGAACTCGCACTTGGCACTGAGTTAATAAGTTAGTCCCAAAAAATATATAAAAGGCATGCAAAACATCCAAAGTTTGACAAGATAATAGCATGAAACCATCAAAACTTATAGATACATTGGAGATGTATCAAGCATCCCCAAGCTTAACTCCTGCTCGTCCTCGAGTAGGGAAGTGATAAAGACTGAATTTTTGATGTGGAATGCTACCTAGCATAGTTGTCCTTTGCAACTTCTTTCACGCGACATGAATGTTCAGATCCGTAAGATTCGAAACAATAGTTTGCTATTGACATGAAAACAATAATACTTCGAGCAAACTAGCAAGGTAATCATGAACTGTCAAAATAACAAGGCCAAGGAAAGTTATCCCTACAAAATCATATAGTCTGGCTATGCTCCATCATCCTCACACAACTAATGTAAATCATGCAGCAACCCTGGTATTGGCCAAGTAATTATTTTCGCACTCTTACTTTCTCAAACCTTTTATAACTATCACGCAATACATGAGCGTGAGCCATGGATATAGCACTATAGGTGGAATAGAGTGTGGTTTGGTTGTGAGACAAAAAGAAGGAGATGGTCACATTGACTCGGCGTATCAAAGGGCTATGGAGATGCCCATTAATAGATATCAATGTGAATGAGTAGGGATTGCCATACAAGGGATGCACTAGAGATATAAGTATGTGAAAGCTCAAAAGGAAAACTAGTGGGTGTGCATCCAACTTGCTTGGTCACGAAGACCTAGGGCAATTTGAGGAAGCTCATCATTGGAATATACAAGCCAAGTTATATAATGAAGATTCCTACTAGCATAAGGTGGTGACAAAGCAAGAAGCTCTCAATCATGAAGAACATGGTGCTATTTTGAAGCACAAGTGTGGAAAAAAGATAGTAGCATTGTCCCTTCTCTTTTTTTCTCTCTTCTTTTTTTTCATTTGGGCTCTTAGGCCTCTTCTCCTTTTTTTTTCTTTTCTCTTTTTTTATTTTTGGGCTCTTTGGCCTCTTTTTTTTCCTCACATGGGACAATGCTCTAATAATGATGATCATCACACTTTTATTTACTCACAGCTCAAAGCTTAGAACGATGATGACTCTATAGGAAACGCCTCCGGCGGTGTACCGGGATGTGCAACGATCTAGCTTGGCGTATGACGTTGGAACATCTCGCTAGCTATCTTACGATCACGCAAAGGCAATATGAGAGTGAAGGCACAAGTCATGAGACGGAACGGTGGGAGTTGCATGGCAATATATCTGGGAATGCCTATGAAAATGCCATAGTAGGTAGGTATGGTGGCTGTTTTGAGGAAGGCATATGGTGGGTTTGTGCACCGACGAAAGTTGCGCGGCACTAGAGAGGCTAGCAAAGGTGGAAGGTGAAAGTACAACTATACCATGGACTCACATTAGTCATGAAGAACTCAAATAATTGTTGCGAAAGTTTTTATTAGTAATCGAAACAAAGTGCTAAACGCATACTCCTAGGGGAAGGGTTGGTAGGTGTTAATCATCGTGCGATCCCGACCTCAACACAAAGGATGACAATCAATAGATCAATTATGCTCCGACTTCCTAACATAGTGGTTCACCATACGTGCATGCTACGAGAATCACTAACTTCAACACAAGTACTTCTAGATTCAGAACACCCTACTAACATAGCTCTTAATATTACCAAATCCACATCTCAAAACTAATTGACTGGAATCAAAACTTCTCTTTCTACTCAATGCACATGAAGATGGAGGTTTTGTATCCTCTTTGGGTACCTATCACCTTTGGGACTACTTTCATAGCATAAGCCAACTACCAAGTCACGCACTGTCGTGCTCTAAAAGATATAAGTGAAGCACATAGAGCAAAATTATCTAGCTCAAAAGATATAAGTGAAGCACTATGAGCATGCTAGCAAAATCACGATGAGTGCATGTCTCTCTCTCTCAAAAAGATGTGCAACAAGGATGATTGTGACACAACAAAAGAAAATACTCCTACGATACAAGATGCTCCAAGCAAAACACATATCATGTGGTGAATAAAAGTATAGCTCCAAGTAATATTACCGATGGATTGGAGACGAAAGAGGGGATGCATTCCCGGGGCATCCCCAAGCTTAGGCTTTTTGGTCTCCTTGAACTTGGCTTGGGATGCCTTGGGCATCCCCAAGCTTGAGCTCTTTCCACTCTTTATCTCATCGTCCATGAGAACATCACCCAAAACTTGAAAACTTCACAACACAAAACTTAAACAGAAACTTGTGATAACATTAGCACAAGAAAGCAAACAACCACTTCTTTTGGTACTGTAGAAACCATGAATTATATCTATATTGGTGTTGGGCTACCGTATTCTCACTTTTCCATGGCTAGTACTCCCTATACTAACCATAGTTCCATCAAAACAAGCAACCAACTCAACAAAAACAGAATCTGTCAAAAACAGACCAGTCTGTAGCAATCTGTATACTTCATATACTTCTGGTACCTCACAAATTATGAACAATTACGAGTACGTGGGAAAAAGTCATATCAACCAGAAGAAAAAAGAATCAACTGAAAATCTCTTTCTGATTAAAAATGAAAAATCATCTCGTGAGCGAAAAGTTTCTGTCTTTTTCCAGCAGGATCAAACAACCAGCACCAAGACTAGTCATAAAGGTTTTGCTTGGCTCAAACACAGAAAGAAACACAAAAAACATAATCACAACAGAATTATGATGGTGTGGACGCAACAAAACAGAAATAAAAATCTAAATTCATTGGGTTTCCTCCCAACAAGCGCTATTGTTTAACGCCCTTAGCTAGGCATAAAAGCGATGAATCACGTATCGTCGTCTTTGTTGCTCAAACCATAAGTAGCGTGATCACTTATCATATTATGGTTTTCATCTTTCTTGCTAGATGATTTACCACTATTTTTGGGAACAAAAACAGACTTGGTGACCATATTGTGGGCAAAGTTTGGAGTATTCTGCACAGCGGCAAAAGCGGAACCCAAGTTGGTTATAACGTCCTCTAGTTTGCCAATCCTAACGGAATCATGACCTAGCTTTTCGTTAACTCTGGGTTCCTTCTCCTTTAAATTTTTCAAAACCATTCCCACCTTGGATCCGTACTGAGTGATTTGATTGTGGATCTTTTTATCCAAATTCTCAATGAGTTCGATCGTAGCAACTTTATTTTCAATGACGTCAGCCTACGCATCACATGTTCCCGAGTTAAGGTAGTTCCATTAACCATGAGTGGGGGTGAGCCTACCAAATTTATTACAGCTTCGTAAGAATCAACGGTATGGCTAACCAAGAAATTTCCACCTACGATGGTGTTAAGAATATACCTATTCCAAGGAGAAACACCCACATAAAAACTGCAAAGCAGGATGGTAGTGGATTGCATATGAGTAGATCTATTCTGAGCATTGCAAATCCTATACCAAGCGTCCTTTAAGTTTTCTTCCTCAATTTGTTTGAAATTGAGAATTCGCTCTCGGGAGTATTGTTTGAAGTGGTGGATCTAGCCATGAGGACAGGTAGACTATCCCACACAAATGAACAGAAAGCAAGCGAGAGAAAAAGGCAAACGATAAAGGCAAATTGTGAAGTGGGGGAGAGGAAAACGAGAGGGAACTGGCAAACAAAGTAAATGCAAGAGATGAGTTTGCGACACCTACTTGGATGAGTTCTTGACTTGATCCTCCCCGACAAGGGCGCCAGAAATTCTTCTGCTACGGCAACAAAAGTCCTTCCCCAGCAACGCCAGGAATTCTTCTTGCTACTTCTCTTGCTTGTGCCGGTTTTTCCCTTGAAGAGGAAAGGGTGATGCAGCACAGGAGGAGTAAGTATTTCCCTCAGTTTGAGAACCATGGTATAAATCTAGTAGGAGAATCTCGTCAAGTCCAGAGTATCTGCGCAAACACAAAAGAGCTTGCACCCAACGCTATAAAGGGGTTGTCAATCCATTCAAGATTGATTGCAAAGTGAGATCTGAAGGCGAAAAGTGCAACGAAGAAAAAGTGTAAGGCTGAAAATATGGTGTGGAGTAGACCCGGGGGGCATAGTGTTCACTAGAGGCTTCTCTCAAAATAGCAAATATCGCGGTGGGTGAACAAATTACTGTCTAGCAATTGATAGAACCGCGCAAAGTCATGACCATATCTAAGGCAATGATCATACATATAGGCATCACGTCCGAGCCAAGTGGACTCAGGGAGACCTCAAGCCAGGGGGACGCGTGCCCCCTGGCCGCGCTATGAGGGCTTGTGGGGTCCCTGGTGGCCCCCTTCCCTTATTCTCCGGCTTCCCGATCTTTTTCTGTTCCAGAAAAAAATAATTTCGCAGCTCCATTCCGTTTCGACTCCGTTCAAAATCCTCCTCTGAAAGGGGTCAAACACATGGAAAAAACGGGAACTGGCACTTGGCACTGAGTTAATAAGTTAGTCCCAAAAAATATATAAAAGGCATGCAAAACATCCAAAGTTTGACAAGATAATAGCATGAAACCATCAAAAACTATAGATACGGTGGAGACGTATCAGGGACGCCTGGCGCGACGTGATGTCTAGTGGGCCACCTGGCCCACCTATGACCCCCATCTTCTAGTATATATTTTCCTCCGACCTAAAAAATTAAGCAGAGGACTTTTGGGATGAAGCGCCCATGTATCAAGGCGGAACCTGGGCACGAGCACTTTTTCCTTCGGCGGAGCGATTCCCCCAGAGGAACTTCCCTCCCGGAGGGGAAAATAGAGACCATCCTCATCACCAACAACCCTCTCATCTTGGGGAGGGAAATCTCCATAAACATTTTCACCAACACCATCTCCTATCAAAACCCTATCTTGTCTCTTGTACTCAATATAGTATCGGAACCTTGGATTGGTACGTGGGGTGTGTGTGGTAGTGTTAATTACATCTTGTAGTTGATACTTTATGGTTTACTTGGTGGAATATAATATGTTCAGATCCATCATGCTATTCAATACCTCCGTGATCATGAGCATGTTTATAACTTGTGAGTAGTTCCTTTTCTTCTTGAGGCCACGGGATAAATCATGTTGCAATTAGTCATGTGAAGTTGATATTCATTGGATATTTTGATGATATGAATGTTGTGATTCCCTTAGTGGTGTTATGTGAATGTCGACTACATAACAAATCACCATGTTTTGGGCCTAAGAGAGTGCATTGTGGACTAGTAATTAGAGGGTGGGTTGCGAGAGTGATAGAATCTTAAACCCTAGTCTATGCACTACTTCGTAAGGGGCTGATTTGGATCCCTATATTTAATGCTATGGTTAGAATTTATTCTTAATATTTTTCTTGTAGTTGTTGATGCTTGCGGGAGGGTTAATCATAAGTTGGAGGTTTTTTCAAGTAAGAATAGCACCCAAGCACCGGTGCACCCACATATCAAATTATCAAAAAACCGAACGCGAATTAACCCAACATGACAAAAGTGACTAGATGAAATTCTCGTGTGCCCTCAAGAACTCTTTGCCTATTATAAAAACTTGTTTTTGCCTGTCCTTTGCCACAAAAGGATTGGTCTAGATTGATGCACCTATTGTTACTATTTCTATTTGTCACTTTTTACAATTATCTTGCTATCAAACAACTTGTTACTACTATTCCAGTGCTTGCAGAAATTACCTTGCTGAAAAACGCTTGTCATTTCCTTCCACTCCTCGTTGGGTTCGACACTCTTACTTATAGAAAGGACTATGATTGACCCCCTATACTTGTGGGTCATCAAGACTCTTTTTTGGCGTCATTACTAGGGAGAGAAGCACCTTTGGTAAGAGGAAATTGCAAAGGGAAAATTTATATTATGTGCTGAAATTTACTATTACTTGTCACTATGGAAAGCAATGCTTTGAGGGGCTTGTTTGGGTATCTTCACTTCGACCGGAAACACCAAAATTTGTACCTCAACCTGTTGAAACTACTGAAAATGTTTACTATGAAATTCCTTTGAGTATGATAGAGAAACTGCCAGCTAATCCTTCTGCAGGAGATGGAACAAAACATCCACATTTGCAGATAGTCTATGTGGATGAAGTTTGTGGATTATTTTAGCTTGTAGGTTTATCTGGAGATGAAATCAAGAAGGTCTTCCCTTTTTATTTGGGGTGGATCATTGACATGGTATAGGCTATGTCATGATGCAAGATCTTGGAACTCGAATAGATTGCAATTGGAGTTTAACCAAAAAAAATTATCCTATGCATATTGTTCATCGTGATCGGAATTTATCTATAATTTTTGCCTCGTGAAGGAGAAAGTATCGCTCTAGCTTGGGGGACACTGAAGTCAATGTTATATTCATGCCCCAATCATAAGCTCTCGCGAGAAATTATTGTTCCAAATTTTTATGCTCGACTTTCTCGTAATGATCAAACCATGCTCGATACTTCTTGTGGGATATTGAATTCAGGCGGGATATTTTGGAAAGAATGAAACGCAACTCTGAAGATTGTGATATCGGCGAAGGTAAAGAGTCAGTTATAAAACCGAAGTTTGATTTTGTTAAATCTTTAATGAATACCCATGCTTTCAATGATTTTAGCACTAAGTATGGACTTGACGCTCAAATAGTAGCCTCATTTTGTGAAACTTTGGATGCCTATGTTGACCTCCCTAGAGAAAAGTGGTTTAAATATCATCCACCTATTAAAGAAAAAAATGAAGAACTAATTAAAGTTGAAGTTGAAACTATTATTTATAATGTTAATCCACTTGTTCCTACTCCTTACATTCAGAAACCACCTTTCCCTGTAAATATGAATTAATTGGTCTTTTTTCTATTTTCATTCCTCCTATGGATCCATTAGAACAATATTTGCTAGACCATGAAAATGATATGCATATGCATGAAAGGAATGAAATAGATAATATGTTCTTTGAGAAAAAACATATCCTTAAACAAAAATTGCCTGTTGAAACTCTAGGAGATCCTCCTCCACCCAAGGTTGATCGTGTGTTTGAATTAAAGAAATTACCTGACACTTTGAAATATGCTTATCTTGATGAAAAGAAGATCGAACTCAGGGAAGTAGAGGTTGAAGATGGTCTCTCTCAAGCAACCCTTCAATTAAGAAACAAGAAGTCTCTTGTGTCCCCAACACACCTAATACAATGGTAATTTGTATAGGTGCACTAGTTCAGCGAAGAGATGGTAAAATATGGGTAATAGGTGTGGCAAAGCAAGGTAATATAAATCTGTAAAAAAATTACAGCAGGGTAGCAAGTGACAAAAGTGAGCATAAACGGTGTAACAATGTTGAGAAACAAGGCCTAGGCTTCATACTTTCACTAGCAGCAACTCCCAACAACATTAACATAGTCTAATCACATGATATTTTCACTAAAACATGCAATGGTGACGTACTCGGAGGTCATTCCTTTGTGATCAAGAGAGGATGAGAATTATATAGAGCTACAAAATCAGACCTCAGAGTTCGTAGTTCTCATCTATGGATTTCCCAGTGTCACCGCAGCCATCCAAAGAGGGTACCACAATCACCACAATGTATCTCAAGGATAGTCAAAGACAAGCACCAAGAGACTCTCAATCTTCAATCAATTCACAAAAGAGGAAATCACTCATGAAAATATTCTTCTAATCCATGTCCAATAGACCGCTGTCACCATGGTCTCAGGGATTATACTAGATAAGATCAAGTGAGTACATCAATCCAATACATAGAAGAAGGGGAAACATCATGGGATCACCCTAGGTTAACATAGCATATGATCACAATCAAGATCACATCATGGGAGAGAGAATTAACCACATAGCTATTGTAGAAGACCTTAGCCCTGAGGAGGAACTACTCCCACTTCATGGAGGGAGGAAGCAACATGGATGGAGATAAATCCGGGGGCACTTCCCCGTCCCGGCAGGGTGCCAGCACAAGAATTCTGGTCCCCCGAAATTTGTTGGCGATGGCGGCGGAGATCGGAATTGCTTTTGGAGAAAAGGTTTCCAGAATCAGGGTTTCCTCCACAGGGGTAAAAATAGGAGCCAAGGTAGGGCACTAGAGGGGCTCCTCGCGCGGCCAGGGGGAAGGTCGTGCCACCAGGGCGCTTGGAGGCCGGGTGGCCCCCCTCTGGCCCTCTTTCGGCCGTTTGGAGTCTTCTGGAATGCTGATTTTTATATATTTTTTGTGGAATTTTTCGGGCAGTGTAAATATTGGTATAAACCTTTAATTCACAGACATCAGCAGACAGAAACTAGCACTGGATGCACTAAGTTAGTAGGTTAGTCCAAATATGTTGAAAAAGGTATGAAAGCGTACGAAATACATAGCAATATCACCCAAAACTTGCATGGAGCAAGCAGAAATTATAGATACGTTTGGGACGTATCAACATCGCCAAGCTTAATTCCTGCTCGTCCTCGAGTAGGTAAATGATAACACAAATAATTTCTAGGGTTACATGCTAACACACATATAAGAACATAAAAGTAAAGCAAGTAAGATATGCAATTCAAGTCAAGACAATAACAAGCAAGAGTCTATATCTAGTATTGAAACTACCAAAGTAAGAACATAAAGGTGCAAGAGCTCTCGTTGTCCGTGACTCGAATGTCCCCAAATGGTGTTTGCGTTCAAGAATTGGGAGATGGGTTAGAGCATAAAAAATATTATATAGTTTAATTGAGAACTCAATCTACTAAAACTTCACACTTGGACTCCTTCGGAATCTTATTTTGACTCATCCCCAGACCAATAGTCACGCACAAGTCAAAATGATCCTCTCCCTTTCGACTTTGAGCACTCATGCAATGGATGAGCGCAAGCAAGATAGTTGGAACTTAGGATGGAAAATAGAAAAATGATGGGGAAGGAAGACAAAAAAAGTGTGAAAGGCTCACATCAATGAGGACAATCATAGGCGAGAGAAAGCCAAATGATCGATATGATGTGAGGAGTAGTGATTGCCATGCAACGGATGCACATGAGTTAAGGTAAGCTCTCCAATGGAACTAGTGGGGGTGCATACTACTTGCCTGTTCATGAAGATCTAGAGCTCATTTGAGGAGGCTCATCATTGGAATATACAAGCCAAGTTCTATAGTGTAAGGGTCCCCATATAGTTATGCATGAATGATAATCTCTATGGAGTACAAATATAACAATGGAGTACGAGTGTGGATCTTTCAAAAGGAATAGTAGTGTTTCCCCCTTCTCTATTTTTATTTCTTTTTTCTTTCCTCTTTTTTTTATTTTTTGTGGCCTCTTTGGCTCTTTCTATTTGTCTCTCGTTTGTCCTCTTTAGGATTTTTAATTTGTCCTTTTTGGGATCTTTTCCTCACTTAAGGGCAACACTCTATATTTTACAAGAAATAAAAAGATCTTCACACTTTATAAGAAGTACTCAACATAAAGATAAATGAAAACTATCATGATGTATGCAAATGTATGCCTCTGCCAGTGTAGAAGGATACGCAATGATATTAGAGTGTTATCTAGCAATAATAAGGGCCAAGCCCAACTGGCATGTGGCTCCTCAATCAAGCAAAAGCATGTATGACATGAAGATCAAGTCATGAGATGGTGGATGTTGCATGGCAATGGATCTCGGAAAGGCTATGGAAATGCCTTAATAGGTAGGTATGGTGGCTGTTTTGAGCAAGGATATAATGAGGCTTATGATGAGAGAGCATATCATGCCAAGGGTTTGGATGCACCGGTGAAGTATGCACCAACTCTCAAGATGGGAAAGGGCAATGCACGGTACCGAAGAGGTTAGCAAAATATGGACGGTGGAAGTGCCAACAATCGAATAGTCACATTAGTCTGCAGAACTCATGCACTTATTATCGGTAACTCTCTATCTAGTCAGGACATTCACAAAGAGACAAGTACCCCAAGGACGAGTGTTTGGGGGTTTGGTTATCCTTGTGCATCCTCGACCCATGATAACGTGAGGGTACTCTATATATTCCAACCCCTCCAGAGGTTAGCGATCCATCTAGTAGCTAGAGGTCTCAACAATTTTTTTGTAGTTTTTGAAAATACACACGGATTTCCCAAAATAAGACACTTATCACTAATAGGCTCAAGCTCTTGACACCAAAAGTCCAAACATTACTCAAATCAATACCTCAAAACTGTTGCAAGTTACTACTACACTTAAATAGCAACCTTAGTTACCTACTCATGCAAGACACACAACTCAGTGCAACAAGGCAACTCTCTAAACAAGATACACATGATAACTCAAGAGAGTTTGAAAATCATCCTAAATAAAAGCTCTTAAAAAGATAAAGAATGAAAACTAAGAGCTAAACATAATAGCAGCTATGAAAAGATAAAGAACACACAAAAAGATAAGCATGAAAACCTATGTTGTGTTCTAGGGTGGAGTGGAGCGTGTTTCTCTCCCAAACAAAGAAGGCTAGGGTCCAACTTGTTATGAACAGAAAGAAAAACTAAAACAAACTAAAAAGTAAAGAGTGGGATGTTCCAGGCATAGACGTAACATATGAAGTGATAAAAATATAGCATGGAGAAGGATGAACTGATGATTGTTGATGGAGAAGGGGACGCACAGGGGCATCCCCAAGCTTAGACGCTTGAGTCTCCTTGAATATTTCTTGGTGGTGCATGGGGACATCCCCAAGCTTGAGCACTTGACGCTCCTGGATCTCTTCTTTCATCATCTTCCATGGCATACTTGAAAACTCCATTCATACGAAACTCATCATAAGCTGATTAGAGTGGTTACTACCAATAATAAAATAATTTTTCTCCACTGAAAATAAATATTTTCATGAAGAGCTACTGTTTCTCAACATTGCCAAAATGTTTTGGCAACGAAAAAGCAAGCTTAAGATTTGCAAAACGATGAAAACACAAAACGTGGCAAAATCTGTGAAAAACAGACCAGCACGTAGTAAATAATTTTTTTCAGGGCACTTCTACAACTCAAATCAAAAAAGTCAGAAAGACGCCAAAAAGTAAATTGTATAGAGCATACTGTCAAAAAACTTGAGATAAAAAAGATGATCTGGTTATTTTTGGTGAATTTTTCCATCAAGCACACGGAATCTGTTTCTAGACAGGATGTCATAACTTTTGAACTTGGCACAAAGCTTAAAAATAAAGATAAAATGACGTTACTACAGTAGTAACACAAATCAATACCACTAAAAACTGAAAGTAAAAACTCAGAGTAAAGATAACAAGGGTTGTCTCCCTAGAGCTCTTTCTTTATAGCCATAAAGATAGGCTTAAGATTTTATTGATGCTCTCATAGGAATAAGAGTTGTAGAACAAAAGAGAACATCAAGAAGCAAATACCAAACACATTTAAATCTAACATGCTCCCTATGCATAAGAATATTGCAATAGAATAATTCATTGAAACACAAAGCAATAAGCATTGGAAGGCAAAACAAGTGCAGCTTCAAAACCTTCGACAAAAGAGAGGGAACTTGATATTATTGAAATATCTATAAGCATATGTTCCCTTCGCATAATAATTTTCAGTGGGATCATGAATAAACTCAAAAATATAAGTATCACATAAGGCATTGTTTCCATGATCCAAAAGCATAAAAGTATCATTACTCTTCTTCTAAGCAAAAAATTTCTTATTAGGAATAGTGAGAGTAAAGCAATCATTATCATCATATTTAGGAAGCATAGTAGCATCAAAGAAAATTTTCTCCTCAAAAGTTGGAGGACTAAAAATATGATGTTCATCAAACCCGTCATCCCCAAGCTTAGAGATTTCCATGTCATTAGCAATATTGATATTCAAAGAAAGCATACTAATAACATTGCCACCATCATAATTGTTATGCAAATAATAAAGTTCCGTAGGTTTTTTAATTTTCTCCTCAAACACTTAATGTCCTAGTTCAAGATAAAGTTTATAAAGCTCTCTAATATTTTTGTTGTTTTCCATTAAGCCTAACCAGTGAAATAAAACCAAGAAACAAAAAGATTTAATTGCAAGATCTAAAGATATACCTTCAAGCACTCACTTCCCCGACAACAACGCCAGAATTAGCTTGCTGTCTACGCATGCTTCTATTCTTGTAGACTATATTGGGCCTCCAAGCGTAGTGGTTTGTAGGACAGCAGCAATTTCCCTCAAGTGGATGACCTATGGTTTATCGAACTCGGGGAAATAGAGGTTGAAGATGGTCTCTCTCAAGCAACCCTGCAATTAAGAAACAAGAAGTCTCTTGTGTCCCGAACACATCTAATATAATGGTAAATTGTATAGGTTCACTAATTCAGCAATGATATAGTAAAATATGGGTAATAGGTGTGGCAAAACAAGGTAATCTAAATTTGTAATAAAAATTACAGCAAGGTAGAATGTGACAAAAGTGAGCATAAACGGTGTAAGAATGGTGAGAAACAAGGCATAGGCTTCATACTTTCACTAGTGGCAACTCCCAACAACATTAACATAGTCTAATCACATGATATTTCCACTAAAACATGCAATGGTGACGTACTCGATGGTCATTCCTTTTTGATCAAGAGAGGAAGAGAATTATGTAGGGCTACAAAAGCACACATAAGAGTTCTTAGTTCTCATCTACGGATTTCCCAATGTCAGCATGGCCATCCGAAGAGAGTACCACAATCACCTAAACGTATCTCAAGGATAGTCAAAGACAAGCACCAAGAGACTCTCAATCTTCAATCAATTAACAAAAGAGGAAATCACTCATGAAAATATTCTTCTAATCCACGTCCAATAGACTGCTATCACCATGGTCTCGGGGATTATACTAGATAAGATCAAGTGAGTACATCAGCTGTCGGGACCCTGATCCTGAGTCATAAGAACCTAGCCTGTAACACATCACATCACTTTGCGACCTCACTCACAGTAAACTCCATGGCTGCCACCTTACCTTGGCCGGGACCATTAGCGTCTTTTGGCTCACGTATATGAATATGTTGCTAGCGTTCAAACGACACAGAACTCGGGTCGACATGACTAGTTATAAAACCAAGCGGTACATCCGTACAGAGACAGGCATACATAACCCAGCAAGGCAGGTGTCGATCAACAGCGTGTGTAGACGAGTCGTAGAAAGCTACAAAGGACCCCATTACACCACGTGACATTTCCCCGAGGGGACAGACACAACAACAAAGAAGGATACACGCCGGTCAATCAATGTGTCTAGAGCAGTAGCAAGCTACCAAGGCTTGATAAAAGCACAAAGAGGCATTTCCCTGTAAAGAGTACTACTAAAGGCACACAACTAGGTGTCGAATCCCACACATATAATGCATTTCATAACATACACACAATATGCACGATATGTGTAGATACAACATGGCATCACAACATAACTCTATGACTCAAGCTTTTATTAAGAACTCATAAGAATCAACATAGTGTGTTATTACAAACAGGGGTCCCGTGACCCGACACTCAAGTCATACAACCAACAAGCGGAAGCAAATCATGTCTGGGTACAGACATCTACTAAAAGTGGCTGGAAGAACCTGAAAAGCTACTACGACCCTACCAAAGGAGCCAGACCTCTGTCTGGGATTCCCAAGCTATTCCGGTCAACATCGAACACATCGCGTAGAACCTTCTGATGAGTCTAAGTCTTCTCTGCAAAAACATAAATAAAGCAACCGTGAGTACAAAGGTACTCAGCAAGTCTTACATCAGAACTATCTACATATGCATCATGTTTCAATGAAAGGACTGTGGGGTTTGATTGCAGCACGCCAGCTTTGACTCTTGGCTAACCTGTACTACGACTACAAGTTCTTTCTTTGAGGTGGGATAGCGCACACGAGTCCACATATTCACCAATTCAATACACCACTATGGATCCACTCTCGTCTCCCTACGAGAAGGCCTTCCATAGCATTCACACTTATCTTGCATGTTTTTGAGTATCCATGTAACTTGTCTATGTACCACGTAATGTTTCCAAGTAGTCCATATCCGAGGACGTGGCTATTCGAACAGATTAAATCACCCTGCAGGGGTATGCTTCTTCACACACGCTCCCACCACTTATCACCATGTGCACGTCATGCATCTCGGCAACCTTCAAGCGAAAGCACTGGCGTGGGTGTCGGCCACGACCGTTAACCACACAAGACCCTAGTCCAGGTGTATCGCCTATTTGAGACTGAACCCGCAAGGAAGTCCGGCCGAGGTTTCCTCTACGGCCCCAAACGACGTGCGCAGTGTTCCCAAGCCCACCATCTGGGTGCCACTTGGTAAACCGTGCCACTATGTATCTACCGCAGAGAAGCCTACCCCGTCGGGCAGAGCTAAACACGGCCGCCAACACTTTTCCTACAAACAACAGAAACTAGTTGCAACTCCTGGACAGAGATCTAGGCGATTAATAAGCCAAGAGGGTCAATTAAGTATCCCAATGTCTGGTAGTATCTTGTCTTGGATAACATACACAAAACACAGTTCTTAAGGACAATCCCAATGAGACAACCCACAATGTACTCCTACATGTCCTCTCATCGCTACCTTTACCAAATCAAATTAACACTTTTACTCTCACACTGTAGGACATGAACACAACCATTCCGATTCATCATCCAAATGGATCAGGCCCGACACGACTCTAAGCATAGCAGGCATTGTAAACAGGCATGGATGAGTAAGCACAACAAGGCTCAAGCAGTTGCTACTCATGCCAAGCGGTTTCAACTATTTACTGTGACAAAATCAGGTCATGAAGAGGAATGGGTTCAACTACCGATAACATGTACAGTTGAATCGTGTTTGTCCTGATGGAGTAAAAGAGAGCAGGAGCGAGAGAGTGGGTTTATATCAATATGCTCAAGGGGGGTTTGCTTGCCTGACACGTCTGAAGATAGCAATGAGTCTTCATCAATGTCAACGATCACATCGTCGGAACCATCATCTACCGAGAGGAAACAGTACCGGTAAATAGGAAAGAACGATAGTTACTTCACAGAAATGCAACTTGTTTTCAACTTGTTTTTAAATGCAACTTGTTTCATCAAGAAATGGAGATGAAATGTGACAGGGCCAAAATAGCTACCATTTCTTAGGTTGAAGCTGGATTTGAATCAGGATTCAAACATCACTTCAACAAGGTATTTTCCGGATACCCTTTTAATTGATTCGACCTGATGCTCAGGTATAACTTGTTTTTAACATGCATGAAGATGGCAATTTGAGGTACTGGTTTTGCTATCTCAATGTTTGATCATAGTATTGGAAGTGGAATTCAAATAGGAATCAAATTCCAACTCCAAACTATTTATTAAATTTACCCTATTCATCATTTTGCCTATTTGGTATTGTTAACTTTCTCAAACCAGCATGTACATGCCATAATCAGATTCTTTGGATTTTTCTGATCCTTTTTCATATATAAATTATTTTCATTGGACTTCCAAATTATTTTCTATGATTTTTAGAAGTTTTAGGCATTTTCTGGAATTATTTTATAATAGAAAATCAATTACTGCATCAGCACTGCGTCATCATTGCGTCAGCAGTCAACTGGCCTGGGTCAGGTCAAACCTGACTGCCAGGGCCCACCAGTCAGTGTCACATTAGGTTAACTGACTTAGTTAATTAGTTTTGTTATTAACTTAAGCTAAACAGGGGCTAGGCCAACCTGTTTGTGACTCAAGGGAGTCAACCCGTGGTTAAAAGGGCCGAAGCCACCGGAGGCTCATCGCCGGCGACTCCAGACACGACGGAGCTCATCAGAAAACCACTACGGCCGTCCATTTGAGACGCGGGGAGGTGCTATAGGCAGCTGAGGCTCGGCCACATCAAGAGGAGGAGGAGCTGGACCAAATGGTCGCCGGAATCCACGCCGGCGACGAGTCAGCGGCGGCTGCGGCTCGGGCATCGTTGGGAGGGGGGTTGAGGGACACTAGCGAGGTGGGAGAGGGGCTCTACGGCACCTATAGAGCTCGAGGAGCTCATTTTTGAGCTCGATCTCATGAGCGGGGTACCAGAGCGACAGCAACGACATGGCCGATGACGAGGAGCTTCGGGCTCCGGTGGCTAACGGGGTTAGAGGAGGGGAATGGCATCGGGAAGAGGGGGAATGGGTTCAGAAGCTCACAGCGGATCCCTTTGAAGAGACGGGGAGGTCGGAGGGCTCGGTGGCAGCAGATCGACGACAGCAATCGACGGCCGGAGATTGGGAAGATGGTGACGATGGCGATGACAGGGGGCCTCCGGGCTTGATTCCGTTGACGAGGAGGAGCAGGGTGTCGAGGCGGTCCTTCTGAGCTTCTCGGAGAGGCGAGGGGAGGCCGGAGAGGTGCCGGTGAGCTCGAGCCGAGCTCGGCCATGGTGGGAGGAAGAAGAGTAGAGGGGGTGAGATAAGGGAGAGAGAGAGGGAGGAGATAAGGGAGAGGGAGAGCTTGTCGTGGTGGCGCTAGGAAGCAGGGGAGAGCTCCACGTGAAGCAGGAGGTGGCGAGGGGCGCGCCGTGCCTTCCTTCTCCTCTGCCTTCTGGCACGAGGAGGAAGGCGACACGGGAGACCCCCCTGGTGGGCTGGGCCAGCAGGTTAGTGTAAGGTAAGGTTTTCTCCTCTCTTTTCTGTTTTTTTACTTCATTTCTTTCCTGACATTTAGGTTTAGGATTTTAATAAAACATTTAATCATTTTATAAAACACTAAAATAGTATTATGTGACAATAATAAAAATAATCAATGCCACAAAATTGTTTCAACATTTTTGAAAATTTTATTTTAAAAGAAAACAAAATAACTCCATTCCAAACAGTTATTTAATGCAATCAAAAATCCTTTTCCTAAGTTCCCGTGACTTAGAAATTTTGTTTGACAAATTTATTCCCTGTCACTATTTTCCCAAATATTTGGAACATTTTCCTCGTTCCTTTTAAGGTATTAATTTTATTGCCTTGTTGCCAATTTTTCAAATCATTGGGGTTTTGATCACTTCCTATTTTAAACATCAAAGTTTTATAATGCATGCATGAATACTTGGCAAACAAATGAAAGCTAGGGCTGTGACATCAATCCAATACGTAGAGAAGGCGAAACATCATGGGATCACCCTAGGTTAACATAGCCTATGATCACAATCAAGATCATATCATGGGAGAGAGAATTAACCACATAGCTATTGCAGAAGACCTCGGCCCCGAGGAGGTACTACTCCCGCTTCATGGAAGGAGGAAGCAACGTCGATGGAGATGAATCCAGGGGCACTTCCCCGTCCCGGCAGGGTGCCGGCACAGGAATTCTGGTCCCCGAAACTTGTTGGCGATGGCGGCGGAGATCGGAATTGCTTTTGGAGAAAAGGGTTCCGGAATCAGGGTTTCCTCCACGGGGGTAAAAATAGGAGCCAAGGTAGGGCACCAGAGTGTATGGGCCCCACCCAAGCGGCCTCCTCGCGCGGCCAGGGGGCAGGCCGCGCCACCAGGGCGCCTGGAGGACTGGTGGCCCCCTCTGGCCCTTCTTCGTTCGTCTGGAGTCTTCTGGAATGCTGACTTTTATATATTTTTTGTGGAATTTTTTGGGCACTGTAAAAATGGGTATAAACCTGCAATTCACAGACATCATCAAACAGAAACTGGCATTGGGTGCACTGAGTTAGTAGGTTAGTCCAAATATGTTGAAAAAGGTATGAAAGCGTACAAAACACATAGCAATATCACCCAAAAGTTGCATGGAGCAAGCAGAAATTATAGATATGTTTGGACGTATCATGCGTTGAGGCTGATGTAGCTGGTGGCGAGGCTGTTGGATTTCGGGCTCCGCAAAACTCTAAGATTCGAACTCACGGGCGTGTATGAAGATCTGCCGCAGGATCGCCTCACCTAACTCGCTACTCGCTCGGGATGACAAAGAACTCACTCGATGGTGAGGAAGACACAAAACATGGCAGTATACCCAGGTTCGGGCTGCTGAGAAGCGTAATACCCTACTTCTGCATTGGTGGATTCCCTCTCGTGGAGGTTGGTGGATGAACTAGTACAGTGTTTGAGGGCCTGCGGAGGCTGGATGTCCTTTGTGTGGTGCTCGTGGGCGAATCAATTAATCTCTTCCGCTATGAAGTAACCTACTCTCTCTATATATAGTGGCAGCCTCGGTCCTCTTCCTTTATCGTTTCAACGGGAAGGGATCCCACAGTGGCCAATTTTAAAGGAGGATAGGGGAACATGCTTCCCCTGTCCAAAAGTAGTCTTCGCGTGCAAAGTGGCTACCAGCGCTGCAGGGACGGGTCCAGGGATTACGTCCGTCCTGCCGGCGGTAGTGGTGGCCTTGTTGCGCCAGAATGGAAACCTTTGGGAGATGCCTTAGAGATCTGCGTGCGTCCTCGCTCCCTTTGCACTAAAGGGAAACTGCGCCGCCCTGCTGTCTGCTGCTCGCCTGTCATTTCATCACGTCATCCTTGACTCCTGAGGCCGGGTCTCGCCTCAGAATTTCCGCCGCTCTAGAGGGGTCCTGATGAGGCCCTCTGCGGGTCCTGATGCCGTTCCTTCTCGCGAGGCTTGACCCCTTGCGAGGGTCTTGCCTCGAGCGGTGCCAAGCCTGTTGCTGTTTGCTTGATGAAGTGGGCCAGCCCTGGGCCACAGGCAGGCACGTCTTGGTACCCCCATTCCCAAAATGCCGACAGTAGCCCCCGGGCTCAAGGCGCGCCTGGGCTGGCTTTTTGGGGAAGCCTTGGGGGCGGCATGAAGCTTCATGGGACCTAAATGTCTGCGCACCAGGCTTCACACGTGCCGCACAGCCAGGTGGCAACACTCCCAGCACCCGAGGCGCTCGGAGACGTGCCTAGTCAAACTGATGCGACGCCCGGGCGTAATTCCTGCTCGTCCTCGAGTAGGTAAATGATAAAAAAGATAATTTTTGATGTGGAATTCTACCTAGCATAATCTTGATCATATAATCTAATCATGGCATGAATACCAAAACACGAGTGACTCGAAGCAATAATCTATCATTTGACATAAAGACAATAATATTTCAAGCATACTAACAAAGCAATCATGTCTTCTCAAAATATCATGGCCAAAGAAAGTTATCCCTACAAAATCATATAGTCTGGCTATGCTCCATCTTCCCCACACAACATATTTAAATCATGCACAACCCCGGTTTTAGCCAAGCAATTGTTTCAAACTTTAGTGTTATCAAACTTTTTCAACTTTCACGCAATACATGAGCGTGAGCCATGGACATAGCACTACAGGTGGAATAGAATATGGTGGTTGTGGAGAAGACAAAAAGGAGGAGATAGTCTCACCTCAACTAGGCTTATCAACGGGCTATGGAGATGCCCATCAATAGATATCAATGTGAGTGAGTAGGGATATCCATGCAACAGATGCACAAGAGCTATAAGTGATAAAAGTTCAAAAGAAACTAGTGGGTGTGCATCCAACTCGCTTGCGCACGAAGACCTAGGGCAATTTGAGGAAGCCCATCATTGGAATATACAAGCCAAGTTCTATAATGAAAATTTCCCACTAGTATATGAAAGTTACAACATAGGAGACTCTCTATCATGAAGATCATGGTGCTACTTTGAAGCACAAGTGTGGTAAAGGATAGTATCATTGTCCCTTCTCTCTTTTCTCTCATTTATTATTATTATTATTATTATTATTATTATTATTTCTCTATTTTTGATGGGCTTCTTTGGCCTCTTTTTTTAATTTGGGCTTCATTGGCCTCTTTTATTACTTCCTCACATGGGACGATGCTCTAATAATTATGCTCATCACAATTTTATTTACTTACAACTCGATATTTAGAACAAAATATGACTCTATATGAACGCCTCCGGCAGTGTACCGGGATGTGCAATGATCTAGTATATGAAAGTTTCCCACTAGTATATGAAAGTTACAACATAGGAGACTCTCTATCATGAAGATCATGGTGCTACTTTGAAGCACAAGTGTGGTAAAGGATAGTATCATTGTCCCTTCTCTCTTTTCTCTCATTTATTATTATTATTATTATTATTATTATTATTTCTCTATTTTTGATGGGCTTCTTTGGCCTCTTTTTTTAATTTGGGCTTCATTGGCCTCTTTTATTACTTCCTCACATGGGACGATGCTCTAATAATTATGCTCATCACAATTTTATTTACTTACAACTCGATATTTAGAACAAAATATGACTCTATATGAATGCCTCCGGCAGTGTACCGGGATGTGCAATGATCTAGCGTAGCAATGACATCAAAAAAAGAACAAGCCATGAAAACATCATGCTAGCTATCTTACGATCATGCAAAGCAATATGACAATGATGGTGCGTGTCATAATAAACGGAACAATGGAAGTTGCATGGCAATATATCTCGGAATGGCTCCGAGTAAAATTACTGATAGATTGTAGACGAAAGAGGGGATGCCTTCCGGGGCATCCCCAAGCATAGATGCTTGAGTCTTCGTTGAATATTACCTTGGGTTGCCTTGGGCATCCACAAGCTTATGCTCTTGCCTCTCCTTATTCCTTCATCCATCGTGGTCTCATCCAAAACTTGAAAACTTCAGTCACACAAAACTCAACAAAACCTTCGTGAGATCCGTTAGTATAATAAAGTAAATCACCACTTTAAGTATTGTTGTGAACTCATTCCAAATTCATATTAGCATTATATCTACTTTAATCCAACTTCACCATGGTTCATACCCCCCGATACTACCCATAGATTCATCAAAATAAGAGAACAATGCATAGAAAACAGAGTCTGTCAAAAACAGAAGAGTCTGCCGTAATCTGAACTTATACCATACTTCTGATAATCCAACAATTCTGAAACATTATGACAATTGGGGAAATTTGCATATCAATCAGAAGCAAAAATAATCAACTCAAAAGCTCTTTCTGGATAGGAACTAAAAATAATTTCGTGAGCACAAAGTTTTTGTCTTTTTCAGCATGATCAAACAACTATCACCCAAACTAATCATAAAGGCTTTACTTCGCACATTATTTTTATAATAAAATGGAATTGTACAAGGGTATAATTATTTTTTTGAGAAACTTCCATGGAAATTTATATATTGTTTCCATGAGCATGAACACAAGTGTTCAAGGTCGACCCTCACTTCCGCAATGCATCACCTTTCAATCGCTTCTCTTTTTGAAAAAGTTTTAAGTTCCCCTCTATATATTTTTTGTTTTAAAACTAAATAAAAGCACTCAACAGAAATAAATGACTCTCTAAAACTTCTGGGTTGTCTCCCAGGCAGTGCTTTCTTTAAAGCCATTAAGCTAGGCATAAAGTGCTCAAGTAATTGATCCACCCGGATCCCAAGGTATATCAAAGCCAATTTTAATTAACTATGATTTGTAATTTAGTAGTGAGCACAAGGTAACATATATCATGCAATGACGAAGTCTAACTCTCTTCCTATTCATTGGCATGTCATAAAAGAACAATTCATGCACAACAAGTAAAGGCTAATACATAGCATAAGCAGTTTCTTGCAATTTTATCGTATTGGAAACATAGAGAGGTGGAGATGTGGTTCCTCTCTCATAATAATTGCAAGTAGGAGCAGAAAGCACATGCATATTATATTAATCAAAATCATCACGTGTAATATTAGAAGGCAACCCATCTATGCAATCCCTAATAAGAGCAAACTTCTCCGATATAGTGTAGTTGGGAGAGTTCAAAAAGATAATAGGACTATCATAAGTGAGTGCGATAGAAACAATTTCATGTTTAACATATGGAACTATAGCAATTTCATCTTCATAAGCATGATTCATATTGGCATCATAGCCACAAGCATAGCAAGCATCAAGTTCATCAAAAAGGGATATTTCAAACGAATCCAAGGGATCATAGCTATCAACATAGCATTCATCCTTCGGCAAGAACGAAAGGAAATTAAACAATGTATGAGTTGAAGAGTTACTCTCATTAGAAGGTGGGCACGGGTAGCTAGTCTGCTCTTCCTCCTTTTGTTCTTCACTCTCCTCGTCATCTTTTTCATCTAATGAGCTCACAGTTTCAGCATTTTCTTCTTCCATAGTTTCCTGCAAAATATTAGTCTCTTCTTTGGCAGCGTGGAATTTCTCCATAAATATATAAATATGGGCATTATATTCATAATTAGTATAACAATAATGACGCATAACCAAATTTTCAGATCGGTAAGCAGCATCATCATTATCATCACACCCTTTAAACAGAGCTTCAATTTCATAAGCACCCATACAAGCAACAAACTGTTCTATTTTTTCCATATCATAGTAATCATATAAACCATTAGCATAAGAAGCCAAGGTTTCATTAGCATTAAATTTGCAAGAAAAGGGATGGTGTTTAGCCTTCATCCTAGAGCAACAAGTAATATCATATCTCGAGCATAGCTCCCAAGCATACCATTTCAACAAATGAATTTGATCCCATAATAGTTTCCCTTTTTGAGTCAAGCGATAATCCCTAAAGTATTCACGTTGATCCAACGTGTATCCCATTATATAATTTAATGGGGTTTTCTCAGGATTATTAAAGAAGTGCATAATATTTTCCACATAACGAGCATCGAGGGTTTTAGGATGTTCCCCATCTCCATGAGTATCAAGTACACCCAATTTTTTTGGTATTTTGTGTTCCATAACCATAACTAAAGATAGAGAACAACTTAGAACAGCAGATAAATCTACTTAGTGATAAAGCAAAGAAGCACACACGAGAATATTCACCCCACGCTATTGCTCCCCGGCAACGGCGCCAGAAAAAGGTCTTGATAACCCACAAGTATAGGGGATCAATTGTAGCCTTTCTCGATAAGTAAGAGTGTCGAACCCAACGAGGAGCTAAAGGTAGGACAAATATTCTCTCAAGTTCTATCGACCACCGATACAACTCTGCGCACACTTTATGTTCGCATTACCTAGAACAAGTATGAAACTAGAAGTACTTTGTAGGAGTGGTAGGATAGGTTTGAAAGAAAAGAAAGAACACGTAAATAAAAACTAGGGGCTGGTTGGATAAATAAACAATTACGTTAGTCTAACGAGTGTGGAAAAGTTGTGGTAGGAGTTGCGGAATTGTCCCTAAGAATTTGACTATGTTACTAGACCGATAGCAAGTTTTATGTGGGAGAGGCCACTGCTAGCATGTCATTCCTTACTTGGAATTCTATACACTTATGATTGGAACTATTAGCAAGCATCCTCAACTACTAACGTTCATTAAGGTAAAACCCAACCATAGCAATAAGATATATTGGTCCCCCTTCAATCCCATATGCATCAATTTCTATGCTAGGCTAAAGCTTCTGTCACCCTTGCCCTCCAATACATAGTCCTATCAACATACTACTAACCGTATGGTGTGATCCACACGTGCGCTCATAGGATGGGCACCCAAGAACAACAACATAACCACAAGCAAATTAAACCAATTATAGCAATTCATCAATCACCGATAGGACAACGAAAAGCTACTCAAACATCATTGGATGGCAACACATCATTGGATAATAATATGAAGCATAAAGCACCATGCTCAAGTAGAGGGTACAGAGGGTTGCGGGAGAGTGTACCACTGAATATAGATGGGGGAAGGTGATGGAGGTGTTGGTGAAGATGATGGAGGTGTTGGTGTAGATCGCCGTCACACGATGATGTCCTGGGCGGCGTTCCGGCGCCGCCGGGAGAGAGGGGGAGATCCCCCCCCCCTTCTTCTTCTTCTTCCTTGACCTCCTCCCTAGATGGGAGAAGGGTTTCTCCTCTGGTCCATGGTCTCCATGGAGGCGGAGGGGCGAGAGCCCCCCTGAGATTGGATCTCTCTCTCTGTGTCCTTCTATTTCTGCGCTCACAGATTTTTCCTTTCACCGTTTCCGAAATTCCTGGAGATCCGTAATTCCGATTGGGCTGAAGTTTTAACACAATTTGATTCCGAATATTATCTTTCTTGCGGCAAAAGAAGGGCCCCAACTGCCTTAGGGATTGGTCAGAATCCTGCTAGGCGCGGCCCCACCCCCAGGCCGCGGCTAGGGGGCTTGTGACCCCCTCGGGCATCGTTTCGCGTTGATTCTTCTTCCCAAAAATCATAAATATTCCAAAAAAATCCCCGTAGGTTTTTTATTGTGTTTGGACTTCGTTTGGTATGGATAATATGCGAAACAAAAATCATGCAACAAACAGGAACTGTTAGTGGGCACTGGATCAATATGTTAGTCCCAAAATAGTATAAAAAGTTGCCAAAAGTATATGAAAGTTCTTGAGTATTGGAATGAAACAATCAAAAATTATAGATATGACGGAGATGTATCAGGGCGCTGCGCCAACCATCATTGCTCCTTCGAGGCGTCACCTCTATGCACGCCACGCGGGCGCGCTCCCTCATGAACTGTGTGGGCCCAGGAATGCGGAGGGATGACAGTCTGCCCTCGGCTACATATTTAACCTGGCGAGAGCGATAAGGTCCACATTGACTCCATCTTCTTCATCTTCCACCTGGAGCACTCCACCCCCTCAACATGGCGCCGGTGAGGAAATACTCCACTGCCGCGAAGGGGAAGGCTTCTGGGGAAGGTCTCGCCACTGCGCCATCCCAGAGGGGTCGTGGTTGCCCTCAGAAGTACGCGGAGATGCCGACAGTGATCTCCGGCGAGCACGGCCACGGTTCCACCCGCCCTGCAATCACCATCGGTGTTGATGCCGGAGCATCGATTGGCGCGAGCGTCTGCAGTGGCCGAGATGGGAGGTCGGCGATGGCCACCCGGCCGCCACGCCTGTGGTTTCATTCAGCTGACATGTTGATAGAGTTCGTGATGTGGGTGGATAGGCCCGAAGTCGCATGGTTCCTACTCCCGACCTTCTTCGCAAAGGTGCTGCTGACCGGCGGGCTCCCAGGCATCTGGTTGCAGGCTGACGGCTGCTGCGGCAAGGCGTCCTAAGTGGAGTTCGAGGTCACCCCCAATGGCTACGTGTACCTGAATCGCGGGTGGTAGACGTTCGCCCGCACTCGAGGCCTGAAGGGGAGGCTCTACCTCCATTTCAAGTATGACGGGGAGGCAACGCTCTTCGTCGAGATCTTTGGGGACGAGGGCGAGCGTATGGGTTGCTGCCCGGAGGACGCTGTCCACTGCGATCCTGTAGATGAGCCCGCCTCCGATGGAGGTCACCGGGCTTCCAGCATGAGCGACACCTCCTCCGGAGGGAGCCCGAGCGACAGCAGCTACGACGAGTCGCCTCGCCGCCACGCCCGAACCATGGGGGAAAGCCCCCAAGCATGCCGCCTATCGTCTTCTCCTATGGTGCCCGTGAAGGAGGAAGAGGACACAGACTGAGCGTCAGCACGTGGATGTCGGACGTATGCGGCGGCAGCCCCCCCCCCTTGGGACCTCCATCGCTAGCTGTCTCCTCCCTACTTCTGATCCTGCATGCATGAAAACAAGGATAGGCCCTTCGGTTATGTAATGGATTTGGGCGATCACCCCTTTTGTTATTACTGTTGCGTATAGTTGGTTTGGATACTTAGCTCGGTGTGCTTGTAGGGAACCTCTTTTGTTGTGAGGTGTGGTTATGGCGTTCGAGGGGTTTATTGCTCAGTTGGGTTCTCCTCGTTGCGGGTGAAGTAGGTCGATGCTCTATGTCAGCAGGCCCCAGTCCCGCACATTTCCGTGCCGTCGTGAGGCGCGACCAGTTACCAAGGTCATTCCTCACAGGGCAAGGCCCTAACACCCCTGATACCGACCAAATGTTCCTGGACGGCACCAGGGTGGCCAAGTGGCTTTGCGACCGGTAAGGCTCCTGAGGCGCGATGCTCAGGAGCCCCCTTAGACATTCAAGCGGCTCTACGTCGATAGGTCCCAGTCCCACACATTTCCCTGCCGTCGTGAGGAGCGACCCGTTACCAAGGTCGTTCCACACGGGGTAAGGCCCTGACATCCCCGATGCCGACCGAATGTGCCTCAACGGCACCAGGGTGGCCAAGTGGCTTTGTGACCGGTGAGGCTCCTGAGGCGCGATGCTCAGGAGCCCCCTTAGATGCTTAATTTATTCCAAGATAAACGGTTCTTGTAAGAAAAAGACCAAATTTTGTTCCCTCTCCAGGATGGCGCGCCGAGCCGTAAACGGGACACTTGAGCGAGTATCAGATGGCTTGAGTCTGCCGACTCGTTCGTGAGTTCCATGCGAGGGTCCGAGCGCCAAGGCCTTGGCGAGGTGTCGGCACCATTGCCCCCAGCCCCCACTCGCATGGTACGAGCGGGGGGGGGGGGCAGGGGGCAGGAGAATACTCGACTCAGAGGGAGACAGTGCGCAACGAAGAACGGCCAAGAAAACAAGTTTTCGTAAAGACTCCATTTGGAAAAGCCCCGAGTTTGATTTCGTAAATGAGCACATCCAAGTCAGGGAAAAGCAAATGAAATCCGCGTCCGGCGCCTAATATATTCTCCGCCTCCATCTCCCCCCAGCGCGGAGCATAGGGCTTCCACTAGGCTTGGGAGGGACCCCTCCGCGTCCTCGGGGGGTCCCGGGCGTATACAGCCGCAACTCGTTATTACCTGAGAGTGTCACGGTGGGGGTGAATCTGGGAGGTCACGAGGACGCTTTGGCCTCGCGAGTGTCCCTACCCCCTGGGGCATTGGCGCCTGATTCCTTTGGGTCGGGGATTGTCATTGGTGGACTGTGTTGAATTCCTTGCCAGCTGCGGGCATAGTCATTGGCGGACTGAGTTGATTGCCTCCGTCCTCTCCCCAGCGCAAGCGTAGGTCTGCCACTAGGCGTGGGATGGACCCCTTCGTGTCCTCGGGAGGGCTGGGCGTATACAGCCGTAGCTCGTTATTACGTGAGAGTGTCACAGGATGAAGTACCTTCCAGAAGGATTGAAAGACGATGCAGAGGCGATGCAGATGCGTTATGGGTAGAACTTCTGGAGATGTTGGATGTTCCAGGCGTTCTGGATGGAAAATCTGTCTTGAGTCTCCAGGCGCATGGTGCCAGGCTTGGAGACATGGACGACCTTGAATGGGCCCTCCCACATGGGTGATAGTTTATGCAAGCCCACCCTCGCGGCTCGGAGTGAGGCCCGGTGACGCGCCTCCTCTCCAACCACGAGGTTCGTCCACCGCGCAGCCTCCTGACACTCTTCATCGAAAGCCATGACCTGCAGGGACCGGTGCTTGATCTCCTGGGGAAGGACCGGCTCCGCACCATAGACGAGGAAAAACGGGGTTTCGCCGGTGGGCTTGGTCGTGGTGGTGCGGATGGACCATGATACGTCTCCAACGTATCTATAATTTTTGATGGTTTCATGCTATTATCTTGTCAAATTTTGGATGCTTTGCATGCCTTTTATATAATTTTTTTGGGACTAACTTATTGACTCAGGGCCAAGTGACAGTTCCTGTTTTTTTCCATGTTTTTGACCCCTTTCAGAGGAGATTTTGAAACGGAGTACAAACGGAAGAAAATCCCCGAAAAGATTTTTTCGTAACGGAAGAAGATCGGAAGCTTGGGAGCCAAGGCAGGGGAGCCTCAGGAGCCCCACAATCCCCCACCCCGCGGTCAGGGGGGTAGGCCGCGGCCCACAGGCTTGTGGCCCCACTGGGGGCCCTCTGCCCTAGGGGTTGCGCCTATATCTTCCCTAAAAATCCCAAAAAAGATCATGAGATCATCGAAATCGCTTTTCCGCCGCCGCAAGCTTCTGTCTCCGCAAGATCCCATCTGGGGCACGTTCTGGTGCCCTGCGGGAGGAGGGATTCACACACGGAGGGCTTCTTCATCAACACCATGACCTCTCCGATGATGCGTGAGTAGTTCACCATAGACCTACGGGTCCATATTTAGTATCTAGGTGGCTTCTTCTCCCTCTTGGATCTTCAATACAAAGTTCTCCATGATCTTCATGGAGATCTATCCAATGTAATCTTCTTTTGCGGTGTGTTTGTCGAAATCTGATGAATTGTGGATTTATGATCAGATTATCTATGAATCTTATTTGAGTTCCTTCTGATCCCTCTTATGCATGACCATGTCCTTGTAATTCTCTTCGAGTTGTGGATTTTGTTTGGCCAACTAGATCTATGATTCTTGCAATGGGAGAAGTGCTTGGTTTTGGGTTCATACCGTGCGGTGACCTCACCCAGTGACAGAAGGGGTAGCGAGGCACGCATCATGTTGTTGCCATCAAGGGTAAAAAGATGGGGTTTTCATCATTACTTTGAAATTATCCCTCTACATCATGTCATCTTGCTTAAGGCGTTACTCTGTTTGTCATGAACTCAATACACTAGATGCATGCTGGATAGCGGTCGATGTGTGGAGTAATAGTAGTAGATGCAGAAAGTATCGGTCTACTTGTCTCGGACGTGATGCCTATATGTATGATCATTGCCTTAGATATCGTCATGACTTTGCGCGGTTCTATCAATTGTTCGACAGTGATATTTGCTATTTTGTGAGAAGCCTCTAGTGAACACTATGGCCCCCGGGTCTACTCCACACCATATTTTCAGCCTTACACTTTTTACTTCGTTGCACTTTCCGCCTTCCGATCTCACTTTGCAAACAATCTTGAAGGGATTGACAACCCCTTTGAAGCGTTGGGTGCAAGCTCGTTTGTGTTTGCGCGGGTACTCTGGACTTGACGAGACCCTCCTTCTGGATCGATACCTTGGTTCTCAAACTGAGGGAAATACTTACTGCTCCTGTACTGCATCACCCTTTCCTCTTCAAGGGAAAAAACCGACGCAAACAAGAGAAGTAGCAAGAAGAATTCCTAGCGTTGCCGGGGAAGGACTTTTGTTGCCGTAGCAGAAGAATTTCTGGCGCCGTTGCCGGGGAGGAAAATCAGGTCAAGAACTCATCCAAGTAGGTGTCGCAAACTCATATCTTGCATTTACTTTGTTTTCCAGTTGCCTCTCGTTTTCTTCTCTCCCACTTCACCAATTTGCCTTTTTGATTTGCCTTTCTCGTTCGCCTTTTCATTCGCCCTTTTTCTCGCCTCCTCTTTGTTTGCTTGTGTGCCTGCTTGCTTGCCGAAGTTACCATGAATGAAAACACCAAACTTTGTGACTTCTCGAATACTAATAATAATGATTTTATTAGTACTCCGATTGCTCCCACCACTAGTGCGGAGTCATACGAAATCAATGCCGCTTTGCTGAACCTTGTTATGAAAGAGCAATTCTCTGGCCTTCCTAGTGAAGATGCCGCATCCCATCTCAATACCTTCATTGAGCTTTGTGATATGCAAAAGAAGAAACATGTGGATAATGACATGATTAAACTTTTTCCTTTCTTGTTGCGAGATTGCGCAAAAAGTTGGTTTTCTTCTTTGCCCAAAAATAGTATCGATTCTTGGGATAAGTGCAAACATGCTTATATATCCAAGTATTTTCCGCCGGCTAAGATCATCTCTCTCCGTAATGATATCATGAATTTCAAGCAACTTGATCATGAACATGTTGCACAATCTTGGGAGAGAATGAAATTAACGATTAGAAATTGTCCTGCTCATGGCTTGAGCCTTTGGATGATTATTCAAATCTTTTACACTGGCTTGAATTTCGCTTCTAGAAATATCTTGGACTCCACCTCAGGTGGAACGTTCATGGAAATCACGTTAGGATAAGCCACAAAGCTCTTAGACAACATCATGACGAACTACTCTCAGTGGCACACTGAAAGGTCACCTACTAGTAAGAAGGTACACGCTATAGAGGAAATTAACTCGTTGAGTGCTAAGATGGACGAGTTAATGAATTTGGTTACTAGTAGAAGTGCTCCTTTGGATCCTAATGATATTCCTTTGTCTTCTTTGATTGAGAGTAGCAACGCTAGCTTGGACGTTAATTTTGTTGGTAGGAATAACTTTGGCAACAACAATGCTTTTAGAGGAAGTTATGTTCCTAGGCCTTTTCCTAGTAACTCCTCTAATAATTTTGGCAACTCCTACAACAATACTCATGGAAATTACAATAGATTACCCTCTAATCTAGAGAGTAATATCAAAGAGTTCATCAACTCTCAAAAGATTTTCAATGCGTCCATAGAGGAAAAGCTACTCAAAATTGATGATTTGGCTAAGAGAGTTGATAGAATGTCTAGTGATGTTGATGCTTTGAAAGTTAGATGTGCTCCTCCCAAAATCAACATGGATGAAACTTTGAAATCTATGCGTGTTTCCATGATTGAGAGCCAAGAAAGAACCACCAAAATTCGTGCTAGACATGAATGGCTTAAAAAGGCGTATTCTCGTGATGAGAATCACGAAGATCTTAAAGTGCTTGGTGTGACTCCCATTGAATCTTTGTTTTCTTGTGTCAAACCTAATGATTATGGGGTTGGATATGAATCCACTTTGGTTGAAAAGTGCCCCAATGATTCAGAGTCCATCTATCTTGATGCTAAAAGCATTGAAAGTGGAGTAGAAGAGGTTAAAACTTTGAGTAGTAATGAAATTACTACCATGGATTTCAAGGAATTAAATTATGATAGTTGCTCCTAGATTGAATGCATTTCTTTGATGCAATCCATGTTAAACTCTCCACAGTCTTATAGCCAAAACAAGGCCTTTACCGATCATATCGTTGAAGCTATGATAAAATCTCTTGAAGAGAAACTTGTATTGGAAGTCTCTATCCCTAGAAAGCTTCATGATGAGTGGGAACCTACCATCAAAATCAAAATCAAAAACTATGAGTGCAATGCTTTGTGTGATTTGGGTGCTAGTGTTTCTGCGATTCCAAAGTCTTTATGTGATGTTCTAGGTTTCAATGAGATTGAAGAGTGTTCTCTTAATTTGCATCTTGCTGATTCTACTATCAAGAAACCCATGGGAAGGATCAATGATGTTCTTATTATTGCAAATAGGAACTATGTACCCGTGGATTTCATTGTGCTTGACATTGATTGCAATCCTACTTGCCCTATTATTCTTGGTAGACATTTCCTAAGGACTATCGGTGCTATCATCGATATGAAGGAAGGAAATATTAGATTTCAATTTCCTTTAAGGAAGGGCATGGAACACTTCCCTAGAAAGAAAATAAGATTGCCTTATGAATCCATGATGAGGGCCACTTATGGTTTGAGCACCAAAGACGACGATACGTGATTCTATCGCTTTTATGCCTAGCTAAGGGCGTTAAACAATAGCGCTTGTTGGGAGGGAACCCAATGAATTTATCTTTTTTCTTTATATTTTGTTGCGTCCACACCATCAAAATTCTGTTGTAATTGTGTTTTTTGTGTTTATTTTTGTGTTTAAGCCAAGCAAAACCTTTATGACTAGTCTTGGTAATGGTTGTTTGATCTTGCTGGAAAAAGACAGAAACGTTTTGCTCACGAGATGATTTTTTATTTTTATTCAGAAAGAGATTTTGAGTTGATTCTTTTTGCTTCTGTTTGATATGATTTTTCCCAGGCCGTCGTAATGTTTCAGATTTTTTGAGGTACCAGAAGTATACGAAGTATACAGATTGCTACAGACTGGTCTGTTTTTGACAGATTATGTTTTTGTTGAGTTGATTGCTTGTTTTGATGAAACTATGGTTAGTATCGGGGGTTACTAGCCATGGGAAAGTGAGAATATAGTAGCCCAACACCAATATAGATGGAATTCAAGTTTTCTACAGTACCAAAAGAAGTGGTAGTTTGTTTTCTTGTACTAATGTTAGCACGAGTTTCTGTTTAAGTTTTGTGTTGTGAAGTTTTCAAGTTTTGGGTGATGTTCTCATGGACGATGATATAAGGACTGGAAAGAGCTCAAGCTTGGGGATTCCCAAGGCATCCCAAGCCAAATTCAAGGACACCAAAAAGCCTAAGCTTGGGGATGCCCCAGGAAGGCATCCCCTCTTTCGTCTTCAGTCCATCGGTAACATTACTTGGAGCTATATTTTTATTCACCACATGATATGTGTTTTGCTTGGAGCGTCTTGTATCGTACGAGTATCTTCTTTTTGTTGTGTCACAATCATCCTTTCTGCACACCTTTTTGAGAGAGAGAGACATGCACGCATCGTGATTTTGCTAAAATGCTCGTAGTGCTTCACTTATATCTTTTGACCTAGATACTTTTGCTCACAGTGCTTCACTTATATCTTTTGAGCTAGATACTTTTGCTCTAGTGCTTCACTTATATCTTTTAGAGCATGGCGGTGCGTGATTTGGTAGTTGGCTTATGCTATGAAAGTAGTCCCAAATGTGATAGGTACCCAAAGAGGATGCAAAAACCTCCATCTTCATGTGCATTGAGTAGAAAGAGAAGTTTTGATTCCTCTCAATTAGTTTTGAGATGGGGATTTGGTGATATTAAGAGCTATGTTAGTAGGGTGTTGTGTATCTATAAATACTTGTGTTGAAGTTAGTGATTCCCGTAGCATGCACGTATGGTGAACCGCTATGTTAGGAAGTCGGGGCATAATTGATCTATTGATTGTCATCCTTTGTGTTGAGGTCGGGATCGCGCGATGGTTAACACCTACCAACCCTTCCCCTAGGAGTATGCGTTTAGCACTTTGTTTCGATTACTAATAAAAACTTTTGCAACAAGTATGTGAGTTTTTCATGACTAATGTGAGTCCATGGTATAGATGCACTTTCACCTTCCACCATTGCTAGCCTCTTTAGTGCCGCGCAATTCTCGCCGGTGCACAAACCCACCATATGCCTTCCTCAAAACAGCCACCATACCTACCTACTATGGCATTTTCATAGCCATTCCGAGATATATTGCCATGCAACTCCCACCGTTCCGTCTCATGACTTGTGCCGTCACTCTCATATTGCCATTGCATGATCGTAAGATAGCTAGTGAGATGTTTTCAATGTCATACGCCATGCTAGATCGTTGCACATCCCGGTACACTGCCGGAGGCATTTCCTATAGAGTCATCATCGTTCTAAGCTTTGAGCTGTGAGTAAATAAAAGTGTGATGATCATCATTATTAGAGCATTGTCCCATGTGAGGAAATAAAAAAAAGAGGCCAAAGAGCCCAAAAATAAAATTAAAAAAAGAGGCCAAAGAGCCCAAAAATAAAATAAAAAAGGAGAAAAGACAAAAAAGAAAAAAGAGGCCTAAGAGCCCAAATGAAAAAAATAGAGAAAAAGAGAGAAGGGACAATGCTACTATCTTTTTCCACACTGGTGCGTCAGAATAGCACCATGTTCTTCATGATTGAGAGCTTCTTGCTTCGTCACCACCATATGCTAGTGCGAATCTTCATTATATAACTTGGCTTGTATATTCCAATGATGGGCTTCCTCAAAATTGCCCTAGGTCTTTGTGAGCAAGCAAGTTGGATGCACACCCACTAGTTCTCCTTTTGAGCTTTCACATACTTATAGCTCTAGTGCATCTCTTGTTTGGCAATCCCTACTCATTCACATTGATATCTATTGATGGGCATCTCCATAGCCTTTTGATACGCCGAGTCAATGTGACCATCTCCTCCTTTTTGTCTCACAACCACCACCACACTCTATTCCACTTGTAGTGTTATATCCATGGCTCGCGCTCATGTATTGTGTGATAGTTATAAAAGGTTTGAGAAAGTAAGAGTGCGAAAACAATTACTTGGCCAATACCGGGGTTGTGCATGATTTACATCAGTTGTGTGAGGATGATGGAGCATAGCCAGACTATATGATTTTGTAGGGATAACTTTCCTTGGCCTTGTTATTTTGAAAGTTCATGATTACCTTGCTAGACTAGTTTGATTGAAGTATTATTGTTTTCATGTCAACAGAAAACTATTGTTTTGAATCTTATGGATCTAAACATTCATATCACGTGAAAGAAGTTGCAAAGGACAACTATGCTAGGTAGCATTGCACATCAAAAATTCATTCTTTATCACTTCCCTACTCGAGGACGAGCACGAGTTAAGCTTGGGGATGCTTGATACGTCTCCAACGTATCTATAGTTTTTTATGGTTTCATGCTATTATCTTGTCAAACTTTGTATGTTTTGCATGCCTTTTATATATTTTTTCTGGACTAACTTATTGACTCAGTGCCAAGTGCCAGTTCCTGTTTTTTCCATGTTTTTGACCCCTTTGAGAGGAGATTTTGAAACGGAGTCCAAACGGAAGAAATTCCCCGAAAAGATTTTTTTTGTAACGGAAGAAGATCGGGAAGCTTGGGAGCCAAGGCAGGGGAGCCTCAGGGGCCCCACAAGCCCCCACCCTGCGGCCAGAGGGGTAGGCCGTGGCCCCCAGGCTTGTGGGCCCCATGGGCGCCCTCTACCCTAGGGGTTGCGGCTATAGATTCCCTAAAAATCCCAAAAAAATCAGGAGATCATCGAAATCGCTTTTCTCCCGCCACAAGCTTCTGTCTCCGCAAGATCCCATCCGGGGCACGTTCTGGTGCCCTGCCGGGGCTGCCATTGGTTGCTAGTAGAAGTGCTCCTTTGGATCCTAATGATATGCCTTTGTCTTCTTTGATTGAGAGTAGCAACGCTAGCTTGGACGTTAATTTTGTTGGTAGGAATAAATTTGGCAACAAGAATGTTTTTAGAGGAAATTATGTTCCTAGGCCTTTACCTAGTAACTCCTCTAATTATTTTGGCAACTCCTACAACAATACTCATGGAAATTACAATAGATTACCCATATTTTCAGCCTTACACTTTTGACTTCGTTGCAGTTTCTGCCTTCAAATCTCACTTTGCAAAGAATCTTGAAGGGATTGACAACCGCTTTGAAGCGTTGGGTGCAAGCTCGTTTGTGTTTGTGCTGGTACTCTGGACTTGACGAGACCCTCCTTCTGGATCGATACCTTGGTTCTCAAACTGAGGGAAATATTTAATGCTCCTGTGCTCCATCACCCTTTCCTCTTCAAGGGAAAAACCGACGCAAACAAGAGAAGTAGCAAGAAGAATTCCTGGCGTTGCCGGGGAACGACTTTTGTTGCCGTAGCAGACCACAACACCGCTGAGAGCTCGTGGACCCAACCCCGCCCGCAAGCTTCGAGCTTCTTCTTGAAGCTCCTCACCTTAAGGCCTCGCAGGACCTCTGCGTTGGCGCGCTCCACCTGGCCATTGCTCTGCGGGTGGGCCACCGATGCATAGCATACCTGAGTTCCGAGGTTAGCACAGTAAGTCTTGAACAGTTGGCTGGTGAACTGCGAACCATTGTCAGTGATGATGCGGTTGGGGAGGCCGAAGCGGCTCACGAGGCCCTTGATGAATTTGACGGCCGACCCGGCAGGGATGGTGCGCATGGGCTCCACCTTCGCCCACTTGGTGAATTTGTCGATGGTGACAAAGAGGTAGCGGAAGCCGCCCGCCGCCCGAGGGAAGGGCCCCAGTAAGTCCAGCCCCGAAACCGCGAAGGGCCGGAAAAGCAGAATGGTCTGGAGGCCCTGCACGGGTTCGTGGATCTGCTTGGCGTGGAACTGGCAGACCTCACAAGACCGGACCAACTCGATGGTGTCGTCCAATGTTGTAGGCCAGTAGAACCCTGACGTGAATGCCTTACCTGCGAGCATGCACGTAGAGGAGTGATGCCTGCAGTCCCCTCCTTGGATGTCGGCCAGTAGTTCGCGCCCCTGCTCCCTGGAAATGCACCACAACGCGACGTTGTTTGGGCGCCTGCGGTACAAGTTGCCGTCATGTTAGCAGTAGGTCGAGGCTTGTCGTGCTACGCACTCCACATCTTCCTTCTTCTCCAGCAATGTGCCGTGGAGCAGGTACGCCCCGAGTTCCTGCATCCAATCACCGTCCCACGCCTCTAGGGCCAGGAGCAGTCGAGCCCCGAGGCATGACCGCAATCCGAAGCCCCTGAGGGTGGTGCTAGGGGGAGCTCCTCTCCACGTCGCGCCGAGCCCTCGGGTGACGACGTCGTGGAAGGCTTGAAGAGTCGCTCCTCAAAGACGCCTGGCTCTTGAGCCTCGTGATGCGAAGCTCTTTTGGCAATGTCGTCCGCCTCCTTGTTCATGGCACGCGCGACGTGCTGCAGCTCCAGGCCCTGAAAACGTTTCTCAATCTTACGTACCTCTTGCAGATACGCTTCCATGTGCTCGTCCTTGGGCATGTACTCTTTCTTGGAGAAGTTGACGAGAAGCTGGGAGTCGCCCATCATGGCGAGGCGCCGGCCCCCCAAGGCCGCCACCGCTTTGAGGCTGGCAATGAGGCCCTCGTACTCCGCTATGTTGTTGGAGACCTTCTCCCCATGCTGGAAGTAGAGCTGCACGGCATAGCGGAGCTTGTCTCCTGTCGGGGAAGTGAGCACGACTCCAGCCCCTGCTCCTCTGCGTGTGAAGTCTCCATCGAAGTGCATGGTCCATCCCTCGGGTGCTCCACACCGGGGGCAAGGGATTGGCTCCCTTCCGGCCCCCGGTCCGATGCGTCCGTCGACTCCGCCAAAAATTCAGCCAAGGCCGCTCCCTTGATGACCCTGGTCGTGCTGAATTCAATGATGAAGGCCTGAAGCTCGATGTTCCATTCGACAACCCTTCCCACCGCGTTTCGGTTATGCAGGATCTTCTCTAAGGGGTAGGCGGAGACGACCTTGATTGGGTGCCTATGAAAGTAGTGGTGCATCTTGCGTGAAGCAACGAGGAGCGCTAGAAGGAGTTTCTGCTGCATGGGATAGCGCGAGCAGCTTCCCGCAGCACTGTGCTGATGAAGTACACCGGGTGCTCGATGAGGATGCAGCCCCCCGGGACGTCATGTTCGTAGGCGAGCTTAGGAGGTTCGGGCGTCTCGCGATCCGGAGGAGGGGCCAAGCCCTCAAGAGGGTTGAGCGCATCACGGACTGACCCTGCGGCCTGAGCCTCAGGTCCCTCTGCCTGCGGGTGAATCGGACCTTGCAAGTCATGCGAGCCCCAGACTCCGTGCATGGGGGCCGCCAGAGCTCCCCGAAGTGGCGCCCTTGGTGGTTTGCTCCTTCCATACTGCCACCAACACGGCGCTGGCGGAGTAGGGGTGGCAGCAAGGTACAGAAGCAGAGACTCCCGTGGGCGAGGCGCCACCATGATCAGCGGGCTCGTGAGGTATCGCTTGAGTTCATCGAAGGCTGCGTTGGCCTCCGGGGTCCATTCGAAGGGGCCCTTTCTTTTCGTGATGTTGAAGAATGGCAGGGCCCGCTCACCGAGCTTGGATATGAAACGACCCCAGGAGGTAATACACCCTGCCAAGTTCTGCATCTCCTTGAGGGTTGTGGGCGCGCTCATCTTGTTTATGACATTGACCCTTACCGGGCTTGCCTCAATCCCCCGGTGCGACACCGGGAAACCGAGAAGTTTGCCTCATGGAACCCCGAAGACGCACTTCTTGGGGTTGAGCTTCAGGTTCACCTCTCTTAGGCTGGCGAAGGTCTCCTCCATGTCCTCCACCAGGGTTTTTGCCTGCCTTGACTTGACCACGATGTCCTCGACATAGGCCTCTGCATTCCTCCCGAGTTGTGGTCCCAAAGCGATATGCATCAACCGATGGAAGGTTGCCCCGGTGTTCCGCAGCCCGAAGGGTATGCACTCGTAGCAGTATACCCCACACGAAGAGAGGAAGGTTGTCGTCTCGATGTCCTCCACCGTCATCTTGATCTGGTGGTAGCCCGAAAATGCATCCAGGAAGCACAGGAGATCGCGCTCCACGGTGGAATCCACGATCTGGTCAATGCGTGGTAGAGGGAACGGGTCCTGAGGGCAAGCCTTGTTGAGGCTCGTGAAGTCGATGCACATGCGCTCCTTCCCGCACTTCTTCGGGACGACCACCGGGTTGGCCACCCATTCCGGGTAGCGCACCTCTCGAATGACCCATGCCTCCTTCAGTTTGCGCACCTCCTGAGCGATTGATACGTCTCCATCGTATCTACTTTTCCAAACTCTTTTGCCCTTGTTTTGGACTCTAATTTGCATGATTTGAATGGAACTTACTCGGACTGACGCTGTTTTCAGCAGAATTGCCATGGTGTTCTTTTTGTGCAGAAATGAAAGTTCTCGGAACGTCCTGAAAATTTACGGAGAATATTTCTGGAAAATATGAAAAATACATGCGCAAAGATCCACCGGAGGGGGTGAGCCAGTGGGCCACAAGCCGTGTGGCCGCGGCCTCCCCCCTGGCCACGGCCACCAAGCTTGTGGGGCCCACGTGGCTCTGCCGCCCCCAATTCCAGCACTATTTATTCCCTTTCATCCCAGAAAAAATTAGGAGAGAAGATTTCATCGCGTTTCACGATCCATAGGCGCCGCCACATCCCGTTCTTGCCCTGGAGGGCAGATCTGGAGTCCGTTTTGGGCTCAGGACCAAGGAGATTGTCGCCATCGTCATCATCAACCTTCTTCCCTCTCCAATTCCATGAAGCTCTTCATCATTCGTGAGTAATCTATTCGTAGCCTCGTTGGGCGGTGATGAGTAGGATGAGATCTATCATGTAATCGAGTTAGTTTTGATGGGGATTGATCCCTAGTATCCACTATGTTCTGAGATTGATGTTGCTACTACTTTGCCATGCTTAATGCTTGTCACTAGGGCCCGAGTGCCATGATTTCAGATCTGAAATTATTATGTTGGCACCAATATATGTGTGTTTTAGGTCCGATCTTGCAAGTTGTAGTTACCTACTATGTGTTATGATCCGGCAACCCCGGAGTGACAATAACCGGAACCACTCCCGGTGATGACCATAGTTTGAGGAGTTCATGTGTTCACCAAGTGCTAATGCGTTGGTCCGGTTCTTTATTAAAATGAGAACCTTAATATCCCGTAGTATCCATTTGGACCCCGTTGCCACGGGAGGGATGGACAATAGATGTCATGCAAGTTCTTTTCCTTAAGCACGTATGACTACACACGGAATGCATGCCTACATCACATCGACGAACGGGAGCTAGCCACATATCTCTCTGTGCTATAACTGTTGCATGATGAATGTCATGCAACGAATCACCGATCCATTTCCTACGAATTTGTCCCACTTCTGCTGTTACTTGCCTTGGTCTGTTGTTGTTACTACTGTTGCTGCTACTGTTACTTGCTGCTACTGTTACTTGCTTTGTCCTGCTGCTGCTGCCACTACTGTTGCTACTACTGCTACTTGTAACTGCTGTCACTACTGTTGTTCCTTGCCAATGTTGTTACTCGTTACACTGCTGCTACCTGCTACAATACTTTTCTGGCGCCATTGATACTTCAGTTGGGAATAGTGTGCCTTGTCAACAGATCGTTTCTGGCACCGTTGCTATCATACTACCTTGCTACTGATACTTTTCTCGCAGACACTAATCTTTCAGGTGTGGTTGAATCTGATACATTCAGCTGCTAATACTTGAGAATATTCTTTCTCTTCCCGTCATGCGAACCAACAAATTTAGGTTGAATACTCTACCCTCGAAAACTGCCTCAATCCCACACGTTGGTGGGCCATTGCAAGACAATTGCTAATTGTTGAGCAACTGGAAGCAACTCTTTTCTGGCGCCGTTGCTAGGGAGGCATCAAGTCAGGAATAGTTGCACGTCAACAACATTTTCTGGCGCCGTTGTCGGGGAAGGATAGCTATATACTCTGAGTCACTTGGGATTTATATCTCATGATCACTATGAAGAATCTGAAAGATCCAAGAACCAAAGTCTTGCCCTCAACTACGAGGGGAGGTAAGGAACTGCCATCTAGATCTGCACTTGATTCACCTTCAGCTATGAGTAAGTTTGCGACACGACCTCGTGCTAGAAATCTTGATATGTCGCCTGTGCTTGATGATGCTTATGACGCTACTATGCTTGATGATACTATGCCTGATATTGCTAGCGATACTATGCCTGATACTGCTAGAGATGCTATGCTTGATACTGCTAGAGATACTACTTTGTCTGATATGCCACTAGGGGTATTCCTTGATGCTCATATTGCTAGAGTTACTGCCAATGCTCGTGATGCTTCTGAAACTGCCGATACTATTGAGATAGAACCTTCTTTTGCTCCTGCTAGATCTAGCTCTCCTAGATATGAATTGCCTGATATACCTGAGGGTTATGTTATGGAGGGAGAGATAGCTGAGGATTTTCTTGCGTGTAAGGATGCCTATGACGCTGAGAAATTACTTCTCAAGTGGAAGGAAAAATCTCTGAAAGCTAGGATGAAATACGACCCGAAGTTTGCCACTTCACCTATGTTTATCACCGATGAGGATTATGAGTTCTCTGTCGACCCTGAGATAATCTCTCTAGTCGAATCTAATCTTTTCCAAGGTTATGAGTCTGAGACGGTCGTAGCCCATCTTACCAAACTACAAGATATAGCCACCCTTTTCACTAGTGAGGAGAAGATCCGCTACTACTATATCCTTAAGCTGTTTCCTTTCTCTCTAAAGGATGAAGCTAAAGCCTGGTTCACTTCTCTCGCTCCTGGATGTGTGAGTAGTCCCCAGGATATGGTCTGTTACTTCTGTGAGAAATATTTCCCTGCCCATAAGAAGCAAGCTACCTTGAAGGAAATATACAACTTTGCTCAACTCAAAGAAGAGAGTCTCCCACAAGCTTGGGGGAGGCTCATCCAGCTACAGAATGCTTTGCCTGATCACCCTCTTAAGAAGAACGAGATACTTGATATCTTCTATAACGGACTTACCGATCCTTCTAGAGACCACCTAGATAGTTGTGCCGGTTGTGTTTTTAGGGAACGATCTGTAGAACAAGCTGAGATCCTACTGAATAACATCTTGATCAACGATAATGCTTGGACTATTCCCGAACCACCTCCTAAGCCAACTCCTAAGAAAAGAGGTATTCTATTCCTCAGTCCCGAAGATATGCAAGAAGCCAAGAAATCTATGCAAGAGAAAGGCATTAGATCTGAAGATGTCAAAAATCTACCGCCTATTGAAGAAATCCATGGTCTCGATAACCCGATATAAGTAGTAGAGGTGAATTCTCTGCGTAGATTCAATGAGAGTCATATTCCTTTTGACAAACCTGCTAGTCTATGCTTTGATGAATTTGACAACTTTGTTGCCAAACAACAGAGTTTCAGTGATTATGTTAGCAGACAATTGGAACAAAGTACTCGTATGCTTAGTCATTTAAGTGCTTGTGTAGACAGAAATGTCAATGATCTGAAGCTTCTGAGTAAACATGCCTCTATGATTACGACTCAGGTAGAACAAGTACTTAAAGCTCAGAATGACTTGCTCAATGAATTAAATGACAACTCTCTCAAAGTCATTACTAGAGGAGGCAAAATGACTCAGGAACCTTTGTATCCTGAAGGCCATCCTAAGAGAATTGATCAAGATTCTCAAGGAATTAATGTTGATACACCCAGTCATCCTAAGAAGAAGAAGCATGATAGAAACCTACATGTCAGTTCACCAATTACTATCACACCTGAAGAACCAAATGATATTTCTGCGTCTGATGCAGAAACACAATCTGGTGATGAACATGAACCTGATGACAATATGGACAGCGATGTTCAAAATAATTCTCAACCTAGCAATGATAAGGATGTGGAGATTGAACCTACGGTTAATCCTGATAACCCACAACCTAAGAGATACGATAAGAATGACTTCACTGCTAGGAAGCATTGTAAAGAAAGGGAGCCAAGGGTTCAGAGACCCATGCCCTTTCCTCCTAAGCCTTCCAAGAAAAAGGATGATGAGGATTTTGAGAACTTTATTGAAATGTTGAGACCCGTCTTTCTGCAGATGCGGTTAATTGATATGCTCAAAATGTCTCCATATGCCAAGTACATGAAAGATAGCGTGACTAATAAAAGGAAGATACCATATCTTGAGATCTCCACCATGCTTGCCAATTACACTTTCAAAGGTGGAACTCCTAAGAAACTTGGTGATCCCGGAGTGCCCACTATACCTTGCTCCATTAAAGGAAACTACGTAAGAACTGCCTTATGTGACCTTGGAGCTGGTGTTAGTGTTATGCCTCTCTCTCTCTTTATCGTAGACTTGAACTGGATAAGTTGACACCCACTGAAATTTCTCTGCAAATGGCCGACAAATCAATTGCTTTCCCTGTCGGCATTTGCAAGGATGTGCCTGTTGTGGTTGCTAACGTTACTATCTTGACGGACTTTGTTATCCTGGATATTCCCGAGGACGATGCCATGGCTGTCATCCTCAGAAGACCCTTTCTAAACACTGCAGGGGCTGTTATAGATTGCAACAAAGGCAATGTCACTTTCCATGTCAACGGTAATGAGCATACAGTGCACTTTCCGAAGAAACGATATCAAGTACATTGCATCAATGCTATCGAAAAAACTTCATCGATTCTTATTGGGAGCTTTGAATGCCCTATTCCTCGTGTCAAGGTGAAGTATGATTTCCTTGTTGGGGAGATTCATATCCCCATTGAGGTGACTTAGTGGCTATTCGACAATTCTCCGTTTCCTTTTGCGATTTGAAAAGGTTTTTTCATGAGGATTTGATCAACCCAATTGACAAATTTCTTTCGATGACCATGAAATGGATGAATCAAAGAGTCACAAACCTCTGTTTTAAGCTTTCACTTTCTGTTGCTTAGAAGAAAAAGGATAAGTTTAGTTTAGTTTTCCCTGTTTTCTGTCTTAGCGTCCGGTGGAAAAGTACCCCAAAAATAGAAGTTCTTCGAACGCTGTGAAAATCTAGTATAATTGTTTCTAGAATATTTGAAAAATACTGGGACTAAGAGCTGGCCTGGGGGCCACACCAGTGGACCACAAGCGCTGTAGCCGCGGCCTCCCCCCTGGCCGCGGCCACCAAGCTTGTGGGGCCCACAGGGACCCCCTCCACTCATTCCAGCTCCCATCCTCTTCTTCTACCTCCGGAAAAAATCGTTTCGCAGCTCAAACCCGTGTTCTTGCTCATTTGGCTGTGATTTTCGATCTCCTTGCTCAAAGCACCATTCTCCGAACCGTTTTGAGGAAATTACTCCTTGGTAAGTGACTCCTCCATTAGTCCAATTAGTTTCTACTCTAGTTCTTTATCCTTCGCATATTCTTGCAACCTTGGTGACCCTATTCTTGAGCTTCAAATGTTGATTTTAGCTGGTCCCAAGTAGTTTTAGCGCGTGATACGGTCTCTAGGCACTAGTAGGAGTAGTTGCTACGATTTGGGTTAATCCTTACTCACTTTTCTTTCGAAGTCTCTAAAAATTTCAGATTTTTTCACAGCTAGAAAAAGGAAAAGATGAGGAGGTTCTTGAGAGGCTCTTCAAGCCGTATCCCCAAGGAAGATGAGAAGAACCACCCCAAGTATGTGGTTCCTCGAGTCACAGAAGTTCGAGCATGCGAGTGGCCAAGTGATGAATTTTTGCGCGCCGCTGGGATTTATGAAGACTTTTATTACTTGGTGGAGAACGCAGGTCTTACCGCGTTCGTTGAAGATAAGTGCCCACAATACCTCCTCCTCACCAATATTTTCATTCAAAGTTTCAACTTTTATCCGAGGAAGAATCCTCCTATGGTTGAGTTCATGTTATACGATATCCCCCAGCGCATGCCACTACAGGATTTTTGCAATGTGTGCAAATTACCTTATGTTGGGGATATTCATGATCCTCGTCCACGGGACTTGGAGGCTTTCATAGGTACTATTGATGTTGGAGAGGAGAGAAGAGTGTCTCACGCTAGAATTGCTAGCATACATTTTCCTGTGCTTCGGTACTTCCCATTATTTGTGGGAAAATGTTTGATTGGCCGTGGGGAGGCTGGATCACTTAGCTCTCCAGACCTTGCGGTTTTGCGCGAAGGCCTTTATAACAATAAGACTTATAGCCTAGGTGCTATAGTAGCTCAGCGGTTGAACACAAACCATTCCAAAGATGTCGTCTATGGAGGTATCTATGCTACTCGTCGTTCTAGACACTTTGAGATACCTATTAGGCTCCGCGAGGAAGAAGAAATGCTTCTTCCTGAGAAATATCTGGATTATGACAGCATGGTTCGCCATGATTTTCTGGATAGAGATGCTAGTAGACGGATGATTTATAACCTGGTATTTAGTCAGGGTACTCGTGAGACTCACTTTGTCTGCTCCTTCTTTGTTCAACCTTTATGCAGGCAGGTACATTATTACGCCCTCGGACATCTACGCGTATTGGGGCTTGGCCCAACCACAAGAGTCCATGCCCGAGCCACCAGTCGAATACCAGACGCCAGTTTATCAGTGGGAGCCAGAGGAGCTCACATAGCAGTGGCATCCACAGTTTGCTCCGGAGTATCCCGGAGCTGGTTATTTCCCTCCTTGGGAGTAGACGAAGCTAGGTCAAAAGCCTAAGCTTGGGGGCGTACGTGTTCTCACCTACTTTACATTCTTGCTTATGATTTCACTTTGTTAGTCGGTGTTTACACTTTGCCACTGTATTATCCATGCTAGTTTATTTTCATTTTCTTGTTTTCTTGTTTTGTGTCCTTTTGAGAAAACCCAAAAAGATTTTTCCTTTCTTCTTTTGCTTGTTGGGAGCTTTCCCATGTAAATAGTTTTCTTTTTCTTTGGGTCAAGGTAGAAGATATTGGTTACAATGTTTAGTGGCTCTTGCATGCATACCTGTCTAGCTTTCCAAGAGCCATATTACTTTGTCTTCTCCTTTGTGTTTGCCTGCATATTCCAGCTTTAGTCCAATGCACGAGCACTCTTATTATTGTTCACATCGTTCGATCGTGCAAGTGAAAGGCAATAATGATGATATATGATGAAGTGACTGAGACTGGAAAAGCCGGTATGAACTCTATCTATATTGTTTTTGTAAATATGACTAGCTTGTCGTCCTAGATTCAGCTTTGTTGAGAGAGAACCATGTTTGCAATGACAACTTAGAGATCATAGTTTCTGATGCCATGCTTAATTAGCTAGGAGCTTATAATGGTTTGTCTTGAATGCCAACAGAGATTTTGAGATGACTATGATGTAGTATGATAGGATGGTATTCTCCTTTGAATGATTCAAGTGTCTTGACTTGGCTCATGTTCATGCATGTAGTTGAAACAAAATCAACATAGCCTCTATGATGTTCGTGTTCATGGTGATTTATATCTTGCTCATACTTGCACTCAATGTTAGTCAAACTCATTGCATCTTGATGACTGTTGTCCCTCTCTAGTTGGTCGCTTCCCAGTCTTTTGCTAGCCTTCACTTTTACTAAGCGGAATACTACTTGTGCATCCACTTCCATAAAACCAAAACTTTTTCCATGAGAGTCCACCATACCTATCTATTTGCGGTATCTACCTGCCGTTCCAAGTAAATTTGGATGTGCCATTCTCTAAACCTTCAAGAAGTAATCAGTTTTGCTTGCCCGAACCGCTTATGTGGTGATAGGGGCTATTGGTATCTTCCATGTTAGGCGTGTTATCCTCGACATGTGTTTATTCGTTGTCATTCACGAGAAAGGGGCCGTTAATTGGAATGCCCAGTTCCACGCTTAAATCAAAAACATAACTGTAAAACAAGACTCCCACAGATTGATGTTAGAATGGACAGTACCCGAGGATTCGGCTAGCCGTGGAGTGTGATTGATTATTGGTGGGGGAGTTAAAACTTTACTTTTCTGTTTGGGAACCGCCTATAGCATGAATAGCATGGAAGATATTGAGAACTCTTGGTCATTGCGTTGACAATGAAAGCATGCCACCCAAAATTATTATCTCTGGTTTCAAAGCTTGAGCTCTGGCACCTCTGCAAATCAATGCTTCCCTCTGTGAAGGGCATGTCTATTTATTTTCCTGTTGAGTCATCCTCTTCTTATATAAGCACCAATTAGAGAGCACCTCTGTCATTTTTATGCTTTACTTTTGATTGATATTGAGTATGACTATGACTGGATCTTCGTTGCTATGAATTACAAAGTTTAGTCAGCCCTTGATCTCTGAAAGTATTCTGCATTTATGTTTTGCGGTTTCAGAAAGAGCTAGCGAGGTACCACCTATTCATATTGCTTCATGCTTGTTTTGATTGAATTGTTAGTATCTGGAACTCGTTATTATTTGATCGCTAGCTGTTTATGCCATTGATATTAGTTTACCGTGAGACCTATGTGTCACTTGCTTATGTGGTTAACTTGTGATCTTGCTGAAATCCTTGTTATGAGTTAGACATAGTTGCAACAACAAGATCAAACACAGTTTGTCAAAGTTTTTCTTTCTCTTTCAGTTTGTCAACTGAGTTGCTTGAGGACAAGCAAGGTTTTAAGCTTGGGGCAGTTGATACGTCTCCATCGTATCTACTTTTCCAAACTCTTTTGCCCTTGTTTTGGACTCTAATTTGGATGATTTGAATGGAACTAACCCGGACTAACGCTATTTTCAGCAGAATTGCCATGGTGTTGTTTTTGTGCAGAAATGAAAGTTCTCGAAACGTCCTGAAAATTTACGGAGAATTTTTCTGGAAAATATGAAAAATAACTGCGCAAAGATCCACCGGAGGGGGTGAGCCAGTGGGCCACAAGCCCTGTGGCCGCGGCCTCCCCCTTGGCCGCGGCCACCGAGATTGTGGGGCCCACGTGGCTCTGTCGCCCCCAATTCTAGCGCTATTTATTCCCTTTCGTCCCGGAAAAAATCAGGAGAGAAGATTTCATCGCGTTTCACGATCCAGACGCTCCGCCACATCCCGTTCTTGCCGTGGAGGGTAGATCTGGAGTCCGTTTTGGGCTTCGGATCAAGGAGATCGTCGCCATCGTCATCATCAACCTTCTTCCCTCTCCAATTCCATGAAGCTCTTCATCATTTGTGAGTAATCTACTCGTAGGCTCGCTGGGCGGTGATGAGTAGGATGAGATCTATCATGTAGTCGAGTTAGTTTTGACGGGGATTGATCCCTAGTATCCACTATGTTCTGAGATTGATGTTGCTACTACTTTGCCATGCTTAATGCTTGTCTCTAGGGCACGAGTGCCATGATTTCAGATCTGAAATTATTATGTTGTCACCAATATATCTATGTTTTCGATTCGATCTTGCAAGTTGTAGTTACCTACTATGTGTTATGATCCGGCAACCCTGGAGTGACAATAACGGGAACCACTCCCAGTAATGACCATAGTTTGAGGAGTTCATGTGTTCACCAAGTGCTAATGCGTTGGTCCGGTTCTTTATTAAAAGGAGAACCTTAATATCCCGTAGTATCCATCTGGACCCCGCTACCCCGGGAAGGATGGACAATAGATGTCATGGAAGTTCTTTTCCCTAAGCATGTATGACTACACACGGAATGCATGCCTACATCACATCGACGAACAGGAGCTATCCACATATCTCTCCGTGTTATAACTATTGCATGATGAATGTCATCCAATGAATCACCGATCCATTGCCTACGAGTTTGTCCCACTGCTGTTGTTGCTTTGCTCGCTGCTGTTACTACTGTTGTTGCTACTGTTACTTGCACTACTAGGAAAAGGCCTTCTAATGGCGCACCATTTTTTGCTACTAATGGCGCACTATAGGTGCGCCACTACCATCACGCCATTAGATTTTTTTACTAATGGCGCACTACAAGTGCGCCATGAGTATCTGGTATACTAATGGCGCACCATGTAGTGCTCACGGTGCGCCATTAGTATTGCTCACGGTGCGCCATTAGTATTGCTCACGGTGCGCCATTAGTATTGCTCACGGTGTGCCATTAGTATAGATACTGGTGCGCCATTAGTATATATCCTGGTGCGCCATTAGTAGAGCTTATGGTGCGCCATTAGTAAGCCTCCCAGGGCCATATTTACCCATATGCTCTAGCTTACTAATGGCGCACTAGTGTGCTGAGTGATGTGCGACTAGTATGAATATTAGGTATTTATTTTATTTTTTTTGATATTTGCACAGATTACAAAATATATTATTGCACGGAATATAGATAGCACAACATGTCAACAATAGATTTATTGAATACAATAGAAGATTAGTCTCCGAATATAATTCATCATATTAGTCTCCGAATTTAAAATACCGAACAAAGTTAGAACATTACAAGTCTCGAGACCGCGAGTAGCGAGTTTGTCTTCACATTACAAGTCGATATATCAACCATCTAAACTATCATCACATATAGAAGAGAGCAGCGGTCATCACGATGAGCATAATCGCAATGAAACTGGTCTTCATCCGGTTCCTCCAACGCTCCCTCCTCTCTCCCGCTAGATAGCGCGCGTATCTAACTTCCTCCTCCGCCCTTGTGGTGTACCCTTTGTAACTGTTACCGCTGAATCGGTGAACCTGTCTCCGACACTCCTCCCAGTCGTCGTAGACTCCGGGAACCTTACCCTTGTACACGACATACGACGGCATCTCTATGCACTAGCGAAACAAAACGTTAGTAGCAATTCACAGAGACATACAAGTTCATTAAAGTTTAATATTACAACTATAACAGCATGATTCATGGTCCTACTAATAAATAGCATCAATTATATATAAGTTGAACGACTTTCCAAACCAAAGAGACATACCAGTTCATTAAAGTTTAATATTGCAACATGAATTAGTAGCGATTCACGGGAACGTGGATGAAGCCGCCGTCTTTCGTGATGGTCATGAAATTGCGGTCGTTGTCAGCCTGCATTTGTAGCATTGTATCTATCTCACTATTGGACAGCGGAGATCTGAGGTAGAACTGCCCCGAGGTACGAAGGACATCTTGATGGATGATTTCCGCAAACTCCGACTGGATGCAAAAGAATTCTTGTCTGATGTCCGCATCCTGGATTGCCGACAAGCGTGCGGCCCAATCTTTGAGATTATTTGGTAGCCGAAGGTGATTACTGTCCCGTATAATCGCCTGCATGTGATGGAGGGTGTAGTAGGCATAATTCTGACTGCCAGGCGGCTGCTTGACGCAGGCGAACGTCGTATTGTGGGTGAACACGTGCTTGCCGTGCCTGAGACTTGTCCTGCTGAAGGTGCCTCCAGATATGGCGTAGCCGGGAAGAGCTTTGTCAAGAACTTTCTTGATATTTGTGTAGTCTTTTTTTGTCTGACGGTCCGAGTCGAAATACGTGGCCGTGAAATATTTCAGGCTTAAGAGGATGAGTGTGCAACGTGTGTCACTGCACAAAACACGGAATGTTAGAAAAAAAAAGGACGATCAAAATCTAAGAAATCATATGTTACGTGGCGATGAGGGGATAACTTACCAGGGAAAGTAAGGCACGAGGAAGTTATCCTTTTCTGAGTTTTCCAGAATGACGCCTTCGAGGTATAAACTCGCGACTTGCCGGTCCCCAGCGCTGCCCAAGATCTTGGCACGCATATAGAAGGGGTCGACTATCACTAGGTCCGGGGTCTTGTCTCTAATGATCCGCATCTCCATACTCAGCGAAAATAGCCGAACGAAGGTGTAGTGCAGTGGATGAAGGTTAAACATAGCGAAGATGTCAGCAAACCGTAGGACGATCATACCCCCGATGGCGCTATCGACAAAGCCCTTGCCCTCTGGCATCTTGGCCACGAAAACCGGGTATGCCACATTATTCTCGGAGAGACGCCACTTCTCCAAACAAAGAACACTGTCATGCAGACGCCGCATAGCACCGGTTGCAGCATTGAGCAGATTAGTCGGTAGCATCGGCCTACCCACCACATGCACCCTCCTCGAGATATCCTTAGGTGAAGGTGGTCCATCCAGAGCACGGATCGTACTCAGTGCCGGCTGGCTTGCACCCTTGTTAGTCTTTCTTTTCCGTCCCTTCTTCTGTTGATGTAATGGGATCCAGTTCATCTGCTCAGAGACCACCTTCTTGAGTGTGTTGGGGCTCATAATATTTCGCACCTCGGCTATCTGAGGCTCGGTGAAGGCGGCAGCTGGAGGCGTCTCCTCAAAACTAAACACCAGACAACGCCTGTTGCAATTGGGTTTCTCCGCGGTACCAGTTGAATCGCGGTCGTCTTTTGCAGGGTTGGGTTCTTGAGAAGGAGGCCCCAAGAATTACTCACCGTACCCATGTTCGGCAAAGTAATTATCGACCTTGGTAAATGTACCATCGTCGTCATCGTTGTCGTCCGGAACCTGTGCCATATGCATGTCCGGATCCTGTGCCATATGCATGTCCGATAGCGTTGTGGTGGTCTTGCCATGGCTTAGCGCCGGCACGACTGGCGGTGTTGTCTGTGGGGTGGTGTCCCCCGCCCCCAAACGAATCTGGCTCTTCGGCCAAAGCAAGGGCCAGCTTAAGTAGGCGCTGAGGGTCATCACATCATCTTTGTCGGCCCCAGCGGGGTGGAACGGAGGTAACAAGTCATCGCAGCCTGGCGGCACCCGAACCAGTTGAACCCTATACGTGGTGGGTGGCATCGGTTTACCGTGGAACATGGGGTTGCCCGGTTGAACGATTCTGCCCTTGGCGACATCGATCAAATCGCCGCCCATGAAGTGCAGGAGAGTGCATGGAACGTCAGCGCCAGCGCCCTGCGAAAACATGTAGGGCGTCAGGGGATGCCCAATCAAAGGCAAGGAGATGAAGTCATCGGCCGAGAGAGGCTTAGTTACCGTGATGGCGTCGAGCTCGGCTAATGTCGAGGCACCGCCAACGGCGGGCGTGCAAGTGACGGAGGGGCCACTTGCTGCCGAGGTGCCCGCCGGCGCCGGAGACACCAATGGTGTCGCGTGCGCGTTGTGCGAGTTGCTGTCCGTGAAGCTGGGAATCGGGGGCGGCCCCTGTTGGCCGCCCGCAATCCACGCCTGCAGCCCCTCAACCAAGGTAGGCACAATGGCGGTTATCACCCCTCCCACTTGGTGTTGCACTAGCTCTTGGACCATCTCCGGAATCGACACCAGTTTTGCCTTGAGTTCTTCAACCTCGCGTGACTGGCTTTCGAAGTTGGTATTTCTCTCCTTTCGCCCACCAGCGTTATAGTATGACGACCATTTCGTGGACAAGCCTTTGTCGGCCACACGACCAGCTGACGACGGCTTACTGGACTTATCCTTGTTTTTCATTATGTTAAACGCCCTATTTAAATTGGTGTCCCAATGGGAGCTCTCAGACGACCCCGCGCTATTGCTTTCAGTGTCCTGCGGAAGGAATGAACCATTTAGAAATTTGGCTTCATTAATTAGAATGCAACCATATGGAGCTAATTACGTGGGGTGTATTCCTTACCAGAACACGCTCAAGCGCCCTGGTCTTCGCATCCGTGGTAAGATCCTTTGTTACTAGGTCCACCTTGTACCGGGCCCGGACATAGTTCCTGGTCTGCTTGTCACCGTATTTCTCGTAGCGGGGTGGTAGGCCTTGCTCGGCACGCTCCGCGTCCTCCTTGTCCCATAGAGGTTCCGCCACTCTGTAACCGGCGGGACCAAGTTGGTGAACCCCTAAGTTCAACTCCCGCATTTCTTTCCCCCATTGACTTGATCCCGCGGTTGCGTTGCTCTCGCACTTGATCTTGAACTCCTTGTAGTCATCTTCGTTGATCGAAGGATTTTTCGCCTTGATCTTCTCATAACTACCACCTTTGTCAATCATTCTCTTCACCACGCTTCTCCAAGTAGATAGGGCCTTGCTCATCTTCGTGAGGGGGGCACTGTTCACTTTATTCCAAGAGAGGCGTGTGTTTGCGACGTCACCGGGGAACTTGTATCGTTCGTGCAGCTTCGTGAAGAGGAGGTTGCGCAAATTCCCTCGGTCCTTATGCCTTAGGTTCTCGGTGTTGATCGAGATAGTGCTCCGGAGAATGCACCCGAGCTGAACCGCGTACCCCTTGACTATTTCTTTAGGCGCCGTTGGATACCCCTCGGAGTTCACTTCAGTAAATTCCTCCTTTACGGTGCTGAGCACGTTCGGGCGCCGGTCCTTCCGTTGCCTCTTCGATTGGCTGCCATCTGTGCGTGCGCTGCCATCATCAGTGGTGGCATCCTCAGCGGCACCATCAGTGGTGTCATCCCCGACGCCACTAGGGGTTGTGTACTCGGGATCGGTGTCTTCCGCGGCGTCCTCATAGGAGTGAGGTTCTTCCTCCACCTTCTGGGACAGCTCTCAGAATGGCTTGCCCGAACCGCCGGCCTCATCGTTGTGGGCCATATTTCGCTCTAAATAGGAAAAAAGTTTGGTCAAAAGGTTGGTTATTGTCAAGGAACAAGATCATGGTCGAGGCACCCTAGGGTTTGTCGACACCGAGGCATCCTAAAAGCTAAGCTTTTATCATTTAGGGTTTGTCGACGCCGAGGCACCCTAAAATCCTAAGCTTTCATCATTTAGGTTTTCATCGACACCGAGGCACCCTAAAAGCCAAGGTTTTATAATTTAGGGTTTGTCGACGCTGAGGAACCCTAAATGCTAAGTTAAGTTTTCATCATTTAGGGTTTATCAATGCCGAGGCACCCTAGGTTGACTAAATATATGGGTATCTTCTAATAATATACCCTATCAAGAAAAGGGAAGTTGGGCCTAATCACTTGGCTCTATTGCCACCTATGGTTTAATGCAGCAAGAATAAAGGGGCAGCTGATCCTACTTAATTAAGTACTAAGATACCCCGGCCCATGCATTAGTCGCAAGTACCCCATATGTCCTATTTTTAGCAAAGTCATGCTAAAATTCACGGAAAATTTCAGCATGACCTTTGCTGAAAATAGGACATATGGAGTACCCGAATTTGCCGGAACGGAAGTTAATCGACATTCCGGCAAACTCAAGGGCCTCTCGGGGTACCTGCAAAATCATCACGACACGATGGTCGTAAACAAAACCCAGCAAACTAGCACCACAATGCTAACATCTGGATGCACTACATTCCAATATTTATATGGAACTATGAATGTCTACATTTCAATAGAAAGTGCAGGAATGGATGAACTATGAAGATTATGTTCTCCTAGGATACTTCTATGGCAGGCGTATGTCCAGCATGAAACATGGAAGTATCCCAAGATAGAAACAGAGGTTGCTGGTAGAAACTTAAAATGGAAACCCACTGGTTGTTGGTTCAACCCCATTGGGAAGATTAATATGCTGAACGTTTGAGAGAGCAGTGAATGAAGACAGCAAAAAAATCATACTGTACAAACAAGATAGTATTACTACTGCTGTACTGTAGAAGGAAAGAAAGAACACCTGCAGCGAATGGGGTCGTCGTAGTGGATCGCTACTTGTCTTGGCTGCATATACACATACATAGCTCAGTGTTAATATTGCCTTCTCTTCCGCGAGTAAATTTATTCATCAAGCTGTAAACATCGGCATGTGCACGTGACAAGTATAAACCATACTGCTACATAAGTTATTAAATTTATTTGCAAGGAGCAGAGGTATTTACAGTTGATAGTTGATATAACTATATGGGTGCTACATATGAGTATTGTATGACCAAACTCAAAAATCAAGTTGAATTGCTAGCACTAGGAGTGACCACTGCTCAAATCTTCCATTAATTGCCTTACCAGACCCATACCACAATAGTATAATACATTGGCATGCTGCCAAAAAAGGTGGGCCAGCTGTATGCATTAGCACACTAGACAAATAGACAGCCAAGCAGTATAGCAAGAGGGGAAACAACAGCAGTACAACACAGTGGAGGATAATGGTACAGAAATTAAGTCACTAATCGACAATGTAGCATAGCATAGAAATTGCAGAAGCTAAAGTGGCATTCCAAAGAAACAACCTCCAGGAAAAAGCAAATCACAGATGCAGTAAGTCATCAGTACAATAATGCATTAACATTAACAGAAACCTACCACAATATAATGGTAAATGAGCATGACTAATAGACAGATGGACAGCCAAGCAGTATAGCAAAGAGGGGAAACAAACAGCAGTACAACACGCTGGAAGATAAACGGTACAGAAATTAAGCAGCTCTCTCTGTCTCTTAATAAACAAACAGCACTACAGCACGCTGTTTGTTGGTACAGTTTGTAAATTAGTTTTGTTTTTGGGTCAAAATTTTCCAAGGAAAATGTGTCCGAGTGCTATGAAAATAATTTGCCGAGGGTCAATCCATTGAAACAACAAATAATAATACTACCTCATATCCATGTTACTTGTCACAGTTAATGCAACTTTATACTCCCCTGTCCCAAACAAACTGTCTTAACTTTGTATTTGGTTTAGTATAAAATTGTACTAAGCTTAAAACATTTATTTTATGACGGAAAAGTACTAGATTGAAGGGAGTACACTGTTCATTGCAACATGAGGAGTTGTACTACTAGAGGATCATATGCCCAATAAGACTACCCACTGCACAAATATTGGTAAAGTCTCTCTCAACTCTAGGACCTTCACATCGTATATGTTCTGCATGATTTTAATACTTGATATTTATCTGTTCCACTTGAGAATTATCTATGTCTCCTCATTTTTTTCCCTCGTGCTTTTGCAGATATGTCAGCGACAGCTTTCATTGAGCCATTGTCTGTGATAGAATACGCCGCACAGCTGATGCGTTCTGACATCCATTCGAGGCCCCTCTCAGACGCTGAACGTGTTAAGGTCTTCTTACTAAACTAAATTTCCTATTAACAACAAATAAAATGTGGGTTGCTTGACTGAAATATGCTCAATGCCTACTGTCCCAGAACTTATTTACTCTTCTCTTGCGTTGTATTCACACCCTAGATCAAGGCTTTAGTGGAGATGCAATTTCGCATCCCCCGGAGACCAATCGATTCGTCCCCAAATTCCAACTAGCAGCAGTACCGCACGAACAGCAAAACTGCGAGGATTGATTGAACGCAAGGGCGAAGGAGAGGCGACCTGAATCGGGGAGAGGTTGTTGGTGACGAACTACTGGAGCGACTCCCCCCTGGCGCCGAACCTCTAGCAGACGCTGCCGTCGCGGAGGCAGCTGCGGATCCTGGCCCAGTTGTCGGCGTCCTCGACCCGGCGCTGCAGCCAGGTGGAGTACTCCCCGAGGCGGTACTCGCGGTAGCCGCGGCCGGAGACGACGGAGCCGGCGCCGCGGTTGGTGACGACGAAGGCGAAGGCAGTGAAGATGAGGAGGAGCGCGATGAGGATGAAGAGCAGGGGCGGAGGAAGGGGCGTCGCCGGTGGAGAGGACGAGGACGGCGTGGGTCTTGCAGGGGGACTTGAGGCGGCTGCCGAGGACGGTGAGGTCGGGGAGGTGGTGGCCCTCCGCGGCGGCGGAGCTAGGGTTCGGGGAGACTGCGGGCGTTGTTGGGCGGTGGAAAGGGGGTAGGGGGGAGGCCGGGCGCGGGAGAAGAGAGCAGGGCGCGAGGGCAGCCGGCTTAGGAATGGCGCACCCCGAGCGGTGCGCCATTAGAATGTTTTTTTATATAGTAATGGCGCATGTAGATGAGGTGCGCCTTCTCTATGTTGTTAACCTCCGAAGTAGCAGCGCAGTGGTCCGTGGGTTTTGCCTCCTAGCAGGAGGTTGCGGGTTCGAATCCTCTTCCCCCCTATTTTTTGCACCTTGGTTTTTCTATGCATTGTTTTCAATGCACCTTGGTTTTTCTATGCATTGTTTTCTATGCATTTTTTTCTATGCATTGTTTTCTTGTGCTGGTTGCACCTTGGTTTGAGAAGTGCCTACTATTTTTTTTTATGTTTGCAAGTAGATGTCTAGTATTTTTTTAAGTTTGCAATTAGATGCCTATGAATATCTAGTGCCTCACAACAACATCTAGTGCGGTGGAGCGGGGGAGGGTGCGGGGGGTGCTCGGCGGCGAGGGGGATCTTGCGAGGGGTGATAGCGATCGAGATGGAGGGGATCGAGATCGAGTGTCCTCATGAATATTCAATATTTTTTCATATTGAATATGAAAAAATATCATCAAATTTAAATACAATCGATCTTAGCTAGCTATTTGTTCACAATCTTCTTGCCCTTATTTTTCGTAAATGGAGTTCTTCTCTTGAACGGACGTCCTTTAGGTAGGGTGGTCCTGCTTCTTCTTGTGGTGTATGCTGGAACTTCATCATCGTCGTCATGTTCCATCTTCGGGTCGCCGTACTTGTCGAAGTCTTGCTCATTGGCGACTCCATCCATTCCGATGATCTTCCGTTTGCCTCTCCTCACGACAACACGACTGGGCTTTGGCGGGTCGGTAATGAAGAAGCATTGGTCCACTTGGGAAGCCAGTACCCATGGCTCCTTTTTCGCGGTGACGTTTGCGCCCGCGGTCTTGGATTTGGCTTCGGGTATAACCATGGTGGTGAAATACCGGTCTTCTTTTATGACGCTCTTGGCCCATCTGACACGGAATATCGGGACCTCCTCTCCAGCGTAGCTCAGTTCCCAGATCTCCTCGATCCTTCTGTAGTATCTGTCCTTGTCGTTACCGGTGTAGGGTTCCATCGTTACCCCGGAGTTCTGATAACCATCGCTCTTCATGTCCTTTCCCTCGGTGTAGAATGTGTAGCCGTTGGTATCGTACGCCTCATACGTCATCAGGTTGTGCTCGGCACCCTGTGACAAGGCGAATTTGAGTTGTTCTTCCGCGGAAGAATCCTCATGTAAAGGGTACGACAGAAGCTTCTGCTTGAACCAACGCGTGAAACATGAGTTGTGCTCTTTGATTATATCTCCGTCCATCCTCTGTTGGCCTCGGTCATTGTACTTCTTTTCAATAAAGGTTTTGTGCTCTACGACCCAAGGATCGACCATGTCTATGTGTTGTAGCGCGACTAGGTTTGCTCTTTCAAAGTCGGCGAGTCGACCCTCAAAGTCAACATGCATTTCGCGGCGACCCTCACGGTGACCCCATCCTGCGAGCCTGCCGAGGTGCCTGTTGACGGGCAGACCAACGGGGTTCTCGATGCCTAGATAATTCGTGCAGTAGGAGATGCACTCTTCGGTCAGAAAGCCCCTGGCTATGCTTCCCTCTAGACGTGACATGTTGCGAACGTATCCTTTGATGACACGATTCATCCTTTGGAATGGCATCATGCTGTGCAGGAATGTCGGCCCGAGTTGGATGATATCCTCCACGATATGGACCAGCAGATGCACCATAACGTCGAAGAATGCTGGCGGGAAGTACATCTCAAGCTCGCATAGTATCACCACAATCTCTTCATGTAGCCTTCTGAGTTGCCTCACGCCAACCGACTTCTGAGAGATGACGTCGAAAAAGTTGCATAGGCCAAATAGTGTTTCACGGACGTGTGCGTCCATGATCCCACGGATCGCAACTAGAAGTATCTGCGTCATCAGCACGTGACAATCGTGAGACTTCATCCCGCTAAACTTCTGCTTCGCTGAGTCTAGGTATCTGCTTATCTTCCCCGCGTAACCGTAAGGAAGTTTTACTCCTACGAGGCAGGTGAAAAACTGATCGATCTCCTCCTCACTTAGAGTGAAGCACGCGGGAGGGAAGTCATTTCCGGTCTTCTTGGACTTTTTGCCTTTGCGACGACTTTCCGTGACCTGCTTCACCTCATCATCATCATCATCATTATTAGCGTGAAGCTCCTCCCTGATGCCCATTGATTTCAAGTCTGCCCTTGCTTTCGGTCCATCGTTGGTCCTCTCTGGCATGTTGAGCAGGGTACCAAGCAGACTCTCGCACACGTTCTTTGTGATATGCATGACATCAAGGCTGTGAGGCACACGGACGATCTTCCAGTACAGCAAGTCCTAGAAAACAGACCTCATTTTCCATACCTTCAGCAGCGGCTCTGGCGCCTTTCGCTTCTTTCCCGGCTCTGGCACCTTTCCCGGCGGTGGGCACTCTTCCCAATTTTTCAACAGCTCGTATATTTCCTCGCCGCTCCTCATAAGGGGGCGTCTTCGGGGTTCGGTTTCACAATCGAACAGATCCTTGCGTTTTCTCCATGTGTCATCGTCATGAAGCCACCTTCGATGTCCCATGAACACGGTTTTCGAAGACCCGGGATCTCTATATAGCTGGCGATACATTGTGTCATCCATGCACCTGACGCATCCAGAAAATCCGTGGACCACCTGCCCCGCGACATATCCGTAACCGAGATAGTCGTGCACCGTCGTGAGCAGTGCGGCTCTCATAGGGAAATATTCTTTCTCTGCGGCGTCCCACGTATTGGCTGGCGTTTTCCACAACGTGTCTAGCTCCTCTTTCAGCAGCCCCAGATATAGATTGATGTCGTTCCCTGGTTGTTTCGGCCCTTCAATTAGCATACTCATGTGAATGTACTTCCTCTTCATGCACAACCAGGGGGAAGGTTGTACATCCACACAAACACAGGCCAGGTGTTATGTGTGCTTCTCTGGCTGCCAAACGGATTGACTCCATCGGTGCTCGCGCCCAGCACGATGTTCCTTGGATCGTCCCCAAATTCTGGCTATTCGTAGTTCAATGCTTGCCACTGGCTCGCATCCTTAGGGTGACTCAGCATCTTCTCTTTTTTATTTATCTCCGGATTATTTCCGTCATCTTCTCGCTTTTTCTCCTCCCTATCCGTGTGCCAACGCAGGAGCTTTGCTACCTTAGGGTCCGCGAAATACCGTTGCAGACGAGGAGTGATCGGAAAGTACCACACCACTTTTCGAGGAGCTTTCTTCCTCTTCTTGTATTGACTGACGACGCACACCGGACATATGGTAGACTCCGCGTGCTCGTCCCGATAAATGATGCAATTGTTCATGCACTCATGGTATTTCACGTGCGGTAAATCCAGAGGACACACGATTTTCTTCGCCTCCTCGAAACTGGTCAGGCACTTGTTCCCCTTGGGAAGACGTTCGTGCCAGAATGACATGTTCTCATCGAAGCATGCGTCGGTCATTTTGTGTTTTACCTTCATCTCCAGAGCCATGAGCGTTACTTTCAGGCGGGTATCCTCGGCCCTGCATCCTTCATACAATGGACTAACCGCGTCTATCTCCAGTTGATCCAGCTTGGCTTTCTCTCGGGCGGCAGCTCTTGCGTTATCCGTCTGCTTGAGAAGCAGCTCCTGAATATGAGGGTCCTGCACCCAGGCCATCGATGGTCCATCGTCGTCTGCTCCGGCATCTTCATCTTCATGATCATGCCCTTCGTCTGCTCCGGCATCTTCCTCGTCATCATGTCCGGCATCTTCTACATGATGACTGTGTCCTGGAGATTCTTCGTCTTCTCGCCCGCCCTCACCGCGGTTGTCTTGCTCATGCCCTTCCTCATTTCTTTCCCGGCCCCCATGGACGACTTCATAATCATCTTCATCACCTTGCCACCGCTAGCCATCCATGAAACCACGCAAGAGCAGGTGGTCCCGCACCTTTATGGAATCCGGGTCCATAAGGCTCTTCAGCTTACATCTTCGACACGGACATCTTATCTCCGTCTCGTTCTTTTGAAGCATCTCGGCCTTCGCAGAGCTCAAAAACCTATTCACGATGCCTTCGGTCATCGTGCGGACCATGGTCGCCTGCGGGGTAGAGCAAAATGATATTTTAGAACCAAAAAAAAATTTGGCATGACTTTGCCTAAAAATAGGACAAAAAAGAATGCATAGTGCCAAATTCTCGCCGAAACGGAAATGAATCAACATTCCGGGAAAATATTGGCAACTATCGCATTTCAAATACCGGTACCTGCAAACACAAACATATATGCAACACCACAAACATATGCAACACAACAAACATACGTAGATCTAGCTAGGCCATAAAAAGTGCATGTGCACGTTGTTGGAAGGAGAAAAAAGTAGATCTACAACATAAAAGCTTTCCCCTTACTTACCTATCAAAAAAGGTAATTTAACCCCTTAATTTGGGTGAATCTATGATGGAAATGAGGTGAGGAGGAGGAGGCACCCAAGACAAGCTTGGAGGAGGAGGTGGAGAGAATGAAAGTGGGGAAAGTGAGTGTGGTAGGTGGTTGTCCAAAATATCTAGCTGGTCCCAGGTTACTAATGGCGCACCACCTACATATGCGCCATTAGTAACCCTGGTTACTAATGGCGCACCTCCTCTAGTGCGCCATTAGTACTTCTGTAAAAAAATTAGTAGTGGCGCACCACCAACAGATGCGCCATTAGTAACACTGGTTACTAATGGCGCACTAGCTTTCGTGCGCCATTAGTAGTTTGCAAAAAAAAACAATTTTTATTTATAGTAGTGGCGCACTACTAACAGATGCGCCATTAGTAACCAGGTTACTAATGGCGCACCAGGTGTTGATGCGCCATTAGTAGTTTTGCAAAAAAAATAAAAAAAAATATAGTAGTGGCGCACCGAGAGTGTGGTGCGCCATTAGTATCCACCACACTAATGGCACACCTCACATGGTGCGCCATTACTATATAGTAGTGGCGCACGGCTTGTGTGGTGCGCCATTAGTATCTATTTCATCTATAGCCCTTTTCCTAGTAGTGTTGCTTTGTCCTGCTGCTGCTACCACTACTATTGCTACTACTGCTACTTGCTACTGCTCTCACTACTGCTGTTCCTTGCTACTGTTGTTACTCGTTACACTGCTGCTACCTGCTATAATACTTTTTGGCGCCATTGATACTTCAGTTGGGAATAGTATGCCTTGTCAACAAATCGTTTCTGGCACCGTTGCTATCATACTACCTTGCTACTAATACTTTTCTTGCAGATACTAATCTTTCAGGTGTGGTTGAATCTGACATATTCAGTTGCTAATACTTGAGAATATTCTTTCGCTTCCACCGTGGGAACCATCAAATTTGGGTTGAATACTCTACCCTCGAAAACTGCCTCGATCCCACACGCTGGTGGGCCATTGCAAGACAATTGCTAATTGTTGAGCAACTCGAAGCAACTCTTTTCTGGCGTCGTTGCCGGGGAAGCATCAAGTCAGGAATAGTTGCACGTCAACAGTGATGAACGCCTGCTTCTCCGATGCTTGCCTCCTTGCCTTCTGCTTCACCGGGCGTGCGTTCGGGCACACCATGAGGTGGTGCTCAATGACGTCCATTGGGACCACCACCAGATCGGAGGCGCTCCAAGCGAACGCGTCCTTGTTCACCCTGAGGAAACCCACCAATGCCTTCTCTTGGTCTTGGGGGAGGTTCGCGCCGATGGTGAAGGTGGGAGCCGAGCTTCCTTCATGCGCCGATACTTGCTTTGTTTCTGCCTGATCCTGGGAGAACAACTGATTCTTCTTTACGGGCGCGACATCGGGGACGTCCCCAGGGTCCTCCGCGGAGTGCGCCGCGCCTCTGAGGTTGACACGTGCCATGGTTGCGGCCTTGTGGGAGAGCTCGAGTACCCGAGATACGTCCTTGACGTCCGCCACGATGGTGAGCAGGCTGCCGCTCCCGGGTATCTTGACGATGTTGTAGCTTGGGTGCATTGCCGCCATGAACTGCGCAAGGGCGGGGTAGCCAAGTATTGTGTTGTACGGAAGGTGGATGTGGGTAAGGTCGAAGTCGATCAGCTAGGTACGAAAGTTGGAGCACGTGCCAAAAGTGACGGGGAGGCGAATCCATCCCACAGGGGTGCTAGATCCTGCCACCACACCAGAGTAGGGCTTTGAAGGCTCAAGCATCTCTCGGGTCAACCACAGCGCGTCGAAGGCCTCTACTGAGATGACATTGAGCCCGCTCCGCCATTGATGAGGATTTTGGAGACGGCCACGCCGCATATGGTCGGCGTGCACAACATAGGAAGTGTCCCGGGGTCCGTCGTGGCCTTGGGGTGATCGTGGGGGTGGAAGGTGATATTGACCTCCGGCCATACGCGGTGTTCCGCGGGCTCAGGCCTTGGGTGAACCGCCCCCTCGCACTGTAGGAAACACTTGACGTGACGGCCGGAAGGTGGCGCGTGCGATCCGTCGAGAATGTAGATGACTGCAGTGGGACGCCTGCTCGCCGTGACGCTGTCCATCGTCGGGGACCGTCGGCTCTCGGTAGTCGTGCTTGCCATGGAGTCGCCGAGTCGAGGTCTGGCTCTTGCTGTTGGTGTGGAGGAACCTTGCTGTTCTTGGGCGTCGGGGCCCGTGGCGGCGTTCACCTTGGGCGATGGTGACCGGCGCACGCCGGCGGAGCCCACGGGCATCGTCTGAGCAACGCGGGTGGCGCGGTTCTCGGCGCGAGCCCGGCGGGCGTCAGCCATCGGAGCGACGAAACGGCAAAGCGGCGAAGGTTGGTGAAGGCGGATCTTGGAGGAAACATTGACACGCCCCCTACATGGCACGCCAAATGTCGGATTTCGGGCTCCGCAAGATTCGAACTTAAGCGCATGTATGAAGATCTCTCGCGGGCTTGCCTCACCTAACTTGCTACTCCCTAGGGATGGCAGAGAAGTCACTCTATGGTGAGGAAGACAAAGAACATAGTAGTTTACCCAGGTTCGGGCCGTTGAGAAGCGTAATATCCCACCCCTGCTTTGGTGGATTGCCTCTCGTGGAGGTTGGTGGATGAACTAGTATAGTGTTCGAGGGCCTCCGGAGGCTGGATGGGCTTTGTGTGGTGTCGGTGGGCGGTGGTAGCCTACTCTCTCTATATATAGTGGCGGCCCCGGCCCTCTTCCCTTATCGTTTCGGTGGGAAGGCATCCCACAATGGTGAATTTTAAAGGGGGCAGGGGAACATGCTTCCCGTGTCCAAAAGTAGTCTTCGCCTCCAAAGTGGCTGCCAGCGCTGCAGGGACGAGTCCAGGGATGACGTCCATCCTGCCGGTGGGCGGTGGTGCCCTTGTTGCACCAGAATGGAAATCTTTGGGAGATGCCTTAGAGACCTGCGTGCGAACTCGCTCCCTTTGCACTGAAAGGAAACTGCACCACCCTGCTGTCTGCTGCTCCCATATCCTTTCTCCCCGTCATCCTTGAATCCCGAGGCCGGGTCTCACCTCGGAATATCCGCCGCTCTGGAGGGGTCCTGATGAGGCCCCCTGCGGGTCCTGATGTCGTTCTTCCTCTCAAGGCTTGACCCCTCGCAAGGGTCTTGCCTTGAGCGGTGCCGAGCCTGTTGGTGTTTGGTTGATGAAGTGGGCCAACCTTGGGCCGCAGGCAGACAGGTCTGGGTACCCCATTCCCAGAACACCGACACAGGACGACGACGACGCGAGACATGGCGGAGGCAAGCGCGGCTAGTTGAGGCAGAGCCATAGGAACGTGGTGCCATGGATGGAGGTGAGGCGAGCCGGAACGGTGGACGCGACCCGAGGCCGGCTCGTGTTCGGCATGCGGAGCGGCACAGACGGCACCGGGTCGGTTGCAGGGAGCTTGGCGAAGCGACAGTGGAGAGTCACTCCTGGCCAGGCGAGCCGATTGGGACGGCTTCGGTGAACATAAGGTGTGTCTTCTAGATCTTGTTGTTAGAAATTTAGGGTTGTGGTCTACCCCCTATTCCTCTGCGCTTATCTGTGGTGCCACTCACAATCGCATCCCTGAGGCTAGGGGGTAGGGACCTTCTTATATTATCTTTCCAAAGAGTCCACCTCTTATACAGATATATGATTCCTAGTATTTTCCAGTAGTTTTCGGGATAGAATCAAGATCAAATTACGAACCACGATCATATTTGTCTATTAACGGATTCTACCCGTTATGTCCCTGGAGCACACGCTTGTGAGCAACGCGCCGTAATAGAGTGTAAATTCCTCTAGTTACGTAGACCAACATTAGGGCTGTAATCTAACTATATGATCTAGCTCCTTCCAATCATCACTATACCCACGTAGTCTTTCCAATACAAATAGTATATTGTATTCCAGTGATAATCGACCAGCTTCCTTAAGGATATAACTTAAGTACGTTCCAACAAGTGCTAAATCCATGACAATCATGTATGTGGGGGCTTCGGGTGGCTTGATATATGTTCTTGTCAGACCTTTGTTGAATAAGTAATAAAGACGGCTCTATGCATCGATTGATGCAGAGGCCGGGGGTCTTAACCTCCTTTTCCAAAAAAATAAAAAAAATCCATGACATAAAGACGGTTGTAAAGCAATTTCATGCATAAATACTCCCTCCGTTCCAAAATATAAGACCTTTTAGAGATTTCACTAGAAGACTACATACAAAGCAAAATGAGTGAATCTATACTCTAAAATAAGTCTATGTACATCCATATGTAGTACATAGTGCAATCTTTAAAATGTCTTATATTTAGGAACGGAGGGAGTATATGTGTAATTTCATAATGAGGTATTTCGAATATTAGTAATCCCTAATCAATATTTGAATATAGTTGCAGGAGACATAATTCCAACACTTGTGTTATGTTCTTGGAGTACACGGATGTTGTTCTTCTTTTTGTTCAATGATGGACAGGGTATCCACATCTCTTCTCGATACTTGTTCTGCAGATGACTCAAGGTGGCGTTTCATCGCGGAGGCAGGCTGGATGCCATGGCGTAGCCGCCTTGATAGATCATCAGTTGCCTGTAGGGCTCCCTTGCTGCTGCTACTATCACCCTCATGGGGTGGCCGATTGGTTGGGCGGCCGAAACCGACTGTCGTAACCGGTGATGGATAGGAGACCGCCATATTTTTTTCTGTGCACAGTGAATTCCAAAGAAAACGGGATCACAAGAACTTTTGTTGTTTCAGCCACTAGGATAGATCAATCCTTTTGCTGCAAATAAATTGTCTGGTGCTGTCAATTTTCTCTTCTTTTTTCAAACTTGGGTCTAGGCCAGAACCAATCCGATGCTTGTTGTAGGGGCCGCCATGGATTTTATTTTTTCTTTGAACCTCGCCGCGATGATGATTCGGCCATAGCATTTATCTCTTTCGATTGGTCTCGAACGAATGTGGACCGATGGGAAAAGAAATTGATCTAGTACTTAATTAGTACTAGTAGGTCACGTAAAGTAACATTGCTGCAGTACTAGTCCTTTGAGTGCTTTGACATTCTTCGTTTTTTCACGTGCTGGCTAGTCAAATCATGAGCGGCCAAGTATTGTGACTTGAGATCGGAATCGAGTTGCTTCTCGAAGTAGTACGTATTGCAGTAGGGCAACTCACAGATTAGGCTGGTCGTAATGGAAGTATCATAAGTAGTATCATGCATGCGAACTACTAGACATATTTGATGATGTGGCATGAAATTAGATGAAGAAAGACAGGGTTCGGTATATACCGTATCATATTAAATGTTGTGCTACTATTTGTCATGCATGACAATAAATGAACTGTATACAATACTAGCACATGATACTATGCATTAGGGATGTAGTATCATACACTAGTATCATATGCATGACATTAGTATATGATACTCCCCATTACAACCAGCCTTATGTTGGTTTAACTTGATACGGACGTAAAATTAATTGGACACGCCTGCTTCGATCAACAGAACCTGCGTGTTTTTGGGAGATCGCAAAAGGTGGCACACAGAAGAAATTGGTCTCATATCGGTCCTAGTGGATTGCAGGACACAACTACGCACAGATGCAACCCTAATAGAGTTAATTGTAAAAGACTACCAGAATTCGGGCCGTATTCACAAGTTGGTGCCATCTTTTAATTTTTTTGCAAATACGTACCAAGAAACATGTCGTATTTTGCAAATCCTGTATTTCTACGTATAGATGCTCTTTCTGACAGATATGGCCCACGGTCAGTCTCTTACAAGAAAAACCAACTCTCTCTCTCCATCCGGACCGGACAGGCAAAAAAAAACATTTTTCTCCTCCAGACCGAGCCCATCCTGCTCCTCCACCCTACCTCCCCCTCACCGCCACCACCGCCACACCCCGCCGGCCACTCCCTCCACCCCACCGCAACCACCAGCACCGCTCCACGCTCATCTGCGAGGCCATCGCGCACCGCCTCTTCCCCAAGGGTCGGCCCCCGACCTTGCCGAGGACTTACCGGACGCGCACTACGCCTTCCGCGTGCGCGAGCGCCTCCGCAAGTCGCCAACCTGCAGTGGAAGCGCATGGTGGACGACCTTCTCCGCCTACACGTGCTCGCGGAAGCTGCGCGGCCGCCTCGGCAACCTCTCCGCCCGTGCTGCTGCTGCCCTGCGAAGTTGAGCGCGTAGCTGAGCGTGTCGTAGTTGAGCTTCCGCCCCGCGCCGGCACCGGCGGCCCCGTGCCGGTGCCCGCGGCGGAACCGCCGGATGAAGGTCTTCCAGCGCGGGCCCGCCACCACCGGCGCCGCTCCGCACCTGCCCTCGCCCCTGCGCCCCCTTCGCCCACCTGGTGCCACCATTCCTCGTCCGTTGTCGTCCCCGCAAGCGCGCGGCGGGCGTATGAGGAGGACGACTGCCACGGCGCGGAGAAGCAGCAGCAGCGGTACCGGCGGCGCGAGAAGAAGGTCGCGTCGGCGTCATCGGGCCCTCCCGCCGGCGTGTGCGGCGCCGGCGGCCATGGAGATCTCGGGGCGGTTGGCCGGGACTCTTTCTTGGAGGGCGATGCATGGCGCGTGCGCGGCGCGGAGGGGAACGGAGGCAGAGGCGAGAGCGTGGAGGGTGCTACAGGAAAACCGGCCTGGCTGCCGTACTGCCCGCCGTGCTGCAGAGAGAGCGCGAGTGCAGGTGGATCCGGTCCGTATGGAGAGAGAGAGCCGGTTTTCCCCTGGCCAAAGCGGTTCAGGCCGATTTTCCCTGTAAGAGACTGACCGATGGGTCATATGTGTCAGAAAGAGCATCTATACGTAGAAATACATGATCTGCAAAATACGGTATGTATCTTGGTACGTATTTGCAAAAAAATTAAAAGATGGCACCAACTTGTAAATACGGCCCGAATTGTAGTAGTCTTTTGCAATTAACTCACCCTAATATCCCTTCATCTCAAACTCGAATAATGCAATTTCGACTGCTTGTCATGGTGACAACGAAGCTATTGCAATACATAGTGATAAGTAGAATTAATACTGGACGATATAAATGGTAACATCATTTTCATTAGTTTTCTTGCATCGAGACAGGAATGTTTTTGGGTCGCTAGAGATAATATTGGAGATAACTTCATCCCTTCTAGAGACCCGAAGTTGCATGCAGATACTAGTTCTTCTTAACCATCCACATCTTCAGGGATGGCTTAAAAGCTATGATACGTAAAGTAGCATGAGAGAATTTAGGCAATGTTTTTATAAAAGCATGTTTCGCGTGAGGATTAGAATACTCAAATGAATATGCAGAAAACTGATTAGTTGGATGAACATAACGGTTCATGTTGTAGTGATCATATTCAAGAGTCTTTTGAGTCCTTCCCTGCGAAACATAGTCGTCAGTGCGATCATGTGAAGGTCTAAGTCTTCTCGAAGAGTTTGATCTACAAAATGTCTTCCTCTTGAGAGATGACGTCGGGACATTAACATGAAGCTTTTCAAGAAGACATTTGGCAACCCAGATCCTCTTCATGGGTGAACCGTTTCTGTAGTTCGTGCCAATAAACCTAGCAAACCCTTCACCATTTTCACATTTGAACAGTTTATAGTCGGAATCAAAAGGTACATCAACAATGATAGGATTAGCACACTTAAAACCAGTTAATGTGGATGGATCTACTGAGGGGTCCTGTCGTGCTTTTGTCATGGCAGCTATCCTCATGAAAGAACTTAGGTGTGAGGCCATCGCGATAATATGGCGGCTTGAGAGGGGTTGATCGGAATCGAGAGACGCGAGTTTACCCAGGTTCGGCTCCTCCGATGTATGTAAAAGCCTACATTCTGCTTGTGTTTCATCGATGAAGATGATGATCTCGATATCAAGGGTGTGGAATCTCTACCTCTAGTCTCGAGGGTTTCTAATCTATCTATCTATGATTTGTCTTGTCTAGGCTTAACCTAACCTCTCCCTTTTGGGGCGCCCTGCCCCTCCTTATATAGGTTGAAGGGGTAGGCTTAAATAGAGTCCTACTGGGACTTGGACTAGCTTCTCTTGAATCCTAATATAGGTCTTGTTTATCTTGGAGGGAATTCCTCCTCTTCTTGGGCCTTCTCTATGAGCCACCTTACGTTGGCTTCCACACTAGGCCTAGGGCCTCGTCGTTCAAGTCAATCAGGCGAGCGGGGTGATCCGCGAGCTGCTAGCTGATGGGCTGAGTAACACCTACTAGTCGGGTCAAACTTCCTGGCCCGATCATACCTCCTGAATTGGTCAAACCGAGGGGTATAACCCCAGCATGCCCTTTGCAGCAACCCATGTGGTTTTCAGTACTACTCAGGCTTCAAGTAGGATCCCTCAACATTGATGTTTCCTCCGAAACCAACACCTTCTTACCTAATTTTTTGTTCAAGATTGTCTTCTTGAGGGCATCGCACAAGATGTGATGTACCTTCAGACTTTTGTACATGTTCGTTTCAAGCAATTTCTTCAACCTATCATTATCATCAGTGATAGCAGTGGTTTCCTTAGATTAGGGGTTAGATAACACAGATACTGTTGAAGATAATGCATTTTGAGAAGCATTTGAACATTCAGCAGTTGAATCATTAACTTCACAAGCAAGACATTTTAAGCATGGAGCATCAAATTCATCTTGAGCGGTACAGATCTTTTTAGCAAGGAGTGAGTCATTTTCCTTCCGAACATCATCATGGGCCTCTTTCAACTTGTTAAGATCTAGCTTTCTTTGAAGATATTCAAGAGAAAGTTTCTCATGATCAGTTGAGAGAGTACCATCATGATTTTGGAGATCCTCAAACCTTGAACAAAGATCATGCATGTCTTCTTCCATAGCTTCGTTCAGATTCATCTCGTCGCGCAACAGGTCATTGCCCTTCTCTAGAGTTTGTTGCATTTTCTCCATGGCATTTTGTTGTTTAGTGGAAATCTTAATGAGTTCAGAATAGTTGGTTTGGATTTGCATTCAGATTCACAATCACTATCAGATTCATCTTCACTCGAAGATGATGAGGCATAAGAAGATACCTTAGTACCTCTGGCCATGAGGTAAATCGCAGGATCATTTTGTATGATGTTTTCCTTCTCATCCTGGAGGTGCTTCGTGAAGCCAGTGATGAAGGCATCTCGACGAGTGGAGGCTCCTTCACAAATATCCAATATCTCATCCCGGATGAGTTTCGCAGAGCCTAGACTGCATATACACGTGGACCACATCTTGGATAGGTGCAAACAGATGTCATTCTTGGCGCGGGCATCCAGCTGAGTGTACACATGAATGCCTTTTGCCGGTAGTATCCTTGCAGAGCTCTGATATGCCCCTATATGTGATAGTCCATAGATCATCATTCGAAGCTTGTAGAAGTTTACAAATCAACTTCTTCCATAAAGGATAGTTCGTGCCATCCACGACAGGGCACGTAGCGAAGACCTTGATTATCCCTACGGTTAACATAGCTAAAACTCTAGGTGGTTGAACTTAAACACAGAACAAGGGAGTACCTTGCTCTGATACCATTTGAAAGTGATAGTTATCGACTAGAGGGGGGTGAATAGGTGATTTTTATAAAAATCTTCGAAACAATAAATGTATTCCAAGTATGCGGAAGCGATACATGATCAAGGATCTAAGCATAGCATACAATACTACGAAGACATTCATACAGATAAAGCAGTCATCATGCACACTAAGATATATAAAGGGTAAACTCGGGTAGTATGAAGATGAATCACGGTTAAGAATGTCTTCAGAGAATTTCTTCGAGTTGAGATAATCAAGCTAAGGCTTCAGAGTATAGTACAACAAGTAATAGAGTGAAATATAGCACTAGTAACTTGAGGAAGACACATGATTTGTTTGACCAGTTCTAGTTGCTATTACAAATGTACGTCTAGTTGGGAGGCTGAGATTGAGCTCTGAAGACCTCGTCTTCACCTTGTTCCCCTTGATCCGAGGTCACTTAGACCATGCCCAATCACTTGGGTAAGTCTTCAATGGAGACTTCTAAAACCCGTACAAACTTGATCACCATAAAATTGACAATGAATCTTGGATTGTTCTAGACCATGGTAATCCGGAAATCCAAAGTGATTCTTGGATGCACTAGACTATGACGCCTGATCGTCTAGAAGATCATTGTCTTAAAGTGTAATAAGTCTTCAGGTCTCTCAGAACAAAGCGACTTGAGTAATTCTCAATAACTCTGGCTCTAGGTGTTTGTGGTAATCCATGCATGATAGTTCTCTCTCAATTTCTTCGAGGTGGGTTGCTCCAAACGACAACAGCCATATCTAACTCTGAGCAGCCACAAACATATGGTGGAGGGGGTGGGCTATTTATAGCCAACAGGCAACGCGACATGATATGACCAAAATTACCATGGGTCAATGACCAACTAACACGTGTTCCAACGGTCAGATTTCACACACACACACACACATGCGACAACATTACTTGGGCTACAAGAAATGATAACTCAACCAACTCTGGAAGAGATTACCTCTCATTATCTTCGTTCGAAGACACGTATTTTGGGTTGAGCATCACACTAACATCTGACTTCAATCACATTGACTCCACTTAATAGTATGGTGGTTCCTATGACTCAGGAAAGAAGAAACAAAACAACCAAAAGACTTCGTCTTCACGTTTCATTATCTTCAAGCGATTATATTCACATTCCACCAATGGCTTTGGCCATTATCAATGTCTTCAGACATTTTTGGGGGTCGGCTTCGACGATTAAACCAAATCTCCAGGGACTTCTATCTATGTTAACCTATGAACTCTCACAAACACATTAGTCCCTCAACCATGTTTGTCTTCACTACTCCCAAATCAACAAGGGGTGGCACTAGATGCATTTAAACCAGTATGAGATGTCTGACTATAGAAGTGATTATTTGAGGCATGCCAAGGCGTGTTCGCGGGAATTTGAGAGGTCACTTTTGCAAGTTCTAGTTGCAGATGCTCTCATCAAAAGCCATCTATCCATATTAAATTGACAGTTTTAACTGGTTTCTATACATGCACTCAAAGCAAACTGTAACGCCCAAGATGCGGTACTATCCTCATCCGGGCTCGAGGGCCTTGATAGGGATAGAAGCGCATCGCGTAATTTTGCAAGAATGGATATCGTTACAAGTACATGTAAAGAGGAGATGAGTATATGGAACTGGCTTACACTTGCCACATGATAAATCATGATCATCTTGATACAAGCATCCATAGCAATCATCATACATAAAAGCAAGGTCTGACTACGGACGAAACCAAACAAAGCGGCATCCATCTTGCTATCCTACGCTTTCGGCATGTAACCCATCCTATGATCAAAGATGAAGAAGAAGAAGAAGAAGAAGAAGAAGAAGAACTCCAAATCAAACAAGCATCGCTCTCACGTCAAGGCATCACATTACCTATACCTACAACACTTGTTGTAGTAATCTGTGAGCTATGGGGACTACACAATTTCATTTCCAAGCATATGAAGACTAACAAAGCTTAATGGGTACGGAATGGTTAAGTTGTGAGGCGGCATCAAGAGCTAAACATTTATTTGAGTGACTAACTTACGAGTACAAGAATAAGAAAAGTGATCTACGCATAATCAGACGTGAACTAGTAATAATCAAGAAAAGAGCCCAAACACCTACTTAAGAGTCAAACATAATCACATCGTGTTCCGTTCTTGGTTCAAACCTCACAAGAAGAGACGGTCATGGTTACGCACACGGATGGTGTATTTTATTTGAGTGTACTTCAAGTTTACTATAACTGTGTGTTAAAAAAATTCCAAGTTGCCACATAAAAGCGGGCATGGCTCTCAGATTTTGTACCCTATAGGGATGCTCCAACTCATCCAACAAGACTAGCTACTAGCTACAAGATAGCCCAAAGTATCCACAGAATCCCGGTGCACAAGATGTTCATTAGAGGTAAAACAAATCCAGCAAGGCCATCCGGTTCATCGATGAACCCGATAGGAGCCGCATATCTCGTTCTTAGGACACAACCGTCTATGCATAGTGGACGATAGGCAGATACCGGAGTTGCCCCGAGATGGCACCGCCGACTGCTAGGTAGGTGGACCACTAGTAGAAAATGGACCATTTATCCCGGTTCCAGAGGGCCATTAGCCAGAACCGGGACTAAAGGGTCGGAACTAAATCCCAAAACCTTTAGTCCCGGTTCGCTTACGAACCGGGACATAAGGGTCTCCACGTGGCCGCTACTGGGAGCCCAGGCAGGAGGGACTTTAGTTCCGGTTGGTCACACCATCTCGAAACTAACAAGACATTGCACCAAATCACTCCTTAACGTTGGCAAGATTTCTGGATCGATCACCTTCCGAGAGATTGCATTGAGGAATGCACATAGCTTCACAATGGCTAATCGAACGTTTTCTATTAGAAGCCCCCTCAATGTAACCGAAAGCAGTTGCGTCACAATCACGTGGCAGTCAGGAGACTATAGGTTTTGGAACTTTTTCCCTACCATATTTATTATTCTCTTTATATTCGACGAGAAGCCAGACGGGACCTTCGTACTGAGCAGGCATTCAAAGAAGATTGCCTTCTCTTCTTTGGTAAGAGCGTAGCTGGCAGGACCTTAACACTGCTTTGGATGCATGTCGTCTTTTTCATGCACATGTTGATGTTCCTCCCATGCCTCCGGTGTATCTTTTGTCTTCCCATACACTCCCAAGAAGCCTAGAAGGTTCACACAAAGATTCTTTGTCACGTGCAACACGTCGATTGCAGAGCGGACCTCTAGATCTTTCTAATAGGGTAGGTCCCAAAATATAGATTTCTTCTTCCACATGGGTGCGCGTCGCACATCGTCATTCGGAGCAGATAGTCCGCCAGGACCCTTTCCAAAGATTACTTGTAAATCATTGACCATATCAAGTATGTGATCACTAGTACGGAGGGCGGGCTTCTTCCGGTGATCTGCCTCACCTTTGAAATGCTTTCCTTTCTTTCAACATTGAAGGTTGGTCGGAAGAAATCGACGATGCCCCAGGTACACATTCTTCCTGTATTTGTACAAATATATATTTTCGGTGTCATCTAAACAATGTGTGCATGCATTGTATCCCTTGTTTGTATGTCCTGAAACCCAATCGTTGATGGTTACAAACAGCAACGCATGTAGGTCAAATTCCTCCTGTTCGTTCTCATCCAACACACGTACACCATTTCCATTCCATAGTTGTAAAAGTTTATCAACTAACGCCGGGTTGCTTAGGGCCTTGGATGAGCACTGGCGTCATAATGAACTTCCTCTTCATGCACAACCAAGGAGAAAGGTTATACATACATAGAGTCACATGCCATGTGCTATGCTTACTGCTCTGCTCCCTAAAAGGATTAACGCCATCTGCACTTAAACCAAACCATACGTTCCTTGGGTCATGTGTAAAGTCGCTCCACTTTCTCTCGATCTTTCTCCACTACAACCCGTGAGCGGGTGCTCTCAACTTCCCGTATTTCTTACGGTCTTTTATGTGCCATTGGATCAACTTAGCATGCTTTTTGTTTCTGAACAGACGTTTCAACTGTGGTATTATAGGAGTATACCACATCACCTTGGCAGGAAACATCTGTTGGAAATATGCCCTAGAGGCAATAATAAAATGGTTATTATCGTATTTCCTTGTTCATGATAATCGTCTATTGTTCATGCTATAATTGTATTAACAGGAAACGGTAATACATGTGTGAATAAATAGATCACAATGTATCCCTAGCAAGCCTCTAGTTCGCTAGCTCGTTGATCAATAGATGATCATGGTTTCCGGATCATGGACATTGGATATCATTGATAACGGGATCACATCATTGGGAGAATGATGTGATGGACAAGACCTAATCCTAAGCATAGCACTAGATCATATTGTTCGTATGCTAAATCTTTTCTAATGTCAAGTGTCTTTTCCTTCGACCGTGATATTGTGCAACTCCCGGATACCGTAGGAGTGCTTTGGGTGTATCAAACGTCACAACATAACTAGGTGACTATAAAAGGTGCACTACGGGTAGCTCTGAAAGTGTCTGTTGGGTTGGTACGAATCGAGATCGGGATTTGTCATTCCGTGTGACGGAGAGTTATCTCTGGGCCCACTCGTTAGAACATCATCATAAGCTCAATGTGACTAAGGAGTTGGTCACAGGATGACGTGCTATGGAACGAGTAAAGAGACTTACCGCTAACGAGATTGAACAAGGTATAGGTATATCGACGATCGAATCTCGGGCAAGTTCTATACCGACAGACAAAGGGAATTGTATACGGGATTGATTGAATCCTTGACATCATGGTTCATCCGATGAGATCATCGTGGAACATGTGGGAGCCACCATGGGTATCCAGATCCCGCCGATGGTTATTGGACGGAGAGCGTCTAAGTCATGTTTGCATGCTTCCCGAACCCGTAGGGTCTACACACTTAAGGTTCGATGACGCTAGGGTTACAGGGAAATGTTATCCCGGATGAGATCCCGGACGTCACGAGGAGCTCCGGAATTGTCCGGAGGTAAAGATTGATATATAGGATGGATGGATTTGGACGTCGGAAATGTTTCGGGCGTCACCGGTACCGTATCGGGACCACCGGAAATGGTCCCGGGGGTCCACCGGGAGGGGCCACCAGCCCCAAGAGGTAGCATGAGACAAAATGTGGAGGGCAACCAGCCCAAAGTGGGCTGGTGCACCTCGCACAAAGGGGCCCAAGGCGCAGGAGGTGGAGAAGGGGTGAAACCCTAGGCGCTGGTGGGCCTAAGGCCCACCTAGGGGTGCGCCACCCCCTCCCCCTGCCCTGGCCGCCGCACCTCCCATCTGGGGGGGGGGGGGCTGCCGCACCACCTAGGGTGGGAACCCTAGGGTTGGCACCCCCCTCCCCTCCTCCTATAAATAGAGAGGGGTTTGTGGCTGTTTTGCACACCGTTTCTTCTCTCCATCGGCGCAGCCCTGCTCCCCTCCTTCCTCCTCCTCCCATGGTGCTTGCGAAGCCCTGCCGGGAGACCTCGTCTCTCCATCGACACCACGCCGTCGTGCTGCCAGAGATCTTCCCCAACATCTCCCTCCTTCTTGCTGGATCAAGGTGCAGGAGACGTCACTGGGCTGCACGTGTGTTGAACATGGAGGTGCCGTGGTTCGGCACTAGATCGGAATCACACCACGATCTGAATCGCCGCGAGTACGACTCCATAAACCGCGTTCGAGCAATGCTTCTGCTTAGAGATCTTCAAAGGTATGAAGATGCACTCTCCCCTCTCTCGTTGCTGGTCTCTCCATAGGAAGATCTGAATATGGCGTAGGAAAATTTTGAATTTATGCTACGTTACCCAACAGTGGCATTCGAGCCAGGTTTTCTATGCGTATATCCTATGCACGAGTAGAACACAAAAGGTTGTGGGCGATGGTTTGTCAATTGCTTGCCGTTACTAGTCTTATTCTTTTCCGGCGGTATTGTGGGATGAAGCGGCCTGGACCGACCTTACACGTACGCTTAGGTGAGACTGGTTCCACCGACAGACATGCACACCGTGCATAAAGGTGGCTAGCGGGTGTGTGTCTCTCCCACTCTAGTCGGATTGGATTTGATGAAAAGGGTCCTTATGAAGGGTAAATATCTTTGGCATATCATCATTGTGGCTGTCACGTAGGTAAGAAGGTGTTCTTGCTAGAAACCCAAATCAGCCACGTAGAACTTGCAACAACAATTAGAGGACGTCTAACTTGTTTTTGCAGGGTTTGACATGTGATGTGATATGGCCAAAGTTGTGATGTTGCATGTATGATGTATGAGATGATCATGTTATTGTAATAGGTTTCACAACTTGCATGTCGATGAGTATGACAACCGGCAGGAGCCATTGGAGTTGTCTTAATGTATTGTATGAGATGCAACGCCATGTGCTTACTACTTTTACTTCATTGCTAACGGTTAGCTATAGTAGTAGTGGTAGTAGTAGTTGGCGTGACGACTTCACAGAGACACGGTGTTGGAGATCATGATGATGGAGATCATGGTGTCACGCCGGTGACAATGATGATCATGCGATGCCTGAAGATGGAGATCGAAAGAGCAAAGATGATAATGGCCATATCATGTCACTATATGATTGCATTGTGATGTTTATCATGTTTTTCATCTTATTGCTTAGAATGACGGTAGCATAATAAGATGACTCCTCTTAAAAAATTTGAGAACGTATTCCCCTAAGTGTGCGCCGTTGCGAAGGATCATTGTCCCGAAGCACCACGTGATGATCGGGTGTGATAGATTCTAACGTTCGCATACAACGGGTGTAAGCCAGATTTACACACACGAAACACTTAGGTTGACTCGACGAGCTTAGCATGTACAGAAATGACCTCGAATACAAGAGACCGAAAGGTCAAACATGAGTCGCATGGTTGAATGTGATCAGCATGAAGTTGCTCACCATGAAGACTAGTCCGTCTCACGTGATGATCGGACATGGGTTAGTCAACATGGATCATGTATCACTTAGATGACTAGAGGGATGTCGATTTACGTGGGAGTAAATACCTAATTTGATTAAATGAACTTAATTGTCATGAACTTAGTCTAAAAGTTGTCTTTATAAATATTGTAGATGGCCAACGTCAACCTCAATTTCAACGCATTCCTGGAGAAAAACAAGCTGAAAGATGATGGTAGAAACTATGCCGACTGGGTCCGCAACTTGAAGCTCATCCTTGAAGCAGCTAAAAAGGCTTATGTCCTTGATGCGCTTCTAGGTGACCCTCCTTCTCCCGCAGCAGCCCAGGACATTCTGGACGTCTGGCAAACGCGGAGTGATGACTACTCTTTGGTTAGGTGTGGCATGTTATACAGTATGGAAACGGGGCTCCAAAGGCGTATTGAGCAACACGGTGCATATGAGATGTTCCAAGAGCTTAAACTAGTTTTTCAAGCTCATGCCCGTGTCGAGAGATATGAAGTCTCCGACAAGTTCTTTAGCTGTAAGATGGAGGAGAACAGTTCTGTCAGTGAGCACATACTCAAAATGTCTGGGTTACATGGTCTTCTGACTTCACTTGGAGTCGAACTTCCGGATGATGCTATAATTGACAGAATCCTCAGTCTCTCCCACCGAGCTACAAATGTTTTGTGCTGAACTACAACATGCAAGGGATGGAGAAGACCATTCCCGAGTTGTACTCGATGCTCAAGTCTGTAGAAGTAGAAATCAAGAAAGAGCATCAAGTGTTGATGGTCAACAAGACCACCAGTTTCAAGAAGGGCAAGGGTAAGAAGAACTTCAAGAAGGACGTCAAAGCCGTTGCCGCGCCTGGTAAACCAGATACCGGGAAGAAGAAAAAGATTGGACCCAAGCATGAGACTGAGTGCTTCTATTGCAAGGGAAAAGGTCACTGGAAGCGGAACTGCCGCAAGTACTTAGCGAACAAGAAGGCCGACAACGTTAAAGGTATATATGATATACATGTTATTGATGTGTACCTTACAAGCGCTCGTAGTAGCTCCTCGTTATTTGATACCGGTGTTGTTGCTCACATTTGCAACTCAAAGCAGGAACTGTGGAATAAGCGGAGACTGGCCAAGGACGAGGTGATGATGCGCGTCGGGAATGGCTCCAAGGTCGATGTGATCACCGTCGGCACGCTACCTCTACATCTACCTTCGGGATTACTTTTAAACCTTAATAATTGTTATTTAGTACCAGCTTTGAGCATGAATATTGTATCAGGGTATTGCTTAATGCGAGACGGCTACTCATTTAAGTCAGAGAATAATGGTTGTTCTATTTATATGAGTGATATGTTTTATGGTCATGCTCCGCTGGTGAATGGTTTATTCTTGATGAATCTTGATCGTGATGTTAAACATATTCATAGTGTGAGTACCAAAAGATGTAAAGTTGATAATGATAGTCCCACATACTCGTGGCACTGCCGCCTTGGTCACATCGGTGTTAAGAGCATGAAGAAGCTCCATACCGATGGACTATTATAGTCTCTTGACTTTGAATCATTTGACACATGCGAACCGTGCCTCATGGGCAAGATGACTAAGACTCCATTCTCATGAATAATGGAGAGAGCGACCGACTTATTGGAAATAATACATACTGATGTGTGTGGTCCAATGAGCGTTGAAGCTCGCAATGGCTACAGTTATGTTCTCACTCTCACCGATGATTTGAGTAGGTATGGGTATATCTACTTGATGAAGCACAAATCTGAGACATTTGAAAAGTTCAAGGAATTTCACAGTGAGGTTGAGAATCAACGTGACAGAAAAATTAAGTGTCTACAATCTGATCGTGGAGGAGAATATTTGAGTCACGAGTTTGGCACACACCTAAGGAAGTGTGGAATCGTTTCACAACTGACGCCGCCTGGCACACCGCAACGCAACGGTGTGTCTGAACGTCGTAATCACACTTTATTAGATATGGTACGATCTATGATGTCTCTTACAGACTTACCGCTATCATTTTGGGGATACACATTAGAAACTGCAGCATTCACTTTAAATAGGACACCATCTAAATCCGTTGACATGACATCGTATGAACTGTGGTTTGGCAAGAAACCTAAGCTATCGTTTCTTAAAGTTTGGGGCTGCGATGCTTATGTGAAGAAACTTCAACCAGAGAAGCTCGAACCCAAAGCGGAGAAATGTGTATTCATAGGATACCCTAAGGAAACTATTGGGTATACCTTCTATCTTAGATCCGAAGGTAAAACCTTTATTGCCAAGAACGGATCCTTTCTAGAGAAAGAGTTTATCTCGAAAGAAGTAAGTGGGAGGAAAGTATAACTTGATGAGGTAATTACACCCCCTCTCGAACCGGAGAGTAGCGCAGTGCTGCTGGCTACGCCTATAGGGATTTCCTTGGCAAATATGCAAAGGATTCCCCCGCGGCCTTGGAGCCTTGCGTTGGTGTTCCCTTGAAGAGGAAAGGGTGATGTAGCATAGTGGCGGTAAGTATTTCCCGCAGTTTGAGAACCAAGGTATCAATCCAGTAGGAGGATCGCGTCAAGTCACAAGTACCTGCACAAACACAAAGAGCTTGCACCCAACACTATGAAGGGGTTGTCAATCCCTTATAGATTGTTTGCAAAGTGAGAACCGAAAGCAAAAAGTAAACAAAGCAAAGTAAAAGTAAAAACTGAGATGATAATTGTGAATAGACCCGGGGGCGGTAGTGTTCACTAGTGGCTTCTCTCATGAAAGCAAGTAGACAGTGGGTGAACGAATTACTGTCGAGCAATTGATAGAACCGCGCAAAGTCATGACGTTATCTATGGCAATGATCATACATATAGGCATCACGTCCAAAACAAGTAGACCGATACTTTTTGCATCTACTACTATTACTCCACACGTTGACCCCTATCCAGCATGCATCTAGTGTATTGAGTTCATAAGAACAGAGTAACGCCTTAAGCAAGATGACATCATGTAGATGGACAATCTCAAATCTATGATGAAAGCCCATCTTTTTACCCTTGATGGCAACAACATGATGCATGCCTTGCTGCCCCTTCTGTCACTGGGAAAGGTCACCGCACGGTATGAACCCAAAACCAAGCACTTCTCCCATTGCAAGAATCATAGATCTAGTTGGCCAAACAAAACCCAAGACTCGGAGAGACTTACAAGGATATCAAATCATGCATATAAGAAATCAGCAAAGACTCAAATATAATTCATAGATAATCTGATCACAAATCCACAATTCATCGGATCTCGACAAACACACCCCCAAATAGGATTACATCGGATAGATCTCCATGAAGTTCATGGAGAACTTTGTACTGAAGATCCAAGAGAGAGAAGAAGCCATCTAGCTACTAACTACGGATGCGTAGGTCTGAAGTAGACTACTCACGAGTCATTGGAGAGGCAATGATGTTGATGTAGAAGTCCTCCAGCTCCAAAGTCCCCTCCGACAGGGCACCGGGAAAGGCCTCCAGATGAGATCTCGCGGAAACGGAAGCTTGCTGCGGCGGAAAAGTGGTTTCGTGGACGCCCTGATTTTTTCTGGGATTTTAGGGAATATATAGGCCAAAGAGATAGGGTAGGGAAGCTCCACGGAGGCCACAAGCCTGGTGGCCGCGGGCCCCCTGGCCGCGGCTACAGGGCTTGTGGGCTCCCTGTGGGCCTCTTGCCTTGGCCCTCAAGTCCCCCGATCTTCTTCAGTTTTGGAAAAATTCATTTCGGGGATTTTATTCCGTTTGGACCCAGTTCCAAAATCAGATCTGAAAAGAGTCAAAAACGAACAAAAAATAGGAACTGACACTTGGCACTGAATTAATAAGTTAGTCCAAAAAAAGATATAAAAGGTATATAAAACATCCAAAGTTGACAAGATAACAACATGAAACCATCAAAAGTTATAGATACGTTTGAGACGCCTACGCCAACTGAAGAGGAAGTTAATGATGATGATCATGAAGCTTCGGATCAAGTTGCTACTGAACCACGAAGGTCCACAAGGGTTCGTTACGCACAAGAGTGGTACGACAACCCTGTGATGGAAATCATGTTGTTAGACAACGGTGAACCTTCGAACTATGAAGAAGCAATGGCGGGCCCGGATTCCAACAAATGGCTTGAGGCTATGAAATCCGAGATAGGATCCATGTATGAGAACAAAGTACGGACTTTGGTGGACTTCCCGATGATCGGCGAGCCATAGAAAATAAATGGATCTTCAAGAAGAAGACTGATGCAAACGGTAATGTGACCGTTTACAAAACTCGACTTGTCACAAAGGGTTTTCGACAAATTCAAGGAGTTGACTACGAAGAGACTTTCTCTCCCGTATCAAAGCTGAAGTTAGTCCGAATCATGTTAGCAATTGTTGCCTTTTATGATTATGAAATTAGGCAAATGGACGTCAAAACAGTGTTCCTTAACGGGAATCTTAAGGAAGAGTTGTATATGATGCAACCAGAAGGTTTTGTCGACCCTAAGGGTGCTAACAAAGTGTGCAAGCTCCAGCACTCCATCTATGGGAAGGTGCAAGCATCTCGGAGTTGGAACATTCGCTTTAATGAGGTGATTAAAGCGTTTGGGTTCATACCGGTTTATGGAGATGCCTGTCTGTACAAGAAAGTGAGTGGGAGCTCTGTAGCTTTCCTCATACTATATGTGGATGACATATTATTGATGGGGAATAATATAGAGATGTTGGATAGCATAAAGGCCTATTTGAACAAGAGTTTTTCAATGAAGGACCTTGGAGAAGCTGGATAGATACTAGGCATCAAGATCTATAGAGATAGATTGAGACGCCTCACAGGTCTTTCGCAAAGTTCATACCTTGACAAGATATTGAAGAAGTTCAATATGGAAAACTCAAAGAAGGGGTTCTTGCTAGTTTTGCAAGGTATGAGATTGAGTAAGACTCAGTCACCGACCACGGCAGCAGATAGAGAGAAGATGAGTACTGTCCCCTATGCTTCAGTCGTAGGCTCTCTAATGTATGCCATGCTGTGTACCAGACCTGATATAAACCTTGCCATAAGATTGGTAGGGAGGTACAAAAGTGATCCCGGTATGGAACACTGGACAGCGGTCAAGAATATCCTTAAGTACCTGAAGAGGACTAAGGAGATGTTTCTCGTTTATGGAGGTCACGAAGATCTCGTCGTAAAGGGTTATGTCGATGCTAGCTTCGAGCTAGATCCGGATGACTCTAAGTCACAGACCAGATACGTATATGTTTTGAATGGTGGGGCACTGAGCTGATGCAGCAGCAAGCAAGAAGTCGTGGCAGCATCTACATGTGAAGCGGAGTACATAGCTGCTTCAAAAGCGGCTCATGAAGGAATTTGGATGAAGGAGTTCATCACCGACCTTGGAGTGGTTCCAAGCACGTCGGGTCCAATGACACTCTTCTGTGATAACACTTGGGCCATTGCCATAGCCAAGGAGCCCAGGTTTCACCGGAAGACCAAGCACATCAAACGCCGCTACAACTCCATCCAAGACCATGTCCAGAGTGTAGTAATAGATATTTGTAATGTACACATGGATCTGAATGTTGCAGACCCTTTGACTAAACCGTTTCCTCGAGAAAAACATGATCAACACCATAATGCTATGGGTGTTCGATACATCACAATGTAACTAGATTATTGACTCTAGTGCAAGTGGGAGACTATTGGAAATATGCCCTAGAGGCAACAATAAAATGGTTATTATCGTATTTCCTTGTTCATGATAATCGTCTATTGTTCATGCTATAATTGTATTAACAGGAAACAATGATACATGTGTGAATAAATAGATCACAATGTGTCCCTAGCAAGCCTCTAGTTGTCTAGCTCGTTAATCAATAGATGATCATGGTTTCCTGATCATGGACATTGGATATCATTGATAACGGGATCACATCATTGGGAGAATGATATGATGGACAAGACCCAATCCTAAGCATAGCACTAGATCGTATCGTTCGTATGCTAAAGCTTTTCTAATGTCAAGTGTCTTTTCCTTCGTACTTGATATTGTGCAACTCCCGGATACCGTAGGAGTGCTTTGGGTGTATCAAACGTCACAACGTAACTGGGTGACTATAAAGGTGCACTACGGGTACCTCTGAAAGTGTCTGTTGGGTTGGTACGAATCAAGATCGGGATTTTTCACTCCGTGTGACGGAGAGGTATCTCTGGGCCCACTCGGTAGAACATCATCATGAGCTCAATGTGACTAAGGAGTTAGTCACATGATGACGTGCTACGGAACGAGTAAAGAGACTTATCGATAACGAGATTCAACAAGGTATAGGTATACCGACGATCGAATCTTGGGCAAGTTCTATACCGACAGACAAAGGGAATTGTATACGGTATTGATTGAATCCTTGACATCGTGGTTCATCCGATGAGATCAACGTGGAACATGTGGGAGCCACCATAGGTATCCATATCCCGCTAATGGCTGTTGGCCGGAGAGCGTCTCGGTCATGTCTGCATGCTTACCGAACCCGTAGGGTCTACACACTTAAGGTTTGATGACGCTAGGGTTACAGGAAAATGTTATACGAGGTTACCGAAAGGTTTTCGGAGTCCCGGATGAGATCCCGGACGTCACGAGGAGCTCCGGAATGTTTCGAAGGTAAAGATTGATATATAGGATGGATGGGTTTGGACGACGGAAATGTTTCGGGCGTCACCGGTAGCGTACCGGGACCACCGGAAATGGTCCCGGGGGTCCACCGGGAGGGGCCACCAGCCCCAAGAGGTAGCATGGGCCAAAAGGTGGAGGGCAACCAGCCCAAAGTGGGTTGGTGCGCCTCCCACAAAGGGGCCCAAGGTGCAGGAGGTGGAGAAGGGGGGAAACCCTAGGCGCTAGTGGGCCTAAGGCCCACCTAGGGGTGCGCCACCTCCTCCCCCTGCCCTGGTCGCCGCTCCTCCCATCTCGGGGGCTTCCGCACCATCTAGGGTGAGAACCCTAGGGGTGGCACTCCCCCTCCCCTCCTATAATTAGAGAGGGCTTTGGGGTTGTTTTGCACACCGTTTCTTCTCTCCCTCGGCGCAGCCCTGCTCCCCTCCTTCCTCCTCCTCCCACGGTGCTTGGCGAAGCCCTGCCGGGAGACCTCGTCTTTCCATCGACACCAGGCCGTCATGCTGCCGGAGATCTTACCCAACCTCTCCCTCCTCCTTGCTGGATTAAGGTGCGGGAGACGTCATCGGGCTGCACGTGTGTTGAACGCGGAGGTGCCGTGGTTCGGCACTAGATCGGAATCACACCGCGATCTGAATTGCCGCGAGTACGACTCCATCAACCGCGTTCTAGCAACGCTTCCTCTTAGCAATCTTCAAAGGTACGAAGATGCACTCTCCCCTCTCTTGTTGCTGGTCTCTCCATAGGAAGATCTGAATATGGCGTAGGAAGATTTTGAATTTATGGTACGTTACCCAACACCATCTTCCCGATGCACTGGCCCTCAACATCACCAGGGTCATCTCTTCTGATCTTATACCGCAATGCGCCGCATACCGGGCATGCGTTCAAATCCTCGTACGCACCATGGTAGAGGATGTAGTCATTAGGGCATGCATGTTTCTTCTGCACCTCCAATCCTATATGGCATAGAACCTTCTTTGCTTCGTACGTACTGCAGGGAAATTCGTTATCCTTTGGAAGCTTCTTCTTTATTATTTTCAGTAGCAAACTAAATCCCTTATCAGATACACCATTGTCTGCCTTCCCTTGCAGCAATTCTAGCGTGGTACCGAGCTTTGTGTTGTCATCTTCACAATTTAGGTACAACCCTTTTTTGTGATCCTCTAACATGCGATCGAACTTCAACTTCTCCCTTTCACTTTCGCATTCTCTCTGTGCATAAACAATGACCCAACGAATATCATTATCGGGCACATCGTCTGGTTCCTCTTGATCTTTAGCTTCCCCCATTGCAATATCACCGTATTCAGGGGGCGGGTAGTTGTCATCATCCTCCTCTTCTACGTTGTCTTCCATCATAACCCCTCTTTCTCCGTGATTGGTCCAAACATTATAGTGTGGCATAAAACCCTTGGGAAGCAGGTGGAAGTGAAGGGTTTTATAGTCGGAGAAAGCCTTCGTATTCCCAAAGACAGTACATGGACAATGCGTAAAACCATTCTGCTTGTTTGCCTCAGTCGCTTCGAGAAAATTATGCAGGCCCTTAATATACTCGGAGGTGCGTCGGTCACCGTACATCCATTGTCGGTTCATATGTGTGCGTTATATAATAAAGTGTATTAAAAACCATTACAACATATCATGAATAGAGAAGTGACCAAAGTAATATAAATTCATCGTCACATTAAAGCGAAAGTACAGTAGTGACCAAAACAAATACATAATGTTCATACATAGTTCTCATAATTGAAAAACATATAGCTCTCTAGAGCATCGAATTAGAACATACATTGAAACTATAAAATTTAAATGCAACACCAAATGCGATCATAACCGCAACTAAGGTACCAATTGATCCAACAGCATAATGATACCAAACCTCAGTATGAATGGCATACTTTCTAATCTTTCTAATCTTCAAGCGCATTGCATCCATCTTGATCTTGTGATCGTCGATGACATCGGCAACATCCAACTCCATTGTCATCTTCTCCTCTTCAACTCTTCGTAATTTTTCTTTCAAGTAATTGTTTTTTTTCTACCAAATTTAACTTCTCCGCAAGAATTTCTATGTCGTTTGGAATTTCCGGTTCACATACCTTCTAGATTAAAAGATCTATGTCATGTTGGTCGGCATAATTGTCATAAACACTAAATAAAACAAATAGCTATAAAAGATAATATATACCACATCTGAATCATCGATAGGATGAGGGCCGATGGAGGCGGATACCAAAACCATCACACTATATAATAACAAATAATAATAAAAGTAAGAAAATTACATAAGTATCTATCTAAATCATACAAGTAAGAACTTTTTTATTTTAGAAAGAAGATAAGAAGAAGAGACTAACCACGATGGTGCCGGCGCCGAGATGGGTGCGGGCGATCGACGGCGGTGAGGACGGGGACGGGACAGGAGGGACCGCCAAAGCTACATAAAACTTGAGGAAAATGGAGCTTGGACAAGGAGATTCGAGAGGAGAAAGCTTAAATGTGGCTTGGGCATTTCATCGAACACCTCATGTGCATAGGAGGTGAGCTAGATCACCTCAAAGCTCTCCCACGTCCGGCCAAAAAAACAGAGCAGTGCACTCCTCTGCTCGCGGACAGGTGGTATATATAGGCAAACCATTGGTCCCGGTTTGTGGCTGGAACCGAGAGTAAAGTTCAACATTTGGTCCCGGTTCCAGCAACAAACCGGGACTAATGGTTGTGGGCCAGGAGCGAGGCATATTGGTCCCGGTTCATGTCTGGAACCGGGACCAAAGGGGTCATACGAACCGGGACCAATGGCACATGAGGCCTGGCCGGTGCCCTGGCCTCAGGAACCGGGACCAATGCCCCCATGGGTCTCGGTTGGTGAGTGAACCGGGACTAATGGGATTTCATCAAGTGGACCAAAGCCCTCTTTTCTACTAGTGGACAAACACTGATGAGGAGCACTAGTCCAGTTTGTTGATTAATTATCCATGGGGTGATCATGCCGTATGCAATTTTTAGTTGTTATTAAGCAACTAGTACCAATGTTGGGCCTTGCCGGAAAAGTTATATCCCAAAACAAAAATCAAGGGGGTCTGATAACAACTTCAAGCATGTTAGGTTCTCTCAAGATATATTTTACCAAGTATATATGTGTAATAAATTAAATTGCAATTATATTGTGATATCCCAAGATATCTATGTTGTCACATAGAACAAACTGCACCGGCAACTAGAAACGCTATAAGAAGGGCTGAGCAAGTGGTAACATAGCCAAACAATGGTTTGTTGGGAAGGTGGGGGTTAGAGGCTTATCATGGCATTTTAGGATGCTTCACAAACAAGTGGTAAGAAGCGAGACATAGAAATAGAAACAAGACAACTAGCATGGAAATGACAGTAGTGGTATCCAAGGAAATGATCATTTTGCGTGAGATCCCGCTTGGAAGAAGAGCGAATCCGTGAAGTAGTCGAACCAACATAGACGAACGAATCCTCACAATCCGAACGGTTTCAGAACTCTATCGAGTAGAAGCAAATCCGTAAACAAACAAATGACATGGTAAACATCACCACATACGCATGATGTGATGCACAAACAAATATGATGCATGCCAAGTTTTAATGTGCAAGGCATGACAATCACAACAAACAAGTACTACACATTAAGTGAAGTTCAATAGGCATATTGACAAAACTCCACATTCTAATATTTAGTTCACACTCATTTACTTACACGACAAGTTTAAATATTGTTAACATGGCAAGAGGAGAAGCATAATTAAACTACCTATCTAGGAATTTTGAATGAGGTCGGAAACAACTTATAGTATTTCCAAAACAACCCCATATGTTAATTTCAAAATTGGGACAAATATGAACTAAACAGATTTTATATTTCTTAAAGAGGAAAAAATGCACCATGTGATTCTACTTGTAATTGTAGACAATTTGCATACATGGATCATTTAAAACGGAGCTACGGTCTAAAAGACATGCCAAACACTAGATGAATATGTCATGAATGCAAAATGCATGGAAAACACACCCACACACATTTAAATTGTGGATGCAACATGATATTATGAAACACCATGAGATTCTAGGAAAATTTCATTTACAACATGTTCAAAACAAAGCCACCATTCAATAATATCAACCAACACAAGTTTTTGCTATCCTCTGCCCAAAATAGCAACATAGCAATTTGCACACATTAAACAACCAGCTACAAGAACCTAAAATGCACAAACTAGACTCGTGGCAGTAGCATTTAACATACACTTCATTTCATCAAAAGGAATCATACTCAAAAAGAGTCATGGATCATATGGTAGGAAGCTCCCAACATGACTATAAAATGTAGCATTTAGGGACTTAGTGGAAGTAAGAGTTTTTCACAAACAGTTTTAACCTGAAGGCATATTGACATCAAGTAAAATATATGTTACATGACTTATCATGGCATGAACATTTACAACAATTGTAGAGGACATGATGCATTAGGTTTCATTCAACATGAGCATGACTAAGTATGCATAGAAACATGGCTGGCATCAAGAAAACAAGGCAATCTAAATAAATATGATTCTAGGACTTAGTGAAAATAACACAGTACAAGAGCAACAGTTTTCAACAGATTGGCATGTTTGACAACCGATATATCTATGACGCAAATCATATGCATGGAAACTAAAACCACAAAAAGATAAACCATAACATGCTTCACAAAATACTTCACGGGCTAACACCAAAGGAGTGGTAGATCAATGCAAATTCACTTGGAAAAAAAACAACAAAATATAACAGTTTCAAACAAATTATTTTGGCATCTCAAAATGGCAACATTTGGTAGCATCTTCACATGATGAAAACTATATGTAAACATGAATTTCATGGCATGGCTAACATACTAACAGCAAGAAGACATCTCATACTACAAATTACTCCATTGACACAAGTTCAAAGGAGGTATGGTTTGCTTAGTATGATTCTCGCAAAACGGAAATTATCGTAACAGAAATAGATTTAACACGATAGCAACTCGGGAGCAACAAATGAACATGATGTAGATGCTTTAGATGGCAGCCAATCACATGGCAAGGTGGTATACATCGAAGAGAACAAACTTCATAAAGGACCACATGCATAGGAGCTATGTTTTAGTTGCGATCATCCTCACAAGTTTGAATAAAATTACAATTTTACACATTACGACGAGGTGCACTTTTGCAACACAGGTTTGAGCATGTATCTGATTGATACGTCCTCGTTGTATCTATAATTTTTTATTGTTTCATGCCCATATTCTACAACTTTCATATAGTTTTGGCAACTTTTTACACTATTTTTGGGACGAACACATTGATCCAGTGCCCGCTGCGAGTTCCTGTTTTTGCATGTTTTTTGTTTTTCATAAATTCCATATCAAACAAAGTACAAACGGGATAAAAACCTGCGAAGAATTGTTTTGGAATATTTGGGAATTTTTGGAAGTGGAATCAACACAAGACGGTGCCCGAGGGGCTCACACGCCAGAGAGGCGTCGCGTGGGGGTAGGGTACGCTAGGCTGTCTTGCAGCCACCCCGTAAGGCGGTTGATGACCTTCTTTCGCCGCAAGAAATCTAATATCCGGATAAAAATAGTGTTCAAATTTCAGCCCAATCAGAGTTACGAATCTCCTGGAATATAATAAATGGTGAAACACGATAATCTGGAAAGCACAAAGAGAAAGAAACAGAGAGAGAGATCCAATCTTGAAGGGGCTCTCGCCCCTCCGTAGCCATGGAGGCCAAGTACCAGAGGGGAAACCCTCCTCCCATCTAGGGATGATCCAAGGAAGAAAAAGAAGGAGGGGGGCTCTCTCCCGGTGGCACCGGAATGCCGCCGGGGCCATCATCGTGACGGCGATCTACACCTACAACTTCGCCGGCGTCAGCACTAACTCTCTCCCCCTCTATGCAGTCATGTAACACCCCTTCTCCCTGTTGTAATTTCTACTTAAACATGGTGCTCAATGCCATATATTATTTCCCAATGATGTATGGCTATCCTATGATGTTTGAGTAGATCCGTTTTGTCCTATGGGTTGATTGATAATCATGATTGGTTTGAGTTGCATGTTTTATTATTGGTGTTGTCCTATGGTGTGCTCCATGTCTCGAAAGCGTGAGGGATCCCGGCTGTAGGGTTTGCAATATGTTTATGATTTTCTTATGGTGGGTGGTGTGAGTGACAGAAGCACAGACCCGAGTAAGTAGGTTGTTTGCGTATGGGAATAATGAGGACTTGATACCTTATAATGATATAGTTGTGTTTTACCTTAATGATCTTTAGTAGTTGCGGATGCTTGATAGAGTTCCAATCATAAGTGCATATGATCCAAGTAGAGAAAGTATGTTAGCTTATGCCTCTCCCTCATATAAAATTGCAATAATGATTACTAGTCTAGTTATCGATTGCCTAGTGACAAATAACCTTCTTGTGATAAAAAGATCTTTACTAAGACTAACTTAGTTGTTTCTTTATCTAAGAAGCCCCTAGTTTTTATTTATGTGTTCTTTATTATCTTGCAAACCTATCCAATCACCCCTACAAAGTACTTCTAGTTTCATACTTGTTGGAGGTAAAGAAAACGTTAAGAGTGCGTAGAGTTGTATCGGTGGTTGATAGAACTTGAAGGAATATTTTTTCTAACCTTAGATCCTCGTTGGGTTCTACACACTTACTTATTGAGAAAGGCTACAATTGATCCCCTATACTTGTGGGTTACCAAGACCTTCTTCTCGCGCCGTTGCCGGGGAGCAATAAAGTGGCGTGAATATTATCGTGTTTGCTTGTTTGCTTTATCACTAAGTAGATTTTATTTGTTTTTTAAGTTGTTATCTATCTTTAGTTATGGATATGGAACACGAAATACCAAACAAATAGGTGTACTTGTTACTCATGGAGATGGGGAACCTCCTAAAACCCTCGATGCTCATTATGTCGAAGATATTATGCACTACTTTAATAATCCTAAGAAAACCCCATTCAGTTATATAATGGTAGACACGTTGGATCAACGTGAATACTTTAGGGATTATCGCTTGACTCAAAAAGGGAAACTGTTATGGGATCAAATTCATATGTTGAAATGGTATGCTTGGAATCTATGCTTGAGATATATTACTTGTTGCTCTAGTATGACGGCTAAACACCTTCCCTTTTCATGTAAATTTAATGATAATGAAACCTTGGCTTCTTATGCTAATGGTATATATGATTACTATGATGTGGAACAAATAGAAGAGTTTGTTGCTTCTAAGGGTGCTTATGAAATTGAAGCTTTCTTTGAAAAGTATGAAGATTAAGATAATGCTGTTTACCGATCTCAAAATTTGACTATGCTTAATTATTGTTATGACAATTATGAATATAATGTCCATATTGATCGGTTTATTGAGAAAGTCTCCGCTATCCAAGAAGAGACTAATATTTTGGAGGAATCTATGGAAGAAGAAATTGATGACACTATGAGCTCATTGGATGAAAAAGATGAGGAGGAGAGCGAAGAACAAAAGGAGGAAGTGCGGATTAGCTACCCGTGCCCACCTTCTAATGAGAGTAACTCTTCAACTCATACATTGTTTAATTTCCCCTCGTGCTTACCGAAGGATGAATGCTATGATAATTGCTATGATCCCTTGGATTCATTTGAAATATCCTTTTTTTATGAAGTTGATGCTTTCTATGCTTGTGGCCATGATGCCAATATGAATGATGATTATGGAGATGAACTTGCTATAGTTCCTTTTGTTAAGAATGAAATTGTTGCTATTGCACCCACACATGATAGTCCTATTATGTTTTTGAATTCTCCCAACTACACTACATTGGAGAAGTTTGCACTTATTAAGGACTATATAGATGGGTTGCCTTTTACTATTACACATGATGATTTTCATAGATATAATATGCATGCGCTTGCTTCTCTGTCACATCCCTAACCCTTAAGCAAGATAGCATTGTGCTCATGTCTTCTTTGCATTTGCATCCAAGAAGTTTCAACAAAAACAACAAAGTGGCAAAGGAAAAACTCAAAAACCCTAGCCACCATTTCAATTAAAGGAAATTTCAACTAGTTCAAAATCAATGAACCCAAAATGTCCTCAAGAAATGTTCAAACTTTCTGATAAATCATGAAAGTAAATGAGCATAAGAAAAAACTATTTTCTTGACACTTTAAGCATTTTAAATAATTGCAAAAGCTACTGGTTTCAAATTTAAAATTTGAAATCAGAAACTATAATTTTCCAAAAATGTTGAAAGTCTTGGAAATGAGTGGGGATATTATAACAAATATTTCAGGAGGTCAAAACTAGTTTTTACTTTTTGTTTTGGAGCTGAAACAATTAGCAAAGCAATAAATAGCAAAACATAAAAACAAATAAAAGAGAAAATGGGAAAAGTCTTACCTGTCGCCCAAGCCAGGCCCAGCCCATCTCGCCGCTCGTCCCCTCCCTCGCGCCAGTAGGCAGCAGGAGGTGGCCGCCGCCTCCTCCGGCGCGGCCACGCACCTGCGTGCCTGCCTGGCCGCCGGTTCGCGTTGGCGACGGCGGGGATAAGCTCCCCAGAGCCTCCCCTATCCATTCCCCGCCTCGGTTCTCCTCCTCCGCTCGGATCTCCTCCCCCTCCTTGCTGCTGCCATTAGAGCCGAGCTCGAGCTCGAGCTGGCCGTGCCCCTGGCCATAGGAACCCCTCCGCGAGCACGCCATTAGCTCCACCTCGTCGCCCTGGTCATTCCTGCAGAAGCCGAAGCTTCCTCGCGCCCTCCAACGCCCGCAACGCCGTCTTCTTCTTCCTCCGGCCGCCGGACCTCTCCCGTCGATTCGTCGCCCCCAGGCCTTCCCCGAGCCGTCTGAGCTCTTCTCTGCACTCCCTGTGAGCATGCGGTGGTTTTCCCTAAGTTTTCTCGTCGATCCCCTCCTCTAGCCCTAGTTTCACCGGAGCCCGACGAGCACCGCCGCTGCCGCTCGTCGCCGGTAGCCCTCTGATGTCCAGCTCGTCCTCCCGAGAGCACCAGAAGCTCCAGGACGACGCGTAGATGCCGTACCAGCTAAGAACTAAGCGCGGATCCCCCTGTTTCAAAGCCCCCGACGACGCCCGAGCTTCGGCCGCCGCTCCGGCTCGTCGCCGACGCCTCTACCGGCGACCCTAGCCTCCCCAGTTGGTCCTGCTAGATCGGCCACTTCGCGAGCTTGCTGTAGCTGCCAACCGCGTGCGTTTTCGTGCTGTGCAGCGCCGTCTAGATCGCCTCCGGCGAGCCCTCTGCCGCGGGTTTGGTCGCCGGCGACCACCCTCCGGTGGCCGTCGACGTGGCCGACCATTAGGGCGTAATCGCCCTCCCGTCAGTCGCTGACAGAGGGCCCCACGCCTGGTCAAACCCCAATTAGGGGCTGGTCAGCGCGGGATTAGTCCCAGAGAGGCTGACCATTGGGGCCCCCTGTCAGGTTTGACCTGCACAGGTCGGCTGACCTGCTGACGTGAGCCTGATGCAATAAATGGAATTTCCAATATAAAAATAATTCAGGAAATTGCTAAAAATTGCAAAAATCATAGAAATTAATCCGTAACTCCTATGGAAATAATTTATATATGAAAAAGTATCAGAAAAATTCAAGGATTCTGATTATGCTATTTTCAGCTATGTTTGAAAAAGTTACAGAACCCTAAATTGTGAAATAAGGAATAATTCAATTCTTTTAATCACTTTATAAATGGAATTTGCAAAAATATCCAAATTTCATTATAAATGCAATGATCACACACTGCCCTAGATATGAATCAGTACCATAACATGACATTTCATGCATGTTAACATTAAGTTGATCTGAGCATCAGGTCGAATCAATTAAACCGGTATACGAGAATACCCATTTGAATTGCTATTCGAGTGTGACTCAAATCAACTCTAAACCTAAAACATCTTGATTATAATAACTTATCACTTTGCATTCTCATGCCATGCTCATGCATCATTTTGATTGCATATGATTGTTATTGAATGTTGCCATTCATTTCGGTAGGCTCCGCACCCCCGGATTCCACCGAATATCCGTCTGACGGATATCGTTCCTCCTCTGAGCAACAAGGCAAGCAACCCTTTTGATCATCCCGATAACACCTATGTTCTTGCTCCTGCACCTATTTATTGCATTAGGATCAAATGCTTCAATTGCTTTTGCCACGATAGTTGGACCCACTTCCTTTGCATGACTTAACCTTGTCACAGTAAATAGCCGAACCTTGCAACCTAGCATACCTGGTAGTTGCTTGAGCTATAACGTGCCTTATCCTGCTATGCATGCTATGCCTAGAGTTGTGTATGGTCTGTCATCTGGGAGATGAGCAGAAATGTGGAATGTGTTCGGTGAGCAAAGGTCGTGTGTTGAACTTGATTTGGTAAAGGTACCGGTGAAAGGCTGTGTAGGAGTACATGGCGGGTTGTTTCATTGGAACCCTCCTTAGGAACTGAGTTCCGTGTATGTAATCCAAGACTAGATACTACCACATGATGGGCCCTGAAATATGACCCCGCTCGGCCTATTAATTGCGTAGTACTCGGTCCAGGAGTTGCAAGTAGTTTCTGGTGTTTATAGTAATGCTGGAGGCCGTGCATGGTGCTGACCTGAGAGGTGGACCGTGATGCGGTAGGCAGTGGCACGGTGTACCAAGTGGCACCCGGAAGGTGGGCTTGGGAACCCTGCGCACATCGTTTGAGGCCATGGCGGAAACCTCGCCGGACTTCCGTACGGGTTACTCTCAGATAGGCGATAAACCTGGACTAGGTACTAGTGTGGTTAACGGCCGTGGCCGAATCCCTCGCTGGGCTTCCGCTTGAAGGTTGCCGAGGTGCATGACATGCACATGGCGATAAGTGGCGGGAGTGTGTGTGACGAAGTACACCCCTGCAGGGTTATGATCTATTCGAATAGCCGCGTCCGTGGATATGGACTACTTGGAGACATATGTTGTTCATAGATAACTTCAACGGCTACTCATAAAATTGTCAAGATAAGCATGAGTGTCGTGGACGGCATTTCCGTATGGAGACGGAATGATTCCACGATAGTGTATTGTTGTGGTGTTAATGGACTCGTGTGCGAGAAATCAAGTTGTCAAAACTAATTTCAAAAAGCAAGTTGTCTAGCCACGAGTCAAATGCTGGCTTTCCGCATGAAACCCCACAATACCTTCTTGATACCTTGCATGAGTAGTTAGTCATCCTAAAGTCTTGCTGAGTACCCTCGTACTCATGTTTGCTTAATAAATGTTGCAGAGGTTGCTAATGACCCTAATGGAGGGTTCTTCGTAGACATCGACGAGGACGAGTAGCTGGTGTCCCAGCTACGATCTGGCCCTACGTCGGCTCTGTAGTATAGTCAGGCCATGTGCCTTCTAGTTGCTCTGTCTGTACCCAGACAGTTTATAACTCTTCCGCTGGCTTGTATTGTGTGACTGATATTATGGGTCGTGAGACCCTTAATGTGTAATAATATGTGTGTGGCTCTTCTGAGCCTCTTAAATAAAGCTTGTATGTTTATGGTTATGTTGTGATGCCATCGATGTATCTATACATATCGGTATGCCATGCGTACGTGTGTCTTACTTGATATGTATGGGATTCGAATACCTAGTCGTGAACTTTAGTAGCACCCCTTACAAGGAAATGCCCCTTTGTGATCCAACGAGCCTTGGTAGTTCGCTACTGCTCCGGACACATTGGTTGACCGGCATGTGTCCTTCTTAGCTGTTGTGTCTGTCCCCTTTGGGGAAATGTCACGCGACGTAATGGAGTCCTTGTAGCTTGCTACGACTCGTCTACGTTCGTTGATGACCGACACCTGCTTTGTTGGGTCATGTATGCCTGTCCTTGTGCGGAACTGCCACTTTGGTTTATGATTAGACATGTCGATCCGGGTTCTTTGACATTGGAATGCTAGCGACACTATCGCATACGTGAGTCAAAAGACACAAACGGTCCCGGCTAAGGTAAGGCTGCAGCCGTGGAGTTAACCGTGCGTGAGACCACAAAGGGATGCGATGTGTTACAGGCTGGATTCCTATGGCTTAGGATCGGGGTCCCGACAGCGTTGGTATCAGAGCCTGACTGACTGTAGGATTACTAAGCCAAACTGGTCGAAGTTGAGTCTATAATTGCTTTAGTTATATATAAGGGAATTGTTTGTGGAAGGGAACGTAACACTCTTGTTCTCTTCTCAAGATATTCTATTCTGGTCATCCTCGTCTTTTCTGCGGGAATTAAGGACTAGGTTACTCATCTTCTCCTAGGCTCGGATTTTTGGATCGGTAGATTATAGGACTAAGGGTCGAGAGATATTGGGTTTGTTTTATTCCTAGGAAGCAGGGAGTAAATTTGATGATCAGAGAGTTGAACTTGATAGTTGAGTGGTGACGCTATTTCATTTTGGGTTGTCTCAAAATTTGTTTTGAGCATTTACAGCCGTTATGCTGCCCAATTTTGCATTCAGAGCTCTAATGCTTTTGCATTACTCTCTATTACAGATGCCTGGCCGTCCTTCTCGTGAGGTGGTACGTTTGACCAGGTGCATTGATGTACCGGGTCATACGGCCATGCTGGTCAGGGTGATGTCGGTGTGCGGTTACCGCTGGTACCCCGAGTACACGGTAGAGGAACAGTACCGAGACTTCAACCAGAGCCAGTACATCTGCACTGTTAGGGTATTTCCAGACTACCCTGGAGCGGAGAAGCCAATCCATTGGTCCTATGGGTTGGGGGACACCGTTGACATGGCAGTACAAGATGCTGCCTATTCAATGCTGACTATTATGAGAGCGAGACATGCACTGCTGCAGAATTCAGAGTTCTGTTATGTTCCGGCCTCTCAGTCTGGTGAAGAGGGATACCTCAGTGGAGTCTATTTTGATTCTTCTATGGAGGACCCACTTCTGCAGTCCACTGTTGAGATGCTAGAGAACAGAGACAAGGATGCTCGTGCTCTCCGCATGGAGCTTTACGCTACCCGTGCCCGTCTGTGGACAGCTTTGACGCAGCTGGCACCGGTAGTCCAGACAGGGTATGGAGAGATGGAGATGCTGAACCCTGTTAGGACCCATCTTCCGGCCCACGTTGACTGGCCAGCTATAGGAGGAGTCACACCTCTTCGGGGACCCCTCTTACCACCAGTCAGGGGACCAAGGCCACATCCGTGTCCTTATGGATCCCAGGGATCTTAGGCTAGAGTGTTCCCTGATCCGCAGGTTGAGCTTCCGGGTCATGGAGGTAACCTCTATGAGATGTTCTATGCGGATGCCTGAGCTATGAGCGGAAGGATAGTATGGTAGTAATGTGAAACGAATTCCGGAGGCCTAGATAAATAATGTATAGGAAGCTTGTAAGCCTCCGATGAGTAGTTCCACCATTTCAGTAGTTTCCTCTTTGAGTAAGTTTGTACTGAACTATGTAAGGGTGTGTATGAACCATGGTGTATATATAGCAGTTGCTTGTTACCATGTTGTTTGGATATTCATTTCCGCATTCCGTGTGTTCAGTACATTCTTAATCCATAGTTAGTATTGATATGATATTGGTCTAAGCTATGAGTTCGTTTGTCAGGATGGTGTTCACCAGGTTGAACCGTGCCCCTGCTCATGAGCAAGGTGAGGGTAGTCAAGCGTCGCAGGAAGACCTGCCTCACCCACCTTCTCTGGTAGAAGTGATGCTTGAGGCAGAAAGAAATAAAAGGGAGACCAACCGACTGCTAGAGCGTATTGAGCAGAATACGGCTCGACAGCCTAGGAATGCTGCAGTGTCCCTCAATGACTTTGTGAAGCTGAATCCTCCAAAGTTTCATCATTCCGTCGATCCCCTCGACGCTGATGACTGGCTGTGCAGCATTTCACGCAAGATTCGCTCTGCGAATGTGTCTGAGGCCGACAAGGTGACCTTTGCGGCGTATTTCCTGGAGGGACCCGCCAATCTGTGGTGGGAGAATTTTGAAGCTATGCGTCCCGCTGAACCAGTGGCCACATGGGCAGACTTCAGTGCAGCTTTTCGTCTGCACCATATTCCAGAGGGCCTGATGGACAGAAAAAGAGAGGAGTTCTGTGCCTTCACTCAGGGCAAGTTGTCTGTGGATGCCTATAGCCGCGAGTTCGGTAACCTCGCCCGCTATGCAACAGAGGAGGTGTCTACTGACGCCAAGAAGCAAGCAAGATTCCGTAAGGGTCTGAGCCCTGAGCTCCCTCGAGATCTGCGCCTCCATGAGTGTGCAAGCTTTCAAGCCCTGGTCAACAAAGCGATCAGTGCGGAGACTGGTCATACTGACTTCGAAGCCACAAGGAAGCACTCCCGTGACTTTGGCTCGTCTTCTGGTTCCGCGTTTCCAAAACGCAGGCTGTGGGTTCCAAACAGTTCTCTGCCGCCAAGATACACTCCGAGGCCATCCTACGTGGCGCCTCAGACGAATCAGGCCAACCCTCCAGCAAAAGCTTATGGTGGTCCAGCTAGCAATGCTGCACCACGTGCCAACCAGGTGATATGCTACAAGTGTGGAGAACCAGGGCATTATTCCCGTGAGTGTCCTCAGAATGTGGGTGCCAAGCAACCCGAAAAATCCGTCGGGCAGGCCAAGTCGGGTAAAGCATTTTATGTGAAGCCAACTCCTGCACGTGGCCGTGTGAACTATTTGTCAGCGGAAGAAGCTGCAGAGGATCCCGACGTCATGCTGGGTACGCTTCTTGTTAATCATCACCCAGCGTCCGTTCTCTTTGACACTGGGTCTTCTCATTCCTTCATTTCAGAAAGTTATGCACAGTTGCATAACATGTCATTTTGTGATATGCCAATCCCATTGGTTGTCCAAACCCCTGGTAGTAAATGGCAAACCTCTAGGATAACCTATGACAATGAAATTCTAGTAGACAGGCTAGTTTTCCTAGCCTCATTGATAGCGTTGAAATCTTCGGATATTAATATCATCTTGGGCATGGACTGGATGTCAGCTCACTATGCCAAGATTGATACTCACTCTAGAAATGTCCAGCTTACCCATCCCTCGGGTGAGATAGTAAATGTCTCTACTCGAGTTGCCAAATGCCAGCTCTATTCCCTAAATGCCAACCCTCTTCCGGAACTTGAAGACATTCCGGTAGTCCGTGACTTCCCGGATGTTTTTCCAGAGGAACTGCCAGGAATTCCACCTGACAGAGATGTAGAGTTTGTGATAGATCTTGTTCCGAGAACTGTCCCAATAGCCAGAAGACCTTATAAGATGGCACCCCTGGAGCTAGCCGAACTTAAGAAGCAATTAGATGAGGCCTTGAACAAGGGTTTCATCCGTCCTAGCTCTTCTCCTTGGGCTTGTCCCGTCCTCTTCGTCAAGAAGAAAGACGGAACGGATCGGATGGTTGTAGATTACCGACCAGTTAACCTGGTCACCATAAAGAACAAGTATCCGCTCCCCAAGATCAACGATCTGTACGATCAGCTCGCTGGATCCTCAGTCTTCTCCAAAATGGATTTGAGGTTGGGATACCATCAAATCAAGATTAAGAACGGGGACATTCCAAAAACGGCCTTTGTTACTCGTTATGGCCAATATGAGTACACCGTTATGTCCTTCGGTTTAACCAATGCCCCAGCCACCTTCTCTCGGCTGATGAATTCAATCTTTATGGAGTATTTGGATAAATTCGTCGTAGTATACCTCGATGATATTCTCATCTACTCCAAGAATGAACAAGAACATGCCGAGCATCTAAGGCTGGTATTGATGAAACTTCGAGAGCATCGCCTTTATGCCAAATTTTCAAAATGTGAATTCTGGTTACCAGAAGTGACCTATCTAGGCCACGTAATCTCTGGTAAGGGTATTGCTGTCAATCCCGAGAGAGTTCAAGCTGTCCTTGATTGGACTCAACCTGAATCGGTTAAGCAAGTTAGGAGTTTTCTTGGTCTAGCGAGCTATTGTCGCCGCTTCGTCGAGAATTTCTCCAAGGTTGCAACGCCTCTGACTGAACTCCTCAAGAAGGATAAAAAGTTCGAGTGGACACCACAGTGTGAGCATAGTTTTCAGGAACTGAAAAGACGCCTGACCTCCGCACCTGTGTTGCTACCACCAGATTGTTCTAAGGACTTTCTTATCTATTGCGACGCCTCGCGATAAGGATTAGGTTGCATTCTCATGCAAGATCGTCATGTGATCGCATACGCATCTCGCCAGTTGCGTCCACATGAGGATAATTATCCCACACATGACCTTGAGCTTGCAGCTGTGGGCCATGCACTAAAAACCTGGCGACATTACCTTCTGGGTAATCGTTGTGGAATATTCACTGATCACCAAAGTCTGAAATATATCTTCACCCAGCCGGATTTGAATCTCAGGCAAAGACGGTGGGTTGAGTTGATCTCGGATTACGACTTAGGGATAACTTACACCCCGGGGAAGGCCAATGTTATGGCCGATGCACTAAGTCGTAAATCTTATTGTAACAATTTGATGCTACAACAAGGTCAACCACATCTCCATGAGGACTTTCGGAAGTTGAATCTTCATATTGTTCCTCAAGGATTCCTTTCTACCCTGGTGGCGAAGCCTACTCTTACGGATCAAATTATAACTGGCCAAAAGCGTGACAAGGGTATATCACGAATCAAGGAGAATATTTTTAGCGGAAACGCTAAAGAATTTTCCATCAATGATCAAGGTGTGGTATTCTTCCAGAACCGTTTAGTGGTTCCTAAGAACCCACATCTAAGGCAGTTAATCCTTAAGGAGGCTCATGATTCTCCTCTCACCATTCATCCCGGTAGTACTAAGATGTATCAGGACCTACGCCAGAGGTTCTGGTGGACTAGGATGAAGAGAGAAATTGCTGAGTTCGTTGCTAACTGCGATGTTTGTCGTCGAGTTAAGGCAGAACATCAAAGGCCTGCTGGCACCCTTCAACCTCTAGCTATTCCTGAATGGAAATGGGATAAAGTTAGCATGGATTTCATTACCGGATTTCCCAAGACCAAGAAAGGAAATAATGCTATCTTTGTGGTCATTGACCGTCTTTCCAAAGTGGCTCATTTTCTTCCTGTTCGTGAGAGTATAACAGCTAGCCAGCTAGCAGAGTTATATATCTCTCGAATAGTGTCTCTTCATGGTGTTCCCTTGGAAATTAACTCGGACCGTGGAAGTATCTTTACTTCTCGCTTCTGGGAAAGTTTTCAGAATGCCATGGGGACTCACTTATCTTTTAGCACTGCTTTCCATCCTCAATCAAGTGGTCAAGTAGAAAGAGTGAATCAAATTCTAGAAGATATGCTCCGAGCTTGTGTTATTTCGTTCGGTATGAATTGGGAGAAGTGCCTTCCATTTGCCGAATTCGCTTATAACAATAGTTATCAATCAAGCTTGGGCAAAGCCCCTTTTGAAGTTCTCTATGGACGAAGATGTCGAACACCTCTTAATTGGTCAGAAACCGGAGAGAGGCAACTCTTTGGCCCGGACATGATCCAGGATGCAGAAGAGCAGGTTCGCATTATTCGTGAAAAGTTGAAAACAGCCCAGTCTCGTCAAAAGAGCCAATATGATCGTCATCATAAGGCTGTGACCTTTGAAGTTGACGAGAAGGCTTATCTTCGGGTTACACCTTTGAAGGGTACCCATCGTTTCGGTATCAAGGGCAAGTTGGCTCCTCGTTACATTGGACCTTTTCGCATTCTTGCCAAACGAGGAGAAGTTGCCTACCAGTTGGAACTTCCACCGCATCTTTCCAAGGTTCATGATGTTTTCCACGTCTCGCAACTCAGGCGTTGCTTTTCGGATCCTATCCGTGAAGTGGACCACGAAATGCTTGATCTCCAAGATAACCTTTCTTACCAAGAATACCCCGTGCGTATTCTTGATCAAGCTGAGCGTACCACTCGACGTCGAAACCTCAAGTTTCTTAAAGTTCAATGGTCAAATCATTCTGAAAAGGAGGCAACTTGGGAAAGAGAGGATCGTCTCCGACTCGAATATCCTGCGTTATTCCCGACGACTTCTAAATCTCGGGACGAGATTCTTTTGAGTGGGGTGAGTTGTCACATCCCTAACCCTTAAGCAAGATAGCATTGTGCTCATGTCTTCTTTGCATTTGCATCCAAGAAGTTTCAACAAAAACAACAAAGTGGCAAAGGAAAAACTCAAAAACCCTAGCCACCATTTCAATTAAAGGAAATTTCAACTAGTTCAAAATCAATGAACCCAAAATGGCCTCAAGAAATGTTCAAACTTTCTGATAAATCATGAAAGTAAATGAGCATTGGAGAAAACTATTTTCTTGACACTTTAAGCATTTTAAATAATTGCAAAAGCTACTGGTTTCAAATTTAAAATTTGAAATCAGAAACTATAATTTTCCAAAAATGTTGAAAGTCTTGGAAATGAGTGGGGATATTATAACAAATATTTCAGGAGGTCAAAAATAGTTTTTACTTTTTGTTTTGGAGTTGAAATAATTAGCAAAGCAATAAATAGCAAAACAGAAAAACAAATAAAAGAGAAAATGGGAAAAGTCTTACCTGTCGCCCAAGCCAGGCCCAGCCCATCTCGCCGCTCGTCCCCTCCCTCGCGCCAGTAGGCAGCAGGAGGTGGCCGCCGCCTCCTCCGGCGCGGCCACGCACCTGCGTGCCTGCCTGGCCGCCGGTTCGCGCTGGCAACGGCGGGGATAAGCTCCCCAGAGCCTCCCCTATCCATTCCCCGCCTCGGTTCTCCTCCTCCGCTCGGATCTCCTCCCCCTCCTTGCTGCCGCCATTAGAGCCGAGCTCGAGCTCGAGCTGGCCGTGCCCCTGGCCATAGGAACCCCTCCGCGAGCACGCCATTAGCTCCGCCTCGTCGCCCTGGTCATTCCTGTAGAAGCCGAAGCTTCCTCGCGCCCTTCAACGCCCAAAACGCCGTCGTCTTCTTCCTCCGGCCGCCGGACCTCTCCCGTCGATTCGTCGCCCCCAGGCCTTCCCCGAGCCGTCTGAGCTCTTCTCTGCACTCCCTGTGAGCATGCGGTGGTTTTCCCTAAGTTCTCCCCGTCGATCCCCTCCTCTAGCCCTAGTTTCACCGGAGCCCGACGAGCACCGCCGCTGCCGCTCGTCGCCGGTAGCCCTCCGATGTCCAGCTCGTCCTCCCGAGAGCACCAGAAGCTCCAGGACGACGCGTAGATGCCGTAGCAGCTAAGAAATAAGCGCGGATCCCCCTGTTTCAAAGCCCCCAACGACGCCCGAGCTTCGGCCGCCGCTCCGGCTCGTCGCCGACGCCTCTTCCGGCGACCCTAGCCTCCCCAGTTGGTCCTGCTAGATCGGCCACTTCGCGAGCTTGCTGTAGCTGCCAACCGCGTGCGTTTTCGTGCTGTGCAGCGCCGTCTAGATCGCCTCCGACGAGCCCTCCGCCGCGGGTTTGGTCGCCGGCGACCACCCTCCGGTGGCCGTCGACGTGGCCGAGCATTAGGGCGTAATCGCCCTCCCCTCAGTCGCTGACAGAGGGCCCCACGCCTGGTCAAACCCCAATTAGGGGCAGGTCAGCGCGGGATTAGTCCCAGAGAGGCTGATCAGTGGGGCCCCCCTGTCAGGTTTGACCTGCACAGGTCGGCTAACCTGCTGACGTCAACCTGATGCAATAAATGGAATTTCCAGTATAAAAATAATTCAGGAAATTGCTAAAAATTGCAAAAATCATAGAAATTAATCTGTAACTCCAATGAAAATAATTTATATATGAAAAAGTATCAGAAAAATTCAAGGATTCTTATTATGCTATTTTCAGCTATGTTTGAAAAAGTTACAGAACCCTAAATTGTGAAATAAGGAATAATTCAATTCTTTTAATCACTTTATAAATGGAATTTGCAAAAATATCCAAATTTCATTATAAATGCAATGATCACACACTCCCCTAGATATAAATCAGTACCATAACATGACATTTCATGCATGTTAACATTAAGTTGATCTGAGCAGAAATGTGGAATGTGTTCGGTGAGCAAAGGTCGTGTGTTGAACTTGATTTGGTAAAGGTACCGGTGAAAGGCTGTGTAGGAGTACATGGCAGTTTGTTTCATTGGAACCGTCCTTAGGAACTGAGTTCCGTGTATGTAATCCAAGACTAGATACTACCACATGCTGGGCCCTGAAATATGACCCCGCTCGGCCTATTAATCGCGTAGTACTCGGTCCAGGAGTTGCAAGTAGTTTCTGGTGTTTATAGTAATGCTGGAGGCCGTGCATGGTGCTGACCTGAGAGGTGGACCGTGATGCGGTAGGCAGTGGCACGGTGTACCAAGTGGCACCCGGATGGTGGGCTTGGGAACCCTGCGCACATCGTTTGAGGCCGTGGCGGAAACCTCGGCCGGACTTCCGTACGGGTTACTCTCAGATAGGCGATAAACCTGGACTAGGTACTAGTGTGGTTAACGGTCGTGGCCGACTCCCTCGCTGGGCTTCCGCTTGAAGGTTGCCGAGGTGCATGACGTGCACATGGCGATAAGTGGCGGGAGCGTGTGTGACGAAGTAGACCCCTGCAGGGTTATGATCTATTCGAATAGCCGCGTCCGTGGATATGGACTACTTGGAGACATATGTTGTTCATAGATAACTTCAACGGCTACTCCTATAATTGTCAAGATAAGCGTGAGTGTCGTGGAAGGCATTTCCGTATGGAGACGGAATGATTCCACAATAGTGTATTGTTGTGGTGTTAGTGGACTCGTGTGCGAGAAATCAAGTTGTCAAAACTAATTTCAAAAAGCAAGTTGTCTAGCCACGAGTCAAATGCTGGCTTTCCGCATGAAACCCCACAATACCTTCTTGATACCTTGCATGAGTAGTTAGTCATCCTAAAGTCTTGCTGAGTACCTTCGTACTCATGTTTGCTTAATAAATGTTGCAGAGGTTGCTAATGACCCTAATGGAGGGTTGTTCATAGACATCGACAACGACGAGTAGCTGGTGTCCCAGCTACGATCTGGCCCTACGTCGGCTCTGTAGTATAGTCAGGCCATGTGCCTTCTAGTTGCTCTGTCTGTACCCAGACAGTTTATAACTCTTCCGCTGGCTTGTATTGTGTGACTGATATTATGGGTCGTGAGACCCTTAATATGTAATAATATGTGTGTGGCTCTTCTGAGCCTCTTAAATAAATCTTGTATGTTTATGGTTATGTTGTGATGCCATCGATGTATCTATACATATCGGTATGCCATGCGTACGTGTGTCTTACTTGATATGTATGGGATTCGAATACCTAGTCGTGAACTTTAGTAGCACTCCTTACAAGGAAATGCCCCTTTGTGATCCAACGAGCCTTGGTAGTTCGCTACTGCTCCGGACACATTGGTTGACCGGCATGTGTCCTTCTTAGCTGTTGTGTCTGTCCCCTTTGGGGAAATGTCACGCGACGTAATGGAGTCCTTGTAGCTTGCTACGACTCGTCTACGTTCGTAGATGACCGACACTTGCTTTGTTGGGTCATGTATGCATGTCCTTGTGCAGAACTGCCACTTTGGTTTATGATTAGACATGTCGATCCGGGTTCTTTGACATTGGAATTCTAGCGACACTATCGCATACGTGAGTCAAAAGACGCAAACGGTCCCGGCTAAGGTAAGGCTGCAGCCGTGGAGTTAACCGTGCGTGAGACCACAAAGGGATGCGATGTGTTACAGGCTGGATTCCTATGGCTTAGGATCGGGGTCCCGACATTCTCCTACTTGCAATTATTATGAGAGAGGAACTACATCTCCGCCTCTTTATGTTTCCAATACGATAAAATTGCAAGAAATTGTTTATACTATGCATTGGCCTTTACTTTGTGTGCATGAATTGTTCTTTTATGACATGCCGATGCATAGGAAGATAGTTAGACTTCGTTGTCATGTGATATATGTAACTTTGTGCTCACTACTAAATTACAAATCAATCTTAACTAAAATTGGCTTTGATATACCTTGGGATCCGGATGGATCAATTACTTGAGCACTTTATGCGTAGCTTAATGGCTTCACAGAATGCGCTGCCAGGGAGACAACCCGGAAGTTTTAGATAGTCATTTTATTCTATTGTGTGCTTTTATATAGTTTAAAAAACAAAAAATAAATAGGGGAACCTAAAACGTTTTCAAAAAGAAAAGTGAAAGTGAGAGAGACGAGCATTGTTAAAATGGGAGCATGCCTTGAACTTTGTTCATGCCGATAGAAACCTTGTGAATCTTAATGATAGAAACTTTTCAACAAAAATAATTATGCCCTTGTATAAATCCATTGTATTATAAAAATAATGTGCCAAGATTTGCCTTTAGGATGATTAGGTTGCTTGTTTGGTGTGTGTAGTGCAAAAATAGAAACTTTGGCTGTAGTGCGTGAATTTACATTTTTTTTACTGGAATGTCAAAAGTTTCTGAAATTTTTACATAGTACTTCAATGAATTTTTTTTATTTCTTCCTAATTTTTCAGAAATTTTAGAGTTACATAAGTAGGGAGAATGTACAAATTACTACAGACTGCCATGTTTTTGATAGATTCTGTTTTTTATGCATTGTTTTGCTCGTTTTGATGATACTATCGATTGTATCGGTGGTATAAGCCATGGAAATGTTATATTACAGTAGATACAATGCGAAAAAAAATATGAATTGGTTGGCAACAGTACTTAAAGTTATAATTTTCTTTATTATTACTAACGGATCTCACGAGGGTTTTGTTAAGTTTTCTGTGATTGAAGTTTTCAAGTTTTGGGCGAGATGACGATGGATGAAGGAATAATAAGTGGAAAGAGACTAAGATTGGGGATGCCTATGGCACCCCAAGGTAATATTCAAGGACACCCAAGCAACTAAGCTTGGGGATGCCCCGGAAGGCACCCCTCTTTCTTCTAACAACCATCGGTAATTTTACTTGGAGCTATATTTTTATTCGTCACATGATATGCGTAAATCTTGGAGCGTCGTATTTATTTATTTATTTTAATAACGCACCATGCTGGTATGAGAAAGTCCTTGGTTGATTTATAGAAGGCTCTTTGCACCTCACTTATATCTGGCTTTATAGAATGCTTCATGTGCTTCATTTATATCATTTGAAGTTTGGATTGCATGTTTCTCTACACATAAAAAACCGCCATTTGTAGAATGATCTTTTGCTTCACTTTTATTTGTTAGAGCGTGGTCATATATTTTGTAGAAATAATTAAACTCTCATACTCAACTTAGATCTATTTAGAGAGTTAACATCAGTTGGTCATTCACATGGTTAGTCATAAAATCCTACATTAAACTTGTAGATCACTAAATATGATATGTTTGATTCCTTGCAATAGTTTTGCGATATAAAGATGGTGATATTAGAGTCATGCTAGTGAGTATTGTGGATTGGTAAAAATATTTGTGTTAAAGTTTGTGATTCCCGTAGCATGCACGTATGGTGAACCGTTATGTGAAGAAGTCAGAGCATGATTTATTTATTGATTGTCAGCATTTGTGTGGAGGTCGGGATCGCGCGGTGGTTAATTCCTACCAACCCTTCCCCTAGGAGCATGCATGTAGTACCTTTTTCGATGACTAATAATTTTTTGCAATAAGTATGTGAGTTCTTTATGACTATTGTTGAGTCCATGGATTATACACACTCTCACCCTTCCACCCTTGCTAGCCTCTCTAGTACCGCGCAACTTTCGCCGGTCCATTAAACCCACCTTCCTCAAAATATCCACCATATACCTTCCTCAAAATAGCCACCGTACCTACCTATTATGGCATTTTCATAGCCATTCCGAGATATATTGCCATGTAGCTTCCACCATTTCGTTTATTATGACACGCACCATCATTGCATATTGCTTTGCATGATCATAAAATAGCTAGCATGATGTTTTGATGTTTTTCATGTCATTGCTACGCTAGATCATTGCCCATCCCGGTACACTACTGGACGCATTCATATAGAGCCATCTTTTGTTCTAGTATCGAGTTGTAATTCTTGAGTTGTAAGTAAATAAAAGTGTGATGATCATCATTATTAGAGCATTGTCCCGTGTGAGGAAAGGATGATGGAAGCTATGATTCCCTCACAAGTTGGGATGAGTCTCCGGACTTTACAAAAAATAAAAGAGGCAAAATAAGCCCAAATAAAAAAGAGAGGCCAAAGAAGCACACCAAAAAAAGGAGAAAATAAAAAAATGAGAGAAAAGAGAGAAGGGGCAATGCTACTATTCCTTTTTCCACACTTGTGCTTCAAAGTAGCACCATGATCTTCATGATAGTGAGTCTCCTATATTGTCAGTTTCATATACTAGTGGGAATTTTTCATTATAGAACTTGGCTTGTATATTCTAATGATGGACTTCCTCAAATTTCCCTAGGTCTTCGTGAGCAAGCGAGTTGGATGCACATCCACTTAGTTTCTTTTTGAGCTTTCATACACTTATAGCTCTAGTGCATCAGTTCCATGTCAATCCCTACTCACTCACTTTGATATCTATTGATGGGCATCTCCATAGCGTGTTGATACGCCTAGTTGATGTGAGACTATCTCCTTCTTTTTGTCTTCTCCACAACCTCCACCATATTCTATTCCACCAATAGTGTTATACGCATGGTTCACGCTCATGTATTGCATGAAAGTTGAAAAAGTTTGAGAATACTAAAGTATGAAACAATTGCTTGTCTAAAAGTGGGGTTGTGCATGATTTATTTGTGTGATGAAAATGGAGCATAGCTAGACTATATGATTTTGTAGGGATAACTTTCTTTTAGCCATGATATTTTGAGAAGACATGATTTTTTTATTAGTATGCTTGAAGTATTATTGTCTTAATGTCAAATGATAGATTGTTGCTTTGAATCACTCGTGTCTTAATATTCATGCCATGATTGGGTTATATGATCAAGATTATGCTAGGTAGCATTCCACATCAAAAATTATCTTTTTTATCATTTACCTACTCGAGGACGCGCAGGAATTAAGCTTGGGGATGCTGATACGTCTCCGTCGTATCTATAATTTTTTATTGTTTCATGCCAATATTCTACAACTTTCATATTATTTTGGCAACTTTTTATACTATTTCTCTACTATTAAAGCAGGATCAAACGTCGTGATGGTTCAACCTCACCCTTGGTTCGACCTTCGGCGCGATGATAGGAAACCCACGTCGCACGACCGAGCGCAGAGAGAAAAAACTGCGCGTTCTCCACCCCACGACCTACCTCCCCACATCACATCACGCGGCTGACGCTGCTCTCCTCTCCCCCGGCTCCCAAATGGCCGCCGCCGCCTCCTTCCTCGCCGCTCCCTCCCCGCTTGCCCGCCCGCCGCGCCCGCGCCATCCTCTCCGCCACCTCGCGCGCGCCGCGGCCGCCAGGCCGTCGACCGGCCCCCTCGCCCCCCCCACCTCGCCGAGCCCGCCGCCGCCGCCTCCTTCCTCGCCGCGCCCTCCCCGCTTGCCCGCCTGCCGCGCCCGCGCCATTCCCTCCGCCACCTCGCGCGCGCCACGGCCGCCAGGCCACCGACCGGCCCCCTCGCGCCCCCCGCCTCGTCGAGTCCGCGGAGGCCGCTCCGGGACCTGGCGCTGTGTGACCTGGCGGCGGGCCGCATCGCCGAGGCCGCGCGGCGGGCGCTGGCGGCCGCCGCGGGGCCCCTGGTCGGTGCGCTCACCTCCGCCGCGCTGATCCTCGGGGACGTCGGGCACGCATCCGCGTTCGTGGTCGCCATGCCGTGGAAGCTGCAGGCCGACGAGCTCGCCAGCGTGCGCCTCTTCAAGGACAACACCCCCTCCGTCGTCTACATCACCAACCTCGCCGTCAAGTACGGCCGGGCCGATCCCCTCCCTTTCTCTCTCACCCGCCCCCTTCCCTGGGCGCCTCCATTGCTCTCGCCTTGGCCGGTGCCTGACGCGAAGAAGCTTGGGGTTTCTGTTTTGGCTCTTTGTGCAGGCAGGACGCCTTCACGCTGGACGTGCTCGAGGTGCCGATTTACTTTTCTGTTTAAATGATAATTTTGGTTCAATGAAAGGAAGATTTACTTCCCTTCCCCATTTCTCTCTCTAATCCCCCATGCTCACATGTGGTATGCTCTTCTCTTGTAGATGTGTAGGAAGAAAAGGGCCATTGGATTGTACAGGAAGAGTGGGATGTTGTTCTTTGCTGCTCCTCCACACTGCCCCTGGTAAGCTGGTTGCTCTCCCTCCTTCTAGATTTGTATGTCGGTATGTGTCTGCTGCTAAAACAACAGTCACCACCAATTAGCCTTGTTTGTGTAGTTAATTGTTGCACTCAACGGACAATGAAATTGGAATTCTTGGTGTTGATGACAGTTAATCTTGTCAATAATAGATTCCAACTTAACTTCTCAAATAGAATTATCAAATGATTTTTCTAGAACACATCACATGACATGATTGATTGCTTCACTGTACGTTGGAACGCAGGGCGATACTTTACAATGATTACAGGAAGTGGAAGGTAATAGCGGTGCACAATGCAGTTATGTGTTTGTAACCATGTTTATCGATGATCTGACAATTTTGTATTAAATATGTTATTTTAGATGGGTTCCACCTGCTTTGCCATCGAACCGAAGTCCTGATCGTAAAAAAGAATCTACTTTGTAGCTGGTAGAACCAGGGTAAGGTTTAGTCAAACCTTGTCAGATGCTCTTTTTTACTTTGCTATCTTTTAGATGGTGTCTATTACAAAATTAATTTGTGTCCCATTCTCCGGCGTGTTGAAGTGGAACGCACATTGACTGAGGCACAACATGATGAATTTGAGGACATGCTGTGTGCATTAACATTAGAGAGAAGTCAGATAAGGGCAGCTATGGGATTTGCATTGGATAATGCCGATGCTGCTGGAGAGGTAATACCTATAGTCTAGCGGATTCTTTGTACCGTGGCCTGGTTTATCTATAGTTTGATGTACTGCAGATTTTCAGTATTCTTGTGGTTTCGGCCCTGTAGCTGCTTGTTTAGTTTTTTGATTCAGCTCTTGTCAATCATTTGATTAGCTTAATTCTAGGGGATTCCTTAGTTACAATTCCATCTCTGTTGTATCATCAGGTTCATGTATAGTTTGATATCCTGCAGGATAGAAGCTGGTTGGCTTTGACTGAACTTGCTCACAAGGGGTTGCTGCTACTGTTATAACCAAGGTACATAATGTAATAAATATTGTTCTGGCACTAACTCGCATCATGGGAACGATGATTATTTGATTATAATCATAGACTACACACGATGATTGTTTACGCACCTAATTTTTCTTCCTCTTTCATGGTGGCAGGGAAACATGTTCTACAGGCCACTGTTGTTTCTCATATGGATTGTAGATGTAGTAAAATAAAGTTTAGACCATGTCTCAAATTTCTTTATTTTAGCAGTGGTGATAATAGATCGTGAAAATAGAATAAAAAGGTCAATTAGAGAATTATTATAATTGTGGACTGAATGTCAATGAGTTTTCTTATTTTTTCTGCAATTGAATATTAGTGATTTTATATCTGTTTAGGAGCCTGAAAAAGGATTACGTGCTCAAAGTATACAAGTGAAAATTAGTGTCAGGTGGTTCTTTCAAAGATAGCTCGCTCGTTGTATCTCGAGAGAAAAAGAACAACTTTGATCGATGGAGATTTATTTCCTGTTGGTGTGATTGTATGTGCCTTGTTGACTAAACTTTCGTCTTTCCTATTTACTGTTAGGTAGTTCTTCCAAGTCCATTTTTCTCTAGCTACATGATGTTTCCTTTATCGGCTATAATTTATTTGGCATTTGTGACAGCCAAATTGTCATGTCAAATCGTGCTTTTAAGATTTTTATTATGCCAATTGACATGTCATTTATTTTCTAAATAACCTATTCTTGGTGGACTCTGATTTCCTTTTTGACATATTCCAAGAATAAATTCTCATGTTCAATAATGCAATTCAATAGATTACGTTCATAATAAATTCTTTCTTTCACAATAATTTCTCAGTAATTTTGGTCAAGTTCATGATAAATTCCTTATGATTCTCACATTATCTTGTCTCTATTTTTGGGATGCAGTGTGCTATGGGAGATGCTGACTGGCAGAGAACATCTCCATTTTATGGTTGACTGAAGAGTTTCAGTTTGAGATGCTGACTAGGAGCAGCGAAAGCTCTGTTGAGATTGCCAAATGGTTGTTCTTAACGCGCAACGAAACATACTGTGTTAGTCCAAAACAGAACAGTGCGATCTCGGATTGTTCTTTTCTGCAGACACGAACGAACAATCGAATTAGCAGTGACTGGTCCATGTTTATCCATCCAAATTATTGCCTCCTCTTTCCAGCTGTCAGATAATGGGTTGTTTCCCTTCAAGTCGTTTTACATGTGACCTGGGATTATCTCCTGAGCAAAGTGACATGTGACTTGAGATTATCTTATGATATGATATGAGCAAACCAAAATGCTAACTGTGTGGTGCTGGTCAACCGACGTTGGTTGTATGCAGTTCGCGCACCGGAAGTGCATACAGAGGTGGTGCGACAAGAAGGGGAACATCACATGCGAAATCTGCAACTAGGTGGGCATTTCTGGTTTTTCCGTTACGAGAAAGACTATCTACCCCTGTAGAGTAATGTACTATGCTCATATTGCATTGCATTTTCACGTTTCTTGGTGATGGCATGCTACTAAAATTATTTTTAGTTGTAGTTCAATTTATGAACTATCAGCAGTCCAATTCAGGCCAATTGCATGGCAGAAGCAAAAATAAAATAAAATGTCACTACTGGTTTTTCACCATGTTTTGTATTTGTCAGCAGAGTCTTTCAGAGTCGGCTTATGTTTGTTTTTGATACAGGTTTACTCTCTGAACTACGTTCTCCCTCCAACCAAGTGTTGTTCAGATGAAATGGGCATGGATCTTAGGTACTTACTGATACCATGTTTAATAGTTTGCTGAAATTGTGGAAACTATTTATATTCTGTCAACTAAAGAATGCAGTCCTACATGTTCTGAAGTAATGGATGTTTGTTTATAACCAGGCAAAGCTGGGTTGGACGAATTGATCCCCATGATTCCCATTTCCTGGCGATCGCCATCGCGGAGCAGCAGCTGCTGAACGCTGAATTTGATTACTGCATGACCTCAAATTCAAGTGGCGCCACATGCTGCCGGTCTATTTCTCTAATTGTGTGTTACACAAAACCTTTTCTTAGTAGACCTATCTTCATTAGTCCTGACGGGTGAATAACAATGCTGATTTCTGTTGCAGCTGATGGTCCTTTTGCTCATCCGCCATGTAATCGTGATCGTGCGAGATGTCAACATGCTACAAGATGCGACGGTGTTGTTCAGCGTGAGTCTACATAACCTACTTCGCTATCACATTGTTCACCTTTATGTGATCTCGGCATTATGGTTTCACATCAAACTGACTGAATACTTCCCCCTCATTTGAGGCGATTCTTCAGTTCGCAGGGTTCTTTCTTCCGTCTTACGTCATAGCGCGCTCCTGCTATGCTTTTCAACACCGGAGGCGAAGACAGGTATTCAAACTGTTCCATTGCCATCCTTCTGCCATACTGTCTCATTTTTGCATTACCCATTATCAATCTATTTTTAGTGGAGCGCTCATGCACTCTCTCTGCAGGTTTAGGGGCATTACCTGAACCCGGAACAGGTCATATCCCATGGTTACTGTTTCAGTTAGATAGAAGGAAGTGCTGCTATTACAGTAGTCACATGCCTTTTATACTAATATCATTGTTTGGTTTATATAATTGTTTATTCATATGTTAACTTTCGAAACAGTGGTGCATGCAGGTTTCCTCTTGAAACAAACACTGGAACGTGGATGAAAAGCAACATATGGGTCATATATATTCTAATTTGCCGGTATGCACGTTCTTTAACCATTCTGGCATAGTAGCCCATTGAATGTTTTAGAATTTATTATTTTTCATGTTCAAAGAAATATGTTTCTGAATCATTGATTAGGGTGTAGTCGATAAGCGCAACATCTCCTTCGTCACAAGCCTGTTCCTCGTCATCACGACTCAGGTGACTGACCTATTAGTTAGATCCGTTTGTTGTTTCACTCGATCAATCTAACTGTATGTTTATGAATCTGATCGGTGTTCCATCCATGCATACCACGTATGTAGGTGTTGCGGTACGGATGGGCAGGGTTGATGAGGAAGTACGTGGTGGAGCCTGCGCACATGTGGTGGCCGGTGAGCCTGGTGCAGGTTTCTCTCATGAGGTATGTACGTACGTGCGTCCCTGGTAGATGATTTATTTCGTCAAGTGTAACCTAATCAATTTATTCAAGTGACGACAAGGAGATGATCAATGTGATCTGCGAGAGTGATCGAGACTGAAATTTGATGGCAGGGCGATGCACGAGAAGGAGAAGCGGTGGATGACGCGGGGCAAGTTCTTCCTGATCGCGCTCATCTGTAGCTTCGCGTCGTACATGGTGCCGGGGTACCTGTTCCCGACGCTGACGGCCGTGTCGTGGGTGTGCTGGATGTTCCCAAAGTCGATCACGATGCAGGAGATCGGGTCCGGCCTGAACGGGCTCGGCATCGGTGCCTTCACCCTCGACTGGTCTACGATGGTCTCCTGGCTGGGGAGCCCGCTGGTGACGCCCTTCTTCGCCACCGCCAACGTCCTCGTCGGCTACGTCCTGCTCGTCTACATCATGCTGCCCGTCGCCTACTGGGTGCTCAACCTATACAGCGCCAGCAGGTACCCCCTCTTCTCCAACGAGCTCTTCGACGCCTCCGGCCAGCTCTACAACATCCACAACATCGTCAACGACAAGTTCGAGATCGACATGGATGCCTACGCGAAGCAGGGCAGGATCCACCTCAGTCTCTTCTTCGCCGTCAGCTATGGCCTCGGCTTCGCCACCATCGCCGCCACCTTGAGCCACGTCACATTCTTCTACGGCAAGTATGTCCTTGTTACTAAATCACCGACATTTTAGCTGCTCGTGTTGCAGTTATGTACGTACTGTGTCTGTGTGTTGCATGTTTGATTGATTTGTTAATTTCTGCATCAAGGGAGATGTACTAGAGGTTCCGGGAGTCGTACAAGGGCAAGATGGACGTGCACGCGAGGCTGATGAAGAGATACGACGACATCCCCAATTGGTGGTTCTACATCCTGCTCGCGGCGTCCATGGCGGTATCCATGGTCCTCTGCACCGTATTCAAGGAGGAGGTGCAGCTGCCGTGGTGGGGCCTCCTTGTGGCCTGCGCCATGGCCTTCATCTTCACGCTCCCCATCAGTTTCATCACCGCAACCACAAACACGGTACTACGTACTCCCTCCGTTCCTAAATATAAGTCTTTGTAGATATTTCACTTACCTTATTTTTCTATTGGTTCTTCTATTTTCTCGAATGGCATCAAGAAGTAACTTCCTGGAACGGTATGACAGTTTTAGTACTTATAAACCTATTATCCCTCTCATTTTCTAGGCCCTCTTAAAGCTATGATTCCAGTTTTTCTTCCCAATTTTCTGCAAGTATTTTGTAAATAACGAAGTTACAAAATATTAAAGATTCTATGTAGTAACTTCCAGTTTTTCTTCCCAAATTTTATCTTGTGGTAATTTATATTCTTTAAAACTTTATCACATGTTTCCCTTAGTTAGCTCTAACATTGTGATAGCTTCTTTACCTCGTTTTTTTATATTCCAACAGAGTAAAAAGCTAGATCCACTTGCTAGAGTGACACATAAGTTCACTTGGTAGATAACTCTGGCATGTATTATTTCCTGGTGTACCAAACCATGTAAATTTTCAACAAATTCAGTCAAATTTTATGATTATTTCAGATATGCTTGATAATTACCACTACCTATGTTCTGCCATATGTTGGTCTATTTGTTCCTATAACTTGATTAAGTTCTTATGTACGTCTTTTAATATTTTAAAATCGTGCACAAAAGACCAGTCAATGTGGTATCAAACTCCGAGGTCGCTAATAGTCCTAACATATTCCTTTCAATTTTACCTTCTCCATTTTTTTTATCTGAATGCGTGTCTCCAAAAAAGAAAATGTTTGTTCTGATTCTTAAACAATATTTGAAACTGATATAATGACACTTTTCATGTTGTTTCTAGATATGTTCTCTAGCCATTTTGTTTGTGTCTATGTGAACGCATATATTCCTCTTGTATCCATCTTTGATGGATGCCTATATCATGATGCTTTTAGTTTTCACTAGCTATCCTCAGTTTTTGGAGCATGGTGTAACTTAATTTATTTTTTCACAGGATGGAGGTAGCCTATTGAATTTACCTGCATCTTCATATGGTATCAAGTATACATGAGAATCGTTAGTTTTCTTGCGCAAGAGGCGGAGACAGTCTTCGAGTGGCGGGGCAGAGGCCGCGGTCGGCGCGGACGGCGTGGTGGCGGCCGGGCAGGAAGTCCTGCCGGAGATGGAGTGGGAGAGGTGAGCAGGTGGCGCGAGGGGGACGGGGGCTTAGGGTTTGGAGCAGGGAGGGAGCCGCGAACCATGGGAGCAGGAGGCGTGCGTGAGCGGGCGAGGAGGGCGGCTCCGGTGACGGCCGCGTCGGAGAGGAGGGGCGGCGACGGCGGCAGCACAGGTGAGCTTCAGAGTGGATAGCGGTGGGAGTGTGAGGATATGAGTGGATAGCACGGGAGTGTGAGGGGATGGGGAAGGGGATGAGGTGGTGACCGGTGAGTGAAGATAGAGTGAGGTCGGGCAGAGACTTGGCCAGGGTGATTTTTTTGCCTAAAAAAAGGGGACAAGTGTCACGCTCAAGATGCGATCCTATCCTCAATTTGGCACGAAGACCTCGTCAGGGATAGAAGCGCATCTCTCGTGTCGCAAGAATGGATATCGTTACAAGTACATGTACTGAAAAGAAGAGATATATATACAGAGTTGGCTTACACTCGCCACAAGCTACATCAGAGTCACATCAGTACATTACATAAACATAAAGAGTAAGAGCAGGGTCCATCCTTGCTATCCCAGGCTGCCGGCCTGGAACCCGTCCTAGATCGATGAAGAAGAAGAAGAAGAAGAAGAAGCAACTCCAAATGAACAATCAACGCGCTCGCGTCAAGGAACATTTACCTGTACCTGCAACTGGTGTTGTAGTAATCTGTGAGCCACAGGGGACTCAGCAATCTCATTTCCAAAGGTATCAAGACTAGCAAAGCTTAATGGGTGAGGTATGGTTAAGTGGTGAGGTTGCAGCAGCGGCTAAGCACATATTTGGTGGCTAAACTTACGAGTACAAGAAATAAGAGGGGGAAGCTCTACGCATAACGGACGTGAACTACTGATGATCAAATGAATGATCCTGAACACCTACCTACGTCATACATAACCCCACCGTGTCCTCGATCGGAGAAAAGAACTCATGAAAGAGACAGTCACGGTTACGCACACAGTTGGCATGTTTTAATTAAGTTAACTTCAAGTTATCTAGAACCAGTGTTAAACAAAGCTTCCACGTTGCCACATAACCGCGGGCACGGCTTTCCGAAAGATTTAACCCTGCACGGGTGCTCCAACTAGTCCATCACAAATTACCACAAGCCGCATAGAAATCCTCAATCACGAAGCTCGCGATCTCGTCGGATTCCCTAGTGGAAAACCTCAACTCTGAGATTACCCAAAGCATCACCAGAATCCCGATGCACAAGATATCTCGTGAAAGGTAAAACTAATCCAGCAAGGCCGCCCGGCGTGTCGACGATCCCGATAGGAGCCGCGTATCTCGTTCTCAGGACACGACGGATGGAACTAGCTACAGGTGCCAAACCTCGGGTTTCCCCGTGGTGGCCCCGCAGGCAGACCGTTTGGGACCAACACCATCAGCACTGGCCCCCCTGTTTATGTAAAATTACTCCTCGGGTTCATGACGCCCTATGCATTTCAGTGTTAACAAAATTATTAAGTTGGACAAATGTAAAACCAAAGTTGGGCCTTGCCGGACCAGCTTTAATCTAAAACGAATTATCAAGGGGGGCCCCATAACAACCCCGATCGTGTTAGGAGCGCTCGTTTATGGAACATAACACCGGTAGCCGAAACTAAGGGGGCAAAGGTGGAACAAAACACCAGGCTAGAAAGGCCGAGCCTTCCACCTTTTACCAAGTATATAGGTGCATTAAATTAAATAGCATTAAATATGGTGATATGACAAGGAACCCATGTTATCACATGGAAGCAACTGCACCTGCAACTAGCAACGCTAACAACAGGGTTAAGCAAGCGGTAACATAGCCAATCAGTGGTTTGCTAGGTCGAACAGGTTGAAGATGATCATGGCATTGTTGAGAGGCTGGTATTTAACATGTGGTAGGCAACGAGACATAATCGGTAGAAGCAATAAATCTAGCATGGCAATGATAGTAATGATATCTGGGGAAATGGTCATCTTGCCTGAGATCTCGCTTGGAAGAAGAATGACTCCGTGAAGCAGACGAAGCGATGTAGTCGAACGGGTCCTCACAATCCGACACGCTTGCGGAACTCTATCGAGACGGAGGAAACCGAAAACAAGAATCAACACACGATATTCACCACACGATGCACAACACATATGATGCATGAACGGACTAATGCAAGGCATGACAATCACAACAATCAAACACTACACATTAAGTGAAGCTCGATATGCAACGAGTTGCATATCGACGAAACTCCACGTTGAATTATTTAGTTCATTCTCGTTCAGGTACACGACTATAATAAATGTCGTTAACATGGCACGAGGGTGAAGCACAATTAATCTATCTAGCTAGGCATTTTAAATGGGACCGGAAACGTCATATAGCATCTCTGATATGACCCCAAGCTTTAAATCTTAATTCTGCCCAGATTTGTCCTAATCACATTTTAGATTTGTTAAACAACGAAACAAAGTGGAGCATGAGATTCTACACGTCGTTCTACTCAATTTACATATATAGAACATCTCCAACGGAGCTACGGTTAAATAACTACGACCTAAACCGTTTCTATTGCGTCGACATGCAAACCTATGCAAACAGCACACTAAACAATTCTAATTATGCATGAGAGTTGGAAAGTATTAATCTACGCAAAATTCTACACGTTCTACATATATAACTCGTTCCGGTCCATTACACGGTTTAAAAGTTACGGACGGTTGAAGAACATGCTATTTCTGCAATCTAGCAAATTCGCTAGATAATAGGACAAGCGTAGACAGCGAAAAAAAATAGCTATGGGCCGAATTCGAAGACACAGTGCAGCCCAGTGATAGATCAGGCCCGAACGTGTGACAGCAAATATAAAAAAAATACAAGGGAAAAATAAAATAAAATGGGGCAGCTGGGATTTGATCCCAGGACCCCTGGGTCTCACTAGAAGGCTCAAGCCAGTGTGCTAGCGCTATGGTTATGACTAACATGGTAGCACTGCGCGAGATAACAGGGTCCTTAGCGAACATAAATCAACAAAAAATACTAAAAGGGAAAATCGGGGAGCGTGGGATTCGAACCCCAGATCGCCTGGGTCAAATACGTGGTGGTAACCAGCTCGGCTATCGCGGCACACTCGTCATTAAACAGATCCCTAATCTAGATGAACAAGAACCAGAGCGGACTGAACCTGAATAAAAACTGAATCGTAAGGATTTAACTGCACCTGAATAAAACTGCAGGTCGGCCTTGGCTCTGCTTGCGGCGGCGCGGCGCTGCATGCAGCTCTCCGGCGCGGGTCTTAGGGGAAACGGCGGGGCTGACGGAGGCCGGGAATGGGCTGATCTACCAATGGCCGACCGGATCCGTTGGGGAACGACGGCGGTCGACGAGTTGCGAGGCGGCGAGGGCATCCATGGCGGGGCTGCAGCAGCCTTTGCTCAGTTCCTGACAGGGGAAAAACAGGAAGAGAGGAGAAGGATTAGATGAGGAAGGAGAGGGAAGGAGAGGTCGCAAGGAAGGAGCACGCGCGGGAACTCGATCTCACCGGCGTGGTTCGGCATGAGGCGGAGCGGACGGGAGGCTGCCGGAGTTGACGGCCCTGACGGTTGCTGTTGCCTGAAGCAAACAAGACACACAGGAGGTTTCAGATAAGAAGGAAAGAGAGGGCAGGGAAGAAGAAAGATAGAGAGAGGGCAGGGCACGACGCTCCCCTGCTAGACCGACGAGGCTGGGCAGCGGTGCTCGCCGGCGACAGTCCGGCGCTTGCACGGGCATCCACGGTGGCTAGCTCCAGCAGCTAGGGGAGGGAGTCAGGGAGGAGCTCGGGTACGAGCTCGTGCTCATGCGCGGGAGGCCGGCGCAGGGCTGCTGCAAGTGGATCAGGAGGGGCTCAATGGTTGGGGGATTGGATCTGGAGTGGATCCCGATGAAGACAGTGGCGGCGGACAACGGATGGATGGGACATTCGGCCTAGGATCTAGGGTTGACTGCTTAAATTAGGTAGGTGGGTTTGGATAGGGCTGATCTGGACCCTCTGATTCGATCGGACGGTCGAGAAATATAGGTTAGTGTATCCAAATGTAAAACCGGTGATGGTTTAGGGTAAAACGGGGTTGATCCGGATCCAAAGGTCACATCCGCCCGGTTCGGGTCCCGGGAGGTTTTCAGACTAGGTTGCGTGTAGGGTCGGTGCACTGTGCAGAGGGGCTAGGCGGAGATGAGAGGGAAAACGGGCAGCCCGGCAACGAGATATAAAATACCGGAAAATGTCCGACGATAGACCGAATATGGTGCCGCTACGGTCGACCGTTCGGGTACCAGACGGACTGCGATTGCGACGAAACTTGACAGACGGCCTAGCTACAACTAGTTACGACCGCACGCCAAGTTCCAACCCAATCAGAGAAAGTTTTAAACACACTTTTAAAACAGGGTTTCGACGGTGCCGCGGGCGCGTGCGAGTGCGGTCGGACTCAGAACGGACAACGTCGAGAACCGGCTACTAATAACGGATGCAAGTTTTGAAAACGGGTGGCAACGGGATGCCGATGCAATGCTGATGATGCGCATGATGCGATGATGATGCGACAAAAGAAAACAGACACACGACGAAAACGGAAAGAAAGGGGAATCTTCTGGAACGTCGGTCTCGGGCTGTCACAACTAGTCTGTATTATACTTTCGCTGAATTTTTACCTACATTTGTACGTGACACTGAATCGTAAAAATTCAGCTGGCTAATTCATATTCTGAAAATAGAAAGGGGCATGTCATAAGTGAAGTAGTTTGGATTGTAAAATTGTTTTTTGTTGCGACGCTGAAGTATATATTAGAGCATATTAAGCAAGGTATTTAGACAACATGCCAACGCACGGGCATCTATTTGTTCTCCGACACATGATGTATACAAAAAAAGCTTGGCGCATGTAGTACAAATAGTAGACATTTGTTATGTCTATTATACATATGATTATGTGTTTTAATTTGTAAGTTTAGTTATCACGAACTTGGTTTGTATCCACTATGTACATGACCGTTTCGTCATGTTTGTTTGTGTTTATGGCATTTTAACGGATGTGCTAATTTTATCAATGTTTTAGTTATTATCTACATTCCAAAACAAGAGTTTGTCCATGCTCATAGATTTTCATTTACCTTTAACATTGTTTTCTTCCTAAAATATATTCAATATAAAAACGAGCATCTAAAATATCCAAATTCCATGTTATGATTTTATCAAGTGATTTTTTAATATATTATTTTGTATGCCATGGCAACGCACGGGCATTTAACTAGTTCTAACTAATATATTGATCCATTGCCCAGTGTCAGTTCCTGTTTGTTGCATTTTTTTGTTTCGCAGAAAATCCATATCAAACAAAGTTCAAACGGGATAAAAACTTACGGAGATTTCTTTGGAGTATCTATGAATTTTGGAAATTGGAATCAACAGAAGGCGGTGCCCGAGGGGCCCACAAGCTAGAGGGGCGCGGCTTGGGGGATAGGGAGCGCTAGGCTATCTTGTGGCCACCACGTAAGTCAGCTGGTGCCTTTCTTTCGCCGCAAGAAAGCTAATATCCGGATAAAAATCCTGTTAAAATTCCAGCCCAATCGGACTTACGGATCTCTGGGAATATAAGAAACGGTGAAACGCGAGAATGTGGAACACAGAAACAGAAAGAAACAGAGAGAGAGAGAGAGATCCAATCTCGGAGGGGATCTCGCCCCTCCGCCACCATGGAGGCCAAGGACCATAGGGGAAACCCACCTCACATCTAGTGGGAGGCCGAGGAACAAGAAGAAGGAGGGGGGCTCTCCCCCTCTCTCCCTGTGGCACCGGAACACCATCGGGGCCATCATCGTGACGATGATCTACACCAACAACTTCGCCGCCGTCATCACCAACTCTCCCCGCCCCCTCTATGCAGCGGTCTAACACCCCTTCTCCCTACTGTGATCTCTACTTAAAAATGGTGCTCAACGTTATATATTATTTCCCAATGATGTATGGCTATCCTATGATGTTTCAGTAGATCCGTTTTGTCCTATGGGTTGATTGATGATCATGATTGGTTTGAGTTGCATGTTTTATTATTGATGATGTCCTATGGTGCTCTACGTGTCGCGCAAGCGTGAGGGATGCCCGCTATAGGGTTTGCAATATGTTTATGATTCGCTTATGGTTGGTGGCATGAGTGACAGAAGCACAGACCCGAGTAAGTAGGTTGTTTGCGTATGGGAATAAAGAGGACTTGATACCTTATAATGCTATAATTGGGTTTTACCTTAATGATCTCTAGTAGTTACAGATGGTTGCTAGAGTTTCAATCATAAGTGCATATGATCCAAGTAGAGAAAGTATGTTAGTTTATGCCTCTCGCTCATATAAAATTGCAATAATGATTACCGGTCTTGTTACGATTACGTGTTCTTTATTATCTTGCAAACCTATCGTATCATCCCTACAAAGTAATTCTAGTTTCATACTTGTTTTAGGTAAAGCAAACGTTAAGCGTGCATAGAGTTGTATTGATGGTCAATAGAACTTGAGGGAGTATTTGTTCTACCTTTATCTCCTCGTTGGGTTCAACATTCTTACTTATCGAGAAAGGCTACAATAGATCCCTATGCTTGTGGGTTACCACTGATTACTAATATGTGTACAAATGATGTCATCATCTATATATGAAGAGTAGATGATTTTTCATATAAAGATCAGTGTCATATAGGATGAAGATGCACACAGTTAAAGGAGTTACAAAATGTTATCATGTTGTTGAAATCAGACAGTTTTTAAAGGACTTAGTCAAATTTTTGCTCTATCCGTCGGATAGCTAAATAGTGGATGGTTCGTAGGACAGCAAAATCGTGTACATTCGCAGAAGTGCTAAACGGTGAACCGGCAGGGCTTGGCGGGTTCGCTCACCTTGGGCCACTTGGGCCGGTTGGACTTGAGATCGATCGAAGGAGGCCCTGTTGGGCCTAGCGCGGGTCGTGGCCCACGCGGGTCAACGGTAGGGCGACGAGCTCGCATCTCGATCCCGTCGAGCGGGAGGTTACTAGCAGCGGCGATGGGGCTTGGGCAGCCTACGGCGGCGCTTCTCAGGCGAGGGAGGAGCGGCGATGGCTGGATCGGGTCGAGGCGGGCGAGATTTGAAGGATCCGCTCGGCGTCGGGGCTTGACGCGTAGACCGACAGTGACGGGATTCAGTGGAGGTGAGTTCGGGCGGGGACGACAAAGGTGCGCGGGTGACAGCGCAAGGGAGACGAGGCGAGTTCGGCGATGGAGATGCGGCCTGGCGCAGGTGCAACTCGGTGGCGGCGCTCGTCGACGCGGCTGCCAGTGGCCGGGCGACGTGGAGCACCATTAGGGCATCTCCAATGGTTATAAGATAGTTGTTGGTAATTTTGACACATAGGATTTTTGATGATGTGTCATGCAATAAATGAGGAAAGAGAGCAAGGTTGTATGTAAATTAACCAACACCCTTGCACAAGCTCCAATGTAGAATGAGAGAGCACCTTATTTATTACATCACATCTTATTGGGCAAACTAGATACAACCCATTGGAGTAGTTGTATGTTAAGGTGTTGGTTGATGACATGGCATATTTTACTAACAACCTAACCAACAAACTGTTGGAGATGCCCTTAGGCAGCCACATGAGGCGCGGAGTTGGGGGCACTCAGGCGCCTAACGCGGGGAGCGGCGGCGGTTCTTCGGGCTGCCCCGGTCCAGATGGGCTCAGGCGGGCCTCGCTCGGGTCCCGATGAGCCACATCATTGGAGGAGGGAAGAGACAAGGAAGGAGGCAGCGATGGCTGGTTTGCTGGCCACCGAAAACGAGGTAGGGCAAGCGTTTTCCGATTTGGACTATGGGATGTCCATTTATAGGCACGGATGGCTAGGTTAGTGGGGTTTGAGGCATTTTGGAAACCTTCAATCGGGATCGGACGGTCCCGGTCCTGAAGTTAAATTAGATGGTTAAGTGGATTGTGTAGAGGTGATTGGGCTGGGATGACATGGAAGTTACGGTTCATGACATGATTTTAGAAATACCATGATTTTACAAATACCGAAACATGTGCGACTTGACTCGTTAGGGTGTCGTTATGTCTTTAATGGTTCACGTATCAAACGGACTTCAAATGCGACGAAATTTGGTATGGAATCTACCTACAATATATTAAGACCATCCGTTAAGTTTCGACCCATTTCAAAAATGTTTTATACATATTTTTAAAAACAACATTTTAATGATGTCGTGGACGCATGCAAGTGTGTTTGATCTTGAAATGGTCGACGACAAGAACGGAAAGATCCGACAATTACAAACGGATACAAGTTCTGAAAGAATGACGATGACGGAATGCCGATATAATTCGAATGATACAGTGATGAATGTGACAAACAAATAATTCACATGATAGAAATGAAATACATGAAAGAAATCTGAAGCATCGGTTTCGCGCTCTTACACAAACACACAATGACTGTCGTCACGCCGTGAAGGCGGACTTGACCGGGGAGCTTGCTGGTGATGGCGGCGGTGGCGCGGCGCGGCAGACCGGGCAGGTGGTGTTGCGGCGCAGCCACTCGCCGACGCATGCTGCATGGAAGTAGTGCATGCATGTCAGCAGCACCCTGACGATCTCGCCGTCGGCGAAGTCGGACAGGCACACCGGGCAAGTGGCCTCCCGCCACCCGTCTCCCCTCCGGTACGCGCACACCACCGGCTCGGAGGACCGCACCTCTATGGCCACCTCCGCCCGAGGCTCGCCGTCACCGCGGCCCTGGGCTAGCTGCTGCTGCGCCTCACTTGACGGGCCTAGGATGTAGCGGGCCAGCCTGACAAGCGCGAGGACGAAGAGCACGCAGACAACGACGGCCACCCCGGCCGTGTAGGGCGTCCCGCCGTCATCACCGGAGCCGGAGTAGGCGTTGGAGGACATCGATCGACGACCGACAAGAAGGCCGCTAGCTGCCTTTAGTTAAATGCGAGAATATATAGCCACTCTATATAGCTAAGCTGATGGATTATGTGGTGTGCGGTGATTAACACGTTGGCGCTACTTAATGGAAGAACAACGATGGCTACGAGGCGTGGCGACTTGTTGTAATCGGCACCATCCATCGAGATCGATTGATGGCTACGGCCAAAAGACATGACGTAGCGTGCTCCGTTTCTTACTTTGTTAGATCCGGCCAGTCAAAAACTAGCTACGATGAAAAGACTAGCTAGATACGCAAAGCATTTATATTGACCCCATGTGATGGATATTCTGGTGTAACATATAGTAGTTGTTTCACAAGCAGAGTTGCACGCACGACGTACATATGTATGGCTCGCGTCGTCGCAATTGCTGTTGTTTAGTTGTCTTGTTCTTTGGTAATTTCAACGTCGAAAAAATAAGATGAAGCCTGCACGTCACGACGTTTATCAAGCACAAGTTACTAAACTAGGCAATGAACTCGAGGCACATATGTATACATACAGTTACATGAGAGGCACAAATTAAAGAGGGGAGAGCAATCGTGCATGCGTGCACGGCGACCTGCGGTCACCGCGCGCCGGGCGTGTCATTCGTGTGACATGGTGCAGCTGTTGGAGGAGGAGCTGCATTCATATAGGAGTATTATACTTGGTGTCATTCAGACGACACCGGATGTTGCGGGCACGGCGCGGCGCGGCAGAGCGGGCAGGTGGCGCGCACGCGCAGCCACTCGCCGATACACGCGGTGTGGAAGTAGTGCATGCACGCCGGCAGCACGCTGGCGGCCTCGCCGTCCGCCAAGTCCGACAGGCACACCAGACACATGGCCACCCGCCACCCGTTGCTCCTCCGATACATGCACACCACCGGCCCCGCCGCATGCACCTTCTTCAGCGCTTGGTCAGGATCAGCACCGGCTTTGTTCGGGGCCGGACCACGAATCCCTTCCGGCCTCTCCTGCAGGCACGAGCACAACCTGCGGATCGCCTTGGCTAGCATCACGACGAGCACAAATCCCACGAGGATGATGGACGACACCGTGCGTCTCTCCATCCAGCCGTCGCCGGAGTTGCGTTGCTGCTGGCCGTACGTGTGATCGCTGCCAAGCGTGGCCACGGAGTACGTCGACACGGCCATCTTGCTGAGCTATGAGATTAACTAGCAAACATAATCTATACTACTACTACTATTGGTAGCCAGTGTTCATCGATCTTTTTTCGTCTCTCCTTTCACCATCGATTAATTTTTTTCATCTCACCTCTCACACTAGTGGGGACGGGGCCTTTAGCCCCGGCCCGTAAGGGGCTTTAGTCCCGGTTCACCAACCGGTACTAAAGGGGTGGGACTAAAGGCCTAACCTTTAGTCCCGGACCTGTTACAAGCCGGGACTAAAGGTGCTCCACGTGGACGCCTCGTAGCGCCCCAGGGGCAGGCCCTTTAGTCCCGGTTCGTTACACGGACCGGGACTAAAGAGTTTTAGATTTTGTTTATTTTTGGGTTTTTTTTGAATGAAATTATTTTTGGGTTTTAGGGTTTTAGGGTTTAGGTGTTCGGAAGATTAACGTGATGCCTCGTTTGGTGTTCGGGAATTAGTTTTCATATAATTTAAATAGAAATAATTATGCATATATATATAAGATTAACTTATCTTACAAGCGAGCATATATATACAACTATATGGAGATCTGAATTATCGGGACTAGAGCCTGTCTATTCGATTACATGAACGAACATTAGTAATGGCCCTTAGCTACACTAAATTGTCCTTTGTCATCTATAGCTTTCGTCCTCAGAAAGGTCGCAAGCTCCTCTGCAACAGCAATCGCGCGTTGCTATGGTAGGACCTTCGTCCTCATGACCGTGTACTATATAAGAAGAGGAGATGAGTATGAATATCAATCATGACAACAAAGAATGACGGGTAAAAATAGAGGTGTGAGTGTTCATTGCTTACGTCGAATCTGTGATCCTTGTGCTCAGAGGTAAACGTGCGAATGGTCTCGCAAACATAGTATCCGCATAGATGCGTCCCCCGTGGCTGCTGGTCGCACTTTACGAGAATAGAATATATATAATCAAAATAATAATCTAGCATCATAAATGTATTGAACATAGAAGTATATCATACTACTACTTACCTGAGCCGCTCTAAAGGTCAGCTTCTCAGGTTCGATACCGGGAGTCACGCACTTGAACCTCTTCCAAACCGTGCTCGACAAGGATAATGATTTGCTAAGTTTTTCATTAATTGATATATCAGAAAATCATCGAAAGAGACCGATAGAGCGCAAGAATGATTGAAATTACCCTTGGAGCATGTCCTGCAGGCTTTGGAACTGTTCCAAGGGTCTCGATAATGGGTCGAAGGCATCAACTCTTCCCTTATCAATTTGAATGTCCAACAAAATCCAATGGAAGCTGCACCTGTATATATATATGTCAGTAACTTATCAATTGCACTTATAAGTGAATGGACACAACAAAGTAAAGACCCTCACGTGAAGTTGTATGGAAACAGTATGTGGTCACAGAAATTTTGATCTGTTAGAAACCTTAGAAGGTTTTCCTCCGTCTCCTTGGGTTTATTAGTTAGCGTCTCTATATGTATTTTATCTGGGTCAATAAACCCAATATTTATGATGTTCCTACTTTTACAATCCAGAATCTTCATTCTGCATAATAGAGTACAAGTTATATATAGACAATGAATTGAAATAACTAAACAAGTTATATGTAGACAACGAATTGAAAAACTTACAGACAATATCAACTCATAAGCGATTTGTTGAGGGCGTCGCCATTGTACATCTGGAAGAGTTCATCAAAGTCGATATGGATTTCTTCGGGGCGGCCGTAGTACTCCCGTGGGACACTCACCACGATCATCTTTCTCCCATTCTTTGATTCACTTAAGTACCATGTATGCAAGTAACACATATTTGTTGGGAGATCATCTTTGCTGACCAAAGGCGCTCCCATGACAAACTGTGGCTTAGGGGCTACCACAGCCTTGGGTAACCTGTCGTCTTGGGAAGCCAGAATGTCTTCAATCGGGATAGCCCATTCAGCCGCCCACTTCTTTGCTAATTCGAAATCTTGCCCCTGCACCGGAGGGGAGACATTCTCGGTTAACACCCTGAGGGGTGGGATCGACTGTTTGGCCTGTTGTCCAAGCTGGGGAACGTCTGACTTTTTTCTTGCTTGTAGATGAACTTGATTTTCTCCCACTTGCACTTGCACGTGGTCTGCTCTTTTTCACTTCCTTCTGCAATGTGCGTGTATAGTCATCAGGCTTATGGTGTAAGTCATATTGTGATGGAAGGGTCGTGAAGTATTTTGCAAATGCTATTTGCTTCTCGGTGTATTCCGGGCGGGGCTCGGGTTCCTTCTTTTTCATCTGCGCATCATGATGTTCCTTTGCTATCCTGGCGTTTTCCTCGGGGGTACGATCATAAGGTCTGATAGGAAGATTAGCATGAGGTACCTTTGGGAGGGGCGACCGTTTGCGCTTTGGGGGGCTCCGTCGCTTAGAAATTGTCGGCGGAGCGTTCTTGCTGGCACGCTTCCGCTTAGTATCCGGAGCGGGCGGCGGCGGAGACGGACGACCCAAGTCCGGCGGCGGTGTTCGAGATGGACTCGTGTTGTGCTGGCCGACGTCATGTGGAGGGCTTGGAGGTAATGGAGGTGTAGGTGACCTACGACGACTCGAAGGCGGTGTTGTCCTTGGGGCCGAACCTGGAAGCTTGATGTAGTTCTTGTTCCATAGGATGACTCCACCAGTACTTCTCTGAGTGTCCTCTCATCTTCGGGTCCAGCTATGTCGAGCTCCATATCATGAAACCCCGCCATGATTTCATCCACCCCGACTTTAGCAAAGCCAGTTGAAATCTCACGGCCATGCCAGCGTGCATCAGGGCCAGAAGCTAAAGCTTGTCCGACGGCCACCTTCATGGATATGTTCTTGAATTTATGATGGAGTTCACATGATGTTGACTCCTTGATTCCATCCACGGGGTAGCCGGGACCGCCCTCTATCATTCTTCGTGCATCGTCGGGCAGGGCCTCAGATTCAGCCATGCTGCTTTTCCGCTTAGATGGGGCGCCGGTAATATCAAATGCAGGATCTTCCTGGCGTGCTACTCCTCTAAGCTCATCAATCTGCTTCTCTTGCTCGTTAATCCTGGCAAGCAACTGGTTGAACTTGTCATTCTCCTCATCCTGCTGCCGCTTCTTTGCTCTCTCTCGGCTTCTGTAAGTGTCTTGGTCTCTGGCAAACCCAAGCCACCACGGATAAGAAGGACTGAAGCCTCGCGTTCGTCCTCCATGTTCGTCATTGCTGAGGACCAGTGTGAGCAAATCTTTATCTCTATCTGAAGTGAACTTTCTTTTTCCCTCCTTAATTTCTTTCACTATCCTTTTCCAATTCTCCCTGGGTATCCTAAGACCATCACTGCAGATGAGGTCCCCTGTTTCTTCGTCGTACGAACCACCATGCGCAAGGAACAAATTTCTTGCTCTCAATTCCCACTCATCGCGGAGTGGTTCAGGTACGATGCCTTTAGCTAGCAGATCTTGCTCTTTCTTATCCCACTTTGGGATGACAGTCTCATAGCCCCCTGGCCCCAGCTTGTGGTGATATTTCTTCTTGTCGGCATTTATCTTGTTCTTTTCTGATAATGCCTGGGCATCTTCTGACTCCTTGTACTCTTGAAATGCCTTCCAGTGATTCGCCTGCTTGGCTAGATACCCCTCGAATACTGGCACTTTCTTTGTCTTGAGATAGTTTTTCCATAGCTTCTTCTTCCAGCTACGGAACAGTTCAGCCATCTTCTTTAGAGTCCACTGCTTGACTTTGGCCCTCAGTTTGTCTGCGGCGTCTTCATTCTCACATTCTGGCAGGTTGAAATGTGACATGAGATCATTCCAAAGATTATATTTGTACCTTTCGGCGACATAGTCACTATCAGCTACCCCTTTGCACTTGTTCCACTCCCGAACGCTGATCGGGACGTGATTGTGACATCCTCGACTTTTGCTACAGTAGTGATTGTAATTAAGCTACAGTGATCAACCGCTAATGATGCCACGTCACCGAACTTCCATCTCGGACCCGCGTTGATTCAAGCCTATCCGGGTTCAAAATTTGAGGACAAAAGAAAAGTGTATTATAAATTGATGACAAATATCGAAAGAACATATATGTAAAAAAGGGAAAGTATAAAAAAAATGATAAGAGAAAGAAAAGAAAATTGAAAGAAAGAAATAAAAAAAAAGAGAAAACAAAATAAAACAAATCAAAAAAAAAAGGGAAACAACCCCCTGGCCCAACTGGGCTCAAGGCCCAGCCGGCCCCCACCTCCATCCCGCAACCCTAGCCCTCTTGGGCGCCACCCCCCCCCCCTCGCTACTCCCTCCCTTTCCCACGCCGCCGCCAGCCACCCCCCCCCCCTCGTGGGGGGCCCCAACCCACCCACCGACGCTCCCCCACTCTAGGTCCTCTCCCCCCACCCACGAGAGGACCCCCTCCTCCCTCTTGTGACCCTCTCCTCTCCACAATCTCCCTCCCCTGCCGAGCCACGCCCTCCACTCCCTCCCGTCGCCCCACTCTCCCAGATCCCTTCCTCCACTGACACTCCTCCCACCGGCAGCCCCCCCCGGCGGCCACCTCCTCCACCGAGCCGCCCCACCTCACGGCCCCCTCCCTCCCGCGGCGACCCCCTCCCCTCATCCTCCTCCCGCGGCGAGCCTCCTCCCTGGCCGGCGAGCCCCACCTCGGCCGGCGGCCCCTCCTCCTTCCGCGGGCGAGCCGCCCGCCCCTCGGCCTCCACCCCGTCGGCAGGGGGCCACGGCTGCCTCGGCCCCCACCTCGGCCGGCCTCCCTCGGCCCCTTCACCACGCCGGCGAGCCCCTCCCCCACCGGGCCTCCCCTACGCCTCTTCCTCGCCGGACCCGGCCGGTTCCCCCTCGCCGGCGCGTCACCACCATCGTCACCGTCACCGTCACCGCCTCCACGCCGTCTCCACCCTCACCTTCGTGCGAACTCCGGCTTCACCGGGCCGTCACGTCACCGTCGGTGAGCCCCTCCTCGGGCTCCTCCCACCTTGTCGTTCTCCTCGACGTCCCAGTTCCGTTCCGGCAAACGGGGCCTCGATCCGTCGACGGTGGACTCCGGTAGGAGGATTTGAAGTTTGTGTTCTTCTAGGTGGAGTTAGAGAGAGTTCTCTCTCTGTTAACAGAGAGAGATGAGTGTTGAGAGAAAAGAAAAAATGAATAAAATCAAATGTTGTATTCCGTATGTATGTATTCGATACCCGTTTTATGTATGTGTTTGCGTATATAGGCCTGTGGAGAGATACGACATTTGTATGGTTATTTAATTGTGATTAAAATGCGTAAATGGCCTAGGGTCACTTACCGGTGGGGCCAATGCAACCGCTGTCTATGACAGGGAGGCCCCACGCGATAAATAAAAATAATGTTTTTCTTAAATAAATAAATAAATAGATATATTAGTTAAATTAATTAATTAACATAATTAGAGTATGACACGAGGGTCCCCCACTAAATTAATCTGATTAATTAATAATTAATCTTAAATAAAACTTGTGCCTATGACGTTCGGGACCCGCTGGTTAGTTGACCAGTCAAATGTGATGTCAGCATGACATCGCGATGATGTCATATTGGAGTTTTATTAAATCTTTGAAATCTGTTTTTAATTCCTAAATAATTAATAAAACTTTGAAAATTAATATAAAATAATCCGTAAGTCAGATCGAAATATTTTCAACATGAAAGTTGATCAGCAAAGCGAGACGAACCCGGATACACGGCCCGTTCGTTTGTCACGCGTCCCTAGCATAGCAAACATGGAACTTTTCCATCGTTTCCAGTATAACCGGTAGTAGCCCGAGACCCGGAAAATATCGTCAGATATTCTTCCGACCCGTCTATGACGGATATTGCTGCGTTAGCTCATGTCTAGCCTGCATATTTCCATGTCATGCCTTGTGTTGCATTGGTGATTTATTTATTGTTTCTTCCCCGTCTTCTTACCGGTAGACCCCAAGACTGACGCTGCTATCGGGTACATCTACGACCCTGCCGATCAGTCCTTTGCCGCAAAGCAGCAAGGCAAGCAAACTCCCCTTGATCATTCCTATATCGCCTATGTCTTTCTTCCTACTGCTTGCATTAGTATTTTGCTGCTGTTGTAGTTAGCTCCTATATCTGATGCATAGCCTGTTTTTGATGAACTGCTACTTTCAGTCCTGTACCTTTAACCTGTTTAGTATAGGTGGAGCAGTCATCCCCTCTGACCCCGTAGATCAGTTGCCCCGCTTGTTTCCCAATCTCGATCTTTGATCGACGAGCCAGACCCGACACAGCACATTCACCCCCCTTCGTGGTACGACGCTACAGCGATACTATCGGGTACCGAGGGTGACACCTCGCTAAGTACTCCTGATGATATCTCTGTAGTATAGCTAGTCGGTCGTGGTTATCGAGGGTGATTCCTCTTTCACCATTCCCGATGACGCCCCTGTCGTGCAACCCCGCGAGTGTGGGACCCCCGAGGGTGATTCCTCTAAGCCCACCTTGACGGGTACATCGTTCGGGATCCAACGAGGGTGATACCTCGGATTCCCCCGATGTTACTACCACACAGTTACTCGACCATGTTACTGGATCATTGGTGATTAGTTGTAAGACGGGTGGTTTCCCGCGATACTGTGTTGTTGGCCTAATTAAAATGCTAATGGATTTGGGTATTTGATCTGGGTTGGTCGGAGACCTTTTCGCACTAACCGGCTACGCGGGAAGAATTATGGGTACTCGACGTCGCGGTATCAGCCGAAGCTTTTCAGATGCCAGCAGTGTAGCGGCGCGCGCCCGATTGGTCCCGAGATGCATCGCGCTTGTGATTAAGGGATGCTAGGACTGACGTCGGCCGCCCACGCCACGTGCAGGAGCGTGAAGGGGAACTGGGCCCATGAACCCTTTGTGCTTAGGATATAGACCGGCGGGCTGGCCTCTCTGTTTAGTCTTAGGTGGGGCTGCGACGTGTCGATATTCCGAGGCCGGGCAGGACCCAGAAAAGTATGTCCGGCCAGAGTGTTATCGAGCGTGACGGGACATGTGGTGCACCCCTGCAGGGATGAAAATTAACTATTCGGATAGCCGTGTCCACGGTTACAGGACGACTTGGAGTTGTGCCTCGATCTTATACAACTACAATTGTTACTTAACTGGAATTAGTTTGCCTCGGGATTGCTTCCTCGCAGGGAGTCGAGGGAGGATCTTTAGGCGTGACCTCACTTTAATATTGCTGCAACAATATGACTATTAATGTGTTACCCCCTGTTCTACTCTCGTCTATTGCTGCAAGACCCTGAAGATGCTAGTCTTCGATAGGACTAGGCCTTCTCTCTCTATTCTCGCATTGCTGCAGTCAGTCCACATATAACCCCCTTCTTTGATACTGATGCATAATTAGAATAGTTCTGATGTAAGACTTGCGAGTACTTTGGATGAGTACTCACCGCTGCTTTGCTCCCCCCTTGTCCCCTTGATCCGTTTGCTGCGACCAGATGATGAAGCCCCGGAGATGGAGGTCCCCGACGCCGACAACTGCTACCCCGATGGTGCCTACTACTACGTGGAGGCCGCTGATGATCAGGAGTAGTTAGGAGGTTCCCAGGCAGGAGGCCTCGCCTCGTTCGATCGTTGTATCTTTTGTGCTAGCCTTCTCTAAGGCACCCCTTGTTTTATGTCTGTACTCAGATATTTGTTGCTTCCGCTGACTCGTGTGTTTATCGAGCTTTCGTATTCTAGCCCTCGAGGCCCCTGGCTTGTAATATGAAGCTGATGTTATTTTATTTGTGTCTAGAGTTGTGTTGTGATATCTCCCCGTGAGTCCTTGGGTTTGATCATACGCATTTGCGTGTATGATTAGCGTACGATTAAGCCGAGGGCGTCACAGTGATCCCTAACGAGAACTCCGCATTGCTTCTTGAATGTGTCAGCGGCATTCTTAGGAAGCTTGGTTTCGTCCGTAGGCAATATCACCTCAAAGGTGTAATGCGTCCGTGCATCCAACTTTCTAGTCGGGCCTCGTTTCGTAGCTTTGCTCGATGTGGAGGCCTAAGAGGGAGAAACATTCGTCAAATGAATGTATATGTATACAATATAGAGCTATCTCCAATATTTTTCACATATTACAAGTGATTGTCGAACTTCATATGTATACCTCGCCGTACTTTATTATTTCTTCACCGGCTTCTCCATCAGTGGAGCTATCACCTTCTCCGTCATTGGACCTATCTCCTGCCCCATCGGCTTCATCTTCATGTCGCTCGACCTCCATTCCATATCCGGAGGGGTTTAGATATGACGATGGAGATTCAGCTGGTTCAAGTTCGGGGCCGTCTTTGATTATATCTTCGAGAAGTTCTTCCTCTTCGAGGTTCCTGATATGTGGATCCATAGTTCTGCAAAAAAACAGACATTTGATCAGGAACTCCGTTCCAAAACAACTTTAGTCCCGGGTCGTGGCTCCACCTGGGACTCCTAGATTTCTGCATAGTATTCAAAGTAGGAGTACTTTTCCAATTTGAGCATTCAATAAGCAAAACCAAATCGTAAAATAAAGTAGTATTGAAATTAGCATGCATTCAATTATAAGCAAATACATCATCTCTTTTGTCCGTACATCGTCGAATATTATCACTAATACTCCTCGAATACTATCATACATATAGCATCACTGATACATCTAGAACTGTAGCGCCCGACGGGTATCGGCGCGGGCGATGGACACCCAAAGAGAAGGAACCATCACAGGATCATAGCTCTAGTGAGATCCCCGAAGAACCTGCCAGGTATGCTCGAACTTGCCCTCCAATGCAACCATGTAGCGACGGACGTGCTCATCGTCCTCGCTGACACAGTGACGTACCACCTCCGCGGTGTCCGGAAGCCTCGGCACCCTCACTGGCCCACGCGACCGCCACCAAACAAGGATCGGGTGAACGACGGGCTAGCTCCTCACCAACCTACGCCCCCCGGAAGGTAGCACCTCCCGATACGAGCCGGGGGGAGCCCAGTCCCGGACAGGGCCCCTCTGATCAAGCAGGTGTCCTCCGCCGAGTCGACGACGAGGATGCGGGATAGGCATCGTAAAATGAACTAAAAAAAATATACTAGTTCTATTAATTTTCTTGCTAAAAATAAACTATTAACACTTAAGCATATACAATAGCAAAATTAAACTATTAACACTTAAGCATATACAATAGGAAAATTAAGCAATAATCTAAGAAACACTATTAACACTTAAGCATATACACTATACAATAGCAAAATTAAATGAAAAAAATATATTTCTTCTTCTTGTAACCCTAAACTAATTTTTCCTCTTCTTCTATTTCTCCTCTTCTTCTACTTCTTCTTCTACTTCTACTTCTCCTCTTCTTCTACTACTTCTCCTCTTCTCCTCTTCTACTTCTCCTCTCCTCCTCTTCTAATTTTTTCTCTTCTTCTACTTCTCCTCTTCTTCTATTTTTCCTCTTCTTCTCCTCTCCTCCTCTTCTTATTCTCCTTTTTCTTCTTTTCTTCTCCTCCTCTTCTTATTTTCTTTTTCCTAATTCTAAATATTACTAACCCTAATAATCTAGCACAAACCTAATAACAATAGGAATTAAATGACAAAAAAAAGTCTTTTTCTTTCTTTCTTCCCTTTTTCTTCCTTTCTTCTCCTTTTTCTTCCTTTCTTCTCCTTTTTCTTCCTTTCTTCCCATTTTCTTCTTTTCTTCTCATTTTTCTTCTTTTCTTCTCCTTCCCTTTTTCTTCTTTTCTTCTCCTTTTTCTTCCTTTCTTCTCTTTTTTCTTCCTTTCTTCTCCCTTTTCTTCCTTTCTTCTCCTTTTTCTTCTTTTATTCTCTTTTTTCTCGAAGTATCAGGGTTTCGAACGAGAACTCATCTCTTACAAAGGGATTTCATTTTTTGAACTTATTTGAACCCCATACTTTTTGTGTGTTCAAAATGCACCATGCAAAGGAACATCACATAATTTCAACAATTTCTGACTTCATTTGGTATTCTTCGTGCATTTACTTATTGTTTTTGAGCTAGTTGACCCTGAAATTGAAAAGCACTACAAATGAACTCTGAAAATGTTGAAAGTTGGCATGCTATCATAATTTCACCCACATAGCATGTGTTAAAAAGTTGAGAGGGCTATGACAAAAACTGGATGCACTTCGTGTACAAAACGGACAATCTCTCTCGAAGTATCATGGTTTCGAACGAGAACTCATGTCTTACAAAGGGATTTCATTTTTTGAACTTATTTGAACCCCATACTTTTTGTGTGTTCAAAATGCACCATTCAAAGGCACATCACAGAATTTCAACAATTTCTGACTTCATTTGGTATTCTTCGTGCATTTACTTATTTTTTTGAGCTAGTTGACCGTGAAATTGAAAAGCACTACAAATGAACTCTGAAAATGTTGAAAGTTGGCATGCTATCATAATTTCACCCACATAGCATGTGTTAAAAAGTTGAGAGGGCTATGACAAAAACTGGATGCACTTCGTGTACAAAACGGACAATCTCTCTCGAAGTATCATGGTTTCGAACGAGAACTCATCTCTTACAAAGGGATTTCATTTTTTTGAAATTATTTGAACTCCATACTTTTTGTGTGTCCAAAATGCACCATTCAAAGGCACATCACAGAATTTCAACAATTTCTGACTTCATTTGGTTTTCTTCGTACATTTACTTATTTTTTTGAGCTAGTTGACCCTGAAATTGAAAAGCACTACAAATGAACTCTGAAAATGTTGAAAGTTGGCATGCTATCATCATTTCACCCACATAGCATGTGTTAAAAAGTTGAGAGGGCTACGACAAAAAGTGGATGCACTTCGTGTACAAAACGGACAATCTCTCTCGAAGTATCAGAGTTTTGAATGAGAACTCATCTCTTACAAAGGGATTTCATTTTGTGAACTTATTTGAACCCCATACTTTTTGTGTGTTCAAAATGCACCATTCAAAGGCACATCACAGACTTTCAACAATTTCTGACTTCATTTGGTTTTCTTCGTGCATTTACTTATTTTTTTTTTGAGCTAGTTGACCCTGAAATTGAAAAGCACTACAAATGAACTCTGAAAATGTTGAAAGTTGGCATGCTATCATCATTTCACCCACATAGCATGTGTTAAAAAGTTGAGAGGGCTACGACAAAAACTGGATGCAGTTCGTGTACAAAACGGACAATCTCTCTCGAAGTATGAGCGTTTCGAACGAGAACTCATCTCTTACAAAGGGATTTCATTTTTTTGAACTTATTTGAACTCCATACTTTTTGTGTGTTCAAAATGCACCATTCAAAGGCACATCACAAAATTTCAACAATTTCTGACTTCATTTGGTATTCTTCGTGCATTTACTTTTTTTTGAGCTAGTTGACCCTGAAATTGAAAAGGACTACAAATGAACTCTGAAAATGTTGAAAGTTGGCATGCTATCATCATTTCAACCACATAGCATGTGTTAAAAAGTTGAGAGGGCTACGACAAAAACTGGATGCACTTCGTGTACAAAACGGACAATCTCTCTCGAAGTATCAGGGTTTCGAACGAGAACTCATCTCTTACAAAGGGATTTCATTTTTTGAACTTATTTGAACCCCATACTTTTTGTGTGTTCAAAATGCACCATTCAAAGGCACATCACAGAATTTCAACAATTTCTGACTTCATTTGGTTTTCTTCGTGCATTTACTTATTTTTTTTGAGCTAGTTGACCCTGAAATTGAAAAGCACTACAAAAGAACTCTGAAAATGTTGAAAGTTGGCATGCTATCACCATTTCACCCACATAGCATGTGTTAAAAAGTTGAGAGGGCTACGACAAAAACTGGATGAACTTCGTGTACAAAACGGACAATCTCTCTCGAAGTATCAGCATTCCGAACGAGAACTCATCTCTTACAAAGGGATTTCATTTTTTTGAACTTATTTGAACTCCATACTTTTTGTGTGTCCAAAATGCACCATTCAAAGGCACATCACAAAATTTCAACAATTTCTGACTTCATTTGGTATTCTTCGTGCATTTACTTATTTTTTTTGAGCTAGTTCACCGTGAAATTGAAAAGCACAACAAATGAACTCTGAAAATGTTGAAAGTTGGCATGCTATTATAATTTCACCCACATAGCATGTGTTAAAAAGTTGAGAGGGCTATGACAAAAACTGGATGCACTTCGTGTACAAAACGGACAATCTCTCTCGAAGTATCATGGTTTCGAACGAGAACTCATCTCTTACAAAGGGATTTCATTTTTTGAACTTATTTGAACCCCATACTTTTTGTGTGTTCAAAATGCACCATTCAAAGGCACATCACAAAGTTTCAACAATTTCTGACTTCATTTGGTATTCTTCGTGCATTTACTTATTTTTTTTTGAGCTAGTTGACCCTGAAATTGAAAAGCACTACAAATGAACTCTGAAAATGTTGAAAGTTGGCATGCTATCATAATTTCACCCACATAGCATGTGTTAAAAAGTTGAGAGGGCTATGACAAAAACTGGATGCACTTCGTGTACAAAACGGACAATCTCTCTCGAAGTATCATGGTTTCGAACGAGAACTCATCTCTTACAAAGGGATTTCATTTTTTGAACTTATTTGAACTCCATACTTTTTGTGTGTCCAAAATGCACCATTCAAAGGCACATCACAGAATTTCAACAATTTCTGACTTCATTTGGTTTTCTTCGTGCATTTACTTATTTTTTTTGAGCTAGTTGACCCTGAAATTGAAAAGCACTACAAATGAACTCTGAAAATGTTGAAAGTTGGCATGCTATCATCATTTCACCCACATAGCATGTGTTAAAAAGTTGAGAGGGCTACGACAAAAAGTGGATGCACTTCGTGTACAAAACGGACAATCTCTCTCGAAGTATCAGAGTTTTGAATGAGAACTCATCTCTTACAAAGGGATTTCATTTTGTGAACTTATTTGAACCCCATACTTTTTGTGTGTTCAAAATGCACCATTCAAAGGCACATCACAGAATTTCAACAATTTCTGACTTCATTTGGTTTTCTTTGTGCATTTACTTATTTTTTTTGAGCTAGTTGACCCTGAAATTGAAAAGCACTACAAATGAACTCTGAAAATGTTGAAAGTTGGCATGCTATCATCATTTCACCCACATAGCATGTGTTAAAAAGTTGAGAGGGCTACGACAAAAACTGGATGCACTTCGTGTACAAAACGGACAATCTCTCTCGAAGTATCAGGGTTTCGAACGAGAACTCATCTCTTACAAAGGGATTTCATTTTTTGAACTTATTTGAACCCCATACTTTTTGTGTGTTCAAAATGCACCATTCAAAGGCACATCACAGAATTTCAACAATTTCTGACTTCATTTGGTTTTCTTCGTGCATTTACTTATTTTTTTTGAGCTAGTTGACCCTGAAATTGAAAAGCACTACAAAAGAACTCTGAAAATGTTGAAAGTTGGCATGCTATCACCATTTCACCCACATAGCATGTGTTAAAAAGTTGAGAGGGCTACGACAAAAACTGGATGAACTTCGTGTACAAAACGGACAATCTCTCTCGAAGTATCAGCATTCCGAACGAGAACTCATCTCTTACAAAGGGATTTCATTTTTTTGAACTTATTTGAACTCCATACTTTTTGTGTGTCCAAAATGCACCATTCAAAGGCACATCACAAAATTTCAACAATTTCTGACTTCATTTGGTATTCTTCGTGCATTTACTTATTTTTTTTGAGCTAGTTGACCGTGAAATTGAAAAGCACAACAAATGAACTCTGAAAATGTTGAAAGTTGGCATGCTATTATAATTTCACCCACATAGCATGTGTTAAAAAGTTGAGAGGGCTATGACAAAAACTGGATGCACTTCGTGTACAAAACGGACAATCTCTCTCGAAGTATCATGGTTTCGAACGAGAACTCATCTCTTACAAAGGGATTTCATTTTTTGAACTTATTTGAACCCCATACTTTTTGTGTGTTCAAAATGCACCATTCAAAGGCACATCACAAAGTTTCAACAATTTCTGACTTCATTTGGTATTCTTCGTGCATTTACTTATTTTTTTTGAGCTAGTTGACCCTGAAATTGAAAAGCACTACAAATGAACTCTGAAAATGTTGAAAGTTGGCATGCTATCATAATTTCACCCACATAGCATGTGTTAAAAAGTTGAGAGGGCTATGACAAAAACTGGATGCACTTCGTGTACAAAACGGACAATCTCTCTCGAAGTATCATGGTTTCGAACGAGAACTCATCTCTTACAAAGGGATTTCATTTTTTGAACTTATTTGAACTCCATACTTTTTGTGTGTCCAAAATGCACCATTCAAAGGCACATCACAGAATTTCAACAATTTCTGACTTCATTTGGTTTTCTTCGTGCATTTACTTATTTTTTTTGAGCTAGTTGACCCTGAAATTGAAAAGCACTACAAATGAACTCTGAAAATGTTGAAAGTTGGCATGCTATCATCATTTCACCCACATAGCATGTGTTAAAAAGTTGAGAGGGCTACGACAAAAAGTGGATGCACTTCGTGTACAAAACGGACAATCTCTCTCGAAGTATCAGAGTTTTGAATGAGAACTCATCTCTTACAAAGGGATTTCATTTTGTGAACTTATTTGAACCCCATACTTTTTGTGTGTTCAAAATGCACCATTCAAAGGCACATCACAGAATTTCAACAATTTCTGACTTCATTTGGTTTTCTTTGTGCATTTACTTATTTTTTTTGAGCTAGTTGACCCTGAAATTGAAAAGCACTACAAATGAACTCTGAAAATGTTGAAAGTTGGCATGCTATCATCATTTCACCCACATAGCATGTGTTAAAAAGTTGAGAGGGCTACGACAAAAACTGGATGCACTTCGTGTACAAAACGGACAATCTCTCTCGAAGTATCAGGGTTTCGAACGAGAACTCATCTCTTACAAAGGGATTTCATTTTTTGAACTTATTTGAACCCCATACTTTTTGTGTGTTCAAAATGCACCATTCAAAGGCACATCACAGAATTTCAACAATTTCTGACTTCATTTGGTTTTCTTCGTGCATTTACTTATTTTTTTTGAGCTAGTTGACCCTGAAATTGAAAAGCACTACAAAAGAACTCTGAAAATGTTGAAAGTTGGCATGCTATCACCATTTCACCCACATAGCATGTGTTAAAAAGTTGAGAGGGCTACGACAAAAACTGGATGAACTTCGTGTACAAAACGGACAATCTCTCTCGAAGTATCAGCATTCCGAACGAGAACTCATCTCTTACAAAGGGATTTCATTTTTTTGAACTTATTTGAACTCCATACTTTTTGTGTGTCCAAAATGCACCATTCAAAGGCACATCACAAAATTTCAACAATTTCTGACTTCATTTGGTATTCTTCGTGCATTTACTTATTTTTTTTGAGCTAGTTGACCGTGAAATTGAAAAGCACAACAAATGAACTCTGAAAATGTTGAAAGTTGGCATGCTATTATAATTTCACCCACATAGCATGTGTTAAAAAGTTGAGAGGGCTATGACAAAAACTGGATGCACTTCGTGTACAAAACGGACAATCTCTCTCGAAGTATCATGGTTTCGAACGAGAACTCATCTCTTACAAAGGGATTTCATTTTTTGAACTTATTTGAACCCCATACTTTTTGTGTGTTCAAAATGCACCATTCAAAGGCACATCACAAAGTTTCAACAATTTCTGACTTCATTTGGTATTCTTCGTGCATTTACTTATTTTTTTTGAGCTAGTTGACCCTGAAATTGAAAAGCACTACAAATGAACTCTGAAAATGTTGAAAGTTGGCATGCTATCATAATTTCACCCACATAGCATGTGTTAAAAAGTTGAGAGGGCTATGACAAAAACTGGATGCACTTCGTGTACAAAACGGACAATCTCTCTCGAAGTATCATGGTTTCGAACGAGAACTCATCTCTTACAAAGGGATTTCATTTTTTGAACTTATTTGAACTCCATACTTTTTGTGTGTCCAAAATGCACCATTCAAAGGCACATCACAGAATTTCAACAATTTCTGACTTCATTTGGTTTTCTTCGTGCATTTACTTATTTTTTTTGAGCTAGTTGACCCTGAAATTGAAAAGCACTACAAATGAACTCTGAAAATGTTGAAAGTTGGCATGCTATCATCATTTCACCCACATAGCATGTGTTAAAAAGTTGAGAGGGCTACGACAAAAAGTGGATGCACTTCGTGTACAAAACGGACAATCTCTCTCGAAGTATCAGAGTTTTGAATGAGAACTCATCTCTTACAAAGGGATTTCATTTTGTGAACTTATTTGAACCCCATACTTTTTGTGTGTTCAAAATGCACCATTCAAAGGCACATCACAGAATTTCAACAATTTCTGACTTCATTTGGTTTTCTTCGTGCATTTACTTATTTTTTTTGAGCTAGTTGACCCTGAAATTGAAAAGCACTACAAATGAACTCTGAAAATGTTGAAAGTTGGCATGCTATCATCATTTCACCCACATAGCATGTGTTAAAAAGTTGAGAGGGCTACGACAAAAACTGGATGCACTTCGTGTACAAAACGGACAATCTCTCTCGAAGTATCAGGGTTTCGAACGAGAACTCATCTCTTACAAAGGGATTTCATTTTTTGAACTTATTTGAACCCCATAGTTTTTGTGTGTTCAAAATGCACCATTCAAAGGCACATCACAGAATTTCAACAATTTCTGACTTCATTTGGTATTATTCGTGCATTTACTTTTTTTTGAGCTAGTTGACCCTGAAATTGAAAAGCACTACAAATGAACTCTGAAAATGTTGAAAGTTGGCATGCTATCATCATTTCACCCACATAGCATGTGTTAAAAAGTTGAGAGGGCTACGACAAAAACTTGATGCACTTCGTGTACAAAACGGACAATCTCTCTCGAAGTATGAGCGTTTCGAACGAGAACTCATCTCTTACAAAGGGATTTCATTTTTTTGAACTTATTTGAACTCCATACTTTTTGTGTGTTCAAAATGCACCATTCAAAGGCTGTCGGGACCCCGATCCTAAGCCATAGGAATCTAGCCTGTAACCCATCGCATCCCTTTGTGGTCTCACGCACGGTTAACTCCACGGCTGCAGCCTTACCTTAGCCGGGGCCGTTTGCGTCTTTTGACTCACGTATGCGATAGTATCGCTAGCAATCCAATGTCAAAGAACCCGGATCGACATGTCTAGTCATAAACAAAGTGGCAGTATCTCATCCGAGGAATGGGTAAGCTGGACATTTCTAGAGTGAGTATCAATCTTGGCATAGTGAGCTGACATCCAGTCCATGCCCAAGATGATATTAATATCCGAAGATTTCAATGCTATGAATGAGGCTAGAAAAACTAGCCTGTCTACTAGAATTTCATTGTCATAGGTTATCCTAGAGGTTTGCCATTTACTACCAGGGGTTTGGACAACCAATGGGATTGGCATATCACAAAATGACATGTTATGCAACTGTGCATAACTTTCTGAAATGAAGGAATGAGAAGACCCAGTGTCAAAGAGAACGGACGCTGGGTGATGATTAACAAGAAGCGTACCCAGCATGACGTCGGGATCCTCTGCAGCTTCTTCTGCTGACAAATAGTTCACACGGCCACGTGCAGGAGTTGGCTTCACATAAAACGCTTTACCCGACTTGGCCTGCCCGACGGATTTTTCGGGTTGCTTGGCACCCACATTCTGAGGACACTCACGGGAATAATGCCCTGGTTCTCCACACTTGTAGCATATCACCTGGTTGGCACGTGGTGCAGCATTGCTAGCTGGACCACCATAAGCTTTTGCTGGAGGGTTGGCCTGATTCGTCTGAGGCGCCACGTAGGATGGCCTCGGAGTGTATCTTGGCGGCAGAGAACTGTTTGGAACCCACAGCCTGCGTTTTGGAAACGCGGAACCAGAAGACGAGCCAAAGTCACGGGAGTGCTTCCTTGTGGCTTCGAAGACAGTATGACCAGTCTCCGCACTGATCGCTTTGTTGACCAGGGCTTGAAAGCTTGCACACTCATGGAGGCGCAGATCTCGAGGGAGCTCAGGGCTCAGACCCTTACGGAATCTTGCTTGCTTCTTGGCGTCAGTAGACACCTCCTCTGTTGCATAGCGGGCGAGGTTACCGAACTCGCGGCTATAGGCATCCACAGACAACTTGCCCTGAGTGAAGGCACAGAACTCCTCTCTTTTTCTGTCCATCAGGCCCTCTGGAATATGGTGCAGACGAAAAGCTGCACTGAAGTCTGCCCATGTGGCCACTGGTTCAGCGGGACGCATAGCTTCAAAATTCTCCCACCACAGATTGGCGGGTCCCTCCAGGAAATACGCCGCAAAGGTCACCTTGTCGGCCTCAGACACATTTGCAGAGCGAATCTTGCGTGAGATGCTGCACAACCAGTCATCAGCGTCCAGGGGATCAACGGAATGATGAAACTTTGGAGGATTCAGCTTCACAAAGTCATTGAGGGACACTGCAGCATTCCTAGGCTGTCGAGCCGTATTCTTCTCACTACGCTCTAGCAGTCGGTTGGTCTCCCTTTTGTTTCTTTCTGCCTCAAGCATCACTTCTACCAGAGAAGGTGGGTGAGGCAGGTCTTCCTGCGACGCTTGACTACCCTCACCTTGCTCATGAGCAGGGGCACGGTTCAACCTGGTGAACACCATCCTGACAAACAAACTCATAGCTTAGACCAATATCATATCAATACTAGCTATGGATTAAGAATATACTGAACACACGGAATGCGGAAATGAATATCCGAACAACATGGTAACAAGCAACTGCTATATATACACCATGGTTCATACACACCCTTACATAGCTCAGTACAACCTTAACCGTAGAGCAAACTGCTGAAATTGTGAAACTACTCATCAGAGGCGTACAAGCTTCCTATACATTATTTATCTAGGCCTCCGAAATTCATTTCACATCACTACCATACTTCACAAGTCACGCAGGACTGTGAATGTACAACTACTACCATACTATCCTTCCGCTCACAGCTCAGGCATCCGCATAGAACATCTCATAGAGATTACCTCCATGACCTGGAAGTTCAACCTGCGGATCAGGAAACACTCTAGCCTGAGATCCCTGGGATCCATAAGGACACGGATGTGGCCTTGGTCCCCTCACTGGTGGTAAGAGGGGTCCCCGAAGAGGTGTAACTCCTCGTATAGCTGGCCAGTCAACGTGGGCCGGAAGATGGTTCCTAACAGGGTTCAGCATCTCCATCTCTCCATACCCTCTCTGGACAACCGGTGCCAGCTGCGTCAAAGCTGTCCACAGACGGGCACGGGTAGCATAAAGCTCCATGCGGAGAGCACGAGCATCCTTGTCTCTGTTCGCTAGCATCTCAACAGTGGACTGCAGAAGTGGATCCTCCATAGAAGAATCAAAATAGACTCCACTGAGGTATCCCTCTTCACCAGACTGAGAGGCCGGAACATAGCAGAACTCTGAATTCTGCAGCAGTGCATGTCTCGCTCTCATAATAGTCAGCATTGAATAGGCAGCATCTTGTACTGCCATGTCAACAGTGACTCCCAACCCATAGGACCAATGGATTGGCTTCTCCGCTCTAGGGTAGTCTGGAAATACCCTAACAGTGCAGATGTACTGGCTCTGGTTGAAGTCTCGGTACTGTTCCTCTACCGTGTACTCGGGGTACCAGCGGTAACCGCACACCGACATCACCCTGACCAGCATGGCCATATGACCCGGTACATCAATGCACCTGGTCAAACGTACCACCTGACGAGATGGACGGCCAGGCATGTGTAAATAGAGAGTAATGCAAAAGCATTAGAGCTCTGAATGCAAAATTGGGCAGCATAACGGCTGTAAATGCTCAAAAACAAATTTTGAGACAACCCAAAATAGAACAGCGTAACCACTCAACTATCAAGTTCAACTCTCTGATCATCAAACTTACTTCCTGCTTCCTAGGAAAAAAAAAGAAACCCAATATCTCTCGACCCGTAGTCCTATAAGCTACCGATCGGAAACACGAGCCTAGGAGAAGATGAGAAATCTAGTCCTTAATTCCCGCGGAAAAGACGAGGATGACCAGGATAGAATATCTTGAGAAGAGAACAAGAGTGTTACGTTCCCTTCCACAAACAATTCCCTTGTATATAACTAAAGCAATTCTAGACTGAACTTCGACCAGTTTGGCTTAGTAATCCTACAGTCAGTCAGGCTCTGATACCAACGCTGTCGGGACCCCGATCCTAAGCCATAGGAATCTAGCCTGTAACCCATCGCATCCCTTTGTGGTCTCACGCACGGTTAACTCCACGGCTGCAGCCTTACCTTAGCCGGGACCGTTTGCGTCTTTTGACTCACGTATGCGATAGTATCGCTAGCAATCCAATGTCCAAGAACCCGGATCAACATGTCTAGTCATAAACAAAGTGGCAGTACCGCACAAGGACAGGCATACATGACCCAACAAAGCAGGTGTCGGTCACCGGCGAATGTAGACGAGTCGTAGGAAGCTACAAGGACTCCATTACATCGCGTGACATTTCCCCAAAGGGGACAGACACAGCAGCTAAGAAGGACACATGCCGGTCAACCAATGTGTCCGGAGCAGTAGCGAACTACCAAGGCTCGTTGGACCACAAAGGGGCATTTCCTTGTAAGGAGTGCTACTAAAGTTCACGACTAGGTAATCGAACCCCATACATATCAAGTACGACTCACGTACGCATGGCATACCGATATGTATAGATACATCGATGGCATCACAACATAACCATAAACATACAAGCTTTATTTAAGAGGCTCGGAAGAGCCACACACATAATATTACACATTAAGGGTCTCACGACCCATAATAGCAGTCATACAATACAAGCCAGCGGAAGAGTTATAAACTGTCTGAGTACAGACAGGGCAACTAGTAGGCACGTGGCCTGACTATACTACAGAGCCGACGTAGGGCCAGATCGTAGCTGGGACACCAGCTACTCGTCGTCGTCGATGTCTACGAAGAACCCTCCATTAGGGTCATTAGCAACCTCTGCAACATTTATTAAGCAAACATGAGTACGAAGGTACTCAGCAAGACTTTAGGAGAACTAACTACTCATGCAAGGTATCAAAAGGTATTGTGGGGTTTCATGCGGGAAGCCAGCATTTGACTCGTGGCTAGACAACTTGCTTTTTGAAATTAGTTTTGACAACTTGATTTCTCGCACCCGAGTCCACTAACACCACAAGAATACACTATCGTGGAATCATTCCGTCTCCATACGGAAATGCCGTCCACGACACTCACGCTTATCTTGACAATTTTATGAGTAGCCATTGAAGTTATCTATGAACAACATATGTCTACAAGTAGTCCATATCCGCGGACGCGGCTATTCGAATAGATCATAACCCTGCAGCGGTGTACTTCGTCACACACGCTCCCGCCACTTATCGCCATGTGCACGTCATGCACCTCGGCAACCTTCAAGCGGAAGCCCAGCGAGGGAGTCAGCCACGACCGTTAACCACACTAGTACATAGTCCAGGTTTATCGCCTATCTGAGAGTAACCCGTACGGAAGTCCGGCCGAGGTTTCCGCCACGGCCTCAAACGATGTGCACAGGGTTCCCAAGCCCACCATACGGGTGCCACTTGGTACACCGTGCCACTGCCTACCGCATCACGGTCCACCTCTCAGGTCAGCACCATGCACGGCCTCCAGCATTACTATAAACACCAGAAACTACTTGCAACTCCTGGACCGAGTACTTCGCGATTAATAGGCCGAGCGGGGTCATATTTCAGGGCCCAGCATGTGGTAGTATCTAGTCTTGGATTACATACACGGAACTTAGTTCCTAAGGACGATTCCAATGAAACAACCCGCCATGTACTCCTACACAGCCTTTCACCGGTACCTTTACCAAATCAATTTCAACACACAACCTTTGCTCACCGAACACATTCCACATTTCTGTTCATCTCCCAGATGACAGACCATACACAACTCTAAGCATAGCATGCATAGCAGGATAAGGCACATCATAGCTCAAGCAACTACCAGATATGCTAGGTTGCAAGGTTCGCCTATTTACTGTGACAAGGTTAAGTCATGCAAAGGAAGTGGGTCCAACTATCGTGGCAAAAGCAGTTGAAGCATTTGATCCTAATGCAATAAATAGGTGCAGGAGCAAGAACATAGGAGTTATCGGGATGATCAAAAGGGTTGCTTGCCTTGTTGCTCAGAGGAGGAACGATATCCGTCAGACGGATATTCGGTGGAATCCGGGGGTGCGGAGCCTACCGAAATGGATGGCAACATTCAATAACAATCATATGCAATCAAAATGATGCATGAGCATGGCATGAGAATGCAAAGTGATAAGTTATTATAATCAAGATGTTTTAGGTTGAGAGTTGGTTTGAATCACATTCGAATAGTAATTCAAACGGGTATTCTCGGATACCGGTTTAATTGATTCGACCTGATGCTCAGATTAACCTAATGTTAACATGCATGAAATGTCATGTTATGGTACTGATTTATATCTAGGGCAGTGTGTGATCATTGCATTTATAATGAAATTTGGATTTTTTTGCAAATTCCATTTATAAAGTGATTAAAGAATTGAATTATTCCTTATTTCACAATTTAGGGTCCTGTAACTTTTTCAAACATAGTTGAAAATAGCATAATCAGAATCCTTGAATTTTTCTGATACTTTTTCATATATAATTTATTTTCATTGGAGTTACAGATTAATTTCTATGATTTTTGCAATTTTTAGCAATTTCCCGAATTAGTTTTAAACTGGAAATTCCATTTATTGCATCAGGCTGACGTCAGCAGGTCAGCCGACCTGTTGAGGTCAAACCTGACAGGGGCGCCCCACTAGTCAGCCTCTCTGGGACTAATCCCGCGTTGACCAGCCCTAACTGAGGTTTGACTTGGCCTTGGGCCCACTTGTCAGCGAGTGATTAAGTCACTAATCGGCTGGGTTAGCTTGCCACGTCGACCTCCACCGGCGGCGAGGTCGTCCTCGCCGGCGGGAAGCCTCCAGCGACCACCAGCACGGCGGAGGGGCTCGGAAACGGCGCACAGGGGGCCAAATGCTGCGCGGAGAGTACCAGAGGAACGACACGTCTGCCGCAGCTTCATTTCTGCGTCTAGCCGGGGCTGATCTGGCCGGAGATGACGCCGGCGACGAGCTTGGCGGCGGCCAAGGCTCGGGCGTCATCAGGTTCTTTGAATCAAAGGGATCTACGCTTAGTTCTTAGCTGCTACGGCATCTACGCGTCGTCCTGGAGCTGTGGGTGCCCTCGGAAGGACGAGGTGGACATCGGAGGGCTACCGGTGACGAGCGGCAGCGGCGGTCCTCGTCGGGCTCCGGTGAAACTAGGGCTAGAGGAGGGGATCGACGGGGAAAACTTAGGGGAAACGACCGCATGGTCACAGGGAGTGCAGAGCAGAGCTTAGATGGCTCGGGGAAGGCCTGGGGGCGACGAATCGACGGGAGAGGTCCGGCGGCCGGAGGAGGAAGACGACGGCGTTACGGGCGTTGCAGGGCTCGAGGAGGCTTCGGCTTCTGCAGAGACGACCAGGGCGACGAGGCGGAGCTAATGGCGTGCTCTGGGAGGGGATCCTATGGCCAGGGGCACGGGCAGCTCGAGCTCGAGCTCGGCTCTAATGGCGGCAGCAGGGAGAAGGAGGGGATCCGGGAGGAGGGGAAGAACCGAGGCGGGGAATGGATAGGGGAAGCTCTGGGGAGCTTATCCCCGTCGTCGCCAGCGCGAACCGGCGGCCAGGCAGGCACGCAGGTGCATGGCCGCGCCGGAGGAGGCGGCGGCCACCTCCTGCTGCCTACTGGCGCGAGGGAGGGGACGAGCGGGGAGATGGGTCGGGCCAGGCTTGGGCGACACGTAAGTCTTTTTCCATTTCCTCTGTTTTTGTTTTTTTTTGTTTTGCTAATTATTGTATTGCTAATTAATTCACCTCCAAAACAAAAAGTAAAAACTATTTTAGACCTCCTGAAATATTTGTTATAATATCCCCACTCATTTCCAAGGTTTTCAACATTTTTGGAAAATTATAGTTTCTGATTTCAATTTTTTTAAATTTGAAACCACTAGCTTTTGCATTTATTTAAAATGCTTAAAGTGTCAAGAAAATAGTTTTCTCCAATGCTCATTTACTTTCATGATTTATCAGAAAGTTTGAACATTTCTTGAGGCCATTTTGGGTTCATTGATTTTGAACTAGTTGAAATTTCCTATAATTGAAATGGTGGCTAGTGTTTTGAGTTTTTCCTTGCCACTTTGTTGTTTTTGTTGAAATTTCTTAGATACAAATGCAAAGACGACATGAGCACAATGCTATCTTGCTTAAGGGTTTGGGATGTGACAAAGGCACATCACAAAATTTCAACAATGTCTGACTTCATTTGGTATTCTTCGTGCATTTACTTTTTTTTGAGCTAGTTGACCCTAAAATTGAAAAGCACTACAAATGACCTCTGAAAATGTTGAAAGTTGGCATGCTATCATAATTTCACCCACATAGCATGTGCTAAAAAGTTGAGAGGGCTATGACAAAAACTGGATGCACTTCGTGTACAAAACGGACAATCTCTCTCGAAGTATCATGGTTTCGAATGAGAACTCATCTCTTACAAAGGGATTTCATTTTTTGAACTTATTTGAACCCCATACTTTTTGTCTGTTCAAAATGCACCATTCAAAGGCACATCACAAAGTTTCAACAATTTCTGACTTCATTTGGTATTCTTCGTGCATTTACTTATTTTTTTGAGCTAGTTGACCCTGAAATTGGAAAGCACTACAAATGAACTCTGAAAATGTTGAAAGTTGGCATGCTATCATCATTTCACGCACATAGCATGTGTTAAAACGTTGAGAGGGCTACGACAAAAAGTGGATGCACTTCGTGTACAAAACGAACAATCTCTCTCGAAGTATCAAAGTTTCGAACGAGAACTCATCTCTTACAAAGGGATTTCATTTTTTGAACTTATTTGAACCCCATACTTTTTATGTGTTCAAAATGCACCATTCAAAGGCACATCACAAAATTTCAACAATTTCTGACTTCATTTGCTATTCTTCGTGCATTTACTTATTTTTTTTGTGCTAGTTGACCCTGAAATTAAAAAGCACTACAAATGAACTCTGAAAATGTTGAAAGTTGGCATGCTATCATCATTTCACCCACATAGCATGTGTTAAAAAGTTGAGAGGGCTACAACAAAAACTGGATGCACTTCGTGTACAAAACAGACAATCTCTCTCGAAGTATGAGCGTTTCGAACGAGAACTCATCTCTTACAAAGGGATTTCATTTTTTTGAACTTATTTGAACTCCATACTTTTTGTGTGTTCAAATTGCACCATTCAAAGGCACATCAAAAAATTTCAACAATTTCTGACTTCATTTGGTATTCTTCGTGCATTTACTTTTTTTTTTTGAGCTAGTTGACCCTGAAATTGAAAATCACTACAAATGAACTCTGAAAATGTTGAAAGTTGGCATGCTATCATCATTTCACCCACATAGCATGTGTTAAAAAGTGGAGAGGGCTACGACAGAAACTGGATGCACTTCGTGTACAAAACGGACAAGCTCTCTCAAAGTATGAGGGTTTCGAACGAGAACTCATCTCTTACAAAGGGATTTCACTTTTTGAACTTATTTGAACTCCATACTTTTTGTGTGTTCAAAATGCACCATTCAAAGGCACATCACAAAATTTCAACAATTTCTGACTTCATTTAGTATTCTTCGTGCATTAACTTATTTTTTTTTGAGCTAGTTGACCCTGAAATTGAAAAGCACTACAAATGAACTCTGAAAATGCTTAAAGTTGGCATGCTATCATCATTTCACCCACATAGCATTTGTTAAAAAGTTGAGAGGGATACGACAAAAACTGGATGCTCTTCGTGTACAAAATGGACAATGTCTCCCGAAGTATCAGCGTTTCGAACAAGAACTCATCTCTTACAAAGGGATTTCATTTTTTTGAACTTATTTGAAGTCCATACTTTTTGTGTGTTCAAAATGCACCATTCAAAGGCACATCACAAAATTTCAACAATGTCTAACTTCATTTGGTATTCTTCGTGCATTTACTTTTTTTTTTGAGCTAGTTGACCCTAAAATTGAAAAGCACTACAAATGAACTCTGAAAATGTTGAAAGTTGGCATGCTATCATAATATCACCCACATATCATGTGTTAAAAAGTTGAGAGGGCTATGACAAAAACTGGATGCACTTCGTGTACAAAACGGACAATCTCTCTCGAAGTATCATGGTTTCGAACGAGAACTCATCTCTTAGAAAGGGATTTCATTTTTTGAACTTATTTGAACCCCATACTTTTTGTGTGTTCAAAATGCACCATTCAAAGGCACATCACAAAATTTCAACAATTTCTGACTTCATTTGGTATTCTTCGTGCATTTACTTATTTTTTTTTGTGCTAGTTGACCCTGAAATTGAAAAGCACTACAAATGAACTCTGAAAATGTTGAAAGTTGGCATGCTATCATCATTTCACCCACATAGCATGTGTTAAAAAGTTGAGAGGGCTACGACAAAAACTTGATGCACTTCGTGTACAAAACAGACAATCTCTCTCGAAGTATGAGCGTTCCGAACGAGAACTCATCTCTTACAAAGGGATTTCATTTTTTTGAACTTATTTTAACTCCATACTTTTTGTGTGTTCAAAATGCACCATTCAAAGGCACATCACAAAATTTCAACAATTTCTGACTTCATTTGGTATTCTTCGTGCATTTACTTATTTTTGTTGAGCTAGTTGACCCTGAAATTGAAAAGCACTACAAATGAACTCTGAAAATGTTGAAAGTTGGCATGCTATCATCATTTCACCCACATAGCATGTGTTAAAAAGTTGAGAGGGCTACGACAAAAACTGGATGCACTTCGTGTACAAAACGGACAATCTCTCTCGAAGTATCACGGTTTTGAACGAGAACTCATCTCTTACAAAGGGATTTCATTTTTTTGAACTTATTTGAACTCCATACTTTTTGTGTGTTCAAAATGCACCATTCAAAGGCACATCACAAAATTTCAACAATTTCAGACTTCATTTGGTATTCTTCTTGCATTTACTTATTTTTTTTGAGCTAGTTGACCGTGAAATTGAAAAGCACTACAAATGAACTCTGAAAATGTTTAAAGTTGGCATGCTATCATCATTTCACCCACATAGCATGTGTTAAAAAGTTGAGAGGGCTACGACAAAAACTGGATGCCCTTCGTGTACAAAATGGACAATCTCTCTCGAAGTATTAGCGTTTCGAACGAGAACTCATCTCTTACAAAGGGATTTCATTTTTTGAACTTATTTGAACCCCATACTTTTTGTGTGTTCAAAATGCACCATTCAAAGGCACATCACAAAATTTCAAAAATTTCTGACTTCATTTGGTATTTTTCGTGCATTTACTTTTTTTTTGAGCTAGTTGACCCTGAAATTGAGAAGCACTACAAATGAACTCTGAAAATGTTGAAATTTGGCATGCTATCATCATTTCACCCACATAGCATGTGTTAAAAAGTTGAGAGGGATACAACAAAAACTGGATGCACTTCGTGTACAAAACGGACAATCTCTCTCGAAGTATCAGCGTTCCGAACGAGAACTCATCTCTTACAAAGGGATTTCATTTTTTTGAACTTATTTGAACTCCATACTTTTTGGGTGTTCAAAATGCACCATTCAAAGGCACATCACTAAATTTCAACAATTTCTGACTTCATTTGGTATTCTTCGTACATTGACTTATTTTTTTGAGCTAGTTGACCCTGAAATTGAAATGCACTACAAATGAACTCTGAAAATGTTGAAAGTTGGCATGCTATCATCATTTCACCCACATAGCATGTGTTAAAGAGTTGAGAGGGCTACGACAAAAACTAGATGCACTTCGTGTACAAAACTGACAATCTCTCTCGAAGTTTCACGGTTTCGAACGAGAACTCATCTCTTACAAGGGGATTTCATTTTTTTGAACTTATTTGAACTCCATACTTTTTGTGTGTTCAAAATGCTCCATTCAAAGGCACATCACAAAATTTCAACAATTTCTGACTTCATTTGGTATTCTTCGTGCATTTACTTATTTTTTTGAGCTAGTTGACCCTAAAATTGAAAAGCACTACAAATGAACTCTGAAAATGTTGAAAGTTGGCATGCTATCATCATTTCACCCACATAGCATGTGTTAAAAAGTTGAGAGGGCTACGACAAAAACTTGATGCACTTCGTGTACAAAACGGACAATCTCTCTCGAAGTATGAGCGTTCCGAACGAGAACGCATCTCTTACAAAGGGATTTCATTTTTTTCAACTTATTTTAACTCCATACTTTTTGTGTGTTCAAAATGCACCATTCAAAGGCACATCACAAAATTTCAACAATTTCTGACTTCATTTGGTATTCTTCGTGCATTTACTTATTTTTTTGAGCTAGTTGACCCTGAAATTGAAAAGCACTACAAATGAACTCTGAAAATGTTGAAAGTTGGCATGCTATCATCATTTCACCCACATAGCATGTGTTAAAAAGTTGAGAGGGCTACGACAAAAACTGGATGCACTTCGTGTACAAAATGGACAATCTCTCTCGAAGTATTGGCGTTTCGAACGAGAACTCATCTCTTACAAAGGGATTTCATTTTTTGAACTTATTTGAACCCCATACTTTTTGTGTGTTCAAAATGCACCATTCAAAGGCACATCACAAAATTTCAACAATTTCTGACTTCATTTGGTATTCTTCGTGCATTTACTTTTTTTTTGAGCTAGTTGACCCTGAAATTGAAAAGCACTACAAATGAACTCTGAAAATGTTGAAATTTGGCATGCTATCATCATTTCACCCACATAGCATGTGTAAAAAAGTTGAGAGGCCTACGACAAAAACTGGATGCACTTCGTGTACAAAACGGACAATCTCTCTCGAAGTATCAGCGTTCCGAACGAGAACTCATCTCTTACAAAGGGATTTCATTTCTTTGAACTTATTTCGACTCCATAGTTTTTGTGTGTTCAAAATGCACCATTCAAAGGCACATCACAAAATTTCAACAATTTCTGACTTCATTTGGTATTCTTCGTGCATTTACTTATTTTTTTGAGCTAGTTGACCCTGAAATTGAAAAGCACTACAAATGAACTCTGCAAATGTTGAAAGTTGGAATGCTATCATCATTTCACCCACATAGCATGTGTTAAAAAGTTGAGAGGGCTACGAGAAAAACTGGATGCACTTCATGTACAAAACGGACAATCTCTCTCGAAGTATCACGGTTTCGAACGAGAACTCATCTCTTACAAGGGGATTTCATTTTTTTGAACTTATTTGAACTCCATACTTTTTGTGTGTTCAAAATGCACCATTCAAAGGCACATCACAAAATTTCAACAATTTCTGACTTCATTTGGTATTCTTCGTGCATTTACTTATTTTTTTTGAGCTAGTTGACCCTGAAATTGAAAAGCACTACAAATGAACTCTGAAAATGTTGAAAGTTGGCATTCTATCATCATTTCACCCACATACCATGTGTTAAGAAGTTGAGAGGGCTATGACAAAAACTGGATGCACTTCGTGTACAAAACGGACAATCTCTCTCGAAGTATCAGCGTTTCGAACGAGAACTCATCTCTTACAAAGGGATTTCATTTTTTTTGAACTTATTTGAACTCCATACTTTTTGTGTGTTCAAAATGCACCATTCAAAGGCACATCACAAAATTTCAACAATTTCTGACTTCATTTGGTATTCTTCGTGCATTTACTTATTTTTTTGAGCTAGTTGACCCTGAAATTGAAAAGCACTACAAATGAACTCTGAAAATGTTGAAAGTTGGCATGCTATCATCATTTCACCCACATAGCATGTGTTAAAAAGTTGAGAGGGCTACGACAAAAACTTGATGCACTTCGTGTACAAAACGGACAATCTCTCTCGAAGTATGAGCGTTCCGAACGAGAACGCATCTCTTACAAAGGGATTTCATTTTTTTCAACTTATTTTAACTCCATACTTTTTGTGTGTTCAAAATGCACCATTCAAAGGCACATCACAAAATTTCAACAATTTCTGACTTCATTTGGTATTCTTCGTGCATTTACTTATTTTTTTGAGCTAGTTGACCCTGAAATTGAAAAGCACTACAAATGAACTCTGAAAATGTTGAAAGTTGGCATGCTATCATCATTTCACCCACATAGCATGTGTTAAAAAGTTGAGAGGGCTACGACAAAAACTGGATGCACTTCGTGTACAAAATGGACAATCTCTCTCGAAGTATTGGCGTTTCGAACGAGAACTCATCTCTTACAAAGGGATTTCATTTTTTGAACTTATTTGAACCCCATACTTTTTGTGTGTTCAAAATGCACCATTCAAAGGCACATCACAAAATTTCAACAATTTCTGACTTCATTTGGTATTCTTCGTGCATTTACTTTTTTTTTGAGCTAGTTGACCCTGAAATTGAAAAGCACTACAAATGAACTCTGAAAATGTTGAAATTTGGCATGCTATCATCATTTCACCCACATAGCATGTGTAAAAAAGTTGAGAGGCCTACGACAAAAACTGGATGCACTTCGTGTACAAAACGGACAATCTCTCTCGAAGTATCAGCGTTCCGAACGAGAACTCATCTCTTACAAAGGGATTTCATTTCTTTGAACTTATTTCGACTCCATAGTTTTTGTGTGTTCAAAATGCACCATTCAAAGGCACATCACAAAATTTCAACAATTTCTGACTTCATTTGGTATTCTTCGTGCATTTACTTATTTTTTTGAGCTAGTTGACCCTGAAATTGAAAAGCACTACAAATGAACTCTGCAAATGTTGAAAGTTGGAATGCTATCATCATTTCACCCACATAGCATGTGTTAAAAAGTTGAGAGGGCTACGAGAAAAACTGGATGCACTTCATGTACAAAACGGACAATCTCTCTCGAAGTATCACGGTTTCGAACGAGAACTCATCTCTTACAAGGGGATTTCATTTTTTTGAACTTATTTGAACTCCATACTTTTTGTGTGTTCAAAATGCACCATTCAAAGGCACATCACAAAATTTCAACAATTTCTGACTTCATTTGGTATTCTTCGTGCATTTACTTATTTTTTTTGAGCTAGTTGACCCTGAAATTGAAAAGCACTACAAATGAACTCTGAAAATGTTGAAAGTTGGCATTCTATCATCATTTCACCCACATACCATGTGTTAAGAAGTTGAGAGGGCTATGACAAAAACTGGATGCACTTCGTGTACAAAACGGACAATCTCTCTCGAAGTATCAGCGTTTCGAACGAGAACTCATCTCTTACAAAGGGATTTCATTTTTTTTGAACTTATTTGAACTCCATACTTTTTGTGTGTTCAAAATGCACCATTCAAAGGCACATCACAAAATTTCAACAATTTCTGACTTCATTTGGTATTCTTCGTGCATTTACTTATTTTTTTGAGCTAGTTGACCCTGAAATTGAAAAGCACTACAAATGAACTCTGAAAATGTTGAAAGTTGGCATGCTATCATCATTTCACCCACATAGCATGTGTTAAAAAGTTGAGAGGGCTACGACAAAAACTTGATGCACTTCGTGTACAAAACGGACAATCTCTCTCGAAGTATGAGCGTTCCGAACGAGAACGCATCTCTTACAAAGGGATTTCATTTTTTTCAACTTATTTTAACTCCATACTTTTTGTGTGTTCAAAATGCACCATTCAAAGGCACATCACAAAATTTCAACAATTTCTGACTTCATTTGGTATTCTTCGTGCATTTACTTATTTTTTTGAGCTAGTTGACCCTGAAATTGAAAAGCACTACAAATGAACTCTGAAAATGTTGAAAGTTGGCATGCTATCATCATTTCACCCACATAGCATGTGTTAAAAAGTTGAGAGGGCTACGACAAAAACTGGATGCACTTCGTGTACAAAATGGACAATCTCTCTCGAAGTATTGGCGTTTCGAACGAGAACTCATCTCTTACAAAGGGATTTCATTTTTTGAACTTATTTGAACCCCATACTTTTTGTGTGTTCAAAATGCACCATTCAAAGGCACATCACAAAATTTCAACAATTTCTGACTTCATTTGGTATTCTTCGTGCATTTACTTTTTTTTTGAGCTAGTTGACCCTGAAATTGAAAAGCACTACAAATGAACTCTGAAAATGTTGAAATTTGGCATGCTATCATCATTTCACCCACATAGCATGTGTAAAAAAGTTGAGAGGCCTACGACAAAAACTGGATGCACTTCGTGTACAAAACGGACAATCTCTCTCGAAGTATCAGCGTTCCGAACGAGAACTCATCTCTTACAAAGGGATTTCATTTCTTTGAACTTATTTCGACTCCATAGTTTTTGTGTGTTCAAAATGCACCATTCAAAGGCACATCACAAAATTTCAACAATTTCTGACTTCATTTGGTATTCTTCGTGCATTTACTTATTTTTTTGAGCTAGTTGACCCTGAAATTGAAAAGCACTACAAATGAACTCTGCAAATGTTGAAAGTTGGAATGCTATCATCATTTCACCCACATAGCATGTGTTAAAAAGTTGAGAGGGCTACGAGAAAAACTGGATGCACTTCATGTACAAAACGGACAATCTCTCTCGAAGTATCACGGTTTCGAACGAGAACTCATCTCTTACAAGGGGATTTCATTTTTTTGAACTTATTTGAACTCCATACTTTTTGTGTGTTCAAAATGCACCATTCAAAGGCACATCACAAAATTTCAACAATTTCTGACTTCATTTGGTATTCTTCGTGCATTTACTTATTTTTTTTGAGCTAGTTGACCCTGAAATTGAAAAGCACTACAAATGAACTCTGAAAATGTTGAAAGTTGGCATTCTATCATCATTTCACCCACATACCATGTGTTAAGAAGTTGAGAGGGCTATGACAAAAACTGGATGCACTTCGTGTACAAAACGGACAATCTCTCTCGAAGTATCAGCGTTTCGAACGAGAACTCATCTCTTACAAAGGGATTTCATTTTTTTTGAACTTATTTGAACTCCATACTTTTTGTGTGTTCAAAATGCACCATTCAAAGGCACATCACAAAATTTCAACAATTTCTGACTTCATTTGGTATTCTTCGTGCATTTACTTATTTTTTTGAGCTAGTTGACCCTGAAATTGAAAAGCACTACAAATGAACTCTGAAAATGTTGAAAGTTGGCATGCTATCATCATTTCACCCACATAGCATGTGTTAAAAAGTTGAGAGGGCTACGACAAAAACTGGATGCACTTCGTGTACAAAACGGACAATCTCTCTCGAAGTATCAGCGTTTCGAACGAGAACTCATCTCTTACAAAGGGATTTAATTTTTTTGAACTTATTTGAACTCCATACTTTTTGTGTGTTCAAAATGCACCATTCAAAGTCACATCAGAAAATTTCAACAATTTCTGACTTCATTTGGTATTCTTCGTGCATTTACTTATTTTTTTTGAGCTACTTGACCCTGAAATTGAAAAGCACTACAAATGAACTCTAAAAATGTTGAAAGTTGGCATGCTATCATCATTTCACACACATGTACGTGGCCGAGAAATTCGTCTCGCGCGATCCTCTCAATAACTGCAAAATATCCTTCGTCAATTCTCGCTTTCCTTCCCCAAAGACCGTGGTTCCTTCACCCCTCCTCCCTTCTGTAGCTCCCTCATATTTTCTTCCACCACACCTCTCCTCTTTCGGCCGGCCTCTACCTAGGGTCCTCAGCTTCGTCCTCTAGGAATTAGAGGCAGCGACACCGGGGGTGGTTTCGTCAAGGGGATCCACTTGGTAGAAGTGGGATATTCCCAAAACAAAAAACCCTGGATCTCTCTTGCACACACTAATGGGCGGTGGACATTGATGAGATGCAGGTAGGACTGGCATCGAAGTCGAGGGCCACCGTCTCACAGGTCATCTTTTGACATGGATAATCTTATACGCTGTAGTCATGACGTACTTATCCCTGTCACATCTTATTTTGCTGCCTTTCTTCTTGGTCGTGATCTAGTGGCGACAGAATGTGCGGTGAGCGGCGGGATCAAGAGGATGGATCTCGAGGACGGACGGGCGGAGCTCGTCATGGGAATAGGGGCATGTACCTCATGGAGTGAAAGCTGGTGTGGGATCTGTTTAATCTGGCAACGCCCGGCCGCGACGGAGAGATGGAGGACGCACGAATGCGTGTGTCGGATTGTGTGCTTGTAGGGTGCCGTGACATTGTCACAGTGGGGCTTGATTCGCTCCACTTCTTGGCACACCCATTCATGTTTGACGCCCACGGAGGTGCACCGGTACTACAAACACCTAGGAGTCTTTTCACACGCTGAGCCTTCTAATGTGAAGGTAAGTGGCTTATGTGTCCTTGAGCAGGTCTGACACTACACTCCCATTAGAGGCTGCACTTTGTCTTTAGCAAAGAGGAAAAGTCTACTAATTAATGATACGGGATATGAACAATGTGGATATGAAGAAGCATTAGGATGTGATTTTCAGCAGTAAGTGTTTTTAGAGATTAGATGGGGTGTTCCAAAGACAAGCAACTAATCTCGTTCATGGGATTGTTGTGCAGATTCACAAAACATGATCTTCTGTGGTAAGGAGCATGTGGCTCTCTCAAGTCTCAAGTCTCAGCTGATCAGAAGGTAAATAAGGTTTTGTCAGGCTTTGTTGAATTGAATTGGATGGAGAATCGGTTATTACTTCCTTCGTTTGGAATAACTAGTCGCTCAAATGGATGTCATTTGAGCACCAAGTAATTTCCACCGAGGGAGTACTTAACATCAAACATTAACACCTATAAGGTGTGGCATGCAAAATAAATATTGGTATGTTATTTTGATAGTTTTTTTAGATATTCAAAGTTTTGCACTTCGTTCAACTCTTCAGTTGGTGGTAATATGTGACATGTATTATTGTGGTGCACATCATGTAGAAGTGCTATTCCTTGACAGTTCCATCATCAAGAATTTCAGGCAAGTTACGAGACTCTCAGAGGTAAAAATTGGTATTGTAAATTTGTAATATAGTATAGCAAATATATTAGGATTTTGTTAACTTTATAGCCGAGCCATAATATATTAAGATGTAGGCGGAGTAGTACTGTAGTTGGAAATTTCAGAACATGACTACTAGCATGATGATGAAAATAAATGCTAATGATCGAACATACATGTGACAGCCCGATGCCGACGTTCCAGAAGATTCCCCTTTTCTTTCCGTTTTCGTCGTGTGTCTATTTTCTTTTGTCGCATCATCATCGCATCATGCGCATCATCTGCATTGCATCGGCATCTCCGTTGCCGCCAGTTTTCAAAAACTTGCACCCGTTGTAGTTGCCGGTTCCCTTCGTTGTCCGTTCTGAGCCCGACTGCACACGCACGCGCCCGCGACATCGTCAAATTCCTGTTTTTAAAAGTGTGTGTTAAACTTTCTATGATCGGGGTGAACTTGGCATGCGGTCGTAATTATTCTAAGTCTTCTTGATATCCATGTAACGACCAAGATGCGGTCCTTTCCGATCTGGGGATCGAGGCCCCGAATTGGAAAGGAGCGCATCTAAGCGTCTCACAAACAGGTAACACAGCACATACATAACAATAAAGATAGACAACCAGGGATTCAATTGCCTTCTCATAAATATCTCAGAGTACATCACACATACAACCAAGGTAGCTCCGCTACGGACTACAAAACATAGAAGGGCTATGCTACCCTGCCTACAGGCCCACGATCACGACCACGCCTCAATCTTCTAGATAGTTCACGTAAAGGCGGTGTGTCTCCTCATCGTACTGCCACGACAGCTGAGTGCCGTCGGGATCATCTGTCTCTCGGGTACCTGAACCTGTTGGGATTTTGGAGGAATCCGTGAGCCACGGGGACTCAGCAATCTAAGACCTTGGTGCCAGAACTAGTCAAGTTATTAGGTAGGATAAGGTGAAGTGTTTAAGGTTGCAGCATCCTAAGCTTGATTTGGTGGCTATCTTACGTAGCATTTATGTAGGTGGTTTACACTAGCGGTCGTGAATTCTTGATCACTAAGTGATCCTCAACACCTACCTACGTCATTCATAACCCAACCGTGTTCCCGATCGAAGAGAGATCTTTGATGGGACAGTCACGGTTATGCACACAGTTGGCAATTTTCTTAGCTTTTGTTTAAGTTATCTAATACCGGATGTTAACGAGATATTCCAAGTTGCCACATAACTGCGGGCAAGACTTTCCGAAAGATTAAACCCTGCAGGGGTGCTCCAACTAGTCCATCACAAACGTACACAGGCCGCAAAGTAATCCTCTATCACGAAGCTCGTGATCTCGTCGGATTCCTTAGAGGAAAACCTCAACTCTGGGGGAAACCAAAGCTTCACTCGGATTCCTATACGCAAGATATATCGCTAAGGTAAGGAAAGACTAGCAGGACCTCCCGACGTGTCGACAACCCTGATAAGAGCCGCGTATCTCTGTCTCAGGACACGCCGGATGAGCTACGCGCACGATGGCCTGATAGAAATCACTCAAGTTGCACTGAGTTGGCCCCGAGCAGTGCCCAGTTTGGACCAACACTCATGAGGAGCACTGGTCCGGGTTGTTGATTAAATTCCTCGGGGTAGCTATTCCGTATGCAGTTTATTATGTGATTATCAAATTAACACCAATGTTGGGTCCTGCCGGATAAGCCTTAGCGCTACGCGATTTATCGAGGGGGTCCCCATAACAACCCCGAACATGTTAGGAGCGATCAATATGGAATCAAACACCGGTAGCCGGTAACTATGGCGGCAATAACGGAACAAAGCACCCGGCAAAAGGCTAGGCCTTCCGTCATTTACCAATTATATAGGTGCATTAATTAAATAACAGCATTTAATATAATGATATCAAGCTCATGTTATCACATGAGACAAAGCACCTGCATCTAGCAACGCTAACATTAGTAGCTGAGCAAAGCCTACTTAGCCATTCAAGTTTGCTAGGAAGGGATCTATGTTTGGGTTCATGGCATGTCAAGAGGCAAATATTTCAGTGGTAGGCAGCGAGCAATATCACATGGAAATGCAAACTAGCATAACAAGTCTAGAGATGGAATCAAGGTCATATCATCTTGCCTGTGATATCCTCAGCTTGGAATGGTTCTTGTTCGTCCTGCACGTACTCTCCCGAATCCACGTACTCGTTCTCTGATACCAGTGCTACCCAACATAAGAATAACATCCAATGAACAACAGCACCTCAAGATGCAACAAGCACATGCTGCATGAGATGAACAATGAGCATGGATCACTATTTTTATCACTAGCACAAGCAAAAGAAGCTAATACAAGTTTCTGGACAGAACTGTACCCTAAGCTATTTTGACATGCATGAGAATGACATGATCAGATGCGCCTTGAGAAATCGATGCAAAACCATATAAAGAACAATACAATCGGAGCTACGGATCAACGAGAATTCAACGAAACAAGATATATAGCCCTACGTGTCAAAATCTTCACCACACACTCAAATGGCAGAAATCTGGTTTTCCCAGGTTGCCAAGACATATATCAACCCAACATGAATGTATTGGAGCAAGGAAGAACACCACAACATCAACTAAGCACCCACAATCATCAATATGACAAAACTACATAATCTGCCATAATCTGCATCTTAGCACATTGTGAGCTACATGAAACATAGCTACAACCCTCCAAATATGACAAATAATATAAGTGGCTGTAGCTAGCCAAGACTACTACCAGAACAAGAAATAATCACACAAAAAGGAATTAAACACAGGAAGATACAACGATGCAAACTTTCCCAAAACCATCAGATCTCAGGGACTTAGTGAAAATTCCTGCATGTGACTTTCTGTCTTCACTCTGAAGCTTTTTGACAGCAGCCAAATCATAACCTACAGGACTCCAAATGGGATGCAATTTAACAGGGAGCTTCACAAACATATCAGGTCCATATTCCTAGCACTAAACTAAGGCTAGATAGCAACACAATGACCAGCACATCCTCATCTACAGGAGAATAAAATGTTTCCACTTTGTCTAGGCATAACTTGCACACAAGTAACACCAAGATATAAATAACACCACTATGGTGTAGAGCAAAACCCCTACTACTACCACACAAAAGCTCATGCCCTTGGGCTCCACCTATTCCATGGAAACAAAGAGCAAACTTGCAACACATCGGAATATGTCAACTCCAGAAAGTATCCTAATGGCCAATCTAACTTCACCACTGGATTCCTTGGGAGATTCTATCCAAAAATCAAATATAATATGTGGGCACTTACTTGGAACAAGTGACCACAAATTAAGGAAGAGGAAACTACTCCAAATCATGACTAGTGATTAGTGCATCATTTCATGTAGTTTCACTATATCAACTACTACATGGTTGAGCTCATGTGCACAATGACAAAGTGACATGGGGGTTTGAACCCCATGTTTGTGTCATGCACATCAACTTCACAACCACTTCCACCAAGCTATTCACACATAAAAATCACCATGCGCTCTCACATATGGGCATGTGAAGGTGCATAGCTTTGCTTGCAAAGGTGGGGTGTCCCACACACACACATCCACTCCACTACACACATCAAAACATGTTCTTGGACAAAACTAAACATTGCATCTATTTAGGTCACGCAAGTAGGGAGCTCATCCACCACAAACACATGCTAACAAACTTAGATGTACATGAACTATGTTCATGTGGGGGGTGTTCCTCACACCACATGCACCACAAGATATATATGCACTCAAAACCTATCACACTACACCATGTAAGCATGACACTAGTGCCTCTACACAATCACTTAGGCTAGCTTCACCACACACTCACATACATGCAACCTTGCATACACACATATGAACACATACACCACACTCACGTAAACACACACATGCTTCACATCATATGGCACTTGTATAGCAGCAAAAGGAAAATAAATGCCATTGCCACCTATGGATTTTGGCACAAGAACAGCAACAAGCAAAGAAGGGAATAAAAATACAGCAAGAAGGAAAGATAAAAGGGGGGCACCCTGGGATTCGAACCCCTGTGCCCCTGGTGCACAAGCTCTGCTCATACCACTCTGCTGCTGACCAAGTGCTCGACAAGGCAGGGGAGGCAAACAAGCTACCTCTCCCTGTTGCTACTGTGTAGGGGAAATAATCAGGAACAAATATAGCGCTGAGGGGGGGGGGGTTCGAACCCGCGCCCTCCAACAGGCTCAACACACGCACATACCACTGGGCTACGGCTCGATGACTGAACAAAGGAGGGTTGCGATCAAGGGATACTACTGCTGCTGACAGACGCGATCACGATAACTGACAGACCCGCCGGCGACAGGGAAGGAACGCCGGCGCCTCGCCGTGCTGCTGCTGCTGCTGCGCCACTGAAGGAACCACCACCACATGCAACGAGGCACTAAGAGGGGGAGGAACCCCTCTTCCCAACACACACACATCCACTACATCACCTAGCAAGAAGCACACACACACACACATCATCACACAACAGCGAAGCACCTGCAAGTACTCTGCTCGACAGAGATCATGGCAACAAGGGGGTCGGCATGCTCTGCACGACAGCAACATCGTTCCTACTGCTGCGCCTAAAAGAACTACAACTACCGCTGCTACAACAGCTACTACTACTACTGCACATCACGGGATAGACACCCCACTGCACCGACATCAGCTGCAGTACTGACGAAGTACAACAGAGGGAACACGGCGTCAGGTTTCCTCGGATCCGGCCGATCTAGGGGGAAGAAGGAAGGGGAGGTGCTAGGTCTCACCTTGGGAGGAAGGGGGGCCGATCTAAAGGAGGAGGCCGACCGGAGGGGAAGAAGAAGTCGAAGACGTCGCTATGCAGAACCGAATAAGAAGGAGAAGCAGAACACCAGGAGCACGGCCTTGGTGAGCTCGGGGCCGTCGGTGTGGTCGATCCCCGGGGCTCCTAGCACCGGGAATGGATCGCGGGGAAGCACCCCGAGCTCCCGGACATGGCGGACGGCGCCGGAGACGATGATGACAGCGGGGTAGACGCGGGAACCTTCTGTGGCCTATCTACAGAACTTACCACAAGAGGGAGGAAGAAGATGAGATGGAGATGGGGAGAGGTGGCGGCGGCATGATGGAATGGAGAGGAACCCTAGGCGAGGGGGAAGGCACGGGCGCCATGTTATATGGGGGGACCTCGACGTTTGTGCAACGGCGGCATCTCTGTGTGTCTCTCGGCCTGACGGAAAAGGTCCTTTTATTAAATGCGGGGGCAACCCTTGGGTTTTCTTTATTTTTCTCCTTTGGTCTTATTTTAAAACCGTCTCATTTACTTTTCTCTTTTAAAGGGCTTTTATTTTATTCTTTAAATAAAAGAGGTTTTGTTTTATTCTTCAAAAGGGTTTTAATTTTTAATTCTTTAAAAGGTTTTAGTTTTTATTCGTTTAAAAATGCCAATCTATTTTAAAGTTGGGTATATTTCTTTAAAAGGAGTAAAAGACATTTTCTTCATTTTGTTAAAAACCTATTTTCTTCTTTATGTTTGTTTTTCTGATTTTGTTAGAAAGCAAAAAAACCCCAAAGGGGGAGAGGCCCAGCCGGCCAAGGCCCAGTTGGACCCCCCTCCAACCCTAGCCGCTGAGCCCGTTACCCCTCGTCCTCCCGCAGTGCCGTCGCCCTGCTCCCCTCGCGCGACCTCCTCCTCGTTCCCCTTTCTTCCTCGTGCGCCAGCCCCATGGCCCCGTGGCCTCGCCGATCCCGTGCTCGCCGTGGCCTCCGGTCGCCAGCAGCTCGCCGCGCCGTCGTTCTCCGTCGAGCTCGCCGGTCCCGCGCCGCCTCCGGAAGCCCCGCGCACCGCCCTCATCCCGTGCTGCACGCGCCGGCGCCACGCGCCGCCGACCTGCCTGCCCCGAGCTGCTCAGCACCCGCCGCCGGTCGCCATGGCCGTTCCCCTGCCTGAGGTGCTCCAGGGCCCCGACCTCCTCGTGCCGTCTTGCGCCGCTGCCGCTGCTGCGTTTGCTGATGCTGTTGCCTTGCTTGCTGCTGCCTAATGATGTTGCCGATGCTGCTTGTTGTAGCTAGCTGCTGGCGTTGCTTTGCTGGCTGTTGCTTGGGTTGTTAGCCTGCTGTGTGTGCTTGCTTGCTGCTGCCTGCCGACGCGCTGTGTGCTGCCGCTAGGCTAGTTGCTTAGCCATTTTCAGCCTGCTGTTGCTTGCTGGCCTGAAGTTTGCCATTGTCGCGTGTTGTTTCTGCCTGATGCTAGCTGTTGCTGTCGATTGCTGTTGCTGCTACCTTGCTTGCCTAGCTAGTTGCTGCTGCTTGTAGTTTGCTGCGAGGTGGCTAGTGCTTGCTTTTAGGCCGCTGTAGATGCTTGTTAGGTGTACTTGTTGTTGCTTGCTAGCTGCTAGGTAGTTTTTGTTGCTGGCCTTGCTAGTTAGGCTAGGTGCTGCTAGCTTGCTAGCTTGCTGTTGCAAGTTGCTGCTGTCAGATGGTGGAATTTTGCCGTTGTGTCGCTGTTGCCTGCTACTGGTGCTGCTTGCGTCGCGTTGCTGTTTGATGTCGCCGGTTATGTCAGTGAAGACCGCATGCGTCATTCCCTCCTTCATGGAACCAACAAGATCAGCGAGAACCACGTCGTCCTCGACGACCCCCAACACATGTTCGACAACTGATGCGAAGACCGTGCACCAACGACAAGAGAACGACTACCGTCGACGAGACCCGACGACCACTACTTCCACGACGACCACGACTTCCACGACGTCCGCTACGAACCGATCCGCTTCGAATCGCATGCTTCGAAGGTATACCGATGAGACGTGTCGTGTAACAAACGAATGTGATGTATGAGTTGTATGTATGTTGCACCGTATTTTGCCCGTGGCACGTTGTGTTCCTCTTATGTTGTGCCCCGACACATGGGAACCCAATATACGGGATCACCCCATCTTTATTTACCGTTCCGGCACGCGTTCCCAGTACACTGGCACGATATCTCGATGAGTTATCGGGATAGGAATGTTGCCGTGGCATCGTTTCCGTCTTGCCGCCATGGTTCCCTCTCGCTCGCCGTGGCGACTATTGCTTCTTTTTTCTTCTTGCCCGTGATGTTTGAACTCGCATGCATGACGCATTCATGGCATGATATATTGTGTTGCGTGCCTCTTGTGCCGTAGCTCCGCTCTTTGTTCCGCGAGTTAAACCGACTAGGATGACACGTAGGATCATCGCTTCACCCCTTGCCATGTTAACAACAGTTTAATATTGCCGTGTAAATTAACGGGAGTGAACTAATAATTAAACATGGAGTTTCGTCGATATGCAACCCGTTGCATATCGAGCTTCATTTAATGTGTAGTGTTTGCGTGAAGTGTTTTTGCCATGCCATCCCTTGCATGTTGACGTGATCATGCATCATAGTAGGTTGTGCATCATGTTGTGCATCATATGGTGAATATTTGTGTTGATGTTTGTTTCCGGATTGCTCCGTCTCGATAGAGTTCCGCAAGCGTGTCGGAATGTGAGGCCCCGTTCGACTACGTTGGTTCGCTTGCTTCACAGAGATGTTCTTCTTCCAAGCGGGATCTCAGGCAAGATGACCATTTCCCCAGATACCATTACTATCATTGCCATTCTAGTTTATCGCTTCTATCGTTTATGTCTCATTGCCTACCACTTGTTAAATATCAGCCTCTCAACAATGCCATGATTACCTTCAACCTGTTCGACCTAGCAAACCACTGATTGGCTATGTTACTTCTTGCTTGACCCTGTTGATAGCATTGCTAGTTGTAGGTGTAGTTGGTTCCATGTGATAACATGGGTTCCTTGTTATATCACCCTATTAAATGCTATTTAATTTAATGCACCTATATACTTGGTAAAAGGTGGAAGGCTCGGCCTTTCTAGCCTGGTGTTTTGTTCCACCTTTGCCCCCTTAGTTTCGGCTACCGGTGTTATGTTCCATAAACGAGCGCTCCTAACACGATCGGGGTTGTTATGGGGACCCCCTTGATAATTCGTTTTGGACTAAAGCTGGTCTAGAAAGGCCCAACATTGGTACTACATTTGCCCAACATAATAACTTTGTTAATACTGAAAGCATAGGGCGTCATGAACCCGAGGAGTTATTTCACATAATACAGGGAGGGCCGGTGCCGATGGTGCTGGTCCAAAACAGAGCACTGTGCGGGGCCACCGTGAGGAAACTCGAGGTTTGGCACTCGTACGCGTAGCTTATCCGTCGTGTCCTGAGAACGAGATACGCGGCTCCTATCGGGATCGTCAACACGCCGGGCGGTCTTGCTGGATTAGTTTTACCTTTGACGAGATATCTTGTGCATCGGGATTCCAGTGATGCTTTGGGTAATCTCAGAGTTGAGGTTTTCCACTAGGGAATCCGACGAGATCACAAGCTTCGTGATTGAGGATTTCTATGCGGCTTGTGGTAATTTTTGATGGACTACTTGGAGCACCCCTGCAGGGTTAAATCTTTTCGGAATGCCGTGCTCGCGGTTATGTGGCAACATGGAATCTTTGTTTAACACTGGTTCTAGATAACTTGAATTTAATTAATTAAAATATGCGAACTGTGTGCGTAACCGTGAATGTCTCTTTCATGAGTTCCTTCTCCGATCGAGGACATGGTGGGGTTATGTCTGACGTAGGTAGGTGTTCAGGATCATTCATTTGATCATCAGTAGTTCACGTCCGTTATGCGTAGATCTTCCCCCTCTTATTTCTTGTACTCGTAAGTTAGCCACCATATCTATATGCTTAGCCGCTGCTACAACCTCCCCACTTAACCATACCTCACCTAATAAGCTTTGCTAGTCTTGATACCTTTGGAAATGAGATTGCTGAGTCCCCTGTGGCTCACAGATTACTTCAACTCCAGTTGCAGGTACAGGTAAAGGTTACTTGACGCGAGCGCGTTGATGGTTCATTTGGAGTTACTTCTTCTTCTTCTTGTTCATCGATCTAGGACGGGTTCCAGGCCGGCAGCCTGGGATAGCAAGGATGGACGTCGTTCTTCTTTTCTCGTTTGTTTTCGTCCGTAGTCGGACCCCGCTCTTACTTTTGACGATTATGTAATGCACTGCTGTGACTTTGACGTAGCTTGTGGCGAGTGTAAGCCAATTCTATATATATCTCATCTTTTCAGCACATGTACTTGTAACGATATCCATTCTTACGCACGACGAGATGCGCTTCTATCCCTGATGAGGCCTTCGTGCCAAATTGAGGATAGGGTTGCATCTTGGGCGTGACAAGTTGGTATCAGAGCCGTACCGACCTAGGAGCCCCCTTGATTGATTGAACTTGGCCGAGTCGTGTCTAGTGAAAAACTGCTTTGAGTCTAGTTATATATCGGAGAGTAGGATTCTTTTTTCTCCTCTTCTATGCTCTGGTGAGGAATCTTGACATAATAATTTACTCTACTCCTCTTCTCACTCAATTTTTTTTAGGATCACGCAGATATTTTTGGAATCTATATGATGCCGATGTGACGGAGTTCTGTCTTGGTGCCTCCTATCTGCTTTGAGTTTCAGGGGAGTTGAGCTCTAGGGGATTCTTGAGCACATCGTTATCATTCAGATTTCTTAATATATTAGGATGAAGGATGTTTGTAATTGCTTCAATACTAGTAGTGGCGAGATAATCCCGATGTCCCCAGTACTGGTGTAGATTGTTCGGGAGTACTGCCATACTTTGTATCGTTGTGATTACGAGGGTCTGTTGTAGATGAAGGTCCGAGATTCTGGTTGTGTGTTGACGGATGTGATAGAGGTGACGGGTTAGTATAGGAGTTGTGTGTTATTACTCGTATCCGTGTACCAGATTGCATGACCAGAAATTTCGGGAATTCATAGGTGGGAATTCAAGTAGTTGCTTATAGGACGATCTTCCAACAAATTCGTGTTGCTTCGATGTCAAGTGGTGATTTCAGATCTTTCCTAAGAGGTGTTCTCATATTTTTTATGTGAATGTTAATTCTTTTGCTCAATCAGTTGTCTTATCAATTCTTGTCAACCGGAGTCGTCGTATCAATTCCGTTTTACCGGTGTGCTTCTCTTCAACTGAATTTAATATTATCTAATTTTTGCAAGATCATTCTCTCTTTGTTCCGGAATTCATCTCATCTGTCCCAAGCTGTCTTTGTTTTCTCCCGCCTTCCCGCCCTTTTCTTCAGTGATTGGATTTTCATCCAACAGTTTTCTTTTCATTGTGCTTCCGCTGTCTGTTCTTTTCTCTCCTATCCAGTGTTCCATTGTGAAGATTCTCACGAGCTTCTTGTTCATCGTTATTCATTCTTATGATTTTTCCGGTGAATTCAATTTAATTATCTGTGTTCATTATATCCTGTTCATCCTTGTAATTCTTTCCTATGTTGGAGATTCTTATCAGTCTATCTTGTCTATTCAGTTATCTCTATTCTATCCGGAGCGTTGAATTTATCTCAGAATTCTTGTTCTCTTCTTTAATTATTTCGAGGTTCTCAACCTCATATAGTTTCATTTCTACGGTGCAATATCCCTCTTTCTAGAAATCCTTTCAATGGTGGTTTCTTTGAGTGGGCCCATAACCCACAGGTTCCTTCCCAGGATCTTTCCTGGCTCTTTTAATCTTTTCCCGGTGATCATTAATTCTTTTTAACTATGACGTAAGTATGAATTTCATTAGTCATATCCCTTCTCCAAGATCTATTCGAATTAATTCTCATATTTTGCTCAACCTTTCATTCTTCGTTAGTCCGGAGTGTCTCACCTATTCTTGGTGTTGTTCTTCTCGTCATTCTCTCCATTGAAGATTCGAAGGAGTGTTTCTCTCAGATCTTGGTTCTTTATCTAGTAGATTCTTCATTCCAGCTTTATGCCATCATCTTATTAGTTGCCAATCATGAGTATCCCTTTCTTGCTATTCGGTGCATTTCTGAGTTGTGTTCATTCTCGTTCCTCCGAAGGCCATCATTTCAGAAGATTCTTCGTTCTCAGCTTTCAGCTTCATCCTCAATTCTTCTCAATTGTTGCCTCTTCGTTCGTCTCTCGATTATTCCTGTGCCTTATTCAAGTTTTTTGTTAGGTGGATCATGATCGCTTCATTCCCATGTGTTTCCATGCATTCTTGGTATCCCCATTTAATTGTGAATTCTTACCGGTGCTTCCTTAATTTTACTTCAAGTCTTTTATCTCTCTGTCTCACTACAACAAGAACCCCCTTTCAGCAACACATTGATGTGTTGTTGTATGTCCATATAAGTGTTGCTAAGGCCTACACCAACGGATTAATATGTGTTGCTGTAGGTGGCATTGGAAGGGTCTACAACAACATATATAAATGTGTTGGTAAACGGCATGAAAAAACGTTGCAGGCTGGCAACGTATATAACTAGATTCTAACAACACTTTGTATGTGTTGCTCGCTGCATTGTACAATAGGATTTACAAATGGACACAACAGATCATTGCAACATATATAGGTGTTGCTAAAGTTTATGAACTGCGATTCCATATATTGTTATCAGAATGATATGGTTAGTGTTGACAATACATGGAGCCACAATATAACAAACATAAAGGTCTCATATATTAATTTGACTTTGTTGCTTTACAAAGAACATGATCCAAAGGATGCAATGAGATACTAAAATAATAGCTAAGTCTGGATGTTTCAATCAACGCCTCAACCATTCTAAAACATAATGTTTGAAATATCCACACTAGAGATGACATCCTAAAACACTACGTAAGACCATCGAATAGGAGCCCCATTCTCCACCTTGCAATCAACATCTGGGCCATGCATCATCAATTTATCTTGGCAATCTACAATAATAAAGAAATGATATCAACAAGTTATTGTAGAGAAAACAAGGCTAAGAGTGGTAAAATTAAAGAAGGAAGAACATACAAAGGTTGAAGGCCATGCAATAATTAATCCTGCTGCATGACCAATAATGTTGACCTTTTTTAGAGGTCGTATCAGCGGATCTGATTTTGCCAATGTAGCATCAATACGTACTGCCCAAAATTGATTACCAAGACGAACACCCTCAACTTTGTATTCTGGGTCAGTGCTTTGGAGTGTACCAAGAGCAACATTCTTGTTTGGATTTCCCAAGCTCTTCAAAAATACTATAGTGCCAATCTGTTCGTAAACGAGAAATCCATTTGTACTATAAGCAATTTGAAACATGCACATAATCATGTGTAACATAAACTTAATACCATACATCTATCGAGTCGACACCCATACAATTTGTTGTACTGCATTGTTGTTTCTGTAGATATTTATGCAACATCAGTATGCAATATACTTAAAGCCTAAGAACTGAAAGGGAGAATAATAAGATTTAGAATATGTATGTCATACATTGGCATTCTTTGTTGCGTTACCTCCTCTTGAAATCTTACTAATGCTCTGGCCACCATGCTAATGGCAAGATGCAAAATAATCAGAATAACTTAAGAAGGAAAAACTGAATATATATGTACACATGATGAATCACAATTAAATATTCATATATGTTGTCTACATCTATATTTGTACACATGATGAATCACAATTAAATATCGGCGCTGCTACATGTATGACGTTTCTCGTACGATAAACATCCGATGCCACGTGGTAGCGAATTACCACACACGGGGCGACGGAGGCGGAACGACTTCGTACATGTAATGGGTTTGGGTTTGGGCCAGGTTGGATCATACTTCCTCTTCTGTCCTGGTAGGCCCCACCTATTAAATATAAAATTACTTTGTTTTCTTTGTTTACAAAGCAAGCTTTCCTTATTCCTTTGCTCAGGCAATGGACGGAGTCCTCTAGCTGCTACCGCTGCTATCTAAAAAATTTCAGCAAAATCAGATCCATAGGAGATGTGATTGGTAAAAGCACAAGCTTGGTAAAAACACAAGCTTGATGTAATAGCTAGGAAATTTAGTGCCTAAGACCACATTTATCTTGACCAAGGCAGCATGCTTAGAAGTAGTCCATTCTGTGTCTGAATCTAGCTAGTATACTGTGGCTGTGATATATACTCCAATGGACAATGTAAACATATTTGATCCATCAGTATGAAGTTACTGAATGAATATGATATTTCAAAAAATATTTTGGTCATACAGAACATAGCGACACACAATGTTGAAGAATGGCTAGTTTTGAGGGGTTACGGAACAGTACACTAATATGGGTTTTGGGCTTGGGCTGGACCGTGGGTCATGGGGCAGTCTTGATTAGGAACCACGAGCATCCCTGATGTACGATCGTACCGTCGTACATTTATCGGACGAGAAATGTAGTATGTGAAGCATTTTCGATTAAATATTCATATATGCTGTCTACATCATTATGCAAAAGAAAGACTGAAATAACAATGTGAAGGGATTTTTCATCTTGGTGAAAGTGGCTGCACTTTATCTCTTAGGTTGTTATCTCAGATAGTTTTACTCAATATTGAAATTGTTATATATGTCAGACATCATTTCTAGCATGCGTACGCACTGGAAATGTGCAAAAAAAATCTTGACCCATTAGAGCAGAGATGCATTGTGAAAATAAGCTTTAGAAGATTTGAAGATATGTAGTGCAGTAACCTTATTTGCACTAGAGTTTTCCTTCTCTTGTTGCACATTTTCACCATGGATAGAAGTATCTTTGTTCTGTGACAGAAGATATATCATAAGATTTGGAAGAATTGTAATAAACATTCCTACCATGAGACGAGTAAGTAACAATTGATTGTTGCTCAACCATATTGGACTCCAAGTAAAGATAAACAATTTCTCTTTTTGGAATAGATTCAGAGTTGAGAATAAATAAGCAACAACAGCTATGCAATGAGTATCTAGTGTTTTATATCTGATTTCATTGGTGTATCATCGTAAAAGTTTGTACGGTAATCTTCTCAAGATTCTCGACATTGGTATAAGTTCACAAAGGGAAGGAGTTACTAACCTTATCTGGATTAGTGTTTTCCCACTCTTGCTGAAAATTTTCATCATGGACCAAAGTTTCATCGCTCTGTGACAAAATATATACTATCAGATTCGTGAGAACAATAATAAAAAATCGTAGTGGAAAAATGTGTGAGTAATTCCAAATTTGTACTCAACCATGTGTGATTCCAAACAATATATCAATGATCATACCTCATCCATAGAAGGACGTTTGTATGATGGTTGCATCTCCATGTCTTTGAGAAATGATTTCTTGCTCTGTAATGAATGTCAAGAGATGATTAATTTCTTTAACAAGAAAACAAAAATGTATTAATGCATCCATACACTACCATCACATTATTCTGCTTCCCAACAGTACGAAGTTGTTCACTATGACTGTCGCCATAAATTCTCTGTCGATTGAAACCAAACTAGATTAAGAACATATTGTAAAATGGCTTCAAAAAATTTATTATACCTTTCTAAAGACACATATTTTTCTTTTTGAATTTTTCTTGGCAATAGAAGGAACATCTCGAGATGCAGATATCTGATCCAAAGAACCCTGTAACTACTACCTAAGAATTAGTACATATATTGAATAATGGATAAATTCTTCGAATTTACCTGTCCTTCGGAGTTTTTGTTCTTCGCTTTTAGTTCCAAAATCTCAGTGTCTTGCTTTTCCACTTTGTTCTCCAGCTTCTCCATCTTCAGTCTAATAGCCAAAAGATCTTCAATCGATGTATCCTGCAATGAACTAAGGTGTATATTCTGAAAGTGGCGTGAAGTTGATAGATCAAAGACTTGATTTGGATCTGGAACACGTCCCATGCCATGAATAATGTCCAGGCTTGTCTGCGCCAAGTACCGCATTCAAAACATCTCCTTTCCATGTTGTCTTTCCTGTACTAGTATCTACTAAAGATGGATTCTCCGCTATACGCTCCTTCAAATCAACCTATATACATGAGTAGTGCATGTCAAAACAATGTGCTAAAGAACACTATAATATTGAATAAAAGTGTCAATACTATACCACTTGTTCATTAATTTTCTTGTCGCTTTTATGCTTATGAGTATGAATGTATAAGACAACCCTGTGTGGGTACTTCTTTTCTGGATCCTTTAGTCTCTATTGGTCAAATGGTTAACTTATTAAATACCTGCAGTACAAATGGGATGTAGATGCATATAGTTTGAGTGCTCATAAACTGACCAGCTCTTCTCAAACTCGTGGAAAACTCTTAGTCCTAGACGTGTGTTTGGACTTCCTCATCGCACAATTTATCCTATTTGTCTAACTTATCCCCTATCAAACAATTGTATAATGTATGCACAAGTATTTTTCAGAATTTTGCACCATGACTGAGGAACATGTACATAACAAATCTGGTGACAGTATACATATCTGTGCCTTTGGGGTCATCCAATTACTGACAAGAGTAATCCACTGGTCCTTAATCACACCCTTTGGAACATTGGTGTTATTCGCTTCCATGCTCTTATTTGCATCAAAGTATAATGCTTTCAAATCTGACTTATGCTCCCTCCATTTATCTCCAATTTTTTTAAGATAATATTTTCCATGCGAGGAGGGTAAAGAAATCTCATCTACATTTCAAATAAAACTATGTTTATGATAATGCTAGTATGCAAAGCATAATGATGTCAGCAAAAGAGATTTAATGTACTCTGAATATACCTTTACTTGTGCTAGTATATCCCTTTTGTTTCTTTGTTCATTTGTCGTTTTCTCTCTCTCTCTCCTATTAGCTTTCTCCAGTCCTTGTAGCTCAAACTACACAATTTTCCATTCCTAGCAACTGAGCCAAGAAAATTCCCAAGACGTGCAGCTTCCTTTCCAATTGGTTGGTTTATATCATTGCACTGGACCACAATTCTTTGTCCTTTCGGAAGATTCCATGTTTCTTTTAGCCTTGTCCTCCCATGTTTGGTTGTTTCTCCATTTTCATCTAATCATGCATAAATTTCCAAAACATTTATAATTCTAATTCAGTTCTATTTTGGAGATGATAGTACTGCAATGTTGATTCTAATTCTAATTTTTCAGAATGTCTAGCGTAGTGTCAAAAGGTAATTACCTTGTTCATTAGCAACAGTGTCGTCCTCGTACTCTTCATCATCACTATCATTCAAGCCTTCTTCAACATTACAAGATGATAGTTGAACATGAGATGACTCAACATCTTTGCACATGGTATTCTCATGTTCAATATGTTCCTCAGTCATGTATTCATCATTGCATTCAACAACATGTAGTTTACTTCGTGTCATATGAACTCTAGGAGGAAAACCAACTCACAACCTGAAAAAAATGTAAATGAAACATCAATATGTTCCTCTGAATCACACCCGCATAAACCAATTTGACAGGGAAACATCAATATGTACGTACGAATTAGCACTATTTAGTGCAGCCAATGATGCTTGTCTATGTATTCATTTACGAGTGTACACAAAGAAAACTACGAGCGATCTCTATGTATTTATTTAGTGCAGAGTACACAAAGAAAGGCAATGATGTATTTGAGGAGCTGCAACAGCTGTTTATGGACATGTTCCAATCTGATATTGACTCGGGGATTATTGAGGAGCTGCAACAGCGTGGTTCATCAGCCATGAGCCATGGTGTATTAGCTTTTCTTCATAAGTTCAGCATCAGATACCCAAGTGATGCAAAATCTAGCTCCACCACTGGATGGAACTTGTGGGCAGATGGGAGAGCTTGGGATAAACAGCTCCAGTGCTAGCTACAGAGACAGTGAGACCATGCCTCGCACAGCGCCACAGCAACCTGTGTATTTTGCACGGATAAACTACAAGTCTTAGATCGGGGGCGAGGAGTCGCGCACTGATGCATGCATTAGGTCGGGGCAAAGCAAGGGCGCCAGATCGGCAGCGACGGCGGCAGCAGCAGTGGGAGCGACAGCGACAGGTCGAAGGACGGGTGCATGCAAGAGAGAGCCAGGGGGAGGCACTAACCTGCAATCGGAGAGATGGTCTGCCGCCGCCAGTCGTCGGAGAAGGCCCAGAATCGCCTACCGCCGCGAGCCGGAAGAGATGACCCACGATTTGTGTTCAGCCACGACTTGACGTGTTGAGATAAACGGGGGAAAGAGGAAAATAAAAACGTGTCAGTTACCTTAATTTGGAGGGAAATAAAAAACTAGAGGGAAGAGACCGAGGGAAAGAGGATAAATAGAAAATCGTTTTTGAGTATTATTTTCCGTTCATTTTTTAGTACTCCCTCCGTCCCAAAATAACTGTCTCAACTTTGTACTAGCTCTAGTACAAAATTGTACTAAGCTCAAGACACTTATTTTGGGACGGAGGGAGTATTATTTTTTGAGTATGATATAAAAATAGCATTACTCTCAAATTATTTGAGTATGATATAAATCAACTGAATTGAAATGAAATAGTTTTTATATTATTTTCCGTTCATTAGCTGAACTTGGGAGTGGATTTCAAAAACGACCCAAGTATGTGTTCATTTTGTCAATGTATTCAAAAAGAGCAAAATTTGATCAAGGCTAGTTTACTTCTTCCTTCGTCCATAATATAAAAGTTTTTTTGCCTCTCCGCTCCCGCGACCGCATCGGCCCTGCGGGGCGATCGGCCGCGGCCAACCTCCCCTTTCATCCAGCCCCGCCTTCTCCCTCTCCTCTCCGCTGCCGTTGCTAGCACCCCCTGCCCTTACCCTCCCGGTGGCTCTTCGACGCGGGGCGGAGCTGCACCAGGGGGTGCTCCTAGGCGGCGGCGTTCCAGGTGGCGGTGGGGCTACCCGGCTCGGCGTCGGCGGTGGAGGTGAAATATGACTTATCTCATTGGTTTCGTGTCGGTGTTTGGTTGGTTGGCTCCGGTTGGGTGGTGGGGTGTGGAGTGCGGAAGAAATTCTTGCTGGTTCATCTAACTCCAATGCGGTGACACCGGCGGGTTCCATCCCCTACGTCCTTCCACGTGCCGGGGGAAACCCTAGGACTCGTCTGGGCAACAGCGTCGTCGACCGTCACATCCCTTCTTGGAGGTGTTGTTTGGCACATGGCGGGTTGGAGCCTCGGGCTGTGGTGGTTTTTCTCCGGAAGGCGCAACGGTGGCGTATCATCCGCTCTTTGTCGAGCTAACGCTGTTGACATTTGTTTTTTTGTTTTTTGGGCTTGGTATGTTGTTCGCCCTAGCAATGATCTGTCCACGGTGGTACATTCCGGTGCGCGAGAGACGGCGGTCCGACACATGGTAGATTCCGGCGTGCACGAACATGCCATGGCGAAGTGGCGCCGACAATCCCCGCTTGAAGTCCTCGACAAGCGCCCATTCTTCGCAAAAAGGAGGGCGGAGAGGACACCATCGGGTTGGAGGAAGACGACGAGGAGTAGTTTATTTTATTATTATTATTTATTTACGAGGAGAAAATACGTACAAGTTCCTCAAAGTTTGATTGGAATATTAAGTTAACTTGTGATGGAATTACAAAATAATTATAGTAAATTTGTGTAACTCGGTCAAGAACGGAGAAAGTTTAGTCAAGACAAGCTTGCTGGCTTTCAGCTCACCGTACCTCAAAGTACATGATTTGTACATAGTTTTATATATAATTTAAATTCAATTTTTGTTGTTGTTCTGTTCACCCCATTTTAGATACAAAACAAAAGGAGAAAATAAACCATGTTGATTTTAATTGTAACTAGAACAAGGAGAAATTTACATGGGGAAACATTGTTTTCCACATCCTCAATGAGATTGCTAATTGTAACATAAAGTTTTGTTATATCAACTGTTCTCTCAGCTACTGTTACATGTTCATAATGAGCTGTCTCATCTGTAAGAGCAACATTGCTTTGCACATCTTCAGTTAGCTCACTGTTGTTTGCATCAGTGCTGTCGTTGATTGCTTCTGTTTCCATGGCTTCAGTATCCTTCACATTTTCTCCTGGCAGATCACTTGCTGATGTGTTTCCTTCCAGTTCAGCAGGTTCACTATTATTGATCTCTTATATGTCTGGCTCTTGCGGTTGTGGGGCAGCATTATTCTGAAATTGACTTCACCCCGAGTATCAACTATAGAAATATTATCTTTCATTAAGAAAATTGTAGATCTCACAGTATTGTAAAGATAAGCTAGAATTTTCAAACCAAGCAGGGCAAAACAAGAGATTAGAAGCAAACCTTTCATTTAGTCCAAAGCTTCAGGATCGGAACTTGCAATAGGATCTACAGTTGTTCCTTCTATATCTCTTCTAGTCCACATTTCATTCCCATGTGCAGTGTCAAAAAGGTCACCCAGATTACTGACATGATAAGGTTCACTTTCTATATCATTCCATTCTTCACCCATGTCAAAATTGTCTCGAGGAGTCACCTTCGTCACAAATGACCATCCAGGATTAGTACGGACTTTCGTATAGAAAACTTGGTCAACTTGCTGGCAAATACAAAAGGCTCATCCTCTATCTTCTCACCACTATGGACTTGTTGTGAAAAATTCACAAGCATACGACCAAACCTATCCTTTTGTACTTTGTTTTCTTTAGTACTATTAACCCATTCACATTTGAATAGGACCACCGAAAATTTTCTATAGTAATCCAACTCAATTATGTCCACTATCTTTCCATAGTAGATGACATCTCCAAGTATAGGGTTAGTATCACCTGCAGAAGCATAACTTGATGTTCTTGCGGTCAAAACAACCCCACTGTTTTGAGTCTTCTTGTCATAACTCCTGGGTCTAAATCTATATCCACGGGTACAGAAGCCTATGTATCTTCGTGCAACCTCAATTGGACCACGAGCCAACCATCTAATGTCATCGTCGATGCTGTCAGTACCCCTTTGCTGCTCCAGCTGCATTACCTACACCAACAACGGAACTTAGATAACATAAACTCAAAATCAGAAAACAAATAACAAGGAACTTACATGATCTCTAAACCATTCAGGGAAGTTTGCATGCTGCATGCGCTCAATGGTTTTTAGTGCTAGGCGCTTGTTGCGGTTTTTCCTTTTTAGTTCAGCACCATGAGCTCTACAACACATATAAACACAATTTTAGATCAAAAAATTAGTCAACATGCTAACAAGTTAAGGTAATACATTTACATGAGGTATGGAGTGACAACATCACAGTTGTACAACACAAATCTATGGGCTTGTATGGACTCCATATCATTCAAAGTGTAGGTGCGTGGTTTTCCCAATGGATTCCCTACTGGAGGAAATAATGTGGATTCATTTGCATACATGGCAGATTCATTCTCATTTGGTTTGTCATGATTCCTTGATGGTTGGTTGTGCTTAGTAGAGAAACCCTCTAAGTATCTTGAACAAAAGGCCATACACTCATCCGCCAAATATGATTCTGCAATTGAACCCTCAGGGCGAGCTTTGCTGCGAACATATGACTTCAATTTACCAAGGTACCTGCACACATGTAAAAAAATCAATTTAGTAGGTCTCATATGACATCACTTGTGCCAATATTGTACTTTTCTTAGCACCACAATTTTACCTTTCAATAAAGTACATCCAACGGTAGCAAACTGGTCCAGCAAGTTTACATTCAGTTGCTAAATGGACAACTAAATGAATCATGACTGTGAAAAAACCAGGAGGGAATATCATCTCCATTTTACAAAGTGTGATTCTAATTGATTCTTCCAAACGATCAAGCTCATTTACATGGAGAACTTTTGAACATATTCCTCGGAAGTAAGCAGATAATTCAAACAGTACTGTTGTGACATGGTCTGGAAGAATACCCGTCAAAGCGATAGGCATGAATTGTTGTAGTAGGACATGGCAGTCATGTGTTTTTAGCCCAGAAATTTTTCCTTCAGCAGACTTCACACATTTATATATATTTCCACAATAGCCATCGGGAACCTTTATAGACTCAAGAACTTCAAGGAACAATTTTATCTCACTTCTGGACATGGTAAATAATGCGGGTGGTAAATAAAACTTGCCTGAAGGTTGTTTCTAGACTTGCCTGAAGATCTCTCTAATATTCATTTCTTTAAGATCTAGACGAGCAGAAAGATTATCTTTTGACTTCCCATCTAAACCTAAAAGTGTGCCCAAAACATTATCACACACGTTCTTCTCTACATGCATCACGTCAAGATTATGACGAACGAGATTATAGTCCCAATTGGGTAATGTAAATAGACTACTTAATCCCTTATAAGTTTTTGACTGCTTAAAATCACCAAGAGCCTTTATTTCTTCTTCGACCTGACGTCCATAGTATGTTCGAGGCTCTGCTCTATGCTCTGTTGTTCCATCAAAAGACTTTTCATCAAAACGAAACTTATGACCAGGAGGCAGCAATCGGCGGTGACCCATAAAGCATGATTTCTTTCCATGTTTCAATCGTTTGGACCATGCATCTGCACCGCATGGTGGACATGCAAATTCTCCATGCACTTTATGTGAAGAAACCATTCCTAAAGCTGGCAAATCATTTATAGTCTAGAACACGACTGCTCGCAAAGTGAAGGTTTCATTTTTAGATACATCATATGCCTGAATTCCATTCATAATTAAGTCTTTCAAGTCATCCAAAAGTGGCTAGAGAAAGACATGAATATTATCGCCTGGACTTTTGGACCCAGGAATTATCAAAGATAGCAAAAGATAAGATTCTTTCATGCACAACCATGGCGGCAGATTATATATTACCAAAACAACTGGCCAACAACTATAACTAGAACTCAGCATCCCATAGGGATTAAATCCATCAGTGCTCAAGCCAAACCGTATATTACGACAATCAGATGTAAGATTTGAGTACCTTTCATCTAAAGCCTTCCATGCTGGGGAATCGGCCGGATGTCGTAGTGCACCATCCTTAATGCGCTCTTCATCATGCCATCGCAAAAGAGGTGCTGTCTCTTTGCACATGAACAATCTTTTCAACCTATCCTTGATTGGAATGTAACGTAAAACTTTGCATGGTGTTTCTTTTTTTCTTTCCTTCTTTGTTAACTTTGTTTCCGGTGCTTTATCTTTCCACCTAGAGGCCTTGCAAATCGTGCACAAATCATCATTTTCTGTGTCTTTCGAGAAAAGCTGGCAATTATTTGGGCAAGCATGAATCTTTTTATAATCTAGGCCAAATTTTGAAACAATCTTCTTAGCCTCATAGAAATTCTAGGGCAGCTCATTTCCGTTTGGAATTGCCATGCGTAGAGTATCAAGTAGGTCTCCAAATGACTTGTGAGACCATTTGTTCATGGATTTTATATTAAACAAAATGACCAGTAATGATAGCTATGATAATCCACATCCCGACCATAAAGGCTTCTTCGAATCATCGATCAATTTGTAAAATCCCTCAGCTTCTAAATTTGGTCCATGTTGATTCGGTGGATCTGGACTCTCACTCATTGGCACATCATCATACATATTCCTAAAAGCATCATTGATCAAGCCATGCATGTTAGCAAGCATTTCTTCATTGTGAGGTTGTGGTTGCGGATCATCATTGTTCTCATCTGAAGATTCGCCATGAAAAACCCATTTGTCATAACTCTGAAGAATTCCATTACAGATCAAATGATCACAGACATTATCCTTTGACAGTAAAGAAGTGTGCACACATTCTTCACATGGACAAAGGATCGTGGTATCTTCTGTCCTATCTTTATATGGAAATTCCAAGAATCCATCTACGCCAGCCAAGTACCGGCTACTTCCTCTAGGATAACGCAAAAGTACCTTGGTGATTTGTACATCCATAGCCACTCTGCAATACAGGGTTTAATTGTCATTGTAAGGTTGAATTCTACTTAATCTAATTTTCTAGTTACTGATCAAGACAAGTTATGTTTAACAACCATAAGCAGACCATAAAAATATCAAACTTACTTTTTCTAGCAAACTTCACCATCAAGGACATAAATATTTTCCAAAGATGAAGTAGATAAGATCATACAAGAGATGAAAAGGGCGAGAAGCTTACCTTTGTTGGGCCGTGTCTTTGGTGTTGGTGTAGGCGGCAATTTTCAGACTTCTGGTCGATGGTACAGATGTGACAAAAATTCTGAAAGAGAAAACAAAATAGCTCATATTTCTTTAGAGTCGTTTTACAGCATGATCGTACTACCCTAACAAACAAATTTCTCTCAACCAACAAGGACATGTATATCATCCATATATTTCCCAATGTGCATGACCAGTTTGTCAATAGAAGAATACATTTTAAAGTAATAGGACTACATGATCAACAACACTACACCACAATAATCTTTTTCAAAACTACAAGCTAATGAAACTGAACATACATGCTACAGTTTGGTGCAGGTTTTCTACTAATCGATGCATAGCCTAGTACTCGAAATTGGGAGGACCTCATGATCGAACTTTGACTGAATTGACTTATATAGATGCATCTACAAATTCAGTTTGTTAACATGACTTCTTGAATAGCATATGAAAATGATTATGCTAGATAGATATACTTAATTGACTTCACCCGCATCAAGTTCAGTTCAGGTGTCCGTTTTTTATTGGGTACAAGAATAAATCTGTATTGATCTTCACACTTTCAGACAAAGAGATGAATCTCAGATGATTCAGTTCTTATAACCAGCGGAAAAAATGTCAGTTTCACACAAGCGATGAAGAGGGTGAGGGAAGGTCACCTATGCAGGGGCACTTCACTCGTACAACGTCAGGTGAGGCGGCGATTGACATAGGACTGGCTCGCGGCGATACTAGGTGCAGGGATCCATGGAAAGTAGTGTTAGCACGACGTTGGCGGCATGGGTAGCAAGGGACGGCGGCATGGGAGGGGCTTTGGACGGTCAGGCGTGCAGTATTGGGAGGGGGGCTTGGGGCCAGCGGCGGAAGTGAGAAGGCTCTGCGGCGGCGTAGCAAGGTGAGGCGGCCTGGGAGGGTGGAGGTGGAGGGGAGTTCGGCGCCGGGTGTTTGGGGCGACGGTGGGAGGTGGGATGGCTCGGCGGCGGCGCAGCAAGGTGAGGCGGCATGGGAGGGTGGAGGTGGAGGGGAGTTCGGCGTCGGGTGTTTGGGGCGACGGTGGGAGGTGGGATTGCTCGGCGGCGGCGCAACAAGGTGAGGCAGCCTGGGAGGGTGGAGGTGGAGGGGAGTTCGGCGTCGGGAGTTTGGGCGACGGTGGGAGGTGGGATTGCTCGGCGGCGGCGTGTTCTCATAGGTCATAACAGGGAGATTTAGATTCAGGTAATTCTAGGTATTTGATTCTTACATTATCATACGATTTATTTGAAAATAAAACAATATAACTAATAAATAAGGGAAACAAAAAAGTTATTATTATGTAAAGGGCCCACAAGTCAGAATCCTAGATGAGAGGATATCTGTTTCTCCCGTCCATTAACACATAGCAACACAAAACTACAACATATGTCATTCGTTGTTGTCCGTAGAGCGACAACGGATGTCCTTGCCAATGTATATATGCGTTGTAACAATGATATATTGCAGCGCATTCTTAAAGCGTTGCAATCTATGCATTGCTATATGGGGGTTCTTGTTGTAGTGTCTCTTCAAGATCTTTTCAAGAAGAATAAGTGGTATGCTAAATCCGCTACTTGTCATCAATTAAACTTGATGAAGGACAAGCATAACATAATTCTTATTCTTGTTCATAGTAATATGAATCTTTCTTCCGGAGTGGCTCATGATATCAATTCATTTTTGTCAAGTGTTCTTATCTTTTCTTTCTGGAATGCCAAGTTTTCTCAAGTTTCTCTTCATGAAGCTTCATCGAATACTTTGCAAGGCCTTTAATCTTATTCATTTCTACCTTGATATCTTTGCATCATTATTTTGTATACGGAGGTCCTTCTTGGTGGTTCATCAAGGTTTCTATCCATTCTCAAGTGTTCTTCATTATCCGTGTTGGAGTACCTCAAGTATTCTTTCTCTTTCATTTCTAGTGCATTGTTCTTCCTTTATCCTTTGAGGTGGTATTATAGCATTCTTGTTCGTGTAGGAGCCTCGAAGAGTTTTCCTTTCAAGAATGCGATAATTAAATCCACCAATTCTATGATCATGAGATATTTGCAACCCATGATTTCTTCATTGAGCTATCTTGATTTGGATCTTGGTGCTTGTCATTAATCCAAGTTTTTCCTATGGATTGTTGCTATCATGGTGCTTGTCATTAATCCAAGTTCTCAATGTATCCTCTTGATGTAAGAAATTGTTCATATCTTGTTTCTCCCAATCTATCCTTGTTTCTTTTAGTGGTTGGTTGTCACCTCATATTGGTTGAGATGATCTTCATAAGCCCACTTCTGTCTTGTTCTTCGTTGTTGGTTTTCCAACTACTAAGTCAATTCTCTGTCCGGAGGCTCTTCAATTCTATTGTGGTGATAGTTGGCATTTTGTCTTCATTCTCTTCTTCCATATGAGCTAGTTCATATTCTCTTGTTCCGGAGGCATTGTGATGTTTCTCTTTTGGGTCTATCATGTTGTTCTATCAAGATCATGGTGTTCCCTTGCTCTATTTAGTTGTTTGTTACGTATTGTGTAATTCTCTCTTCTTATCGAATTTTTTGTCCCATTTTCCTACCGAAGTGCTGCCGAAATTTTCCGTGAATTCTTGCTTGTTTCTCATATCATTCCTCATCTCTTTGCAACCTTCAAGGATGGTTGGTTTCACTCGTTTGTCAGAGAAGCGACTAAGTTTTTACCTCTTGTTCTTTCTCATCCTCTCCCCCTTTCATTCTTGGATCTCGGGGCGAGATCCTCTTGTAGTGTAGGAGAGTTGTGACAGCCTGATGCCGACGTTCCAGAAGATTCCCCTTTTCTTTCCGTTTTCGTCGTGTGTCTATTTTGTTTTGTCGCATCATCATCGCATCATGCGGATCATCTGCATTGCATCGGCATCTCCGTTGGCGCCAATTTTCAAAACTTGCACCCGTTGTAGTTGCCGGTTCCCGTCGTTGTCCGTTCTGAGCCCGACCGCACACGCCCGCGCCCGGGGCATCGTCAAATCCCTGTTTTTAAAAGTGTGCGTTAAACTTTCTCTAATCGGGGTGAAACTTGGCATGCGGTCGTAATTAGTTTTAGCTAGGCCGCCTGTCGAATTTCGTCGCGATCGGAGACCGTCTGGTACACGAACGGTCGACCGTAGCGGCACCGTATTCGGTCTACCGTCGGACGTGTGTCGGTGTTTTAAAATCGTTGCCGCGCCGCCCGTTTTCCCTCTCATCTCCGGATACATACTCTACACAGCCACTCGTCCGTCACGCGTTTGGAATCGTCCGAATCAGACCGCACGGTTGGATCCGAAATGAAATTCCGACTAACCTAGCCCCCCCCCTTTGCCTATAAATAGACCCCCTTCTTATTTATTTAGACAGCCAACCCCTCCACCTCGATTTCCGCGCCGCCCACCGAACCATAGCCGCCACCCCAGCGCTCTCTCTCTCCCACCGGCCGCCGGGCCCGCCCGAGCCCGTGTTAGGCCCACCCGAAACCCATCTGGGCCCGAGCCATCCGCCGCCGCAGCCTCTGGGTCCCGCAGCTCCCGTCCATGGCCTCCCCCTGGCCGAGCTCCTCCTGCCCGCGCCACCGCATCTCCCCGTCGGCCCCGCCTCCCGCCGCCGCTCGACGGAAGCCCACCGGAGCGCCTCCGTCCTCCGCGCCGCCTTCTGTCGCCGTCGCCGGTGACCTCCAGGAGGCTCCATGGCCGCTGTATCAAGCCGCTGCCGCCGCCGCCTGACCTTGCCGCCACTGCCTCAAGCCTCGACGCGGCCGGGAATGGATCCGAACCGGCCGGATCTGGTGGGATCCGTCGGTTCCCCCTTGTCCGGCGCCCTCCCTCGTCGCTCCCTCGCTGGGGGTGTTGCCCGCAGCCATGGCCGCCTCCCTGGAACGCCCGCACGAGAGGAAGTAGACGGGGGCGTGCCCCGCCAGTTCGGCCAGGCGGCACGTGCGTTGCCTGGCCCAGGTAGCCCTGTGGCCCAGCTCCACCGCGGCCCAAGCCTCCGCCTCCAACGCCCAGCCCGGCCCATGGCCCAAGGTGAGCAGTCCTTTTTACTTTTTTTCCCTACCTCCATCCCCCGCCTGAGCACATTTTAATTAGGTTGCACCCCCTGTAGGCCCATTAGATATTTAGGTAGTTTTAGGAATTAATAAATTCTAGAAATTAGACGTTTAGTAAAACGTTCGTATCTTTTTATCCGTAAATCGGATCGCGACATGTAGCATATGGATATCGCGTAGTTTTGCGCGTAGAATATGTTGGTGCAACTTGCATATTTATTTGACATTGTTTGACGTGTCGTATGCATAAGTTAGCGTGCTGTTTCTATAGGTTTTGTCTCGTAATAATTTTCCGCGCGTGTCCGGGTTGCTCGAATGCCTTAGATAAAATGTCCATGTTTTAGGAACCATTTTTCCATGTATTTTAGAGCGGTCATCCTTATTTTTGCGTGTAGGGAATTGCGCTAGTTTATTTTTCCGTGTCTAGGTTATTATTTCGCATTTTCGTTTGGTATTATTTTTTTTGCGCAACCCCACATATTTTATATGTTTTAGGGGTAGAAAAATCCATGAGATTTTTCTGTGCAATTAGTTTTAGCTTTTGAGCAAGTTAGTTCCCGCGATATTTTGCTATGTTGCCCTCTTGTCTTTTTCGTAGGATTTATTCCGTGCTTCGTTTGACGGAGTTGTCAACTAGAGAGTTGTTCTTGGATGTTTAGTCTAGCCCCTGTTATTTTTAGGTGCAATAGAAATGCATGTTTAGGTGTGGTTTGATTGCCCTCAAGTTGCTAGAAATAGTGCTGATTTGAAGGAGCTGAAATATTTCTAAGTCTGAAATCTGTTATATTTTGTTGCTGTCTCGTCTTGCTTCTATCTTGTGTTTTGTAGCTCTTTTGAGGTTGGTCCAATGGAGTTAGTTGTAGCCCTTGTGTTTCTCTAGCATATTGTAAATTTTCATGCCATTTGGAGTCCTGTAGCTATAGGTTTTGCTGCTGTCAATATGCCTTGAGACCAAAAACTGCACCTTCATGAGGTGTTATTTTCACAAAGTCTGAAATAGCGTGTGAGAAGCCATTTTGTGACTTCTTTTCCTAGTGTTCCTTGCTTCCATGGTAGTTGTTTGTAGTAGTGCTTCTTGCCCTCTTTCGTGTCATGTCTTGCTTGAGCATATAGGATTTGTGCAACTCGTAGTTGTGGGGTGTAGAAAATGCTATGTGGCTGATTCTGGCAGATTGTAGTGATTTCTTGTTTTGCTCGTAGTTGTTGAACCGTAGCTCCGATTTGATCGTGTCCTACATGAAACTTGTTTAGAATCTCGTGTAGTTTCATTTTCTCTTGCTGGTTGTATGTTTTGAAGTTCTCGCGACCGTCGTTGCACACATATTGCATTCATGCCATCATATCTTGCGGTGTCCGTATCTTTTGATCCGTAGCTCCGTTGGAGATGATCTCTATGTGTAAATTGCTTGTCTCGACTCGTAGAATCACGTGAACCTATTTGTTTTTCTATTTAACAACTAATTAAAAGCATTAGTTCAGATCTGGACAGAAATGTAAATTAACATGTGAGGTCGTCTCGGAGATGCTATATGTCATTTCCGACCTCATTTAAAATGCCTAGATAGGTAGATTAATTGCGCTTCACCTCTTGCCATGTTTAATCACATTTAATATGGCCGAGTACCTAATCGGGATAGAACTAAATAACTCGTATGTGGAGTTTCGTCAATATGCAACTCGTTGCATATTGAACTTCACTTAATGTGTAGTGTTTGATTGTGTGAATTGTCATGCCGTGACTTGCATGTGTTCAGCTGCTCATGCGTCATTTGTGTTGTGCATCGTGTGGTGAATATTGTGTGTTTATTCTTGTTTATGGTTTGCTTCGTCTCGTTAGAGTTCCGCAAGCGTGTCGGATTGTGAGGACCCGTTCGACTACATCGGTTCGTCTGCTTCACGGAGTCATTCTTCTTCCAAGCGGGATCTCAGGCAAGATGATCATTTCCCCATATACCATTACTATCATTGCCATGCTAGTTTTATCGCTTCTATCGATTATGTCTCGTTGCCTACCACATGTTAAATGTCAGCCTCTCAACAATGCCATGAAAACCTTCAACCTGTTCGACCTAGCAAACCACTGATTGGCTATGTTACTGCTTGCTTAACCCTGTTGATAGCGTTGCTAGTTGCAGGTGCAGTTGCTTCCATGTGATAACATGGGTTCCTTTTTATGTCACCATATTAAATTCTATTTAATTTAATGCACCTATATACTTGGTAAAAGGTGGAAGGCTCAGCCTTTCTAGCCTGGTGTTTTGTTCCACCTTTGCCCCCTTAGTTTCGGCTACCGGTGTTATGTTCCATAATTGAGTGCTCCTAACACGATCGGGGTTGTTATGGGGACCCCCTTGATAATTCGTTTTAGTTTAAAGCTGGTCTGGCAAGGCCCAACATTGGTACTATTTGCCCAACATAATAGTTTGATAAAACTGAAATGCATAGGGAGTTAGCGCTACCCGAGGAGTAACTCTACATAATACAGGTAGGGCCAGTGTTGATGGTGCTGGTCCAAAACAGAGCACTGTGCGGGGCCACCGCGAGGAAACTCGAGGTTTGGCGCTCGTACGCGTCGCTCATCCGTCGTGTCCTGAGAACGAGATACGCGGCTCCTATCGGGATCGTCGACACATCGGGCGGCCTTGCTGGATTAGTTTTACCTTTGACGAGATATCTTGTGCATCGGGATTCCGGTGATGCTTTGGGTAATCTCAAAGTTGAGGTTTTCCACTAGGGAATCCGACGAGATCGGAGCTCCGTGATTGAGGATTTCTATGCGGCTTGTGGTAATTTGTGATGGACTAGTTGGAGCACCCCTGCAGGGTTAAATCTTTTCGGAAAGCCGTGCCCGCGGTTATGTGGCAACGTGGAAACTTTGTTTAACACTGGTTTTAGATAACTTGAAGTTAACTTAATTAAAATATGCCAACAGTGTGCGTACCGTGACTGTCTCTTTCGCGAGTTCTTACTCCGATAGAGGACACGGTGGGGTTATGTCTGACGTAGGTAGGTGTTTAGGATCATTCATTTGATCATCAGTAGTTCACGTGCGTTATGCGTAGATCTTCCCCCTCTTATTTCTTGTACTCGTAAGTTAGCCACCAAATATATGCTTAGCCGCTGCTGCAACCTCACCACTTAACCATGCCTCACCCATTAAGCTTTGCTAGTCTTGATACCTTTGGAAATGAGATCGCTGAGTCCCCTGTGGCTCATAGATTACTACAACACTAGTTGCAGGTACATGTAAAGGTTACTTGACGCGAGCGCGTTGATTGTACATTTGGAGTTGCTTCTTCTTCTTCTTCTTCTTGTTCATTGATCTAGGATGGGTTCCAGGCCGGCAGCCTGGGATAGCAAGGATGAACGTCGTTCTTATTTTTCTCGTTTGTTTTTCGTCCGTAGTCGGACCCTGCTCTTACTCTTGATGAATATGTGATGTACTGCCGTGACTCTGATGTAGCTTGTGGCGAGTGTAAGCCAATTCTATATATATCTCATCTTTTCAGTACATGTACTTGTAACGATATCCATTCTTGCGACACGACGAGATGCGCTTCTATCCCTAACGAGGCCTTCGTGCCAAATTGAGGATAGGGTCGCATCTTGGGCGTGACAATACAACACAAAAGGAGGTACAACATTGAAAATATATGGTCCACTGATTTATTATGTATCCTGTATATATTAGACAAGGATGTAGTTGATCAACTTAAGTAGTAGTGGGGTTCTATAGGTTATGCATAAGGAAGAGATGGTTCTTTGGTCAGTGGTTTTGCCTATATAGGATAAGGATGTACACTACTAGGGAAAAGCCTTGCAGTAGCGTGGTTCTAAAGGCTATCAGTAGCGCGGGGCACCACGCTACTGATATGGCGCTACAACTAGAGTTTCGCAGTAGCGCGCTTTGGCCCACGATATTGCTCTAGCTACTTAGCAGTAGAGCTGCCTATACCAGCGCTACAGCTAAGTGGCTTAGGAGTAGTGTTTTCCTGTTCAACGCTAAAGAGGGATACTACTATATTTTTACATATCTTTTTTGCTACGTATTTGCGATGTTTTTGTATAGATTTTATACAGTATTCTATGATGAGCATACTGCCAGTTTATGATATGATTATCATACACATAATAGTATCATCATATCATCCAACACAAATCATGTCGTCACATCGTAATCATGATATAGCTATACAAGTTGCATGGCATTTCTCATCATACATAAGGTAGTATTTCTTGAGGCACTGGTTCGTATCCCTCTCTCGCACTAGCGTGATCCTAAAATAACTACTTTCTGCTTCGGTTGTGCTATCTAGACCTCTCTTCCTGTTACTAAGAAACTCGTACACCTAGGCCTGACATTCCGGTCACTCGTCGTATACTCCTGGAGTAGCACTTCTTCGCCATCGATGATCTATGTACCTGCATCGTCACATGAGTCGATAATATGCAACATATATAGTTGAGCAACAGAAAGAGACAGACTTGGCAAAAATAGAAGTAGCATAAATAACAAAGTTCATAGTACCCAAAATGCCCTAACTAGAGTGACTTCGCTAGTTGAGTTGGACGGTTTAAATACATCACAAATAAAGTTTCGTCGTGCATAACTCAAAGTTTCATCATGGAGAAGTATGGACTAAACATACACTTTGTCATATATCGTCAATCACTCCAACATGTCATGACATCCATCCAAGTCAGGGAGATAGTCCCCGAGCACAGTGAAAGGCTTCAGGTCGAGACGCTGAGCCGATACGCATGTTCGGACGTCTTCGCACGATATTTTCCCTTCTCCATAGAACATCCCTATTTTTTCGATGACCTCCTTCATGATGATTTGGGAAAGTTCACGCTGGATGAGATAGAACTGAGCTCAAAGTCGATGATCCGGGATATATCCTAGGTTCTTTGTCCATTGCAGAATATGGGCATCGCCGGATCTAGGTGACATGCGAAGGTTTTGTTCATCCCGTCTGTACTCCAGCATGTAGTGGAGGACATAGAATCCATCACTAAGAGTATCACTCTGTTGCTGGGTGCAGCAGAAGTCGGTCATATGGTCGACGACGGGCGCGCGACTCCTTGTCTTCCTCGTCGTGATCTCTTCACCCCGTAGGCCGTAAAAAAAGATAACACTTTCGAGAACAGACTTGATGTGGGTGTAATCCTTTTTCTTCATGTTCTGCGAAGAGTCCAAGTAAAGAGCATGGGAGAATCGGGGGTAAAGAATGATGAGGACGGCGAGCCCATCGCAGCGCAAAATAAGTACACCTCAAATTAGCCTCCACGCGTGCAAATGAATGATTGAAATCGAAGAAAAGATATCTACGGATGACTTACATGGGAAGATAAGGCACGAGAATCGTCTCCTTGTCCTTATTGGCGACCATGAAATCGGCGATGTAGTTACTCGCATTTCACGGTGCTTTGGGCAGACTGCCAAGAAGCCCTCGTGCATGAACTACGGGTCAACGACACAGATATAAGGTATCTGCTCAATCCTGATGATGTGGTTCATGTGCAAGGCAAAAAGCCGGACAAACGTAAAATCCATCTTTTTCAAGTGAAACATGTCGAAGATGTAATCGAATCGAAGGAAGAACCTTTGCTGCAGCAATTAACTACATAGAGTGGGTATCCTGGATTTTTTGAGGCGATCAGGCTTTTCTCTCTCCGCAACACATCGTCATGATGTCTCCTTAGATCGTCGTATATGTCCTCTACCGATGCTTTGGGTAGGATCAAAATACCGGGGATATGAAATTTTGCTGCACCGGGGATAGGTATACAGTCTTGAACCCGAGGCTGCTGAGGAGGCTGGATCATAGAAGCAACTTTGTTGCCTTTCCTAGGTCTCTTCCTATGCTTCTTTGCTACTGGAAGTGAGCCTATAATACGTTCATCCTCCGGCAATTCAGGCACCAACTCATCATGCTCAAAGCCTGAGTACTCATACTGCTGAGCCATCAATCCTCCGTGTCAGAGGCACCGGTATTGAGATACTGTCGAGGGTCATCGTCATCCTCGTCAATGGCATCATGCATGCTTCTTCTTCGATGACGACGTCATCAACCACTAATGGAGCCTCTTCCTCACCCGACACGACATGAGATGCTAATTGGGTAGGTGGGGTGTTGGTGTTCATACCTTGCTGAGGCTTCTTGGTCATGGGTGTGCTCTCGGCCACCTACAAGCAAAGCAGACTCTTCGGACACAACAGGATCCAACGCTTGCAATCGCCAACCCACCGCGGGGTCTCGTCGTCATCTCCCCCTAGTGCTATCGGAGGAGGCAAATTCTTGTGGCCCGGTTCAGCACTGGCCACGAAAACCCTGAAGATGTCAGGGGGATCAGCCGACTGTGGAACAATTGTTCCTCCGCTTCATTATCGTCTCCTTCCCCACGTCGACCTTCTGGCCGCTGATGATGTACATTATGGTGCACGAGGTTACGTCGGCTTACAAAGACATGTATGCGATGTGAGACATCTGAAAGGCAATGGAAACGGGAGATTATACATATATTGAAGAGGGTCGGTGTTACATGTACCGTGAGGGTGTCGATCTCAACCAAAGACGAAGCACCGCCGAGCACGTCCGAGACGGAGGACGGGCTGCTATGAGCAGGTGCGGGAGCTGGTGTAGGAGCACGTGCGGGAGCCGTTGGAGGAGCAAGTGCGGGAGCATGTGCTCGTGTAACACTAGTCGAGCTGTTCCCCAAGAAGTTGGAAGGGGAAAGTCCGCTGCATCCCTATTTGGATTTTCCTTGGTCCAATTAACGATAGCCGGAACCAAGACACTATACGAAGCTTCAATCTTCTCTTTCGCGGCATCTACCGCTACTTTGACTGTCTCAGCTGATTTCTTAGTAACCGCAATCGCAACCTTCTTGTCGATGTTTTCTTCATTTAACCTCCGTCTTTCCTTTCTCTCCTTCGTAGTCTCACGGTAGTACTTCTTCCATGTGGCGACGTCTCCGACGCCGTGCACATGTTCATACGACGGCCGAGTGTCCACCGCGAGTCCTTTCAATATGTTCAAGGCTTGGTTGAATGGGGTGTCCCACTTGGGCCTCGCCAACGCCTCAGACGGCGAGAATCTTTCGGCCGCAATCCTGTGCTACTCTTTCTGCAAAAGGAACGTGGACTTTTTACGAATGTGAATAAAAGTTTACTCGAATTGATCAGAAGCTAAAATTAGGGGGTAAATTAATAATTACCAGCAGTCTCATGAACTCCTTCGTAACCGCGTCTTTATCAAAAACCTTGTTGACTCTGTCTGAATGGTGCCGGGCCTTGATGACGCCATGCTCCTGCGGGATGGTGAACTCCACCAACGGGTTTGGGATGCCCAGACTTTTGCGTTCCATGTCCTCCTTGGCCCATATGGACCTCTTCCCCGCGTAACCACGACTTTCGAGGTGGTGGCGCCCCATGTTCCTCTCTTCAAGCCCCTTCATGTACTCCGACTTTTCTTTGGGAGCTTCGGCAACGCAAGCCGCCTTGAATATTTCAAACTACTCTTCAGTAATTTTCGGATTATCCTTTACATTCTCGGAGTATGGTTCCTTTTTGTCAATGAACCTTGCTTTCACCCTTACTTTCTAGGAAGAAAACGCACCGCTAAACATGCCCATGGCGCGTGTGTTTATCTTCTTCATTGCCAGATCTTTATCTTAATCATTATATTTTTTTAGCCCGGTTCGGGAACAAGAATACCTCATGCAGCTTCCTTAGAAGGGAGTGCTCCATATCTGGTATCTTCTTTAGTTTCTCATCATTGATGGTGTCGGCTGTCCGTAGGATGCATCCTAATTGATTGCCGTAGCGAGCGCGCACTTTCGCAGGGTCCACCTCTGTGACCACCAGTCTAGTAGTGATGAGCTTGTTTGGGTGTCGTATCCTCTTCGATTTCGGTTCTATACCGGCTTCGCCAGTCTCGGTGTCGGTCTTGGTGCCGCTCTGGGTCTGAGCGCGAGTCTCGATGTCGGTCTCATTCTCGGATGTGAAAAGTGGGCTGCTACGGCAACAAAAGTCCATCCCTGGCAGTGGTGCGAGAGATCCTTCTGTCGTCTCTTGAGCTTGCCTTGGTTTTTCCCTTGAAGAGGAAAGGGTGATGCAGCACAGGAGGAGTAAGTATTTCCCTCAGTTTGAGAACCAAGGTATCAATCCAGTAGGATAATCTCGTCAAGTCCAGAGTACCTGCACAAACACAAAGAGCTTGCACCCAACGCTATAAGGGCTTGTTCGGTTAATCCCAACAAGGAGGGGATTGGAGAGGATTGGAGGGGCTTGAAGTGGAATTTGACTTATAGGGGATTTAATCCCTCCCAATCCCCTCCAAACCCCTTCAATTCTCAAACAACCGAACAAGGCCTAAAGGTGTTGTCAATCCCTTCAAGATTGTTTGCAAAGTGAGATCTCAAGGCGGAAAGTGCAACGAAGAAAAAGAGTAAGGCTGAAAATATGGTGTGGAGTAGACCCGGGGGCCATAGTGTTCACTAGAGACTTCTCTCAAAATAACAAATATTACGGTGGGTGAACAAATTACTGTCGAGCAATTGATAGAACCGCGCAAAGGCATGACGATATCTAAGGCAATGATCATACATATAGGCATCACGTCCGAGACAAGTAGACCGATACTTTCTGCATCTACTACTATTAGTCCACACATCGACTGCTATCCAGCATGCATCTAGTGTATTGAGTTCATGACGAACAGAGTAACGCCTTAAGCAAGATGACATGATGTAGAGGGATAAACTCAAACCAATGATGAAAACCCCATCTTTTTACCCTTGATGGCAACAACATGATGCATGCCTCGCGACCCCTTCTGTCTCTGGATGAGGTCACCGCACGGTATGAACCCAAAACAAAGCACTTCTCCCATTTCAAGAATCATAGATCTAGTTGGCCAAACAAAACCCACAACTCGAAAAGAATTACAAGGATACGAAATCATGCATAAAATAGATGAGAAGAAACTCAAATAAGATCCATAGATAATCTGATCATAAATCCACAATTCATCGGATCTCGACAAACACACCGCAAAAGAAGATTACATCAGATAGATCTCCATGAAGATCATGGAGAACTTTGTATTGAAGATCCAAGAGAGAGAAGAAGCCATCTAGTTACTAACTATGGACCCGTAGGTCTATGGTGAACTACTCACGCATCATCGGAGAGGTCATGGTGTTGATGAAGAAGACCTCCGTATGCGAATCCCCCTCCGGCAGGGCACCAGAACGTGCCCCAGATGGGATTTGTGGAGAGAGAAGCTTGCGGCGGCGGAAAAGTACTTTCGATGATCTCCTTGTTTTTATGGGATATTCGGGAATATATAGGCGCAAAACCTAGGGCAGAGGTGGCCCAGGGAGCCCACAAGCCAGGGAGGCGCGGGCCCCCCTGGCCGCGGCTAGGGGGCTTGTGGGGTCCCTGCAGGCCCCTTGCCCCGATTCTGCGGCTTCCCGATCTCTTTCTGTTTTGGAAAAAATCTTTTTGGCAGTTTCATTCCTTTTGGACTCCGTTCAAAATCCTCCTGTGAAAGGGGTCAAAAAACATGGAAAAAACAGGAACTGGCACTTGGCACTGAGTTAATAAGTTAGTCCCAAAAAATATATAAAAGGCATGCAAAACATCCAAAGTTTGACAAGATAATAGCATGAAACCATCAAAAATTATAGATACGTTGGAGACGTATCATGGGCCCTGCAACAAACATTGCTCGTCGAGAAGGTTCAAATAAGCGTCTGTCGCCTCGTAGGCGTTGTAATTACCAGAACCCTGTCCATCATCGTTGCTAGCCATCTTTCCTACGATTAAATCTAGTCAATTAATTCGAGACCTAATAAAATGAATAATGACATAAAAAGCCTATGTTTTGCAGGAACGTTGATTCATTCCCGGTGTGGAAAATCGCGGGCACTCGATATGTCCTTGTTTGTAGCACAAGTCATGCCGAAATTCACGGAAAATTTCAGCATGACCTTTGCTAAGAAGTGGACAAATCGGGCACTTGAAATTTTCCGAGAGAGAAATGAATCAACATTCCGGCAAAACATAGGCCAGTCAGCTACATTCCCTGGAAACAACAAAAGTACACTTGGGCACATTAATAGGCCACTTGGGCACATGTCCAAATTTCACAAGCTAATTCATAAAATAAGTGCATAACAAAATTCAGTTAACTACTACTAAAAATAAAGTAAATGCAATTAACCCTCCTTCTCCCTCCCTCTCCATCTGTCTCCCTCCCCCTCTCCTTACCTATCGATCTCTCTCCCTCTCCCTCCACATATCCATCCCTCTCCCTCCCCATATCACTACCTCTCTGACTAATTATTCACCTAAGTAAACTCTATGTTAACCTACTGCCCTAACTAACAACATAACCTACTGCCCTAACTAACAACATAACCTAATTAATCTATTTAACCTAGAATCCTAGAACCCTAGAACCCTAGAACATAACCAAACTAACATTTTCTAATTTGTTAATTGTACTATCTAAATTGCTCTAACATAACCTAACTAACAACATTTTTCCCTAACTAATCTACATTGTTGTCGGTGAAAGGATCGACACCTATGGGTGCCTCAACGGTCCCCTTTTGCTAGTTTGGCACGAAGAGGGGTCGCGGCAAGAGCAGAACCAATAGTCAGGGCCCAACAAGGTCGTTTTTACCCACGTTTGGGCTGCGTTGTGCGTAAAACCCTACTCCTGCATGTGTTCAGTTATTTGTTTTAGTTTATTGTATATTTGTCCCTCTTACGGCCTCTCGATTGGTCAAAAAGCCAAAAGTCCTTTCTACTGAGCCTCGGGCCTCCTTTTATAGGCGAAGGGGTCACCACAGTGGCTTAGAGGGTGAACGGTGGATTCACGAGTGGAACAGCGACGACCGCCCGCCGTAGTGTTACTGCTGTGCAGTAAATGCTTCGACAGACTTCCTGACCTCGTTAGGGGGAGTTGGACACGTACCCACATGTGGCAAATTTGGGGTGTTGCGCTGGCGTGTGGGCAGACGCGTGGTCCAGGCATCGGCGGTGGCGTGTTCGTTGGTGGATGCGATCAAAGGACGCGAAGGCGCCCTGGGCACGTGCTACGGCAACAAAAGTCCTTCCCTAGCAACGCCAGGAATTATTCTTGCTACTTCTCTTGTTTGCGTCGGTTTTTCCCTTGAAGAGGAAAGGCTGATGCAGCACAGGAGCAATATGTATTTCCCTCAGTTTGAGAACCAAGGTATCGATCCAGTAGGAGGGTCTCGTCAAGTCCAGAGTTCCTGCACAAACACAAACGAGCTTGCACCCAACGCTTCAAAGGGGTTGTCAATCCCTTCAAGATTGTTTGCAAAGTGAGATCTGAAGGCGGAAAGTGCAACGAAGTAAAAAGTGTAAGGCTGAAAATATGGTGTGGAGTAGACCCGGGGGCCATAGTGTTCACTAGAGGCTTCTCTCTAAATAGCAAATATCACGGCGGGTGAACAAATTACTGTCGGGCAATTGATAGAACCGCGCAAAGTCATGACGATATCTAAGGCAATGATCATACATATAGGCATCACCTCCGAGACAAGTAGACCAATACTTTCTCGATCTACTACTATTACTCCACTCATCGACCACTATCCAGCATGCATCTTGTGTATTGAGTTCATGACAAATAGAGTAACACCTTAAGCAAGATGACATGATGTAGAGGGATAATCTCAAACCAATGATGAAAACCCAATCTTTTTACCCTTGATGGCAACAATTCGATGTGTGCCTTGCTACCCCTTCTGTCACTGGGTGAGGTCACCGCACGGTATGAACCCAAAACCAAGCACTTTTCCCATTGCAAGAATCATAGATCTAGTTGGCCAAACAAAACCTACAACTCAAAGAGAATTACAAGGATATGAAATCATGCATAATAGAGATCAGAACAAACTCAAATAAGATTCATAGATAATCTGATCATAAATCCACAATTCATCGGATCTCGACAAACACACCGCAAAAGAAGATTACATCGGATAGATCTCCATGAAGATCATGGAGAACTTTGTATTGAAGATCCAAGAGAGAGAAGAAGCCATCTAGTTACTAGCTATGGACCCGTAGGTCTACGGTGAACTACTCACGCATCATCGGATAGGTCATGGTGTTGATGAAGAAGCCCTCCGTATCCGAATCCCCCTTCGGCAGGGGACCAGAACGTGCCCCAGATGGGATCTTGCGGAGAGAGAAGCTTGCGGCGTCGGAAAAGTACTTTCGATGAGCTCCTGATTTTTTGTGGAATTTTTGGGGATATATAGGCGCAAAACCTAGGGCAAAGGAGGTCCAGGGGGCCCACAAGCCCGTGGGCCGCGGCCTCCCCCTGGCCACGGGGTGGGGCCCGTGGGGACCCCCTGCCTTGGCTCCCAAGTCTCGTGAACTTCTTCCGTTACGGAAAAAATCTTTTCGGGGATTTTATTCCGTTTGGACTCCGTTTCAAAATCTCCTCTGAAAGGGGTCAAAAACATGGAAAAAAACAGGAACTGACACTTGGCACTGAGTTAATAAGTTAGTCCCAAAAAATATATAAAAGGCATGCAAAACATCCAAAGTTTGACAAGATAATAACATGAAACCATCAAAAATTTATAGATACGTTGGAGAGGTATCAAGCATCCCCAAGCATAACTCCTGCTCGTCCTTTGCAACTTCTTTCACGTGACAAGAATGTTCCGATCCGTAAGATTCGAAACAATAGTTCGCTATTGACATGAAAACAGTAATACTTCAAGCAAACTAGCAAGGTCATCATGAACTTTCAAAATGAAAAGGCCAAGGAAAGTTATCCCTACAAAATCATATAGTCTGGCTATGCTCCATCATCCTCACACAACTAATGTAAATCATGCACAACCCTGGTATTGGCCAATTAATTGTTTTCGCGCTCTTACTTTCTCAAACCTTTTATAACTATCACACAATACATGAGCGTGAGCCATGGATATAGCACTATAGGTGGAATAGAGTGTGGTGGTGGTTGTGAGACAAAAAGGAGGAGATGGTCACGTTGACTCGGCGTATCAAAAGGCTATGGACATGCCCATTAATAGATATCAATGTGAATGAGTAGGTATTGCCATACAAGAGATGCACTAGAGCTATAAGTATGTGAAAGCTCAAAAGGAGAACTAGTGGGTGTGCATCCAACTTGCTTGCTCACGAAGACCTGGGGCAATTCTGAGGAAGCCCATTATTGGAATATACAAGCCAAGTTATATGAAGATTCCCACTAGCATATGGTGGTGACAAAGCAAGAAGCTCTCAATCATGAAGAACATGGTGCTATTATGAAGCACAAGTGTGGAAAAAGATAGTAGCATTGTCCCTTCTCTCATTTTCTGTCTTTTTTTTCATTTGGGCTCTTAGGCCTCTCTTTATATATATGTATATGTATTTTTATTATTTTTGGGCTCTTTGGCCTCTTTTTTTTTATTTCCTCACCTGGGACAACGCTCTAATAATGATGATCATCGCACTTTTATTTACTCACAGTTCAAAGCTTAGAACGATGATGACTCTATAGGAAATGCCTCCGGCAGTGTACCCGGTGTGCAACGATCTAGCATGGCGTATGACGTTGAAAACATCTCGCTAGCTATCTTAGAACATGCAATGGCAATATGAGAGTGACGGCACAAGTCATGAGACGGAACGGTGGGAGTTGCATGGCAATATATCCTGGAATGGCTATGAAAATGCCATAGTAGGTAGGTATGGTGGCTGTTTTGAGGAAGGCATATGGTGGGTTTGTGTACCGGCGAGAATTGCGCGGCACTAGAGAGGCTAGCAATGGTGGAAGGTGAAAGTGCATCTATTCAATGGACTCACATTAGTCATGAAGAACTCACATACTTGTTGCGGAAGTTTTTATTAGTAATCGAAACAAAGTGCTAAACGCATACTCCGAGGGGAAGGGTTGGTAGGTGTTAACCATCGCGCGATCCCGACCTCAGCACAAAGGATGACAATCAATAGATCAATTATGCTCCGACTTCCTAACATAGCGGTTCACCATACGTCACTACTGGAATCTGCTGGTTTGCCGACAGCCAGAGCTGACGGCAAAGGACAGTTTAACTGATGGCAAAGGCCTTGCCGTCAGTGAGCTGTCGGCAAAGGTGCCGGCCAAGATTTTATCGGCAATCACCTTCTTTGCCGACAGCCGGAGCTCCACCGACGGCAAAGACTTTGCCATCAGCTTTGTGGCACGGGCTGAAGGCAAAGAGCAGTGGTGGCAACGGCGTAGGCCGAGCTCCGTTAGAAGGTTAACGGCAGGCTTTGCCCACAGCCGTAGCGAAGCTGACGGCAAAGCCTCCCCTCTTTGCCCACAGCCGTAGCAGAGCTGACGGCAAAGCCCAAACACCTGGGTCCCCTTGGCCGCCTCTTTGCCGACAGCTAGAGCCGAGCTGACGGCAAAGCCTACCCCTGGGTCCCCTTGGCCGCCTCTTTGCCGACAACTTTGTCCCAGCTGACGGCAAAGCCGAAAAATTGGTATTCCCAGAGTTGCCAGAATGCACAGGCTGCCGCCACGTGTCTTCTTTGCCGACAGCCCACCGATGGCAAAGCCTTTGCCGTCAGTGAGCTGTAGGCAAAGACCCTCTTTGATTTTTTTTCATATTTGTTCTCTGTTAATTCCCTGCATTTGCAAAACATAGATACAAACAGCAACATATATATATTGAATCTGCCCCTAAACAGCACCACAAGTGCATCACAAAGTGCAAACAGCACAACACAAGTGCAAACAACACGAATATATGTCATTAAAGTGCAAACAAGATCACAAAGTATTACAAAGCATCACAAGTGCATCCACAAATACAATTGCATTACAAAGTTCATCTAGGACTACACAAGTGCATTACAAAGTCTCGAGCATCCATCCATATGCCATGCTGCTTTATCAAAATCTGCATAATGAGAAAGAATTTAGAAGAAGAATACAATAAGAAAGAAGTTATCTAAATTAAGCTAAGCAATTAGAAGAAGAAGTGGAAGAAGAAGAAGAAGAACAAGAAGAAGAAGTGGAAGAAGTGGAAGAAGAAGAAGAATAAGATAGAGAAAAAGAAAGAAGAGAAGTTATCTTTTTCTCCTCTTTCTTCTTCTCTTATTTCTTCATCTCTTGTTTGTTCTTCTCTTCTGGTTTCTTTTAAAACTTTCTAAACTAATTACGTCATTTTTGAGCTCTAATATCAACTAGAATTTACTAAGCTAACTAAACCATGGCTAATATCAACTAGAATTTACTAAGCTAACTAAAGCCTGGCATAATCTAAGTTGATCTAAACAATAAGAAGAATAAGAAGGAGAGGAATAACTTACCAAATGCGAGGAAACGAAGGAGAAGCTGCATCTCCGTTGGTCGCTGGGTTGATAGGGCTCTCACCAGGAGAAGTAAAGGGATCGTGGGATTCAACTCTTGAATGATGCTGCAAGAAGGCAAGAGTTAAAATATGTGGTTAGCACGGCAACAGACAATGGTATAAGACCGTGCAAGGTTGGTCATTGAAAGGGAACTCACCGTTCCCACCGGAGAAGGCATCGGCGGAGGGGGCGGCAAACCTTGCTTCTCACACATAGCCTGCAAATTAGTTTTCGAGGAGTCAAAGAAATAGCCTTGTTGCGTCTCACACATGGCCTTGCTTCTCACACAACTGACTTACCGCAACGAAGTCGTGCATGGCCTTCGCATGGGCATTATTGCGTCCCCTCTCCTCGTCAAGCAACCTCTGCATATTCCGGTCCCTCTCCTTCAACAAGAGCCTGGTGGCCTCCCTCTCCTTCATAAGTGCGGCCTACAACCACTCCTCAAAAGGAATTTTCATCATCCATCCAGGGACAAAAGAATGAAAGAACTAATGAAGAAAACTAACCTCGATGGCAAGATCAACTGGCCTCGCGCGTTGTCGTATTGCAGGAGCGGAGTTCGTTTGCCTTGACTTGATCTGAGATAGAGTTTCAGTGATAGGGACGAAGCCATCACACATGGCCAGCGTGCCATGACTCTTACGGCCACCAGAGATCATTAACGCCTCTGGATCGATAGGATTCTGGCTCGGGTCAAAGTCAGGCCCGCGCAGCTGTTTGACCACCTCAGAATAAGACGTCATCTTGCTGTAGGCGGACAGGCTTGTGTACGCCGACGGCCCGTCCCCCTCAGAATATGCCTTCGCCGTCTTGTACGAGCCCTTATGGGCCATGCTAAACGCGGCGTATCCCTCAGGATCGGGCTGGTTATTGTGTTTGGCCTACACGAAAAGACAAAGAATTAGTACAACAAAAATCATGAACGAACGAATTATTGATGAAACAAAACAAGGCACACATACCCATTTTTTGGCGTAATGCTTGATGTTGGCATTGCCTTGGTGGTGTGGCACACCAACCAATTGGGCACGACGGTCCTTGGCCATAGTGTGGGTGCTCAACCAAGCCTCCGTGCACCACCTGTCCGCTATCATCTCCCAACAATGCATCTTATCGGCCAACCATCTCGTGGGCACCTATGAATGTAAGTTAATGAAGAATGAAACTAAGTATTATAACTAAATAGACCTAACTAGCCCTAAGAATTGATCTTTGGAATGTACATACCTCCATGTACTCGGTCTTATCAAGGAAAATCTTTCGACATTCAGTCTTTGTCTTCGGCTCCCCTTGCTTGGCGTACCAATCTCGAACAGCCTGAACACGCATTTCGTGCCTCGTGTTATTCAATAAACTCTTGCACTCTTTCACGAGGTTCTTCTTGGCCGCCTCCTCCGTCCCCTCCTCGACCCTAAAGTGACTCTGCAATTCTGCCAAATAGATGCACAGATGAATAGTGAAATGATTTGGAAGGAAATAACAATATATAACATTGTATACTTTTTATTGGGTAAAATAATAGTTACCCAAAAATCAGCCAACACCTTGTCGGCCACGCTCACGCAAAGAACACCATTGACATGTGTGTTTTCCGGGAGCAGAGCGGCTTGGTAGTGCTCCCAGTTGAGTCCTGGCTCAGGAACCATACCCTCACCGGGTAGCTGCACTATCCCGGGGAAGTGCTCCCTAAGTAAAGCACCAAGGAGGCAGTTTGGAATTCGGGTATTCTGCGGGTAATCCCACCCCCTACATAATGATAAGGCAAAGACATTAGCTACTTGGTGAAATATAATGATATAAGGTACACAATATATATCAACATACTTCTCGCCTTCTGGCTTAATTAACGGCCTGTGCTGTAAGTCCAATCGGTCTGGAACTCGTGTCATACCACGTTGGTAGACCGACTTGCTGGCAGCCCCCTCAGCCTCCGCCTCAGCACCCTCCGCCTCAGCACCCTACGCCTCAGCACCCTCCGCCTCAGCACCCTCCGCCTCAGCCTCCGCCTCAGCCTCCGCCTCAGCCCCCTGCATCGGTGTCTCCTCCTGGACGGTAGGATCCCGCAACGGCGACACCCTCGTCTGCAAGGGTGAAGTGGCCGACGGTGGTGGCGATTGGCTCCTATCATGCAGCCTCCCTCTCCCATGACCACGTCCTCTGCCTCTCTTCTTTCCTACGCCTCTCCCACGGGGCTCCTCGGCAAAGCTCTGCAACAAAGTTCTCCGTAGCTGCCCAGGTGCTATCCTGAACTTATCCCCGCCTGCCATGTCTCACCACCTGTAACGATAAATAGTTAAATAATTAGTACAAATTCAAGGACAATAATTAAGTGAACAATAATAAATACATGAATAATTCAACTAATAATTGAATAATTAAACAACAATGTTTGGATGCATACAAAGTACTAATAGTCTGGATCATCTGTCTCTTCTCCATGGTCAATTGAAGCAAAATCATCATCAGTATCACACGTGTCGTCATGACTGATATCTTCATCGGGTTGAAGGACATCATGTGGAAGGCCTTTTTGTAACCGATCAAGCATTGATAGCTTATCGGCATTGGTAACTTCTTCTACTTCCACTTCTTCCTCATCATCACGTGAGTCTTGTTCCTCCATGTTCAGGGTGGACGTAGAGCAGTTTCGGGTACGACGTCTGACACCACGTGATTCTTGGAAAAATTCTCCATCATATGTTATTGGGTCAATTTGAGGTTCATAATCGTCTTCATTTGGGGGATGTGGTCTAAGATGTGGCGGCACATCGAACATGACATACCAACCTTCTAGGTTCTTAACACTTTCACGACAGTATGGCAGATAGAAAACTTCGGTGGCCTGTTGAGCCACAATATAGACATCGGCACCGCTTAACTGCCTGTCTTGTCGAATTTCGACAATCCCAAGATGTTCATGAGTCCGTCTTGTCTTAGTAGGATCGAACCAATGACATTTGAACACAACAACGTTCGGAGGATTTTCACCATAATAATGAAGTTCGTAGACTTCTTCAAGTCTTCCATAATACTCGACACCTCCCTCGCCTATAGCAGATACACCGGAATTGTTTGTTTTTCGACCGGGCATTGAAAGCTCTTTGCTAGCAGTACGAAAGCGATACCCGTTGATGTCGTACTTCTGAAATGTACGGACCTTAAAGTCAAAACCATTAGCTATTTGACTCAATTCATCGTCAACTTGCTCATCTGAATTAGCCTAGAAGTTAAGAAAAGATAGAGTTTGGTGTGTTACTCATGAGTAATAGCAACAAAGGAAATCACTTATTATATATAAGGGAGGTACCTTTTTTTGAACCAAGAGATGAAACCGGGATAGCCGCCTCCTGTCTTTTCAAGAAGTTCATACTCGAGAATGGATTCTTTCTCGATTGCAACATCATTCGAGAATTGTTCGACGTATCGACTGTATCAATTAATAATAGTTGTTAGACACAAAACTTGTTAAAAGTTGCGAAACAATGTACAGAGCGCTTACTCGATGTATGGCCGAACTTCTGTTAAATTGTTCAATATATACATCGTTAGTGTGCGCCACTCCTCGACGCACATCAACTTTGGTTTTCCCACACCAGAAGGTGCGAGCTTCCCTTTGAAAAGGCTGAGATTGGATTCACGTCGTTTGGGGTCGCCCAGATTGTACCGAGGCTTTGGATTATGCAAGCTGTGCATAGTGGCATCATAGTGTGATGTTACGAAATTTTCCGCCTCCTCGGTAATGAACGCCTCGGCCATCGATGCTTCAATTCTACGTTTATTTTTACATTTTCCTCGAAGTGTCTTCTGCATTCTTTCAGTTGCGTAGCACCAACGATTTTGCACAGGGCCACCCAATCTTGCCTCGGTTGGGACATGCAAAATCATGTGTTGCATCGGATTAAAGAAGCCCGGTGGAAAAATCTTCTCTAACTTGCAGAGCAACTCAGGTGCCAACTCTTCCATGTCATCTATCAAGGCACGCGACAACTCTTTAGCAAAAAGAACACGGAAGAAATAGCTCAACTCGGCCAATACTAGCCATTCAGCCTCGGGGATATAGCCACGCAACATCACCGGCATTATCCGCTCAAGACATATGTGCTAATCATGACTCTTGAGCCCAAAATTTTTCTTTTTTTCAATGCTCGCTCCCCTCGCTAGATTCGCAGCATACCAATCGGGGAACAACAACTTTTTTTGCACCCACAAGAGGATTTCCCTTATTGCTCCCTTCTCAAGATTGTACCAGGTGGGTGGTTTGGACCAACTTTTTCTTCCTTTCGGTTCTCGCATGTTTAGTGATGGCCTATCACACAGAGTCTCCTGGTCAACTCTAGCCTTTGTATTATCTTTGCCCTTATCAGTGCCAAAAAATATGCCAAGAAGGGCCTCGGCGATATTCTTTTCAGTGTGCATCATGTCAATGTTGTGTGGAAGTAAGAGGTCTTCGAAGTAGGGGAGATCCCAGATGCATGGCTTGTGGGTCCAGGCGTGTTCCTCATTATAACCCAAGAAATACCCTGGACGGTTTGGATCAGGCTCCATAGATTTTAATTGTTCATTAATTTGTGCCCCCATCAACGCAGGTGGTGCAGAGTGTTTGACAACTTTACCTTTCATGAAATTCTTCTTGTCTTTTCTGAATGGATGGTCGATAGGCAAGAACTGCCTATGCAAGTCAAAGCAGGAATACTTCCCACCCGCCGGCAACCAATGAAACTTAAGAGCTGCCTTGCATTGTGGGCATGGGAACCTTCCATGCACACACCAGGCAACGAAAAGCGCAAATGCTGGCAGATCATGCAACGAGTATTGGTACCAAACATACATTTGAAAGTTCTCTTTCTTAGCTGCGTCGTATGTGTTGACCCCATTCACCCAAGCTTCTTTCAAGTCATCCATCAGCGGTTGCATGTACACACTCATATTCTTCCCCGGGTATTTTGGCCATGGAACTATCAACGTCAGAAATATGTGCTTTCTTTGCATAATGGATGATGGTGGAAGATTGAGGGGAATGACAAATACAGGCCAACAACTATATTGGGTAGCCGTCATACCAAAAGGATTGAACCCATCGAGGCTGATGGCGATTCGACAATTCCTTGGTTCTTTAGCTTTTTCCTTATGTATACTATCGAATGCCTTCCATGCGTCACCATCTGAAGGGTGTACCCACATCGGAACTCCGTGTTCATCTAATTCTTTCCTAATTCCATGTTTGTGCCATGTCATCTGTTTTGCTGTTTCTTTGAGCATGTAAAGTCGTTGAAGTCTTGGTAGGATCGGCAGATACCGTTGGACACTCACGGGGATTTTTCTCTGCTTCTTCTCACCTTCACCGTTTTCTACCTCAACATATCTGGAGGAATTGCAAAATGGACAATATGTTTCCTCCGCATACTCTTTCCTAAATAAGGCACATCCCTTCTCACAAGCATGTATCTGCTCATACGGCATCTTGAGTGCACTAAGGATTTTGTTTGACTCATATACGTTTGAAGGCATAATATGACCTTCTGGTAGAAAGCGCCCAAATAGGGTCATCACTGAGTCAAACAGATCTCTTCCAATGTTGAACTGGGCTTTCAGAGCCATTACTTGTGCGATGGCGTCTAGCTGAGAAATCTTAGTGTGCTCGTGAAGAGGACGTTTTGAGGACTCCAACATGGCATAGAAGGCTTTCGCGGATTCCTCCATCTCTTCGTCCTTGTTCCGAGCATCATCAAAGTCATTCACCATGTCTTCAATCCCTGTACCATGATCATCGGTGCGCCGACGCAACACCTCGTCTCTGTTACGTTGGGCCGACTCACCATGAAATGTCCACAAGGTATAGCCGGGACTAAAACCACGCATCTGCAGGTGTTTACCCATTACATCCTTTGTCTGTCGTGAATAATTCTTGCACTTAGTGCAGGGGCACCATGTTTTTGGCTGGCCTTTAGAAAACGTCGTTTCCACGAATTCATAGGTTTTGCTCAACCATTCATCGGTGATATCTCTCTGACTATGGTGACCGGTGTACATCCATTCACGATCAGTCATTCTGGCAAGCTAGCTACATAGTATCCACATATAAAACAATATAAAATATCAATTCATCAAGTATGTTAAATTAATTATGGCCATTTTTTAATCATGGTTAATACATTGGGATGCACGGCATGCACACCTACCAGCTACTAGGTAAAGATGGGTCCTAATCCCACCCGAGTATTGTAGATTGGGTCATTTCCCACTGCTCTGCTCCCGACCCAACGCAAAATTTCGGCAGCACCTCCCCGTTGTTCTCCTGATACACGTCTCGACAACTAACCGAGAGGACGTGTACCCGGAGAACAACAAGGAGGAGCTGTCGAAACTCTGCATGGGATCCGGAGCAAAGCGTGGGAAACGACCCAATCTACACATACCCGGGCTGTCCATGGATAACGTTGGACAATTCGAAAGAATCACCGTTATAAATATGCAAATGCATGCATATTTATGACAGGAACCCTTTCAAACGGGAGACGCATATTGGTTACGCAACACCTTTGCATTTTAATACTAAAAATACCTAGTTAGATAGTGTCATCAGCACGAAGGCCGGAACAGAAAAAAATAAAGGGGTTGGAGGAGGAGTAAACAAATGTGCTCACTTTCGAATGCAGGGGAGGTCGTCGAAAACCAATCCCTCGCGGAGAAGCTACTGCACATTTAAATGCACTCAATCAACACAAATACACACTCGCGGTAATTAAGCTAACTAATACTAACATCTATCATTTAAATGCATTTTTCTAAAACTCTGAATCTCCATATCTTTACATGCGAAATACTTAAATTTCCTTGCTAAATTGTGATCTTCGGGGGCATAATTCATAGAGTTCTCCAAAACTACTTTGAGTGTGATGCATTCAGGTTTGTTGTGTAGAGCTAATATTACTTCCCCTATTTTGTAGATTAATAAAGTTCTTCGAGTAATCTATACTTCTACTAATTAGGGGCTCCCAAGAAATTCCTACATTAATTAGAAATTAGGAGCCGTTAATCTGGTGGGACCAAGTTATTACGGTGTAGATTACTCTACATAATATGAAGTTTGCAATATATATTATGTTATTTTTATACTATGGAAATACCAGATATTTCCAATTCAATCTCTCACATATCCGTTTTTGTCAGTTATGCATCCCTCACGTATCTCTATCTCAAAAAATAATATCTCTAACGTATCTCTCTCTCTCTTAACATATAGTCCAAGTTTTTTACAACTGCACCACGTTCTACTTTGCAGAGTTGTATTGCCTAGTTTGGTACCTTATGTTGGCATGGAATTTAGAAGCTCAGACGAGGCTTGGTCATATTGGCTTAGCTACGGTGGGCTGAAAGGCTTTGAGGTTAGGAAAAGGTATACAAACAAAAGTTCAGCCGATGGCAAGGTTACATCATGTAAATTTGTTTGTGCAAATGAGGGTCAGTGAGCACAAGACAAAAGGGATCATTTGACAAAGTGCCCTCGAGCTGAAACTAGAACCAATTGTGAAGTGCACATGAATCTTAAAATGGACCGGAAGAAGGGAAATCTGAAAGTGTCGGAGCTGGTTTTGGAACACAACCACACACTACACCTAGCAGAAACCTTACACTTAATGGTGTCCCAAAGAAAAATTTCAGAGTTACAAGCTTTTGAAATTGCAACAGCAGATGATGCAGGAATTTCAGAGTTACAAGCTTTTCGATAAGAAGCACAAGGCTAGGAAAAGGAGAGAAAACAAAGCTACATCACAGTTGGGTGAAGAGGTATGTTGCTAAAAAATACAGTGCTTTCGGTGTTATAATTATGTACATTAGTTCTCACAGCTTCTAATTTTCTTTCACGATAAGATACAAGAGACGGGGGGAGTGGCAGGTGGTGGTGGTGCAGAAGTTGCAAATGATAGAGTTTATAGGGATAATGCCAAGGAGCCTGAAGGTTACAAGACCAACCTTAGCTTCACTCAGTTGTTGATGGTATAATCTTGCTCATGTAGTTTAAAAATCAAGAATGATCCCAACTAGAGATGGCAAAATCTTGCTCATACGTTATTCTTATTTATTTAATTTTCAGGGGCCAATTACTGATGATCTTTTCGCTGGGTCATGGTGAAGTACTGTTGTTTTTCAAAAATGAATAGAGTGCAAACAAGCATGGGTGGGCAAGTTCAGTTCTGGACAACACTCGGCAGAGATATATTACTTTGTTTTGGCATATATTTTGTTCAATGCACCTGTAAGTTATATATGAAAGGCCTCTGTTCAAGTAACACTTTTTGTGATAATTGTATAGTCAACATTTAAATGAAGCATCGTGACTTGTTAGTCTTTGTAGTCATCTAAATTTGGCATTTGGCTTTGTCTCTGTTGTTGTTGCTTCTCTGCTTGTTCTGTCCAACTAAAAATGATAAACATTACGGCAACAAAGTGTCCCTAGACAAGCTGAAAATTCAGCAAAACCACAGCTATGGAAACTAACATGGTTGTCAGTCAACTAAATAAAAACCAGCGCAATCGACATTATGCCGTAGGTCATGCAGCTGGGTTGCTAACAGCAGCCTTGGCCATGTCTTGAGCTACTGATTCTACTAGTAATTATTGGCTGTAGCTGCATCGGGACAAGAAAATGTATTGTAGGACGGACCTGGCGAGGATGGACCGGCGGGAGGGAGAGGCCCCGCGCTTCAAGCGGGGGGGGGGGGGGCGGCGGGGGCCGGGGCGGGCGGCGCCTCGTCGTCCGGCGGCTGGCGGCGGGGGGGGGGCGGGGGCCCGAGCCGGAGGAGGAGGAGGGGACTCCGGCGGCGTCGGGCGGGGGGCGGCTGGGGAGGAGGAGGGGACTCCGGCGGCGTCGGGCGGGGGGGGGGGGGGGGGGCGGGGGCCGGAGCGGGCGGCGCCTCGTCGTCCGGCGGCTGGCGGCGGGCACGCGTCCGGGCGGAGCGGCGAGGGCCCGAACCGGAGGGGGCGGCGCAGGCGGGGCGGCGCAGGGCGGGGCGGCGCAGTGCGGGGGAGAGCAGTATGCGTGGGAGGGTGAGAGAGAGAACGGTGAGAGAGAGAAGAGGTAGGCACGGGGGGATAAAGCAGTTTTCTTTTTCTTTGCCCTCAGCCAGCTGTCGGCAAAGATAGCCGTTAGTCTATGCCCTCAGCTGGCTGTCGGCAAAGAGAGCCCCCGTTTTTTTTCTGGTCGAGGCGGCGACTGTGTTAGCCCCTATGCTGTCAGCCTTTCTATGCCGACAACTTTTTTGTCCTTTGCCGTCAGCTGGCTACCGGCTTAGATAAAGCGGACCGCAGAGATTTTATTTGCCGTCAGCCCCTCCTATGCCGTCAGCTTTTATTTTGGCTGAGGGCAAAGTCTCTTTGCCGTCAGCTCCGTGAAATTGCTGACGGCAAAGCTTAAAGCTGTCGGCAAACTAGCAGATTCCAGTAGTGCGTGCTTGCTACGGGAATCACTAACTTAAACACAAGTATTTCTAGATTCACAATAGCCTACTAACATAGCTCTTAATATTACCAAATCCACGTCTCAAAACTAATTGAGAGGAATCAAGACTTCTCTTTCTACTCAATGCACATGAAGATGGAGGTTTTTGCATCCTCTTTGGGTACCTATCACCTGTGGGACTACTTTCATAGCATAAGCCAACTACCAAGTCACGCACCGCCATGCTCTAAAAGATATAAGTGAAGCACATAGAGCAAAATTATCTAGCTCAAAAGATATAAGTGAAGCACTATGAGCATTCTAGCAAAATCACGATGAGTGCATGTCTCTCTTTCTCAATAAGGTGTGCAGCAAGGATGATTGTGACACAACAAAAAGAAAAGTCTCCTACGATACAAGACGCTCCAAGCAAAACACATATCATGTGGTGAATAAAAATATAGCGCCAAGTAATGTTACCGATGGATTGAAGACGAAAGAGGGGATGACTTCCCGGGGCATCCCCAAGCTTAGGTTTTTGGTGTCCTTGAATTTGGCTTGGGATGCCTTGGGCATCCCCAAGCTTGAGCTCTTTCCACTCCTTATCTCTTTGTCCATGAGAACATCACCCAAAACTTGAAAACTTCACAACACAAAACTTAAACAGAAACTTGTGATAACATTAGCACAAGAAAACAAACTACCACCTCTTTTGGTACTGTAGCAAACTTGAATTCTATTTATATTGGTGTTGGGCTACTGTATTATCACTTTTCCATGACTAGTACCCCCCGATACTATCCATAGTTTCATCAAAACAAGCAACCAACTCAACAAAAACAGAATCTGTCAAAAACAGACCAGTCTGTAGCAATGTGTATACTTCGTATACTTCTGGTACCTCAAAAATTCTGAAAAATTACGACTACCTGGGCAAAAGGCATATCAACCAGTAGCAAAAAGAATGAACTCAAAAACTCTTTCTGGATAAAGTTGAAAAATCATCTCCTGAGCAAAAAGTTTCTGTCTTTTTCCAGTAGGATCAAACAACCATCACGAGGACTAGTCATAAAGGTTTTGCTTGGCTCAAACACAAAAAGAAACACAAAAAACACAATCACAACAGAATTATGATGGTGTGGACGCAAGAAAACAGAAAGAAAAAGATAAATTCATTGGGTTGCCTCCCAACAAGCGCTATTGTTTAACGCCCTTAGCTAGGCATTGATAATTCAATGATGCTCACAGAAAAGACAAGAATTGAAGCACAACGAGAGCATCATAAAGCATGTGGAAATCACATCTAACTCTAACATACTTCCTATGCATAGGCATGTTATAGGAAAACAGATTGTCAAGACAACCAATTGTTGCCATATGCAAGGAAGAAGAAAGAGACAATAGCAATCTCAACATAACGAGAGGTAATTTGGTAACATGGAAGTTTCTACCAAAATATTTTCCTCTATCATAGCAATTACATGTGAGATCATAATCAAATTCAACAAAATAGCTATCACAAAGGATATTCTTTTCATGATCCACATGCATGCAAAGTTGACACTCTTCAAAAATAGTGGGATTATCATCAACTAAAGTCATGACTTCTCCAAACCCACTTTCAATATTATTGCAAATATCATTGCAACAAGTAGTGGACAAAGCAAAACTAGCATCCCCAAGCTTAGGGTTTTGCATATTTTTAGCATGATTGTCATTAATAGAATTTATAATGAAATCATTGCAATCATGCTTTTCATTCAAGGAGCCCTCGTGAATCACTTCACAAATTTCTTCCTCACAATTTTCAGATTCGCGCATCTCAAGCAAAACTCCATAGAGATAGTCAAGTGCACTCAACTCACTAGCAATTGGTTCCACATAAGTGGATCTCTTAAAGAGATTAGCAAGCGAAGATGCAAGCATATTGAAGGCACATAGCACTCAAGCAAAGGAAAGGCAAGAGAGAGAAAAGGGCGAACGAAAAGGCAAACAAAAAAGGCAAATTGTGAAGTGGGGGAGAGGAAAACGAGAGGCAACTGGCAAACAAAGTAAATGCAAGAGATGAGTTTGCGACAACTACTTGGATGAGTTCATGAATTGATCCTCCCCGGCAATGGCGCCAGAAATTCTTCTGCTACGGCAACAAAAGTCCTTCCCTAGCAACGCCAGGAATTCTTCTTGCTACTTTTCTTTTTTGCGTCGATTTTTCCCTTGAAGAGGAAAGGGTGATGCAGCACAGGAGCAGTAAGTATTTCCCTCAATTTGAGAACCAAGGTATCGATCCAGTAGGAGGGTCTCGTCAAGTCCAGAGTACCTGCGCAAACACAAATGAGTTAGCACCCAACGCTTCAAAGGGGTTGTCAATCACTTCAAGATTGTTTGCAAAGTGAGATCTGAAGGCGGAAAGTGCAACGAAGTAAAAAGTGTAAGGCTGAAAATATGGTGTGGAGTAGACTCGGGGTCCGTAGTGTTCACTAGAAGCTTCTCTCTAAATAGCAAATATCACGGTGGGTGAACAAATTACTGTCGAGCAATTGGTAGAACCACGCAAAGTCATGAAGATATCTAAGGCAATGGTCATACATATAGGCATCACGTCCGAGGCAAGTAGATCGATACTTTTTGCATCTACTACTATTACTCCACACATCGACCGCTATCCAGCATGCATCTAGTGTATTGAGTTCATGACGAACAGAGTAACCCCTTAAGCAAGATGACATGATGTAGAGGGATAATCTCAAACCAATGATGAAAACCCCATCTTTTTACCCTTGATGGAAACAACTCGATGTGTGCCTCGCTACCCCTTCTGTCACTGGGTGAGGTCACCGCATGGTATGAACCCAAAACCAAGCACTTCTCCCATTGCAAGAATCATAGATCTAGTTGGCCAAACAAAACCTACAACTCGAAGAGAATTACAAGGATATGAAATCATGCATAAGAGAGATCAGAAGAAACTCAAATAACATTCATAGATAATCTGCTCATAAATCTACAATTCATCGGATCTCGACAAACACACCACAAAAGAAGATTACATCGGATAGATATCCATCAAGATCATGGAGAAATTTGTATTGAAGATCCAAGAGAGAGAAGAAGCCATCTAGTTACTAGCTATGGACTCATAGGTCTATGGTGAACTACTCACGCATCATCAGAGAGGTCATGGTGTTGATGAAGAAGCCCTCCGTATCTGAATCCCCCCTCCGGTAGGGCACCATAACGTGCCCTAGATGGGATATTGCGGAGACAGAAGCTTGCGGCGGCGGAAAAGTACTTTCGATGATCTCCTGATGTTTTGTGCAATTTTTGGGGATATATAGGCGCAAAACCTAGGGCAAAGGAGGTCCAGGGGGCCCACAAGCCTGTGGGCCATGGGGTGGGGGCTTGTGGGGCCCCTGGGGACCCCCTGCCTTGGATCTCAAGTCTCCTGATCTTCTTCCGTTACGGAAAAAATCTTTTCCGGGATTTTATTCCGTTTGGACTCCGTTTCGAAATATCCTATAAAAGGGGTAAAAACATGGAAAAAACAGGAACTGTCACTTAGCACCGAGTTAATAAATTAGTCCCAAAAAATATATAAAATGCATGCAAAACATCCAAAGTTTGACAAGATAATAGCATGAAACCATCAAAAATTATAGATACGTTGGATACATATCAGCTTGCGCCTCTCTTCAAGCCTTCCTTCCCTCCCAGGCAGGGTCACCTTGTCGGGGGCTTTTCACATTCCTCTCGGTAGGGAGGTGATGGCCTGCCGAGGCCTTGTCAATCTTCCCAGCAAGGATGGCTTGCCGGGGCTTAGTCCTTCTTCCTTGGTGGGAGGGTCTCGCCTTGGTAGTGTCTAACTTCCCGGCGGGAGCTCCTGCCGAGGTCTTTTCTTCATTCCGAACAAACGGGCGCTTGCCGGGGGCTTGTAGTCTGCACTTGGTGGGCTTCCGATCCTTGCTTCCGCCCTATGCTCCAGCGATGTGCGTTGCCACCGTGGAGGGGGCTGCCGGTGTCCGCGCACTGGTCCGGGGCACTGGAGACCCTGGTCTGTAGTGCACCGACACGAGCCCTCGGGCCTGGGCCACACACGCATGCGAGGTGTTGTTGGGCCAGGCCCAAAAGCGGTGCGCGGACTCGCAGGCACCGAGCTTATCGGAATCGAGCCGTTGCAGGCTTTCTTTCCGCACATCACGCATTGAACGCGCGAAGTGGGAGGGTGCGCGGCATGCGCGTGATGGCCCCTTTATTACCTTGAAGCGGTTCTGCCACGCGTAGGGCATGCGTAGCTGTGATCGGGCAAGTGGCAATCGTGGCCTCAAAAGCCGTGAGCATGGATGGGCCCGCCCCTGCATGCATTGCGCATCAGGGCGGTTCCATGTTCCGCTCGTGACTTAAGGGCGATTGGGCGAGAGGGCCAGCGGCTTCTGGAGCGAGGAGGGTGGCCTCCGAGCTTTGCCCCATAAATTAGGGCGTTTGCACGGAGGTTTTGCCCATCCATCTCACTCTCAAAGTCTTCAATACTTGTCGCCTTTTCTCTCTTGATTCTTTTTTTACTTTGCCGGTGGAACCCGTCCCTAACCATGGTGAGGGGACGGGGTCGGCCTCTGTTGGCCGCCAGGGCGGCAAGGGGATCCCGCTCGGATCATGCCCAGCTGATGACCCACAATTATAGGGGATCAATCGTAGTCCGTTCGATAAGTAAGAGTGCCGAACCCAACGAGGAGCAAAATGATCTGACAAGTGGTTTTTAGCAAGGTAAAATCTGCAGGCGCTGAAATTATCGGTAACAAGTGATTGTGTGGTGAGATGATTCGTAGCGAGCAACAAGTAACAAAAGTATCAGCGGTGCGGCAAAGTGTCCCAATCCCTTTTATAGCAAGGGACAAGCCTGGACAAAGTCTTATAGGAGGAAAAACGATCCCGAGGACACACGGAAATTTCTGTCATGCTAGTTTTCATCATGTTCATATGATTCATGTTCGTTACTTTGATAGTTTGATATGTGGGTGGACCGACGCTTGGGTACAGCTGCCACTTATGATTAACCCCTCTCGCAAGAATCCAAAACTACGATAGAAGATTTAAGACAAATTCTAACCATAGCATTAAACTAGTGGATCCAAATCAGCCCCTTACGAAGCAACGCATAAACTAGGGTTTAAGCTTCTGTCACTCTAGCAACCCATCATCTACTTACTACTTCCCAATGCCTTCCTCTAGGCCCAAATAATAGTGAAGTGTTATGTAGTCGACGTTCACATAACACCACTAGAGGAAAAACAACATACACCACATCAAAATATCGAACGAATACCAAATTCACATAACTACTATTACCATGACTTATCCCATGTCCTCAGGAACAAAAGTAACTACTCACAAAGCATAATCATATTCGTGACCAGAGAGGTAATGAGTAGCATCAAGGATGTGAACGTAAACTCTTCCACCAAATAATCCAACTAGCATCAACTACAAAGAGTAATCAACGCTACTAGCAACCTTAGAAGTACCAATCGGAATCGCGAGACCGAGATTGGTTACAAGTGATGAACTAGGGTTTAGAGATGAGATGGTGCTAATGAAGATGTTGATGGTGACGAGTCCCCTCCGATGAGAGGAGTGTTGGTGATGCTGATGGCGACGATTTCCCCCTCCGGGAGGGAAGTTCCCCGGCAGGATCGTCCTGCCGGAGCTCTAGATTGGTCCTGCTCAAGTTCCGCCTCGTGGCGGCGGCGAATCCACGGAAAAGCTCTTCCCTGAATTTTTCCTGGACGAAACCCTTCATATAGCAGAAGAGGGGGGCAAGTGGGCCAGCAGGCTTCCCACAAGCTCCCTTGGCGCGGCCAGGGGGTGGCCGCGCAAAGCAGGCTTGTGGCCACCTGCTGGCGCCCCTCTGGCGCTTCTTCGGCCCAGTATTTTTTATAAATCTGGAAAAATCCTTGTTGATTTTTACGGCGTTTGGAGTTGCGCATAATAGGTATCTCAACTTTGCTCAATTTCAGGCCAGAATTCCAGCTGCCGGCATTCTCCCTCTTCATGTAAACCTTGCAAAATAAGAGAGAAAGGTCATAAGAATTGTACCGTGAAGTGAAATAACAGCCCAAGAAGTGATAAATATCAACATGAAAACATGATGAAAAATGGACGGATCAACTCCCCCAAGCTTAGACCTCGCTTGTCCTCAAGCGAAAGCCTAGATCAATAAATATGTCCACATGTTTAGGGAGAGAGGTGTCGACAAAACAAGATACAAACATGCATGCATCATGATCATGATCAGAACAGCAAGACCAACATATAATCTCTCATGCTAAAGTGATAATTGCTTCACAAAGTAAAGCATGGATCAAGAACCTTACCGAGAAGTAACAACCGATAGCCTTTAGTCATTGAAGCAATTGCAATTTATCACAACATCAGAAAGAGTCAAATAAGAGCTTGTAAAGCAAATCGACATACTCAATCATTCTTTCATTCTCTACAATTGCTACAACTGACGTGGTACTCATGAGATCAAAGTTTCAGCTCGACACAGAGAAAGATAGGGGCTTATAGTTTTGCCTCCCAACTGCTTACCTCAAGGGCAATGTCAACAATAATAAATCATGAATAGTTACCTCCAAGTTGACATATGAATATAGATGTTTCCCAAGCATATGACGTTAGCCAAGATAAAGGCGAAATAAGGAATTGTTGAAGGTCACCATGAATCTTTCAAGGGCAAAAAGTAAAGGTACGAGATAGGCCCTTCGCAGAGCGAAGTAGAGGTTGTCATGCGCTTTTGAGGTTTGGATGCATGTCCTCTTAGTGTGGAGGAACGTCACTTTATATTCCCTCCTGTAATAAAGAACTTTATTATGCAGTCTATCACTTTTATGTCTTCCTCATCACAGGTTCGTATAAAGCTTATTTTCCACACACTAATAGATCATACATATTAGAGAGCAATTTTTATTGCTTGCACCGATGATAACTTACATGAGGGATCTTATTCAATCCATAGGTAGGTATGGTGGACTCACATGGCAAAACTGGGTTGATGGTTTATGGATGCACAAGTAGTGTCTCTACTTAGCGCAGGAGGTTTGGCTAATGTGAGGTGGAAGCAATCGTCACATGCTAAGGGATCTCTAATCATATAACATTGTTCGGAGCCAAGCAAACACAATTCATTATGTTGTCTTCCTTGTCCAACAACTACTTCTAGGCATGCAATAGTTTAGTGAGTGTTCACAATCATAGATGGTGTGAGAGATGATATATTTATATGTGAATCTCTCCTTATTTATCACTTCCTATTAATTGCAACAATGACCAAGGTCTACGTTTTCCTACCCTCAACAAGTTTCAATCCTCATTCTTTTTATATGTGAAGCCATCACTTCCCATAAGATCATTACATGATCTTTCATGCTTTTGTTCTATTCTCACTCTTTTGATCATGGCAAGAGGCAAAGCCCTTCAACTAAGACACTCTTTATTATATGGCCCATGAGCTCGAATACATCGGGGTGACACAAAGCAAAACTCAAGGCTAAAACACTAGGACTTTTAATCTACTAGAGAAAGAGAAAACTGAAAAGGAAAACTAAAACAAAGGTAAAGGAAAAAGATGTGATGGTGATACGATACCGGGGCAACTCCCCCAAGCTTGGCACAAGCCAAGGGGGTTGCCCATACCCATGTTTAGTTGTGTTCCTTTGGTGGTGATGGTGGAGGAGTTGTTGCAAGATGGGCTTGATCCTCCATCTTCCAAGGCAAAGGTGCTCCATCATGGAAAGATGAACGAGTCTCCGGAATCATAAAATTTGTAGCCAACCGTATTAATTTAAATCTATACTCATACTCACAGTTTGGTTCTCCAGGTCATAGATATGGGCCTGGAGTTGATCAATCCTGTCATAGAGCCTGGAGAGGTGCTTCCCAATGTCATTGGCATCAATCATGTGCTTGCTAGTGAACTCTGTGATCATCATGTGGTTGGCGTTGAGTCCACGCTCCACCATCCCTTGGCACTTGAAGACTTGTTGCTCCATTGCTTCGAGCCTCGTCTCCACGCTTCCGGTCTTCTTTAGTCCCACAACATCACGGATGTGCAACATACCCTCACACATCTCGATAGATTGAGGGTGTTGCAGCACACCCGTGAGGTAGGGATTGATGACCTTCTCGAAGATCTTGTCCTTCAGAGCTTTTGGGGAAGTCATAGCGATCTAGATCTGCAACACAAACAGGCTCGTAATGAAAAACAGAGGAAATCTGCGTGATGCAGGGGTCAAACCAAACGAGAGTATATATAATGATTTTTTTAGACCAGAAGGAGTACCCTGTACGAAAACGGAGTTCGGGAGGCGCACAAGGTGGCCACAAGCCCTCCCGGTGCGGCCAGGGGGTGGGCCCGTGCCGTGCAGGCTTGTCACCTCCTCGCACACTTTCCGGACTACTTCCATTTTTTGTATTTTTTCAAATATTCCAAAACAGAGAAAATTTCCTACTGGAAAAGTTTTGGACTCTGTTTTCTTACCGAGTCACATATCTCTTTGTTTTCGGAGTCTAAGACAGGGTGATAAATATCCCTTAGGTATTCTTCCGGAGTTATGGTATTGATAATATTGCTTTCAACATTTATGGGAGTACCTGAGATATAATGCTTGATTCTCTGCCCATTTACAACTCTCGGACAATTACCTTCTGTGTTGTTGATCTTGATAGCACCGGAACAATATACTTCCTCGACAACATAGGGACCTTCCCATTTAGAGAGAAGCTTGCCTGCAAAGAATCTCAAACAAGAGTTTTATAGCAAAACATAATCACCTACATTGAACTCACGCTTTTGTATCCTCTTATCATGCCACCTCTTAACCTTCTCTTTGAACAAGTTGGCATTCTCATATGCCTGAGTTCTCCATTCATCAAGCGAGCTAATGTCAAATAACCTCTTCTCACCGGCAAGTTTGAAATGAAAGTTGAGCTCTTTGATTGCCCAATAAGCTTTATGCTCTAGCTCAAGAGGTAAATGACATGCTTTACCGTACACCATTTTGTACGGAAACATGCCCATAGGATTCTTATTGGCAGTTCTATAAGCCCGTAGTGCATCATCGAGCTTCTTAGACCAATTCTTTCTAGACCTATTGACAGTCTTTTGTAGAATTAGTTTAATCTCTCTATTGCTTAGCTCTACTTGACCACTGGATTGAGGATGGTAGGGAGACGCAATTCTATGGTTAACATCGTACTTAGCAAACGTTTTACGGAAAGCTCCATGAATGAAGTGTGAACCACCGTCAGTCATTAAATATCTAGGGATTCCAAATCTAGGGAAAATAACCTCTTTAAGCATCCTGATAGAAGTGTTGTGATCAGCACTACTAGTGGGGATAGCTTCTACCCACTTAGTGATGTAATCAACAGCAACTAGGATATGAGTACACCCGTTGGATTTCGGAAAAGGTCCCATGTAATCAAAGCCCCAAACATCAAATGGTTCAATGACAAGTGAATAGTTCATAGGCATTTCCTGATGTTTGCTAATATTACCTATTCTTTGACATTCGCCACAAGACAAGACAAACTTACGGGCATCCTTGAAGAGAGTGGGCCAATAGAAACCTGATTGCAATACCTTGTGTGCACTTCTATCTCCCGCATGGTGTCCTCCGTAGGCCTCGGAGTGAATCTTTTGTAGGATCTGTCCCTGTTCATGTTCAGGTACACAACGTCTAATAACACCATCTACTCCTTCCTTATAAAGGTGAGGATCATCCCAAAAGTAGTGTCTCAAGTCAAAGAAGAATTTCTTCTTTTGCTGGTACGTGAAACTAGGTGGTATGTATTTGGCAACGATATAGTTTGCATAATCAGCATACCACGGTGCACTATGTGAAGCATTGATGACATTCAATTCCTCATCGGGAAAGCTATCATCAATAGGTAGTGGGTCATCAAGAACGTTCTCCAACCTAGACAAGTTATCTGCTACTGGGTTATCAGCACCCTTCCTGTCAAGAACATGCAAATCAAATTCTTGTAGCAAGAGAACCCATCTGATAAGTCTAGGTTTAGCGTCCTTCCTCTCCACGAGGTACTTACTAGGAGCATGATCAGTGTGAATAGTGACTTTGGAATCAACTATGTAAGACTTGAACTTTTCACATGCAAACAGGAGTGCTAAAAATTCCTTCTCCGTAGTAGCATAGTTTCTCTGGGCACTGTCTAGAGTTTTACTAGCATAGTGAATAACATTCAACTTCTTATCGACTCTTTGTCCTAGGACAGCACCAACAGCATAATTACTAGCATCACACATGATTTCAAAAGGTAAGTTCCAATCAGGTGGTTGAACAATAGGTGCAGTTATCAAAGCCTTCTTAAGTATTTCGAGGGCTTCCTCACAATCATCGTCAAAAACAAAAGGAATATCCTTTTGCAAGAGATTGGTAAGAGGCCTAGAAATCTTGGCAAAGTCTTTAATGAACCTTCTATAGAAACCAGCATGATCAAGGAAACTTCTTATACCTTTGATATCTGTGGGGTATGGCATTTTCTCGATTGCATCAACCTTAGCCTTATCGACTTCAATACCTCTTTCAGAAATTTTATGTCCTAAGATGATGCCTTCATGAACCATAAAGTGGCACTTCTCCCAATTCAAGACAAGATTGGTGTCTTTACATCTCTGTAAGACTCGATCGTGGTTGCTGAGGCAATCATCAAAAGAAGACCCGTAAACGGAAAAGTCATCCATGAAAACCTCGACAATCTTTTCACAAAAGTCAGAGAATATAGCCATCATACATCTTTGAAAGGTGGAAGGTGCATTACATAAGCCAAAAGGCATACGTCTATAAGCAAAGGTACCGAAAGGGCACGTGAAAGTGGTTTTCTCCTGATCAGATTGTGCAACTGGTATTTGGGAGAAACCAGAATAACCGTCTAGAAAGCAGAAGTGTGTGTGTGTTTAGACAACCTTTCTAGCATTTTGTCGATAAAAGGCAGAGGTTAATGATCTTTCCCAGTGGCTTTATTCAGTTTTCTAAAATCGATCACCATCCTATAGCCAGTAATAATCCTCGATGGGATCAATTCATCCTTATCATTAGGGACAACGGTAATCCTCCCTTCTTAGGGACGCAATGCACCGGACTCACCCAATCGCTATGAGCAACAGGACAGATAATACCCGCTTCCAGGAGCTTTAGTATTTATTTTCTTACTACTTATTTCATCTTAGGATTCAATATCCTTTGATGATCAACAACTGGATTGAAATCAGGATCAGTTTTAATCTTGTGCTAGTATAGAGTGGGACTAATGCCCTTAATATCATCAAGAGTATATCCAATAGCAACACGGTGATTCCTCACAGTTTTTAGTAACTCCTTTTCTTCATGCTCTGAGAGGCTAGCACTAATAATAACATGATATATCTCTTTTTCATCCAGATAAGCATACTTAAGAGTATCTGGCAACTGTTTAAGCTCGAACACAGGATCACCCTTTGGTGGGGGTGGATCCCCAAGCAGTTCAACAGGCAAGTTATTCTTAAGGATAGGAGATTGTTCTAAGACAACTCTATCTATCTCGTCCCTTTCATCCATATGCATATCATTTTCATGCTCAAGCAAGTATTCCTCTAAGGGATCAGTAGGAGGCATGGCAATATAAGCTAGGGCAATAGTTTAATCCTTACTAGGCAACACCTTTTCATGAGGTTGTCTACCAAACTTGGAGAAATTGAACTCATGTGACAGACCTTCAAAGCCAATAGTGACAGTTTGCTTCTCACAGTCAATATGAGCATTGACGGTATTGAGGAAGGGTCTGTCAAATATGATGGGACAAAAGCTATCTTGTGCAGTAGCAAGAACGAGGAAATCAGCAGGATAATTCGTTTTACCACACAAGACTTCAACATCCCTAACAATTCCCACAGGGCAGATAGTATCTCTATTGGCAAGCTGAATAGTGACATCAATAGGCTCTATCTCAACAGGTGCAATCTCGTCTTTGATTTCATCATTTAAGGATTGAGGTATTGCACTAACACTAGCACCCACGTCACATAAACCATGATAACAATGATCTCCTATCTTAGCAGAAACCACAGGCGTGCCAACAACAGGCCTATGTTTGTCTCTAATGCGAGGTTTAGCAATTCTAGCAGCATCTTCACAGAAGTGAATATTATGTCCCTCAACATCGTCGGACAGAAGATCTTTGATAATAGCAGTGCTAGGTTCAAATCTAATTTGCTCAGGGGGTGTAGGTGTTCTAATGTAGCCTCTACGTATCACAGTTGAAGCTTTAGAATGGTCCTTTATCCTAACAGGGAAAGGTGGTTTCTTAATGTAAGCACTGGAAACCACATGATCATTATAGGCAATGACTCACTCTTCAACTAGATTGGGTTTAACTACATTGACTTCTATAGGAGGATGATATTTAAAGCACTTCTCTTTGGGGAGATCAATATGAGCAGCAATGGATTCACACAATGAAGCTACTATCTCAGAGTCAAGTCCATACTTAGCGCTAAAGTCACAAAAAGTATTTGTCTCAACAAAGGATTTAACGCAATCAAACGTGAAATTCATACCTGACTCCTTACCTTATTCTAGCTCCCAATCTTCAGAGTTGCATTTAATTCTCCCCAATAAATTCCATTTGAAGTCAATATCTCTCTTCATAAAAGAACCGGTACAAGAAGTGTCAAGCATGTTGCGATCATCATGAGAAAGCCGAGCATAGAAGTTCTGAATGATAATTTCTCTCAAGAGCTCATGGTTGGGGCATGAATATAGCATTGATTTAAGCCTGATCGATGCTTTCTCTGTCACGAGGCCAAAAATTATAAATATAATTCTGATCACGATGTGCTAAATGCATAGGATACAACTTTTGATGAAATTCCAATTTCAACCGATTGTAGTCCCGTGATCCAGTATCATCACATAGCCTATACCATGTCAATGCCTTATCCTTCAAAGATAGAGGAAATACCTTCTTCTTGACCTCATCCTCGGGCAAACCTGCAAGCTTAAATAAACCACAAACTTCATCTACATAGATTAGATGCAAGTCTGGATGTGATGTTCCATCTCCTGTAAAAGGATTAGCCAGCAGTTTCTCAAGCATACCCGAAGGAAATTCAAAGAAAATATTTTCAGTAGGTGCAGCAGGTTGAGGAGCAACTCTTTGTGCTTCCGTTCGAGGTGAAGATACCCCGAACAAGCCCCTCAAAGGATTAGTATCCATTGTGACAAGAGACAAAAAATTTCAGCACACTATATGAATGTTTCCTTACCAAGTTCCACTTACCAAAGGCGGTTCACTCCCCGGCAATGGCGCCAGAAAAGAGTCTTGATGACCCACAAGTATAGGTGATCAATCGTAGTCTTTCGATAAGTAAGAGTGTCGAACCCAATGAGGATCAGAAGGATCAGACAAGTGGTTTTCACCAAGGTAAAATCTGCACGCACTGAAATTGTCGGTAACAAGTGATTGTGTGGTGAGATGATTCGTAGTGAGCAACAAGTAACAAAAGTAGCAACGGTGCAGCAAAGTGGCCCAATCCCTTTTGTAGCAAGGGACAAGCCTGGACAAAGTCTTATAGGAGGAAAAACGCTCCCGTGGACACACGGGAATTTCTGTCATGCTAGTTTTCATCATGTTCATATGATTCGCGATCGTTACTTTGATAGTTTCATATGTGGGTGGACCGGCACTTGGGTACTGCCCTTACTTGGACAAGCATCCCACTTATGATTAACCCCTCTCGCAAGCATCCGCAACTACGAAAGAAGAATTAAGACAAAGTCTAACCATACCATTAAACTAGTGGATCCAAATCAGCCCCTTACGAAGCAACACATAAACTAGGGTTTAAGCTTCTGTCACTCTAGCAACCCATCATCTACTTATTACTTCCCAATGCCTTCCTCTAGGCCCAAATAATGGTGAAGTGTTATGTAGTCGACGTTCACATAACACCACTAGAGGAAAACAACATACAACACATCAAAATATCGAACGAATACCAAATTCACATGACTACGATTAGCATGACTTATCCCATGTCCTCGGGAACAAAAGTAACTACTCACAAAGCATAATCATAATCATGACTAGGGAGGTAATGAGTAGCATCAAGGATCTGAACATAAACTCTCTCACCAAATAATCCAACTAGCATCAACTACAAAGAGTAATCAACACTACTAGCAACCTTACAAGTACCAATCGGAGTCGCGAGACGGAGATTGGTTACAAGTGATGAACTAGGGTTTGGAGATGAGATGGTGCTAATGAAGATGTTGATGGTGTCGAGTCCCCTCCGATGAGAGGAGTGTTGGTGATGACGATGGCGACGATTTCCCCCTCCGGGAGGGAAGTTTCCCCGGCAGGATCGTCCTACCGCAGCTCTAGATTGGTTCTGCTCAAGTTCCGCCTGGTGGAGGCGGCGAATCCACAAAAAAGCTCCTCCCTGATTTTTTCCTGGACGAAACCCTTCATATAGTAGAAGAGGGGGGCCAGTGGGCCAGCAGGCTGCCCACAAGCCCCCTTGGCGTGGACAGGGGGGTGGCCACGCCAAGCAGGCTTGTCGCCACCTGCTCGCGCCCCTCTGGCGCTTCTTCGGCCCAGTATTTTTTTATAAATCCGGAAAAAAATCCTCGTTGATTTTTACGGCGTTTGGAGTTGCGCCGAATAGGTATCTCAACTTTGCTCCACTTTCAGGCCAGAATTCCAGCTGCCGGCATTCTCCCTCTTCATGTAAACCTTGCAAAATAAGAGAGAAAAAGCATAAGAATTGTACCGTGAAGTGAGATAAGAGCCCAAGAAGCGATAAATATCAACATGAAAACATGATTCAAAATGAACGTATCGACAGCTTCTGGGGCCGCAGCCAGCGGCAGCCCCGTCGACCGTGGCGGGAGAGGATCGAGGGGCCGAAGACGCCGAGGACGTGGTCGAGGGAGGTGGAGTGCTACTCTAGCGTCTCCGCCTTCCCCTGGGCTTGTCCCAGCAGGAACTCACGTCGAAAGGACCCCATTGGAGTTCCTTGTCTAGTTGCGAGGACATATCAGGACCCGGCTGCAACTCCCCCACACATTTGCCAAGGTGATGGAGGAAGAAAAACCCCAGATGCTATGGCTACGGGTAAACGGTTGTGGCAACGGTGCTGTACCAGTGGCCGTAGAGCATCCGAGTCCCCGGCTCCTGTTCCTTGGCTGTGGGTGGAAGAGCTTCGCTCGTGCCCACAATCTCTGGATGGGCACGTTCTCCGCAGCGCAATGCTGGTCCACGAGGGACCAGCTTGGGTGGCGTCGGGGGTCGGCCCGCTTTTTTTCTTTTTGAACTTCACTCCTTCGCATAGGTCGTCCCTCGTCAAAAGACAGAGTCTTTAGGTTAGGACAATAATTCTTTGTAAGTGGTATCAAATGTATCCAGACAAATGAATGAATAGATGCATCCTTTATTCGACTCTCATCTTGTATGATTATTCTTTTGCACTTTCCGGATGCTTGCCGGCTTGACTTATCCTGCCGCGAGTACAGAGAAGGTCGTCATCGGCAAGACTCCTTGCTGTACTCAGTGCAACCATGTAAATTGTCGAGCGCGGCTCGAGGCGAAATACGGTGCTACGTAGCCGTCCAAAATGTTGAACAAGTTCTAAACGAGATGAGGGCGCTCTATGGCCGCGCAAGTCGTTGAACAGGCTCGAAACGAAGTCGAAATGTGTCACATCCCTCGAACCCTAACTAGGGTTTAGTATTTGTGCTCATGTTTTCTTCCATTGCATTCAAGAAATTGAAACAAACTCCAAGAAGTGGTGAAACTCAAACCCAAACACCCTAGCCACTTCTAATTCAAGGAAAATTCAAATCTTGTCAAAATCAATGAACCCAAAATAGCCTTCTTAAAAGTTCAGTATTTCTGATAAATATTGAAAACAAATTATCACGGGAGAAAACTATTTTCAAATCACTTTTTGCATTTTATTTTAAACTAGCAAGTCTCTGAATTCAAACTTATATTTGAATTCAAAAATATATAGATTTCAAAAAATGCTGAAAACTTTATGGGTGATTGGAAATATTCCAACTAACACCCCAACATTTTTCAAACTATTTTGAAGTCTGCTTTTGAAGCCAAAATAAATAGAAATCAATGTCAGCAAATAAAATAGAAACATAAAAAATGGAAAAATGCTATCCTACGCTTACCTGAAGCCCAGCCCACCTTACGTGTCGTCTTCCTCCCTGCCAATCGGAGCAGGAGGTGGCCGCCGCACGATCCGACGCGCCCACGCAGCTGCGTGCCTGCCTGGCCGCCGCATCGCGCTGGCGAGGTAGGGGATAAGCTCCCCGAGGCGTGCCCGAGCTCATCCCCTCCCCATTCTCCCACCGGCTACCTGTCGTGGTTTTGTCACGACAGATGTCCTCGTGAAAGGACTTAGTACTAGAGCCATCACACCTTGGTGGCGACTCAAAGGGGTTGAGCGGGAGAGACACGGCGATTTACCCAGGTTCGGCCCCTTGTGAGGAGGTAAAGGCCTACATCCTGCTTTGAGTTGTATTGATGTGGTTCTGATTACAAGGAGGGCGTAACTCGCCAAACCTAGCACTCGATGATTTCTAACCTGCCCTCTTCTTCCCTGGGACTCGCCTTTATATACAGGTCGAACCCCTAGGGTTTTACAAGGATACTTTCCTTCCTACAAATCGTGACCTCTGTGGTCTCTAAGTCGCCATCCTTTAAAGCTTGGAGACCTTTCGGAAATTATAAACCGCCATACAACCTTTGGTCTTGCCAGGCCAAGGCCCAAACCATGCTTAGGTGAATCGCCTGATTTGCTGACCCGGCCCAACTGGGGCGGGTTATTAACAGGTAATATCCCCAACACTACCTCTCCTCTCGGCCGCCATTGCAGCCCGAGCAGAGCTCGAGTTCGCCGTCGCTCTGTCCTGCCTCCATCCCTCCTGAGCCGCGCAGAGGAACCGCCAGGGTCCCCTGAAGCTCCCAAGCCACGAGCTCGACATCGAGACGTAGTGAATCACCGAGAAGCCATCTTCTTCCTCCTCGGATCACCGACGTTCATCGCCGTCGTTCTTCCTCCTCAGGCCTTCCCTGAGCCTACTTTCAATGCCACTGCACTCCTCGTGAGCTCAAGATCCTTTTCCCCCTATTTCCCCTCTCGATCCCGAGCCCTAGCACCTGATTCCACCGGAGCCCGATGATGACCGCCGCGGTAGCTCATCGCCGGTGGCTCTCCGGTGATCAGCTCGTTGATCTAAGGCTTGCAAACGCTTCAGCACGTCGTGTAGATGCCATAGGAGCCTAGCCCCGTCCGTGAAGCCCCCTGTTTCTTTGACCCCGATGACGCCCGAGCTTCGGCCGCCGCCAAGCTCGTCGCCGGCGTCATCTCCGGCCAGATCAGCCTCGGTTCTGTGCAAAAATGGAACGACGGGTGAACGCTGGTCAGTATGGTGCCCTCTGCCGTGCAAATGGTCGTCGGAATGAGATTTCCGAGCCCCTCCGCTGTTCTGGTGGTCGCCAAAGGCTCACCGCCGGCGAGGATGACCTCGCCACCGGTGGTTCTGACCCCCTAAGTCTATGACAGGTGGGGCCAGCCTCTGGTTAATTAAGATTAGGATTAGTAAAAATAATTAATTAAATAGAAAAATAAACAGTCACTCACATGTAGTTCCAGCACTGATAATTAATCTATTAAGAGAAATTTAAACTAAAAACTGGCCAGAGTAACTAACCAATGGGTCCCACTGGTCAAGTTTGACTTTCAACGGCTAGTTGGACCTACTCATGTCATGCTGATGCAATAAAGAGTTTTCTGATTTAAAAGAATTCCAGAAAATTCCCAAAACTTCTAAAAATCATAGAAAATAATCTGTAACTCCAATGAAAATAATTTATATATGAAAAAGTATCAGAAAAATCCAAGGAATCTGATTTTGATATTTTCAAACATGTTTGAAAATGTTAACATCACCAAACAGATTAAATGATGATTAGGATAACCTTATGAAATAATATAGATTTGGAATTTGAAATCCATTTGAATTCCACCCCAAATATTATGACCAAACCATGATCAAGAACAACGAGCAACCCAGCATACCATCATCATGCATGCTAAAACAAGATTACCTGAGCATCAGGTCGAATCAATTAAAAGGGTATTTGAAAATACCTTGTTTGAAGTGATACTTGAATCTTGATTCAAATCAACTTCAACTTAAGAAATGGTAGTCACATTAGCCTGTCACCTTTCATTTTCATGCCATGCTCATGCACCATCTTGTTGCATATGATTGTTATTGATTGATATTGTTCTTACCGGTAGGCCCCGCTCCTCTGGATTCCACCGAATATTCGACTGACGGATATTGTCCCTCAGCTGAGCAACAAGGCAAGCAACCATTTTGATCATCCCGATAAATCCCAGGTTCTCGCTCCTGCACTTACTTATTGCATTAGGATCAAACGCTTCAAATGCTTTTGCCACGTTAGTTGAACCCACTTCCTTTGCATGACCTGTCTTTGTCACAGTAAATAGCTGAACCTTGCAACCTAGCATACCTGGTAGATGCTTGAGCCATGATGTGCCTTATCCTGCTATGCATGCTATGCTTAGAGTTGTGTATGGTCTGTCATCTTGGTGACGAACAGAATTGTGAGAATGCGTTCAGTAAGTAAAGGTTGTGTGTTGAACCTGATTTGGTAAAGGTACCGGTGAAAGGCTATGTAGGAGTACATGGCGGGTTGTTTCATTGGAACCATCCTTAGGAACTGAGTTCCGTGTATGTAATCCAAGACGAGATACTACCACATGCTGGGCCCTGAAATATGACCCCGCTCGACTTATTAACCGCTTAGTACTCGGTCCAGGAGTTGCAAGTAGTTTCTCGTGTTTATAGTCATGTTGGGGGCCATGCATAGCACTGACCCGAGAGGTGGGCTAGGATACGGTAGGCAGTGGCACGGTGTACCAAGTAGCACCCGGATGGTGGGCTTGAGAACCCTGCGCACATCGTTTGAGGCCGTGGCAGAAACCTCGTCCGGACTTCCGTGCGGGTTACCCTCAGATAGGCGATAGACCTGGACTAGGTATTAGCTGGTTAACTTTCGTGGCCGACTCCCTCGCCGGGCTTCCATTTGAAGGTTGCCGAGGTGCATGACGTGCACATGGCGATAAGTGGCGAGAGCGTGTGTGAAGAAGTACACCCCTGCAGGGTTATGATCTATTCGTATAGCCGCGTCCGCGGATATGGACTACTTGGAGACATATGTTGTTCATAGATAACTTTAATGACTACTCATAAAATTGTCAAGATAAGCGTGAGTGTCGTGGACGACTTTTCCGTATGGAGACGGAATGATTCCATGATGGAGTATTGTTGTGGTGTTAGTGGACTCGTGTGCGAGAAATCAAAGTTGTCAAAACTGTTTTACAATGCAAGTTGTCTAGCCATGAGTCAAATGATGGCTTTCCGCATGAAGCCCCACAATTCCTTATTGATACATTGCATGAGTAGATAGCTTATCCTAAAGTCTTGCTGAGTACTTTTGTACTCACGTTTGCTTAATAAATTGTTGCAGAGGTTGTTAATGACCCTAATGGAGGGTTCTACCTAGACATCGACGACAACAAGTAGTTGGTATCCTAGCTACGATCTGGCCCTAGGATGGGTCTGTAGATAGTCAGGCCATGTGCCTTTATCTTTCCATATGTCTGTACTCAGATAGCTTTACTCTTCCGCTGGTTTGTAAGAACTGTGTGTATGACTTGTGATGATGGGTCGTGAGACCCCTACCTTGTAATATTACGTGTGTGGCTCTTCCGAGCCTTCTAAATAAAGGTTGTATGTTTATGGTTACGTTGTGATGCCATCGATGTATCTATACATATCGGTATGCCATGCGTACGTGTGTCGTACTTGATATGTATGGGGTTCGAATACCTTGTCGTAGAGTTTAGTAGCATTCCTTACAGGGAAATGCCCCTTTGTGATTCCAATGAGCCATGGTAGTTCGTACTGCTCCGGACACATTGGTTGACCGGCATGTGTCCTTTTTAGCTATTGTGTCTGTCCCTTTGGGGAAATGTCACGCGATGTAATGGAGTCCTTGTAGCTTGCTACGACTCGCCTACACTCGCTGGTGACTGACACCTGCTTTGTTGGGTCATGTATGCTTGTCCCTGTGCAGAACTGCCGCTTTGGTTTATGACTAGACATGTCCATACGGGTTCTTTGTCATTGGATTGCTAGCGACACAATTGCATACGCGAGTCAAAAGGCGCAAACGGTCCCGGCTAAGGTAAGGCTGCAGCCGTGGGGATAACCGTGCGTGAGACCGCAAAGAGATGCTATGTGTTACAGGCTGGATTCCTATGGCTTAGGATCGGGGTCCCGACAGAATGCACTGATCCTAGCAAGGTCCATCTGCACACAATATTTTCATACAAAAGTCGATGCTTCAAAAGGATACAACTAGTCTACCAAGAGTGTGGCAAGAGGTTTGCCGCTGTACTTATCTTGCGCGTCGTGGCATTCTTAGTCGTAGTGTGTGAAGTTGCTACGGGGAAGAATATCTTGCACCCCCGGCAAGCTGACGTTGCTCCCAGCAGCCTCCTTGCCGAAGAGGTTCTCGCCGGTGGATTTTGGCCACACCGAAGAAAAGAGGCACGTCGGGGCGCAATACTTTCTCATCTCTTTTGCAAGAGGTTTGCTGGTGGAGCCCCCGAGCGCATCTTTCTGGCGTCACAAAGCTCCAAGGTGAATTGCGAGCCGGAGGGTGCATAAAGGGGCGGTTCGGGCCTCGGACGCGTCCTCGATGATCATGTAACACTCCGGAGATGTGCGATGGCCGGAACAAGCGTCGGAGGCCTGGCCGAAGCCCCCTGTCACGCCTTCGACAGCAACGCGGGCGTTCCAAGGAGATGTTTCGTCCAGGCGATGCAGAGCTCGGGGCTTCCGCTCCTTCCATCCATGCTCGCATAGCACCAATGGAGGTGCAATGTGCTCTCGCGCGCGGGAAGAGTAACCACTGCCTCCTCCCGCTCCGGGAGGACGCTGCGGCAAACTGAGATCCGTGGAGCCATCGAACGACTCGTCGCATCGAGACGGCTGACGATGGCCTCCTTTCGGCGATCCCCCTACCTGGCGTGCCAAAGATGTCGGTGAAAGGATCGACTCCTATGGGGGCCTCAACGGTCTCCTTTTGCTAGTTTGGCGGGGAGAGGGGTCGCGACAAGAGCAGAACCAACAGTCAGGGCCCGACAAGGTTGTTTTTACCCACGTTCGGGCCACGTTGTGCGTAAAACCCTACTCATGCATGTATTTAGTTATTTGTTTTAATTTACTGTAGATTTGTCCCTCTTACGGCATTTTGATTGGTCAAAAAGCCAAAAGTCCTTTCTACTGAGCCTCGGGCCTCCTTTTATAGGCGAATTGGTCACTAGAGTGGCTCAGAGGGTGAACGGTGGGTTCACGAGTGGAACAACGGCGACCGCCCGCCACAGTGTTACTGCAGTGCATAAAATCCTTCGATAGATTTCCTGACCTCGTCAGGGGGAGTTGGACAAGTACCCACATGTGGTAACTTCGGGGTGTTGCGCTGGCGTGTGGGCATACGCGTGGTCCATGCATCGGGGGTGGCATATCCGTTGGTGAAGGCAATCACAGGACGCGAAGGCGCCCTGGGCCCGCGCCTCTCTTCGGGCCTTCCTTCCCTCCCTGGCAGGGTCACCTTGCCGCAGGATCTTCTCGTTCCTCTCGGCAGGGAGGTGCTGGCTTGCCGAGGCCTTGTAAATCTTCCCGGCAAGGATGGCTTGCCGGGGCTTAGACCTTCTTCCTTGGCGGGAGGGTCTCGCCTTGGTAGTGTCTATCTTCCTGACGGGGAGCTCCTGTCGGGGTCTTTTCTTCATTCCCAAGAAGCGGGCGCTTGCCGGGGCTTGTAGTCTGCACTTGGTGGGCTTCCGAGCCTTGCTCCTGCCTTATGCTCCCGCGACGCGCCTTGCTGCTGTCGAGGGCCCTGCCGGTGTCCGTGCACTAGTCCGGGGCACTCAAGACCCCAGTCTTTAGTGCACTGACAATTTCCCTAACTAATCTATAGAGAATAAGGGAGGGGAGAGGGTTTTACGGTGGTGAGCTCGACAACGACGGGTGTAGAAGGTGTCGTCGATGACGTAGGAGGAGGGATGTCAGCAAGGCAGGGGCGTCCGCATCGGCGAGGCGGGGGTGACGACAAGGGAGGGGTGTCGGTGAGGCAGGGGCAACGGCGACGTAGCTGGGGCTTCGATCGGGGCATGAGGGAGGGAGGGGCTCACAACGAGGGAGGGGCCCACGGCGTCGGGGTCGGGGCTGGGCTTGGGTGACGGGGACTACATGGAAGATGGCGGCTACGGCGACTGCAGGGGAGACGGCGAAGACGGTGACTCGGGGAAGAATTGTGGGAAAAAGGAGGGCAACCGCGAGGGGGTTATCTCAAGCTTAGCAATAGCGCTCGTTTTGAAAAGCGCTATAGCTACCTTAGCTATAGCGTTGGTTAAAAAAGCACGCTACTACTATTGGAAGTAGCTATAGCGATGCACTCATATAACCGTAGCGTGTTTTGTTTAAGATAGCTACTACTATGCCTAGCCTACCCACAATAGTGTGGGAATTTTAATAGTAGTGCTCTCGCATTGTAACACGCTACTACAACTCACATAGCTATAGTGTGTTTTGTTTAAGCTTGCTACTACTATGCCTAGCCTACCAGCAACATTGTGAGAATTTTAGTAGTAGCGCTTTTCTCTCTGAACACGCTACTAGTATTGTACTAGCTGTAGCGCGTTTAATTTTCCCTCTCTACTGGTAAGTATCAGTAGCGCTTTGTTTTGTCCAGCGCTACTGATTAGTTTCTATGTATAAGTTTTTCCCTAGTAGTGGTAGTTTGTCAACTTCGGCAGCAGTAGTAGATTTCTATACGTTTGAGATTCAAATATTTCACTAAACACGCTTTAGAAGATTCTATAAGTTTTCAAATAAATTATTCAGAAGTCCAATAAACATGTGGGGGCACCTTCGAAACAATATTGTAGTCAGCAGTGCAATAAACCTGTAATAGCTTTCTCAAAATTGCATGACAGAACTATTTTTTCATGTTATTTACTATTTCTACATATACTCCGAGAAAAATATTACTTGTCATGTAGATCCATCTCTGTACTTCTTCCTCCCGAATTGATACCTACATTTATCATGCTATGACATTAAATTTTCCCTATTCCATTGAATGTATTAACCATTTTATGAATATATGCCATCCTTCTAGGTGAATTATTCTTGGTCAACGGCCTACCACGGAACAAGAAACATAGAGTTTTTTTTTCTAAAGGGGGCATTGGGCATGTACATTAGATGATGTACATACCCATAAAACATTGATTCTTGGTAGGAGCTAGAGATCTTGTTCACCTCGCCATTTGATTATTCTCTAAGAGTTTATTTGGAATATAGTATAAAGTTGCTTGGGTACTAAACAAGATTTGTAATACAAATTGTCATGCAACGAGCTTCCTTCTCGCGTAATATTATATGATTATATTATCTTTTTTATTCATTGTTGGATAACCATTGCCAGCGTCTAAGTTTGCAAAAGAAACCTTGTAACATGCCACCTCTATGCTTGTCCATTTTTTCTTTGCAATTTGGATTTTATGTGTAAACTTTATTAGCTTAGTGTTCTTTAGTAAACTCACTCAAAGCTTTTGTGTTCGTCCAAATAAAAAGACCATAAACAAGAAGTGAGGACCAACTTTAATTAAAGGCCTTATGTTCAAGTTTAATTGAGGAACATTGCCAATTTAATTATTCAATATAGCACGAAACCGATCTTACATATATATTCTTATAATGAAGATAAAGGTGATACCGTTATTTAGCTATAGACAAGTGTCAAGGCGAGTATTAGTATTCATGGTAGTTACATTTACTAAGTTAGTAGCAATATTATAAATTTATACAATATTCATGGTTGTTCCATCTTTGATCACTTTGTAGTTCACAACTTGCATTTTTGTTTGAAAATATTATCCATTTATCATTGAGTGAATGGAGCAATGCACGTGTAATAATAAGTATCTCAAACAAAGGTATACTCTAGGCACATGATCAAATGTTTTCGCAAATATATATAGTATATGAGTGATGTGTTGCTATGTTAAATTTCTTTAAATTTTATTCCTTTTTGCAGATCTAGATCAGCTGGCTGGTTAGAGGAAGAAAGCAGAACATATTAATTAAAGTGGAGAGGACAAATAAAGATGTGATTTCACTAAGATGCACTAGGTTGAATAGTTGAATTACCTTATCATTTTATTAATCATAAGGCCAATTATCATCATATTTGTGATGGACCACCATGAGGATTCTCATAGTTGGAGAAAATAAGTATTATGTGGATTCTCATAGTTGGAGTTAATAACACACACAATGACGTATTAGTTGCATGCCAAACAACATAGATCATATTTTTGTTTTGTCGTAATGCACGACATTCAACTGTAATGTTACAACATAACAATGGCTTGGGAGGCATCAGATTTTCCATCTTGGCTAAGGGGGAATCACAGGTAGTGCATGCCTCGCCCCCTTGTAAAAAGTGGTAGATCGGCATGACCATCGGGGGGTTGGATCAGGACGGAGAGTCGGGTGGTTAGCGGGGAACTCCTCCTTGATGGCCCATGGGAAAGTACGATGGTGCCAAGACGAGGTTGAGATGGCCATCATCTGGTTTAAAAGGAGAGGGCGCTGGCGAGGAATATCCGATAGAAAAACAAAAGGGTGCATTGTGGGGTGTGTAGTTGGGATCACATGATGGAGATAACATGATGGATAGTCCAAACAATCATATTTCTCCCGCGTCAATGTTTGGGAACCGGGACTATTCAGATGGTTGAATATTTAGAAGGCTATTGGGTACCTATTTCATGTGTGAACACAACCAGAATAAAGAGAGAGAAATGAGCTTCGAACCAACCTTAATTATTGGTTTGATTCATTATAGGCATTGTAGCGCGTAGTAACGCACGAGCGTTCTACTTGTATCATGTGTGTATGACTACTATTGAACAATGGTGCAGCGGTAATTATACAAGAACAAATGGATGCATCAACTGCGTGTTAGCCGATGCCCAAGTACTATGTACTAGTCCAACTCCAAAAGATGCCTCATCGAATCATCAATGCGTAAAACCATCTATATACATTAGAACCGTTCGGTCCGGATTCCTGCAACCATTCAACGCAGTTCCCTATCGGTCTGTTTGGCGGTGCGGATGCATTTTTTCATAAATTGGAAACAAATTGGCGTGTGTGTGTCGAGGGGGAGGGGGGTTGCGAGCGTCCGGGCTATTGTCACGCCCACGTTCTGCCTCACCTAGCCCAACATTAATCCCCTCTCTCGCCGGTGCGCACTTCCCCCTGAAATAGTCAGTGTCGCTTCAAAGCATCAGTGTCGCATTCATATCGGACGAGAGCAAACACGACCTCTCGTTGATGCCTATCCGACCATAGCGAACACGACCTCTCATTGATGTCGGCATTGGAGCGGCACACAGACCGAGAGAACACCGCCCGCATCGCTTCCGATGCACGCGATTCCTCCATGTTCAAATGATATCACGTTGATGCATCCCCTCAAATTAATGATATGCGGTTGCCGAGAAACCTTCCACGACGCCACCTGTCCATTAACATTTTCCCGCTATATAAACTCCATCCCCGACCACATCAACAATCATCCACCTCCGGTTCCTTTCTCCTTGCGGCACCATGCCACCATGGCCTCATTGCGCTCCAAAGCCCGTTGGGCAACCTCTCATCCGAGAAGAAAAGGGAGACGGTGGCCATTGCTGCCAGCATGCAAAGGCCGATAAGGTCCCAGTGGAGAACGTGGACGAGAACGAGCCGACACCACCCTCCTTGATGGTGCATGCTGGCCTCACCATTGCCGAGGTCCGTGTGCACTTCACGTACATGCCGGTGGAGGATAAGGAGACCAAGTTCCATCGGGCGCAGGCCAACCATGCCTACAACCTATGTATTTGTTCTTTGCTACATTGCCTCTTTCAATTGTATAGTGAGTTTGTGTCGATGTTCTTCTTATCTGGTTATAGTGAGGTAAATGGCCTTTTCATTTTTACAAGATCTAAATGAAGTCCGAAAAATATAATGCTTGGCATGTTGTGCTATGACTCATAAATATTGTGGTAAAAATTTCAGAGTTATGGAAATTTGTGGTGTACATAAGAACTGAAGTGTCTCCTGTGAAACTTACAAAGCTCAAGCAACTTTTCATACAATATCATTAAAAATAAAAAAATGAAAATTTCAAAAAGATGTAAAATGACAACAACAAAAAATACCAAAAAATAATTCATATAAAGTATGTTGTAGTACATGCTTCCCAGGGGGCTTCACGGACAAGAGTGTCCTCCGGGCAGTCTATTTCGTGGTAGCATGGCACGGAGGGCTCTAAGGGGCTCCCCGTGCCGTCTGATCTACTCGGATGATGTGGCACCGACATGCAATAGCTTTCTTCATGCCATGTGTGATGTCTTGTGGTCAGTCGAGCGCTACGGTCCAACCGCACCCGCTTGTCGACGTCTTCTGCTCCAACGGGCTGGTTCGGTAGTGCCAGATGTGGTGTGTGTGGAGCGTATCTTGTTGCACCTTCATGTCTATTAGATAAATTTATTCTTATAGACTATGTTGGGCCTCCAAGCGCAGAGTTTTGTAGGACAGTAGCAATTTTCCCTCAAGTGGATGACCTAAGGTTTATCAAGCCATGGGAGGTGTAGGATAAAGATGGTGTCAATCAAACAACCATGCAATCAAATACGAAAAATCTCTTGTGTCCCAAACACAGACAATACAAGTGAAAATTGTATAGGTGCACTAGTTCGGGGAAGAATGATGATACAAGTGTAGTATGAATAGTAGATATAGATTTTTGTAATGTGAAAATTAAAAAACAGCAAGGTAGCAAGTGTAAAATAGCAAACAAAATGTTGTATAAGTGCTTGGTAATAAGGCCTAGGATTCATACTTTCACAAGTTCAATCTCTCAACAACGCTAACATAGTAGAATCATATGATCATCCCACAACGTGCAACAAAGAATCACTCCAAAGTTCCTATCTACCAGACAACAATAAGATAAATTGGTGTAGGTAGTAGAACCCCCTCAATGTTATTCTTTCTCATCAATCTTTTGAGCTATTACTATAAGTGTCACAAACAGACCTAGCATTCGTACTAGAATAACACCCAAGATACATATCAATCAACCCTAATGTCACCTAGATACTCCAATGTCACCTCAAGTATCCATGGGTAAATTATATGACATGCATCAAACAATTTCAGATCTATCATATTCAATACAACACAAAGAACTTCAAGGAGCACCACAAGATTTATATCGGAGAATTAGTATGAAAACATGCAATCAACCCCTATGTAAAGATCCCCAAGGTCAACGGAATCTGCAAGTTGATACCATAACATATATCAAGTGAATCACTTGAATACCCCCAATGTCACTACGGGTATCCGCATGCAAGACATACATCAAGTGTTCTCAGACCAAAATATTCAATCCAACATAACGACATCTCGAAGAGAAATATTCAATTCATCACAACAATAGCAAGGGACAAACACCGTATGATTGTGGTGCACTAATAATGCGGTACCTAGTGCCCCTGACTTGTCCACAAACATTGAGAATATCACCTCTCAAGAGCAACCAGCAACACCAATAGCCCAAGATGTGTCAAGAACCCCTGGCACCTACCGGGGGCGAAGACAGAGTCATAGTCACCAAGACCCGGCAAGGCGCCTCCCCTACAGGTCTGAGCCAACCTGCCACCGCTCCACCTCATTACTACACCAGTCACTTGTCGATGAGGTGTCCAGCCCCCAGGTGGTTAGGTGGCTCTCGCTGGCTACATGGAGCCGCGCCAGAAGTCAGGTTACAACCTGTCGATACCCGTCAAAAGGCGTGTCAATACCCCAAGCCATGGTGTAGGATCGAAAGTATGTCTAGAGGGGGGGTGATTAGACTACTTGACAGGATATTTTTTTCCTTTTCCCAATTTTACTTGAGAGGTAGCTACGACAGTTATAACATGTCAAGTACACCCTACACATGTAATTCTAATAGTATAGTAGAGGAAAGTAAAACATGCAAGTGTAAAGTAGAGGAGTAAGGTAGGGACATAAAATGCATGAGGTTGACATGGCGATTTTTGGCATGGTTCCGATAGGTGGCGCTATCGTATGTCCATGTTAGTGGAGACTTCAACCCACCGAGGGTTACGGCTGCGAGACTCCACGGAGGGCTCCACCCACGGAGGATCCACAAAGAAGCGGACTTGTATATTCCACCATTGCTTCCCTCCACGAAGGACTAGACTTACTCAGGGTAGATCTTGACGAAGTAGGCGATCTCCTTGCCCTTACAAACATCTTGGTTCAATTCCACAACACGAAGTAGGAGGCTACCAAGTGACACCTAACCAATCTAGGAGGAACCACCCTCCAAAAGGTAATAGATGAGGTAGATCAATGAACTCCTTGCTCTTGTGCTTCCAAAGATAGTCTCTTCAACACAAGTCACTCTCTCAAGGAATATGCATGGGCAGAAAATGTTTATTTGGTGGAAAGTAGTTTGGGGATGCTTGAGATCAAGTTTCAAATGATTGGATTGGAATATCTTGGTCTCAATACATGAGTAGGTGGTTCTCTCTCAGAAAATGGATCTGGCAGTGAAGTGTGTGTTCTAAGTGCTTCCCCCACAAATGATAGGTGGGTGAAGGGGTATATATAGACAGCAGCCAGAATCCAATTGTTACACACAAAAGGGCAAACTCGGCGACACCGAAGTTGAAAACTCGGTGGTACCGATTAACACAAAGGTGTGAGCTTTTGAATCTCGGTGAGACCAATATATGAAACTCGGTGGCAATGAAAAGGTGACTAACGGTCAGATGTCCAAACTCGGTTGCACCGATACTCAAACTCGAAAATTTTGGTTTTAGGTATCCTAGCAACAGAATGTTGGTCACACTGAACTCGGTAGCACCGACTTGGTTTCGGTTGCACTGATTTGGTGTGAATAGCTAGGGTTTCTCTCTGAGGTCAAACTTAGTGGGTCCGATATGGAAATATTGCTGACACCGAGTTTGTGTATGTGGATCTTGACAGAGTGGATATATGGGAAAATGACTGTGTTTTTTGGTGGCTAACTTTGAGAATTTGGGCAATCAATTCATTGTACTACCTCACCCCTTTTAATAGTATTGGCTTTCCTTTGGACTCAAAATTGATTTCTCACAAAATATAAAATGAAGAGTCTTCTAGCTTGAAGCTTGAGCCAACATTGTTCCTTTCTTCCATCCAGGAGCATCTCTACATAAACCTTAATCCATAACATATCTTGCACTTTTTCTGAAATGTACTTGAAAAACGTATTAGTTCAATGATGGATATGTTGTGATCAATTATTAGTACCACCCTAGGGAGTTATTGTGCTTTCACATGGCCAGCTCATAGGTGGCACAAGCCTGCAGGGAGCGCTCCCCAGCTCGCCACCTTAGGCCACATTTATGGCGCTTTGTCTTAAGTGCCAAAGTTAGGTATGATAGCACTGTTAGCTATCTGATCATGTCAGTTGCCACTTTGGACGCCCCTTGAGCTATAAAAGGAGGACCGAGGCAACCTAGCAAAGGATTCAGATCTTCGGGTATTCGAACACATGGAGATTTGACACTTGGTAGATTAGGACCCCGAGGGATTAGAGCCAAGTGTAAGTGTACGCGTGTGCTAGCTCTCCCCGGCAACCCTTGCGTTGTATAGCTCCATGCAAACTTCATATTCCCCAGTTAATCCATCAAGGCAGGAGTAAGGTTTAATGCTTCGTAGCAGCCCGACCTTGGGTAAAACCCCCATGTCTCATCATTGTGTTGCTTCGTACTGTCTATTCTTTGTGCGATACGACCTCCCCGTTGAACCAAAAAGGGGCCCAAATGTCCCATAGGTGACCGCGTGCACACCTGCACCGACAACATTGGCACGCCAGGCAGGGGGGTTCGTTCGTGCAAACCTAAGGATACAAGCAGCATGCTAATATTCACCGCTGCTTTCCTTTTTTATGATGGCTCCAAAGAAGAATACCGGCGTAGACGCTCATCCTTCTACTTCGAAGGCCACGACGCTTGCAGCTGCGGACGCTACTGGAGCTGCGGTGGCATGAGGCAACGCGGGAACCGCGGGCGAGGCACCGCCATCGTGTCCCGTGCAGTCGAAGCCGGAATGAGGGGCGCCGGTGGCGAGCAACAGCGACATCCTAGCGAGCTTGCCCTGGTGCTATGGGCGAAAGGGACACCCGTGACCCATGCATCCGCCGCATCAGTAACCGTGCTTGCAAGAGCGGTGCCCAGTCCGAGGAAAACCGTGGTCCACTAGCTTCACCGGCCACACGCACGGCTTCTAGACGCGTGCCTCATCCAGAACAAGATGGACGCGTGCCCCATGGATCCACGAGCCCAGCATCCCCCATGTCAGGCCACCACTGTTACCGGCGTGCGGTGACAAGGACGCGACAAGGCTCCTCCTAGTTCCACCAGAAGTCCAGCAACGTCGTGGTCCGCCTCTTTGCCCGTGCCGGACACGGACGCGGAGGCAATGGCACGGGCTCAGCTGCTGATAAACTTCCCACCAGCGGCTGACGAGATGCACGGGTGCAGAGCCACCATCCAAAGTTTGATTGGCTTCGCCAAATCTAGCAAATCAAAGCAAGCAGCGCCGCCCCGTCGTAGAAGAGCGACGTGTCCTGGAAGACCGACAGAAAGAGGCTGCCCGTACCACCATCGAACGACGCCGAGAAGCACACCGTCAATCCAACAAACATGACGACGTAAATGCTAGCAACCCCGGGCCCAGTGCTGGTGGAAACCTACATTACGAGGTCGGGTGTCCCGCCTTTCACCCGTGAGCTACATCGGGTCCACTGGCCATCGAGTCTGGCTTTCAAAACCGAATTGATGGAAAATTATGACGAAAAGATCAACCCGACAGAGTTCTTGGGCATCTACACAATTACCGTCCACGCCGCCGGAGGAAGATATGAGAAGGTACTCGCCAACTATTTCCCTTTGGAGCTCAAGCCAAATGTGAGATCATGGCTGATGCACCTGTCGGAAAATTCCATTGCATGATGGCTTGACCTGAGCAACGAGTTTGTTGGCACCTTCACGGGTGGCACCAGAACACAGGACAACCCAAGGACTTGCAGGTCCTCCCGCCGAAGGAGGGCGAAACCTTGGGGAAATACATACAGAGTTCAGCAGAGTGCACCTCAACATTCCAGCGATACACGTCGCAGTTGTGATTGCCACGTTCCACTCGAACATGCGCAATAGGAGAATGCAGGTCAAGATGATCGTCAAACTCCCCAAGACTGTCAACGATATGTACACGTTGGTGGACAAGTGTGCATGCGTTGAAGAAGGAAGGTGACTCCCCGGAGAGGAGGCAGGTATCAAAGTCAACTCCGATGACGACGACGATGCCCTTGGATTGAAGGGGAGGAACCAGAAGTGCAAGAAGAAGCACAAGGGCAAGGCAGTGCTAGCCGTTGTAGGCTGTGTCAGTCTCAGTGCTGGCAAGAAGGCGAAAGCCGAGACCCCTAGCAAGGGTGCTGCCACGTGTGCTGATTGCCGGGAGGCCACCGCGACAGAGAAAGCCCGAAAGTCTGACGGGGCATACTGCAAGATCCATCGCACCAAGGGCTACGGTCTCCATGAATGCCACCAAGTCGAGCAGCTTGCTGAGAAGCAGAAGGCTGAATACGAGAAGCGCGACAAGGAGAATGGCCAAGATAATAATTCTATCGAGAAGGGCTGGGGTGGCAAAGCGGGCCGCCGCGGCAAGGCCCCGCAACAAAAGTAAAGGTGTGCCAGAGGCCGCGAGAGGAAGGAAGATGACGACGCAAGTGACAACGATAACGATGGAGAGGATTCCAGCGACACGGAGTTCCAGAGGGCAACCGATGCCATGTGCATTGACGGGGGTGCATCCTTGCACTCCTCTCCATCACTGGGTGCGCGAAGTTAATGCCATGGAGGCAGCGGTAGGGTCTCGAAGACCACTCAAATGGCCCCGCACGCCTATCATCTTTGATAGAGAGAATCACCCTGACCGCGTTACTGTGGTCTTATGTCTACCACTGTTTGTTTCCCCGACTGTTTGCAACCTGAAGGTCACAAGATGTTAGTTGACAATGGGGTAGGGATGAATCTGATTTCCCTCGAGGTGGTCAAGATGTTGCTGATCCCTGATAGCAAGCTCAAGTCGACGGGTTCATTCCAATGAATCAACCCCCGCATAGGCCAGCCAATGGGAAACATAACATTGTCAGTTACATTTGGTGGAGAGCTCAACTACCGGACTGAGAAGGTCATATTAGATGTGGTCGTGCTCTCCCTACCATACAATGGAATCCTTGGTCGCTCATCCATGGCAAAATTCACGGCAGCATCCCACTATGCTTACAATGTTCTGAAGCTGCCAGACCTCATGGGAGTATTCTCCATCCCATCCGATAAGAAGGACGCCGTCATTTGCGTAGATCATATGTATCGAGACGCGGTGGCAGCTAAAGCCGCAGGAGAATCTGCTCCTGCCAGAAGCCATAAGAAGGAGAAGAAGTCTAGCGGAAACACCGACAAGGACTCTGGGAAGCACGCCTCCACGAAGTCAGGAAGATGGAAGAACGCTTTGACGAGCTGCACGGAGAACATGTGCCACGTGTAGAAAACAGCATTGTGGATGATCTGTCAAAGTGTGTCGCGCAGAAGCGTCCTGTGGAACCAGGTGTTTTTGTCCTTCACCTCACTCAACCCTTCGTGTCGCCCTCGACGATGACCAAGAAGAGAAGAAACCTGAACTCCGACAAACATTTCCCCGTAGAGCTTCCTAAAGCCCCAAGTACAGAAGTTGCGAGAGGCAGTTCCGTTCCGCATGGTAAGTTGCTCCCTCCCGCGTAACCCTAGGTTCTCGCGATAGAGGCAAGTGCTCTCACAAACACGGAAATTTCTTTAGTCCCTGCCATCGAGCCATGGGCTCCGCATTGGGTGTAGCACATCGTCCAATTCCTTCAGGTAGGAGAACTTCTCAAAGAACAAGAAGAGGCCCAAAGAGTAATCTACTGGTCTAGTACGTACCAGTTTGACGACAACACTCTATATAGAAGAAGACCCAACGGTGTGAAATTAAGGTGCATCTGCTGGGAACAAGGACTATGACTATTGGCAGAGATTCACGGAGGCATGTGTGGGTCGCACATAGGTTCAAGGGCCCTTGTCAGGAAAGCTTTTTGCTAGGGTTTCTATTAGCCCACAGCCCTCCAAGATGCGACTCAGCTAGTCACCAAATGTGAAGCCTGCCAATTTCATGCCAAGAACATCCATCAGCCGCCGCAAGCCCTCCAAATGATCCCTTTATGATGTCCATTCTCGGCCTGGGGGCTCGATATCCTCGGCCGCTTCCCCCGAGTTGCCGGGGGTTCGAGTTCTTGTACGTAGTAATTGACAAGTTCACGATATGTCCTGAGGTAGAGCAAGTGAGCAAGGTGACCTAGCAGTTAGCTATCAAGTTTATGAATGGACTGGTGTGCCGTTTTGGAATACCCAACAAAATAATCACTAACAACGAGACTCAATTCACGTGTCGCACGTTCTTGCAGTAAGTCCAAAGCCTTGGAAGTAAGGTCTCCTTTGCCTTTGTTGCTCACCCAAGGACCAACATGCAAGTCGAGAGGATGAATGCGAAGGTGTTGTGAGGTCTCAGAATGAGAACGTTCTATAGAATGCGAAGATGCAGCAAGCGCTGGATTGATGAGCTGCCGGTGGTTCTTTGGTCCCTCAGAACGACACCAAATCGAGCTACTGGCGAGACACCTTTCTCCTATGTATATGGGCAGAGGAATTTATCCCCATGGAACTCATATACGGGTCATCTCGAGTGCTTGCCTATGATGAAGTGGAGCAACCACAGATGCGGCATGACAATGCCATGCTCCTCGAGAAAGATTGTCTCTGGGCTACTATGCATGTTGCACGCTACCAGCACGCCCTACGCCGCTATCATAGCCACAGGGTCCATGCCCGGAGCTTTCAGGAAGGCGACCTTGTCCTTAAGCGCGCTCAATCCACCAAGGGTTCCAACAAGTTGACGCCAAAGTGGGAAGGCCCTTACCGGGTAGTACAAGTCACCAGGCCTGGTGCAGTCCGTCTAGAGACTGGAGATGGCATAAAAGTGCTTAACTCATGGAATATTGAGCATCTTTGTAATTTCTACTCATAAGGCAAGGTTGCCGGGCCTAGTCCCTGATAGGTCCATTTTGCACATGCTTTCATGTTGATATTTATCACTTTTTGGGCTGTTATTACACTTCAAGGTACAATACTTATGCCTTTTCTCTCTTATTTTGCAAGGTATACATGAAGAGGGAGAATGCCGGCAGCTGGAATTCTGGTCTGAAAAAGGAGCAAGTTTGAGATGCCTATTCTGCGCAACTCCAAAAGCCATGAAAATCAACGTGGATATTTTTCGGGATTTACAAAAAATACTGGGCCGAAGAAGTGCCAGAGGGGCGCCAGCAGGTGGCCACAAGCCTGCTAGGCGCGACCACCCCCCTAGCAATGCCTAGGGGGCTTGTGAGCTCCCTGCTGGCCCACTGGCCCCCCTCTTTTGCTACAAGAAGGGTTTTAGTATGGAAAAAATCAGGAGGAGGCTTTTCGGAGGATTCGCCGCCCCCACAAGGCGGAACTTGAGCAGAACCAATCCAGAGCTCCGGCAGGACGATCCTGCCGCGGAAACATCCCTCCCGGAGGGGGAAATCGTCGCCATCGTCATCACCAACACTCCTCTCATCGGAGGGGACTCATCACCATCAACATCTTCATCAGCACCATCTCATCTCCAAACCCTAGTTCATCTCCTGTAACCAATCTCCGTCTCGCGACTCCAATTCGTACTTGTAAGGTTGTCAGTTGTGTTAATTACTCTTTGTAGTTGATGCTAGTTGGATTACTTGGTGGAAGAGTTTATGTTCAGATCTTTGATGATACTCATTACCTCTCTGGTCATGAATATGATTATGCTTTGTGAGTAGTTACTTTTGTTCCCGAGGACATGGGATAAGTCATGATATAAGTAGTCATGTGAATTTGGTATTCGTTCGGTAATTTGATGTGTTGTATGTTGTTTTTCCTCTAGTGGTGTTATGTGCACGTCGACTACATCACACTTCACCATTATTTGCTCCTAGAGTAAGGCATTGGGAAGTAGTAAGTAGCTGATGGGTTGCTAGAGTGACGAAGCTTAAACCCTAGTTTATGTGTTGCTTCTTAAGGGGCTGATTTGGATCCACTAGTTTAATTCTATGGTTAGACTTTGTCTTAATTCTTCTTTCGTAGTTGCGGATGCTTGCGATAGGGGTTAATCATAAGTGGGATGCTTGTCCAAGTAAGGGCAGTACCCAAGCACCGGTCCACTCACATATCAAAATATGAAAGTAACGAACATGAATCATATGAACATGATGAAAACTAGCATGACAGAAATTCCCGTGTGTCCTCGGGAGCATTTTACCTCCTATAAGACTTTTTCCAGGCTTGTCCCTTGCTACAAAAGGGGTTGGGACACTTTGCTGCACCGTTGTTACTTTTGTTACTTGCTACTTGCTACCAATCATCTCACCACACAACTACTTGTTACCTATAATTTCAGTGCTTGCAGATATCACCTTGCTGAAAACCACTTGTCAGATCCTTCTGCTCCTCGTTGGGTTCGACACTCTTACTTATCGAAAGGACTACGATAGATCCCCTATACTTGTGGGTCATCAAGACTCTTTACTGGCGCCGTTGCCGGGGAGTGAAGCGCCTTTGGTAAGTGGAACTTGGTAAGGAAACATTCATATAGTGTGCTGAAATCGTCACTTGTCACTATGGAAACTAATCCTTTGAGGGGCTTGTTCGGTGTATATTCTCCTCGAACGGAAGCACAAAGAGTTGCTCCTCAACCTGTTGCACCTACTGAAAATATTTCCTATGAATTTCCTTCGGGTATGCTTGAGAAACTGTTGGCTAATCCTTTTACAGGGGATGGAACATCACATCCAGACTTGCATCTAATCTATGTAGATGAAGTTTGTGGTTTATTTAAGATTGCGGGTTTGCCCGAGGATGAGGTCAAGAAGAAGGTCTTTCCCTTATCTTTGAGGTATAAGGCGTTGACATGGTATAGGCTATGTGATGATACTGGATCATGGAACTACAATCGGTTGAAATTGGAATTTCATCAAAAGTTTTATCCTATGCATCTAGTACATCGTGATCGGAATTATATTTATAATTTTAGGCCTTGTGACAGAGAAAGCATCGCTCAAGCTTGGGGGAGGCTTAAATCAATGTTATATTCATGCCCCAACCACGAGCTCTCGAGAGAAATTATCATTCAGAACTTCTATCCTCGGCTTTCTCATGATGATCGCACCATGCTTAACACTTCTTGTACCGGTTCATTTATGAAGAGAGATATTGGCTTCAAATGGAATTTATTGGAGAGAATTAAGCACAACTCTGAAGATTGGGAGCTTGATGCAGGTAAGGAGTCAGGTATGTATTTCAAGTTTGATTGCGTTAAATCCTTTGTTGAAACAAATACTTTTTGTGATTTTAGCGCTAAGTATGGACTTGACTCTGAGATAGTATCTTCATTGTGTGAATCTTTTGCTGCTCATATTGATCTCCCCAAAGAGAAGTGGTTTAAATGTCATCCTCCCTTAGAAGTCAATGTAGTTCAACCCAATCTAGATGAAGAGAAAGTCATTGCCTATAATGATCCTATTGTTCCCAGTGCTTACATTGAGAAACCACCTTTCCGTGTTAGGAGAAAGGATCATTCTAAAGCTTCAACTGTGATACGTAGATGCTACATTAGAACACCTACACCCCTGAGCAAATTAGAGTTGAACCTAGCATTGGTATTATCAAAGATCTCCTGTACGACAATGTTGATGGCCATGATATTCACTTCTATGAAGATGCTGCTAGAATTGGTAAACCACACGCTAGAGACAAACATAGGCCTGTTGTTGCCACGCCTGTTGTTTCTGTTAAGATAGGAGATCATTGTTATCATGGTTTATGTGACGTGGGTGCTAGTGTTAGTGCAATAACTCAATCCTTATATGATGACATCAAAGACGAGACTGCACCTATTGAGATAGAGCCTATTGATCTCACTATTCAGCTTGCCAATAGAAATAATATCAGCCCTCTAGGAATTGTTAGAGATGTTGAAGTCTTGTGTGGTAAAATGAAGTATCCTGCTGATTTCCTCGTTCTTGCTACCGCACTAGATAGCTTTTGTCACATCATATTTGGTATACCCTTTCTCAATACTGTCAATACTCATATTGACTGTGGGAAGCAAACTATCACTGTTGGCTTTGAAGATGTGTCACACGAGTTCAATTTCTCCAAGTTTGGTAGACAACCTCATGAAAAAGAGTTGCCTAGTAAGGATGAAACTATTGCCTTAGCTTCTATAGCCGTGCCTCCTACTGATCCTTTAGAGAAATACTTGCTTGAGCATGAAAATGATATGCATATGGATGAAAGGGATGAGATAGATAGAGTTGTCTTAGAACAATATCCTATACTTAAGAATAATTTGCCTGTTGAACTGCTTGGGGATCCACCCCCACCAAAGGGTGATCCTGTGTTCGAGCTTAAACAGTTGCCAGATACTCTTAAGTATGGTTATCTTGATGAAAAAGAGATATATCCTGTTATTATTAGTGCTAGCCTCTCAGAGCATGAAGAAATGAATTTACTAAAAATTCTGAGGAAGCACCGTGCTGCTATTGGATATACTCTTGATGATCTTAAGGGCATTAGTCCCACTCTATAGGATGGTGATTTATTTTTAGGAAATTGAATAAAGCCACTAGGAAAGATCATTACCCGTTGCCTTTTATCGACCAAATGCTAGAAAGACTGTCGAAACACACACACTTCTGCTTTCTAGACGGTTATTCTGGTTTCTCCCAAATACCAGTTGCACAAGCTGATCACGAGAAAACCACTTTCACCTACCCTTTCGGTACCTTTGCTTATAGACGTATGCCTTTTGGCTTATGTAATGCACCTGCCACCCTGCAAAGATGTATGATGGCTATATTCTCTGACTTTTGTGAAAAGATTGTTGAGGTTTTCATGGATGACTTCTCCGTTTATGGGTCTTCTTTTGATGATTGCCTCAGCAACCTTGATCGAGTCTTGCAGAGATCTAATGATACCAATCTTGTCTTGAATTGGGAGAAGTGCCACTTTATGGTTAATGAAGGCATCGTCTTAGGACATAAAATTTCTGACAGAGGTATTGAAGTCGATAAGGCTAAGGTTGATGCAATCGAGAAAATGCCATACCCCACAGATATCGAAGGTATAAGAAGTTTCCTTGGTCATGCTGGTTTCTATAGAAGGTTCATTAAAGACTTCTCTAAGATTTCTAGGCCTCTTACCAATCTCTTGCAAAAGGATGTTCCTTTTGTTTTTGACGATGATTGTGAGGAAGCCTTGTAAATACTTAAGAAGGCCTTGATAACTGCGCCTATTGTTCAACCACCTGATTGGAACTTACCTTTTGAAATCATGTGTGATGCTAGTGATTATGTTGTTGGTGTTGTCCTAGGGAAAAGAGTTGATAAGAAGTTGAATGTTATTCACTATGCTAATAAAACTCTAGACAGTGCCCAAAGAAACTATGCTACTATGGAAAAGGAATTTTTAGCAGTTGTGTTTGCATGTGAAAAGTTCAGATCTTACAAAGTTGATTCGAAAGTCACTATTCACACTGATCATGCTGCTATTAAGTACCTCATGGAGAAGAAATATGCTAAACCTAGACTTACCAGATGGGTTCTCTTGCTACAAGAATTTGATTTGCACGTTGTCGACATGAAGGGTGTTGATAACCCCGTAGCAGATAACTTGTCTAGGTTGGAGAATGTTCTTGATGACCCACAACGTAGTGTACCGTGGTATGCTGATTACGCAAATTATATCGTTGCCAAATATATACCACCTAGTTTCACATACCAGCAAAAGAAGAAATTCTTCTTTGACTTGAGACATTACTTTTGGGATGATCCTCACCTTTATAAGGAAGGAGAAGATGGTGTTATTAGACGTTGTGTACCTGAACATGAACAGGGACAGATCCTATAGAAGTGTCACTTCGAGGCCTACGGAGGACACCATGCGGGAGATACACTACAGGAATCGGGCATTTTGCCGTCAGGACGCTACAGACGGCAAAGAAAGAATTACAGACGGCAAATTTTTTGCCGTCATCCCATGACGGCAAACAATGTCGTCAGCCTATGTGCCCGCAAAGGGTGTCTTTGCCGTCAGCGGTTGGGAGAGCAGTCAGCAAATTTTTTGCCGTTAGTGAAATTATTTTGCCATCTTCTTGGCTGGTAGACGGCAAATATTCGGTAGGAAGACGGAACGACATAGCTAACGGACGATGTTAGTCATTTTTGCCGTCTGCCGACCGTGTACAAGACGGCAAAACACCTAAGATTTTTGCCGTTTGCCAAATTTGTACAAGACGGCAAACCACACGATATCTTTGCCGTCTGCCGAACGTGTACAAGACGGCAAATTAATCGTATTATTTTGCCGTCATGAACATGACGGCAAAGAGGCTGCTAAATAAACAACAACACAGATAGATTAACAACATAAATAGACAATTCAGCAGCAGAAATAGATAATATAACAACATAAATACACTATAGCACACACCATAACACATCCATAATCCACAGATATATCACAAACCATAACACATACATATAGCATATAACACCCACCATAACACATACATACAACATATAACATAATCCATAGCACATTCATACATCATATAACATAATCCATATCCCATTATATATATAGCACATCCATGTCATAATATTTGGCATTACTACATAATACTCCCTCCGTTCCGAATTATAAGTCGCTGGGGATTATGTTCCGACCAGGTGAAAAAGGGTAAATGGACATTTATGCCCCCAGTTCAAATTCTTAATCTGTCCGTCTTCTTCCTCAGGGTCGTCCACCTCCGCTTGGGCTCCCGTCCTCGCCCTGCACCGCCGCCTCCACCCCTCCACCTCCGGCAGTCCGACCTCGTCCTCGACCTCCACCTCCGGCCCCGCCCTCGACCTCCTCCTCCCACCTCCAGCGGTCCGGCCTCGTCCTCAACCTCCACCTCCACCTCCCACCTCCAACGGTCCGACCTCGTTCTCGACCTCCACCTCCACCTCCCACCTCCGGCGGTCCGGCCTCGCCCTCGACCTCCACCTCCGGCCCCGCCCTCGACCTCCACCTTTACCTCCCACCTCTGGTGGTCCGGCCTCGCCCTCGACCTCCACCTCCGGCCCTGTCCTCAACCTCCACATCCACCTCCACCTAGATCCTGGCGCCTCCACCTCCAAGACTGCACCCAGGTCCAAGCGCCTCCACTTCTAGGCCCAGGCGATCCTCCTCTCCCGAGCTGCTGCTACTACTGGTGGTGCTGCTGCTACACACGACACTCCTCCACTCCACCTCTAGGCCTTATCCTAGAGCTGCTGCTACTAGTGGTGGTGGTGCTGCACACGGCACACCCAGGTGAAGGCTATTCTTGGAGCTGCTGCTGAGGTCGGTTGATGCCCACATTCATCTCATCAACCTGAATTTGGCAACAACTCTCTCAATATTTGGCAGTAATGTGAACAAGTTATTGTCAACTGAATTTGAATCAAAATGGTGATATTTACTACTGCTATTGGAGTACTCCAAAATGAATGTTCAGGTGTTTCTAGCCAACAATTCTGAACAAGCACAAATATGGAGAAGAAGATGCTCACAACTGCCAACAACAAAGGACACTAGGAGCTGTCTCGGCGCTTCTTCGCATAAACAAGAACTGCATAAACCAAATATGGATAAGTGGATCAGGCTTTCATCAAGCAATTTCGGAGGGCAAAAGTCTTATGACAGCAAGAGCAGACACACATTAAAATTGGCCAGCAGACCAGATATGGTTGTTCCTGCCACAACCTAAAACCAAAGAAAAGAAGATTCAATTAAAAACCGAATTTAGTGACATTTTTTCAGTTTCAGCGGTAACTGACACTGAGAACCCTTTTTTGCTCATAAGCACTTTTGAGATCAGAGAAGATTTTATTGAAATAATTGCTCCGGGAGCTTCTCTGATGACTCACAATGGTCATATTTGCAACGTGGCATTTTTCAAAAATCTATTGAACATTTGTTATGCTTAATGACTCACAATGGTCTTGTTTGCAACCTGACCAGCCCTAAGAGCTTCTCTGATGTACTCTTCCATCGTCTCAAGAAACGACGCCGGTGGCTGAAGAAAACACAGGGAAAACGAAATCATTCTAGCATTATAAAGATAATCCGGTCATAGGGAGAGCTCAATGATGAACCGGTAGAAGATGAGAAATATTCAAAAACCACACGAAAATAACGCACCACATCCACGAGGTTGATGATGCCATCGTTCACCGCGCAGTTGATCTTGATGCACTCCTTCAGCACCTGCGTAGTGTTGCCGATATTCACAGTGGTTCGTTAGGATGAGAAACTAGATGCATGATTCAAAAAAATGTTGTTGTGTACTCCAGGCTACCTGCATACAGAACGTGCGACTGAGGGTAGTGAAATTGAGATTGGTTTGGTGGCGAACTGGTGATGGTGCTTGCTTGGTTGGTTGCTTGTCCTCCTCTCATCCTCGTACTCACCTCTGCCGGCCGGCCTCCTAGGCGCCGGCTCAGTTGCAGCTGCAGCAGGAGCAGCCGCACGCGGTACCACACTTGCACGTGGTGCAGTCGCAGCCGCCGGTCTCCCCGCCGGCCATCTCGAACCCACCGGAGCTCCTGCACGTACGTACGCCAATCAACAACAGGTGGCCATTCAATTTTCAGTTAAGATGGAGCGTACAGAAAGGACACGGGGGGAGTTGAAAGCTCATACGTACCCCTTGTGGGAGGCGCTGGGCATGACCATGGCGGCGGCCCCGGTGGTGGCCTCAACGTCGGGGAACATCTTGCACCTACGTCAATTACACACGCGCGCGTGCACACACACACACAAACGAGTCAGTGCCACCACCTACCCTGAACTTCCGAAACGAGGCAGAGGCGGAGGCGGATTCACACATAAGAGAGGAGGGGAGGGGAGGGGAGCAAGAGAAGGGGGATGTACCTGGGGAAAGAGGTGGTCGAGCCAGATCCGCCGTGAATTTGGGATCTCCATGTTGCCTGCTCGAACTGGGCCTCGAGGAGAGGACGGAGCGGATGGGGCGACGGCCGCCTACATAGCCCCTCCTGACGGTTGTCCTCACCGAGCCCTGCCAGCTGCACGCGCACCGCCGGCTCCATGGTGTCTGCAGACGGATGACAGCGGCTAGGAGAGCACCGGTGGCGGCAGCCGGGCAGGGCACTGGCAACGGCTCGCGACGGCGGAGGGCACCGGCGGCGGCGGAGAGGCTCGCGACAGCGGCTAGGAGGCTCACGACGGCGGAGGACACCGGCGGCGGCTGGGAGGCTCGCGGTCGAACCCTAGCTATTTTCAGTCGCGAGAGGGAGGGGCGCTGGTGCGCGCTAGCTGTGGTGTTTTTTTATCCAGTGTGGTCTTTTTTCACTCGCGAGAGGTAGCGCGCTGGTTGTTTTTTACACTTTGTCGTCTTCTATACGACGTACCACACGGCAAAGATTAATTTTTGTCGCCTGCCCTCGCGAATGCAAGATGGCAAAACAGCCTGCCATTTAGGTCAGTTAGCCGCAGCCGTGGACATCTTTTTGCCGTCATCCATAGCGTAAGTAGACGACAAAAATCGTGCCTTTGCCGTCATCTATCCAAATAGTTGACGGCAAAACTATTTTTTGCCGTGTTTTTTTTTGCCGTCTGCTTTCTATGATTTTTGGCGGTAGTAGTTGTTTGCCGTCTGCCCATGACGGCAAACTTCCCGTTTGCCGTCAATCCCGACGATTTGCTGACGGCAAAGATTATACCTGTCGTCAAAATAGCTGATTCGTGTAGTGATAGAACTACACACAAGGTATTGCAATCAGGTTTCTATCGGCCCACTCTTTTCAAGGATGCCCGTAAGTTTGTCTTGTCTTGTGACGAATGTCAAAGAATAGGTAATATCAGTAAACGTCAGGAAATGCCTATGAACTATTCACTTGTCATTGAACCATTTGATGTCTGGGGCTTTGATTATATGGGACCTTTTCCAAAATCCAACGGGTATACTCATATCTTAGTTGCTGATGATTACGTCACTAAGTGGGTAGAAGCTGTCCCCACTAGTAGTGTTGATCACAACACCTTTATCAGGATGCTTAAAGAAGTTATTTTCCCTCGATTTGGAGTCCTTAGATATCTAATGACCAACGGTGGTTCACATTTCATTCATGGTGCTTTCCATAAAACGCTTGCTAAGTACGATGTCAACCATAGAATTCCGTCTCCCTATCACCCTCAGTCCAGTGGTCAAGTAGAGCTAAGTAATAGAGAGATTAAACTAATTATGCAAAAGACTGTCAATATATTGGTCTAAGAAGCTCGATGATGCACTGTGGGCTTATAGAACTGCCTATAAGAATCCCATGGGCATGTCTCCGTACAAAATCGTGTACGATAAAGCATGTCATTTACCTCTTGAGCTAGAGCATAAAGCTTATTGGGCAATCAAAGAGCTCAACTTTGATTTCAAACTTGCTGGTGAGAAGAGGTTATTTGACATTAGCTCGCTTGATGAATGGAGAACTCAGGCATATGAGAATGCCAAGTCGTTCAAAGGAAAGGTTAAGAGGTGGCATGATAAGAGGATACAAAAGCGCGAGTTCAATGTAGGTGATTATGTCTTGCTATGTAATTCTCGTTTAAGATTTTTTGCAGGCAAGCTTCTCTCTAAATGGGAAGTTCCCTATATTGTTGAGGAAGTATATCGTTCCGGTGCTATCAAGATCAACAACACAGAAGGTAATTTTCCGAGAGTGGTAAATGGGCAGAGAATCAAGCATTATATCTCAGGTAGTCCCATAAATGTTGAAAGTAATATTTTCAATACCATAACTCCGGAAGAATATCTAAGGGATATTTATCAGCCTGTTTCAGACTCCGGAAACGAAGAGGTATGTGATTCGGTAAGAAAACAGACTCCAGAACTTTTCCAGTAGAAATTTTTCTCCGTTTTGGAATATTTAGAAAAATAGAAAAATTTGAAGTAGTCCGAAAAGCGCACGAGGAGGCGACAAGCCTGCCAGGCGTGGGCCACCCCCTGGCCGCGCCTGGGGGGCTTGTGGCCACCTCGTGTGCCTCCTGGTCTTCGTTTTCGTGTGGAGTACTCCTTCTGGTTTGAAAAAAATCATTATATATTCTCCCAAAAGGTCTGACCCTCGTATCACACAAATTTCCTCTGTTTTCGTTTCGAGCTTGTTTTCTGCCGCGGATTTAGAGCAAGATTTCGTCTCAGGAATCTGTGGGGAAGAACAATCTCCCTCAAGTCTATGGAGAAGTAAATGCTGATCCGAAAAGAATGGAGGTCATGGAGGACAGGGAAAGGCTACCTAACAAAACCAAGGGCAAAACTAAGGAGAAGAATCAGGCGTGGGACGAAGTACAATCTGTGTTCAACAAGGAAGAAGTTGAAGAGGTGGATTTCCTCCAACCCTACCTGCACCTACTATCTCCATCCTTGATCGAACTCTTGAGGTTTTGTGAAACAACTCATGCTCGCAATACTTATCTCACTCGTGAAGTTGTTTTGCTGGAGAAACATATCATAGATCTCCAAGGTATAAATAAAAGATTGATGGCCCTCTTGGAATCAAAGGTTGCAACTACTCCATCACCATCACCTCCAAAGGGAGACAACTAAGCATGGGTATGGGCAATCCCCTTGGCTTGTTCCAAGCTTGGGGGAGTTGCCCCGGTATCGTATCGCCATCACATCTTTTGCCTTTACCTTTGTTTTAGTTTGTTCCTTTTCAGTTTTCTCTTTCTCTAGTAGATTAAAGGTCTTAGTGTTTTAGGCTTGAGTTTTGCTTTGTGTCACCCCGATGTATTCGAGCTCGTGAGCCATATAATAAAGAGTGTCTTAGTTAAGGGCCTTGCCTCATGCCATGATCAAACGGATGAGAAAAGAACAAAAGCATGACAAATCATGTAATGATCTTATGGGAAGTGATGGCTTCACATATAAAAAGAATGATGATTGAAACTTGTTGAGGGTAGACAAACGTAGACCTTGGTCATTGTTGAAATTAATAGGAAGTGATACAGAAGTAGAGGTTCACATATAAATATATCATCTTTGACACCATCTATGATTGGGAACACTCACTAAACTATTACATGCTTAGAAGTAGATGTTGGACAAGGAAGACAACATAATGAATTGTGTTTGCTTGCTTCTGAACAATGTTATATGATTAGAGATCCCTTAGCATGTGACGATTTCTTCCACCTCATATTAGCCAAAACTCTCACACCAAGTAGAGATACTACTTGTGCACCCACAAACCTTCAACCCAGTTTTGCCATGAGAGTCCACCATACCTACCTATGGATTGAATAAGATCCCTCAAGTAAGGTGTCATCAATGCAAGCAATAAAAATTGCTCCCTAATATGTATGATCTATTAGTGTGTGGAAAATAAGCTTTGTACGAACCTGTGATGAGGAAGACATAAAAGCAACATACTGCATAACAAAGTTCTTTATCACAGGAGGCAATATAAAGTGACGTTCCTCCGCACTAAGAGGACACTCATCCGAACCTCAAAAGCGCAAGACAACCTTTGCTTCCCTCTGCGAAGGGCCTATTTTGTACCTTTACTTTTTGCCCTTGAAAGAGTCATGGTGATCTTCACCAATTCCCTATTTTGCCTTTATCTTGGCTAAACGTAATATGCTTGGGAAAGATCTATATACATCTGTCAACTTGGAAGTAAGTATTCATAAATTATTATTGTTGACATTACCCTTGAGGTAAGCAGTTGGGAGGCGAAACTATAAGCCCCTATCTTTCTCTGTGTCTGACTGAAACTTTGATCTCATGAGTACCACGTGAGTTGTAGCAATTGTAGAAGACAAAAGGATGATTGAGTATGTGGATTTTCTTTACAAGCTCTTATTTGACTCTGTCCGATGTTGTGATAAATTGCAATTGCTTCAATGACTAAAGGCTATCGGTTGTTAATTCTCGGTAAGGTTCTTGATCCATACCTTACTTTGTGAAGGAATTATCACTTTAGCATGAGAGGTTATATGTTGGTATTGCTGTTCTGATCATGATCATGATGCATGCATGTTCGCATCTTGTTTTGTCGACACCTCTCTCCCTAAACATGTGGGCATGTTTATTGATCTAGCCTTTCGCTTGAGGACAAGCGAGGTCTAAGCTCGGGGGAGTTGATACGTCCATTTTGCATCATGCTTTCATGTTGATATTTATCACTTTTTGGGCTGTTATTACACTTCAAGGTACAATACTTATGCCTTTTCTCTCTTAATTTGCAAGGTTTACATGAAGAGGGAGAATCCCGGCAGCTGGAATTCTGGCCTGAAAAAGGAGAAAGTTTGGGATGCCTATTCTGCGCAACTCGAAAAGCCCTGAAAATCAACGTGGATTTTTTTGGGATTTATAAAAAATATTGGGCCGAAGAAGTGCCAGAGGGGCGCCAGCACGTGGCCACAAGCCTGCTAGGCGCGGCCACCCCCCTAGCCGCGCCTATGGGGCTTGTGAGCTCCCTGCTGTTCCACTGGCCCCCTCTTTTGCTACAAGAAGGGTTTCGGTCTGGAAAAAATCAGGAGGAGGTTTTTCAGAGGATTCGCCGCCGCCACGAGGCGGAACTTGAGCAGAACCAATCTAGAGCTCCGGCATGACGATCCTGCCGGGGAAACTTCCCTCCCGTAGGGGAAAATCGTCGCCATCGTCATCACCAACACTCCTCTCATCGAAGGGGACTCATCACCATCAACATCTTCATCAGCACCATCTCATCTCCAAACCCTAGTTCATCTCTTGTAACCAATCTCTGTCTCGCAACTCCGATTGGTACTTGTAAGGTTGCGAGTAGTGTTAATTACTCTTTGTAGTTGATGCTAGTTGGATTACTTGGTGGAAGAGTTTAGGTTCAGATCTTTGATGCTAGTCATTACCTCTCTGGTCATGAATATGATTACACTTTGTGAGTAGTTACTTTTGTTCCTGATGACATGGGATAAGTCATGCTATAAGTAGTCATGTGAATTTGGTATTCGTTCGGTAATTTGATGTGTTGTATGTTGTTTTTCCTCTAGTGGTGTTATGTGAACGTCGACTACATAACATTTCACCATTATTTGGGCCTAGAGGAAGGCATTGGGAAGTAGTATGTAGATGATGGGTTGCTAGAGTGACAGAAGCTTAAACCCTAGTTTATGCGTTGCTTCGTAAGGGGTTGATTTGCATCCACTAGTTTAATGATATGGTTAGACTTTGTCTTAATTCTTCTTTCGTAGTTGCGGATGCTTGCGAGAGGGGTTAATCATAAGTGGGATGCTTGTCCAAGTAAGGGCAGTACCCAAGCACCGGTCCACCCACATATCAAACTATCAAAGTAACAAACGCGAATCATATGAACATGATGAAAACTAGCATGACAGAAATTCCCGTGTGTCGTCGGGAGCGTTTTACCTCCTATAAGACTTTGTCCAGGCTTGTCCCTTGCTACAAAAGGGATTGGGCCACTTTGTTGCACCGTTGTTACTTTAGTTACTTTCTACTTGCTACGAATCATCTCACCATACAACTACTTGTTACCTATTATTTCAGTGCTTGCAGATATTACCTTGCTGAAAACCACTTGTCAGATCCTTCTCCTCCTCGTTGGGTTCGACACTCTTACTTATCGAAAGGACTACGATAGATCCCCTATACTTGTGGGTCATCAATCCCTGGCAACCACCTTTTGTACAAGGCTTGTCGAAGGTGCATGTAACCCTTTGCACAAAGCCAGGCGCAGACCCTGTGCATAAACAAAGCTAGGCGTTGCATCCTATCATCATTTGCATATGCATCATGCATTACACATTTATTTTGTTATGATTTCACTATTGCCCTAGTTTACTAGTTATTAAGAGTGCTTGATGGACTTGTTGTCCTTGTTACCGGGTCTACCCTCTCTTCAAGAGGACGGAGCCTCTCCTTTGCTCTGTATGTTCCGCCTCCCGATGAACGGGAGACAACGCAAAGACAAGAACAAGGAACCATCGCACCTTCAAGGGGGCTTTCTCCTAAGGAGATTAGTTTAAACTACCTTATCTGAAGTGTAGTTCCATTCTTTCCTTTGAGAAAATCCTTGCCACTCCTTTTTCAGTTGTGTGCGTTGTAACTGTGTGCATGATAGGGGCCCTTCTCGGGACAAGCCACCTTTTCGTCTCTTGTCGCTCATTAACGTCGGGGGGAGGACCGCGCTGATACCGACAAGGGACCTTTCCAGGGGACGATGATCGTGTGTCGCGAGGGGGCTTGCTCCTCCTTCGACACTTCTGCCTCGCGCCAACCCGGGAAGAAACCCCGTGTGGCAGAAACATACGACACAATGTGAATAGAAGGACGAAGGGATAGTACTTGAGGAAGATGAACGACGATCATTTATCCATTTTTTCAGTAAAACATGGATAAAATAGATTACAATTCCACTAGTAAAAATTTAGTAAAGGACTACAACCTTTTTATTTATAAAAAGATAAGTTCCCCAGAATGCCTTTCTTGCCCCTCTCCTCTCAGGGATTGGATGGATGAAAAGAAGAAGGCATGGAGAGGCCCGAACAGAAGCCCAACCTCACCCGCCAGGACCAGATGGACGAGGCTCGTCGTACCCACCGGTGGTGAAGACGAAGCCAAAGTCCATGAGGTATGTCGGGGCCTAGCTAGAAGATGAGGCAGCGTCTGGCCCACCGATCATCGGCAAGACCATCTTGTCGGGTAGGGAAAGGCGTGAGCTAACAATAATGGTGTGACCGGTCGACACCGGTGAGCTGGAGCCCGAACCGTCGTACTCGGACTTGATGGCCGGAGATTCGCTATCGCCATCCCCGTCAGCACTGTCGCTCGAGGAGGAACTTTCAGCATCACTCGAGCTTTCTTCGCAGCAGCCAAGACGAGCTCCCTAGTGCCCAGAGATCCCGGCGGAAGGAATGTGTGCCTCCACCAGCTTGATGCGAAGAACATGCCCCGCCATGAAGTTATGAGCATGTGCGAAGGTCTTTCACCCACGCCTCAAGAGCATGACACGGGGTGCTGGATATTCAGCTTCAGCGTACACAACACTGTTGCGGCAACCATGTACGTGGAGCCACATTACCTATGGCTTGTCAACCTCCATATCATTGACGAAAGATTGAGGGAGGCACAAACGATCGCAAAGAGTACCATGCATCCTGGCGACGAACTCCAACACCATGCCTTCCGTTCGCCCCGGCAGGGGCAGCACCGGTGTCACCGGAGGAGGGTCACGCATAACGCTCCATCCCCGTGTGCCGCAAGCTCCTCGGCAGCCCCGGGCCCTTCCAACGCCCCCGCCTTGAGCGCTGGTGCAGACCTTCGGCACCACAACTAAAGCGGTTGCATGATCCGTACGGGAAGCTCTTGCTCCCCCCACGGCAGATGGGGGACACCCATGCTTCCCCACCATGGCCAAGAACCAAAGCCACCTCGAACAGCAAGAAGAGAAAAGCAAACCAGGCAACCCTAGGTTGGAGAAGAGGAGAAGAATGGATGAGCATCATCTACCGCACCCCTCCCACTTTTACAGGGAGGGCTCAAATGTCACCGCCCATCTCCACCTATGTCGTTGCCGACCATCACAGGCGAACATGTAACCTCCCCATCAGCCCAATCCACAACGCTGCAACTTCTGCCATGACTAGGCCTTCAAGCCAGTGCACCCGCCGCGAGATTCCCGCAATGCATGCGGCGCGCGTGGAGGAAACGGCATGAGCTGTTGGGTAGGTGTGGAATAGTGGGATGGCGGTTGCCACTTTGCGAATTGCACACTCATGCACGAACTTTGATCTTGACCCAACAGAGCTAGGCGACCGCGTATGGGCCAGGCCCGGGGGCAAACGTCGATGCACTAATAATGGGGTACCTAGTGCCCCTGACTTGTGCACAAGCATTGAGAGCATCACCTCTCAAGAGAAACCACCAACACCAACAGCCCAAGATGTGCCAAGAACCCCTGGAACCTGTCGGGAGCAAAGACACAATCATCCTCACCAAGACCCGGCAAGGCGCCTCCTCGGCAGGTGTGAGCCAACCAGCCAGAGGTCCACTTCATTGCTACACCAGTCACTTGTCGATGACGTGTCGAGCCCCTAGGTGGCTAGGTGGCTCTCGCTGGCTACATGGTGCCACGTTGGAAGGCAGATTACAACCTGTTGACACCCATCCAGAGGCGTGTCAAGACCCCAAGCCATGACCGCATTATGGTGCTCTATCTTAAGAGACAAAGTTAGGTATGATAGCACTATTAGCTATCTGATCATGTCACTTGCCATTGTGAATGCCCCTTGAGCTATAAAATGAGGCCCGAGGCAATCTAGCAGAGGATTTAGATCCTTGGGTACTCTAATACTTGGAGATTCGACACTTGGTAGATTTGATCCCTAGGGGATTAGACCCAAATGTAAGTGTACTCGCGTGCTAGCTCTCCCCAGCCACCCTTGCCGTGGTAGAGCTTCGGGAAAACTTCATCTTCCCAATTAATCCACCAAATCAGGAGTAGGGTTTTACGCTTGACATTGGCCTGAACCTGGGTAAAACCCCTGAGTCTCATCATCGTGTTGCTTCGTACTCTCTGCTCTTTGTGCGATACGACCTCCCCGCCGAACCACAAATGGTCCCAAAGGTCCCACAGATGACCGTGTGCACACCCGCATCGACAATGATCCAAATATATTAGCAAAGCTCGTGATACATCAAGATCGTGGCATCTCAAGGACAGGAGAGAGATATTAAACACATAGCTGCTAGTAGAAAACCTCAGCCCCGAGGGTGCACTACTCCCTCCTCGTCATGGCCTCCGTACGGATGATGAAGATGGCCACTGGAGATGATTTCCCCTCTTTGGCAGGGTACTCGAAAGGCTGCAGATGGGCTTTTCATAGATACAGAGAGTTGCGGCGGCGGAGTGGAAGTTCTCTCTTTATTTTTGGGTTTTATCCTATATATAGGATTTTTCAGCGTTGGAATCACACCAAACTAAGCCACGTGACCTAGGGGGGTCGCACCTTGTAATCTTATGGCCCACTGGTAGCTCCCCTCTGGTGGTTCTTCGATCCAATATTGCTTATTTCCACTAGAAAAATATATAAATAGTTTCGGGCGATTCTGAGAACTTCCATTTTCTGCACAAAGATAACACCATGGTAATTTTGCTAAAAGAGCGTTGTTCTAGGTTAGTTCTATATAAATCATATAAAGTGCATCAAAACCCTATCAAATTATTGTCAACATAGTCAAACTTTGCATGAAAACTTCATAAATTATCGGTACGTTGGAGACGTATCACCATCCCCAAGCTTAATTCGTAATCGTCCTCGAGTACGTAAATGATAAAAGAAATAACTTATGAAACATGAATGCTAGCATAGTAAGTTTGGTCAATGATAATTCTAATAGCTTTTTATAGCATCATAGCCAGCAACATTTTCATAAAAATTATCATGGTTGAGTAGCAATCAATTCACAAGTCATGGTTCAAATAATGCATTCTCTTGAAAATCAACATCATATGTTCTTAGTCATCAAACAATTTCAATGCATCATCAAGTCTAAGTAAGAGCTCCACATACTTAGTTATCATATAGTCTTCTATGATTGCTAATACTAGAGGCATATTTTTCAAACAAACAACATACATCATACACATAGAAAGATATGGGCTTATAGTTTTGCCTCCCAGCATATTTATCATAAAGATAATTGTCAACAATAATGAATCATGATCAAATATATTTGACTGGATATATATGTTTGGATCTTTCCCCACCACAAGGTGCTAGGAAACTAATAGATTGAGTTTGGAGTAAGAAGTTCACTCAGCATGAAAAGTAAGTAACATTAAAGTAAATAAATTGTCACTTCGCAGAGGGAAGCAGGGATTTGCAAAGGTGCGAGAGCTTGTTGTTCTAAAATAGAAATGAATATGTAATTTTGGGTAGTGTGCCTTTCATGTTAACGTTATGACAAGAGTTTTCAACATCTTCCATGATAATCACATTATTGGCGGTTCCCAAATAGAATAGAAAATTTACTCCCCCTCCACCATTAGATCACATTCCATGGCTAGTCGTATCCACTAGTGCCCTCCAAACAATCAACTTTCTAGGGGGTTATTGTTTATTTTATTTTTTATTATGCAAGACTGGGAATCCTTTTCAGCAGCATATCTCGTGCAATGACAAGTGAATAAACACTCATCTTGAGAATAACTCGCTTGGCATGGAAGATAATGACCGCCCGTCGCTCCATGTGCGGTACACGCATACAAAACGGATATTTGTATTAATGTTTAGAGGTGGCACATGCAAATTTACTTGGAATGGAAGTCAAATACCATATATGGGTAGGTATGGTGGACTCTCATGGACAAATTTTAGTTCAAGGATTTGGATGCACACTACTTAGTATGAAGTTTTGGCTAGCAACAGGTTCTAAACAAGCACCACTTGTTGGAGGATCCATAACAATATAACTTCTATGCAAATATACCCAACCATAACCATTATGTTGTCTTCCTTGTCAAACTTCAACTATTTGATCAAGTTTGGAAATAATTAATGGGTATTCATAATCATAAAAGATGCCCAAGATAAATATGTGTATGTGTAAGTTCTTTTTCTTATACTAATCATTCATGAATTGCTTGTATGACCAATTTGATGATTATTGAACTTCAATAGGTTTTACTTTATAAAAAATATGTGAATGTACAACTAAGCATAAATCACATTGATAATTTCATAATTACGATATTTCATTCATTCACATCTTACTCTTAGGATATAAGTGAAGCGCAAGGGTCAATATCAAACTACTCTCAAGAAGATATAAGTGAAGATCAATGCATAGTCAAACAAATAAGTAGCTATGTGAGGACTCTCTCTCTCTCTCAATAAATATTTTTAGATCTGAGTATTTTATTTAAACAGAAAACTAAATAAAAAGGCACTCCAAAAATATCACATATCATGTGGACAAATAATAACATAGAATCAACATAGGCTAACCAAAAGTTATTGGCGAAGAGAGGTGGGATCCGTAGCATCCCCAAGCTTAGATGCTTGAGACTTCTTGTACAATTTACTTGGGGTGCCTTGGGAATCCCCAAGCTTGAGTTTTTTTATTAATTTCAATAGTCTGATATCCCGGTTTCACCTAAATCTCAAAAACTTCATCCACACAAAACTTGAAAAGAATTCCCGAGATAGGTTAGTACACATGAGAATAAATCCACACTTCATGTACTGCCGAGACAAGTTGCATGATAATTTTAAAATATTATCTACTATTTACTATAATTTCCATAATTTATATCTACCAATATAGGCTATGGAAACAATAGGAATAGTAGATTGCAAAACTATGACGACAATCTGTCTAAACAGGACAATATGTAGCATTTAATTCAAAAATTGTACCTCTGTAACTCAAAAAATACTGAAACTTTAGGACATAATAAATAATTTGTATCATAGATCTGTTTAAAATTTTCATAAACTTCCCATGTTCCAGTAAAATCTGATAATTCAAATACTACAATAAAAGTTTCTATTTTTGTACAGCACACATCACACGCGCAATTCAAGCATTCTAAAGGAAATTATTGGAACTTTTTATTAAAAACAAGATTATAAATAACAGCTAACAAGGGAGAATGGTGCTCCAGCAAAACACACATCATGTGATGAATAGAAATATAGCTCCAAGTAAGATATACCGATAATGTTGGAGATGAAAGAGGGGATGCCTTCCGGGGCATCCCCAAGCTTAGACGCTTCAGTTTTCCTTGGACTATTACATTGGGGTGCATTGGGCATCCCCAATATTTGGTTCTTGATGCTCCTTATGCACCTCATGTCGGTCTCTCACCCAAAACTTGAAAACTTTAATGACACAAACGTAACAGAACTTGAAACCTTATGCACCTCCTTATGAGACGGGTTAATATAATAAAAATAAATTATTCAGGTAGGTACTATCAAGACAAGATTAATAATTGTTCCAACATGATACCTACTATATTCTATAATTCCCATAATTTATATCACCAAATATAAGCTATGGAAACATTAAAATAAGTAAACTATGCATGCAAAATAGAATCTGTCAAAAACAGAACAATCTGTGAAGATCTGAATGGACACCATACTTCCCTGACTCTAATTTAAAAAAAGGAAATAGAAGATAATTTGCATACAAAAACTGTGTAAAAAATTAAAAAAGTTGAACCTCTACTAAAATCAAAGAAATTCTGCACTCACGTAAATTTTTCTGTTTTTGTACAGAATCAAACAAGAAAGTATCCACACCATCCCAAAGGCTTTACTAGGTATTTTATTGAAATAAAAGTTGTTAAACATGATTACTACAATAGCTTAACCGTGTGAACACACAAAAACATAAAGTAAAAGTGATGGGTTGTCCCCAACAAGCGCTTTTCTTTAATGCCTTTTAGCTAGGCATGATGATTTCAATGATGCTCGTATAAAAAGTAGTAACTGAGGCATGCAAGAGAGCATCATCAATCACATGACAAGAACATTTAAGTCTAACCCACTTCCTATGCATAGGTATTTTTCAAGGAAACAATTTATTGTAGTAATAGTCAACTTCCATAGGAAGGAAAAATAAGCATGACTTAAAAACTTTGAACCCATAGGGAGGAAACTTGATATTATTGCAATTCCTACAAGCATATGTTCCTCGCTAATAATATTTTTAGTGGAATCGTGAAGGAATTCAACCAAAATAACTATCACATAAAGCATTATTTTCATGATGCACAAGCATAGAATTTTTATTGCTACCCACAAAAGCAAAATTCTTATCATTCATAGTAGTGGGAGCAAACTCAACAAAATAACTATCATGAGATACTTGATTGATATAATCCATGTAAACATTAAAATCACGATAACAATTTTCATGGTTATCTTTATTCTCCATAGCATACACATCATCAGGATAATCATCATATATAGGAGGCATAATTACATCATGATAAATTTGCTCATCATAACTTGGGGGACTAAAAATAGCATCTTCATTAAACATAGCATCCCCAATATTGTGGTTTGCATATCATTAGTATCATGGATGTTCACAGAATTCATAGTAACAATATTACTATCATGCTCACCATTCAAGGATTTCACATTTAGCATTTTTGTAAATTTCTTCTCTAGAAATTGAGCACAATTTTCTGAACCATAATTTTTAGGAAAGACATTTTAAAGACGAAGCAAATGAGGCAACCTAAATTCCAGTTTTTGTAGTTTTCTTTTATAAACCAAACTAGTGAAAAACAACAAACTAAAAAAATTAATTGCAAGATCTAAATATGTACCTTCAAGCACTCACCTCCCCAGCAACGACACTAGAAAAGAGCTTGATGTCTACTACACAACGTTATTCCTGTAGACTATGTTGGGCCTCCAAGCGCTGAGTTTTGTAGGAAAGTAGAAATTTTCTCTCAAGTGGATGACCTAAGGTTTATCAATCCATGGGAGGTGTAGGATGAAGCTGGTCTCTCTCAAACAACCCTAGAAAAAATACAAAAAATCTCTTGTGTCCTGAATAGACCCAATACAATGGCAAATTGTATAGGTGCACTAGTTCGGCGAAGACATGGTGATACAAGTGTAGTATGGGTAAGTGGATAGAGGTTTTTGTAATCTAAAAAAACAGCAAGGTAGCAAGTTTAAACTAGTGAACAAAACGTTGTACAAATGCTTGGTAATAAGGCCTAGGGTTCATACTTTCACTAGTGCAATCTCTCAACAATGCCAACATAGTAGAATCATATGATCATCCCTCAACGTGCAACAATGAATCACTCCAATGTTCCTATCTAGCGGAGAACATTAAGCTGAAATTGGTGTAGCTAGTAGAACCACCTCAAATCTATTCTTTGTGATCAATATTTTGATTTATTCCTATAAGTGTCACAAACACCCCTACAGTTCGTACAAGAATAACACCCATGATACATATCAATCAACCCTAAAGTCACCTAGATACTCCAATGTCACCTCAAGTATCCGTGGGTAAACTATACGACATGCATCAAATAATTTCAGATCTATCATATTCAATGCAACTCAAATAACTTCAAGGAGCACCCAAAGATTTGTATGAGAGAACGTAGTATGAAAACATGCAATCAACCCCTATGCGTAGATCCCCTAGGTCACTGGAATCTGCAAGTTGATGCCATAACATATATCAAGTGAATCACTTGAATGCCCCAATGTCACTACTCGTATCCGCATGCAATACATACATCAAGTGTTCTCAAACCAAAATATTCAATCCAACACAACAATATCTCAAAGAAAAAGATACAATCCATCACATAAATAGCAAGGGACGAACACCATATGATCCAACTATATTAACAAAGCCCGTGATACATCAAGATCGTGAAATCTCAAGAACACAAGATAGAGAGAGAGAGACTAAACACATAGCTACTAGTAAAAAACCTCAACCCCGAGGGTGAACTACTACCTCCTTGCAATGGCCTCCACTGGGATGATGAAGATGGCCACGGAAGATAATTTCTCCTCTTCGGTAGGGTACTGGAAAGGCTCCACATGCATTTTTCATCGATACTGAGAGTTGCAGCGGTGGAGTGGAAGTTATCTCTTTATTTCCGGGGTTTCCATTATATATAGATTTTTCAGCGTTGGAATTATGCCAAACGAGGCCACGTGGGCCTCACAAGCTATGAGGGCACGACCTAGGGGTCTTGCCCTATTAGCTTGCGGCCCACTGGTGGCTCCTCTCCGGTGGTTCTTTGCTTCGATATTGCTGATTTCTTTGAGAAAAAATTATAAAAAACATCGGGCGATTCCGAGAACTTCCATTTCTACACAAAACAACACCATGGTAATTGTGCCGAAAACAGCGTCTGATCAGGCTAGTTCTAAATAAATCATATTAAGTGCATCAAAACCATATAAAAGTATTGTAAACATAGGCAGACATGGCATGAATACTTCATAAATTATCTATGAGTTGGAGAAGTATCACACCTCGCGCTGATGAGTCTATGGTGGAGATAATGTCGTGTGCACCCTTCATATCTTGAGAGCCTCCATGGCTCGCTTCCTAGTAATCTCCCGGACGCGAATCAGCCCGGGCACCATAGACCTGACCTATTTCCTCCGAGGGTTCGTAATGCATGGAGCACGGGTGTGGCCAGGGCCACCTCTGTGTCGTGTTTTTGGTTTCACGTGAGCGGTGCGAGACCGTGTCACCTTGTCAACATCGTGGGGGCCAAGCTGGTCCGCATGTCAGCGTCGTTCACCCATTGGCCAACTCAGATACACGCGGACATCTTGTTGTTCGCTTCCTGCCGTTTTTTCTGTTTGCCTCACCCATGTACGAGTGCATAGTGTCGGTCCCTTCGTTCGATCATCATCGAACATGGAGTGTAAGCAACGGACCTGAGCAGCCATGAATGTTTCGTTGATTCGAGCTGACTGACGGTGGGAGCGATGGACCTAGATCGTGGAAGGTGAGGGAGTCCGGGAATAAGGGGTCCTCGGGCCGGTTATCTGTCCTCATGGGCCGGAATCCTAAACCATTCGATAATTATTGGTGGTGTTCAAATCATGTTGGACTCTCCCGGATACTTGGCATACAAGCCAAGGAGACGTAATGATCGGCATATTGCTTCCTCTTGCCTTGTTTGGCCACTGCTCTTCGTTCGGGAGCCTCTTGTTGGGGAACGTAATCATTTCAAAAAAAACCTACACTTCAGAAGGATCTATCTAGGAGAAACCAACAACTAGCAAAGGGGTAGAGCATCTTCATACATTTGAAGATTGCTAAGAAGAAGCGTTACTAAAACACGGTTGATGGAGTTTTACTCGCAGCAATTCAGATCGTGCAAGATTCCGATCTAAGCACCGAACAACGGTGCCTCCGCGTTCAACACACATGCAACCCGGTGAAGTCTCGTACGCCTTGATCCAGAAAGGAGAGAGGAGAGGATGAGGGAGAGCTCTGGCAGCACGACCGGGTGGTGACGGTCGAGCTGCGTGGTACTCTGGCAGGGCTTCACCAAGGGCTATGGAGGATGAGCAGGAGAGGAGGTAGAGATGCGCCGTGGAGAGGTGGAATTGCGTTCTTTGCAGCCCCAAAACCCTCCACTATTTTTAGGAGGGAGGAGGAGGGACGGCCACCCCTAGGGAAACCCTAGGACGTGCGGCAGCCAAGGAGGAGGAGGGGGTGGCGCCCTAGGTTGGGCTTGGCACCCAAGGGAACACCCACGCCTAGGGGTTGGCCCCATAAGCCCTCTCTTGCGCCTTGTGACATTAGTGGTGGTGCACCAGCCCACCTAGGGGCTGGTTCCCATCCAATTTTGGCCCATGTAGACTCTTGGGGCTCGTGGCCCCTCCCTGTGGATCCTCGGAACCCTTCCGGTGGTCCCGGTACATCACCGACGAATCCCGAAACACTTCTGGCGATCAAAAACTCCACTTCCTATATATGAATCTTTACCTCTGAACCATTCCGGAGCTCCTCGTGACTTCCGGGATCTCATCCAGGACTCCGAACAACCTTCGGTAACCACATATTATTCCCATTACAACCCTAGCGTCATCGAACCTTAAGTGTGTAGACCCTACGGTTTCTGGAACCATGCAGACATGACCGAGACACCTCTCCGGACAATAACCAACAGCGATATCTGGATATCCATGTTGTCTCCCACATGTTCCATGATGATCTCATCGAATGAACCACGATGTCGGGGATTCAATCAATCACGTATGCAATTCCCTTTGTCAACTGGTATGATAATTCCCGAGATTCGATCGTCGGTATCCCTATACCTTGTTCAATATCGTTACCGGAAAGTCTCTTTACTCGATACATAACACATCATCCCGTGGCTAACTTCTTAGTCACAATGAGCTCATTACGATGATGTCTTATCGAGTGGGCACAGAGATACCTCTCCGTCACACGGAGTGACAAATCCCAGTCTCGATTTGTAGCAACCCAATAGACACTTTCGGAGATACATGTAGTGCACCTTTATAATCACCCAGTTACGTTGTGGCGTTTGATACACCCAAAGCACTCTTACAGTATCATGGAGTTGCACAATCTCATGGTCGAAGGAAATGATAGTTGACATTACAAAATCTTTAGTGTTATGCTTAGGATTGGGTCTTGTCCATCACATCATTCTCCTCATTATGTGATCACGGTATCAATGTCATCCAATGTCCACGATGAGGAAACCATGATCATCTATTGACCAACGAGCTAGCCAACTAGATACTCACTAGGGACACATTGTGATCTATATATTCACACATGTATTACGGTTTCAGGTTAATACAATTATAGCATGAACAATAGACGATTATCATGAACTAGGAAATATAATAATAACCACTTTATTATTGCCTCTAGGGCATATTTCCAACAGTCTCCCACTTGCACTAGAATCAATAATCTAGTTACATTGTGATAAACACCCATAGAGTTCTGGTGCTGATAATGTTTCGCTCGTGGAAGAGGTTTAGTCAACGAATCTGCGACATTCGGATCCATACGTACTTTACAAATATTTATATCTCCATTCTGGATGTATCCACGAATGGAGTTGAAGCCGCACATGATGTGCTTGGTCTTCTTGTGAAACTTGGGATCCTTGGCAATGACAATAGCACCAGTGTTGTCACAAAAGAGAGTCATCGGGCCCGACGCACCGGGAATGACTCCTAGGTCGGTGATGAACTCCTACATCTAGACTCATTCTTGTGCTTCTTCCGAAGCAGCTATGTACTCCGCTTCACATGTAGATGCTGCCACAACGCTTTGCTTGCAACTACACCAGCTAACTGCCCCATTATTCTAAATATACACGTATCCGGTTTGTGACTTGGAGTCATCCGGATATGTGTTGAAGCTAGCATCGATGTAACCCTTTATGACGAGCTCTTCGGCACCTGCATAAACGAGAAACATATCTTTAGTCCTTTTCACGTACTTAAGGATGTTCTTGACCGCTGTCCAGTGATATACTCATGGATCAATTTGGTACGTGCCTACCAAACTTATGGCAAGGTTCACATCAGGTCTGGTACACAAGATGGCATACATAATAGAGCCTATGGCTGAAGCATAGGGGATGGTAATGATATTTTCTCTATCTTTTGTCATGGTTGGGCATTGAGTCGTACTCAACCTCACACCTTCTAATACAAGCAAGAACCCCTTCTTGGCCTTATCCATATTGAACTTCTTCAATATCTTGTCAAGGTATGTGGTTTCTGAAATACCTATGAGGCGTCTAGATTTATCTCTATAGATATTGATGCCTAATATGTAAGCAGCTTCTCCAAGGTTCGTCATTGAAAAACTCATATTCAAATAGGCCTTTATGATTTCCAATAGTTAGATATCATTTCCCATCAACAATATGTCATCCACATATAATATGAGAGGTGCTACAGAGCTCCCACTCACTTTCTTGTAAATACAGGCTTCTTCATAAGTATGTACAAATCCGAATGCTTTGATCACCTCATCAAAGTGAATGTTCCAACTCCAAGAGGCTTGTAGCAGCCCATAGACGGAGCACTGGAGCTTGCATACCTTGTTACCATTGCTAGGATCGAAAATTCCTTCCGGCTGTATCATATACAATTCTTCCTTAAGAAAGTCGTTCTGGAATGCCATTTTGATGTCCATTTTCCAGATTTCATAATCATAAAATGCGGCAATTGCTTACATGATTCGGACCGACTTCAGCATTGCTGCGGTTGAGAAGGTCTCATTATAGTCATTCCCTTGAACTTGTCTATAACCCTTAGCGACAATTCGAGCCTTATAGATGGTCACATTACCATCCACGTGAGTCTTCTTCTTAAAGATCCATTTATTTTCTATGGCTCGCCGATCATCGGGAAAATCCACCAAAGTCCATACTTTGTTCTCATACATGGATCCTATCTCGGATTTCATGGCCTGAAGCCATTTATTGGAATCCGGGCCCGCCATTGCTTCTTCATAGTTCGAAGGTTCACTGTTGTCCAACAACATGATTTTCATGAGAGAGTTGTCGTATCACTCTCGTGCGGAACGTGTCCTTGTGCGACCTTCAAGGTTCAATAGCAACTTGATCCAAACTATCATGATCATCTTCATTAACTTGATCTCTTGCCGGTGCAGGCACCTCAGAAACATTTTCTTGTGCTGCGCTACTCTTTGGTTCGGGAGGAGGTACGATTACCTCATCAAGTTCTATTTTCCTCCCACTTACTTCTTTCGAGAGAAACTCCTTCTCTAGAAAGAATCCATTCTTGACAACAAAGATCTTCCCTTCTGATCTAAGATAGAAGGTGTACCAATAGTTCCTTAGGGTATCCTCTAAAGACGCTTTTTCGCTTTGGTTTTGAGCTTCTCAGGTTGAAGTTTCTTCACATAAGCACCGCAACCCCAAACTTTCAGAAATGACAGCTTAGGTTTCTTGCCAAACCATAATTCATACGGTGTCGTCTCCACAGATTTAGACGGTGCCCTACTTATAGTGGATGCTGTAGTTTCCAATGCATATCCCTAGAATGATAGCGGTAAATCAGTAAGAGACATCATAGATCGCACCATATCTAGTAAAGTGTGATTACGACATTGAGACACACCGTTACGTTGCGGTGTGCCAGGCGGCGTGAGTTGTGAAACAATTCCAAATTTCCTTAAGTGTGTGCCAAACTCGTGACTCAAATATACTCCTCCACGATCGAATCGTAGGAACTTTATTTTCTTGTCACGTTGATTCTCTACCTCACTATTAAATTCCTTGAACCTTTCAAAGGTTTTCGACTTGTGCTTCATCAAGTAGACATACCCATATATACTTAAATCATCAGTGAGAATGAGAACATAACGATATCCACCGCGTGTCGGGACCCCGATCCTAAGCCATAGGAATCTAGCCTGTAACACATCGCGTCTCTTTGTGGTCTCACGCACGGTTAACTCCACGGCTACAGCCTTACCTTAGCCGGGACCGTTTGCGTCTTTTGACTTACGTATGCGATAGGTGTCGCTAGCAATCCAATGTCAAAGAACCCGGATCGACATGTCTAGTCATAAATCAAAGTGGCAGTTCCGCACAAGGACAGGCATACATGACCCAACAAAGCAGGTCTCGGTCATCAGTGAACATAGACGAGTCGTAGCAAGCTACAAGGACTCCATTACGTCGCGTGACATTTCCCCAAAGAGGACAGACACAGCAGCTAAGAAGGACACATGCCGGTCAACCAATGTGTCCGGAGCAGTAGCGGACTACCAAGGCTCGTTGGATGACAAAGGGGCATTTCCTTGTAAGGAGTGCTACTAAAGTTCACGACTAGGTATTCGAACCCCATACATATCAAGTATGACACACGTACACATGGCATACCGATATGTATAGATACATCGATGGCATCACAACATAACCATAAACATACAACCTTTATTCAAGAGGCTCGGAAGAGCCACACACATAATATTACACATTAAGGTCTTTCGACCCATATAGCAGTCATACAAATACAAGCCAGTGGAAGAGTTATAAACTGTCTGGGTACAGACAGGACAACTAGAAGGCACATGGCCTGACTATACTACAAAGCCGACGTAGGGCCAGATCGTAGCTGGGACACCAGCTACTCGTCGTCGTCGATGTCTACAAAGAACCCTCCATTAGGGTCATTAACAACCACTGCAACATTTATTAAGCAAACATGAGTACGAAGGTACTCAGCAAGACTTTAGGAGAACTAACTACTCATGCAATGTATCAAAGAGTATTGTGGGGTTTCATGCGAGAAGCCAACATTTGACTCATGGCTAGACAACTTGCACTTTTGAAATTAGTTTTGACAACTTGATTTCTCGCACACGAGTCCACTAACACCACAACAATACACTATCGTGGAATCATTCCGTCTCCATACGGAAATGCCGTCCACGACACTCATGCTTATCTTGAGAATTTTATGAGTAGCCATTGAAGTTATCTATGAACAACATATGTCTCCAAGTAGTCCATATCCGCGGACGCGGCTATTCGAATTGATCATAACCCTGCAGGGGTGTACTTCGTCACACACGCTCTCGCCACTTATCGCCACGTGCACATCATGCACCTCGGCAACCTTCAAGCGGAAGCCCAGCGAGGGAGTCGGCCACGACCGTTAACCACACTAGTACCTAGTCCAGGTTTATCGCCTATCTGAGAGTAACCCGTACGGAAGTCCGGCCGAGGTTTCCGCCACGGCCTCAAACGATATGCGCAGGGTTCCAAAGCCCACCATCCGGGTGCCACTTGGTACACCGTGCCACTGCCTACCGCATTACGGCCCACCTCTCAGGTCAGCACCATGCACGGCCTCCAGCATTACTATAAACACCAGAAACTACTTGCAACTCCTGGACCGAGTACTACGCGATTAATAGGCCCAGCGGGGTCATATTTCAGGGCCCAGCATGTGGTAGTATCTAGTCTTGGATTACATACACGGAACTCAGTTCCTAAGGACGGTTCCAATGAAACAACCCGCCATGTACTCCTACACAGCCTTTCACCGGTACCTTTACCAAATCAAGTTCAACACACAACCTTTGCTCACCGAACACATTCCACATTTCTGTTCATCTCCCAGATGACAGACCATACACAACTCTAAGCATAGCATGCATAGCAGGATAAGGCACATCATAGCTCAAGAAACTACCAGGTATGCTAGGTTGCAAGGTTCGCCTATTTACTGTGACAAGGATAAGTCATGCAAAGGAAGTGGGTCCAACTATCGTGGCAGAAGTAGTTGAAGCATTTGATCCTAATGCAATAAATAGGTGCAGGAGCAAGAACATAGGAGTTATCGGGGTGATCAAAAGGGTTGCTTGCCTTGTTGCTGAGAGGAGGAACGATATCCGCCAGACGGATATTCAGTGGAATCCGGGGGTGCGGAGCCTACCGAAAAGAATGGCAACATTCAATAACAATCATATGCACTCAAAATGATGCATGAGCATGGAATGAGAATGCAAGTGATAAGTTATTATTTTCAACATGTATTAGGTTTAGAGTTGATTTGAATCACATTCGAATACCAATTCAAACGGGGTATTCTCGGATACCGGTTTAATTGATTCGACCTGATGCTGAGATCAACTTGGTGTTAACATGCATGAATGTCATGTTATGATACTGATTTGTAATAAGGGCAGTGTGTGATCATTGCATATATAATGAAATTTGAATATTTTTGCAAATTCCATTTATAAAGTGATTAAAAGAATTGAATTATTCCTTATTTCCCAATTTAGGGTTCTGTAACTTTTTCAAACATAGTTGAAAATAGCAATTTCCTGAATTAGTTTTATACTGGAAATTCTATTTATTGCATAAGGCTGACGTCAGCAGGTCAGCCGACCTGTTCAGGTCAAACCTGATAGGGGGGCCCCACTGGTCAGCCTCTCTGGGACTAATCCCGCGCTGACCAGCCCCTAATTGGGGTTTGACCAGGCGTGGGGCCCTCTGGCAGCGACTGAGGGGAGGGCGATTACGCCCTAATGGTCGGCCACGTCGACGCCCACCGGAGGGTGGTCGCCGGCGACCAGACCCGCGGCGGAGGGCTCGCCGGAGGCGACCTAGACGGTGCTGCACAGCACCAAAACGCACGCGGTTGGCAGCTACAGCATGCTCGCAAAGTGGCCGATCTGGCAGGACCAACTGGGAGGCTAGGGTCGCCGGAAGAGGCGTCGGCGACGAGCCGGAGCGGTGGACAAAGCTCGGGCGTCCTCGGGGTCTTTGAATCAGGGGATCTACGCTCGGTTCTTAGCTGCTACGGCATCTACGCGTCGTCCTGGAGCTGCTCGTGCCCTCGGAAGGACGAGCTGAACATCAGAGGGCTACCGGCGACGAGCGGTAGCGGCGGTCCTCGTCGGGCTCCGGTGAAACTAGAGCTAGAGGAGGGGATCGACGGGGGAAACTTAGGGGAAACGACCGCATGCTCATGGGAGTGCAGAGCAGAGCTTAGACGGCTCGGGGAAGGCCTGGGGGCGTCGAATCGACGGGAGAGGTCCGGCGGCCGGAGGTGGAAGACGACGGCGTTGCGGGCGTTGCAGGGCTCGAGGAGGCTTCGGCTTCTGCAGAGACGACCAGGGCGACGAGGCGGAGCTAATGGCATGCTCTCGGAGGGGATCCTATGGCCAGGGGCACGGGCAGCTCGAGCTCGAGCTCGACTCTAATGGCGGCAGCAAGGAGGAGGAGGAGATCCGGGAGGAGGAGGAGAACCGAGGCGGGGAATGTATAGGGGAAGCTCTGGGGAGCTTATCCCCGTCGTCGCCAGCGCGAGGCGGCGGCCAGGCAGGCACGCAGGTGCGTGGCCGCGCCGGAGGGGGCGGCGGCCACCTCCTGCTGCCTACTGGCGCGAGGGAGGGGACGAGCGGGGAGATGGGCCGGGCCAGGCTTAGGCGACAGGTAAGTTTTTTTCCATTTTCTCTGTTTTTGTTTTTCTGTTTTGCTAATTATTGTTTTGCTAATTAATTCATCTCCAAAACAAAAAGTAAAAACTATTTTAGACCTCCTGAAATATTTGTTATAATATGCCCACTCATTTCCAAGATTTTCAACATTTTTGGAAATTTATAGTTTCTGATTTCAATTTTTAAATTTGAAACCAGTAGCTTTTGCATTTATTTAAAATGCTTAAAGTGTCAAGAAAATAGTTTTCTCCAATGCTCATTTACTTTCATGATTTATCAGAAAGTTTGAACATTTCTTGAGGCCATTTTGGGTTCATTGATTTTGAACTAGTTGAAATTTCCTTTAATTGAAATGGTGGCTAGGGTGTTGAGTTTTTCCTTTGCCACTTTGTTGTTTTTGTTGAAACTTCTTAGATGCAAATGCAAAGAAGATATGAGCACAATGCTATCTTTCTTAAGGGTTAGGGATGTGACAACTCACCCCCACTCAAAAGAATCTCGTCCCGAGATTTAGAAGTCGTCGGGAATAACGCAGGATATTCAAGTCGGAGACGATCCTCTCTTTCCCAAGTTGCCTCCTTTTCAGAATGATTTGACCATTGAACTTTAAGAAACTTGAGGTTTCGACGTCGAGTGGTACGCTCAGCTTGATCAAGAATACGCACGGGGTATTCTCGGTAAGAAAGATTATCTTGTAGATCAAGCGTTTCGTGGTCCACTTCACGGATAGGATCCGAAAAGCAACGCCTGAGTTGCGAGACGTGGAAAACATCATGAATCTTGGAAAGATGCGGAGGAAGTTCCAACTAGTAGGCAACTTCTCCTCGTTTGGCAAGAATTCGAAAAGGTCCAATGTAACTAGGAGCCAATTTGCCCTTGATACCGAATCGATGGGTACCCTTCAAAGGTGTAACCCGAAGGTAAGCCTTCTCGTCAACTTCAAAGGTCACAGCCTTATGATGACGATCATATTGGCTCTTTTGACGAGACTGGGCTGTTTTCAACTTTTCACGAATAATGCGAACCTGCTCTTCTGCATCCTGGATCATGTCCGGACCAAAGAGTTGCCTCTCTCCGGTTTCTGACCAATTAAGAGGGGTTCGACATCTTCGTCCATAGAGAACTTCAAAAGGGGCTTTGCCCAAGCTTGATTGATAACTATTGTTATAAGCGAATTCGGCGAATGGAAGGCACTTCTCCCAATTCATGCCGAACGAAATAACAGAAGCTCGGAGCATATCTTCTAGGATTTGATTCACTCTTTCTACTTGACCACTTGATTGAGGATGGAAGGCAGTGCTAAAAGATAAGTGAGTCCCCATGGCATTCTGAAAACTTTCCCAAAAGCGAGAAGTAAAGATACTTCCACGGTCCGAGTTAATTTCCAGGGGAACACCATGAAGAGACACTATTCGAGAGATGTATAACTCTGCTAGTTGGCTAGCTGTTATACTCTCACGAACAGGAAGAAAATGAGCCACTTTGGAAAGACGGTCAATGACCACAAAGATAGCATTATTTCCTTTCTTGGTCTTGGGAAATCCGGTAATGAAATCCATGCTAACTTTATCCCATTTCCATTCAGGAATAGCTAAAGGTTGAAGGGTGCCAGCAGGCCTTTGATGTTCTGCCTTAACTCGACGACAAACGTCGCAGTTAGCAACGAACTCAGCAATTTCTCTCTTCATCCTAGTCCACCAGAACCTCTGCGTAGGTCCTGATACATCTTGGTACTACCGGGATGAATGGTGAGAGGAGAATCATGAGCCTCCTTAAGGATTAACTGCCTTAGATGTGGGTTCTTAGGAACCACTAAACGATTCTGGAAGAACACAACACCTTGATCATTCATGGAAAATTCTTTAGCGTTTCCGCTAAAAATATTCTCCTTGATCCGTGATATACCCTTGTCGTGCTTTTGGCCAGCTATAATTTGATCCTTAAGAGTAGGCTCCGCCACCAGGGTAGAAAGGAATCCTTGAGGAACAAAATGAAGATTCAACTTCCGAAATTCCTCATGGAGATCTGGTTGACCTTGTTGTAGCATCAAATTGTTACAATAAGATTTACGACTGAGTGCATCGGCCATAACATTGGCCTTCCCCGGGGTGTAAGTTATCCCTATGTCGTAATCCGAGATCAACTCAACCCACCGTGTTTGCCTGAGATTCAAATCCGGCTGGGTGAAGATATATTTCAGACTTTGGTGATCAGTGAATATTTCGGAACGATTACCCAAAAGATAATGTCGCCAGGTTTTTAGTGCATGGACCACAGCTGCAAGCTCAAGGTCATGTGTGGGATAATTATCCTCATGTGGACGCAACTGTCGAGATGCGTATGCGATCACATGACGATCTTGCATGAGAATGCAACCTAATCCTTGTCGCGAGGCGTCGCAATAGATAACAAAGTCCTTAGAAAAATCTGGTGGTAGCAACATAGGTGCGGAAGTCAGGCGTCTTTTCAGTTCCTGAAAACTATGCTCACACTGTGGTGTCCACTCGAACTTTTTATCCTTCTTGAGGAGTTCAGTTAGAGGCTTTGTAACCTTGGAGAAATTCTCGACGAAGCGGCGACAATAGCTCGCTAGACCAAGAAAACTCCTAACTTGCTTAACCGATTCAGGTTGAGTCCAATCAAGGACAGCTTGAACTCTCTCGGGATTGACAGCAATACCCTTACCAGAGATTACGTGACCTAGATAGGTCACTTCTGGTAACGAGAATTCACATTTTGAAAATTTGGCATAAAGGCGATGCTCTCGAAGTTTCATCAATACCAGCCTTAGATGCTCGGCATGTTCTTGTTCATTCTTTGAGTAGATGAGAATATCATCTTGGTATACTACGACGAATTTATCCAAATACTCCATAAAGATTGAATTCATCAGCCGAGAGAAAGTGGTTGGGGCATTGGTTAAACCGAAGGGCATAACGGTGTACTCATATTGGCCATAACGAGTAACAAAAGCCGTTTTTGGAATATCCCCGTTCTTGATCTTGATTTGATGGTATCCCAACCTCAAATCCATTTTGGAGAAGACTGAGGATCCAGCGAGCTGATCGTACAGATCGTTGATCCTGGGGAGCGGATACTTGTTCTTTATGGTGACCAGGTTAACTGGTCGGTAATCTACAACCATCCGATCCGTTCCGTCTTTCTTCTTGACGAAGAGGACGGGACAAGCCCAAGGAGAAGAGCTAGGACGAATGAAACCCTTGCTCAAGGCCTCATCTAATTGCTTCTTAAGTTCGGCTAGCTCTAGGGGTGCCATCTTATAAGGTCTTCTGGCTATTGGAACAGTTCCCGGAACAAGATCTATCACAAACTCTACATCTCTGTCAGGTGGAATTCCTGGCAGTTTCTCTGGAAAAACATCCGGGAAGTCACGGACTACCGGAATGTCTTCAAGTTCCGGAAGAGGGTTGGTATTTAGGGAATAGAGTTGGCATTTGGCAACTCGAGTAGAGACATTTACTATCTCACCCGAGGGATGGGTAAGCTGGACATTTCTAGAATGAGTATCAATCTTGGCATAGTGAGCTGACATCCAGTCCATGCCCAAGATGATATTAATATCCGAAGATTTCAATGCTATCAATGTGGCTAGAAAAACTAGCCTGTCTACTAGAATTTCATTGTCATAGGTTATCCTAGAGGTTTGCCATTTACTACCAGGGGTTTGGACAACCAATGGGATTGGCATATCACAAAATGACATGTTATGCAACTGTGCATAACTTTCTGAAATGAAGGAATGAGAAGACCCAGTGTCAAAGAGAACGGACGCTGGGTGATGATTAACAAGAAGCGTACCCAGCATGACGTCGGGATCCTGTGCAGCTTCTTCTGCTGACACATAGTTCACACGGCCACGTGCAGGAGTTGGCTTCACGTAGAACGGTTTGCCCGACCTGGCTTGCCCGATGGACTTTCCGGGTTGCTTGGCACCCACATTCTGAGGACACTCACGGGAATAATGCCCTGGTTCTCCACACTTGTAACATATCACCTGGTTGGCACGTGGTGCCGCATTGCTAGCTGGACCACCATAAGCTTTTGCTGGAGGGTTGGCCTGATTCGTCTAAGGCGCCACGTAGGATGGCCTCGGAGTGTATCTTGGCGGTAGAGAACTGTTTGGAACCCACAGCCTACGTTTTGGAAACGCGGAACCAGAAGACGAGCTGAAGTCACGGGAGTGCTTCCTTGTGGCTTCGTAGTGAGAATGAGCAGTCTCCGCACTGATCGCCTTGTTGACTAGGGCTTGAAAACTTGCACACTCATGGAGGCGTAGGTCACGACGGAGCTCAGGGCTCAGACCCTTACGGAATCTTGCTTGCTTCTTGGCATCAGTAGACACCTCCTCTGTTGCATAGCAGGCGAGGTTACCGAACTCGCGGCTATAGGCATCCACAGACAACTTGCCCTGAGTGAAGGCACATAACTCCTCTCTCTTTCTGTCCATCAGGCCCTCTGGAATATGGTGCAGACGAAAAGCTGCACTGAAGTCTGCCCATGTGGCCACTGGTTCAGCGGGACGCATAGCTTCAAAATTCTCCCACCACAGATTGGCGGGTCCTTCCAGGAAATACGCCGCAAAGGTCACCTTGTCAGCCTCAGACACATTCCCTGAGCGAATCTTGCGTGAGATGCTGCACAGCCAGTCATCAGCGTCGAGGGGATCGACGGAATGATGAAACTTTGGAGGATTCAGCTTCACAAAGTCATTGAGGGACACTGCAGCATTCCTAGGTTGTCGAGCCGTATTCTGCTCAATACGCTCTAGCAGTCGGCTGGTCTCCCTTTTGTTTCTTTCTGCCTCAAGCATCACCTCTGCCAGAGAAGGTGGGTGAGGCAGGTCTTCCTACGACGCTTGACTACCCTCACCTTGCTCATGAGCAGGGGCACGGTTCAACCCGGTGAACACCATCCTGACAAACAAAATCATAGCTTAGACCAATATCATATCAATACTAGCTATGGATTAAGAATGTACTGAACACACGGAATGCGGAAATGAATATCCGAAAAACATGGTAACAAGCAACTGCTATATATACACCATGGTTCATACACACCCTTACATAGTTCAGTACAAACTTACCCGAAGAGCAAACTACTGAAATGGTGGAACTACTCATCAGAGGCTTACAAGCTTCCTATACATTATTTATCTAGGCCTCCGGAATTCGTTTCACATTACTACCATACTTCACAAGTCACGCAGGACTGTGACCGTACGGCTACTACCATACTATCCTTCCGCTCACAGCTCAGGCATCCGCATAGAACATCTCATAGAGATTACCTCCATGACCTGGAAGCTCAACCTGCGGATCAGGAAACACTCTAGCCTGAGATCCCTGGGATCCATAAGGACACGGATGTGGTCTTCGTCCCCTGACTAGTGGTAAGAGGGGTCCCCGAAGAGGTGTGACTCCTCCTATAGCTGGCCAGTCAACGTGAGCCGGAAGATGGTTCCTAACAGGGTTCAGCATCTCCATCTCTCCATACCCTGGCTGGACTACCGGTGCCAGCTGCGTCAAAGCTGTCCACAGGCGGGCACGGGTAGCATAAAGCTCCATGCGGAGAGCACGAGCATCCCTGTCTCTGTTCTCTAGCATCTCAACAGTGGACTGCAGAAGTGGATCCTCCATAGAAGAATCAAAATAGACTCCACTGAGGTATCCCTCTTCACTAGGCTGAGAGGCCGGAACATAGCAGAACTCTGAATTCTGCAGCAGTGCATGTCTCGCTCTCATGATAGTCAGCATTGAATAGGCAGCATCTTGTACTGCCATGTCAACAGTGACCCCCAACCCATAGGACCAATGGATTGGCTCCTCAGCTCCAGGGTAGTCTGGAAATACCCTAACAGTGCAGATGTACGGGCTCTGGTTGAAGTCTCGGTACTGTTCCTCCACTGTGTACTCAGGGTACCAGCGGTAACCGCACACCGACATCACCCTGACCAGCATGTCCGTATGACCCGGTACATCAATGCACCTGGTCAGACGTACCACGTGACGAGAAGGACGGCCAGGCATCTGTAAATAGAGAGTAATGCAAAAGCATTAGAGCTCTGAATGCAAAATTGGGCAGCATAACGGCTGTAAATGCTCAAAACAAATTTGAGACAACCCAAAGTGGAATAGCGTAACCACTCAACTATCAAGTTCAACTCTTTGGTCACCAAACTTACTTCCTGCCTCCTAGGAATAAAAGAAACCCAATATCTCTCGACCCGTAGTCCTATAAGCTACCGATCGGAAACACGAGCCTAGGAGAAGATGAGTAACCTAGTCCTTAATTCCCGCAGAAGAGACGAGGATGACCAGAATAGAATATCTTGAGAAGAGAACAAGAGTCTTACGTTCCCTTCCACAAACAATTCCCTTATATATAACTAAAGAAATTCTAGACTCAACTTCGACCAGTTTGGCTTAGTAATCCTACAGTCAGTCAGGCTCTGATACCAACGCTGTCGGGACCCCGATCCTAAGCCATAGGAATCCAGCCTGTAACACATCGCATCCCTTTGTGGTCTCACGCACGCTTAACTCCACGGCTGCAACCTTACCTTAGCCGGAACCGTTTGCGTCTTTTGACTCACGTATGCGATAGGTGTCGCTAGCAATCCAATGTCAAAGAACCCGGATCGACATGTCTAGTCATAAATCAAAGTGGCAGTTCCGCAGAAGGACAGGCATACATGACCCAACAAAGCAGGTGTCGGTCATCAGCGAACGTAGACGAGTCGTAGCAAGCAACAAGGACTCCATTACGTCGCGTGACATTTCCCCAAAGAGGACAGACACAGCAGCTAAGAAGGACACATGCCGGTCAACCAATGTGTCCGGAGCAGTAGCGGACTACCAAGGCTCGTTGGATCACAAAGGGGCATTTCCTTGTAAGGAGTGCTACTAAAGTTCACGACTAGGTATTCGAACCCCATACATATCAAGTATGACACACGGACGCATGGCATACCGATATGTATAGATACATCGATGGCATCACAACATAACCATAAACATACAACCTTTATTCAAGAGGCTCGGAAGAGCTACACACATAATATTACACATTAAGGTCTTTCGACCCATATAGCAGTCATACAAATACAAGCCAGCGGAGGAGTTATAAACTGTCTGGGTACAGACAGGACAACTAGAAGGCACATGGCCTGACTATACTACAGAGCCGACGTAGGGCCAAATCGTAGCTGGGACACCAGCTACCTTTACCAAATCAAGTTCAACACACAACCTGTGCTCACCGAACACATTCCACATTTCTGTTCATCTCCCAGATGACAGACCATACACAACTCTAAGCATAGCATGCATAGCAGGATAAGGCACATCATAGCTCAAGCAACTACCAGGTATGCTAGGTTGCAAGGTTCGGCTATTTACTGTGACAAGGATAAGTCATGCAAAGGAAGTGGGTCCAACTATCGTGGCAAAAGCAGTTGAAGCATTTGATCCTAATGCAATAAATAGGTGCAGGAGAAAGAACATAGGAGTTATAAGGATGATCAAAAGGGTTGCTTGCCTTGTTGCTCAGAGGAGGAACGATATCCGTCAGACGGATATTCAGTGGAATCCGGGGGTGCGGAGCCTACCGAAAAGAATGGCAACATTCGATAACAATCATATGCACTCAAAATGATGCATGAGCATGGCATGAGAATACAAGTGATAAGTTATTATTTTCAACATGTATTAGGTTTAGAGTTGATTTGAATCACATTCGAATAGCAATTCAACGGGGTATTCTCGGATACCGGTTTAATTGACTCGACCTGATGCTCAGATCAACTTGGTGTTAACATGCATGAATGTCATGTTATGATACTGATTTTTAATTAGGGCAGTGTGTGATCATTGCATATATAATGAAATTTGAATATTTTTGCAAATTCCATTTATAAAGTGATTAAAAGAATTGAATTATTCCTTATTTCACAATTTAGGGTTCTGTAACTTTTTCAAACATAGTTGAAAATAGCATAATCAGAATCCTTGAATTTTTCTGATACTTTTTCATATATAAATTATTTTCATTGGAGTTACAGATTAATTTCTATGATTTTTACAATTTTTAGCAATTTCCTGAATTAGTTTTATACTGGAAATTCTATTTATTGCATCAGGCTGACGTCAGCAGGTCAGCCGACCTGTTCAGGTCAAACCTGACTGGAGGGCCCCACTGGTCAGCCTCTCTGGGACTAATCCCGCGCTGACCAACCCCTAATTGGGGTTTGACCAGGCGTGGGGCCCTGTGGCAGCGACTGAGGGGAGGGCGATTACGCCCTAATGGTCGGCCACGTCAACGCCCACCGGAGGGTGGTCGCCGGCGACCAGACCCGCGGCGGAGGGCTCGCCGGAGGCGACCTAGACGGTGCTGCACAGCACCAAAACGCACGCGGTTGGCAGCTACAGCATGCTCGCGAAGTGGCCGATCTGGCAGGACCAACTCGGAGGCTAGGGTCGCCGAAAGAGGCGTCGGCGACAAGCCGGAGCGGCGGCCGAAGCTCGGGCGTCCTCGGGGTCTTTGAATCAGGGGATCTACGCTCGGTTCTTAGCTGCTACGGCATCTACGCGTCATCCTGGAGCTGCTGGTGCCCTCGGAAGGACGAGCTGAACATCGGAGGGCTACCAGCGACGAGCGGCAGCGGCGGTCCTCGTCGGGCTCCGGTGAAACTAGAGCTAGAGGATGGGATCGACGGGGGAAACTTAGGGGAAACGACCGCATGCTCACGGGGAATGCAGAGCAGAGCTTAGACGGCTCGGGGAAGGCCTGGGGGCGTCGAATCGACGGGAGAGGTCCGGCGGCCGGAGGTGGAAGACGATGGTGTTGCGGGCGTTGCAGGGCTCGAGGAGGCTTCGGCTTTTGCAGAGACGACCAGGGCGACGAGGCAGAGCTAATGGCGTGCTCTCGGAGGGAATCCTATGGCCAGAGGCACGGGCAGCTCGAGCTCGAGCTCGGCTCTAATGGCGGCAGCAAGGAGGAGGAGGAGATCCAGGAGGAGGAGGAGAACCGAGGCGGGGAATGGATAGGGGAAGCTCTGGGGAGCTTATCCCCGTCGTCGCCAGCGCGAGGCGGCGGCCAGGCAGGCACGCAGGTGCGTGGCCGTGCCGGAGGGGGCGGCGGCCACCTCCTGCTGCCTACTGGCGCGAGGGAGGGGACGAGCTGGGAGATGGGCCGGGCCAGGCTTAGGCGACAGGTAAGTTTTTTTTTTCCATTTTCTCTGTTTTTTTTTCTGTTTTGCTAATTATTGTTTTGCTAATTAATTCAGCTCCAAAACAAAAAGTAAAAACTATTTTAGACCTCCTGAAATATTTGTTATAATATCCCCACTCATTTCCAAGATTTTCAACATTTTTGGAAAATTATAGTTTCTGATTTCAATTTTTAAATTTGAAACAAGTAGCTTTTGCATTTATTTAAAATGCTTAAAGTGTCAAGAAAATAGTTTTCTCCAATGCTCATTAACTTTCATGATTTATCAGAAAGTTTGAACATTTCTTGAGGCCATTTTGGGTTCATTGATTTTGAACTAGTTGAAATTTCCTTTAATTGAAATGGTGGCTAGGGTTTTGAGTTTTTCCTTTGCCACTTTGTTGTTTTTGTTGAATCTTCTTAGATGCAAATGCAAAGAAGACATGAGCACAATGCTATCTTGCTTAAGGGTTAGGGATGTGACACCGCGAGCCTCCACGCTCATTGGACCGCATACATCGGTATGTATTATTTCCAACAAGTTGGTTGCTCGCTCCATTGTTTCGGAGAACGGAGTCTTGGTCATCTTTCCCATGAGGCACGGTTCGCATGTGTCAAATGATTCAAAACCAAGAGACTCCAAAAGTCCATCTGTATGGAGTTTCTTCATGCGCTTGACAACGATATGACCAAGGCGGCAGTGCCACAAATATGTGGGACTATCATTATCAACCTTACATCTTTTGGCACTCACAATATGAATATGTATAACATCACGTTTGAGATTCATCAAGAATAAACCATTGACCAGCGGGGCATGACCACAAAACATATCACTCATATAAATGGAACAACCATTATTCTCAGATTTAAGTGAGTAGCCATCTCGCATCAAACAAGATCCCGATACAATGTTCATGCTCAAATCTGGTACTAAACAAGAATTATTGAGGTTTAAAACTAACCCCGAAGGTATATGTAGAGGTAGCGTGCCGACGGCGATCACATCGACCATTGAACCATTCGCGACACGCGTCGTCACCTCGTCCTTTGCTAGCCTCCGCTTATTCCGCAGTTCCTGTTTTGATTTGCAAATGTGAGAAACCATACCAGCATCAAATACCCAGGAGCAACTACGAGCGCTTGTAAGGTACACATCAATAACATGTATATCATATATACCTTTGACGCTGTCGGCCTTCGTATCTGCTAAGTACTTGGGGGCAGTTCCGCTTCCAGTGACTGGTTCCCTTGGAATAATAGCACTCAGCCTCAGGCTTGGGTCCTTTCTTTGGCTTCTTCCCGGCAACTGGTTCACCGGGTGCGGCAACTAATTTTCCATCTTTCTTGAAGTTCTTTTTACCCTTGCCTTTCTTGAAACTGGTGGTCTCATTCACCATCAAAACTTGATGTTCTTTCTTGATTTCTACCTCTACAGATTTCAGCATTGAATACAACTCGGGAATGGTCTTGTCCATCCGTTGCATGTTGTAGTTCATCACAAAGCCCTTATAGCTAGGTGGAAGTGACTGGAGGATTCTGTGAATGACCGCGTCATCCAGAGATTCAACTCCTAGCTGAGTCAAGTGGTTGTGCAACCCAGACATTTTGAGTATGTGCTCACTCACAAAACTATTCTCTTCCATCTTACAGCTAAAGAACTTGTCGGAGACCTCATATCTCTCGACCCGGGCATGAGCTTGAAAAACTAGTTTAAGCTCCTCGAACATCTCATATGCTCCATGTTTCTCGAAACGCCTTTGGAGCCTCGGTTCTAAACTGTAAGGGATGCCGCACTGAACCAGATCGTAGTCAGCACTCTGCGACTGCTAGGCGTTCCTAATGTCATGGTTTGCCACGGTAATAGGAGGGTCACCTAGCGGCGCATCAAGGACATATGCCTTTTTGAAATCCATGAGGATGAGCTTTAAGTTACGAGCCCAGTCCGCATAGTTGCTCCCATCGTCTTTCAGCTTGGTTTTCTCTAGGAACACGTTGAAGTTGAATGGGACATTTGCGTTGGCCATTGGATCTACAATATTTGTAAAGACAATTTTAGACTAAGTTCATGATAGTTAAGTTCATCTAATCAACTTATATAATGAACTCCCACTTAGATAGACATCCCTCTAGTCATCCAAGTGTTACATGATCCACGTCGACTAGCCAGTGTCCGATCATCACGTGAGACGGACTAGTCATCAATGGCGAGCATCTCCATGTTGATCGTATCGTCCATACGACTCATGTTCGACCTTTCGGTCTCCCTTATTCCGAGGCCATGTCTTTACATGCTAGGCTCGTCGAGTCAACCTAAGTGTTTCGCGTGTGTAAATCTGGCTTACACCCGTTGTAACGTTAGAATCTATCTGACCCGATCATCACGTGGTGCTTCGAGACAACGATCCTTCACAATGGTGCACACTTAGGGGAAGACTTATCTCTAAATTTTAATGAGGGATCATCTTATCTTTGCTACCTTCGTTCTAAGCAATAAGATGAAAAACATGATAAACATCACATGCAATCATATAGTGACATGATATGGCCAATATCATCTTGCTCCTTTGATCTCCATCTTCGGGGCACCATGATCATCATTTTCACCAGCATGACACCATGATCTCCATCATTGTGTCATACTGAATTCGTCTCGCCAACTATTACTTCTACTACTATAGCTAACGGTTAGCGATAAAGTAAAGTAATCACATGGCGTTGCATCTCATACAATAAATGAAGACAACTCCTATGGCTCCTGCCGGTTGTCATACTCATCGACATGCAAGTCGTGAATCCTATTACAAGAACATGATCAATCTCATACATCACATATGTAACATCCCATCCTTTTGGCCATATCACATCACATACCATACCCTGCAAAAACAAGTTAGGCGTCCTCTAATTGTTGTTGCAAGTTTTACGTGGCTAGTTTGGGTTTCTAGCAAGAACGCTTCTTACCTACGTGACAGTCACAATGTTGATATTCTAATGCTATTTACCCTTCATAAGGACCCTTTTCATTGAATCCAATTTGACTAAAGTGGGAGAGACAGACACCCGCTAGCCACCTTATGCAACAAGTGCATGTCAGTCGGTGGAACCAGTCTCACGTAAGCGTACGTGTAAAGTCGGTCTGGGCCGCTTCATCCCACAATACCTCCAAAAAAGATAGGACTAGTAACGGTAAGCAATTGAAAAATCGTAGACCACACCTTTTGTGTTCTACTCGTGCATAGAATCTACGCATAGAACCTGGCTCGGATGTCACTGGTGGGGAACGTAGTAATTTCAAAATTTTCCTACGCTTCACAAGGATCTATCTAGGAGAAACCAGCAACGAGAAAAGGGGTAGAGCATCTTCATACCTTTGAAGATCGATCAGCGGAAGCGTTACTAGAATGCGGTTGATGGAGTCCTACTCACAGCGATTCAGATTGCGGAAGATTCCGATCTAAGCGACGAACAACGGTGCCTCCGCATTCAACACGTGCAGTCCGGTGACATCTCCTATGCCTTGATCCAGCAAGGAGAGAGGAGAGGTTGAGGTAGAGCTCCGGCAGCACGACGGCATGGTGACGGTGGAGCTGCGTGGTACTCTGACAGGGCTTCGCCAAGCGCTACGAAGGACGAGGAGGAGAGGAGGTAGGGTTGCACCGTGGAGAGGTGGAATTGTGTCCTTTGCAGCCCCAAAACCCTCCACTATATATAGGAGGGAGGAGTAGTAGGGCCGGCCACCCCTAGGGAAACCCTACGAGGTGCGGCGACCAAGGAGGAGGAGGGCGCGGCGCCCTAGGGTGGGCTTGGCGCCCAAGTCCCCCATACCTAGGGTTTGCCCCCCTAAGCCCTCTGTTGCACCTTGGGCCCTTAGTGGTTGCGCACCAGCCCACCTAGGGGCTGGTTCCCATCCACTTTTGGCCCATGTAGCCTCTTGGGGCTGGTGGCCCCTCCCGGTGGACCCCTGGAACCCTTCCGGTGGTCCCGGTACATTACCGACGAATCCTGAAACACTTCCGGCGATCAAAACCTCCACTTCCTGTATATGAATATTTACCTCCAGACCATTCTGGAGCTCCTAGTGACGTCTGGCAACTCATCCGGGACTCCAACAAACCTTCAGTAACCACATACTATTCACATTACAACCCTAGCGTCATCGAACCTTAAGTGTGTAGACCCTATGGGTTCGGGAACCATGCAGGATCAATAACCAACGGCGGGATCTGGATATCCATGTTAGCTCCGACATGTTCCATGATGATCTCATCGGATGAACCACAATGTCGGGGGTTCAATCAACCCTTTATGCAATTCCCTTTGTCTACTGATACGTCTCAAACGTATCTATAATTTTTGATGGTTTCACGCTGTTATCTTGCCTTCTTTGTATGTTTTATGTACCTTTTTATATCTTTTTTGGGACTAACTTATTGATTCAGTGCCAGTTCCTGTTTTTCTGTGTTTTTGACTCTTTTCAGATCTGATTTTGGAACGGAGTCCAAACGGAAGAAAAACCCTGAAATGATTTTTCCCGAACGAAAGAAGTCCAGGGGCTTTTGGGCCAAGCCAGCTGGGCTCCAGGGAGCCCACAAGCCCCCACTCCGCCACCAGGGGGGAGGCGGAGGTGGTTACGCTTGTGGCCTCCCTGGCCGCCCCTGACCTCGGTCTTGCGCCTATATATTCCCAAATATTCCGCAAAAAATCAAGGGAGACTCGAAAATACTTTTCCGCCGCCGCAAGCTTCTGTTTCCGCGAGATGTCATCTGGAGACCCTTCCCGGCACCCTGCCGGAGGGGACTTTGGAGGTGGAGGGCTTCTTCATCATCATCATCGCCCCTCCAATGACTCGTGAGTAGTTCACTTCAGACCTACGGGTCTGTAGTTAGTAGCGTACTTCTCCCTCTTGGATCTTCAATAAAAGTTCTCCATGATCTTCATGGATATCTATCCGATGTAATCTTCTTTGGAAGTGTGTTTGTCGAGATCCGATGAATTGTGGACTTGTGATCAGATTATCTATGATATATATTTGAGTCTTTGCTGATTTCTTATATGCATGATTTGATATCCTTGTAAGTCTCTCCGAGTCTTGGGTTTTGTTTGGCCAACTAGATCTATGATTCTTGCAATGGGAGAAGTGCTTGGTTTTGGGTTCTGCCATGTGGTGACCTTTCCCAGTGACAGTAGGGGCAGCAAGGCACACATCAAGCGGTTGCCATCAAGGGTAAAAAGATGGGATTTTTATCATTGGTTTGAGATTATCCATCTACATCATGTCATCTTGCTTAAGGCGTTACTCTGTTCTTATGGACTTAATACACTAGATGCATGCTGGATAGCGGTCGACGTGTGGAGTAATAGTAGTAGATGCAGAAAGTATCGGTCTACTTGTTTCGGACGTGATGCCTATAGAAATAATCATTGCGTAGATATCGTCACGACTCTGCACAGTTCTATCAATTGCTCGACAGTAATTTGTTCACCCTCCGTCTATTTTCTTTCATGAGAGAAGCCACTAGTAAACACTACGGTCCCCGGGTCTATTCACATCCATCGTTTACATCTCCGCATGGTCTAAGGAAATGATACTTGACATTGGAAAAGCTTTAGCAGACGAATAAGACGATCTAGTGCTATGCTTAATATTGGGTATTGTCCATCACATCATTCTAGAAACGACGTGATCCCGTTAACAATGACATCCAATCTCCACGATCAGGAAACCATGATCATCTATTGATCAATGAGCTAGCCGACTAGAGGCTCACTAGGGACACATTGTGATCTATATATTCACACATGTATTACGGTTTCCGGTTAATACAATTATAGCATGAATAATAGACAATTATCATGAACTAGGAAATATAATTTTAACCACTTTATTATTGCCTCTAGGGCATATTTCCAACACCTCCTTCTTGGCCTTGTCTAGTTTGGTTTTAAGCCGCTCGACATCATCAGCAACAGCTATGATGATCATTCGAAAAAATAAGCACTTAGAAACAAAAATGTCAAATGCCTCGCTTTTATGAGAGAGCCAAGGCTTGAACACTTATCTTGTGCGTCCTCAGATATCTTATTGATGCGGTCCAACCCTTCCTTAGAAACCTTCAGTTTCCGGCTCATTTCCACCAACCCCATGGAGTTGGGGGCTGCAGCCGAAGTAGAGGCCTCGAGATAAGCGTTTTTCAGAATTTTACAGTTCTCAGATTTTTTTTCAAAATCGTGAGCTAGGGTGTTTTTTCTCATCCCACGAGAGTCTTGGGGGCTACATGCAACTTTTTTCTGAACTATTCTAACCCCCACATGAGACTTTCTAACTCACAGAGGGCTCGGGGGCTAATGAGCATAATATTGCTTATAGACATACAAACAATAGAATGACGTTGTAAAGGAAAAAAGTGCGCGGATTACATAGATGCTTGCGAACAGCGCATCGAAAGCTTCTTTCATATCATTATCAACGGACTCAATGCTTTTCAATACCGCACTTACATGAGTGCGGCACTTTTCAGGAACGGGAGAGTCATTGATACCCTCCTCCCTCAGGGTCGGGCACCCAGTTCAGAATTGCTCCATCATGGATGGCTCCTCGTGCACGATAGCAGTCTCCCTTCGCGGAGAGACTACTACTAATGGCACAAGAGAGCGAGGAGCCTTCGAAGTTTTCTTTGGAGGAGACCTAGAAGGTCCAGACCCTCCTTCCTTTCTTGCTAGGAGGGATTCATCATCCTCGTCCTTTGTGGCCGAAGTGTTAACCTCGGCCATAATATCATCGCCCCCTGATGACCCACAAGTATAGAGGATCTATCGTAGTCCTTTCGATAAGTAAGACTGTCAAACCCAACGAGGAGTAGAAGGATCTGACAAGTGGTTTTCAGCAAGGTAAAATTTGCAATCACTGAAATTATCGGTAACAAGTAGTTGTGTGGTGAGATGATTCGTAGCAACTAGCAAGTAACAAAACTAACAACGGTGCAGCAAAGTGTCCCAATCCCTTTTGTAGAAAGGGACAAGCCTGGACAAAGTCTTATAGGAGGAAAAATGTTCCCGAGGACACACGGGAATTTCTGTCATGCTAGTTTTCATCATGTTCATATGATTCGTGTTCGTTACATAGATAGTTTGATATGTGGGTGGACCGGCGCTTGGGTACTGCCCTTTCTTAGACAAGCATCCCACTCATGATTAACCCCTCTCGCAAGCATCCGCCACTATGAAAGAAGAATTAAGACAAAGTCTAACCATAGCATTAAACTAGTGGATCCAAATCAGCCCCTTACGAAGCAACGCATAAACTAGGGTTTAAGCTTCTGTCAGTCTAGCAACCCATCATCTACTTACTACTTCCCAATTCCTTCCTCTAGGCCCAAATAATGGTGAAGTGTTATGTAGTCGATGTTCACATAACACCACTAGAGGAAAAAACAACATACAACACATCAAAATATCGAACGAATACCAAATTCACATGACTACTATTAGCATGACTTATCCCATGTCCTCAGGAACAAAAGCAACTTCTCACAAAGCATAATCATATTCATGACCCGAGGGGTAATGAGTAGCATCAAAGATATGAACATAAACTCTTCCACCAAGTAATCCAACTAGCATCAACTACAAAGAGTAATTAACACTACTAGCAACCTTACAGGTACCAATCGGAGTCGCGAGATGGAGATTGGTTACAAGTGATGAACTAGGGTTTGGAGATGAGATGGTGCTGATGAAGATGTTGATGGTGATGAGTCCCCTCCGATGAGAGGAGTATTGGTGATGATGATGGTGACGATTTCCCCCTCCGGGACGGAAGTTTCCCCGGCAGGATCGTCCTGCCGGAGCTCTAGATTGGTTCTGCTCAAGTTCCGCCTCGTGGCGGTGGCGGCTCCTCCCGAAAGCTTCCTCTTCATTTTTTCTGGGACGAAACCCTCCATATAGCAAAAGATGAGCGCAGGAGGGGCAAGAGGAGGCCCACAAGCCACCCAGGCCCGGCCAGGGGGGTACGCCAAACCTGACAGGCTTGTGGCCTACAACGGCAACAAAAGTCCTTCCCCGGCAACGCCAGGAATTCTTCTTGCTACTTCTCTTGCTTGCATCGGTTTTTCCCTTGAAAGGAAAGGGTGATGCAGCACAGGAGCAGTAAGTATTTCCCTCAATTCGAGAACCAAGGTATCAATCCAGTAGGAGAATCTCGTCAAGTCCAAAGTACCTGCGCAAACACAAAAGAGCTTGCACCCAACGCTATAAAGGGGTTGTCAATCCCTTCAAGATTGATTGCAAAGTGAGATCTGAAGGCGGAAAGTGCAACGAAGAAAAAGTGTAAGGCTGAAAATATGGTGTGGAGTAGACCCGGCGGGCACAGTGTTCAATAGAGGCTTCTCTCAAACTAGCAAATATCACGGTGGGTGAACAAATTACTGTCGAGCAATTGATAGAACCGCGAAAAGTCATGACGATATCTAAGGCAATGATCATACATATAGGCATCACGTTCGAGACAAGTAGACAGATACTTTCTGCATCTACTACTATTACTCCACACATCGACCGCTATCCAGCATGCATCTAGTGTATTGAGTTCATGACGAACAAAGTAACGCCTTAAGAAAGATGACATGATGTAGAGGGATAATCTCAAACCAATGATGAAAACCCCAAGTTTTTACCCTTGATGGCAACAACACGATGCGTGCCTCGCTACCCCTTCTGTCACTGGGTGAGGTCACCGCACGGTATGAACCCAAAACCAAGCACTTCTCCCATTGCAAGATCATAGATCTAGTTGGCCAAACAAAACCCACAATTCGAAGAGAATTACAAGGATATGAAATCATGCATAAGAGAGATCAGAAGAAACTCAAATAAGATTCATAGATAATCTGATCATAAAACCACAATTCATCGGATCTCGACAAACACACTAGAAAAGAAGATTACATCGGATAGATCTCCATGAATATCATGGAGAACTTTGTATTGAAGATCCAAGAGAGAGAAGAAGCCATCTAGTTACTAGCTATGGACCCGTAGGTCTATGGTGAACTACTCACGCATCATCGGAGAGGTCATGGTGTTGATGAAGAAGCCCTCCGTATCCGAATCTCCCTCCGGCAGGGCACCAGAATGTGCCCCAGATGGGATCTTGCGGAGACACAAGCTTGCGGCGGCGGAAAAGTACTTTCGATGATCTCCTGATTTTTTATGGGATTTTAGGGAATATATAGGCGCAAAACCTAGGGAAAAAAGGCTCAGGGAGCCCACAAGACAGGGGGCGTGGCCCCCCTGGCCGCGCCATGAGGGCTTATGGGGTCCCTGGTGGCCCCCTGCCCTAATTCTCCGGCTTCCCGATCTTTTTCTGTTCCAGAAAAAATCTATTTGGCAGTTTCATTCCGTTTGGACTCCGCTCAAAATCCTGTTGTGAAAGGGGTCAAAAACATGGAAAAAACAGGAACTGGCACTTGGCACTGGGTTAATAAGTTAGTCCCAAAAAATATATAAAAGGCATGCAAAACATCCTAAGTTTGACAAGATAATAGCATGAAACCATCAAAAACTATAGATACGTTGGAGACGTATCATGGCCTCCTGGTGGCGCCCCTCTGGTACTTCTTCCGCCCAGTATTTTTCATAAAATCCAAAATAATTCCCCGTTGATTTTCACAGCTTTTGGAGTTGCGCAGAATAGGTATTTCAAACTTGCTCCCTTTTCAGACCAGAATTCCAGTTGTCGGCATTCTCCCTCTTCATGTAAACCTTATAAAATAAGAGAGAAAAGGCATAAGTATTGTACCGTGAAGTGTAATAACAGCCCATAAAGCGATAAATATCAACATAAAAGCATGATGAAAAATGGACGTATCAACTCCCCCAAGCTTAGACCTCGCTTGTCCTCAAGCGAAAGCCGAGATCAATAAATATGCCCACATGTTTAGAGATAGAGGTGTCGACAAAACAAGATACGAACATGCAGGCATCATGATCATGATCAGAACATCAATATCAACATATAATCTCTCATGCTAAAGTGATAATTCCTTCACAAAGTAAAGCATGGATCAAGAACCTTATTGAGAATTAACAACCGATAGCCTGTAGTCATTGAAGCAATTGCAATTTATCACAACATCACAAAGAGTCAAATAAGAGCTTGTAAAGAAAATCCACATACTCAATCATCCTTTCGTTCTCTACAATTGCCGCAGCTCACGTGGTACCCATGAGATCAAAGTTTCAGTCAAACACAGAGAAAGATAGGGGCTTATAGTTTTGCCTCCCAACTGCTTACCTCAAGAGTAATGTCAACAATAAAAATTCATGAATACTTACTTCCAAGTTGACATATGAATATTGATCTTTCCCTAGCATATGACGTTAGCCAAGATAAAGGCGAAATAAGGAATTGGTGAAGATCACCATGACTCTTTCAAGGACAAAAAGTAAAGGTACACGAAAGGCCCTTCGTAGAGGGAAGCAGAGGTTGTCTTGCTTTTTTGAGGTTTGGATGTGTGTCCTCTTAGTGCGGAGGAACGTCACTTTATATTGCCTCCTGTGATAAAGAACTTTATTATGCAGTCTGTCACTTTTATGTCTTCCTCATCACAGGTTCGTACAAAGCTTATTTTCCACACACTAATAGATCATACATATTAGGGAGCAATTTTTATTGCTTGCACCGATGACAACTTACTTGAGGGATCTTATTCAATCCATAGGTAGGTATGGTGGACTCTCATGGCAAAACTGGGTTGAAGGTTTGTGGATGCACAAGTAGTATCTCTACTCGGTGCAGGAGTTTTGGCTAATATGAGGTGGAAGAAATCGTCGCATGCTAAGGGATCTCTAATCATATAACATTGTTCGGAACCAAGAAAACACAATTCATTATGTTGTCTTCCTTGTCCAACATCTACTTCTAGGCATGTAATAGTTTAGTGAGTGTTCACAATCATAGATGGTGTCAAAGATGATATATTTATATGTGAACCTCTCCTTCTTTATCACTTCCTATTAATTGCAACAATGACCAAGGTCTACGTTTGTCTACCCTCAACAAGTTTCAATCATCATTCTTTTTATATGTGAAGCCACCACTTCCCATAAGATCATTACATGATCTTTCATGCTTTTGTTCTATTCTGAACCTTCTGATCGAGGCAAGAGGCAAATCCCTTCAACTAGGACACTCTTTATTATATGGCTCACGAGCTCGAATACATCGGGGGTGACACAAAGAAAAACTCAAGCCAAAAACACTAAGACCTTTATTCTACTAGAGAAAGAGAAAACTGAAAAGTAACAAACTAAAACAAAGGTAAAGGCAAAAGATGTGATGGTGATACGATATCGGGGCAACTCCCCGAAGCTTGGCACAAGCCAAGGGGATTTCCCATACCCAAGCTTAGTTGTCTTACTTTGGAGGTGATGGTGATGGAGTTGTTGCAGAGGTCTTGAGCTTGTTTAATTTCCACTTGAGCATAAAATTCTACTCCCTCAAATCATCATTTTCCTCTTCAAGCTTCAACACCCTTTGGCATAATTCCGGCTTACTCTCCTGCAAGAAACGAGAAGGGATAAACAAAGTCTTAGGCTTCTTCCTTTAGTCAGGGAGGCTCGACTTTTTGAACTCCACATGCCTGTGTCTAGGTTGAGGTAGAGGAGCCTCCTCTTCATCGGAACTTGTTTGTTCCCTCCCCTTGAGATCATAATCTTCTTCCTCATCAGTGGTCCAGCCATAAGGATCTAAGTCCCCATAGACCTTGGGGTCAGCAAGGTAATCTGCCACATAGCTCTCCCCCTCTGAATCTTGAGAAGACATCTTGCCCTAATTCTGCGGCAGAAAATAGGCTCGAAATGAAAACAGAGGAAATTTGTGTGATACGAGAATCAGAACTTTCGGGAGAATATATAATGATTTTTTCCAGACCAGAAGGAGTACTCCGCACGAAAACAGAGTCCGAGGGGCACACGATGTGCCCACAAGCCACCCAGGCCCGGCCAGGGGGGGTAGGCCGGGCCTAGCGGGCTTGTCGCCTCCTCGTGCACTTTCTGGACTACTTTAAATTTTTCTATTTTTCTAAAAATTCCAAAACGGAGGAAAATTGCTACAGGAAAAGTTTTGGAGTCGGTTTACTTACCGAATCACATACCTCTTCATTTTCGGAGTCTGAAACAGGCTGATAAATATCCCTTATGTACTCCTCCGGAGTTATGGTACTGATAATATTGCTTTCAACATTTATGGGAGTACCTCCGATATAATGCTTGATTCTCTGCCCATTTACCACTCTTGGAAAATTACCTTCCGTGTTGTTGATCTTGATAACACCGGAACGATATACTTCCTCAACAATATAGGGACCTTCCCATTTAGAGAGAAGCTTGCCTGCAAAGAATCTTAAACGAGAATTATATAGCAAGACATAATCACCTACATTGAACTCACGCTTTTGTATCCTTTTATCATGCCACCTCTCAAACTTTTCTTTGAACAACTTGGCATTTTCATATGCGTGAGTTCTCCATTCATCAAGCGAGCTAATATCAAATAACCTCTTCTCACCAGCAAGTTTGAAATCAAAGTTGAGCTCTTTGATTGCCCAATAAGCTTTATGCTCTAGCTCAAGAGGTAAATGACATGCTTTACCGTACACCATTTTGTATGGGGACATGCCCATGGGATTCTTATAGGCAGTTCTATAAGCCCACAGTGCATCATCGGGCTTCTTAGACCAATTCTTTCTAGACCTGTTGGCAGTCTTTTGCAGAATTAGTTTAATCTCTCTATTGCTTAGCCCTACTTGACCACTGGACTTTGGGTGATAGGGAGACGCAATTCTATGGTTGACATCGTACTTAGCAAGCGTTTTACAGAAAGCACCATGAATGAAATGTGAACCATCGTCGGTCATGAGATATCTAGGGACTCCAAATCTAGGGAAAATAACTTCTTTAAGCATCGTGATAGAGGTGTTGTGATCGACACTACTAGTGGGGATAGCTACTACCCACTTAGTGACATAATCAACATCAACTAGGATATGAGTATACCCGTTGGATTTTTGAAAAGGTCCCATATAATCAAAGCCCCAAACATCAAATGGTTCAATGACAAGTGAATAGTTCATAGGCATTTCCTGACGTTTACCGATATTACCTATTCTTTGACATTCGTCACAAGACAAGACAAACTTACGGGCAACCTTGAAGAGAGTGGGCCAATAGAAACCTGATTGCAATACCTTATTTGCAGTTCTATCTCCCGCATGGTGTCCTCCGTAGGCCTCGGAGTGACACTTCTATAGGATCTGTCCCTGTTCATGTTCAGGTACACAACGTCTAATAACACCATCTACTCCTTCCTTACAAAGGTGAGGATCATCCCAAAAGTAATGTCTCAAGTCAAAGAAGAATTTCTTCTTTTGCTAGTATGTGAAACTGGGTGGTATATATTTGGCAACAATATAATTTGCATAATCATCATACCACGGTGTACTATGTGAAGTATTGATGACATTCAGTTGATCATCAGGAAAGCTATCATCAATAGGTTGTGGGTCATCAAGAACATTCTCCAACCTAGACAAGTTATCTGCTATGGGGTTCTCAGCACCCTTCCTATGAACAACATGCAAATCAAATTCTTCTAGCAAGAGAACCCATCTGATAAGTCTAGATTTAGCGTCTTTCTTCTCCATTAGGTACTTAATAGCAGCATGATCAGTGTGAATAGTGACTTTGGAATCAACTATTTAAGACATGAACTTTTCACATGCAAACACGACTGCTAAAAATTCCTTTTCCGTAGTAGCATAGTTTCTTTGGGCACTGTCTAGAGTTTTACTAGCATAGTGAATAACATTCAACTTCTTATCAACTCTTTTCCCTAGGACAACACCAACAGCATAATCACTAGCATCACACATGATTTCAGAAGGTAAGTTCCAATCAGGTGGTTGAACAATAGGTGTAGTTATCAAAGCCTTCTTAAGTACTTCAAAGGCTTCCTCACAATAATCGTCAAAAACAAAAGGAATATCCTTTCGCAATAGATTGGTAAGGGGCCTAGAAATCTTAGAGAAGTCTTTAGTGAACCTTAAGTAGAAACCAACATGACCAAGGAAACTTCTTATACCTTTGATATCTGTGGGGTATGGCATTTTCTCGATTGCATCAACCTTAGCCTTATCGACTTCAGTACCTCTTTCAGAAATTTTATGTCCCAAGACGATGCCTTCACTAACCATGAAGTGGCACTTCTCCCAATTCAGTACAAGATTGGTGTCTTTACATCTGTGCAAGGCTCGATCAAGGTTGTTGATGCAATCATCAAAAGAAGACTCGTAGACAGAGAAGTCATCCATGAAAACCTCAACAATCTTTTCACAAAAGTCAGAGAATATAGGCATCATACATCTTTGAAAGGTGGCAGGTGCATTACATAAGCCAAAAGACATACGTCTATAAGCAAAGGTACCGAAAGGGCAGGTGAAAGTGGTTTTCTCCTGATCAACTTGTGCGACTGGTATTTGGGATAAACCAGAATAACCGTCTAGAAAGCAGAAGTGTGTGTGTTTAGATAGTTTTCTAGCATTTGGTCGATAAAAGGCAGAGGGTAATGATCTTTCCTAGTGGCTTTATTCAATTTCCTAAAATTGATCACCATCGTATAGCCAGTAATAATCCTCTATGGGATCAATTCATCCTTATCATTAGGGACAACGGTAATACCTCCCTTCTTAGGGACGCAGTGCACCGGACTCACCCAATCACTATGAGCAATAGGATAGATAATACCCGCTTCCAGGAGCATTAGTATTTCTTTTCTTACTACCTCTTTCATCTTAGGATTTAATCTCCTTTGATGATCAGCAACTGGTTTGGAATCAGGATCAGTCTTAATCTTGTGCTGACATAGAGTGGGACTAATGCCCTTAAGATCATCAAGAGTATATCCAATAGCAGCACGGTGCTTCCTCAGAGTTTTTAGTAACTTCTTTTCTTCATGTTCTGAGAGGCTAGCACTAATAATAACAGATATATCTCTTTTCCATCAAGATAAGCATACTTAAGAGTATCACGCAACTGTTTAAGCTCAAACACAGGATCACCCTTTGGTGGGGGTGGATCCCCAAGCAGTTCAACACGCAGATTATTCTTGAGGATAGGATATTGTTCTAAGACAACTCTATCTATCTCATCCCTTTCATCCATATGCATATCATTTTCATGCTCAAGCAAGTATTGCTCTAAGGGATCAGTAGGAGGCACGGCAATAGAAGCTATGGAAATATTTTCATCCTTACTAGGCAACTCCTTTTCATGAGGTTGTCTACCAAACTTGGAGAAATTGAACTCGTGTGACACACCTTCAAAGCCAACAGTGAGAGTTTGCTTCTCACAGTCAATATGAGCATTGAAAGTATTGAGAAAAGGTCTGCCAAATATGATGGGACAAAAGCTATCTTGGGTGGTAGCAAGAACGAGGAAATCAGCAGGATACTTTGTTTTACCACACAAGACTTCAACATCCCTAACAATTCCCACAGGGCGGATAGTATCTCTATTGGCAAGCTGAATAGTGACATCAATAGGCTCTATCTCAATAGGTGCAATCTCGTCTTTAATTTCATCATATAAGGATTGAGGTATTGCACTAACACTAGCACCCACGTCACAAAAACCATGATAGGAATGATCTCCTATCTTAACAGAAACAACAGGCGTGCCAACAACAGGCCTATGTTTGTCTCTAGCGTGAGGTTTAGCAGTTCTAGCAGCATCTTCACAGAAGTGAATATTATGTCCCTCAACATCGTCGGACAGAAGATCTTTGATAATAGCAGTGCTAGGTTCAACTCTAATTTTCTCAGGGGGTGTAGGTGTTCTAATGTAGCCTCTACGTATCACATTTGAAGCTTTAGAATGATCCTTTATCCTAACACGGAAAGGTGGTTTCTCAATATAAGCACTGTGAACAACAGGATCATTAAAGGCAATGACTCTCTCTTCAACTGGATTGGGTTTAACTACATTGACTTCTAAGGGAGGATGATATTTAAACCACTTCTCTTTGGGGAGATCAATATGAGCGGCAAATGATTCACACAATGAAGCTAGTATCTCAGAGTCAAGTCCATACTTAGCGCTAAAGTCACAAAAAGTATTTGTTTCAACGAAGGATTTAACGCAATCAAACTTGAAATTCATACCTGACTCCTTACCTTCATCAAGCTCCCAATCTTCAGAGTTGCGTTTAATTCTCTCCAATAAATTCCATCTAAAGTCAATATCTCTCTTCATAAAAGAACTGGTACAAGAAGTGTCAATCATGGTGCGATCATCATGAGAAAGCCGAGCATAGAAGTTCTGAATGATAATTTCTCTCGAGAGCTCATGGTTGGGGCATGAATATAACATTGATTTAAGCCTCCCCCAAGCTTGAGCGATGCTTTCTCTGTCACGAGGCCAAAACTTATAAATATAATTCCGATCACGATGTACTAAATGCATAGGATAAAACTTTTGATGAAATTCCAATTTCAACCGATTGTAGTCCCATGATCCAGTATCATCACATAGCCTATACAATGTCAACGCCTTATCCCTCAAAGATAAGGGAAAGACCATCCTCTTGACCTCATCCTCGGGCAAACCAGCAAGCTTAAATAAATCACAAACTTCATCTAGATAGATTAGATGCAAGTCTGGATGTAATGTTCCATCTCGTGTAAAAGGATTAGCGAGTAGTTTCTCAAGCATACCCGAAGGAAATTCAAAGCAAATATTTTCAGTAGGTGCAGCAGGTTGAGGAGAAACTCTTTGTGCTTCCGTTTGAGGTGAAGATACCCCAAACAATCCCCTCAAAGGATTAGTTTCCATAGTGACAAGTGACAATAAATTTTAGCACACTATATGAATGTTTCCTTACCAATTTCCACTTACCAAAGGCGCTTCACTCCCCGGCAACGGCGCCAGAAAAGAGTCTTGATGACCCACAAGTATAGGGGATCTATTGTAGTCCTTTCGATAAGTAAGAGTGTCGAACCCAACGAGGAGCACAAGGATCTGACAAGTGGTTTTTCATCAAGGTAAAATCTGCAAGCACTGAAATTATCGATAACAAGTAGTTGTGTGGTGAGATGATTCGTAGCAAGTAGCAAGTAACAAAAGTAACAACGATGCAGCAAAGTGGCCCAATCCATTTTGTAGCAAGGGACAAGCCTGGACAAAGTCTTATAGGAGGAAAAACGCTCCCGAGGACACATGGGAATTTCTGTCATGCTAGTTTTCATCAAGTTCATATGATTCCCGTTAGTTACTTTGATTGTTTGATATGTGGGTAGACCGGCGCTTGGGTACCGCCCTTACTTGGACAAGCATCCCACTTATGATTAACCCCTCTCGCAAGCATCTGCAACTACGAAACAATAATTATGACAAAGTCTAACCATAGCATTAAACTAGTGGATCCAAATCAGCCCCTTACGAAGCAACGCATAAACTATGGTTTAAGCTTCTGTCACTCTAGCAACCCATCATCTACTTACTACTTCCCAATTCCTTCCTCTAGGCCCAAACAATGGTGAAGTGTTATGTAGTTGACGTTCACATAACACCACTAGAGGAAAAAAACATACAACACATCAAGATATCGAACGAATACCAAATTCACATGACTACTATTAGCATGACTTATCCCATGTCCTCAGGAACAAAAATAACTACTCACAAAGCATAATAATATTCATGACCAAAGAGGTAATGAGTAGCATCAAATATCTGAACATAAACTCTTCCACCAAGTAATCCAACTAGCATCAATTACAAAGAGTAATTCACACTACTAGCAACCTTACAGGTACCAATCGGTGTCGCGAGACGGAGATTGGTTACAAGTGATGAACTAGGGTTTGGAGATGAGATGGTGCTGATGAAGATGTTGATGGTGATGAGTCCCCTTCGATAAGAGGAGTTTTGGTGATGACGATGGCGACGATTTCCCCCTTCGGGAGGGAAGTTTCCCCTACAGGATCGTCCTGCCGGAGCTCTAGATTGGTTCTGCTCAAGTTCCGCCTCGTGGCTGTGGCGAATCCTCCCGAAAGCTTCCTCTTCATTTTTTCTGGGACGAAACCCTCCATATAGCAAAAGATGAGCGCCGGAGGGGCAACAGGGGGTCCATAAGCCACCCAGGCCCGACAAGGGGGGTAGGCCGGGCCTGGCAGGCTTGTGGCCTCCTGGTGGCGCCCCTGTGGTACTTCTTCCGCCCAGTATCTTTCATAAAGTACAAAATAATTCCCCGTTGATTTTCACTGCTTTTGGAGTTGCGCAGAATAGGTATCTCAAACTTGCTCCCTTTTCAGACCAGAATTCCAGCTGTCGGCATTCTCCCTCTTCATGTAAACCTTATAAAATAAGATAGAAATGCCATAAGTATTGTACCGTGAAGTGTAATAACAGCCCATAAAGCGATAAATATCAACATAAAAGCATGATGCAAAATGGACGTATCACCCCCCGCATTTGTTTCTGATGCAGGGGGAACTCTCGAGATACCAACTCCTCAATCTCGTCGGTGACAGGGGGTGTGTTGGGTGAGCCAGTCCCGATCTCAGCCAGATTGGTTGGCAATAAATCTCGCTCTGAAATTTGATCAGTGGGGAGGTCGTGTTGTAGTCTGCAAAACGGAAAATGGGCCCAGTTGTTAGAGCCATGAAATTTAAAAATGGAGTGTTCGTATTTTTTATAAGTACCTTCATGATCGTGCTTTCACCCTAAGAGTCCTCCGGGGGACCGGAGCTTCATCCTCGAACTCCTCGTTCGAGTCTGAAATATCTTCAAATAGGGATGTGGGGGCCCTATGTTGCTTCTTCGGAGCAACTCGATCTGGATCTCCCTCGACGTCTTTGGACATTGTACTCTTCTTTGTTTGGCTGGTGTCGCTGACCTCCTCCTCATCATCCTCTTCTTCTCCCTCTAGGTTGGAGGGAGCCAGCGTCTACTCGGACCTTGTGCCCGGAGGACCCTTTGATCGAGGACCCTCCGAGATCTTATTATTCCCCTTCTTTTTCTCCTCCTTCTCCCTCGAAGTCGTGTACGACTTCTCGACAAACATGGCTGTCTTCAGGAAAAGGCTCCACACAGCTAATATGCTCGGACTTTCTTATCCAGGCCTGCAAGCACGGGAGAAGGAATAAGTGAGTACCTTGTTTAAAGCAAAGGATGAAAACTATGGATATGATAAAAACCTCACCGGCCCGGAAGGGTGAAGGATGGAAAGGCCTACGTCGTCCTCCTCGGCGGGCCAAGCCTTTTGCGCCTTGAAAAGCGACTTCCAGAGCTTCTTGCGGATAATGCGGAAAAAGTTTTGCACAATGTGTGCTACACTATCTGGATCCTCCGGATTGTGATCCCACATCAGGATGGACCGATGTTAGAAGGAGAGAAGGTGGCGATGCAGCATTACGTGAATTACAACGGAGAGCTCGATCTTCTTCTGAAGTAGATTGGAGATCTTCTGTAATGCCCCAAGTGTACAACCTTCCCCATTTGGAACCTCTTGCATGTGGGTCCACCTTGTCAGAGATTATGATGTTAAGATTGGTTCCATGATTTCATGTGTGTTCCTTCTATTTTCCTTCTCATGCATGCATGCATAGCATATCATTGCATGCCCGTTTTCTTGTGTTGTGCACTATGATTTCTTGTGGTGTTAGTAATAGATGTAGGTGGTGATCTTGTGGTTAGCTACCTTGTGATTTCAGGTGTTGATGTCATGTGATGTTGGTGTGTGGTGTGTAGAAGTGGTGGCTTGGGTTTTTCAAAGCTCATTGCAATTTCAAAACCTTTTTCCTCTCCTATTATCTCATGTTCAAAATTCCTTCTTCCCAGTAGCAACTTAAAAATGTCTTGAGCCTAAAGGTTATTGTGGAGATGTTGATGTGATGAGTTGGAATTTTATTCTTGGTCTTGGGGGTGAATACATATCACAAAACAGATTAAATATATGCTATTTTGGATTTATGAAAGTAGCCCCATAAATGTTGGAAGTATTTTAGTTAAATAGCTGGTGCATTTTCGGGTCCAGGGCATTTTTTCCTTTTTATTTTATCTATGTTATTTTGTCCTATGTTTTTTCCTTTCTCTTTTTAAATTTTAAACGGAAATGGACAGAGGGGTCTATTTCCCTAACTGGCGCGCTAAGTGGGCTTCCTCCCACCTAGCGGCCCACTTCTCCTCCCTCCCTTGCAGCCCGTCGCGCGTCCGTCATCGTTCTCCTGCTTTCCAGCGAGGCAGTGCATCCCTTCGGTTAGCCTCTCTCTCCCATTCCCCTCTGTTTCACCGGAGAGAGCACGGGCACATGGCCACCACACGCCCATCGCTTCCCCTCTCGCCCTATAAAGCCCCTTGGCGTCCGTGTATCAGCTAGGGTTCCCCCTTCCGCCGCCACTCCACCTAGATCTCACCTCCCTCCTCTCTGCAGCGTCGCAGTAAGGTAAGCGAGGCGGATCCACCATGGCCGACGGTTGAAGGAGGTCACTGTCGTCGCTGTGGCACCTCCTCCACGTCGAGAGGTCCAGGAGCTCGCGGGCCTCTCCACGGGCTCGTTCCCGCCGCTAGATCGTCGTCCCCGACTATGCTTCATCTTCCCCCTAGAGGCCCTCCTTCTCCGACGAGCTCCGCCGCTACACGCCCTTCTTCCTGCTACTTCCTCTTCGGCCGTGTCTTCATCGTCCCGTACGTAAGCCCGTACTCCTCCTCCCTCCTTCATGTGCTAGTTGAGCACTGTAGCCGTAGGTTCGTTGCGCGTGTGCCTCTGTCGCCGGAGCCGCTGGTCACCGTCGACACGCCGTTGCAGTGCCCCTTGGGAGTAGTTAGGTTTCAAAATGGCGTCATGTGGGTGTGGACTTCCTCCCCTCCACGAGCCGGAGTTGTATTCGGCTCGCAGCAATGGCAAGACCCCTCCCCTGTTCTGGTCAGTCGCCGGTAGCAGATGAGCAGGGGGTTGTCCTCTTCTGTTTCGCAACGCGTAGTAGTTCGGACGCCGATTCGTAGTGTAGTGGTAGCGTGTTGTTGTGCCTGTTGTGAGGTCGTGGGATCGATCCCCCCTCGGCACCCTTTTTTTGCTTGATTTATTTCCTCGGCCAGTATAGAGCGCGGCACCCTAGTTACCTTGCTAAACTGCTCTGTTCTGCCGAGCTTATAGGCCCAGCAGGTTGGTTTGCGCCCATGGGCAGTACCAGTAGGTCTCAGGTTCGAACCCAGAGCCTACCCTTTAATTTTTTTTCCCTTGTCTTTGCTTAAGTTCCTTTGCTGTTTTTGACTTTCTTCCAGCCCTATCATTGTAATATTTGAGGTGTGCTTGCACATGAGAGCTTATATTGTTTTCCTTCTCACTTCAGCTAGTGGGAGTGGTGTTTTGCTAGCCTTGTGAAACCCATGATGGTTGCACTTGTGTGTGTGTGTAGATACACTTGGTAGGAGCTTATGTAGGTTGTTTTGTTACTTGTAAGATGGTGTGCATTAAGGTGTGTGAGTTTGCACTAGGGCAGCATGTGTAGCCACATCTTATGAGCTTCAGTGTGGGCTATGTTGTGCTTGTAGTTTTATTTGCATGTATAGATTTAGTGGAGTGTGATTGTGGGTGTGGATGCCTCCCCCTCACCACATGTATTTGGTGTGTATGTGATGCACTAGGTTGCTAGCTATGATTAGCATGAGTAGGTGGAGTTTGCTAGTTAAGCATGGGTAGATTCTTATGGGGGTTGCACCTTGAGGGTGACATGACTCCAAGGGTGTTCCTTGTGGTGCATGTGAGAGTGTGCACCATCACATGCCCATATGTGAGGGTGTGTATACTCTCTTGTTAGCATAGGAGTTATATTATTGCTGTGCTTGATGCTAGTGATAGTGTGGTAGATGTGTTGGTGTTGTTGATGTGCATGACACAAACATGGGGTCCAAACCCCCCATGTCACTTTTTCATTGTGCACATGAACTCAACCTATGTATTTGTTATCTTAGAAGGGTACTTTATGGGGTGCATAAACAGTTTTGTTGAAAGTTTGATCCTTGATTCCATGGTATAGGTGGAGCCCAAGGGCATGAGTTTCTTGTGTGATAGTAGAAGGGGTTTTGCTTTACACTATAGTGGTGTCAATTATCACTTGGTGTAATGTGTGTGCAAACTATGCCTAGACAAAGTGGGCATGTGGCTGGAAAAATTCCAGATTAGGGAACTCTGAAATTTCACTAAGTGTGGGATTCTGGAAACATTTTCTTCCCCTATAGATGAGGATGTGCTGGTCATTCTGTTGAGAACTAGCCCTAGTTCACTGCTAATATTTTGAACCTGATATGTTGGTGAAGCTCCCTGTCCAATTTCAAGTCATTTGGAGTCCAGTAGGTTGTGTTTTGGTTGCTGTCAAAAAGCTTCAGAACAGAGACAGAAACTCAGGTGCAGGAATTTTCACTAAGTCCCTGAGATCTGATGGTTTTGGGAAAGTGTGTGGCCTTGTATCTTCTAGAGTTTAATTCCTTTTGCTGTGATTCTTTCTAGTGCTTGTATTGCTCTTGGTGGGAAACAGCCACATACATTATTTGTCATGTTTGAAGACCTGTAGCTATGTTGCATGTAGCTCCCAAATAGCTAAGATGCAGATTATGGCAGATTATGTAGTTTTGTCATTTTGGTCAATGTGTGTGCTTAGTTGATGTTGTGGTGTTCTCCCTTGCTCCAATCCATTCATGTTGGGTTGTTAGAGGTCTTGGCAACCTGGGAATACCAGATTTGTGCCATTGGGGTGTGTGGTGTTGAATCTTCCACATAGGGCTTCATATCTTGTTTCGTTGATTCCCGTTGATCCGTAGCTCCGTTTGCAATGTTCTTTATATGGTTTTGCACCGTTTTCACGAGCCGCATATGTTCATGTCATTCTCATGCATGTACAAATAGCTTAGTGTACAGTTATTTCCAGAAACTTGCAGTAGTTTATTTTGCTTGTGCTAGTGATAGAAATAGTGGTGCATGCTCAATTTTCATCTCATGCATCATGTGATTGCTGCATCTTGTGGTGCTTCTGTTCATTGGCTGTTATTCTTGTGTTGGGTAGCACCGGGATCGGAGAACGAATACGTGGAGTCAGGAGAGTACGTGCAGGATGATCCAGAACCATTCCAAGCTGAGGATATCACAGGCAAGATGATATGACCTTGATTCCATCTCTAGACTTGTTATGTTAGTTTCGTTTCCATGTCATATTGCTCGATGCCTACCACTGAAATTAAATTGCCTCTATGTTGGGGATGTGACCTGTGGATGACCCGCCCTAATCGGGCCGGGTTATCCAGCGAGCGATTCATCCAAATATTTAGTTGGGCCTTGTCTGGGCCGAATCAAAGTCATACGACGAGTATGGCTCTTGGCGGGTCTCCTAGCTTTGGAAGATGGCGACTTAGAGACCACAATGGTCACGAGTTGTAGGAAGGAAGGAATCCTTGTAAACCCTAGGGAGTCGACCTGTATATAAAGGCGAGGTCCTGGGGGACAGAGGGGGGTTAGAAATCATCGAGGGCTAGGTTTAGGCGAGTTACGCCTTCCTTGTAATCAGATCCACATCAATACACAAAAGAGCAGGACGTAGGCTGTTACCTCTTCTCGAGGGGCCGAACCTGGGTAAATCGCCGCGTCTCTCCCGCTTAACCCCTTTGAGTCGCCACCAAGGTGCGATGGCTCCAGGATCAAGTCCTTTCACGAGGACATCTGCCGTGAAAAAACCACGACAGTTGGCGCCGACCTTGGAGCCTACGCACGGTGGAGTTGAGTTCTCAAAGGGAGCCCTACCAGGGTTTGGGAGTTACGCGACGGCGCTCATGACTCGGAGCCGCCGTAGGATAACCTACATAGACAACCAGCGATGGGGACCTGAAGCGAATTCGATTGAATCTGGCTACAGGGTCCCCTTCGGCAAGATCAACATCTTCATCGGCATGATCGGATCATCCGTTCCTGAGCCGGACGCCTCCACCGACATTGTCGAGCCGGCAAGGTACGTCCTCCTAGTCATAACACAGAATTTAACTCGCCCGGTCTTTGTGGGGTTCACGGAGGGATCGGAGGAACCAGAACACTTGGCGACTCAGGAAGTTACCCCGGTCAACTCTGACGACGAGTCATCCATGGGCGACTCAGATTCCATCCGGTCTCTCCATGGGGACGGTCTCGGAGGCTTGTCGCTGGCCATGGATCTGGAAGTCCTTGACCGAACCCGCCGCCAGATTGCCATCTACATGGCTGGGGCAACTCAACCCGCACAAAACCCTACCGGAGGCGATGGGGCCGGCGGGACATCCATAAGTGCATCCGCAGTCCTGGTGGATTTAGCAGCGGAAATCACGAGACTAATGGCGACTCCCCTCACGCCAGAGAACCAAGAGGGGATAAACGCAGAGTTAGCAAAGCTCAGAGAGGCGGTGGCAAAGGCCCACCAGGATGCTGAGATGGAGTCCGCCAGGATCGAGACTCGACAAGCCCAAATTGCGGCCGAAAGGATGCGATTAAACACTGACAGCTGGCGGCTCGAAAGACAGCAGCGCGCGTCCGACGCCGTCCATCAGCGGAGACACCAGGGTCGCCTGCCCCATGACCTCAACCCGACCCGTCTATTCGACACTCCACGAACCCCTGGGATGGGAGCCGCCCCGGCAGGAGGACCGGGCCGCCCACCTAACCCGTCGGTTCAGCCGATTGAGGTCAAATTCCTCGTTTCCGGACCCCTCAAGGCCACTTCTCCAACCCGGTGGATAACGTGCTTGCCGCAACTCGCCACCTGGAATCCCTTCCGATTCACGGCAACACCCCAGCTGAGATTGAAGTGAGGAACGCCATCGAGATGTTGAAAACAGCGGTGGTTCAAAAGGCCCAGTTCTCGCATAGCCTCAAGAGGTTGCACTCCACCCCTCAGGCAAGTTATACCAGGAGCAGGCCGGAGGACCAGCCTGCCGTAAACAGTGGGCCACGACACTTCCCGCAGGACAACCCGCCCGAGCGGAACCCGCCGGGCCGAGATCTCCCGAATATCCAAGACGCTCCGGCCCCCCTCGTAGGGGGCAGAGGGCGAGTTGGGGTACCATGCTTATCCCCGGCCCTTCGGAGCGAAAGGATGCCCAAGGACTTTAAGGGACCAAGGAAAGTGCCTAATTATACACCAAACCTCGAACCAACGTCATGGATCGAGGGTTACGAGATTGCCATGGACATGCTCGACGTGAACGAGGCGGTTTGCGCCCGATACTTCACAATGATGCTCGAGGGGTCGGCACGCACCTGGTTGAAAATTTTGCCTCCCAATTCCATCCAGTCCTGGGCTGAGTTAAAAGAGCGTTTCATCAAAAACTTCCGGGGAACCTGCAAACGTCCAATGACGATTGTCGATCTACAACAGTGTGTTCAGCGCTCGGACGAATCAGCCCACCATTGGTCGCGGCGGGTGGCAGAAATTATTCATTCGTCAGATGGTATTACGGCGGCTCAAGCTGTGCTCATCCTCGAGCACAATTGTCATTACGAGCCCTTAGTACAGAAGTTGGGGCGACTCAAACGGAAGGTCCAAGACATGGGCGAACTAATGGACACCCTCACTAGGTATGCCGAGGCCGATGATACTAAGGATCCCGGCGAGGATGGCAAGGTTAACTCGCCCAAAAAGGGCGAGTCGTCCAAAAATCATACCCGTTTCCAGGGGCGCAACCGTCACAATCAGGGGACCAATGGCAAGCGTAGACCGCAGGAGGAGCCCTCGGACTTGGTCGCCAACACCAATGCTAATGATGGCAAAAAGAAGAACCGAGGCTTCAGTGGGAAAAGGCTGCGTAACTATGAAGAGTTACTCAAGGGCCCTTGCCTGCACCACGCCACGGCTGACGGCCCGGCGAGTCATTCTTGGGAAAACTGTTTCGTGATGCGAGAATTTCGGGCGGAGGCAATCAAGAAGAGCCAAAATGAAGATCCAAACCGGCGCCAGGACCAACTCGCCGCGTCCAACCAAAGACAGAACCCCTTCGGCGGCTTTCCCGAACAAGGGGCTCAGGGAGGCCCGCAACCAGGCGGTGGCCAGTACCCGGTGCACCACCAGCGGCTGTACAACCCGCCGGGAGTTTTCCAGCAGCCGCCCCCACAGGGGGCTCCACAGGACCAGGATGAAATGGGGTCTTCCGCAGCAATCCCAAACAGCTAAGTAATGGGCAGTACCATGTTTTCACCACTAATGCTTGCAGGCGTGATAAAAAGGTAAATCACCGGGCGTACAGTATAACTGAGCCGGCGATTCCCAGATATCTCCACTGGTCTGAGCAGACCATAACATGGAGCAGGGAGGATCACCCGCCAAGAATAGATAACCCGGGCGACCTGGCATAGGTCGTGGCCCCCCAAGTGGGGGGTTACACCCTATCAAAGGTATTAATGGATGGTGGCAGCAGCATCAATATCCTATACTTCGACACCTTCCAGAGGATGAATCTATTGGAGAAAAACTTGATGCCTTCGACCACGGTTTTCCACGGAATTGTCCCGGGCAAGTCGGCTTATCCCATAGGCCGGGTCAGGCTCTCAGTAGTGTTTGGAACTGCGCGGAATTACAGGTCGGAGTCTCTAATCTTCGAGGTGGTCAAGCTAAAAAGCTCATACCAAGCGCTGTTCGGGCGACCGGCCTATGCCCGCTTCATGGCCCGCCCGTGCTATGTCTACCTCAAGCTCAAAATGCCTGGTCCTAAAGGAACCATCACGGTCGATGGAGATAGAAGGATCGCAAAGGAATGTGAAGAAGGGGACGCGGTTTATGCGGAGGTCGCCTGTGCGGCGAAAGAGCTCAAGCACCATCGGGCCAATGTTGACCCGGCTGACATGTCACCACTCAAGAAGACGACTACAGATTTCGAGTCGCCCCTCAAGTTCAAGCCGACGGATGACACTAAGACAATCGATTTCGTGCCTCGCGATTCGTCCAAGCAGTTCACCATTGGGACGGGTCTGGACCCCAAATAGGAAAGCGCGCTCATCGAATTCATCCGTGAGAATCAGGACATCTTCGCATGGAAACCTTCTGACATGCCTGGTGTACCGAGAGAATTCGTTGAGCACCATCTTAACGTTGACCCAAAATGCAAACCTGTCCAGCAGTACCTTCGTAGATTCAACGAGGAACGACGCAAGGCAATTGGAGAAGAAGTCGCCCGCCTTTTTGCCGCCGGGTTCATCGTGGAAGTTTTTCACCCCAAATGGCTGGCTAACCCGGTGTTGGTACTCAAGAAGAATGGCACTTTCCTTATGTGCATCGACTATACGGACCTCAACAGAGCTTGTCCCAAAGATCCCTTCGCTCTTCCCCGTGTCGATCAAATAATTGACTCGGTGGCGGGATGTGAACGATTGTGTTTTCTGGACGCCTATTCAGGATATCACCAGATCAAGATGGCCGTGGAAGATCAGGAGAAGACGGCCTTCATAACCCCCTTCGGGACCTTTCGCTATGTGTCCATGCCTTTCGGACTCAAAAGCGCGGGGGCGACTTATCAATGTTGTATCCAAAATTGTCTTCGTAACCAAATTGGTCGCAACGTCCATGCCTATGTCGACGATATTGTGATCAAGACCCGCCAGGGGGAGACACTATTGGAAGACCTTAAGGAGACTTTTGATAATTTACGGGTATATCAGATGAAGTTAAATCCTACCAAGTGCGTTTTTGGTGTACCTGCAGGAAAATTGCTGGGTTTCTTGGTATCGGAGCGCGGCATCGAGGCTAACCCGGACAAGATGGAAGCGGTTACCTCTCTTGGAAAGCCGGCGAATGTTAATCAAGTTCAACGGCTGGCAGGTCGCATTGCGGCTTTAAGTCGTTTTGTGAGTCACCTAGGGGAAAAGGCGAATCCTCTTTATCAATTATTAAGGAAGTCTGATCGATTCGTGTGGACAAATGCGATGGACCAGACGCTTGAGGCCCTGAAACGCCAATTGGTTAACCCGCCGGTCCTGGCAGCCCCGACTGAAAAGCAGCCTATGCTTCTGTATATCGCGGCGAATTCCAAGGCAGGAAGTGTGGCCGTGGTCGTTGAAAGAAAGGAAGAAGGGAAGGAATACCCAGTGCAACGCCCAGTATATTTTATCAGCGAGGTGTTAACTCTTTCCAAACAGCGATACCCGCATTGGCAAAAACTGGTCTATGGGGTGTTTATGGCGAGTCAAAAACTTACGCATTACTTCCAGGAGCACCCGATCACAGTGGTTAGTTCTGCTCCCCTTGGTGACATTATCCAAAATAGGGAGGCAACAGGGCGAATCACCAAATGGGCGATAGAGCTTGGGTCTCATCACATACAATATACTCCCCGCACAGCTATCAAATCCCAGGCACTAGTTGATTTCGTTAATGACTGGACCGAGCTACAGGCTCCGGAAGACCGGCCTGACCTTACTTACTAGACTATTTACTTTGATAGATCTAGGCAGCTGGAAGGCTCGGGGGCTGGTGTGGTGTTAGTATCCCCTCAAGGAGATAAGTTCTGTTACGTTCTCCGACTCATGTTTCCCTGCACCAATAATGCGGCGGAATATGAAGCTTTGCTTCATGGCTTGCGACTCGCAAAAGAGATGAACCTAACACGACTCAAGTGTTTTGGCGACTCCGATTTGGTGGCGCAACAAGTTTCGGGTACCTGGGACTCTCGGGATCCCATGATGGCGGCTTACAGACGAGCTGTGTCTGACGTGGCGGGTTATTTTCATGGCTATCAGGTGGACCATATTGACCGGCGCCTCAACGAGGCAGCTGATGCCCTCTCGCGACTCGGCTCACAGAGAAAACCGGTTTCCCCTAATGTTTTTCTGGATATCTTGCATAAACCATCCGTGGTTTTACCCTCAGAGGAGGAATAGGCGATACCAGATCCCGAGTCTCAGCTCGTGGCAGATCTCCATGTCATTAAGGATTGGGTTCTCCCTTATCTGGCTTATCTCACTCGCGGCGAGTTACCCACCGACGAAGTTTTGGCTCGCCAGATCGTTCAGCGCAGCAAATCCATGGTCATCATTAATGGCGAGTTGTATAAACGGAGCGCTTCTGGGGTTTTTCAGCGATGTGTCTCCCCCGAAGAAGGATGCGCGATCCTAAATGACATTCATTCCGGAGACTGTGGACATCACGCCGGGTCACGTTCTTCGGTATCAAAGGCTTTTCGTCATGGTTTCTTTTGGCTGACGGCTCATGCAGATGCAGAAGACATAGTTCGTCGGTGCGAAGGGTGCCAACGTTATGGGAGGCAGGCTCATGTGCCGGCTCAAGAATTGAGAATGATTCCCATTACTTGGCCTTTTGCAGTCTGGGGGCTGGACATGGTTGGTCCCTTTAAAATGTCCTCCAACAAGAATACTCACCTATTGGTGGCGGTTGATAAATTCACCAAGTGGGTTGAGGCGGAACCTGTTGGAGCTTGCGATGCGGAGACAGCGGTCAAAGTTTTGAAGAAGTTGATTTTCCGGTTTGGATATCCGCACAGTATTATTACTGATAATGGTACTAACTTGTCCCAAGGGGCGATGCAGGATTTTTGTCGTCGAGAACATATCCGACTTGATATTTCTGCGGTCGCTCACCCGCAATCTAACGGGCAAGCAGAACGGGCGAATCAGGAGGTCTTGCGAGGGATCTAGCCCCGACTCATGGTTCCCCTGGAAAGGACTCCAGGGTGTTGGGTTGAAGAGCTACCTTCGGTACTATGGAGTATCCGGACCACCCCGAACCGGTCCACGGGATTCACCCCTTTCTTTTTGGTCTATGGAGCAGAGGTTGTTCTTCCTACGGACATAAGGTATGACTCCCTTAGAGTCGCTGCATATGTGGAGCAAGATAATGAGCTGGCGCGTCAAGATTCTTTGGATGACTTGGAGGAGGCGCGTGACCTAGCTGCGGCTCGTTCGGCTATCTACCAGCAAGATTTGCGGCGTTATCATAGTCGCCGGGTTAAGAGTCGGACCTTTCAGGAAGGCGACTTAGTGCTTCGTCTAATACAAGATCGAGCAGGCATGCACAAGTTGTCACCCCCTTGGAAGGGCCGTTCGTCGTCAGCAAGAACCTCTGCAATGGCTCTTACTATTTGGTGGATCTTTGGCATAATCGACCGACCACGGAGGCTGAGTCAACTCGCCCCTGGAATATTGCCCATTTGCGGCCTTACTACACTTAAGCTCTTAAGCTTTACACTTTGTAAGTTTTTCAGTTTCATTATGAAGTAATAAAATTTTCCCCGACTTGGGGGCTTCTCTATTAAAATGCAAATTGTGTCATCCTGTTGCGGCCGTATGAGTCGACAGAATCTACATTTAGAGTGGGTGCACGAGCTTTCTGACTCGCCTCCCCCTGTCATGACCTTATGAGCCGATGAAGCCTGCATTTAGGGTGGGTGCACGAGCTTTCTGACTCGCCTCCCCCTGTCGCGACCTTATGAGCCGACGAAACCTGCATTTAGGGTGGATGCATGAGCTTTCTAACTCGCCTCCCCCTGTCGCGACCTTATGAGCCGACGAAACCTGCATTTAGGGTGGGTGCACGAGCTTTCTGACTCGCCTCCCCCTGTCGCGACCTTATGAGCCGACAAAACCTCCATTTAGGGTGGGTGCACGAGCTTTCTGACTCGCCTCCCCCTGTCGCGACCTTATGACCCGACGAAACCTGCATTTAGGGTGGGTGCACGAGCTTTCTGACTCACCTCCCCCTGTCGCGACCTTATGAGCCGAAGAAACCTGCATTTAGGGTGGGTGCACGAGCTTTCTGACTCGCCTCCCCCTGTCGCGACCTTATGAGCCGACAAAACCTGCATTTAGGGTGGGTGCACAAGCTTTCTGACTCGCCTCCCCCTGTCGTGACCTTATGAGCCGACGAAAACCTGCATTTAGGGTGGGTGCACGAGCTTCTGACTCGCCTCCCCCTGTCGCGACCTTATGAGCCGACGAAACCTGCATTTAGGGTGGGTTCACGAGCTTTCTGACTCGCCTCCCCCTGTCGCGACCTTATGAGCCGACGAAACCTGCATTTAGGGTGGGTGCACGAGCTTCCTGATTCGCCTCCCCCTATCGCGACCTTATGAGCCGACGAAACCTGCATTTAGGGTGGGTGCACGAGCTTTCTGACTTGCCTCCCCCTGTCGCGACCTTATGAGCCGGCGAAACCTGCATTTAGGGTGGGTAAACGAGCTTTCTGACTCGCCTCCCCCTGCCTCGACCTTATGAGCCGATGAAACTTGCATTTAGGGTGGGGTCACGAGCTATTTGACTCGCCCCCCCCCCCCTGTTCCGATCTTATGAGCCGACAAAATTACTACTGCTATTTTTCGTTGTGGCATAGCCCTGAAGGTTTTAAGCCTTTTCTTTCTGATGCTTGTTGAAAATATCTATAGTTTGTTTGTTTTCACATATGCTATTCTTAAGGCTTAAGACAGGAGGGTGATAGGAATTGTTTCATCCATGGCGAATTAAGCGCTATAAAAGACTCTTATAAAAGGCGGGTCAAATATTTCAAATCGCCTTAAGGGCGATATAAAGGTTCTTGCAAGAGGTATCATCAAAAACAGTACTGACTTATGGAAAAGGGACCTATTACATGGCTCTCAGGCCAAACTCAATAAAATTTACTTTGCTGGCGCTTCGGGATCATCCTGATGTGAGCTCTGGCCAACTTCGATTTGCAAGTCGCCTAATACCCAATTGCACTTGGCCAAAGCAGCAAAGTCATCTTCATCAGTCAGAATTGATGCCAGGTCTGCTTCCAAGTCGAAAGGATTCTTGGGTCGCCGAGGAGTTAGACTGGTCGTCACGAAGGTTGGCGGGTTGACCTTCTTGTTTCTGCTATCATAAGTGGCCTGGTATTTTGTTAAGTCAAGGCTTGCGGCAAGTTGAGTCGCAGCCAGCCGAAAGTCCTTGACGACTCGCGGATAGTCCTCTTCAACAAATTCGGACCCATCGTCCTTGAGTTGAGGAAAGCCTGCGGCTACTTCTTCTACGTTGATCTCTGGGGCATATGCCAAACAGCGACTCAGGGCAGTCAGAATACCTCTCCGGGCGGCTGACCGAGTTAACTCGCCAATGTGAGGGGGAAGTGTGGATAAGCAGCCAAGCAGCTTCTTGATGGAAGTGATAGGTTCTTTGGCACCCATCACAGCTTTAACTGTCAAGACACTACCTGTGTATAATTGCTCTGTCAGCGTGTAAATCGCCTTCAGCATCAACACACAGTCTTCTTGAAGGTTGGCGGCTCTTGGACCTGAATCATGATGATTAGCGACTTATCATAAGTAAAACAAAAAAAGAGAGGAGAAGATCAAAGGTTTAAGTAAAGCTTACCAAAGACGGCTTGCGTCATGTTGGAGATATGACGCTTTAAGCCGGACAATTCCTGTTGTACAGTGGCCAGCCTAGCTTCAGCCTTCTCTGCCCTCTTCAAGGCGGCATTTTGTTCAGCCTGAGCTTCTTTCCACTCGGCCTTGAGTTTTACCAGTTCGGTCAAGGCCAATTGACATTTTTCCTCCGACTTCGCTCGGGCGTCTTGTTGTCCAACTAAGTTTTTCCTTAAATCGCCCCGCGCTGATTCGGTCTGAGCAAGGTGTTCCTATTGAAAGTTTAAAATAAGGGCAAGTCTCAGAATTTCTGCAAAGCAATATCCCTAACACTTGGGGGCTAATGTATAATTTTTTTCAGGTGAAATTATACAAAAATCGAGACCCGGCTCATCTTTTTACTGATGACCCGGCCCTTGGGGGTTACTGTTCGCAAAGTTTTTTCTAAATTTTCAAGACCCGGCTCATCTTTTTAGTGATGACCCGGCCTTTGGGGGTTACTGGTCGCGAAGGTTTTTCTAAAATTTTCAAAGACCCGGCTCATCTTTTTGCTGATGACACGGCCCTTGGGGGTTAATGGGAATAATATAAGTATAACAAAATTTACCTCATGTTTGTTGTTTAACATCTTCAACAGGTTTTTCTCCATCCCATAGCTCGCCTCCAGGCGACTTGCAAAGCCAGAGCAGAGTTCCTTAAACTCCAAATTAGCATAGTCGGAAAGTTTCGCCTTGGAGAGCCCAGACTCGGGAATGGCTTGAGAGGAGGATGCTACATGTTTGGACAAAACTGTCGCCGCCGGCTTAGAAAAGACAGAGCCAGTAATAACTACAACATCTGGGTCTTCTGTTGTCATCAATGGGTTCGGCGATTTAGAGGCATCCGTTGTTTCCTTCGGCGACTCAGGAAGATCCACTTGAATCGCAGGCTCAGCCTGATCCGGATTGTCTTGAGTCGGAGTTGATTTCTTCGGGGGTTCTGAAGTTGCATCAAGAGTTGATCCACTGGTTTTTCTTTTCTTGGCTTGTGCCCTGACAAAAGGGAATAAGCACGTTAAGGAATTGAAAAGATCGTTATTCTCAAAAGTCGAGGCTAGGTTATCAAAAGACTTACCCCGGAACTCAAATCATTGGTGGAAGTGTTGACATCACTGAGGTTATACATCAGTAATACAGGAGGGTTACAAATGTGATCCAAAGAAGCATGAATAATGGTTACTCATAAAAGTACCTCGCTTGGCTTTCTTTTGTTTGTTGCTGGTAAGCCAGATACCAGATCGCCAGAGTGACTTCGTGTTTTCCGGTTTGAGGCGTGCTGTGCTTTCTTCAGTAGGAAATTTGGGTCCAAATAAGCATTTCGATGTGAGAAGGGAACTTTCCCACATATTCGCCGGGTCGGCTTAGGTGGAGAAGGAGATGAATCGGAGGAAACAGAAATTACCTCAACAGAGTCTTCTTGGCTTTCGTTATCTTCATTCTATTACAAGGAGAGGGAGAGATACAAATACGAAGGTTAATAGCAATGAATGGTGAGTGAAAGGAGGGCGAATTTTTACCTCTGAAAGTGCATCGCCGACTTGAGATTCGTCAACTTCGGATGGCTCAGCTGCGGCAGATTTGCCCTTACCCTTGGTTTTCTTTGAGGGCGGCTTAGCACTTTTCATGGCTTGTTTTTTGGGCTTCCTGGACCAGAACTTATCGCCTTTCTGAAATGGCATATGTTACAAAACTACAAACACAAATGAAGCATAAAGCATAAAGACCAAGGGCGGTTTAGGTTTGTTTACCTGGGTGTCGGGTTAGTTTTGCACAAAGGCTTGAGGCCGATTTGGCCACATTTTCCCGCAGGCTCGCCAGTCAGCTTTTTGATAATGGTAACAGTGTCCTTCTCCGTTAAAGACGTATGGAAGTAGCATTGAGGATGATCCAGGGTACCATCAAATTCACACATCGGCCCGTCCCGGCGGCTCAGAGGAAGGATGCGCCATTCGACCCAACAGCGGATTAGGTCGACCCCGGTAAGCCCGTTGTTCGTCAAGGATCTTAACTCGGACAATATTGGGATGAACTCCGATTCTTCCTCCTCGGTGAGCTTGTCTGGGAGCTTGAAATTGGTTGGAAGGCGAGTTGGCCTGTAGCCCAGAAGCTTGTTCTCGCCAGCAGGAGATGTCTCTTGACAGTAAAACCAAGACTCGCCCCAGCCTTTGGGATGGCTAGGCACAATAAGTGAGGGGAATGGGCTATCCTTGCGGCGCTGGATGTTTACACCACCAAGTTCCAAGCTGGGGCCGTTGTGGAATTCTGTTTGGCGATTCAGATGGAAAAAATGCCATAATAAGGGGACAGAAGGCTCGATCCGCAGATAAGCCTCACAGAGAACTTGGAATTGGCACAAATTACTTATAGAGTTGGGTCCCAGATCCTGGAGGCGGACGTTCATGAAAGATAAGGCGTCTCTAAGAAACTTTGATCCGAGCGGCTTAAAACCTCGCTCTAGGTGTTCAACAAAAACGACTATCTCCCCTTCTTTGGGGTTAGGGAGGTCTTCTCCGAACCCGGTGCGCCAGCCGATAACATCCCGAGGATCCAAGTTGCCCGTTTTCACATAATCGGCTAAAATGGAGTCATCAACCTTGGTAGGAAGCCAGTCACTCTTGAAGACGGCGCCCATGCTACAAATAACTAAAGTATGATATTACATGTCTTGGACGCCTATTGTATGGGATAAAATCAATTCAGTTAACCCGCCGGGTGCTTTGGTTAAAAAAGGGTTTTTTGACCTGCCAGATCAAAGGGCCGGGTTGGATCACTTTGGCGACTTATGGAAGGGTGGCTATCCCCAAGGGTTGCATTCTGGGGACGGTGAAGGCATTCGTTTGAAGTACCAGGAGATGAAGACTATAAACAACTTTTTGCGAACAGTAAAAAAGGAGTGGATCTATCAGACAAATGCGAAAACCTAGAGAAAATGACTAGTCGCTACAGTTTATTATCAGATGATGCCCATCGCTTGGAGAAGATGTTGTTTTCAAGGATTCACAAGTACAGCGGATAAGTGAAAGTATTCGGGGCATTAAGCTATTCTACCGACACTCGTGTTAATCGATTCGAAGCAGATAGCATCTATATGCAACGAGCTTCAAGAACACGGCAATGGCGGAAGCTCGAACAGAAAGTAAATCTACTCCTAAAGATAGGCGGAAGCCTAACCTGATGTTGTCAGGAGAGAAGAGTCGACGGAGATGGGGTTCGCTGGAGAAGCGCGGGCGTCCCGTCGAGCAGAGAAGTTTCCAACAGCGGCAAGGTTCGAGGTGAATGGCGAGGTGGCCGACGGCGATGCAGTCAATGATGCCGATGGCAGATATGTTGATTGCGGCGCGAGGGTGGACGACGGCGAAAGCTCACAGGCAGCACCGGAGCTCCTCGCGTGAAGGCCGAAGGCACGGTCGGCGGTGGATTCCTCGGGGCGATGCGGTTTTCTCGCTGTGCCGGTGGAGAGGAAGGCGATGGGACAGGTAGGTGCGAAGCGACAGTTCTGTCCCCCCCCTCGGCCTATTTATCGAGGCAGGTGCAAGAATCGAGGCACCATGAGCGGGAACCGCCGGGAGATAAAAGATTTGCTATAAATGTGCGCCGAAAGTTTCGGGATAAATGATGCGCTAAAAGATCCGTTGGAGTTGCGGCGGTCTTCCTGGAAAAAGAGGAAAAGGAAAAGGCCAGTTAGTAATGATTTGGCGGCTTAAGGGATCGTCGACGCCCAAAAAGTCAATTTGGGGCCTAATGTTAGGGATATGACCTGTGGATGACCCGCCCTAATCGGGCTGGGTTATCCAGCGAGCGATTCATCCAAATATTTAGTTGGGCCTTGTCTAGGCCTAATCAAAGTCATACGACGAGTATGGCTCTTGGCGGTCTCCTAGCTTTGGAAGATGGCGACTTAGAGACCACAATGGTCACGAGTTGTAGGAAGGAAGGAATCCTTGTAAACCCTAGGGAGTCAACATGTATATAAAGGCGAGGTCCCGGGGGACAGAGGGGGGGTAGAAATCATCGAGGGCTAGGATTAGGCGAGTTACGCCTTCCTTGTAATCAGATCCACATCAATACACACAAAAGCAGGACGTAGGCTGTTACCTCTTCTCGAGGGGCCGAACATGGGTAAATCGCCGCGTCTCTCCCGCTTAACCCCTTTGAGTCGCCACCAAGGTGCGATGGCTCCAATATCAAGTCCTTTCACGAGGACATCTGCCGTGAAAAAACCACGACACTCTACTTATGCCATGAGCCCAAACACCGTTCTCCTTCCTAGCAAAACTTGTGTGGCTAAGTAGGCTTGCTCAGCTACTAATGTTAGCATTGCTAGTTGCAGGTGCTTTGCCTCATGTGATAACATGGGCTTGATATCATTATCTTAAATTCTGTTATTTATTTAATGCACCTATATACTTGGTAAATGACGGGAGGCCTAGCCTTTTGCCGGGTGCTTTGTTCCGTTATTGCCGCCTTAGTTACGGGCTACCGGTGTTTGATTCCATATTGATCACTCCTAACACGTTCTGGGTTGTTATGGGGATCCCCTCGATAAATCGCATAGTGCTAAGGCTTGTCCGGCAGGACCCAACATTGGTGTTAATTTGCTAATAACTTAATAATAATCTGCATAGGGAGTAGCTACCCCGAGGATCTTTAATCAACAAACCCGGGCCAGTGCTCCTCATGAGTGTTGGTCCAAACTGGTCTGCCTGCGGGGCCACCATAAGGAAACTTGAGGTTTGGAACCTGTAGCTAGTTCCATCTGGCGTGTCCTGAGACTCAGATACGCGGCTCTTATCGGGGTCGTCGACACGTCGGGAGGTCTTGCTAGCCTTGTCTTACCTTAGCGGTATATCTTGCGTATAGGAATCCCAGTGAAGCTTTGGGTTCCCCCGGAGTTGAGGTTTTCCTCTAAGGAATCCGACGAGATCACGAGATTCGTGATAGAGGATGCCTTTGCGGCCTGTGTTCGTTTGTGATGGACTAGTTGGAGCACCCCTGCAGGGTATAATCTTTCGGAAAGCCGTGCCCACGGTTATGTGGCAACTTGGAATATTTTGATAACATCCGGTATTAGAGAACTTAAACATAAATAAATAAAACTGCCAACTATGTGCGTAACCGTGACTGTCCCTTCGAAGATCTCTCTTTGACCGTGAACACGGTGGGGTTATGAATGCCGTAGGTAGGTGTTCAGGATCACTTACTGATCAAGTAAATCCGACCGCTAGTGTAGACCACCTTTACTTCTACTTTGCGTAAGTTAGCCACTTAATCAAGCATAGGATGCAGCAGCCTGATACACTTCTCCCTTCCCTACCCAATAACATGACTAGTTCTGGCACCAAGGTCTTAGATTGCTGAGTCCCCGTGGCTCACGGATTCCTCCGAAACTCCCAACAGGTACAGGTACCCCAGAGACAGATGATCCCGACGGCACCCAGCTGGCGTGGCAGTACGACGAGGAGACAGACCGCCTCTACGTGAACTACCCAAAGGACTGAGCCGTGGTCGTGATCGTGGGCCTGTAGCAGGGTAGCATAGCATTTTCCTTGTTTTGTTGTCTGTACCGGAACTACCTTGTTTGTATCTGTGTTGTACTCTGAGTTATTAATAAGAAGACAGTTGAATCCCGAATTGTCTACTTGTATTATTATTTTGTGCTATGTTACTTGCTTGCTAAATGCTTAGATGCGCTTCTTTCCTATTCGGGGGCCTCGACCCCCAGATCGGAAAGGACCGCATCTTGGTCGTTACAAGTTGGTAATGAGAGCCTTACGACCATAGGAGCCTTTGTGTGATCGTATTTGGCCGAGTCGAGTCTAGTAAATGTTTTGAGTCTTAGTTATATCGGAGAGTAGGTTTCTTTTTTATCCTCTTCTTTGCTCTGGTGAGGTTCCCGTCTTAGGATATCTTTAACTCTACTCCTTTTCTCGCTAAAAAATTTTTAGGATCACGCGGGTATTTGTGAAATCTATATGATTTCGATGTGACGGAATCATGTCCTGGTGCCTCCTACCTGCTCTAAGTATCAGGGGAGTTGAGCTCCAGGGATTATCGCGCACATCGCCATCATTCATATTTCTGAGTATCTAAGAACGGAGGGTGTTCGTTATGGCTTCAATACGGGTAGTGGTGAGATAACCCCGATGTCCCAAGTACTGGTGTAGATTGTTCGGGGGTATTACCACACTTTGTATCGTTGTGATCACGAGGATCTGTTGTAGATGAAGGTCCGAGATGCTGGTCGTGTGTTGAAGGATGTGATACAGGTGACGGGTTAGTTTAGGAGTTGTGTGAAATACTCCTTGTATCCGTGTGCCTGATTGCATGACCAGTTATTTCGGGAATTCATAGGTGGGATATCTAGTAGTATCTTATAGGACTATCTTCCTACAAACGCTTGATTGAGGTTTGGGAAATCTCGATCATATGTTTGTTCCGAGCAGTTCTAGCTCACACATGGTTACAGTGGTCCTTCTCGGAATTTTGTCGTCTGTTACTTTGAGGATGCACTCTTGCTATGTTGTTCGAGTGCAATGCTAAATTCTATTCAGATATCCTGTCTTTTGATTCAGCAATATCTTCAATTATTCTATGGACTAATATGCTGTCCGTCTTCAGGATGGCTCCACCAACTCGTCAGACCCCAGCACGTGAGGATATGCCGCCTCCACCTCCTCCTCCCCCGCCGCCGCCGCCTCCTCCTGCAGAGGCCTGGCAGGCGATGATGGCATCTACTAATGCAAACACTCAGATGCTGTTGCAGTTGATCTAGGAGAGAGCCAATCATCAACAGGGCAATTTCCAGCAGGGTGGCAATCACTTCGGCAGTCTGAGTCAGTTCTTGTCAAACCAGCCTAAGACGTTCACTTCTTGCGACCAGCCGTTTGATGCGGAAGATTGGATCCGTGATATGAACAAGCATTTCGAGTGTAGCAATGTGCGTCCGGAGGACTATGTCAAGTTTGCAACGTTCCAGTTGAAGGGGTAGGCTTCTATTTGGTGGCAGCAGCTTAAGGACTCCAGAGGTGGCAGGGTGATGTCTTGGGACGAGTTTTGCCATGACTTCAGGTCCCACTACATCCCTTCCAGTTTGGTTGAGGAGATGTGTGAGAAGTTCAGGCGTTTAAAGCAGGGCAGCAATTCTGTGTACAAGTACAATGTCGAGTTCCACGAGCTGGCCCGTTACGCGCTGCAGGATGTTCCGGATCAAAAGAGCAAGATCTACCAGTTCAGGGGTGGCTTAAAGGAGGATTTGCAGTTAGCACTTTCCTTACACGATCCTGAGGAGTTTGACAAGTTCTACAACTTAGCTCTCAGAGCAGAGGCAGCCTTGCTCAGGGTGGAGAACTCCAAGAAGCGTTTCAGAGATTCCAGCTCTTCCTCGAATTAGGTGGTTCAGAAGCAACAAAGGTTTTGGGTTTCTCCTCCTCCTCCTCCTCCTCGGCACTCGCAGCAGCCGAAGCACTCAGGTGGACATGGTTCTTCCCACCCACCCAACCCTGGCTTCCAGCAGAGATACCAGCATCAGAAGCAAGGGCCTCCTCAAATTCAGCTCCGGCAGCCAACAGATGTCATTTGTCACAAATGTGAGCAGAAGGGTCACTATGCCAATAAATGCACTTCTCAGCTCCGTCTGCCGCCTTCTCCTCCAGGCAAACCTCCAAGCAACGCTCTTGTGAAGTTCAACCCCAGATCAGCTGGAGTCAAGATGGTGAATGCAGCTGAGGCAGAAAATTCATCAGATGTGATCATGGGTAACCTCCCCGTCAATGATATTCCTGCTAAAGTCTTGTTTGATTCTGGTGCTTCGCATTCCTTCATGTCATACCCCTTTGCATTTGGTAACAATTTTGTGACCGAGTTCCTTCCCAAGTCATTGCAAGTTGTGTCTCCGGGTATGCGGATGAGCTCTTAGTTGTTCGTCCCAGATGTTTCTGTCAAGATGGGAAATTATGCTTTTTTGGCGTCTCCTATTGTCTTGGGCAAGTCCGACATTGATTTGATCCTTGGTATGGACTGGTTGGCCATGAACAAGGCATCAATTGATTGTGAAGCTAAAGAAGTGAAACTTACCCACTCTTCGGAGGATGACGCGCGATGACACAATCCGCTTGTTCTCCTTGAATGAAAAGGGTGAGATCAATCCCATTGAGCAAGTTCCAGTAGTCTGCGAATATCAAGACGTGTTTCCTGAAGAGCTGCCAGGCATGCCTCCGCACCACGAAGTGGAGTTCGTCATTGAGCTTGAGCCAGGCACAGAGCCAGTGTGTAAGCGGTCGTACAAGCTGGGTCCAGAAGAGTTGAAGGAACTCAAGAGGCAACTCGATGAGCAGGAGCGTTTGGGTTTGATCAGACCAAGCTCGTCTCCGTGGGGATGTGGTGTTCTGTTCGTCAAGAAGAAGGATGGTTCGGACCGGCTATGTGTCGATTACCGTCCATTGAACAAGAAGACAATCAAGAACAAATATCCACTTCCGAACATAAACGAGTTGTTCGAACAGCTGAAAGGTGCTAAAGTATTCTCCAAGCTTGATCTCAGAATGGGCTATCATCAGATTCGCATTCGCGAGGAAGACATTCCGAAGACGGCATTCAGGACCAGTTTTGGCTCGTATGAGTATACAGTCATGTCTTTTGGTCTGGCTAATGCTCCTCCGACTTTTTGCCGATTGATGAACTATATTTTCTCGCCATTCAAGAATGAGTTTGTCTTGCTCTATCTCGACGACATTCTGGTCTTTTCTGAGGATGAGGAAGAACATGAGAAACATCTCAGGTTGGTGCTTGATAAACTGAGAGAATACAAGTTGTATGCCAAGTTTTCCAAGTGCGAGTTCTGGCTGAAAGAAGTGGTTTATCTTGGGCATATTATCTCTGCCGAGGGCATTAAGGTTGACCCGTCCAAGGTTCAAGCCATTGTTGAATGGGAACCTCCGCAGAATGTGAAGCAGCTCCGAAGCTTTCTCGGTCTTGCCGGATATTGCAGAAGATTCGCTGAGAACTTGTCCAAAATAGCCAAGACGCTCTCTAGTCTTCTTCAGAAGGGTGTCAAGTATGTTTGGTCTCCAGAGTGTCAACTGGCTTTCGATACACTCAAAGAGAAGCTTATCTCCACTCCGGTATTCGCTCCTCCGGATGATTCCAAGCCGTACCAGGTCTTTTGCGATGCTTCTCTCCAGGGTTTCGGTGCAGTCTTGATGCAAGATAGGAAGGTGGTTGCTTATACCTCCAGCCAGCTGAAGCCTGCGGAGAAGAACTATCCTGTGCACGATCTCGAGCTAGCAGCTGTTGTACACGCCTTGATGACTTGGAGACATCTCTTGTTGGAACGTAAGGTTGAAGTTTTCACCGATCACAAGAGCCTCAAGTATATCTTCACTCAGCCTAACTTGAATCTTCGACAAACACGTTGGGTGGAAATGCTCCAGGATTTTAATCCGAGTGTTGAGTACATGCTAGGCAAGGCAAATGTTGTGGCAGATGCATTGAGCAGGAAGGCATATTGCAACAGTTTGATTCTGCAACCTCTCCAGCCGGGTCTTTCTGAGTCTTTCAGGATGCTCAATCTTCAGCTGGTTCCTCAGGGTTTTCTTGCGAATCTTCAGATCTCTCCTACCTTGGAAGATCAGGTCAGAGCAGCTCAGCTACTTGACGCTATGGTGAAGAAGGTCAAGATTGGTGTGGGAAAGAGTCTTCCCAAGTATAAGTGTTTCACTGTTGATGCCAGGGACACTTTGTTTTCCAGGACCGCCTTGTCGTCCCGAAAGGTGATCTCAGGAAGGTGATCATGGAAGAAGCTCATAACTCTCTGCTCTCTATTCATCCTGGAAGTTCCAAAATGTACCATGACTTGAAGCAGACTTTCTGGTGGACCCGTATGAAACGTGAAATTGCACAATTCGTAAATGAGTGTGATGTATGTCGAAGGGTGAAATCAGAACATCAAAGACCAGCAGGCCTCTTGCAGCCTTTGCCGATTCCTGAGTGGAAGTTCAATCACATTGAGATGGACTTCGTCACCGGGTTTCCGAAGTCCAAGAAGGGCAATGATGCTATCTTCGTCGTCATCGACAAATTGAGTAAAGTAGCACATTTCCTTCCAGTCAAGGAGTCCATTTCAGCAGCTCAGCTGGCAGAGTTGTACACCTCGAGGATTGTCTCTTTGCACGGCGTACCTATGATGATCTCATTAGATCGCGGAAGTATCTTCACTTCCAAGTTCTGGGACTCCTTTCAGTCTGCTATGGGCACGAAGATCCGCTTCAGCACAACGTTCCATCCTCATACTAGTGGTCAAGTGGAGAGAGTGAATCAAGTTTTTGAGGATATGCTGAGAGCCTGTGTTATCTCTTTTGGCATGAAGTGGGAGGATTGTCTGTCTTTCGCGGAGTTCTCGTATAACAACAGTTATCAAGATAGTTTTGGCAAGGCTCCATTTGAAATTCTCTATGGCAGGAAGTGCCGTACTCCGTTCAACTGGTCCCAGACAAGCGAGCGTCATATCCTTGGCAATGATATGATAGAAGAAGCTGAGGAGATGTGTCGGATCATTCGCGACAACCTCAGAGCAGCTCAGTTCCGTCAGAAGAGCTATTACGATAGCAAGCACCGTGACATGTCGTATGAACTTGATGATTTTGTCTATCTCAAGGTGTCACCTATGAAGGGTATGCAACGTTTTGGCATCAAAGGCAAGCTTGCGCCTCGTTTCGTTGGTCCGTTCAGAGTGGTTGGCAAGAGGGGTGACCTTGCGTACCAGCTCGAGCTTCCGTCAACCTTTGCAAATGTCCATGATGTGTTCCATGTTTCTCAGCTTCGGAGGTGTTTCAAGACCCCCGAGCGCACTGTGCATCTTCAAGATATCGACCTTCAGCCTGACCTTTCTTATCGTGAACATCCAGTTGCGGTTCTCGAGGCGACTGAGCGCAAGACCCGTAACAAGACTGTCAAGTTTCTCAAAGTGCAGTGGTCACACCATTCCGATAAAGAGGCTACGTGGGAACGCGAGGATCACCTCCGTTCCGAATTTCCCGATTTCTTTCAGTCTTAGATCTCGAGGTCGAGATCTTCTTTGTAGTATGGGAGAGTTTGTAATGCCCCAAGTGTAGAACCTTCCCTATTTGGAACCTGTTGCATGTGAGTCCACCTTGTTAGAGATTATGATGTTAAGATTGGTTCCATGATTTCATGTGTGTTCCTTCTATTTTCCTTCTCATGCATGCATGCATAGCATATCATTGCATGCCCGTTTTCTTGTGTTGTGCACTATGATTTCTTGTGGTGTTAGTAATAGATGTAGGTGGTGATCTTGTGGTTAGCTACCTTGTGATTTCAGGTGTTGATGTCATGTGATGTTGGTGTGTGGTGTGTAGAAGTGGTGGCTTGGGTTTGTCAAAGCTCATTGCAATTTCAAAACCTTTTTCCTCTCCTATTATCTCATGTTCAAAATTCCTTCTTCCCAGCAGCAACTTAAAAATGTCTTGAGCCTGAAAGTTATTGTGGAGATGTTGATGTGATGAGTTGGAATTTTATTCTTGGTCTTGGGGGTGAATACATATCACAAAACAGATTAAATATATGCTATTTTGGATTTATGAAAGTAGCCCCATAAATGTTGGAAGTATTTTAGTTAAATAGCTGGTGCATTTTCGGGTCCAGGGCATTTTTTCCTTTTTATTTTATCTATGTTATTTTGTCCTATGTTTTTTTCCTTTCTCTGTTTAAATTTTAAAAGGAAATGGACAGAGGGGTCTATTTCCCTATCTGGCGCGCTAAGTGGGCTTCCTCCCACCTAGCGGCCCACTTCTCCTCCCTCCCTTGCAGCCCGTCGCGCGTCCGTCGTCGTTCTCCTGCTTTCCAGCGAGGCGGTGGGTCCCTTCGGGTCAGCCTCTGTCACCCATTCCCCTCTGTTTCACCGGAGAGAGCACGCGCACATAACCACCGCGCGCCCCTCGCTTCCCCTCTCGCCCTATAAAGCCCCTTGGCGTCCGTGCCTCGGCTAGGGTTCCCCTTCCACCGCCGCTCCACCCAGATCTCACCTCCCTCCTCTCTGGAGCGTCGCAGTAAGGTAAGCGAGGCGGATCCACCATGGCCGACGGGTGAAGGAGGTCACCGTCGTCTTTGTGGCACCTCCTCCTCCACGTCGAGAGGTCCAGGAGCTCGCGGGCCTCTCCACGGGCTCGCTCCCGCCGCTAGATCATCGTCCCCGACTCTGCTTCATCTTCCTCCCGGAGGCCCTCCTTCTCCGACGAGCTCCGCCACTACGCGCCCTTCTTCCTGCTACTTCCTCTTCGGCCGCGTCTTCATCGTCCCGTACGTAAGCCGGTACTCCTCCTCCCTCCTTCCTGTGCTAGTTGAGCACCGTAGCCGTAGGTTCGTTGCGCGCGTGCCTCTGTCGCTGGAGCCGCTGGTCACCGTCGGCACGCCGTTGTAGCGCCCCTCGGGAGTAGTTAGGTTTTGGAATGGGGTCATGTGGGTGTGGACTTCCTCCCCTCCATGAGCCAGAGTTGTATTCGGCTCGCAGCGCCGGCGAGAACCCTCCCCTGTTCCGGTCAGTCGCCGGTAGCAGATGAGCAGGGGGTTGTCCTCTTCTGTTTCGCAGCGCGTAGTAGTTCAGACGCCGATTCGTAGTGTAGTGGTAGCGTGTTGTTGTGCCTGTTGTGAGGTCGTGGGCTCGATCCCCCCTCGGCACCCTTTTTTTTGCTTGATTTATTTCCTCGGCCAGTATAGAGCGCGGCAGCCTGGTTACCTTGCTAAACTGCTCTGTTCTGTCGAGCTTATAGGCACATCAGGGTGGTTTGCACCCATGTGCGGTACCAGTAGGTCTCAGGTTCGAACCCAGAGCCTACCCTTAATTTTTTTTCCCTTGTCTTTCCTTAAGTTCCGTTGCTGTTTTTGACTTTCTTGCAGCCGTGTTCATTGTAATATTTGAGGTGTGCTTGCACATGAGAGCTTATATTGTTTTCCTTCTCACTTCAGCTAGTGGGAGTGGTGTTTTGCTAGCCTTGTGAAACCCATGATGGTTGCACTTGTGTGTGTGTGTAGATACACATGGTAGGAGCTTATGTAGGTTGTTTTGTTACTTGTAAGATGGTGTGCATTAAGGTGTGTGAGTTTGCACTAGGGCAGCATGTGTAGCCGCATCTTATGAGCTTCAGTGTGGGCTATGTTGTGCTTGTAGTTTTATTTGCATGTATAGATTTAGTGGAGTGTGATTGTGGGTGTGGATGCCTCCCCCTCACCACATGTATTTGGTGTGTATGTGATGCACTAGGTTGCTAGCTATGATTAGCATGAGTAGGTGGAGTTTGCTAGTTAAGCATGGGTAGATTCTTATGGGGGTTGCACCTTGAGGGTGACATGACTCCAAGGGTGTTCCTTGTGGTGCATGTGAGAGTGTGCACCATCACATGCCCATATGTGAGGGTGTGCATACTCTCTTGTTAGCATAGGAGTTATATTATTGTTGTGCTTGATGCTAGTGATAGTGTGGTAGATGTGTTGGTGTTGTTGATGTGCATGACACAAACATGGGGTTCAAACCCCCATGTCACTTTGTCATTGTGCACATGAACTCAACCTATGTAGTTGTTATCTTAGACGGGTACTTTATGGGGTGCATATACAGTTTTGTTGAAAGTTTGATCCTTGATTCCATGGTATAGGTGGAGCCCAAGGGCATGAGTTTCTTGTGTGATAGTAGAAGGGGTTTTGCTTTACACTATAGTGGTGTCAATTATCACTTGGTGTAATGTGTGTGCAAACTATGCCTAGACAAAGTGGGCATGTGGCTGGAAAAATTCCAGATTAGGGAACTCTAAAATTTCACTAAGTCTGGGATTCTGGAAACATTTTCTTCCCCTATAGATGAGGATGTGCTGGTCATTCTGTTTAGAATTAGCCCTAGTTCAGTGCTAAGATTGTGAACCTGATATGTTGGTGAAGCTCCCTGTCAAATTGCAAGTCATTTGGAGTCCCGTAGGTTGTGTTTTGGTTGCTGTCAAAAAGCTTCAGAACAGAGACAGAAACTCAGGTGCAGGAATTTTCAGTAAGTCCCTGAGATCTGATGGTTTTGGGAAAGTTTGTGGCCTTGTATCTTCTATAGTTTAATTCCTTTTGCTGTGATTCTTGCTGGTGCTTGTAGTGTTCTTGGTGGGCAAAAGCCACATATATTATTTGTCATGTTTGAAGACCTGTAGCTATGTTGCATGTAGCTCCCAAATAGCTAAGATGCAGATTATGGCAGATTATGTAGTTTTGTCATTTTGGTCAATGTGTCTGCTTAGTTGATGTTGTGGTGTTCTCCCTTGCTCCAATCCATTCATGTTGGGTTGTTAAAGGTCTTGGAAACCTGGGAATACCAGATTTGTGCCATTGGGGTGTGTGGTGTTGAATCTTCCACGTAGGGCTTCATATCTTGTTTCGTTGATTCCCGTTGATCCGTAGGTCCGTTTGCAATGTTCTTTATATGGTTTTGCACCGTTTTCACGAGACGCATCTGTTCATGTCATTCTCATGCATGTCCAAATAGCTTAGTGTACAGTTCTGTCCAAAAACTTGCAGTAGTTTATTTTGCTTGTGCTAGTGATAGAAATAGTGGTGCATGCTCAATTTTCATCTCATGCATCATGTGATTGCTGCATCTTGTGGTGCTGCTGTTCATTGGCTGTTATTCTTGTGTTGGGTAGCACCGGGATCGGAGAACGAATACGTGGAGTCAGGAGAGTACGTGCAGGACGATCCAGAACCATTCCAAGCTGAGGATATCACAGGCAAGATGATATGACCTTGATTCCATCTCTAGACTTGTTATGTTAGTTTCGTTTCCATGTCATATTGCTCACTGCCTACCACTGAAATTAAATTGCCTCTACTTATGCCATGAGCCCAAACACCGTTCTCCTTCCTAGCAAAACTTGTGTGGCTAAGTAGGCTTGCTCAGCTACTAATGTTAGCATTGCTAGTTGCAGGTGCTTTGCCTCATGTGATAACATGAGCTTGATATCATTATCTTAAATTCTGTTATTTATTTAATGCACCTATATACTTGGTAAATGACGGGAGGCCTAGCCTTTTGCCGCGTGCTTTGTTCCGTTATTGCCGCCTTAGTTACCGGCTACCGGTCTTTGATTCCATATTGATCGCTCCTAACACGTTCGGGGTTGTTATGGGGACCCCCTCGATAAATCGCATAGTGCTAAGGCTTGTCCGGTAGGACCCAACATTGGTGTTAATTTGCTAATAACTTAATAATAATCTGCAGAGGGAGTAGCTACCCCGAGGATCTTTAATCAACAAACCCGGGCCAGTGCTCCTCATGAGTGTTGGTCCAAACTGGTCTGCCTGCGGGGCCACCATAAGGAAACTTGAGGTTTGGAACCTGTAGCTAGTTCCATCTGGCGTGTCCTGAGACTCAGATACGCGGCTCTTATCGGGGTCGTCGACACGTCGGGAGGTCCTGCTAGCCTTGTCTTACCTTAGCGGTATATCTTGCGTATAGGAATCCCAGTGAAGCTTTGGGTTCCCCCGGAGTTGAGGTTTTCCTCTAAGGAGTTGAGGTTTTCCTCTAAGGAATCCAACGAGATCACGAGATTCGTGATAGAGGATGCCTTTGCGGCCTGTGTTCGTTTGTGATGGACTAGTTGGAGCACCCCTGCAGGGTATAATCTTTCGGAAAGCCGTGCCCGCGGTTATGTGGCAACTTGGAATATTTTGATAACATCCGGTATTAGAGAACTTAAACATAAATAAATAAAACTGCCAACTATGTGCGTAACCGTGATTGTCCCTTCGAAGATCTCTCTTCGATCGGGAACACGGTGGGGTTATGAATGCCGTAGGTAGGTGTTCAGGATCACTTACTGATCAAGTAAATCCGACCGCTAGTGTAGACCACCTTTACTTCTACTTTGCGTAAGTTAGCCACTTAATCAAGCATAGGATGCAGCAGCCTGATACACTTCTCCCTTCCCTACCCAATAACATGACTAGTTCTGGCACCAAGGTCTTAGATTGCTGAGTCCCCGTGGCTCACGGATTCCTCCGAAACTCCCAACAGGTATAGGTACCCCAGAGACAGATGATCCCGACGGCACCCAGCTGGCGTGGCAGTACGACGAGGAGACAGACCGCCTCTACGTGAACTATCCAGAGGACTGAGCCGTGGTCATGATCGTGGCCTGCAGCAGGGTAGCATAGCATTTTCCATGTTTTGTAGTCCGTACCGGAACTACCTTGTTTGTATCTGTGTTGTACTCTGAGTTATTAATAAGAAGACAGTTGAATCCCGAATTGTCTACTTGTATTATTATTTTGTGCTATGTTACTTGCTTGCAAAACGCTTAGATGCGCTTCTTTCCTATTCGGGGGCCTCGACCCCCAGATCGGAAAGGACCGCATCTTGGTCGTTACATCTTCTTTATGAGCTCCTTCACCTCCGCGGTCTCCACCCAACCCAGGGCATTTCCCGTCGAGGACACAGGATGGGTGGGAGGGCCATATCTAAATGCTGGAGGTGCTTCCTCACCTGCGTTGCGTGGCTCGGTGATGTATAACCACTCTTTCTACCATGGCTTGACCGTATCTATGAATGTGCCCTTTGGCCACTTGGCCCTAGCAAGCTTGCTGATCATCGCCCCTCCATAGTCAGCCTCCTCGCCGTTGATGACCTTGGGTTTGACATTGAGAACCTTCAGCCATAGACTGAAGTGGGGTTGGACCCGCAAAAATGCCTCGCGGACTGCGATGAAGGCTGAGAGGTGGGTAATGGAGTTCGGAGGGAGATCATGGAATTCAAGCTCATAGTAGAACATGACGCCCCAAAAAAAGGGGTGTAGGGAAAAATCTAAACCTCGAAGAAAATTAGGAATAAAGGCTACTCTCTCACCATCTTTTGGTGTGGGGATAACGTGACCCTTCTTCGAAGCATGATGGGCTATATTCTCCGGCAGGTAACTGAAGCTCTTGAGCTCCAGAATGTCCTTCTCGGTGTTGGAGGAGGCCTCCCAGTTTCCCTTGGAGCCTGAGCTGTCCATCACCGAATTGATGGAGGGATTTGAAAGGACGAGAGGAGAAGGAAGGCTTGAGCGCTGGAGCTTTGGCGGCAGGGAATGGCAATGACATAGTGAGATATGGAGTGGGCGAGGGGGCAATGGTGGTGGTTTTACCTTTTATTGCTCCCTAAAATACCAAAGACGAACTAATGCGCCATGAACTCCGCCATTTCCCGGTAAAATTATGCGATTATGGGCATATGGGATAACCCAATTCATAAACCATATCCGTGGAAAAGAGGGACACGATCTCTGTGATGGAACATGTGAGTAAAAAATGGTCTCCAACCGCTCTTTCATAAAGGGTTATAGGCATTGACCGGCCGTGCCTTTCAGATAAAGGAGGAACAAGCACTATTCACGGTTGAATGGTCAGCCTGGAAATTAAAATTTATTTATATGTATGTGTGCGTGTGTGTGTGTGTGTGTGTGTGTGTGTGTGTGTGTTTGAAGGAAGGAAAGTCATCGGCAGCCGAACTATCGTCGGCTAAAGGAAGAGGAGAACTCGCGTCTCAAGCCAAAGACTCTATGAAGCAGCCATAGGTTGAAGGTTTCGAAATTGGAGGCCAGTTCGAGGGCTACTAAGGGACTCTGGGACAAAGGGTTCCTCGGGCCGCTTATCTCTCCTCGTGGGCCGGACTCTGGACCATTCGATCATCATTGGTGGTGCTGAAATCAAGATGGACTCTCCCGAAGACTTGGCGTACAATCCAAGGCGACGTAGTGATCGACATATTCCTTCCTTATTGTAACCGACTTTGTGTAACCCTAGCATTCCTCGTATCTATATAAACCAGGGGGCCATAATTTGTAGAACACATTATTACGATTTGGGTTTAAGACCACAACAGTTGATCTTGAGGTAGATCAAAAATTGTATTCCATACTATTTCATCAATAAAAACAAGAGCAGGTCGTAGGGTTTTACCACCATCAAAATGGTCCGAACCTCGGTAAAACATCATCTTCTTCGTCCCTTGTTATCCATCGACCACGGTTCGGACCCCCTACTCGAGCAGCCAATTTTGACACTGACAGAGGCTGGCCCGTGAGGTATGCTAAGGGTTATGCTTGGCTTGTGCTAGCCAGAGTGTGTCGTGGGTGTTTTGGTAGTTTCCTTGAGGTAGTTATATTTTACAGAGTTAATTGCACACAAGTACGATAATTGGAGCATTACAAACAGATTGATATCAAGATCAGTAATTTTTACATGTCGGTACTATGATCGGGGCCAGTCGTTACAAAAAGGTCTGAACTGTGTATAAACGCGCATTGATGGTGTATCAGACCGACAGGTCCGTGTGTCAGGTGCCCACGTGGCATGTTTATTTGCAGAAAAGCCCCTTGATTTATATGTAATCATATAAATATCCTTTATTTGGCAGGAAAATAGAACTCTAAGAATTTTCTTTCCGGTTGTAATTTTTCAACACTAATTTAGACTCTTTCAAAAATTTCCGTTGACTTGGACAATTAAATAAATGAAACCAAAACCGAACATTGTCGGGAATCGAACCCCCCACCTCCCATTCGAAAATGTGGCGCCATAGCAAGCAGACCACCGAGGCGCTTGCATTAGATTACACGCGAAGCTTTTTATTCTATCTTAAACATGTTGGGCTGGCTGGTCGGATCCTGTGAGATGCGCAATGAATTAGTATTAGAAAAATTATATGTAACTATTATCTATTATAATACGCAACTATTAAAAAGTTTTAGATACCAGAAGTTCCGGGCAGGTATCGGGCTATGGCTATCATGAGAGATTACGCAAGTTATGCAATGTTTTTAGATGCCCCGGAAGCTGGTCGGATCTGCCTCGAAGATTCTGGCGCGTGGATGTTCCGGGGAGAAAAATGCTAGACCTACAGTATCAATGTAAATGCTAGACCTTCAGTTACCCGAAGTTCCGGGGTTTACACAAAACCTGTCCAGTGGAGAGTTTGGAGCACTTCCCTCCTTCTCAATAAAATGAGATTTGTTGTGCATGTATTTCTAAGTACGTGAAGTTGATTCCCCAGTATTTTAAGGGTGCAGATTAACTTCTCACATATCAGATGAGCATACAATGAGAGTTCACATGGGGAAAATGAAGAATATGTCAGATGCAGATTAACTTCTCACATATCAGAATTACTCTTAATTAAGAGCGAACAAAGAGTTAGTGCCAATCACACAACACTATCAGTATTTCTTCAACGAATTCTAAGAAACGAATAGATCACTACTGCTTCTTCCTCCTGTTCACCGCCGGCCGCCCATCTCTAGTTCTCTACGTGCGGATTAGGATGTCCGAATTTAGAAGTGAGACAGAGCAATGTAGTACGTACATACACTCTGCTTCTTCATCCCGTTCACCGCCGGCCGCCCATCTCTACGTGCGGATTAGGATGTCCTCAAGGGAGATGTCGAGGGAGAGCTGGTGGTGGAGTGACCCGGCGGGGCTGGGCGACGGCGTGGGCGTGGTCTCGGCGCGGCACATCGGGCAGCTGGTGTTGCCGGCCCGGAGCCAGGTGTCGATGCAGTCCGCGTGGAAGTAGTGCAGGCACTCCGGTAGCACCCTCACCGCCTCGCCATCCGCGAAGTCCGCAAGGCACACCGGGCACGTCGGCTCGCTCCACTCCTCGTCCTTCCGGTACCGGCACACCACCGGCTTCGCCACCAGCTGCACCCGTGACGACGAGCTCAGGTCGCCCACGCTCTCTTCCGGCTGCTGTTCTTGTTGCCGCGCCGTGGCACCTCGCCGGCGGCTGCGCCTGCGGATTCTCTCGCCGTTGCAGCAGCTGACCAGGATACAGTGGTGCAGAAGTAGCACCAAGGCCACAGACATCACCACCAGGAGGCCGATGAACACCGGCGACCTGTACGTGGACGAGCTCATGTTGAACCACTTCATGTGGTGTGTGCACCTAGTACCTACTACACCTAGGCTAGGAAGCTCCGGTCGAGGTGAAATGGGTCGTGGATGGAACATTAATCGGTCGACAGATGCAAGTTACCGGACAACCCGAGAGCGACGATGGTTACGAAGCTGTATGGTCGATAGTCGATGCGCGTCGCTGATGCCACTGATGGCTACTTGCATCTGTTCGCTTGTGCTTGGAAGCTAGTAGCAACAACACAAACTAAGCCTGCTACTCTTTATTTTCCTTGTTTCTTGTTGCTAAACATGGTGAGAGCAATCAGACCGGGTCAAGTGCTCAACATCAGTCCAAGCGGAAGATGAATAGTTAACAGATTATTCGGTTGAATCTGGCTTAGCGAATCAGCAATCAATAGCTAAGCTTATTATATAACCGGCAACACGGTCCAGAGATTAGTTGGAAGAGTCGGGGCAGAAGAGGATCTTGAGCTCGCCGGGCTGGATGCAGCGCTGCGGCGTGGCCTCCACGTCCGTCGGCGTCGTCCGAGTGTCCGGGCACCTCTCCTTGAAGAAGTGCCCCTGACCCTGGGCCCTGCACCCGCCGGCGGGGGCCCTGGCGTCGCGGGGGCAGTCCACGTCGAGGTCCACGGCGCAGCCGAGCGACGGGCACTGTTGGTGCTGGCCCTGCTCGAACCTGTGCGGCGTCACCATCACCGGCAAGTTGAACCCGTCCACCAGGCTCACGCTGTACGCCGCCAGCCCGCCGGGTCCATGCACGCTCACCTGCGTCACAGTCGCCGGCGCCGGCGGCACGCCCGTGTCGCACCTGGTCACCGCCGCCGGCGAGGAGGAGGAGTCGTAGTCGTCGCTGCTGCTGCAGCCGGTGCGCGCCACGACGCGGCCAGACCATGCGCCGGAAGGGAACGCCAGGGTGGCGAGCCCCTCGCCACCCCCGTCGAGGCGGCTGGCGGCGTCGTCCGGGTCTGGGATAGCGGGGTGGCCGATGTTCGGAGTGATCAGCGGCCACACGGGGTACGCGCACAGGTTGTGGAGGGTGAGGTTCGTCACCGTGTCCTGTGAGGCAGCTGCCATGGGAGTGAGCACGGCGAGCACCAAGGTGAGAAATGCCTTGAATGTGGGCATGGCGCACTGGTGAAGGGATCAGAACTCGAGTACTGATGTTGATCATAGCCTCATGGGTGTATATAAGAGAGGAAATTTTGTGGTGGTTAAGTGGCAACAAAGGCATGCATGCATGCATGGTTGCATGTAAGGAAGCATGCATCCATCGGCAGAGATGGCGCCTCCACTCTAGCTAACTTAGTTCTCATGCTTTGGATGAACAGTAGGAATTAAACTAATTGCTTGTGCCCTCTTTTTAGCCAAACTGCTTTTTAAAACTAAGGAGCATAATGTTATAGAGAATATGTGAACACCAACAGTATATCTAGTTTTTGTCCCCCAAAAACGATATATCTAGTTCCCAAATTTGGCATGTGTTTTCACTTGTCATAGCCCGAATCAGTACATAAACATCAATGAATGCGGAAAGAATGACAATTTGACATAACAAGTACTCCCTTTGTTGACGGAAATTGCTTTTGGGGCTCGACCTTCATGTAGACCTTTAAATTTAAAATTCAAAATTCATAAAAATTCATATTTTTCCAGTTCAAAAAATTCTTACACATATTACAGATGTACATGAAGGCATAATGCACAAGTATATAAATTTTCAGATCAAAATATGTTGAAGTGAGGGTTGTACAAAAAAAAGGCTTTTTAACACATGATACTATTTATCATTTGAGGCTTTAAATTTGTCTTTTTATAGAAGTTGCAACTTAATGTATTTCATCGTGAATTTTTATACACATGTACATTACATCCTTATATACATGCATATTTTTTCAGAATTTTTTGAAACCAAAAATTTTTAATTTTAATTTTTTTTTTAAATCCGGCCTTCATGGAGCTCGGGAGCCAAAACGCCTTACTCCTCTGTCCATTCTTATAAAATGTTCTAACTTATTTTTATATTCGATGTATTAGACATATTTAGTGTATTTATTTAATCTGAATTGAAATATAAAAAAAATATAATAATGAAGGGAGGGACTATCTAATGGCATAAGCTAACACGTGAAATTAGTGAAAATTTGGAGGGAGGGAGGGAGGGAGGGAGGGAGGGAGGGAGGGAGGGAGGGAGGGAGGGAGGAGAGAGAGAGAGAGAGAGAGAGAGAGAGAGAGAGAGAGAGAGAGAGAGAGAGAGAGAGAGAGAGAGAGAGAGAGAGAGAGAGAGAGAGAGAGAGAGAGAGAGAGAGAGAGAGAGAGAGAGAGAGAGAGAGAGGGGAAAAAGCATGAAAAATAAAAAACTATGAACATCCAAAATCTATCTATAAAGATGCATAGCAACAAGAGGGAGACTCTAGCTACGTACCCTTTTAGACCGTTAAGCGGAAGCGTATATAACATGGTTGATATAGTTACACTCTTCATGATCCAATCGCGATCCAATCTGATCTAGAGCCGAACGAACGACACCTCCTCGTTCAGCACACGTGCGGCTTGATGACGTCTCCGCCTCCTTGATACAGCAAGAGACGACGGAGTAGTATATGGGATTGCTGGCAGCACGTCAGCGTGGCAGCCATGGTGGTGGTGCTATCCTGGAAGGGCTTCGTCAGGCATTGGCGAAACTGCAAACACAGGAGAAAACGGAGTAGGAAAAGAGGGAGGGGAGCGCTAGAGCTTGGGTGCGGCTTCCCTCCCTCTCCCCCACTATATATAGGGGCAAGGTGGGAGGGACACCGGCCCTAGCCCCTCCTCCAAGGGAGGGGCGGTGGCCTAGGGGGGCTTGGATACAAGGCAAAGCTCCCCCCTTGGGGTTTCCCCTCCCAACTTTAGGCGCATGGGACTTAGGGAGGGAGTGGCGCCCAATCCACCCGGGGCTGGTGCGCCCGCTCTAAAACCCATGTGGCCCTCAAGGTAGGTGGGACCCTCCCGATGGTCCCCCGGTGACCCCTTGGCACTCCCGGTACACTACCAGAAAAACTCATAACATTTCCAAAACCGAATATCACTTTTTCATATATAAATCTTTGTCCCCGGACCATTCTGGAGCGCCTCGTCACGTCCGGGATCTCATCTGAGACTGTGAAGAACATTCGGTCACCAACGTACATATCCCAATACCACTCTAGCATCAGCGAACGTTAATCATGCGGACCCTACGAGGTCTAGAATCATGCACACATGGTTGAGACACCTCTCCGGTCAATAAACAATAGCAGAACTTGGATGCCCATATTGGTTCCTACATATTGCACGAAGATCTTTATCGATTGAACCATGATGTCAAGGATTCAGTCAATCCCGTATGTAGTTCCCTTTGTCCATCGGTTTGTTATTTGCCCGAGATTCGGTCGTCGGTATATCCATACCTATTTCCATCATGTTACCGGAAAGTCTCTTTACTCATTGCGTAATACAATATTCCGTGACTAATCATTTAGTCACATTGCTTGCAAGCTTCTTGTGTTGTTGTATTGCTGGGAGGGCTCAGAGATACCTCTCCATCATACGGAGTGACAAATCCCAGTCCTCATCCAGGCCAATCCAACAGACAACCTCGGAGATACGTGTAGATCACCTTTATGATCACCCAGTTATGAAGTGACATTTGATACTTGGCATGATCTCATGGTCTCATGGTCTTAGGAACAAATACTTGACATGAAGAAAGAAGTAGCAATAAACTAAGTGATATAATCAAATGTTATGCTTATGGTTGGGTCTTGTCGATCACATCATTCTCCTAATGATGTGATCTCTTTATCAAATGACAACTCATGTATATGGTTATGAAACCTTAATCATATTTGATCAACAAGCTAGTCTAGTAGAGGCTTACTAGGGACACAATGTTGTTTATATATCCACACATGTATATGAGTTACCGGTCAATACAATTCGAGTATGGATACAAACCGATTATCACGAAAAAGGAAATATGATAATAACCAATTTATTATTGCCTCTAGGGCATATTTCCAACAATCTCCCACTTGCACTAGAGCCAGTAATCTAATTTACATTGTAATGTATCTAACACCCATATAGTGTTTGTGTTAATCATGTTTTTGCTCATGAGAGAGGTTTGATACACTTATTTTGGATCATAAATTACTATTGTTATTTGCGTTGTCCATTATCCATTATTATCATACAATTCTTATTTATATTCTCTCTGAATCTGCAAGGACTTAGGGGGGAATATCTGGAAACTGAAATTCTGAACCGGGAAACCGGGAAAAAGGTAGAATAATCAACTTGTTGCAAATGACCTAAAACTATACGGAGATTTTTTTGGAATATTTAAGAATTTGTGGGCTAGAAATATGTTGGAGATGGGCCACCAGCTGGACACAAGCCATCAGGGTGCCCCTGGTCACGCCCTGATAGTTTGTGGGGCCCTAATACGTCTCCATCGTATCTACTTTTCCAAACTCTTTTACCCTTGTTTTGGACTCTAGTTTGCATGATTTGAATGGAACTAACCTGGACTGATGCTGTTTTCAGCAAAATTGCCTTGGTGTTATTTTTGTGCAGAAATCAAAGTTCTCCAAACATCCTGAAAATTTACGGGGAGCGGTTTTGGAAAATAAGAAAAATATCTGCGCCAAGTTCCACCTCAGGGGTTGGGCCAGTGGGTCACAAGCCCTGGCTCCACCACCACCCCCCTGGTGGCGGTGGGCAGGCTTGTGGGGCCCACACGGCTCTGCCGCCCCCAATCTCAGGTCTATAAGATCCCTTTCGTCCCAGAAAAAATAAAAAGAGAAGTTTTGGTCGCATTTGCGATACGGAGGCGCCGCCACCACCTGTTCTCCATCTGGAGGGCAGATCTGGAGTCCGTCTTGGGCTCCGGAGAGGGGAAATTTTCGCCATCGTCATCATCAACCTTCTGCCCTCTCCAATTCCATGAAGCTCGTCGTCGTTCATGAGTAATCTATTCGTAGGCTCGCTGGGCGGTGATGAGTAGGATGAGATCTATCATGTAATCGAGTTAGTTTTGATTGGGATTGATCCCTAGTATCCACTATGTTCTGTTTCTGTGATTGATGTTGCTACTACTTTGCCATGCTTAATGCTTGTCACTAGGGCCCGTGTGGCATGATTTCAGATCTGAAATTATTATGCTGTCACCAATATACGTGTGTTTTAGATCCGATCTTACAAGTTGTAGTTACCTACTATGTGTTATGATCCGGCAACCCCGGAGTGACAATAACCGGAACCACTCCCGGTGATGACCATAGTTTGAGGAGTTCATGTGTTCACCAAATGCTAATGCGTTGGTCCAGTTCTTTATTAAAAGGAGAACCATAATATCCCGTAGTTTCCTTTTGGACCCCACTGCCACGGGAGGGATGGACAATAGATGTCATGCAAGTTCTTTTCCCTAAGCACGTATGATGACACACGGAATGCATGCCTACATCACATTGACGAACGGGAGCTAGCCACATATCTCTCCGTGTTATAGCTGTTGCATGCTGAATATCATCCAAACAAATCACCAACCCATTGCCTACGAGTTTGTCCTACTACTGCTACTACTGTTGCTACTGGTGTTACTTTTTTGCTCTGCCGCTGCTACTACTATTGCTACTGATGTTACTTGTCTTGCTCTGCTGCTACTGTTGCTACTACTGTCGCTTGCTACTATTGCTACTTGCTACTGCTGTCACTACAGCTTTTCCTTGCCGTTGTTATTGCTCGTTACACTGCTGCTACCTGTTACAATCTTGGTACCTTGGACGTTGACGGGAACCGGCAATTTCCGTCAGTGCGACAACTTGGCACCATTGATACAATCGTTAGGAATAGTCTGTTGTCAACAGATCGTTTCTGACACCGTTTTTATCATACTACTTTGCTACTTATACATTGCTTGCAGATACTAATCTTTCAGGTGTGGTTGAATCTGACACATTCAGCTGCTAATACTTGAGAGTATTCTCTCACCTCCTGTGTGGTAAACCAACAAATTGGGTCGAATACTCTACCCTCGAAAACTACTGCGAACCCACGCGCTGGTGGGCCATCAACAACATTCTTCTAGTTCCATTGCCGGGGAGTGCTAGTAGCATTCTTCTGGTGCCGTTGCAGGGGAAGGTTTGTTGTCATCAACATTCGTCTAGCCATCGCCAGAGATTGCAATCAGCATTTTTCTAGCGCCGTTGCCGGGGAGGTATTGCTATATTCTCTGAGTCACTTGGGATTTATATCTGCTGATCACTATGAAGAATCTGAAGGATTCGAAGACCAAAGTCTTGCCCTCAACTACGAGGGGAGGTAAGGAATTGCCATCTAGCTCTGCACTTGATTCACCTTCAGTTATGAGTAAGTTTGCGACATCACCTCCTGCTAGAAATCTTGATATGTCACCTATGCTTGATGATGCTTGTGATACTACTACTAGAGATGCTATGCTTGATACTATGCCTGATGATACTATGCTTGATACTATGCCTGATGATACTATGCTTGATGTTATGCCTGATACAGCTAGAGATGCTATGCTTGATAGTGCTAGAGATGCTATGCTTGATACTGCTTTCCCTGATGATGCTAGAGATGCTATTTTCCCTGATGATGCTATGCTTGATACTGCTAGAGATACTATTTTGACTGATGTTCCACTAGGAGTGTTCCTTGATGCTCATATTGCTAGAGTTACTGCCAATGCTCGTGATGCTTCTGAAACTGCCGATACTATTGAGATAGAACCTGCTTTTGCTCCTGCTAGATCTAGCTCACCTAGATATGAATTGCCTGATATACCTGAGGGTTACGTTATGGAGGGAGAGATAGCTGAGGATTTTCTTGCGTGTAAGGATGCCTATGACGCTGAGAAATTACTTCTCAAGTGGAAGGAAAAATCTCGGGAAGCTAGGACGAAAAATGACCCGAAGTTTGCCACTTCGCCTATCTTTGTCACCGATAAGGATTATGAATTCTCTGTCGACCCTGAGATAATCTCTCTAGTCGTATCTGATCCTTTTCACGGTTATGAGTCTAAGACGGTCATAGCCCATCTTGCCAAACTATCCGAAATAGACAACCTTTTCACTAATGAGGAGAAGATCCGCCACTACTATATCCTTAAGCTGTTTCCTCTCTCCCTAAAGGATGTCGCTAAAGTCTGGTTCACCTCTCTTGCTCCTGGATGTGTGCGTAGTCCCCAGGAGATGGTCTATTACTTCTGTGAGAAATATTTCCCTGCCCATAAGAAGCAAGCTGCCTTGCAAGAAATATACAACTTTGCTCAACTCCAAGAAGAGAGTCTTCCACAAGCTTGGGGAGGCTCGTCCAGCTACAAAATGCTTTGCCTGATCACCCTCTTAAGAAGAACGAGATACTTGATATCCTCTATAACGGACTTACTGATGCCTCTAGAGATCACCTAGATAGTTGTGTCGGTTGTGTTTTTAGGGAACGAACTGTAGAACAAGCTGAGACCTTACTGAATAACATCTTGATCAACGATAATGCTTCGACTATTCCCGAACCACCTCCTAAGCCAACTCCTAAGAAAAGAGGTATTCTATTCCTCAATCCCAAGATATGCAAGAAGCCAAGAAATCTATGCAAGAGAAAGACATTAGATCTGAAGATGTCAAAAATTTACCACCTATCGAAGAGATCCATGGTCTCGATAACCCGATACATGTAGTGGAAGTGAATTCTCTGCGTAGGTTTGATGAGAGTGATATTCCTTTTGAAAAACCTAAAAGCCTATGCTTCGATGAATTTGACAACTTTGTTGCCAAACAACAGAGTTTCAATGATTATGTTAGCAAACATTTGGAACAAAGTACTCGTATGCTTAGCCATTTAAGTGCTTGTGTAGACAGAAATGTCAATGATCTGAAGCTTCTGAGTAAACATGCCTCTATGATTACTACTCAGGTAGAACAAGTACTTAAAGCTCAGAATGACCTGCTCAATGATTTAAATGACAACTTTGTCAGAGTCATTACTAGAGGAGGCAAAATGACTCAGGAACCTTTGTATTCTGAAGGTCATCCTAAGAGAATTGATCAAGATTCTCAAGGAATCGATGCTGATACACCCAGTCATCCTAAGGAGAAGAAGAAGGATGATAGAAACCTGCACGCCAGTTCACCAAATACTGTCACACCTGAAGAACCTAATGATATGTCTGCGTCTGATGCAGAAACACAATCAGGTGATGAACATGAACCTGGTGACAATATGGACATTGATGTTCATAATAATGCTCAACCTAGCCATGACGAGGATGTGGAGATTGAACCTACGGTTAATCCTGATAATCCACAACCTAAGAGATACGACAAGAATGACTTCACTGCTAGGAAGCATGGTAAAGAAAGAGAGCCATGGGTTCAGAGACCTATGCCCTTTCCTCCTAAGCCATCCAAGAAAAAGGATGATGAGGATTTTGAGCGCTTAGTTGAGATGATAAGACCCGTCTTTCTGCAGATGCGGTTAACTGATATGCTCAAGATATCTCTGTATGCCAAGTACTTGAAAGATATTGTGACTAATAAACGGAAGATACCAGATCTTGAGATCTCCAGCATGCTTGCCAACTACACTTTTAAAGGTGGAACTCCTAAGAAACTTGGTGATCCCGGAGTGCCCACTATACCTTGCTCCATTAAAGGAAACTACATAAGAACTGCCTTATGTGACCTTGGAGTCGGTGTTAGTGTTATGCCGCTCTCTCTTTATCCTAGACTTGAATTGGATAAGTTGACACCCACTGAAATTTCTCTACAAACGGCCGACAAATCAACTGCTTTCCCTATCGGCATTTGCGAGGATGTGCCTGTTGTGGTTGCCAACACCACTATCTTAACAGACTTTGTTGTCTTGGATATTCCTCAGGACGATGGCATGGCTGTCATCCTCGGAAGACCCTTTTTAAACACTGTAGGGGCTGTTATAGATTGCAACAAAGGCAATGTCACCTTCCATGTCAACGGTCAAGAGCACACACTGCACTTTCCGAAGAAACGATATCCAGTACATTGCATCAATGCTATCGAAAAGACTTCATCGATTCTCATTGGGAGCTTTGAATGCCCTATTCCTCGTGTCAAGATGAAGTATGATTTGCTTGTTGGGGAGATACATATCCCCATTGAGGTGACTTAGTGGCTATTCGAAAATTCTCCATTATCTCTTGCGATTCGAGAAGGTTTTTTCATAAGGACTTGATCAATCCCATTGACGGATTTCTTTCGATGACCATGAAACGGATGAATCAAGGAGTCACATACCTCTGTTTTAAGCTTTCTTTTTCTGTTGCTTAGAAGAAAAATGATAGAATTAGTTTAGTTTTTCCTGTTTTCTATTTTAGCGTCCCGGAGAAAAATACCTCGAAAATAAAAGTTCTCCGATGGTCCTGCAAATTTAGTATGATTTTTTTTGGAATTTTTGAAAATTTCTGGGCATGAGAGTTGGCCTGGGGGCCTGACCAATGGGCCACAAGCCCTGCCACCGCCGCCTACCCCCTGGTGGCGGGCTGCAAGCTTGTGGGGCCCACAGGAACCCCCTCCACTCATTCCAGCTCCAAGCCTCTTCTTCCACCTCCAGAAAAAATTGTTTCACAGCTCAAACCCGTGTTCTTGCTCATTTGGCTGTGATTTTCGATCTCCTTGATCAAAGCACCATTCTCCGAACCGTTTTGGGGAAATTATTCCTTGGTAAGTGACTCCTCCATTGGTCCAATTAAATTTTTGCTCTAGTGCTTTATCCTTCGCGAATTCTTGCTACCTTGGTGACCCTGTTCTTGAGCTAGAAATGTTGATTTTAGCCAGTTCCAAGTAGTTTTAGTGCGTGATACGGTCTCTAGGCACTAGTAGGAGTAGTTGCTACAAGTTGTGTTAATCTTCATTCACTTTTCTTTCGAAGTCTCTAAAAATTTTAGAATTTTTCAGAGCTAGAAAAGGGAAAAGATGAGGAGGTTCTTGAGAGGCTGTTCAAGCCGTAACCCCAAGGAGGATGAGAAGAATCACCCCAAGTACGTAGTCCCTCGAGTCACAGAAGTTCGAGCGTGCGAGTGACCAAGTGATGAATTTTTGCGCGCCGCCGGACTTTATGAAGACTTTTATTACTTGGTGGAGAATGCAGGTCTTACTGCGTTCGTTGAAGATAAGTGCCCACAATACCTCCTCCTCACCAATATTTTCGTTCAAAGCTTCAACTTTTATCCAAGAAAGAATCCTCCCATGGTTGAGTTCATGATATACGATGTTCCCAAGTGCATGACACTACAGGATTTTTGCAATGTATGCAAATGACCTTATGTTGGGGATATCTGTGACCCTCATCCACGGGACTTGGAGGATTTCATTTGTTCTATTGCTGTTGGAGAGGAGAGAGGAGTGTCTCGTGCTAGAATTGCTAGCATACATTTTCCTATGCTTCGGTACTTCTCACTATTTGTGGGAAAATCTTTGATTGGCCGTGGGGAGGCTGGATCACTTAGTTCTCCAGACCTTGTGCTTTTGCGCGAAGGCCTTTATAACGATAAGACTTATATCCTGGTGCTATAATAGCTCAATGGTTGAACCTGAACCGTTCTAAAGGTGTTGTCTATGGTGGTATCTATGCTACTCGTCTTGCGAGACACTTTGAGATACCCATTAGACTGGGAGAGGAAGGAGAGATGCTTCTCCTTGAGAGATATCTGGATTATGACAGCATGGTTCGCCATGATTTTCTGGATAGAGATGCTAGTAGACGGATGATTTATAACCTGGTGTTTAGTCAGGGTACTCGAGAGACTATTACTTTGCCTGCTCCTTCTTTGTTTCACCTTCATGCACGCAGGTACACTATTACGCACGCGGACATCTATGCATATTGGGGCTTGGCCCAACCACACGCGCCCTTGCGCGAGCCGCCAGTCGAGTACCAGACGCCAGTTTATCAGTGGGAGCCAGAGGAGCTCACACAGCAGTGGCATCCACAGTCTGCTTCAGAGTATCCTAGAGCTGGTTATTTCCCACCTTGGGAGTAGACCAAGCTAGGCCAAAAGCCTAAGCTTGGGGGAGTACGTGTTCTCACCGACTTTACATTCATGCTTATGCTTTCACCTTGTTAGCCGGTGTTTACACTTTGTCACTGTATTATCCATGCTAGTTTATTTTTGTTTTCTTGTTTTCTTGTTTTGTGTCCTTTTGAGAAAACCCAAAAACATTTTTCTTTCTTCTTTTGCTTGTTGGGAGCTTTCCCGTGTAAATAGTTTTCTTTTTCTTTGTGTCAAGGTAGAAGATATTGGTTACAATGTTTATTGGTTCTTACATGCTTACCTGTTTAGCTTTCAAAGAGCCATATTATTTTGTCTTCTCCTTTGTGTTTGCCTGCAGATTCAACTTAGTCCAATACGCTTCTTATCGTTTTCATCGTTCGATCGTGCAAATCAAAGGCAACAATGACGATATATGATGAAGTGACTGAGACTAAAAAGGTGGTATGAACTCTATCTATTTTCTTTTTGTAAATATGACTAGCTTGTCGACCCAGATTTAGCTTTGTTGTGAGAGAACCATGTTTGCAATGACAACTTAGAGATCATAGTTTCTGATGCCATGCTTATTTAGCTGAGAGCTTATAATGGTTTGTCTTGAATGCCAACATAGAATTTGAGGTGACTATGATGTAGTATGATAGGATGGTATTCTCCTTTGAATGTTTCAAGTGGCTTGACTTGGCACATGTTCATGCATGTAGTTGAAACAAAATCAACATAGCCTCTATGATGTTCATGTTCATGGTGATTTATATCCTGTTCATGCTTGCATTCAATGTTAGTCAAACTCATTGCATCTTGATGACTATTGTCGCTCTCTAGTAGGTCGCTTCCCAGTCTTTTGCTAGCCTTCACTTGTACTAAGCGGAATACTACTTGTTCATCCACTTCCATAAACCCAAAAGTTTTTCCATGAGAGTCCACCATTCCTACCTATTTGCGGTATCTACCTGCCGTTCCAAGTAAATCTGCATGTGCCACTCTCTAAACCTTCTAGAAATAATCTGTTTTGCATGCCCGAACCGCTCATGTGGTGACAGAGGGCTATTGGTATCCTCCATGCTAGGAGTGTTATCGTCGACATGTGCTTATTCACTGTCATTCACTAGAAAGGGGTCGGTATTTGGAATGCCCAGTTCCACGCTTAAATCGAAAACGTAACTGTAAAGCAAGACTCCCCTGGATTGATGTTAGTATGGACAGTACCCGAGGATTCTGCTAGCCGTGGAGTGTCATTGATTAGTGGTGGGGGAGTTAAAACTTTACTTTTCTGTTTGGGAACCGCCTATAGCAGGAGTAGCTTGGAAGATATTGAGAACTCTTGGTCATTGCGTTGACAATGAAAGCATGCCACCCAAAATTATTATCTCCGTTTTCAAAGCTTGAGTTCTGGCACCTCTGCAAATCAATGCTTCCCTCTACGAAGGGCCTTTCTATTTATTTTCCTGTTGAGTCATCCTCCTCTTATATAAGCACCAATTAGAGAGCACCTCTGTCATTTTTATGTTTTGCTTTTGATTGATATTGAGTATGACTATGACTGGATCTTCGTTGCTATGAATTACAATGTTTAGTCAGCCCTTGATCTTTGAAAGTGCTATGCATTTATGTTTTGCGGTCTCAGAAAGAGCTAGCGAGATACCACCTATTCATATTGCTTCATGCTTGTTTTGATTGAAGTGTTGGTATTTGAAACTCATTATTATTTGCTCGTTAGCTAATTATGCCATTGATATTAGTTTACCGTGAGACCTTTGTGTCATTTGCTTATGTGGTTAACTTGTGATCTTGCTGAAATTCTGGTTATGAGTTAGACATAGTTGCAACAACAAGATCAAACCGAGTTTGTCAATGTTTTTCTTTCTCTCTCAGTTTGTCAACTGAGTTGCTTGAGGACAAGCAAGGTTTTAAGCTTGGGGGAGTTGATACGTCTCCATCGTATCTACTTTTCCAAACTCTTTTGCCCTTGTTTTGGACTCTAGTTTGCATGATTTGAATGGAACTAACCTGGACTAACGCTGTTTTCAACAGAATTGCCTTGGTGTTATTTTTGTGCAGAAATCAAAGTTCTCCAAACGTCCTGAAAATTTACGGGGAGCAGTTTTGGAAAATAAGAAAAATATATGTGCCAAGTTCCACCTCAGGGGTTGGGCCAGTGGGCCACAAGCCCTGGCTCCGCCACCACCCCCCTGGTGGCGGTGGGCAGGCTTGTGGGGCCCACACGGCTCTGCCGCTCCCAATCTCAGGTCTATAAGATCCCTTTAATCCCAGAAAAAAGAAAAAGAGAAGTTTTCGTCACGTTTGCGACATGGAGGCGCCGCCACCACCTATTCTTCATCTCGAGGGCAGATCTGGAGTCCGTCTTGGGCTCCGGAGAGGGCAAATTGTTGCAATCATCATCATCAACCTTCTTCCCGCTCCAATTCCACGAAGCTCTTTGTCGTTCGTGAGTAATCTATTCGTAGGATCGCTGGGCGGTGATGAGTAGGATGAGATCTATCATGTAATCGAGTTAGTTTTGATGGGGATTGATCCCTAGTATCCACTATGTTCTGAGATTGATGTTGCTACTACTTTGCCATGCTTAATGCTTGTCACTAGGGCCCGAGTGCCATGATTTCAGATCTGAAATTATTATGTTGTCACCAATATATGTGTGTTTTAGATCCGATCTTGCAAGTTGTAGTTACCTACTATGTGTTATGATTCGGCAACCCAGAGTGACAATAACCAGAACCACTCCTGGTGATGACCATAGTTTGAGGAGTTCATGTGTTCACCAAGTGCTAATGCGTTGGTCCGGTTCTTTATTAAAAGGAGAACCTTAATATCCCGTAGTTTCCTTTTGGACCCCGCTGCCACGGGAGGGATGGACAATAGATGTCATGCAAGTTCTTTTCCCTAAGCACGTATGACGACACACGGAAGGCATGCCTACATCACATTGACGAATGGGAGCTAGCAACATATCTCTCCGTGTTATAGCTGTTGCATGATGAATATCATCCAAACAAATCACCGACCCATTGCCTACGAGTTTTTCCTACTGCTGCTACTACTATTGCTACTGCTGTTACTTGTCTTGCTCTTCTCCTACTGTTGCTACTACTGTCGCTTGCTACTGTTGCTATTTGCTACTGCTGTCACTACTGCTTTTCCTTGCCGCTGTTATTGCTCGTTACACTGCTGCTACGTGTTACAATCTTGGTACGCTGGACGTTGACGGGAACCGACAATTTCTGTCAGCGCGGCAACTTGGCGCCATTGATACAATCGTTAGGAATAGTCTTCTGTCAACAGATCATTTCTGACACCGTTGTTATCATACTACTTTGCTATTGATACTTTGCTTGCAGATACTAACCTTTCAGGTGTGGTTGAATCTGACACATTCAGCTGCTAATACTTGAGAGTATTCTCTCACCTCTTGTGTGGTAAACCAACAAATTGGGTCGAATACTCTACCCTTGAAAACTGTTGCGAACCCACGCGCTGGTGGGCCATCAACAACATTCTTCTAGTTCCATTGCCGGGGAGTGCTAGTAGCATTCTTCTGGTGCCTTGCAGGGGAAGGTTTGTTGTCATCAGCATTCGTCTAGCCATCGCGAGAGATTGCAATCAGGCCCCAGCTTGCCCTCTAGCGACCGTCTTCTCCTATATGGTGTGTTTTACCCTAGAAAAAACCGTAAGTTAATTTCCGGGATTAAGCACTGCCGTCTCGAGGCGAAAACCTGGGCAAAGGCCCTTTTGCTCTTCGACAGAGAGATTCTGCCTGGGGAATTCCCCTCAGAGAGGGGGAAATCAAAGCCATCATCATCACCAACGCTTCCTCCTTCGTGGGAGGACAAATCTTCATCAACATCTTCATCAACACCATGTCATATCCAACCCTAGTTCGTCATGTGTATTTAATATTTGTCTCAAAACCTCAGATTGGTATCTATGGGTTGCTAGTAGTAGTTAGTACATCTTGTAGTTGATGCTTGTTGGATTACTTGGTGGAATATATTGTGTTCTGGTCCTTAATTATTATTAATACACCTCTGATCTTGAACATGTTGATGTTGTGTGAGTAGTAATTATTGTTCCAGAGGACATGGTTGAAGTCTTGTTATAAGTAATCATGTAAGGTTGGTATTCGTTCGATATTTTGATGTATGGGTGTTGTTACTTCTGTTGGTGGTGTCATGTGAACTTCAACTACATGACATTTCACCATGTTATGGGCCCAAGGGAAGTCATTGCGGAGAAACAAATAGATGATGGGTTCCGAGAGTGATAGAACTTTAAACCCCAGTTTATGTGTTGCTTCATAAGGGGCTGATTTGGATCCATATGTTTCACGCTATGACTAGATTATTCTTAATTCTTATTTCGTAGTTGCGGATGCTTGCGAGAGGGGGTAATCATAAGTAGGTTGTTAGTTCAAGTAATAACAACACCTTAACACCGGTCCACCCACATATCTAATCATCAAAGTAGCGAACGTGAATCAACTTAATCTGAAGAACGTGACTACATAGAAATTCCCATGTTTCCTCGGGAGCGCTTGCTTTATATAAGAGAACTTTCGGGTTCGTCCTTTGATACACAAAGTATTGGGCTACCTTGCTGTACCTTTGCTACTATTGTTACTTGTCACTTGTTATGAATTATATTGCTACAAAACTATATATCATTGTTACTTACAACACTTACAGAGAATCCCTTGATGAAAACTACTTCTCATTTCTTCTGCTCCTTGTTGGGTTCGACACTCTTACTTATTGAAAGGACTATAATTGATCCCGTGTACTTGTGGGTCACCAAGGCTCTTTTCTGACGCCTTTGCCGGAGAATATCATCACCAACTACCAAGTAGCTCCACATAAAATTTCATTCACTTGTTCCACTTTTTATTTGTTGGTATATTTAGCTTGTCTCACATGAAAAACTAAAACTAAAAAATTTATCTTTGCTTATTTTGCTTGTCACTAGATTACATTTTCTCTTTCTAGTTTAAGTGTTTGATGTCATGGCTACTTCCACTACGGATATGCCTCTTCCTCCTTACTTTGGAAAGGGTTCCCCAATATTGTATTTTAAGGAAGTAGGTGAAGAATTGCTCAAGGAAGCTTGGTATATACTACTAACAATACAAGCTAGAGCTAATCCTATGAGTCATATTAATTTGTTTCTCAGAAGTTTTTATGTTGGTTTATCTATTTCCCACAGACGTGTCTTGGACTCTATGTTTCAAAAAGATTTCCTTGGAAACAATGCTTTTGGCACCTATGATAAGCTGAAAAGTGAATTTGGGCAACCTAAAATACAAACCATTGAACCAGGTATACTAGTGTGCACCGCCAAACTGAGTTAATCAAAGAGGTTAGAACTAGTATGGAATCTATATTTTAGGGGGAGTCCTGAAACACCTTTTACTCCACCGCAAGTCTCTATTCTGACGGGAGGTCATCTGGAGCTCCGTTCCGGCACCCTGACGGAGCGGGGGGGGGGGGGGGGCAATCATGGAGGGCCTCTTCATCAACGTTGCTTCCCTCACAATGATGTGAGTAGTTCACCACAGAGTTATGGGTCCATAGTGAGTACCTAGATGGCAATCTCTCTCTCTCTCTTTGATCTTCAATACACTCATCATCGCATCTTCACTTTGATCCATATGATGTAATTCCTTTTGTGTCGTGCGCTTGTTGGGATACTATGAATTGTGGGTCTATGTTCAGATTATTCATGATAAATATTTGAGTCTCCTATGAATACTTATATGGTTCTTATGTACATGATTATGATAGCTTCATAATTCTCTCTGATCTATTTAATAAGTATTCAGAGGTGACTCAAATATTTATCATGAATAATGTGGACATAAACCCACAATTCATTGGATCCCAACAAATGCACCGCACAAAAGGAATTACATCTTATGGACCAAAGCAAAGATGCGATGATCATTGTATTGAAGATAAAAGAGAGAGATTGCTATCTAGGTACTGACTATGGACCCGTAGGTCTGTGGTGAACTACTCACACATCATCGTGAGGGCAGCAAGGTTGATCAAGAGTCCCTCTGTGCTCGACCCCCCTATGACAAGGTTCCAGAACGGAGCTCCAGATAGCTTCCCATCGGAATAGAGACTTGAAACGGCATACAAAGTGTTTCTGGACTCCCTTTGGTGTTTTTAGGGTAGATGATAATTTATAAGACGAAAACGGAGTCGGGAGGGCCACGAGGGGGCACAAGCTATTAGGCCTTGACCCCCCAGGTTGCGCCCTGATAGCTTGTGGTCTGTAACATCCCAAAATTATAAATTTTGGGAATGTTAATATAATTATTATTAGATTGTTTGTTGGTTGCCTGAGTGATTGAAACTTGTGTGAAATTTGAAACTTTTCGAAACATTGAATGAGAGGGAATAAAATGACTTTCCCCTTGTCCAGTGAATTCAAATTCAATCTTTTAAAAGCAAAGAGAGAAGATGACATGACTTCTTCAACTATAAAGAATTTGAACGGAGATATTTGCATTGAATTCTTTTGCATTTCCATTCGTTTTTCTTCGTGCAAGAAATGCCGGGAAATACATTCTAGAGAGGAGCAATATGACCCTCGAACCCACGGGCATTTTGAAAGTTATTTGAACCCTAAAACATAGAGGGTCGTTTGAAAATTATTTGCAAAAGAAAATAAACCTTTTAGGCAATTTTGTGAAAATAATTTTTTCTGAAGTTTTTATTTTTGCCATGGCAAAATGCCCATCATCTATATTTTATTTTTCTAATAATTTTAGTATATAGAAACTCTTTATTCCGAATTGATTTGATTTCCTTTTTATCGTTTTAGTTTCCTAGTTTTGAAAATAGAAAGGAAATCACTTTATTAGGAAATACCTGCTGGCCCATTAAGACAATTTCCTATTCTAGCCCAGGAAGATCTTCTTCCTCCTCGCCAGCCCCTACCCCACCCCTCGCCGGCCCCTACCCCAGCCCACCGGAGCTCACCCCCCTGCACCTCCTTCCCACCTCGGCCACCATAGCCAGCCACGGGAGCAGCTCCAGCCACGGTAAGGACTCCCTCCTCTCTCTGTTGTTTTTTTCTTTTGTTTTGATTAGCCCTTAGATCTTTATTCAATGGTTTAGATTAGTTCTTAGGATACCTCTTCCGTTTAGAGTAGAAAACCGGCGGTTTTATTTCACTTATTCATTTAGCCAGCAAGTTTTACTAGCCCCCGGCCGTTTGTTTATAACATTGCAACAAAAACCCCCGCAGCCTATCCCAACACGCCACGTGTACCCCCCTGTTAGTTACTAGTTAGCTCCATTTTTTCTGTCTAATTGCAAAAACAGAAAAGTTTCTGTTTTGTTTTGGCAACAACTTTTGATCCCGAAGTCCAATGATATTGATTCTTGTTCCAGTAGAGTCCAATTTTTCTTCAGTTTTTAAAAACATATCATTTGTCTATGTTTGAAATTTGAAAATATAAGTTAGATCAGATTTAGTTTAAACCTTGTTTTTCCTATTCCAGGAGTTTAAAAATAGATTTTAATTTGATTCCTTTTGGTACTGATCACTAGTGAACTTATGTATCACTGGTAAAGATTTCAGATTTGTTTGAGTATTTTAGCTCACTGTTTCATGTGAAACAATTTCTGTTTCACCTCTTTTAGGATTTCGGCTAATTCCTTTTCTAGAATTGTTTTTAAAAATATTTTCTTTATTATTTCAGAAACATTATTGTTTTGTTTATGTCAGTTAACAGTAGTTTTGCAACAAGTTTTTATTTTATTTTTATTTGTTTTCATGAAATCAATTCTAGTTCCTTAGTAACTTGCAATTGGTTTCCGCATTGTTTCAAATCCCGTTTGGAAATCCTTTCAAGTAGTTTTGTGAAAAATACTTTATTTTATGTTAGTTAGATTTATATTTTAGTTCCTTGTTATTATTTTCTGTTAGACAAAAACTATTTAGTGTGTGACGTAGTAGAAGACTCCCTAGCCTTATTTGAAGTTTTCTTTCGGTTTCTTATTCGCTCTCTCTCGTTTGTTTTGATTGCTAGAATGATTGCTAGTATGAGTGCTTATGCGAATGATATGTTTTCTATATAGATTTCATCGGAGAGTGACGAGTAGTCTATCAAGTTATTTTCTCGAGGAATTCTTCTTCGTCAACATCACCAGGCAAGTCATTTTGATCATGTTATTTTACCTATGTTTTCGATGCATGGTAGATCACCTTTCTTTGCCCAATTTGCATGCTGCTTAGGTACTTGGAAATTTTAGTATAGATTGTAGTATCATGTGGTAGGCACACAACAACCCCGACACTTGGCCCCGGGACGACAAATTTCATATTGCTATGCTTGAGTAGACGGGATTTCGGTTGAGTGCATAACACGAGTGATGCAAGGTTGATTAAATAATCAAGACCGGTTAAGACAAGATTTTCAAGACCTCGGACGCAATGCAACTCTGGGTGAAGGACGGTTGATCGACTCCCTGGAGAACCCAGTGGATGACCCGAGATGCTGGAGAGGCCATGACATCCTGCGGAAAGCTTCACCCAGGCTCAAAGAGATGGACGGATATTTTCAAGACCCAAGGCTTACCTGCACAGCCACAAGTCATTATGGGCTCTGGCTTGGTTGGACAACGCGGCGACTCTGGACAGGCGGTGCTAGCAGATGTAGAAGAATGGTAGGAATGGATGGGCACCGACAGGGATTCAGAGGGACCCGTTGAAAGACCATGTTTTGATCATCCGGTCTTCAAACACCCTGAAGTGCGAGGACATACTCGGAGGCGATCAATTCTTGTGGGGAACGTGTGCAAAACTCTGCAGAGTACTCAAACCTAATCGATTAGCCGTGTCCACGGTCATGGACAACTTGAGCCAAAGGAACTGAAGTTATCTGGATTTCTCAACACCATTAAATATATTTGATGAGGGTAATTATTGACAACTCGGGTACGAGAACTGGTTGGCGGAACTATCTCGTTAACAACCAACCTTTCTAGTAATATTTTGCTTTTAGCCCCTCTTGTTGTAGGAGAAAATTTTGCTTTACGCTCAAACTTACAACCCCACCTGCCATATATGCATATAGCATAGATGACATTTTACCCCTCTCTTATGTGACTTGCCGGCATATTCAATATGCTGACGTACACGGCTGCAACGTCTTATGTTGCAGATATTTTTTCTTCGACGAGTAAGAGTACGATTCAGGGTTACGGTCTACACTCAACTTGCTGTTGGTGTTTATTGGGACTCCACTCCCTTGACTGCTTCCGCTGAAATATTTAAGGTATATATCAGTTTTACGCTATTTACATGTGATTGCACTTTGATATATACATTGATGTATTGTGTGTGCCGGCATACTGATCCAGGGATGGCACAGATACAAAGAGGCTTGACTCGTTTTGGGTCGGGTCGTTACAGAGATGGTATCAGAGCACATGTTGACTGTAGGACGTGACCCTAGAAACTGGAAATTTCTTAGGAAAGGATCTCTCAAAAAGTTTATTTTCAACAACACCTTTTACTTCTCATCTCTTCTGATTTCATCGAATGTTCCCTCTCACCTCAAATAGTTAGACAATACCCTTACCCCTTTGACCTCATGAAGAATCAACGGAGTTCTACTTCAAAGTAAAGAGGATTTCATCATGCAATTGAAGCTACACCAATTGAAGACTCTCAAGACCCGAAGAACTCGAAGAACCCGAAACGTTCGAATATTTATATGACCATTAGAAGTCCAAACCCCTGTTATATACCCACGTTAGTTACGATGATTTGTGAGCCGTCATTGGTGTGTGTTTTCCGACGGCCACAACAAAAACCTATTCTCAAAAATATTGTTTGTATTGTGTGTATCTCCCTCTCTTACCCGTCTCATCCCCAAAACCTCAACCCTACCAGATGGAGTATGAAGCTGGACTTGTAGTCTCTGGACCAATGACCCAGCTGGAAGCTGAGATATGGATCCAGAACATGGAGAACCACTTCGGGAGCAACTTGATCTCAAGGAAGTATGAAGTGGAACACGCTCTCCAGTACTTTACCCAAAATGCTGCAATCTGGTGGAAAATGCATCATGCCATACAAGGATTTAGTGGAGCAGAAACCTGGGACGAATTCAAGAAGACTTTGTTAAGATCCCGACTTATTCAGAAGTGCTATGACAATCCGAAGGAGAAGACTTGTGCATGCAAGATCTGTGGAAAAATAGGACACACCCAGGAAGAACACAAGGATGGATGCACTCATTGTGAAGAAAATCACCCAGCGGAGGATTGCCCAAGTAGTCAGGTGACTTGTTTCTTGTGTGAAGGAACCACCCACTACCCAGCTCAGTGTCTCATGATTGCCTATGTTGAAACTATATGCGTTGTTTATCTACGAGCAAAGATCTCTAAACAATTATGAGGATATGAGGAAATATGGTCTATGCAGGCATGAGTATAACTCATTTAAGTGTGGTAGCAATCGGTAAAACCCACAGGATCCACTGAGAAGGAATGTACCAAGGAGACATATATATTCCTCTGAGTACCTATTTACTGACACCTGCAGATGACAACTCTCTTCGAGTCATTCCTCAAGGGCCCAGAAACGATCATGACCCTGAACAGTGATCATGATTACCCGAAAATCCTGAAGGACATGATGAAGCACATTCACCTTGAAGGAGATGCAGTCTACAAAGGCTACCCATTCATGAAGAATGGAGTGGAACTTTGGTACGTGGAAGTCCACCTCCACCATGTGAAAGGAGTTTGTCCAAGGACTATGGGGCAATACCTTTTCAGTTCACGTGTACCACGAGCAACCTTCTTTGATGCTGTTCGTGAAGCTGCCATGGAAGCCATACGTCAGATTGGAGAAATACTTGAAGCAAGACTCCGTCATACCCAGGAATACCTGAGTGATGCACGTGCGGAGATGATGGAGATGAAGCTCATGACCACCATGGTGAAGCAAAAGATGGATGATTTCAAGGAGCACCTCGGAAAGTTCGAGTGGAACTAAAGTACCTCCAAGAGAGGCAGATGAATAAAGTTGGCAGAAATGCTCGACCATACCGAACAATGTGGATGGCAGCATTTGTAATAGAGTACTTTTGAATTGGAGTTTTTGAGGAGAAATTAAGGATGTAATAAAGGATTGATTATGAAATGCATATGATTTATGGAAGAAGCTATGATGGATCAGCAAAACGTTTTCTTAGGAGCATACGAAAACCTGAGAGTTGTGAAGAAACGATAGATGCTTTGTTCAGCTTGCAGAACCAATGGATTATCCGAACTTCGTTCGTGGACAAGAGAAATTCTGCAACGCTTGTGAGGATGCCCAAGTGTTAGAATGCAAGATTCGCTAAACCTTATACAGAGAAATGATTCGGGTGCGGAATGGATTGATCACCATGACGACTTACTCTTATCATTTATCTTGCTATTCGGAATGGTAAATCTGAGAGACTTACCCATAGAGAGAGACGACGTTCTTTGAAGCTTTTGTTTAAGCCTTAGAATGGTATAATGAAAGCCCATGTACATGGCACATGTTGTCACGCGTAGGAAATTTTACGGTGAGGATGAAGACAGGACCCCTCTCTCTGCAGGATAACTACAAATGGTAGACCACCATGAGAACCATCGATATGTTATTTAGAATTGACCACGAGACTGTCAGTTAAGAAGACCGAGTGATGGAAGAAGCTTATATCAACGGGAGAGCATCACCAAAGGATTAAATATGAAAACTGTGCGATGTCAGTTGCAAAACCCCCAGAGGATCGTTAAAGCATTTTGAGGGACCAGTACCTCTCATTTTAAGTGTGGTAGCATCCCACCTTGCCGGAGATTGGATTCGTTAGAAGACCCCCAAACCCTAACCTTTCTTTCTAGCCTCTTCGAATCTTGAGGACGAGATTCATTTTAAGTGTGGTAGTTTGTAACATCCCAAAATTATAAATTTTGGGAATGTTAATATAATTATTATTAGATTGTTTGTTGGTTGCTTGAGTGATTGAAACTTGTGTGAAATTTGAAACTTTTTGAAACTTTTGAATGAGGGGGAATAAAATGACTTTCCCCTTCTCCGGTGAATTCAAATTCAATCTTTTAAAAGCAAGGAGAGAGGATGACATGACTTCTTCAACTATAAAGAATTTGAACGGAGATATTTGCATTGGATTCTTTTGCATTTCCATTCGTTTTTCTTCGTGCAAGAAATGCCGGGAAATACATTCTAGAGAGGAGGAATATGACCCTCGAACTCACGGGCATTTTTAAAGTTATTTGAACCCTAAAACTTAGAGGGTCATTTGAAAATTATTTGCAAAAGAAAATAAACCTTTTAGGCAATTTTGTGAAAATAATTTTTTCTGAAGTTTTTATTTTTGCCGTGGCAAAATGCCCATCATCTATATGTTATTTTTCTAATAATTTTAGTATATAGAAACTCTTTATTCCGAATTGATTTGATTTCCTTTTTATCGTTTTAGTTTCCTAGTTTTGAAAATAGGAAAGGAAATCACTTTATTAGGAAATACCTGCTGGCCCATTAAGACACTTTCCTATTCTAGCCCAGGAAGATCTTCTTCCTCCTCTCTCCCTCACGTCACAGCAGGAACTTCTATCCATGGAGGAAGGGATCCTCTCCTTCCCGATCTCCCTCTTCTTTCCTTCCGGGCGCCATCCGAGACCGCCTATAAAATTCCCACCGTCCTCCTCTCTCCATTTTTCCCGAAAGAACTCCCTCTCCTCGCCTCTAACTCCTGCCCCACCTCGCTGGAGTCGTCACCGGAAACTCACCGGAGAACATCACACGAGCTCCTCCATCGGCCCTCCTGCACCCTTTCCCCCTGCCGAGCCCACCTCAGCCTCGCTACACCACCCCACCTCGCCACCACCCCCTCCCAGGAGCCTCGCTGCACCCCCCCTCCACTGCCCCCTGCTGCTCCTCCCCATCCCCTCGCCACTACCAGCGACCAGAAAGCTCGCCAGCACCCTCCACCTCGCCCCCCCTGCAGCCCCCCTCCACCTCGCCACCACCCCCTCCCTGGAGCCCCCCACCCCTCGCCGGCCCCTACCCCACCCCACCGGAGCTCACCCCCCTGCACCTCCTTCCCACCTCAGCCACCATAGCCAGCCACGGGAGCAGCTCCAGCCACGGTAAGGACTCCCTCCTCTCTCTGTTGTTTTTTTCTTTTGTTTTGATTAGCCCTTAGGTCTTTATTCAATGGTTTAGATTAGTTCTTAGGATACCTCTTCGGTTTAGAGTAGAAAACCGGCGATTTTATTTCACTTATTCATTTAGCCAGCATGTTTTACTAGCCCCCGGCCGTTTGTTTATAACATTGCAACAAAAACCCCCGCAGCCTATCCCAACACGCCACGTGTACCCCCCTGTTAGTTACTAGTTAGCTCCATTTTTTTCTGTCTAATTGCAAAAACAGAAAAGTTTCTGTTTTGTTTTGGCAACAACTTTTGATCCCGAAGTCCAATGATATTGATTCTTGTTCTAGTAGAGTCCAATTTTTCTGCAGTTTTTAAAAACATATCATTTGTCTATGTTTGAAATTTGAAAATATAAGTTTGATCACATTTAGTTTAAACCTTGTTTTTCCTATTCCAGGAGTTTAAAAATAGATTTTAATTTGATTCCTTTTGGTACTGATCACTAGTGATCTTATGTATCACTGGTAAAGATGTCAGATTTGTTTGAGTATTTTAGCTCACTGTTTCATGTGAAACAATTTCTGTTTCACCTCTTTTAGGATTTCGGCTAATTCCTTTTCTAGAATTGTTTTAAAAAATATTTTCTTTATTATTTCAGAAACATTATTGTTTTGTTTATGTCAGTTAACAGTAGTTTTGCAACAAGTTTTTATTTTATTTTTATTTGTTTTCATGAAATCAATTCTAGTTCCTTAGTAACTTGCAATTGGTTTCCGCATTGTTTCAAATCCCGTTTGGAAATCCTTTCAAGTAGTTTTGTGAAAAATACTTTATTTTATCTTAGTTAGATTTATATTTTAGTTCCTTGTTATTATTTTCTGTTAGACAAAAACTATTTAGTGTGTGACGTAGTAGAAGTCTCCCTAGCCTTATTTGAAGTTTTCGTTCGGTTTCTTATTCGCTCTCTCTCGTTTGTTTTGATTGCTAGAATGATTGCTAGTATGAGTGCTTATGCGAATGATATGTTTTCTATATAGATTTCATCGGAGAGTGACGAGTAGTCTATCAAGTTATTTTCTCGAGGAATTCTTCTTCGTCAACATCACCAGGCAAGTCATTTTGATCATGTTATTTTACCTATGTTTTCGATGCATGGTAGATCTCCTTTCTTTGCCCAATTTGCATGCTGCTTAGGTACTTGGAAATTTTAGTATAGATTGTAGTATCATGTGGTAGGCACACAACAACCCCGACACTTGGCCCCGGGACGACAAATTTCATATTGCTATGCTTGAGTAGACGGGATTTCGGTTGAGTGCATAACACGAGTGATGCAAGGTTGATTAAATAATCAAGACCGGTTAAGACAAGATTTTCAAGACCTCGGACGCAATGCAACTCTGGGTGAAGGACGGTTGATCGACTCCCTGGAGAACCCAGTGGATGACCCGAGATGCTGGAGAGGCCATGACATCCTGCGGAAAGCTTCACCCAGGCTCAAAGAGACGGACGGATATTTTCAAGACCCAAGGCTTACCTGCACATCCACAAGTCATTATGGGCTCTGGCTTGGTTGGACAACGCGGCGACTCTGGACAGGCGGTACTAGAAGATGTAGAAGAACGGTAGGAATGGATGGGCACCGACAGGGATTCAGAGGGACCCGTTGAAAGACCATGTTTTGATCATCCGGTCTTTAAACACCCTGAAGTGCGAGGACATACTCGGAGGCGATCAAATCTTGTGGGGAACGTGTGCAAAACTCTGCAGAGTACTCAAACCTAATCGATTAGCCGTGTCCACGGTCATGGACAACTTGAGCCAAAGGAACTGAAGTTATCTGGATTTCTCAACACCATTAAATATATTTGATGAGGGTAATTATTGACAACTCGGGTACGAGAACTGGTTGGCGGAACCATCTCGTTAACAACCAACCTTTGTAGTAATATTTTGCTTTTAGCCCCTCTTGTTGTAGGAGAAAATTTTGCTTTACGCTAAAGCTTAGAACCCCACCTGCCATATATGCATATAGTATTGATGACATTTTACCCCTCTCTTATGTGACTTGCCGGCATATTCAATATGCAGACCTACACGGCTGCAACGTCTTATGTTGCAGATATTTTTTCTTCGACGAGTAAGAGTACGATTCAGGGTTACGGTCTACACTCAACTTGCCGTTGGTGTTTATTGGGACTCCACTCCCTTGACTGCTTCCGCTGAAATATTTAAGGTATATATCAGTTTTACGCTATTTACATGTGATTGCACTTTGATATATACATTGATGTATTGTGTGTGCCAGCATACTGATCCAGGGATGGCACAGATACACAGAGGCTTGACTCATTTTGAGTCGGGTCTCTACATGGGCCCCTCGTGAGTCCTCCAGCTTTCTTCGATACTCGTTGGTGTTCTTTCGGTTGAGAAAAAGTCGTAAGAAAGTTTCACAGCAATTGGACCTCGTTTAGTATGGAAAACCGACAAAGTGAAAAACATGCAGAAAACAACAACTGGCACTGGGCACTAGGTCAATACGTTGGTCCTCAAAAATAATATAAAATGGTAAATAAATACTCCAAAAGCATACTAGAATGGTAATATATCAACATGGAACAATATAAAATTATAGATACATTGGAGACGTATCAAGAAACTGCTAGCTAATCCTTATAACGGTTCAACTCATTGTAATTACCATTTGATATATTACGATGTGATTTGTTGATTTTTAAGCTTTCATGTTTACCTAGAGACAAAGTTAAGGATAAAATTTTCCCTTTATCTTTGGAGGGAAAAGAACTAATGTGGTACAGGCTATTGGATGATATTGGATCATGGGATTGGAATCGCTTGAAGCTCGAATTTAATCACAAGTTTTATCCTATGCATCTAATTCATCATGATCAGAATTAAATTTATAATTGCTACCTTCGTGAAGAAGAAAGCATATCTAAAGCTTGGGGGAGGCTTAAATCTATAATGCACACCTGCCCCAACCATGAGCTCTCAATGGAATTGATTATACATAATTTCTGTGCTCGTCTTTACCATGATTATCAAACATTACTTGATGCTTGTGATGTCGGTTCCTATATGAACAAGACTATTAAATTCAGGTGGGATCTTCTCGAAAACATTAAACACAACACTAAAGATTAGGAACTTGATGAAGGAAAAGAGTCAGGTATAAAGCTTAATTTTGATTGTGCCAAATATTTTATGCAAGCTTCTCCTTTCCATGAGTTTAGCAACAGATATGGCCTTGACACTGAGATAAGAACTTCTTTCTACAAAACTTTTTCTATCTATGTTGACTTGCCTAAGGTAAAGTGGTTCAAATATCATCCTCCCATTGAAAATTTACCCTAGGAACATGTTAGAGTTAAGAAGGAACAAATAATTGTTAACGACGTTGATCCAATTGTTCCTAGTGCCTACATTAAGAAACCTCCTTTCCCTGTTAGGATTAGAGAACATGCAAAATGTTACGCCTTGTGGCTAATAAGAGTTATATTAGAACAACTACACCTTGTGAACAAATAAATGTTACGCCTAATGTAGCTATAGTTAAAGTTCTTCTAGTTGATAATATTGATGAGCAAGTTATTTACCTCTCTGATGAAGCTGCTAGAATTGCAAAACCTATTAGAAATAAATGAGATGAATTAGATAAAACTAACCTTTTGGTAGGCACACATGTCATCTAAGTTAAAATTGGAGATCATTGCTACAATGGCCTGTGTGATATTGTTGCTAGTATTAGTGTTATACCCTTCACATTATATCAAGAAATTGTGCATGATGTAGCACCCTCTGAAATTGAACATATTGATGTCCCTATTAGGCTTGCAAACCGTGATACTATTTCACCATTGGAGATTGTTAGGGAAGTTGAAGTCTTGTGCGGAAAAGTCAAGTACCCCACCGATTACTTAGTACTTGGTTCGGAACAAGATAACTTTTGTCTTATCATATTTGGTAGACGATTCTTGAATACGGTTAATTATGAAATTCATTGTGCTAGTGAGAAGGTTAAAGTGGGATTTTGTGATATTTTCCATGAGTTTAACTTCTCTAAGTTTAGAAAGTAGCCACATGAAAAATATTTGCCTATCAAGGATGAAATAATTGGTCTTGCTTCTATTGACGTATCTCCTACCGATCCACTCGAATTATATTTGCTAGACCATGAGATGTATTCAAATGAAAGGAATGAAACAGATAGGATACTCCTTGATCAACAACCTATCCTTAAGCACAATTTGCGAGTAGAAATTATAGGTGTTCCTCCTCCACCCAAGGGAGATCACGTATTTGATCTTAAAGCTTTACCTGATACTTTGAAATATGCTTAACTTGATGACAATAAGATATATCCTGTTATTATTAGTGCTAACCCTTTAGAACATGAAGAAAGAAGATTACTCAAAACTTTAAAGAAGCACATGGCTTCTATTGGATATACTCTTGATGATCTTAACGGCATAAGCCCCACTCTTTGCGAGCACAAGATTAATATTGAACTTGATGCTAAACCAGTTGTTGATCATCAACACCGTATCAACCCTAAGATGAAAGAGGTGGCAAGAACAGAAATACTAAAACTTCTAGAGGAAGGTATATCTATCCTATTACTGATAGTAGATGGGTGATCATGTTCATTGTGTTCCTAAGAAAGGTGGTATCACTGTTGTTCCTGATGATAAAAATGAACTTATTCCACGAAGGACAGTAACTGGTTATAGGATGGAATTGATTTTAGGAAATTAAATAAGGCTACTAGAAAAGCTCATTACCCCTTGCCTTTTATTGATCAACTGTTAGAAATACTATCTAAGCAAACACACTTTTGCTTTCTTGATGGTTACTCTGGATTCTCTCAAATACCTATGTCAAAACAGGACAAAGAGAAAACTACCTTTACTTGCCCCTTTGAAACTTATGCTTATAGGCGGATGCCTTTTAGTCTATGCAATGCACCTGCTACCTTTTAAAGATGTACGATTGCTATATTCTCTGATTTTTGTGAAAAGATTGTTGAGGTCTTCATGGATGATTTTTCTGTTTATGGGACTTCCTTTGATAATTGCTTGAGAAACCTTGATCGAGTTTTGCAAATATGTGACGAAACTAATCTTGTTTTGAATTGGGAGAAGTGACAGTTTATGGTGAATAAAAGTATAGTGCTTGGGCATAAAATTTCTGAACATGGTATTGAGGTGGATAAGGCCAAACTTTATGCAAATGAGAAAATGCCTTGCCCAAGAGATATAAAAGGTAAAATAGTTTCCTTGGTCATGTTGGTTTCTATAGGAGTTTCACTAAATATTTGTCAAAGATTCCTAGGACATTAATTAATCTTATCCAAAAATATGTTCCTTTTTTTATGATGATTGTGTATAAGCCTTTGAAATACTTAAGAAAGCCTTAATTTTTGCAGCTATTGTTCAACCACCTGAGTGGAACCTACCATCTGAAATTATGTGTTATGCTAGTGATTATGATGTTGGTGCTGTTCTAGAGCAAAGAGTACACAAGAAATTAAATGTTATTCATTATGCTAGTAAGACCCTAGACACATTTCAAAGGAGTTATGCTACTACTGAAAAGGAATTTTTAGCAGTTGTGTTTGCATGTGATAAGTTTATGCCTTACATTGCTGACTCCAAAGTAACTATTCACACTGATCATGCTGCTATTAAGTACCTAATGGAAAAGAAAGATGCTAAACCTATACTCATTAGATAGGTGTTACTGCTCCAAGAATTTGATTTGCATATCATTGATATAAAGGGAGGTGATAACCATGTAGCCGATAACTTGTCTAGGATGGAAAATGTTCTTGATGACCCAATACCTATTGATGATAATTTTACTGATGAGAAACTAGCTATTAAAACACTTCACGTAGTACTCCTTGGTATGCGGGTTATGCTAATTACATTGTTGCTCAATATATTCCGCCTAGTTTCACCTATGAACAAAAGAAAAAAATTCTTTTATGATTTACGACAATACTTTTGGGATGACCCACATCTTTATAAACAAGGAGTAGATGGTGTTATTAGACGTTGTATAACTGAGCATGAGAAGGAACCAATTCTAAGGAAGTGTCATTCCTAGGCCTACGCGGGACATCATGCTGGTGACAGAACTGCACACAAGGTATTACAATCTGGTTTCTATTGGCCTACTATTTTTAAAGATGCTCGTTAGTGCATCCTTTCTTGTGATGAATGCCAAAGAGTTGGTAATATTGGTAAACATCAGGAAATGCCTATGAACTATTCACTAGCTATTGAACCATTTGCGTGTGGGGTTTTCACTTTATGGGACATTTTCCTTCCTCGGATGGACATACTCATATTCTAGTTGCTGTTTCTTACATTACTATATGTGTATAAGCTATTCCAACTAGTAGTGCTGATCATAACACTTCTATTAAAATGCTTAAAGATATTATCTTTCCGAGGTTTGGTGTCCCTAGATGTATAATGACTGATGGTGGTTCACATTTTATTCATGGTGCTTTCCATAAACTGCTAGCTAAGTATGATGTCACTATAGAATTGCATCACCTTATCATCCTGAGTATAATGGTCAAGTTGAACTAAGCAATCGTGAAATAAAATTATTCTTGCAAAAATACTATCAATAGGTCTAGAAAGAATTGGTCTAAGGAACTTGATGATGATGTGTGGGCTTATAGGACTGCTTATAAGAATCCCATGGGGATGTCCCCATATAAAATAGTCTATGGAAAAGCTTGTCATTTACCTCCTAAGTTAGAACATAATGCTTATCAGGCAATTAATGAATTTAATCATGACTTCAAAATTGCCGGTGAGAAGAGGTTATTTGATATAAAACCACTCAATGAATGGAGGACACAAGCTTATGAAAATGCTAAGTTGTTTAAGGAAAAGATTAAAAGATGGCATGACAAAAAAATTCAAAAACTTGAATTCAATGTAGGAGACTTAGTTCTATTGTACATGCATTTTCATCTTATGATTCCAACTAGAAAAGTTTCTACCATCAAAATATGGACCTCTACGATGGTAACTTCCCTCACTAGATACCATACTCTCCTAGGTTGTGAAACCAATGCAATGGAAACCAAAGCTCTGATACCACTTGTAGGATCCAAAGTATGTCTAAACCAATTAAGAACTTAGCCTTTTCCCAATTTTAGTTGCGGGCTAGTTTTAGCAATTATGACTAGTCAAGCTCACCCTACACATGCATATCAAAGATTATAGAGGCGGAAAGTAAAGACATGCAAATATAATGTAGAGGGTAGGGAAGGAGATCAAACGCAAAGGATGACACAACGATCTTTTGTGTGGTTTTGATAGGTGGTGCTATAGAAGGTCCACATTAGTGGAGACTTCAACCCACAGAGGGTAACGACTGCGAGAGTCCATGGAGGGCTCCACCCACAAGGGATCCATGCAGAAGCGGACTTGTCTATTCCACCATGGCTTACGTCCACGAAGTATACGATCTCCTTGACCATACAAAACTTCTAGGTTCAACCCCACAACACTAAGTAGGAGGCTCCCAAGCAACATCTAACCAATCTAGGAGGCACGACTTTCCAAAAGGTAATAGATGTGACAGAACAATGAACTGCTTGGTCTTGTGCTTCAAAAGATAGTCTCCTCAACACTCTTGACCATACAAACTTCTAAGTTCAACCCCACAACACTAAGTAGGAGGCTCCCAAGCAAGACCTAACCAATCTAGGAGGCACGACTTTCCAAAAGGTAATAGACATGATAGAACGACGAACTGCTTGCTCTTGTGCTTCAAAATATAGTCTTCTCAACACTCAATCACCCTCTCACAGAGTTGGCATGGGTAGGAGAGATTGATTTTGTGGAAAGAAACTTGGGGAGGCTAGAGATCAAGTTTCAAATGCATGGATTGGAATATCTTGATGTCAACACATGAGTAGGTGGCTCTCTCTTCGAAAAATGGATTTGGAAAGTGTGTGTTCAGAGTGCTTCCCCTGTGAATGAGAGGAGGTGGATTGGTATATATAGGAATCTCCTAAAATTCAACCGTTACAACATTATTGCCCAACCCGGTGACACTGAAATGAATCTCGGTGGTAGCTAGTTGCACTAAATGTGGCATCTTTAGAATTCTCGGCGAGACCGATATATGAATCTTGGTTGTAGCGATACGGTGACCTAAGATAGTGTCCAAATCTCGGTGGTACCAATTTCAATATCGTAAATTCTGATTCTTGAAATAGATATAACAGAAAGTTGATCACTTTATTTTGGTACCACTGATATGAAAGTTGGTGGTACCGAGATATTAGGGTTTGGCAAAGGATTTGTCATTGGGAAAATCGGTAGGCCTGAATGAAAAAACTTGGTGGCACCGATTTTGTTGAGTAGGCTTTGGATAGAGAGTTTGTGAGAGAAATTCTGAGTATTCTTGGTGGCTTTCGCTAAGCACCTGAGCATCCATTTCATCATAATACCTCACCCACTTTTAATAGTATTGGCTTTCCTATGAACTTAATAGTGATTTCTCACAAATATAAAATGTAGAGTCCTCTTGCTTGAAGCTTGAGCCAATCCTATTCCTTTCCTTGCATCAAGGGGTTTCTTCTCACAATCTTTAGCCAATGCATCTTTGAACTTTTTTGAAATATACCTGGATAAGATCATTAGTTCAATGATACACATGTTGTTATTAATTACCAAAACCACCTCAGGGAGCAATTGTGCTTTCAATCTCCCCCTTTTTGGTAATTCATGACAACATATAGACCAAAGCTTCAAAAAAAGAAATAATCAACGATTAGCATCGTCGCTTTGAGAAGTATGTGAAAAACAAGAGATCCCAATAAATCTGTATTTTAAATTTGCATTTGAAGGCAAATGAAAAATCGATTAGGATCACGGGTCACTCTTCCATGTCACATATATCTTGGTGGTGCGCATAAATGATATGAATGAATAGAAATGCATGTAACACCAATCAAATGAGTGAACGGTCATCATATAGATAGCACACAGATATAACATAGTAGCATCACTACTGGAAAACTGTTTTTTGCCATCCGCTTTGGGGGGAAAGACGGCAAAGAAGGTCCTATGCCGTCGTAGGCTGACGCAGAAATTTTGCCGGCCGTGAGATTCTTTGCCGTCTGTGGTTTTCTCTTTGCCGTCCGGGATTTAGTCTTTGCCGTCTGTGATGGCAGACGACAAAGAAGCTAATTCCTATAGTGCATCAACAATCAAAGCATATGATCAAACACAACAAAGAATGAATTTTAATACATCCAAAAGACCAAATGTTTTGTAAAACCAAAAGAGAGGAAATAAAAAGTAAAACTCTCTCTCGAAACTCTAATTAATCTATACACTTCTCCACCTTTGGCAACAAGTTGCCAAAAAGTTCAATGGCCTAGAACTAATCATCTCTATATGCTTTATCTCCTCTGGTAGCAGTCAATGGAGTAGACAGGAGAGCATTGGCGAAGGCTTCTGTGGATGTCCCTCGAGCTGGAGGTATAGGCACTAGAGGTGCACGAGCTGGAGCCGAAGCTAAAGGTGTTGATGCTTGAGCTGATGAAGTTGGTCTTGCTTCTATCACTAGCACATGTGCGGACCTAGAATGGGTCGTAAACGGATTATTTGTGGGAAGGGGCAATTCTTCATCATCACTACTAGAGCGAGGAATATGCACTGCATCAAACTCATGCTGGAGTTGCTTAATAGTGGTAGTCAACTCTGTCACTTTGACATCCAGGTCATGGAATTTAGTTTCCACGATCCTGTCCAGGCTCTTATGGTTCAGCAAGATCTCAGAAATATTCTTCTCTATCCCTCGGATGGTGCTGATAGGAAATGACATCTGCTCCTCTCTAGATCTAAGTTGTGGATCTGGAGCATCTCCGGCTGCCTCTACCTCTGCTGCGTGTCGCGTTGTAGCTAAGCTGGGATGGCTGGGGTCCATCACAACTTCATTGTCCTCAAAGTTTGGTTGTAGTGGTAGGCGTGGATGATCAAGTTGATATGCATGCTTGCCAATATTGGCATGGATGAGTATCAAAATATACGATGTATACCCACAAGATCTCTTCTCATCTGCAGCAGTCTCTACTATCAAATCCATCACTCTGATCCATGTGTGGGTGTCTAAGTGGTGCAGGATGTTAATTGAACACCCTCTGATCATCTTATCATCTCTTTATTTAGGCATCAGGGTGTGTCTCATAATGGTTTTGGTTGTTGGTATTCCTGGTTGCACAAAATAGACACAACCAAGATTGTGTGTCTTCACATACTGATGGGGCACTCGATTGTACATGTTTGCCATTGTGTTGTGATTCATCTTGGGTTCTGAGTACACATCCAAATCACCCTCTTGGGTATCAGGGGCACCATTGATAGTGGGGCACACCTCTACTGTAGACTCATACCGGTGAACTCCCGTCCTCCACACTGTCCTTCCATCTGGATAGAAATGAGTAATTGAACAAAATTGCGCGATCACATCATCATTCCAAGATCTCATCTCTGTGACAAGAAAATCTTCAATGTCAATCAGCCTGAAATTATCTCTCACATGAGGAAGGTAGTCCTCATTGTCCTTGATGTAATTCCAGCCAACATATCTAATGTCACTGACTGCAGGATGATAACCCACAAGTTTAGGGGCTCGTTTGGAGCCTTTTTCGATAAGTAAGAGTGTGGAACCCAACGAGGAGCTAAACGTAGAATTAATATTCTCTCAAGTTCTATCGACCACTGATACAACTCTACACGTGCAAACGCTTACTTTACCCAGAACAAGTATGAAACTATTTTGCAGAAAAATAAAGAGCAAGTAAATAAAAGTTAGGGGTTGTTTAGTAGAAATCTTTTTGTGTGATGCAAGAAAAAGATTGTCCATAGGCAATTGAATATAACATAATGAGGGAGAGGCATACACTAACACACTTTTCGTACTTGGATCATATGCACTTATGATTGGAACTATAGCAAGTATCCACAACTGTTAGAAATCATTAAGGTAAAATCCACCATAACATTAAACATCAAGTCCTATTTACTCCCATAGACGCACAATTCCATTACTCGGGTGTAAGTTAGTGTCAGTCACGTCACTCACTATAAGCGAATCATTAACATGTTGCAAACCCTCGAGCGTGTATCCTTCACGTGTGCGCCTCACAGGAGGCACGTTAGCACAACAACATATCAACACACAACTCATATCAATAACATCATATCACAATTAACCCATAGGACAAAACAGATCTACTCAAACATCACAGGATAGCCACATATTATTGGGAAATAGTATGTAGTGTTCAGCACCATGTTTAGGTAGAGAGTGTAAGGACATATTACTACACCAGTAGTTTTGGTTATTGATGATGATACTTTTAAGGACTAATCGTGTGTGATAATCCTTTCGGGTACTTCCTTGGTTTGCACAAAGATGATTCTTTCCCTTTGGTGTTTTGATGTGAAGACAGTTTTCTGTCTTACGCTTTGTTGTCAGTGGACTTGAGTCGTAGTAAAAGCCATACTATTAAGAGGGAAAACGCTTTGGAAAAGCGGTACTATTAAGTGGGGGTCCTTACTCATATCAATATCATCATGTACACTTTCCCCTCACCCCTTTTTCGCTTCGACGTAGCTTTCTACCGTGCCATGAAATTTCCAAGTGGTAGTACTGCTCCCAGGTGCGGTACTACCTCTTATCACCGGTAGTACCACCTACGCCGGCAATAGTACTGCTTAGAGAGGTAGTGCTATGCCGGTGCCGCAAGCCTATACCACTACTGGGAAGTGCAAACACTTTTGTGGTCGGACTTTGCGGTAGTATTGGGCGGTAGTACAGCCCGCGGGCGGTAGTACAGCCCGCGGGCGATACTACCGCTTGTTACTACTGCCCTGAGTGGCAGTAGCTGCTCTGCCTCCATCTACCTGAGCGGTAGTACCGCTCCCCTGAGCGGTACTAACTCTTATCATCGGTAGTACCGCTCCGAGGAGCGGTAGTACCGCTCTGGCTCGTGTAGAGGGGGTGGGTGATGACCCACAAGTATAGGGGATCTATCGTAGTCCTTTCGATAATTAAGGGTGTCAAACCAAACGAGGAGCAAAAGGATCTGACAAGTGGTTTTCAGCAAGGTAATCTCTGCAAGCACTGAAATTATTGGTAACAAGTAGTTGTGTGGAAAGATGATTCGTAGCAAGTAGCAAGTAGCAAAAGTAACAACGGTGCAGCAAAGTGGCCCAATCCCTTTTGTAGCAAGGGATAAGCATGGAAAAACTCTTATAGGAGGTGAAACGCTCCCGAGGACACATGGGAAATTCTGTCAAGCTAGTTTTCATCATGTTCATATGATTCACGTTCTCTACTTTGATAGTTCGATATGTGGGTGGACCAGTGCTTGGGTACTGCCCTTACTTGGACAAGCATCCCACTTATGATTAACCCCTCTCGCAAGCATCCGCAACTACGAAAGAATAATTAAGGCAAAGTCTAACCATAGCATTAAACTAATGGATCCAAATCAACCCCTTACGAAACAACGCATAAACTAGGGTTTATGCTTCTATCACTCTAGCAACCCATCATCTACTTACTACTTCCCAATGCCTTCCTATAGGCCCAAATAATGGTGAAGTGTTATGTAGTCGACGTTCACATAACTCCACTAGAGGAAAAACAACATACAACGCATCAAAATATCGAACGAATACGAAATTCACATGACTACTTATAGCATGACTTATCCCATGTCCTCAGGAACAAAAGTGACTACTCACAAAGCATAACAATTTTCATGACCAGAGAGGTATTGAATAGCATCAAGGATCCGAACATATAATCTTCCACCAAGTAATCCAACTAGCATCAATTACAAAGAGTAATTAACACTACTAGCAACCTTACAAGTACCAATCGGAGTCGCGAGACAGAGATTGGTTACAAGAGATGAACTAGGCTTTGGAGATGAGATGGTTCTGATGAAGATGTTGATGGTGACGAGTCCCCTCCGATGAGAGGAGTGTTGGTGATGACGATGGCGACGATTTCCCCCTCCGGGAGGGAAGTTTCCCCGGCAGGACGATCCTGCCGGAGCTCTAGATTGGTTCTGCTCAAGTTCCGCCTCGTGGCAGCGGCGATTCCTCCTGAAAGTCTCCTTTTGATTTTTTCTGGAACGAAACCCTTCTTGTAGGAAAAGAGGGGGGCCAGAGGGCCAGCTAGGAGCCCACAAGCCCCCTAGGCGCGGCCAGGGGGGAGGTCGCACCTAGCAGGCTTGTGGCTTCCTGCTGGCGCCCCTCTGGTACTTCTTCGGCCTAGTATTTTTTATAAATTCCAAAATAAATCCTCGTTGATTTTCACGGCTTTTGGAGTTGCGCGGAATAGGTATCTCAAACTTGCTCCTTTTTAGGCCAGAATTCCAGCTGCCGGCATTCTTCCTCTTCATGTAAACCTTGCAAAAAAAGAGAGAAAATGCATAAGTATTGTACCGTGAAGTGTAATAACAGCCCAAAAAGCGATAAATATCAAGATGAAAGCATGATGCAAAATGGACATATCAGTGGGTAACGGGCAGATTCCATCCCCCACTATATAAAGGGGTTCTTCTTCACTAATAACCCTACTCTTTGCCCCAAAGCTCCATTGTTTCTCCTAGATCCATTTTAGCCTGATCTCTCTCCCTAGCCAACAAGACTTGTTGATATTCTAGGGTTTGGTTGAGAGGGACTTGATATACACTTCCACCAAGAGAAATTGGATTCCCCCCACTAATCCCTCGTGGATCTTGTTACTCTTGGGTGTTTGAGTACCCTAGACGGTTGAGGTCACCTCGAAGCCATATTCCATTGCGGTGAAGTTTCATGGTCTTGTTGGGAGCCTCCAATTAAGTTGTGGAGTTTGCCCCAACATTGTTTGTAATGGTTCGGTCGCCGCCTTCAAGGGCACCACTTAGTGGAATAACGGCACCTCGCATTGTGTGCGGGCGTGAGGAGAATACGGTGGACTTAGTGGCATCTTGGGGAGCATTGTGCCTCCACACCGCTCCAGCGGAGACGTACTTCCCCTCAAAGGGAAGAAACTTCGGAAACACATCCTTGTCTTCATTGGTTCCACTTCTGGTTATTTCTTACCTTTACTTGTATTTACTTCTTGCTTATTGTTGTTGTTGTTAGCATCATATAGGTTTCTCACTTTGTTGCTAAACCTAATTTTTTTAAAAAAAATTTAAAATTTGTTAGTTGCATATTGACCCCCTCTAGTCAACCATATCGATCCTTTCAGAGAGTTATAGAGAGAAAAGAGGTGTTACATCGCTGCATAGAGGGGGAGAGAGTTGGCATTGATGGTGGCGAGATTCTGGATGTAGATCGCCGTCATGCTCCTTGCCCCGACGACACTCCAGTGCCACCGGGAGAGAGGGGGAGAGAGTCCCCTCCTTCTTCTTCTTCCTTGGCCTCCTCCCTAAATGGCACAAGAGTTCCCCCTTTGGTCCATGGCCTCCATGGCGGCGGTGGGGTGGGAGCCCCTTCGAGATTGGATCTCCCTCTCAGTTATCTTCTGTTCCGCGTTCCTAGTTTCTAGCCTTTCACCGTTTCTTAAATTCTCGGACATCCTTAACTCCGATCATTCTAAAGTTGGGAGGGGATTGTTATGCATAAACTATCTTTTCTAGGCCAGAAGAAGATCCCCAACTGACTTTCGATGTGGCCACTAGGCACCACCCCGCGCTAGGGGGTATGGGCCATGCCTTGGTACCTAGTGGAGGCCATGGGCCTCCATTTGCGTTGATTCCATCTCCCAAAAATCACATATATTCCAAAATAATTTTCCTTAAATTTTTATCGCATTTGGACTTTGTTTGATGTGTATATTCTGTGAAACAAAAAACATGGAACAAACAAGAACTGACAATTGGCACTTGATCAATATGTTAGTTCAACAATTCATATAAAAGGTTTCCAAAAATATGTGAAATTTGTATAATATTGGCATTGAACAATCAAAAATATAGATATGATGGAGACGTATCATCATTACGAAGCTTAATTTCTGCTCGTCCCCGAGTAGGTAAATGATAAAAAGATAATCTTTGATGTGGAATGCTACCTAGCATAATCTTGATCATATATATAATCATGGAATGAATATTAAGATACAAGTGATTCCAGGAAATAGTCTATCATTTGACAAAAAGACATCCATACTCAGGTTTACTAGAAAACAATCACGTCCTTTCAAAATAACAATGCTAAAGAAACCTAACCCTTCAAAATCATATAACCTCTCATGCTTGGTCTTCCTAGCATAAGGTATAAATCATGAGCACCCCGCTGTCAAAACAAGAAATTGGATCATAGTTTTTAACACTCATCAGCTTTTTATTACATGCTCAATACATGAGCGTGAACCATGGATATAGCATGAAGGTGGAATACAATATGGTGGTATGTTTCAAAGGGGTAAAAGTGAAGAAGAAAGTCTCGCATCAACTCGGCGTATCAATGGGCTATGGAGATGCCCATCAATAGATATCAATGCAAGCAGTAGGGATTGCCATGCAACGGATGCACTAAGAGCTATAACTGTATGAAATCTCAATATGAAAACTAAGTGGGTGTTGCTGGCAGTCCCCGGCAACGGCGCTAGAAAAGAGCTGTTTCCAGTTGCTCAACAATTAGCAATTGTCTTGCAATGGACCACCAGCGTGTGGGATCGCCACAGTTTTCGAGGGTTGAGTATACAACCCAAATTTGTTGGTTCGACACGATGGGAGTGAAAGGATATTCTCCAGTATTGGCAGTTGAGTTGTTGGCTCAACCACACGTGAAAGATTAGTATCTGCAAGCAGGATATAAGCAGCAAAGGTAGTATGATAGCAACGGTGCTAGGAAAGACTCTGTTGACGGAAGATTATTCCTAACTGAAGTATCAATGGCGCCAGAAAAGTATTGTAGCAGGTAGCAGTAGAGTAACGAGTAACAGCAGTAGCAAGGAACAAGAATAGTGACAGCAGTAGCAAGTAGCAACAGTAGCAAGTAACAACAACAGCAAGTAACAGCAGCAGAGCAAAGAAAGAAACAGTAGCAGCAAGTAACAGTAGAAGCAACAGTAGTGGCAGCAGTAGGAGGACAAAGCTAGTAAAAATGGCAGTGGGACAAACTCGTAGTCATCGGATCGGTGATTTGTCGGATGACATTCATCATGCAACAGTTATAACACAGAGAGATATGTGGCTAGCTCCCGTTCGTCAATGTGATGTAGGCATGCATTCCGTGTGTAGTCATACGTGCTTAGGGAAAAGAACTTGCATGACATCTATTGTCCATCCCTCCCATGGCAGCGGGGTCCAAATGGATACTACGGGATATTAAGGTTCTCCTTTTAGTAAAGAACCTGACCAACGCATTAGCACTTGGTGAACACATGAACTCCTCGAACTATGGTCATCACCGGGAGTGGTTCTGGTTATTGTCACTCCGGGGTTGCCGGATCATAACACATAGTAGGTAACTACAACTTGCAAGATCGGATCTAAAACACACATATATTGGTGACAACATAATAGGTTCAGATCTGAAATCATGGCACTCGGGCCCTAGTGACAAGAATTAAGCATGGCAAAGTAATAGCAACATCAATCTCAGAACATAGTGGATACTAGGGATCAATCCCCGTCAAAAATAACTCGATTACATGATAGATCTCATCCTACTCATCACCGCCCAGTGAGCCTACAGATAGATTACTCATGAACGATGAAGAGCTTCATGGAATTGGAGAGGAAGAAGGTTGATGATGACGATCTCCTTGATCCGGAGCCCAAAACGGACTCCAGATCTGCCCTCCAGGGCAAGAACGGGATGTGTCGGCGCCTCTGGATCATGAAACGCGATGAACTCTTCTCCCTAGATTTTTTCCGGGACGAAAGGGAATAAATAGCGATGGAATTAGGGGCGGCAGAGCCACGTGGTACTCACAAGCCTGGTAGCCGCGGCTACAGGGCTTGTGGCCCACAGGCTCGTCCCCTCCGGTGGATCTTTGCGCACATATTTGTCATATTTTCCAGAAATATTCTCCGTAAATTTTCAGGACGTTCTGAGAACTTTCATTTCTTCACAAAAACAACACCATGGAAATTCTGCTGAAAACAGTGTCAGTCCGGGTTAGTTCCATTCAAATCATGCAAATTAGAGTCCAAAACAAGGGCAAAAGAGTTTGGAAAAGTAGATACGATGGAGACGTATCAACTCCCCCAAGCTTAAAACCTTGCTTGTCCTCAAGCAACTCAGTTGACAAACTGAAAGAGAAAGAAAAAATTGACAAACTCTATTTGAACTTGTTGTTGCAACTATGTCTAACTAATAACCAGAATTTCAGCAGGATCGCAAGTTAACCACATAAGCAAGTAACACATAGGTCTCACGGTAAACTAATATCAATGGCATAAACAGCTAGCGAGCAAATAATAATGAGTTTCAGATACCAACAATTCAATCAAAACAAGCATGAAGCAGTATGAATAGGTGGTATCTCGCTAGCTCTTTCTGAGACTGCAAAACATAAATTCAGAGCACTTTCAAAGATCAAGGGCTGACTAAACATTGTAATTCATAGCAACGAAGATTCAATCATAGTCATACTCAATATCAATCAAAAGAAAAGCATAAAAATGACAGAGGTGCTCTCTAATTGGTGCTTATATAAGAAGAGGATGACTCAACAAGAAAATAAATAGTCAAGCCCTTCGCAGAGGGAAGCATTGATTTGGAGAGGTGCCACAGCTCAAGCTTTGAAAACAGAGATAATAATTTTGGGTGGCATGCTTTCATTGTCAACGCAATGACCAAGAGTTCTCAATATCTTCCATGCTACTCATGCTATAGGCGGTTCCCAAACAGAAAAGTAATGTTTTAACTCCCCCACGACCAATCAATCACACTCCACGGCTAGCCGAATCTTCGGGTACCGTCCATACTAACTTCAATCCGGGGAGAGTCTTGTTTTACAGTTATGTTTTCAATTTAAGCGTGGAACAGGGCATTCCAATTACCGGCCCCTTTCTCGTGAATGACAGTGAACAAAAACATGTCGAGGATAACACGCCTAACATGGAAGATATCAATAGCCCCATGTCACCACATGAGCGGTTCGGGCATACAAAACAGATTATTTCTTGAAGGTTTAGAGAATGGCACATGCAAATTATCACATCCCTGACACCTTAATCAAGTTAGCATTGTGTTCATATCTTCTTTGCATTGCATCTAGGGAATTTTCAACAAGAGCAAGCAAGTGGTGAAGGAACACTTTTAAAAAAAAACCTAGCCACTTCTCAAATTCAAAGGAATTATAAACTAGTTCAAATCAATGAACTCAAAATTGCCTCAAGAAAAGTTCAACTTTTCTGATAAATCATGGAAACAAATAAGCAATGAAGAAAACCATCTTCATAACACTCTTGGCATTTCAAATAAATGCAAAAAGCTACTGGTTTCAAGTTTTAAATTTGAATTCAAAAACTTTAAGTTTTCAAAAATGTTGAAAACTTTAGGAATGGTTGGATATATTCCAACTAATATTCTTGTGTGTTCAAAATATTTTTATAAACTATTTGGGAGCTGAAATAAAAAGCAAATAAAAATAGTTAGCAAATCAGAAAAACAAAACAGAAAGAAAATAGAAAGAAATAAGGAAAACCTTACCTGTCGCCCTGAGGAGGCCCAGCCCACCAGGGGCAAGGGCGTCTTCCTCCTCGTGCCTTCTGGGAGAGGAGCGAACGCCCACGGCGGCTCCTCCACCTCCTGCTTCGATGTGGCACGCTCTGGTGCTCCCTAGGACAGTGCGACAGCCGTGATATCCACCCGGAGCCCGTCTCTATCCGTTCCCCTGCAGTTTCCCCCTCCTCTCGGGATCTCTCCTCCCTCCTTCTGCTGCCCTTGCCAAGAGCTCAAGCTCGAGCCGTCGTGCCTCTAGCCATAGGACCTTCCTCCCGAGTAGTCCAGTAGCTCTGCCTCGACGAGCTAGTTCTCTCTGCAAAGGCCGAAGCCTCCCCGAGCCCTGCAACGTCCCCAACACCATCGTCTTCAACCTTCAGTCGCCGGCAAATCGACGGTGAAACGCCGGCTACAGCCCCTCCCCGAGCAGTCTTAGCCTAGCTTCACCTCCACCGTGAGCCTGCGATCATTTCCCCTCTTCTTCCCCTCGGATCCGTGCCCTCTACCCACTGGACCATCTAGCCCGAACTCCGGCAGCCGCCTCGGCTCGTCGCCGGCTTGCTCCGACCACCTATAGCCCTCCCTGAGGCCAGTGCTGGATGAGCTCGAGCTTGGGGATCATCCCAGTGCTCTCGGCAACCTTTTCCGAGCACCACAGCACGATATAGCGTGTCTCCGGCGAGGTTCTGCCACGGATCTGGTCGCCGCCGGTCAGGCTCCGGCGGGGAACGACGTGGCCAACTTAACCCAAGTAGTTTAACCCTAATCGCTCGCTGACAGCGGGCCCAAGGCCAAGTCAAACCCACTTAGGGGCTGGTCAGCGCGGGATTAGCCCCTGAGACACTGACCAGTGGGTCCCCCCGTCAGGTTTGACCTGATCAGGTCAATTGACCTGCTGACGCCATGATGATGTAGTGATGACGCAATAAGTGAATTTCTGATTTAAAAGAATTCCAAAAAAATGCCAAAACTTCTAAAATTCATAGAAATTAATGTGTAACTCCAATGAAAATAATTTATATATGAAAAAGTATCAGAAAAATTCAACGAATCTGAATATTGCATTTTCAAACATGTTTGAAAATGTTACTGAACCCAAACATGTAGATTAATGAATAAGTTAATTCTTATAAATACTTTGGAGATGGAATTTGGAAAATAATTAAATTTCACTACAAATGATATGATCAAACACTGTCCAAATCACAAACCAGCAACCTAACATGTCATTCCATGCATGATAAAAGCAAGTTGATCTAAGCATCAGGTCGAATCAATTAAAATGGTATCCGAGAATACCTCGTCTGAAGTGATATTTGAATTTGATTCAAATCAACTTCAAACCTAATACATGTTAGCTATAATAGTATACCACCTTGCATCCTCATGCCATGCTCATGCATCATCTTGTTGCACATGATTGTTATTGATTGTTGTCATTTCTTTCGGTAGGCTCCGCTCCCCCGGATTCCACCGAATATCCGTCTGACGGATATTGTCACTCCTCTGAGCAACAAGGCAAGCAACCATTTTGATCATCCCGATAAATCCCATGTTCTTGCTCCTGCACTTACTTATTGCATTAGGATCAAGTGCTTCAAATGCTTTTGCCACGTTAGTTGAACCCACTTCCTTTGCATGACCTATCCTTGTCACAGTAAATAGTTGAACCTTGCAACCTAGCATACCTGGTAGTTGCTTGAGCCATGATGTGCCTTATCCTGTTATGCATGCTATGCTTAGAGTTGTGTATGGTCTGTCATCTGGGAGATGAACATAATTGTGAGAATGTGTTCGGTAAGCAAAGGTTGTGTGTTGAACCTGATTTGGTAAAGGTACCGGTGAAAGGCTGTGTAAGAGTACATGGCGGGTTGTTTCATTGGAACCGTCCTTAGGAACTGAGTTCCGTGTATGTAATCCAAGACGAGATACTACCACATGCTGGGCCCTAAAATATGACCCCGCTCGACTTATTAATCGCTTAGTACTCTGTCCAGGAGTTGCAAGTAGTTTCTGGTGTTTATAGTCATGCTGGAGGCCGTGCATGGTGCTGACCTAAGAGGTGGGCTGTGATGCGGTAGGCAGTGGCACGATGTACCAAGTGGCACCCGGATGGTGGGCTTGGGAACCCTGCGCACATTGTTTGGGGCCGTGGCGGAAACCTCGGCCGGACTTCCGTGCGGGTTACCCTCAGATAGGCGATAGACCTGGACTAGGTACTAATGTGGTTAACGGTCGTGGCCGACTCCCTCGCTGGGCTTCCGCTTGAAGGTTGCCGAGGTGCATGACGTGCACATGGCGATAAGTGGCGAGAGCGTGTGTGACGAAGTACACCCCTGCAGGGTTATGATCTATTCTAATAGCCGCGTCCGCGGATATGGACTACTTGGAGACATATGTTGTTCATAGATAACTTCAGTGGCTACTCATAAAATTGTCAAGATAAGCGTGAGTGTCGTGGACGGCATTTCCGTATGGAGACGGAATGATTCCACGATGGAGTATTGTTGTGGTGTTAGTGGACTCATGTGCGAGAAATCAAGTTGTCAAAATTATTTAAAAATGCAAGTTGTCTAGCCACGAGTCAAATGCTGGCTTTCCGCATGAAACCCCACAATACCTTATTGATACATTGCATGAGTAGATAGTTATCCTAAAGTCTTGCTGAGTACCTCCGTACTCATGTTTGCTTAATAAATGTTGCAGAGGTTGCTAATGACCCTAATGGAGGGTTCCTCATAGACATCGACGACGACGAGTAGCCGGTGTCCCAGCTACGATCTGGCCCTAGGTTGTGTTTGTAGTATAGTCAGGCCATGTGCCTTCTAGTTTAACCTGTCTGTACTCAGACAGTTTTAAACAGTTCCGCTTGCTTGTAACTGAATGACTGCTATTATGGGTCGTGAGACCCTTACTATGTAATATTATGTGTGTGGCTCTTCCGAGCCTCTTAAATAAAGCTTGTATGTTTATGGTTATGTTGTGATGCTATCGATGTATCTATACATACCGGTATGCCATGCATACGTGTGTCATACTTGATATGTGTGGGGTTCGATTACCTAGCCGTAAACTTTAGTAGCACTCCTTACAGGGAAATGCCCCTTTGTGATCCAACGAGGCATGGTAGCTCGCTACTGCTCCGGACACATTGGTTGACCGGCGTGTGTCCTTCTGAGTTGCTGTGTCTGTCCCCTTTGGGGAAATGTCACACGATGTAATGGAGTCCTTGTAGCTTGCTACGACTCGTCTACATTCGCTCGTGACTGACACCTGCTTTGCTGGGTCATGTATGCCTGTCCTTGTGCGGTACTGCCACTTTGGTTTATGACTAGACATGTCGATACGGGTTCTTTGTCATTGGAATACTAGCAAAACAATTGCATATGTGAGTCAAAAGGCGCAAACGGTCCCGGCTAAGGTAAGGCTGCAGCCGTGGGGTTAACCGTGCATGAGACCGCAAAGGGATGCGATGTGTTACAGGTTGGATTCCTATGGCTTAGGATCGGGGTCCCGACACAAATTTACTTGGAATGGCAGGTAGATACCGCAAATAGGTAGGTATGGTGGCCTCTCATGGAAAAACTCTTGAGTTTATGGAAGTGGATGCACAAGCAGTATTCCGCTTAGTACAAGTGAAGGCTAGCAAAAGACTGGGAAGCGACCAACTAGAGAGCGACAACAGTCATCAAGAGGCAATGAGTTTGACTAACATTGAGTGCAAGCATGAGCAGGATATAAATCACCGTGAACACGAACATCATAGAGGCTATATTGATTTTGTTTCAATTACATGCATGAACATGCGCCAAGTCAAGCCACTTGAATCATTCAAAGGAGAATACCATCCTATCATACTACATCGTAGTCATCTCAAAATCTATGTTGGCATTCAAGACAAACCAGTATAAGCTCCTAGCTAATTAAGCATGGCATCAGAAACTATGATCTCTAAGTTGTCATTGCAAACATGGTTCTCTCTCAACAAAGCTGAATCTGGGACGACAAGCTAGTCATATTTACAAAAACAAAATAGATAGAGTTCATACCAGCTTTTCTAGTCTCAGTCACTTCATAATATATCATCATTATTGCCTTTCACTTGCACGATCAAACGATGTGAACAATAATAAGAGTGCTCGTGCATTGGACTAAGCTGAATCTGCAGGCAAACACAAAGGAGAAGACAAAGTAATATGGCTCTTTAACAAATGAACATGTATGCATGCGAGAGCCACTGAACATTGTAACCATGGTTTTCTACCTCGACTCAAAGAAAAAAGAAGACTATTTACACAGGAAAGCTCCCAACAAGCAAAAGAAGAAAGGAAAATCTTTTTGGGTTTTCTCAAAAGGACACAAAACAAGAAAAGAAGAAAATGAAAATAAACTAGCTTGGATAATAAAGTGGCAAAGTGTAAACACCGACTAACAAAGTGAAAGCATAAGCATGGATGTAAAGTTGGTGCAAACACGTACTCCAAAAGCTTAGGCTTTTGGCCTAGCTTGGTCTACTCCCAAGGCTGGTCCGGGTGATACCCAAAATCGTAATGTGGGTTGTACGGGAACGCTGCAGCCACTGCATGAATAGCTGCTTCGCGGAGACGAGAAGTCTCAGGCTCCCTCTCATACTCCTCTGCTTCTCCAATGGCTATGTAATATCTTCGTTTTACCTGAAAGTCAAAGAAGGCAGGAGCAGGAAGCGTAATATGAAAAGCACGCTACCGGTTAAATACTAACTGGTAAACGAGGGATTCCTCATCCCTCTTGAGAAATTGATAGCGTGTTAGAGCGACACGATCAAGGTAGGCTGTACGGAGAGGGAGATCTCCTGAACGGATGGGTACTCCAAGAAAATTTGCTAAGCGCGTAGCATAAATCCCACCAAAAAATCCCCATCAATGGCATTATTATTCAGCCTCCTTGCTATTATAGCTCCCATGTTGAAGCTCCTGTCACCTGTTACTGCGCTCTTAAGGATACTAAGGTCGGATGCACATAGGTGACAATGTTCAACCTTGCCATTAATGCATCTACCTATGAAGAGGGCAAAGTAGTGCAAGGCAGGGAAATGAATGCTTCCTATGGTAGCTTGCGTGATGTCTCTAGTTTCTCCAACAGTTATACTAGAGACAAAATCTCTAACCGAAGACTTAGCAGGATCATTAAGACTACCCCCATCGGGTATCTTGCAAATCCTATTGAAATCCTCCAAATCCATGGTGTAGGATTTATCATACAGATCAAACAGTATGGATGAGTCACGGCCAACTGAAAATTTAAATCTACGCATGAAAGAGGCAGTGAGCATAGCATACTGTTCACATTTATCTGAGAGGAATTCTTCTAACCCGGCATTGCGTACAAGTGTATCAAACTCATCCCTGAAGCCTGCTTCGATCACGAACTCATTGGAAGGCCATTCACATGCATGGTTGTACGGGTGCGTCCCTTAGTTGATAAGGACCGGGCTCCCGAATAGAAAGACGGGGACCTTTCTTACTTGAGGAACCACCATGAAACTTCCTCCTGTACATAATTTATTTTTGCTGAAATTTTTGAAGTTCAAGAGAAAAGTGAATAAAGACCAACCACACCTTGTAGCAACTACTTCTACTAGAGCCTAGAGACCGTATCACGCGTTAAAACTACTTGGGACCAGCTAAAATCAACATTTCAAGCTCAAGAACAGGGTCACCAAGGTAGCAAGAATACGAGAAGGATAAATCACTAGAGTAGAAACTAATTGGACCAATGTAGGAGTCACTTACCAAGGAGTAATTTCCCCAAAACGGTTCGGAGAATGGTGCTTTGAGAAAGGAGATTGAAAATCACAGCCAAATGAGCAAGAACATGGGTTTGAGCTGCGAAACCAATTTTTCTAGAGGTAGAAGAAGAGGATGGGAGCTGGAGTGAGTCGAGGGGGTCCCTGTGGGCCCCACAAGCTTGGTAGTCGTGGCCAGGGGGGAGGCCACGGCTATAGGGCTTGTAGCGCCCTAGTGTGGCCCCCAGGCCAGCTCTCAGTCCCAGTATTTTTCAAAAAATCCAGAAAAATCATATTTGATTTTCAGGACCATTGGAGAACTTTTATTTTCAGGGTAATTTTCTCCGGGACGCTAAAACAGAAAATAGGAAAAACTAAACTAAATATATCATTTTTCTTCTAAGCAATAGAAAGTGAAAGCTTAAAACAGAGGTATGTGACTCCTTGATTCATCCATTTCATGGTCATCGAAAGATATCCCTCAATGGGGTTGATCAAATCCCCTCGAAAAACCTTTTCGAATCGCAAAAGGAAACGGAGAATTGTCGAATAGCCACTAAGTCACCTCAATGGGGATATGAATCTCCCCAACAAGCAAATCATACTTCATCTTAACACGAGGAATAGGGCATTCAAAGCTCCCAATAAGAATCGATGAAGTTTTTTCGATAGTATTGATGCAATGTACTTGATATCGTTTCTTCGGAAAGTGCACTGTATGCTCATTACCGTTGACATGGAGGGTGACATTGCCTTTGCTGCAATCTATAACATCCCTTGTGGTGTTTAAAAATGGTCTTCCAAGAATGATCGCCATGGCATCATCCTCAGGAATATCCAGGATAACAAAGTCCGTTAAGATAGTAACGTAGCAACCACAACAGGCACATCCTCGCAAATGCCGACAGGGAAAGCAGTTGATTTGTCGGCCATTTCCAGAGAAATTTTAGTGGGTGTCAACTTATCCAGTTCAAGTCTACGATAAAGAGAGAGAGGCATAACACTAACACCGGCTCCAAGGTCACATAAGGCAGTTCTTACATAGTTTCCTTTAATGGAGTAAGGTATAGTGGGCACTCCGGGATCACCAAGTTTCTTAGGAGTTCCAGCTTTGAAAGTGTAATTGGCAAGCATGGTGGAGATCTCAAAATCTGGTATCTTCCGTTTATTAGTCACGATATCTTTCATGTACTTGTATATGGAGACATTTTGAGCATATCAATTAACCGCATATGTAGAAAGACGGGTGTCAACATTTCAATAATGCACTCAAAACCTCATCATCCTTTTTCTTGGATGGCTTAGGAGGAAAGGGCATGGGTCTCTGAACCCATGGCTCCCTTTCTTGACCATGCTTCCTGGAAGTGAAGTCATTCTTATTGTATCTCTTAGGTTGTGGGTTATCAGGATTAACCGTAGGTTCAATCTCCACATCCTTATCATTGCTAGGTTGAGCATTATTATGAACATCGCTGTCCATATTGTCACCAGGTTCATGTTCATCACCAGATTTTGTTTCTCCATCAGACGCAGAAATATCATTTGGTTCTTCAGATGTGACAGCATTTGGTGAACTGACATGTAGGTTTGTATCATCCTTCTTCTTCTTCTTAGGATGATTGGGTGTATCAGCATTAATTTCTTGAGAATCTTGATCAATTCTCTTAGGATGGCCTTTAGGATACAAAGGCTCCTGAGTCATTTTACCTCCTCTAGTAATGACTCTGACAGAGTTGTCATTTAATTCATTGAGCAAATCATTCTGAGGTTTAAGTACTTGTTCTACCTGAGCAGTAATCATAGAGGCATGTTTACTCAGAAGCTTCAGATCATTGACATTTCTGTCTACACAAGCACTTAAATGACTAAGCATACGAGTACTTTGTTCCAATTGTCTGCTAACATAATCATTGAAACTCTGTTGTTTGGAAACAAACTTGTCAAATTCATCAAAGCATAGGCTAGCAGGTTTGTCAAAAGGAATATCACTCTCATCGAATCTACGCAGAGAATTCACCTCTACTACTTGTATCGGGTTATCGAGACCATGGATCTCTTCGATAGGCGGTAGATTTTTGACTTCCTCATATCTAATGCCTTTCTCTTGCATAGATTTCTTGGCTTCTTGCATATCTTCAGGACTGAGGAATAGAATACCTCTTTTGTTAGGAGTTGTCTTAGGAGGTGGTTCGGAGATAGTCCAAGCATTATCGTTGATCAAGATGTTATTCAGTAGGATCTCAGCTTGTTCTATAGTTCGTTCCCTAAAAACACAACCGACACAACTATCTAGGTGGTCTCTAGAAGCATCGGTAAGTCCATTATAAAAGATATCAAGTATCTCATTCTTATTAAGAGGGTGATCAGGCAAAGCATTCTGTAGCTGGATGATCCTCCCCCAAGCTTGTGGGAGACTCTCTTTTTTGAGTTGAGCAAAGTTCTATATTTCCTGCAAGGCAGCTTGCTTCCTATGGGCAGGGAAATATTTCGCACAGAAGTAATAGACCATATCTTGGGGACTACTCACACAACCAGGAGCAAGAGAAGTGAACCAGGCTTTAGCGTCATCCTTTAGAGAGAAAGGAAACAACTTAAGGATATAGTATTAGCGGATCTTCTCCTCACTAGTGAAAAGGGTGGCTATATCGTGTAGTTTGGTAAGATGGGCTACGACCTCAGACTCAGAACCGTGGAAAGGATCAGATTCGACTAGAGAGATTATCTCAAGGTCGACAGAGAATTCATAATCCTCATCGGTGATAAAGATAGGTGAAGTGGCAAACTTCGGGTCCTATTTCGTCCTAGCTTTCAGAGATTTTTCCTTCCACTTGAGAAGTAATTTATCAGCGTCATAGGCATCCTTACAAGCAGGAAAATCCTCAGCTATCTCTCCCTTGATAACATAACCCTCAGGTATATTAGGCAATTCATATCTAGGAGAGCTAGATCTAGCAGGAGCAAAAGCAGGTTCTATCTCAATAGTATCGGCACTTTCAGAAGCATCACGAGCATTGGCAGTAACTCTAGCAATATGAGCATGAAGGAACACCCCTAGTGGCATATCAGGCAAAGTAGTATCTCTAGCAGTATCAAGCATAGCATCATTAGGCAAAATAGCATCACTAGCATCATCAGGCAAAGCAGTATCAAGCATAGCATCATGGATAGCAGTATCAGGCATAGCATCTCTAGCAGTATCAGGCATAGCATTTCTAGGAGTATCAGGCATAGCATCTCTAGCAGTATCAGGCATAGTTGCATCATAAGCATCATTAATAGCAGTAGCATCTCTAGCATCATCTAGCACATGCGACATATCAAGATTTCTAGCAGGAGGTGGTGTCGCAAACTTACTCATAACTGAAGGTGAATCAAGTGTAGAGCTAGATGGCAGTTCCTTACCTCCCCTCGTAGTTGAGGGCAAGACTTTGGTTCTTGGATCTTTCAGATTCTACATAGTGATCAACAGATATAAATCCCAAGTGACTCAAATAATATAGCTATCCTCCCTCCCCGGCAATGGCGCCAAAAAAGAGCTGCTGGCAGTCCCCGTCAACGGCGCTAGAAAAGAGCTGCTTCCAGTTACTCAACAATTCGCAATTGTCTTGCAATGGCCCACCAGCGTGTGGGATCGCGGCAGTTTTCGAGGGTAGAGTATTCAACCCAAATTTGTTGGTTCGACACGATGGGAGTGAAAGGATATTCTCCAGTATTAGCAGTTGAGTTGTCGGCTCAACCACACCTAAAAGATTAGTATCTGCAAGCAGGATATAAGCACCAAAGGTAGTATGATAGCAACGGTGCTAGGAAAGACCCTGTTGACGGCAGATTATTCCTAACCGAAGTATCAATGGCGCCAGAAAAGTATTGTAGCAGGTAGCAGCAGAGTAACGAGTAACAACAGTAGCAAGGAACAACAATAGTGACAGCAGTAGCAAGTAGCAACAGTAGCAAGTAACAGCAACAACAAGTAACACCAGCAGAGCAAAGCAAGTAACAGCAGCAGCAAGTAACAGTAGCAGTAATAGTAGTTGTAGCAGCAGGAGGACAAAGCAAGTAACAATGGAAGTGGGACAAACTCGTAGGCAATGGATCGGTGATTTGTCGGATGGCATTCATCATGCAACAGTTATAACACAAAGAGATATGTGGCTAGCTCCCGTTCGTCAATGTGATGTAGGCATGCATTCCATATGTAGTCATACGTGCTTAGGGAAAAGAACTTGCATGAAATCTATTGTCCATCCCTCCCGTGGCAACGGGGTCCAAATGGATACTGCGTGATATTAAGGTTCTCCTTTTAATAAAGAACTGGACCAACGCATTAGCACTTGGTGAACACATGAACTCCTCAAACTATGGTCATCACCGGGAGTGATTCCGGTTATTGTCACTCCGGGGTTGCCGGATCATAACACATAGTAGGTAACTACAACTTGCAAGATCGGATCTAAAACACACATATATTGGTGTACAATATAATAGGTTCAGATCTGTAATCATGGCACTCGGGCCCTAGTGACAAGCATTAAGCATGGCAAAGTAGTAGCAACATCAATCTCAGAACATAGTGGATACTAGGGATCAATCCCCATCAAAACTAGCTCGATTACATGATAGATCTCATCCTACTCATCACCGCCCAGCGAGCCTACGAATAGATTACTCACGAACGATGGAGAGCTTCATGGAATTGGAGAGGGAAGAAGGTTGATGATGACGATGGCGACGATCTCCTTGATCCGGAGCCCAAAACGGACTCCACATCTGCCCTCCAGGGCAAGAACGGGATGTGGCGGCGCCTCTGGATCATGAAACACGATGAACTCTTCTCCCTTGATATTTTCCGGGATGAAAGGGAATAAATAGCGCTGGAATTGGGGGCGACAGAGCCACGTGGGCCCCACAAGCCTGGTAGCCGTGGCCAGGGGGGAGGCCGCGGCTACATGGCTTGTGGCCCACTGGCCCGTCCCCTCCGATGAATCTTTGCGCAGGTATTTTTCATATTTTCCAGAAATATTCTCCGTAAATTTTGAGGACGTTCCGAGAACTTTCATTTCTGCACAAAAAACAACACCATGGTAATTCTGCTGAAAACAGCATCAGTCCGGGTTAGTTCCATTCAAATAATGCAAATTAGAGTCCAAAACAAGGGCAAAAGAGTTTGGAAAAGTAGATACGATGGAGACGTATCAGGTGTGCATCAAACTCTATAATGAAAAATTCCCACTAGTATAGGAAAGTGACAACATAGGAGACTCTCCATATGAAAAACATGGTGCTACTTTGAAGCACAAATGTGGAATTAGCGTGCCCCTTCTCTATTTTCTCTCATTCTTTCTTTTTTTCTTTATTTTTCCCTTTTGTCTCTTTTTATTTTTGTGGTGGGCTCATTGGCCTACCCCATTTTAATTTTTCGTATGGAGTATCATCCTGACTTGTGGGGGAATCATAGTCTCCATCATCCATTCCTGACTCGAACAATCCTCTAATAATGAATAATGATGATCATCACACTTATATTTAATTACAACTCAATATTACAACTCGATACCTAGACCAAAGTATGACTCTATATGAATGCATGTGGTAGTGTACCAGGATATGCAATGATCTAGCATAGCACGAACATCAAAAAATGGACAAGCCATGAAAATATCCTGCTAGCTATCTTACGATCATGCAAAGCAATATGACAATGAATGCTCGAGTCATCAAAACAGAAGCGGTGGAAGTTACATAGCAATATATCTCAGAAAGGTATGTAAATGCCATAATAGGTAGGTATGGTGGCTGTTTTGAGGAAGATATAATAAGGCTTATGTGTGATAGAGCGTATCATATCATGTTGTTTGGATGGACCTACGAAGTTTGCACCGACTCTCGAGGTGAGAAAGGGCTATGCACGGTACCGTAGAGTCTAGCAAATTGCGGGAAGGTAAGAGTGCGTACATATAGAACTCACATACTTATTGCAACATTTTATTAGATCTCTCGAAGCAAAGCGGTACTAGCAGGCCCCTAGGGAGAAGGTTGGGAGGAGTTAACCATCGCGTGACTCCGATTATAACAACACAAAGGATTTCAATCAACGATAAATTATACTCCAACTTCATCGCATAACCAAAGATTATACGTGCATGCTTCAGGAATTAGAAACCTTAAAATAAATATTCTTATTAATCCACAATCATCGACTAGTGCACCCACATATTACTATCTTAATGTCACAAAACTATTGCAAGGAATCAAACATATCATACTCAGTGATCTACAAGTTTTATGTAGGATTTTATGACTAACCATGCAAATGACCAATTCCTTTCCTCTCTCTAAATAGGTATGAGTGAAGCATGAGATTTTAACTCTTTCGACAAAATACCACTCTATAATAAATATAAGTGAAGCAAAAGAGCATTCTACGAATAATAGTTTTCTATATGTAGAGAAGCACGCAATGCAAACTTCAAATGATATAAGTGAAGCCCATGAAGCATTCTATAAAGCCATACTCAAAAGATATAAGTGAAGTGCAATGATAATTCTATAAATCAACCATGGACTATCTCATACCAGCATGGTGTATAAAATAAAGTGAAAACTAAACACAAAATACACTCCAAGATTTACACATATCACATGAACAAAACGAAGACGAAAACATACCGATACTTGTTGAAGAAAGATGGAATGCCTTCCGGGGCATCCCCAAGATTAGACGCTTGATTATCCTTGGATATTTACTTCGGGTGCCTTGGGAACCCCCAAGCTTGAACACTTGCATCTCCTCCATCTCCTCATATCGAGACCTCCTCGAACTTCGAACACTTCATCCACACAAAACATAACAGGAAACTCGTGAGATCCATTATTTTAAAATGAAAATTACTAGTTTGAGTACTATTGCAAACTCATTCATATTTTGTTTTTTCATTATAGCTATTGTAATATAACTTTTCCATGGATTATACCACCGATACAATCGATAGTTCCATCAAAACGAGCAAAACAATGCATCAAAAACAAAATGTGTCAAAAACATGACAGTATGTAGTAATCTGAACATTGACCATACTTATGTAACTTTAAAATTCTGAAAATAGCATGAAATAAAAACTTTGCATATCATTACTGTGTACAAGTTTTAGAAACTTTTTTATGTTTCAGTAGAAAATCTAAATTCACGAACTACAACCAAAGTTTCTGTTTTTGGACCGCACATACCAATAAGAAATCTAATCGTCCTAAAGGCAAATATTAGCACATTATTTTTTAAATACAATGTTATTTATACAAGTGGATAATTTTTTTTGTTGTGAAGTTTCTGTAACCAAGATTCACAATGTTTCCATGGGCATGAACAAAGTTCAAGGATAGCCCCCACTTCAATGGTGCTCGTCCTTCTAACTTTCACTTTTCTTTTTGAAAAAGTTTTAAGTTCCCCATCTTTTTCATATATTTTAAAAGCACACAAAAAATATAAATGAGACTCTAAAACTTCGTGTTGTCTCCGTGGCAGCGCTTTCTTTCAAGCCATTAAGCTAGGCATAAAGTGCTCAAGTAATGGATCCACCCGGATCCCAAGGTATATGAAAGCCAATTTTAATTAAAAATGGTTTGTAATTTATTAGTAAGAACAAAGCAACATATATCATGCAATGACGAAGTCTCACTCTCTTCCTATGCACCGGCATGTCATAAAAGAACAATTCAGGCACATCAAGTTAAGGCCAATACATAGCATAAGCAATTTCTTGAAATTTTATCGTGTTGGAAACATAAAGAGTTGGAGATGTAGTTAATCTCTCATAATAATTGCAACTAGGAGAAACAAGCACATGCATATTATATCCATCAAAATCATCATGTGTAATGGTAAAACGAAACCCATCAATATAATCCTTAATAAGAGCAAACTTCTTCGAAATAGGCAGTTGGGATAATTCAAAAGGACAATAGGACCATCATGTGTGGGTGCAATAGCAACAATTTCATGCTTAACATAAGGAACTATAGAAATGTTCATCTCCATAACCATAATTCATATTGGCATCATGGCCACAAGCATAGCAAGTATCAAGTTCATCAAAAAGGGATATTTCAAATGAACCAACACAATCATAGATATTATCATAGTATTCATCCTTCGGTAAGCACAAAGGGAAATTAAATAATGTATGATTTTAAGAGTTATACTCATTAGAAGGTGGGCACATGTAGCTAATCCGCTATTCCTTATTTTGTTCTTCGCTCTCCTCATCATATTTTTCATCCAATGAGCTCACAGTTTCATCAATTTCTTGTTCCATAGATTCCTGCAAAAAATATTAATCTCTTCTTCGATAGCAGAAACTTCCTCAAGAAATGCATCACTATCATAATTGTATTCATAATTCTCATAGAAATATTTAAGTTCAGCTAAATTTTGAGGCATGTAAACAGCATCATCATAATTTTCACACTTTTCAAACAAAGATCCAATTTCATAAGCACCCTTGAAAGCAACAAATTCTTCTATTCGTTCCACATCATAGTAATCATATATACCATTATCATGACAAGCCAAGGTTTCGTTATCATTAAAATCACATGAAAAGGGAAGGTGTCAAGCCATCATCCTAGAGCAACAAGTATAATCATATCTCTAGCATAAATTCCAAGAATACCAAGAAATTTGATCCCATAACAATTTCATTTTTTTGAGTCAAGCGATAATCCCTAAAGTATTTACGTTGATCCAACGTTACTCCCATTATAAAGCTGAATGGGGTTTTCTCAAGATTACCAAAGTAGTGTTTAACATTTTCCACCTAACAATTATCGAGGGTTTTAGGAGGTTCCCCATCTCCATGAGTAGAAAGTACACCTATTTTTTTGGTATTTCGTGTTCGATATCCATAACTAAAGATAGAGAACAACTTAAAACAGAAAATAAAAACAACTTAGTGATAAAGCAAACAAGCACACACGAGAATATTTACCCCACGCTATTGCTCCCCAGCAACAGTGCCAGAAAAAGGTCTTGATAACCCACAAGTGTAGGGGATCATTTGTATCCTTTTTCGATAAGTAAGAGTGTCAAACCAAGGTAGAACTAATATTCTCTCAATTTATATCGACCACAGATAGAACTCTACACGCACAAATGCTTACTTTACCTAGAACAATTATGAAACTATTTTGCGGGAAAATAAAGAGCAAGTAAATAAAAGTTTGGGTTGTTTAGTAGAAATCATTTTGTGTGACGCGATAAAAAATTGTCCATAGGGAATTGAAGATAGCATGATAGATACTTATTATGTGCAATGAGGGAGAGGCATACGCTAACACACTTTCTCTACTTGGATCATATGCACTTATGATTGGACCTCTAGCAAGCACCTGCAACTACTAGAAATCTTTAAGGTAAACCAAACCATGGCATTAAACATCAAGTCCCCTTTACTCCCATACGCACACAAATCCATTACTAGGGTGTATGTTTCTCTCACTCTCTCCACCCACTATAAGAAAATCATGAACATATTGCAAACCCTCTAGCGTGTATCCTTCATGTGTACGCCTCACGGAAGGAACCTTAGGACAACACCATATCAACACACAACTCAATCAATAACATCATATCACAATTAACCCATAAGACAAAATGGATCTACTCAAACATCATAGAATAGCCACATATCTTTGCGAAAAAGTATGTAGTATTGAGCACCATGTTTAAGTAGAGAGTTACTGGAGGAAAAGAGGAGTTACACCGCTGCATAGAGGGGGTAGTTGGTGTTGATGGTGGCAAGATGGTTGATGTAGATTGGCGTCATGCTCCTTGCCCCGACAACACTCCGGTGTCACCGAGAGAGAGGGGGGAGAGCCCGCCTCCTTCTTCTTCTTCCTTGGCCTCCCCCCTAGATGGGAGGAAAGTCTCTTCTCTGGTCCATGGCCTCCATGTCCGTCGAGGGGCGGGAGCCCCTTCGAGATAGGATACCTTTATTTGCATCCTCCGGAAGATGGCCCATCAAATGTAAGCTCCATACCTTGCTTCTTATATTTACTAGAAGACGGGTCTAGCATACTTCTTTCTCACATCCTTCTTAACTGTTCTCTTCTCCTTTTTCTTCTGGAGAATGCTCTCATCTGGGATAAAATCAGCATCCTCCTCATCAGAATTATGCTTCTTTCCTGACCCGGTAGCTTCCATTGGCAAGTCATGGGAGTTTGGTGTACCTGGGTCAGAAGTAGTCCTCTCAGGACTAGTGCCTGAGTCCAAGTCAGCATTGGGCTCTCTGAAATCATTCTCACTATCCTCTGATCCTGACATGCTGACAACCTCCACGCAAATAGGCTGACCCTATGAAAAGAATTAGAAGAATTGGGGAGGATGAGCATCACAAAAATCCAGAAGTTTTTGCAAGTTTGATACGTGAGAAATTTAAGTCTAACTTTCTACAAAAAGGAGATTGGTTCCACCGAGAAAAAAAGTTAGGAGCCACCAAGACTGACAATCTCCTAAACAAAAACTTGGCAACCTTTTAGGTTTCACCGAAATGGAAACTCGGTTGCACCGAGACTGTTCTCAGTAGCCAAAAACTAAAATTGGTAGGACCATTTTTTCTGACTCGGTTTTACAGACTTTTAAACCTAAATTTCCATCATTATCTAATATAAAGGATTTTTCTTTTGGATGGAAATGTTACAAACGTGGATTGAAGACACGCTAACCTATTTGCGCAAGATTTGGAATTTGGAGCGTAAAGAGGGGCCAAGTTCTTACCCTAACTTGGTGAATATCTCGCTACGGCGATGACGACGGAGGTGATTCCCGTCAACAGCGAGAACTCTAGCATCGAGGGCGCACGGGAGACAACCGCGATGTCCTGAGGACGAGGGTACGGTAGCGAGGAGGTGCAGGGAGTTGAGTTTGAAAAATTAATTCTAAACATCGGGTCCGCGAGGCATATATATCCCCTGGCTGTCGGTGACACTGAGTTGGATTTTTCAGTGCCACCGAGTTCCATATCTGTCAGGTGACAGTGAAAATCGAAGAGTCATAAAACTTCCTATCGGTGGTACCCAGATGGAAAAAACAGATCAACCCTAGGCTTGGGTGGGACCAAGTTTTTAAGATTGGTCACACCGACATGCTTTCGGGAGGTTTTGGAAGTCAGCCCTTGTCGAGACGGATCTCCAAGTGCTCCTCACAGTGAGTGTCCCTAAAGTGCTTGCTCAAATTTTGTGATTTAACATGAATAGAATTTGAGATGAGAAATCATAGATATCTAGAGATAGGTACTTAGGCATTCTTCTGTATCCAATTAGCAAAATAAAATAGAAAGCGAAATAACAATTGGATATCCTTGAATGAGAAAAATATGCATACCAACATGCTCACACAATAAGATGTCAAATAAAATATGGTAAACATGCACAAACACTCTAGTATCTACCAAGCACTTTGGTGATCACGATGTTATCTATACATGAGTATATTGACTTAGGAGCCAGGCAAGAATACTTGATCATAGCTCATACTCATCGTTTAAGCACAAGTGGGGTTATCACTTTTACATAAATCTTCCAATGTGTGCACATCTTAAGAGATGCTTATACTCAAGTCTTAGAGTAAATCTCCTCCTTGATCTGAGACCCCACCTAAGAGGGATAAACTAACCTTGGGTTTTGTCGTAGAAGACTTCATGTAGGTGTAATAGTGGTGGATGCTCATTGTTGATGAAGATCATCTTGAGTTGGGAGCAATCCTTGTTGTTTCTTACTCTTCCCATGTATATTGGTTAGTCCCAAAGCACAAGGAACATATGCAAGGATATCTATGGACATGGAATGAAATACATGTGAGGTGATGTCCAATGATACATTAATTACCTTGTACCTTGCTTACCTTTGAGGGTATGTGTGACTCCTTGAACTAATGCATATGGTTGGAGTTGATTGCATATAGTTCTAGCCAAAGTGAATAAGAGTGAATTTCATTGACGGACTCACCCCTCAAGAACTTATCTAGTTCTTCTTCTTGGGGACCCACATCAACTTGATAGGAATCCTTGGAGTTGTGGTAGCACTAGATGAAGTAGCGCTATTAGTGTCCTTGGTAATCCACTTGACCTTGGCTTGGGGTTATTCCTTGAACGAGTCAATCTTTGCTTGAATCTTGCCCTTGCCCATTTGGTCTGCTAGTAGAAGGTCATCTCGAGAGCTTGTTCCCTTGGGGAGGGTAGAATCGTACTTCTCCTTTTATGGAACAAACTTCAGGATGGAGTATTGACATTATTCACATTCAACTCCGTTGACGTTGAAGTAGACAACACCTTTCTTCTTCCGATGTCCTCCTTGCTTGTGTACAATTTCCTCGATTTTATTACTTCCAGCAAGACTGTTGAAGACACCTCTCTCTATAATCCCGTTCAATAAATTGCTTCTTGCTCAATTGTAACTTGGCTAAGAGAATCATTAGTGGAATAAAGAGAGCTACTAGCAACACCATGAATTGATTTATCTTTGGAATTTTTGCTACTAGATGAAGAAACTTTGTTTCCTTTGTTACTACTGTTCTTAGGTTTTACTTGTGGAATAACTCTTCTTTCGAAGATCATCATTGATTGCTTTTAGAAAATCATGATCTTGCTCTCAATTTTAGCTTCTCGAAGCTTAGCTTCTCATGAGTTCTTGCAAGGTCTCTATGATCTTCTAGATTAATTTCATGAGCTAACTTAAGAGTATTTAATTCTTTAGTTTGTTGTTCAATCTCTTTTTTATAATCATCATTCAACTTCTCTTGACTAGCATGATTATTATCAAGTTGATTTTCAATGTTATCACTAGTCTAATCAAAGAGAAAATCATCTTCTCCTAACAAATCATCCTCATCACCATCAAAATCAAAATACTATGGGTGTGATACCTTGGGCCTTTTTCCATGAAGCAACTTAGAATTCCTTCATTTGGTGAATGAAATATTGCATAGGAGTTGGAGGAAAGAAGGGAAATACCGGCAACACCTTCATCTTGACTATAGTCGGAGTTGGAGTCGTAGCTTCTCTTAGATTGGTTGTCGGACTCGGAGCCGGATACCCATTCACGAACATGATCTTGATATCTTCTTCACGAGCTTCTCTTGGTGTATTTGTCCTTCTTCTCCGATTCCTTGCTTATCCGAGAGTGTCTTTGTTCATAGTGATCTTCTCTACTCCTTCTCTCTCTGCGAGGTGACTCATCTCTTGAGCTTTGTTTTCTAGGAGACTCTTCCCTTCGTTTGTGGGGGAGCCGAGCACTCATTGGAATAGTGTGCGGGCTTTCCATAGTTGTAGCAGTTTCGGTCACGACTAGATGAACGCTTCTCTTCATATCTTGAGCTTGAACTTCTCTATTTGCCTCTACTCTTGTAGAACTTGTTGAATTTTCTAACCATGAGGCTTATATCTTCATTGGTAACATGTTCTCATTTGAAGTAGTGGGAATATCTCTTGAAGCTTTGTGAGCACCGCTTGACTTGTTGTGCAACTCAACTTTGTCCTTGAGGGACATTTCATGAGCAAAAAACCTTGCAATGACTTCCCTTGGCTTGAGATCCTTGTAGTTTGGCATCATGTGTATCAATGTGCACATGGTATCCTATCTTCCATCCAAGGCTCTAAGTATCTTCTTGATGATGAATTTGGTGTTGATCTCTTCACTTCCTAAGCCGATAGTCTCATTTGTGATGAGAGCTATCCTAGAGTACATCTGAGCGAGTCCTTCACCATCCTTCATCTTGAACTTGTCAAGCTGACTTTGTAGCACATCCAACTTAGATTCCCTGACGGATTCAGTACCTTCGTGCATATTACCAAATTATCCCAAATTTCATTTGCATTCTCAATGCGACTGATTTTGTTGAATTCTTCGTGGCACAAGTGGTTGAATAGAATGTTGCGGGCTTGAGGTTTGTATTGCAACATCTTCAATTCTTTTGTTGTTGCATCGCGATCTGGTTGCCTTCCTTCTTTGAAGCAATCACCTTGCACACCAACACGAACAACAGCACAAACGGTAGGATTATGACCAAAATATGCATTTTTATATTATGCTTCCAACTAGCAAAGTTTGTACCATCAAAATATGGATCTCTATGGTTGTAATTTCCCTCACTAGACGCCATACTCATAGATATGCATGTGTAGGGTGAAGTTTCATAGTCATAATTGCTAAAACTAGACCACAATTAAATTTGGGAAAATGCCAAGTTTTTAATTGGTCAAGTAGTCTAATCACCCCCTCTAGACATACTTCGGATCCTACAAGTGGTATCAGAACTTTGGTTTCCATTGCATTGGTTACACAACCAAGGAGAGTATAGCAGCGAAAATTAAAGACATGCAAATGTAATGTAGAGGGTAGGGAAGGAAGATTGAACGCAAAGTTCGACACGACTTTTTTGGTGTGGTTCCGATAGGTGGTGCTATTGTACGTCCACATTAGTGGAGACTTCAACCCACAGAGGGTAACGACTGCAAGAGTCCACGGCGGGCTCTACCCACAATGGGTCCATGACGAAGTGATCTTGTCTATTCCACCATGGCTTACATCCATGAACGACTAGCCTCACTTAGGTAGATTTTCACGAAGTAGGCGATCTCCTTGAGCTTAAAAACTTCTAGGTTCAACTCCACAACACGAAGTAGGAGGCTCCCAAGTGACACCTAACGAATCTAGGAGGCACCACCCTCCAAAAGGTAATAGATGTGGTAGAACGATGAATTCCTTGCTCTTGTGCTTCAAAAGATAGTCTCCTGAACACTGAATCACTCTCTAAAAAATTACGCATGGGTAGGAGAGACTGTTTTTGTGGAAAGCAACCTGGGGAGGCTAGAGATCAAGTTTGAAATGGATGGACAGGAATATCTTGATCTCAACACATGAGTAGGTGGATCTCTCTCAGAAAAATCTAGCTGGCAAGTGTGTGTGTGTGTGTGTGTGTTCGGAGGGCTTCCTATTCAAGTGAGAGGAGGTGGAGGGTTATATATAGGCATCTCCCAAAATCCAACTGCTACAACATTACTTCCTAACACGGTGACACTGAAATGAATATCGGTGGTACCGAGTTGCACTAAACGTGGCAACTTTTGAATTCTCGGCGATACCGATATATGAATCTCGGTGGTACCGATATGATGACCTAGGGCAGTTTCCAAATCTCGGTGGTACCAATTTCAATGTTATAAATTCCTATTCTTGAAATAGAGATACGAGAAAGTTGGTCACTGTCTTTTTATGGCACCAATATGAAAGTTGGTGGTACCGAGAGATTAGGGTTTGGCAAAGGATTTGTCACACGAAAAATCGGTAGGGTCGAATACAAAAACTTGATGGCACCGATTTTGTTGAGTAGGCTTTGGGTAGTGATTTTGTGAGAGAAATGTTGAGTATTTTTGGTGGCTATCTTGAAGCATTTGAGAAACCAACTCATCATAATATGTCACCCCCTTTTAACATTATTGGCTTTCCTATGGACTCAAAAGTGATTTCTCACAAATATAAAATGCAGAGTCCTCTTTCCTAAAGCTGGAGCCAATCCTATTCCTTTCCTTGCATCAAGGGGTTTCTTCTCACAATACTCTAGCCAATGCATCTTCGAAGTTTTCTGATATATACTGGGATATGATCATTAGTTCAATGATACATATGTTGTTATTAATTACCAAAACCAGCTTAGGGAGGAGTTGTGCTTTCAAGGGCCTGGCCCCCTCGTCGAACCCTGATAGCTTGTGGGGACCTCGTGCACCTCATGGACTCCAAATTCTTCTTGAGCACGTATTATTACCTGAAAAAATCATTATATATACTCCAGGGTGTTTTGACCACCACATCGCGACAATTTCCTCCGGCAGGTAGAGGTTGATGACCTTCAGCCATTGAGATGCATGAGGGGTTGCTTCACATCTGGGATGTTCAAGGTCCCAATATGGAGGGAAGTGAGAAGTCCAGGCTTGCAGCTGTGGAACATGAGATCTTCAAGTGCTAAGGGATGGTGGAGCGTGTTCTGAGTGCTAACCACTCTATGATCATGGATTTCATCCAGGAAAACAAGCTGGAAACCAAGAACGTTGGAGGCATTCTCTCTAAGCTTGAAGACCAGATCGACCACCTCTAGGATCAAACCTATGAACTCCAAGGTCAAAACTGGGAGTATTAATCTAGGTTTCGTAGGATGTGCTTTAATGCTGCTTTCAAGACTCCCGTGACAAAAAATTATTTCTAGTACGGGAGTCCATACCCTCGAGTACCGAGGACACTCCTGCTACGTCACCGCCATGTAGCGACCCGACTCAACGAGTCAAGCCTCTGGTGTTTCTGTACCATCCCAAGATCATGCTGGTACACACACAGTACATAATGTATATATTCAAGAGTGCAATCACACAGCTTTATTAATCGAAATCTCATAAAGAGTACTTTATTACAATAAAGGAGTACAATAAAGTGGCTGAAGGCCAACTCATGAGATTATCTAACGAAGACTAAGCGGAAGCATCAGGTAGACGAGTCCATCCGACTCCAAGGGCATGTCGCTGAGCGTAGAACCGTAGCCTCACTCCTGGTCGGAAAAGTACTCTACAACATGATACGTTGCAGCCGTGTAGGTCAGCATATTGAATATGCTGGCAAATCATCAAGAGAGGGAGTAAAATAATCACTATCTCTACATGCATATTTGGTCGGTGGAGCTAAGTTTTTGCATAAAGCCAGTTTTATCCTACAACAAAAGGGTTTGAAAGCAAAATATTACTACATAGTTTGTTGTTAACGAGATGGTTCCGCCAACCAGTTCTCGTACCCGAATAGTTGTTAACACCCACATCATTATTAAGTTGTGTCGAGAGTTCAGGGGAAACTCAATGCCTTCGGCTCAAGTTGTCCATGACCGTGGAGACGGCTAATCAATTAGGTTGAGTACTCTGCAGAGTTTTGCACACGTTCCCCACAAGATTTGATCGCCTCCGGGTTTGTCCTCGCACTTCAGGGTGTTTGAAGACCGGATGATCAAAACATGGTCTTTCAACGGGTCCCTCTGAATCCCTGTCGGTGTCCATCCATTCCTACCGTTCGTCTACATCTGCTAGCACCGCCTGTCCAGAGTCGCCGCGTTGTCCAACCAAGCCAGAGCCCATAATGACTTGTGGCTCTGCAGGTAAGCCTTGAGTCTTGAAGTCTCCGTCCGTCCCTTTGAGCCTGGGTGAAGCTTTTCGCAGGATGACATGGCCTCTCCAGCATCCCGGGCATCCACTGGGTTTTCCAGGGAGCCGATCAACCGTCCTTCACCCAGTGTTGCATTGCGTCCGAGGTCTTGAAAATCTTGTCTTAGTCCGGTCTTGGTTATTATATCAATCTCGCATCTCTCGTGGCATACACTCAACCGATAACCCGTCTACTTAAGCATAGCATATATATAACTTTGTCGTCCCGGGGCCAAGTATCGGGGTGTTGGTGTTCCTACCACATGATACTACACCTATGACTAAAGTTTCCAAGTACCTAGGCAGCATGCAAATAGGGCAAAGAAGGTGATCTACTATGCATTGAAAACATAGGTAAAATAACATGATCAAAGATGACTTGCCTTGATGATAGTTGTCCTGCTCGAGCGTCTCTAAGTAACACGCTTAACACTCCGGATGATCTACCAATACAAACACAAATCACACCATAAGCAATTCAATCATGCCACGAGTAAAATAAAATCACATGCAATGATTGGCAAACGACTACGCAAAAGAATTTTATCGTGCGTCGGTAGGACAGAAACTTGTTTCTGTTGAAAACACTAGTAAAACACTTGGAAAATTCTGAAACTTCTACCACAGTAAGGTTTTATCACTATAAAACAGTAGCAAAAAGAATCAACTCAATATCATTTTTCAAACTCCTGGAATAGGCAAAACAGTGTTTAAACTAAATCTGCTCTAACTTATATTTAAAAATTCCCAACACAGAAATATTATATATTTTTAAAAACTACAGGAAATTTGTGAGCTACTGGAAAAAGAATCAATGTCATTGGACGTAGGGATAAAAAGTTGTGATCAAAACAAGATTGAAAGTTTCTGTTTTCGAAATCTGGACAGAAATTACGAAACTGCTAGTGCTAATGAGAGGCACACGTGGCAAGCTTCTAATGGCTGAGATGGAGTGCATGAAATAGAGAGAGAGAGGTTGCTACCTGCTGCTGGAGGTGTTGCACCGGCAAGAAAGGAGATGGCCGGTGAGGAAGGAGGGAGTAGCTCCGGGCGGTGGGGCGTCGGGCGGCGGCGGTGAGGTTCCTCCTCCGCGGGGAAGAGGCGGCGGTGGAGAGAGAGTTCGGGGAGGGCTCCTCCTCCGCGGCGAGGCCGAGGTGCAGCAGCTTTCGGGCTGCTGCCGCTGCTCGCGGCGGCGGCTAGGGCGGCGGTGGGATGAGTCGCCGGCGGCTGCTTGTGGAGGCGGCGGTGGAGAGACGGCGGCTAGGGTTGGGGAGAGGTGACGGTGGGGGGGGGGGGGTTTATATAGGCTTAGGGGAGGGGAGTAGAAGGAAGGAGAGGGAGAACTTTGGGAAGGAGATCATGGGAGAGAAAATAGGAAAGAAAGGGAGTGGTGAACGTGGGGAGTAAAAGGAAAAGGAGGGAGAGAAAGAAGGAAGGAGAGAAATAAGGAAAGGGAGGGGGAGAACGTAGGGAGGGAGTGCATGCATGGAAATTGCATGCGTGCATGCATGGGGCTGGGCTGAGCCCTTGTGGCTCGGCCTGGCAGTTCTATTTTTATTTTATTTTTTTAAAACAAACTAACAGCAGCAAAAAAGAAAAGAAAGAAAACCAAAACAGTAAAAAAAAATATATATTCCTAGCTAACAAAATGTAGGAACTAATATACATATATGCACTAGAACTTAGGAGAAAACAAAATAACATATACAACTAATATATATATAATATATATATAGGAATCCTAGTTCCACCTAATGCAACTTTTTAAAAAAAGTTTTATGCAATAGGTCACACAACTCAATCGAAAAAATCAACAAAAAAATACTTCGGAGTTTAGAAAATTTGCAAAACCAAAATGGTGACTTTCACTCACACGGGAGAAGTCATATTATCTCCACTCCGATAAATTGCCCGCAGTCACATAACGATAAATTTTTTCAGAGGAACGCAATGTTGCATAAAATGTGGGATGCAAATGAATGATCTATTAACATCCGAATTTACGAAAATTGGGATGTTACACGCCATCACCCGAGGATGACACTTTAGTACTTGCGCATGGGCACCACCCTTAGGTTGTTCCAAGCTTGGGGGAGATGCCCGGGTATCGTATCACCATCACTTCCATCATTACTATATATTTTAGTTTGATCCTTGGTTGTTTTGTGATTTAGAGAAATAAATTTTAGATTTTATTTTCTTAAGATTTTTTCCTTGAGTTCCATCTATCCTTGTAAGTATGTGATATATATATAATAAAGATTAGTTGAGTTCTTGTGGTTCACCCATGGGCGCACATCATCATAGAATTTCAATAAAAAGAAAGATAAATAGCATGTGCTCATCTCATGAGAAGTAATGGCTTCACACAAAAAGGGTATAAGTGATAAAAGTCCAAGATTATATAAACAAGAAAACCAAAACAGTAAAACAAACTAGTATTAGTCATTGTTGCAATCTAAGCAATATTATGATAGAGGAGAGGAAACTCATATATAAATATACGATCTTGGACATGTGTTATGATTGTGAGCCATCATTAAATATTATAAATGGGTCAAGTGTTGATGTTGGACATGGAAGACAACATAATGATCATGGTAGTTTATATTGACATATAAGTTATATGGTCTTGGATCCTTCATCATGGGAGACAACGTAATGATCATGGTAGTTTTTGCTTAATACTCCAATAGTTTTGAAAGAATTGTTACTTGTTTGTGAGAAGTTATATGATAAAATACCTGCAGCTATGTTAATATTCATGATGCTCTCATGCTTGTATTCTGTTTTTATCGACACCTCTCTCTCAAATCATGTGGTCATTATTTTTGAGCTCGTCTTTCGCTTGAGGACAAGCGAGGTCTAAACTTGGGGGAGTTGATACGCTTATTTTGCATCATTAATTACTATGGATATTTGTGTTGATCATGTCCATTATCTATTAATATCCTACAATTCTTATGGCTTTTCTCTCTGAATATGCCAGGTACATCACTGAAAGGGAAATATCCGAAAACTGGAATTCTAGAGCGGGAAACCGAGAAAAAGGCAGAAAAATCAATTTGCTCCAAATGACCTGAAACTTTACGGAGAATTTTTCTACAATATTTAAGAATTTCCAGGGCAAAAATATACCAGAGAAGGCCACCAGCTGGGCACAAGTCATTAGGGTGCCCCTGGCTGCGCCTTGATAGCTTGTGGGGCCCCAGCTTGACCTCTGGCGACCTTCTTCTCCTATATGGTGTGTTTTACCAAGAAAAAATCATAAGTTATCTTTCGGGATGAAGCGCAGCCTACACGAGGCAGAAACCTGGGTAGAAGCCCTTTTTCTCTCCGACAGAGAGATTGTGCCACGGGAATTCCCCTTCGGGAGGGGGAAATAGAAGCCATCGTCACTAACGCTTCCTCCTTTGTTCGAGTACGAATCTTCATAAACATCTTCACCTTAACTATCTCATCTCCAACCCAGTTTGGTACGTGTATTCAATGTTTGTCTCAAAACCTCAGATTGGTACCCGTGGGTTGCTAGTAGTGTTGATAACATCTTGTAGTTGGTGCTTGCTGGATTACTTGGAGGAAGATATTATGTTCAGATCCTTAATTATTATTAATACACCTCTGATCTTGAACATGTTAATGTTGTGTGAGTAGTAATTATAGTTCCTGAGGACATGGGAGAAGTATTGTTATAAGTAATCATGTAAAGTTGGTATTCCTTTGATATTTTGATGATATGGATGTTGTTGCTTCTCTTAGTGGTGCTATGTGAATGTCGACTACATGACACTTAACGATAATATGGGCCTAAGGGAAGTCATTGTGGAGAACAAATAGAATATGGGTTGCGAGAGTGATAGAAGCTTAAACCCCAGTTTATGCATTGCTTCATAAGGGGCTGATTTGGAACCATATGTTTCATGCTATGGTTAGTTTATTCTTAATTCTTCTTTCATAGTTGCGAAATCTTGCAAGAGTGGGTAATCATAAGCAGGTTGCTAGTTCAAGTTAGAACAACACCTTAGCACTGTTCCACCCACATATCAAACCATCAAAGTAGCAAACGTGAATCAACTTAATATGGTGAACATTACTAGACATAAATTTCCATGTGTCGTCGCGAGCACTTCCTTTATATAAGAGAAATTTCAGGCATGTCCTTTGCTATAAAAATGATGGGCTACCTTTCTGTACCTTTGCTACTATTGTTACTTGTCACTTGTTACAAATTATCTTGCTACAAAACTATTTATCACTTTTACTTACAACACTTGCGGAGCATCCCTTGCTGAAAACTACATACTATTTCCTTCTGCTCCTCGTTGGGTTCGACACTCTTACTTACTAAAAGGACTATGATTGATCCTATATACTTGTGGGTCATCAAGGTTTATTCAACGGTTCTGCAACATTCAGTTCCGTATGTACTTTGGAAATGTCTACATCTTCATCCTTGATGCAATCGTGGATGGAATTGAAGCGACGCTTTATATGCTTGGTATTCTTGTGAAACCTAGGCTCCTTGGCAATGGAAAAGGCACCATTGTGCTCACAAAGGAGTGTCATCGGATCCGATGCACTAGGCACAACTCCAAGATCCGCATGAACCACTTCATCTAGACTCCTTCTTGCGTTGATTCCAAAGAAGCTATATATTCCGCCTCACACGTAGATGTTGCCACCATGCTTTGCTTGGATCTACTCCAACTAACTGCTACATCATTTAGAATAAATACATATCCGGTTTGATACTTAGAGTCATCCAGATCAGTGTTATAGCTAGCAACGACATAACCCTTTATGACGAGCTCTTGATGACCTTCATAAACGAGAAACATTTCCTTAGTCCTCTTCGGGTACTTAAGGATATTTTTGATTGTTCTCCAGTGTTCCACTCTTGTTTTACTTTGAAACCTTCCATCCATACTTATGGCAAGGAACACATCTGGGCTCATGCACAACATCACATACATGATAGAGCCTATGGTTGAGGCATAGGGGACGACTCTCATCTTTTCTCTATCCTTTGTTGTTTCTGGGCATTGAGTCTTAGTCAAGTTCAAGCCTTGTAAAATAGGCAAGAACCCTTTCTTAGACTAGTCCATTTTTAACTTCTTCAAAATCTTATCATGGTATGTACTCTGTGAAAGTCCTATTAAGTGTCTCGATCTATCTTTATAGATTTAGATGCCTAATATGTAATCAACTTCTATGAGGTCTTTCCTTGAAAATCTCTTTTTCAAATATCTTTTATTGTTTCCAATCAACAATATGTCATCCACATATAATATTAGAAATGCTATATAGCTCCCACTCACCTTCTTGTAAATACAAGATCTCCATAAACTTATATGAAGCCGAAAGCATTGATCACCTCATGAAAGCAAAGATTCCAACTCCAAGATGTTAGAACCAGTCCATAAATGGATCAGTGAAGCTTGCATACTTGTCATCATTTTTAGGATTGACAAAACCTTTAGGTTGCATCATATACAACTCTTCCTTAAAGAAACCATTAAGGAAAGCCGTTGTGACATGCATCTGCTAGATTTCATAATTAAAATATAGAGCTATCACTATCATAATCCTCATCGACTTAAGCATCACTACGGGTGAGAAAATCTCAGTGTAGTTAACTCCTTGAACTTGCAAAACCCTTTTGCGAAAAGTCAAGCTTTATAGATGGTGATATTACCGTTGGCATCCTTCTTTTTCTTAAATATCCATTTGTTCTGAATGGCCTTACAATTATCTGGTAAGTCCACCAAAGTCCATACTTGGTTTTGATGCATGGATCCTATCTCAAATGTCATGGCCTCTAGCCCTTTGCCGGAATTAGAGCCAACCATCGCTTCCTCATAGCTCGTATGTTCACCATTGTCTAACAACATGACTTCCAAGACAGGGTTACCATACCACTCAAGGGTAGTACATGCCCTTCTCGACCAACCAGGTTCGGTAGTAACTTGATACAAAGTTTCATGATCACCATCATTTGCTTCTTCTTCAATTGTTGTAGGCATCATAGGAACATCCTTCTGCCTTGTGCTACTCTCTAATTGAAGTGACGGTTCAATAACCTCATCAAGTTCCACCTTCCTCCCACTCACTTCTTTTGAGAGAAACTCCTTCTCTTGAAAGGATCCATTATTGATAAAAAAGATTCTGCCTTTGGATCTGAGTTAGAATGTATACCCGATTGTTCCTTTAGGGTATCCTATGAAGACAAACTTCTCTGCTTTGGGTTTGAGCTTATCAGGCCGAAGGCTGTTGAGATAAGCGTCGCATCCAAAACTTTAAGAAATGACAACTTAGGTTTATTGCCAAACCATAATTCATACAATGTCGTCTCGGTGGACTTAGATGGTGCCCTTTTAAAGTGAATATAATTGTCTCTAATGCATAACCACAAAACGATAGCGGAAAGACGGTAAGAGACATCATAGAATGCACCATATCCAATAGAGTACGATTACGACGTTCAGACACACCGTTACACTGTGGTGTTCCAGGTGGCGTGAGTTGTGAAACAATTTTCACATTGTCTTATATGCATACCAAAATCGTAACTCAGGTATTTGATAACCCACAAGTATAGGGGATCACAACAGTTTTCGAGGGTAGAGTATTCAACCCAGATTTATTGATTCAACTCAAGGGGAAGCGAAAGAATATTCTCAAGTATTAGCAGTTGAGTTGTCAATTCAACCACACCTGAAAGATTTAATGTTTGTAGCAAAGTATAAGTAGCAAGGTAGTATGATAGCAGCAGTAGCAACAGTAACCAGTAGGAGCAAAGTAACAGCAGTAGCAACAGAGTAACAGTAGCAGCAGTGACAGCAGTAGCGGCAAAGTAACTTAGCAAGGACCAGTAGTAAAAGACTCGTAGGCATTGGATCGGTGATGGATGATTATGCCGGATGTGATTCATCATGTAACAGCTATAACACTGAGAGATAAGTAACAAGCTCCCGTTCGTCAATCTAATGTAGGCATGTATTCTGTATGTAGTCATACGTGCTTAGGGAAAAGAACTTGCATGACATCTATTGTCCATCCCTGCCGTGGCAGCGGCGTTCTAATGGAAACTACGGGATATTAAGGTTCTCCTTTTAATAAAGAACCGGACCAACGCATTAACACATGGTGAATACATCAACTCCTCATACTATGGTCATCTCCGGGAGTGGTTCCGGCTATTGTCACTCCGGGGTTGCCGGGTCATAACACATTGTAGGTGACTACAACTTGCAAGATAGGATCTAAAACACACATATATTGGCGACGACATTATAGGTTAAGATCTAAAATCATGGCACTCGGGCCCTAGTGACAAGCATTAAGCATGGCAAAGTAGTAGCAACATCAATCTCAGAACATAGTGGATACTAGGGATCAATCCCCGTCAAAACTAAATCGATTACATGATAGATCTCATCCAACTCATCACCGTCCAGCAATCCTATGATGAGATTACTCACGAACGGTGAAGAGCATCATGGAATTGGTGATGGAGGAAGGTGGATGATGATGATGGCGACGATTTCCCCTCTCCGGAGCCCAGAACAGACTCCAGATCTGCCCTCTAGAGGAAGAACAGGAGGTGGTGGCGCCTCCGTATCGTAAAACGCGATGAATCCTTCTCCCTGATTTTTTTTTCCGAACGAAACGGAATATATAGAGCTAAGATTGGAGGCAGTGGAGCGTTGTGGGCCCCACAAGCATGCCAGGCGCGGCCAGGGGGGCCCGCACCTGGTGGGCTTGTGGGCTCACGGCTCCACCTCTCCCGCTGATTCTTGCGCCAATATTTTTCATTAATTCCAGAAAAATTCTCCGTAAATTTTCACGTCATTCCGAGAACTTTTATTTCTGCGCAAAAACAACACCATGGCAATTCTGCTGAAAACAACGTTAGTCCGGGTTAGTTCCATTCAAATCATGCAAATTAGAGTCCAAAACAGGGGCAAAAGAGTTCGGAAAAGTAGATACGACGGAGACGTATCAACTCCCCCAAGCTTAAAGCCTTGCTTGTCCTCAAGCAATTTAGTTGACAAACTGAAAGAGACAAATGAAAAACTTTGACGAACTCTGTTTGATCTTGTTGTTGCAACTATGTCTAACTCATAACGAGAATTTCAGCAAGATCACAAGTTAACCACATAAGCAAATGAGATCTAGGTCTCACGCTAAACTCATATAAATGGCATAATCAACTTGCAAGCAAATAATAATAAGCCTCAAATGTCAACACTTCAATCAAAACAACATGAAGCAGTACGAACAGATGGTATCTCGCTAGCTCTTTCTGAGACCGCAAAACATAAATGCAGACTACCATCTAAGACCTAGGGCTGACTAAACATTGTAACTCATGGCAAAGAAGATCCAGTCACAGTCATACTCAACATAGTTAAAAGCAAAGCATAAAAACGACAAAGGTGCTCTCTAATTGGTGCTTTTATAAGAGGGGGATGACTCAACAGGAACATAAATAGACAGGCCCTTTATAGAGGGAAGCATTGATTCGTAGAGGTGCCAGAGCTCAAGCTTTAAAAACAGAGATAATAATTTTGGGTGGCATGCTTTTCATTGTCAACGCAATGACTAAGAGTTCTCAACATCTTCCATGCTACACATGCTATAGGCGGTTCCCAAACAGAAAAGTAAAGTTTTGAGTCCCCCTCCACCAATCAATCACACTCCACGGCTAGCCGAATCCTCGGGTACCGTCCATACCAACATCTATCCTGGTGGAGTTTTGGTTGCAATTATCTTTTCGATTTGAGTATGGAACTGAGAATTACAATTACCTGTCCCTTTCTCATGAATGATAGTGAATAAACACATATCGTGGATAACACGCCTAGCATGGAAGATACTGATAGCCCCCTGTCACCACATGAGCGGTTCGGGCATGCAAAACAGATTATTTCTTGAAGATTTAGAGAGTGGCACATGCAAATTTACTTGGAACAACAAGTAGATACCGCATATAGGTAGGTATGCTGGACTCATATGGAACAACTTGGGGTTTATGGAAGTGGATGCACAAGCAGTATTCCCGCTTAGTACAACTGAAGGATAGCAAAAGACTGGGAAGCGACCAACTAGAGAGCGACAACAGTCATCAAAATGCGTTGAGATTAACTAACATTGAGTGCAAGCATGAGTAGGACAAAAATCACCATGAAAATGAATATCATAGAGGCTATGTTGATTTTGTTTCAACTACATGCGTGAACATGTGCCAAGTCAAGCCACTTGAATCATTCAAAGGAGGGTACCATCCTATCATACTACAACACAGTCATCTCAAAATTCACGTGGCCATCCAAGACAAACCATTATAAGCTCCTAGCTAAGTAAGCATGGAATAAGCAACTATGATCCCTAAGTTGTCATTGAAAACATGTTTCCCTCACAACAAAGCTGAATCAGGCACGATGAGCTAGTCATATTTACAAAAACAAAATAGATCGAGTTCATACCAACTTATCCAGGCTCAGACACTTCATCATATATCGTCATTATTGCCTTTGACTTGCACGACCGAACGATGTGAACAATAATAAGCGTGCTCGTGCATTGCGCTAAAGCTAGAATCTGCACGCAAACACAAAGGAGAAGACAAAGTAATATGGCTCTTTGACAGCTAAACAGGTATGCATGCGAGAGCCACTAAATATTGTAACCATGATCTTCTACCTTGACCCAAAGAAAAAGAAAACTATTTACACGGGAAAGATCCCAACAAGCAAAAGAAGAAAAAGAAAATATTTTTGGGTTTACTCAAACTAGACAGACACACGAAAAGAAAATAAGAAATAGAAAATAAACTAGCATGGATGATACAGTGGCAAAGTGTGAACACCGACGAACAAAGTGAAACCATAAGCAGGAATGTAAAGTCGGTGAGAAACACGTACTCCCCCAAGCTTAGGCTTTTGGCCTAAGTTGGTCTACTCCCATGGAGGGAAATAACCAGCTCCGGGGTACTCCGGAGTGGACTAAGGATGCCACTGTTGTGTGAGCTCCTCTGGCTCCCACCAATAAACCGGCGTCTGGTACTCGACTGGTGGCTCGGGCACGGGCACCTATGGTTGGGCTAAGCCCCAATATGCGTAGATGTCCGAGGGCATAATAATGTACCTGCCTGCATGAAGATTGAACAAAGAAGGAGCAGGTAAAGTAATAGTCTCACGAGTACCCTGACTAAATACCAAGATATAAATCATCCTTCTATTTATATCTCTATAAAGAAAGTCATGTTGAACCATGCTATTGTAATCTAGATATCTCTCGGGAAGAAGAATCTCTTCTTCCTCCTCCAGTCTTATAGGTATCTCAAAGTGTCTAGCAAGACGAGTAGCATAGATACCTCCATAGACAATGCCCTTAGAACGGTTCGTGTTCAACCATTGAGCTACTATAGTGCCCAAGCTATAAGTTTTATCATTATAAAGGGCTTCGTGCAAGACAGCAAGATCTGGGGAACTAAGGGACCCAGCTTTCCCACAGCCAATCAAACATTTTCCCACAAAAAGTGAGAAGTACCGAAGCACGGGAAAATGAATGCTAGCAGCTCTAGCGCAAGACACTCTTCTCTCCTCTCCTACAGCAATTGTATTGATGAAAGCTTCCAAGTCCCCTGGACGAGGTTCATGAATATCCCCAACGTAAGGTAATTTGCAAAAGTTGCAAAAATCCTGGAGTGACATGCACTAGGGGATATCATAAAGTTTGAACTCAACCATAAGAGGATTCTTCCTCGGATAGAAGTTAAAGCTTTGTACGAAGATATTAGTGAGGAGGAGGTATTGCGGACACTTATCTTCAACGAAGGCGGTAAGGCCTGCGTTCTCCACCACGTAATAAAAGTCCTCATAAATTCCAGGAGCGCATAAGAACACATCGCTTGGCCACTCCCACGCTCGAACTTCTGCGACTCGAGGGACCAAATACTTGGGCTTCTTCTCACTTCCATCATCCTTGGGGTCACGGCTTGAAGAGCCTCTTAAGAACCTCCTCATCTTTTTCCTTTTCTCTCTCTAAAAATTTCTGACATTTGTAGTGACTCTAAGGAAAAGTGAACAAGGCTCAAGAAAACTTGTAGCAACTACTCCCACAAGTGCCTAGAGGCCATATTACGCATCAAAACTACTTGGGACCAGCTAAAATTAGCATGCAAAGCTCAAGAACAGGGTCACCAAGGCAGCAAAAATACGCGAAGTATAAGGCACTAGAGCAAAAACTAATTGGACCAATGAAGGAGTCACTTACCAAGGAGCAATTTCCCCAAAATAGTTCGGAGAATGGTCATTTGATCAAAGAAATCGAAAATCCCAGCAAGAGGAGCAAGAACACGGGTTTGATCTGCGAAACGATTTTTTCTGGAGGTAGGAGAAGCAGATAAGAGCAAGAATGAGTGGAGGGGGTGCACGTGGGCCCCACAAGATAGGTAGGCGTGGCCAAGGGGTGCCCGCGCCTCAAGGGCTTGTGGCCCACTAGTGCAGCCCCCAGACAAGCTCTTTGTCCTAGTATTTTTCAAAAATTCCAGAAAAAATCATACTTTATTTTCAGGACGTTCGGAGAACTTTTATTTTCGGGGTACTTTTCCACGGGACGCTAAAATAGAAAACAGGGAAAACTGAACTAAATCTATCATTTTTCTTCTAAGAAACCGAAGGTGAAAGCTTGGAACAGAGGTTTGTGACTCCTCGATTCATCCATCTCATGGTCATCGAAAGAAATCCGTGAGTGAGGTTGATCAAGTCTCTTTGACAAACTTTTTCGAATCACAAAAGAGAACGGAGAATTTTTTAGTAGTCACTAGGTCACCTCAATGGGGATGTGAATCTCTCCAACAAGCAAATCATACTTCATCTTGACACGAGGTATAGGGCATTCAAAGCTCCCAATAAGAATTGATGAAGTTTTTCGATAGCATTGATGCAATGTACTCGATATTGTTTCTTCGGGAAGTGCACCGTATGCTCATTACTGTTGACATGGAAAGTGGCATTGCCTTTGTTGCAATCTATAACAGCCCCTGCAGTGTTTAAAAAGGGTCTTCCAAGGATGACCGCCATGGCATCGTCCTCGGGAATATCCAAGATAACAAAGTCTATCAAGATAGTGACATTGGCAAACACAACAGGCACATCCTCGCAAATGCCGATAGGGAAAGCAGTTGATTTGTCAGCCATTTGCAGAGAGATTTCAGTGGGTGTCAACTTATCTAGTTCAAGTCTTCGATAAAGAGAGAGAGGCATAACACTAACACCGGCTCCAAGGTCGCATAACGCAGTTCTAACATAGTTGCCTTTGATGGAGCAAGGTATAGTGGGCACACCGGGATCACCTAGTTTCTTAGGAGTTCCACCCTTGAAGGTATAGTTAGCAAGCATGGGGCAAATCTCAACCTCAGGTATCCTCCTCTTATTAGTCACAATATCTTTCATGTACTTAGCATACAGAGACATTTTGAGCATATCTGTCAAACGCATTTGCAGAAAGACAGGTCTAATCATTTCAACAAAGCGCTCAAAATGCTCATCATCCTTTTTCTTCGATGGTTTAGGAGGAAAGGGCATGGGTTTCTGAACCCATGGTTCCCTTTCTTTACAATGCTTCCTAGTAGTGAAGTCATTCTTATCGTATCTCCTAGCCTTAGGATGTGGGTTATCAAGATCAACAGGTTCGATCCACATCCTTATCATTGCTAGGTTGAGGATCAACATGAACATCACTATTGATATTATCATTAGGCTCATGTTCATCACCAGATTGTGTTTCAGCATGAGAGGCAGAGGCATCGTTTGAACTCTCTGGTGTAGCATCAACAGGGTTGCTAGCGTGCATGTTCCTATCATCTTTCTTCTTCTTTCTAGGATGACTAGGTGCATCAGTGCTAACTCCTTGAGAATCTTGTTCAATTCTCTTCGGATGACCCTCAGGATACAAAGGTTCCCGGGTCATTCTACCGCCTCTAGTAATGACTCTAACGGAATTGTCGTTCAACTCATTAAGCAAGTCATTCTGAGCTTTAAGTACTTGTTCTACCTGAGTAGTAACCATAGAGGCATGTTTACTCATAAGCTTAAGATTATTGACATTTGTGTCCACACAAGCACTTAAATGACTAAGTATATGAGCATTCTTTTCCAATTGTCTGCTAACATAATCATTGAAACTCTATTGTTTGGCAACAAAGTTATCAAATTCATCCAGGCATAGGCTAGCAGGTTTATGAAAAGGAATATCACTCTCATCAAACCTATGCAGAGAATTTACTTTTACTACCAGTATCGGGTTATCGAGACCATGGATCTCTTTGATAGGTGCTAGATTTTTGACATCTTCAGATTTAATGCCTTTCTCTCGCATATATATCTTGGCTTCTTGCATATCTTCAGGGCTGAGGAATAGAATACCTCTTTTCTTCGGAGTTGGCTTAGGAGGTGGTTCAGGAATAGTCCAAGCATTCTCATTCCACAAGATGTTATTCAATAGGATCTCAGCTTGTTCTACAGTTCGTTCCCTAAAAACACAACCAGCACAACTATCTAGGTGGTCTCTGGAAGCATCGGTAAGTCCATTATAGAAGATATCAAGTATTTCATTCTTCTCAAGAGGGTGATCAGGCAAAGCATTCAGTAGCTGGACGAGCCTCCCCCATGCTTGTGGGAGACTCTCTTCTTCAGCTTGAGCAAAGTTGTATATTTCCTGCAAGGCAGCTTGCTTCTTATGGACAGGGAAATATTTTTCAGAGAAGTAGTAGACCATATCCTGGGGGCTACGCACACAACCAGGAGCAAGAGAAGTGAACCAAGTCTTAGCATCATCCTTTAGCGAGAACGGAAATAGCTTGAGGATATAGTAGTGGCGGATCTTTTCCTCACTAGTGAATAGTGTCGCTATATCGTGCAGTTTGGTAAGATGGGCTACAACCATTTCAGACTCATAACCATGAAAAGGATCAGATTCGACCAGAGTGATTAACTCAGGGTCGGCAGGGAATTCATAATCCTTATCGGTCACAAAGATAGGCGAAGTAGCAAACTTCGGGTTGTATTTCATCCTAGCGTTTAGAGATTTTTCTGTCCACTTGAGCAATAGTTTCTCAACATCATAGCTATCCTTACACGCAAGAAAGTCCTCGGCTATCTCTCCCTCCTTAATATAGCGCTCAAGCATATCAGGCATAACATGCATAGTAGCAGGTTCTACTTCAATAGTATAAGCAGTTTCAGAAGTATCATCACATCTAGCAGCAACTCTAGCAATTTGTGCATCAAGGAATGCACCTAGTGGAAAAGAAGTATCAGGCATAGCATCATTAGGCAAAGCAGTATCAAGCATAGCATCATCAGGCAAAGCAGTATCGAGCATAGCATCATCAGGAAAAGCAGTATCAAGCATAGCATCATCATAAGCATCATGGGAAACAGAAGTAGCATCATCAAGCACAGGCGACATATCAAGATTTCTAGCATGAGGTGGTGTCGCAAACTTACTCATAACTGAAGGTGAATCAAGTAAAGAGCTAGATGGCAGTTCCTTACCTGTCCTCGTAGTTGACGGCAAGATTTCAGTTCTTGGATCTTTCAGATTCATCATAGTGACCAGCAGACATAAATCCCAAGTGACTCGGAGAATATAGTTGTGCTTCCCCGGCGACGGCGCCAGAAAATAGTCTTGATAACCCACAAGTATAGGGGATCGCAACAGTTTTCGAGGGTAGAGTATTCAACCCAAATTTATTGATTCGACTCAACGGGAAGCGAAAGAATATTCTCAAGTATTAGCAGTTGAGTTGTCAATTCAACCACACCTGAAAGATTTAGTGTCTGCAGCAAAGCATCAGTAGCAAGGTAGTATGATAGCAACAGTAGCAACAGTAACCAGTAGCAGCAAAGTAACAGCTATAGCAACAGAGTAACAGTAGAAGCAGTTACATCAGTAGCGGCAAAGTAACATAGCAAGGACCAGTAGTAAAAGACTCGTAGGCATTGGATCGGTGATGGATGATTATGCCGGATGTGATTCATCATGTAACAGCTATAACAGTGAGAGATAAGTAACTAGCTCCCGTGCGTCAATCTAATGTAGGCATGTAGTCCGTATGTAGTCATACGTGCTTAGGGAAAAGAACTTGCATGACATATATTGTCCATCCCTTCCATGGCAGCGGGGTCCTAATGGAAACTACGGGATATTAAGGTTCTCCTTTTAATAAAGAACCGGACCAACGCATTAACACATGGTGAATACATGAACTCCTCATACTACGGTCATCTCTGGGAGTGGTTCTGGCTATTTTCACTCCGGGTTTGCAAGGTCATAACACATGCTAGGTGAGTACAACTTGCAAGATTGGATCTAAAACACACATATATTGGCAATAACATAATATGTACGGATCTGAAATCATGGCACTCGGGCCCTATTGACAAGCATTAAGCATGGCAAAGTAGTAGCAACATCAATCTCACAACATAGTGGATACTAGGGATCAATCCCCGTCAAAACTAACTCGATTACATGATAGATCTCATCCAACTCATCACCGTCCAGCAAGCCTATGATGAGATTACTCACGAACGGTGAAGAGCATCATGGAATTGGCGATGGAGGAAGGTTGATGATGACGATGTCGACGATTTCCCCTCTCCGGAGCCCAGAACGGACTCCAGATCTACCCTCCAGAGGAAGAACAGGAGGTGGCGGCGCCTCCATATCGTAAAACGCAATGAATCCTTCTCCCTAATTTTTTTCCGAACGAAACGGAATATATATAGAGCTGAGATTGGAGGCAGTGGAGCGTTGTGGGCCCCACAAGCCTGCCATGCGCGACCAGGGGGCCCGCGCCTGGTGGGCTTGTGGGCTCACGGCTCCACCTCTCCCGCTGATTCTTGCGCTAGTATTTTTCATTAATTCCAGAAAAATTCTCCGTAAATTTTCAGGTCATTCCGAGAACTTTTATTTCTATGCAAAAACGACACCATGACAATTCTACTGAAAACAGCATTAGTCTGGGTTAGTTCCATTCAAATCATGCAAATTAGAGTCCAAAACAAGGGCAAAAGAGTTCGGAAAAGTAGATACGACGGAGACGTATCAGTATTCACCTCCATGATCATATTTTGGACATTTTATATTCTTGTCACGATGATCTTCAACTTCACTCTGAAATTGCTTGAACTTTTCAAAATGCCAGACGTGTGTTTCATCAAGTAAATATACTCGTATCTACTCTAATCGTCCATGAAGGTAAGAAAATAATGATATCCATCGCATGCTTCAACACTCGTTGGATGGCATACATCAGTATGTATTATTTCCAACAAGTCAATCCCCGCTCCATTTTATCGGAAAATGGGTTCTTAGTCATCTTCTGCATGAGGCACGGTTAGTATGTCTGAAGCGATTCAAAATCGAGTGAGTCCAAAAATAGATTAGTGTGGAGTTTCCTGATGCACTCTACACCAAATGACCTAAGTAGAGGTGCCACAAATATGTAGTACTATTATCATTAACTTTGCATCTTTTGGCATCAACATTATGAATATGTGTATCACTATGATCGAGATTCAATAAACCATTCACATTGGGTGCATAACCATAGAAGATAATATTCATATAAACAGAACAACCATTATTCTCACACTTAAATGCATAATTGTCTTGCATTAAACACGGTCCATATAATGTTCATGCTCAATGGAGGCACCAAATAACATCTATTTAGGTTTAAAACTAATCCCGAAGGTAGAGGGAGCATGTTGATGGCGATCACATCAACCTTGGAGGCACTTCAAACATGCATCGTCACTTTGTCCTTAGCTAGTCTGTGTTTATTCTGCAGCTCCTATTTCGAGTTACTAATATTAGCAAGTGAACCGATATTAAATATCTAGGGGATACTACAAGCACTAGTAAGGTACACATCAATAACATGTATATCAAATACACTTTTGTTGATGTTGCGAGCCTTCTTATCTTCCAATTATTGGAGTAGCTCTCCTTCCAGTGATTGTTCCCCTCATGATAGAAGCACTCAGTCCTGGGTTTAGGTCCAACCTTGGGTTTCTTCACTAGAGCGTCAACTGGCTTGCCATTCTCAAACTTTCCCTTCTTGTCCTCGCCCTTCTTGAAACTAGTGGTCTTATCAACCACAACACTTGTTGTTCCTTTTTGATTTCTACCTCTGCAGCCTTAAACATTGGAATTAGCTTAGGGTTCATCTTTTCCATCATTCGCATGTTATAGTTCATGATGAAGCTCTTGTAGCTTGGTGGAAGTGACTAGAGAACTTTGTCAATCACCACTTTATCCAGAAGATTAACTCCCAACTAATTCAAGTGATTGTAGTACCTAGACATTTTGAGCACATGCTCACTAACTGAGTTGTTCTCCTACATCTTGCAGCCAAAGAACCTTTCGGAGGTCTCATATCTCTTGACACAGGATTGATCCTGAAATACCAATTTCATCTCTTGGAACATCTCACATGCTCCATGGTGCTCAAAACGTCTTTCGAGCCCCAGTTCTATGTCGTAAATCATGGTGCACTGAACTATCGAGTAGTCATCAAAATGTTCATGCGAGACATTCACAACATCCACATACAACACTTGAGGGGTGGCGCATTGAGCGGTGCATCAAGGACATAAGCCTTTTGTGCATCAGTGAGGATAATCTCAAATTACGGGCAAGTTTGCATAATTGCTACCATCATCTTTGAACTTAGTTTTCTCTAGGAATGTGTCAAAATTCAAGGTAGCTATAGCGCGAGCCATTGATCTAGAACCTAATTTGAAAAGACATTTGTACTATGTTCATGATAATTAGTTAATTTAATCAAATTACTAATTAACTCACACTTAAATTAACATCTCTCAAGTTGTCTAAGTGTTGGATAATCCAAATTCACCAAGCCAAGTCCGATCGTCACGTGAGATGAGGTGGTTTCAATGGTGAACTCCATCTTGATCATATCTACTATATGACTCATGTTTGACCTTTCGGTCTTTGGTATTCCAAGGCCATGTATGTACATGCAAGGCTCGTCAAGTTTAGCCCAAGTATTCCGCATATGTAAAACTGGCTTACACTCATTATATTTGAACGAACAGTCTATCACGACAGATCATCACGTGGTGCTTCGAAATGACAACTTTTCACAACAGTGCATACTTAGGGAAAACACATTTATCTTGAAATTAAGTGAAGGGATCATCTTATACTGCTACCGTCATTCTAAGCAATATAAGATGCATAAAAATATAAACATCACATGCAATCAATAAGTGACATGATCTGGCCATCGTCATCTTGTGCTTTTGATCTCCATCTCCGAAGCACCGGCATGATCTCCATCGTTGTGATATCCATCATCGTGTCGTAATGTGGTTGTCTCGCCAACTATTTCTAACGCATAGTGATATTGTAAAGTAAATACATGGCATTTAATTATCAACACGCAAGTCATACAATAAATTAAAGATAACCCTATGGCTCCTACCGGTTCCCGTACTCACCAACATGCAAGTCATGAAAAACTATTACAAAACATGATCATCTGATGCATCAACCATATATTGAATCGTGTCTTCGCCATATCACGTTACAACATGCCATGCAAAAACAAGCTAGACATACTCTACTTTGTTGTTGTAAGTTTTACGTGGCTACTATGGGAAACTAGCAAGAACTATTCTTACCTACGCAAAGCTATAATGATGATAATCAAGTTACCTTTTAACCTTCTACAAGGATCGCCTTTGTCAAATCATATTCAATTAAAGTCGGAGAGGCAAACACCTGCCAGCCAATTTATGCAAAACAAGTTGTATGCTAGTCAATGGAACCGGTCTCTTGTGCGAAGACAAGTAAGGTTGGTACGAGCCGTTTCATCCTATAATACCGTCGAATCAAATAAGACAAGGGAGATAAGAAATCTGAACATCAAAGCCCACAACTCCTTTGTGTTCTACTCCTGCATATCATCTATGCATAGACCTAGCTCATTGATACGTCTCCAACGTATTTACTGTTTTTGACTGTTCCATGCTATTATGTTATCAATTAAGAACACTTTTTAGGTACTTATCTACCAATTTATATTATTTTGAGCACTAACCTATTGACCGAGTGTCGAGTGCGAGTTGATGTTTTCTGCATGTTTTCCCACTTTTTAGCTTCAACTACCAAACGAATCCCAATCTACGTGAAACTTTTTGTGAATTTTTTTGGAATAAAAGAAGACCCTGGAGCATCTGAAGAAGGTCGGGAGGCACATGATACTGCCACAAGCCATCAGGGCGCGACCTGGGGGGCTCGACCTGATGTCTTGTGGCTGCCTCGTGGCTCTCCCAAGCCCAATCTCTCGCTTGTACATTCCTAACTACCCTAAAACCATCAAAGGAGGTCCCAAAAAAAATTAACACCGCCACAAGTCTGCATTCCGATGGGAGGCCATCTAGAGCTCCGTTACAACACTCCGCCGGAGGGGGATCGTTCACTGAGGGCTTCTTCATCAACTTGCTTCCCTCATGATGATGTGTGACTATTTCACCATAGACCTACGGGTCCATAGTAGTACCTATATGGCATCTCTCTCTCTCTCTTTGATCTTCAATACAATGATCATCGCATCTTTGCTTTGATCCATATGATGTAACCCTTTTGTATGGTGCATTTGTTGGGATCCGATGAATTGTGGGTTTATGTTAAGATTAATTATTATAAATATTTGAGTCTCCTATAATATATAATATGATTGTTATGTGCATGATTATGATAGCTTCATAATTCTCTCTAGTCTACTGAAATAGTTTGGCCAACTAGATTGATATTTCTTCGGTGAGAGAGGTGCGTTGTAGTAGGTTCAACCTAACGACTTTCTATATCCAAGTGACAAAAGGGGACAATTGGCATCTTTGTGTTGCTGCTACTAAGGGTAAAACGATGGGGTTTATTCATATGAGTTGAGTTTACTTTGTCTACGTCATGTCATCATACTCAAAGAATTACTTCCTTTGTGATGAACTTAATACGAAGAGAGGCAACCATAGAAGCGCTCTTGAAGTGAAGTAATAGTAATAGGTGCTGGAAGGAGTCCACCTATTTTTTATGGATGTGATACATATATTTACGCCTATATTTACATGATCATTCCCTTGAAAATTGCATAACTATCCGCTCTTCTATCAATTGACCAACAGTAATTTGTTTACCCATTGTGTGCTTATTTTCATGAGAGATGCCACTAGGGAAAGTTATCTCCTGTGGGTCTATTCACAACATATTGCTAAAACCTCCAATGCCTTGCTTCCATTTATTTGCTTTTATTTTATGGTGCATTTTACAATTATCTACACATCTCATACGTTTCCAAATAACGAGACCAAGGGGGTTGACAACCCTGTTGCCCGCGTTGGGTGCAAGTTGTTTGTTCTTTTGTGTGCAGCCGCTGAAGACGGTTGTGGATTGATATTCCTATAGGTTCGATAAACCTTGGTTTCATAAAAGAGGGAAATACTTTCCCACTTTGTGCTGCGATTAACTGTTCCTCTTCATGGAAAACCAAACGCAGATCACGACTATCACGAAGGATTTCTGGCATTGTTGCCGGGGAATATCATCACCAAATATCAAGTAACTCCACACAAAATTTCATTCACTTGTTCCTCTCTTTTTTTGATGGTATATTTAGTTTGTCTCATAAAAAATAAAAATACATTTTTTTATCTTTGCTTGCTTAGCTTGTTACTAGTTTTCTTGTTTGAAGTTATGGCTAGTCCTTCTTTTGTTTGCATTACTCCCAATAATGATGTTTTCAATTTTAAAGAAAGTGGAGGAGAAAGTTTGAAAGATGCATGGTATAGGATTTGCTACGCTAAAAATAAAGTAATTAATAAACTATCCACCACCACTTTGCTTCATAATTTTTATGTTGGTATAACCCCTTGGTATAGATTCGTCCTAGACTATATCACCGGTGGGAACCTTTTGATGTGTCACACTTTGGATGCCGATAATGCCATTGAAAATCTTGTTGGAACACCACCCATTATCATTAATGAAACCAATTTAACCCACCTATAAAGCAACTAGGAAGAAGGAGCTAGCTTGCCCTACTTGCCTCTTCATCCGTGTGTGTGTGTGAATTCTATGAACCCCTTGCATGGGGGGATACCAGGGGCCTTATAGAACAACACCCCAGCTTACAATACAAATGGATAATAAGAGTGGGGTCCGGTTGGCGGCCTCTCTTGCTGGCTCGGGGGTCCCACCGTTGGAGTGGTCTCGTCGCCTATAGGGCCCGCCAGATGCAGGATCCCGTCAAAGTGCTCGCCCGCTTTGCCTAGTCACGGTCGGCCACGGTCAATGGTACGACCTGTTCCACTATTGCCATGTGTGCACTACGTCATTGAGTTGCACTGTTCCTCCTTGCCCAGTCGCAGTCGGCCTTGGTCAGCGGTATGATGGGCTCCACTATAGCCACGTGTGCACAACGTCATGGAGTGGTTGGCTTTGTTGTCGTGTCCGACCTTTAAGGTGCACTACTGAAATTCAGAAATTTGCCGTCTGCCAAGGCGGACGGCAAAGGGGGCAACCACGGACGGCAAAGACTTTGCCGTCTGCCCCCTCATGGCAAAGTAGACGGCAAAAAAAAATCCGGTGAAGAGGCTCTTTGCCGTCTGCTTTCACAAGGCGGACGGCAAATAATCTTTGCCATGAGGGGGCTGACGGCAAAATAAATGGGACGGCATATATTGCAACGTCCCCGTTAAGTGTTAACGGCAGGCCTCCTCTCTTTTCCGTCTGCCTTCCCCCCTTTGCCATGTGTTGGCAGACGGCAAAGAGGGGAGAGAGAGGGGGCAGATTCCCCCTTTGCCGTCTGCCTTCCCCCCTTTGCCATGTGTTGGCAGACGGCAAAGAGGGGAGAGAGAGCGGGCAGATTCCCCCTTTGCCATGTGCCTTCCCCCCTTTGCCATGTGTTGGCACATGGCAAAGAGGGGAGAGAGTGGGGGCAGATTCCCCCTTTGCCATGTGCCTTCCCCCCTTTGCCATGTGTTGGCACATGGCAAAGAGGGGAGAGAAAGGGGGCAGATTCTCCCTTTGCCATGTGCCTTCCCCCCTTTGCCATGTGCCTTCCCCCCTTTGCCATGTGTTGGCAGACGGCAAAGAGGGGAGAGAGAGGGGGCAGATTCCCTCTTTGCCATGTGCCTTCCCCCTTTGCCATGTGTTGGCAGACGGCAAAGAGGGGAGAGAGAGGGGGCAGATTTCCTCTTTGCCATGTGCCTTCCCCTCTTTGCCATGTGTTGGCAGACGGCAAAGAGGGGAGGGAGAGGGGGCAGATTCCCTCTTTGCCATGTGCCTTTACCCCTTTGCCATGTGTTGGCAGACGGCAAAGAGGGGAACCAGCCCCTTTTTTATTTATTTTTTGTTATATCCAGCATTTTTAACAATAATCAGGATATATATATATTTGACATAAATAAATTTCTTTCCGTACTCATAACCATATTAAAGTAACTCTCATCCATAGTGCATACATATTATGCAAGTTACATCCGTACCAAACCTTATATTACACCAGTTTCATCCACGTGCATACAAAGTTTCATATATTCATATACTACAATAGTTTCAATACAACCCATGGTACAAGAAATCATCTTCAATCATTCCATCAACCAAGCTTCCCGTGAAGTGAAGGTAATCTGCAAAATGACAAATAAGAAAGTTAGAAAAATAATACTAGATGAAGTAGTGTATATATAGGTTATTTCGGAGAGAAATTAGCTAAGTATAGACCATTTAGGAGCTAACTAAGCTAATTATGTCATTTAGGTGGAACCCTAGCTAACTATAGGAGAAGAGAAAGAGAAGAAGAAGTAAAAGAAGGAGGAGGAGGAGAAGGAGAAGAAGAAGAAAAAGGAGGAGGAGGAGGAGGAGAAGGAGAAGGAAGAGGAGAAGAAGAAGAAGGAGAAGAAGAAGAAGAAGAAGGAGAAGAAGGAGAAGAAGAAGGAGAAGGAGCTTCTTCTTCTCCTTCTTCTCCTTCTTCTTCTCCTTCTTCTCCTTCTTATCCTTTTGTCCCCTTCTTCTCATTTTTCCTCTTCCTTCTCCTTTTTCCTCTTCCTTCCTTTCATTTTCCACTTTTTCTCTTCTTGTCCCCTTCTTCGGGCTAGATTGGCTGAGAATGCCTTTTTGGAGCTAATTATGTCATTTCGAGGATAATTAGCTAAGTACAGGTCATTTCTTCCTTAAATAGGCCATTTTGGAGCTAACTAAGCTAATTATGTCATTTCGTAGGATAATTAGCCAATTTAGCCTTTCTTGGAGGAGTCTAAGCTACGTAGAAGAAGAGATAGAGAAGAAGAAGTAAAATAAGGAGGTGGAGGAGGTGGAGGAGAAGAAGAAGGAAGAGGAGAAGAAGAAGAAAAGAAGAAGGAGAAGGAGAAGAAGAAGGAGAAGGAGAAGGAGGAAGAAGTTCCTTCTCCCTCTCCTCCTTCTTCTTCTCCTCCTCCCTCTCCTCCTTCTTCTTCTCCTCATTTTTCCTCTTCCTTCCTTTCATTTTTCCTCTTTTTCTCTTCTTGTCCCCTTCTTCGGGCTAAATTGGCTAAGAATGCCTTTTTGGAGCTAATTATGTCATTTCGAGGATAATTAGCTAAGTATAGGTCATTTCTTATTAAATAGGCCATTTTGGAGCTAACTAAGCTAATTATGTCATTTCGTAGGATAATTAGCCAATTTAGCCTTTCGTGGAGGAATCTAAGCTACGTAGAAGAAGAGATAGAGAAGAACAAGTAAAATAAGGAGGAGGAGGAGGTGGAGGAGAAGAAGAAGGAAGAGGAGAAGAAGAAGAAAATAAGAAGGAGAAGGAGAAGAAGAAGGAGAAGGAGAAGGAGGAAGAAGGAGGAAGAAGTTCCTTCTCCCTCTCCTCCTTCTCCTTCTTCTTCTCCTCCTCCCTCTCCTCCTTCTTCTTCTCCTCATTTTTCCTCTTCCTTCCTTTCATTTTTCCTCCTTTTCTCTTCTTGTCCCCTTCTTCGGGCTAAATTGGCTAAGAATGCCTTTTTGGAGCTAATTATGTCTTTTCGAGGATAATTAGCTAAGTATAGGTCATTTCTTATTAAATAGGCCATTTTGGACCTAACTAAGCTAATTATGTCATTTCGTAGGATAATTAGCCAATTTAGCCTTTCTTGGAGGAGTCTAAGCTACGTAGAAGAAGAGATAGAGAAGAAGAAGTAAAATAAGGAGGAGGAGGAGAAGAAGAAGGAAGAGGAGAAGAAGAAGAAAAGAAGAAGGAGAAGGAGAAGAAGAAGGAGAAGGAGAAGGAGGAAGAAGGAGGAAGAAGAAGGACTCCTTCTCCTTCTTCTTCTCCTCCTCCCTCTCCTCCTTCTTCTCCTCATTTTTCCTCTTCCTTCCTTTCATTTTTCCTCTTTTTCTCTTCTTGTCCCCTTCTTCGGGCTAAATTGGCTAAGAATGCCTTTTTGGAGCTAATTATGTCATTTTGAGGATAATTAGGTAAGTATAGGTCATTTCTTATTAAATAGGCCATTTTGGAGCTAACTAAGCTAATTATGTCATTTCGTAGGATAATTAGCCAATTTAGCGTTTCTTGGAGGAATCTAAGCTATGTAGAAGAAGAGATAGAGAAGAAGAAGTATAATAAGGAGGAGGAGGAGGTGGAGGAGAAGAAGAAGGAAGAGGAGAAGAAGAAGAAAAGAAGAAGGAGAAGGAGAAGAAGAAGGAGAAGGAGAAGGAGGAAGAAGGAGGAAGAAGTTCCTTCTCCCTCTCCTCCTTCTCCTTCTTCTTCTCCTCCTCCCTCTCCTCTTTCTTCTCCTCATTATTCCTCTTCCTTCCTTTCATTTTTCCTCTTTTTCTCTTCTTGTCCCCTTCTTCGGGCTAAATTGGCTAAGAATGCCTTTTTGGAGCTAATTATGTCATTTCGAGGATAATTAGCTAAGTATAGGTCATTTCTTATTAAATAGGCCATTTTGGAGCTAACTAAGCTAATTATGTCATTTCGTAGGATAATTAGCCAATTTAGCCTTTCTTGGAGGAGTCTAAGCTACGTAGAAGAAGAGATAAAGAAGAAGAAGTAAAATAAGGAGGAGGAGGAGAAGAAGAAGGAAGAGGAGAAGAAGAAGAAAAGAAGAAGGAGAAGGAGAAGAAGAAGGAGAAGGAGAAGGAGGAAGAAGGAGGAAGAAGAAGGAGAAGGAGGAGCTCCTTCTCCTTCTCCTTCTTCTTCTCCTCCTCCCTCTCCTCCTTCTTCTTCTCCTCATTTTTCCTCTTCCTTCCTTTCATTTTTCCTCTTTTTCTCTTCTTGTCCCCTTCTTCGGGCTAAATTGGCTAAGAATGCCTTTTTGGAGCTAATTATGTAATTTCGAGGATAATTAGCTAAGTATAGGTCATTTCTTATTAAATAGGCCATTTTGGAGCTAACTAAGCTAATTATGTCATTTCGTAGGACAATTAGCCAATTTAGCCTTTCTTGGAGGAGTCTAAGCTACGTAGAAGAAGAGATAGAGAAGAAGAAGTAAAATAAGGAGGAGGAGGAGGTGGAGGAGAAGAAGAAGGAAGAGGAGAAGAAGAAGAAAAGAAGAAGGAGAAGGAGAAGAAGTAGAAGGAGAAGGAGGAAGAAGGAGGAAGAAGTTCCTTCTCCCTCTCCTCCTTCTCCTTCTTCTTCTCCTCCTCCCTCTCCTCCTTCTTCTCCTCATTTTTCCTCTTCCTTCCTTTCATTTTTCCTCTTTTTCTCTTCTTCTCCCCTTCTTCGGGCTAAATTGGCTAAGAATGCCTTTTTGGAGCTAATTATGTCATTTCGAGGATAATTAGCTAAGTATAGGTCATTTCTTATTAAATAGGCCATTTTGGAGCTAACTAAGGTAATTATGTCATTTCGTAGGATAATTAGCCAATTTATCCTTTCTTGGAGGAGTATAAGCTACGTAGAAGAAGAGATAGAGAAGAAGAAGTATAATAAGGAGGAGGAGGAGGAGGAGGAGAAGAAGAAGGAAGAGGAGAAGAAGAAGAAAAGAAGAAGGAGAAGGAGAAGAAGAAGGAGAAGGAGAAGGAGGAAGAAGGAGGAAGAAGAAGGAGAAGGAGGAGCTCCTTCTCCTTCTCCTTCTTCTTCTCCTCCTCCCTCTCCTCCTTCTTCTTCTCCTCATTTTTCCTCTTCCTTCCTTTCATTTTTCCTCTTTTTCTCTTCTTGTACCCTTCTTCGGGCTAAATTGGCTAAGAATGCCTTTTTGGAGCTAATTATGTAATTTCGAGGATAATTAGCTAAGTATAGGTCATTTCTTATTAAATAGGCTATTTTGGAGCTAACTAAGCTAATTATGTCATTTCGTAGGATAATTAGCCAATTTAGCCTTTCTTGGAGGAGTCTAAGCTACGTAGAAGAAGAGATAGAGAAGAAGAAGTAAAATAAGGAGGAGGAGGAGGTGGAGGAGAAGAAGAAGGAAGAGGAGAAGAAGAAGAAAAGAAGAAGGAGAAGGAGAAGAAGTAGAAGGAGAAGGAGGAAGAAGGAGGAAGAAGTTCCTTCTCCCTCTCCTCCTTCTCCTTCTTCTTCTCCTCCTCCCTCTCCTCCTTCTTCTTCTCCTCATTTTTCCTCTTCCTTCCTTTCATTTTTCCTCCTTTTCTCTTCTTGTCCCCTTCTTCGGGCTAAATTGGCTAAGAATGCCTTTTTGGAGCTAATTATGTCTTTTCGAGGATAATTAGCTAAGTATAGGTCATTTCTTATTAAATAGGCCATTTTGGAGCTAACTAAGCTAATTATGTCATTTCGTAGGATAATTAGCCAATTTAGCCTTTCTTGGAGGAGTCTAAGCTACGTAGAAGAAGAGATAGAGAAGAAGAAGTAAAATAAGGAGGAGGAGGAGAAGAAGAAGGAAGAGGAGAAGAAGAAGAAAAGAAGAAGGAGAAGGAGAAGAAGAAGGAGAAGGAGAAGGAGGAAGAAGGAGGAAGAAGAAGGACTCCTTCTCCTTCTTCTCCTCCTCCTCCCTCTCCTCCTTCTTCTTCTCCTCATTTTCCTCTTCCTTCCTTTCATTTTTCCTCTTTTTCACTTCTTGTCCCCTTCTTCGGGCTAAATTGGCTAAGAATGCCTTTTTGGAGCTAATTATGTCATTTCGAGGATAATTAGCTAAGTATAGGTCATTTCTTATTAAAAAGGCCATTTTGGAGCTAACTAAGCTAATTATGTCATTTCGTAGGATAATTAGCCAATTTAGCCTTTCTTGGAGGAGTCTAAGCTACGTAGAAGAAGAGATATAGAAGAAGAAGTAAAATAAGGAGGAGGAGGAGGTGGAGGAGAAGAAGAAGGAAGAGGAGAAGAAGAAGAAAAGAAGAAGGAGAAGGAGAAGAAGTAGAAGGAGAAGGAGGAAGAAGGAGGAAGAAGTTCCTTCTCCCTCTCCTCCTTCTCCTTCTTCTTCTCCTCCTCCCTCTCCTCCTTCTTCTCCTCATTTTTCCTCTTCCTTCCTTTCATTTTTCCTCTTTTTCTCTTCTTGTCCCCTTCTTCGGGCTAAATTGGCTAAGAATTCCTTTTTGGAGCTAATTATGTCATTTTGAGGATAATTAGGTAAGTATAGGTCATTTCTTATTAAATAGGCCATTTTGGAGCTAACTAAGCTAATTATGTCATTCCGTAGGATAATTAGCCAATTTAGCGTTTCTTGGAGGAATCTAAGCTATGTAGAAGAAGAGATAGAGAAGAAGAAGTATAATAAGGAGGAGGAGGAGGTGGAGGAGAAGAAGAAGGAAGAGGAGAAGAAGAAGAAAAGAAGAAGGAGAAGGAGAAGAAGAAGGAGAAGGAGAAGGAGGAAGAAGGAGGAAGAAGTTCCTTCTCCCTCTCCTCCTTCTCCTTCTTCTTCTCCTCCTCCCTCTCCTCTTTCTTCTCCTCATTATTCCTCTTCCTTCCTTTCATTTTTCCTCTTTTTCTCTTCTTGTCCCCTTCTTCGGGCTAAATTGGCTAAGAATGCCTTTTTGGAGCTAATTATGTCATTTCGAGGATAATTAGCTAAGTATAGGTCATTTCTTATTAAATAGGCCATTTTGGAGCTAACTAAGCTAATTATGTCATTTCGTAGGATAATTAGCCAATTTAGCCTTTCTTGGAGGAGTCTAAGCTACGTAGAAGAAGAGATAAAGAAGAAGAAGTAAAATAAGGAGGAGGAGGAGAAGAAGAAGGAAGAGGAGAAGAAGAAGAAAAGAAGAAGGAGAAGGAGAAGAAGAAGGAGAAGGAGAAGGAGGAAGAAGGAGGAAGAAGAAGGAGAAGGAGGAGCTCCTTCTCCTTCTCCTTCTTCTTCTCCTCCTCCCTCTCCTCCTTCTTCTTCTCCTCATTTTTCCTCTTCCTTCCTTTCATTTTTCCTCTTTTTCTCTTCTTGTCCCCTTCTTCGGGCAAAATTGGCTAAGAATGCCTTTTTGGAGCTAATTATGTAATTTCGAGGATAATTAGCTAAGTATAGGTCATTTCTTATTAAATAGGCCATTTTGGAGCTAACTAAGCTAATTATGTCATTTCGTAGGACAATTAGCCAATTTAGCCTTTCTTGGAGGAGTCTAAGCTACGTAGAAGAAGAGATAGAGAAGAAGAAGTAAAATAAGGAGGAGGAGGAGGTGGAGGAGAAGAAGAAGGAAGAGGAGAAGAAGAAGAAAAGAAGAAGGAGAAGGAGAAGAAGTAGAAGGAGAAGGAGGAAGAAGGAGGAAGAAGTTCCTTCTCCCTCTCCTCCTTCTCCTTCTTCTTCTCCTCCTCCCTCTCCTCCTTCTTCTCCTCATTTTTCCTCTTCCTTCCTTTCATTTTTCCTCTTTTTCTCTTCTTCTCCCCTTCTTCGGGCTAAATTGGCTAAGAATGCCTTTTTGGAGCTAATTATGTCATTTCGAGGATAATTAGCTAAGTATAGGTCATTTCTTATTAAATAGGCCATTTTGGAGCTAACTAAGGTAATTATGTCATTTCGTAGGATAATTAGCCAATTTATCCTTTCTTGGAGGAGTCTAAGCTACGTAGAAGAAGAGATAGAGAAGAAGAAGTATAATAAGGAGGAGGAGGAGGAGGAGGAGAAGAAGAAGGAAGAGGAGAAGAAGAAGAAATGAAGAAGGAGAAGGAGAAGAAGAAGGAGAAGGAGAAGGAGGAAGAAGGAGGAAGAAGAAGGAGAAGGAGGAGCTCCTTCTCCTTCTTCTTCTCCTCCTCCCTCTCCTCCTTCTTCTTCTCCTCATTTTTCCTCTTCCTTCCTTTCATTTTTCCTCTTTTTCTCTTCTTGTCCCCTTCTTCGGGCTAAATTGGCTAAGAATGCCTTTTTGGAGCTAATTATGTCATTTCGAGGATAATTAGCTAAGTATAGGTCATTTCTTATTAAATAGGCCATTTTGGAGCTAACTAAGCTAATTATGTCATTTCGTAGGATAATTAGCCAATTTAGCCTTTCTTGGAGGAGTCTAAGCTACGTAGAAGAAGAGATAGAGAAGAAGAAGTAAAAGAAGGAGGACGAGGAGGTGGAGGAGGAGAAGAAGGAAGAGGAGAAGAAGAAGAAAAGAAGAAGGAGAAGGAGAAGAAGTAGAAGGAGAAGGAGGAAGAAGGAGGAAGAAGTTCCTTCTCCCTCTCCTCCTTCTCCTTCTTCTTCTCCTCCTCCCTCTCCTCCTTCTTCTCCTCATTTTTCCTCTTCCTTCCTTTCATTTTTCCTCTTTTTCTCTTCTTGTCCCCTTCTTCGGGCTAAATTGGCTAAGAATGCCTTTTTGGAGCTAATTATGTCATTTCGAGGATAATTAGCTAAGTATAGGTTATTTCTTATTAAATAGGCCATTTTGGAGCTAACTAAGTTAATTATGTCATTTTGTAGGATAATTAGCCAATTTAACCTTTCTTGGAGGAGTCTAAGCTACATAGAAGAAGAGATAGAGAAGAAGAAGTAAAATAAGGAGGAGGAGGAGGAGGAGAAGAAGAAGGAACAGGAGAAGAAGAAGAAAAGAAGAAGTAGAAGGAGAAGAAGAAGGAGAAGGAGAAGGAGGAAGAAGGAGGAAGAAGAAGGAGAAGGAGGAGCTCCTTCTCCTTCTCCTTCTTCTTCTCCTCCTCCCTCTCCTCCTTCTTCTTCTCCTCATTTTTCCTCTTCCTTCCTTTCATTTTTCCTCTTTTTCTCTTCTTGTCCCCTTCTTCGGGCTAAATTGGCTAAGAATGCCTTGTTGGAGCTAATTATGTCATTTTGAGGATAATTAGCTAAGTATAGGTCATTTTTTATTAAATAGGCCATTTTGGAGCTAACTAAGCTAATTATGTCATTTCGTAGGATAATTAGCCAATTTATCCTTTCTTGGAGGAGTCTAAGCTACGTAGAAGAAGAGATAGAGAAGAAGAAGTATAATAAGGAGGAGGAGGAGGAGGAGAAGAAGAAGGAAGAGGAGAAGAAGAAGAAAAGAAGAAGGAGAAGGAGAAGAAGAAGGAGAAGGAGAAGGAGGAAGAAGGAGGAAGAAGAAGGAGAAGGAGGAGCTCCTTCTCCTTCTTCTTCTCCTCCTCCCTCTCCTCCTTCTTCTTCTCCTCATTTTTCCTCTTCCTTCCTTTCATTTTTCCTCTTTTTCTCTTCTTGTCCCCTTCTTCGGGCTAAATTGGCTAAGAATGCCTTTTTGGAGCTAATTATGTCATTTCGAGGATAATTAGCTAAGTATAGGTCATTTCTTATTAAATAGGCCATTTTGGAGCTAACTAAGCTAATTATGTCATTTCGTAGGATAATTAGCCAATTTAGCCTTTCTTGGAGGAGTCTAAGCTACGTAGAAGAAGAGATAGAGAAGAAGAAGTAAAAGAAGGAGGAGGAGGAGGTGGAGGAGGAGAAGAAGGAAGAGGAGAAGAAGAAGAAAAGAAGAAGGAGAAGGAGAAGAAGTAGAAGGAGAAGGAGGAAGAAGGAGGAAGAAGTTCCTTCTCCCTCTCCTCCTTCTCCTTCTTCTTCTCCTCCTCCCTCTCCTCCTTCTTCTCCTCATTTTTCCTCTTCCTTCCTTTCATTTTTCCTCTTTTTCTCTTCTTGTCCCCTTCTTCGGGCTAAATTGGCTAAGAATGCCTTTTTGGAGCTAATTATGTCATTTCGAGGATAATTAGCTAAGTATAGGTTATTTCTTATTAAATAGGCCATTTTGGAGCTAACTAAGTTAATTATGTCATTTTGTAGGATAATTAGCCAATTTAACCTTTCTTGGAGGAGTCTAAGCTACATAGAAGAAGAGATAGAGAAGAAGAAGTAAAATAAGGAGGAGGAGGAGGAGGAGAAGAAGAAGGAACAGGAGAAGAAGAAGAAAAGAAGAAGTAGAAGGAGAAGAAGAAGGAGAAGGAGAAGGAGGAAGAAGGAGGAAGAAGAAGGAGAAGGAGGAGCTCCTTCTCCTTCTCCTTCTTCTTCTCCTCCTCCCTCTCCTCCTTCTTCTTCTCCTCATTTTTCCTCTTCCTTCCTTTCATTTTTCCTCTTTTTCTCTTCTTGTCCCCTTCTTCGGGCTAAATTGGCTAAGAATGCCTTGTTGGAGCTAATTATGTCATTTTGAGGATAATTAGCTAAGTATAGGTCATTTTTTATTAAATAGGCCATTTTGGAGCTAACTAAGCTAATTATGTCATTTCGTAGGATAATTAGCCAATTTATCCTTTCTTGGAGGAGTCTAAGCTACGTAGAAGAAGAGATAGAGAAGAAGAAGTATAATAAGGAGGAGGAGGAGGAGGAGAAGAAGAAGGAAGAGGAGAAGAAGAAGAAAAGAAGAAGGAGAAGGAGAAGAAGAAGGAGAAGGAGAAGGAGGAAGAAGGAGGAAGAAGAAGGAGAAGGAGGAGCTCCTTCTCCTTCTTCTTCTCCTCCTCCCTCTCCTCCTTCTTCTTCTCCTCATTTTTCCTCTTCCTTCCTTTCATTTTTCCTCTTTTTCTCTTCTTGTCCCCTTCTTCGGGCTAAATTGGCTAAGAATGCCTTTTTGGAGCTAATTATGTCATTTCGAGGATAATTAGCTAAGTATAGGTCATTTCTTATTAAATAGGCCATTTTGGAGCTAACTAAGCTAATTATGTCATTTCGTAGGATAATTAGCCAATTTAGCCTTTCTTGGAGGAGTCTAAGCTACGTAGAAGAAGAGATAGAGAAGAAGAAGTAAAAGAAGGAGGAGGAGGAGGTGGAGGAGGAGAAGAAGGAAGAGGAGAAGAAGAAGAAAAGAAGAAGGAGAAGGAGAAGAAGTAGAAGGAGAAGGAGGAAGAAGGAGGAAGAAGTTCCTTCTCCCTCTCCTCCTTCTCCTTCTTCTTCTCCTCCTCCCTCTCCTCCTTCTTCTCCTCATTTTTCCTCTTCCTTCCTTTCATTTTTCCTCTTTTTCTCTTCTTGTCCCCTTCTTCGGGCTAAATTGGCTAAGAATGCCTTTTTGGAGCTAATTATGTCATTTCGAGGATAATTAGCTAAGTATAGGTTATTTCTTATTAAATAGGCCATTTTGGAGCTAACTAAGTTAATTATGTCATTTCGTAGGATAATTAGCCAATTTAACCTTTCTTGGAGGAGTCTAAGCTACGTAGAAGAAGAGATAGAGAAGAAGAAGTAAAATAAGGAGGAGGAGGAGGAGGAGAAGAAGGAAGAGGAGAAGAAGAAGAAAAGAAGAAGTAGAAGGAGAAGAAGAAGGAGAAGGAGAAGGAGGAAGAAGGAGGAAGAAGAAGGAGAAGGAGGAGCTCCTTCTCCTTCTCCTTCTTCTTCTCCTCCTCCCTCTCCTCCTTCTTCTCCTCATTTTTCCTCTTCCTTCCTTTCATTTTTCCTCTTTTTCTCTTCTTGTCCCCTTCTTCGGGCTAAATTGGCTAAGAATGCCTTTTTGGAGCTAATTATGTCATTTTGAGGATAATCAGCTAAGTATAGGTCATTTTTTATTAAATAGGCCGTTTTGGAGCTAACTAAGCTAATTATGTCATCTAGGTGGAACCCTAGCTAACTATAGGAGAAGAGAAAGAGAAGAAGAAGTAAAAGAAGGATGAGGAGGAGGAGAAGGAGAAGGAAGAGGAGAAGAAGAAGAAAAAAGGAGGAGGAGGAGGAGGAGGAGAAGGAGAAGGAGAAGGAAGAGGAGAAGGAGAAGAAGGAGAAGAAGAAGGAGAAGGAGCGGGAGCTCCTTCTCCTTCTTCTTCTCCTTCTTCTCCTTCTTCTTCTTATCCTTTTGTCCCCTTCTTCTTCTCCTCCTCCCTCTCCTCCTTCTTCTTCTCCTTTTTCCTCTTCCTTGCTTTCATTTTCCTATTTTTCTCTTCTTGTCCCCTTCTTCGGGCTAAATTGGCTAAGAATGCCTTTTTGGAGCTAATTATGTCATTTCGAGGATAATTAGCTAAGTATAGGTTATTTCTTATTAAATAGGCCATTTTGGAGCTAACTAAGCTAATTATGTCATTCCGTAGGATAATTAGCCAATTTAGCGTTTCTTGGAGGAATCTAAGCTATGTAGAAGAAGAGATAGAGAAGAAGAAGTATAATAAGGAGGAGGAGGAGGTGGAGGAGAAGAAGAAGGAAGAGGAGAAGAAGAAGAAAAGAAGAAGGAGAAGGAGAAGAAGAAGGAGAAGGAGAAGGAGGAAGAAGGAGGAAGAAGTTCCTTCTCCCTCTCCTCCTTCTCCTTCTTCTTCTCCTCCTCCCTCTCCTCTTTCTTCTCCTCATTATTCCTCTTCCTTCCTTTCATTTTTCCTCTTTTTCTCTTCTTGTCCCCTTCTTCGGGCTAAATTGGCTAAGAATGCCTTTTTGGAGCTAATTATGTCATTTCGAGGATAATTAGCTAAGTATAGGTCATTTCTTATTAAATAGGCCATTTTGGAGCTAACTAAGCTAATTATGTCATTTCGTAGGATAATTAGCCAATTTAGCCTTTCTTGGAGGAGTCTAAGCTACGTAGAAGAAGAGATAAAGAAGAAGAAGTAAAATAAGGAGGAGGAGGAGAAGAAGAAGGAAGAGGAGAAGAAGAAGAAAAGAAGAAGGAGAAGGAGAAGAAGAAGGAGAAGGAGAAGGAGGAAGAAGGAGGAAGAAGAAGGAGAAGGAGGAGCTCCTTCTCCTTCTCCTTCTTCTTCTCCTCCTCCCTCTCCTCCTTCTTCTTCTCCTCATTTTTCCTCTTCCTTCCTTTCATTTTTCCTCTTTTTCTCTTCTTGTCCCCTTCTTCGGGCTAAATTGGCTAAGAATGCCTTTTTGGAGCTAATTATGTAATTTCGAGGATAATTAGCTAAGTATAGGTCATTTCTTATTAAATAGGCCATTTTGGAGCTAACTAAGCTAATTATGTCATTTCGTAGGACAATTAGCCAATTTAGCCTTTCTTGGAGGAGTCTAAGCTACGTAGAAGAAGAGATAGAGAAGAAGAAGTAAAATAAGGAGGAGGAGGAGGTGGAGGAGAAGAAGAAGGAAGAGGAGAAGAAGAAGAAAAGAAGAAGGAGAAGGAGAAGAAGTAGAAGGAGAAGGAGGAAGAAGGAGGAAGAAGTTCCTTCTCCCTCTCCTCCTTCTCCTTCTTCTTCTCCTCCTCCCTCTCCTCCTTCTTCTCCTCATTTTTCCTCTTCCTTCCTTTCATTTTTCCTCTTTTTCTCTTCTTCTCCCCTTCTTCGGGCTAAATTGGCTAAGAATGCCTTTTTGGAGCTAATTATGTCATTTCGAGGATAATTAGCTAAGTATAGGTCATTTCTTATTAAATAGGCCATTTTGGAGCTAACTAAGGTAATTATGTCATTTCGTAGGATAATTAGCCAATTTATCCTTTCTTGGAGGAGTCTAAGCTACGTAGAAGAAGAGATAGAGAAGAAGAAGTATAATAAGGAGGAGGAGGAGGAGGAGGAGAAGAAGAAGGAAGAGGAGAAGAAGAAGAAAAGAAGAAGGAGAAGGAGAAGAAGAAGGAGAAGGAGAAGGAGGAAGAAGGAGGAAGAAGAAGGAGAAGGAGGAGCTCCTTCTCCTTCTCCTTCTTCTTCTCCTCCTCCCTCTCCTCCTTCTTCTTCTCCTCATTTTTCCTCTTCCTTCCTTTCATTTTTCCTCTTTTTCTCTTCTTGTCCCCTTCTTCGGGCTAAATTGGCTAAGAATGCCTTTTTGGAGCTAATTATGTAATTTCGAGGATAATTAGCTAAGTATAGGTCATTTCTTATTAAATAGGCTATTTTGGAGCTAACTAAGCTAATTATGTCATTTCGTAGGATAATTAGCCAATTTAGCCTTTCTTGGAGGAGTCTAAGCTACGTAGAAGAAGAGATAGAGAAGAAGAAGTAAAATAAGGAGGAGGAGGAGGTGGAGGAGAAGAAGAAGGAAGAGGAGAAGAAGAAGAAAAGAAGAAGGAGAAGGAGAAGAAGTAGAAGGAGAAGGAGGAAGAAGGAGGAAGAAGTTCCTTCTCCCTCTCCTCCTTCTCCTTCTTCTTCTCCTCCTCCCTCTCCTCCTTCTTCTCCTCATTTTTCCTCTTCCTTCCTTTCATTTTTCCTCTTTTTCTCTTCTTGTCCCCTTCTTCGGGCTAAATTGGCTAAGAATGCCTTGTTGGAGCTAATTATGTCATTTCGAGGATAATTAGCTAAGTATAGGTCATTTCTTATTAAATAGGCCATTTTGGAGCTACCTAAGGTAATTATGTCATTTCGTAGGATAATTAGCCAATTTATCCTTTCTTGGAGGAGTCTAAGCTACGTAGAAGAAGAGATAGAGAAGAAGAAGTATAATAAGGAGGAGGAGGAGGAGGAGAAGAAGAAGGAAGAGGAGAAGAAGAAGAAAAGAAGAAGGAGAAGGAGAAGAAGAAGGAGAAGGAGAAGGAGGAAGAAGGAGGAAGAAGAAGGAGAAGGAGGAGCTCCTTCTCCTTCTTCTTCTCCTCCTCCCTCTCCTCCTTCTTCTTCTCCTCATTTTTCCTCTTCCTTCCTTTCATTTTTCCTCTTTTTCTCTTCTTGTCCCCTTCTTCGGGCTAAATTGGCTAAGAATGCCTTTTTGGAGCTAATTATGTAATTTCGAGGATAATTAGCTAAGTATAGGTCATTTCTTATTAAATAGGCCATTTTGGAGCTAACTAAGCTAATTATGTCATTTCGTAGGATAATTAGCCAATTTAGCCTTTCTTGGAGGAGTCTAAGCTACGTAGAAGAAGAGATAGAGAAGAAGAAGTAAAATAAGGAGGAGGAGGAGGTGGAGGAGAAGAAGAAGGAAGAGGAGAAGAAGAAGAAAAGAAGAAGGAGAAGGAGAAGAAGTAGAAGGAGAAGGAGGAAGAAGGAGGAAGAAGTTCCTTCTCCCTCTCCTCCTTCTCCTTCTTCTTCTCCTCCTCGCTCTCCTCTTTCTTCTCCTCATTTTTCCTCTTCCTTCCTTTCATTTTTCCTCTTTTTCTCTTCTTGTCCCCTTCTTCGGGCTAAATTGGCTAAGAATGCCTTTTTGGAGCTAATTATGTCATTTCGAGGATAATTAGCTAAGTATAGGTCATTTCTTATTAAATAGGCCATTTTGGAGCTAACTAAGCTAATTATGTCATTTCGTAGGATAATTAGCCAATTTAGCCTTTCTTGGAGGAGTCTAAGCTACGTAGAAGAAGAGATAGAGAAGAAGAAGTAAAATAAGGAGGAGGAGGAGAAGAAGAAGAAAGAGGAGAAGAAGAAGAAAAGAAGAAGGAGAAGGAGAAGAAGAAGGAGAAGGAGAAGGAGGAAGAAGGAGGAAGAAGAAGGAGAAGGAGGAGCTCCTTCTCCTTCTCCTTCTTCTTCTCCTCCTCCCTCTCCTCCTTCTTCTTCTCCTCTTTTTTCCTCTTCCTTCCTTTCATTTTTCCTCTTTTTCTCTTCTTGTCCCCTTCTTCGGGCTAAATTGGCTAAGAATGCCTTTTTGGAGCTAATTATGTAATTTCGAGGATAATTAGCTAAGTATAGGTCATTTCTTATTAAATAGGCCATTTTGGAGCTAACTAAGCTAATTATGTCATTTCGTAGGATAATTAGCCAATTTAGCCTTTCTTGGAGGAGTCTAAGCTACGCAGAAGAAGAGATAGAGAAGAAGAAGTAAAATAAGGAGGAGGAGGAGGTGGAGGAGAAGAAGAAGGAAGAGGAGAAGAAGAAGAAAAGAAGAAGGAGAAGGAGAAGAAGTAGAAGGAGAAGGAGGAAGAAGGAGGAAGAAGTTCCTTCTCCCTCTCCTCCTTCTCCTTCTTCTTCTCCTCCTCCCTCTCCTCCTTCTTCTCCTCATTTTTCCTCTTCCTTCCTTTCATTTTTCCTCTTTTCCTCTTCTTGTCCCCTTCTTCGGGCTAAATTGGCTAAGAATGCCTTTTTGGAGCTAATTATGTCATTTCGAGGATAATTAGCTAAGTATAGGTCATTTCCTATTAAATAGGCCATTTTGGAGCTAACTAAGGTAATTATGTCATTTCGTAGGATAATTAGCCAATTTATCCTTTCTTGGAGGAGTCTAAGCTACGTAGAAGAAGAGATAGAGAAGAAGAAGTATAATAAGGAGGAGGAGGAGGAGGAGAAGAAGAAGGAAGAGGAGAAGAAGAAGAAAAGAAGAAGGAGAAGGAGAAGAAGAAGGAGAAGGAGAAGGAGGAAGAAGGAGGAAGAAGAAGGAGAAGGAGGAGCTCCTTCTCCTTCTTCTTCTCCTCCTCCCTCTCCTCCTTCTTCTTCTCCTCATTTTTCCTCTTCCTTCCTTTCATTTTTCCTCTTTTTCTCTTCTTGTCCCCTTCTTCGGGCTAAATTGGCTAAGAATGCCTTTTTGGAGCTAATTATGTCATTTCGAGGATAATTAGCTAAGTATAGGTCATTTCTTATTAAATAGGCCATTTTGGAGCTAACTAAGCTAATTATGTCATTTCGTAGGATAATTAGCCAATTTAGCCTTTCTTGGAGGAGTCTAAGCTACGTAGAAGAAGAGATAGAGAAGAAGAAGTAAAAGAAGGAGGACGAGGAGGTGGAGGAGAAGAAGAAGGAAGAGGAGAAGAAGAAGAAAAGAAGAAGGAGAAGGAGAAGAAGTAGAAGGAGAAGGAGGAAGAAGGAGGAAGAAGTTCCTTCTCCCTCTCCTCCTTCTCCTTCTTCTTCTCCTCCTCCCTCTCCTCCTTCTTCTCCTCATTTTTCCTCTTCCTTCCTTTCATTTTTCCTCTTTTCCTCTTCTTGTCCCCTTCTTCGGGCTAAATTGGCTAAGAATGCCTTTTTGGAGCTAATTATGTCATTTCGAGGATAATTAGCTAAGTATAGGTCATTTCCTATTAAATAGGCCATTTTGGAGCTAACTAAGGTAATTATGTCATTTCGTAGGATAATTAGCCAATTTATCCTTTCTTGGAGGAGTCTAAGCTACGTAGAAGAAGAGATAGAGAAGAAGAAGTATAATAAGGAGGAGGAGGAGGAGGAGAAGAAGAAGGAAGAGGAGAAGAAGAAGAAAAGAAGAAGGAGAAGGAGAAGAAGAAGGAGAAGGAGAAGGAGGAAGAAGGAGGAAGAAGAAGGAGAAGGAGGAGCTCCTTCTCCTTCTTCTTCTCCTCCTCCCTCTCCTCCTTCTTCTTCTCCTCATTTTTCCTCTTCCTTCCTTTCATTTTTCCTCTTTTTCTCTTCTTGTCCCCTTCTTCGGGCTAAATTGGCTAAGAATGCCTTTTTGGAGCTAATTATGTCATTTCGAGGATAATTAGCTAAGTATAGGTCATTTCTTATTAAATAGGCCATTTTGGAGCTAACTAAGCTAATTATGTCATTTCGTAGGATAATTAGCCAATTTAGCCTTTCTTGGAGGAGTCTAAGCTACGTAGAAGAAGAGATAGAGAAGAAGAAGTAAAAGAAGGAGGACGAGGAGGTGGAGGAGAAGAAGAAGGAAGAGGAGAAGAAGAAGAAAAGAAGAAGGAGAAGGAGAAGAAGTAGAAGGAGAAGGAGGAAGAAGGAGGAAGAAGTTCCTTCTCCCTCTCCTCCTTCTCCTTCTTCTTCTCCTCCTCCCTCTCCTCCTTCTTCTCCTCATTTTTCCTCTTCCTTCCTTTCATTTTTCCTCTTTTTCTCTTCTTGTCCCCTTCTTCGGGCTAAATTGGCTAAGAATGCCTTTTTGGAGCTAATTATGTCATTTCGAGGATAATTAGCTAAGTATAGGTTATTTCTTATTAAATAGGCCATTTTGGAGCTAACTAAGTTAATTATGTCATTTTGTAGGATAATTAGCCAATTTAACCTTTCTTGGAGGAGTCTAAGCTACGTAGAAGAAGAGATAGAGAAGAAGAAGTAAAATAAGGAGGAGGAGGAGGAGGAGAAGAAGAAGGAACAGGAGAAGAAGAAGAAAAGAAGAAGTAGAAGGAGAAGAAGAAGGAGAAGGAGAAGGAGGAAGAAGGAGGAAGAAGAAGGAGAAGGAGGAGCTCCTTCTCCTTCTCCTTCTTCTTCTCCTCCTCCCTCTCCTCCTTCTTCTTCTCCTCATTTTTCCTCTTCCTTCCTTTCATTTTTCCTCTTTTTCTCTTCTTGTCCCCTTCTTCGGGCTAAATTGGCTAAGAATGCCTTGTTGGAGCTAATTATGTCATTTTGAGGATAATTAGCTAAGTATAGGTCATTTTTTATTAAATAGGCCATTTTGGAGCTAACTAAGCTAATTATGTCATTTCGTAGGATAATTAGCCAATTTATCCTTTCTTGGAGGAGTCTAAGCTACGTAGAAGAAGAGATAGAGAAGAAGAAGTATAATAAGGAGGAGGAGGAGGAGAAGAAGAAGGAAGAGGAGAAGAAGAAGAAAAGAAGAAGGAGAAGGAGAAGAAGAAGGAGAAGGAGAAGGAGGAAGAAGAAGGAGAAGGAGGAGCTCCTTCTCCTTCTTCTTCTCCTCCTCCCTCTCCTCCTTCTTCTTCTCCTCATTTTTCCTCTTCCTTCCTTTCATTTTTCCTCTTTTTCTCTTCTTGTCCCCTTCTTCGGGCTAAATTGGCTAAGAATGCCTTTTTGGAGCTAATTATGTCATTTCGAGGATAATTAGCTAAGTATAGGTCATTTCTTATTAAATAGGCCATTTTGGAGCTAACTAAGCTAATTATGTCATTTCGTAGGATAATTAGCCAATTTAGCCTTTCTTGGAGGAGTCTAAGCTACGTAGAAGAAGAGATAGAGAAGAAGAAGTAAAAGAAGGAGGAGGAGGAGGTGGAGGAGGAGAAGAAGGAAGAGGAGAAGAAGAAGAAAAGAAGAAGGAGAAGGAGAAGAAGTAGAAGGAGAAGGAGGAAGAAGGAGGAAGAAGTTCCTTCTCCCTCTCCTCCTTCTCCTTCTTCTTCTCCTCCTCCCTCTCCTCCTTCTTCTCCTCATTTTTCCTCTTCCTTCCTTTCATTTTTCCTCTTTTTCTCTTCTTGTCCCCTTCTTCGGGCTAAATTGGCTAAGAATGCCTTTTTGGAGCTAATTATGTCATTTCGAGGATAATTAGCTAAGTATAGGTTATTTCTTATTAAATAGGCCATTTTGGAGCTAACTAAGTTAATTATGTCATTTCGTAGGATAATTAGCCAATTTAACCTTTCTTGGAGGAGTCTAAGCTACGTAGAAGAAGATATAGAGAAGAAGAAGTAAAATAAGGAGGAGGAGGAGGAGGAGAAGAAGAAGGAAGAGGAGAAGAAGAAGAAAAGAAGAAGTAGAAGGAGAAGAAGAAGGAGAAGGAGAAGGAGGAAGAAGGAGGAAGAAGAAGGAGAAGGAGGAGCTCCTTCTCCTTCTCCTTCTTCTTCTCCTCCTCCCTCTCCTCCTTCTTCTCCTCATTTTTCCTCTTCCTTCCTTTCATTTTTCCTCTTTTTCTCTTCTTGTCCCCTTCTTCGGGCTAAATTGGCTAAGAATGCCTTTTTGGAGCTAATTATGTCATTTTGAGGATAATCAGCTAAGTATAGGTCATTTTTTATTAAATAGGCCGTTTTGGAGCTAACTAAGCTAATTATGTCATCTAGGTGGAACCCTAGCTAACTATAGGAGAAGAGAAAGAGAAGAAGAAGTAAAAGAAGGAGGAGGAGGAGGAGGAGGAGAAGGAAGAGGAGAAGAAGAAGAAAAAAGGAGGAGGAGGAGGAGGAGGAGAAGGAGAAGGAGAAGGAAGAGGAGAAGGAGAAGAAGGAGAAGAAGAAGGAGAAGGAGCGGGAGCTCCTTCTCCTTCTTCTTCTCCTTCTTCTCCTTCTTCTTCTTATCCTTTTGTCCCCTTCTTCTTCTCCTCCTCCCTCTCCTCCTTCTTCTTCTCCTTTTTCCTCTTCCTTGCTTTCATTTTCCTCTTTTTCTCTTCTTGTCCCCTTCTTCGGGCTAAATTGGCTAAGAATGCCTTTTTGGAGCTAATTATGTCATTTCGAGGATAATTAGCTAAGTATAGGTCATTTTTTATTAAATAGGCCATTTTGGAGCTAACTAAGCTAATTATGTCATTTAGGTGGAACCCTAGCTAACTATAGGAGAAGAGAAAGAGAAGAAGAAGTAAAAGAAGGAGGAGGAGGAGGAGAAGGAGAAGGAAGAGGAGAAGAAGAAGAAAAAGGAGGAGGAGGAGGAGGAGAAGGAGAAGGAAGTGGAGAAGGAGAAGAAGGAGAAGAAGGAGAAGAGGAAGGAGAAGAAGAAGGAGAAGGAGCGGGAGCTAACTAAGCTAATTATGTCATTAGATGGAAGTCTAGCTATTTTGCAGCTAACCAAGCTAATTATGTCATTAGATGGAAGTCTAGCTATTTTTTATTAAAACACTAGAAATAACATACCTAAGTTAGGGTGAAGCACGGTGGCTCTGGCTTGTTTCACCTGGAGAAGGCCGCCCTGGAGAAGGCTCGACTGTAGAAGGGTCGTGCGATGCGTTTCGGGACATATTCTGCACCAAACATTGTTTGCAATGTGTAGTTAGCAGGAGGACACTCTTAAGATCACTCCACTGAAATGAAACTCACCGTCCCCGCCACGTTAATGACTGGCATCGGCGGAGGGACTTGGCCGTTCTTCTCGCACATAGACTGTACATTTGGTTTCGACAAGTCAAACTTTTTATTTATTAATGAAACGGACATTCAAATTCAAGATTTGAAATAACATGAAGAACAAACTTACCACGAAGAGCTCGTATATGGCCCTGGTAGACGCTTCATTCCGTGCCCTCTCCGCCTCCACCAATGCAGTCGTCCTCTCCTCCAGCTCCCTAATTTCCTTATCCTTCTCCGCCATAGCCGCGTGCATTGCCGCTCTCTCTTTCTGAATAGCAGCCTGCAACACAACTCATTGTTAGCAATGTAATCATATTGGTTCCAACGCACAACATAATGCGGAAAGATAGTTGAGTCCATTAAACTAACCTCGATGGCGAGCTCGACTGGCCGTGGACGACGTGTTATCTCCGGACAAGAGCTCGTTTGGCGTGCCTTTATCTGCCAGAGAGTGCTAGGACAACGTATAAGGCCGTCTCCAATGGCGAGCGGGCCATGGGGCCTCCCGTTGCCAGCTATCATCACCAGCTCTGGATCAATAGGCCCCTCGCTCGGGTTAAAGTCCTCCCCTTTCCTCGCCTTCCCGTGATCTCTGTACTTCACGAGCTTGTCGTGGGAGGAGATGTTGGTGAAGTTTTCTGGATGCTCGAGGTCAGACTCAGAGAATGCCTTGACCTTCTTGTACGAGGCAGTATGGGCCATCGCATACAGGTCGTACATCTGTGGCGCCTCCGTCTTATTGTGACGCGCCTAAAAGAGAGAGAGCAGAAAATTGTATTGGTAAAGGGCTCAAGATAGCATTAAGAATGAATTGCATGAGGCATGAAGCAAACCACATACCCAGTTCTCGCCAAATTGGATTAAGTTGACGCTCCCTTGATGGTGTGGCACGCCAACCATTTTGCCACGCCTCTCCTTGGCGTTGTTGTGGCTGGTCTCCCACGTTTCGGAGCACCACTGGTCCACCAAGGCCTCCCAACAATCCATCTTATCCACACACCATCTCGGGGGCACCTAAGTTAATAAAGAGAAAATTGCGTGCGTAAGAAACAAATCAAGGAAACTAACTACAAAGCCTTAATAATATGTAATTACCTTCATGTAATGCTCCTTCTCCATCTTAGCATCACGGCACTTCGCCTTATCAATCCTAATACGCCGCGTGGCATAGTAGTCTCGAACAGCCTGCACCCGAGCCTCGTGCCGAAAGTTTTGAAGTAGGCGGCGACATTCGGTTTCGATAACCTTTGCCGCGTCGTCCTCGTATCCCTCCTCACACCTGTAGAAGGTCTGCAAACGAGACAACACCGATTAGTACAATAAATAGCTATGGTTAATTTATAATTGTGTGAAAGAGAAATTACCCAAAACTTTCGGATCACCATGTCTGCCCTCGTGTTACACAAAACACCGTCGATCTCCTCCTCCGGCGGGGCCGGGGCACCCAAGTAGTGCTCCCAGGTCATCCCTACCTCTCGCTCCCGACCGGGCAACGTAACAAACCCTGGGAAGTTTTGACGGCAAAGAACACCGAGGACGCTGTTGGGCTTGCGGACACCCTTGGCAACAATCCAACCCCTATAGTATGACAAATTGAAGCCAAAACATTAGATATTTGAGAAAAGGCGAAGGCAAAAGGTTAAATAAGAGTAAATTAACTTACTTGTCCCCATTTGGCCTAATCGACCACCTCTGGTCGGGGGTCGCTGGCACGAGCGGGAGCCCCGAACTACCACGCTGGTAGACGGTATCCCACTGGGTATCCCCCTCACCCAGCTCCTCGTCTCTACCAGCATGGCCAGTTGGCTCAGGCCAGGTATCCCACTGGGTCTCTTGGGACGTACCCTCATCCCTGCTGTGCTCCGCAGTCGTGTGGAAGGAAGCCTCTGGGACACGAGTCTCGTGGGTCAAAGGCTCGTCGACCTGAGTCTCGTCGACCCGAGGCTCGTGAACCGGAGACCGTGTAGCCTCCACCTCAGATGAATCCACCCTAGAAGTCCTCCTGTGCTCAGGTGAATCAGCTTGGGGTGGTGGCGGAGACCGTGTAGCCCTACCTCTCCCGCGGCCACGTGTACCTTTAGTACAACATAAATACCAACATGAGTAATAAAATGTATATAAATACCAATATGCATACAACATGAGTACAACATAAATACCAACATGAATACAACGTGTACCTTTAGTGCCTCTCGGCTTCGCGGGTGGTCGACCTCCTCTCACGGGGGCCGCTCCTTGCATAGTAGAGAGCAACACTCTCCGAAGAGGCGAGGCAGGAATGGAAGTACCCATCCCATCACCCGCCGACGAAGAAGCAGCCGCGGCATGCTTTCGACCCTTTCCCACCATCTTTCAACACCTGTCATGACAAAGAGTAGATGAAATTAGTACAACATAAATACCAACATGACTAATAAAAATTGAATACCTAACATGAACTCAAAAATTATATATAGTATAATAGTTGAATACCTGACATGAACTAATAACAATCGTCCTCGTCTATATATGCTTCGGGGTCAATAAATGCATCATGATCATCACTATCATCAATAAATGCATCATGATCATCACTATCATCAATAAATGCATCATCATCATCACTATCTAGAAGAACATGTGGAAGGCCACCATTATGTAATCGGTCAAGAAGTGACAGGTCATCCGCAACAGTAACCTCTTCTTCTTCCAGCTCTTCCTGTTCGGGCTCAGGGTTAAGACAGATTCACTGTCGCTGTCTACTTCAATGTTCTGGGGTGAAGTAGAGCGGTTCTTGAAACGTTTCTTGGACATACATGTTTCTTGGAAGAATTCTCCTTCATATGTGTCTGGGTTAATGTGAGGTTCGTAATCCTCTTCATTGAGGGTAGGTGGTCTAAAATGTGGTGGCACTTCATAAACGACATCCCAACCTTTGAGATTTGGATCAGTTTGGCAGGCCCATGGTAGATAGAAAACTTGTGTCGCCTGTTGAGCCGTAATATAGACATCGGGAACATCTAAGTGGGTGTTTTGGTTGATTTCGACTAGTCCTATATGTTCATGAGTCCTTCTAGTCTCCCTCGGCTCAAACCAATAACATTTGAAGACTACGACGGTCGGTGGGTTTTCACCATAGAATAGAAGTTCATAAATTGCTTCAACCCTTCCATAATACTCGGTGTCTCCTTCGCCGATAGCAGAGACAGAACAATTTGTAGTCTTTAGGTCGGGCATAGATAGCTCTTTTCCAAAGGTACGAAAGTGATACCCGTTGATGTTGTATTTGTCAAATGAACGGACCTTATAGTCAAAACCATTAGCGACTTGTCTCAACTCGGCGTCCATAGACTCTGCATCAGCCTACAAGTTTAATACGAAAGAATGGATGCATTAGCCGCAAATTAGACCAATAAGTCAAATGGGCCCTTAATGGTAATTAATTACCCTTTGTTTGAACCAAGAGATGAAACCAGGATAGTCGCCTCCATGCTTTGCGAGAAGCTCATACTCTTCGACGGAATCCTTTTCGATGACCGCTCCATCCGAGAATTCGGCGACGTCTCGACTATATAAAATATCCGGGAATAAGAGTGGTTCAAAGCAATTAGAAGTTGCGGAACAATAAATTACCGAGAACTTACTCGATGTACGGCCGCATTTCTGTTAGGTTGGTGAAGATATACAATGAAATGGTCCGCCATTCTTCGACATCCAACGATTTCCCTTTCGAAGCACCGGATGGTGCGAGCTTACCTTTGAATAGGCTGAGGTTGGATCGAACTTTTTCTCGATCGCCATCATTGTACCGAGGCTTCGGGTTATGCAAATGATAATTTTTGGCTTCGTAGTGTGCTGTCACGAAGTTTGCCGCCTCCTCAGTAATGAATGCCTCGGCCATCGATGCTTCAATTCTACGTTTATTTTTACACTGAGATCGAAGCGTCTTCTGCATCCTCTCAGTTGAGTAGCACCATCGATTTTGAACGGGCCCCCCCATTCTTGCCTCGGTCGGGAGATGCAAAATCAAATGTTGCATTGGATTAAAGAAGCCCGGTGGAAAGATCTTTTCTAATTTACAGATCAACTCCGGCGCCAACTCTTCCATTTCATCTAGCACGCCAGGCGATAGTTCTTTCGCACAAAGAGAACGGAAGAAATAGCTCAGCTCTGCCAGTACTAGCCATTCATCCTCAGGGATAAAGCCACGCAACATCACCGGCATTACCCGCTCAATCCATATGTGCCAATCATGACTCTTGAGCCCAAATATTTTCAATTTCTCAAGACTCGCTCCCCTCTTTAGATTCGCAGCATACCCATCGGGGAACATCAACCGCATTTTCACCCACAATAGCATTTCCCTCATAGCTGGCCTTTCAAGATTGAACCATGCCTTTGGCTTCGCTATGCTTTGCTTTCCTATCCGTTGTCGCAAGTTTTGCAACGGTCTATCACATAGAGCCTCCAGGTCGATTCTAGCCTTAGGATTATCTTTTGACTTCCCCTCTATGCCGAACAATGTACCAAAAATGGCTTCCGCAATATTCTTTTCAGTGTGCATCACGTCAATGTTGTGTGGGCAAAGGAGGTCTTTGAAGTAAGGGAGATCCCATAAGCATGACTTGTGAGTCCAGGCGTGTTCCGTATTATACCCTTTGAAGTATCCTGGACGCAAAGGATCGGGCTCGAGAGCGTTTAACTGATCAAGGGTCTGTTGGCCAGTCAACGCAGCTGGTGCAGTGTTTTTGACAACTCTACCTTTGATGAAATTCTTCTTGTCTTTTCTGAACTTATGGTCAGGATCCAGGAATTGTCTATGCATGTCGAAGCAAGAATACTTGCGACCAGCCTGCAGCCAACGGAACTGAAGAGCTGCCTTGCATGTGGTGCACGGGAACCTTCCATGCACACACCAGCCAGCGAATAGCGCAAACGCCGGATAATCATGCGTTGAGTACATGTACCACACATGCATTTTGAAATTTGTTTTGGTAGCCGCGTCGTAGGTCTTGATCTCATTATCCCAGGCTTCTTGCAACTCATCCTTAAGCGGCTGCATGTACACATTCATATTCTTCCCCGGATAATTGGGCCCTGGAATTATCAACGTCAGGAAAATGTTCTTTCTTTTCATAATCTCTCCGGGTGGCAAATTTAGTGGAATGACAAATACAGGCCAACAACTGTATTGTGCTGCCGTCATACCATACACATTGAACCCATCCGTGCTGATGGCAACTCTAGGTTGCCTTGGATCTTCCGATTTATCCTTATGTAATGCATCGAAGTGCCTCCACGCAAAACCATCTGAAGTGTGTACCAGCATCTTGTTCCCATCCGCATCTAGTTCGGTTCTTTTGCCCAATTTGTGCCATGTCATCTGTCTGGCCGTCTCTTCGACCATGAAAAGACGTTGAAGTCTTGGTACGATTGGCAGATATCGAAGAACACTAATGGGGATTTTGGTCTGATTCTTCTCACCCATGCCGTTATCTACCACAATATACCTGGAAGAATTGCAAATGGGGCAATAGTTCTAGGCCGCATACTCAAGCCTAAATAAGGCACATCCATTCTCACAGGCATGTATCTTCTCATAGGGCATCTTAAGTACACGGAGGATTTTCTCTGACTGGTACAGGTTTGCAGGCAGTACATGGCCTTTGGGTAGAAAGCGTCCAAATATCGTCATCATCGCGTCGTAGCATTCTCTGCCTAGGTTGAATTGAGCCTTCAGAGCCATTACTTGCGCGATGGCATCCAGCTGACAAAGCTCAGTCTGCTCGTGGAGAGGACGTTTTGAAGACTCCAGCATTTCATAGAAGGCCTTTGCAGATTCCTCCATCTCATCGTCCGAATCCCGAGCATCATCAAAGTCTTGCACCATGTCTTCAATCCCGGGACCATGCTCGTCGGTGCGACGACGAATCACCTCAGCTCTGGCACGTTGGTCAGACTCACCATGAAAAGTCCACACCGTATAATTAGGCGTAAAACCCCACTTCTGCAAGTGTTTACCCATTTCAAACTCTGTCTGCTTTTTCCAGTTGTCGCAGTTGGGACAGGGGCACCATGTTTTTTGCTGGCCATTTGCAAATGCGGCTCTCCCAAACCCCCTGGTTTTTGTTAACCATTCATGGGTCATGGGTTTCTGACTAGGGTGACCAGTGTACATCCAAGCACGATCACTCATGTTTCCTAGCTACCTATGGGGGCACAAGAAATAAATACATAATTCATCATCTATATTCATACGCTAATCAAGTTTGTCAGTTTTATTACGTCCATGCAACCTACACGCTAATAGGTAAACATAGGTCCTAATCCCACCCGAGTATGTGTAGACTGGGTTCGTTTTCCCATGCTCTACTCCAGATGCGACGCAGAATTTCGGCAGCACCTCCCCGCTGTTCTCCTGATATACGTCTCGGCAATAAGCAGAGAGGATGTGTACCCGGAGAACAACAGGGGAGGCACTGACGAAATTCCGCATCGGATCCGGAGCACAGCATATGGGAAAACAAACCCAATCTACACATACTCGGGCTGTCCATGCATAATGTTGGACAATTCGAAAGGATGGCGGTTATAAATATGCAAAGAAATGCATATTTATAGATGTCGCCCTTTCGAACGGGAGACGCATACTGGTCACGCATACTCATGATTGAAGAAACCTATAGCTAGCAAGTTTCATCGGCACGAAGACCGGGACGGAGCAAATTAAGGGGGTAGGAGGAGAAGTCATTTGTGCTCACCAACAAACGCAAGGGCGGAGCTCGTCCAACGCACGTGGAGGTCGTCGAACAACTGCACATTGAAATTCACCCGATCAACACATTAAGGGGGTAGGAGGAGAAGAGGTGTCGGGGCTCGGGGGTTGGGGGTCAGTGGCGTCGGGGGTCGGGGTAGGGGGTCGGGGGTCGAGGGTGAGTGTTGTCGGGGGTCGGGGGTCGGGGGTCGAGGGTCAGTGGCGTCGGGCGTCGGGGGTCGGGGTAGGGGGTCGGGGGTGAGTGTTGTCGGGGGTCGGGGTAGGGGGTCGGGGGTCGAGGGTGAGTGTTGTCGGGGGTCGGGGGTCGGGGGTCGAGGGTCAGTGGCGTCGGGCGTCGGGGGTCAGTGGCGTCGGGGGTCGGGGTAGGGGGTCGGGGGTTGAGGGTGAGTGTTGTCGGGGGTCGGGGGTCGGGGGTCGAGGTTACCTATAAAACTTTCCAGGTTACCTATACTACTTTTCAGGTTACCTATAAAACTTTTCAGGTTACCTATAAAACTTTCCAGGTTACCTATAAAACTTTCCAGGTTACCTATAACTACTTTCCAGGTTACCTATAAAACTTTCCAGGATCTGATGCGGTCAAAATATTTTTTTTATCTATCCATCCCCAACTAGCTCCAATTAGCACCTCTTCTCAGGGCTAGTTTTTTTGGTGGGTTAGTTTGCATCTAACCCAAACTAGCCCATGTGTTTGGATACTTTGGGAGCTAGTTCAGCTCCAACTAGCTAAAACTTGTTTTTAAAAAATTGATTATGTCTTTTTGTATTATTTAGATTGGACATGTAAAATCATATGCACTCATTCTAGAAATAAATAGCTAATGTTACATCACGTAGTCCATGTGAGTGTCCAAAACAAAACTTATTTAGGCAGTATTATATTTAAAAAACTATTATTTATAATAATTTGTTTATTTCCTTCATAGTAATTTATAATAAGAATTCTGAACCAGATAAGCTATGACGCACTGTAACCTATCTCTTCTACCTCCAGATCAGGGAAGGAGGAGCTCGGCTCACGCGATGATGCGGCCAGGGCAACTGCATCTAGGGACCGGTGGGGATGCGGGGACCCTAGAGGTTCCATTCCCGTGCCTAACTCCACGGGAGGGAGCCCGTAGCGGTGGCTCGACGCGGCCACTGCTCCGGCCGGAAGGGAGCTCAATGGCGGCGGACAAACACGCACAGGAAGATCGGGGAAGGAAGGGAATAACCCGGAACCAACTTTAATCAGTACACACTTATCTTCTGAAACAGTACACAACATATATGTGAAACTACACTGCATGCCTCGCAAAAACATTGTAAAACATCTGAATCTACGAAACCCCTCTAGAAGCAGCAATCACAAGAAATTTGCATATGCACTCCACATCTTAACATAATGTTGAGCTGCAATCAGATATGACAAATCCAACAAGAAACAAAACCTTCGGAGAACTACCAGCTGCGCGACAAATGTTCAATGGCAGAACCAGATTCAGGAAGAAGCACAAAAACAGACCCTACATTTGCTGCTGAAAAATAAACAAATCCTGCACAGAATCGCATATATTCAACGATTCAGTTGCAGGGCTCAATTCAGAAGAAGAAGAACTCAAGAAAGGTCTGAACCGATTTTTGCTAGCACCAGACTGCATTGCGAAGTGAAACAATGGAAGAACAATTGAACAACTGCACACAAACAGATACGAGAGGTAGCACCAGGCAAAATATTTGGAGCATTGAGTTCATACCAGGTCCTAATTAATTAAGCCCCACAAATAACAGTTCCTTCCATCCAACAGAGGAATCTAACCTAGAGTCAACCTCTTCTTAAGCTCTTAGCACCAATTAACAGAACGAAGACTGGAAGGAAGGGAAGGAACAGGAGCTCACCCTGAGGAGCTCGGGGAGGCGCTCGATGCCAGACGGGATGGGGCGGCGGCGCTCGATGCCAGACGGGACGGGGCGGCGGCGCTCGATTGCAAACGGGACGGGGCGGCGGCAGCGGCCGGCGGGACGGGGCGGCGGCGGCAGACGGGGCTGGGCGGCGGCAGCGGCAGACGGGGCGGGGCGGCGGCGGCGGCAGACGGGGCGGGGCGGCGGCGGTGGCGGCAGAAAGGGACGCGAGCTGGGTACGGCAGACGGCGCAGAGAGAGCTGGGTTAACGTTGAGACTTGAGAGAGAGCCTTTGCCGTCTGCTTAATTCGATTTGCGTTAACGTTCACAGAGAGAGCTAATACTGTCGACACAAAAAAAAAAGAGCTGGGTACTGGCCTTTGCCGTCTGCCTTAATTTCATTTGCCATCTGTGGGCACACGGCAAAGAGCTGGCACCTCTTTGCCGTCTGCCTTTGGGATATTTGCCATATGTTAGCAGACGGTAAATAAAAGGCAGATGGCAAATCATCTCTATGCCATCAGTTTTTTATTTACCGTCTGGCAGTTGTAAGCTGACGGCAAAGAACTTCTTTGCCGACCGTCAGCACACGGCAAAAATTAGGCACATCGCAAATTTTCTGTTTCCAGTAGTGGTGGTGTCTTGTCGTACACAGTGATGGGAGAGGCGCTGAACTGTCGGCTAGCGGTTCAGTCTGGAACCGGTCCGTGAGGATCCTTGCATCGAGCCGGCACATGCGGCGGGAGCCGGCCAAGAGGAGCCGGCCCTTTAGGGGCGAGATCTGCCATGATGTTTTTCAAAGGGGCACTAGTGGTCATGAGCCTACCCCTGGGTTATCCCCCCGAAAGTACTTTGCGAAGCTAGGGAGGCCCGCCGGCTCAAGGCGACGAGCTTTGTCGGCTTGCCCACAGCAGGCCGGATCCTGCCAGGCCATACGGGCGACAATAGATGACAATGGCTCGAGGGCCACGTGGCTGCAATCTTGACCCGCCATGGGATCCGCTGCGACTGAGGCCAACTGTTGTGTTTCCCCACGCGTGTCAACACACCCGTGTAGGGCGGGGAAATGGGGCCCATATGCAACTGAACTGTCCCCCTGATGACCCACAAGTATAGGGGATCTATCGTAGTCCTTTTGATAAGTAAGAGTGACGAACCCAACGAGGAGCAGAAGGATCTAACAAGTGGTTTTCAGCAAGGTAATATCTGCAAGCATTGAAATTATCGGTAACAAGTGATTGTATGGTGAGATGATTCGTAGCAAGAAACAAGTAACAAAAGTAGAAACGGTGCAGCAAAGTGTCCCAATCCCTTTTGTAGCAAGGGACAAGCCCGGACAAAGTCTTATAGGAGTAAAAACGATCCCGAGGACACACGGGAATTTCTGTCATGCTAGTTTTCATCATGTTCATATGATTCGCGTTCGTTACTTTGATAGTTTGATATGTGGGTGGACCGGCGCTTGTGTACTGCCCTTACTTGGAAAAGCATCCCACTTATGATTAACCCCTCTCGCAAGCATCCGCAACTACGAAAGAAGAATTAAGACAAAGTCTAACCATAGCATTAAACTAGTGGATCCAAATCAGCCTCTTACGAAGCAACGCATAAACTAGGGTTTAAGCTTCTGTCACTCTAGCAACCCATCATCTACTTACTACTTCCCAATGCCTTCCTCTAGGCCCAAATAATGGTGAACTGTTATGTAGTCGACATTCACATAATACCACTAGAGGAAAAACAACATACAACACATCAAAATATCGAACGAATACCAGATTCACATGACTACTATTAGCATGACTTATCTCATGTCCTCAGGAACAAAACTACCTACTCACAAAGCAAAATCATATTCATGACCAGAGAGGTAATGAGTAGCATCAAGGATCTGAACATAAACTCTTCCACCAAATAATCCAACTAGCATCAACTACAAGGAGTAATTAACTCTACTAGCAACCTTACAAGTACCAATCAGAGTCGTGAGATGGAGATTGGTTACAATTGATGAACTAGGGTTTGGAGATGAGATGGCGCTGATGAAGATGTTGATGGTGACGAGTCCCCTCCGATGAGAGGAGTGTTGGTGATGACAATGGCGACGATTTCCCCCTCCGGGAGGGAAGTTTCCCCGGCAGGATCGTCCTGCCGGAGCTCTAGATTGGTTCTGCTCAAGTTCTGCCTCGTGGCGGCGGCGAATCCTCTAAAAAGCTCCCTTCTGATTATTTTTCCGGACGAAACCCTTCATATAGCAAAAGATGAGCACCGGAGGGTCAACAGGGGGCCCACAAGCCCACCAGGCCCGACCAGGGGGTAGGCCGGGCCTGGCAGGCTTGTGGCCTCCAGGTGGCGCCCCTCTGGTACTTCTTCCGCCCAGTATTTTTCATAAAATCCAAAATAATTCCCCGTTGATCTTCACGGCTTTTGGAGTTGCGCAGAATAGGCATCTCAAACTTGCTCCTTTTTCAGGCCAGAATTCCAGCTGTCGGCATTCTCCCTCTTCAAGTAAACCTTGCAAAATAAGAGAGAAAAGGCATAAGTATTGTACCATGAAGTGAAATAACAGCCCAAAAAGCGATAAATATCAACATGAAAGCATGATGCAAAATGGACGTATCAACTCCCCCAAGCTTAGACCTTGCTTGTCCTCAGGCGAAAGCCTAAATCAATAAACATGCCCACATGTTTAGGGAGCGAGGTGTCGACAAAAAAAGATACGAACATGCAAGCATCATGATCATGATTAGAACGGAAATACGAACATATAATCTCTCATGCCAAAGTGACAATTCCTTCACAAAGTAAAGCATGGATCAAGAACCTTACCGAGAATCAACAACCGATAGCCTTTAGTCATTGAAGCAATTGCAATTTATCACAACATCAGAAAGAGTCAAATAAGAGCTTGTAAAGCAAGTCCACATACTCAATCAACTTTTCATTCTCTACAACTGCTACAACTCACGTGGTACTCATGAGATCAAAGTTTCAGCTGGACACAGAGAAAGATAGGGGTTTATAGTTTTGCCTCCCAACTGCTTACGTCAAGGGTAATGTCAACAATAATAATTCATGAATACTTACCTCCACGTTGACATATGAATATTGATCTTTCGCTAGCATGTGACGTAAGCCAAGATAAAGGCAAAACAAGGAATTGGTGAAGATCACCATGACTCTTTCAAGGGCAAAAACTAAAGATACAAGATAGGCGCTTGGCAGAGGGAAGCAGAGGTTGTCATGCACTTTTGAGGTTTGGATGCGTGTCATCTTAGTGCGGAGGAACGTCACTTTATATTGCCTCCTGTGATAAAGAACTTTATTATGCAGTCTGTCTCTTTTATGTCTTCCTCATGACAGGTTCATACAAAGCTTATTTTCCACACACTAATAGATCATACATATTAGGGAGCAATTTCTATTGCTTGCACCGATGACAACTTACTTGAGGGATCTTATTCAATCCATAGGTAGGTATGGTGGACTCTCATGGCAAAACTAAGTTGAAGGTGTGTGGATGCACAAGTAGTATCTCTACTCGGTGCGGGAGTTTTGGCTAATATGAGGTGGAAGCAATCGTCACATGCTAAGGGATCTCTAATAATATAACATTGTTCGGAACCAAGCAAACACAATTCATTATGTTGTCTTCCTTGTCCAAGTTCTACTTCTAGGCATGTAATAGTTTAGTGAGTGTTCACAATCATAGATGGTGTCAAGGAAGATATATTTATATGTGAACCTCTCCTTCTTTATCACTTCCTATTAATTGCAACAATGACCAAGGTCTACGTTTGTCTACCCTCAACAAGTCTCAATCATCATCCTTTTTATATGTGAAGTCATCACTTCCCATAAGATCACTACATGATCTTTCATGCTTTTGTTCTTTCTTGATCTTTTGATCATGGCAAGAGGCAAAGACCTTCAACTAAGATACTTCTTATTATATGGCTCACGAGCTCGAATGCATCGGGGGTGACACAAAGCAAAACTCAAGCCTAAAACACTAAGACTTTTATTCTACTAGAGAAATAGAAAACTGAAGAGGAACAAACTAAAACAAAGGTAAAGGCAAAAGTTATGATGGTGATACGATACTGGGGCAACTCCCCCAAGCTTGGCACAAGCCAAGGGGATTTCCCATACCCATGCTCACTTGTTTTCCTTTGGAGGTGATGGTGGTGGAGTTGTTGCAATGTGAGTTTGATCCTCCGTCTTCCAAGGCATAGGTGCTACATCATGGAAAGATGAACGAGTCTCCGGAATCCTCAAATCTGCAGCCAACCGTATTGATTTAAATCTATACTCATACTCACAGTTTTGGTTCTGCAGGTCGTAGATCTGGGCTTGGAGGTGATCAATCCTGTCATAGATTCTGGAGAGGTGCTTCCCAATGTCATTGGCAGCAATCTTGTGCTTGTTGGTGAACTCCATGATCATCATGTGGTTGGCGTTGAGTCCACGCTCCACCATCCCTTGGCACTTGAAGACCTGTTGTTCCATTGCTTCGAGCCTCGCCTCCATGCTTCCGGTCTTCTTGGGCCCCTCAACATCACGGACGTGCAACATCCCCTCACGCATCTTGATGGATTGAGGGTGTTGCAGCACTCCTGCTAGGTAAGGATTGATGACCTTCTCGAAGATCTTGTCCTTCGGAGCTTTTGGGGACGTCATAGCGATCTAGATGTGCATCAGAAACGAGCTCGAAACAAAAACAAAGGAAATTTGCGTGATACAGAGGTCAGACCTTTCGGGAGAATATATAATGATTTTTTCCAGACCAGAAGGAGTACTCCACATGAAAAAGGAGTCTCGGAGGCGCACGAGGTGGCCACAAGCCCTCCAGGCCCGGCTAGGGGGGTAGGCCGGGCCTAGCAGGCTTGTCGCCTCCTTGTGCACTCTCCGGACTACTTTAAATTTTTCTATTTTTTCAAATATTCCAAAACAAAGGAAAATTGCTATGGGAAAAGTTTTGGAGTCGGTTTACTTACTGAATCACATACCTCCTCATTTTCGGAGTCTGAAACTGGCTGATAAATATCCCTTATGTACTCCTCCGGAGTTATGGTATTGATAATGTTGCTCTCAACATTTATGGGAGTATCTGAGATGTAATGCTTGATTCTCTGCCTGTTTACAACTCTCGGACAGTTACCTTCCGTGTTGTTGATCTTGATAGCACCGGAACAATATACTTCCTCAACAATATAGGGACCTTCCCATTTAGAGAGAAGCTTGCCTGCAAAAAATCTTAAACGAGAATTATATAACAAGACATAATCACCTACATTGAACTCACGCTTTTGTATCCTCTTATCATGCCACCTCTTAACCTTTTCTTTGAACAACTTGGCATTTTCATATGCCTGAGTTCTCCATTCATCAAGCGAGCTAATCTCAAATAACCTCTTTTCACCAGCAAGTTTGAAATCAAAGTTGAGCTCTTTGATTGCCCAATAAGCTTTATGCTCAAGCTCAAGAGGTAGATGACATGCTTTACCGTACACCATTTTGTACGGAGACATGCCCATGGGATTCTTATAGGCAGTTCTATAAGCCCACAGTGCATCATCGAGCTTCTTACACCAATTCTTTCTAGACCTGTTGACAGTCTTTTGAAGAATCAGTTTAATCTCTCTATTGGTTAGCTCTACTTGACCACAAGACTGAGGGTGATAGGGAGACACAATTGAATGGTTGACATCGTACTTAGCAAGCGTTTTACGGAAAGCACCATGAATGAAATGTGAACCACCGTCGGTCATTAGATACCTAGGGACTCCAAATCTAGGGAAGATAACTTCCTTCAGCATCCTGATAGAGGTGTTGTGATCAGCACTACTAGTGGGGATAGCTTCTACCCACTATGTGACATAATCAACAGCAACTAGGATATGAGTATACCCGTTGGATTTTGGAAAAGGTCCCATATAATCAAAGCCCCAAACATCAAATGGTTCAATGACAAGTGAATAGTTCATAGGCATTTCCTGACGTTTACCGATATTACCTATTCTTTGAATTTCGTCACAAGACAAGACAAACTTACGGGCATCCTTGAAGAGAGTGGGCTAATAGAAACCTAATTAGAATACCTTGTGTGCAGTTCTATCTCCCGCATGGTGTCCTCCGTAGGCCTCGGAGTGACACTTCTATAGAATCTGTCCCTGTTCATGTTCAGGTGCACAACCTCTGATAACACCATCTACTCCTTCCTTATAAATGTGAGTATCATCCCAAAAGTAATGTCTCAAGTCAAAGAAGAATTTCTTCTTTTGCTGGTATGTGAAACTAGGTGGTATATATTTGGCGACAATATAGTTTGTATAATCAGCATACCACGGCGCACTACGTGAAGCATTGATGATATTCAATTGCTCATCAGGAAAGCTATCATCAATTGGTTGTGGGTCATCAAGAACGTTCTCCAACCTAGACAAGTTATCTGCTACGGGGTTATCAGCACCCTTCCTGTCGACAACGTGCAAATCATACTCTTGTAGCAAGAGAACCCATCTGATAAGTCTAGGTTTAGCGTCCTTCTTCTCCATGAGCTACTTAATAGCAGCGTGATCAGTGTGGATAGTGACTTTGGAATCAACTATGTAAGACCTGAACTTTTCACATGCAAACACGACTGCCAAAAATTCCTTTTCCGTAGTAGCATAGTTTCTTTGGGCACTATCTAGAGTTTTCCTGGCATAGTGAATAACATTCAAATTCTGATCAACTCTTTGCCCTAGGACAGCACCAACAGCATAATCACTAGCATCACACATAATTTCGAAAGGTAAGTTCCAATCAGGTGGTTGAACAATATGTGGAGTTATCAAAGCCCTCTTAAGTATTTCGAAGGCTTCCTCACAATCATCATCAAAAACAAAAGGAATATCCTTTTGCAAGAGATTGGTAAGAGGCCTAGAAATCTTAGAGAAGTCTTTAATGAACCTTCTATAGAAACCAGTATGACCGAGGAAAGTTCTTATACCTTTGATATCTATGGGGTATGGCATTTTCTCGATTGCATCAACCTTAGCCTTATCGACTTCAATACCTCTTTCAGAAATTTTATGTCCTAAGACGATGCCTTCATTAACCATAAAGTGGCACTTCTCCCAATTCAAGACAAGATTGGTGTCTTTACATCTATGCAAGACTCGATCAAGGTTGCTGAGGTAATCATCAAAAGAAGACCCGTAATCGGAGAAGTCATCCATGAAAACCTCAAAAATCTTTTCACAAAAGTCAGAGAATATAGCCATCATACATCTTTGAAAGGTGGCAGGTGCATTACATAAGCCAAAAGGCATATGTCTATAAGCAAAGGTACCGAAAGGGCAGGTGAAAGTGGTTTTCTCCTCATCAGATTGTGCAACTGGTATTTGGGAGAAACCAGAATAACCGTCTAGAAAGCAGAAGTGTGTGTGTTTAGACAGCCTTTCTAGCATTTGGTCGATAAAAGGCAAAGGGTAATGATCTTTCCTAGTGGCTTTCTTCAATTTGCTAAAATCCATCACCATCCTATAGCCAGTAATAATCCTCTGTGGGATCAATTCATACTTATCATTAGGGACAACGGTAATGCCTCCCTTCTTAGGGACGTAATGCACCGGACTCACCCAATCAATATGAGCAACAGGATAGGTAATACCTGCCTCCAGGAGCTTTAGTATTTCTTTTCTTACTACCTCTTTCATCTTAGGATTTAATCTCCTTTGATGATCAGCAACTGGTTTGGAATCAGGATCAGTTTTAATCTTGTGCTGGCATAGACTGGGACTAATGCCCTTAAGATCATCAAGAGCAATAGCAGCACGGTGCTTCCTCAGAGTTTTTAGTAATTTCTTTTCGTCATGCTCTGAGAGGCTAGCACTAATTATAACAGGATATATCTCTTTTTCATCAAGATAAGCATACTTAAGAGTATCAGGCAACTGTTTAAGCTCGAACACATGATCACCCTTTGGCGGGGGTGGATCCCCAAGCAGTTCAACATGAAGATTATTCTTAAGGATAGGATATTGTCCTAAGACAACTCTATCTATCTCATCCCTTTCATCCATATGCATATCATTTTCATGCTCAAGCAAGTATTGCTCTAAGGGATCAGTAGGAGGCACGGCAATAGAAGCTTAGGCAGTAGTTCCATCCTTACTAGGCAACTCCTTTTCATGAGGTTGTCTACCAAACTTGGAGAAATTGAACTCATGTGATCCACCTTCAAAACCAACAGTGACAATTTGCTTCTCACAGTCAATATGAGCATTGACGGTATTAAGAAAAGGTCTGCCAAATATGATGGGACAAAAGCTATCTTGGGTGGTAGCAAGAACGAGGAAGTCAGCAGGATACTTCCTTTTACCACACAAGACTTCAACATCCCTAACAATTCCCAAAGGGCAGATACTATCTCTAGTGGCAAGATGAATAGTGACATCAATATGCTCTATCTCAATAGGTGCAATCTCATCTTTGATTTCATCATATAAGGATTGAGGTATTGCACTAACACTAGCACCCACGTCACATAAACCATGATAGCAATGATCTCCTATCTTAACGGAAACAACAGGCGTGCCAACAACACGCCTATGTTTGTCTCTAGCGTGAGGTTTTGCAATTCTAGCAGCATCTTCACAGAAGTGAATATTATGTCCCTCAACATCGTCGGACAGAAGATCTTTGATAATAGAAGTGCTAGGTTCAACTCTAGTTTGCTCAGGGGGTGTAGGTGTTCTAATGTAGCCTCTACGTATCACGGTTGAAGCTTTAGAATGATCCTGTATCCTAACAGGGAAAGGTGGTTTCTCAATGTAAGCACTGGGAACAACAGGATCATTATAGGCAATGACTCTCTCTTCAACTGGATTGGGTTTAACTACATTGACTTCTAAAGGAGGATGATATTTAACCACTTCTCTTTGGGGAGATCAACATGAGCAGCAAATGATTCACACAATGAAGCTACTATCTCAGAGTCAAGTCCATACTTAGCGCTAAAGTCACAAAAAGTATTTGTTTCAAGAAAGGATTTAACGCAATCATACTGGAAATACATACCTGACTCCTTACCTTCTTCAAGATCCCAATCTTCAGAGTTGCGTTTAATTCTCTCCAATAAATTCCATTTGAAGTCAATATCTCTCTTCATAAAAGAACCGGTACAAGAAGTGTCAAGCATGGTGCCATCGTCATGAGAAAGCCGAGCATAGAAGTTCTGAATGATAATTTCTCTTGAGAGCTCATGATTGGGGCATGAATATAACATTGATTTAAGCCTCCCCAAGCTTGAGCGATGCTTTCTCTGTAACGAGTCCAAAAATTATAAATATAATTCTGATCACGATGTACTAAATGCATAGGATAAAACTTTTGATGAAATTCCAATTTCAACCGATTGTAGTCCCATGATCCAGTATCATCACATAGCCTATACCATGTCAACGCCTTATCCTTCAAAGATAAAGGAAAGACCTTCTTCTTGACCTCATCCTAGGGCAAACCTGCAAGCTTAAATAAACCACAAACTTCATCTACATAGATTAGATGCAAGTCTCGATGTGATGTTCCATCTCCTGTAAAAGGATTAGCCAGCAGTTTCTCAAGCATACCCGAAGGAAATTCAAAGCAAATATTTTCAGTAGGTGCAGCAGGTTGAGGGGCACCTATTTGTGCTTCCGTTCGAGGTGAAGATACCCCGAACAAGCCCCTCAAAGAATTAGTATCCGTAGTGACAAGTGACAATAAATTTCAGCACACTATATGAATGTTTCCTTACCAAGTTCCACTTACCAACGGCGCTTCACTCCCCGGTAATGGCGCCAGAAAAGAGTCTTGATGACCCACAAGTATAGGGGATCAATCGTAGTCCTTTCGATAAGTAAGAGTATTGAACCCAACGAGGAGCAGAAGGATCTGACAAGTGGTTTTCAGCAAGGTAATATCTGCAAGCACTGAAATTATCGATAACAAGTGATTGTATGGTGAGGTGATTCTTAGCAAGCAACAAGTAACAAAAGTAGCAACGGTGCAGCAAAGTGGCCCAATCCCTTTCATAGCAAGGGACAAGCCTGGACAAAGTCTTATAGGAGGAAAAACGCTCCCGAGGACACACGGGAATTTCTGTCATGCTAGTTTTCATCATGTTCATATGATTCGCGTTCGTTACTTTGATAGTTTGATATGTGGGTGGACCGGAGCTTGGGTACTGACCTTACTTGGAAAAGCATCCCACTTATAATTAACCCCTCTCGCAAGCATCCGCAACTACGAAAGAAGAATTAAGACAAAGTCTAACCATAGCATTAAACTAGTGGATCCAAATCAGCCCCTTACGAAGCAACGCATAAACTAGGGTTTAAGCTTCTGTCACTCAAGGAACCCATCATCTACTTCCTACTTCCAAATGCCTTCCTCTAGGCCCAAATAATGGTTATGTGTTATGTAGTCGATGTTCACATAACACCACTAGAGGAAAAATAACATACAACACATCAAAATATCGAACAAATACCAGATTCACATGACTACTATTAGCATGACTTATCTCATGTCCTCAAGAACAAAAGGAACTACTCACAAAGAAAAATCATATTCATGACCAGAGAGGTAACGAGTAGCATCAAGGATCTGAACATAAACTCTTCCACCAAATAATCCAACTAGCATCAACTACAAGGAGTAATTAACACTACTAGCAACCTTACAAGTACCAATCGGAGTCGTGAGACGGAGATTGGTTACAAGTGATGAACTAGGGTTTGGAGATGAGATGGTGCTGATGAAGATGTTGATAGTGACGAGTCCCCTGCGATGAGAGGAGTGTTGGTGATGACGATGTTGATGATTTCCCCCTCCGCGAGGGAAGTTTCCCGGCAGGATCGTCCTGCCGGAGCTCTAGATTGGTTCTGCTCAAGTTCCGCCTCGTGGCGGCAGCAAATCCTGCGGAAAGCTCCCTTCTGATTTTTTTTCGGACAAAACCCTTCATATAGCAAAAGATGAGCGCCGGAGGGGCAGCAGGGGGCTCACAAGCCCCTAGGCCCGGCTACGGGGGTAGGCCGGGCCTGGCAGGCTTGTGGCCTCGAGGAGGCGCCCCTGTGGTACTTCTTCGGCCCAGTATTTTTCATAAAATCCAAAATAATTCCCCGTTGATTTTCACGGCTTTTGGAGTTGCGCAGAATAGGCATCTCGAACTTGCTCCTTTTTCAGGCCAGAATTCCAACTGCCGGCATTCTCCCTCTTCAAGTAAACCTTGCAAAATAAGAGGGAAAAGGCATAAGTATTGTACCGTGGAGTGAAATAACAGCCCAAAAAGCGATAAATATCAACATGAAAGCATGATGCAGAATGGACTTATCACCCCCACTTCCCACGAGGGGTTTAAATGTAGGAGAGGGGTACGGAGAAGTCCATTCATCCTCTTTGCCCCCCCCCCCCCCCCCGCCGACACTCGTCTTCCTCGCCACTCCCCCTCTGTAGAGAGAGAGAAAGAGTGCCCGACCAGCACGACTTCGCCCACCGCCCGCAACTTCTGGAACCCTATTGGGAACTTCTTTCGTGCCATCCGCATCGCTGCCGCGCCCAAGCCCGCCCCGATCCCGTAGATGGGGAGCAAGGGCGCATTGGATGGGAGCAAGTTGCCACCGACGAAATTAGTGGAGGCATACATCGCCGGACCAGAGTGCATCCTGGCCCCAAGGGAAGCCTAAGTGGTCCTCTTCGCCGAGCATTTCGCCCGCGGGTTTGGACTACCGGTGAGCATCTCCCTACCCATTTTGGGTTGCACCCGCATCACCTCCGTGCCAACTCCATCCTGCAGCTTTCCTCCTTCTTAGCATTGTGTGAAGGATACCTTCGAGTCGAGCCGCAGCTTGAACTATGGTGTGGCTCTTCTACCTCAAGAAGTGGACGGTCGAGGAGAAGGCGAGAGGGTGAAGGAAATAACCCCCTACAGGGCGGCCCTCGTCTACAACCGGCTGGGAGCCGGCTTCCCAAAGCTCCCACTACAGGAGTCGGTAAAGAACTAGCTGCGCTCGTTCTTCTACGTGAAGAACACGGACCCGACACAAGACTTGGTCAACCTGCCCCCCTTAGTGAACCGTCCGCCTCGCACACAAGTGAACTGAGGGATGAACCCACAGCAAACCAACGCCAAGGTGAACCAAAAGTGTGCCCAGCTCACCGAGCTAATCGATGAGGAGGGCCTCAAGGCCGTCGACCTCATCACAACCATGATTGCCCGCCGGGTGCTACCGCTATGGTGTTTCCCTCATCGTATCTGCGACATGAGCGGATGACACGACCCAACCTAGCTCTCCATGAAGGATTTGAAGCCCATCGCCATCGTGAGGCACATGAACTTGATCACCACCACCAAGCTCTCGGAGGACGGTTGGTAGTGGGGAAAGGCTACTTATAGTCGGGCGAATCCAGCTCCTTAGGTATGTGGCGAGCTGCCTTTGTTGTTTTTCATTGTTTCATCCCTCGAATAACCGGCGATCCGACCCGAACGCAGCTGTTCGCGAACCTACAGGAGAATGGGGAGCAGGCGGGCGATAGGGATAAGTCGGACGCTGAAGAAGGGGAGGACATCGATGAAGTGGAGCCGGTGAACGAGGAAGCTCGAGCTGGCTGGTCCAGATTAGCCGGTGAGCCCCCCTCCTCATGTTCTTTGCACGACTATACGCATGATGATGACACTGATCTTGGAGAGGTGCACGATCAGCAGACCTGGAGGCTCCAGAGGACGACGCCTCTACCCGAGGAGGTGGCTTTGGCAAATCGTCCATGTGATGGTGCCCAGCGAGTCGGACGCGGCCAAATGCACGTGAGGGAAGCTGCACCCAGTCAGCACCCGACCGACTGTAAAGCATGCGGCTGGGGTGTACCCGAGCAACAACCACGGAGGAGGCATGAAGAAGGCGTGCATCACCCCCTCAGCACCAACCCACAACATGCCTGATCAAACGGGCCGGCCCGGCCCAGCCCGGCACGGCACCACACAGCCCGTCCAGGCATGAATAATGGTCGGGCCATGCCGGGCCGGCCCATGTGCGCAGCCTCCCGGCCCAAGCACGGCACGGGAACTAAACGGACCGGGCCGTCGGCACGCTAAGCACGATTTTAGACCTATTTTAGGTAGTTTTTGGGCCGGATTTGGCCTATTTGGCTATTTTATATGTCATATTTATATATATAAATATGTAAATAAAAAAATATAAACGGAACGTATCGTGCGGGTCCACATGTCCATCCTTCAAGCCCAGACACGGCCCGAGGCGGGCTGCGTGCCTGGCACGGTCCTGTTTAATTCGTGTCGTGCCTGACCCAAGACGTGCCGTGCTGGCGGGCCCGTGGGCCGGCCTGTTTAGCCCTGCCCGTTTGGCCAGCTATAGCCCACAAGCGGGCGGTTCCCACGAGTGACGGGTGAGTCATTGTTTTTTACTTCTTGATCTTCATTTCTGTTCTATTTTTCCCTTCTATTCTTATCAACCCGCCCTTTGTGCCGGGCAGGGAACACGCACCCTAGGGAAGGCGGCTCCGGCGAAGGGGACCATCGGCGGAGACGTGGAGGCACTGGAGCGTAATAGGGGAACCAAGGAGGAGCGGGAGCACGCCACCTGGCGGGACCCGGAGACTGTCGAGCTGGAGCTAATGGCGGAGGAGCGCCATCGTTGGGCAGAAGTTGCAAGAGGAGGCAAGCCCATGTTGTACTGCATTGAACGAGTGCCAATGGCTGGCCGTCATGGGGGGATAGCCTGCCACCATCTCCGACGTGCCGGGAGAAGCGGTTGAAGCAGGTGCATGACCCGGAGCGGCGGGCGAAGCCGACGCCCGAGCCGCGGACGAGGCACACGACTGCTGACGTGGAGATGGTCACCAGCCAAACAACGCTAGACACGGAAGTGCCCTGGGAGCCAGAGGTCACTGACACAAAGGGCCTGTTTGGTTCCCAGCCACACTTTACCAAGTCAAAATTTGGCAGCCACAGTTTAGGTTGCATATGTTTGGTTTTTGCCACACTTTTGATTGCCACACTTGATTGTCCCTATGGCCCATTTGTCATAGAGTCAAATTTTTTGCCAACTTTTGCCAAAGTTTGGCATTCGTTTTTTCAGCCACACTTTGATGGCTTGCCACACTTTGGCTTGGCAAAATTAGTCTCTAACCAAACAGACCTAAAGGATACCGGTGTGATCTAGACGAATTATGGAGGAGCCGGCGGGGACGGGGCATGAGGCGGTGGGGCCCCGGAGGTTCAGGTGCCCGAGCCGGAGGGGGAACCTCAGGGTGGCTCCATGCCCGCGCCCCGGGACTCGTCACCGTGGCGCTAGGAGGCGTGCCCAAAATGGGGTTGGACCCCTTATGGTCGTGTAGGGGCGGTCGGACCCAAATGATGTCAGCATCGGGTCCAAGACCCAGTCGCGGGAAACCTGGGTGGTGGCCAGTGATGCCACCAGTGGGAGAGCTCCAATCTCTCTCGCGGCTACAATGATCGTGGTCTGCACCGAGTTCACTGGATGCCAGACGAAGATGCAGCAGGCCGCCCACGAGGCCTGGAGCCGGCAGGTCCACCAATGGTAGTTGGACCGATTGGCGGAGGCTCATCGCTAGGCGTTGGAGAAGAAGGACGCGGTGTTGGAGAAGACCCTCGAGGAGGCACGCGTGCCGAGGGAGGACAACGACCGACGAGCTTGCGCCTGGATGGTGAAGGAGTAGGGGATGCTGCAGGAGGCTCACCAGATTAACCAGCTCATCGCTCGTGAGTTCTTTGTCTTGTTCATTTTGCTTTGGCTTTGGATTCTTCTTTCTGTCCTTCTTCCTTTTCCTCCTCTACGCAGGGGTATTCCCCAAGATGCATGTGGGAGGGAGATGCGTCCGTGGAGGTCCACCGAGAGGAGCAGCATGCGGAAGGAGTCCACATTGGGTCGCTTATTGGTTGGAATGTGGAGGATGTCAGCATCGCCACCGAGGCCCTCTTGAAGACGGTGGTGAGGGCATGCACAAACTCCAGACCACCGGCCTGGGTATGGTCAGCACTCTTTGGCCGAATGCGGTGCATCCCTGCTTCGTGAGCCAGCTGGCACTGTGGCTAAAGTGCGGGTTAATGCGATTCAATGCATGGAGAGCCTTTGAAGTGCGAGCCGGCATGGAGATCGCACTCAACTTTTTAATTTCCTGGTATACGGACTTTCATCAATGGTTGCTAGCCACCCGGCGCACGGGTACGGAGGCGGAGCTGGCGATGGCAGCAGAGCCTTTAGGCTGCTTATAGTGAAGAGTAACATATATAAGTATCATGCATATTTTATTATTGTGTAATACTACCTTCATAATGCATAGTAACATAAACTAGTATTGTAGACGATCTCATTTATTGACATGCATGACACATACTCCCTCCGTTCCTAAATATAAGTCTTTGAAGAGGTTTCACTAGAAGACTACATACGGATGTATATAGACATACTTTGGAATGCACATTCATTCATTTCACTACGTATGTAGTCACTTAGTGAAATCTCTACAAAGACTTATATATAGGAACAGAGGGAGTAGTAGCATAACATTTAACATGTTATGGTATCTACCTATGTTACTCTAATCCTCTCTCTCTCTTCTTTAATTACTTGCCACATCACCATGTTTGCTAGTCCCAAGACTATGTTACTAGCTACGATACCCCCACTATGGCCATCCTTAGAGCATGGTTAATAGTATAGCCAACTGCTGGCTATAAGCAGTCTTATAGTCCATCTTATAGCTAGCTTATACAACAGTTAGCTATAGAAGAGTACTACTTTTATCATATATGGCCAACCTTTCAATCTCACAAAGCACCTAGGAGCACGTGCTAGAGCTGGCTCTTCACGAAGAGCCCGCTTCCCTTCTCTCTCCTCTTCTCTCTCATCCAACTCAGCAAAAATATAGTATTTTAATCCTTACAGTCTGCTGACTGTACCTTATTGTAATTGCTCTTAGTCAGACGAGCGAATGATCTTGTGTCCTTCGTCGCGTGGGACGCGTATGTCCTTGAGCGGGCCGCTGATGGCACACCTCTCCTGGAGGATGACTCTACTCTAGCCTTCGATCACCCATACGGCAGGGCCAATGAGATGGGCGAGAATGAGAACAGCTCCAGTTCCGATGCGTACGCTGACAGAGAGGGGGAGGCGAACACTGGCACTACAGCTGACGCAGCACGAGCTGGAGTGGATGGCACCTCCACCAGTTGAATTTTCTTTTCCTGCTTTTTGTCAGTACTCAAGTCTACCCACTCGGTGCAGTTTTATTGTCATGAACTTCGTGGCTGTGGACATTTTTTATAATGAAAATTTGCATGCATTTGCTTGAATAATTTTTGTGTGTTAGCTCTCCTCTTGCCTTTGTCCCTTGTTCTTTTTGCTCGTGCCCCCCAGGCTTCAGTCCCGCTAGACGTACAACCGAAAGCCGGTCTCTGACTGGGACATGTCCTCGGCCTTAGGATAAGTGGCGTGGTATTTAGGATTGTGGGAGTTGGGCTAGGACGAGCGCGACAAAGGCCGGTCAGGGTGGGACAGGGAACCCGAGCCAGTCGCTCTTCTTTAGGCGCCGTTCGTCTGAGAGCACCTTCAGTCCCTAGCTCTTGCCAGACGGACAGCCGAGAGCCGGTCTATAGCTGGGTCTGTTTTGCCAGTTCGCACACTACTCGGCCAGCGTGAGAAGGGAAGGCTCGGACCAGCCGACTAGCCTCGAGTCCAATGAGCCAGACTCAGACGCTAGGAGAGAAGGGAAAGGGGCGCTCGAGAGAGAGAGGATGGAAACGTAGCCCGTGAGTGTCGCTCGAGGTACCTGTTGCGTTCATCAAACCCAAAAGGTGAGAAAATACATACATACACTAGTTCAATTGTAAAACAAGCAGAGGAGTGTCGTGTTCCATGACACTCTGTATCCTCGCAGGAGGCATCCCTCTTACACTTTTGCGGCTTCCATGCAGCTATGAGATAGTAGGCGTTGTTGTGTACCGCTTTGATGATGATGAAGGGGCCTTCCCATGTGGGAACCAGCTTGTGCTCACCGGTTGTCCGCTAGACTAGCTGGATCACTAGGTCGCCCTCGCGGAAGGCAAGGGGTCGGATCCTCTTGTTGTGGTAGCACCACAGCTTCTGTTGGTAGATGGCCGACCGGCTCAAGGCTAGATTGCATGCTTCCTTGAGCAAGTCGACACTATCTTCCCATGTTCCTTGGCTTCCACCTCCGCATAGAGTGCCACGCAAGGCGAGTCAAACTTGATGTCCGTGAGGATGACTGCCTCAATCCCATATACGAGGAAGAAAGACTCGAAGCCAGTTGACCGGTTGGGCGTGGTCCTGAGGATCCCAAGTATAGTCGGCAGCTCATCGATCCAACAGTCCATCGAGCGAACTAGGAGCTTGACAAGCCAAGGTTTGATGAAGGTCAGCATAAGATCATTGTCCAGCTCCGCCCGTCCGTTCGACTAGGGGTGGGCCACCAATGCAAGGTCGAGCTGTTTGCCCTGAGCAGTGTATAAATGGGCCAGCGTGCCATTGGCGAAGTTGGTGCCATTTTCGATGATGATGTTGTGGGGAACATTATAGAAGACATTCATGTCCTTGGTGCATGTGACGGTCGTTCGGCCGTCCAGCTTCTTGATTGCCTTGGCCTCGATCCACTTGGTAAACTTGCCGACACTCACTACAAAATGCGTCACGCCGCCTCGTGCGGTCTTCAATGGACCCACCATGTCGAGTCCCCAAACGGCAAAGTTCCATCAGATGGGGATGGTTTACAAGGTTGTGGCGGGCAAGTGGCTCCGACTACTAAAGTGCTGGCAACCTTCGCACCTGTCCACCACGGCCTTGGCATCGTCCAAATCCGTCGGCCAATAGAAACCATGGCGGAACGCTTTGGCCACCAGGGATCTCGAGGCAGTGTCGTGACCACACTCTCCCTAGTAGATGTCCTTGAGGATTTCGCACCCCTTGGCCGCCTCCACGCACAAATGGAAGACGTCGGTTGCATTGCGTTTGACGAGCTCGCGCTTGATGATGACATAGGCAGGATCCCGGTGGTTTACTTGCCGCCTCATGACCTCGTCGGACAGGAGCTCACCACGCGCGAGGAAGGCAAGGATGGGATGAGCTAGGAAGGAGCAGATATCATCGTTGGAGCCGGTGCTTGCACGGGGTCGGTTGGAACCGGGGACGAGCCATCATTCCCATGGCCTATGATAGCCTTGGCGCCTCTTCCATCGTCAAGACGGCGGTGGAGCCGGAGCCGAATGCATCTGGGACTGGACTGGTTGTAGCTGGATTGGAGCCAGAAATTGCCGAGGACGATAGGGAAGTCCCCGAGCCAGAGACGGAGGAAGTCGGGTCAAACGGAACGAAGATAGACTCACACTCACGAGACGTCTTGATTGAAGGCTTGAGCAATCGATTGAGGGAGATTCCAGCTAGGATGGCTGGCCTGGTGGAGCCTATCTTGGTCAATGCGTTGGAAGCCTCATTGTCCGCTCGGGGGACATGGTGGAACTCGCAGCCGTCGATGGAGCTGGTGTCCTGCTGGACGAGGAAACTGTAGCTGGCCATGTTGGTGTCCCATGCGTCCCACTTTCTCAAGACCTGATGCACCATGAGGTCCGAGTCGGTGAAGCAGAGAATGCGTCGGATGCCGATCTCCCGGGCGAGCCAAATGTTATGTACAAGCGCCTCATATTCGAGGACATTGTTGGAGGCGGTGAAGTGGATCTGCAGCGCATACTTGAACTGATGTCCCTTGGGGGAGTATAGACAATGACAGCTCCCAAGCCAGCATAGATCTTTGAGTCGTCGAAGTGCATGCGTTAGTGCCTCGAGTTGGGGAGTGGCGGCACGTACTAGTTCTCCTCCGAGTGGACAAGAAAGTCGGTCAGCGTCTTGGACTTGATGGCCGTGCGGGATCGTACCGGATGTCGTGGTCGGTTAGGGCGATGTCCCAGTTGCCGATCGAGCCAGTGGCGTCCCGGCTACCCATGATCTCTGAGAGTGGAGACGTGCTCACCACAGTGATGGTATGCTCCTGGAAGTATTGCTTCAACTTCTTGGTGATGAAGTGGACATCGTAAGACATCTTCTGGTAATGGGGGTAGTCCTGCTTGGAGTTGGACAGGACCTCTCTTAGGAAGTAGACGGGGCACTAGACTGGCAGAGCCCTGCCCTCTTCGGGCCGCTCCATGACCAACACGACACTGACCACGCGGGTGGTGGCCGTGATGTACGCGATGATGGGGTTCTTCTCCTTTGGTGCAACTAGGATTCGTGCGGTTGAGAGCATGTGCTTGAGGTCGGGAAAATTATCGTCCGCGTGGTTGGTCCACTAGAATGGAGCCATTTACTTCATAAGCTGGTAAAGGGCTGGGCCTTCTCGCCCAACTGTTTGACAAACCGGCCGAGCGAGGCGAGGCAGCCGACGAACTTCTGGACATCGCACAGCTTGATTTCCTTGTGCATGCACTCGACAGCCTTGATCTTCTCCTGGTTGGCCTCGATCCCGCGGATGGAGACAGAGAAACCAAGGAGCTAGCTGGCTGGCACACCTGACATGCATTTCTCCGAGTTGAGACACACCTTCTACTCGCGCAGGTTGGTGAAGGTTTCCCAGAGATCGTCAAGGAGGCGAAAATGCTTCTTGGTCTTCATGACCATATCGTCAATGTATACATGCATGTTCTTGTCGATCTCGGGCAAGAGGCACTTCTACATGCAGCACTAGAAGGAGGCATCAGCGTTCTTCAAGCTGAACGACATGGTGATGTAGCAGCAGGCCCCGAATGGGGTGATGAAGGAGGCCTTGAGCCGGTTGGCGGGGTCAAGTTTGATTTGGTGGTAGCCAGAGTATGCGTCCAGGAAGGACAAGAAGTTGCAGCCGACGGTGGAGTAGATCACCTGGTCGATCCGTGATAGGGCGAATGGACCCTTGGGTCACGCCTTATTCAGTCTAGTGTAGTCGATGCACATGCACTAGATTTTCTTCTTCCTGAGTATCAGGACTGGGTTGGCTAGCTAGTCCAGGTGGAAAACTTCCATGATGAACCCTGTCGGCATTCTCGGAATGGGGTTACCCAGACCTGCTTGCCTGTGGCCCAGGGTTGGCCCACTTCATCGACCAAAAACCAATAGGCCCGGCACCACCCAAGGCAAGGCCCTCGCGAGGGGCCAAGCCTCGCGAGGAGGAACAACATCAAGACCCGCAGGAGGCCTCCTGAGGACCCCTCCAGAGCGGTGGATATTCCGTGCCGAGACCCGACCTCAGGAGTCGAGAATGACGTGGGGGAAGGATACACGAGTAGTAGACAGCAGGATGATGCAGTTCCCCCTTTTAGTGTAAAGGGGGCGAGGAGGCACGCAGGTCTCCAAGGCATCTCCCAAAGGTTTCCATTCTGGTGCAACAAGGCCACCACCTCCCACCAACAGGACGGACATCATCCCTGGACCCATCCCTGCTGCGTTGACAACCAGTTTGCAGGCGAAGACTACTTTTGGACAGGGGAAGCATGTTCCCCTGTCCCCGAAAATTTGCCGTTGTGGGATCCCTTCCAACCGAAACGATAAGGCAAGAGGACCGGGGCTGCCGCTACATATAGAGAGAGTAGGTTACTTCATAGTTGACGATCCATTCATTCACCCACTCGCACCATACAAAGGCCACCCAGCCTCCGGAGGCCCTCGAACACTGTACTAGTTCATCCACCAACCTCCACGAGAGGCAATCCACCAAAGCAGGAGTAGGGTATTATGCTTCTTAGCGGCCCGAACCTGGGTAAACTGTCGTGTTCTGTGTCTTCCTCACCGTCTAGTGAGTTCCCTGCCATCCTAGCGAGTTAGGTGAGGCTAGCCCGCAAGAGATCTTCGTACATGCCCCTGAGTTTGAATTTTTACGGTTTTATGGAGACCTAAGTCCAACATTTGGCGCGCCAAGTAGGGGGCATATCAAGGTCTTCTCCGGGCTTCATCTTCCCTAAGCCCCGTTGCTCCGATGGCCGGTGCCCAACAAACTTCTTCGAGCCTCGTCGAGCTGGCTTCCCACCATCAAACCACAACGGTCGGAAGCACGTGTATCGGCGTTATGGTACCAGGCGGCTCGTACCAGACCGTCAACATCGTCTCCACCGTCGTAACCACCCGCGCCACCCAGGCGTACGGCAGCTGGGCGGCGCCCTCGGCATCCACGATGCGCCGCATCAACTTGGGGGACCTTGGCGCACACGACGCACTGCACGTGGAAAGCGAGATGTTCCGCCATCGACCGACATAAGGGGGCCTCGACGCCTGGGCGGACCACATCACGGAGCTGATCCTCATCGCCCAGAAGGCCATCCGACCCCACTCTTCTTTAAGGCAGCAGACACCGGGCGACGGGGGCTCGCGCCTCGTGCCGGTCGCCGGGCCTACAAGCATCGTGGCCCTTCCTGCGCTGGGCGGGGCCGAGAGAGACGCGTCGCATGCTGCCCTCCTCCTCCTCCAGATTCAAGTGGTTGGCCTCGAGGCGCAGCGTGCGGGCAGCCACCAGGGGCGCGAAGGGAACGGCAGGACGTTCGACGCACGTTGATGACCCACAAGTGTAGGGGATCTATCGTAGTCCGTTCGATAAGTAAGAGTGTCGAACCCAATGTGGAGCAGAAGGAAATGACAAGTGGTGTTCAGCAAGGTATTCTCTGCAGGCACTGAAATTATCAGTAACAGATGGTTGTGTGATAAGATAATTTCGTAACGAGTAGCAAGTAACAATAGTAACAAAGGTGCAGCAAGATGACCAATCCCTTTTGTAGCAAGTGACAAGCCTGGACGAACTCTTATATAAGGTAAAGCGCTCTCGAGGACACATGGGAATTCTGTCAAGCTAGTTTTCATCATGTTCATATGATTCGCGTTCGCTACTTTGATATTTTGAAATGTGGGTGGACCGGTGCTTGGGTGTTGTCCTTAGTTTGACGAACATCCCACTTATGATTAACCCCTCTCGCAAGCATCCGCAACTACGAAAGAAGATGTAAGACAAAGTCTAACCATAGCATTAAACTAGTGGATCCAAATCAGCCCCTTACGAAGCAACACATAAACTAGGGTTTAAGCCTCTGTCACTGTAGAAACCCATGATCTACTTATTACTTCCCAATGCATTCCTCTAGGCCCAAATAGTGGTGAAGTGTTATGTAGTCGACATTAATATAACACCACTAGAGGAAAGAAAACATACAACGCATCAAAATATCGAACGAATACCAAATTCACATGACTACTTATAGCAAGACTTATCCCATGTCCTGAGGAACAAACGTAACTACTCACAAAGCATAATTATGTCCATCATCAGAGAGGTATTGAATAGCATTAGGGATCTGAACATATGATCTTCCACCGAGTAAACCAACTAGCATCAACTACAAGGAGTAATTAACTCTACTAGCAACCTTACAAGTACCAATCGGAGTCGCGAGACGGAGATTGGTTACAAGAGATGAACTAGTGTTTGGAGATGAGATGGTGCTGATGAAGATGTTTATGGATATGAGTCCCCTCCGATGAGAGGAGTGTTGGTGATGACGATGGCGACGATTTCCCCCTCCGGGAGGGAAGTTTCCCTGCCAGGACGGCCCTGCGGGAGCTCTAGATTGGTTTAACTCAAGTTCCACCTCGTGGCGGCGGCGTTTCTTCCCAAAAAATCTCCCCTGATTTTTTCTAGGACGAAAGAGACTATATAGAGGTTGAGTTGGAGGCTGCGGAGCCACATGGGCCCCATAAGCCTACCAGGTGGGGCCTAGGGGGCGCCTCCTGGGCTTGTGGGCTCATGGCTCCGTTTCTTCTCGTAATTCTTGCGCCAGTATTTTTTATATATTCCACAAAAAATCCTCGGAAGTTTCTAGGTCATTCCGAGAACTTTTATTTCCACACAAAAATAACAGCATGTCAATTCTGCTGAAAACAACATCAGTCCGGGTTAGTTCCATTCAAATCATGCAAATTAGAGTCCAAAACAAGGGCAAAAGAGTTTGGAAAAGAAGATACGATGGAGACGTATCAACTCCCCCAAGCTTAAAGCCTTGCTTGTCCTCAAGCAATTCAGTTGACAAACTGAAAGAGACAAAAGAAAAACTTTTACGACCTCTGTTTGATCTTGTTGTTGTAATTATGTCTAACTCATATTCGGATTTTCAGCAAGATCATAAGCTAACCACATAAGAAATAACATTTAGATCTCAAGGTGTACTCATATCAATGGCATAATCAACTAGCGAGCAATAATAATAAGTTTCAAACGTCAACACTTCAATCAAAAAAATCATGATACAATATGAACAAATGGTATCTCGCTAGCCCTTTGTGAGACCGCAAAACATAAATGCAGAGCACCTTCATAGACCAAGGGCTGACTGAACATTGTAATTCATGGCAAACAAGATCCAGTCACAGTCATACTCAACATCAATTAATTGCAAAGCATAAAAATGATGGAGGCGCTCTCTAATTGGTGCCTTTTATAAGAAGAGGATGACTCAACATTAATGTAAATAGATAGGCCCTTCGCAGAGGGAAGCATTGATTTGCAGAGGTGCGAGAGCTCAAACTTTTAAAACAGAGATAAATTATTTTGGGTGGCATGCTTTCATTGTCAATGGGATGACCAAGAGTTTTCACCATATTCCATGCTACACATATTATAGGCGGTTCCCAAATAGAATAGTAAAATTTTGACTCCGCCACCACCGATCAATCACACTCCACGACTAGCCGAATCCTTGGGTGTCGTCCATACCAAAAACAATCCAGGGGGAGTTTTGTTTGCCATTATATTTTCGATTTGATTTGACCATGGAGCTGGGCATTCCGATTACCGGCCCCTTTCTCGTGAGTGATAGTGAATAAAAATGTATCGAGGATAACACGCCTAGCATGGAAGATACTGACCGCCCCTTGTCACCACATGAGCGGTTCGGGCATACAAAACAGATTATTATTTGAAGATTTAGAGAGTGGCACATGCAAATTTACTTGGAACGACAGGTAGATACCACGTATAGGTAGGTATGGTGGACTCATATGGAACAACTTTGGGTTTATGGAAGTGGATGCACAAGCAATATTCCCGCTTAGTACAAGTGAAGGCTAGCAAAAGACTAGGAAGCGACCAACTAGATAACGACAACAGTCATCAATATGCATTGAAATTAACCAATGTTGGGTGCAAGCATGAGTAGGATATAAATCACCATAAACATGAATATCCTAGAGGCCATGTTGATTTTGTTTCAACTACATGCGTGAACATGTGCCAAGTCAAGCCACTTGTATCATTCAAAGGTGGATACCATCCTATCATACTACATCATAATCATCTTGAAATTCATGTTGGCATCCAAGACAAACCATTATAAGCTCCTAGGTAACTAAGCATGGCATCAAAAACTATGATCTCTAAGCTATCATTGCAAACATGTTTCTCTAATAATAATGTTGAATTAGGAACGATGAGCTAGTCATATTTACAATAACAAAATAGGTCGAGTTCATACCAACTTTTCCAGGCTCAGTCACTTCATCATATATCGTCATTATTGCCTTTCACTTGCACGACCGAATGATGTGAATAATAATAAGAGTGTTCGTGCATTGAACTAAGATGGAATCTGCAAGCCAATTCAGAGGAGAAGACAAAGTAATATGGCTCTTTGACGGATAAACAATAATGCATATGAGAGCCACTAATCATTTTAATCATGGTCTTCTACCTCGACCCGAAGAAAAAGAAAACTATTTACACGGGAAAGCTCCCAACAAGAAAAACAAGAACGGGAAATCTTTTTCGGTTTATGGGAGTAACTGAGATATAATGCTTGATTATTTGCCCATTTAAAACTCTCGCAAAATTACCTTCCGCGTTGTTGATTTTTATGGCACCGGAACGATATACTTCCTCAACAATATAAGGACCTTCCCATTTAGAGAGAAGCTTGCCTGCAAAAAATCTTAAACGAGAATTGTATAGCAAGACATAATCACGTACATTTAATTCACGTTTTTGTATCCTTTTATCATGCCACCTCTTGACTTGTTGTTTAAACAACTTGGCATTTTCATATGCCTGAGATCTCCATTCATGAAGTGAGCTAATGTAAAATAACCTCTTCTCACCAGCAAGTTTGAAATCAAAGTTGAGCTCTTTGATTGCCCAATAAGCCTCATGCTCTTGCTCAAGAGGTAAATGACATGCTTTACCGTAAACCATTTTTTACGGAGACATGCCCATGGGATTCTTATAAGTAGTTCTATAAGCCCACAGTGCATCATCAAATTTCTTAGACCAATTGCAATACCTTGTGTGCAGTTCTATCTCCCGCATGGTGTCCTCCGTAAGCCTCGGAGTGACACTTCCGTAGGATCTGTCCCTGTTCATGCTCCGGTACACAACGTCTAATAACACCATCTACTCCTTCTTTATAAAGGTGAGGATCATCCCAAAAGTAATGTCTCAAATCAAAGAAGTATTTTTTCTTTTGTTCGTATGTGAAACTAGGTGGTATATGATACGTCCATTTTGCATCATGCTTTCATGTTGTTATTTATCACTTTATGGGCTGTTCTTACACTTCACGGTACAATACTTATGCCTTTTCTCTCTTATTTTGCAAGGTTTACATGAAGAGGGAGAATGCGGATAGCTGGAATTCTGGCCTAAAAAAGGAGAAAGTTTGATATACCTATTCTGCGCAACTCCAAAAGCCATGAAAATCAACGATGATTTTTTTTGGGATTTATAAAAATACTGGGCCGAAGAAGTACCAGAGGGGCGCCAGCAGGGGGGCACAAGCCTGCTAGGCGCGGCCTCCCCCTGGCCGCGCCTAGGGGGCTTGTGGGATCCCACTTGGCTATCTGGCTCCCCCCTTTTGCTACAATAAGGGTTTCGTTCCAGAAACAATTGAGAGGACACTTTTCGGAGGATTCGTCGCCGCCACGAGGCGGAACTTGAGCAGAACCAATCTAGAGCTCCGGCAGGACGATCCTGCCGGGGAAACTTCAGTCCCGGAGGGGGAAATCGTCGCCATCGTCATGACCAACACTCCTCTCATCGGAGGGGACTCATCACCATCAACATCTTCATCAGCACCATCTCATCTCCAAACCCTAGTTCATCTCTTGTAACCAATCTCCGTCTCGCGACTCTGATTGGTACTTGTAAGGTTGCTAGTAGTGTTGATTACTCTTTGTAGTTGATGCTAGTTGGATTACTTGGTGGAAGAGTTTATGTTCAGATCTTTGATTCTCCTCATTACCTCTCTGGTCATGAATATGATTATGCTTTGTGAGTAGTTACTTTTGTTCCTGAGGACATGGGATAAGTCATGCTATAAGTAGTCATGTGAATTTGGTATTCGTTCGATATTTTGATGTGTTGTATTTTGTTTTTCCTCTAGTGGTGTTATGTGAACGTCGACTACATAACACTTCACCATTATTTGGGCCTAGAGGAAGGCATTGGTAAGTAGTAAGCAGATGATGGGTTGCTAGAGTTACAGAAGCTTAAACCCTAGTTTATGCGTTGCTTCGTAAGGGGCTGATTTGGATCCACTAGTTTAATTCTATGGTTAGACTTTGTCTTAATTCTTATTTTGTAGTTGCGGATGCTTGCGAGAGGGGTTAATCATAAGTGGGATGCTTGTGCAAGTAAGGGCAGTACCCAAGCACCGGTCCAGCCACATATCAAACTATCAAAGTAACGAACACGAATCATATGAACATGATGAAAACTAGCTTGACAGAAATTCCCATGTGTCCTCGGGAGCGCTTTACCTCCTATAAGAGTTTGTCCAGGCTTGTCCCTTGCTACAAAAGGGATTGGGCCACTTTGCTGCACCGTTGTTAATTTTGTTACTTGCTACTTGCTGCGAATCATCTCACCACACAACTACTTGCTACCGATAATTTCAGTGCTTGCAGATATTACCTTGCTGAAAACCACTTGTCAGATCCTTCTGCTCCTCGTTGGGTTCGACACTCTTACTTATCGAAAGGACTATGATAGATCCCCTATACTTGCGGGTCATCAAGACTCTTTGCTGGCGCCGTTGCCGGGGAGTGAAGCGCCTTTGGTAAGTGGAAATTGCTAAGGAAACATTTATATATTATGCTGAAATATATTGTCACTTGTCACTATGGAAACTAATCCTTTGAGGGGCTTGTTTGGGGTATCTTCACCTCAAACGGAAGCACAAAGAGATGCTCCTCAACCTGCTGCACCTACAGAAAATATTTTCTATGAATTTCCTTTCGGTATGCTTGAGAAACTGCTCGCTAATCCTTTTACAGGAGATGGAACATCACATCCAGACTTGCTTCTAATTTATGTAGATGAAGTTTGTGCTTTATTTAAGCTTGCAGGTTTGCCCGAGGGTGAGATCAAGAAGAAGGTCTTTCCCTTATCTTTGAGGGATAATGCGTTGACATGGTATAGGCTATGTGATGATACTAGATCATGGAACTACAATCGGTTGAAATTGGAATTTCATCAAAAGTTTTATCCTATGCATTTAGTACATCGTGATTGGAATTATATTTATAATTTTTGGCCTCGTGACAGAGAAAGCAACGATCAAGCTTGGGGGAGGCTTAAATCAATGTTATATTTATGTCCCAACCATGAGCTCTCGAGAGAAATTATCATTCAGAACTTCTATGCTCGTCTTTCTCATGATGATTACACCATGCTTGACACTTCTTGTACCGGTTCTTTTATGAAGAGAGATATTGACTTCAGATGGAATTTATTGGAAAGAATTAAACGCAACTCTGAAGATTGGGAGCTTGATGAAGGTAAGGAGTCAGGTATGAATTTCATGTTTGATTGTGTCAAATCCTTTGTTGAAACAAATACCTTTTGTGATTTTAGCGCTAAGTATGGACTTGACTCTAAGATAGTAGCTTCATTGTGTGAATCATTTGCTGCTGTATTGATCCCCCCAAAGAGAAGTGGTTTAAATATCATCCTCCCTTAGAAGTCAATGTAGTTAAACCCAATCCAGTTGAAGAGAAAGTCATTGCCTATAATGATCCTATTGTTCCCAGTGCTTACATTGAGAAACCACCTTTCCCTGTTAGGATAAAGGATCATTCAAAAGCTTCAACTGTGATACGTAGGGGCTACATTAGAACACCTACACCCCCTGAGAAAATTAGAGTTGAACCTAGCATTTCTATTATCAAAGATATCCTGTCCGACAATGTTGATGACCATGATATTCACTTCTGTGAAGATGCTTCTAGAATTGCTAAACCACATGCTAGAGATGAATATAGGCCTGTTGTTGGCACGCCTGTTGTTTCATGGTTTATGTGATGTTTGTGCTAGTTTTAGTGCAATACCTCAATCCTTATATGATGAAATTAAATACGAGATTGCACCTATCGAGATAGAACCAATTGATGTCACTATTCAGCTTGCCAATAGAGATACTATCTGCCTTGTGGGAATTGTTAGTGATGTTGAAGTCTTGTGTGGTAAAACGAAGTATCCTACTGATTTCCTCGTTCTTGCTACCACACAAGATAGCTTGTGTGCCATCATATTTGGTATACATTTTCTCAATACTGTCAATGCTCATATTGAGTGTGAGAAGCAAACTGTCAAGTTCTCCAAGTTTGGTAGACAACCTCATGAAAAAGAGTTGCCTAGTAAGGATAAAACTATTGCCTTAACTTCTATTGCCGTGCCTCCTACTGATCCCTTAGAGCAATACTTGCTTGAGCATGAAAATGATATGCATATGGATGGAAGGGATGAGATAGATAGAGTTTTATTAGAACAATATCCTATCCTTAAGAATAATTTGCATGTTGAACTGCTTGGGGATCCACCCCCACCAAAGGGTGATCATGTGTTCAAGCTTAAACAGTTGCCGGATACTCTTAAGTATGCTTATCTTCATGAAAAAGAGATATATCCTGTTATTATTAGTGCTAGCCTCTCAGAGCATGAAGAAAAAAAGTTACTAAAAACTCTAAGAAAGCACCGTGCTGCTATTGGATATACTCTCGATGATCTTAAGGGCATTAGTCCCACTCTATGCGAGCACAAGATTAAAATTGATCCTGATTCCAAGCCAGTTGATGATCATCAACGGAGAATAAATCCTAAGATGAAAGAGGTAGTAAGAAAACAAATACTAAAGCTCCTAGAAGCAGGTATTATCTATCATGTTGCTCATAGTGATTGGGTGAATCCGGTGCATTGCGTCCCTAAGAAGGGAGGTATTACCGTTGTCCCTAATGATAAGGATGAATTGATCCCACAGAGGATTATTACTGGCTATAGGATGGTGATCGATTTTAGGAAATTGAATAAAGACACTAGGACAGATCATTACCCTTTGCCTTTTATCGACCAAATGCTAGAAAGACTGTCTAAACACACACACTTCTGCTTTCTAGACGATTATTCTGGTTTCTCCCAAATACCAGTTGCAGAAGCTGATCAGGAGAAAACCACTTTCACCTTCCCTTTCAGTACCTTTGCTTATAGACGTATGCCTTTTGGATTATGTAATGTACCTGCCACCTTTCAAATATGTATGATGGCTATATTCTCTGACTTTTGTGAAAATATTGTGGTTTTCATGGATGACTTCTCCGTTTACGGGTCTTATTTTGATGATTACCTCAGCAACCTTGATCAAGTCTTGCAGAGATGTAAAGACACCAATCTTGTCTTGAATTGGGAGAAGTGCCACTTTATGGTTAATGAAGGCATCGTCTTAGGACATAAAGTTTCTGAAAGAGGTATTGAAGTCGATAAGACTAAGGTTGATGCAATCAAGAAAATGCCATACCCTACAGATATCAAAGGTATAAGAATTTTCCTTGGTCATGCTGGTTTCTATAGAAGGTTCATCAAAGACTTCTCTAAGATTACTAGGCCTCTTACCAATCTCTTGCAAAAGGATATTCCTTTTGTTTTTTACGATGATTTTGAGGAAGCCTTCGAAATACTTAAGAAGGCTTTGATAACTGCACCTATTGTTCAACCACCTGATTGGAACTTACCTTTTGAAATCATGTGTGATGCTAGTGATTATGCTGTTGGTGCTATCCTAGGGCAAAGAGTTGATAAGAAGTTGAATGTTATTCACTATGCTAGTAAAGCTCTAGACAGTGCCCAAAGAAACTATGCTACTACGGGAAAGGAATTTTTAGCAGTCGTGTTTGCATGTGAAAAGTTCAGGTCTTACATAGTTGATTCCAAAGTCACTATTCACACTGATCACGCTGCTATTAAGTACCTCATGGAGAAGAAAGACGCTAAACCTAGACTTATCAGATGGGTTCTCTTGCTACAAGAATTTGATTTGCACGTTGTCGACAGGAAGGGTGCTGATAACCTCGTAGCAGATAACTTGTCTAGGTTAGCGAATGTTCTTGATGACCCACAACCTATTGATGATAGCTTTCCTGATGAGCAATTGAATTTCATCAATACTTCACGTAGTGCATCGTGGTATGCTGATTATGCTAACTATATCGTTGCCAAATATATACCACCTAGTTTCACATACCAGCAAAAGAAGAAATTCTTCTTTGATTTAGGACATTACTTTTGGGATGATCCTCACCTTTATAAGGAAGTTGTAGATGGTGCTATTAGACATTGTGTACCTGAACATGAACATGGACAGATCCTACAGAAGTGTCACTCCGAGGCCTACGGAGGACACCATGCGGGAGATAGAACAGCACACAAGGTATTGCAATCAGGTTTCTATTGGCCCACTCTCTTCAAGGATGCCCGTAGGTTTGTCTTGTCTTGTGACGAATGTCAAAGAATAGGTAATATTAGTAAACATCAGGAAATGCCTATGAACTATTCACTTGTTATTGAACCATTTGATGCTTGGGACTTTGATTATATGGGACCTTTTCCAAAATCCAACGGGTATAATCATATCCTAGTTACTGTTGATTACGTCACTAAGTGGGTAGAAGCTATCCCAACTAGTAGTGCTGATCACAACACCTCTATCAGGACGCTTAAAGAAGTTATTTTCCCTAGATTTGGAGTCCCTAGATATCTAATGACCGATGGTGGTTCACATTTCATTCATGGTGCTTTCCGTAAAACGCTTGCTAAGTATGATGTCAACCATAGAATTGCGTCTCCCTATCACCCTCAGTCCAGTGGTCAAGTAGAGCTAAGCAATAGAGAGATTGAACTAATTCTGCAAAAGACTATCAACAGGTCTGGACAGAATTGGTCTAAGAAGCTCGATGATGCACTGTGGGCTTATAGAACAGCCTATAAGAATCACCTGGGCATGTCCCCGTACAAAATGGTGTATGGTAATGCATGTGATTTACCTCTTGAGCTAGAGCATAAAGCTTATTGGGCAATCAAAGAGCTCAACTTTGATTTCAAACTTGCTGGTGAGAAGAGTTTATTTGATATTAGGTCGCTTGATGAATGGAGAGCTCACGCATATGAGAATGCCAAGTTGTTCAAAAAAAAGGTTAAGAGGTGGCATGATAAAAGGATACAAAAGCGTGAGTTCAATGTAGGTGATTATGTCTTGCTATATAATTCTCGTTTAAGATTTTTTGCAGGCAAGCTTCTCACTAAATGGGAAGGTCCCTATATTGTTGCGGAAGTATATCTTTCTGCTGCCATCAATATCAACAACACGGAAGGTAATTGTCCGAGAGTGGTAAATGGGCAGAGAATCAAGCATTATATCTCAGGTACTCCCATAAATGTTGAAAGCAATATTATCAATACCATAACTCCGGAAGAAGACCTAAGGGATATTTATCAGCCTGTTTCAGACTCCGAAAACGAAGAGGTATATGATCCAGTAAGTAAACAGACTCCAAAACTTTGCCAGTAGGAATTTTTCTCCGTTTTAGAATTTTTGAAAAAATAGAAAATTTTGAAGTAGTCTGGAAAGCGCTCGAGGAGGCGACAGGCCTGCCAGGTGCGGGCCACCCCCTGGCCGCTCCTGGGGGGCTTGTGGCCACCTCGTGTGCCTCCCGGACTCTGTTTTCTTGCGGAGTACTCCTTCTGGTCTGGAAAACATCATTATATATTCTCCCGTAATGTCTGACCCTCATATCGCGCAAATTTCCTCCGTTTTTGTTTCGAGCTTGTTTCTGCTGCAGATCTAGATTGCTATGTGATAACCCACAAAGTATAGGGGATCGCAACAGTTTTCGAGGGTAGAGTATTCAACCCAAATTTATTGATTCGACACAAGGGGAAGCCAAAGAATATTCTCAACTATTAGTAGTTGAGTTGTCAATTCAACCACACCTGAAAGATTTAGTACCTGCAGCAAAGTATCAGTAGCAAGGTAGTGTGATAGCAACAGTAGCAACGGTAACCAGTAGCAACAAAGTGACAGCAGTAGCAGCAAAGTAACAACAGTAGCAAAAAAGTAACAGTAGCAGCAGTGACAGCAGTAGCAGCAAGGTAACATAGTAAGGACCAGTAGGAAAAACTCGTAGGCATTGGATCGGTGATGGATGATTATTCCGGATGTTATTCATCATGCAACAGTTATAACACGGAGAGATATGTAACTAGCTCCAGTTCGTCAATGTAATGTAGGCATGTATTCCATATGTAGTCATACGTGCTTAGGGAAAAGAACTTGCATGACATCTATTGTCCATCCCGCCCGTGGTAGCGGGGTCCTAATGGAAACTACGGGATATTAAGGTTCTCCTTTTAATAAAGAACCGGACCAATGCATCAACACTTAGTGAATACATGAACTCCTCATACTATGGTCATCTCCGGGAGTGGTTTCGGCTATTGTCACTCCGGGGTTGCATGGTCATAACACATAGTAGGTGACTACAACTTGCAAGATAGGATCAAGAACACACATATATTGACGAGAACATAATAGGTTCAGATCTTAAATCATGGCACTCAGGCCCTGGTGACAAGCATTAAGCATGGCAAAGTAGTAGCAACATCAATCTCAGAACATAGTGGATACTAGGGATCAATCCCCGTCAAAACTAACTCGATTACATGATAGATCTCATCCAACCCATCACTGTCCAGCAAGCCTACGATGAGATTACCCATGAACGGTGAAGAGAATCATGGAATTGGCGATGAAGGAAGGTTGGTGATGATGATGGCGACGATCTCCCCTCTCCGGAGCCCAGAACAAACTCCGGATGTGCCCTCCAGAGGAAGAACAGGAGGTGGCGGCGCCTCCGTATCGTAAAACGCGATGAACTCTTCTCCTTCATTTTTTTCTAGACGAAAGGGACTAAATAAAGTTGAGATTGGAGGCGGTGGAGCTTCGTGGGCCCCACAAGCCTGCCACGCGCGGCGAGGGGGGCCCGCGCCTGGTGGACTTGTGGGCTCCATGCTCCACTTCCTCCGTTGATTCTTGCGCCAGTATTTTTTATATATTCCACAAAAATCCCCGTAAATTTCTAGGTCATTCCGAGAACTTTTATTTCTGCGCAAAAACAACACCATGGCAATTCTGCTGAAAACAGCGTTAGTCCGGGTTAGTTCTATTCAAATCATGCAAATTAGAGTCCAAAACAAGGGCAAAAGAGTTTTGAAAATTAGATACGATGGAGACGTATCAACTCGCCCAAGCTTAAAACCTTACTTGTCCTCAAGCAATTCAGTTGACAAACTGAAAGAGACAAAAGAAAAACTTTTACGAACTCTATTTGATCTTGTTGTTGCAACTATGTCTAACTCATATCCAGAATTTCAGCAAGATCACAAGCAAACTACATAAGCAAAATACATCTAGGTCTCACGGTAAACTCATATCAATGGCATAATCAACTAGCGAGCAATAATAACAAGTTTTAAACGTCAACACTTCAATCAAAACAATCATGAAGCAGTACGAACAGATGGTATCTTGCTAACTCTTTCTGAGACCGCAAAACATAAATGCAGAGCACCTTCAAAGAGAAAGGGCTGACTAAACATTGTAATTCATGGCAAAGAATATCCAGTCACAGTCATACTCAATCACAGTTAAAAGCAAAGCATAAAAATGACAGAGGTGCCATCTAATTGGTGCTTTTATAAGAAGAGGATGACTCAAGAGGAACATAAATTGACAGACCCTTCGCTGAGGGAAGCATTGATTTGCAGAGGTGCCAGAGCTCAAGCTTTGAAAACAAAGATAATAATTTTGGGTGGCATGCTTTCATTGTCTATGCAATGACCATCAGTTCTCACCATCTTCCACACTACTCATGCTATAAGCGGTTCCCAAACAGAAAAGTAAAGTTTTGACTCCCCCACCTACGATCAATCACACTCCACGACTAGCCGGATACTCGGGTGCCGTCCATACCAACATCAATCCAGGGGGAGTTTTGTTTGCAATTATCTTTTCGACTTGAGCACGGAACTGGGCATTCCAATTACCAACCCCTTTCTCGTGAATGATAGTGAATAAACACATATCAAGGATAACATGCCTAGCATGGAAGATACTGATAGCCCCCTGTCACCACATGAGCGGTTCGGGCATGCAAAACAGATTATTTCTTGAAGATTTTGAGAGTGGCACATGCAAATTTACTTGGAACGGCAGGTAGATACCGCATATAGGTAGGTATGGTGGACTCATATGGAACAACTTTGGGTTTATGGAAGTGGATGCACAAGCAGTATTCCTGCTTAGTACAAGAGAAGGCTAGCAAAAGACTCGGAAGTGACCAACTAGAGAGCGACAACAGTCATCAAGATGCATTGAGATTAACCAACATTGAGTGCAAGCATGAGTAGGACATAAATCACCATGAACATGAATATCATAGAGGCTATGTTGATTTTGTTTCAACTACATGCGTGAACATGCGCCAAGTCAAGCTACTTGAATCATTCGAAGGAGGATACCATCCGATCATACTACATCATAGTCATCTCAAAATTCATGTTGGCATCCAAGACAAACCATTATAAGCTCCTAGCTAATTAAGCATGGCATCAGAAACTATGATCTGTAAGTTGTCATTACAAACATGTTTCTCTCACAAAAAAGTTGAATCAGGAACGATGAGCTAGTCATATTTACAAAAACAAAATAGATCAAGTTCATACCATCTTTTCCAGGCTCAGTCACTTCATCGTATATCGTTATTATTGCCTTTCACTTGCACGACGGAATGATGTGAACAATAATAAGAGTGCTCGTGCAAGGGACTAAGCTGGAATCTACAGGCAAACACAAAGGAGAAGACAAAGTAATATGGCTCTTTGACAGATAAACATATACGCATGCGAGATCCACTAAACATTGTAACCATGGTCTTCTACCTTAACCCAAAGAAAAAGAAAACTATTTACACGGGAAAGCTCCCAACAAGCAAAAGAAGAACAGGAAAATCTTTTTGGGTTTTCTCAAACTAGACAAACACATGAAAAGAAAACGAGAAAAAAGAAAATAAACTAGCATGGATGATACAGTGGCAAAGTGTGAACACCGACTAACAAAGTGAAAACGTAAGAAAGAATATAAAGTCGGTGAGAAACACGGTACTCCCCCAAGATTAGGCTTTTGGCCTAAGTTGGTCTACTCCCATGGATGGTCCGGGCGATACCCAAAATCATAAATGGGGTTGTACGTGAGCGCCGGAGCCCCTGCGTGAATAGCTGCCTCACGAAGGCGAGCAACCTTTGCCTCCCTCTCATACTCCTGTGCCTCTCCTCTGGTTATGTAATATCTCCGTTTTACCTGAAAGTCAAAGAAGGCAGGAGCAGGAAGTGTAATATGGAAAACACGCTATCGATTAATATTAACCGGTATAGGAGGGATTCATTATCCCTCTCAAGGAACTGATAGCGTGTCATAGCGGCGCGATCAAGGAAAGCTGTATGGAGCGTGGGATCTCCTTCGCGGATGGCATAGATCCCACCAAAGAAATCCCCTTCATTAGCATTATTTTTCAGCCTCCTTGCTATTATAGCTCCCATGTTGAAACTTCTATCACCCGTTACTTCACTCTTAAGAATACTAAGGTCAGGTGCGCAGAGGTGACAATGCTCGATCTTGCTGTTTCGCAACAAGAAGAGCAAGAACACGGGTTTGAGCTGCGGGATGATTTTTTCTGGAGGTAGGAGAAGCAGATGGGAGCTAGAATAAGTGGAGGGGGGACACGTGGGCCCCACAAGCCTGGTAGGCGCAACCGGGGGGGGGTGCCCACACCTCCAGGGATTCTGGCCAACTGGTGCAGCCCCCTGACTAGCTCTTCGTCTCAATATTTTTCAAAAATTCTAGAAAAAATCATACTTGATTTTCACGGCATTCGGAGAACTTTTATTTTCGGTGTACTTTTCTACGAGACGCTAAAAGCAGAAAACAGGGAAAAACTAAACTAAATCTATCATTTTTCTTCTAAGCAACCGAAGGTGAAAGCTTGGAACAGAGGTTTGGGACTCCTTGATTCATCCATCTCATGGTCATCGAAAGAAATCCGTCAATGAGGTTGATCAAGTCTCCTTGACAAACTTTTTCGAATCGCAAAACGAAACGGAGAATTTCCGAATAGTCACTAGGTTACCTCAATTGGGATGTGTATCTCCCCAACAAGCAAATCATACTTCATCTTGACAGGAGGTATAGGGCATTCAAAGCTCCCAATAAGAATCGATGAAGTTTTTTCGATAGCATTGATACAATGTACTCGATATTGCTTCTTCGAAAAGTGCACCATATGCTCATTACCGTTGACATGGAAAGTGACATTGCCTTTGTTGCAATCAATAACAGCCCATGCAGTGTTTAAAAAGGGTCTTCCAAGGATGACCTCCATGGCATCGTCCTTGAGAATATCTAGAACAACAAAGTCTGTTAAGATAGTGACGTTTGCAACCACAATAGGCACATCCTCGCAAATGCCGATAGGGAAAGTAGTTGATTTGTTGGCCATTTGCAGAGAGATTTCAGTGGGTGTCAACTTATCCAGTTCAAGCCTACGATAAAGAGAGAGAGAGGCATAACACTAACACCGGCTCCAAGGTCGCATATAGCAGTTCTAACGTAGTTTCCTTTAATGGAGCAAGGTATAGTGGGCACTCCGGGATCACCTAGTTTCTTAGGAGTTCCACCCTTGAAGGTATATTAGCGAGCATGGTGGAAATATCAACCTCAGGTATCCTCCTCTTATTAGTCACAATATCTTTCATGTACTTAGCATACGGAAACATTTTGAGCATATCTGTCAAACGCATTTGCAGAAAGACAGGTCTAATCATTTCAACAAATCGCTCAAAATCCTCATCATCCTTTTTCTTGGATGGTTTGGGAGGAAAGGGTATGGGTTTCTGAACCCATGGTTCCCTTTCTTTACCATGCTTCCTAGCAGCAAAGTCATTCTTATCGTATCTCCTATTCTTAGGCTGTGGGTTATCAAGATCAACAGGTTCAATCTCCACATCCTTATCACTCCTAGGTTGAGCATCAACATGAACACCACTATCTATATTATCATTAGGCTCATGTTCATCACCAGATTGTGTTTCAGCATCAGAAGCAGAGACGTCATTTGGATTCTCAGGTGTAACAAGGTTGCTAGCGTGCAAGTTCCTATCATCTTTCTTTTTATTTCTAGGTTGACTAGGTGCATCAGTACTAACTCCTTGAGAATCTTGTTCAATTCTCTTAGGATGACCCTCAGGATACAAAGGTTCATGGGTCATTCTACCGCCTCTAGTGACGACTCTGACAGAATTGTCATTCAACTCATTGAGCAAGTCATTTTGAGCCTTAAGTACTTGTTCTACTTGAGTGGTAACCATGGAGGCATGGTTACTCAAGAGCTTAAGATCATTGACATTTCTGTCCACACAAGCACTTAAATGACTAAGCATACGAGCATTCTATTCCAATTGTCTGCTAACATAATCATTGAAACTTTGTTGTTTGGCAACAAAGTTATCAAACTCATCCAGGCATAAGCTAGCAGGTTTATCAAAAGGAATATCACTCTCATTGAATCTACGCAGAGAATTTACCTCTACTACCTGTATCGCGTTATCAAGACCATGGATCTCTTCGATAGGTGGTAGATTTTTGACATCTTCAGATTTAATGCCTTTCTCTTTCATAGATTTCTTATCTTCTTGCATATCTTCAGGACTGAGGAATAGAATACCTCTTTTCTTCGGAGTTGGCTTAGGAGGTGGTTCGGGAATAGTCCAAGCATTCTCATTGCACAAGATGTTATTTAATAGGATCTCAGCTTGTTCTACGGTTTGTTCCCTAAAAACACAACCGGCACAACTATCGAGGTGGTCTGTAGAAGCATCGGATAGTCCATTATAGAAGATATCATGTATTTCATTCTTCTCAAGAGGGTGATCAGGCAAAGCATTCAGTAGCTGGACGAGCCTCCCCCAAGCTTGTGGGAGACTCTCTTCTTCAACTTGCGCAAAGTTGTATATTTCCTGCAAGGCAGCTTGCTTCTTATCGGCAGGGAAATATTTCTCAGAGAAGTAGTAGATCATATCCTGGGGGCTACGCACACAACCAGGAGCTAGAGAAGTGAACCAAGTCTTAGCATCATCCTTTAGCAAGAAAGGAAACAACTTAAGGATAGAGTAGTGGCAGATCTTTTCCTCACTAGTGAATAGGGTGGCTATATCATGCAGTTTGGTAAGATGGGCTACAACCATTTCAGACTCATAACCATGAAAAGGATCATATTCGACGAGAGTGATTCACTCAGGGTCGACACAGAATTCATAGCTATCAAAGATTTCATTCTAGCAAACTTCGGGTCGTATTTCATTCTAGCGTTCAAAGATTTTTCTTTCCACTTGCGCAGTATTTATCAACATCATAGCTATCCTTACAAGCAAGAAAGTCCTCAGCTATCTCTACCTCCATAACATAACACTCAGGCATAACACGCAATTCATATCTAGGAGAGCTAGTTCTAACAGGCAAAATAGCAGGTTCTACTTCAATAGTATCAAAAGTTTTAGAAGTATCATAACATCTAGTAGCAACTCTAGCAATTTGTGCATTAAGGAATGCACCTAGTGGAAAAGCAATATCAAGCATAGCATCATCATAAGCATCATGGGCAGCAGAAGTAGCATCATCAAGCATAGGCGACACATCAAGATTTCTAGCAAGAGGTGGTGTCGCAAACTTACTCATAACTGAAGGTGAATCAAGTGCAGAGCTAGATGGCAGTTCCTTACCTGTCCTCGTAGTTGAGGGCAAGACTTTAGTTCTTGGATCTTTCGGACTCCTCATAGCGACCAGCAGACGTAAATCCCAACTGACTCAGAGAATATGGTTGTGCCTCCCCGGCAACGACGCCAGAAAAAGGCATGTTGACGACAGACTATTCTTGACTTTGGCTTCCCCGGCAACGGCGCCAGAAAAAGGTCTTGATAACCCACAAGTATAGGTGATCGCAACAGTTTTCGAGGGTAGAGTATATAACCCAAATTTATTGATTCGACACAAGGGGAATCCAAAGAATATTCTCAAGTATTAGTAGTTGAGTTGTCAATTCAACCACACCTCAAAGATTTAGTATCTGCAGCAAAGTATCAGTAGCAAGGTAGTGTGATAGCAACAGTAGCAACGGTAACCAGTAGCAACAAAGTGACAGCAGTAGCAGCAATGTAACAGCAGTAGCAACAGAGTAACAGTAGCAGCAGTGACAGCAGTAGCAACAAAGTAACATAGCAAGGACCAGTAGGAAAAACTCGTAGGCATTGGATCGGTGATGGATGATTATGCCGGATGTTATTCATCATGCAACAGTTATAACACGGAGAGATATGTAACTAGCTCCATTTCGTCAATGTAATGTAGGCATGTATTCCGTATGTAGTCATACGTGCTTAGGGAAAAGAACTTGCAGGACATCTATTTTCCATCCCTCCCGTGGAAGCGGGGTCCTAACGGAAACTACGCGATATTAAGGTTCTCCTTTTAATAAAGAACCGGACCAACGCATTAACACTTAGTGAATACATGAACTCCTCATACTATGGTCATCTCTAGGAGTGGTTCCGGCTATTGTCACTCCGGGGTTGCCGGGTCATAACACATAGTAGGTGACTACAACTTGCAAGATAGGATCAAGAACACACATATATTAACGAGAACATAATAGGTTCATATCTGAAATCATGGCACTCGGGCCCTAGTGACAAGCATTAAGCATGGCAAAGTAGTAGCAACATCAATCTCAGAACATAATGGATACTAGGGATCAATCCCCGTCAAAACTAACTCGATTACATTATAGATCTCATCCAACCCATCACCGTCTAGCAAGCCTACGGTGTGATTACTCACGAACGATGAAGAGCATCATGGAATTGGCGATGAAGGAAGCTTGGTGATGACGGTGGCGACGTTCTCCCCTCTCCGGAGCCCAGAATGGACTCCAGATCTTCCCTCCAGAGGAAGAATAGGAGGTGGCGGCGCCGCCGTATCGTAAACGCGATGCACTCTTCTCCTTATTTTTTTCGGACGAAAGGGACTAAATAGAGCTGAGATTGGAGGCGGTGGAGCTTCGTGGGCCCCACATGCCTGCCAGGCGCGGCAGGGGGCCCGCGCCTGGTGGGCTTGTGGGCTCCACGCTCCACTTCCTCCGTTGATTCTTGCGCCGGTTTTTTTATATATTCCACAAAAAATCCCCGTAAATTTCCAGGTCATTCCGAGAAATTTTATTTCTGCGCAAAAACAACACCATGGCAATTCTGCTGAAAACAGCGTTAGTCCGGGTTAGTTCCATTCAAATCATGAAAATTAGAGTCCAAAACAAGGGCAAAAGAGTTTGGAAAAGTAGATACAATGGAGATGTATCACTATGGCGTCCCCAAAAGCTCCGAAGGACAAGATCTTCGAGAAGGTCATGAATCCCTACCTCGCGGGAGTGTTGATACACCCTCAATCTATCGAGATGCGGGAGGGGATGTTGCACATCCTTGATGTTGAGGGGCCGAAGAAGACCGGAAGCGTGGAGGCGAGGCTCGAAGCAATGGAGCAACAAGTCTTCAAGTGCCAAGGGATGGTGGAGCGTGGACTCAACGCCAACCACATGATGATCACAGAGTTCACCAACAAGCACAAGATCGATACCAATGACATTGGGAAGCACCTCTCCAGGCACCATGACAGGATTGATCACCTCCAAGCCCAAATCTATGACCTGCAGAACCAAAACTGTGAGTATGACTATAGATTTAAATCAATACGGTTGGCTGCAGATTTGAGGATTCTGGAGACTCGGTCATCTTTCCATGATGGAGCACCTATGCCTTGGAAGATGGAGGATCAAACCCATGCAGCAACAACTCCACCACCATCACCTCCAAAGGAAGACAACTAAGCATGGGTATGGGCAATCCCCTTGGCTTGTGCCAAGCTTGGGGGAGTTGCCCCGGTATCGTATCACCATCACATCTTTTGCCTTTACCTTTTCTTATTTTGTTCCTTTTTGGTTTTATCTTCCTCTAGTAGATTAAAGGTCTTAGTGTTTTAGGCTTGAGTTTTGCTTTGTGTCACCCCCGATGTATTCGAGCTCGTGAGCCATATAATAAAGAGTGTCTTAGTTAAGGGCCTTGCCTCATGCCATGATCAAGAGAATGAGAAAAGAACAAAAGCATGAAAGATCATGTAATGATCTTATGGGAAGTGATGGCTTCACATATAAAAAGAATGTTGATTGAAACTTGTTGAGGGTAGACAAACGTAGACCTTGGTCATTGCTGCAATTAATAGGAAGTGATAAATAAGGAGAGGTTCACATATAAATATATCATCTTTGACACCATCTATGATTGCGAACACTCACTAAACTATTGCATGCTTAGAAGTAGATGTTGGACAAGGAAGACAACATAATGAATTGTGTTTGCTTGGTTCCAAACAATGTTATCTGACTAGAGATCCCTTAGCATGTGACGATTGCTTCCACCTCATATTGGCCAAACCTCCTGCACCAACTAGAGATACTACTTGTGCATCCATAAACCTTCAACCCAGTTTGGCATGAGAGTCCACCACACCTACGTATGGATTGACTAAGATCCTTCAAGTAAGTTGTCATCGGTGCAAGCAATAAAAATTGGTCCCTAAATATGTATGATCTATTAGTGTGTGGAAAATAAGCTTTGTACGAACCTGTGATGAGGAAGACATAAAAGCGACAGACTGCATAATAAAGTTCTTTATCAAAGGAGGCAATATAAAGTGACGTTCCTCCACACTAAGAGGACACGCATCCAAACCTCAAAAGTGCATGACAACCTCTGCTTCCCTCTACGAAGGGCCTATCTTGTACCTTTACTTTTTTCCCTTGAAAGAGTCATGGTGATCCACACCAATTCCTTATTTCGCCTTTATCTTGGCTAACGTCATATGCTAGGGAAAGATCTATATTCATATGTCAACCTGGAGGTAAGTATTCATGAATTATTGTTGTTGACATTACCCTTGAGGTAAGTGGTTGGGAGGCAAAACTATAAGCCCCTATCTTTCTCTGTGTCCGACTGAAACTTTGATCTCATGAGTACCACGTGAGTTGTAGCAATTGTAGAAGACAAAAGGATGATTGAGTACGTGGATTTGCTTTACAAGCTCTTATTTGACTCTTTACGATGTTGTGATAAATTCCAATTGCTTCAATGACTAAAGGCTATCGGTTGTTAATTATCGGTAAGGTTCTTGATCCATGCTTTACTTTGTGAAGGAATTATCACTTTAGCATAAGAGATGATATGATGGTATTGCTATTCTGACTATGATCATGATGCATGCATGTTTGTATCTTGTTTTGTCGACACCTCTCTCCCTAAACATGTGGGCATATTTATTGATCTCGGCTTTCGCTTGAGGACAAGCGAGGTCTAAGCTTGGGGGAGTTGATACGTCCATTTTGCATGATGCTTTCATGTTGTTATTTATAGCTTTATGGGCTGTTATACACTTCAGGGTACAATACTTATGCCTTTTCTCTCTTATTTTGCAAGGTTTACACGAAGAGGGAGAATTCCGGCAGCTAGAATTCTGGCCTGAAAAAGGAGCAAGTTTGAGATACCTATTCTGCGCAACTCCAAAAGCCGTGAAAATCAACAAGGATTTTTTTTGGGATTTATAAAAAATACTGGGCCGAAGAAGTACCAGAGGGGCGCCAGCGGGAGGCCACAAGCCTGCTTGGCGCAGCCTCCCCCCTGGCCGCGCCTAGGGGGCTTGTGGGCTCCCACTTGGCTCTCTGGCTCCCCCTCTTTCGCTACAAGAAGGGTTTCGTTCCAGAAAAAATCGAGAGGAGGCTTTTTGAAGGATTCGACGCCACCACGAGGCGGAACTTGAGCAGAACCAATCTAGAGCTCCGGCGCGACGATCGTGCCGGGGAACTTCCCTCCCGGAGGGAGAAATCGTTGCCATCATCATCAGCAACACTCCTCTCATCGGAGGGGACTCATCACCATCAACATCTTCATCAGCACCATCTCATCTCCAAACTCTAGTTCATCTCTTGTAACCAATCTCCGTCTCGCGACTCCGATTGGGACTGTAAGGTTGCTAGTAGTGTTAATTACTCTTTGTAGTTGATGCTAGTTGGATTACTTGGTGGAAGAGTTTATGTTCATATCTTTAATGCTACTCATTACCTCTCTAGTCATGAATATGATTATGCTTTGTGAGTAGTTACTTTTGTTGCTGAGGACATGGGATACGTCATGCTATAAGTAGTCATGTGAATTTGGTATTCGTTCGATATTTTGATCGGTTGTATGTTGTTTTTCCTCTAGTGGTGTTATGTGAACTTCGACTACATAACACTTCACCATTATTTGGGCCTAGAGGAAGGCACTGGGAGGTAGTAAGTAGATGATGGGTTGCTAGAGTGACAGAAGCTTAAACCCTAGTTTATGCGTTGCTTCGTAAGGGGCTGATTTGGATCCACTAGTTTAATGATATGGTTAGACTTTGTCTTAATTCTTCTTTCGTAGTTCCGGATGCTTGCGAGAGGGTTCAATCATAAGTGGGATGCTTGTCCAAGTAAGGGCAGTACCCAAGCACCGGTCCACCCACATATCAAACTATCAAAGTAACAAACGCGAATCATATGAACATGATGAAAACTAGCTTGACAGAAATTCCCATGTGTCCTCGGGAGCGCTTTACCTCCTATAAGAGTTTGTCCACGCTTGTCCCTTGCTACAAAAGCGATTGGGCACCGTTGTCCTTGCTTGGCCACTTTGCTGCACCGTTGTTACTTTTGTTACTTGCTACTTGCTGCGAATCATCTCACTACACAAATACTTGCTACCGATAATTTCAGTGCTTGCAGATATTGCCTTGCTGAAAACCACTTGTTAGATCCTTCTGCTCTTTGTTGGGTTCGACACTCTTACTTATCGAAAGGACTACGATATATCCCTTATACTTGTGGGTCATCAGTATGTATTTAGCAACAATATAATTTGCATAATCAGCATACCAAGGTGTACTACGTGAAGTATTGATGACATTCAATTGTTCATCAGGAAAGCTATCATCGATAGGTTGTGGGTCATCAAGAACATTCTCCAACCTAGACAAGTTATCTGCTACGGGGTTCTCAACACCCTTCCTATAAATATCATGCAAATCAAATTCTTGTAGCAAGAGAACCCATCTGATAAGTCTAGGTTTAACATCTTTCTTTTCCATGAGATACTTAATAGAACCATGACCAGTGTGAATAGTAACTTTGGAATCAACAATACAATATGTGAACTTATCACATGCAAACACGACTGCTAAAAATGCTTTTTCAGTAGCAGCATAGTTTCTTTGGGCATTGTCTAGAGTTTTACTAGCATAGTGCATGACATTTCATTTCTTATCAACTCTTTGTCCTAGAACAACACCAACAGCAAAATCACTAGCATCACACATAATTTCAAAAGGTAGGTTCCAATCTGGTGGTTGAACAATAGGTGCAGTTATCAAGGCCTTCTTAAGTATTTCAAATGCTTCCTCACAATCATCATAAAAAATAAATGGAATATCTTTTTGCAAAAGATTGGAAAGAGGCCTAGAAATCTTAGAGAAGGCCTTAATGAACCTTCTATAGAAACCAACATGACCAAGGAAACTTCTTATACCTTTAATGTCTCTAGGGCATGGCATTTTCTCGATCGCATCAACTTTAGCCTTATCGACTTCAATACCTCTTTCAGAAATTTTATGTCCTAAGATGATGCCTTCATTAACCATAAAGTGGCACTTCTCCCAATTTAAGACAAGGTTGGTATCTTTACATCTCTGCAAAACTCGATCAAGGTTGATCAAGCAATCATCAAAAGAAGATCCGTAAATGGAAAAATCATCCATGAAAACCTCAACAATCTTTTCACAAAAGTCAAAGAATATAGCCATCATACATCTTTCAAAGGTAGCAGGTGCATTACATAAACCAAAACGCATACGTCTATAAGCAAAGGTACCGAAAGGGCAGGTAAAAGTGGTTTTCTCCTGATCAGATTGTGCAACAGGTATTTGGGAGAAACCAGAATAACCATCTAGAAAGGAAAAGTGTGTGTGTTTTGACAATCTTTCTAGCACTTGGTCAATAAATGGAAAAGGGTAATGATATTTCTTAGTGGCTTTATTTAATTACCTAAAATCAATTACCATCCTATAGCCAATCCCTTTTGTAGCAAGGGACAAGCCTGGACGTACTCTTATATAAGGTAAAGCGCTCCCGAGGACACATGGGAATTCTGTCAAGCTAGTTTTCATCATGTTCATATGATTCGCGTTCGCTACTTTGATATTTTGATATGTCGGTGGACCAGTGCTTGGGTGCTGTCCTTACTTGGACAAACATCCCACTTATGATTAACCCCTCTCGCAAGCATCCGCAACTACGAAAGAAGAATAAAGACAAAGTCTAAGCATAGCATTAAACTAGTGGATCCAAATCAGGCCCTTACGAAGCAACGCATAAACTAGGGTTTAAGTTTCTGTCACTCTATCAACCCATCATCTACTTATTACTTCCCAATGCCTTCCTCTAGGCCCAAATAATGGTGAATTGTTATGTAGTCGACGTTCACATAACACCACTAGAGGAAAGACAACATACAACGCATCAAAATATTGAACGAATACCAAATTCACATGACTACTTATAGCAAGACTTATCCCAGGTCCTCAGGAACAAACGTAACTACTCACAAAGAATAATTATGTTCATGGTCAGATAGGTATTGAATAGCATTAGGGATCTGAACATATGATCTTCCACCGAGTAAACGAACTAGCATCAACTACAAGGAGTAATTAACACTATTAGCAACCTTACAAGTACCAATCGGAGACGCGAGATGGAGATTGGTTACTAGAGATGAACTATGGTTTGGAGATGAGATGGTGCTGATGAAGATGTTGATGGAGATGAGTACCATCTGATGAGAGGAGTGCTGGTGATGACGATGGCGACGATTTACCCCTCCGGGAGGGAAGTTTCCCCGGCAGGACGGCCCTGCCGGAGCTCTAGATTGGTTTGCTCAAGTTCCGCCTAATGGCGGCGGCGTTTCTTCCCAAAAGCTCTCCCCTGATTTTTTTTCTGGGACGAAAGAGACTATATAGAGTTGGAGTTGGAAGCTGCGGAGCCACGTGGGCCCCACAAGCCTGCCAGGCGCAGCCTAGGGGGGCCGCGCCTCCTGGGCTTGTGGGATCATGGCTCCGTGTCTTCTGGTAATTCTTGCGCCAGTATTTTTGATATATTCCACAAAAAATCCTCGTAAGTTTCCAGGTCATTCCGAGAACTTTTATTTCTGCACAATAACAACACCATGGCAATTCTGCCGAAAACAGCGTTAGTCCGGGTTAGTTCCATTCAAATCATGCAAATTAGAGGCCAAAACAAGGGTAAAAGAGTTTGGAAAAGTAGTTACGATGGAGACGTATCACACATACCGGCGCACATCACCAAGACCAGGTCGGCCCCTGACAACTCGGCGCGGCGATGCGCAAGCGCTCTCTCAGGCGCAGCTAGCGGGCGGCGGTGGGGTCGGCACGGGCGAACTACGACGATGGAGACACGGGAGGGTACCAAGGGGGAGTCTTCACCGGGCAATGCCGGGACCACCCAACGGCGGCAGTAGGAGCAAGCGACTTCGTGCGGAGGCTCATCGCAAGAAGATCTTCGAGCAACGCGACTGGGGGGACCTCCACCGTCGCGCTGCTAAACGGCCTTGGAGGTCGATCGAACACCTACGTGGAGCCTTACGTACTGTGTTATGTAACACTACTGACCCTCCCGTCGAGGAAGAGCCTCAAGCATCCATCCCAGGCGCTAGCCCTCCTGGGGAGTAAAGAACGCTCCGGGGGTCCCCTCTTGAGCCGGACCCTAGGGCTCCCACTAGCGGAGCACTGGGCCCAAGAGGCACAGGCAGGGAGGCGCCCCCAAGCCGTGGCGCATGACGCCAGCCACCGCCCCCGTGGAGAAACTGCGAAGAACCGGGTCCCCGGCCTAAGGAGGACGAGTCAGATAAAGCAACGAGACACATGTGGCGCGGGTCACCCACGGCGACTATGGTGCTAGTGTGGCCGCCGAGGGCGAGGCCTCACGAGGCGCCCCCTCAGGCGCGATAAAGCTAGGCGAGGTAATTTTCTTGGTTCACTGCTCTAGGGGTGTCGGCTTGCCGCATGAACTTCAAGTGTTCAGGCCACACCTCTGCCCATCATATCATTTACGCATGCTTCCATAACTTCTGTTGCATCCATTCGGCAATCTGACATCTTGCCTTGCTTGCATCTTTGGGCGATCTACCCCCTCCCCCCCCCCCCCCCCCGCTCGGAGGCTCCAGCTGGTGCGCGTCACCCCTTCGAGGGACCTGGGAAGTCCCCGCGGCTTCCCAAGGCCACAATCAACAGGATGAAATGGGGGCCGCTTGAGCGTCAAAAGGGGGCTTCTGAGCATCGAGCCTCAGGGGCCTTACCGATCATAAGGCCACCTGCCACCCTTGATGTTGTCCACGGACATTCGGTTGTTATCAGGGGTGGCATGGCTTGACCCCGTAGCTTTGTTCGTCCATTCGGTCTCAAGCAACGGCGGTTGGGAAATGTGCGGGACCGGGTCTTGGCAACACAGAGCCGCTCGAACATCAAAGGGGGCTCCTGAGCATCGAGCCTCGGGAGCCTTACCGGTCATAAGACCACCTGCCACCCTTGATGTCGTCCATGGACATTCGATCGTTATCAGTGGTGGCAGGGCTTGACCCCGTAGCTGCATCCATCATTCAGCCGTATGCAACGTCGTTCGGGAAAAGCGCGGGACTGGAATCTGCCAACGTAGAGTAGTAGAAAAGACCTCTACCATTCTCAGGAGAAGGAGCGGGCATGGCCTTGAAGGGCGACATCTACAAAAGGAAACAAGGGCAAACCGCCCCCAAGGAGGAAACGTCGCGAGGCTGGAGCGCCCTCGCGTTCGCCCTACAGTCCCCGTGGGACCGGCATCAACCCGTGTCACCTCTACATCGTCCTTCAATCGTTCTGGAACCTACTTCATCCCGTGACACTCTCATGTAATAACGAGTTGCGACTGTATACACCCCCCCCCCCGAGAGGGGTCCCTGCCACGCCTAGTGGCACCCCTACACTCTGCGCTGGGGAGAAGACGGAGGCAATCAACTCAGTCCCAAAGCCTCAAAAGGAATCAGGCGCCTATGCCTCGGGTGTAGGGACACTCGGAAGGCCAAAGCGTCCCCGCGACCTCCCAGATACCCCCTATGACACACTCACGTAATAATGATCTACGGCTGTATACGCCCGGGGCCCCCCGAGGACGCGGAGGGGTCCCTCCCACGCCTAGTGGAAGCCCTATGCTCCGTGTTGGGGGGAGTTGGCGGCGGAGATTGGCCTAGGTGCCGGACATGACGTTTGTTTGCTTCTTCGTGGAGCTTGAATTATCCTTTTCTGGACTTAAATTTGTCGATTTCAAAAGTTGATGTTTGAAAAACAAAATGGGGGGATGTTCTCTTGCGCTTTCTTGTTTCGCCGGCTTTGAAGCCTCCATTTCTGGATGACATTTTCTGAGGAGCTGAATGCTCCGCACCGCCCCTAGGCGCAAAGGAGCGTGAAAGCAAGGACTTGCTGTCCCAGGGGCAAACATTTTCAGTGGTCGACCCCCGCTCGGAGCCCCGGATCGAAGGACGATACAACCACAAACATTCTTGGGAGGCCTGAGCGTGCCCTGGGGCGATGACCAAGGGACGGAATGGGGAATCGCTTGAACGTCAAAGGGGTGTCCTGAGCATCGAGCCTCAGGAGCCTTACCGGTCGTAAGGCCACTCGCCACCCTGTTGCCGTCCTGGAGCTCCGGTCGGTTTCGGGGGCGGCGGGGCCCCACCCCATGAAGTGCGTCAAACCTAACGGTGATGGGGGAATGTGTGGGACCGGGGGTTGTCGACCTACAGCGGCTTGAGTGTCAAGGGGGGCTCCTGAGCAACATGCCTCAGGGGCCTTACTGGTCACAAAGCCACTCGACCACCCAGGTGTCGCCCCTGTCGACACACAGGGAATCAGGGATTTGCCCCGTGAGGAAGAACCTTGGTAACCGGTTACGCTTCACGGTGGCAGGGAAATGTGCCGGACCGGAATTCGCAGACATAGAGTGCTGAAAGGGTCTGCACCCCGTCCCACCGACAAAGCAGGAGCTACTCAGGAGTAGCTGCGTAAGGGACCGGCGCAAACCCATGAGCTAAGTACCCTGCAGGCCCAGACGGGAGCCATCTGGTTTTGCGTCGCACCAAGAACAAATTAAAAACATGCGTACTAATGAAAGGATGCAATGCCTAAGGACTAAGTTGCGGCAAGGAACAAGGCCATCGACCAAGCATGCAGCGGCACAAATGATGCCTCGGGAGGATGGGAACTCCTGAAGGCCCTGGCCGCCGTTGCCCCCGAGCAACGGCTGGGTCATCGATGGGCCCTATGCAAGGAAGCCAAGCCGTAACAACTACCAGTGAGAAAGACATTGATTCAAGAGCGAAAGGAAAAAGGGAGAACGACGAAGGTAACATACAACACGCTAACTCCCGACAGTGCAGAGTTCATGGTCCAACATTATAGGGGCGGGAAACATAAGCTGGGGGACGCCTAGGGGGAGAGGCTGCTGACATCGCCCTTGGCACCGGCAGGTTCAGCGTCGGAGCCCTCCTCCTCACTGGAGACAGGCACTCGGATGTACCGCTCCACCAAGGCGTCCACGCGCGGGCGCACTTTGTCCTAGAGAAGATGCCGGAACTCAGCATGCACCGGCTCGACGACGCCCTGGAGATCAAGCTGCCGGACAAGGCGACGCAGGGTGGAGAAGAGGAGCGTCAAGGCAAGGCCCAGAAGCTCATGCGCGTCGGACGCGTTGTCCTCCTCCACGCGGGAGACGCAGGCCTCCGGCGTCTCCACCACCTTCTGGAAGAAGGCGAGGTAGCCCCCATCGATGCTCACCCTTGGCAGCGCCGGGGCATCCCCCACGAATCTGCGCGTCGCGCCTGCCGCCCGGCTGGCGATGCTCTCGAACTGCTTGGCACGCTGGGACTCCATCATCCGGGCGTACTCCGCCTTCTTCTGGGCGGCCTGAATGGCGTCGGCCGCCTCCTGGACCTGTCTCTGCAGCGACGCCAACTCCGCCTTGGCCTCCTCTTTGCCCTAGCGGGCGGGCTAGAGGGAGGCGTAAGCACTCTCGAGCTAAGCCCACAGCCCCTCCGCCTCCTCCTGAAGCTCGCCGATCTTGAGCTTCTTCTCTGCGGGCGCTCTAGAGAAAAGGGAAGATCAACCACCAAGCAGCAGATGGGACAACAAGGAAAGGAGGTGAAGACGAGGGACTTACTCATCAGTCAGAGCCTAGCGGCGGCAGACGTGCGGCGACCCTAAGGGGCCTCCGCCGCTGCTCCTGGGGGCGGACGAGGGCGCGGAAGGAGCCGCGTGTTTCCCCTTGCCAAGATTACCTCCTCGAGACGCCATGGAAGATGAAGGAACGAAGAGGAGAAGAGGTTTTTCTCGGTGGAGCAAAGGAAGCAAAGAGGATGCTCAAGATCGCAGTGCCTCCCCCTTGCTAGGGGCGGGGCAGATTTATAGGCGAACCGCGGGAACCAAGCGTCATGGGAGCGCGAGCGTTGCGCGCCCCTCGGGTGCCGCGAGGTGGGCCAGCAGGCGCATTGCCGCCCACGTCGCCTCACCTAACAACCGAGCAGTCACGTCTGTGAGGGCCGTTGGGCATGGGCCGGCTGCGCCGATGCCCTTCAATGAGTAACAATGATAGCCGGCACGGTTCTTGGAGATCGTTCCATCGTGGTCTGGTGCACCCTGGACGCCTCGAGGAGCTAGAGCGTCGCCGCATGGCGGCTGGACACATGTGTCGCCTGGCCCGCAGGCAATTAGGGCCCGTGACGCTTCGGGACGCCCTCAAGGCTTCGCCAAGAAGCCAGCCCAGGCGTGCCTTGGGCCCGGGGGCTACTGTCGGTGTTCTGGGAATGGGGGTACCCAGACCTGCCTACCTGCGGCCCAGGGTTGGCCCACTTCATCGACCAAAAACGAACCGGACCGGCACTACTCAAGGCAAGGCCCTCGCGTGGGGCCAAGCCTCGCAAGGTGGAACAACATCAAGACCCGTTGGGGGCCTCCTCAGGACCCCCCCGGAGCGGCGGATATTCCGAGGAGAGACCCGACCTCAGGAGTCGAGGATGACGTGGGGGAAGGACAGGCGAGCAGCAGACAGTAGGATTGTGCAGTTCCCCCTTTTAGTGCAAAGGGGGCGAGGCTGAACGCAGGTCTCCAAGGCATCTCCCAAAGGTTTCCATTCTGGTGCAACATGGCCACCACCGCCCGCCAGCAGGACGAACATCATCCCTGGACCTGTCCCTGCTGCGTTGACAACCACTTTGCACGCGAAGACTACTTTTGGACAAGGGAAGCATGTTCCCCTGCCCCCCTGGAAAATTGGATGTTGTGGGATCCCTTCCCACCGAAACAATAAGGTAAGAGGACCGGGGCCGCCGCTATATATAGAGAGAGTAGGTTACTTCATAGGTGACGATCCATTTGAAAGTGCGTTATATCAACTAGAGGGGGGTGAATAGGAGATTTTTAGAATTTCACCATTGAGGAAATTCCTTTTGAGGAAATTCCTCATTGATGACTAACTTACAGCAGAAACAGTAAAGGATCAGGAGTGCAAAGTTTCACTACAACAGTTTTTTAGGATGAAGAATATGAAAACAGTTTGCACAGTATGCACGCACGCAGAAAACAGATGAGGATTAACTTGTGTGAAGAATTTGGGGTTGAGGAATTTCAGAGAAAGTCTTTAGCAAATTCTTGAAACAGTGATAGTGGAAATCATCAACACATAATCTGAGGAATATAAAGAGTTGAGGAAATAGAACCCGTTTCACAGTGAAGACAGTAGTTGATGACACAGTTCCAACTGCTGTGACAGTTGTACATCTGGTTTGGAGCGGCTTGGTATTGAAACCAAAAGACACATAGTCCCGGGACACACAGTCCCTACCGTATTCTCCTTGGGCTAAGAACACACAGTCTTCACCCAACACTCGTGGTAAGTCTTCAGGGAAGACTTCCAAACCCTCACAAACCTGGACACCCGGCGATCCACAATTGACTGCTGAATTGCTCTAGACCATGACGCCTAACCGTCTAGAGGATGCAGAGTCCTCAAAGGTAAAAGGCTTCAATCCCACACAGGAACAACTTCTTCAGTGATGCTCCATCACTTGGTTCTAGGTTTGTGGTTTGGTGTTTGGGGTCTTTTCTCATTGATGAATTACTCTCGTAGACTCTGAGGAATTTGGGTTGCTCTTATGACAAGTGTTAGTTTCTAACGGAGTAGCTAACCAGCTAATGGTTGTGGGGTGGCTATTTATAGCCTGGGAGCATCCCGACATGATTTGACATTAATTCCCTTAAATAATATGACCGTTGGTGTGGATAAGACCAATGATGTGGTGTGGCTATCGATAACGGTCGGGACCCTCAACTATGAGAGTCCTCATGTCTCTCATATTCCTCACTTGAGGCTTTTGGTAGGATTAGGCTTGGGTTGAGCATCATGAGGAAATTCATTCCAATGTGTTACCTCGACCCCCTTTAACAATACGGTGTTCCTATTACTCAAGTGTGAAGAAAATAAAACAGAAAGGATAAATCTTCATGCTTCAAAGTCTTTAGATTGATTTTCTTCAGGACACACCGAATTCCTCAATTTCAATATCTTCATGAGGAATATCAATTTGATCACAAATTCTATGCGATTCAATTCTTCAGCTTCAGACCAATTTCGTCAACCGAAGATATACATTTTGAGGGGTCGATATTCATCAAATATTTCAAACTCCCCAGCGAGTTATAGATCATGTGTACACTGAAGAACACATTAGATACTTAACCTATAAGTCTTCAAACCACCAAAATCACTAAGGGGCACTAGATGCACTTACAATCTCCCCCTTTTTGGTGGTTGATGACAATTAGGTTAAGTCTTCAACGGGAATAAACATATGAAGTGTAAATACTCATTTGAGGAATATGAAATCAAGATTCAGAGAGACTCCCCCTGAAGATGTGCATATCTTGAGGATTTTTCTTTTCACAGCAAATGCACATTGATGATTTATATCATAGAGATCTCCCCCTGAGTCTTGTAAATCATGCATACATACGACATATAGTATGAAGAAATTGACGATGCATGATGACAAATGGTATCTGACGAATTCCAGCATGCGTGCATTAAAATTTTGAGGAATAAGCATGGGAAGAAAAACGTTAAAAAGCGTCAGAGTACCATCGGGCTTAAGTTACAACTCATTACACAAAACACTTCAGAAGCAGAGAGTTTGAAACTTAAAATTAGTTCATAACCCCCAAAATATCCCGCGTGAAGACTAACTCTCCAGTTTCTCCCCCTTTGTCATCAAGTGACAAAAAGGGACAAACTAAGGACTAACGCCCGTGAAGACTTTCACTCCTTGGCAGTTGATGAAGACGCGTGAGGATTCTTGGGAGCAGTCTTCCTCCTTGGACCGGTGGTAGTGTCTTTTTGTTCTTCATCAGATTCGGCAGTGCGGAATGAAGAAAAAGAACTGTCCTCAAGGCCTGGAACTGGAATTGGCCTAAATTTCTTCTTTGGTGGCCACAACCAGTCAAAGTCCCGCGCAAAATCCAATTCTTCAAGTTCTGCTGGAGTCTTCAGATGAGCTAGTGTAGCCCAGGTGCGATCAAAAACCTCATGAAGATAATAATGGTTAAGCTTCACAGCATTCGGCGTTTCATTGAGGGTTTTCACAATGGCGCTGAACTGGCGTTTGACCCACTTGTGATTCCGATCCACCTTCTGGTGAAGACTGAGAAGTAGCTCTCTAGTATTCATCACCCGAGGAGCAACATGACTTGGAGGATGAGTCTCAGTGTCATCCCATGAAGAATAAGCTTCGGGCTCTCTGAACTGGCCATCAAGGGGCCGACTGCCTTCATCAATGACGGACTTTCCTTTTCCTTCAACAGGCTCGAAAGTCTTCTTGTTGACCCTTATAGGAGGCATATAGCCAATATGGTTGTTGAAATCAGCGTGATAGTTGATGCTTGACCTTGTTCTGATGAATCTCATGATCCATGGAGCATATATCTTGTGGTCAAAAGGACACATTGCATTGTCGGCCAAAGTCCTCAAGAAGAAATCATGAATGTTGATGGGAATACCATGTATGATGTTGAAGAGGATATTATTCATGATGCCTACTACGTCTTCTTCATCATGATGGCCCTTGATTGGCGCAAGATCGTTGTAGAGGATTCTGTAAACCGCCCTGGGTTCATATTTGAGCTCATGGATCAGGAAGGTTGTTCTTGGTGGTTGCCCTTTAGCCAGAGGCTTCATGAGGACATCCATCATCTTGTTAGGCAGCTCACGTTCATCATAAACCTTCACGGCCTGCTCTGAGCGAATTGACACTGGTAGTTCACGCAGTAGCTCAATGGCAGGAGCCTTGTAGTGTGTGGTTTGCTTCATCCAGTCTAGAACCCATGTGTTGATGTCTGTTGGATCTCCTGATATGTGAAGAGTTGCATAAAATTGAATAATAAGCTCACTGTTCCAATCACAGATATCCGAGCACATTGGGAGGAGTCCAGCTTCAAAAAGGACGTTGAGGACTGGAGCAAGGCATGGTATTTCTTCAAGCTCAACGTGAGGAATATGCCTGTGCTGGAAAATCTTGTTTCTTCCACACAACACAGAGGCATAGTAGTTGAGTTGTGTCCTCGTCCAAAACTTCACATGCCTGATGCGAGGCTTGTCATAGGGATTTTCTCCGATGAAGAACATGCGTTCTTCAAAGATGGACTCCTTTTAAAACTTTGGCCGCTTGGAGAACGGCTGACGCTGCATTGGCTGAAGGTTTTGCTATTGGACTTGAGGGGAGACAACTATTGCAGACTCCGGGTTGAGGACGACGAAGGCATTGTCTGGGTCTGGTGCATTTTCCTCAGCATGGTCCTCAGGGTGAGGAATTTCATCAGCTTAAGCTTCAGGCTGAGGAACATGCTCTGGTTGCACTGCAGGCTGAGGAATGTGTTCTGGTTGAACTTCAGGCTGAGGAATGTTGTCAACTGGAGCATCCTCTTGGGGGTTTTGTTCTGGAGGAGGAATAGGTTCATCCTGAGCCTCAGCTTGAGGGTTTTGCTCAGGAGGAGGAGGAGGAGTTGGGTCAGCCTGATCCTCAGGTTGAGGATTTCCCTCAGGAATGTGACTTTCATCAGGCTGAGGATTTTCACTTTGTTCTTCCTCAGCTTGCTTGGTGACGGAGCGAGATTCACCAGCTGGTGCAGCTGATCCTTATGCAGTTTCTTCATGAAGAATGGAGGGCTAAGGACTGTCATCAATGCGAATTTCCTCATCAGTGTGTTCCTCAGTTTCGGCATTCTTCATTTCCACATATGCCCCTTCCTCCTGGTCTTCGCTTGCGAAGGGAATCATCTCATAAGATGGAGCGTTGTTAAGAGGCACAGGGTCCAGAGGAGCATTTTCTTCAAGTGCTTTGAGGCGCTTGGCCTCAGTGTGTTCTTCTGCTGATGAAGCTTTTCTCTTCTTAGCTTCCTTTTTAGCAGCCCTGGTCTTTTTCACGTCTGATGCAAACGGAGTCATTTTCTTCACCTTTGAAGCTTTCAGTGAAGGTGTTTTCTCAGCAGAGACATTTTCATCAGCTGCCTTGAGGCAGCAGCTGGAGCAGACTCATTAGCTGGCTTTGAAGTATCAGCTGGAGCAGGGTCAGTCTCACCAGTTGTAGCAAAGTCATCAGCTGGATTTTCCGTGGTGATTTCCTCAATTGCCAGTTCATCAACATGACTTCCTTGAGGGATTTCCTCAGCATGAGCAGTTTCATCAGCTGGTTCTTCAATCAGAGGCTGAGGAGTTGGTACTGGAGGGGCAGCCTTCTTGTTGTAGTTGTCAACAACTTAAGTGGCAAGTTTGATGAAACTGCTTTTGAGACTTTGACGGTCAGAAAGCTTGGAGTACTTATCTGTCAAAGTCTTCAATTCAGCCTGTGTTGACACAAGTGCATCAGGCGTCAGGTTGAGGAGATTCTGCGTGAGGAATTTCTCATTTTTGAGCTTAGCAACCTTGGCCTGTTTGGCTTGCTGCTCCTTCCACTTGGCCTCGTTGATGAATGTGGCCACCATGTGGCTGATGCCTAGGGGAAGTTTCAAATCATCAAGTGGAGTTTTGGGGTCCTCATACCAGTTGTTGATGTAGTCGAGGAGGACTTTTGGGTCCATGGCCAGAGGAATGGAGCTGCCAGAGGCTTGAGATACCCTCTCTTGCTTGTTTCTGATGATGGCCTGCAGAGTGTCATCACCAAATTCATCACTACCTTCTGATGCAGAAGGGACCTTGATGATTTTTCTTGGGCTTGGTCTTGTTCCTCTCCCAGCAGTCACCTTAGTGTTCAGAGGAGTTGGTGAAGACTTTGTCTCCGAGCTTGTTGCATATGGGACTGAGGAGCTGGAGACAGTAGGCAATTGCTTCACAATTGGCTTCTGCTCAGGCTTTGAAGCCTGTGGTGGTGTTGAGGCTTTTGGTGCTGATGCTGGAGCTGTTTTCTCTTGAGGCTTTGAAGCCTTTGGTTTTGGTAGCACAGACTTCAGTTGAGGAATTGCCGTACCAGAAGTCTCAACTGCAGAGGAAGTAGCGGTGGTTGCGGCAGCAGCAGATTCTTCATTGAACTTCCTCACATCAGCCTCTGCCTGCTTCTTGAGCTTTGACAAGTGTTTAGACTTTTCATCAGGATAGTCCTCAATTGTCTTGAGGCTTGATGGATGAGCTTCATGATAATCCTCAAGTGGAGCCCGTTTGCCAGGAGGCTTGAGAGTGAATTTCTTTGCGTATTTGGGAGTGACGAATATGTACTCCTTCCACTCCTTAGCCCATCGGCGTTCTATCTTTTGAAGCCTGATTTTTCTCTTGGGCATAGTTTCATTTTCATCAGGAGTGCAGTAATCCAGGTATATATCCTCAGGGATATCTGCGGTAGTGTTGTGCTCAAGTTTATTGCCTCCCTTTTGCTTCCTTTCATCCTCCATTTTCTTCAGCTGAGGCTTTTGCTAATGAGATTGAACTCTTGAGGATTCTGATGAGACTTGCAGATTTTCTTCAAGAAACGCTACAAATGAGTTAATTTGATGAGAACCGAGAGATTCATCAGCTGACTTGTGTGTACCTGTGAACAGAGTAAAGTTGCAAGGAATTTGGAGAGGTCATATGCGTTCTCAGATTTGAAGAAATGAAAAAATTTGACAGTTGAGGAATTTGACCAGTGGTTGAGGAATTCGTCTAAGCATACTGTTCTTGGGTTCCAGAGTTGTACAGATCCGAAAATTCACACAACTGAGGAATCTCGTGAAAATCTTAGATGCTTAGTGAAGTTCATCAATAGTTTGGTGATAGGCAGTGTTTGAGGAAAAGAAACTGATGGATTCTTGAGGAAAAACAGATTTCACATCTCACAGATAAAATAGTAGATCAAACTTGTTGTAAAAATAGGGTTTTTATTTACCCTAGATGGCGCGCACGAAAAACAGAGAAGTAGTAGCAGTAGATGCTCTTTCGTTGCGTGTCCAATGCGCCCTAACTCGGCAGCACAGGACGACTACGGCGGCGGCGGACGAGGATGGTCCGGCTCCAGCGTGGTTTCGGCGACGGGGAAGTCGAGGCAGGCAAGCTCTTCTTCGCCGGTGTCGAGACTTCTAGCGGTGGCGCTAGGGCTTGGAGCTTTGCTGTAGCAGGAGGGCGACGGAACGAAGAAGATTTTACCGAGGGAGATGGGACATATTTATAGCCAGGCGATAACTATTGGCGCGAAAATATCGGACCAAATAGCCCATGTCTCTATGTCTCCGCAGGACACGTGTAGCTCACGAGAGAAACGGTGGAGATCGTGGTTATCCGAACGAGGAAAGTGGGGTTCAGTTAGTGTGTATTAGAAAAACATTTTTTAAGATTTGAGAATTTTGTTACAAAATCATCAGCTGACAAGGACGCAGTAAGGATTTCGAACAAAGTTTCACGTAGAACGCATATGAAGAATTGAATAGACTGGGTGAGAATAGCATAGAGGGAAAGGAGGGTCCGATCACATTCACTTAGATGAAATATCAAATTGAAGAAATAGCTATAAGTGAATGATGTTGAGGACTTGAAATAACAGTCTATCTAGGTAAACGAAAATCATCAAGTGTTTTTGAAGATTTTGATTAAGCGTCATGATGATGAATTTCATTTTTGAAGAAAAACAAATTTGAAGAACAACTGTTTTGAAGAAAATCAACCTTTTAAAGAAATTCAGTTTTGAAGAAATTCAACCTGAGGAATTTCAAGTTGGGTGGTGGCGTGACCCACCATATAAGAACGTTGATTACAGACGCCGCGTACAATTGTCGTAGGGCCGTGAGAATCAATTTCTTCGTTGATTTCTTCACACTCAGAGTGATATTCTTCATTATTTGAATAAAATCGATTCATCATGTGTTGCACATCTAAGTTATCAATTTTGCATAAGTGTTAGGATGTGTGCATGTTTTTACAAAACATTTGAAGATTCTAAGATATTTAGCTCACACCGCAACTTGCAAAACCTTTTCTCATCCAAGGGCTTAGTGAAGATATCTGCCAGTTGATCATCAGTCTTCACATGGTCGATGAGGATATTGCCCTTGAGAACATGGTCCCGAAGAAAATGATGACGAATCTAGATGTGCTTGGTCTTCGAGTGTTGTACTGGGTTGTATGCAATCTGAATTGAATTCTCATTGTCGCAGTAGAGAGGCACATTCTTCATGTTGATGTCGTAGTCCTTGAGGGTTTGCTTCATCCATAGGAATTGAGCACATCATGAACCAGCATCAATGTACTGAGCTTCGGCAGTGGAGAGTGATACGCAGTTCTGCTTCTTTGAGGACCAGCAGACTAGTGATCTTCCGAGGAAATGGCATGTGCCAGAGGTTGACTTGCGATCCACACGGTCACCAGCATAGTCAGAATCAGAATATCCCACAAGATGAAGATTTGAGCCCTTGGGGTACCATAATCGTAGTGTTGGTGTGTGAGCTAAGTATCGAAGAATATGCTTCACAGCCTTATGGTGTGATTCCGTCAGTTTTGCTGGAAAACGTGCACACATGCAAACACTAAGAATTATATCTGGCCTAGATGCACATAAATACAATAAGGAGCCAATCATAGAGCGATATACCTGCTGATCGAATTATTTACCATTTTCGTCAGTGCACAGATGGCCGTTGGTAGGCATTGGAGTCTTGGCACCTTTGCATTCATGCATGTCGAATTTCCTCAGAACATCCTTGAGGTATTTCTCCTGTGATAGGAAGATTCCATTGCGTTGTTGACGAATTTGAAGACCTAAGAAGAATTTCATCTCCCCCGTCATGGACATCTGATATTCTTCACTCATCATGTAAGCAAATTCATCACTGTATCGTTTGTCAGTACAACCAAATATAATATCATCGACATATATCTGGCACACAAATAGCTCATTATCATAGGATTTAGTGAAAAGAGTTGGATCGAGTGAACCAGGTTTGAAGTCTTTCTTCATGAGGAATTCCTTCAATGTATCATACCATGCCCGAGGGGCTTGCTTGAGACCATAGAGCGCCTTCTTGAGTCTGAAGACTTTGTGTGGATTCTTTGGATCCTTAAAACCTGGGGGCTGAGCAACATATACTTCTTCCTCAAGCTTACCATTGAGGAATGCACTTTTCACATCCATTTGATATAAGATGATGTTATGATGATTATCATAAGCAAGTAGTATTCGAATAGCTTCAAGTCTAGCTACAGGTGCAAAAGTTTAATCCAAATCTATTCCTTCAACCTGTGTGTAGTCTTGGACTACAAGTCGTGCCTTATTCCTCACCACTTGACCATCCTCACCTTGCTTGTTTCAGAAAATCCACTTGGTTCTGATGATATTGTGCTTTCGAGGATCTGGTCGTTTGACGAGCTCCCATACGTCATTCCGCTTCAATTGAAGAAGTTTGTCTTGCATAGCTTGGATCCACTCCGGTTCCAGGAAAGCCTGAGCAACTTTTGAAGGTTCTGTGATAGATACAAAGGAGAAATGCCCACAAAAGTTAACTAAGTGTGAAGCTTTTGAGCGAGTGAGAGGACCTGGCGCGTTGATGTCATTGAGAATTTTGTCAAGTTCCACTTCATTTGCAATGCTCGAATGAGCTGGTTGAGGATTTCGTTTGGGCTGAGGAATTGGTTCTGGAGCAATTTCCTCAGGAGCATCTTCTTGATTTTCATCAGTGATGGGAATGATTTCTTCAACAATTTCCTCAGTAGGAACAATGTCTTCAGTAGCTTTGAGCTTTATTGCTTCCTCAGGAGACAGCTTATCTGGATCAGAAGGCAATTTCTCTCTTTGCTAGCCATTAGTTTCATCAAACCGCACATCTACAGTCTCAACAGCTTTGTTGTGATAGTTGTTGAAGACTCTGTAGGTGTGCGAGTCCTTTCCATACCCAAGCATAAAACCCTCGTGTGCCTTAGGTGCAAAGTTTGAGCTATGGTGAGGATCTCTAATCCAACATTTTGCACCAAAGACTTTGAAATAACTTACATTGGGTTTCTTGTCAGTGAGGAGTTCATATGAGGTTTTCTTGAGGAATTTGTGAAGATATACCCTATTGATGATATGGCACGCAGTGTTGATTACTTCAGGCCAAAAGCGAGGAGGAGTCTGATATTCTTCAAGCATGGTTCTTGCCATCTCTACCAGAGTCATGTTCTTCCTTTCAACGACACCATTCTGTTGAGGAGTATAAGGAGCAGATAATTCGTGAGTAATACAAAGTTCATCAAGATAATTATGAAGACTAGGGTTCACTCCTGATATGTTTGATCTTGATGCCAAAGTTTGTCGAGTCCCTTGAAGAAAATCGTTTAAATATTTCCGCACTTCGGTTTTATATAAGATGATATGCACCCATGTATATCTGGAATAATCATCAACTATGATGAAGCCATATAAAGATGTTGCATTTGTTAGTGTGGCATAATGAGTAGGTCCAAATAGATCCATGTGAAGCAATTCAAATGGACGAGTAGTGGTCATGATAGTCTTCGAGGGATGCTTGGATCTGGTGATTTTCCCAGATTCACATGCACCACAGAGGTGATCTTTGAGGAATTTGACTGATTTGATGCCGATGACATGCTTCTTCTTCGCGAGCGTGTGCAAATTCTTCATGCCTGCATGACCGAGTCTTCGATGCCATAGCCACCCTTCTGAGGTTTTTGCTAGTAAGCAAGTGGCTGGTTGAGGACCTGTAGAGAAACCAACAATGTACAAATCCCCTCTTCTGACACCTTCGAAGACTTTGGATCTGTCGGATTCCATGATGACAACACATCTATATCTACCAAAGATAACAATCATATCAAGATCACAAAGCATCGAGACTGACATGAGGTTAAATCCAAGGGATTCAACAAGCATCACTTTGGCCACATGCCTATCCTTGGAAATAGCCACTTTGCCAAGTCCCAATACCTTGCTTTTACCTTTGTCAGCATATGTGATTTTCTTCAGGGGTGATGGAGTTAGTGGCATATCATCAGCAAGCTTTTATCACCAGTCATGTGATGTGTGCAGCCACTATCAAGAACCCACTCAGTACTCTTGGGTTTGTCATCCTGTAAATGAATTAGTATAGCTTACCATCTCATATGCTTCAGACATGAAGAATATGATATCAATTTCATCAAATAGGAATTTCATCATAACAGAATTATAAGGACGTGTGAAATATTTCTATTTCATCAATATTAGCTTGCGTCCTATCAAGCATTTTCCTCAGGTCTCCAGCAAATTCTTCAAATGATGATTTTCATCTGGAGACCTGACCTGCAGAAGTGATTAGTTCAATTTCTTCACCAACCACATCTGAAGGGGTGGTAAAGCATTCATCATCCTGCGAGCACCATATGAGAAAGGGGGCATTGAAGCTAATGCACTTCTCTTAACAGTAGGGGGGTTAAAGTACTCATATGAATATGCAGAAAACTGGTTTGAGGATTTATGAACATAATGATTTGAAGAATAACGCTCATATTCATATTCCTTGTAGTTTCCCTGCATGTTAGAAGCATTAGCACGGGTACGAGCATAGTTTTGACCAGTTGAGGATTTTGATCCTCTTGAAGACTTTGGTCCTCCTGAGGAATTTGATCTGGGGTTCAAATTCTTCATCGGTGCTGTCATGAGGACATTCACCTGAAGATTTTCAAGACAACTTTTGGGAACCCAGATTTTCCTCAGGGGAGGGCCATTCCTGCAGTTAGTTCCAACATATCAAGCAAATACTTCACCAGCTTGATTTTTGAACAGTTTATAGGTGGAGTCAAATGACTCATGTGAGGATTAGGATAATTCACATTAGAAGCCTGTTAGATTGGATGGATCAAAAGGAGGCCTAGTAGCAGCAACCCATGAGGTTTTGGGATACTGCTTAGGTTTCCAATAAGATCCATCAGCATTCAATTTCCTCTCAAAGGCAATTCCTTCTTTCCTCGGTTTCTTGTTCAAGATCTGCTTTTTGAGCACATCACAAAGGGTTTGATGTCCTTTGAGACTTTTGTATATGCCTGTCACATACAATTCCTTTAGCCCTGCATTTTCATCAGTGACATTTGTGTTTTCCTCAAGTGAGGAATTTGACACTACAGGAGCAGTTGAAGAATTTGTAGCAATTGAAGCATTTGATGATTCTGGTGAAGAATTAGCAGTTTCACGTTCAATGCATTTAAGACATGGAGGAATGAATTCAGCTTGAGCAGCGCTGATCCATTGAGCTAGTAATGAATCATTTTTCCTTACGAAGATCATCATGAGAAATCCTCAACTTCTCTAGATCAAGCTTCCTTTGAAGAAATTCATAGGAAAATTTCTCATGATCAGCGAGGAGTGTATCATGACGATCTTGAAGATTATCAAATCTAGACTGAAGACGTTTCACATCTTCAGTGAGGATTTGGGTAATATTCATTTCATCATTCAACAGATCATCGCTTCTATCTAGCAATTTCTGAAGCTTTTCCAAGGTAGTTTGTTGTTTAGTGGCAATGAGAGCAAGTTTACTGTAACTAGGTTTTTTATAATCATCAGGTTCACAGTCACTTGAGTCAGAGGAGGAAGCATCATCTGGTACCTTTGAACCTTTTGCCATGAAGCAATAGGTTGGAGCGAAGTCATCAACATAGTCATCAATGTGGATGGTGTTATCATTTTCTTCAAGGTTGAAGATTGACTTGCTGGCGAATGTGGTTGCAAGTGCAAGACTAGCCTCTCCGGATTCCGAGTCTTCATCAGAACCCTCCTCTTCATCACATTCCTCTGATTCTGCCTCGGAATCCATTTCCTTGCCAATAAGTGCCCGAGCCTTTCTGAAACTAGTCTTCTTGTGCGATAAGGACTTTGAAGATGAGGATTTTGAACATTTCTTCTTTTTCTTCAAGTCATGAGAACTGTCATCCTTGTATTTCTTCTTCTTTGATTCCTTTCCCCAACGAGGACAATCAGCAATGTAGTGACCTGATTTCTTTCATTTGTGGCAGGTTCTTTTCTTGTAGTCCTCAGATGAAGATTCTGATTTCCTCATATCTCTTCTTGAAGATTTACCAAACTGGCCACCTCGTGTAAACCTCTAGAATTTCCTCACAAGCATTGCAAGCTCCTGTCCAAATTCTTCAAGATCACCAATGCTATGATCCGAATCTTCTTCTTCAGATGAGGAAATTGCTTTAGCCTTCAGTGCACGTGGTCTAGAATAGCTTGGTCCATATAGGTCTCTCTTTTCTTCTTGTTGGAATTCATGAGTATTGAGTCTTTCGAGTATATCAGCTGGATCAAGCATCTTGTAGTCTGGGCTTTCTTGAATCATCAGAACTAACGTATCAAATGAAGAATCCAAAGATCTTAGCAGTTTCTTCACAACTTCGTGATCAGTAATGTCTCGAGCTCCCAGTGCTTGCAGTTCATTTGATATGTCAGTGAGGCGATCAAAGGTATCTTGGCAGACTTCATTGTCAAACCTCTTGAAGCGATTGAAGAGATTGCGAAGAACATCAACACGAGAATCACGCTGGGTTGATACTCCTTTATTAACTTTGGACACTCTTTGCTAGATAAGTTTCGCTGAGCCCAAAGCCCTCACTCTGCCATACTGGCTTTTGCTCAGATGGCCACAGATGATATTCTTCGCTTGAGAATCAAGTTGCTTGAATTTCTTCACATCAGCAGCAGAGATACTAGCAGAGATGATGGGGACGCCATGTTCCACAATATACGAGAGATCATTATCAATAGCTTGTAGATGCATCTGCATCTTGGTCTTCCAGAAGGGAAAGTCCTTTCCTTCGAAAGTAGGACATGCTGCAGTAACCTTAATCATGCCTGCAGTCGACATAACTAAAACTCTAGGTGGTTAAACCAAAATCACACAGAACAAGGGAGTACCTTGCTCTGATACCAATTAAAAGTGCGTTATATCAACTAGAGGGGGGTGAATAGCAGATTTTTAGAATTTCATCACTGAGGAAATTCCTTTTGAGGAAATTTCTCACTGATGACTAACTTACAGCGGAAACAGTAAAGGATCAGGAGTGCAAAGTTTCACTACAGCAGTTTTTCAGGATGAAGAATATGAAAAAAGTTTGCACGGTATGCAGGCAGGCAGAAAACAGATGAGGATTAACTTGCGTGAAGAATTTGGGGTTGAGGAATTTCAGAGAAAGTCTTCAGCAAATTCTTCAAACAGTGACAGTGGAAATCATCAAAACATAATATGAGGAATATAAAGAGTTGAGGAAATAGAACCCCTTTCACAGTGAAGATAGTAGTTGATGACCCAGTTCCAACTGTTGTGACAGTTGTACATCTGGTTTGGAGCGGCTTGGTATTGAAACCAAAAGACACACAGTCCCTACCGTATTCTCCTTGGGCTAAGAACAAACAGTCCTCGCCCAACACTCGTGGTAAGCCTTCAGTGCAGACTTCCAAACCCTCACAAACTTGGTAACCCGGTGATCCACAATTGACTGCTGGATTGCTCTAGACCATGACGCCTAACCGTCTGGAGGATGCACAGTCCTCAAAGGTAAAAGGCTTCAGTCCCACAAAGGAACAACTTCTTCAGTGATGCTCAATCACTTGGTTCTAGGTTTGTGGTTTGGTGTTTGGGGTATTTCCTCACTGATGAATTACTCTCGAAGACTCTGAGGAATTTGGGTTGCTCTTATGACATGTGTCAGTTTCTAATGGAGCAGCCAACCAGCTAATGGTTGTGGGGGTTGCTATTTATAGCCTGGGAGCATCCCGACATGATTGGACATTAATGCCCATAAATAATATGACCGTTGGTGCGGATAAGACCAATGATGTGGCATGGCTATCGATAACGGTCGGGACCCTCATCTGTGAGAGTCCTCATGTCTCTCATATTCCTCACTTGAGGCTTTTGGTAGGATTAGGCTTGGGTTGGGCATCATGAGGAAATTCATTCCAATGTGTTACCTCGACCCCCTTTAATAGTATGGTGTTCCTATTACTCAAGTGTGAAGAAAATAAAACAGAAAGGATAAATCTTCATGCCTCAAAGTCTTCAGATTGATTTTCATCAGGACACACTCAATTCCTCAATTTCAATATCTTCATGAGGAATATCAATTTCTTCGCAAATTCTTCGCGATTCAATTCTTCGGCTTCAGACCAATTTCTTCAACCGAAGATACACATTTTTAGGGGTCGATATTCATCAAATATTTCAAACTCCTCAGCGACTTATAGATCCTGTGTACACTCAAGAACACATTAGATACTTAACTTATAAGTCTTCAAACCACCAAAATCACTAAGGGGCACTAGATGCACTTACACCATTCATTTTCCAACTGGAACCATACAAAGGCCACCCACCCTCCAGAGGCCCTCGAACACTATACTAGTTCATCCACCAACCTCCACGAGAGGCAATCCACCAAAGCAAGACTAGGGTATTACGCTTCTCAGTGTCCCGAACCTTAGTAACTGTCGTGTTTTGTGTCTTCCTCACCGTCAAGTGAGTTCTCTGCCATCCCCAGCGAGTAGCCAGTTAGGTGAGGCGAGCCCGTGAGAGATCTTTGTACACGCGCCTGAGTTCGAATCTTTAGGGTTTTGCGGAGCCCGAAATCTGACAAACCCGTCTGCGAGCAGACTGGTGATTTCTTTGCATATGGCGCATCGCTCCTGCTCAGAGAAATGGTGGAGGGGTAGCTTGAATGGCTTGGCATGTGGCCGCATATGGAGGTTGTGCTCGGCGTTCTTCCTCGGTACACCCGCCATGTCTTTGGGAGATCATGTGAAGATTCCTGATTCTCATGAAGGAAGTCGATGAGCTCGCTTCCCTATTAGCTGCTAAGATTGGTTCCAATGGTGACGCACTACTTGGGTTGGTCGGGTCATGTGACACTTGCTTGGTGTCTTTGGAAGGCGTGAATGCTGCTTCACCGGCATACTTGCAAGGCAGAACTGGCATGGCTGACTGTGCCCTGGTTTGGGCCATGAGTCGGTCGAGCTGGCGCCTCTCCTCGGCGATGACTAGAGACTCAGCCAGCTGACTATCGGCTTGGGCACACTCGATCCACTTGTTGTAGTCCCCGTTCATGGTGATGATGCCCTTGGTACCCGACATCTTCATCCAGAGATATGTCATATGTGTAGTGGGTAAATACCATGAATTTTAATAATGCATGATGGCCTAGCAGCACACGGTAGGGGCTACTCAGGTCCACCACCTCGAACTAGACCGGCTTGCGGCAGAAGTGGCACTTTGTGCCATTGAGGATGTCGAGCCAGTTTTTTCCATTTGGGGAATAGGACCGTCCCTACATGATGCCATGGAAGACTGTCTAGGTCGGTTGCCGGCGGGACTCCTTGAGGCCAAGCTTTAGCAGGGTGTCATGATAGAGAATGTTGATGTTGCTGCCGTGGTTGACGAGCACCCGTGAGAACCAACATGTGAGATTCTCAGACGCGATTGTGGGGTCGAGGACGGGGGCATAGCCATCGGTTTTTGGCATCACGGTCGGGTGGTCCTCCTAGCTCCAAATGACCGGATTCTCCGACCAATGCATATACTAGGGACGCGAACAACCTTCATGTTGGGTGCTCAGTGTCATAGGTGGGGTAGTGTGGGGACCCCGACTCATAAGTCATGATCACCGAATGTATGTGCATATTGATCAAGAGATCAATGCTAATTGAAGACATGAAAACTGAATAACAAGAATCTTACATCCATTACGTACTGTTTTACACGAATATGGGCTTTGACAAAGTCCTCATATATTTGCAACAGAAGTCTTCAACGATAGCATGAACCCATGCCATGTGTCTTTACTCTATAAGCATTTTGACTAGGAAGCGTCCTAGCTCGCAAGTACATCACCGAGGTAATCTTCATCTTGTCGACTCATATGACTTAGCTCAAGTATCATCTTTTTCACATACACATACACAGTTTGCAACAATGAACATAGCCCAGGAGCAGTCATCCAACTGTCCTTGACCATGGACACGACTATTCGAATAGTTTTACACTCTTGAGAGGTTTGCGCGATGTACCACAAGACTCGGGGATCTTCTGTGTCATCCATGACTTGCGGTATATTACATACCCCAGTTAAGCACCCGAACAGTGCCTTTACCCCGGCGATACTAAACAAAGAGTCTAAATGTTGTCCCATCCCTCATGATATACATCATATGAGCATCGCTCCAGATCGTACCTTGCAAGAGGGCACACAACGGTGTGCCCGGTGTCTGAAAAACAACCCATGGCCGCCCTACTTGGCACGACCCCGTATCGAACGTGACCACGTCACTCCTACCACTAGTAATGCGGGCTCTCTGTTTGCATCAACCAAAGTAATCAACAAAGCCCTGTCCCACATAGGGGTATCTTGGTCACACATATTAGGTTGGAGTAACGGTCGCAACTTAAACCAATCCGTTTTTGAAACAACATACTCACTTTCCTTCGTACACCACTTCTTTCTCAGGTGGTTACCTATCTCAACATCAATTCCCTCGAGCATTAGTGGCACCCGACGGGGTTTATTGGAAATTCTTTGAAATCATTTCCTTTCCGACACTATGCAAGTTTCCATCCCATTTGCGTAGCAACTATTTTAGCGTCGTAACTACTTCCCACCCGCACAACCCGCATAGGATGGTAGGGTCATGTTCAATGCAAGTACCAACGAGGAAATATTAGAGACAACCCACTAAGGTGGTCATCGATTCAACATGATTCAGATGCAACAAAATAAAGTGCCATATGTCAAGAATAAAAATGGTTTTATAGTCATGGTAAAAGGGTTGCTTGCATGGTTCAGCAAAACCTTTGAGATCTTCACAGGCTTCTAGACCAGCTCCGAGCATCTCGTCTGCTTTGGGCACGGTGAGGATGCATTCTAGGTCATCTTTAGGCCCATTATTGCATAAGGGAGAGCCATGAGAGGTCGAGGTGGAACCCCTAGCACAAGTGGGCGTCCTGCCAGGGCCTGCAGCAAACTACAGGACAAGTGCAAGTTGTAGAGACCCACTTTTGTAGGTCAAAGGTGTGGTCACCATGCCCACTTGTGTCCATAGCATCTTTTGATCGGTCAAAGGTTTTCTAGCGTGTGAGGCATCCATGGTAAAGGGTGATGGGGGAGTTTGGATCCATACGGGGCTGGATAAACGGGTTTTTGACTAAGGTTAAGTTTGCAGCAGCAAAGTTGGGGCTAGCAAAAGGGTTGGACCTGGAGGGAATTTGGGATGAAACCTTAACTAGTGGCCCTAGCTATGCACGGACTACATGACCACCAAGTTACAACTCAGGGATACTAGTGAATAGGCTACTTGTAGTTTGAGGCCATACATGCTCCCAAAATCTAGTCTTCGATGAACTGCTCATATTTTCCATATGATCTTTCCATTATTGGGTTTGGTTTGATGAGCTAAAATGCAATATGTGTTGTGGTAAAGTTTGGGGGCAGTTGCACGAGCACAATGGAAGGAGATGGAAAGGGAAGGTGTTATCATGGTAAAAGGAGAGGGAAAGTGAGGGATTCCCACCCCCCAATAATTGAGTATATGCTATAGCAAACTTTCTGGAGATAAAATAGGATGATTACATACTGTAGAAAAACTTTGGAGGCAAGGGAAATTTTTGTGGGTCAACTTTGCTTGTCCACAAGCTTGTGGATGAAGGTGTTTGATGTTGTCCAAGGGCATCTAGGGGTATCCAATGCCCCTGAGATTTAATAGGGGTATATCGTAAGACCAATTGGCCCAGCTCACCAATTTTTAGATTACATGATGAGATTTGACATTGTAAGCTTGATAAACCCTAGAAATGAGAAGAAATGGCATTCTCTAGATCTATCCATGCAAATTAATTTCCCCTAATGCACCGCTTGGTGTGGTGGCATTATTTGAGAATTAGAGCATGCCCAAACAGTTTGGGATCAATTGGAGAAACTTGACAATACAAATATTCCCAATTCTAGAAATTAGTATAAGTGGTTTTGAGGGGATTTGGACAAGTGGATTTGTTCTAGTTGATGCGTCACTTGATGTCGATGCATTATTACGGTATTAGAACATGTCCACAAAGTTTGCGAATAATTGGAGGCACTTGCCAATGTAAAGTTGCTCAAGTTTGGATCTAGAGAGGGAGGGTTTTGGAATATTTATGTGAAACAAAACAGTTAGGATTGAGACACAACTTTTCAATATCGTCACATACATCATGTGTGATTCTCTATAATTTTCCTGGAATTATTTGAGAATATTTCTTCTAGAAATATTTCAAATACTAGAAATGAGTAGAAAGGGTTTTGGAATGTTTTGTCCAATATTTTGAATATGACCATGTGTTGAGACTCTTATGGAATATATATGTCCACTGAGTTTCCCTAAATTTTCACAAATACTTTTAAGACAATAAAATAAGTTTCCCCTATGAAAGACCATTTTTAGCTTGACTAAAAGGTATTTAAATAAAATAGGAAAATAACTTTTAAAATAATGATTTTGTGGCTTTCGTAAGTGTTTTTGATAATAGGATACAAATAAATATTTTGGGCTAAAAATCTTCCCTAATTTGAGGGCTTGTAGTACAAACCTCAATTTAGGGGGTTTTGAAAAGCTAAATTTAATAAATGCTTTTTGGCCAAAATAATATTTTGTAAAAATAGTTTTAAGTCCTATACACATCGTATGGTCATTGGGAAAATATTTGGAGCATGGAGATGAGTCTTCAGAGAAGGATAATTTTTGTGAATAAGAACACATACAAGCACACAAGCAAATATCAATCAAGTAAAGCATGATGGGCACATACAAATTTGAGTTGGTCCTACTTTTTGAGCTATGTTGACTTAGTCGGGAGAGGCAAAACAAAGGGTGTGACAATAGTTGTTACCCAGAATATCAAAAACAGCATGACCGCACGGGCGCACCTCGCCGTGCTGGTTGGGATCGGTGACAGTCGAGGTGAGACCATAGACAATGTTGTATTCATGCTGCATGGACTCCATCCAGCATTGTGTGTTGGTGAGGGCGTTGTAACACCCGTAACCGATGCTCTAGAAGACTCCCCTTTTATTACGTGATGTGTGACTTATTTCGCTGTCACATTCATCATCGCATCATGCGCATCATCTGCATTGCATTAGCACTCCATTGTTGTAAGTTTTCAAAACTTGCATCTGATATTAATTGCCACTTCTCTTTGTTTTGTTGTTGACCATTTCGGTACAAACAACACATGCACGCGGCCGCAACATCGTTAAAATATTGTTTTTAAAAGTTTCTATAAAACTTTCTCGGATTGGTTTGAAAGTTGACGCGTGGTCTTATTATCGTGTAGGTAGACCGCCTGCCAAATTTGGTTGCAATCGAAGGTCGTTTGATACCCCATCGGATAACTATAGCGGCACTAGTAGCCCGTCAAATTGTCAGACATTTTGGTGTTTAAAAAAACCTATGCACGGCTGCCTAACCTCCCTCTCTTCTTGGCCCAGCCACTTTTACATAGCCACTAGGCCCTCCAAGCCTTCCCTCCGATCGTAGCCTTCGTATCGTGATCGTAGGGTCAAACAAATCACACCATATCCCCTAAATCTAGAACCCCTCCTATAAAAGGATGCCTAACCCTGCCTAATTGGAACCCTAGACCTCCACCTCGTTTCCCGTGCGTCCCCAATCCCCAGCCGCCACTCACTGCCTCATCTCTCCTCCATACCTGGCCAAATGGGCAGGCCCGGCATGGCACGGCCCGGCCCGCCGTAATCGTGCCAGGCACGGCACGGCCCGCCTGGGCCCTATTAATATACGGGTCGTGCCGTGCCGGCCCGCCTACCCGGGGTCAAGGCCCAAGCACGGCACGTTGCCAACTCGGGCCGGCCCGCGGCACGTTTAGGCCCGCGACACGCTAACTCCCGTCACCGAAAAAAGCTCGAGCGCCTCGCCAGCTGGCCGCCTCGAGCGCTGCGCGCCTGCGGCCCCACTCCCTCAAGCCCCATACCGCCCACATCTCCCGCAAATCTCCCGCCCCCCCCCACGGTCCCAAATCTCCCGCGTCCCCCCTCGTGTGGTCCCAATTCCCAAATCTCCCGCATGCCCGGGGTCCCGCCTCCCGCCCGCCCCGCCTAAATCACGGTCCCAACTCCCAAATCGCTCGCTCTCGTGCCTCGGTCTTGGTGGTCGCTCGCTCGTGCCCTCCTAATCGTGCCGTGCCGGGCCAGCCTGCGGGCTAGGGCCGGCGGCCCGGGCACAACCCATGGCGTGCTCGTGCCTAGCCCGGGCACGATTAGGCCATGCCGGGCCGGGCCCGTCTCGTGCCTAGCCAGCGGGCAACCGCGCCGGCCCGTCAGGCACGGCCCGTTTGGCCAAGTTTGCTCTCCTCCCACCAGCGCCGCAGACCTCGAGGCCCGTTTGGGTCCCGCCGGAACGCGAAGCCCCACCGTCACTCCCAGTGCATGGCGCCCGAGTGGCCCAGCTCCGCGCCTCCGAGGGTTCCCATGACTGCCTCATGGTGCTCCGCGCTGCCCGATGACCGGCAGATACGTTGCCGGAGCCCCCACCGCCGGTGACCATTGGGTTAGCCTTGCCCACCCCTGCAGCTCCCTGCTTCCCCTTGCCGCCGGACCTCGCCATGCCTACAAGCCGCTACTCCGCCGCCTCGTCATGGCTGTCCGAGGCCTGAGCTCTCTCTCCAGCTGCAGCCAGGTGCCGTCCTCCGACCAACTCAGGCCCCGTCGGACCGGATCCGTTGGACCGAATCCATGCGTCTCGCGGCTGGCCGGACCTAGCCATGCGTGTTGGTCGTGCTACTGCCCCCCGAGTTCCATCGTCATCGTGTTCCTCGCCTTGGCCTGCGTCCTAAGGTCGGGGACGGGACAAGACCGTTAACCACGCCACATACCTGGCCAAACAGGCCGGCCCGGCCCGGCACGGCACGGCCCGCCGTAATCATGCCAGGCACGGCACGGCCCGCCTGGGCCCGATTAATATACAGGTCGTGCCGTGCCGGCCCGCATGCCCGGGGTCCAGGCCCAAGCACAGCACGTTGCCTACTCGATCCGGCCCGCGGCACGCTAACTCCTGTCACCGAAAAAACCTCGAGCGCCTCGCCAGCTGGCCGCCTCGAGCGCTGCGCGCCTGCGGCCCCGCTCCCTCGAGCCCCATCCCGCCAGCATCTGCCGCAAATCTCCCACGTCCCCCTCCCGTGGTCCCAAATATCCCACGTCCCCCCTCCCGCGGTCCCAATTCCCAAATCTCCCGCATGCCCGGGGTCCCGCCTCCCGCGTCTCCCGCCCGCCCCGCCTAAATCGCGGTCCCAACTCCCAAATCACTCGCTCTCGTGCCTCGGGCTCGATGCTCGGTCGCTCGTGCCCTCCTAATCGTGCCGTGCCGGGCCGGCACGCGGGCTCGGGGTGGCGGCCCGGGCACGGCCCATGGCGTGCTCGTGCCTGGCCTGGGCACAATTAGGCCATGCCGGGCTAGGCCTGTCTCGTGCGCGGCCTGCGGGCAGCCGTGCCGGCCCGTCAGGCATGGCCCGTTTGGCCAGGTTTGCCACGCCAGCCTCAGCCGTTCACCAGGCCTAGTAGTGGCCTTCCCGAAGCCCAATGCCAGCTCGCCCCATGGCCCACGACTCCTCTCCAACAACCATGACCAGGACCAGCCGCGTTGCCCTGGCCGAGCCACCGGTGATAGGAGGCCAAGCTGAGCCACTCCATCAGTCGGCCCATGGCCCAGGCTGAGCTCCTGTAGTTATCCCTCGCCCATGCATATTTTAGCTATGTTGTGCCCGATGTGCTGCTTAGCCCATTAGGCACTTTCAGCCCATTAGTTTTTTTTCTTTGTCGTGTGATTTGTCTATAATCCAAGATTTTGCATATTACACAAAAATACATGTTTTTAAAATGCTAATAATTCAATAACCATGCATCGGATTAAAATGTTTTATATATGTAAAATGTTGAGAATTCTGTGTAGATTAATAATATCCCACTTTTAACCATATTAAAAATGTTTAACCTGATGTTTGCATTTAATTTGTGTAGATGCCATCTTAAAATGATTTATTTCATAACTAATGAACAGTAGCTCCGATTAAAATGATCCAAATATGCAAGTTGACTCGAAAAATGTGTAGAATAACATGATGACATTTATTTTGCTATTTAACAAATCTGAAATTGTGTTATAGGTAGAACATTACCAAAATCTGAATTTGCATATGGGGACTTTCCGGAATCGGTATTCGTTGTTGCGGCCTCATTTAACCTTGCCTAGAATTTCATGTAGTTTCATAATATCTTGATGCATACACGATTTAACATGTTTGTGGCTGTCATTTGCATACATTTTGTATTTAGGGCATATTATCTTGTGTTGGTCATATCTTTAAACCGTATCTCCATTTTGGATGATCTATATATGTAAATCGACTAGAATGTTGTGTAGAATCACTTGATGCGATATATTTTCCTGTTTAAATAAATATAAAAATATGTTTATTTCGGATCTGGATCAATTTCGAAATTAACATATGAGGTTATTTCGAAAATGCTAGATGTTGTTTTGGACCTCATTTAAAATGCCTAGATATTGTAGTTTTTTTATGCTTCACCTCTTGACATGTTTCACAACATTTAATATGGTCCTGTACCTAAATTGGGGTGAACTAAGTAATTCAAATGTGGAGATTCGTCAATATGCAACTCGTTGCATATTGAGCTTCACTAAATGTGTAGTATTTGATTGTTGTGATTGCCATGCCTTGCAATTTTAAATAGGACATGCATCATATTTGAATGTGCATCATGTCCTGCATATGTTGTGGTGTTTATTGTGTGTTGATTGTTTGTTTTCGGATTGTTTTCTTCTTGATAGAGTTTCGAATAGCTTCAAAGTGTGAGGATCAGTCGACTATGTTGGTTTGTCTCCTTCATGGATTCGTTTATTTTTCCAAGTGGGATCACAAGCAAGATGATCATTTCCCTAGATACCACTACTATCATTGCTATGCTAGTTGTCTTGATTCTATCGCTATGTCTTGCTGCCTACCACCTGTTAATGTTAGCCTCCCAACATTCCCATGAAAAGCCTCTAACCCCATCCACATCCCAACAAACCTTTGTTTGGATATGTCACCACTTGCTCAGCCTTCTTATAACATTGATAGTTGCAGGTGCGGATGCTACAATGTGAAAACATGGGTTCCTTGATATATCATGATATTATTGCCATTTAATTTAATTCACCTATATACTTGGTAAGAGCTGGAGGGCTTGGCCTTCTAGCTCGATGTTTTGTTCCACCTTTGCCACCCTAGTTACTTGTGTATCAGTGTTATGTTCCATATTGAGCACACCTAACATACTTGGGGTTGTTGTGGGGACCCCTTGATTTTTTGTTTTGGGATAAACCTCTTCTGGCAAGGCCTAACATTAGTACTATATTCGTCTACCAACTAATAAAATTGCATAGGGACTTTCCGGACCCTGTGGATAATTAATCAACCCCGAGCCAGTGCTCCTCATGAGTGTTGGTCCAACCTGTCAACTGCCGGTGGCCACCAGGGGCAACTCTGTGACATGCCTACCAGAAGTTTGGACAATCCGTTCGTGTCATGAGAACGAGATGCGCGGATCCTATCAGGTTTGTCAACACATCGAGCAGCCTTGCTGGATTTGTATTACCTTTATCGAACGTCTTGTACGTGGGATTCCAAGAATACTTTGGGTTGTTTCAAGGTTAAGGTTTTCCATCGGAATTTTCAAGGAGACTACGTGTTTTTCATGGTTTAGTTTAGTCCATCCAGCTTATGGTAGTTTGTGATGGACTAGTTGGAGCACCTCTGTAGGGTTAAATCTTTCTCAGAGCCGTGCCCGCGGTTATGTGGCAACTTGGGAACTTTGTTTAAGACTTGATCATAGAAAACTTGAATGAAACTTAATTAAAATATGCCAACTGTGTGTGTAACCATGACTGTCTCTTCTTGTGAGCTCTATATCTGAGAGAGGACACAGTGGGGTTATGTTTGACGTGAGTAGGTATTCAGGATCACATTGTGATCATTATTAGCTCACGTTCGTTAATGCGTAGACGACCCCCCTCTTGTTCTTGTGCTCCTAATCCAGCCACTTAGATAAATGCTTAGTGATTGTTTCAACCTAACCACTTAACCATACCTCACCAATTAAGCTTTGATAGTCTTGATACCATTGGAAATGAGATTGTTGAGTCACAGTCGCTCACAAATTACTACAACAATAGTTGCAGGTGCAGGTAAAGCGATACTTTGGCGTGAGCGCGGTAATTGTTCTATGTGGAGTTTCTTCTTCTTAATCGATCATAGGATGGGTTCCAGGCCGGCATCCTGGGATAGCATGGATGGAGGTCGTTTTATTCATTTGATTTCGTCTGTAGTCGGTCCCTGCTCTTTTGAATGGTGCTTGAATGTGTGTTTGTATTATGATGTTCATGATTAGCTTGTGGAGAGTATAAAGCCAATGCCATATACTCATCTCTTCTATACATGTACTTGTAATGATACCCATTCATATGAAATGACAAGATGCGCTTCTATCCCAGTCGGGGTCCTCGTGTCAAAATAAGGATAGGATTGCATCTTGGGCATTACAAGTTGGTATCAGAGCAGTACCGACCTAGACGCCCCCTTGATTGACTGAACTTGGCCGAGTTGAGTCTAGCAAAAATATTTTGATTCTAGTTTTATACCGGAGAGTAGGATTCTTTTTATTCCTCTTCTATGCTCTCGTGCGGAATCTTAACATAGGAATTTTAATTCTATCCCTCTTCTCACTCAATTTTTTTAGGATCACGCGGGTATTTTGGAATCTATATGATGTCGATATGACGGAATTATGACTTGGTGCCTCCCGTTATCAAGGAGTAGATCTCCAAGGGTTTTTTCACACATCATTATCATTCAGCTTCCTTTGTATCTGAGGACGCGGACATCGAAACGCATCTATACTTTGCTTGGTGGCAAATAGTGCCATGACTTTTCCCCACTACTGGTGGAGATAGCTCCGATGATCTACTAGGTCTAGTATCACTGATTTTTCAAAGGTCTCGCATAGGTGAATTTGTGGAACTTCTCAGATATGTGTTGATAGTTGCGGGAAAGTTCTTGTACCTGATTACATTGAGTAGGTTCCTGAATCCGCAACTTGATAGCATTGCCAAGAAAGATTTCGGAAGTTCTCAGGAGGGAATTGAAGTAGTTACCTTGGATTATCTTCCAACTCATGCATGATGTGAGGTTGGGGTTCGACATCTAGTGGATTCGTTTGTTCGTTGTCTTTGTTACAAAGGACAGTCTCGATATGCTTCATCAATCCTTGTAGTTCTCCACGCCTAGGGAGCATATTTGAGCATCATTTGAATATGACAATCCAATGTACGATCGAGCTCATGCGAGCCTTACTATGAAAATATCGAAGGAAATCACTGTCATGAATTTGTTTCTAGCTTGTTTAATAAGCTTCATCCTTTGTTTTGTTGGAATATGGTAATTCGAGTTGTTTCGATGTGAAGTGGTGGTTTCATATCATTCTTAGTAAGTGTTCTCATATTTCTATGGGAGTGATAATCCTTTTCCTCAATGAAATTGTTATGCCAAGTTATTTCCAACCGGGGTGCTTCTCTTCAAGTTAATTCAATATTCTCCAATACTTGCAAGATCCATCCTCTTATTTCTTTCCGGAGTTCGTCTCATTTGTCCCAAGTTACCTTTGTTTTCCCACCCTCCCGCCCTTTTTGTTCAGTCCAACATCTTCACAGTGTACCATGTACCACAGGACCGTGTGGGCTCGAGCAAGGAGGCCTTGATTCAGCTGGAGTTAATGAATGATGACTGAAGGAGGCATACGATGCTAATGAGGCTCTGAAGAAGAATGCATGAGTAAGTACTCTCGTAAGTACGAATCTTAGTCGGGAGTTTTTGTCTGCATGTGATTTTTTGCTTCGTTTCCTGAGTGGGTTTGCATGGGGTTTCCGCGTCCATTGCAAGGGCATGGACAAGGAGAAACTCAAGTCACTTAAGATCGTCAACAAGAAGAACGTCAAGTCCCACGACTTCATGGAGATGTTCCTGGAGGCTGCCACCCGCATCTTAGACGGCATCGACCTCGACACCTTCATTGACCCAGGAGTCCCTTCATCCTCCACGTGATTCTCAAATAAAAATCTTTGAATTTCACTTGCATCGGAATGTCGAGTTGTTGACGTAACCATAAATTCAAGTGAGCACAGAGCTCCTACTATCTCCACTTTCGTTTTGATCAATTATGCAGTTTATTTGCCTCATCTTCATTTGAATTTTGAGTCTTTGAGTGTAGGTGGGGTATCACGGGGAGCACCACATTACTTAAGTGATAAAGGGATCGCAGCTAAGTCCCCGAGTGTGAATGATATCCTCACTCAGAGTAGTTTTTAGCTTAGGCGCTGATTGGATCGTAGCTAGGCCCCGGAGTGTGGATGATGTACTCACTCAGAGTAGTTTTTAACTTAGGCGATGATTGGTTCATAGCTAAGCTCCCAAGTGAGGATGATGTATTCACTCAGAGTAATTTTTAACTTAGGAGATGTCTAGATCGCAGCTAAGCCCCCGAGTGTGGATGTTGTCCTTACTCGGAGTATTTTTTAACTTAGGTGAAGACTGGATCGAAACTAAGCCCCAAGTGAGGATGATGTCCTCACTCAGAGTAATTTTTAACTTGGGCAATGGCTGGGTCACAACTATGCCCCCGAGTGTGGGTGATGTCCCTACTTGGAGTATTTTTCAACCTAGGCAATTACTAGATCGCAGCTAAGCCCTCGAATGAGGATGATGCCCTCACTAAAAGTAATTTTTCACTTAGGGGATGACTGGATCACATCTAAGTCCCTGAGTGCGGATGGTTTGCTCACTCAGAGTAATTTTTAACTTAGGTGATGACTACATCACAGCTAAGCCCCCAAGTGAGGATGATGTCCTCACTCGAAGTAAATTTTAACTTATGCAATTACTCGATTGCCGCTAAGCCCCTAAGTGTGGATGATGTCCTCACTTGGAGTAATATTTAACTTAAGTGACTATTAGATCGCAACTAAACATCCGAGTGAGGATGATGTCCTCACTCGGAATAATTTTTAACTTAGACGATGACTGGATCACAGCTAAGCGCCCGAGTGAGGATGATGTCCTCTCTCAGACTATTTTTCAACATGGTGATGACTGGATCATAGCTAATCCCTCAAATGAAGATGATGTCCTCACTCGGAGTATTCTCAACTCTGGTGATGATTGGATTGCAACTAATCCCCCGAGTGAGGATGAGGTCCTCACTCAGAGTAATTGTTAACTTAGGTGATTAGTGGATCATAGCTAAGCCCTCGAGTGTGGATGATGTCCCCACTCAAAGTAATTTTTGACTTAGGTGATTACTGGATCGCAGCTAAGCCCCAGAGTGTGGATGATGTACTCACTCGGAGTAACTTTTAAATTAGGCGATTACTCAATTCCGGCTAACACCCTAAGTGTGGACGATGTCCTCACTGAGAGTAATTTTTAACTTAGGCGATTACTAGATTGCAGCTAAGCCCCCAAGTGTGGATGATGTCCTCACCCAGAGTAATTTTTAACTTAGGCGATTACTGGCTCACACCTAAGCCTTCGGGTGTGGATGATTTCCTCATTCGGGGTTGTTTGTAACTTACGCAAAATCAGGTTTGCAGCTAAGTCATTTAACCAACTGGGGGCAATGCGAAGGAGTGTAAATCACCGGAGTGGAAAAAGTGAAATTTCGAGAAATTTTGACAAAGTATAATTAAGGTAAAAAAATATTCATCAAAAACACACGGGAATTCATTATGGGAATGAAAAAAGGTTTGATATGTTCTATATGAAGAAGTAGCGAAGCAGATCCATGTTCCAAGCTCAGGGTTCTTCTTCGTTCTCTAGAAGTTGTAGAGACGATAGGCTCCATTGTTGAGGACTTTGGAAATTGCAAAAGGCCCTTGCCACGACGGTGCAAGCTTTTGATATTTTTTTTATCGAATCGGAGGACAAGGTCACCTTCCTGAAAGGCGCGCCCTCTAACCTGTTTGTCATGGTAGCGCCTAAAATATTGCTGATATAGTGTTGATCTGATGAGGGCTAGCTCTCTTTCATCGACTAGGAGATCTGCACTGTCCCATCGTGCCTCCTCGAATTCAGCTTCGAAGTAAAGTTCCACTCTTGGGGAATTATGAGGCAGGTCACTCAGCAGAACGACTTTTTACCCGTACACCATGAAGAAGGGAGTGCGATTGGTGGAGCGATTCAGGGTCGTCCGCAAGGCCCCCATCACTAACAGTAGCTCTTTGACCCAGGCCCGTACGACGTAATTCAGGTCCCTCATCAGACGTGGCTTCAGCCCTTGTAATATCATTTTGTTGCTTGCTCTTCTTGTCCGTTTGACTGCGGGTGAGCCACGGAGGCATAGTTCACCCGAGTGCCTCGGGTGTAACAGAACTCGTGGAACTCTCCTGAGTACAAGTTGGACCCTTTATCCGTGATGATATCATTGGGAACTCAATATCTAAAGATAACCTGCAGAATGAAACTGATGGTAGTCTCCGAGTCCAGGCTCTTTATGGGCTTCGCTTCTACCCACTTGGTGAACTGATCCACTGCTACTAGAAGGTGGGTGAATTCACTCATCCCAGTACAGAGGGGAACAAAAATAGCAAGGCCCCACATGAAAAATGGCCAGGTGAGCGGAATTGTCTTCTGTGCGGATGCGGGCTTGTGTGACTAATTCATGTAGAACTGGCATTGAGCACATAACTCCACCATTTCCTTTAAGGCCTCATTGACTTGGGGCTAGTAAAAACCCTTGAGGAAGGTTTTAGCAACCAATGACCGAGAGTATGCGTGTGGGGAACGGATTTTCGGGGATTTTAATTTCCCTTCAAATGGCCCTTAAGTATACCAGCCCGAGGAATACTGTTAGCTGGCACACCTTTCCTTGATACAAATGTCCAAGAAAAATACATATTGAGGTACGTGACCAATGTGGTCTAATGAGTACATCAAAAAGGTTTCTAGTGTTTGACGGTGGAAGCGTTACAGGGATCTCCAAGTCCTCTCGGACTCCATTTCCCACAGGAACAGCTGGCCGGGTTAATTCCTATCTCGCACGACTAATGTCCTCGAAGCCCACGCTCCAAACTTTTCGGCAAGCATCTCCTCTTGCAATCTGGCCAAGACAATAGTCAATGACAACCAGTGAGTACTTTGAATGTACTCGTAATCATCAAGAAGCAAATATATAATTTGCAGGGTTAATCATACACACATAATGATACCATAATACTGCATCAAGTCAAAACACTACTCAAGCATTAGTAGTGAAGTTATAATCATGCTGAAAGTTAATAAGAAATCAATAAGAATATTAACATCGGATGCAATATAATGCATGCCAAATTTGGGCGTCTCAGCAACACCACATAAAGGGCTTATATGAATAATAAACATGCCACAATCGGGCGTCTCAACGACACCACATAAAGGGCTTATATAACTAACAAACATGCCAAAGTTGGGCATCTCAGCGACACCACATAAAGGGCTTATATGAATAATAAACATGCCACAATCGTGCGTCTCAGCGGCACCACATAAAGGGCTTGTGAAATAATAAAGAATATCCAGGAGGTAGAACCGTCTCAGGGATATTCACAATAAAAATCATAAGGGTTAGTCCATAGAAAATAATGTTTAAATCATCCAACATATTTCCTGATTAGTCTCATACTCCATTAACTACCTCCGAAGACCGACACTTTGACCGACACTTGACTAGTCAACCAACGTCCTTGACCATGGACACGGCTACTCGAATATTTTTGGCTCTGCAAAGGGTGTACTCTTTACCCATAGTTCACAATTTTCCATAGCCATCATGACTAATCCCGTTTACGGTATTTTAGAAGTGGACACTCAAAATCAGCACACACCCACTTTACCTCCATGAAGCCCGGATTCACCCGGACTACGCTGCCAAGGTAAAAAGCATAAGATGGGGAAGCTCCGACCTCGACTAGCATGGGATCAAAAATATTTATACCGCGCGCTCACGGGGAGTGCCCTCCCTTCCGGTCCCAGACCGGAAACACCCATGCCCCCTGACCGTATGGCTGGATTTCTACCACGGCAGTGGATACCTTCATCTCGGCCCCTCTACTAGTGTTTGACTGATACTAGGTCTACAACTGACTGTATCGAATCCATTATCCAGGAAACTATGGTAGCACGCAAATAAGGAGACATACTAACAAGACTCGATCTAGGGTCGACTTAGGAGGTTTAAGTATCACCTGCAAGATTAGCACGAACCATGTGCAAACAGACTCCTTACCCACCTAACATGCCTCGTTGACCATTCTCGTCCACGAGATGTCAATCCCATGGCCGTATCTCGATAAGACGCCGACTCTCACCGAATCCCATCCGGTAGGCATGTAGGGTAGGAAAGAGTGACCACTGTCTATGCACAACAATCATAGAAATCCTTACTCTCAATATCATAAAACCATATGCATGATTTGCCACAAGAAATAACACCACATATATAACTTAACCCTATGATACTTTCACCAAGCAAACTCATACAACCAAGTTAAAATTAGGTTCAGGATGGTTGCCTTCCAAGTGTAGAGAGGTGGGGTTCACCACAAAACTTTAGCAAGTTTTAACTCCTCTCTCCAAAGCCTATTTAAAAATATATGCTAATTAACACACAATTTAAAAATATAAAATAAAGTTTTTTTAGAAAATTTTCGAAGAAGTAATAAAATAAACTAGGAAGAATTTGAAAGAGGTGAGAAAAAGAATCATCTCATTTGGAGTTTTCTATAAAAAGTTAGAGCTAGTCAAAGTTCTGGTCAAATTATGTTCTAAAAATCAAAAAGAAAAGAAAACGCTTCGGATGAAAATGCCCTAGCAAAATAAGGAAAGAATACTTGACCAAAGGCGTCGCCACTAGTGCGGGCTCTGGCTGGGACAGAGACGCTGACATGCGGGGCCCATGCGCAGGTTTGACTCGGGTCTCCTTCTTCCTCCTTTGGCCGAAGGAAAGAGGGACTCCGGCAAGGCTCACCGGAGACAGGGTCCCCCATTCGAGGAATGGATTTGCACCGGCGTGCTCAGGGGACCGAGGCACATCCATTTCACGGCCTTGGGGTAGCGGCGGCTGCCGGAAGCGAGCAGCCCTTCCCCCACGGCGGAGGGAGGTTCGGCTCCGACGGGGTACTGGCTAGGAGCGGTCCTAGGTACACAGCGAGGGGTGGAGAAGCTCTGCTAGGTCCAGGAGGTTCGAGTGGTAGACTCAGGTAGGGGAAAAGCTCACTGATAGGACCGAATCTACCCGAGGGGCTGCAGTGGCTGAAAGTTATCGGAGTTGGGAACGAAGGGGTTCTGGCCCTAAATTGGAGCTAGACGGGCTCACTACGGCTATCAGGGAGAACTTGAGATGCTCTGAGGTTGCCAGGGGTCCTATTTATAGCCTCGGAGTGTCAGTGTCGTGGCGGGTTTGGATGAGATCGTCGGGGAAAGCCACTTGACAGGGCACAGGCGCGGCTTGATGCAGCTACAGGGCGGGGAAGCAGCGACTCGTCGCAAGGAGGTGGTCCACGGGGCAAGTGGCGCTTGAGGAGGGCTTGGGCGGTGCTGCCTCGCTGCGCTGCTACTATAGCTTTACGACGGCCGGCGCGGCTGTGGCGATGCGGTGACGGCTGGGGCTTCAGGAGCAACAGGGCGCATGAGGAGCTCATGCGAGTGTGCGCACGTGTTGAGGCTCCTTCGGGTAACGAGGGGGCGACTGGAGCTCCGACGCGGTGTCTCGGCCTGCTGGCTGCAATACGCATGCTCCAGAGCACGCACTGGCATGCCTGCCAGATGCTCGACAAATTGCCAAGGCTAGCTAGGAGCTTTGGCTTCTGGTGAAATGCTCCAGTTTGACCAATGTCATTACTATGGGTCTGCTAGACATGCTGGTTTAGACTGAGGCTCACCTTCACCATGCAAACAAAACTCCATGCCATTTCTGGTCACGGACATTAGGTGTTTGAAAGAATGCCAATGGCATCTAGGGGCACTTGATAGCCATGGAAATCTCCAGATATAAGCCTCACTTGACGGGCACAAAGATCGCAAGGTTTGATTTAGCAACTCAACAACTTCATAATGCAATACTAGTAAAAATCCATTTCTGGATAGAAACAAACTGATAATGCAACAGGGGTCAAAACAACTCCAAAGGGGTTGAAATTTGATACTTAAGGGTTTTATAGGGTGGACTACAAGCACACAAAATTCAAGAGCATTGGGGAAGGAAAAAGTGGGGTTGTAGTTCAAAAGGCCAATCTGGTCCAGAACATAAAACAAGAAGTGGTGCTCAAATATTTCAAAAGGCCAATATATATTTTTGCAGTAAACTCATTCGTATAAAACTCTTGACCTCTACAAGTTTTTATAGAATTATTAGAGACTTTAATGAAGAGGTTGCAGTGTAAAGCACCTACCAGGACCATAACAGAAAAGATATCAATGAGAAATATTTTCCCAAAATACTCAGTTAGGTCTTTGCATAAAACGCATTTGTATGAATCCTTTGGCTACTACAAATTTTGGTAGAATTTTTGGAGACTTTATTTAAGGGGCTGTAGTGCAAAACTCTAATTGGACCAAAAATTAAAAACAATTAATTTGCATAATCTTACCAAAACACTTGGCTATATTATTATATAAAGTTGATCCAGAAACCTAGTAGGTAATTGCCAAGCTTATTGTGGAATTTTTAGAAGAGGTTAAGAGGTGGCTCCAGTTCAAAACTGGACACTTAAGACAATAAAAACCAGTTTTGAATAATAAAATTGGAAGATAATATTTATAGAGTAACCTTCCGTGAAATAATCAGTGGGTGGAAAAATATTTGAGTGAGCACTCAAGTCACCTAAAAGTTTTTTCAAAAAGCTCCTGCTCATAAAAGAGTTATCCACAAAAGCCAAGAATAAGAGAGGTATCGAAATCCGTAGAAAACCTAGAATAGAAATTTAAAACAATTCAGGACAAATTTATTAAATAAAAATCTTGACCAAAATGTGGGGTGTTACCAACTCTACCCCCCTTACGAAAAATCTCGTCGTCGAGATTTGTTAGAAACAAACCTTAAATGGTATTTAAACAGAAGCAAGGGGGATCACAGTAAAAACAATAATTGGTGCAGCGACAGTGTGGTACTGGTGATATAGACAAAAGCTACGGTTCGGCAAAATGAGGTATTGCCACAAATGGCTACGACAAAATTTTTGAAAAAGAAAATTCTAAATATCCGAATTTGCTTGCCGTACCCGAGTGCATAGTGTTCTCTCTCGATGACATGTGGGTCCAGGGCCCACGGTCACTCTCTTCCTCTTCCTCCGTCTCTCCTCTTTCCTCTCTCTCTCGCGCGCTTTACGTTGCTTTCTCCATGCGTGGTGTCTAGATCGTAGGCGTCTAGGGTCGTACCGTGCTAGTGCGCGGCGTACTAGCTGCCGGCGCAGCAAGCACTCGCATCGCAGGCCAGTGCCTTGTCAGCACTGCTCGCAGATTCGCTTCCAAACACCGACGATCGAGCGACGAGCGGCGCTGGTGGACTGTGTCCATCGCGCACGGATATCGGGTTATAAAACGGCCTCGTCGCTCTCTCCTCTACCTCACTCTTCATGGCTCCTCTCCTCTATGCTTGCAGGAGCCCGAAGCGAGGCTCCAATGGCGGAGGAGTACCCGGGGTGGCTGATCATCCTGCTGTTCGGAGGAGTGGCGGCGTTGGTCGGGTCCTCGGCGCTGCTGTGCACGATGATCCAAGATGATCGTCGCGACACTGCTGCTCGAGTGGCGGCTCTCTTAAAGGGTGATCAACACGAAGACTAGGCGCGAGCAAAAATGTTGGGGTGGCTGCTAGTGCGTTGGTAGCACTCATGAAAATAAATTACTCATAGTGCATTTATTTTGGAGAAATTGTGGTGATAGCGAGGTAGCTAGCTAGGGTCCTGTGTGTGTGGCTCTGCTCTTAGCGCATTGGCAGAGTGTGTGCGGTTGTGAGCTATCTGGCATGCGAATAAAATCTGTGTTGAATGATCTATTTACTGCAGTAGAAAAAATCAATCATGCAAAGGTCATTGCAAGAAACACTGTTTAAGGCAAAAAAAATGTTGTGATCACACAAATTAAAACACATGCTTGCAGTAAGATAAAATACAAGGCACAATCATCTCATTACACAAACATGACTATACTAGTAGCCACAACAAGGTATTTACAGCGCACGCAAAAGAAATCTAATGGGGAAATATTCCTGGCAGGGGAATATCCACTTCGTCTTCAGGGGCGAGAGGTTGGGGGACTCGCAGAATGCGTCCTACGGGGCCTGTCCTCAGGGGTTCGCCAACGGAGATTTGTGGATTCTGGATGGCGAGGTTCTGGAGAAACTCCATCACGTGTTGTGTCAAACCCTCTTGAGAGATTACATATTGCACGAGCCTGACCAACACGGTTCTCTCTCTGAACGGGTCCCCAGAAAAGATATTGCTCCTCCGGTTCTGCACGGCTTGGAAAATAATAGTACTCCCTTTCACTGGCATATGGTACTGCATATCGAAGAGGATTAACCGCTTCGTATCCAGCAACCTCTATGGCCATTTCTAGGGTAGGCATAGATTTCCCGCTGAATCAGAATTCCGTGGGGTCTTGGTTAGGATCTACTGGTAAAATCTGCACGACCGCCAAATATTTCGAGGTAGTGTGAGTGATCCTCGATTTGAACAGTTCGTACCGGGGTGGGAAGGAAGAACCCATGGTACAGTGGGTAAAATCCCACAATAATTTAACAAAACTGCCCAGAGTTGCATCCGGTGTTCTGGGGTAACTCCCTTGGGGTAGCATGGCAGAAGGCTGTGAAGGCAGTGCACAAGGTGAGGGTTGCTTGGAAGATCACTGGGAATCCTTATATAGGCAGGGTTGGGACACATAACGTAGGTTGGGTTGGTCTCGGTGGTTGGCTTCGTTCCAGTGGGGTTTGGTCAAGACCACAGATAAAATTCCACGAAACGTGACACCTTACTATGATAGACTGCCGTTGTTAAGTCCAGTTATAGCTATGAGGTCTAAAAGCATACACATGTGATTACCTGCAATGCTTAAAATAATGAAACAAAAATAGTTTCCCATACTAGCTTAAACATTACATGCAAGCGAACTCCACAACAGGGTCAAGGCTTAGTCTACTTCGTTTACATTCAGGTGAGCAGGTCTTGCAGACGCTGAGTTTGCTGGATCTACGGCGTCACAATTTCTCTGGGAAGGGGGTGGAGCTACAAGGTCGGGGTAGCGGGGGTGTCCATTGCGGGGTCTTGTGGCTACCGTTCCGTTGGAGGAAATCGCCAAAATGCGGCGAAGCTCCTCAGGGGAGATAGGCGCGTGATTTGGGTCGGCAGCTGGGACAGACCACTGGAGCTCAGTCGGTCTCCCAAACATCACTACTATCTTGCTGGCTTCTGGCTCCGCTTCCCTCCTCCTCAGACGAGGTAGCTCTACACGAGCTGCAAACAGGTCGAGGGTCACTTGGTCGTACACTGCTTGTTTTGCCCTCACGTATCGCACAAGGTGCAACAAGGCGGGGTCGGTCTCATGGTCTCCGCTGGCGACCTGGATCGGCCTACCATAACCTTCACGGCTAGGGTAGTAGTAGAACGAGCGACAGTTAACTCCTGGCGACAGGTGCCAAAGTTGAACTATTTCCTCTCGACCTGCCAGCTGGATGGCTTCGGACTCATAGGAAGTTGACCTTTCGGTGAACCTATGGGGACGCTCTTGGGTGATACTCCTACCATAGATGTGTATTGTGGCCCAGAAGTGACGAATGTCACCATTTGTGCGCTCTTTGTACACAACATACTCCGGAGGCTCTTCCATGGCAAAGGCACGACGGGTTAGGCTAGCCAGCATAGCTACGAAACCTCCTTGGTCTGCAGCAGTGATTTCATTTTGGACAATGGGGTATGGCATCTTGAGGTGGATGTTGTCGTGTTGTGCTGTGCGGGACAATCGCTCCCTTTATAGAAAGGAGAACGAAGTCTTCTCTCGCAAGATTGTGAGAAGGACAAAAGGGTCGTGGTCACAACCGTGTGACCATAGGGCTAGTCCGATAGGTTGGGCAGCGCCTTGCCTAAAGGTGTTGGCGAACAATATTCAGCTACTAGTTAGGGCAGACTAGAATGGTGGCTATGGAACTAGTTTGATGGGTGGTCTTCTAGTGATTATTGACCCGGATAAGATAGGATTAGCCAATGGTCAACCTAGCTCTGATTCCAAGGTTGTGGGAAACGGATTTTCAGGGATTTCCAGGAATACTGTTAGCTGGCACACTTTTCCTTGATACAAATGTCCAAGAAAAATACATATTGAGATACATGACCAATGTGGTCTAATGAGTACATCAAAAGGGTTTCTAGTGTTTGATGGCAGAAGCGTTACAGGGATCTCCAACTCCTCTCGGACTCCATTTCCCACAGGAACAGCTGACCGAGTTAATTCCTATCTCGCACAACTGCTGTCCTCGAAGCCTACGCTCCAAGCTTTTCGTCAAGCATCTTCTCTTGCAATCTAGCCAAGACAATAGCCATGGACAAGCCAGTGATTACTTTGAATGTACTCGCAATCATCAAGAAGCAAACATATTATTTGCAGTGTTAATCATACACACATAATGATACCATAATACTGCGTCAAGTCAAAACACTACTCAAGCATTAGTAGTGAAGTTATAATCATACTGCAAGTTAATAAGAAATCAATAAGAATATTAACATCGGATGCAATATAAAGCATGCCATAGTCTGGCGTCTCAGCGACACCACATAAAGGGCTTATATGAATAATAAACATGCCACAGTCGGGTGTCTTAGCAACACCACATAAAAGGCATATATGAATGATAAACATGCCCCAATCGGGCGTCTCAGCGACACCACATAAAGGGCTTATATGAATAATAAACATGCCACAGTCGGGCGTCTCAGTGACACCACATAAAGGGCTTATATGAAATAATAAAGAATATCCAGGAGGTAGAACCGTTCGAGGGATATTAACAATAAAAATCATAAGGGTTAGTCCACAGAAAATAATCTTTAAATCATCCACCATACTTCCCGATTAGTCTCATACTCCTTTAACTACCTCCGAAGACCGACACTTAGACCGACACTTGACTAGTCAACCAACGTCCTTGACCGTGGACACGGCTACTCGAATAGTTTTGGCTCTGCAGAGGATGTACTCTTTACCCATAGTTCACAATTTTCCATAACCATCATGACTAATCCCGTGTACGGTATTTTAGAAGTGGACACTCAGAATCAGCACACACCCACTTTACCTCCGCGAAGCCCGGATTCACCCGGACTACGCTACCAATGTAAAACCATAAAATGGGGAGGCTCCAACCTCGACTAGCATGGGATCAAAAATATTTATACTGTGCGCTCACGGGGAGTGCCCTCCCTTCCGGTCCTAGACCAAAAACACCCATGCTCCCTAACCGTATGACTGGATTTATACCACGGTCGTGGATACCTTCATCCAGGCCCCTCTACTGGCATGTGACTGATATTAGGTCTTCAACTGACTGTACTGAATCCATTATCCAGGAAACTATGGTAGCACGCAAATAAGGAGACATACTGACAAGACTCGATCTAGGGTCGACTTAGGAGGTTTAAGTATCACCTGCAAGATTTAGCACGAACCATGTGCAAACAGAGTCACTACCCATCTAACATGCCTCGTTGACCACTCTCATCCACGAGATGTCAATCCCATGGTCGTGTCTCCACAAGACACTGACTCTCACCGAATCTCATCTGGTAGGCATGTAGGGTAGGAAAGCGTGACCACTTTCTATGCACAACAATCATAGAAATCCTTACTCTCAATATCATGAAACCATATGCATGATTTTCCACATGAAATAACACCACATATATAACTTAACCCTATGATACTTTCACCAAGCAAACTCATACAACTAAGTTAAAAGTAGGTTCAGGATGCTTGCCTTCCAAGTGTAGAGAGGTCGGGTTCACCACAAAACTTTAGCAAGTTTTAACTCCTCTCTCCAAAGTCTATTTAAAAATATATGATAATTAACACGTAATTTAAAAACAGCAAATAAAGTTGTCTTAGAAATTTTTAAAATAAATAATAAAACAAACTAGGCAGAATTTGAAAGAGGTGAGAAAAAGAATCAACTCATTTGAAGTTTTCAATAAAAAGTTATAACGAGTCAAAGTTCTGTTTTAAAAATCAAAAAGAAAAGAAAACGCTTCGGATGAAAATGCGCTAGCACAAGAAGGAAAGCGTACTTGACCGAAGGCGTTTCCACTAGCGTGGGCTCTGGCTGGGACAGAGACGCTGACACACGGGGCCCACGCGCAGTTTTGACTCGGGTCTCCTTCTTCCTCCTGTGGCCGAAGGAACGAGGGACTCTAGCGAGGCTAACCGGCGACAGGGTCCGCCATTCGAGGAACAGAAGGCATCGGCGTGCTCAGGGGACCGAGGCGCATCCATTTCACGTCCTTGGGGCTGCGGCGGCTGCCGGAAGGGAGCAGCCCTTCGTCCATGGCGGAGGGAGGTTCGGCTCCAACGAGGTTCTAGCTAGGAGGGGTCCGAGGTGCACGACGAGGGTTGGGAAGCTCCGCTAGGTCCAGGAGGTTCGAGTGGTAGACTCAGGCATGGGAAAAGCTCACTGATAGGACCGAATCGACCCTAGGGGTTGCGGTGGCCGATAGTCACCGGAGTTGGGAACGAAGGGGTTCTGGCCCTAAATTGGAGCTCGAGGGGGTGGCTACGGCTATCTGGGAGAACTTGTGATGCTCTGAGGTTGACGGGGGTCCTAATTATAGCCTCGGAGTGTCGGTGCCGCGACGGGGGTGGATGAGATCATCGGGGACACCCACTGGGAGGGCACAGGCGCGGCTTGATGCAGCTACACGGCGGGGAAGCAGCGACTCGTCGCAGGGAGGTGGTCCACGGGGCAGGTGGCGCTTCAGGAGGGCTTGGGCGACGCTGCCTCGCTGCACTGCTACTGCAGCTTGACGACGGCCGGCGTGGCTGCGGCAGTGAAGTGAGGACAGGGGCATCAGGAGCAACAGGGGCGCACAAGGAGCTCGTGCGAGTGTGCCCACGTGCTGAGGCTGTTTCGGGTAACGAGGGGCGACAGGGGCTGCGACACGGCGGCTCGGTCTATGGGCTGCAATACGCGCGCTCCATATCACGCTCTGGCATGCCTACCAGATGCTCGACGAATTGCCAAGGCTAGCTAGGGGCTTGGGCTTGTGGTGAAATGCTCCAGTTTGACCAATGGCATTACTATGGGTCTGCTAGACATGTTGGTTTAGACTGGGGCTAAACTTCACCATGCAAACAAAACTCCATGCCATTTCTGGTCAGGGCCACCAGGTGTTTGACAGAATGCCAATGGCATCTACGGGCACTTGCTAGCCATGGAAATATCCAGATATAAGCCTCACTTGATGGGCACAAAGATGGCTAGGTTTGATTTAGCAACTCAACTACTTCATAATGCAATACTAGTAAATATCAATTTCTGGACAGAAACAAACTGATAATGCAACAGGGGTCAAAACAACTCCAAAGGGGTTGAAATTTGATACTTAAGGCCTTGTTTGGTACTAGTGTATTTTAGGGAATTTGTGGGGATTATCCCGGTCAAACCCCTCAATCCCCACACATCCCATAACACCATTTGGTTCTAGTGTATTTGACATATTTCATCCCCACATTTCCCCTCAAATCCCCAAATTATAATGCATTTTTCTCAATACCCAATACACTACCCCTACCTAGTGTATTGGGGATAAATGGGGATTTGGAGGGATTGGGTGAAGGTTGGGGTTTCACCCAATCCCTTGGGGGATTATCCCCACCAATCTCTTCAAAAACACTAGTACCCAACAAGGCCTAAGGGTTTTATAGGGTGGACTACAAGCACAAAAAATCAAGAGCATTGGGGAAGGAAAAAGTGGGTTGTAGTTCAAAAGGCCAATCTAGTCCAGAACATAAAACAAGTGGTGCTCAAATATTTCGAAAGGCCAATATTTTTTTTGCAGAAAACTCATTCCTATAAACCTCTTGACCTCTACTAGTTTATATATAATTATTAGAGACTTTAATGAAGGGGTTGCAGTGCAAAGCACCTACCTGGACCAGAACAAAAAGGATATCAATGAGCAATATTCGCCCAAAATACTCAGCTAGGTTTTTGCATAGAACTCATTTGTATGAATCCCTTGGCTACTACAAATCTTGGTAGAATTTTTGGAGACTTTATTTAAGGGGTTGTAGTGCAAAACTCCAATTGGACCAAAAATTAAAAACAAATAATTTGCTTAATCTTACCAAAACACTTGGTTATATTATTATATAAAGTTGATCCAGAAACCTAGTAGGTAATTGCCAAGCTTATTGTGGAATTTTTAGAAGAGGTTAACAGGTGGCTACAGTTCAAAACTAGACCCTTAAGACAATAAAAACCAGTTTTGAATAATAAAATTGGAAGATAATATTTATAGAGGAACCTTCTCTGAAATAATCAGTGGGTGGAAAAATATTTGAGTCAGCACTCAAGTCACCTAAAAGTTTTTTCAAAAAGCTCCTGCTCATAAAAGAGTTATCCAGAAAAGCCAAGAATAAGAGAGGTTTTGAAATCCACAGAAAAGCTAGAATAGAAATTTAAAACAATTCAGGCCAAATTTATGAAATAAAAATCTTGACCAAAATTTGGGGTGTTACATTGCGTGATGGCCGCAAGTTTCTGAGTGCATATCGTTCACGATGTGCAGCCCTTCCTCTCGGGAAATGCATCACTCAGTGACTCGTGTGGTGCATTTCTTGTACGATTAATCTCCCATCATTATGAAGGCTTTGGAAAGTCGGACGATATGGTGGGCTTCCACTTCTTATTTAGGGAGTTCTTGCCGAATCAAACACGCTATGTAAGGTTGAGTCCACTTGGGGGTGATCACCAAAATCTCATGGACTAAGTCGACCGCCACTGGGATGTCAACCACAGTCGGGTCATATGAGCCAACTGCTTGTCGGGGATCCTCTGTGAAGGGATCTTCTTTCACTGTTGGGGAACGGATATGTTCAAGGAACACGCCTTTTGTAACAACACGCCGAGTGGAGCTGGTCTTGGCTTAGTTATCTGCCGCTTGGTTCTTGGCTCGAGGTACGTCATGTAACTCGAGACCCTCAAAATTCTTCTCTAGCTTTCTAACTGTGTTGCAGTAACCAGTCATGGCCGGTCTTCAAATGTCCTCAAAATTCTTCTCAAGCTTTCTGACTGCGTTGCAGTTACCAGTCATGGCCGGTCTCCGAATGTCCCACTCTTTCATCACCTGGTTCATATTGAGGTCCGAGTTGTCGTAGACCATCAATCGGCGGATGCCAAGTAACATGGCCATATGGAGCCCATGCAGGAAAGCTTCATACTCTATCGCATTATTGGATGAATCGGAGTGAACTTGGATTACATAGCTCATATGGTCTCCCATGGGGGAAACTAGAACCACTACAGCCCCCGAGCCATGGAGCATCTTAGATCCATCGAAGAACATAGTCCAATGCTCGGGGAGGCTTTGGGCTGGCTGCTCTTGTTAAATCCACTCGTCCAAGGAATCCACCAAGGCAGGCGGGAGGAGCTCAATCGCCCAGTTTTCCACTCGGCCAATAGCATCTCTATTGTGCATGATCTATGACAGGGGAGCATCACTGATAATCGTGACCGAGTGATCTTGAATTAGTGAACCACCTCCTTCATTGTCAAGTAAATGCCATAGTCGAGCTTGTGTTAATGCAGGTACCTTTGTTTGGAAGGGTCAAAACTTCTGACATGTAGTAGATGGGTCTTTGAACTTTGAATGCCTTCCCTAGCTCGTAGCGCTCCATAGTGAGGACGGTGCTGACCACTTGGCTAGTGGCTCTGATGTATAGGAACGGAGGCTCCCGGCTGGCCAGAGAAGCTAATACTGGTTGGGTGGAGAGCAAGGCCTTGAGATCTTAGAATGTGGCTAGCGCCTCATTCATCCACTCGAACTTGTCTGATTTTTTTCATCAATCGTAAAGAAGCAGTGCCTTCTCACTTAGTCTTGAGATGAGTCATCTTAGGGCCGCAAGGCAGCCTGTAACCCTTTGTACGTCATGTAGACGCTTTGGCTGTATCATTCAGACTATAGCGGCGATGTTGTCGGGGTTGGCGTTAATCCCATGTTCGGAAACAAGGAAACCGAGTAACTTGCCGGTTGGCACTCCAAAACTGCACTCGGCCAGCTTGAGCTTTATTCCAAAGCAACGTAGGTTCGTGAAGGTTTCGGTGAGGTCATTCGGGAGGTCGGGATCTTTCCTAGACTTGAGCATGATTCCATCAAAGTATGCCCCCACATTCCGATTGATCTACTTTTGCAAGCATTTCTGGATCATGCGCTGGAAAGTAGCTCCGGCGTTTTTAAGGCTGAATGGTATAGTGATGTAGCAGAAACACCCAAATGGGGTAATGAAGGTCATTTTTATTTCATGAGGGCCATACATTCGGATCTGGTGGTACCTGATGACCCACAAGTATAGGGGATATATCGTAGTCCTTTCGATAAGTAAGAGTGTCGAACCCAATGAGGAGCAGAAGGATCTGACAAGTGGTTTTCAGCAAGGTAATCTCTGCAAGCACTAAAATTATCGGTAACAAGTAGTTGTGTGACAAGATGATTCGTAGCAAGTAGCAAGTAACAAAAGTAACAACGGTGAAGCAAAGTGGCCCAATCCCTTTTTTAGCAAGCGACAAGCCTGGACAAAGTCTTATAGGAGGTAAAGCGCTCCCGAGGACACGTGGGAAATTCTGTCAAGCCGGTCTTCATCATGTTCATATGATTCGCGTTCGCTACTTTGATAGTTTGATATGTGGGTGCACCGGCACTTGGGTACTGCCCTTACTTGGACAAGCATCCCACTTATAATTAACCCCTCTCGCAAGCATCCGCAACTACGAAAGAAGAATTAAGACAAAGTCTAACCATAGCATTAAACTAGTGGATCCTAATCAGCCCCTTACGAAGCAACACATAAACTAGGGTTTAAGCTTCTGTCACTCTAGCAACCCATCATATACTTACTACTTCCCAACGCCTCCCTCTAGGCCCAAATAATGGTGAAGTGTTATGTAGTCGACGTTCACATAACACCACTAGAGGAAAAACAACATACAACACATCAAAATATCGAACGAATACCAAATTCACATGACTACTTATAGCATGACTTATCCCATGTCCTCAGGAACAAAAGTGACTACTCACAAAGCATAATCATATTCATGACCAGAGAGGTCATGAGTAGCATCAAGGATCTGAACATATAATATTCCACCAAGTAATCCAAGTAGCATCAACTACAAAGAGTAATTAACACTACTAGCAACCTTACAAGTACCAATCGGAGTCGCGAGATGGAGATTGGTTACAACAGATGAACTAGGGTTTGGAGATGAGATGGTGCTGATGAAGATGTTGGTGGTGATGAGTCCCTCCGATGAGAGGAGTTTTGGTGATGACAATGGCGACGATTTCCCCCTCCGGGAGGGAAGTTTCCCCAGCAGGACGTCCCTGCCAGAGCTTTAGATTAGTTCTGCTCAAGTTCTGCCTCACGGCGGCGGCGATTCCTCTCGAAAGCCTCCTCCTGATTTTTTTTCTGGAACGAAACCCTTCTTGTAGCAAAAGAGGGGGGCAAAGGGCCAGCTGGGAGCCCACAAGCCCCCTAGGCACGGCCAGGGGGACACGCCTAGCAGGCTTGTGGCCTCCTGCTGGTTCCCCTCTGGTACTTCTTCGGCCTAGTATTTTTTATAAATTCCAAAATAAACCCTCGTTGATTTTCATAGCTTTTGGAGTTGTGCAGAATAGGTATCTCAAACTTGCTCCTTTTTCAGGCCAGAATTCCAGCTGCCGGCATTCTCCCTCTTCATGTAAACCTTGCAAAATAAGAGAGAAAAGGCATAAGTATTGTACCGCGAAGTGTAATAACAGCCCATAAAGCGATAAATATCAACATGAAAGCATGATGCAAAATGGACGTATCAACTCCCACAAGCTTAGACCTTTCTTGTCCTCAAGCAAAAACCGAGATCAATAAACATGCCCACATGTTTAGAGAGAGAGGTGTCGACAAAACAAAATATGGACATGGAGGCATCATGATCATAGTCGGAACAACAATACCATCATATGAACTCTTATGCTATAGTGGGAATTCCTTCACGAAGTAAAGTATGGATCAAGAACCTTACTGAGAATTAACAACCAATAGCCTTTAGTCATTGAAGCAATTGCAATTTATGATAACATCAGAAAGAATCAAGTAGGTGCTTGTAAAGCAAATCCACATACTCAATCATCCTTTTGTCTTCTACAATTGCTACAACTCATGTGGTACTCATGAGATCAAAGATAGGGGCTTATAGTTTTGACTCCCAACCATTTACCTCAAGGGTAATGTAAACAATAATAATTCATGAATAGTTACCTCCCAGTTGACATATGAATATAGATCTTTCCCTAGCATATGACGTTAGCCAAGAAAAAGGTGAAACAAGGAATTGGTGTAGATCACCATGACTCTTTCAAGGGCAAAAAGTAAAGGTACAAGATAGGCCCTTCGCAGAGGGAAGCAGAGGTTGTCATGCGCTTTTGAGGTTTGGATGTGCGACCTCTTAGTGTGATCAATTCTGTCATAGAGCCTGGAGAGGTGTTTCCCTATGTCATTGGCATCGATCTTGTGCTTGTTGGTGAACTCCGTGATCATCATATGGTTGGAGTTGAGTCCACGCCCTACCGTCCCTTGGCACTTGAAGACTTGTTGCTTCATTGCTTCGAGACATGCATCCACGCTTCCGGTCTTCTTGGGCCCATCAACATCACGGATGTGCAGCATCCCCTCAAGCATCTCAATAGATTGAGGGTGTTGCAGCACTCCCGCGAGGTAGGGATTGTTGACGTTCTCTAAGATCTTGTCCTTCGAAGCTTTTGGGGACGCCAAGCGATCTAAATCTGCAGCAGAAACAGGCTCGAAACGAAAAAAGAGGAAATTTGCGTGATACGAGGGTCAGACCTTTCGGGAGAATTTATAATGATTTTTTTCCGACCAAAAGGAGTACTCCACAAGAAAACGGAGTCCAGGAGGCACACGAGGTGGTCACAAGCCCCCCAGGCGCGGCCAGGGGGGTGGCCCGTGCCTGGCAGGCTTGTGGCCTCCTCCTGCGCTTTCCGGACTACTTTAAATTTTTCTATTTTTTCAAAAATTCCAAAACAGAGAAAAATTCCTCCTGGAAAAGTTTTGGAGTCGGTTTACTTACAGAATCACATACCTCTTCGTTTTCGAAGTCTGAAACAGGCTGATAAATATCCCTTGTGTACTCCTCCAGAGTTATGGTATTGATAATATTGCTTTCAACATTTATGGGAGTACGTGAGATATAATGCTTGATTCTCTGCCCATTTACCACTCTCGGAAAATTACCTTCCGTGTTGTTGATCTTGATGGCACCGGCACGATATACTTCCTCAACAATGTAAGGACCTTCCCATTTAGAGAGAAGCTTGCCTGCAAAAAATCTTAAACGAGAATTATATAGCAAGACATAATCACCTACATTGAACTCACGCTTTTGTATCCTTTTATCAGGCCACCTCTTAACCTTTTCTTTGAACAACTTGGCATTCTCATATGCCTGAGTTCTCCGTTCATCAAGTGAGCTAATATCAAATAACCTCTTCTCACCAGCAAGTTTGAAATCAAAATCGAGCTCTTTGATTGCCCAATAAGCCTTATGCTCTAGCTCAAGAGGTAAATGACATGCTTTACCGTATACCATTTTGTACGGAGACATGCCCATGGGATTCTTAGAGGCAGTTCTATAAGCCCACAGTGCATCATCGAGCTTCTTAGACCAATTCTTTCTAGACCTATTGACAGTCTTTTGCAGAATTAGTTTAATCTCTCTCTTGCTTAGCTCTACTTGACCACTGGACTGAGGATGATAGGGAGACGCAATTCTATGATTGACATCATACTTAGCAAGCGTTTTACGGAAAGCACCATGAATAAAATGTGAACCACCATCAGTCATTAGATATCTAGGGACTCAAAATCTAGGGAAAATAACTTCTTTAAGCATCCTGATAGAGGTGTTGTGATCAGCACTACTAGTTGGGATAGCTTCTACCCACTTAGTAACGTAATCAACAGTAACTAGGATATGAGTATACCTGTTGGATTTTGGAGAAGGTCCCATATATTCAAAGCATCAAATGGTTCAATGACAAGTGAATAATTCATAGGCATTTCCTGATGTTTATCGATATTACCTATTCTTTGACACTCGTCACAAGACAAGATAAAATTACGGGCATCCTTGAAGAGAGTGGGCCAATAGAAACCTGATTGCAATACCTTGTGTGCAGTTCTATCTCCCATATGGTGTCCTCCGTAAGCCTCGGAGTGGCACTTCTGTAGGATCTGTCCCTATTCATGTTCTGGTACACAACGTCTAATAACACCATCTAGTCCTTCCTTGTAAAGGTAACACTATAGGAATTAGCTTCTTTGCCGTCTACCATCACAGACGGCAAAGAGTAAATCCCGGACGGCAAAGAGAATATCACAGACGGCAAAGATCTCACGGCCGGCAAAATTTGTGCGTCAGCCTATGACGGCATCGTAGCTTCTTTGCCGTCTGTCTCCCCGAAGCGGACGGCAAAGAGCTTTGCCGTCAGCTTTTCATAGGAGCAGTTGGCAAAGTGGTCGAGACAGCAGCCGACAGGCGTTGCCACCGTTAGGGGCTAACGGAGGCTTTGCCGTCTGCCTCCCCCCTCTTCTTTGCCGTCAGCCTCCCCCCTCTTATTTGTCGTCTGCCTCCCCCCTCTTCTGTGCCGTCTGCCTCCCCCCTCTTCTTTGCCGTCTGCCTCCCCCCTCTTCTGTGTCGTATGCCTCCCCTCTCCTCTTCTTTGTCATCAGCCTCCACCTCCTCCACCCCTCCTATGTGCCCTCTTCTTTGCCGGCTGCCCCCTGGAAGCAGACGGCAAAGATACTATATGACCAGCTGCTACTGCCCAGGTTGCACAGCTGGGCGCCACGTGGCACCTTTGCCGTCGGCCAGCTGACGGCAAAGGCCTTTGCCATGAGCTGGCAGACGGCAAAGAGCCTATATTGTCACATTTTTGTTTATTTTTTCTATTTCACAGCACATATACATATAATTCATAGCACATATATGATAAATAGTTCACAACACATATATGATATACATATAAAGCTCATCAATGCCATTTGTTCATCAACGTACATCCCATATATCAAAAGAACCAACACATACAAAGTTTCATCCATATATACATACATAAAGTTGCACATATATTGTTCATCCATATATACATATACATATAGTTCCACGTTGTTCATCAACTCAAATAAAAACGGAAACTAAAGCACTCCAATGCCAGCTTCCATGCATGTAGTACTTCCAATCTGCAAAATGGGAATAAGAAAGTCAGAAGAAGAAGAACAACAACATATATATGACAAATAGGCTAAATTGAAGAAGAAAGAGAAGAAGGAAGAAGAGAACAAGGAGAAGAAAAACAAGAAGGGGGAGGAGGAGGGGAAGGGGAAGGAGAAGGAGAAGGAGGAGGAGAAGAAGAAAAAAGAAGAGAAGGAGAAGGAGAAGAAGGAGGGCTCCTTCTCCTTCTTCTCCTCCTTCTCCTTCTTCTCTTCTTCTCCTCCTCCTTCGTCTTCTTCTCCTTCTCCTTCTCCTTCTCTTCATCTTCTCGTCTTCTTTTTCTTCTTCCTTCTTTTCATTTCTACTCCACTCCTCTTCTTGGAGCTAAATTAGCTAACTATGTCTTTTCGGAGCTAAATGGGCTAATTATGTCATTATAGAGGAAAACAAACTAAGTATATAATATTAATGACCTAACCAAGGTTCTTATGCCATTTTGAGCTTAGAATGTCTTTTAGGAGCTAAATTGGCTAATTATATCATTCTTGGCGAAATTAAGGCAAGGAGAATATGAAAGAGGAGAAGAAGAGGAGGAGGAGGAGGAGAAGAATAAATAAAGAAGAAGGAGGAGAAGGACTAGAAGGTCCTTGGCCTTCTCCTCCTTCTCCTCCTCCTCCTCCTCCTCCTTCTCTTCTTCTTCTTCTTCTTTCTTTTCATTTTTCCTATTTCTTCTCCTCTTCTCCTCTTCTTGGAGCTAAATTAGCTAAATATGTCTTTTTGGAGCTAAATGGGCTATTTATCCCATTTTAGAGGAAAACAAGCTAAGTATATAATATTAATGAACTAACCAAGGTTCTTATGCCATTTTGAGGTTATTATTGCATTTTGGAGCTAAATGGACTAATTATGTCATTGTTGGGGAAATTAAGGCAAGGAGAATATGAAATAGGAGAAGAAAGAGGAGGAGGAGAAGAATAAGAAGAAATAAAGAAGAAGGAGGAGAAGGAGGAGGAGGAGAAGAAGGACTAGAAGGACCTTGGCCTTCTCTTCATTCTCCTCCTCCTCCTCCTCCTCCTTCTCCTTCCTCTCTTCTTCTTCTTCTTCTTTCTTTTCATTTTTCCTATTTCTTCTCATCTTCTCCTCTTCTTGGAGCTAACTAAGCTAACTATGTCTTTTTGGAGCTAAATGGGCTAATTATCTCATTTTAGAGGAAAACAAGCTAAGTATATAATATTAATGAGCTAACCAAGGTTCTTATGCCATTTTGAGCTTTTATGGCATTTTGGAGCTAAATGGGCTAATTATGTCATTGTTGGGGAAATTAAGGCAAGGAGAATATGAAAGAGGAGAAGAAAGAGGAGGAGGAGGAGAAGAAGAAGAAATAAAGAAGAAGGGGGAGAAGGAGGAGGAGGAAGAGGATAAGGACTAGAAGGTCCTTGGCCTTCTCCTCCTTCTCCTCCTCCTCCTCCTCCTTCTTCTCCTCCTCCTTCTTCTCCTTCTCCTTCTCTTCTCTTTCTCTTCTTCTTTTTGTTCTTCCTTTTCATTTCTCCTCTTCTCCTCTTTTTGGAGCTAAATTAGCTAACTATGTCTTTTTGGAGCTAAATGGGCTAATTATCCCATTTTATAGGAAAACAAGCTAAGTATATAATATTAATGAGCTAACCAAGGTTCTTATGCCATTTTGAGGTTATTATGGCATTTTGGAGCTAAATGGGGTAATTATGTCATTGTTGGGGAAATTAAGGCCAGGAGAATATGAAATAGGATAAGAAAGAGGAGGAGGAGAAGAAGAAGAAGAAATAAAGAAGAAGGAGGAGAAGGAGGAGGAGGAGGAGAAGGTCTAGAAGGTCCTTGGCCTTCTCCTCCTTCTCCTCCTCCTCCTCCTCCTTCTCCTTCTTCTCTTCTTCTTCTTCTTCTTTCTTTTCATTTTTCCTATTTCTTCTCTTCTTCTTGGAGCTAAATTAGCTAACTATGTCTTTTTGGAGCTAAATGGGCTAATTATCTCATTTTAGAGGAAAACAAGCTAAGTATATAATATTATTGAGCTAACCAAGGTTCTTATGCCATTTTGAGCTTATTATGGCATTTTGGAGCTAAATGGCCTAATTATGTCATTGTTGGGGAAATTAAGGCAAGGAGAATATGAAATAGGAGAAGAAAGAGGAGGACGAGGAGAAGAAGAAGAAATAAAGAAGAAGGAGGAGAAGGAGGAGGAGGAGGAGAAGGACTAGAAGGTCCTTGGCCTTCTCCTCCTTCTCCTCCTCCTCCTCCTCCTCCTCCTCCTACTTCTTCTCTTCTTCTTCTTCTTCTTTCTTTTCATTTTTTCTATTTCTTATTCTCTTCTCCTCTTCTTGGAGCTAAATTAGCTAACTATGTATTTTTTGAGCTAAATGGGCTAATTATGTCATTGTTGGGGAAATTAAGGCAAGGAGAATATGAAAGAGGAGAAGAGAAACTTACCGTAGTGGTCATCAAGGAGGAGAAACACCTGGAGAAGGGTCGTGCGATGCCGCTCGGGAGTTATTCTGCAGAATAGATATTTTGCAATGTCTCAGTTAGCATGATGACACTCAATTATTAATACTAGTTTATAATGAAACTCACCGTGCCAATCGAAGAGAAGACGGGCGTCGGCGGAGGGACTTGACCGCTCTTCTCGCACAGACCCTGAAGAGTGGGTCATATTAGTTAGTAATGAAACAGACATTACACACATGATTTGGCTAATGTGAAAAAAAACTTACCACAAAAAGCTCGTACAGGGCCCGTTGACCCGCCTCATTCCGTGACCTCTCCTCCTCAATCAATCGTGTCGTGGTCTGGTCCCTCTCATCAAGAGCAGCCTGACTTGCCAATCTCTCTTTCTCAAGGGCAGCCTCAAGAGCAGCCTGGCTTACCAATCTCTCTTTCTCAAGAGCAGCCTGAAACACCATTCCTCATTACCACAGTAATGATATATGGTGACACACATTATGAAATGGATGAAAGTGTTCTTAGTCCGTACAACTAACCTCGATGGAAAGATCGACTGGCCATGGACGACGCATTATCTCAGGACAGCTGCTCGACTGGTGCGCCTTGATCTCCGGGAGAGTGAGTGGACAACGTATTATCCCATCTCCAATCTCTCTTTCTCAAGAGCAGCCTGGTTTGCCAATCTCTCTCTCTCAAGAGCAGCCTGAAACACCATTCCTCATTACCACAGTAATGATCTATGGTGACACACATAATGAAATGGATGAAAGTGTTCTTAGTCCGTACAACTAACCTCGATGGAAAGATCGACTGGCCATGGACGACGCATTATCTCAGGACAGCTGCTCGACTGGTGCGCCTTGAACTTCGGGAGAGTGAGTGGACAACGTATTATCCCATCTCCAATGGCTATCGAGCTATGGGGCCTCCTGCCACCAGATATCATCACCAGCTCTGGATCCAAAGGTTCCTGGCTAGGGTTAAAGTCATCCCCTTTCGTAGCCTTCCCCGCGTCCCTGTATGCCACGAGCTTTTGGTGCGATGATATGTTGGTGAAGTTATTGGGATCATCTAGGTCAGACTCAGAGAATGCCCTCGCCTTCTTGGACGAGGCAGTATGGGCCATGCCATAAAGGTCGTACAAGTGTGGCATCTCCGTCTTATTGTGATGCGCCTAAAAGAGAGGAAGAAAATATTAGCATGAAGAATGAAATGCAAGAATCATGAAGAAAATCACATACCCAGTTTCGTCCGAACTGAAGTAAGTTGGCGCTGCCTTGATGGTGTGGCACACCAACCATTTGGCTACGCCAATCCTTTGCATTCTCGTGGACGCCAGCTACCTGTGCACCACTCATCAACCAACGCCTCCCAACAATCCATCTTATCCGCACACCATCTCGGGGGCACCTGTAAGTTATTAGAAAGAATTTTCAGCGCTAAACCTATGATTGAAATCAAGAAAACTACGTAGAAGGACTTAAGAAACGGTAATTACCTTCATGTATTGCTCCTTCTTCAGAAACTTTCCGCGGCAATCCTTCTTCTTCTTCTTAATACCACGCGTGGCGTAGTAATCTCGAATAGCTTGCGGCCGAGCCTCGTGGCGTAAGTTCTGTAGTAACCGCCTACACTCGGCCTCGAGAACCCTGGCCGCCTCCTCCTCATATCAATCCTCACACCTATAGAAGGTCTGCAATCAAACGTGAAAACACCGATTAGTACAATAATTAGCTATATTGTTAATTTTACCCAAAAGCTCTTGATCACCATCTCGGCCCTCGTGTGGCACAAGACACCATCTATAATCTCCTCCGGCGGGGCCTGCGCAGCCTGGTAGTGCTCCCAGGAAAATCCTAGTGTAGGAACCTGACCCTCACCAGGCAACGTGACAAACCCCGGGAAATTTGTCCGGCAAAGCACACCAAGGACGGAGTTTGGCCTGCGGACTCCAAGAGGGTGTACCATCCCCTGCAGTATGATAAGGTCAACGCATTAGATATTTGAACAAACTTGAAGGAAAAAGCTAAAAAAAAGAGTAAATGTACTTACCTATCTCCTTCAGGTTTAATCACTGGCCTCTACTCGCGGGTAGCCGGCACGACCGGGAGACGTGTACTACCATGCTTGTACATGGTGACCCCGTCCACCTGCACATCGCCCTCACTATCCGCAAGCTCATCCCCTCCATCCCCGCCCCCTGAGCCACCCAGACCCTCGGTCCAATCCGGCAACTCGGTCCGATCCGGCCAGGTCTCCCATCCGGGCCTATCCACGTCGGGTGAAGCCTCCGGAACCATAGTCTGGTGGGCCGAATGCACCTCGACCCGAGGCTGCTCCTCGACCGGAGTCTCATGCGACGAATGCCCGTCAACACCAGGCTCCTGGAACGGAGTCCCCGTAGCCTCCTCAGCAAATGGGTCGACCATAGTAGTCATATGCTCGGGTGAATGAGCTGGTGGTGGTGGCGAGGACGGCTCAACAGTCCTCCTGGATCTTCCGCGGCCACCACCTCTCCCTGTACCCTTCCCCTTCTTCCCTACCCGACCAGCACCTCTCCTAGTGGGCAATGCCGCCGATGAAGAAGAACCCACGGGTGGTGTCGATAGAGTCTCTGCCAAGGCTCTACGGAGAGATAGGGGTGGAAGGGAAGTACCACCCCTCGTGCGGGGCACCTGGGAAGAACCCGTCGAGCGATGTGGACCAGCGCCCACCATCTTTCCACACCTGGTGACCTGCCATGATAAAGATTAAAAGAAATTAGTACAACATAAAAAAATTGAATAACTAACATGAATAATAATATGTACATGAATAATAAAGATTAAAATATATATCATTTAAGGTGTGAATCTTAAAAACTAATAATCATCATCAATAAATGCATCATCATCATCACTATCACGCATGTCTTCGTGAATGACGTGCTCGTCGGGTTCAACGGCGTGAAGTTGTGAAAGGCCTTCCTTTAATCATTGAAGCATTGATAGGTCATCCGCATCAGTAACCTCTACGAGTTCCAGGTCTTCTGGTTCTGGCTCAGGGCTGGAGTCGGATTCATTGTCGCTGTCTACTTCCATGTTCTTGGGTGAAGCACGGCGGTTCATGAAACGTTTCTTGCAAAGACGTGTTTCTTGGAAGAATTCTCCATCATATGTGTCTGGGTTGTGAGGTTCATAATCCTGTTCATTTGGGAGAGGTGGTCTGACATGTGGCAGCACCTCATAAACAACATACCAACCTGCCAGATTCTTATCTGTTTGGCATGCCCATGGTAGATAGAAAACTTGGGTCGCCTATTGAGCCATAATATAGACATCGGGAACATCTAAATGGGTGTTTGGATTAATTTCGACTACTCCTATATGTTCATGAGTCCTTCTAGTCTTCTTCAGCTGTAACCAATAACATTTGAAGACTACGACGTTCGATGGGTTTTCACCATAGAATTGAAGTTCATAAATTGCTTCAACTCTTCCATAATACTCGATAACACCTTCGCCGATAGCAGAGACACCACAATTTGTAGATTTCCGATCGGGCATAGATAGCTCTTTGCCAAAGGTATGAAATAGATACCCGTTGATGTTGTATTTCTCAAATGAACAGACCTTATAGTCAAAACCATTAGCGACTTCTCTCAATTCGGCGTCCATAGACTCTGAATTAGCCTACAAGTTTAATACGAAACGATTGTTGCATTAGCTGCAAGTTAGACCAAGAAATGAAATGGTCCATTATTGATAATTACCGTTTGTTTGAACCAAGAGATGAAACCGGGATAGCCGCCTCCTGTCTTTGACATAAGCTCATACTCTTCGACGGAATCATTTTCGATCACCCCTCCATCCGAGAATTTGGCGACGTAACGGCTGTTTGAAATATCCGGGAATAAGAGTAGTTCAAATGAATTAGAAGTTACGGGAAAATGTGCCGAGAACTCACTCGATGTACTGCCGCACTTCTGTTAAGTTGTTGAAGATATACAACGAAATGTTCCGCCATTCTTCGACATCGAACATTATTGGTTTCAAAGCACCGACTGGTGCGAGCTTCCCTTTGAATAGGCTGAGGTTGGACCCACCTTTTTTAGAGTCTGCATCATTGTGCCGAGGCTTCGGATTATGCAAATGATAATTTTTGGCTTCATAGTGTGTTGTCACAAAGTTTGCCACCTCCTCAGTAATGAATGCCTCAGCCATCGATGCTTCAATTCTACGCTTATTTTTACATTTAGCTCAAAGGGTCTTCTGCATCGTCTCAGTTGCATAGCACCAACGATCTTGCACGGGCCCACCCAATCTTGCCCCCGTCGGTAGATGTAAAATCAAATGCTGCATTGGATTAAAGAAGCTCGGTGGAAAGATATTCTCTAACTTGCACAACAACTCCAGTGCAAACTCCTCCATGTCTTCTACCACGCCAGGCGACAATTCTTTCGCACAAAGAACACGGAAGAAATAGCTCAGCTCTGCCAGTACTAGCCATTCATCCTCAGGAATAAAGCCACGTAACATCACCGGCATTACCCGCTCTAGCCATATGTGCCAATCATGAATCTTAAGACCAAAGATTTTTAATTTTTTAAGATTCGCTCCCCTCTTTAGATTCGCTGCATACCCATCGGGGAACATCAAGTGCATTTTGACCCACAAGATAATTTCCCTCATAGCTGGCCTTCCAAGATTGAACCAGGCCTTTGGCTTCGACCACTTCCGCTTTCCTTTGCCTTCCCGCATGTTTTGTAACGGTCTATGACATAGTGTCTCTTGATCGACTCTAGCCTTAGTATTATCCTTTGTCTTCCCATCTATGTCGAACAATGTACCAAAAATAGCCTCTCCGATATTCTTTTCAGTGTGCATCATGTCGATATTGTGTGGAAGAAGGAGGTCTTTGAAGTAAGGCAGATCCCAGAATCATGGCTTGTGAGTCCAGGCGTGTTTTGATTTATACCCCTTGAAATACCCTGGACGCTCTGGATCAGGCTCAAGGGAGTTTAACTGATCCAGGATCTGTTGGCCTGTGAACGTAGGTGGTGCCAAGTTTTTGACAACTTTACCTTTGGTAAAGTTCTTCTTGTCTTTTCTGAACTGATGGTCAGGATCCAGGAACTGTCTATGCAAGTCAAAGAAAGAATACTTCCGACCCTCCTGCAACCAATGAAACTGAAGAGCTGCCTTGCATTGGGGGCACGGGAACCTTCCATGCACACACCATCCAGAGAATAGCGCATACGCTGGCAAGTCATGCATAGAGTACATGTACCACACATGCATTTTGAAGTTTTCTTTTCTAGCGGCATCGTATGTCTTGACCCCATTATCCCAAGCTTCTTCCAATTCATCCTTAAGCGGTTGCAGGTACACATTCATATTCTTCCTCAGATAATTGGGCCCTGGAATTATCAACGTCAGAAATATGTTCTTTCTTTGCATAATCTGCCCGGGGGGGGGGATTGAGTGGAATGACAAATACAGGCCAACAACTGTATTGGGTTGCCGTCATGCCGAAGGGATTAAAACCATCCGTGGCGGCACAGACTCGAGGATTCCTTGGATCTGCCGCTTTATCCTGATGTAATCCATTGAAATGTTTCCACGCTTCCCCATCCGATGTGTGTACCACCATCTTATTCCCATCCGCATCTAGTTCGGTTCTTTTGCCCAATTTGTGCCATGTCATCTGTCTGGCTGTCTCTTCGACCATGAAAAGGCATTGAAGTCTTGGTACGATTGGCATATACCGAAGAACACTAACTGCGATTTTGGTCTGCCTCTTCTCACCCATACCGTTGTCTAGCACAAGATACCTGCAAGACTCGCAATTGGGACAATAGTCCAAGTGTGCATACTCCTTCCTAAATAAGACACATCCTTTCTCACATGCATCTATCTTCTCATAGGGCATCTTAAGTACACGAAGTATTTTGTCCGACTAGTACAGGTTTGCACGCATGACATGGCCTTTGGGTAGGAAGCGTCCAAATAGTGTCATCATCGCGTCGTAGCATTCTCTTCCCAAGTTGAACTGAGCCTTCAGAGCCATTACTTGTGCAATTGCATCCAACTGACAGAGCTCAGTGTGCTCATGGAGAGTACGTTTTGAAGACTCCAACATTTCATAAAAGGCCTTTGCAGATTCCTCCATCTCATCTTCCGAATCCAGAGCATCATAAAAGTCTTGCACCATGTCTTCGATCCCGGTACCATGCCCGTCCGTGTGACAACGGACCACCTCAGCTCTTGTGCGTTGTATAGACTCACCATGAAATGTCCACACCGTATAATTAGGCTTAAAACCCCTCCTCTGTAGGTGTTTAATCATTACAGCCTCTGTCGTCTTTTTATAGTTGTCGCATCCAGGACAGGGGCAATAGTTTCTTTCCTGGCATTTGCGAATGCGGCTTTCACAAATTCCTTTGTTTTTACAAACCATTCTTTCGTCATCTCTTTCTGACTACGGTGACCGGTATACATCCACGCACGATCGCTCATCTTGCGTAGCTACTAAAGACAGAAGAAATATATTTATATATAATTTAGCATTTATATTCATCGATTAATCAGGTTCGCCATTTTTATTACGTCCAGGCAACCTACACGCTAATAGGTAAAGATAGGTCCTAATCCCACCCGAGTATGTGTAGATTGGGTTCGTTTTCCCATGCACTGCCCCGGATCCAATGCAAAATTTCGGCAGCACCTCCCCGTTGTTCTCCTGATACACGTCTCCGCAATAAACAGAGAGGATGTGCATCTGGAGAACAACAGGGAGGCACTGACAAAATTCCGCATCGGATCCAAAGCACACCATACGGGAAAACGAAACCAATCTACACATACTCGGGTTGTCCATGGATAATGTTGGACAATTCAAAAGGATGGCGGTTATAAATATGCAAAGACATGCATATTCATAGATGTCGCCCTTTCGAACGGGAGACGCATACTCGTCACGCATACTGATAAATTAATTTAATTACCTAAATCTAGAAAGTTTCATCCGGAAACCGAGCCAGAGTAAATGAAGGGGCGGGGAGGAGATGAAATTTGTATTGACCCACGAATGCACGGGCGGAGCTCGTAAAATGCACGGGCAGGTCTTCGCACAGCAGACCTCACAGCAACGAGACCACTATCACATGTAAATCCACCCGATCAACACAAATATTCTAATTATGTCATTTTAGAGGAAAACAAGTTAAGAATATAATATTCATGAGCTAACCAAGGTTTTTATGCCATTTTGTAGCTAAATGGGCTAATTATCTCATTGTTGGGGAAAATAAGGTCAGGAGAATAAGATAGAGGAGAAGAAAGAGGAGGAGGAGAAGAAGAAGAAGAAATCAAGAAGAAGGAGAAGGAGGAGGAGGGGAAGAAGGAGGAGAAGAAGGAGGAGGAGAAGGTATTCTTCTTCTCTTCTTCTTCTCTTCTTTTCGTCTTCTTTTCTTCTTCTCCTTCTTATTTTTGTCTTCTCCTCCTCCTCCTCTTCTTCTTCTTCTTCTTCTTCTTCTTCTTCTTCTCCTCCTCCTCTTCTCCTCTTCTCCTCCTCCTCCTCTTCTTCTTCTTCCTATTCTTTCTATTAAGCTAACTAACTAACTAACCTAACTAGCCAAGCTAACTAAACCTATCACTAAACCTAGATAGCACTAAACAGCAAAAAATAACAAAAACAAAATCTACCACTATAACAAAAACAGAATCTACCACTAAGTAACTAAAAAAGAATCTAGCTACCACTAAATACCAAACAATAAAAAATCAACTTCTTCTTCTTTTTTCTCTTCTTCTCCTTCTTATTTTTTCTTCTTCTCTTCTTCTTTACTTCTTCTCCTTCTTATTTTTTTCTTCTCTTCTTCTTCTTCTTCTTCTTCTTCTCCTTCTTATTTTTTTCTTCTCCTCCTCTTCTTCTTCTTCTTTTTCTTCTCCTCCTCCTCCCCCTCCTACTCCTCTTCTTCTTCTCCTCTTCTCGTCCTCCTCCTCTTCTCCTCTTCTCCTCCTGCACCTAACTAACCAAGCTAACTAACTAACCTAACTAAAGCTACTAACCTAACTAAATCTACCACTAAAACTACTAACAATAACAACTACTAAAACTACTGAAAAATAATAAAACTACTAAAAATAATGCGGGTGGGGGTGGGGGTGGGGGTGTGGGGGCTCACCGGGAGGGGCTGTTGTGGAGGGGCCGGGGTGTTGGGGGTGGCGGGGCGGCTCTGGGGGCGCCAGGGGCGGCGGCGTGATGGTGGTGGGGCAGCGGCAGCGGGGGCGAGGTGGGGAGAGAGAAAGAGAGGGGCGGCGGCGGGGGCGACAGGGGCGGCGGCGGGGCGACAGGGGCGGCGGTGGGGGCGACGGCCGTTATAGAGAGAGGGGCGCGCGGGGTGGGGAGAGAGAGAGGGGCGCGCGGGATGACCGTTACAGAGAGAGAGAGGGGCGGGGTGGGGGAGGAGCCGTTAACGGAGTTAGTGCGTTGCCGTCTACCTCCGGACTCTTTGCCGTCCGCTAGTAGACGGCAAAGGTCTGACTCCAGTTTGACGTGGCCACCCCGTGGTCAGGTGGGCCCATCTATATCTTTGTCGTCTGCCTCCGGACTATTTGCCGTCCCCTAGCAGACGGCACAGATGTGATAGATGGCAAAAACACTTTATGCCATCAGCATGTGCTTTGCCGTCTGTTTTGCTGAAGCTAATAGCAAAGACACTCTTTGCCATTAGCTCGCAGATGGCAAAGACTAGGCAGATGGCAAAAAACTGTTTTCGAGTAGTGTGAGGATCATCCCAAAAGTAATGTCTCGAATCAAAGAAGAATTTTTTTCTTTTGCTGGTATGTGAAACTAGGTGGTATATATTTGGCAACAATATAGTTTGCATAATCAGCATACCACGGTGTACTACGTGAAGCATTGATGACATTCAATTGCTCATCAGGAAAGCTATCATCAATAGGTTGTGGGTCATCAAGAACATTCTCCAACCTAGACAAGTTATCTGCTACGGGGTTCTCAGCACCCTCGACAACATGTAAATCAAATTCTTGTAGCAAGAGAACCCATCTGATAAGTCTAGGTTTAGCATCATTCTTTTCCATGAGGTACTTAATAGCAGCATGATCAGTGTGAATAGTGATTTTGGAATCAACTATGTAAGATCTGAACTTTTCACATGCAAACATGACTGCTAAAAATTCCTTTTCCGTAGTAGCATAGCTTCTTTGGGCATTGTCCAGAGTTTTACTAGCATAGTGAATAACATTCAACTTCTTATCAACTCTTTGTCCTAGGACAGCACCAACAGCATAATCACTAGCATCACACATGATTTCAAAAGGTAAGTTCAAATCAGGTGGTTGAACAATAGGTGCAGTTATCAAAGCCTTCTTAAGTATTTTGAAGGCTTCCTCACAATCATCATCAAAAACAAAAGGAATATCCTTTTGCAAGATAATGGTAAGAGGCCTAGAAATCTTAGAGAAGTGTTTAACGAACCTTCTATAGAAACCAGCATGACCAAGGAAACTTCTTATACCTTTGATATCTATGGGGCATGACCTTTTCTCGATTGCATCAACCTTAGCCTTATCGACTTCAATACCTCTTTCAAAAATTTATGTCCAAAGATGATGCCTTCATTAACCATAAAGTGGCACTTCTCCCAATTCAAGACAAGATTGGTATCTTTACATCTCTGCAAGACTCGATCAAGGTTGTTGAGGAAATCATCAAAAGAAGACCCGTAAACGGAGAAGTCATCCATGAAAACCTCGACAATCTTTTCACAGAAGTCAGAGAATATAGCCATCATACATCTTTGAAAGGTAGCAGGTGCATTACATAAGCCAAAAGGCATACGTCTGTAAGCAGAGGTACTGAAAGGGCAGGTGAAAGTGGTTTTCTCCTAATCAGATTGTGCAACAGGTATTTGGGAGAAACCAAAATAACCATCTAGAAAGCAGAAGTGTGTGTGTTTAGACAGTCTTTCTAGCATTTGGTCGATCAAAGGCAAAGGGTAATGATCTTTCCTAGTGGCTTTATTCAATTTACTAAAATCGATCACCGTCATATAGCCACTAATAATCCTCTGTGGGATCAATTCATCCTTATCATTAGGGACAACGGCAATACCTCCCTTCTTAGGGACGTAATGCACCGGACTTACCCAATCACTATGAGAAACAGGATAAATAATACCCGCTTCCAGGAGCTTTCGTATTTGTTTTCTTACTACCTCTTTCATCCGAGAATTTAATCTCCTTTGATGATCAGCAACTGGTTTGGAATCAGGATCGGTTTTAATCTTGTGCTGGCATAGAGTGGAACTCATGCCCTTAAGATCATCAAGAGTATATCCATTAGCAGCACGGTGCTTCCTCCGAGTTTTTAGTAACTTCTTTTCTTCATGCTCTGAGAGACTAGCACTAATTATAACAGGATATATCTATTTTTCAGCAATATAAGCATACTTAAGAGTATCAAGAAACTGTTTAAGCTCGAACATAGGTCACCCTTTGGTGGGAGTGGATCTCCAAGCAGTTCAACAGGACAATTATTCTTAAGGATAGGATATTGTTCTAAGACAACTCTATCTATCTCAACCCTTTCATCCATATGCATATCATTTTCATGCTCAAGCAAGTATTGCTCTAAAGGATTAGTAGGAGGCACGGCAATAGAAGCTAGGGCAATAATTTCATCCTTACTAGGCAACACTTTTTCACGAGGTTGTCTACCAAACTTGGAGAAATTTAACTCATGTTACACACCTTCAAAGCCAGCAGTGACTGTTTTCTTCTCACAGTCAATATGAGCATTGACAGTATTGAGAAAAGGTCTGCCAAATATGATGGGACAAAAGCTATCTTGTGTGGTAGCAAGAATGAGGAAATCAGCAGGATACTTCGTTTTACCACACAAGACTTCAACATCTCTAACAATTCCCACAGGGCAAATAGTATCTCTATTGGCAAGCTGGATAGTGACAACAATAGGTTCCATCTCAACAGGTGCAATCTCGTCTTTAATTTCGTCATATAAGGATTGAGGTATTGCACTAACACTAGCACCCACGTCACATAAAGCATGATAACAATGATCTCCTATCTTAACTGAAACAACAGGCGTGCCAACAACAGGCCTATGTTTGTCTCTAGCATGTGGTTTAGCAATTCTAGCAGCATCTTCACAGAAGTGAATATCATGGCCATCAACATTGTCAGACAGGAGATCTTTGATAATGGCAATGCTAGGTTCAACTCTAATTTTCTCAGGAGGTGTAGGTGTTATAATGTGGCCCCTACGTATCACAGTTGAAGATTTAGAATGATCCTTTATCCTAACAGGGAAAGGTGGTTTCTCAATGTAAGCACTAGGAACAATAGGATCATTATAGGCAATGACTTTCTCTTCAACTAGATTGGGTTTAACTACATTGACTTCTAAGGGAGGATGATATTTAAACCACTTCTCTTTGGGGAGATCAATATGAGCGGCAAATGATTCACACAATGAAGCTACTATCTCAGAGTTAAGTCCATATTTAGCGCTAAAATCACAAAAAGTATTTGTTTCGACAAAGGATTTAACGCAATCAAACTTGAAATTCATACCTGACTGCTTACCTTCATCAAGCTCCCAATCTTCAGAGTTGTGTTTAATTCTTTCCAATAAATTCCATTTGAAGTCAATATCTCTCTTCATAAAAGAACCGGTACAATAAGTGTCAAGCATGGTGCGATCATCATGAGAAAGTCGAGCATAGAAGTTCTGAATGTAATTTCTCTCGAGAGCTCATGTTTGGGGCATGAATATAACATTGATTTAAGCCTCCCCCAAGCTTGAGCGATGCTTTCTCTGTCACGAGGCCAAAAATTATAAATATAATTCCGATCACGATGTACTAGATGTATAGGATAAAACTTTTAATGAAATTCCAATTTCAACCGGTTGTAGTTCCATGATCCGGTATCATCACATAGCCTATACCATGTCAACGCCTTATCCCTCAAACATAAGGGAAAGACATTCTTCTTGACCTCATCCTCGGGCAAACCTGTGATGACCCACAAGTATAGGGGATCAATCGTAGTCCTTTCGATAAGTAAGAGTGTCGAACCCAACAAGGAAAAGAAGGCTCTGATAAACGGATTTCAGCAAGGTAATAACTGCAAGCACTGAAAGTAGCGGTAACAAGTGATTGTGTAGCAAGGTGAAACATAGCGAGCAAAGAGTAACAAGTAACAAGTAGTAGCAACAGTGCAGCAAGTGGCCCAATCCCTTTTGTAGCAAGGAACAAGCCTGAATGAAATCTTATTGGAGGAAAAACGCTCCCGAGGACACACGGGAATTTCTGTCATGCTAGTTTCATCATATTCATATGATTCGCGTTCGTTACTTTGATAGTTTGATATGTGGGTGGACCGGCGCTTGGGTACTGTCCTAACTTCGAAAAGCATCCCACTTATGATTAACCTCTCTCGCAAGCATCTGCAACTACAAAAGAAGAATTAAGACAAAGTCTAACCATTGCATTAAACTAGTGGATCCAAATCAGCTCCTCACGAAGCAACGCATAGACTGGGGTTTAAGCTTCTGTCACTCCAGCGACCCATCATCTACTTACTACTTCCCAATGCCTTCCTCTAGGCCAAAATAAGGTGAAGTGTTATGTAGTCGACGTTCACATAACACCACTAGAGGAAAAACAACATACAACATATCAAAATACCGAACGAATATCAAATTCACATGACTATTATTAACATGACTTATCCCATGTCCCCAGGAACAAAAGTAACTACTCACAAGACATAATCATAATCATGACCAGAGGTGTAATGAATAGCATCAAGGATCTGAACATAAAATCTTCCACCAAATAATCCAACAAGCATCAACTACAAAGAGTAATCAACACTACTAGCAACCTTACAAGTACCAATCGGAGTCGCGAGACGAAGATTGGTTACAAGACATGAACTAGGGATTGGAAAGGAGATGATATTGATGAAAATGTTGATGAAGATGCCTCCCCTCCGACGAGAGGAGTGTTGGTGATGACGATGGCGACGATTTCCCCCTCCGGGAGGGAAGTTTCCCCGGCAAGATCGTCCTGCCGGAGCTCTAGATTGGATCTGCTCAAGTTCCGCGTCGTGGCGGAGGCGAAACCACGAAAAAGCTCCCTCTTGATTTTTTCCAGACCAGGACGCTTCATATAGCAAAAGAGGGGGGCTAGTGGGCCTTCAGGCGGCCCACAAGCTTGCCCACCGCCAGCAGGGGGTGGTGGCGGAGTGGGGGCTTGTGGGGCCCTGGTGGCCCCCCTCCGGTAGTTCTTTCGCCCAGTATATTTAATATATTCGAGAAAAAATCCACGTAAATTTTCAGGGCATTTGGAGATGTGCAGAATAGTGGACTAGGACTTGCTCCTTTTCCAGTCCAGAATTCCAGCTGCCTGAATTCTCCCTCTTCAATTAATCCTTGCAAAATAAGAGAGAAAAGGCATAAATATGGTACCACAAGTAATATAACAGCGCAAAAAGCAATAAATATCAACATGAAATCATGATGCAAAATGGACGTATCAACTCCCCCAAGCTTAGACCTCGCTTGTCCTCAAGCGAAAACCAAGTTCCATAAACATGTCCACATGTTGAGGGACGAAGGTGTCGATAAAACATAATACGGACATGAGGGCATCATGATCACACATAGGACAGCAATATATCATTAAGATTCTTATGGGAAAGTAACAATTCCTTCACAAAGCAAAGCATGAAGCAAAAACCTTACCGAGAAGTAACCAACCATAGTCCATAGTCATTGAAGCAATTGCAATTTATCACAACATCAGAAAGAGTCAAATAAGAGCTTGTAAGGCAAACCCACATACTCAATCATCTCTTTTGTTTTCCACAATTTTTACAACTCACGTGGTACTCATGGTGTCAAAGTTTCAGCTGGACACAAAGGAAGATAGGGGCTTATAGTTTTGCGTCCCAACGGTTTACCTCAAGGATAAATTCAACAACAATAAAGCATAAGTACTCAACTCCAAGTTGATATATGAATATAGATCTTTCCCAAGCATGTGACGGAGCCAAGACAAAGGCAAAAAGGGAATTGGTGATGATCACCATGACTCTTACAAGGGTAAAAAGTAAAGGTGCAAGATAGGCCCTTCGCACAGGGAAGGAGAGGTTGTCATGCGCTTTTGAGGTTTGAATGCGTGTCCTCTTTGTGCGGAGGAACGTCACTTTATATTGCCTCCTGTGACAAAGACACAACTGGAAAACAGTTATTTGCCATCTGCTGCTTCTATGCCGTCTGATGGCTGATGGCAAAGACCCTCTTTGCCATCAGCTACCAGAAACCAGACGGCAAAGAGCAGGTTGATGCCAAAGGTACTATTTGCCATCAGCCAGCTCTTTGCCGTCTGCCAGCTCACGGCAAAGAGCATGCAGGCAGACGGCAAAGAGGGTGGGCGGCCCACCCCGTAGCCCCTCTCTCCCCCCTAACGGCCTCTTTCTTTGCCGTCCGCTTTTCTCCTGTGTGCCGTTGGCCCCCCTAACGGCCGTTAGCCCCACCCCCACGCGCCTCTCTCTCCCCCTAACGGCCAACCCGACACCCCTCTCTCTCACCCCCGACACCACCACCGCCACCGCGCCCTCCTCCGGCCTCCCTGCGCCGCCCCGCTCCCTCCTCCTCCCCAGCCTCCCTGCGCCCTCCTCCTCCCCGGCCGCCCTGCGCCCTCCTCCACCGCCGCCCTGCACCCCCTCCTCCACCCCGGTCGCTCTACACCCTCCTCCACCGCCGCGCTGCGCCCCTCCTCCTCCCCGGCCGCCCTACACCCTCCTCCACCACCGCCCTGCACCCCCTCCTCCACCCCGACACCCCTCTCTCTCACCCCCGACACCACCATCGCCGCCACGCCCACCTCTGGCCTCCCTGCCCCACCGCCGACGTCGTCGACGCCACCCCCACCCCAGCGCCCCACCCTGACGCCGCCGCCCTCCTCGCACCCCTCATCGTGCCCCTCCTCCCCCTGCTGCCCTCCTCCCCCTGCGGCCTCTACTCCCCCTGCGGCCCTCCTCCCCCTGCGACCCTCCTTCGGTTAGTTTTTTTCTTCTTTTTTAATAGTTTTTCTTTAATTAGTTATATGTTTTAGTGAGGTTTTGGCTCAGTTTTAGTTTAGTTTAGGTTCAGTTTTGGTTTAGGTTTAGTTAGGTTAGTTTCCTGTTTAGTAAAGGAGAAAAGGAGAAGAAGAAGAAGGAGAAAGGAGAAGAAGAAGAAGGAGAAAGGAGAAGGAGAAGAAGGAGAAAGGAGAAGAAAAAAATAAGAAGAAGAAGGAAAAGGAAGGGAAGGAGAGGAAAGAAGAAGAAGAAGAAGAAGAAAAATAGGAGAGGAAGAGAAGAATAAAAGGAAAAAAGAATATAAGAAGAACAAGAACAAGAGAAGAAGAAAACAAGAAGAAGGAGAAGAAGAAGAAGAGGAAAAAATAAAAAATAAAATAAGAAGAAGAAGAAGAAGAAGAAGAAGAAGAAGAAGAGAAGAAGAAAAGAAGAAGAAGGAGAAGAAGAATAAGAGGAAAAAATAAAAAAGAAAAAAGAAAATAAGAATAAGAAGAAGAAGAATAAGAAGAAGAAGAGAAGAAAAGAAGAAGAAGGAGAAGAAGAATAAGAGGAAAAAATAAAAAACAAAATAAGAATAAGAAGAAGAAGAAGAAGAAGAAGAAGAGGAAAAAAAGAAAAAATAAAATAAGAGTTAGGTCACATATTTTTTGATTATCTTATAAAAACATCATATTTGTGTTGATCGGGTGAATTTCAATGTGCAGTTGTTTGACGACCTCCACGTGCGTTGGACGAGCTCCGCCCCTACGTTTGTTGGTGAGCACAAATGACTTCTCCTCCTACCCCCTTAATTTGCTCTGTCGCGGTCTTCGTGCCGATGAAACTTGCTAGCTATATATAGGTTTCTTCAATCATGAGTATGCGTGACTAGTATTCGTCTCCCGTTCGGAAGGGCGACATCTATAAATATGCATGTCTTTGCATATTTATAACCGCCATCCTTTCGAATTGTCCAACATTATCCATGGACAGCCCGAGTATGTGTAGATTGGGTTCGTTTTCCCGTATGCTATGCTCTGGATCCGATGCGGAATTTCATCAGTGCCTCCCTGTTGTTCTCCGGATGCACATCCTCTCTGTTTATTGCAGAGACGTGTATCAGGAGAACAGCGGGGAGGTGCTGCCGAAATTTTGCGTTGGATCTGGAGAAGAGCATGGGAAAACGAACCCAATCTACACATACTCAGGTGGGATTAGGACCTATCTTTACCTATTAGCGTGTAGGTTGCCTAGACGTAATAAAAATGGCGAACCTGATTAACCGATGAATATAAATGCTAAATTATATATAAATATATTTCTTCTGTCTTTAGTAGCTACGCAATATGAGTGATTGTGTGTGGATGTATACCGGTCACCCTAGTCAGAAAGAGATGACGAAAGAATGGTTTGTAAAAACAAAGGAATTTGTGAAAGTCGCATTCGCAAATGGCCAGGAAAGAAACTATTGCCCCTGTCCTGGATGCGACAACTATAAAAAGACGACAGAGGCTGTAATGATTAAACACCTGCAAAGGAGGGGTTTTAAGCCTAATTATACGGTGTGGCCATTTCATGGTGAGTCAATACAACGCACAAGAGCTGAGGTGGTCCGTCGTCGCACGGACGAGCATGGTACCGGGATCGAAGATATGGTGCATGACTTTGATGATTCTCGGTATTCGGAAGAAGAGATGGAGGAATCTGCAAAGGCCTTTTATGAAATGTTGGAGTCTTCAAAATGTCATCTCCATGAGCACACTGAGTTCTGTCAGCTGGATGCAATTGCACAAGTAATGGCTCTGAAGGCTCATTTCAACTTGGGAAGAGAATGCTACGACGCGATGATGACACTATTTGGACGCTTCCTACCCAAAGGCCATGTCATGCCTGCAAACCTGTACCAGTCGGACAAAATACTTCGTGTACTTAAGATGCCCTATGAGAAGATAGATGCATGTGAGAAAGGATGTGTCTTATTTAGGAAGGAGTATCCACACTTGGACTATTGTCCCAATTGTGAGTCTTGCAGGTATCTTGTGGTAGACAACGGTATGGGTGAGAAGAGGCAGACCAAAATCGTAGTTAGTGTTCTTCGGTATATGCCAATCGTACCAAGACTTCAACGTCTTTTCATGGTCGAAGAGACAGCCAGACAGATGACATGGCACAAATTGGGCAAAAGAACCGAACTAGATGCGGATGGGAATAAGATGATGGTACACACGTCGGATGGCGAAGCATGGAAACATTTCGATGGATTGCATCAGGATAAAGCGGCAGATCCAAGGAATCCTCGAGTCTGCGCCGCCACAGATGGTTTTAATCCCTTCGGCATGACGGCAACCCAATACAGTTGTTGGCCTGTATTTGTCATTCCACTCAATCTCCCCCCCCCCCCGGGCAGATTATGCAAAGAAGAATATGAATGTGTACCTGCAACCGCTTAAGGATGAATTGGAAGAAGCTTGGGATAATGGGGTCAAGATATACGATGCCGCTAGAAAAGAAAACTTCAAAATGCATGTGTGGTACATGTACTCTATGCATGACTTGCCAGCGTATGCGCTATTCTCTGCATGGTGTGTGCATGGAAGGTTCCCGTGCCCCCAATGCAAGGCAGCTCTTCAGTTTCATTGGTTGCAGGAGGGTCGGAAGTATTCTTTCTTTGACTTGCATCGACAGTTCCTGGATCCTGATCATCAGTTCAGAAAAGACAAGAAGAACTTTACCAAAGGTAAAGTTGTCAAAAACTTGGCACCACCTACGTTCACAGGCCAACAGATCCTGGATCAGTTAAACGCCCTCGAGCCTGATCCAGAGCGTCCAGGGTATTTCAAGGGGTATAAATCAAAGCACGCCTGGACTCACAAGCCATGATTCTGGGATCTGCCTTACTTCAAAGACCTCCTTCTTCCACACAATATCGACATGATGCACACTGAAAAGAATATCGGAGAGGCTATTTTTGGTACATTGTTCGACATACATGGGAAGACAAAGCATAATATTAAGGCTAGAGTCGATCAAGAGGCACTATGTCATAGACCGTTACAAAACATGCGAGAAGGCAAAGGAAAGCAGAAGTGGTCGAAGCCAAAGGCATGGTTCAATCTTGGAAGGCCAGCTATGAGGGAAATTATCTTGTGGGTCAAAATGCACTTGATGTTCCGCGATGGGTATGCAGTGAATCTAAAGAGGGGAGCGAGTCTTGAAAAATTAAAAATCTTTGGTCTCAAGAGTCATGATTGGCACATATGGCTAGAGCGGGTAATGCCGGTGATGTTACGTGGTTTTATTCCTCAGGATGAATGGCTAGTACTGGCGGAGCTGAGCTATTTCTTCCGTGTTCTCTGTGCAAAAGAATTGTCGCCTGGCATGGTAAAAGACATGGAGGAGTTTGCACCGGAGTTGTTGTGCAAGTTAGAGAAGATCTTTCCATCGGGCTTCTTTAATCCATTGTAGCATTTGATTTTACATCTACCGACCGAGGCAAGATTGGGTGGGCCCATGCAAGATCGTTGGTGCTATGCAACTGAGAGGATGCAGAAGACCCTTCAAGCTAAATGTAAAAATCAGCGTAGAATTGAAGCATCGATGGCTGAGGCATTCATTACTGAGGAGGTGGCAAATTTTGTGACAGCACACTATGAAGCCAAAAATCATCATTTGCATAATCCGAAGCCTCGGCACAATGATGCAGACCCTAAAAAAGGTGGGTCCAACCTCAGCCAATTCAAAGTGAAGCTCGCACCAGCCGGTGCTTCGAAACCCATAACGTTGGATGTCGAAGAATGGCGGAACATTTTGTTGTATTTCTTCAACAACCTAACAGATGTGCGGCCGTGCATCGAGTGAGTTCTCGGCACATTTTCCTGTAACTTCTAATTCATTTGAACTTCTCTTATTCCCGGATATTTCAAACAGTCGTTACGTCGCCAAATTCATGGTGATCGAAAATGATTCCGTCGAAGAGTATGAGCTTCTATCAAAGACAAGAGGCGGCTATCCCGGTTTCATCTCTTGGTTCAAACAAACGGTAATTATCAATAATGGACCATTTCATTCTTGGTCTAACTTGCGGCTAATGCAACAATCGTTTCGTATTAAACTTGTAGGCTAATTTAGAGTCTATGGACACCGAATTGAAACAAGTCGCTAATGGTTTTGACTATAAGGTTCGTTCAATTGAGAAATACAACATCAACGGGTATCTCTTTCGTACCTTTGGCAAAGAGCTATCTATGCCCGACCGGTAATCTACAAATTGTGGTGTCTCTGCTATCGGCGAAGGTGTTATCGAGTATTATGGAAGAGTTGAAGCAATTTATGAACTTCAATTCTATGGTGACAACCCACCGAACGTCGTAGTCTTCAATTGTTATTGGTTCCAGCCAAAGAAGACTAGAAGGACTTATGAACATATAGGACTAGTCGAAATCAATCCAAACACCCATTTAGATGTTCCCGATGTCTATTTTACAGCTCAACAGGCGACCCAAGTTTTCTATCTACCGTGGGCATGCCAAACGGATAAGAATCTGGAGGGTTGGTATGTTGTTTATGAAGTGCCGCCACATGTCAGACCACCTCTCCCAAATGAACAGGATTATGAACCTCACATTAACCCAGACACATATGATGGAGAATTCTTCCAAGAAACACGTCTTTCCAAGAAACGTTTCAAGAACCGCCGTGCTTCACCCAAGAACATGGAAGTAGACAGCAACAATGAATCCGACTCCATCCCTGAGCCGGAACCAGAAGACCTGGAACTCGTAGAGGTTACTGATGCGGATGACCTGTCAATGCTTCAACGATTAAAGGAAGGTCTTTCACAACTTCACGTCGTTGAACCCGACGAGCACGTCATTCATGAATACATGCGTGATAGTGATGATGATGATGCATTTATTGATGATGATTATTAGTTTGTAAGATTCACAACTTAAATTATATATATTTTAATCTTTATTATTCATGTACATATTATTTTTCATGTCAGTTATTCATTTTTTTATGTTGTACTAATTTCTTTTAATCTTTATCATGGCAGGTCACCAGGTGTGGAAAGATGGTGGGCGCTCGTCCAGATCGCTCGACGGGTTCTTCCCAGGCGCCCCGGACGAGGGGTGGTACTTCCCTTCCACCCCTATCTCTCCGTAGAGCCTTGGCAGACAGTCTGTCGACACCACCCGTGGGTTCTTCTTCATCGGCGGCATTGCCCACTGGGAGAGGTGCTGGTCGGGTAGCGAAGAAGGGGAAGGGTACAGGGAGAGGTGGTGGCTGCGGAAGATCCAGGAGGACTGTTGAGCCGTCCTCTCCACCACCACCAGCTCATTCACCCGAGCATAGGACTACTATGGTAGACCCGTTTGTGGAGGAGGCTACGGGGACTCCGTTCCAGGAGCCTGTTGTTGACGGGCATTCGTCCCATGAGACTCCGGTCCAGGAGCAACCTCGGGTCGAGGTGCATTCGGCCCAGGAGCAGCCGGAGGAGACTACGGTTCTGGAGGCTTTACCCGACGTGGAGAGGCCCGGATGGGAGACCTGTCCGGATCGTACCGAGTTGCCAGATTGGACCGAGGGTCCGGGTGGCTCAGGGGGCGGGGATGGCGGGGATGAGCTTACGGATAGTGAAGGCGATGTGCAGGTGGACGGGGCCAGCGTGTACAAGCGTGGTAGTACACGTCTCCCGGTCGCGCCGGCTACCCGCGAGCAGAGGCCGGTGATTAAACCTGAAGGAGATAGGTAAGTACATTTACTCTTTTTTTAGCTTTTGCCTTCAAGTTTGGTCAAATATCTAATGCGTTGACCTTATCATACTGCAGGGGATGGATACACCCTCTTGTAGTCCGCAGGCCGAACTCCGTCCTTGATGTGCTTTGCCGGACAAATTTCCCGGGGTTTATCACGTTGCCTCGTGAGGGTCAGGTTCCTACACTAGGATTTTCCTGGGAGCACTACCAGGCTGCGCGGGCCCCACCGGAGGAGATTATAGATGGTGTCTTGTGCCACACGAGGGCCGAGATGGTGATCAAGAGCTTTTGGGTAAATTATCCTTTTACAGACTCTAAAATTAACGATATAGCTAATTATTGTACTAATCGGTGTTTTCACGTTTGATTGCAGACCTTCTATAGGTGTGAGGATGGATATGAGGAGGAGGCGGCCAGGGTTCTCGAGGCCGAGTGTAGGCGGTAACTAGAGAACTTGCGCCACGAGGCTCGGCCGCAGGCTATTCGAGATTACTACGCCACGCGTGGTGTTAAGAAGCAGCAGAAGAATTGCCACAGAAAGTTTCTAAAGAAGGAGCAATACATGAAGGTAATTACCTATTCTTAAGTCCTTCTACGTAGTTTTCTTGATTTCATTCATAGGCGTAGCACTGAAAATTCTTTCTAATAACTTACAGGTGCCCCCGAGATGGTGTGCGGATAAGATGGATTGTTGGGAGGCGTTGGTTGATGAGTGGTGCACAGGCAGCTGGCGAGCCGTCCACGAGAATGTGAAGGATCAGCGTAGCCTAATCGTTGGTGTGCCACACCATCAAGGCAGCGCCAACTTACTTCAGTTTGGACGAAACTGGGTATATGATTTACTTCATGATTCATGCAATTCATTCTTGATGCTAATATTTTGTTCCTCTCTTTTAGGCGCATCACAATAAGACAGAGATGCTGCACTTGTACGACCTTTATGGCATGGCCCATACTGCCTCGTACAAGAAGGCGAAAGCATTCTCTGAGTCTGACCTGGATGATCCCAATAACTTCACCAACATATCATCCCACCAGAATCTCGTGGCATACAGGGACGCGAGTAAGGCTACGAAAGGGGATGACTTTAACCCTAGCCAAGGACCTTTGGATCCAGAGCTGGTGATGATATCTGGTGGCGGGAGGCCCCATGGCTCGATAGCCATTGGAGATGGGATAATATGTTGTCCACTCACTCTCCCAGAGATCAAGGCGTGCCAGTCGAGCAGCTGTCCTAAGATAATGCGTCGTCCACGGCTAGTCAAACTTTCCATCAAGGTTACTTGTACGGACTAAGAACACTTTCATCCATTTCATTATGTGTGTCACCATAGATCATTACTGTGGTAACGAGGAACGGTGTTTCAGGCTGCTCTTCAGAAAGATAGATTGGCAAACCACGCTGCTCTTGAGAAAGAGAGGTTGGCAAGCCAGGCTGCTCTTGAGGCTGCTCTTGAGAAAGAGAGATTGGCAAGTCAGGCTGCTCTTGATGAGAGGGACCAGACCACGGCACGATTGATTGAGGAGGAGAGGTCCCGGAATGAGGCGGGGCAACGGGCCTTGTACGAGCTTTTTGTGGTAAGTTTTTTTTCACATTAGCCAAATCATGTGTGTAATGTTTGTTTCATTACTAACTAATACGACCCACTCTTTAGTGTCTGTGCGAGAAGAGCGGTCAAGTCCCTCCGCCGATGCCCGTCTTGTCTTCGATTGGCACGGTGGGTTTCATTATAAACTAGTATTAATAATTGAGTGTCATCATGCTAACTGAGACATTGCAAAATATCTATTCTGCAGAATAACTCCCGAGCGGCATCGCACGACCCTTCTCCAGGTGTTTCTCCTCCTTGATGACCACTACGGTAAGTTTCTCTTCTCCTCTTTCATATTCTCCTTGCCTTAATTTCCCCAACAATGACATAATTACCCCATTTAGCTCCAAAAAGACATAATTAGCCCATTTAGCTCCAAAATGCCATAATAACCTCAAAATGGTATAAGAACCTTGGTTAGCTCATTAATATTATATACTGAGCTTGTTTTCCTCTAAAATGAGATAATTAGCCCCTTTAGCTCCAAAAAGACATAGTTAGCTAATTTAGCTCCAAGAAGAGGAGAAGAAATAGGAAAAAATGAAAAGAAAGAAAAAGAAGAAGAAGAAGAGAAGAAGGAGAAGGAGGAGGAGGAGCAGGAGGAGAAGGAGGAGAAGGCCAAGGACCTTCTAGTCCTTATCCTCCTCCTCCTTCTCCTCCTTCTTCTTGATTTCTTCTTGTTCTCCTCCTCCTCCTCTTTCTTCTCCTCTTTCATATTATCCTTGCTTTAATTTCCCCAACAATGACATAATTAGCCCATTTAACTCCAAAATGCCATAATAAGCTCAAAATGGCAAAAGAACCTTGGTTAGCTCATGAATATTATATACTTAGCTTGTTTTCCTCTAAAATGGGATAATTAGCCCATTTAGCTCCAAAAGGACATAATTAGGTAATTTAGCTCCAACAAGAGGAGAAGAGGATAAGAAATAGGAAAAATGAAAAGAAAGGAGAAGAAGAAGAAGAAGAATAAGAAGAAGAAGAAGAAGAAGAGAAGAAGGAGAAGGAGGAGGAGGAGGAGGAGAAGGCAAATGACCTTCTAGTCCTTCTCCTCCTCCTTCTCCTCCTTCTCCTCCTTCTTCTTGATTTCTTCTTCTTCTCATCCTGCTCCTCTTTCTTCTCCTCTTCCATATTATCCTTGCTTTAATTTCCCCAACAATGACATAATTAGCCCATTTAGCTCCAAAATACCATAATAACCTCAAAATGGCATAAGAACCTTGGTTAGCACATGAATATTATATACTTAGCTTGTTTTCCTCTAAAATGGGATAATTAACCCATTTAGCTCCAAAAAGACATAATTAGGTAATTTAGCTCCAACAAGAGGAGAAAGGAGAAGAAATGGGAAAAATGAAAAGAAATAAGAAGAAGAAGAAGAAGAAGAAGAGAAGAAGGAGAAGGAGGAGGAGAAGGCCAAGGACCTATAGTCCTTCTCCTCCTCCTCCTTCTCCTCCATCTCCTCCTTCTTGATTTCTTCTTCTTCTCCTCCTCCTCCTATTTCTTCTCCTCTTTCATATTATCCTTGCTTTAATTTCGCCAACAATTACATAGTTAGCCCATTTAGCTCCAAAATGCCATAATAAGCTCAAAATGGTATAAGAACCTTGGTTAGCTCATGAATATTATATTCTTAGCTTGTTTTCCTCTAAAATGGGATAATTAGCCCATTTAGCTCCAAAAAGACATAATTAGGTAATTTAGATCCAACAAGAGGAGAAGAAATAGGAAAAATGAAAAGAAAGAAGAAGAAGAAGAAGAATAAAAGAATAAGAAGAAGAAGAAGAGAAGAAGGAGAAGGAGGAGGAGGAGGGGGAGAAGGCCAAGGACCTTCTAGTCCTTCTCCTCCTCCTCCTTCTCCTCGTTCTCCTCCTTCTTCTTGATTTCTTCTTCTTCTTCTCCTCCTCCTCTTTCTTCTCCTCTTTCATATTATCCTTGCTTTAATTTCCCCAACAATGACATAATTATCCCATTTAGCTCCAAAATGCCATACTAAGCTCAAAATGGCATAAGAACCTTGGTTAGCTCATGAATATTATATACTTAGCTTGTTTTCCTCTAAAATGGGATAATTAGCCCATTTAGCTCCAAAAAGACATAATTAGGTAATTTAGCTCCAACAAGAGGAGAAGAGGAGAAGGAATAGGAAAAATGAAAAGAAAGAAGAAGAAGAAGAAGAAGAAGATGATGATGATGAAGAAGAAGAAGAGAAGAAGGAGAAGGAGAAGGAGGAGGAGGAGGAGGAGAAGGCCAAGGACCTTCTAGTCCTTCTCCTCCTCCTCCTTCTCCTCCTTCACCTCCTTCTTCTTGATTTCTTCTTCTTCTCCTCCTCCTTCTCATTCTTCTCCTTTTTCATATTATCCTTGCTTTAATTTCCCCAACAATGACATAATTAGCCCATTTAGCTCCAAAATACCATAATAAGCTCAAAATGGCATAAGAACCTTCGTCAGCTCATGAATATTATATTCTTAGCTTGTTTTCCTCTAAAATGGGATAATTAGCCCATTTAGCTCCAAAAAGGCATACTTGGGTAATTTAGCTCCAACAAGAGGAGAAGAGGAGAACAAATAGGAAAAATGAAAATAAAGAAGAAGAAGAAGAAGAAGAAGAAGAAGAGAAGAAGAAGGAGGAGGAGGAGGAGGAGGACAAGGACAAGGACCTTCTAGTCCTTCTCCTCCTCCTCCTTCTCCTCCTTCTTCTCCTTCTTCTTGATTTCTACTTCTTCTCCTCCTCCTCCTCTTTCTTCTCCTCTTTCATATTATGCTTGCTTTAATTTCCCCAACAATGACATAATTAGCCCATTTAGCTCCAAAATACCATAGTAAGCTCAAAATGGCATAAGAACCTTGGTTAGCTCATGAATATTATATACTTAGCTTGTTTTCCTCTAAAATGGGATAATTAGCCCATTTACCTCCAAAAAGACATAATTAGGTAATTTAGCTCCAACAAGAGGAGAAGAGGAGAATAAATAGGAAAAACGAAAAGAAAGAAGAAGAAGAAGAAGAAGAAGAAGAAGAGAAGAAGGAGAAGGAGGAGGAGGAGGAGAAGGAGAAGGCCAAGGACCTTCTAGTCCTTCTCCTCCTCCTCCTTCTCCTCCTTCTTCTTGATTTCTTCTTCTCCTCCTCCTCCTCCTCTTTCTTCTCCTCTTTCATATTATTTTTGCTTTAATTTCCCCAATAATGACATAATTAGCCCATTTAGCTCCAAAATACCATAATAACCTCAAAAGGCTTAAGAACCTTGGTTAACTCATGAATATTATATACTTAGCTTGTTTTCCTCTAAAATGGGATAATTAACCCATTTAGCTCCAAAAAGACATAATTAGGTAATTTAGCTCCAACAAGAGGAGAAGAGGAGAAGAAATAGGAAAAATGAAAAGAAAGAAGAAGAACAACAACAACAACAAGCAGAAGAAGAAGAGAAGGAGGAGGAGGAGGAGGAGAAGGCCAAGGACCTTCTAGTCCTTCTCCTCCTCCTCCTTCTCCTCCTTCTCCTCCTTCTTCTTGATTTCTTCTTCTTCTCCTCCTCCTCTTTCTTCTCGTCTTTCATATTATACTTTTTTTAATTTCCCCAACAATGACATAATTAGCCCATTTAGCTCCAAAATGCCATATTAAGCTCAAAATGGCATAAGAACCTTGGTTAGCTCATGAATATTATATTCTTAGCTTGTTTTCCGCTAAAATAGGATAATTAGCCCATATAGCTCCAAAAACACATAATTAGGTAATTTAGCTCCAACAAGAGGACAACAGGAGAAGAAATAGGAAAAATGAAAAGAAAGAAGAAGAAGAAGAAGAAGAAGAGAAGAAGGAGGATGAGGAGGAGGAGGAGGAGAAGGCCAAGGACCTTCTAGTCCTTCTCCTCCTCCTACTTCTCCTCCTTCTCCTCCTTCTTCTTGATTTCTTCTTCTTCTCCTCCTCCTCCTCTTTCTTCTCCTCTTTCATATTATCCTTGCTTTAATTTCCCCAACAATTACATAATTAACCCATTTAGCTCCAAAATGTCATAATAAGCTAAAAATGGCATAAGAACCTTGGTTAGCTCATGAATATTACAATCTTAGCTTGTCATCCGCTAGAATGACATAATTAGCTCAAAAACATCATATTTTGTTCTTCTTCTGACTTTCTTATTCACATTTTTGCAGATTGGATATACTACATGCATGGAAGCTGGCACTCATGGAGTTGAACAATGTCGATGGATGAAATTTATATGTATATCATCTAGTTTTCATTTGAGTTGATGAACAATGTCGAACTATATGTATATGTATATATGGATAAACAGTGCAATACTTTGTATGTTGGTTCTTTCGATATATGGGGATGTACATTGATTTATATGTATATCATATATGTTTGGTGAATTATATATATGTGTTGGCAAGTATATGTGTGGTGAACTATATATCATATATGTGTGGTGAATTATATAAATGTGCTGTCAAATATATATATATATATATATATATATATATATATATATATATATGTTGTGAAATAATATAAAGCAAAAAAAAACAAGTACTATATGGGCTCTTTGCCATCTGCCAGCTGATGGCAAAGACCTGTGCCATCAGCTGGCAGATGGCGAAGGTGCCACATGGCACCCAGCTGTGCATCCTGGGGTGTCTATATAGGCTCTTTGCCGTCTGCCTCTAGCGTGGGCAGATGGCAAAGAAGAGGGCACAGAGGAGGGGGGAGGAGGAGGCAGACGGCAAAGAGTAGAGGGTGGAGGAGGAGGAGGCAGACGGCAAAGAGTAGAGGGTGGAGGAGGAGGAGGCAGACGGCAAAGAATAAGGGGGAGGCAGACGGCAAAGCCTCCGTTAATCCCTAACGGAGGCAACGCCTGTCGGCTGCCGTCTCGAGCACTTTGCCGACTGCTCCTATGGAAAGCTAATGGCAAAGAGCTTTCCCGTCCGCTTTGGGGGACAGACGGCAAAGAAGGTACGATGCCGTCGTAGGCTAATGCAGAAATTTTGCCGGCCATGAGATTCTTTGCTGTCTATGGTATTCTCTTTGCCATCCGGGATTTAGTCTTTGCCGTCTGTGATGGCAGACGGCAAAGATGCTGATTCTTGTAGTGAGAACTTTATTATGCAGTCTATCGCTTTTATGTCTTCCTCATCACAGATTCCTACAAAGCTTATTTTCCACACACTAATAGAACATACATATTAGAGAGCGATTTTTATTGCTTGCACCGATGACAACTTAGTTGAAGGATCTTATTCAATCCATAGGTAGGTATGGTGGACTCTCATGGCAAAACTGGGTTGGAGGTTTATGGATGCACAAGTAGTATCTCTACTTGGTGCGGGAGTTTTGGCTAATATGAGGTGGAAGCAATCGTCACATGCTAAGGGATCTCTAATCATATAACATTGTTTGGAACCAAGCAAACACAATTCATTATGTTGTCTTCCTTGTCCAACATCTACTCCTAGGCATGTAATAGTTTAGTGAGTGCTCACAATTGTAAAAAGTGTCTAAGATGATATATTTATATGTGAACCTCTCTTTCCTTATTAATTCTTATTAATTGCAACAATGACTGAGGTCTATGTTGATTTATTCTCAACAAGTTTCAATCATCATACGTGTCCTAAGAGAAGTTATCACTTTCCATAAGATCGTCTCATGATCTTTCATGCTATCGTTCTTTTCATACTTTTGATCATGGCACAAAGCAAAGCCCTTGACTAAGACACTCTTTATTATATAGCTCGTAAGCTTGAATACATCGGGGGAGAGACAAAAGCAAAAGACTCAAACTAAAAACTAAAGGCTTATTCCTCTAAAAGAAGAAATAAAAACTGAAAAGGAAAGAACTAAAACAAAGGTAAAAGCAAAAGATATAAAGGTGATACGATACCAGGGCAACTCCCCCAAGCTTGGCAGAAGCCAAGGGGATTGCCCATACCAATGCTTAGTTGTCTTCCTTTGGTGGTGATGGTGGTTTTATTGTCGGAGTAGTCTGATCCTCCGTCTTCCAAGGCATAGGTGCTCCATCATGGCAGGATGAACGAGTCGCCGGAATCCTCAAATCGGCAGCCAACCTTATTGATTTAAATATGTACTCATACTCACAGTTTTGATTCTTTAGGTCATAGATCTGGCCCTGAAGTTGGTCAACCCTATCGTAGAGCCTGGAGAGGTGTTTCCCAATGTCAATGGCATCCATCTTCTGATTGCTAGTGAACTCCGTGATCATCGTGTGGTTGGAGTTGAGTCCATGCTCCACCATCCCTTGGCACATGAAGACTTGTTGCTCCATTGCTTCGACCCTCGTCTCCACGCTTTCGTTCTTCTTAGGCCCCTCAACATCCCAGATGTGCATCATCCCCTCGCTCATCTTGATAGATTGAGGGTGTTTCAGCACTTCCGTGAGGTAGGGATTGATGACCTTCTCGAATATCTTGTCCTTAGGAGCGTTTGGGGAAGTCTTGATGATCTAGATCTGCGGCAGAAACAAGCTCGAAATGAAAACAGAGGAAAACTATGCGATACGGAGATCAAAACCTTCGGGCGACCATATATTGATTTTTTTTCTGGGTCAGAAGGAGTCCTCCGCAAGAAAACAGAGTCCGAGAGGCACACGAGGTGCTCACAAGCTTGCCCACCGCCACCAGGGGGTGGCGGCGGAGTGGGCCCTTGTGGCTGCCTCGTTTTCTCTCCGGACTGCTTTTTATTTTTCTAATTTTCCAATAATTCCAAAACTGAGGAAATTTCCTATTGGAAAAGTATCGGAGTCCAATTTCTTTCCGAAATAGATACATCTTCGTTTTCAAGGTCTCAAACAGGCTGATAAACATCCCTTATGTCTCTGGAGTTATGACACTGATGATATTGGTCTCAACATTTATGGGAGTACCAGAGATGTAATGCTTGATTATTTGCCCATTTACCACTCTAGGAAAATTTCCTTCCGTGTTATTGATTTTGATGGCACCGGAACGATATACTTCCTCGACAACATAGGGACCTTCCCATTTAGAGAGAAGCTTGCCTGCAAAGAATCTCAAACGAAAATTGTATAGCAAGACGTAATCACCTACATTGAACTCTCGTTTCTGTATTCGTTTGTCGTGCCATCTCTTAACCTTTTCCTTGAACAACTTGGCATTCTCATATGCCTGGGCTCTCCATTCATCTAACGAGATGATATCAAACAACCGCTTCTCACCAGCAAGTTTGAAATCAAAGTTGAGCTCTTTAATTGCCCAATAAGCTTTGTGTTCCAGCTCAAGAGGTAAATGACAGACCTTACCGTAAACCATTTTATACGGTGGCATGCCCATGGGATTCTTATAAGCAGTCCTATAAGCCCATAGTGCATCGCCAAGATTGCTAGACCAGTTCTTTCGAGATCTATTGACGGTCTTTTGTAGGATTAACTTGATCTCCCTATTACTCATCTCCACTTGAACACTAGACTGAGGATGATAAGGAGATGCAACTCTATGGTTGACATCATACTAAGCTAGCATCTTGCGGAAAACACCATGAATGAAGTGTGAACCGCCATCAGTCATCAAGTATCTAGGGACTCCAAATCTTGGGAATATGACTTCTTTAAGCATCTTAATAGAGGTGTGGTCATCCGCATTTTAAGTGGGGATAGCTTCTACCCACTTAGTAACGTAATCCACAGCAACTAAAATGTGAGTGTACCCATTGGAACTCGGGAAGGGTCCCATATAATCAAAGCCGAGACATCAAATGATTCAATGACAAATGAATAGTTCATAGGCATCTCTTGGCGCTTACTGATGTTCCCTATCCTTTGGCATTCGTCACAAGACAAGACAAATTTACGGGCATCCTTGAAGAGAGTGGGCCAATAGAAACCTGATTGCAATACCTTATGGGAAGTTCTATCTCCAGCATGGTGTCCTCCGTAGGCTTCAGAATGACACTTCTGCAGGATCTGTCCATGTTCATGTTTAGGCACACAACGTCTAATAACACCATCTACTCCTTCCCTATAAAGGTGAGGATCATCCAAAAAGTAGTGTCTCAAATCAAAGAAGAATTTCTTCTTTTTCTGATAGGTGAAACTAGGTGGTATGTATTTGGCTACGATATAGTTTGCATAATCGACATACCACGGTGCACTAAGTGCAGTGTGGATGACATTTAATTGCTCATCAGGGAAGCTGTCATCAATTGGTAGTGGGTCATCAAGGGCATTCTCTAGTCTAGACAAGTTATCTGCTATAGGGTTATCAACACCCTTTCGGTCAACGACATGCAAATCAAATTCCTGTAGCAGGAGAACCCATCTGATCAGCCTAGGCTTAGCGTCCTTCTTCTCCATGAGGTACTTAATAGCAGCATGATCAGAGTGAACAGTGACTTTGGAGTCAACTATGTAAGATCTGAACTTTTCACATGCAAACACGACTGCTAGAAATTCCTTTTGTGTAGTGGCATAGTTTCTTTGGGCACTGTCTAGAGTTTTACTAGCGTAGTGAATGATATTCAACTTCTTGTCAACTCTTTGTCCTAGAACAGCACCAACAGCATAATTACTAGCGTCACACATGATTTCAAAGGGCAAGTTCCAGTCAGGTGGTTGAACAATATGTGCAGTTATCAAAGCCTTCTTAAGTATTTCAAAAGCTTCCTCACAATCCTCATCAAAAACAAAAGGAACATCCTTCTGCAAGAGGTTGGTAAGAGGCCTAGAAATCTTAGATAAGTCTTTAATGAACCTTCTATAGAAACCAGCATGACCTAAGAAACTTCGTATACCTCTGTATCTGTGGGGCAAGGCATTTTCTCAATTGCATCAACCTTAGCCTTATCAACTTCAATGCCTCTCTCAGAAATTTTGTGTCCGAAGACGATACCTTCATTAACCATAAAGTGGCACTTCTCCCAATTCAAGACGAGGTTGGTTTCTTCACATCTCTGTAAGACTCGATCAAGTTTGCTGAGGCAATCATCAGAAGACCCGTAAACGGAGAAGTCATCCATGAAAACCTCGACAATCTTTTCACAAAAGTTAGAGAATATAGCCATCATACATCTTTGGAAGGCGGCAGGTGCATTACATAAGCCAAAAGGCATACGTCTATAGACAAACGTACCGAAATGGCAGGTGAAAGTGGTTTTCTCTTGATCAGACTGTGCAACATGTATCTGCGAGAAACCTGAATAATCGTCTAGAAAGCAGAAGTGTGTGTGTTTTGATAGCCTTTCTAGCATTTGGTCGATGAACGGCAAAGGATAATGATCTTTCCTGGTTGCCTTGTTCAGTTTTCGGAAGTCTATCACCATTCTATACCCGGTAATAATCCTTTGTGGGATTAGTTCATCCTTATCATTAGGAACGACGGTGATACCTCCCTTCTTAGGTACGCAATGTACTGGACTTACCCAATCACTATGAGCAACAGGATAAATGATTCCTGCTTCCACAAGCTTTAATATTTCTTTTCTAACGACCTCTTGCATCTTAGGATTTAATCTCCTTTGATGATCAGCAAATGGTTTAAAGTCAGGATCGGTTTTAATCTTGTGTTGACATAGAGTAGGACTAATACCCTTAAGATCATCAAGAGTATATCCAATAGTAGCGCGGTGCTTCCTCAGAGTTTTTAGTAACTTCTTCTCTTCGCGCTCTGAGAGGAGAGCACTAATAATGACAGGATATATCTCCTTCTCATCAAGATAGGCATACTTAAGAGTATCACGCAACTGTTTAAGCTCGAACACAGGATCACCCTTTGGTGGGGGAGGATCCCCGAGCAGTTCAACAGCCAGATTATTCTTGAGAATAGGATGTTGTTCTAAGACAATTCTATCTATCTCATCTCTCTCCTCCATATGCATATAATTTTCATGCTCAAGCAGATATTGCTCTAAAGGGTCCGTAGGAGGTACGGCAATAGAGGCAAGAGCAATGATTTCATTTCTACCAGACGACTCTCTTTCATGGGTTTGTCTTCCAAACTTTGAAAAGTTAAATTCATGAGACACACCCTCGAAACTTACTGTGACAGTCTGCTTAATGCAATCAATGTGAGCATTGACAGTGTTGAGACAGGGTCTACCAAATATGATGGGACAAAAGCTATCTTGTGCAGTACCAAGGACGAGGAAATCAGTAGGATACTTCGTCTTACCACACAGGACTTCTACGTCTCTCACAATTCCGAAAGGGCAGATAGTGTCTCTATTAGCTAATGTAACAGTGACATCAATGGGTTCTAACTCAGCAGGTGCAATCTCATCTTTGATTTCATCATATAGAGAACGGGGTATTGCACTAACACTAGCTCCCATATCACATAAACCATGGTAACAGTGATCTCCTATCTTAACAGAAACAACGGGCAGGCCAACTACAGGTCCATGCTTGTCTTTCGCGTGAGGTTTAGCAATTCTAGCAGAGTCCTCAGAGAATTTGATAACATGCCCGTCTATGTCTTCGGCTAAGAGATCTTTGATAATAGCAACACTAAACTCTAATCTCTTCAGGGGGTGCAAGTGGTCTAATGTAACCCCTACGTATCACAGTTTGAGCTTTAGAATAATCCTTTATCCTAGCAGGGTATGGTGATTTCTCAGTGCAAGCACAAGGAACAACAGGATCACTAAAAGCTATGATTTTCTCCTCAACTAGATTGGTTTTGGCTATGTTGCTTTCTACAGGAGGATGATATTTAAACCACTTCTCTTTGGGAAGATCAACATGAGAAGCAAAAGATTCACATAGAGAAGCTACTATCTCAGAGTCAAGTCCATACTTAGCGCTAAAATCTCTAGACGTGTTTGTCTCAACAAAAGATTTAACACAATCAAACTGGAAATTCATACCTGAGTCCTTACCTTCCTCCATCTCCCAATCTTCAGAGTTGCGTTTGATTCTCTCCAATAAATTCCACTTGTGATCAATATCCTTCTTCATAAAAGAACCGGCACAAGAAGTGTCAAGCATGGTACGATCTTCATGAGAAAGCCGAGCATAAAAGTTTTGAGTGATGATTTCTCTCGAGAGCTCATGATTGGGGCATGAATATAGCATTGATTTAAGCCTCCCCCAAGCTTGAGCTATGTTTTCCCTATACGAGGCCACAAGTTATAAATAAAGTTCCGATCATGATGTACTAAATGCGTAGAATAGAACTTTTGATGAAATTCCAATTTCAACCGATTGTAGCCCCATGATCCAGCATCATCACAAATCCTATACCATGTCAACGCATTATCCTTAAAAGATAAAGGAAAGACTTTCTTCTTTACCTAATCCTCGGGCAAACCTGCAAGCTTAAATAAACCACAAACTTCATCTACATAGATTAGATGAAAGTCTGGATGTGAAGATCCATCTCCTGTAAAAGGATTAGCCAGCAGTTGCTCAAGCATACCCAAGGGAATTTCATAAAAGATATTTTCAGTAGGTACCTCAGGTTGAGGAGAAACTCCTCATGCTTCCATTCGTGGTGAAGATACCCCGAACAAACTCCTCAAAGGAAGAGTTTCCATAGTAACAAGTGACAATAAATTTCAGCATAGTATATAAATGTTTCCTTACCAATTTCCACTTACCAAAGGGGCTTCACTCCACGGCAACGGCGCCAGAAAAGTGTCTTGATGACCCAAAAGTATAGGGGATCAATCATAGTCCTTTCGATAACTAAGAGTGTCAAACCCAACAAGGAGAAGAAGGCTCTGATAAACGGATTTCGGCAAGGTAATAACTGCAATCACTGAAAGTAGCGGTAACAAGTGATTGTGTAGCGAGGTGAAACGTAGCGAGCAAAGAGTAACAAGTAACAAGTAGTAGCAACGGTGAAGCAAGTGGCCAATCCCTTTTTTAGCAAGGGACAAGCCTAAACAAAGTCTTATAGGAGGAAAAACGCTCCCGAGGACACACGGGAATTTCTGGCATGCTAGTTTCATCATGTTCATATGATTCGCGTTCGTTACTTTGATAGTATGATATGTGGGTGGACCGGCACTTGGGTACTGCCCTTACTTGGAAAAGCATCCCACTTATGATTAACCTCTCTCGCAAGCATCCGCAACTACAAAAGAAGAATTAAGACAAAGTCTAACCATAGCATTAAACTAGTGGATCCAAATCAGCCCCTCACGAAGCAACGCATAGAATGGGGTTTAAGATTCTGTCACTCCAGCAACCCATCATCTACTTACTACTTTCCAATGCCTTCCTTTAGGCCCAAATATGGTGAAGTGTTATGAAGTCGACGTTCACAGAACACCACTAGAGGGAAAACAACATACAACATATCAAAATACCGAACGAATATCAAATTCACATGACTATTATTAACATGACTTATCCCATGTCCTCAGGAACAAAAGTAACGACTCACAAGACATAACCATAATCATGACCAGAGGTGTAATGAATAGCATCAAGGATCTGAACATAAACTCTTCCACCAAATAATCCAACAAGCATCAACTACAAAGAGTAATCAACACTACTAGCAACCTTACAAGTACCAATCGAAGTCGCGAGACGAAGATTGGTTACAAGAGATGAACTAGGGATTCGAGAGTAGATGGTGCTGATGAAGATGTTGATGAAGATGCCTCCCCTCTGACGAGAGGAGTGTTGGTGATGACGATGGCGACGATTTCCCCCTCCGGGAGGGAAGTTTCCCTGGCAGGATCGTCCTGCCGGAGCTCTAGATTGGATCTGCTCAAGTTCCTCCTCGTGGCGGCGGTTAAACCACGAAAAAGCTCCCTCTTGATTTTTTTTCCAGACCAGGACTCTTCATATAGCAAAAGAGGGGGGCTAGTGGGCCTTCAGGCAGCCCACAAGCTTGCCCACCGCCACCAGGGGGTGGTGGCAGATTGGGGGCTTGTGGGGCCCTGGTGGCCCCCATCTCGTAGTTCTTGCAGCCATTATTTTTAATATATTCCAGAAAAATCCACGTAACTTTTCAGGGCATTTGGAGATGTGCAGAATAGTGGACTAGGACTTGCTCCTTTTCTAGTCCAGAATTCCAGCTACCTGAATTCTCCCTCTTCAAATAATCCTTGCAAAATAAGAGAGAAAGGCATAAATATGGTACCACAAGTAATATAACAGCCCAAAAAGCAATAAATATCAACATGAAAGCACGATGCAAAATAGACGTATCAACCTGCAAGCTTAAATAAACCACAAACTTCATCTACATAGATTAGATGCAAGTCAGGATGTGATGTTCCATCTCTTGTAAAAGGATTAGCCAGAAGTTTCTCAAGCATACCCAAAGGAAATTCATAGAAAATATTTTCAGTAGGTGCATCAAGTTGAGGAGCAACTCCTTGTTCTTCCGTTCGAGGTGAAGATACCCCAAACAAGCTCCTCAAAGGATTAGTTTCCATACTGACAAGTGACAATAAATTTCAGCACAATATATAAATGTCTCCTTACCAAATTCCACTTACCAAAGGCGCTTCACTCCCCGGCAACGGCGCCAGAAAAGAGTCTTGATGACTCACAAGTATAGGAGATCTATCGTAGTCCTTTCGATAAGTAAGAGTGTCGAAACCAACGAGGAGCATAAGGATCTGACAAGTGATTTTCAGCAAGGTAATCTCTGCAAACACTGAAATTATCGGTAACAAGTAGTTGTGTGACAAGATGATTCATAGCAAGTAGCAAGTAACAAGTAACAACGGTTCAGAAAAGTGCCCCAATCCCTTTTCTAGCAAGGGACAAGCCTGGACAAAGTCTTATAGGAGCTAAAGCGCTCCCGAGGACACATAGGAAATTCTGTCAAACTAGTCTTCATCATGTTCATATCATTCGCGTTCGCTACTTTGATAGTTTGATATGTGGGTGGACCGGCGCTTATGTACTGCCCTTACTTGGACAAGCATTCCACTTATGATTAACCCCTCTCGCAAGCATCTTCAACTACGAAAGAAGAATTAAGACAAAGTCTAACCATAGCATTAAACTAGTGGATCCAAATCAGCCCCTTACGAAGCAACGCATAAACTAGGGTTTAAGCTTCTGTCACTCTAGCAACCCATCATCTACTTACTACTTACCAATGCCTCCCTCTAGGCCCAAATAATGGTGAAGTGTTATGTAGTCGACATTCACATAACACAACTAGAGGAAAAACAACATACAACACATCAAAATATCAAACGGATACCAAATTCACATGACTACTTATAGCATGACTTATCCCATGTCCTCAGGAACAAAAGTGACTACTCACAAAGCATAATCATATTCATGACCAGAGAGGTAATGAGTAGCATCAAGGTCTGAACATATAATCTTCCACCAAGTAATCCAACTAGCATCAACTACAAAGAGTAATTAACACGACTGGCAACCTTACAAGTACCAATCGGAGTCGCTAGACGGAGACTGGTTACAAGAGATGAACTAGGGTTTGGAGATGAGATGGTGCTGATGAAGATGTTGATGGTGATGAGTCCCATCCGATGAGAGGAGTGTTGGTGATGACGATGGCGACGATTTCCCCCTCCGGGAGGGAAGTTTCCCCAGCAGGACGGCCCTGCCGGAGCTCTAGATTGGTTCTGCTCAACTTCCGCCTCGTAGCGGCGACGATTCCTCCCGAAAGCCTCCTCCTTATTTTTTCTAGAACGAAACCCTTCTTGTAGCAAAAGAGGGGGGCAGAGGGCTAGCTGGGAGCCCACAAGCCCCTAGGGGCGGCCAGGGGGCGCGCCTAGCAGGCTTGTGGCCTCCTGCTGGCTCCCCTCTGGTACTTCTTCGGCCTAGTATTTTTTATAAATTCCAAAATAAATCCTCGTTGATTTTCATGGATTTTGGAGTTGCGCAGAATAGGTATCTCAGACTTGCTCCTTTTTCAGGCGAGAATTCCAGCTGTCGGCATTCTCCCTCTTCATGTAAACCTTACAAAATAAGAGAGAAAAGGCATAAGTATTATACTGTGAAGTGTAATAACAGCCCATAAAGCGATAAATATCAACATGAAAGCATGATGCAAAATGGACGTATCAGTACCCGGAGTGCGCATCCAGGAACGACATGCGTTCAAATCCGGTAGTAGTATAAACTATCTAATCTATGCGGGGTAAAGGAAAATGGTCATTCAGGCACGCACAATTGAGGTGCTTAAAGTCAATACACATGTCGAGTGAGTTGTTCTTCTTTAGCACCATGATGACAGTGGCGAGCCACTCAAAGTGGTACACCTCACGGATGAACTCGGCAGCTAGGAGCTGAACGATCTCCTTGCCAATTGCCTTGTGCTTCTTGATGGAGGAACGAAGCAAATGCTCCTTGACGGGCTTGACTTTGGGGTCGACTCGGAGTCGATGCTTAGCCAGCTCCCTGGGAGCACCCTACATGTCGGACGGCTTCTATGCGAAGATGTCCTAGTTCTCACGGAGGAACTCAATGAGTTCGCCTTCCCATTTCTCGCAGAGTGACGTCAAGATGTTCGTCGCTAATGCACTCGGATGTGGACCTGTTTGGCTTGCCTCAGGACTAAAAAGCGGTCTCTTTGCCCGACCTTTTCGACCTGAGAAGGTCTGTGGAGTCCACCTTCTTCTTGTACTCGTCTAGCTCGATGAACGATATTTTCTCATTGGCAATCTTGGAGCCCTGTTGGAGGCACTCCTCGGCGATCCTCCGATTGCCTGTGACCATAATCACACCTCTCGGACCTGGAATGTTAAGCTTGAGATACGCGTAACATGGGCGGGCCATGAAACATTTGTAGGCGGTCCTACCCATGATGGCATGATAGGCACTACGGAAGTCCACCACTTCAAAGGCCACCACTACACAATGTTTAGAGAGATCTGGTCGAGTGATTGCACCTTTTTTCAGGATGACCCCGTGAAATTGCATGTTGCTCTTGCTTAGCTAGGACAACATGGTGTCCATTGCCTTGAGCATGTAGGCATAGATTATGTTAAGACCCCTGCCTCTGTCCGTCATGATCTTGCACAGTCGTACCCCATTGACTATCGGATCAATGTCCAGCTCCTACCGCCTAGGGGTAGGTATGTGGGTTTGATGGTCCGATTGATCAAAAGTGACGGGCGACTTCGCCTATTCAACGTACTTGGTGACAACCGGAGCTACCATGTTGACCTCCTGATTGACAACCTTCAACCGGCTCTTGCTCTCGACGTCAGCGAAGATCATGAGGACTTTCCCAACTTTAGGGTACCCGGAGGAATCTTCCCCCTCTTTTTCATCGTCCTTTTCCCCAGAGGCTTCTCCTCGCATCTCCTGCTTCGGAAGGCGACAATCCTGAGTGGAATGCTTCGGGAAGATGGGGTTGCCATCTTCATCACTCTTGGTGTGGACCTGGAAGGGTTGATCCAAGATGTCACCCTTGGTTTCACTCGTCTTCTTGGCGGCCCAGTACTTCGTCTTCTTTTGTTTTGATTTGCCCTGGCTTTGCTCGGGCACAGCTGCAACTTCCGCCTTGCCTGGAGCTTTGGCTTCCTCTTTTTGCTTTTTCCCGACGTTACCCCCCAAGTGAGCGGTGTCACTTGCCCGGCCTTTGCCGCTATTAAGGATGTCTCCTTCCTCGCCATTAGTATACCGATTGGCGATTTCCATGGCACGACTCAGGGATAGGTCCTCAAGCCGACCAAACTTCAAGATGAGCTCGCGATACCAAGTACCTGCCTTGAAGGCGCAAACAGCCTGGTGCTTTGTCATGTTTTCCATAGTGTTACGCGACGTGTTCCAGCACTAAATGTACAAGCGGAGAGCTCCATTGCTCTTGTGGACTCAATGTTGGAGCATGGTTACACCACCCACGCACTTGTAAGTGCCCTTTAACGTCTTGATGAACACTTGCGCGAGGTCCTCCCTGCTGTGAATGCTGCTGGTGGGTAGCTAATTTGGGCATGCCCTCACCGACCCCTCCAGCACGAGAGGCGGGTGCTTCATCATGATGAATTCGTCACCACCGCCGATCTGCATGGTCACTCGGTAATCCTCGAGCCAAGTCTCTGGCTTTGACTCTCCATTGAACTTGCCGATTCTCGTTGCCAACCTGTAGTTGGAGGGTATCTCAACTTCACGGATGTGCTTGTCTAAGCACTTGAGGCCAGAAAATCCTTGACCACCGGGTCCCTCCCTGCCAGCTCCGTCTCTGTCAACAACTCCCTAGACGACGATGGGTCTTGCGTTGAGTCGGGAATCTCGGAGGTCGTCCTCTCCATAGCCCTTGCATCGGTTGGGGCGTCGCGTGCGATCATCGTTGTACAGATGCCTACTGTTGTAGGACCATTGTCCAAATGAACCACCCCTCAGAGGAGACATCCGACTGCAGTTGTGGTCATCACGCCTCTAATCTCTATATTGGCCTCTCGGGGGAGGAGGGGATCTTCGGTGCCTTCCAGGTACAAGAGGGCTATGAGATGACTGCATTGTGTCCGCCCGGATGGACTTGGTGTGAATGCGGTTGTGCGATTACGACACCGCAGAGTTTTGCTCCAAGGACGTCTTCAGAAGTGTATGAATCTACCGAATGCCTTCCCCGGCAATTAAATGAGATGACTGAATGGAGTCCGCAATCTGACTGGCCCCAACCAAGTTCTTTTGAGGGGTGTGCGTCACACGATAGTTATGCGGGTGGTCATTCAGAAAAAATTGCCTGCTATTGTGACTCAAGTTGGGTTTCTATCTAGCAGCATGGTCGTCGAGTGACTTTTGGAGCCGCTCGCGTTCAGCCAAGATGGTTTGACGCGTGGCCTCCAAGGTCATCTCCTTCGGGGTAGTCCCGGTGATGGGGTAAGCAGAGCGTGTTCGTTCCTTCGCCTAAGATCTTCTTGTTGCTCCCAACTGAGGGGCTGAGGACATAGGCGTCGGAGTCGACGTCATCATGGCCGCCTCCATCTCGCCCGCGGGAGTTGCTCGTGGAGTACCCAGGAGGTCCGCTGTCCGTGTCGGCCATCAATATCTCTGTAGCAGGTCCACTTCTCTCACACTCAGATTCACCAAAGGAACTATTGCACAAAGAGGAGGAAAAGGTGAGGGTGGGCTCATCAGAGTCAAGCATGGCACCTATCTCTCCGTGTCCTGAAGAGCCATAGCGTGCTTGACCCAATGCTGAAGCCGTGAGCGCCCGGAGCGCTTGCGACGGGCCGCGGTGGGATGAGGGGAGCCGAGAAATACTGTATCGATGGTTGCCGGAGAGGGACTCCATATGTTGCTGCACTGAAATGCGCCACGCCACTGGAGGGTAGGACATATGTATCTAGCGGAGCTCCCTACAGCCACGCCAAATCGCGGACGATGAAGCTAATGGAACGAGACAGAATCTCCCCGTCGAGTGTCATCATGATGATCTGAAAAATGAATCTCCACCCGTGTCAGGGGAGATCGACACCTATGGGAAGCTCGAAGAGTCTCTTGATCGATCGGCGGGGGAAGAGGGAGGTAGCGTCGAGAGCGGAGCTAGCGATCAACACCGGCAAGGTCCTTTTACCCAGGTTCGGGCCGCTTGGCACGTAAAACCCTACTCCTGCTTAATTTGTATTGGATGTTTACTGTATGGTGATTTGCTACAGGAATTTAGCTGATTAGGGAGTCTCGGATCCCAAAAAAGTCCAACCCCCCGTGAATGAGCCTTGGGCCTCCTTTTATAGGCAAAGGGGTCAACAGTGCGCTCATGGGTTGCATAGTGAACAGTGTTCACCGCTCTTCTTCTACGGTGGTGTCATGGGCAGTTAATGCCTTGTCTGACCACTGACCTGCCGCGAGGTGGTTGCGACACGTACCCAGGTGAATCGACACCTGGGCCTTGTGCTGGCCCATGAAGCTTGCGCTGGAGCGGTCGGATTATGGTAGAAATGGGGGAGGACACCTCGCGAGCGGAAGGGGCTTGCTGACCTGGCGTCCCTGTCGATGACTTAGTTATCTTCCCGGCAAGGAGGGCTGCTGCCAGGGGCAAGGAGACCTGGTGGGTCTTGGTTTGTCTTCCCGCCGGTCTTCCTGGTGCGCTGCTGCCAGGGGCGTTGTCGGTGCCCATGCACAAGTCTGGGGCACAAGGGACCCCAGTTTCTAGTGCACCGACAACCTGCGTTGTATTTCACTAAACGTGCATCCCCATGGTGACTGCCAAATGTGGAGGGAATGATCCTGACAATAGTACTAGGGGTATGAATGAGAGGGTGGAGCCTAGCTACGGTGCAAGTGTAACACTCAGATTTTACGACTTCGGGCCCCTCTCGAAGGAGGTAACAACTCTACGTCTCGTGCCCACAGGCTTGTCTTTGCTATCGGGGTTGTGAATACAACAAGGTGTTGAACCCTTGTGACAAAGCCATGGGGTGGCTTATGAAGAGTTCGCCTACTCCCGTGGTGTCTCATTACAAGGGCATTTAAAGCTAATAACCACACGAGTTACTAGTAACAGCAACTCTAACTACGACGGTACAGGTAACGCTGGTCTTCACTTTTATTTATATGAGATGTTAACTCCCTCGGTTGTTACATGATACGTCTCCATCGTATCTACTTTTCCAAACTCTTTTGCCCTTATTTTGAACTCTAATTTGCATGATTTGAATGGAACTAACCTGGACTGACGCTGTTTTCAGCAGAATTGCCTTGGTGTTATTTTTGTGCACAAATCAAAGTTCTCAAAACGTCCTGAAAATTTACGGAGAATATTTTTGGAAAATATGAAAAATACCAGCGCAAAGATCCACCTGAGGGGGTGGGCCAGTGGGCCCTGGTGGCGGATGGCAAGCTTGTGGGGCCCACGTGGCTCTGTCGCCCCCAATCTCATCTCTATAAGTTCACTTTCGTCCCAGAAAAAATCAAGAGATAAGATTTCATCGCGTTTGCGATACGGAGGCGCCGCCACAACCTATTCTTCATTTGGAGGGCAGATCTGGAGTCCGTTCTGGGCTCCGGAGAGGGGAAATCGTCGCCATCGTCATCATCAACCTTCTTCCCTCTCCAATTCCATGAAGCTCTTCGTCGTTCGTGAGTAATCTATTCATAGGCTCGCTGGGTGGTGATGAGTAGGATGAGATCTATCATGTAATTGAGTTAGTTTTGACGGGGATTGGTCCCTAGTATCCACTATGTTCTGAGACTCATGTTGCTACTACTTTGCCATGCTTAATGCTTGTCACTAGGGCCCGAGTGCCATGATTTCAGATCTGAAATTATTATGTTGTCACCAATATATGTGTGTTTTAGATCCGATCTTGCAAGTTGTAGTTACCTACTATGTGTTATGATCCTGCAACCCCGGAGTGACAATAACCGGAACCACTCCCGGTGATGACCATAGTTTGAGGACTTCATGTGTTCACCAAGTGCTAATGCGTTGGTCCGGTTCTTTATTAAAAGGAGAACCTTAATATCCCGTAGTTTCCTTTTGGACCCCGCTGCCACGGGAGGGATGGACAATAGATGTCCTGCAAGTTCTTTTCCCTAAGCACGTATGACGACAAACGGAATGCATGCCTACATCACATTGACGAACGGGAGCTAGCCACATATCTCTCCATGTTATAACTGTTGCATGATGAATATCATCCAAACAAATCACCGACCCATTGCCTACGAGTTTGTCCCGCTACTCCTGTTACTTGTCTTGCTCTGCTGCTGTTACTACTGTTGTTGCTGCTATTACTTGTCTTGCTCTATTGTTGTTACTTGTCCTGCTGCTGCTGTTACTTGTCTTGCTCTACTGCTACTGTTACTACTACTGTTTCTACTTGCTACTGTTGTCACTACTGTTGTTCCTTGCCACTGCTATTACTCGTTACACTGCTGCAACCTGCTACAATACTTTTTCGCTCTACGTTGACGGGAAAAGACAATTTCCGTCAATGGGCAACTTGGCGCCATTGATACAACAGTTAGGAATAGTCTGCCGTCAACAGATCGTTTCTGACACCGTTGTTATCATACTACTTTGATGTCACTACTTTGCTTGCAGATACTAATCTTTCAGGTGTGGTTGAATCTGATACATTCAGCTGCTAATACTTGAGAGTATCCTCTCACCTCCTATAGGCGTATCAACAAATTTGGGTCGAATACTCTACCCTCGAAAACTGATGCGATCCCACGCGCTGGTGCGCCATCAACAACATTCTTCTAGTTTCGATTGCCGGAGAGTGGTAACAGCATTCTTCTGGTGCCGTTGCAGGGGAAGGTCTGCTGTCACGGAATCATCATTTTTCTGGCGCCGTTGCCGGGGAGGTATTGCTATATTCTCTGAGTCACTTGGGATTTATATCTGCTGATCACTATGAATAATCTGAAGGATCCGAAAACCAAAGTCTTGCCCTCAACTACGAGGGGAGGTATGGAATTGCCATCTAGCTCTGCACTTGATTCACCTTCAGTTATGAGTAAGTTTGTGACATCACCTCCTACTAGAAATCTTGATATGTCGTCTGTGGTTGATGATGCTTATGATGCTACTGCTAGAGATGCTATGCTTGATACTATGCCTGATACTGCTTTGCGTGATACTGCCAGAGATTCTATGCTTGATACTGCTAGAGATGCAATGCTTGATACTGCTTTGCCTGATGATGCTAGAGATGCTATTTTGCCTGATGATGCTATGCTTGATACTGCTAGAGATGCTACTTTGCTTGATATGCCACTAGGGGTATTTCTTGATGCTCATATTGCTAGAGTTACTGCCAATGCTCGTGATGCTTCTGAAACTGTCAATACTATTGAGATAGAACCTGCTTTTGCTCCTGCTAGATCTAGATCTCCTAGATATGAATTGCGTGATATACCTGAGGATTACATTATGGAGGGAGAGATAGTTGAGGATTTTCTTGCGTGTAAGGATGCCTATGACGCTGAGAAATTACTTCTCAAGTGGAAGGAAAAAAATCTCTGAAAGCTAGGATGAAATACGACCCGAAGTTTTCCACTTCACCTATCTTTATCACCGAGAAGGATTATGAATTCTCTGTCGATCCTGAGATAATCTCTCTAGTCGAATCTGATCCTTTTTATGGTTATGAGTCTGAGACGGTCGTAGACCATCTTGCCAAACTACACGATATAGCCACCCTTTTCACTAATGAGGAGAAGATCCGCCACTACTATATCCTTAAGTTGTTTCCTTTCTCTCTAAAGGATGATGCTAAAGCCTAGTTTACCTCTCTTACTCCTGGATGTGTGAGTAGTCCCCAAGATATTGTCTATTACTTCTGTGAGAAATATTTCCCTCCCATAAGAAGCAAGCTGCCTTGCGGGAAATATACAACTTTGCTCAACTCCAAGAAGAGAGTCTCCCACAAGCTTGGGTGAGGCTCGTCCAGCTACAGAATGCTTTGCCTGATCACCCTCTTAAGAAGAACAAGATACTTGATATCCTCTATAACGGACTTACCGATGCCTCTAGAGACCACCTAGATAGTTGTGTCGGTTGTGTTTTTAGGGAACAAACTGTAGAACAAGTTGAGACCCTACTGAATAACATCTTGATCAACGATAATGCTTGGACTATTCCCGAACCACCTCCTAAGCCAACTCCGAAGAAAAGAGGTATTCGATTCCTCAGTCCCGAAGATATGCAAGAAGCCAAGAAATATATGCAAGAGAAAGGCATTAGATCTGAAGATGTCAAAAATCTACCACCTATCGAAGAGATCCATGGTCTCGATAACCCGATACAAGTAGTAGAAGTGAATTCTCTGCGTAGGTTTGATGAGAGTGATATTCCTTTTGATAAACCTGCTAGCCTATGCTTCGATGAATTTGACAACTTTGTTGCCAAACAACAGAGTTTCAATGATTATGTTAGCAGACATTTGGAACAAAGTACTTGTATGCTTAGCCATTTAAGTGCTTGTGTAGACAGAAATGTCAATGATCTGAAGCTTCTGAGTAAACATGCCTCTATGATTACTACTCAGGTAGAACAAGTACTTAAAGCTCAGAATGACCTGCTCAATGAATTAAATGACAACTCTGTCAGAGTCATTACTAGAGGAGGCAAAATGACTCAGGAACCTTTGTATCCTGAAGGCCATCCTAAGAGAATTGATCAAGATTCTCAAGGAATCAATGGTGATACACCCAGTCATCCTAAGGAGAAGAAGAAGGATGATAGAAACCTACATGCCAGTTCGCCAAATACTGTCACGCCTGAAGAACCTAATGATATTTCTGCGTCTGATGCAGAAACACAATCTGGTGATGAACATGAACCTGGTGACAATATGGACAGTGATGTTCATAATAATGCTCAACCTAGCAATGATGAGGGTGTGGAGATTGAACCTTCGGTTAATCCTAATAACCCACAACCTAAGAGATACGATAAGAATGACTTCACTGCTAGGAAGCATGGTAAAGAAAGGGAGCCATGGGTTCAGAGATCTATGCCCTTTCCTCCTAAGCCATCCAAGAAAAAGGATCATGAGGATTTTGAGCGCTTCGTTGAGATGATAAGAGCCATCTTTCTGCAGATGCGGTTAACTGATATGCTCAAGATGTCTCCTTATGCCAAGTACATGAAAGATATCGTGACTAATAAACGGAAGATACCAGATCTTGAGATCTCCACCATGCTTGCCAATTACACTTTCAAAGGTGGAACTCCTAAGAAACTTGGTGATCCCGGAGTGCCCACTATACCTTGTTCCATTAAAGGAAACTACGTAAGAATTGCCTTATGTGACCTTGGAGCCGGTGTTAGTGTTATGCCGCTCTCTCTTTATCGTAGACTTGAGTTGGATAAGTTGACACCCACTGAAATTTCTCTGCAAATGGCCGACAAATCAACTGCTTTCCCTATCGGCATTTGCGAGGATGTGCCTGTGTGGTTGCTAACACCACTATCTTAACAGACTTTGTTATCTTGGATCTTCCCGAGGACGATGCCATGGCTGTCATCCTCGGAAGACCCTTTTTAAACACTATAGGGGCTGTTATAGATAGCAACAAAGGCAATGTCACTTTCCATGTCAACGGTAAGGAGCACACAGTGCACTTTCCGAAGAAACGATATCAAGTACATTGCATCAATGCTATCGAAAAGACTTCATCGATTCTTATTGGGAGCTTTGAATGCCCTATTCCTCGTGTCAAGATGAAGTATGAATTGCTTGTTGGGGAGATACATATCCCTATTGAGGTGACTTAGTGGCTACTCGAAAATTATCCGTTCTCTCTTGCGATTCGAGAAGGTTTTGTCATGAGGACTTGATCAACCCCATTGACGGATTTCTTTCAATGACCATGAGATGGATGAATCAAAGAGTCACATACCTCTGTTTTGAGCTTTCATTTTCTGTTGCTTAGAATAAAAATGATAGATTTAGTTTAGTTTTTCCTGTTTTTTGTTTTAGCGTCTCGGAGAAAAATACCTCGAAAATAAAAGTTCTCCAATGGTCCTGAAAATTTAGTATGATTTTTTCTGGAATATTTGAAAAATATTGGGCCTGAGAGCTGGCTTGGGGGCCAGACCAGTGGGCCACAAGCCCTGCCACCGCCACCCCCCTGGTGGCGGCTAGCAAGCTTGTGGGGCCCACAGGGACCCCCTCCACTCATTCAAGCTCCCATCCTATTCTTCCACCTCCAGAAAAAATTGTTTCGCGGCTCAAACCCGTGTTCTTGCTCATTTGGCTGTGATTTTCGATCTCCTTGCTGAAAGCATCATTCTCTGATCCGTTTTGGGGAAATTACTCCTTGGTAAAACAAAGATACTACATAGCCATAGGAGAGGCAGAGGAGTATGAGAGGGAGGCGACGGCTGCTCGACTACGTGAGGCAGCTATTCACGCAGTGGCTGCAGCACTCCCGTATAACACCCATTATGATTTTGGGTTTCGCCAGGACCATCCTTGGGAGTAGACCAAGCTAGGCCAAAAGCCTAAGCTTGGGGGAGTACGTGTTCTCACCGACTTTACATTCATGCTTATGCTTTCACTTTGTTAGCCGGTGTTTACACTTTGCCATTGTATTATCCATGCTAGTTTATATTTGTTTTCTTGTTTTCTTGTTTTATGTCCTTTGGACAAAACCCAAAAAGATTTTTCTTTCTTCTTTTCCTTGTTGGGAGCTTTCCCCTGTAAATAGTTTTCTTTTTCTTTGGGTCATGGTAGAATATATTGGTTACAATGTTTAGTGGTTCTTACATGCATACCTGTTTAGCTTTCAAAGAGCCATATTACTTTGTCTTCTCCTTTGTGTTTGCCTGCAGATTCATCTTAGTCCATTGCACGAGCACTCTTATTATTGTTCACATCATTCGATCATGCAAGTGAAAGGCAATAATGATGATATATGATGAAGTGACTGAGACTGAATAGCTGGTATGAACTCTATCTATTTTGTTTTTGTAAATATGACTAGCTTGTCGACCCAGATTCAGCTTTGTTGTGAGAGAACCATGTTTGCAATGACAACTTAGAGATCATAGTTTCTAATGCCATGCTTAATTAGCTGAGAGTTTATAATGGTTTGTCTTGAATGCCAACATAGATTTTGAGATGACTATGATGTAGTATGATAAGATGGTATTCTCCTTTGAATGATTCAAGTGGCTTGACTTGGCGCATGTTCATGCATATAGTTGAAACAAAATCAACATAGCCTCTATGATGTTCGTGTTCATGGTGATTTATATCTTGTTCATGCTTGCATTCAATGTTAGTCAAACTCATTGCAACTTGATGACTGTTGTCGCTCCCTAGTTGGTCGCTTCCCAGTCTTTTGCTAGCCTTCACTTGTACTAAGTGGAATACTGCTTGTGCATCCACTTCCATAAACCCAAATGTTTTTCCATGAGAGTCCACCATACCTACCTATTTGCGGTATCAACCTATCATTCCAAGTAAATTTGCATTTGCCACTCTCTAAACCTTCAAGAAATAATCTGTTTTGCATGCCCGAACCGCTCATGTGGTGACAGGGGGCTATTGGTATCTTCCATGCTAGGAGTGTTATCCTCGACATGTGTTTATTCACTGTCATTCGCGAGAAAGGGGTCGGTAATTGGAATGCCCAGTTCCACGCTTAAATAGAAAACATAACTGTAAAACAAGACTCCCCCTGGATTGATGTTAGTATGGACGGTACCCGAGGATTCGGCTAGCCGTGGAGTGTGATTGATTGGTGGTGGAGAAGTTAAAACTTTACTTTTCTGTTTGGGAACCGCCTATAGCATGAGTAGCATGCAAGATATTGAGAACTCTTGGTCATTGCGTTGACAATGAAAGCATGCCACCCAAAATTATTATCTCTGTTTTCAAAGCTTGAGCTCTGGCACCTCTGCAAATCAATGCTTCCCTCTGCGAAGGGCCTGTCTATTTATTTTCCTATTGAGTTATCCTCCTCTTATATAAGCACCAATTAGAGAGCACCTCTGTCATTTTTATGCTTTGCTTTTGATTGATATTGAGTATGACTATGACTGGATCTTCGTTGCTATGAATTACAATGTTTAGTCAGCCCTTGATCTTTCAAAGTGCTCTGCATTTATGTTTTGCGGTCTCAGAAAGAGCTAGCGAGATACCACCTTTTCATATTGCTTCATGCTTGTTTTGATTGAAGTGTTGGTATTCGAAACTCATTATTATTTGATCGTTAGCTGATTAGGCCATTGATATTAGTTTACCGTGAGACCTTTGTGTCACTTGCTTATGTGGTTAACTTGTGATCTTGCTGAACTCCTGGTTATGAGTAAGACATAGTTGCAACAACAAGATCAAACAGAGTTTGTCAAAGTTTTTCTTTCTCTCTCAGTTTGTCAACCGAGTTGCATGAGGACAAGCAAGGTTTTAAGCTTGGGGGAGTTGATACGTCTCCATCGTATCTACTTTTCCAAACTCTTTTGCCCTTGTTTTGAACTCTAATTTGCATGATTTGAATGGAACTAACCTGGACTGACATTGTTTTCTACAGAATTTCCTTGGTGTTATTTTTGTGCAGAAATCAAAGTTCTCAGAACGTCCTGAAAATTTATGGAGAATATTTTTGGAAAATATGAAAAATACCTGCGCAAAGATCCACCTCAGGGGGTGGGCCAGTGGGCCACCAGCCCTGCCACCGCCACCCCCCCCTGGTGGCGGATGGCAAGCTTGTGGGTCCCACGTGGCTCTGCCGCCCCCAATCTCAGCTCTATAAGTTCACTTTCATCCCAGAAAAAATCAAGAGAGAAGATTTCGTCGCGTTTGCGATACGGAGGCGCCGCCACAACCTGTTCTTCATCTGGAGGGCAGATCTGGAGTCCATTTTGGGCTCCGGAGAGGGGAAATCGTCGCCATCGTCATCATCAACCTTCTTCCCTCTCCAATTCCATGAAGCTCTTCGTCGTTCGTGACTAATCTATTCGTAGGCTCGCTGGGCGGTGATGAGTAGGATGAGATCTATCATGTAATCGAGTTAGTTTTGACGGGGATTGATCCCTAGTATCTACTATGTTCTGAGATTGATGTTGCTACTACTTTGCCATGCTTAATGCTTGTCACTAGGGCCCGAGTGCCATGATTTCAGATCTGAAATTATTATGTTGTCACCAATATATGTGTGTTTAGATCCGATCTTGCTAGTTGTAGTTACCTACTATGTGTTATGATCCGGCAACCCCGGAGTGACAATAACCGGAACCACTCCCGGTGATGACCATAGTTTGAGGAGTTCATGTGTTCACCAAGTGCTAATGTGTTGGTCCGGTTCTTTATTAAAAGGAGAACCTTAATATCCCATAGTTTCCTTTTGGACCCCGCTGCCATGGGAGGGATGGACAACAGATGTCATGCAAGTTCTTTTCCCTAAGCAAGTATGACGACACACGGAATGCATGCCTACATCACATTGACGAACGAGAGGTAGCCACATATCTCTCCGTGTTATAACTGTTGCATGATGAATATCATCCAAACAAATCACCGACCCATTGCCTACGAGTTTGTCCCGCTACTGCTGTTACTTGTCTTGCTCTGCTGTTGTTACTACTGTTGCTGCTGCTATTACTTGTCTTGCTCTGCTGTTGTTACTTGTCCCGCTACTGCTGTTACTTGTCTTGCTCTGCTGCTACTGTTGCTACTATTGTCGCTTGCTACTATTGCTACTTGCTACTGCTGTCACTACTGTTGTTCCTTGCCACTGCTATTACTCGTTGCACTGCTGCTACCTGCTACAATACTTTTTCGCTCTACGTTGACGGGAAAAGACAATTTTCGTCAACGGGCAACTTGGCGCCATCGATACGACAGTTAGGAATAGTGTGCCGTCAACAGATCATTTCTGACACCATTGTTATCATACTACTTTGTTGTTACTACTTTGCTTGCAGATACTAATTTTTCAGGTGTGGTTGAATCTGACACATTCAACTGCTAATACTTGAGAGTATCCTCTCACCTCCTATAGGCGTATCAACAAATTTGGGACGAATACTCTACCCTCGAAAACTGCTGCGATCCCACGCGCTGGTGGGCCGTCAACAACATCTTCTAGTTTCGATTGCCGAAGAGTGCTAGCAGCATTCTTCTGGTGCCGTTGCAGGGGAAGGTCTGCTGTCACGGAATCATTGCATCTCCCACGTCATACATGTCTCCTCTCTGTCCAAGTGTTGGTGTCTAGCCGACTGACGAGGTGGCATTCGAATGTTGGTGCATGTCCGACTGACTGGAAGACCACCGAGTGACTCTATAGGTCCGAGTGAAACCTGAGTTGCATCAGTAGTCCTAGGACTTCAATGACCGTGCAGGGCCCCATGTGGGCCTCAATGGCTGGTCCATGACCCTACCCCTCGTAGGTAACCCCGTCACCTCCTTCTTCTCTGCATTTATGGGCTGCTGCACTACAGCCCCAATGGTAGTACCGCTGAGGAGAGCAGTAATGTCGCTCCGGTGGCACTACCGCCTCTTGTCTTCGTGCCATTGCATTGTGTGGCTGGCTCTGCCACCCAAGCGGTAGTACTGCTCCAATGAGATGTAATACTGCTTTTCCCCTTCCTATAAAAGGCGTTCTTCTTCCCCATTGAACCATATCCTTTGAGGTCATGTTTGCCCCCCATTGTTGACCTTCTTTGAGCTTCCTATCTCTCAATCCCTGGAATGATTCTTGCTAGTTCCTAAGGGAAAACAGAGAGGAGATCTAGATCCACATTTCCACCAATCACTTTCTCCTCTATGTGAGGGGAAACCTTTGGATCTAGATCTTGGAGTTATTTGTGATCTCCTTATCTTCCTCTCATATTCCTCCATAGCTTTTGTTTTTGTGGTGGGATTTGAGTGTGAGGTACTTGACCACTTCGTGTGTTTTTGCCATTGTATTAGTTGCATCACTTTTAGTTTTCCACGGTGATACGTGGAAGTGAAAAGTTGATAAGCTTATTGCCCTTGGGTGCTTGGTACCCTATAGCTTGTTCCTCTTGGGTGCTTTGGCGCCTTAAACGGTTGGTGGTACCTTGGATCTCAATCATTGTGGTGTAAAGCTCTGGGTGGCATTGGGGTCTCCAATTAGGTTGTGGAGATTGCCTCGAGCAATTTCTACGAGTTACGGTGACTGCCCCCAGGGGTTTCCAAATTGTACAGTTTTGGTGACCACCCCCAAGGGTTGCCATTTGTACGGGTCAAATGACCGCCCTCAAGGGTCCCTTAGTGGAATCATGACATCTTGCATTGTGAGAGGGAGTGAGGAGATTACGGTGGCCCTAGTGGCTTCTTGGGAGCATTGTGCCTCCACACCTCTCCAAACGGATATTAGCATCCGCAATGGTGTGAACTTCGGGATACATGAACGTCTCCACGTGCCTCGGTTATCTCTTACCTGATCCCTTTATTTATGCAATTTACTTTGTCATGGTCATATTGTTTCATGTTATATATCTTGCTATCACTTAGTTGTTTATATTGCTTAGCATAAGTTGTTGGTGCACATAGGTGAGCCTAGTTGTTTTAGGTTTTGTGGTTGACTAATTAAATGTTAGTTTTATTTTGCATTTGTTTAAGGCTAAACCGTAATTATTTTAGAGCGCCTATTCACCCTCCCCCTCTAGGCGACATTAACGTACTTTCACCGGCCCTACCATCTCCTCCAAGAGAGGGGCGACAGCCTAGGGGGAGGCTTTGCCCCAAAGGCAAGGGTGTGCCCCCCTTAGGGTTTCCCCTCCCAACCTTAGGCGCATGGGCCTTGGGGAGGGAGTGGCGCCCTGCCCACTAGGGGCGGGTGCGCCCCCTCCTTAGCCCATGTGGGCCCTGGAGCAGGTGTGACCCTCCCGATAGACCCTTGGTGACCCCTCGGCACTCTTCCTATTCTACCGGGAAAACCAAGAACCTTTTTAGAACCCGAATATCACTTTCTCATACATAAATATTTACCTCCTAACCATTATGGATCTCCTATTCACGTATGAGATATCGTACGGGACTTCGAACAACATTCGTTCACCAACGTACATATCCCAATACTACTCTAGCATCATTGAACGTTAAGCGTGCAGACCCTACACATCGTGAATCATGCATACATGACCGAGACACCTCTCCGGTAAATAACCAATAGCGGAACCTTGATGCCGATATTTCTTCTTACATATTCCAATAAGATCGGTATCGTTCTAACCATGCTGCCAAGGATTCAATCAATCCAATACATAGTTTCGTTTGTCCATTGGTATGTTACTTGCCCGAGATTCGATCGTCGATATCTCCATCCCTACTTCATCCTCATTACCGGCAAATCTCTTTACTCGTTCCATAATACAAGACCCCGTGAATAATCCTTTAGTCGCAATACTTGCAAGCTTATTGTGGTGTTGTATTACCAAGAGGGCTCATAGATACCGCTCCATCATACGGAGTGACAAATACAAATCTCAATCCATGCCAACACAACAGATACCCTCGAAGATACATGTAGATCACCTTTATGATCACCCAGTTACGAAGTAATGTTTAATAGCACACAAGATATTCCACCAATGTCAGTGAGTTGCGAGATCTCATGGTCTTAGGAACACATGCTTGACAGGAAGAAACTAATAGCAATAAAGTAAGTGATACGATCAAATGCTATGCTTATGGTTGTGTCTTTTCCATCACATCATTCTCCTAATGACGTGATCCCAGTATCAAATGACAACTCATGTCTAAGGTTAGGAAACCTTAACCACCTTTGATCAATGAGCTCTAATAGAGGCTCACTAGGGACACAAAGTTATTTATGTATCCACGCATGTATGTGTGTTTCCGTTCAATACAATTCTACCATGGATAACAAATGATTATCATGAATAAAGAAAATATGATAATAACCAATTTATTATTACCTCTAGGTCATATTTCCAACAAGAGAGAGAGGCGGGGTGGAGCAAAGATGGGAAAAGAATTGCATAGACCTAGTGACAAGATGTCATCAACAAAATTAAAGAAATTGTGAAAAAATGGCGGCAATACAAGAAGAAAAGGTGGTCACATATGAAAGTGGACTAACACTTGTGGAAGAAATAGAATTATGGAAATAATGACATATTGGAAACACCTCTCTGTACAAAATATAGGTATGGAGACGTCAAATGTTGCGGACTAACACCAATGAAAACATTAATAAATGTCATAAACAACAAACGAGGATAATTTATTGGTTCTTGTGAAAAAGTTAATAAATTTGTCCAAACCCATAACGTAAAAAAACACGAGAAGGTGGCTAAAATCCATGAAAAGAATAGCAAATGATGATAATGAAGGAAAAACAATGGGACCAATAAAGGTGTAACAAAAAATGTGGACTAATACAATGATGGAACATGTTGAGAGAAATGATATGACAGAGAAATATTCGCATGCCCTAAAACATAATTGCTTTTATCCTAAAACCTTTTGAAACAATCGCATGATGAGAAAATTTCCATTAGGAAACACACTAGAAATGACGTGGGCTAACATGTCTCACAACTCAAAAATTAAAGAATAGCAAAAAACATTTGCACAGAGCACACATAAAATGTATCAAAAATATGGAAATGTGAGCATTTGAGCATGCTAACCAAGAAATAATGGAAGATAGGAAAACCTCCACGGGCTATATGTTTTTGTATGTTGTCATTGAATAAATATTTGTGTGATTTTCCAATGGTGCAATCAAGTCTTAGGCCCTCAGTCAACCGACGCTCTGCCTCCCAAAAGAACTTTCTCGTCTCCTCTGGCAACGGGCAAACTCTAGGGTTAGGCTTCAATCTGGTGGAACTAATCAAATCGTATTCCATCCTGGTGTGTCCCTGATGCAAGATTTGATTCTCTAGCTCCGATACCAAGTCCTCTACTCCCTGATCTCATTCCCTAGATGTAGCTCAAGGTGAACAAGGGGCAAAATTAGTTTTCCCACCCACTCTTGGTTGTGTGTTGGGGGATTGATTTGGGGGAAGCACATATGATGGGATCCGGAAACGACAATGTGGAGGATGCAAAGAGGGATGAAGCAAATGCCGACCATGAAATGGTGGTGTCAGGATTGAAAGAAAAGGATAAAATGGGCCATGCTGGAGGGACGGCGATAGAAGGACACATGGTCGGTCTGTTGAAGCGCCTAAATCTCACATCTAAAAAAGCAAGTGCGGTCGTATTGGAGGACGAAAACAAAGAAGATTTGGTGAGCGTGAAATGGGCACTCATTGGCAAGGTATCGTCCCCAAAAATTTTACATATTCAAACAATCATGTCTGCTGTAAGGTAGCATGGAGTGATGTGAAGGGATTGGTCGCAAAACCAATAGCAGACAACATATTCATTGTAGAATTTTCTTACCCGACGAACAAAGAAAGAGTTAAGGATGGGGGACCTTGGACAGTCGGGAAGAATGCAGTTTTACTTAACAAATTTGTTCATAACTTGAAGCCGTGTGAGGTAACATTTTATAGAATCATGTTCTGGGCAAGGATAATGAATCATCGGTTCGAATTGATGAATAAAACTTGGGGAGAATATCTAGGATCCAAGCTATGTAAAGTGGAGAGATTCGATGTGGATGAAGAAGGAAGGGCTTCTTGAGATTGCTTGTGAGTAAGGGTTTAAACTGAGGTTGCAAAACCTCTCATGAGATGGGTCATGGCTTTCTCACATAAAGACAAGGCAATAGAGATTTATGAGGTGAGGTATGAAATACTTACTCACTATTGTTTCTCATGTTGAATCATTGGTCACTTCTCAATGGAATGTCCAACACCAGGAGAGAAAGATAAGGAAGGAAGATTATGATACAATGCTGATAGACAGTGTTTCAAAGAGGAGAAAAAATAAGTATTTCTCAATGTCCAGATCTGGACATAGTTCCGAGTCGAGTGTCAAAAGCTCATATCATGAAGACAAGAATGGGGATTCGCTTACCCCTCCAAAAACAAATGAAGGAGAAAGGAAGACGGAAAGGATGGAGGTCCAGGAAGATGTTATATCACCTATAAAATCTAAGGACCTAAATTACAAACAGAAGAATACGATGGAGGTTGGCAGAGTGAGTATAGAGCTATCTCCAACACAACAAAGTGATGCAAAGATCACTGGGCAGAAAAGAAAACAAGTCAAGATGTATAGACCGAAAGGACAGGTGCAAGCCTAGAGAAACAAGAAAACCCATGATTCTAAATTGCTCTTAATATCCGCTAGGTAGGGTACAAACAGTTCATACCCTAGTCCATCTTTACGACCCAGCGTTGATGATGTTCTAATGGATTCAACAAGAAAATAAAAATGGAACATGTTGCTCTCCCAATAGGATTGGCGGATTAGGCGGAGGCTGCAGAAGGGCATCCCCGCCATACGCAATGAAGCTCTTGTGTTGATACTATCGTTGCTTGGGGACGGATGTGACAGTGGGCGCTCTATGCTTGCTCTTGAAAAAATATTGTACATGCCGCCTCTTCGTATCTGAGACAAAGAGGAGGGACTCCAGAGCTCAGAAATTCAAGTGGTCAATAGGATTTGTCGGTTCTTATGCGGTAAGAAATGATGGCTAATGTGGTGGGCTAGTCCTTTTTGGGGCTTCCTCCCTTTCAGTCACTTTTAAAGCCTTCCCCACATGGATTATTGACATAATTATGAAATCAGAATTGGGAATGGAGTGGAGAAAATCTTTTGTATGGGGAACCAAAAACGGAACTAAGACATATTTTTTGGATAGGTTGAGATTCCTAAAAACAACTTGGACAGGACCATGGATCCGTGTGGGTGATTTCAAGGCATTGAGTGCAGATGAGCACATGGGGCCAAGGGACAGAAATAATAACCAGATGATGATGTTTAGGGAATGTCTCGATGATTGTGTCCTAGTAGATTTGGGATACATTGGTTCTAAATTTACATGGTCCAACAAAGAAGAGGGTGAATGTAATGTCAAGGTGCGTTTGGGTAGGGTTGTCACCAATAGGGACTTCTTGCATATTTTTGATGATTTCACAATTGATAATATCATCACTACTACTCCCTCCGTCCCAAAATTCTTGTCTTAGATTTTTCTACAAATGGATGTATCTAAATACCAAAAGATGACTAGATACATTCATACCTAGATAAATCTAAGACAAGAATTTCGGGACAGAGGGAGTACTTTAGATCATTGTGCCATTTTGGTGACTATAGCGAGAAGTGATGGAAAAGGCCACATCGATCCAGTCCAGCAATCATTCAAGTTTGAAGTAGCATGGATGAGAGTCCCTGGTTATCAACAAATGATTAAGAAAAACTCGCACTCGCACAAAGAAGGCAGTCCTTCTACAAATAATACATGATCAGCTCTTGATAAATTATTATACAACTTGTAAAACTGGAGCAGAGTCTCTTTTGGATTAGTTAAAAAGGTAATTAGAAAAATGGGGAGGATGCTAACTACTATTCGAAGGAATAATGTGGTGAACCACAACTCAAATGAAGAGAGAGAGATAGAGAAGAGATTATTTGAATTGTTTGAAAGAGAAGATATTATGCTTAGACAACGGTCTAGGGTAGAATGGCTCGGGGAAGGTGACCACAACACATCTTTTTTCATGCTCTAGCTTCTGCAAGAAGAAGACATGACAAAATTAAACTAAATTTCTTTGGAAGGTTGATAGATCTAGGTGCGAGGACCCTGAGGGAATCAGATGTATGGTACTCCCTCTGTTCCAGAATATAAGACCTTTTAGAGATTTCACTATAGACTACATACGGATGTATATAGACATATTTTAGAGTGTAGATTCACTCATTTTTCTCCGTACGTAGTCCATAGTGAAATCTCAAAAAGGTCTTATATTTAGGAACGGAGGGAGTATATGAATTCTATGCCTCACATTTCACATCTGAACCCTTGGAAACGATTGATACAGTTCTTGAAGCCATTCCAAAGAAAGTTACTCAAGATATGAATGAAGCCTTATGTCGAGAGTACACGAATGATGAAATTGAGACTGATCTTTTCCAAATGGGACCCACCAAGGCCCCAGGCCCCGATAGATTCCCGACATTTTTTTATCAAAAACATTGGAACCTATTGGAAGAAGACATGTGTGCTGGTGCAAAGAGATTTCTCATGGGCCATGGCCTTCTTTCAGGTTTGTGCGACTCGGTAATTGTTCTAATTCCAAAATGCAATAATGTTGATTACCTTGGTAATTTACGGCCAATAAGCTTGTGCAATGTCATTTACAAAATTGCTTCTAAAGTTATTGCCAATAGATTGAAGCTCTATTTGCCGGAAATAATTTCTAAACAACAAAGTGCTTTTGTGCCCGGGAGGCTAATAACCGATAATGTCCTCATAGCTGTTGGAAATATGCCCTAGAGGCAATAATAAATTGGTTATTATTATATTTCCTTGTTCATGATAATCGTTTATTATCGATGCTAAAATTGTATTCATTGGAAGCTCACATACATGTGTGGATACATAGACAACACACTGTCCCTAGTGAGCCTCTAAAGGGATAGCTCGTTGATCAAAGATGTTCAAGGTTTCCTGTCCATAGACATGAGTTGTCATTCGATAACGGGATAACATTATTAGGAGAATGATGTGATGGACAAGACCCGAACTATGAATGTAGCATATGTTCATGTCAGTTGTTGCTACTTTCTTCTGCATGTCAAGTATCTGTTCCTATGACCATGAGATCATGCAACTCTCAGGCACCAGAGGAATGCCTTGTGTCTATCGAACGTCACAACGTTACTTGGTGACTATAAAGGTGCTCTACAGGTAACTCCGAGGGTGTCTGTTGGGTTGGCGTGAATCAAGACTGGGATTTGTCACTCCATGTGACGGAGAGGTATCTGAGGGCCCGCTCGGTAATACAACATCACAACAAGCCTTTCAAGCAATGTGACTAAGGATTTAGTCACGAGATCTTGTATTACAGAACGAGTAAAGAGACTTGCCGGTAATGATATTGAACTAGGTATAGAGATATCGACGATCGAATCTCAGGCAAGTATCATACCGATGAACAAAGGGAACAACATACCACATTGATTAAATCCTTGACATCGTGGTTCGACCAATGAAGATCTTCGTAGAATATGTACAGCCAATATGGACATCCAGGTCCCGCTATTGGTTATTGGCAGGAGGGTGTCTCGGTTATGTCTACATAGTTCTAGAACCCGTAGGGTCTGCACACTTAAGGTTCGTGATGATTTAGTATTAATGAGTTATGCATATTGGTGACCTAAGGTTGTTCGGAGTTCCGAATGAGATCACGGACATGATGAGGAGCTCCAGAATAGTCCGAAGGTAAAGAGTGATATATGGGATAATAGTGTTTCGTCTCCGGAAGGTTTTAGGAATTCATCGGAAGGGGTTTTAGATGTTTCCCAAAATGTTTGGGTACAAGAACACTTTATTTGGGCCAAGGGGTAAAGCCCACAAGGCTTTAGGAAGGTGCAAAAGGAGTTATGCGAAGGCCACTGGCCAGACACCGAGGACCCTGTTGTCTGGTCCTGGAGTCCGAGGAGGAATCTTTCCTTGCGTGCCAAACCGACTTTGAGGAGGCTCTTTCTCCAAGAAACGACCCCAGGGCTCAACATATAAATATAGGGGTGGGGCTAGCACCCGGAACACATCAATATTGCCCCAAGCCGTGTGTCGGCAACCTCGCCCCACTAATTCATCTTCCGTCATAGTTTTCGTTGTGCTTGGCGAAGACCTGCGGAGGTTGTTCTTCACCAACACTGCCACCACACTGTCGTGCTGTCAGAAAACTCATCTACCTCTTCGTCCCCTCTTGTTGGATCAAGAAAGCGGAGATCGTCATCGAGTTGTACGTGTGCTGAACGCAGAGGTGCCATCCGTTCGGCACTAGATCGGGATGGACCGCGACGGGATCACGGGATGGACTATGATTTGGATCGCAAAGATGTTCGACTACATCAATCGCGTTATATACGCTTCCGATCAGCGATCTACAAGGGTATGTGGATCCGATCTCTCCTCTCGTAGATGCTCATCACCATGGATAGATCTTGTATGCGTGTAGGAAATTTTTTGTTTCCCATGCAACGTTCCCCAAAAGTGGCGTCATGAGCTAGGTCTATGCGTAGATGACATCTCGAGTAGAACACGAAGGAGTTTGTGGGCATTGATATTCAGATTGCTGCCCTCCTTAGTCTTTTCTTGATTCAACGGTATTGTTGGATGAAGCGGCCCACACCAACCTTACTCGTACGCTTACGACAGACCAGTTCCATCGACTGACATGCAACTTGTTGCATAAAGATGGCTGGCGGGTGTTTGTTTCTCCTACTCTAGTTGAAACAGATTTGACAGAGGCGGTCCTTGGAGAAGGTTAAATAGCAACTTGTATATCACCTTGTGGTTTTGCGTAGGTAAGTATCGTTCTTGCTAGATACCCATAGCAGCCACGTAAAACATGCAACAACAAATTAGAGGACGTCTAACTTGTTTTTGCACGGTATGATGTGATATAATATGGCCAAGTACATGATATTATGTATTTTATGTATGAGATAATCATGTTGTAGTAGTTAAATATCGACTTGCATGTTGATGCTACGGCAACCAGCAGGAGCCATAGGGTTGTTTTTTATTTATTTTGGCGCTTGCTGATGCTTTTCTTTATCGCTAGTTCAGTATGTTTTGTCGTAACACCATAATTGGTGCGACAACCTCGATGGCAGCACAATGATGGAGATCATGGTGTGGCACCGGTGATGATGGAGATCATGTCGATGCTTTGGTGATGGAGATCAAAAGCACAAGATCATGGCCATATCATGTCACTTATGATTTGCATGTGATTTTAGTCCTTTTGTGCACCTTTTTTCTTAGGATGACGGTAGCATTATAAGGTGATCCCTCACTAAAATTTCAAGATAAAATTGTGTTCTCCCCGAGTGTGCACCATTGCGATAGTTCGTCATTTTGAGAGACCACGTGATGAACGGGTGTGATAGACTCAACATTCACATACAATGGGTGCAAAACAGTTTTGCACACGCGGAACACTCGGGTTAAACTTGACAAGCCTAGCATGTACATACATGGCCTCGGAACACAAGAGACCGAAAGGTCGAACATGAGTCATATAGTAGATATGATCAACATGGAGATGTTCATCATTTAAGCCAACTCATCTCACGTGATGATCGGACTTGGGTAGGTGAATTTGGATCATGTGTCACTCTATTGACTAGAGGGATGTCAATTTGAGTGGGAGTTCTTAAGTAATATGATTAATTGAACTTATTATCATGAACATACTCTATGTTTTTTGTACAAAAGTATGTTATACATCACTAGCTTGCGCTGTAGCTCCCTGTTTTTAATATGTTCCTAGAGAAACTAAGTTGAAAGATGATAGTAGCAATTATGCGGACCGGGTCCATAAATTGAGGATTGTCCTCATAGCTACATAGAAGGCTTATGTCTTTAATGCATCGCTCGGTGTGCTACCCCCCAAGCGTCGGCTGTGGATGTTGCGAACATCTGACAGACACATTTTGATGACTACATGATAGTTCAGTGTGTCATGCTTCACAGCTAAGAATTTAGGCTCCAAAACATTTTTGAAATGTCACATAACATATGAGATGTTCCAAGAGATTAAATTGGGATTTCAGGCTCGTGCCCGCGTTGAGAGCTATGAGACCTCCGACAAGTTCTTTGCCTACAAGATGAACGGGAATAGCTCAATCGGTGAGCCTGTGCTCAGATTGTATGAGTACTACAATCTCTTGAATAAAGTGGGAGTTGATCTTTATTGATAGTTCTCCAAAGTCACTGCTAGCAAGCTACTAGATCTTCGTGATGAAATTTGGCATATTAGGGATGAACAAGATGATCCTTGAGTGATTCGCGATGTTTGACACCGCGAAAGTAGAAATCAAGTAGGAGCATCGATTGTTGATGGTTAGTAAAACCACTAGTTTCAAGAAGGGAAAGGGCAAGAAGGAATACTTCATGAATGCAAACCAGTTGCCGCTCTAAGAGAAGAAACCCAAGGTTGAACCCAAACCTGAGACTAAGTGCTTCTATTATGAGGGGAACGGTCATGGAAGCAGAACTGCCCTAGATACTTGGTAGCTAAAAAGGCTGGCAACGTCGACAAAATTATATTGGATATACGTGTTATTGATGTGTACCTTACTAGTACTCCTTGTAGCACTGGGGTATTAGATACCGGTTCAGTTGCTAAGTGTTAGTAATTCGAAATAAAAGTTGTGGAATAAACGGATACTGGCTAAGGGCGAGGTGACGATATGTGTTGGAAGTGATTCCAAGGTTGATGTGACCAACATCGCATGCTCCCTCTACCATCAGGATTAGTGTTGAACCTAAATAAATGTTATTTGGTGTTTGCGTTGAGCATGAACATGATTAGATCATGTTCATTGCAATACGGTTATTCATTTAATTCAGGGAATAAAAGTTATTCTGTTTACATGAATAATACCTTCAATGGTCATGCACCAATGTGAATGGTTCATTGAATCTCGATCGTAGTGTTACACATGTTCATAATATTGATGCCAAAAGATGTAAAGTTAATAACGATAAGTACCACATGCTTGTGGCACTGCCTCTAAAAGGTCACATTGGTGTAAAGCGCATGAAGAAGTTCCATGCTGATGGATCTTTGGACTCACTTGATTTTGAATCACTTGAGACATGTGAACCATGCCTATTGTGTGAAACGCATGAAGAAACTCCATGCTGATGGAACTTTAGACTCACTTGATTTTTGAATTGCTTGACACATGTGAACCATTTCTCACGGGCAAGATGACTGAAAGCCTCGTTTTTCAAGTAAGATGGAATGGGCAAGTGACTTATTGGAAGTAATACATTTTGATGTATGCAATCCAATAAGTGTTGTAGCACGCAGTGGATATCATTGTTTTCTAATTTTCACTAATGATTTGAGTAGAAATGAGGATATTTACTTAATGAACTACAAGTCTGAAAACGTTTGAAAAATTCAAGAAATTTTAGGGTGAAGTTGAGAGTCATCGTAACAAGAAGATGTTTGTTACTAAAACGGGTCCTTTCTCGAGGAAGAGTTTCTCTCGAAAGAATTGAGTGGGAGGATGGTGGAACTTGATGAGGTTATTGAACCGTCACTTCAACCACTAAGTTGCAAGGCATAGGAAGATGTTCCTATGGCGCCTACACCAGTTGAAGAGGAAGCTAATGATGGTGATCATAAAGCTTCAGATCAAGTTGCTACAAACTTGTAAGTCGACAAGGACCTGTGCTACTCCAGTGTGGTATGGTAATCATGTCTTGGAGGTCATGTTGCTGGTCAACAATGAACCTATGAGCTATGGAGAAGCGATGGTGGGCCCAGATTCCGACGAATGGCCGAAGTCCATGAAATCGGAGATAGGATCCATGTATGAAAACAAAGTGTAGACTTAGGAAGAACAACTTGATAGTCCTAAGGCTGTTAGGTACAGATAGGCCTTTAAAAAGAAGACGGACAATAATGGTAAATGTCACCATTTAGAAAGCTCGACTTGACGCAAAGATGTTTCGGACAAGTTCAAGGAGTTGACTACGATGAGACTTTCTCACCCGTAGCGATGCTAAAGTCTATTGGAATTTTGTTAGCAGTTGCTGCAATTTTGATTAGGAAATGTGGCAGATGGATGTCAAAACATTGTTTCCTTGACGGTTACCTTTAGGAAATGTTGTATGTGATACAACGAGAAGGTTTTGTCGATCCTAAGGATCCTAACAAGTATGCAAGCTCCAGCAATCCTTCCATGGACTCGATCAAGCATATCGGAGTTCGAATATATGACTTGATGGGATGATCAAAGTTATTGGGTTTATACAAGGTTTATGAGAAACTTGTATTTCCAAGAAAGTGAGTGGGAGGACTATAGAGTTTCTGATGAGAATATGTCGTTGACATATTGTTGATCGGAAATGATGTAGAATTTCTGTAAAAGCATATAGGGTTGTTTGATAAGTATTTTTCAAAGGAAAACCTGGATTGAGCTACTTGAACATTGAGCATCAAGATATATAGAGATAGATCAAGGTGCTTGATAAAATTTTCAATGAATACATACCTTGACAAGATTTTGAAGGAGTTCAAAATGGATCAGTCAAAGAAGGAGTTCTTGACTGTGTTGTTAGGTGTGAATTTGAGTAAGACTCACAGCCGTACCGCGGCAGAAGAAAGAGAAAGGACGAAGGTCATCCCCTATGCCTTAGGCATAATCTCTATAGTACGGCATGTTGTGTACCGCACCTAATGTGTGCCTTGCCATGAATCTGTCAAGGGGTACAAGAGTGATCCAATAATGGATTAGTGGAAAAAGGTCAAAATTATCCTTAGTAACTTGAGGACTAAGGAAATATTTCTCGATAATGGAGGTGATAAAAGAGTTCGTCGTAAAGGGTTACGTCGATGCTAGCTTTGACACCAATTCGGATGACTCTGAGTAGCAAACCTGATTCGTATAATGGAACAATCATTTGGAATAGTTCCAAATGGAGCGTGGTAGAAACATCTACCGGATGACATAGATATTTATAAAGCACACGCGGATCTGAAAGGTTCAGTCCCGTCGACTAAAACCTCTCTCGCAAGCAAAACATGATAAACCCCACAAATTATTAGGTGTGAATCACATAGTGATGTGAGCTAGATTATTGACTTTAGTTCAAGTGGGAGACTATTGGAAATATGCCCTAGAGGCAATAATAAAATGGTTCGTATTATATTTCCTTGTTCATGATAATCGTTTATTATCCATGCTAAAATTGTATTCATTGGAAACTCAAATACATGTGTGGATACATAGACAACAGACTGTCCCTAGTGAGCCTATAAAGGACTAGCTCGTTGATCAAAGATGGTCAAAGTTTCCTGGCCATAGACATGAGTTGTCATTTGATAACGGGATCACATAATTAGGAGAATTATGTGATGGACAAGACCCAAACTATGAACGTACCATACGATCATGTCAATTTGTTGCAATTGTTTCATGTATGTCAAGTATATGTTCCTATGACCATGAGATCATGCAATCCACAGACACCGAAGGACTGCCTTGTGTGTATCAAACATCACAACGTTATTGGATCACTATAAAGGTGCTCTAAAGTATCTCCGATGGTGTTTGTTGGGTTGGCGTGAATCAAGACTGGGATTTGTCACTCCGTGTGACGGAGAGGTATCTCAGGACCCACTCGGTAATACAACATCACAACAAGCCTTGCAAGCAATGTGACTAAGTAGTTAGTCACGGGATCTTGTATTACGGAACGAGTAAATAGACTTGCGAGTAACGAGATTGAACTAGGTATAGAGATACCGACGATCGAATCTCGGACAAGTAACATACCAATGGACAAAGGAAACAGCATACGGGATTGACTGAATCCTTGACATCATGGTTCGACCAATAAAGATCTTCGTATAATATGTAGGAGCCAATATGGGCATCTAGGTCCCGCTATTGGTTATTGACTGGAGAGTGTCTCGGTCATGTATACATAGTTCTCGAACCCGTAGGGTCTGCACACTTAAGGTTCGGTGGTGATTTGGTATTAATGAGTTATGCATGTTGGTGACCGAATGTTGTTCGGAGTTTCGGATGAGATCACAGACATGAGGAGGAGCTCCAGAATAGTCTGGAGATAAAGAGTGATATATGGGCTAATAGTGTTTGGTCTCCGGAAGGTTTTCGGAATTCACTGGAAGGGGTTTCAGATGTTTCCTAAAATGTTCTGATACAAGAACACTTTATTTGGGCCATGGGGTAAAGCCCACGAGGCTTTAGGAAGGTGCAAAAGAAATTTTGCAAAGGCCAGGGGCCAAACGCTAGGGACTTTGGCGTCTGGGGCCACACGCCGAGGACCCTGGCATCTGGTCCTGGAGTCTGAGGAGGACTCTTGCCTTGCGTGCCAAATCGACTTTGAGGAAGCTCTTTCTCCAACAAACGACCCTAAGGCTCAACATATAAATAGAGGGGCAGGCTGGCACCCGAAACACATCAAGATTTCCCCAAGCCGTGTGTCGGCAACCCCTCCCCTCTAGTTCATCCTCCGTCATAGTTTCCGTTGTGCTTGGCGAAGCCCTATGGAGATTGTTCTTCACCTCCACCGTCACCACATCGTCGTGCTGTCAGAGAACTCATCTACCTCTCCGCCCCATCTTGCTTGATCAATAAGGAGGAGAGCATCATCGAGTTGTACGTGTGCTGAACGCGGAGGTGCCAACCATTCGGCAATAGATCGGGTTCGATCGTGGTGGGATCACGGGACGGACTGCGATTTGGATTGCAAAGATGTTCGACTACATCAACCATGTTATATATGCTTCTGCTTAGCGATCTACAAGGGTATGTGGATTCGATCTCTCCTCTCGTAGATGCTCATAACCATGGATAGATCTTGTATGCGCGTAGGAATTTTTGTTGTTTCCCATGCAATGTTCCGCAACAATAGCTTATGAGTGCTTCCATACTACTCCCTCAGTTCTTAAATGTAAGTCTTTTTACAGATTTCACTATGAACTACATACGGAGAAAAGTGAGTGAATCTATACTCTAAATTATGTCTTTATACATCCGTATAAAGTCTCTAGAGAAATATGTAAAAAGACTTATATTTAGCACGGGAGGGAGCATAAGAAAACAAAAAACTAAGTGCCCTTTTTTGCCGTAAAAATAGATATGACAAAGAGCATATGATAGGGTAAAGTGGAACTATCTCAAAGGGGAATTATTGAAGCTGGGCTTCAATGCTAATTCGGTTGAAATAGTTATGAGGTGTGTAACTTCGGTTAAACACATTGTCAGAGTCAATGGAAAATTAACGGATCCCTTTATTCTGACAAGAGGAATACGACAAGGGGATCCAATCAGCCCTTATTTATTTTGTTGTGTGCTAAAGGTCTATCTTATCTAATGCAGAAAAAGGAAGAATAAGGGGAGCTGAAAGCTATTCGCAATGGGAAGAGAGGACCATCTATCTCACACCTCTTATTCACTGATGATTGCGTTTTCTTCACTAGGGGGATAAAAGATGTGTTAATGCTTTAAGATCAGCACTACAGACCTATTGTGATGATTGTGGGCAGAAAATTAACTTGAAGAAGTCGTCAATTTTCTATGGCCCTCACTACGTGGAATCAGTCAAAGATAAAATCAAACAAAAAGATTGGTGTACAAGATGACACACTGCAAGACACCTATCTTGGCATGTCGACGTGGGTGCGACATTCCGTGTCGAGCAACTTTAATTTTCTCACTGGACGGCTTTGGAAACATCTAAATGGATGGAGTAATCGACCTCTATTTAGAGCTAGGAAAGAACTTCTCTTGAAAGCAGTAGCATAGGCGGTCCCCACATATGTCATGAGCTGCTTCCGGATTCCTATTGGTGTGTGTGACAAATTAAGGAACCCGTTATCCAACTTCTGGTGGGGAGTGCAAAAATGTGAAGACAAAGATTCATTGGAGATCCGGTACTGGCTGCGAGTCGGGGAGACATAGTTGCCGGTGAAAATCGAGCCGACGGCGGACAATGGCGGCGTTCTGCGACGTTACCTTGATGAAGGCTTCGTCCTATAACTACTATCGATCCACTCGTGCTGCTCCTGGGGAAACCCTAGGATCTGGTTTTCCAGATCGGACGATGGCGGCATTGCGGTTTCGTTGCTCTTTAGGGAGCATCATTTGTGGAGCAGCGCTGGAAGACACAGGCAGGAGGTGGAGCGTCTTCGTCCTGCACGGAGCTTCCGTGGTGATGTCAGGTCATGCCTGGCCGACAGGTGCTACGCTTTGTCATGCCTGTTCGGTAGGTGCTACACACGACAGATCTTACAGAGTCTTCGCGTCTAGATGGACGAGCGCAGGGAGGTGGTGTCGTTGCACGCCGTGGTGGCGTCGACGGATGGCTGGACTAGCAAGGATGATGCCGATTTCTCTCCTGAATATGGGTCAGCGGTTCAATGATGATGGCGGCTTCTAAAACTTGTGCATGTGGTGTACTCTTTAGGTCTGCTACACCGGCCGTTAGTTCTGATACGTTATGTGGATGGATCGGCGACGACACCGGTTTTAGATATGGGGAGTGAGAGCACTCCACATTATCGCGTTTTGTAGGTGTGAGTGGGGGCTTCGTGTGGCTTGATGTATGTTCTTGTCGGACCTTCGTTGAATAAGTAATAAAGATGGTTGTATGCATCGATTGATGCACAGGCCGGGGGTCTTAACCTCCTTTTCTCAAAATAAAAAAAATTAGAGATCATGGGATTGGTTATCCTCACCAAAATATTTGGGAGGTCTGGGCTTTCATGATAAGGTGATCTTTAATCAAGCTATTCTTGGGAAACAATGTTGGCGCCTACTAATCGAACCTCAATCATTGTGTGCCCGAGTGATAAAAGGGCGCTACTTTCCTAACAGGGATTTCTGGTCGGCTAAATGCCAAAATCATCGTCATATACCTGGAGCAGTATTATGCATGGTAAAAATTGTTGCAGCAAGGTCTCTTTTTGAGAATCGGTGATGGCAAGGACATTAACATCACTAGAGACAGATGGATTCCACATGTGACCCCTACTACGTTAGCAAGTCTCCATCCGTTCGCTCACAACCAAACTGTTAGCACTCTAATGGAGGAGAATGGGAAACACTACAACACAAATTCAGTAAGAGATTTTTTCCCGTAAAATATCAAAGAAGATACTCGCCATCCCCATAAGCTGTGAAGGTTGCAATGATTCTCCCTCTTGGCCGTACAAAAAGAATGGGATATACACCGCCCGGTCTGCAGACAACCTAGCCATATCAGAATTGCTTAGGGAAGTTCAAAGTTCTGTTGGCAAGGGAGCTTCTTCAAAAGAGGGAATTATGGAGAAAGAATGGAGGAAATTATGGGCCATCAATTGTCCAAATAAAATGAAGGTCTTGCTATAGAGAATGGCCCACAATTGTCTCCCCACTGGGACTCAGCTCCACGTGCGGTCAATTCCTACAAGGTATGACTACTACTTTTGTAACTATGTGGAGAATATAGAACATAGTTTCCTTCAATGCCAATATGTTAAAGAATTTTGAATGATTTAAATAAAGAGTATGGTATTTTCCTCAATCTAAAAACTTTTGTCATATCAGGCAATGGTTTTTGGATTCGATTTTTGATGCCTCAATTCCATTAAATGATATTTGAAGTGGCTTCTTGGCATATGTGGGAGAATAGAAACTCCTGCCGAAATGGTGAGTTATTACCTCATCCCTTATATGTATTGGGAAAGTTCAAAGATTACATCGACTTTACTTTGTTGAACAATGTCAGACCTGAAGGATCCATCAGGCATGAGACCTTGACGTCAACTGACAAATGGGCTTCGCCACCGGAGGGCTTAATGCTGATTGATACGTCCATTTTGCATCATGCTTTCATGTTGATATTTATTGCTTTATGGACTGTTATTATACTTTGTGGAACCTTACTTATGCATTTTATCTCTTATTTTTCAAGGTTTATTTGAAGAGGGAGAATACCGGCAACTGGAATTCTGGACTGGAAAAGGAGCAAGTCTGAGTCCTCTATTCTATGGAACTCCAAATGCCCTGAAAATCAACGAGGATTTTTTTGGAATTTATAAAAAATATTGGGCGAAACAAGTGTCAGAGGGGAGCAACCAGGGGGGCACAAGCCTGGTTGCCGCGGCCTACCCCCTGGCCGCGGCAAGAGGGCTTGTGGGCACCCTGGTGGCCCACTGGCCCCCCTCTTTTGCTATATGAAGGGTTTCGTCCGGGAAAAAAATCAGAGTGGAGCTTTTTCGTGGATTCTCCGCCGCCACGAGGCGGAACTTGAGCAGATCCAATCTAGAGCTCCGGCAGGACGATCCTGCCGGGGAAACTTCCCTCCCTGAGGGGGAAATCGTCGCCACCGTCATCACCAACACTCATCTCGTCGGAGGGGAGGCATCTCCATCAACATCTTCATCAGCATCATCTCCTCTCCAAACCCTACTTCATCTCTTGTAACTAATCTCCATCTCGCGACTCCGATTGGTACTTGTAAGGTTGCTAGTAGTGTTGATTACTCTTTGTAGTTGATGCTAGTTGGATTACTTGGTGGAAGATTATATGTTCAGACCTTGATGCTACTCATTACCTCTCTGGTCATGAATATGATTATGCTTTGTGAGTAGTTAATTTTGTTCCTGAGGACATGGGATAAGTAATGCTAATAATAGTCATGTGAATTTGGTATTCGTTCGGTATTTTGATATGTTGTATGTTGTTTTTCCTCTAGTGGTATTATGTGAATGTCGACTACATAACACTTCACCATATTTGGGCCTAGGGGAAGGCGTTGGGGAGTAGTAAGTAGATGATGGGTTGCTGGAGTGACAGAAGCTTAAACCCCAGTCTACGCGTTGCTTCGTAAGGGGCTGATTTGGATCCACTAGTTTAATACTATGGTTAGACGTTTTCTTAATTCTTCTTTGTAGTTGCGGATGCTTGTGAGAGGGGTTAATCATAACTGGGATGCTTGTCCAAGTAAGGGCAGTACCCAAGCGCCGGTCCACCCACATATCAAACTATCAAAGTAACGAACGTGAATCATATGAACATGATGAAACTAGCATGACAGAAATTCCCGTGTGTCGTCGGGAGCGTTTTTCTTCTTATAAGACTTTGTTCAGGCTTGTCCCTTGCTACAAAAGGGATTGGGACACTTCATGCACCGTTGCTACTACTTGTTACTTTTCGCTTGCTACATTTCACCTCACTACACCATCACTTGTTACCGCTACTTTCAGTGCTTGCAGTTATTACCTTGCTGAAAACCGTTTATCAGAGCCTTCTCCTCCTCGTTGGGTTTGACACTCTTACTTATCTAAAGGACTACGATTGATCCCCTATACTTGTGGGTCATCAAGACTCTTTTCTGGCGCTGTTGCCGGGGAGGGAAGCGCCTTTGGTAGGTGGAATTTGGAAAGGAAACATTTATATATTGTGCTGAAATTTATTGTCACTTGTCACTATGGAAACTGTTCCTTTGAGGAGTTTGTTCGGGGTATCTTCACCACAAACGGAAGCACGAGGAGTTGATCCTCAACCTGAGGTACCTACTGAAAATATCTTTTATGAAATTCCTTCGGGTATGCTTGAGAAACTGATGGCTAATTCTTTTACAGGAGATGGATCTTCACATCCAGACATGCATCTAATCTATGTAGATGAAGTTTGTGGTTTATTTAAGCTTGCAGGTTTGCCCGAGGATGAGGTAAAGCAGAATGTCTTTCCTTTATCTTTGAAGGATAAGGCGTTGACATGGTATAGGCTATGTGATGATACTGGATCATGGGACTACAATCGGTTGAAATTGGAATTTCATCAAAAGTTTTATCCTATGCATTTAGTACATCGTGATCGAAATTATATTTATAACTTTTGGCCTCGTGACAGGGAAAGCATAGCTCAAGCTTGGGGGAGGCTTAAATCAATGCTATATTCATGCCCCAGTCATGAGCTCTTGAGAGAAATTATTACTCAAAACTTTTATGCTCGGCTTTCTCATGAAGATCGTACCATGCTTGACACTTCTTGTACCGGTTCTTTTATGAAGAAGGATATTGACCACAAGTGGAATTTATTGGAAAGAATCAAACGTAACTATGAAGATTGGGAGCTTGAAGAAGGTAAGGAGTCAGGTATGAATTTCCAGTTTGATTGCGTTAAATCTTTTGTTGAAACAAACACTTCTAGAGATTTTAGCGCTAAGTATGGACTTGACTCTGAGATAGTAGCTTCTCTATGTGAATCTTTTGCTGCTCATGTTGATCTTCCCAAAGAGAAGTGATTTAAGTATCATCCTCCTGTAGAAATCAACATAGTTAAACCCAATCTAGTAGAGGAGAAAGTCATTGCCTTTAGTGATTCTATTGTTCCTTGTGCCTATGCTGAGAACCACCTTACCCTGCTAGGAAAAAGGATTATTCTAAAGCTCCAACTGTGATACGTAGGGGTTACACTAGACCACTTGCACCCCCTGAGGAAATTAGAGTTGAACCTAGTGTTGCTATTATCAAAGATCTCTTAGCCGAATACATAGATGGGCATGTTATCAAATTCTGTGAGGACTCCGCTAGAATAGCTAAACCTCACGCGAAAGACAAATACGGACCTGTAGTTGGCCTGCCCGTTGTTTCTGTCAAGATAGGAGATCACTGTTACCATGGTTTATGTGATATGGGTGCTGGTGTTAGTGCAATACCCCGTTCCCTATATGATGAAATCAAAGATGAGATTGCACCTGCTGAGTTAGAACCCATCGATGTCACTATTACGCTAGCTAATAGAGACACTATCTGCCCTTTGGAATTGTGAGAGACGTAGAAGTCCTATGTGGTAAAATGAAGTATCCTACTGATTTCCTCGTCCTTGCTACTGCACAAGATAGCTTTTGTCCCATCATATTTGGTAGACCCTTTCTCAACACTGTCAATGCTCACATTGATTGCATTAAACAGACAGTCACTGTTAGTTTCGAGGGTGTCTCTCATGAATTTAATTTCTCCAAGTTTGGAAGACAACCCCATGAAAAAGAGTCGTCTGGTAGGGATGAAATCATTGCTCTTGCCTCTATTGTCGTACCTCCTACGGATCCTTTAGAGCAATATCTGCTTGAGCATGAAAATGATATGCATATGGAGGAAAGAGATGAGATAGATAAAATTGTCTTAGAACAATATCATATTCTCAAGAATAATCTTCCTGTTGAACTGCTAGGGGATCCTCCCCCACCAAAGGGTGATCATGTGTTCGAGCTAAAACAGTTACCAGATACTCTTAAGTATGCCTATCTTGATGAGAAGGAGATATATCCTGTTATTATTAGTGCTCACATGTCGAGTCACGAAGAGAAGAAGTTATTAAAAACTTTGAGCAAGCACCGTGCTGCTATTGGATATACTCCTGATGATCTTAAGGGTATTAGTCCCACTCTATGTCAGCACAAGATTAAAACCAGTCCTGATTCTAAGACAGTTGTTGATCATCAACGGAGATTAAATCCGAGGATGAAAGAGGTTGTGAGAAAAGAAATATTGAACCTTCTGGAAGCAGGAATCATTTATCCTGTTGCTCATAGTGATTGGGTAAGTCCAGTATATTGCGTACCTAAGAAGGGAGGTATCACCGTCGTTCCTAATGATAAGAATGAACTAATCCCGCGGAGGATTATTACTGGCTATAGGATGGTGATAGACTTCCGGAAACTAAACAAGGCAACCAGGAAAGACCATTATCCTTTACCGTTTATCGACCAGATGCTAGAAAGGCTATCTAAACACACACACTTCTGCTTTCTAGACGGTTATTCAGGTTTCTCGCAAATACCTGTTGCACAATTTGATCAAGAGAAAACCACCTTCACATGCCCCTTCGGTACCTTTGATTATAGACGTATGCCTTTCGGCTTGTGCAATGCACCTGCCACCTTTCAAAGATGTATGATGGCTATATTCTCTGACTTTTGTGAAAAGATTGTTGAGGTTTTGATGGATGATTTCTCCGTCTACGGTTCTTCCTTTGACGATTGCCTCAGTAACCTTGATCGAGTCTTACAGAGATGCAAAGATACCAACCTCGTCTTGAACTGGGAGAAGTGCCACTTCATGGTTAATGAAGGCATCATCTTAGGACACAAAATCTCTGAGAAAGGCATTGAAGTTGATAAGGATAAGGTTGATGCAATTGAGAAAATGCCTTGCCCCACACATATCCGAGGTATACGAAGTTTCCTAGGTCATGCTGGTTTCTATAGGAGGTTCATTAAGGACTTCTCTAAGATTTCTAGGCCTCTTACCAACCTCTTGCAGAAGGATGTTCCTTTTGTTTTTGATGAGGATTGTGAGGAAGCTTTCGAAATACTTAAGAAGGCCTTAATAACCGCACCTATTGTTCAACCACCTGATTGGAACTTGCCATTTGAAATCATGTGCGATGCTAGTGATTATGCCGTTGGTGCTATTCTAGGACAAAGAGTTGACAAGAAGTTGAATGTCATTCACTACGCTAGTAAAAGTCTAAACAGTGCCCAAAGAAACTATGCCACTACGGAGAAGTAGTTTTTAGCAGTCGTGTTTGCATGTGAAAAGTTCAGATCTTATATAGTTGACTCCAAAGTCCCTATTCACTCTGATCATGCTGCTATTAAGTACCTCATGGAGAAGAAGGACGCTAAGACTAGGCTAATCAGATGGGTTCTCCTGCTACAGGAATTTGATTTGCACGTTGTTGACCGAAAGGGTGCTGATAACCCTGTAGCAGATAACTTGTCTAGGCTAGAGAATGTCCTTGATGACCCACGACCTATTGATGACAGCTTTCCTGATGAGCAACTGAATGTCATCCGCACTTCACATAGTGCACCGTGGTATGCTGATTACGCAAACTATATCGTAGACAAATACATACCACCTAGTTTCACCTACCAGCAAAAGAAGAAATTCTTCTTTGATTTGAGACACTATTTTTGGGATGATCCTCACCTTTATAAGGAAGGAGTAGATGGTGTTATTAGACGTTGTGTGCCTGAACATGAACAGGGACAGATCCTGCAGAAGTGTCATTCCGAAGCCTACGGAGGACACCATGCTGGAGACAGAACTGCTCATAAGGTATTGCAATCAGGTTTCTATTGGCCCACTCTCTTCAAGGATGCCCGTAAGTTTGTCTTGTCTTGTGACGAATGCCAAACAATAGGGAATATCAGTAAGCGTCAGGAAATGCATATGAACTATTCAGTTGTCATTGAAGCATTTGATGTCTGGGGCTTTGATTATATGGGACCCTTCCCGAGTTCCAATGGGTACACTCACATCTTAGTTGCTGTGGACTACGTCACTAAGTGGGTAGAGGCTATCCCCACTAAAAATGTTGATCACCACACCTCTATTAAGATGCTTAAAGAAGTCATCTTCCCAAGATTTGGAGTCCCTAGATATCTGATGACTGATGGCGGTTCACACTTCATTCATGGTGTTTTCCGCAAGATGCTCGCTAAGTATGATGTCAACCATAGAGTTGCATCTCCTTATCACCCTCAGTCTAGTGGTCAAGTGGAGTTGAGTAATAGGGAGATCAAATTGATCTTGCAAAAGACCGTCAATAGATCTCGAAAGAATTGGTCTAGCAAACTTGACGATGCACTATGGGATTATAGGACTTCTTATAAGAATCCCATGGGCATGTCACCGTATAAAATGGTTTACGGTAAGGCCTGTCATTTACCTCTTGAGCTGGAACACAAAGCTTATTGGGCAATCAAAGAGCTCAACTTTGATTTCAAACTTGCCGGTGAGAAGCGGTTGTTTGATATCAGCTCATTAGATGAATGGAGGGGCCAGGCATATGAGAATGCCAAGTTGTTCAAGGAAAAGGTTAAGAGATGGCACGATAAAAGAATACAAGAATGAGAGTTCAATGTAGGTGATTATGTCCTGCTATACAATTCTCGTTTAAGATTCTTCGCAGGCAAGCTTCTCTCTAAATGGGAAGGTCCCTATGTTGTCGAGGAAGTATATCGTTCCGGTGCCATCAAAATCAATAACACGGAAGGTAATTTTCCTAGGGTGGTAAACGGGCAAAGAATCAAGCATTACATCTCTGGTACTCCCATAAATGTTGAGACCAATATCATCAATATCATAACTCCACAGGAGTACATAAGGGATGTTTATCAGCCTGTTCCAGACCCTGAAAACCAAGAGGTATTTGTTTCGGTAAGTAATTGGACTCCGAAACTTTTCCAATAGGAAATTTTCTCCGTTTTGGAATTTATGGAAAATTAGAAAAATAAAAAAGCAGTCCGGAGAGCGCACGAGGCGGCCACAAGCTTGGTTGCCGCGGTCTCCCCCCTGGTCGCAGCAACAGGGCTTGTGGGCAGCTCGTGTGCCTCCCGGACTCCTTTTCTTATGGAGCACTCCTTCTGGTCCAGAAAAAATCATTATATATACGCCCGAGGGTTTTGATCTCCGTATCGCGCAGTTTTCCTCTGTTTTCGTTTCGAGCCTGTTGTCTGCCGCAGATTTAGAGCAAACATGTCTCACGAATCTTTTGAGGAGAATAGTCTCCCTCAAGTTCATGAAGAAGTAGATGCTGATCTGAAAAGAGTAGAAGTCACAGAAGCCAGGGACAAAACTAAGGAGAAAACCCAAACTAGGGAGAAAGTTCAACCTATGTTCAACATTGAAGACGTTGAAGGAGTAGATTTTCTCCAACCCTTCCTCCACGTGTTGTCTCCATCCTTGATTGAACTCTTGAGGTTTTGTGAAACAACTCGTGCTCGCAATATTTCCCTTTCTCGTGAAGTTGTTTTGCTGGAAAACCATGTCGCAGATCTCAAAGGTATAAATCAAAGATTGATAGCTCTCTTGGAATCAAAGGCAAAGACTACTTCAACAACACTACCACCATCACCACCAAAGGAAGACAACTAAGAATTGGTATGGGCAATCCCCTTGGCTTATGCCAAGCTTGGGGGAGTTGCCCTGGTATCATATCACCTTTATATCTTTTGCTTTTACCTTTGTTTTAGTTCTTTCCTTTTCAGTTTTTATTTCTTCTCTTAGTGTAATAAGTCTTTAGTGTTTTAGTTTGAGTCTCTTGTCTTGTGTCTCCCCCGATGTATTCGAGCTTGCGAGCTATATAATAAAGAGTATCTTAGGCAAGGGCTTTGTTTTGCGCCGTGATCAAAAGTATGAAAAGAACGATAGCATGAAAGATCATGAGATGATCCTATGGAAAGTGATAGCTTCACATATAACAAGTATGATGATTGAAACTTGTTGAGTGTAGACCAACATAGACCTCAGTCATTGTTGCAATTAATAAGAAGTAATAAGGAAAGAGAAGTTCACATATAAATATATCATCTTAGACACTTTCTATAATTGTGAGCACTCACCCAACTATTACATGCTTAGAAGTAGATGTTGGACAAGGAAGACAACATAATGAATTGTGTTTGCTTGGTTCCAAACAATGTTATATGATTAGAGATCCCTTAGCATGTGACGATTTCTTCCACCTCATATTAGCCAAAACTCCCGCACCAAGTAGAGATACTACTTGTGCATCCATAAACCTTCAACCCAGTTTTGCCATGAGTGTCCACCATACCTACGTGTGGATTGAATAAGATCCCTCAAGTAAGTTGTCATCGGTGCAAGCAATAAAAATTGCTCTCTAATATGTATGATCTATTAGTGTGTGCAAAATAAGCTTTGTACGAACCTGTGATGAGGAAGACATAAAAGCGACAGACTGCATAATAAAGTTATTTACACAGGAGGCAATATAAAGTGGCGTTCCGCCGCACTAAGAGGACACGCATCCAAACCTCAAAAGCGCATGACAGCCTCTGCTTCCCTCTGCGAAGGGCCTATCTTGTACCTTTACTTTTTTCCCTTGTAAGAGTCATGGTGATCTTCACCAATTCATTATCTAGCCTTTTTCTTGGTGAACGGCATATGCTTGGGAAAGATCTATATTCATATATCAACTTGGAGCTGAGTACTTATGCTTTATTATTGTTGACTTTACCCTTGAGGTAAATAGTTGGGAGGCAAAACTATAAGCCCCTATCTTTCTCTCTGTCCAACTGAAACTTTGATACCATGAGTACCACGTGAGTTGTAATAATTGTGGAAAACAAAAGAGATGATTGAGTATGTGGATTTTCTTTGCAAGCTCTTATTTGACTCTTTCTAATAATATGATAAATTGCAATTGCTTCAATGACTTTGGACGGTTGTTGGCCACTTCTCGGTAAGGTTTTTGTCTCATACTTTGCTTTGTGAAGGAATTGTTACTTTCCCATAAGAATCTCCATGATGTATTGATGTCCTATGTGTGATCATGATACCCTCATGTCCGTATTTTGTTTTATCGACACCTTCATCCCTAAACATGTGGTCATGTTTTGGGTCTTGGTTTTCGCTTGAGGACAAGCGAGGTCTAAGCTTGGGGGAGTTGATACGTCCATTTTGCATCATGCTTTCATGTTGATATTTATCGCTTTATGGACTGTTATTATACTTTGTGGAACCTTACTTATGCCTTTTCTCTCTTATTTTGCAAGGTTTATTTGAAGAGGGAGTGCAAGGTTTATTTGAAGACGAAGAATACCGGCAACTGGAATTCTGGACTGGAAAAGGAGCAAGTTTGAGTCCTCTATTCTACGCAACTCCAAATGCCCTGAAAATCAACGTGGATTATTTTGGAATTTATAAAAAATACTGGGCGAAAGAAGTGTCAGAGGGGAGCAACCAGGGGCCCACAAGCCTGGTTGCCGCGGCCTACCCCCTGGCCGCGGCAAGAGGGCTTGTGGGCACCCTGGTGGCCCACCGGCCCCCCTCTTTTGCTATATGAAGGGTTTCGTCCGGAAAAAAATCAGAGTGGAGCTTTTTCGTGGATTCTCCGCCGCCACGAGGCGGAACTTGAGCAGATCCAATCTAGAGCTCCGGCAGGACGATCCTGCCGGGGAAACTTCCCTCCCTGAGGGGGAAATCGTCGCCATCGTCATCACCAACACTCCTCTCGTTGGAGGGGAGGCATCTCCATCAACATCTTCATTGGCACCATCTCCTCTCCAAACCCTAGTTCATCTCTTGTAACCAATCTCCGTCTCGCGACTCCGGTTGGTACTTGTAAGGTTGCTAGTAGTGTTGATTACTCTTTGTAGTTGATGCCAGTTGGATTACTTGGTGGAAGAGTTTATGTTCATATCCTTGATGCTATTCATTACACCTCTGATCATGATTATGATTATATTTGTGAGTAGTTACTTTTCTTCCTAAGGACATGGGATAAGTCATGCTAATAATAGTCATGTGAATTTGGTATTCGTTCGGTATTTTGATATGTTGTATGTTGTTTTTCCTCTAGTGGTGTTATGTGAACATCGACTACATAACACTTCACCATATTTGGGCCTAGAGGAAGGCGTTGGGGAGTAGTAAGTAGATGATGGGTTGCTGGAGTGACAGAAGCTTAAACCCCAGTCTATGCATTGCTTCGTAAGGGGCTGATTTGAATCCACTAGTTTAATGCTATGGTTAGACGTTGTCTTAATTCTTCTTTCGTAGTTGCGGATGCTTGCAAGAGGGGTTAATCATAAGTGGGATGCTTTTCCAAGTAAGGGCAGTACCCAAGCGCCGGTCCACCCACATATCAAACTATCAAAGTAACGAACGCGAATCATATGAACATGATGAAACTAGCATGACAGAAATTCCCGTGTGTCCTCGGGAGCGTTTTTCCTCTTATAAGACTTTTTTCAGGCTTGTCCCTTGCTACAAAAGGGATTGGGCCACTTGCTGCACCGTTGCTACTACTTGTTACTTGTTACTTTTCGCTTGCTACGTTTCACCTCACTACACCATCACTTGTTACCGCTACTTTCAGTGCTTGCAGTTATTACCTTGCTGAAAACCGTTTATCAGAGCCTTCTCCTCCTCGTTGGGTTCGATACTCTTACTTATCGAAAGGACTACGATTGATCCCCTATACTTGTGGGTCATCACTGATCAACGTGGATGTTGCGATCTTCTTTGGCACTGCAAAGGCTGGATATGGTGTTGTCATGCATAATCATCTAGGGGTAATGCATGCTGCTTGTCAAGACGTTATTGATAATGTGCGATGTCCTAAAATTCCGAAAGCAGAGGCCATCCATGAGGCGTTGATGCTTGTTGAAAGCATAGGAGTTGAGTCTTTCCAAGTTGCTTCTGATTGCCCCTCACTTGTTAACAAGTTGCAACAACAAGGGTTTGATAGGACTTGGACATGTGCCATTATTCATGATACTAAGATGAGAGCCAAAAAGTTTGTATCCTGTAATTTTAAATATGTTAGCACACTATGTAATGAGGCAACCCATGTTCTTGCAAGATCGACAAAACATGACTATGGATCGTGGTGGTTAAATGTGTTAGAGTTATAATATAAGCCATGTACCCCTTTGTATTTATCCCATTGTATAAGGGGTTTCCTGCATATGTTCCGCACCTGTACATGTATATATATCGGCCTATAGCCTCATGGGAATACAAGTTGCTTATTCCTATTAGGTTTTTTTCGCATGCGCAACTCGTGCTCCGATCCAATCTCGTCTCCCCGCAATCGCCGTCCGTCTCGTCTCGTGTCTCCCACTCCACCTGCCTCGATCTGGAGGCTGCTGCTGCGTGTCGTGATCTAGATCCCCTCCTGTCGGTCTTCATCAGGTCGCTGGATTCCTTCTTGTGGATCGAATCAGCCTGCAAGTCGTCAAATCAGCCTGCGGGCCGTCACCGGATCCCCTCCCGTTTCTTGTTGTGGATCGAACCAACGCTGCTGGATCTCGCCCCGATCCCCTCCCGTTTCTTCGGGTGGATCGAACGAGCGCGGTTGGGTCTCGCCCCGCTACCGACTCGGGCTCTGTCCTTGCGCCGCTGGATCTCGCCCCGCTCCAGATCCGACTAGACTTCACCGCCCGCTCGATCCAGCTCCGTCTATGGCCGTCAGCCCACCGCTTTGTCACCATCTCCTGCTGGATCTCCGCCGGTTCTATAAACTGTTGACTGTTGGATCCCGTCGCCACCAGCTCTCGATCTTGTCCCCCCCCCCCCCCCCGCTGCTTAATTTGTTGGATTTTTCCGGATTCTCCTGTCTCGACGTGATCTCTAAAAAAGAACAAAAAAGGAAAAATGTCTACTGCATCGAGCTACGTTGTTGTCCCTCGTTGTTCGGTGATCTTCAATGGTACTAACTACACCGAGTTCATTGGCTTCATGCTCATTCACATGCGTGGCATCCATCTCTGGGGTGTCCTTTCTGGCGAGGTCTGATGTCTGCCACGTCCAGTTCCTCTTGTGGCTCCCACTCCGGCTCTTCCTACGGATGCTAATCAAGCCACCAAGGATGCGGCTAAGCTTGCTAATGAGGCTGCTGATCGTGCTTATGATGAGAAGTTTTTGGCTTATGAGGAGGCTCTTCAGACGTATCATGGTGCTCTATCCGCTTACACCCAGTGGCTTGATGATGATGCTCGTGCTGCAATTGTTCTCACTTCTAGTGTTCTGCCTCAGTTTGCCTCTGAGTTTATGGGCCTTCCTACTGTCTTTGAGATGTGGACTCGCCTTCGTTAGTGCTATGAGCCCTCTGGTGATGCCTTATACCTCTATGTGGTCCATTAGGAGCATGCTCTTCAGCACGGTGACTCTACTGTTGATGACTTCTATCCACAGAGTTTCGCTATCTAGCACCAGCTTCATTCTCTCCGCAGTGTTGGTTGTCGTACTTGCCCCTGTTGCCAGGCTGTCCAGGCCGATTTGGAGTTTCATCGCGTCTACGAGTTCCTGTCTAGGATCCGTAAGGAGTTTGAGCCTCGGCGTGCTCAGTGGTTTGCTCGTGGCTGTATTTCTCTCATGTATGCGCTTTCTAAGATTCGTGCTGAGGAGACTCGCTTACGTGGTGCTATTTTGCTGGAGGTTCCCTCTGTGCTTGCTGCTCGGGCTCCTTCTAGGCCACCTACTGCACCGACCCCTTCTGGCTCGAGTACTCCGCCGCTCTTGCCCACTCCTTCTGGAGGCTCAGGTTGCCCCCGTCCACATTGCGACTACTGCAACAATGATGGTCATATTGAGTCCCAGTGCTACACAAGGAAGAAACGTTTGCGCAAGGCGCGATCCTCATCTTCAGGGACTTCGTCCTCTACCTCGACAGCTTCAGCCGTCACTCTGACTGAGCAGGATATTCTGAGACTTAAGCCTCTGCTCGCTGCTTCAGGTTCTTCCTCGACGGGTACTGTTGGCTCTGTGACTGATGCTTCCCGCACTGAGCAACCACCTTCTACACAGTCAGGTACATCCCCATGGGTTCTGGACTCTGGAGCTTCTTTTCATATGTCTTCTCATTCTTCCACTCTGTCCTCTCTTCGCTCGCTTGATTCTCCTGTTCATGTCCTCACTGTTGATGGTACTCCTCTTTCTGTCGTTAGTAGAGGCAATCTTATCGCTCCTTATTCTGTTCCTGATGTTGCTCATGTTCCTCGACTTACCATGAATCTGTTTTCTGCTGGTCAACTTACTCATTCTGGTTGTCGCAGCATCCTTGACGATGACTCTTGTTCTGTCCAGGACCGTCGCACGCACACTCTGGTTGGGGCTCGCCCTCACCACCGTGATTCTCAGGGTCTTCGGGAGTTGGACTGGCTTCATGTTCCTTCTGCTGCCATCACTATTGCCAGTTCCTCCGCTTCGGTCGCCTAAGCTACTGATTCCTTCCAGCAGTGGCCTCATTGACTTGGTCATCTGCGTGGTTCTCATTTGTCGTCTTTAGTTCGTCAAGGTCTTCTGGGGTCTGACTCAGGAGATGTCTCTTTGGAGTGTGAGGGTTGTCATCTTGGCAAGCAGATTCAGTTACCATATTCACATAGTGAGTCAGTGTCTATGCGTCCTTTCGATTTAGTCCATTCTGATGTATGGGGTCTGGCTCCCTTCTCTTCGAAAGGGGGTCATAAATACTATATTATTTTCATAGATGACTTCTCTCGTTACACATGGCTTTATTTCATGACTTCTCATAGTGAGGTGTTGTCTATTTATAAGTGTTTTGCTGCCATGGTTCATACTCAGTTCTCTTCACCCATTCGTGTGTTTCGTGCTGACTCCGCTGGTGAGTATATCTCTAAGATGTTGCGTGGTGTTCTTGCTGAGCAAGGAACTCTCTCTCAATTCTCTTGTCCTGATGCTGATGCTCAGAATGGTGTGGCCGAGCGAAAGCATCGTCATCTTTTTGAGACGGCTCGTGCATTGATGATTGTTGCCTCTCTCCCGCCTCATTTTTGGGCTGAAGGTGTCTCCACCTCCACCTATCTCATCAATCTACAACCTTCCGCTGCTCTACAGGGTGGTGTTCCTTTCGAGCGTCTTTTTGATCGTTCTCTCGATTATTCCATGCTTCGCTTGTTTGGTTGTGTTTGCTATGTTCTTCTTGCCCCTCGCGAACGCACCAAACTGACCGCTCAGTATGTTGAGTGTGTCTTCTTAGGTTACAGTGATGAGCATAAGGGCAATCATTGTTGGGATCATATCGGTCGTCGGATGCATATCTCTCGAGATGTGACTTCTGATGAGTCTCGTCCCTTCTATCCACGCCCATCTTCCTTGACCTTTTCAGTGGAGGATATTTCTTTCCTCACCTTTCCTGACTCACCTATCACCCCCATCGAGCCTTTGACTATTCGTTCCGCTCCCTCTGCTTCTCCACCTCTAGTAAATTTGCCGCCACCATCTTCCACAATCTCCTCGCCTAGCATGTCACCGAATTCTACACCTTCATCTCCGGTGAATTCTTCGTCGCCACCCCCCGATTCTACCTTGGCGATTCCTCCTTACATTGTTCCATCTTTTCCTCAGTGTTACACTCGTCGTTCACGTCCTGTGGATGCCTCTGTGGATGTGTCGTCATCCTCGTCTCAGCCTACTTATGGCTTGTGTTCTCGTCCTCGTCCGCCTGTTGATCGCTTTGGATTTCCCACCGCTGGTGCTGCTGTTCTTGAGCCGACTTCTTATCGTCAGGCTGTTGTTCATCATGAATGGCAGTTTGCGATGGCAGAGGAGATTGCTGCTCTTGAACGCACTGGTACGTGGGATCTTGTTTCCCTTCCTCCCGGAGTCCGTCCCATCACTTGTAAGTGGGTCTACAAGGATAAGACTCGCTCTGATGGTTCTCTTGAGTGTCACAAAGCTCGTCTTGTGGCTCGTGGTTTTCAGCAGGAGCATGGTCGTGATTATGACGAGACTTTTGCTCTTGTGGCCCATATGACCACTGTTCGTACACTTCTTGTCGTGTCCTCTGCACGTCACCGGTCTATCTCTCAGCTTGATGTTAAGAATACCTTTCTTAATGGTGAGCTGCGTGAGGAGGTGTACATGCAGCCACCACCTCGGTATTCTGTTCCTGATGGCATGGTATGTCGTCTTCGTCGCTCTCTCTATGGCCTTAAGCAAGCCCCTCGCACCTGGTTTGAGCGTTTTGCCTCTGTGGTGACTGCCGCTGGTTTTTCAGCCAGTGCTCATGATCCACCATTGTTTATTCACCTTTCTCCTCGTGGTCGGACTCTTCTTCTTCTCTATGTTGATGACATGATCATCACTTGGGATGACCCCGAGTATATTGCCTTTGTAAAGGCCCGTCTTAGTGAGCAGTTTCTTATGTCTGATCTTGGACCTCTTCGCTACTTTCTTGGGATTTAAGTCTCTTCTACCTCTGATGGCTTTTTTATATCCCAGGAAAAGTATATCCAGGATCTTCTTGCTCGTGCTGCTCTTATCGACGAGCGCATTGTTGAGACTCCCATGGACCTCAATGTTCACCTCTATGATACTGATGGTGATCCCCTGCCTGACCCGACGTGTTATCGTCATCTTGTTGGCAGTCTTGTCTATCTAGCTGTCACTCGTCCGGATATTTCTTATCCGGTTCATATTCTGAGTCAGTTCGTCTCTGCTCCCACATCGGTTCACTATAGTCATCTCCTTCGTGTTCTCCGATATCTTGGGGGCACGATCTCTCATCGTCTATTCTTTCCTCGCTCCAGTTCTTTACAGCTTCAGGCCTATTCGGATGCTACGTGGGCTAGTGATCCTTCAGATCGTCGTTCACTTTCTGCTTACTGTGTTTTTCTTGGTGGTTCTCTCATTGCCTGGAAGACGAAGAAACATATTGCATTTTCCCGTTCGAGTGCAGAGGCTGAGTTGCGAGTGATGGCTCTTTTGACGGCAGAGGTGACTTGGTTACGGTGGTTACTTCAGGATTTTGGTGTTTCTGTCACTACACCGACTTTGCTCTTATCTGACAGTACAGGTGCTATTAGCATTGCGCGTGATCCTGTGAAGCATGAGCTCACCAAGCATATTGGTGTTGATGCTTTCTATGTGCGCGCTCGTGTGCAGGATCACGTTATTGCTCTTCAGTATGTGCCTTCCGAGTTAGAGTTGGCGGATTTCCTGACGAAGGCCCAGACTAGAGCACAACATGGCTTTTATCTCTCCAAACTCAGTGTTGTTCATCCACCATGAGTTTGAGGGGGGTATTAGAGTTATAATATAAGTCATGTACCCCTTTGTATTTATCCCATTGTATAAGGGGTTTCCTGCATATGTTATGCACATGTACATGTATATATATCGGCCTATGACCTCATGGGAATACAAGTTGCTTATTCCTAACAAAATGAGCCTCCAGATATCAAGGGCATTATTTGTACTAAACAATTGTTGAATGAATGAGAGGTTGTTGCCCATTGTCTCAAATAAAAAGTCTTAGGCCCTCTTTGCTTTACAGGATTCCATAAACACGGGAATAGAAAAACATAAGGGTTGTTTTGCTTCAGAGGATTCTAAAAACGAGGGAATAAAAAAACAAAAGAATATGATAGGAATGCATGCACAAAACACATGATTGCTAAATACATGAATTTTGTCAAATTTGGTGTTTCGTTCACATGAATTGAAAAAATGCAAGAGTTCTAATAAGCATGGTCAAATCAAAGTCCAATCACATTATTTTTTTAGTTAGAATGTTACTATGCCACTAAGGATCTTTGTCTCGTTTTTCGTGCATAGGAATTTGAAAAGAGGTCCAAGTGGATGTTAGCACTATTGTGCTTTTTCTTTAAAACTGAGATTAAAGAAAAAAAAAACTCCACTTTCCCTTTGAAACAAAGGAGCCCTAAGATTGTAATGTCTTGACTATTTGAATCCTACAAGATTTTAGTTTGTTTGGTAGCATCACAGAAAAAACAAAGATTCTTACCAAGAGATTCAAGTGGATATTAAAATTCTTCTGAATTTAGTATGAAGGAATCCTGAGGAAAAATCCTATAGGATTCAATCCTATGAATCAAATGACCATCCATTCTAATCCTCTAAAATTTGTCAAAGTCATCCGAATCAAAGAGGCCCGTAGGCCTTTGGTTCATAGAATAGTAAAATCATAAAAATACAAAAGTCATAGGAAATGAGATGACATGTATCTTAGTTCCTGTAGGAAAAGAGATGTCACTTGGTTCATAAGCTAGAAACTTTTTTCATGAAGCCTAAGCTAATGTATTTTTTTCTTTTTTTTACGAGAAAACTTCTAATCTATTCATCTTCAATTGTGACAGTACAAGGAGCACCAAAAATAATAATAAAATACATCCAGAACCGTAGACCACCTAGGGGCAATTACAAGCGCCGAAGCAAGCCGGGATGGAAACCAATCTTACATAAGAATTAGAATTCATTCCTAAAAAGTAAAGGACTCTATAGAAAACTTTCTTCATAAATCCTATCGTTCAGAATTACTGCAAACAAAAGGAGTGCCTTAAAGTATAAGTCAAAGAGGCGCAACGTTGTAAATTTGTAATCGCATTTTTCTTGTAATCTGACGTTTCCCCATGAAAATTGTAGTCAAATAGCCATACAAATTTCCGTTGCTTGTAAACTACTCCCTCCGTCTCAAAATTCTTGTCTTAAGTTTGCTTAGAAATAAATGTATCTAAATACTAAAACGTGACTATATACATTCATATCTAGATAATTCTAAGACAAGTGACTAGATACATTCGTACCTAGATAATTCTAAGACAAGTGACTAGATACATTCGTATCTAGATAATTCTAAGACAAGAATTTTGCTACGGAGGGAGTACTCCCTATGTTCTAACTTTTTCCGAATCAGACACGTTTTAGTGTGATTGTTCACACATTTTAGTTTGTATCTAGTTTATAGTCGATCTTGTAAAGAGTAATAATCATTGAGCACCATTGAGCACCAACAAGATGATGAATAATCAACAAGATGATGAATAATCAAATGAGCCAGATCAAATTGACCAACCGAGTTTCATCAGTTAAGATTGCCAAAACTCTGCAAAACTATGCAGCCAAAAAGTGACAGTTTATAGTCGATCTGGTAAAGAGTTGAGCACCAACAAGATGATGAATAATCAAATGAGCCAGATCGAATTGGCATGGACTACGACTCTACCCGAGTTTCATCAGTCAAGATTGGCTAAAACTCTGAAAAACTATGCAGACAGAGCCCTAAGCAGCAAGCCTGCAACGGACGAAACCAACGGCAGCACCTACATTCAATTCTTCATCCACCTCTTCTGTCAGCTGCTGTTCAAGTGCTCGGACAGTCTGTCTCTCATCCTGACTGCCTTCTCATCTGATAACTGGCACACTTGCTGCCTGTAATTCGCGTCATGATCGTGTGATATCTGAGCGTCGTCCATGGCTGCATCCTCCTCCATGTCTATCACTATGTTATGCAACAAACAGCACACATGAATTATCCGAGGCAGCTTATGCTTGTCGGGGCGCCACATCTCTCCCTGCAGGAACTTCCATGTGTCCTTGAACCTCGCCAGCGCCTTCAGCGCGACTGTTCTGGCAGCAGAGTGTCTCTTATTGAATTCCACTTTCAAGTCTGAGAGGTCATTCTCCTGGTAAGGAGTGAGCAGCCACGGGAGAAGAGGGTATCCTGCATCCCCAATTACGTATTCCCCAACTTCTGATCCGTCTGATACCATCAATTTGCCGCCATTCAACCGTACACCATTCTCGCACAGCCTGAAGAGACCAGAGCTGTGTAAAATACTCGACTCTTTCATGCTACCTGGCCAACCCGTTACAATGTCTGTGAACCTCATATCTGGATCAATGACAGCTTGCAATACCATGCTGTAATTCTTCTCGTGATCCAGCCACACCTTACAGTTTGGTTCAGCCGAAGAGAGACACATAATGATGTGAGTTGTGTCTACTACACCACAACAGTTTGGCAAACCATGGATCTTCTCAAACTTGGATTTGATCATTGCCATCTCATCCGAGTCTGGCCAGCGCAAGTGGTGGCCCGCTCGTGCCTCCACAGCTTCAACAAACCTCCAAGTTATCAGTGAGACGGTCGAGTGGTTCACACCAACAGAGGTTCCTACGGTCACCAGTGACCCACCAGAGTTCAACCTTCTCAGAGCAACAGCTACTCGATCTTCTAAAGACAGCACCGTCCCATCGAGAAAGGTGTAGCTGCTAGCCCTTACCATCATATCATCTTTTACCAAGCTGCAAACATAGTTGAACGTTCTTCTGGGCATTTTGAAGAGAAACTCGAATCTGTGTGCGTCCGCCGCAGGGGATAAGGTTCCTGAGAAGAAAATGTAAAACTGGTTACAAGACCCATAACTTACAACTATGATAGTATTAAAATAGACTCCATATTGCATATGGATTAATAATTAAATGCTGTTCTATATATTTAATAAACTTGCACATTAAGATTTTTGTCGGGTGGAGATCAAATCAAGATAAAGCCATTACACAGGTCATACAACCAATACTTTTTTTTGGCAAGGGCTATACAACTAGTACGAGCTAAAACTAACGTTTCACGTTCAGTACCAGCGTAAAAATGATAGTCACATAAAATTAATCCGCTTCAACAAGCACTATATGTCAGCCAAGTCACATCGATGCTTCTATATTGCACAAAATGCATCATATACCAGTAGTAACTTAATGAAACATTAAGTTGCTACTTGAACTTGTTTGCAGATAACTAAATATAATCAGGACAAGAATGTTTGATATCTAAAAGATAGTCCAGAAATAAGTTTCGGGGTTGCCCGTGTTTAGTTAGGAGTCATCTCCTTCCAAAGATAGTCAGAAATAGCAAAGAGACTCCCTGTGGAGAATGCCCATCATGTCATATTTTACTTCACTTAGTTAGGAACTGAGAATTATTGTGACTTCTAAAGAAAATATAATGTCATATCATCTAAAATGAGTTAAAAACTACTCTCTCCCTTCAGGTATGTAAGGGCCCCTCGTATTTTGGCTCAAATTTTGACCATGAATTTGATTAGCAAAATATAAGTTGTATGCTACAAAAAGTGAACTGCTGCAATCGTATTCAGAAAAAGATTCCAATGATACTTTTTGTTACATATAATTCATAATTTCTTAGTTAAATTCATGGTCAAAGTTAGACCCAAAATAAAAAGTTCATTTCATACTGATATGATACCTAAGAGCAAGAACTTTTCCGTACAGCAAACAAATGAATTCACATGGACTCTTTTTCAATATATGTTGTGCTGTTAAACGTGCCCTGAATCGATGGAACATGAACCAAGATTCTCAATCAGCTTGCATGGAGAACACTGAAGCACTGACTAGAATACGTAATGAAATGAACTATCATTTGCACTAAAAATGTACCAAATTCGTTAGACCCAACATCGGATGACTGCCCAGCCCAGTAATCAGTAATCAGAACAAAGGTCAACAACTGAAATCTGAGTTTGTGCAACCGATGACCCATTCCAAAATCGGAGATAAATCTGAAGCATCGCCGTTGGTCTACCACGATGTAACATCGGTACTCAACATGACACCCTGCTCAACAACTACTAGGCCAGTGGCATTGTTCCAACATGTGCAGTACCACCGCATTTATAACGAGTAAGCTCCTAACAAGATCGACAGACCACAAGATTAGTCCCAAGAATCTAAGCCCAAGACATAATTAGATCTAAGTAACATGACAAAAAAAGAAAACGAATGCTCGCGAGGCACAGAATCTGCACAAACAAATCTCGTCGAGAAGTAAGGCCGCGAGCATCGAAGAGGGACGCACCTGCCATCCGCATGCAGAAGCCATCCCACCAGTCGCCGCCAGGCGCGCCCTGACCTGCCGCCGCGGCCGCCATTGCGGCCTTCTTCTCCGCCGCCACCTTCTTGCGACGCTTGGCCCCGCGAAGCGGCGCCATGATGAACACGGACTCTCGGACCGGATGAATCAAGAAGAGCGAGTAATCTGAATGGAACCTGGTGAAATCAGGAACCAGGGTGAACACCGGGGGGAGGAGAGAGGAGGGGGGGGGGGGGGGGGGGGGTCACGACTACGTCAGCGGCGACGCGGCGGCGGCGGCGCGGTTGCACGGCATGCAGAGAGTGCAGAACATGGAGTGTTGCTGGGGACGAAGAGCGCGTATGGTATGGCTTCGTGAGTTATAGGGAGAAGCAAGGGGCAGCGCAAGGAAGGAGAAGCGCGGGGGGGGGGGGGGGGGGGGGGGGGGCGCAGAGGAGGAAGAGGAGGGAGATGGCTAGATGGGAGAGACAGGCTTTGTGTATTTGTGCACCCGATAGGTGTGTCTTTTTTTTCTTTTCCTTTTTTACGGTTTCTTAGATGTCATCGGGAAAAACACAAGCTGCGTATGACTGTGCACGATGCATAATGAATGTTTATTTCGAGTGTTTTTTACTATATGTGATTAAATTGTATTTGTGTATGCATTGATTTTCATGATCATAGTCGTTGGAACGGAACGGATTCTTTCTTTATAAATGCGAAAGCTATGTCTTTGACGGACCTACACAAAAACTACTAGGGAACCAAGTATAAATGATGCAAATCTGGATGGCAAAAAGCTATTTTTCCCTCATCTAGGTCCTTTCAAAAAAATTCTTCAGACTTTTAAGGTTGGGCGGCCAGCGGCCCCTCGGCCTCAACATAGCTCCACCATAGCTCCGCTACTGAGCTATGTGTTCTGTATTTTTATTAAGTATAAAAAATAATGGATATGACGGTTGTCTAAAAAAGCTGGTTGGTTTTATGATACACAAATTTATGATTATGAGTCAACGGGTGTAACTAAAAAGTAGTTATATGATCGTGTTGAATGAGTTGTCATGAAGAACAAGAGGATGTGTGCAATTAAGCTTGACATGCATGAGATGCATGACCGTGTTGAATATGCTTTCTTAGAGAACATGATGATTAAGGTGTGGTCTGACAGGGCATGGAAAAATTTAATGATGGCTTGTATTGATCGGTCAAACACACGATGAGGGTCCATGAACATGAAAGATAAGGGTTTTTTTTTCCTCGCAAGGGCTTCTACAATGGGACCTTCTCTCCCCTTATTTGGTCTTATTGTATGCAAAGGAAGCTGGTGGCATGGATGAGAGCAAAGTGTGTAGAAATGTACCGTTAATTTCACCCCTTGTTTTGCTGGTGATTCTCTAATTCTCATGAAAACATATTTGAGTAAAGCCACTTGGCCACAACAAGTTCTGGATATGCATTGTACTGTAAGTGCATCTAGTGCCTCTTAGTGATTTTGGTGTATTGAGTGTACACAGGTCCAATAAGTCCCTGAGAAGTTTGATTTAACCGATGAAAGACGACCCCTAAAAATGTATGTCTTCAGTTAAAGACTTTAAAAGTAAGGAATTTGATGTGACCTTGAAGATATTGATACGAGGACTTTAAACCCTGAAGACTTTGTTTTAATTGTTTCTTTTCACCATACTATTAAAGGGGGTCCAGGTAATACTAAGGAAAATTTCCAAGTGATGTTCATCTCAAAACCTACACATGTCCAACCCTTCAAGTGAAGCCTTTTGAAATCTCTTACGGTGCTGTCAAATTCTTCTGTGAGAAAGACGAAGTTCTTCTGGTCTCTGAGGAAAATGGTCTCAGTGAGGAGTTAGGATTTCGCGAGTGCGAATTTCCTACCGTGAAGAAATTGATAGCCCTGAGGAATTTGAGAGTTCAAATTGCCGACCGTTACTGTGCTTAGCGCCAATTGTCCGAAGGATCTTATCCTCACAACGGTCATATCGTTAGGGGCATTTATGTCTTATCATGTTGGGTTGCACCTTGTCTATAAAGAGACGCCCCCACAACCACTAGTTGGTTGGCTGCTCCGAGAGAGATGGACAAGTGTCATTTAGAGCAACCCTTCCTTCGACGACTTTGAGAGAATCTTAAGTGAGGAAAAACCCAAACACCCAAAGCCACAAAGTGATTGAGCATCACTGAAGATATTGTCCTGTGTGGAACCAACACTTGTTACCTTTGAAGACTGTGTATCTTCCAAATGGTGAGGCATCATGGTCTAGAGCATCCCATAGTGATCGTGGATCGCCGGGTGACCGAGTTTGTGAAGATTTGGAAGTATACCTTGAAGAATTACCATGAGTGAGTGGGCGGAGTCTATGTGACTCCAGCTCAAGGAGAATGCGGTAAGGATTGTGTGTCCTTTGGTTTAAATACCAAGCTGCTCCAAACCAGACGTACGACTGTCATAACAGTTGGAACTGGTAGATCAAATCATTGTATTCACCGAGGAACCGGTCGTATTTCCTCAATCCTTTTATTTCCTCATTTACTTGTTGATGAAAGTGATCCTTAGTGTTTGAAAACTTTGACTGAAGACTTTCTCAATTTCCTCAATACAAATTCTTCAGTCACCTTGTCTTCCACCTGCTTATCCTAATTACTCGCTACTTGTACTTTGTGTATGCCTTATTTCATCATGAGGATTTTGCTACTCCCATGTTTCGCATGCACTTGAGTACTTTATCTGTTGTTTGTATTTTGTCACTCTGATAATTCCTCAACTATTAATTCCTTAGTGTCAAATTTGTAAAAATCGCCCGATCACCCCCTCTAGTCTATATAACGCACTTTCAATTGGTGTCAAAGCAAGGTATTCTCCTATTCTATGTGATTTTGGTTTGACCACCTGAAGTTCTCTGGTCGATGTCCTACCTTTGATGGGACGGACTACCCCTACTCGAAGAACAAGATGTGTATGCATCTTGAGGCAATTGACAACGATCTCTAGTATGTTGTGGAAAAAGGTGTTACATCCATTGCTCCCAATGTCAACGCGGCTGACGTGAAGAGAATCAAGCACTCTCAAGCAAACAATATCACATGTGGACATCTGAGCAAAGGATGGTATGACTGAGTGAGTGCTTGGGAAACATCAAAGATCATCTGGGAAAGGCTCTCCAAAGTCAACTAAGGGGTTTCAACTCAACGTGATTCCCGAGTTGATGTTCTTCGCAGTCTCTTCAACCGCTTCAAAATACTCGACAATGAAAATGTTCAGCAAACCTTAGATCGCCTCACTCGTATCTCCAACGAGCTCCAAGCTCTTGGTGCCACTAACATCACCGACCATGAGGTGGTGAAGAAACCATTGAGGTCTCTTGATTCCTCATTTAACACACTACTTTGATGATTCAATAGCATGGAGACTACAAGTCACAAGATCCTGCTAATATTCTTGAGAGGCTCAATACTCATGAATTCCAACAAGCTGAGAAGAAAGATCTCTATGGGCCAAGATATGGAAGATCTCGTGCATTGAAGGCATAGGCAATTTCCTCATCTGGAGGAGAAGGCTCTAATAGCAGCCTTGGTGATCCTGAAGAACTTAGTCCGGAGCTAGCAATGCTCGTGAAGAAATTCCAGAAGTTCTTCAGAAGAGGTCGATTTGGAAAATCTTTAAGAAGTGATGTGAAGAATTCAGAACCTTCATCACGTGACTACAAGAAAAGAACTTTCCACAAATGCAAGAAGTCTAGCCACTACATTGCTCATTGCCCTCTCTGGGAAGAGAAATCTAAGAAGAAGAAGTACAAGGATGATAGTGCTGATGACAAAAGGAAGAAGAAATACAAGGATGTCAGTTCTGACGACAAGAACAAGAAGAAGTCTTCAAAGTCCTCATCATGCAAGAACAACAGTTCGAGAAAGGCTCGGGCACTTATTGAGAAGGAAATGGATTCTAATTATCACACCGTGTTTTCACTTTATTTCAACTGTAGTCTCTTCAAAATCTGAGTTTATTAAAACTTTTTAAGAAAGTGCTATAAGTGCCATGATTTCCATTGTTTGTGTGTATGCTTGAGTGAGTGGATCCAAAACCAATAATTTTATAACATGTTATTTCCAAAAAGATCCTTTCATTTTGATTATTTCAAAACCTTGCTTTGGGGTTTGCACTACAAGTCCCTGATTCCAAGGGGGTGCCTTCACCCAAAGATTGTATTATGATTTTAGCACTATTATAACTCTCCAAAATCATAAAATGATTATTTTATAAAATATTTTTCTATTTTATTTGCATGTCCTTTTCTGAGACGAGAAATGATATTTCTGAATGGAAATTTATTTTTCTGCCTTAGAAAAATATGAGAAAATCTGGGGATACTCAAAGAACATATATTTTCCATATACATAATATTTTTAACCCCTATTTATGTTCGAAATATTTGAGCTAATCCTTGAAGACCTATTCTGTCTGTTTTGACCTTTTGAAATATTTCCAAAGGAAATATTCTCAATAAATTCTCAGAAAATTCTAGCATGTTTACCAAGCTATATTTGGTGATCATGCCAAGTTCCACCTTATTCCAAGGTGGTTTGGTTCACCAAATATTCCAAAAATCTTCCGTGTCCAGAATCAAGTTGTAGCAACTCTACATAGCAAAGTTTGTCCAAATGGCCTGAAACTTTGCAGGAGTGCTCAATACCCCAATTGAGGAGACCCTGCCAAAAATTCGATTTGTGGGGATTAATTTACCCACATTCTCTTTTAAAAGGACAGAACTGTCCAGTTGGGGGTGTTTTCAAGTTTACACTGTCAAACTTGTCCAATGGAGCTCAAATTTGGTGGAGCGTCCTACTTTGCCTAAAACCCAAACATGTTAACTTTCAACATCATTGGTGGAGGTTAGCTACCCCAAACTCATATCAAACACCTTCAGCCAGAATGGTCAAACAACACTTAACACCCTCTACACCCGCTCCCTTCCCATTAAACTCTTAGTGCAAGCTGCGAGCACCACTCCTCAACTACAGACGAGTGGCCCCTCTCTGGTTCCAAGCAGGTAAGCCAAAATCCCCAATTTAGTCTTTGATTCAAGGCTGACAGCTTCTCTCAAAGCATTTCCTTTTACCAACAGTGAGTCCCTCGACTCCCAAACAGCTAAGAATCATCTAAGCCAACCACTGGACACGCCAGACAGGGCCAAAGCACCCAAGAGCGCGCCAGCATGTCATGGCATGCCAAATCTGCGCTCTAGGCGCGCTACAGGGCGCACCCGAGGCAAAGGAGGCTAGACCCTGCCGGTTCTCACCTCCCCTCAGTGTCCCTCCGCGTCTTCGACAAACCTCGTGATTCGGGGCAGCCCGAGTGCCCCTTCTCCCCCTCTCTACTGACTCGAGTGATGCGTGCCCTCGTATGCCCTATTCGGTCAGCCGTGCACGGCCCCGCAACACGCGTGCACTAAGCCCCCGTCTCTCTCGTTGAGTCTCTGGGTCTCAAACCACGTCCGTGAAACTGTGGTATCAACCCCGGGGCCTCTCTCCCTCTCCTGCCGCCACGGTGAAACCACCGGCGCTCCAAAGCTCGGTGCAGCGTTGCTGGCCTATAAATAGTCCCTCCCCCTTCACTCCAGCACCTCACACCACTCCTCCAGACCCTCAATCGAGCCCCTAGCCACTCCATTCGAGCAAAGAGAGCTCCGGTGCTCGAGATCGACCGAGGACCCGCCGCTTAGGAGCTCCGTCGAACTCAGGCTATAGGCCATCTCTCGGGCTCCTCTCACCTCCTCCGCGACCATAGAGAGCTCAGCAAGCCTCTCCACCTCTTTCCTGTGAGTTTCCCTACCCATATAATCCATCTCTACCACCACCCGAATCACCTCCGCGCAGCCATGTCGTCGCCGGTGACCCAGGGCCTTCCCGTCGTTCATTCGACCACCAGCAGGTAGGCGACGATGCCACGCTGCCGTTCCTACCATCACCTGGCCACGAGGGCATCGGAATCGCCGCCGGCGTGCCTCCCCTCCCCTCTGTCCACAGGAGGAAGACGATCCCGACACGCATGCCCCACCTGTCGCTGGCCAGTCCCCCTCTCTCCTCTCTCTGCCGCTGACAGCAGTGGCCCGCACGTCACGTTTAAACCTGACGGCGTGCGTGCACCTGGGCTGCTAGCTGGCTAACTGGTCGGTTGGCCAGTTGGGCCATCCCAGCCACTGGCCGAGCCAGACCAGGGTTGAGCCCTTTTCCTTTTTATTTTTATTCTGATTCTAAATGATTTTTGTAAAGTTAAATAGTTAATCAAATTTAAATATTTTTCCACCACAATTCTTCTAAAAGTATGTAGAATTTATTAGTGCTGCTACACTCATTTTTGTAAAAAAAAAATACACATAGCTTTGATTAAAATGCCTAGTTTAAATATTTTAGCCCTTGGTAAATAGGTTTTAAAAATACCTTTTTGCATCAAAACGAGAGACAAACATTTTTAAAACTATAGACAAGATTTTTCAGAATTGGTTAACATTTTTAAAGTGAATTTGTGCTCTGTTTTATATGTGCTTCTTATTATTATCACTACTATTACAACAATAGATTTCGCGTTCGGCGAAGGACTTGGACCCGAAGACCCCGGATACCTAATTGATCAAAGCAAGCAGCCCTTTGACCATGTCTAAGAAATACTTCTATGCATGACACATTGGTTAATCTACTCCGATGCATATAGTTAAGGATGATTGGTGCACCCCAGCATGGTGTTTTCGATAGCTCCTATGGAGCACTTGCATTGAGCATTACCCTATCATCTATGGGGGTCACGCTTATATAATGTTGACAAATAGACAGTAGAGCTACGCATAGAAAGATGATGTTCATGATGGTGGTAACACAAAGTTGATATCAAAGGTTTTACGAAAACCCTGTCGAGTGCCACTAATGCCCGAGGGTGATGATGTTGAGTTAGGTGCCACTTGTGAAAGAAGTGGTGCACTGGGAATGTTTTCTGTGGGTGGTTTTAGAAATGGGATTAGATTTATAATGTGTCGACTGTCCCAACCTTACATGTACGACCACGATACCCCTTTATGGGACGGGGCTTTGTTGATTGCTTTGGTCGGTGCTAGAAAAGAGCCACATTACTAGTGGCAGGAGTGATATGTGGTCACTCTCGTAACGGGGTCGTACCAGGTAGGTCCACTATGCCGTTTTTACGTGTTCCGGGCACACCATTGGCCCCCGCATGGATGATACGATCTAGAGTTGGTGCTCGTAAGACGTAAATCATGTGGGTTGGGTACCAATCGAGTGAACTCCTTGTCTAGTATCGTCAGGGGAAAGGCAATGATCGGGTACTTACCTCGGGTATGATATATACCGCGAGCCGTGGATGAAACGGAAGTTTCCCGGATCTCGTGGGTATAGCGTACAACCTCTCCAGAGTGTAAAACTATTCGAATAGCTGTGTCCACGGTCAAGGACAGTTGGATGGTGCTGCTTAAACTACGTCCAGTTGTTTCTGCATAAACCAAGTGTGTGTGTGTGTGTGTGTGTATGTGTGTGTGTGTGTGTGTGTGTGTGTGTGTGTGTGTTAATAAGTGTTATTTGAAAGAGGTGATAAGGTCAAGTTTGGTGACTTGGCGTATAGGGTGAACCCGAAGTGTTCAGCCCTCAGCAGATATGTTGATATCTGTAACCTGTTCTTATGATGACCATCTAGATTATGATGCATATCCATACACGAATTTGACCATATACATGTTTCAATTAAGGCTTGCTTTCCGCAAAGGCTGCATATTATTTTATTATCGTACCACCGCATTATCCACATCATGGGCTGTTTGCGAGTACATTCAAAGTACTCACTGGCTTGCCACTGGTTATGTTATTGGCCAGACATGGAGGAACCAAAGTTCAGATAAGAATTCATCATCGGAGACGGACATGCGAACTAGGATGCTTCCCAGTCAGAATGCCTGTTGGTGAAGGCTAATGGCATGGGTTCCCGTTTATTGCCAAGTTTCCGCTAGTAGATGTATTGGTGTGATTGGCCTTATAGGCCTTACCTATGTGATACTTGACCATGGTGGTCATTTGTTGTATCAGACGGTATGTATGGATGTAAGACTCTTAATATTCAGTATAAGTGTGTTCGGTGAACATTGATCTCTGGGATCACTGAGCACGATCATTCGGCGATCTCGACTCGTAAGTCGGGGCCCCCACACTAATGAAAAATCTAAAGAATACGAGGAAGAGGAGGAATTTGAGGAAGAATCACACTCCGGTGTGGCAAGTCTAGCTCTCGCCACCATATTCATCAGCAAGTACATCTTCAAAAATGAAGAAAATGACATCGTCAACGACTGTGATGACTATGGCGGCAATTTTGCTCCCACCTATTGCTTCATGGAAAAAGGTGCCAAGGAAAAACCCTCTAAAGCTACTGATTGGGTCCTCAATGGTGGATGCACCAATCACATGACTGGTTACAAGATCCTATTAATGGACTGAGTACTTGGTCCATCTCATCTGAAGCATATCACCTATGTTGACAAAGAAAAAAAAGATATTGGGTATAGGTAGGGTTGCAATCTCAAAGGACCAACACATGGATAAAGTGATGCTTGTTCGAATCCCTTGGATTTAACCGCATGTCAGTTTCAATGATTTGTGATCTTGATATGGTTGTCATATTTGGCAAATATCGTTGCATTGTGTTGTGCTTATGGAATCTGACAAATCCATAGTATTCGAAGGCTTTAGGAGAAGATACCTGTATATTGTTGATTTCCCTACAGGACCCCAGCCTTCCATGTGCCTACTTGCAGAAGCTTCAAAAGGCTGGCTATGGCATCAATGACTTGGACATGCCGGCATGAGGAACTTCCACACACTCGTGAAGAAGAAGCTCGTCATTAGCATCAAGGATCCAAATTCCTCAAGGATCACGAGTGTGGGGCTTGTGAGTCTAGAAAGATGACCAGATCCAAGCATACCAATAAGACTATCATGAATACCACTCGTCCCTTTGAATTGCTTCACATGGACCTCTTTGGACCCACTCATTACACCACACTATCCAATGTTGCAGCTCTATATGGCTTCGTCATTGTTGATGACTTCTTTCGTTACACTTGGGTGCATATTATCTGGTACAAAACTAAAGTGCGAGAAGTCTTCAGACAAATTTCTACAAGGGCCTCGACAAACTTCAGAGTAAATATCAAGCACATCAGGAGTGACAACGATACCGTGTTCAAGAACACATGTCTTGATGAGTCTCTTGGTGAACTCGGGATCACTGATGAGCTATCTGTCCCTACACTCCTAAGCAGAATGGCATTATGGAGCGCAAGAACATGACTCTTGTTGAGATGGCTTGCACTATGCTTTATGAATACAAGACACCTCGTTGCTTCTGGCCTGAAGCAGTTAACACTTCATGCCACATCATCAACAAGGTTTATCTTCACAAATTCCTCAAGAAGACTTCATATGAACTCCTCACTCACAAGAAACCCTATGTGAGTTATCTTAAAGTCTTCGGTGCTAAATACTGGATTAGAGATCCTCGTCACAGTTCCAAATTTGCATCGAAAGCACGTGAAGGTTTTATGTTTGGTTATGGAAAGTACTCGCACACCTACATAGTCTTCAACACCTATCACAACAAGGTTGTTGAAACTGTAGATGTGCGGTTCGATGAAACTAACGACTCACAAAAAGAGCACCTGCCGCCTGTGCTAGATGGAATATCTCCCAAGGAATCTATTAGGTTCGAAGCTACTGAAGATATCATACCCACTAAAGAACCTCTACCAGCTGAAGAAGTATGAAGACTTTCATCTTGGTGCATCTGAGGAAAATGGTGCTGAAGGAAATGCTGAACCACAACAAAGTTGTCAACCTTCTCATCCAGGAGTGGCAAAATGAAAGCACAATTGCTCCCTAGGGTCGTTTTGATAATTGATCACAACATATGCATCATTGGACCAATATGTTTTCCAAGTATATTTTAGAAAAAGTTCAAAATATGCTATGGCTTAAGGTTTATATGGAGATGCCTGTGGATGCCAGAAAGGAATAATATTGTCTCAAGCTTCAAGCTAGAAGACTCTTCATTTTATATTTGTGAGAAATCACTTTTGAGTCCATAGGAAAGCCACTACTATTAAAAGGGGGTGCAGTAGTAAAATGAACTGTTTGCTCAAATGCTCAAAGTTAGCCACCAAAACACTCAATCATTATTCCCATATATCCACTTTGTCAAGATACACATACACAAATTTGGTGTCACCAACATTTCCATATCGGATCCATCGAGTTTGACCTCACACAGAAACCCTAGACATTCCCACCAAATAGGTGAAATCGAAAACAAGTCGGTGCTACCAAGTTCAGTGTGACCAACATTATGTTGCCAAGATACATAAAATCAGAAATTTCGAGTTTGAGTATCGGTGCCACCGAGTTTGGCCATCTGACCTTTAGTCACCTTTGTGGTGCCACCGAGTTTCATATATAGGTCTCACCGAGATTCAAAAGTTCACACGTTTGTGCTAATCGGTACCATCGATTTTTCAACTTTGGTGTCACCGAGTTTTCCCTTTTGTGTGTAACGGTTGGATTTTTGTTGCTGTCTATATATACCACTTCACCCACCTCGCATTCGTGGGATAAGCACGTAGAACACACACTTCATTGCCAGATCCATTTTCTGAGAGAGAACCACCTACTCATGTGTTGAGACCAAGATATTCCAATCCTATCATTTGAAACTTGATCTCTAGCCTCCCCAAACTGCTTTCCACCAAATCAAACTCTCCTACCCATGCATGTTCTATGGGAGAGTGATTTGTGTTGAGGAGACTATCTTTAGAAGCACAAGAGCAAGGAGTTCATTGATCTACCACATCTATTACCTTTTGGAGGGTGGTGCCTCCTAGATTGGTTAGGTGTCGTTTGGGAGCCTCCTACTTCGTGTTGTGGAGTTGAACCAATATGTTTGTAAGGGCAAGGAGATCGCCTACTTCGTGAAGATCTACCATGAGTAAGGCTAGTCCTCCGTGGACGGAAGTCGTGGTGGAATAGACAAGGCTGCTTCTTTGTGGACCCTCCATGGGTGGAGCCGTCCATGGACCCTTGCAGCCGTTAACCTCCGTGGGTTGAAGTCTCAACTAACATGGACGTACGATAGCGCCACCTATCGGAACCATGCCAAAACTCATCGTGTCAACCTCATGCGTTTGATCTCCCTACCTTACTCCTCTACTTTACACTTGCATGTTTTACTTTCCGCTGCTATACTATTAGAATTGCATGTGTAGGGTGTACTTGACCTATTATAACTGCCGTAGGTGCCTCTCAAGTAAAATTGAGAAAAAGGAAAAACATTATCTTGTCAGGTAGTCTAGTCACCCCCTCTATATATTCTTTCGAACCTACAAGTGGTATTAGAGCTTTGGTCTCCATTTCATTTGTTTAACGACGTAGGAGAGTATGGCATCTAGTGAGGGAAAGTATCATCGTAGAGGTCCATATTTTGATGGCACTAATTTTTCTAGTTGGAAGCACAAAATTAAAATGCATATTCTTGGCTTTAATCCTCATGCCTGGGTTGTTATTCATGTTGGTGTACAAGGTAACTCCTTTGGAGAAGGGCATGAGCTAGATCGTGATGCGACAACTGATGAACTGAAGATGTTGTAACTTAATGCTGAAGCCTGCGACATCATCTTCAACTGCCCATGCCCCGAAGAATTAAACAAAATTAGTCATCTTGAGAATGCAAAATAAATTTTGGATATTTGGTTGATATGCACGAAGGTACTGATTCCGTCATAGAATCTAAGTTGGATGTGCTTCAAAGTCAGCTTGACAAGTTCAAGATGAAGGATGGTGAAGGTGTCACTGAAATGTACTCTAGGATAGCTCTCATCACCAATGAGATTGCCGGCTTAGGAAGCGAAGAGATGACCGACAAATTCATCATCAAGAAGATACTTAGAGCTCTCGGTGGCAAGTATGACATAGTGTGCACATTGATACAAATGATGCCAAATTACAAAGATCTCAAGCCATTGGTACGATTGTTGCTCATGAGATGTCACTCAAAGACAAAGATGAGCTTCACAACAAGTCAAGCGGTGCTTATAAAGCTTCATGTGATGCTCCCGCTACTTCAAAAGACAATCTTGTCACTGATGAAGAGATAAGCCTCATGGTCAGAAAATTCAACAAGTTCTATAAGAGTAGAGGCAAAGAGAGAAGCTCAAGCTCTAGACATGAAGAGAAGCGTACGTCCAGTCGTTACCGAAAGTGCTACAATTGTGGGAAGCCCGGACACTACTAAAATGAGTGCTCAGCTCCCTACAAAAGAAGGGAAGAGTCACCTTGAATACGAAGCTCAAGAGATGAGTCACCTCGCAGAGAGAGAAGGAGTAGAGAAGATCACTATGAACGAAGACACTCACGAAGAGGCAAGGAATCGGAGAAGAAGGACAAATACACCAAGAGAAGTTCAAGAAGAAGACATCAAGCTCATGTTGGTGAATGGGTGTCTGGCTTCGAGTCTGATCACCACTCCGAGAGAAGCTATCACTCCAACTCCGACTATAGTCAAGATGAAGGAGTTGTCGGGATTACACTTGTTTCCACCAACTCCTATGACTTATTTGATTCAATAAATGAGGGAGTCGGAAACTGCTTCATGGCTAAAGGCCCCAAGGTATCACATCTAGAGTATCTTGAATTTAATAGTGATGAGGATGACTTGTTAGGAGAAGATGACTTGCTTCTTGATAAAACTAGTGATTGCACTGAAAATGAACTTGCTAATTATCATGCTAGTCAAGAGAACTCGAATGATGATGATAAGAAATAAATTGAACAACTAACTCAAGAATTAAAAACTCTTAAGTTAGCTCACGAAACTACTCTAGAAGATCATAGAGAGCTTGCAAGAACCCATGAGAAGCTACGCTTTGAGAAGCTCAACTTGGAGCAAGAGCATGAGTTCTTAAAAGCGATCAATGATGATATTCGAAAGAAGAGTTCTTCTTATCTAGCCAAACGATTACTCTTGTCCAACTTTGTTCCACAAGATAAACATTGGAACACTAGTAACAAAGGCAAGAAGGTTTCTTCATCTAGTAACAACCATGCTAAGGCTAAAACCAATAATGTTGTTGCTAGTAGCTCCATTGATTCCACTAACGATTTTCTTAGCCAAGTTACACTTGAGAAAGAAAATGATCTATTGAAAGGGATTATAGAGAAAGGTGTATTCAAGAGCCTTGCCGGAAGTAAACAATTCGAGGAAATTGTGTGCAAGCAAGGAGGACATCGTAAGAAACAAGGTGTTGGCTGATACGTCCATTTTGCATCATGATTTTATATCAATATTTATTACATTATGGGCTGTTATTACACATTATGGTACAATACTTATGCCTTTTCTCAATTATTTTACAAGATTTACATGAAGAGGGAGAATGCCGGCAGTTGGAATTCTGGACTTGAAAAGGAGCAAATCCGAGAGACCTATTCTACACAGCTCCATAATTCATGAAAAGTTACGGAGAATTGTTTTGGAATATATAAAAAAATAATGGGTGAAAGAAGTACCGGAGGGGACCCACCAGGTATCCACAAGCCAGGGGCGCGACCTACCCCCCTAGCCGCGGCCTGCAGGCTTGTGCCCCCCTAGCAGGCCTTCAGTGCCCATCTTCTCCAATATGAAGGGTTTTGACGTGGAAAAAATATAGCAGGCCTTTTGGGATGCGATGCTGCCGTCTCGAGGCAAAACTTCGACATAACCAATCTAGAGCTCCGGTGGAGTGATTCCGCCGGGGAAACTTCCCTCGCGGAGGGTGAAATCGAAGCCATTGTCATCACCAACGATCCTCTCATCGAGAGGGGATCAATATCCACCAACACCATCTCTTCTCCAAACCCTAGTTCATCTCTTGTATCCGATCTTTGTCTCAAAACCTCAGATTGGTACCTGTGGGTTGCTAGTAGTGTTGATTACTCCTTGTAGTTGATGCTAGTTGGTTTATTTGGTGGAAGATTATATGTTCAGGTCATTAATGATTATTAATACTCCACTGATCATGAATGTGAATATTCTTTGTGAGTAGTTACGTTTGTTCCTGAGGACATGGGATACGTCTTATTATAAGTAATCATGTGAATTTGGTATTTGTTCGATATTTTGATAAGTTATATGTTGTCTCTCCTCTAGTGGTATCATGTGAAAGTCGACCACATGGCACTTCACCATTATTTGGGCCTAGAGGAAGGCATTGGGAAGTAATAAGTAGATGACGGGTTGCTAGAGTCACAGAAGCTTAAACCCTAGTTTATGTGTTGCTTCGTAAGGGGCTGATTTGGATCCATATGTTTAATGCTATGGTTAGATTTATCTTAATTCCTATTTCATAGTTGCGGCTGCTTGCGAGAGATGTTAATCATAAGTGGGAGGTTTGTCCAAGTAAGGGAAGCACCCAAGCGTCAGCCACCCACATATCAAATTATCAAAGTAACGAACGTGAATCATACGATCATGATGAAAATAGCTTGACATAAATTCCCATGTGTCCTCGGGAGTGCTTTTCTTTATATAAGATTTTGTCCAGGCTTGTCCTTTGCTACAAAAAGGATTGGGCCACCTTGCTGCACCTTAGTTACAATTGTTACTTATGACCCATTACAAATTACCTTATCACAAAACTACCTGTTACCAATAATTTCAGTGCTTGCAGAGAATACCTTAGTGAAAACCGCTTGTCATTTCCTTCTGCTCCTCGTTGGGTTCGACACTCTTACTTATCAAAAGGACTATGATAGATCCCCTACACTTTTGGGTCATCAAGACTCTTTTCTGGTGCCGTTGCCGGGGAGTGAAGCGCCTTTGGTAAGTGGAACTTGGTAAGGAAAATTTTATATACTGTGCTGAAATTTACTATCACTTGTCACTATGGAAAATAATCCTTTGAGGAGTTTGTTCGGGGTACCTTCACACCGACCGGAAGCACAAAGATATGCTGCTCAACCTGCTGCACCTAGTGAAAATATTTATTATGAAATTCCTTCGGGTATGATAGAAAAACTGCTAGCTAATCCTTATGCAGGAGATGGAACACTACATCGTGATTTGCACCTAATATATGTGGATGAAGTTTGTGGATTATTTAAGCTTGCAGGTCTGCCCGAGGATGAGATCAAAAAGAAGGTCTTTCCTTTATCTTTGAAGGAAAAGGCGTTTACATGGTATATGCTATGTGATGATATTGGATCATGGAACTACAGCCAATTGAAATTGGAATTTCATCAGAAGTTTTATCCTATGCATTTGGTTCATCGTGATCGGAATTATATTTATAATTTTTGGCCTCGTCAAGGAGAAAGAATCGCTCAAGCTTGGGGGAGACTTAATACAATGCTATATTCATGCCCCAATCATGAGCTCCCGAGAGAAATTATTATTCAGAACTTTTATGCTCGACTCTCTCGTAATGATCAATCCATGCTCGACACTTCTTGTGTTGGTTATTTTATGAAGAAAGATATCGAATTCAAATGGGACTTATTGGAAATAATTAAACGCAACTCTGAAGATTGGGAACTCGACGAAGGTAATGAGTGAGGTATAAGCCTTAAGTTTGATTGTGTTAAATCATTTACACACACCGATGCTTTTCGTGACTTTAGCACTAAATATGGACTTGACTCTAAGGTAGTAGATTCATTTTGTGAATCTTTTTCTACTCATGTTGATCTCCCGAAGGAGAAGTGGTTTAAATATCATCCTCCCATTGAAGTTAACGTGGTAGAACCTATTAAATTTGAAGAAGAAACTACTATCTATAATGCTGATCCTATTATTCCTACTGCTTATATTGAGAAACCACCCTTTCCTGTTAGGATAAAGGAACATGCTAAAGCTTCAACTGTGGTTCGTAAGAGTTGTACTAGAACACCTATACCTCCTGAACAAATTAAAGTTGAACCTAATATTGCTATGGTTAAAGATCTCTTGGTTGATAATATTGATGGGTGTGACATCCTCAACTTTTGCTAGAGTGTTGATTGTAATTAAGCTACAGTGATCCCGCGCAAATGATGCCACGTCATGGTGATTCCCCATCGCTGATCTCGCGTTAGTTCAAAACAATTCGAATTCGAAATTTAAAAGTAAAATCAAACGGGAAAATTTTTATAATCTTTAAAATAAAAAAATGTCGGGAGAGATATAAAAATTCCCTAATGATTTATAAAGTGAAGAGGACATTTATAAAATTATTGCAATCCCTATATAATTAAAACAGAAAGCTATTTAGAAAAAAGAATAAATAAAAAAAGAAAGTAATTAAAAAAACACCCCTGGCCGAACTGGGTCAAGTGGCCCAGCCGGCCATCTACCGGCCCAACCCGCCGCCTGGCCAACCATAGGGCGCGCCCCCGCTCCCCATCTCCCTGCCCCCGCCACCAGGGGACGAGGGAACCCTCACTTCCCTCATCCCACCAACCCCGCCTCGTCAGCTCGCTACCACGCTCCCACCTACCGCCCTCACCCACCAACCGCACTCCCCCACGAACCGCTCGGCCACCCCCCCTCGCGAGCGCCACCTGCCTCCCACCTCTCTGCCTCGCTCACTCCTCCCAGATCCCTCTCTCCACCGCGCCTCACCCCCACCCAGCGCTCCCACGCTGCGCCGGCCTCCCTCCCTACCACGGCTCTCCTCCACCACGCCCCATCTCTCCCGTGCGCCTCGCCACACCGCTCTCACCCCCCTGCTGGGGCTCACCACCGGTGCCCATGGGCCGGCCCCTTCAGGCCTCGTCCGCCGGCCGGAGCTCCTCCGACGCCTCCACGCCGGCCCCTCGTCACCCCTCCTTCGGTCTCCGCCACCGGGACCGATCCCCGGCGGCCTCCCCGCGCCGGATGCGCGACCGCATCGGCAACCACCGCCGGCTTCCCCTTCCTCCTCCTCAACGGCCCCGTCGAGCCTCGCCGAACCCGCCCCCTTACAACATGGGTGAGAACACCCCTCTCATCCTCTCTCCGTCCCGGTTCCATTCCGGCGATCGCCGTCGCGTTCCGACATCGTTAGGCTCCGGTAGGAGGAGGTGGAGATAGCCTCCTCGCTCTCTCTCTCTGTGTTGAGGTTGGAGATGAGAGAATAGCACAAATATGTGAGAAAGGAAAAGAAAAGAAAAGAAAAAAAGATAATGTATATGTGTATGTATGTATGTATGTACGTATGTATTGTGTATGTAGAAAAAGAAAAGACATAAAAATAAAATATAAATATATATGTATGTTTTTATTAATAAAATAAAGGAAATAAATAATTAGATATATTATTTATTTAATTAGTTAGTTAATTAAATAGATAAATTAGTAATATGTTGATATAAATAAATAATTAACTTAATAGAGTACGACACGTGGGCCCCCCACTAAATTAATCTGATTAATTAATATTAAACCTAGTTAAAAAATTGAGTCTAGGACACACGGCGAGTTGACCAGTCAACTGCTAATGTCAGCATGACATCATGCTGATGTCATAATTGCATTTAATCAAATTAATTAAATCTATTTTAATTCCTAAATATTGAATAAAACTTTAAAAACATTAATATTAAATAAAACATAAGTCAGATCGAAATATTTTCAACATGAAAGTTGATCAGCAGAACGAGACGAACCTGGATACACGGTCCATTCGTGTGTCACGCGTCCCTAGCATAGCAAACATGGAACTTTTCCATCGTTTTCTGTCTAGCCGGTAGTAGCCAGAGACCCGGGAAATATCATCTGATATTCTTCCGACCCGTCTATGACGGATGTTACTGCGTTAGCTCAAGCCTAGCTTGCATATTGCCATGTCATGCTTAGTATTGCACCTGTTCCTATTATTTATTGTTTCTCCCCCTCTTCTTACCGGTAGACCCCGAGACTGACGCTGCTCCCGGGTACATCTATGACCCTGCCGACCAGCCCTTTGCCGGAGAGCAACAAGGCAAGCAAACCCCCTTGATCATCCCTATATTGCCTATGTCTTTCTCCCTCATGTTTGCATTAGTATTTTGCTACTGTTGTAGTTAGCTCCTATATCTGATGCATAGCCTGTTTTTGGTGAACTGCTACTTTCAATATTGTACCTTTAAACTGTTTAATATAGGTGGAGCAGTCTTCCCCTCTAACCCCTTAATTCATTTGCCCCGCTTATTTGTCGAGTCTCGATCCCTGATCGACGAGCCAGACCCGACACACCACTTACACTGCCTTAGTTGTGTGACACTACAGACATACTATCGGGTACCGAGGGTGACACCTCGCGAAGTACTCTTGATGATATCTCTGTAGTACATCTAGCCGGTTGTGGTTATCGAGGGTGATTCCTCTTTCACCATTCCCGACGATGCCTCTGTCGTGTAACCCCTCAAGTGTGGGACCCTCGAGGGTGATTCCTCTAAGTTCTACCTTGATGGATACATCGTTCGGAATCCAACAAGGGCAATACATCGGATTCCCCCTGATGTTCCAACCACACAGTTACTTGACCATGTTACTGGGATCTTTGATGAATAGATGTTAGGCGGGTGGATTCCCGCGTGTTTGTGTCGATGACTTAATTAAAATGATAATGGATTTGGGTATTTGATATGGGTTGGTCGGAAGGCCTTATTACACACTAACCGTCCGCGTGGGAAGAATTATGGGTACTCGACGTCGCGGTATCAGCCGAAGCTCTTGACGCGTCAGCGATGTAGCGGCGCACGCCTGAGTGGTCCCGAGATGCATCGCGCTTGTGATTAAGGGGTGCTAGGACTGACATCGGCAGCCCTCGCACCGTGCAAGAGCGCAGAGGGCATGTGGGCCCATGAACCCTCTGTGCTTAGGAGTTAGACCGGCGGGCTGGCTTCTCTGCTGAGCTTAGGTGGGGCTGCGATATGTCGATATTCCGAGGCCGGGCATGACCCAGAAAAGTGTGTCCGGCCAGAGTGTTACCGAGAGCGTCGAGTAATATGTTGTGCACCCCTGCAGGGAAGAACTTATCTATTCGAATAGACATGTCCACGATTACAGGACGACTTGGAGTTGTGCCCTGATCTTATACAACTACAATTGTTACCTAACTGGAATTTAGTTGCCCCGGGATTGCTTCCTCGTAGGGAGTCGAGGGAGGATCTCTGGGCGTGACCTCATATTAATATTGCTACAACAATATGACTATTAATTGTGTTACACCCGTTCTACTCTCGTCTATTGCTGCAAGACCCTGAATATGCTAGTCTTTGATAGGACTAGGCCTTCTCTCTCTTTTCTCGCATTGCTACAGTCAGTCCACATATAACCACCCCCTTCTTTGATACTGATGCATACTTAGAATAGTTCTGATGTAAGACTTGCGAGTACTTTGGATGAGTACTTACCGTTGCTTTGCTCCCCCTTTGCCCCCTTGATCCGTTGCTGCAACCAGATGATGGAGCCCAGGAGATGGAGGTTCCCGCCGACGACGTCTGCTACCCCGACAGTGCCTTCTACTATGTGGAGGCCGCTGAAGACCAGGAGTAGTTAGGAGGTTCCCAGGCAGGAGGCCTCGCCTCGTTCGATCGTTGTATCTTTTGTGCTAGCCTTCTCTAAGGCACCCCATGTTTTATGTCTGTACTCAGATATTGTTGCTTCCGCTGGCTCATGTGTTTATCGAGCTTCTGTATTCTAGACCTCGAGGCCCCTGGCTTGTAATATGAAGCTTGTATTGTTTTATTTGTGTCTAGAGTTGTGTTGTGATATATTCCCGTGAGTCCTTGAGTTTGATCGTACGCATTGCGTGTATGATTAGCGTACGATTAAATCGAGGACGTCACCAGTTGGTATCAGAGCCGACTGCCTGTAGGTAGCCCCCTTTCCAACTCCTTGGCCGAAGTTGAGTCTAGTGCTTGAAAAACTTTACTAACACTGATGTTGTGGCTTACGGGCCCACATCTCAATTGGGCGGTATTAGTATCTTTCAATCCTTTCCTATACTCCGGGTTCTACTCTCTCTTCTTTTTCAGGTTAAAGATTTTGCTAACTCTAACATTAGGTTCTTGTAAATATTTCCTCTCGGAGAGCCCCCCATGCCAGACGATGGCTTGATTCCTCAGAAGACTCCGAGGATACCCCCTGATGTTCTCTCGAGAACTTGTGCTCATCGCTTCTATGATTTCCCTTCCTTCGCCAACCCCTATGGGTGACGACATACAAATGTCGTCCATACTTCCTTTCCCTATTGCTCTTGTTTTAACGAGATGCAACGAATTATCTTATCGGGGATTCGTCCGTCCTTAGTTGTCATGGGTTTCGAAAGTTCTTCGAATTATTATTCGATCTTTTGGAATCCCCAGAAGCCTATTGCTCTTGACCTTTCTCACCTTCTTGCATTATGGTTAAATCCAAATGTCTAGCCGCATTCATTAAGACCCTTTGTGATTTTCGTGTGATCTTATTGATTCTACCTTTGTGTGAATGCACACAATCATCTGTTGATGCTCATAAATTATTTTCCGGCTTAGACGTCCTTCCAAACAGAGCTGGTTCTCGACAAATCAACTTTGGTTGATTGTCCATCTAAGTCCTTTCCACTTGCTTGTATTTGATCGGAGCATCTGATTCTGATACACAACCGAGAAATCATAAATTCCTTTGGTAATTAAGTATCGATATTTTTCACTTGTTCTATAACTAACGCATTGCATCCTATCTCCCTCTTATTGAGTACCGATACTCACATCAGGTCTTTTGTGGACTGCCAGACCCATTGCTGGGTTATAATCCGATGGCACCCTTTACATTAATAATTCTTGTGATATTGTTCCTCGGATACATAATGACATTGGTAAATTGTGTCTTCTCCCTGTGATAAGTTGTACCCTACGCCTTTGTCAGCCATGCGCTTCAAGCTTGCATTAATTACTCTTGGAGTGTATGGTATATGTTCCTAAGATGCCCCGATGGGTTGAACCTATGCCTTCCTAAATCTATATGACTCGAAAAGTTTTCATGAGTCTAACTCTTCTAGTGCTTTGCTGAATATCCTTTCAAAGCTACAACCTCATCAAAGTCGAGGAGTAAATGGCAGGTGATGCATTGATGAAGTGGGAGTCGACCTTGAACTTTGTGTTCATGCCAATGGAGACGACGTTGATCCTATCATAGAAACTTCTCATATCGATAATCATTATTTCTGTGGTTTAAATCTGGTATCTGTGATCTTGTCCTTTGAAGTCGTGGTTCCGACCATGTTGTCCTACCTTGACTTCATTCTTATACGAGTTAAAGTACTTGTCTTCTTCAGATCAACACATCAGCCCAAGCCTTAATGTTGATATACCTTCGAGTATTATCCCACGTATCCCGAGAATATCACGGAGCTATATAAATTTTTGTGAGCTCCTCATCAACTATGACTTTTCACTGATTCGAGTTTCCTCATGTTTTGAGTCGTTGGACATGCAAGTACATCGACAACTGAATCGAGTATGCATTGCGATTCAACAACCTTTAGTAATCTTCCTTGTTTACGAGTTTGTACTCGATCTTGTCGTTCCAAGTTGTTAAGCTACATCATCATCTTCATGTTGGAGCTCGACCATGCTATCTCTGTCCCACATCCTCGGAGCACATATGCAGCCATGCAATATGCTTACATCGAGATTTCAGCATTATGTTGGTTGTCTTGACAGGCAATTTTGATTTTGAGCTAGCAATCTTAACTATGATTCCGACAACCTCTTGCTTCATAATTTCCTTGCTTGATGTCGTCGTTGAACGATTACATCTTCATGAAATTTCTCGACAAATGTGTCGTGATCATCATCAGCATTCTAAGCTCTTGCAGGGTATCAATCAAATGTATGTTGAGAAATACCATCCCTTCCCCTCGATGAATTGTATTACCATCGACATCCTTGTTGCCTTCCCTCCAACACCAAAGTGTTCATGTTTCGTGTCGTCCTTTGATTCCCTTGCTAATTCGACTTATGTTATGTGCTACCTTGGAGTATTACTATCTGGTATGTCAAGAATGTCGTGAAAATTGCACACGCCTTAAGAATTCTTGATCTAGTAATACTTCTCGCCATCACCATTCACTTCTTGGTCCCGTGCAGTTTCAAACCGGAATACCAACAAGTGAACTCTGATGTGTGATCCCAATACTTCTCGCAACCCTATTGCCTTGAGGTTAACAACTAATTGATTCATTTTTAGAGTGTTGGGTATTGACTCATCATTTTTTTACATTGGTTGTGCTACTCCATCTGTACTTCCGAGTGCACCTTTTCACCAATGCTTAATTGTTGTTGTTCCCTCGAGCATACGACATTATATCATTTGATTGACAAATGATATATCCTTGATGCTATAAATTTGGAAGTTCATCCCTGTCAAAATCTTGAAGGATTGTTGTTGAGCCCATCAGCCACACCCTCAACTTCTCCATGTTCCACGATGAAGCTCTTGAAAGCATATCCTTGTGCCTAGATCATGAATAATATGTTGGATAGAAGGAGTGTATTTTCCCAAAGTTCACGTGCACTCTTTCCGCCGTGAATATGTGAAAGTTTTGTTTCTCTTCCTTTTGGGAAATACCAAATCATTCACGCATGTGCGAAATGTTATATGTTTTGAAGATTTGTTACCTTCACTTCATATAACTTCTCTTAGCACGCCAAGCCACTGACTGATTTGATCAAGGGAAAAGAAGTTCCTTCATAAGAGCTAATCCAGACTTACACATGGAACCTTGTTATCCCCGATGATGGTTCCCAAATGAGAACTCAGTTGCATTTTGATGTAAGAATTCCACGAATGTCTTGACATGGTGTTCATGTGTCTTACAATCGAACTCATGATTCAAGAATTGCTTGTGTAGTTCATATCCTAAGAATCCCGCGTCATCATTTTTCTTTTTCTCAGGCATCTTGAGTCTGAGGTGTCCCGACACCAATCAGATTTGAATCTCAGGAAGATATGATGGATGGAATATTTTCCCAATAATTATAACTTTGGTCTTATGTAACACGGTACGGTGATGTATGGTCTGGCACACCGGGCCACATGACCTATTGTTATAAATTCTTCCGTATGTAAGATTCGCCATTCTACCATGCGTGAAAACTATATGACTTATTTCATAAGTTGTTCCTCATGGATCCTCTTTGTGTAGCCATTGGTCCGATCTATATCTGATGGCCATGTCGATGCTACCTCGAAGCATGGATGTGGTACTTCAAATTTCAACAGGAACATTTGAAGCGCAATGCTAAATTGTTCCTGGTCAATTATCCAAACCACATGGTATGGGTAAACATCATGATTCTTCTTGCCTCTTTGTCTACATGGTTATGTACTTGATGACCTATCATGTATACCATACTCTATGTTTTCCTCGGGAATGGTATACTTTAATACTTGTGTGTGTGAACCCTTTTTCCTTCCCATTGGTCTGTTTGACTTTTCTTGTGGCATAACTTATCTAAGCAGTGTTAATTCCATGCTTACGTAAAAATCTCGGTATACAACTCTGTCAGCAAGACCCTATTACTATTGTGGAAAACATTCCGGTAGCCGCCGGTGGACGAGAACCTTGCCTATTGGTCCGCCTTGTTTCAACGAGCAAGAAAAATGGTTCTATTCGTTCCCCGCCCTTGGTACCGACGTTGTTGGCAACATAACTGACATGCTATCCTCTGACATGGCTTGCTACCAAGACCGTATAAGATGTCGCCACTCTACCCCTTTCTTGGCCCACATGGTAGACCCATAACCCAAAGTTCCACAGGATTGAAACCTGACTCTCCTGTACATCTTTGACTCCAAAGTATCCTTTACACTTGGCTTCGTATGGAATTCCAGAGCCACCGTTCAATGGACCAATCACTCTTCGGTCCGGATATTATCCAACATTCTAAAGATCAAGTCCGCATTATTCATGCGAATCTGAAGGCTGCCCAGTCTTGTTAGAAGAGTCAGTATGACCGTCATCATCAAGATATGGTCTATCAACCTGGCGAAAAGGCTTATCTTTGTGTCACACCAATGAGGGGTGCACACCATTCTGGGATTGATGGCAAGTTAGCTCCTAGCTATATTGGTCCTTAAGCTGTTCTCGAAAGGCGTGGAAGAGTGGCTTATCAATTGGAACTGCCGGCGAACCTTTCTCAGGTTCACGATGTCTTCCATGTTTCTCAGCTCCGCCGCTACTTGAAGGATCCTTTTCGAGCAGTGGATCAGGATATGCTTGAGCTGCAATAAGCCCTCTCTTATAAAGAGCATCCGGTTCGCATTCTCGACCAAGCTGAACATCAGACTTGTCGCAAAGTCACCAAGTTTCTTAAAGTGCAGTGATCAAATCATTCTGAAGAGGAAGCCACTTGGGGACGCGAGGATCATCTTCGCAAGGAATACCCCGAGCTCTTTCCTTCTACCTCTTAGTTCTCTGGACGAGAATTCTTGTTAGTAGGGGAGAGTTGCGACATCCTCAACTTTTGTACAGTGTTGATTGTAATTAAGCTACAGTGATCCCGCACAAATGATGCCACGTCACGGTGATTCCCCATCGTTGTTCTCGCGTTAGTTCAAAACAATTCGAATTCGAAATTTAAAAGTAAAATAAAACGGGAAAAGTTTTATAATGTTTAAAATAAAAAATATCGGGAGAGATATAAAAATTCCCTAATGATTTATAAAGTGAACATGACATTTATAAAATTATTGCAATCCCTATATAATTAAAACAGAAAGCTATTTACACAAAACAATAAATAAATAAAAGAAAGTAATTAAAAAACACCCTTGGCCGAACTGGGCCAAGTGGCCCAGCCGGCAATCTACCGTCCCAACCCGCCGCTTGGGCAACCCTAGTGCGCCCCCCGCTCCCCATCTCCCTGCCCTCGCCGAGAGGGGACGAGGGAACCCTCACTTCCCTCGTCCCACAAACCCCGCCTCGTCAGCTCGCTACCATGCTCCAACCTACCGCCCTCGCCCACCAACCGCACTCCCCCACCAACCGCTCGGCCACCCCCTCGCGAGCGCCACCTACCTCCCACCTCTCTGCCTCGCTCCCTCCTCCCAGATCCCTCTCTCCACCGCGCCTCACCCCCACCCAGCGCTCCCAACCACGCCGGCCTCCCTCCCCTACCGCGACTCTCCTCCACGACGCCCCATCTTTCCCCTGCGCCTCGCCCCACTGCTCTCACCCCCCTGCCAGGGCTCACCACCGGCACCCACACGCCGGCCCCTTCAGGCCTCCTCCGCCGGCCGGGGCTCCTCCGACGCCTCCACGCCGACCCCTCGTCACCCCTCCCCGCACCGGATCCGTGACCACACCGGCAACAACTGCCGGCTTCCCCGTCCTCCTCCTCAACGGCTCCGTCGAGCCTCGTTGAACCCGCCCCCCTACAACGTGGGTGAGAACACCCCTCTTATCCTCTCTCCACCCCGGTTCCATTCCGGCGATCGCCGCCACGTTCCGACGTCGTTAGGCTCCGGTAGGAGGAGGTGGAGATAGCCTCCTCTGTCTATCTTTTGAGGTTGGAGATGAGAGAATAGCACACAGATGTGAGAAAGGAAAAGAAAAGAAAAAAGATAATGTATATGTGTATGTATGTATGTACGTATGTATTGTGTATGTAGAAAAAGAAAATGCATAAAAATAATATATATATATATATATGTTTTTATTAATAAAATAAATGAATGAATAATTCCATATATTATTTAATTAATTAGTTAATTAAGTAAATAGATAAATCAGTAATCTGTTGATATAAATAAATAATTAACTTATTAGAGTATGACACATGGGTCCCCCAATAAATTTATCTGATTAATTAATATTAAACCTAGTTAAAAACTGAGTCTATGACACATGGGACCCAGTGGTGAGTTGACCAGTCAACTGTTGATGTCAGCATGACATCATGCTGATGTCATAATTGTATTTAATCAAATTATTTAAATCTGTTTTTAATTCCTAAATATTGAATAAAACTTTAAAAATAATAATATTAGATAAACCGTAAGTGAGATTAAAATATTTTCAACATGAAAGTTGATCAGCAGAACAAGACGAACCCGGGTACACGGTCCATTCGTGTGCCATGCGTCCCTAGCATAGCAAACATGGAACTTTTCCATCGTTTTCCGTCTGACTGGTAGTAGCCAGAGACCTGGGAAATATCATCTGATATTCTTCCGACCCGTCTATGATGGATATTACTGCGTTAGCTCATGCCTAGCCTGCATATTGCCATGTCATGCTTAGTTTTGCACCTGTTGCTATTATTTATTGTTTCTCCCCCTCTTCTTACCGGTAGACCCCGGGACTGACGCTTGTTAGAGCATATATCTCCATATGTGGTTTTGGTAATTGATGACAATTCCTATGGACTAATGGTTGCCTTAAGTTATATTTATAGGATTTGACCATAGGCACTTCTTGAAGTCCATCTGTTGGGTTCAAGGAGTTTATATGATGACCAAGGTGGTATTCAAGGTATTATCCAAAGAATGGTCATAGAGACACAAGGTTGATCAAGATCTTAGACAAAGAGTAAATCAAGATGATCAACACACAAAGCGTACAAGATGTACCGAGAGGGATCAAGTGATCCCATGGTATGGTAAGCATTGTCCATTACGTGTTTGTGTACTAACCCATGGTCTTCGTGAGAGTTCTATGTGGGGGTTAGGTGTGTTTCCATGAGCTTGCGTCAAAGAGAAGATCTCATACAACCCATGAAGTATGACGTCAAGTTGTGATCGTCATCAAGATTGCGATGTGCAAGTTCAAGTGGATCAGCATGAAGATATCATGCTTGAAGCTTGCCGTCCATTGTGGTGGCAATGGACTTGTGAAGATATGCTAAAGAGTGGCTCACCCATAGTGAGTATGGGGGAGCAATCAACTAGTCTTCATCAAGCCAACGCAATCAAGAAAGGTGGTCCATCTTGAGGAAGCCAAGATCATCATCATCTAGCTCAAGAGGATGAGGTGCAAGGTATAGGTTTGCCCTTGATAGGTTTTCCGTTTAGGATAGGTTGTTGTACTATCAAGGGGGGCTCTCAAGTGAGTAGCTTGATCGTATCGTTCGTTGAGAGCTCAAACCATTTGCATCCTTGCATCATACTTCTTGGTTCTTGTTTGGTGTTTCTCTCTGTGAGTTTTAGAGCTTATGGTCATCATCGTGACAAGCTCGAGTTCATCGAAAACGGAGTCCATATGCATCTACTATGATGTTTTCGATGTTGGAGTTTTTGCCGGTTCTTCATTCATAGATGACTAACATCTCTATATCATTGGCATTTTCATATCTGCATGGTCGCTGTTTGGATAGCTCTTGTCGTCCTGAATCCAACAAGCTTGGGTTTGCTCGATTCGGAGCTCGTATGCGAAAGTTATGGCTGTTTCAGTGGCGAGCGGTAGTACCGCTGGACCTAGCGGTAGTACCGCTAGAGTTGGCGGTAGTACCGCTGGCCCTAGCGGTAGTACCGCTAGAGCTGGCGGTAGTACCGTTGTCCAGTGGTAGTACCGCCCCTGGCCAGCGGTAGTACTGCTCCAAGTTTTTAGTACCATCATCTTTGCGGTTGTACTGCATCGGACCTTTTTGCGAAGACTTTCTTGGCGGTGGTAGTGCCTTTGCACTACCAGGGGCCCAGCGGTAGTACCGCTGGGACGAGCGGTAGTACCGCTGGAGTGCCAGCGGTAGTACCACTGCAGCCAGCGGTAGTACCGCTAGCTGGCGGTAGTACCGCCCCTGGACAGCGGTAGTACCGCTAGAGTGCCAGCGGTAGTACCGCTGCAGCCAGCGTAGTACCGCTGGGCTCGGGCTGTAAGTGGGGGTAACGGTCTGATTCCTTCCCCCACTATATAAAGGGGGTCTTCTTCCCCCTTGGCCTCATCCATTCGTTGATCTCTTGTTCTACCTCCATTGTTGACATTCTTAGAGCTTGCTTACTCTCAATCCCTGCAATGATTCTTGCTTGTTCTTGAGGGAAAAGAGAGAGGAGATCTAGATCCACATCTCCACCAATCACTTTCTCCTCTATGTGAGGGGAACCCCTTGGATCTTGATCTTGGAGTTCTTTGTGAGCTCCTTATTCTTCCTCTCATATTTCTCCATAGCTTTCGTTGTTGTGGAGGGATTTGAGTGTGAGGGACTTGACTACTTCGTGTGTTCTTGCCATTGCATTGGTTGCATTGGTTTGAGTTCTCCACGGTGATACGTGGAAGTGAAGGTTGAGAAGCTTATTACCTTTGGTACTTAGTACCATAGATATTGTTCTTCGTGGATGCTTTGGCGTCCTAGAAGCTTGGTGGTGTCTCGGAGCTCAATCATTGTGGTGTGAAGCTCCGGGAAAGCGTCGGGGTCTCCAATTAGGTTGTGGAGATTGCCCCGAGCAATTTGTACGGGTACCGGTAACCGCCCCCAAGGGTTGCCACGTGTACGGGTTCGGTGACCGCCCCCAAGGTTTGCCATTTGTACGGGTTCGGTGACCGCCCTCAAGGGTCCCTTAGTGGAATCACGGCATCTTGCATTGTGCGAGGGCGTGAGGAGATTACGGTGGCCTTAGTGGCATCTTGGGGAGCATTGTGCCTCCACACCGCTCTAACGAAGATTAGCATCCGCAAGGGTGTGAACTTCGGGATACATCATCGTCTCCCCGTGCCTCGGTTATCTCTTACCCGAACCCTTTAGTTATGCACTTTACTTTGTGATAGCCATATTGTCTCTTGTCATATATCTTTCTATCACTTTGTTGTTTATCTTACTTAGCATAAGTTGTTGGTGCACATAGGTGAGCCTAGTTGTTTGAGGTTTTGTGCTTGACATATTAAACGTTAGTTTTATTCCGCATTTGTTCAAGCCTAAACCTTAATTATTTTAAAGCGCCTATTCACCCCCCCTCTAGGCGACATCCACGTCCTTTCAACGCTGCTGCCGGGTACATCTACGACCCTGCCGATCAGCCCTTTGCCGCAGAGCAACAAGGCAAGCAAACCCCCCTTTGTCGGGACCCCGATGCTAAGTCATAGGAATCCAGCTTGTAACACATCGCATCTCTTTGCTGTCTCACGCACGGTTATCCCCACGGCTGCAGCCTTACCTTAGCCGTGACCGTTTGTGCCTTTTGACTCGCGTATGCAATTGTGTCGCTAGCAATCCAGTGACAGAGAACCCAGATCGACATGTCTAGTCATAAACCAAAGCGGTAGTCTGCACAGGGACAGACATACATGACCCAGCAAAGCAGGTGTCGGTCACCAGCGAATGTAGACGAGTCGTAGCAAGCTACAGGGACTCCATTACATCGCGTGACATTCCCCAAAGGGGACGGACACAACAGCTAAGAAGGACACATGCCGGTCAACCAATGTGTCCGGAGCAGTAGAGAACTACCATGGCTCGTTGGATCACAAAGGGGCATTTCCCTGTAAGGAATGCTGCTAAAGCCTACGGCTAGGTAATCAAACCCCATACATATCAAGTATGACACACGTACGCATGGCATGCTGATATGTATAGATACATTGATGGCATCACAACATAACCATAAACATACAAGCTTTATTTAAAAGGCTCAGAAGAGCCTCACACATAATATTACACAATAGGGGTCTCACGACCCATCATAGCAGTCATTCAAGTTACAAGCCAGCGGAAGTAAATAAACTGTCTGAGTACAGACAGATGAAACTAGAAGGCACATGGCCCGACTATACTACAGACCCACCCTAGGGCCAGAACGTAGCTGGGATACCAGCTACTCGTCGTCGTCGATGTCTAGGAAGAACCCTCCATTAGGGTCATTAACAACCTGTGCAACAAATATTAAGAAAACATGAGTACGGAGGTACTCAGCAAGACTTTAGGATAACTATCTACTCATGCAATGTATCAATAAGGAATTGTGGGGTTTCATGCGGAAAGCCAACATTTGACTCGTGGGTAGACAACTTGCATTTTCAAAATAATTTTGACAACTTGATTTCTCGCAGACGAGTCCACTAACACCACAACAATACTCCATCCTGGAATCATTCCGTCTCCATATGGAAATGCCATCCACGACACTCACGCTTATCTTGACAATTTTATGAGTAGCCATTAAAGTTATCTATGAACAACATATGTCTCCAAGTAGTCCATATCCGCGGACGCGGCTATTTGAATAGATCATAACCCTGCAGGGGTGTACTTCTTCACACACACGCTCTCGCCACTTATCGCGATGTGCGCGTCATGCACCTCGACAACCTTCAAGCGGAAGCCCAGCAAGGGAGTCGGCCACGACCGTTAACCACGCTAATACTTAGTCCAGGTCTATCGCCTATCTGAGGGTAATCCGCACGGAAGTCCGGCCGAGGTTTCCGCCACGGCCCCAAACAATGTGCGCAGGGTTCCCAAGCCCACCATCCGGGTGCCACTTGGTAATCCGTGCCACTGCCTACCGCATCACAGCCCACCTCTTAGGTCAGCGCTATGCACGGCCTCCAGCATGACTATAAACACCAGAAACTACTTGCAACTCGTGGACCGAGTACTAGGCGATTAATAAGTCAAGCGGGGTCATATTTCAGGGCCCAACATGTGGTAGTATCTCGTCTTGGATTACATACACGGAACTCAGTTCCTAAGGATGGTTCCAATGAAACAACCCGCCATGTACTCCTACATAGCCTTTCACCGGTACCTTTACCAAATCAGGTTCAACACACAACCTTTGCCTACTGAACACATTCTCACAATTCTGTTCATCTCCAAGATGACAGACCATACACAACTCTAAGCATAGCATGCATAGCAGGATAAGGCACATCATGGCCCAAGCATCTACCAGGTATGCTAGGTTGCAAGGTTCAGCTATTTACTGTGACAAAGACAGGTCATGCAAAGGAAGTGGGTTCAACTAACGTGGCAAAAGCATTTGAGCATTTGATCCTAATGCAATAAGTAAGTGCAGGAGCGAGAACATGGGATTTATCGGGATGATCAAAATGGTTGCTTGCCTTGTTGCTTAGAGGAGGGACAATATCCATCAGTCGGATATTCGGTGGAATCCTGAGGAGCGGAGCCTACCAAAAGAAATGACAACAATCAATAACAATCATATGCAACAAAATGATGCATGAGCATGACATGTGGATGCAAGGTGGTATGCTAATGTAGCTATCATTTATTAGGTTTGAAGTTGATTTGAATCAGATTCAATATCACTTCAAATGAGGTATTCTGGAATACCATTTTAATTGATTCGACCTGATGCTCAGATCAACTTGTTTTTAACATGCATGGGAACGATATGTTAAGTTGCTGGTTGTGATTGAACAATGTTTGATCATAGCATTTGAAGTGGAATTCAAATGATTTTCAAATTCCATCTCTAAAGCATTTATTAAATTTAACCCATTCATCATTTTACATGTTTTAACATTTTCAAACATATTTGAAAATGACATATTCAGATTCCTTGGATTTTTCTGATACTTTTTCATATATAAATCATTTTCATTGGAGTTACAGATTAATTTCTATGATTTTTAGAAGTTTTGGACATTTTCTGGAATTCTTTTAAAACAGAAAATCCACTTATTGCGTCAGCATGGCATCAGCAGGTCCAACTGGCCGTTGAAAGTCAAACCTGACCAGTGGGACCCACTGGTGAGTGACTTTGGTCAGTTTTAGATTAGTTTTAAACTTAATTAGCTAATTAACAACACTGGACCCACATGTCGGTGACTTATTAGATTAATTAATTTTATTTTTATTAACTAAAATCATCCAGTGAGTGGCTCAGGCCAGTTGAGATCCACCGGCGGCGAGGTCGTCCTCGCCGGCGGTGAGCCTCCGGCGACACCAGAGACGGCGGAGGGCATCGGAAACGTGTATCCGACGACCAAACGCACGGCGGAGACCACATGGAGAACGACCACTCAACGGCGCGCACGATGGAGCAAACCCCAGGGGCTGGGGTGGCCGGAATCGACGCCGGCGACGAGCTCGGCGGCGACCAAAGCTCGGCCATCGTCGAGGTCATCGAAAACAAGGTCAAATCGCGCGGGGCTGGGCTCCTAAAGCATCTACGCCACGGCCTGAAGCTGCTGTGGCCTCAGAAGGACCAACCGGTCACCGTAAGGTCACCGACGACGAGCTACAGCGGCGGTCCTCATCGGGCACCGGTGGAACTAGGCCTAGAGGAAGAGATCGAAGGGCGAAGCTTGGGGAAAGCTTGCTAGGCTCACCGGGAGTGCAGTGGAGGGCTTAGACGGCTCGGGGAGGTGCTGTGAGCGACGAATCGATCGAAGCTCGCCGGCGGCCGAAGCTTGAAGACGGCGGTGCCGTGGGCGTTGTAGGGCTCGGGGGCTTCTTCTTCTGCAGGAATGACCAGCTCGTCGAGGCAGAGCGAATGGAACACTCGGGAGGGAGATCCTGTGGCTAGAGGCACGGGCAGCTCGAGCTCGAGCTCCGGTCAATAGCGGCAGAGGGGAACAGGGCAACCGAGAGGAGAGGGGAGGAATGGTTCGCGGGAATGGTTTGCTTCACCACTTGCTTTGATCTTGTTGCAATTTCTTGGATGCAATGCAAAGAAGATATGAGCACAATGCTATACTTGATTAGGGTTCCAGGGATGTGACACCCTTGATCATCCCTATGTCGCCTATGTATTTCTCCCTCATGCTTGCATTAGTATTTTGCCACTGTTGTAGTTAGCTCCTATATCTCATGCATAGCCTGTTTTTGATGAACTGCTACTTTCAATACTGGACCTTTAAACTGTTTAGTATAGGTGGAGGAGTCTTCCCCTCTAACCCCTTAATTCATTTGCCCCGCTTATTTGTCGAGTCCAGATCCTTGATCGACGAGCCATACCCAACACACCACTTAGACCCCCTTAGTTGTGCGACGCTATAGAGATACTATCGGGTACCAAGGGTGAGACCTTGCGAAGTACTCCTGATGATATCTGTGTAGTACAACTACTCGGTCATGGTTATCGAGGGTGATTCCTCTTTCACCATTCCCGACGATGCCTCTGTCATGCAACCCCTCAAGTGTGGGACCCTCGAGGGTGATTCCTCTAAGTTCCACCTTGATGGATACATCGTTCAAATCCAACGAGGGTGATACCTCGGGTTCCCCCTCATGTTCCAACCACACAGTTACTTGACCATGTTACTGGGATCTTTGATGAATAGATGTTAGGCGGGTGGATTCCCGCGTGTTTGTGTCGATGACTTAATTACAATGACAGTGGATTTGGGTATTTGATCTGGGTTCGTCGGAAGGCCTTATTACGCACTAACCGTCTACGTGGGAAGAATTATGGGTACTTGACATCGCGGTTTCAGTCGAAGCTCTTCAGACGTCAGCGATGTAGCGGCGCGCGCCCGAGTGGTCCCGAGATGCATCGCGCTTATGATTAAGGGGTGCTAGGACTGACATCGGCCGCCCTGGCATCATGCAGGAACGTGGAGGGAAAGTGGGCCCACGAACCCTCTGTGCTTAGGAGTTAGACCGGCGGGCTGGACTCTCTGCTGAGCTTAGGTGGGGCTACGACGTGTCGATAATCCGAGGCCGGGCATGACCCAGAAAAGTGTGTCCGGTCAGAGTGTTATCGAGCGCGTCGGGAAATATGTTTGCACCCCTGTAGGGAAGAACTTATCTATTAGAATAGCCGTGTCCACTGTTATAGGACGACTTGGAGTTGTGCCCTGATCTTATACAACTACAAATTGTTAATTAACTGGAATTTAGTTGCCCCGGGATTGCTTCCTCGTAGGGAGTCGAGGGAGGATCTCTGGGCGTGACCTCATATTAATATTGTTACAACAATATGACTATTAGTTGTGTTACACCCATTCTACTCGTCTTCTATTGCTGCAAGACCCTAAGATGCTAGTCTTTGATAGGACTAGGACTTATCTCTTTTCTTGCATTGCTGCAGTCAGTCCACATATAACCACCCCCTTCTTTGATACTGATGCATACTTAAAATAGTTCTGATGTAAGACTTGCGAGTACTTTGGATGAGTACTCACCGTTGCTTTGCTCCCCCTTTGCCCCCTTGATCCGTTGCTGCGACCAGATGATGGAGCCCAGGAGATGGAAGTTCCCGCCGACGATGACTGCTACCCCGACGGTGCCTACTACTACGTGGAGGCCGCTGAAGACCAGGAGTAGTTAGGAGGTTCCAAGGCAGGAGGCCTCGCCTCGTTTGATCATTGTATCTTTTGTGCTAGCCTTCTCTCAGGCACCCCATGTTTTATGTCTATACTCAGATATTGTTGCTTCCGCTGGCTCGTGTGTTTATCGAGATTCTGTATTCTAGCCCTCAAGGCCCCTGGCTCGTAATATGAAGCTTGTATTGTTTTATTTGTGTCTAGAGTTGTGTTGTGATATCTTCCCGCGAGTCCTTGAGTTTGATCATACACATTGCGTGTATGATTAGCGTACGATTAAATCGAGGGCGTCACAATGGGCATGTCATTCACTTCTATGATGAAGCTGCTAGAATTGCTAGACCTGATACTGAGGGTAAACATAGACCTGTTGTTGGCGTGCGTGTTGTTTCTGTTAAAATATGAGATCATTGTTATCATGGCTTATTTGATGTGGGTGCTAGTGTGAGTGCAATTCCCTTTACCTTATACCAAGAAATTACGAATGACATTGCACTAGACGAATTAGAGGAAATTGATGTTACCATCAAGCTTGCTAATAGAGATACTATTTCACCAATTGGGGTTGTTAGAGATGTTGAAGTCTTGTGTGGGAAAATAAAGTATCCCACTGATTTTCTTGTTCTTGGTTCCCCACAAGATGATTTTTGTCCCATTATATTCGGTTGACCCTCCTTGAATACTGTTAGTGCTAAGATTGATTGTGAAAAAGAAACGGTTATTGTAAGTTTTGGGGTTGCATATCATGAGTTCAATTTCTCTAAATTTCATAGACAACCCCATGACAAAGAACTGCCTAGTAAAGACGAAATTATTGGTCCCGCTTTTATTGCTGTGCCTCCTACCGATCCCTTAGGACAATATTTGCTAGACCATGAAAATGATATGTATATGGATGAAAGGAATGAGATAGGTAAGATTTTCTTTGATCAACAGCCTATTCTGAAATAGAACCTGCCTATTAAAATACTCGACGATCCTCCTCCACCCAAGGGTGATCCCATGTTTGAGCATAAACAATTACATGATACTCTAAAGTATGCTTATCTTGATGAAAAAGAGATGTGTCCTGTTATTATTAGTGCTAACCTTTCAGAGCATGAAGAAAAGAGATTATTGAAAACTCTGTGGAAACACCGTGCCGCTATTGGATATACTCTTGATGATCTTAAGGGCATTAGTCCCACTCTATGTTAGCACAAAATCAATATGGAGCCTGATGTTAAACCAATTGTTTATCATCAACGACGATTAAAACCTAAAATGAAGGAAGTGGTAAGAAAGTAAATACTAAAGCTTCTGGAGGCAGGTATAATTTATCCTATTGCTCATAGTAGATGGGTTAGTCATGTTCATTGTGTCCCTAAAAAGGGAGGTATTACCGTTGTTCCTAATGAGAAAGATGAATTAATCCCGCAAAGAATTGTTACAGGATATAGAATTGTTGGAATTATGCCCTAGAGGCAATAATAAATGTATAGTTATTATTATAATTCTTGTATCAAGATAATAGTTTATTATCCATGCTATAATTGTATTGAATGAAGACTCATTTACATGTGTGGATACATAGACAAAACACCGTCCCTAGCATGCCTCTAGTTGGCTAGCCAGTTGATCAATGATAGTCAGTGTCTTCTGATTATGAACAAGGTGTTGTTGCTTGATAACTGGATCACGTCATTGGGAGAATCACATGATGGACTAGACCCAAACTAATAGACGTAGCATGTTGATCGTGTCATTTTGTTGCTACTGTTTTCTGCGTGTCAAGTATTTATTCCTATGACCATGAGATCATATAACTTACTGACACCGGAGGAATGCTTTGTGTGTATCAAACGTCGCAACGTAACTGGGTGACTATAAAGATGCTCTATAGGTATCTCCGAAGGTGTTAGTTGAGTTAGTATGGATCAAGACTGGGATTTGTCACTCCGTGTGACGGAGAGGTATCTCGGGGCCCACTCGGTAATGCAACATCACACACAAGCCTTGCAAGCAATGTAACTTAGTGTAAGTTGCGGGATCTTGTATTACGGAACGAGTAAAGAGACTTGCCAGTAAACGAGATTGAAATAGGTATGCGGATACTGACGATCGAATCTCGGGCAAGTAACATACCGAAGGACAAAGGGAATGACACATAGGATTATACGAATCCTTGGCACTGAGGTTCAAACGATAAGATCTTCGTAGAATATGTAGGATCCAATATGGGCATCCAGGTCCCGCTATTGGATATTGACCGAGGAGTCTCTCGGGTCATGTCTACATAGTTCTCGAACCCGCAGGGTCTGCACACTTAAGGTTCGACGTTGTTTTATGCGTATTTGAGTAATATGGTTGGTTACCGAATGTTGTTCGGAGTCTCGGATGAGATCACGGATGTCACGAGGGTTTCCGGAATGGTCCGGAAACGAAGATTTATATATAGGATGACCTCGTTTGATTACCGGAAGGTTTTCGGAGTTACCGGGAATGTACCGGGAATGACGAATGGGTTCCGGAAGTTCACCAGGGGGGGGGGGCAACCCACCCCGGGGAAGCCCATAGGCTTTGAGGAGACACACCAGCCCTTAGTGGGCTGGTGGGACAGCCCCAAAGGGGCCTATGCGCCAAGGATAAGAAATCAAAGGAAAAGAAAAAAAAAGAGGGAGGAGGTGGGAAGGAAGGAGGACTCCCTCCCACCAAACATAGTCCAACTCGGTTTGGGGGGGAGAGTCCTCCCCCTTGGCTCGGCCGACTCCTTGGGGGTCCTTGGACCCCAAGGCAAGGCCCCCCTCCCTCCTCCTATATATATGGAGCAATTAGGGCTGATTTGAGACGACTTTCTCACGGCTGCCCGACCACATACCTCCACGGTTTTTCCTCTAGATCGCGTTTCTGCGGAGCTCGGGCGGAGCCCTGCTGAGACAAGGTCATCACGAACCTCCGGAGCGCCGTCATGCTGCCGGAGAACTCTTCTACCTCTCCGTCTCTCTTGCTGGATCAAGAAGGCCGAGATCATCGTCGAGCTGTACGTGTGCTGAACGCGGAGGTGCCGTCCGTCCGGTACTAGATCGTGGGACTGATCGCGGGATTGTTCGCGGGGCGGATCGAGGGACGTGAGGACGTTCCACTACATCAACCGCGTTCTCTAACGCTTCTGCTGTATGATCTACAAGGGTACGTAGATCACTCATCCCCTCTCGTAGATGGACATCACCATGATAGGTCTTCGTGCGCGTAGGAAATTTTTTGTTTCCCATGCGACGTTCCCAACAGTGGCATCATGAGCTAGGTTCATGCGTAGATGTCTTCTCGAGTAGAACACAAAAGGTTTTGTGGGTGGTGATGTGCGCTTTGCTGCCCTCCTTAGTCTTTTCTTGATTCCGCGGTATTGTTGGATTGAAGCGGCTTGGACCGACATTACTCGTACGCTTACGAGAGACTGGTTTCATCGTTACGAGTAACCCCCTTTGCTCAAAGATGACTGGCAAGTGACGGTTTCTCCAACTTTAGTTGAATTGGATTTGACCAAGGAGGTCCTTGGATGAGGTTAAATAGCAACTCATATATCTCCGTTGTGGTGTTTGCGTAAGTAAGATGCGATCCTACTAGATACCCTTGGTCACCACGTAAAACATGCAACAATAAAATTAGAGGACGTCTAACTTGTTTTTGCAGGGTATGATTGTGATGTGATATGGCCAACGATGTGATGTGATATATTGGATGTATGAGATGATCATGTTGTAATAGAAATATCGACTTGCACGTCGATGGTACGGCAACCGGCAGGAGCCATAGGGTTGTCTTTATACTAACGTTTGTGCTTGCACATGCGTTTACTATTTTGCTAGGATGTAGATTTAGTAGTAATAGCATAAGTAGCACGACAACCCCGATGTCAACACGTTGATGGATGATCATGGTGTGGCGCCGGTGACAAGAAGATCGTGCCTGTGCTTTGGTGATGGAGATCAAGAAGCACGTGATGATGGCCATATCATGTCACTTATGAATTGCATGTGATGTTAATCCTTTTATGCACCTTATTTTGCTTAGAACGACGGTAGCATTATGAGGTGATCTCTCACTAAAATTTCAAGACAAAATTGTGTTCTCCCCGACTGTGCACCGTTGCTACAGTTCGTCGTTTCGAGACACCACGTGATGATCGGGTGTGATAGACTCAACGTTCACATACAACGGGTGCAAAACAGTTGCGCACGCGGAACACTCGGGTTAAGCTTGACGAGCCTAGCATGTGCAGACATGGCCTCGGAACACATGAGACCAAAGGTCGATCATGAATCATATAGTTGATATGATTAGCATAGGGATGCTTACCACTGAAACTACTCTCGACTCACGTGATGATCGGACTTGGGATAGTGTAAGTGGATCATGAACCACTCAAATGACTAGAGAGATGTACTTTTTGAGTGGGAGTTTAGCATATAATTTGATTAAGTTGAACTCTAATTATCTTGAACATAGTCTAAGTCCACTTTGAATATATTTGTGTTGTAGATCATGGCTCACCCGACAGTCATCCTGAATTTTAATACGTTCCTAGAGAAAGCTAAGTTGAAAGATGATGGAAGCAACTTTGTAGACTGGGCTCGTAATCTTAAGCTAATCTTACAAGCTGGGAAGAAGGATTATGTCCTTAATGCTGCGCTAGGAGATGAACCACCCGCTACGGCTGATCAGGATGTTAAGAACGCTTGGTTAGCACGTAAGGAGGACTACTCAATAGTTCAATGTGCAGTCTTGTATGGCTTAGAACCGGGACTTCAACGTCGCTTTGAGCGTCATGGAGCATTTGAGATGTTCCAGGAGTTGGAGTTTATCTTTCAGAAGAACGCCCGGATCGAGAGGTATGAGACCTCCGATAAATTCTATGCTTGCAAGATGGAGGAAAACTCGTCTGTCAGTGAACATGTGCTCAAATGTCTGGGTACTCAAACCGTCTAGCTGAACTGGGGATTGAACTCCCGCAAGAAGCTATCACTGACAGAATCCTTCAATCACTGCCGCCAAGCTATAAAGGCTTTGTGTTGAACTACAACATGCAAGGGATGAACAAGTCTCCCGGCGAGTTGTTTGCGATGCTGAAAGTCGCAGAGTCTGAACTCCGTAAAGAGCATCAAGTGTTGATGGTGAGCAAGACCACTAGTTTCAAGAGAAACGACAAAGGCAAGAAGGGAAATTCGAAGAAGAGCGGCAAGCCTATTGCCAATCCGCCGAAGAAACCCAAGGCTGGACCTAAGCCTGAAACAGAGTGCTTCTATTGCAAGGGTGTGGGTCACTGGAAGCGAAATTGCCCCAAGTATCTGGCAGATAAGAAGGCGGGCAAAGAAAAATCAGGTATAATTGATATACATGTTATTGATGTGTACTTAACCGGCTCTCGTAGTAGTGTCTGGGTATTTGATACCGGTTCTGTTGCTCATATTTGCAACTCGAAGCAGGAACTACGGAATAGACGAAGGCTGGCGAAAGACGAAGTGACGATGCGCGTAGGAAATGGTTCCAAGGTTGAGGCAATCGCCGTTGGCATAGTGTCACTTCAGCTACCATCGGGATTAGTGATGAACTTAAATCATTGTTATTTAGTGCCTGCGTTGAGCATGAACATTATATCTGGATCTTGTTTATTGCGAGACGGTTACTCTTTTAAGTCTGAGAATAATGGTTGTTCTATTTCTATGAGTAAACATCTTTTATGGTCATGCACCGAATGTGAGAGGATTGTTCATATTGAATCTTGATAGCGATACGCATATACATAACATTGAGACCAAAAGAGTTAGAGTAAACAATGATAGCGCCATATTTTTGTGGCACTGCCGCTTGGGTCATATTGGTGTAAAGCGCATGAAGAAACTCCATGCTGATGGACTTTTGGAGTCACTTGACTTTGATTCACTTGACACGTGCGAACCATGCCTCATGGGCAAGATGACTAAAACTCCGTTCTCCGGAACAATGGAGCGTGCAAGTGACTTGTTGGAAATCATACATACCGATGTGTGTGGTCCAATGAGCGTAGAGGCACGCGGCGGATATCGTTATTTTCTCACCTTCACTGACGATTTGAGTAGATATGGTTAGGTCTACTTGATGAAGCACAAGTCTGAAACATTTGAAAAGTTCAAGCAATTTCAGAGTGAAGTGGAAAATCATCGTAACAAGAAGATCAAGTTCCTGCGGTCTGATCGTGGGGGTGAATATCTGAGTTTCGAGTTTGGTGCTCACTTAAGACAATGTGGAATTGTTTCGCAGTTAACACCGCCTGGAACACCACAGCGTAATGGTGTGTCCGAACGTCGTAATCGCACTTTGTTAGAGATGGTGCGATCTATGATGTCTCTTACTGATTTGCCGTTATCATTTTGGGGTTATGCATTAGAAACAACTGCATTCACTTTAAATAGGGCACCATCAAAATCCGTTGAGACAACACCATACGAACTGTGGTATGGCAAAAGGCCAAAGTTGTCGTTTCTTAAAGTTTGGGGATGTGATGCTTATGTCAAAAAGCTTCAGCCTGAAAAGCTGGAACCCAAAGCGGAAAAATGCGTCTTCATAGGTTACCCAAAAGAGACTGTTGGGTACACCTTCTATCTCAAATCCGAGGGCGAAGTGTTTGTTGCTAAGAACGGAACTTTTCTCGAGAAGGAGTTTCTCTCGAGAGAATTGAGTGGGAGGAAGATAGAACTTGACGAGGTTGTCGAACCTCTCATCCCTCTGGATGGTGGCGCAGGGCAAGGGGAAACCTCTGTCATTGCGACGCCGGTTGAGGAGGAAGTTAATGATGATGATCATGAAACTCCAGTTCAAGTTTCTGTTGAACCACGCAGGTCGACGAGATCACGCGCTGCTCCAGAGTGGTACGGTAATCCCGTCTTATCAATCATGTTGTTAGACAACAATGAACCTGAAATTATGAAGAAGCAATGGTGGGCCCAGATTCCAACAAATGGCTAGAAGCCATGAAATCCGAGATAGGATCCATGTATGAGAACAAAGTGTGGACTTTGGAGATACTACCTGAGAGCCGCAAGGCTATTCAGAACAAATGGATCTTTAAGAAGAAGACGGACGCTGACGGTAATGTGACCGTTTATAAAGCTCGACTTGTGGCAAAGAGTTTTTCACAAGTTCCAGGAATTGACTACGATGAGACTTTCTCTCCCGTGGCAATGCTTAAGTCCGTCAGAATCATGTTAGCAATAGCTGCATTTTTCGATTATGAAATCTGGCAGATGGATGTCAAAACGGCGTTCCTTAACGGTTTCCTTAAGGAAGAGTTGTATATGATGCAACCCGAAGGTTTTGTCGATCCTAAAAGTGCTAACAAGGTGTGCAAGCTCCAGCGATCCATTTATGGACTGGTGCAAGCATCTCGGAGTTGGAACAAACGCTTTGATGAGGTGATCAAAGCATTTGGGTTTATACAAGTGGTTGGAGAATCTTGTATTTACAAGAAAGTGAGTGGGAGCTCTGTGGCGTTTCTGATATTATATGTAGATGACATATTACTGATTGGAAACAACGTAGAGCTTTTGGAGAGCATAAAAGGTTACTTGAATAAAAGTTTCTCTATGAAGGACCTAGGAGAAGCTGCTTACATTCTAGGCATTAAGATCTATAGGGATAGATCAAAACGCCTGATAGGACTTTCACAAAGCACAAACCTTCATAAAGTTTTGAAGAGGTTCAAAATGGAACAGTCCAAGAAAGGGTTCTTCCCAGTGTTACAAGGTACGAGATTGAGTAAGACTCAGTGCCCAGCAACTGATGAAGATAGAGAGCATATGCGCTCCGTCCCCTATGCTTCAGCCATAGGTTCTATCATGTATGCGATGCTGTGCACTAGACCGGATGTTAGCCTGGCCATAAGTATGGCAGGTAGGTTCCAGAGTAATCCAGGAGTGGATCACTGGACAGCGGTCAAGAATATCCTGAAGTACCTGAAAAGGACTAAGGAGATGTTTCTCATGTATGGAGGTGACGAAGAGCTCGACGTAAAAGGTTACGTCGATGCAAGCTTTGACACAGATCCGGACGACTCTAAGTCGCAAACCGGATACGTATTTATTCTTAATGGGGGTGCAGTAAGCTGGTGCAGTTCCAAGCAAAGCGTCGTAGCAGATTCTACATGTGAAGCGGAGTACATGGCTGCCTCGGAGGCGGCTAAGGAGGGTGTCTGGATGAAGCAGTTCATGACGGATCTTGGAGTGGTGCCAAGTGCACTGGATCCAATAACCTTGTTCTGTGACAACACTGGTGCCATTTCCTTAGCAAAGGAACCAAGGTTTCACAAGAAGACCAGACACATCAAACGACGCTTCAACCTCATCCGCGACTACGTCGAGGAGGAGGACGTAAATATATGCAAAGTGCACACGGATCTGAATGTAGCAGACCCGCTGACTAAACCTCTTCCACGGCCAAAACATGATCGACACCAGAACTGTATGGGTGTTAGATTTATTACAATGTAATTCACATGGTGATGTGAGGGCTAGATTATTGACTCTAGTGCAAGTGGGAGACTGTTGGATATATGCCCTAGAGGCAATAATAAATGTATAGTTATTATTATAATTCCTGTATCAAGATAATAGTTTATTATCCATGCTATAATTGTATTGAATGAAGACTCATTTACATGTGTGGATACATAAACAAAACACCGTCCCTAGCATGCCTCTAGTTGGCTAGCCAGTTGATCAATGATAGTCAGTGTCTTCTGATTATGAACAAGGTGTTGTTGCTTGATAACTGGATCACGTCATTGGGAGAATCACGTGATGGACTAGACCCAAACTAATAGACGTAGCATGTTGATCGTGTCATTTTGTTGCTACTGTTTTCTGCGTGTCAAGTATTTATTCCTATGACCATGAGATCATATAACTTACTGACACCGGAGGAATGCTTTGTGTGTATCAAACGTCGCAACGTAACTGGGTGACTATAAAGATGCTCTACAGGTATCTCCGAAGGTGTTAGTTGAGTTAGTATGGATCAAGACTGGGATTTGTCACTCCGTGTGACGGAGAGGTATCTCGGGGCCCACTCGGTAATGCAACATCACACACAAGCCTTGCAAGCAATGTAACTTAGTGTAAGTTGCGGGATCTTGTATTACGAAACGAGTAAAGAGACTTGCCGGTAAACGAGATTGAAATAGGTATGCGGATACTGACGATCGAATCTCGGGCAAGTAACATACCGAAGGACAAAGGGAATGACATACAGGATTATACGAATCCTTGGCACTGAGGTTCAAACGATAAGATCTTCGTAGAATATGTAGGATCCAATATGGGCATCCAGGTCCCGCTATTGGATATTGACCGAGGAGTCTCTCGGGTCATGTCTACATAGTTCTCGAACCCGCAGGGTCTGCACACTTAAGGTTCGACGTTGTTTTATGCGTATTTGAGTTATATGGTTGGTTACCGAATGTTGTTCGGAGTCCCGGATGAGATCACGGACATCACGAGGGTTTCCGGAATGGTCCGGAAACGAAGATTGATATATAGGATGACCTCGTTTGATTACCGGAAGGTTTTCGGAGTTACCGGGAATGTACCGGGAATGACGAATGAGTTCCGGAAGTTCACCGGGGGGGGGGGGCAACCCACCCCGGGGAAGCCCATAGGCTTTGAGGAGACACACCAGCCCTTAGTGGGCTGGTGGGACAGCCCCAAAGGGGCCTATGCGCCAAGGATAAGAAATCAAAGGAAAAGAAAAAAAGAGAGGGAGGAGGTGGGAAGGGAGGAGGACTCCCTCCCACCAAACCTAGTCCAACTCGGTTTGGGGGGGGGAGAGTCCTCCCCCTTGGCTCGGCCGACTCCTTGGGGGTCCTTGGACCCCAAGGCAAGGCCCCCCCTCCCTCCTCCTATATATATGGAGCAATTAGGGCTGATTTGAGACGACTTTCTCACGGCTGCCCGACCACATACCTCCACGGTTTTTCCTCTAGATCGCGTTTCTGCGGAGCTCGGGCGGAGCCCTGCTGAGACAAGGTCATCACCAACCTCTGAAGCGCCGTCACGCTGCCGGAGAACTCTTCTACCTCTCCGTCTCTCTTGCTGGATCAAGAAGGCCGAGATCATCGTCGAGCTGTACGTGTGCTGAACGCGGAGGTGCCGTCCGTTCGGTACTAGATCGTGGGACTGATCGCGGGATTGTTCGCGGGGCGGATCGAGGGACGTGAGGACGTTCCACTACATCAACCGCGTTCTCTAACGCTTCTGCTGTACGATCTACAAGGGTACGTAGATCACTCATCCCCTCTCGTAGATGGACATCACCATGATAGGTCTTCGTGCGCGTAGGAAAATTTTTGTTTCCCATGCGACGTTCCCAACAAGAATGGTAATTGATTTCAGGAAATTAAAGCTACTAGGAATGATCATTATCCGCTACCTTTTATTGATCAATTGCTAGAAAGACTATCCAAACATACACATTTTTGCTTTCTAGATGGTTATTCTGGCTTCTCTCAAATGCCTGTATCAAAAGAGGATCAAGAGAAGACCACTTTTACTTGCCCTTTCGGTACCTTTGCTTATAGACGTATGCCTTTTGGTTTATGCAATGCACCTGCTACCTTTCAAAGATGCATGATGGCTATATTCTGTGACTTTTGTGAAAAGATTGTTGAGGTTTTCATGGATGATTTTTCCGTTTACGGAACTTCTTTTGATGATTGCTTGAGCAACCTTGATCGAGTTTTGCAAAGATGTGAAGAAACTAATCTTGTCTTGAATTGGGAGAAGTGCCACTTTATGGTTAATGAAGGAATCGTCTTAGGATACAAAATCTTTGAAAGAGGTATTGAAGTTGATAAAGCTAAAGTTGATGCTACTGAAAAAATGTCGTGTCCAACAGATATTAATGGTATAGGAAGTTTCCTTGGTCATGTTGGTTTCTATAGGAGATTTATTAAAGACTTCTCTAAAATTTCTAATCCTCTCACTAATCTTTTGCAAAAGGATGTTCCATTCGTTTTTGATGATGATTGTGTAGAAGCATTTGAAATTCTTAAGAAAGCCTTGATAACTGCACCTATTCTTCAACCACCTGACTGGAACCTACCCTTTGAAATTATGTGTGATGCTAGTGATTATGCTGAAGGTGCTGTTCTAGGACAAAGAGTTGATAAGAAATTAAATGTTATCCATTATGCTAGTAGAACTCTAGATTGTGTTCAAAGAAACTATGCTACGAGTGATTTTTTTTTTGCAGTTGTGTCTGCTTGCGATAAGTTTAGATCTTATATTATTTAGAAAGATGCTAAACCTAGACTTACTAGACGGGTCCTTCTGCTACAAGAATTTGATTTGCATATTGTTGATAGACAGGGTGCTGATAACCCTGTAGCAGATAACTTGTCTAGATTAGAAAATGTTCTTGATGACCCACTACCTATTGATGATAGCTTTCCTGATGAACAACTAGCTATTATAAATGCTTCACGCAATGCTCCTTGGTATGCTGATTATGCTAATTACATTGTTGCTAAATGTATACCACCTAGCTTCACATACCAACAAAAAAAAGTTCTTCTATGATTTAAGACATTACTTTTGGGATGATCCACACCTTTATAAAGAAGGAGTAGATGGTATTGTTAGATGTTGTGTACCTGAGCATGAACAAGGATAGATCCTTCACAAGTGTCACTCTGAGGCCTACGGAGGACACCACACTGGAGATAGAACTGCACACAAGGCATTACAATCTGGTTTTTATTGACCTACTCTCTTCATGGATGCTCGTAAGTTTGTCTTGTCTTGCGATGAATGCGAGAGAATTGGTAATATTAGTAGATGTGAGGAAATGCCTATAAATTACTCTCTTGGTATTGAACCATTTGATGTTTGGGGTTTCGATTATATGGGACCTTTTCCAAAATCCAACGGTATACTCATATTCTAGTTGCTCTTGATTATGTTACTAAGTGGGTAGAAACTATTCCAGCTAGTAGTGCCGATCATAACACTTCTATTAAAATGCTGAAAGAAGTTATTTTCCCTAGATTTGGAGTCCCTAGATATTTAATGACTGATGGTGGTTCACACTTTATTTATGATGCTTTCCGTAAATTGCTTGCTAGGTATGATGTTAATAATAGAATTGCATCTCCTTATCATCCTCATTCTAGTGGGCAATTAGAATTGAGCAATAGAGAAATAAAATTGATCTTGCAAAAGACCGTTAATAGATCTAGAAATAATTAGTCTAAGAAACTTGACGATGCATTAGTGTCTTATAGAACCGCTTACAAAAACCCTATGGGTATGTCTCCTTTTAAAATGGTTTATGGTAAAGCATTTCACTTAGCTCTAGAGCTAGAACATAAATCCTATTGGGCAATTAAAGAGCTTAACTATGATTTTGAACTTGCTGGTGAAAAGAGGTTATTTGACATTAGCTCACTTGAGGAATGGAGAACCCAGACCTATGAGAATGCTAAGTTGTTTAATCAAAAGGTTAAGAGATGTCATGATAGAAGGATACAAAAGCGTGAATTCAATGTAGGTGATCATGTCCTGCTATACAACTCTCGTTTAAGATTTTTTAGGAAAACTTCTCTCTAAATAGGAAGGGCCTTACATTATCGAGGAAGTGTATCGTTCCGGTGCCATCAAGATCAACAACGCCGAAGGCACAAATCCGAAGGTGGTAAATGGGCAAAGGATCAAACATTATATCTCAGGTACTCCCATAAATGTTGAAACTAATATTATCAATACCATCACTCCGGAAGAGTACACTAGGGAGACCTATCAGAACGCCTTAGACCCCGAAAAGGAATAGTTATGTGCTACTGTAAGAAAACTGACTCCAAAACGTTTTCAATGGCGATTTTTACCAGTTTTGGAGTATTCAAAAAATAGGAAAATTTGAAGCAGTCTGAAGCGTGCACGAGGAGGCGACAAGCCCGGGGGCACGACCTACCCCCTGGTCGCGCCCTACAGGCTTTGTGGCCACCCCGTGCATCCTCCGGGCTCCGTTTTCTTGTGGAAGACTCCTTTGGGTCGGCAAAAATTCATTATATAATCTCCCAAAGGTTTTGACACTTGTATGTCGGCAATATCTCCTGATTTTGTTTTGAGCTGTTTCTGCAGCAGATCTAGAATAAGATGTCATCCCAAGATTCCGATTGGGAGAGCTATGTATCACACTATCTTCCCAATCCCAAGCTCTAGGGGACGTAAATCCTTATGTATTTTGATCGGAGGAGGAACGGGAGACATGCAATTATGCGGAAGAAAGCTAGGATGAAGAAGAGATTCCCTTGCCTCAACCCGAAGATATGCATGTGGAGTTCAAGAAGTCGAGCCTCCTAAATACAAGGAGGAAACCCCAGGTGCTATTTGTTCCTTCTCGTTTTCTGCAGGACAGCAAGGGTGAATTATGTCAACGGATATTGAGGCTCAAGCTGGAAGTAGACGATCTGAGGGAACAAAATTTCATGCGTAAGTGGAAACTCGATAAGATTTCAACCTCACCAGCAACTCCAACATCACCACCTCCGAAGGAAGACAACTGAACACATGGTATGGGCACTCCCTTGGCGTGTGCCAAGCTTGGGGGAGGTGTTGCTGTATCGTATCATCATCACACCTTTTTACATTTTCTTTCTTCGTTCAATCCTTTTGGTTATATCTTGATCTAGTAGAATAAAATTTGTAGTGTGATCTAGTTTTAAGTTTTTATTTTTGTTCCCCCTATGTAAGCAAGTCCGAGAGTTAAATAATAAAGAGTAGTTTTGAATTAAGGGCTTTGCTTGCTTGCTATAATCTAAAGAAAAAGAAATATAGAGAAGTATAGAATAAACGCAATGGAGCATACATAATGATCTTATGGGGAGTGATGACTTCACATATAAAAAGTATGTTGATTGAAATTTGTTATGAGTTGACAAACAAAGCTATTGGTCATTGTTTCAATTATGAGGAAGTAATAAAGAAAGAGAGGTTCACATATAAATATATTATGTTGGACATCTTTTATGATTGTGAGCACTCATTAAAATATTATATGCTATAAGGTAGATGTTGGACAAGGAAGACACCATAATGAGTTTTGTTTGCTTATTTCCGAATAGAAGTTATATGGTTGTAGATCCTTCAACATGTGTTGCTTGCTTCGACCTCATATTAGCCAAAAGAAACTCCTGCACCAAGTAGAGAGTTAATGCTTCAGAAAGACTGTGTCTCGAATCTCCGACCATGGATGTATTCGAGTCTCGTGGGAAAAGGTCGCAAACCTCTGCAGAGTGTACCAACTAATCATGGTTAGCTGTGTCCCCGGTTATGGACATCTTGAGTATCTGGTTCTTGGATTATCATGTTGATCTCATCACTCTAAATTAATTTGTTGGGTTTAATGATGATGCTTAATTGGGATTGAGTTGGAGGAACCTTCTCAATGTTTAACAACCACCATGATAGTTAAATAAAACTTATTCCTTTGTTGTAGGATAAAGATTGGCTTTATGCAAAACTGTTAAACATAGAGCTTTCCACCAGCCATATATGCATGTAGAGATAGCATTTATTCTGTTCATTACTCCATGTGTTACATTGCCAGCATATTCCATGTGCTGACCCATTTCGGGCTGCAACATTTCATGTTGCAGACTTTTCAGACGTCGATTAAGGTGCCATAGGTCGTTGTCTTTCACTCAGCTATGCCGTTGGAGTTGATGGACTCACTTTATCTTCCAAGCCTTCCGCTGTTATCGTTTTTAGATGGCCTTAAGCCATATTATTGTAATAAGTTCTCTTTTGAGACATTTCGATGTAATAGGTGTGTGATTGAAACTTTGTTATAAATCGTCAAATATTGTGCGTGTCAGCATTACTGATCCACGGATGACACAGATGCATAGAGACTAGACTGTTTGCGGTCTAGTCGCTACATTTTACCAAGTATATAGGTGCATTAAATTAAATAGCAATAATATGGTGATATAACAAGGAGCCCATGTTATCACATGGAAGCACCTGCACCTGCAACTAACAATGCTATAAGAATGTCGAGCAAGCGGTAACATAGCCAAACAGTGGTTTGCTGGGTTGTGGAAAAGGTTAGAGGTTTCCATGGCAATGTTAGGAGACTGACAAATAAATGGTAGGCAACGAGACATAGCGAAAGAAACGAGACAACTAGCATGGAAATGATAGTAATGTTATCTAGGGAATTGGTCATATTGTTTGTGATCCCGCTTGGAAGAAGAAAGAATCCGTGAAGCAAATGAACCAACGTAGTCAAATGGATCCTCACACTCCGAAGGGGTACGTAACTCTATCGATAAGAAACAATCCGGAAACAACAATCAACACACGATAAACACCACAACATATGCATGACATGATGCAAAAACACATATGATGCATGTCCGGTTTAATTATGCAAGGCATGCATGGCAATTCACAACAATCAAACGCTACACATTATGTGAAGCTCAATATGCAAGGAGTTGCATAACGAGTTGCATATTGACGAAACTCCACATTTTAATTATTTAGTTCACTCTCGTTTAGGTACATGACAATATTAAATGTTGTTAAACATGGCAAGAGGTGAAGCATAAATAAACTAAACTATCTAGGCATTTTAAATGAGGTCGGAAACAACTTATAGTATTTTTTGGTATGACCCCATGTGTTAATTTCAAAAACTTTCCAGATCTGAACTAAACACATTTTATATTTGTTAAAGAGAAAAATAAAGTGAACCATGTGATTCTACACGTTATTCTTATCGATTTACATATATAGATCATTGCAAACAGAGCTACGTTCTAAAAGATACGAGAACACACAGTTATATGCAAAATAAATAAAATAAGAGGGGACAAAATGGGTGCGAGCTGCTTTGGTACCCAGGACCCTTGGATGCAAACGGTAGGCTAGCCAGTGGGACGTGGAACCGAATATGTTCAATTGAGAGACTAGAACTAACTGAACTAAGAGCGGGCAACTGGGATTCGAACCCGAGACCCATCAGTTGGGAATTGGCTATGCTAGCCAACTCGCCTACTCATCTGCTCGTGTTGTAACATACATGCATTTCTAATTAGCCTTTACATGCCAGAACGAAACTGAAAACAACACGAAGTTTCAGTTACGGGGATAATTGCTCACAGCGGGGAAGAGGCCGATGGCCATGGCGATGCTGCTAGCGATGTGAGCGCACGGCTCAGTCGAGGCTGGCTGGCTTTGGGCTTAAGGTGGCCCACGTGGGTGATGCAGATGGGGCGGTCAACACGTAGGGGAGGTCTCGCCAGGAAGTTGTCCTCCTCCCACGAACTAGAGGAGGAGGTCATGTGATGTCAGCTATGCTACTACACAAAAGACCTTCCAATGGCACCAGAAACAGATGTGTCAACGGCACCAGGAATCCTTCAGCTGCGGCTACGCCTTAAGGGACTTCCTATGCAAGTATGCAAAGGATTTCCCCCGTGGCCTTGGAGCCTTGCGTTGGTGTTCCCTTGAAGCGGAAAGGGTGATGTAGCACAGCGACGGTAAGTATTTCCCTCAGTTTGAGAACCAAGGTATCAATACAGTGGAGGAGTATCTCAAGATCCCGCACAAACACAAAAGCTTGCTCCCAATGCTATGCAGGGGTTGTCAATCCCTTATAGATTGTTTGCCAAGTGAGAACTGAAAGCAACAAAGTAACAAAGCAAAGTAAAAGCGGAGGTGTAAACGATGGATGTGAATAGACCCGGGGGCCGTAGTGTTTACTAGTGGCTTCTCTCATGAAAGCAAGTAGATGGTGGGTGAACAAATTATTGTCGAGCAATTGATAGAACCGCGCAAAGTCGTGATGATATCTATGCAATGATTATATCTATAGGCATCACGTCCAAAACAAGTAGACCGATACTTTCTGCATCTACTACTATTACTCCACACGTCGACCGCTATCCAACATGCATCTATTGTATTAAGTCCATAAGAACAGAGTAACGCCTTAAGCAAGATGACATGATGTAGAGGGATAATCTCAAACCAACGATAAAACCCCCATCTTTTTACCCTTGATGGCAACTACTTGATGTGTGCCTTGCTGCCCCTACCATCACTGGGAAAGGTCACCACATGGTAGAACCCAAAACCAAGCACTTCTCCCATTGCAAGAATCATAGATCTAGTTGGTCAAACAAAACCAAATACTCGGAGAGACTTAGAAGGATATCAAATCATGCATATAAGAAATCAGCAAAGACTCAAATATATATCATAGATAATCTGATCAAAAATCCACAATTCATAGGATCTCGACAAACACACTGCCAAAGAAGATTACATCAGATAGATCTCCATGAAGATCATGGAGAACTTTGTATTGAAGATCCGAGAGAGAGAAGAAGCCATCTAGCTACTAACTACGGACCCGTAGGTCTGAAGTGAACTACTCACGAGTCATTGGAGGGGCGATGATGATGATGAAGTAGCCCTCCAACTCCAAAGTCCCCTCCGGCAGGGCGCCGGGAAGGGTCTCCAGATGAGATCTCGCAGAAACGGAAGCTTGCGGCGGCGGAAAAGTATTTTCGAGGCTCCCCTAATTTTTTGCTGAATATTTGTGAATATATAGGCCAAAGATCTAGGTCAGGGGGCGGCCAGGGAGGGCACAAGCCCTAACCCCGCCGCCTCCCCTGGTGGCGGAGTGGGACCTTGTGGGCTCCCTGGAGCCCACCTGGCTTGGCCGAGAGGCCCCCTGATCTTCTTCCGTTCGGGAAAAAAAATCATTTCGGGGTTTTTATTCCGTTTGGACTCCGTTCCAAAATCATATCTGAAAAGAGTCACAAACACAAAAAAATAGGAACTGGCACTTGGCACTGAATTAATAAGTTAGTCCCAAAAAAGATATAAAAGGTACATAAAACATCCAAAGAAGACAAGATAACAACGTGAAACCATCAAAAATTATAGATACGTTTGAGACGTATCATCATGGCAGGGGAGCACCACGGTGTGGACGATGATGCGTAATGAATGTGGCAGGGAGGCGAGCTCGAGTCGGATCCGGATGGTCTTGGCATCGCGGTTCCATTCCCGGTGGATGCAGCATATTGCACCGCGAGGCCGACCGGCGGTGAGCTCCTTGGGGAGGCGGTCATGGTGGTCTGCGGAGAAGAACATAGATATGGAGATGAGAGACAGGGAGAGAATGAGGGGAAAGGAAGGCGGAGATGGAAAATGAGGCGGGATAGGATGGATACAGTGACCTGCGTGGCTTCAACGACTGCTTGGGTATAAGTTCCTGTTCGATCCAATCGAGACGAGAGCAAGCGAGATGCTGCAGGGGCGATGGATGGAATCGCTGGATCGAGAGCTGGGTGGCAGGGAGATGATCCCGAGGTGGGAGATGACCCTTGGCAACGCAGGAGGGACAAATCTCCTAAATTTTAGGGTTGTCCAAAAATGAACTAGGGGTGGACTATATATAGCTAGTGGTTCGCGGTTCGGGGCATTTTCGTCCGTGCGATCATGATCGGACGGCTCTGGGTGTGGGGTTGGCTAGGTGGGCTAGGTTGGGCTGTGTAGTTGGGCTATGTGGGGATGAGAGGCAAGGTTTTGGCCCGTGACAAAGTTTTCAAATGCGAAAACGTCCGACGATGAAACCGTCTATAGAGTCGCTATGCATATAATGGTTCGGGTATAAAGAAACTCCGATTGTGAAGAAACTTGGCACGCATCCTACCTACATTAAAAAAATATTTAAATGATGCCGCGGGCACGGGCGTGTGTGGGTGGTCTCAAAACTGTCAACGACGAAAACACAGAGAACCGACAACTAATAACTGATGCAAGTTTTAAAAAATGATGGCGATGGAGTGCTAATGCAATGCGGATGATGCGCATGATGAATGCAACAACCAAATAAATCACACAACAACAAGAAAATGGAAGGGGAATCTTCTGGAGCGTCAGTTCCGGGCTGTTACAAAGACATACATCAAGAGATATCAAATCTAATATTCAATCCGACATGAGAAAACCTCACAAGAAAGATTATATTCATCACATCAAGATAGCGAGGGACAAACACAATACGATCCTACTATATTAACAAAGCTCGTGATACATCAAGATCGTGCCATCTCAAGAGAGAGAGAGAGAGAGAGCACATAGCTACTAGTACATACCCTTGTGATGGGCACCATCGGATGATGAAGATGGCCTATGATGATGGTTGCCTCCTCCAACAGGGTGCCGTAACACGGCTTCAGGTGAGTTTTGTTTTCTTCGATACAAAGGCTTGTGGTGGTAGAGCGGAAGTTCTTGGTTAATTTATGAGGGTTTATGTATATATAGGATTTTTTACCATTCGAATTACGTAAAACGGAGCCACGAGGTGGACCCAAGCCATCAGGCCACGCCCAAGGGGGGTGGGCACGCCGTGTTCTCTTGGCAGCAAAAGGTGCCCCCCTCCAGTGGTTCTTTGCTCCAGTATTTCATATGAAACTCGAATAGCATAAGTTGTTTCCACATTATAAGAGTAATGTTCAATAAAAGTATATTCAAAATTATGCCAAAAATTTCACTACCTTTTATAACATAAGTATCATGACAATAATCATCATAAGTAGCAATTTGGTTCTCATCATAATCAATTGGGACCTCTTCCGAAATAGTGGAATCATTATTGAATAAAGTCATGGCCTCTCTAAATCCACTTTTATCATTATCATAAGATTCAACACACTCCAAAGTAGTGGGATAATTATTATCTAAAGTTGACACTCTTCTAAACCCACTTTAATAATTATGCAATCTTCATAAATAGGAGGCATGCAATCATCATAACAAATCTAATTATTCAAAGTAGGTGGACTAAAAAGATCAGCTTCATTAAGCATAGCATCCCCAAGCTTGGTACAAACATTAATTGCAGCAAATAAATTCTCAAATATGGCATTCGCATCAAATAGAGCATCCCCAAGCTTGTGGCTTGGCATATCATAAGCATAATCAATCTCATCATTAATAGTATGAATAGCACCAATGGTATAACAATTATTATCAACATGTGCATCATATTCCAAATTTATTTTTGATTCATCCTCATGAGGCACAACAATAATAGGAGCAACATCATTTGGAGGGATACCTTTTTACCTCTACCTTACCTTCTTTTCTTCTTCTTCACCACATTATGTGTGGGTTCATTTAATTTTTTCAAGCTTCCTACTGATGAGATTGGTTGAATAGAGAGCTCCTTCTCGTCACCTATTTCATCATGAGAGACAATAGAGGGAAAGTAGACATATTTACCTTTTCATTAGTATTCCTTTTGTATTCTATTGGTTTTCCCGTCTTTCTATAGTTGGCAATCATTGGAATTTACCATGCAGAACATATGGATTTCTTTCAAATTAGTTTCAGCATGGTCCGTGAATATGAATTCTTCAAACCAACCATTTTTATGTGACAATTATTCACACCCCAAAATAAACAAAGTTCATTATAAATTTCAAGGGTGATCAAGTTATTGCAATATTTGGACACGATTCGATCATGAAAAAGCATGCACTCGGAATCAAGGTGCCAACTTTATTGCAAATTTCACAAGTAATAGGATAAAGAGAACATATTTTTTAGCAAATTCATCTACCACTGTGACGAGAAAATTGGTTCTATCATTTTTTGCTTCTTAAAAAAACCTATCATCCCTATGAGGCATGTCTTCACAAAGTCTTTTCACTCCACAAAAATTGACATGCTTATAAGAAACATTTTTGTCATGACTAGTGCGATCATCATTAGCATTTTGGATATTCATAGAATTCATACTAACAACAATGCAACCATGCTCATCATTGAAGGATTTTATGCCAAACATTTTATTGAAATCTTCTTCTCAATTGAGCACAATTTTCCTTTCATCATTTTCAAGAACTACATTATAAAGATGAACAATATGAGACCAACTCAATTCCATTTTTTGTAATTTTCTTTTTATAAACCAAACTAGTGGTACAACAAGAAACAAAATGATTCAATTGCAAGATCTAAACATATACCTTCAATTACTCTCCTCCCCGGTGACGGTGCTAGAAAAGAGCTTGATGTCTACTACACAACTTTATTCTTCTAGACTTGTGTTGGGCCTCCAAGCACAGAGTTTTGTAGGACAATAGCAATTTTCCCTCAAGTGGATGACCTAAGGTTTATCAATCCATGGGAGGAGTAGCATGAAGATGGTAACTCTCAAATAACCCTGCAACCAAATAATAAAAAGTTTCTTGTGTCCCCAACATACCAAATACAATTGTAAATTGTATAGCTGCACTAGTTCGGTGAAGAGATGGTGATACAAATGTAATATGGATGGTGTAAATCTATTTTTGTAATCTGAATAAATAAAAACAGCAAGGTAACAAGTAATGAAAGTGAGCACAAATGGTATTGAAATGCTTAAAAATTAGGCCTAGGGTTCGTACTTTTGCAAGTGCTATCTTCAACAATGCGAATTCAATTGGATCACATAACAATCCCTCAACATGCGATAAAGAATCACTCCAAAGTTTCCATCTAGTGGATAACATACGAAGAAATTATTTGTAGGGTACGAAACCACCTCAAAGTTATTCTTCCGATCAATCTTTCCAAGAGTTCGTAATAAAATAACAAGTTATCCTTTCCGATCGATCTATCCAAGACTACATACTGAAATAATACCATAACAAATTCAGATTCATATTACTCGATCCAACACAAAGAACCTCAAAGAGTGCCCCTAGATTTCTATCGAATAAACAAATACAAGAACGGGCATCAACCCCTATGCATAGATTACCCCAATGTCACCTCGGGAATCCACGAGTTGAGAGCCAATGCATATATCAAGTGAATCAATATGATACCCCATTGTCACCATGGGTTTTCATAGCAAGATATAAATCAAGTGCTCTCAAATCCATAAATGCATTCAATCCGATAAAACGAAACCTCAAAGGGAAAACTCAATTCATCACAACAAGATAGAGAGGGAGAAACACCATAGCTACTTGTACAAATCCTCAGTCCTGAGGGTGGACTACTCACCCTCCTCATCATTGTGGCCATAGGGATGATGATGATGGCCTCCACTGATGATCTCCCCCTTCGGCAGGGCGCCGGAACAGGCTCGCGACTGGTTTTTCAGGGCTACACAGGCTTGCAGCGGCGGAAATTCTGATATAGGATATTTTCTAGGAGTTTCTATATTTATAGGATTTTTTTGGCGTCCATCTCACGTCCAGATGGGCCTCGAGGGGGCTCACTAGGCACCAGGGCGCGCCTGGGCCACGGGGCCGGCACGCCTTGGTGCCTAGTGGGCGCTAGGGGGCCACATCTGGTGGTTCTTTGCTCCAATATTTCTCTTTTGTTCCAAAAAATCATCAAAAACTTTTGTCCAATTCCGAGAATTTTATTTCTGCACGAAAAACAACACCAGAGTAGTTCAGGTGAAAATAACACCAGTCTGGGTTAGTTCGATGCAAATCATACCAAAACCATATAAAATTGTTGTAAACATGACATGAATACATCGTAAATTATAGATATGTTGGAGACGTATCACCTAGCTATGGCGCAGTGGTCACACTCTGATGTACGAGTTCGAGCCCCACTCGGGATTGGTAAATGTTGGAAATGTGCCCTAGAGGCAATAATAAATTGGTTATTATTATATTTCCTTGTTCATAATAATCGTTTATTATCCATGGTAGAATTGTATTGATTGGAAACTCAAATACATGTGGTGGATACATAGACAACACACTGTCCCTAGTGAGCCTCTAGTTGACTAGTTCATTGATCAAAGATGGTCAAGGTTTCCTAGCCATTGGCAACTGTTGTCACTTGATAACGAGATCACATCATTGGGAGAATGATGTGATCGACAAGACCCAAACTATAAACGTAGCATATGACCGTGTCAGTTTATTGTTACTGTTTTCTTCATGTCAATGTATCTGTTCCTATGACCATGAGATCATGCAACTCCCGGATACCGGAGGAATACCTTGTGGGTTATCAAACGTAGCAACGTAACTGGGTGACTACAAAGGTGCTCTACAGGTATCTCCAAAGGTGTCTGTTGGGTTGGCATGGATCAAGACTAGATTTGTCACTCCGTGTGACGCAGAGGTATCTCGGGGACCACTCGGTAATACAACACCACAACAATCCTTGCAAGAAATGTGACCAAGGAGTTAGTTACAAGATCTTGTATTTTAGAACAAGTAAAGAGACTTGCCAGCAACGAGATTGAACTAGGTATAGAGATACCGACGATTGACTCTCGGGAAAGTAATATACCGAAGGACAAAGGGAATGGTATACGGGATTTTATGAATCGTTGGCACAAAGGTTCAACCGATAAGATATTCATAGATTATGTAGGATCCAATATGGACATCCAGGTCCCGCTATTGGATATTGACCGTCGAGTGTCTCAGGTCATGTCTGCCTAGTTCTCGAACCCGCAGGGTCTGCACACTTAAGGTTCGGTGATGTTTCGGTATAGTTGAGTTATAGGTGTTGGTGACCGAAGGTTGTTCGGTGTCCAAGATGAGATCACGAACGTCACGAGGGTTTCCGGAAAGGTCCGGAAACAAATATTGATATATAGGATGGCTTCATTTGGCCTCCGGAAAGATTTCAGGCATTACCAGCAGTGTACCGGGAGTGACGAATGGGTTCCGGGTCTTCACCGGGAGGGACCCACCCACCCGGGAGTGAGCCCAATAGTCCAAGAGTGGGGAACCATCCCTTAGTGGGCTGGTGACGCTAGACCAGGTGGGCTATGGCACTAGGAAAGGAAAACCAAAAGAAAAAAAGAGGGAGGTGGGAAGGAAGAGGAGGACCCCTCGTTCCCCAAACCAAATTGGAGTTGGAGTCCTCCTATTCCTTTCGGCCCGCGCCATAGGGGCTCCCTTGAGCCCAAATCCTAGCCCCTCCCCTCCTCCTATATATACTAGATGTTTTAGGGGTTTTGAGACACAACTTTGCCACGTGCAACTCAAACCTATACCTCGTAGTTCTTCCTCTAGATCGGATTTTTGCGGAGCTCGGGCGGCGGGCGGAGCCCTGCAGGAATAGATCATCACCATCACCGGCGCGTTGTCATGCTGCCGGAGAACTCATCTACTTCCCCGTCTCTCCTGCTGGATCAATAAGGCGGAGATCGTCATTGAGGTGTATGTGTGCTAAACGCGGAGGTGCCGTCTGTTCGGTGCTAGATCGGGACGGATCGTGGGACGACGGTGATTTGAATCATGAAGCTGTACCACTACATCAACCACGTTTCTTAACGCTTCCCGCTTAGCGATCTACAAGGGTATGTGGATCCGATCTCCCTCTCGTAGATGAACATCACCATGATAGGTCTTCGTGTGCGTAGGAAATTTTTTGTTTACCATGAAACGTTCCCCAACAGTGGCATCCTGAGCTAGGTTCATGCGTAGATGTAATCTCGAGTAGAACACAAAAGTTTTTGTGGGCGTTGATGTTCGATTTTCTACCCTCCTTAGTATTTTCTCGATTCGGCGGTATTGTTGGATTGAAGCAGCCCGGACCAACATTACTCGTACGCTTACGAGAGACCGGTTTCATCGACTAACATGCAACTTGTTGCATAAAGATGACTGGCGGGTGCTTATTTCTTCAACTTTAGTTGAATTGGATTTGACTGAGGCCGTCCTTGGAGAGAGGTTAAATAGCAATTTGCACATCTTCGTTTTGGTTTTTGCGTAAGTAAGATGCGATCATACTAGATACCCATAGCATCAACGTAAAACATGCAACAACAAATTAGAGGACGTCTAACTTGTTTTTGCAGGGTATGCATGTGATGTGATATGGCCAAAGACATGATGTGATATATTGGATGTATGAGATGATCATGTAGTAATAGTTAAATATCGACTTGCACGTCGATGCTACGGCAACCGGCAGGAGCCATAGGGTTGTTTTTAAACTAATGTTTGTGTTTGCAGATGCGTTTACTCTATTGCTAGGTTGTAGATTTAGTAGTAATAGCATAGATAGCACGACAACCTCAATGGCGGCACGATGATGGAGATCATGGTATGGCGCCAGTGACGATGAAGATCATGCCGGTGCTTTGGCGATGGAGATCAAGAAGCACAAGATCATGACCATATCATGTCACTTATGAATTGCATGTGATGTTAATCCTTTTTATGCACCTTATTTTGATTAGAACGACGGTAGCATTATAAGGTGATCCGTCACTAAATTTCAAGATAAAATTGTGTTCTCCCCGACTGTGCACCGTTGCGACAGTTCGTCGTTTCGAGACACCACGTGATGATCCGGTGTGATAGACTCAATTTTCACATACAACGGGTGCAAAACAGTTACACACGCGGAACACTCGGGTTAAACTTGACGAGACTAGCATGTACATACATGGCCTCGGAACACAAGAGACCGAAAGGTCGAGCATGATCAACATGGAGATGTTCACCACTGAAACTATGCTCAAATCACGTGATGATCGGACTCGAGTTAGTGGATTTGGATCATGCACCACTCGAATAACTAGAGGATGCCTATTTGAGTGGGAGTTCTTAAGTAATATGATTAATTGAACTAATTATCATGAACATAGTCAATAGGTCTATGCAAATTACGTTGTAGCTTGCGCTGTAGCTCTACTGTGTTTATATGTTCCTAGAGAAAATTTAGTTGAAAGATGACAGTAACAATTTTGCGGACTGAGTCCGTGAACTGAGGATTGTCCTCATTGCTGCGTAGAAGCCTTATGTCCTTAATGCATTGCTCGGTGTGCTACACCTCAAGCGTCGTGTGTGGATGTTGCGAACATGTGACATACATGTTTTGTGATGACTACGTGATAGTTTAGTGCGTAATACTTAACGGCTTAGAAGTAAGGCGCCGAAGACGTTTTTGAACGTCACGGAACATATGAGATGTTCTAAGAGATGAAATTGGGATTTCATGCTCGTGCCCTTGTTGAGAGGTATGATACCTCCGACAAGATTCTTTGTCTACAAAGTAAAGGAGAAAAGCTCAATCGTTGAGCATGTGCTCAGATTGTCTGAGTACAACAGTTGCTTGAATGAAGTGGGAGTTATTCTTCCAGATGAGATAGTGATGCTTCTCCAAAGTCACTTCCACCAAGCTACTAGAGCTTCGTGATGAACTATAACATATCAAGGATATATATGATGATCCTTGAGCTATTCGCGATGTTAGACAATGCGAAAGTAGAAATCAAGTAGGAGCATCAATTGTTGATGGTTAGTAAAACCACTAGTTTCAAGAAGGGCTAGGGCTAGAAGGGATACTTCATGAAATGGCAAACCAATTGCTCCTCTATTGAAGAAACCCAAGGTTAAACCCAAACCCGATACTAAGTGCTTCTGTTATGAGGGGAACGGTCACTGAGGCGGAACTACCCTAGATACTTGTTAGATGAGAAGGCTGGCAAAGTCGATAGAAGTATATTTGATATACATGATATTGATGTGTACTTTACTAGTACTCCTAGTAGCACGAGGGTATTGGATACCGGTTCAGTTGCTAAGTGTTTGTAACTCGAAATAAAAGCTACGGAATAAAAGTATACTAGCAAGGGTGAGGTGACGATGTGTGCTGGAAGTAATTCTAAGGTTGACGTGACCAAACATCGCACACTCCCTCTACCATCGGGATTGGTGTTAAAACCTAAATAATTGTTATTTGGTGTTTGCGTTGAGCATGAACATGATTGGATCGTGTTTATTGCAATACAATTATTCATTTAATGAGAATAATGGTTATTCAATTTGCTTGAATAATTACCTTCGATGGTTTGTCGAATCTCGATCGTAGTGATACACATGTTCATAATATTGATGCCAAAAGATACAAAGTAGTAATGATAGTACCACTTACTTGTGGCACTGCCACTTGAGTCATATTGGTGTAAAATGAATGAAGAAGCTCCTTGCTGGTGGATCTTTGTACTCACTCATTTTTGAAATGTTTGAAACATGCAAACCATACCTATTGGTATAAACGCATGAAGAAACTCCATGCAGATGGATCGTTTGGACTCAGTTGATTTTGAATCACTTGAGACATGCAAATCATACCACATGGGCAAGATGACTGATGGCCTCGTTTTCCAGTGAGATGGAACAAGAAAATAACTTGTTGGAAGTAATACATTTTTGATGTGTGCAGTCCAATGAGTGCCGAGGCACGTAGTGGATATCGTTATGTTCTTACTTCACTTACGATTTGAGTAGATACAGGAGTTTTTACTTGATGAATCACAAGTGTGAAATATTGAAAAGTTCAAAGCTATTTCAGAGTGAAGATCATCGTGACAACAGGATAAATTGTCTACGATATGATCATAGAGATGAATATCTGAGTTGCGAGTTTTGGTACACAGTTAAGACAATGTGCATATTGTTTTGCAATTCATGCCACCTAGAACACCATAGTGTGATGGTGTGTCCGAAAGTCATAGCCGCGCCCTATTTGATATGGTGCATACTATGATGTCTGTTATCGAATTACCACTATCATTTATGGGTTATGCATTAGAGACAACTGCATTCACTTTAAATAAGGCACCACAGTATGAACTATGGTTTGGAGAAACCTGAGCTGTCGTTTCTTCAGAGTTCGGGGCTACGACGCTTATGTGAAAAAGTTTCAGTCTGATAAGCTCGAACCCAAAGCGGCTAAATGCATCTTAATAGGATATCCAAAACAGTTGGGTACATCTCCTATCTCAGATCCAGAAGCAAAGTGTTTGTTTCTAAAACGGGTCCTTTCTCGAGGAAAGTTTTCTCTCGAAAGAATTGAGTGGGAGGGTGGTGGAACTTGATGAGTTTATTGAACCGTCACTTCAACCAGTGTATAGCAGGGCGTAGGAAGTTGTTCCTGTGGCGCCTACACCAATTGAAGTGGAAACTGATGATAGTGATCATTAAGCTTCAGATCAAGTTACTACAAACCTTGTAGGTCGACAAGGTCGCGTACTGCTACAGAGTGGTACGGTAACCCTGTCTTGGAAGTCATCTTGTTGAACAACAATGAACCTACTAGCTATTGAGAAGCGATGGTGGGCGTGGATTCCGACAAATGGTTGGAGACCATGAAATCCGAGAGAGGATCCGTGTATAAAGCAAAGTGTAGACTTTGGAAGAACTACTTGATGGTCGTAAGACTATTAAGTAAAGATGGATCTTTAAAAGGAAGACAGACGATGATGGTGAAAAGTCACCATTAAGAAAATCTCGACTTACCGCAAAAGATGTTTCCGACAACTTCAAGGAGTTGACTATGATGAGACTTTCTCACTCGTAGCGATGCTAAAAGTCTGTTGGAATTATGTTGGCAGTTGCTGCATAATTTACGAAATATTGCACGTAGGATGTAAAAACATTGTTTCCTCGACGGTTTCCTTGAGGAAAGGTTGTATGTGATACAACCAGAAGGTTTTGTTGATCCTGAGGGTGCTAACAAGTATGCAAGCTCCAGCGATCCTTCTATGGACTGGAGCGAGCATCTCAGAGTTGGAATATACGCTTTGGTAAGATGATCAAAGCTTTTGGGTTTACAAGGTTTATGAGAAACTAGTAGTTCCAAAGAAGTGAGTGGGAGCACCATAGAATTTCTGATAAGTATATGTGGTTGACATATTGTTGATCGGAAGTAATGTAGAATTTCTGTAAAGCATAAAGGGTTGGTTGAAAGGAGTTTTTCAAAGGAAGACCTGAATAGAGCTACTTGAACATTGAGCATCAAGATCTATAGAGATAGATCAAAACACTAAATAGAACTTTTAATGAAATGCATGCCTTGACAAGTTTTTGAAGGAGTTCAAAATAGATCAGCAAAGAAGGAGTTCTTGGCTGTGTTGTAAGTTGTGAATTTGAGTAAGACTCAAAGCCCGACCATGGCAGAAGAAAGAGAAAGTATGAAGGTTATCCCCTATGCCTTAGACGTAGGCTCTAAAGTATGCCATGTTGTGCACCGCACCTGATATATGCATTGCCATGAGTCTGTCAAGGGATACAAAAGTGATCCAAGATTGAATCACTGAACAACAGTCAAAGTTATCCTTAGTAACTAGTAGACTAAGGAATTTTTCTCAATTATGGAGGTGATTGAAGAGTTTGTCATAAAGGGTTACATCGATGCAAGCTTTGCCACGAATCCAAATAACTTAGAGTAGTAAACCGGATTCGTATTGTAGAGCAGTCATTTGGAATATTTCCAAATAGCACGTAGGAGCAGCATATATAGGATGACATAAAGATTTGTAAAGCACACACGGATATGAAAGGTTCAGAACCGTTGACCAAAGACCTCTCTCACAAGCAAGACATGATCGAACCCCAGAACTGTATGGGTGATAGATTCATTACAATCACATAGTGATGTGAACTAGATTATTGACTCTAGTGCAAGTGGGAGACTATTGGAAATATGCCCTAGAGGCAATAATAAATTTGTTATTATTATATTTCCTTGTTCATAATAATCGTTTATTATCCATGCTAGAATTGTATTTATTGGAAACTCAAATACATGTGTGGATACATAGACAACACACTGTCCCTAGTGAGCCTCTAGTTGACTAGTTCGTTGATCCAAGATGGTCAAGGTTTCCTGGCCATAGGCAAGTGTTGTCACTTGATAACGGTATTACATCATTGGGGGAATGATGTGATGGACAAGACCAAAACTATAAACGTAGCACATGATCGTGTCAGTTTATTGTTATTGTTTTCTGCATGTCAGTGTATCTGTTCCTATGACCATGAAATCATGGAACTCCCGAACACCGGAGGAATACCTTAAGGGTTATCAAACATCGCAACGTAACTGGGTGACTATAAAGGTGCTCTACTGGTATCTCCAAAGGTGTCTGTTGGGTTGGCATGGATCAAGACTGGGATTTGTCACTCCGTGTGACGGAGAGGTATCTCGGGGCCCACTCGGCAATACAACATCACAACAAGCCTTGCAAGAAATGTGAATAAGGAGTTAGTTACATGATCTTGTATGACATAACGAGTAAAGAGACTCGCCGGCAACGAGATTGAACTAGGTATAGAGATACCGATGATCGAATCTCGGGCAAGTAACATACCGAAGGACAAAGGGAAATGTATACGGGATTATATGAATCCGTGGCACAGAGGCCAACCGATAAGATCTTTGTAGATTATGTATTATCCAATAGGGACATCCAGGTCCCACTATTGGATATTGATGGGGGATTGTCTCAGGTCATGTCTGCATAGTTCTCGAACCCGCACGGTCTGCACACTTAAGGTTCAGTGATGTTTCGGTATAGTTGAGTTATAGGTATTGGTGACCGAAGGTTGTTTGGAGTCTCGGATGAGATCACGGACGTCTCGAGGGTTTCTGGAATGGTCCGGCATCGAAGATTGATATATAGGATGGTCTCATTTGGTCTCCGGAAAGATTTCGGGTATGATCGGCAGTGTACCAGGAGTGACGAATGGGTTCTGGGTCTTCACTGGGAGGGGCCCACCCACCCAGGAGTGAGCCCAATAGTCCAAGGGTGGTGCACCAGCCCTTAGTGGGCTGGTGAGGCGAGCCCAAGTGGGCTATGGAGCTAGGAAAGAAAAACCAAAAGAAAATAAAAAAGAGGGAGGTGGGAAGGAAGAGGAGGACTCCTCCTTCCCCAAACCGAATTGGAGTTGGAGTCCTGCTCCTACTTTCGGCCGGTGCCCTAGGGGCTCCCTTGAGCCCCAAGGCTAGCCCCTCCCCTCCTCCTATATATACTAGAGGTTGGTTTTTGAGACACAACTTTGCCACATGCAACTCAAACCTATATCTCGTAGTTCTTCCTCTAGATCGGATTTCTACGGAGCTCGGGCGGAGCCCTGCAGGAATAGATCATCACCATCACCGGCGCGCCGTCACGCTGCCGGAGAACTCATCTACTTCCCCGTCTCTCTTGCTAGATCAAGAAGGCGGATATCGTCATCGAGCTGTACGTGTGCTGAACGCGGAGGTGCAGTCCGTTCGGTGCTAGATCGGGACGGATTGTGGGACGATCGTGATTTGAATCACGAAGCTGTACCACTACATCAACCACGTTTCTTAATTCTTCCTGCTTAGCAATCTACAAGGGTACGTGGATCCGATCTCCCTCTCGTAGATGAACATCACCATGATAGGTCTTCGTGTGCGTAGGAATTTTTTTGTTTCACATGCAACGTTCCCCAACAGTAAAGACCCTACGTCTTGAGCCCGGAGGCCAGTGTTTTCTTATGGGGTTGTGAGAATACATACTTCTCAACCCTTGTCGAGGAGCTCGGGTGCGGCCTATATAGAGTGCGCCATGACCAATCGAGCGTCATTAAAAGGGTGAGTTAAACTTAATAACTACGGAAGTTACTAGTAAAAGGAGCTCTAACTCTGGCATTGCTAGTAACACCGATCTCTTGCAATTGCAGTCTCTTCATCGCCTCCACCTTGCTTTAGTCCTAGAGTCAGCGCACGCCCGACTGACGAAAGACGGTCCGAGTGACCGTGTGATTCCGAGTGAGTATCTTTTTGCCCGGGGGGACCGAGACTTCCTCGATAGCCTTGATGACATTGATGACTGTGTGGGGCCCTAGGTGGGCCCTAGACTGCAGCTCCATGGCCCTAACCCTAATGGACAACCCCATCAGTAGCCCCTGAATCAGTTGAGGTTTTACTGGCCGAGTGAAAGACACTTCTCAGTGTCCTAGGTGTCTCAGATATGTTGGTGAAGCAGCTCAAGGCTGTTTTACTTGGACTCTCAATGAGCCACTACGGATTTTGGAGTAAAATATTCTGAGGGTTCGGGGCGTGTCCGCATGCATACAACCGGCAACATTTGTTTATCTCTCCGGGAGATGAATCGATGGTTCGAATGAACTAGTGCCAGAGCTCCGAGTGACCAGAGGAATTTAGGACAGATCCTACTCGCGCCATGGTAAGGGAAACCTAGTTATCTTTAATCATATCCGAGTGATCAGAGTCTCGTGGAAGGACCAGTTGTGGGATGTCCGCCTCACCCTGTTCTGAGCAATAGGGCACATAATCCATTTGGGGTTCAAGCATGGCACAGTTCCTGCGATTTTTGAGTCATGAGGTGCCTCGATTACCATGCCTCAAATTCTACCACATGTTGTAAATGCACTGTCCCAGGTATCCCGTGGATCCCCTCCTTGACGACAGATTGCTCGAAAGCGATCCCTTTGCGCAACGTATAAAAGAGCAGGACAGAGGGAGGAGAGAATCACACTCACAGATATCAAGCATTTTCTCCTCCTCTCAATCCTTGCCTCCGTGTATGAGAACTCCGCCACACCCCCAGCCTCAACCACCTCGACCACCTCACCATTCAATATGGCATAGGGCGCGACGGTAAAGGCCGAGCGAGCCAGGAAAGGCTCGTGTAGGTCCTCGTCGAGTGCTGGAGTGCTCCGCTGGGCTAGATCCATGGAGACTCGATGACGTCCCGCGTCTCCAAAGGCTGCCAGTTGGAGCTGGAGAACGAGGGGCATGTGGCTCTAGGGAGCTGGCGACTGCCGGAGGAGGGCGAGCGGGAGCGTATGCCGCGAGGGGACGAGCGAGTGCTCCTTGTCACTCACATGGAGAGAGGTTTCCACATGCCCTTGCATCCCTTCTTCTATGTAATTCTTGATTTCTTTGGTGCGCAACTTCATCATCTTCCCCCCAATGTCCTCTCGTATTTAGCTGCCTTTCTGTTTTTTTGAGAGAACTTCCTCGGATGCCATCCGCATCGACGACTATTCAAGGACTTGTTTACATGCTGAGTGATGACAGTGAAGAAGTCTTCTCAATCGGGGGGGGGTGTGAAGACGAATGTGCTGTAGCTTTGCAGGGGTTTAGGCATAAAACTTAGAGGGAAGAGTAGTTTACTCCAAATGCCCTTCCCTAATTCCGTGAGTGGTTGGCAGGACTCTTGGTTTTACTGCCAGGACATCCTAGATGGCGAGGGTCAGTCGGGTCTTACACCTTACTCGGTCGAGCGAGTCTATTCGACTCCTTCTTTGACTATGACGAAGGAGGATAAGGTGGACGTAGACATCTTAGTGATCACTCTGGTAGCGCTACTATGGAAGGGTGTCAATGGGATGGACCTTTTGGAGGTCTACATCCAGCGAGGATCCAAGCCCTTTAGGCCAGGGCCAGCCCCATGTGGAGGTATGAGGGACCGAATGATCCGACTCGAATTGACTCGGAGGAGATCGGTGTAGAGGAGTTGGAGAAAAAGCTCAATGCTATAACCCCCGTGCACCAAAACCCTAGGGGAATTAGACTCGTGCCTCCTTTCTCGAAGGAGAACTCACCGAACGAGGTAAACTCTCGTATATTTTGTCCGAGTGCACTGTACTGCAATTGTCTTCTATCCTTGTTCGTGAACTTGTTTTCTTCACACAGAAGGCCTTTACATCGTTCATCAGTTCTATCTCGGTGGTCGATCGCACGCCGATTGATGTGGCAAGTGACACCGAGCGTCCGGAGTGGGTTTTTCTTCGCAATTTTCTTTTCTTGTTTCAAATCCCGAGTGGGTTTGCATGGAGCACACCCACTGGGTATTCACTTCCAGTGGACGTGCGGCGAGCGCACCCATAGGGTGTAGTACCCAAGACTACAGTCGATTGAAGCAGTTGGCGGTAGTCTAAGTTGGGGTACGGGGCCCCTTGCTCTCTTCTCGTCCTTCCAGTGGGGGCGTGATACGTCTCCAACGTATCTATAATTTTTGATGGTTTCATGCTATTATCTTATCAAACTTTGGATGTTTTGTGTGCCTTTTATATCCTTTTTGGGACTAACTTATTAACTTAGTGCCAAGTGCGAGTTCCTGTTTTTTCCGTGTTTTTGACCCTTTTCAGAGGAGGATTTTAAACGGAGTCCAAACGGAATGAAACTTCCAAAAAGATTTTTCCGAAACATAAGAATATCGGGGAACTTGAGAACCAAGGCAGGGGGCCACCAGGGACCCCACAAGCCGCCTAGCAGCGGCAAGGGGGGGGGGGTGCCTCCCAGGCTTGTGGGCTTCCTGTGCCACCTCCGCCCTAGGTCTTTCGCCTATATATTCCCAAAAATTGCAGAAAAAATCAAGAGATCATCAAAAGTACATTTCCGCCGCCGCAAGATTTTGTCTCCGCAAGATCCCATCTCGGGCACGTTCTGGTGCCCTGCCGGAGGGGGGATTCGGATACGGAGGGCTTCTTCATCAACACCATGACCTCTCCGATGATGCGTGAGTAGTTCACCATAGACCTGCGGGTCCATAGTTAGTAGCTAGATGGCTTCTTCTCTCTCTTGGATCTTCAATACAAAGTTCTCCATGATCTTCATGGAGATCTATCCGATGTAATCTTCTTTTGCGGTGTGCTTGTCGAGATCCGATGAATTGTGGATTTATGATCAAATTATCTATTAATCTTATTTGAGTTTCTTCTGATCTCTTATATGCATGATTTCATATCCTTGTAATTCTCTTCGAGTTGTGGGTTTTGTTTGGCCAACTTGATCTACGATTCTTGCAATGGGAGAAGTGCTTGGTTTTGGGTTCATATCGTGCGATGACCTGACCCAGTGACAGAAGGGGTAGCGTGGCACGCATCGTGTTGTTGCCATCAAGGGTAAAAAGATGGGGTTTTCATCATTGGTTTGAGATTATCCCTCTACATCATGTCATCTTGCTTAAGGCGTTACTCTGTTCGTCATGAACTAAATACACTAGATGCATGCTAGATAGCAGTCGATGTGTGGAGTACTGGTAGTAGATGTAGAAAGTATCGGTCTACTTGTCTCGAACGTGATGCCTATATCTATGATCATTGCCTTAGATATCATCATGACTTTGCGTGGTTCTATCAATTGCTCGACAGTAATTTGTTCCCCCACCGTAATATTTGCTATTTTGAGAGAAGCCTCTAGTGAACACTATGGCCCCTGGTCTACTTCACACCATATTTTCAGCCTTACTCTTTTACTTCGTTGCACTTTCCACCTTGAGATCTCACTTTGCAATCAATCTTGAAGGGATTGACAACCCCTTTATAGCGTTGGGTGCAAGCTCTTTGTGTTTGCGCAAGTACTCTGGACTTGGCGAGATTCTCCTACTGGATTGATACCTTGGTTCTCAAACTGAGGGAAATACTTACTGCTCCTGCGCTGCATCACCCTTTCCTCTTCAAGGGAAAGACCAACGCAAGCAAGTCTCCGTCAAAGTCTCAATTTTTGGCGCTGTTGTTTGACAAGTAGCAGAAGGATTTCTCGCGCCTTTGCCGGGGAGGATCAAGTCAAAAACTCATCCAAGTAAGTGTCGCAAACTCATCTCTTGCATTTACTTTTTTTGCCTCTCGTTTTCCTCTCCCCCACTTTTGAAAAACAAAAATTTACAAAAAGATTTGCCTTTTTCCTTTGCCTTTTCGTTCGCCCTTTCCTCTCGCTTGCTCTTTGTTCGCTTGTGTGCTTGCTTGCTTGCTGAAGTCACCATGACTGAAAACACCAAACTTTGTGAATTCTCAAATACTAATAATAATGATTTTATTAGTACTCCGATTGCTCCCGCCACTAGTGCGGAGTCATACAAAATCAATGCCGCTTTGCTGAATCTTGTTATGAAAGAGCAATTTTCCGGCCTTCCTAGTGAAGATGCCACATCCCATCTTAATACCTTCATAGAGCTTTGCGATATGCAAAAGAATAAAGATGTGGATAATGATGTGATTAAATTGAAGCTTTTTCCTTTCTCGTTGCGAGATCGAGCAAAAACTTGGTTTTCGTATTTGCCCAAAAATAGTATTGATTCTTGGGATAAGTGCAAAGATGCTTATATATCCAAGTATTTTCCGCCGGCAAAGATTATCTCTCTCCGTAATGATATCATGAATTTTAAGAAACTTGATCATGAACATGTTGCACAATCTTGGGAGAGAATGAAATTGATGATTAGAAATTGTCCCGCTCATGGCTTGAGTCTTTGGATGATTATACAAATCTTCTATGCTGGCTTGAATTTCACTTCTAGAAATATCTTGGATTCCGCCTCAGGTGGAACGTTCATGGAAATCACTTTAGGAGAAGCCAAAAAACTCCTAGACAATATCATGACGAACTACTCTCAGTGGCACACTGAAAGGTCACCTACTAGTAAGAAGGTACACGCTATAGAAGAAACTAACTTGTTGAGTGCTAAGATGGATGAGTTAATGAATTTGGTTGCTAGTAGAAGTGCTCCTTTAGATCCTAATGATATGCCATTGTCTTCCTTGATTGAGAGTAGCAACGCTAGCTTGAACTTTAATTTTTTTGGTAGGAATAATTTTGGCAACAACAATGCTTTTATAGGAAAGTATGTTCCTAGGCCTTTTCCTAGTAACCCCTCTAATAACTTTGGCAACTCCTACAACAATACTCATGGAAATTACAATAGATTACCCTCTGATCTAGAGAGTAATATCAAAGAGTTTATCAACTCGCAAAAGATTTTCAATGCGTCCATAGAGGAAAAAACTAGTCAAAATTGACGATTTGGCTAAGAGCGTTGATAGAATGTCTAGTCATATGATGCTTTGAAAGTTAGATGTGCTCCTCCCAAGATCAATATGCATGAGACTTTGAAAGCTATGAGTGTTTCTATGAGTGAGAGCAAAGAAAGAACTGCCCAAATTCGTGCTAGACATGAATGGCTTAAAAAGGCGTGTTCTCGTGACAAGAATCACGAAGATCTTAAAGTGCTTGGTATGACTCCCATTGAATCTTTGTTTTCTTGTGTCAAACCTAATGATGATGGGGCTGGATATGAATCCACTTTGGTTGAAAAACGTCCCAATTATTCGGAGTCCATCAATCTTGATGCTAAAAGCATTGAAAGTGGAGTAGAAGATATTAAAACTTTCAGTAGTAATGAAATAACTACTTTGGATTTCAAGGAATTAAATTATGATAGTTGCTCCTTGATTGAATGCATTTCCTTGATGCAATCCATGCTAAACTCTCCACACGCTTATAGCCAAAACAAGGCCTTTACCGATCATATCGTCGAAGCTATGATAAAATCTCTTGAAGAGAAACTTGAATTGGAAGTATCTATCCCTAGAAAGCTTCATGATGAGTGGGAACCTACTATAAAAATCAAAATCAAAAACTATGAATGCAATGCGTTATGTGATTTGGGTGCTAGTGTTTCCGCGATTCCAAAGTCTTTATGTGATGTTCTGGGTTTTAATGAGATTAAAGAGTGTTCTCTTAATTTGCATCTTGCTGATTCTACTGTCAAGAAACCCATGGGAAGGATAAATGATGTTCTTATTATTGCAAATAGGAACTATGTACCCGTGGATTTCATTGTGCTTGACATTGATTGCAATCCTACATGCCCTATCATTCTTGGTAGACCTTTCCTAAGGACTATCGGTGCTATCATCTATATGAAGGAAGGGAATATTATATTTCAATTTCCTTTAAAGAAGGGCATGGAGCACTTTCCTAGAAATAAAATAAGATTGCCTTATGAATCTATGATGAGGGCTACTTATGGTTTGAGCACCAAAGACGACGATACGTGATTCTATCACCTTATGCCTAGCTAAGGGCGTTAAACAATAGCGCTTGTTGGGAGGCAACCCAATGAATTAATCTTTTTCTTTCTGTTTTGTTGCGTCCACTCCATCATAATTCTGTTATTATTGTGTCTTTTGTGTTTCTTTTTGTGTTTGAGCCAAGCAAAACCTTTATGACTAGTCTTGGTGATGGTTGTTTGATCCTGCTGGAAAAAGACAAAAACTTTTCGCGCACGAGATTATTTTTCATTTTTATTCAGAAAGAGATTTTGAGTTGATTCTTTTTTCTGCTGGTTGATATACTTTTTTCCAAGGCAATCATCATTTTTCAGAAGTTTTGAGGTACCAGAAGTATACAAAGTATACATATTGCTACAGACTGGTTTGTTTTTGACAGATTCTATTTTTGTTGAGTTGGTTGCTTGTTTTGATGAAACTATGGATAGTATCGGGGGGGTACTAGCCATGGAAAAGTGAGAGTACAGTAATCTAAAACCAATATAAATAGAAATCAAGATTTCTACAGTACCTAAAGAGGTGGTAGTTTGTTTTCTTGTGCTAATGATATCATGAGTTTTTGTTTAAGTTTTATGTTGTGAAGTTTTCATGTTTTGGGTGATGTTCTCATGGACAAAGAGATAAGGATTGGAAAGAGCTCAAGCTTGGTGATGCCCAAGGCATCCCAAGCCAAATTCAAGGACACCAAAAAGCCTAAGCTTGGGAATGCCCTGGGAAGGCATCCCCTCTTTCGTCTTCAATCCACCGGTAACATTACTTGGAGCTATATTTTTATTCACCAAATGATATGTGTTTTGTTTGGAGCGTCTTGTATCGTAGGAGTCTTTTCTTTTTGTTGTGTCCCAATCGTCCTTTCTGCACACCTTTTGAGAGAGACATGCACTCATCGTGAATTTGCTAGAATGCTCATCGTGCTTCACTTATATCTTTTGAGCTAGATAATTTTGCTCTGTGTGCTTCACTTAGATCTTTTAGAGCACGGCGGTGCGTGACTTGGTAGTTGGCTTATGCTATGGAAGTAGTCCCAAAGGTGATAGGTACCCAAAGAGGATACAAAAACCTCCATCTTCATGTGCATTGAGTAGAAAGAGAAGTCTTGATTCCTCTCAATTAGTTTTGAGACGTGGATTTGGTAATATTAAGAGTTATGTTAGTAGGGTGTTGTGAATCTAGAAATACTTGTGTTGAAGTTAGTGATTCCCGTAGCATGCACGTATGGTGAACCGCTATGTTAGGAAGTCGGAGCATAATTGATCTATTGATTGTCATCCTTTGTCTTGAGGTCGGGATCGCGCGATGGTTAACACCTACCAAACCTTCCCCTAGGAGTATGCGTTTAGCACTTTGTTTCGATTACTAATAAAAACTTTCGCAACAAGTATGTGAGTTCTTCATGACTAATGTGAGTCCATGGTATAGATGTACTTTCACCTTCCACCATTGCTAGACTCTCTAGTGCCGCGCAACTTTCGCCGGTACACAAACCCACCATATGCCTTCCTCAAAACAGGCACCATACCTACCTACTATGGCATTTTCATAGCCATTCCAAGATATATTGCCATGCAACTCCCACCGTTCTGTCTCATGACTTGTGCCGTCACTCTCATATTGCCATTGCATGATCGTAGGATAGCTAGCGAGATGCTTCAATGTCATACGCCAAGCTAGATCGTTGCACATCCCGGTACAGTGCCGTAGGCATTTCCTATAGTGTCATCATCGTTCTAAGCTTTGAGCCGTGAGTAAATAAAAGTGTTATGATCATCATTATTAGAGCATTGTCCCATGTGAGGAAATAAAAAAAAGAGTCCAAAGAGCCCAAATAAAAAAAGGGGAGAAAAAAGAGGCCCAAGAGCCCAAATAAAAAAAGAGAGAAAAAGAGAGAAGGGACAATGCTACTATCTTTTTCCACACTTGTGCTTCATAATAGCACCATGTTCTTCATGATTGAGAGCCTCTTGTTTCGTCACCACCATATGCTAGTGGGAATCTTTATTATATAACTTGGCTTGTATATTCCAATGATGGGCTTCCGCAAATTCCCTAGGTCTTCGTTAGCAAGCAAGTTGGATGCACACCCACTAGTTCTCCTTTTGAGCTTTCACATACATATAGCTCTAGTGCATCCTTTGTATGGCAATCCCTACTCATTCACATTCATATCTATTAATGGGCATCTCCATAGCCCTTTGATACGCCGAGTCAATGTGACCATCTCCTCCCTTTTTGTCTCACAACCACCACCACACTCTATTCCACCTATAGTGCTATATCCATGGCTCACGCTCATGTATTGCGTGATAGTTATAAAAAGTTTGAGAAAGTAAGAGTGCGAAAACAATTACTTGGCTAATACCGGGGTTGTGCATGATTTAAATTAGTTGTGTGAGGATGATGGAGCATAGCGAGACTATATGATTTTGTAGGGATAATTTTCCTTGGCCTTGTTATTTTGTGAGTTCATGATTACCTTGTGATCGGGTCATAGTCCTAGGGTAGGGTCATAGGCCTGTCCTACAGGTCCTACCCAAGGACTACCCCATGCAAGGGACAAGACCTTAAGTATGCCCGACTGTATTAAGGTGTCCCCATCATCCAGTCGGTAACGGGCCTAGAATCATCCAGTCGGAGACTAAGACTCGGAGGACACCGGACCTACCGACTGGATACACTCGGTGTGTCGTAACCTCCCTGGAGGGAAACTGTCGCACGTTTTCGGGTGCATTAACTAGCATTTATAGCATACGTTACCTGTAACGCATGCATTCAATCGCCACTACTCCACCCTTGAATCAGAACCGTTGTGGAGGGCAGCGCACTCTATATAAGCCGCCCTCCCCCACTGGTAAAAGGGTTAGAAAAACATTGTACTCCATATTACACTCGGTAACCAGCTCAAAGAGCACTGAGACGTAGGGCTATTACCTCCACCGTAGAGGGGCCTGAACTCATACAACTTCGCCGTAGCTAGGACTCTGCCCATCTCATTCGTACCCTACACATCTACTGTCAGGCTTATACCCACGACAGTTGGCGCCCACCGTGGGGCAGGCGTCTAAGCGACTTCCGGCGAGTTTTCTACTTCTTCCTTTCGTCATGTCGTCCGGTGGAGCTTCGAGCATGGGTCACCAGATCCTATTCGGCGCTCTCTCCTTCGTCGTCGACGATTCGGCGTGGCTTCGGGATGCACCTCTCGACGTCGAGGCGCTTCCCCGTCGCGGGGCCACGCACTTCCGCGCTGGCTCTCGCGGCGTTCTTCTTCTCCAACAATCGGCTCCATTGCGGGCTTGCACCTTCGTCACGCGCCGCAGCAGGCGATCGCGCAGTCCGCGTCTACATAGTTGGGTGCAGCATGCCCGAGCGCGCCAGTTCTCGTCCTCTCAGGTGGCAGTCCTGGAGTCTGTTGTAGTCGCCCCACGCTCCCAGTGCTCGGACTCGGTTCCGACTGAGCTTCCTACCGAGTACGTGGGTCGTGGGCCTACAGCAGAAGTACACATGGCCAACTCCCATGAAGATCCTCGTCAAGCAGACCGGGGTGAAGTTGGCGAAGCATCTTGTGCGCGTCGTCCGCCTCGTCGTTCTGCCAGCCGACACACTCGGCGGAGCAACGTGGAGGTGTTCCGCACACCTCTCCTCAACCTGGCCGCAGCTGCCCAGATTGCCGATTCCCTCCAGCCGACTGATTCAGAGGCAGGAAGGGGAATCGAACAAATCCGAGCCCTGTTGCGCACGGCGCAGCAGCAGAATTCGGCAGTCTCCCAATCGCACAATCGGATCCACAATAGTTCCGTCCATGCAAACACGCATAGATCGGTTCACAGCCCTGGATCTCATCAGTATCGCCGTCGCTCACGCACCCCTCCGTGGGGTGGGCCCTACGGGTCCCGGCATCATGATGATCGGCATTCAGTCGGCGACACCTACGACCCAAGACCCGACGCAAGGGGCCGAATCGCCCAGCGAAGAGTTGACAGGGGTCGAGCCCACCGTGATGGCCGCGATATGGACCGTCCGAGTGGAAGCAGGGCCATCGTATCTGGCCCCGAGTGTTTTAGTCGAGCCATCCGCTCGGCTGATATCCCGCCCAACTTCCGATTGGCTGCGGGAATCGGTAAATTCTCAGGAGAGTCCAAGCCCGAAACATGGCTAGACGACTACCGAGTGGCGGTCCAGATCGGAGGAGGAGACGACCATGTCGCTATGAAGCACCTCCCTCTGATGCTGGACGGCTCGGCCCGAGCTTGGCTGAACCAGTTGGCCCCCTCAAGCATTTACAGTTGGGCAGATCTAGCCCGAGTGTTCATCAGAACCTTCGAAGGAACGTGCAAGCGCCCTGCAGATCTTGTGGAGCTTCAACACTGTGTCCAGAAGCCGAATGAGCCCTTGCGCGACTTCATCCAGCGATGGACGACTCTTTACCACACGGTGGAGAACGTCACCGAGCATCAAGCAGTCTGCGCCTTCAAGGCAGGCGTGCGGTACAGGGAACTGTACTTGAAGTTTGGTCGAACCGGCGACATCTCCATGAGCAAGATGATGGAGATAGCAACTCGCTATGCAAATGGCGAAGAAGAGGACCGCTTCCGGAGCGGTAAACACAAGACAGTCGGCGATGCCGACGGAGGTAACACTCGAAAGCAGAAACAGAAGGTTCCGCCCACACCGCAAGCAGAAGTTGCAGCTGTAACCAGCGCCAAATTCAAGGGCAAAGGGAAAGCGCAGTTCACCCGCAAGAAAAAGCCTGTCAACAATCCCATCCTGGACCAGCCTTGTCCAATCCATACGAAGATGGATGACGAAGGTAACCCCATATACGCAAAGCACACCACTCGACAGTGCCGTCTCCTGATCCAAGGTTTCAGCGAAGGGCAGCCGAGTGAGAAGAATCCTGAACAGGATGAGGAGGACAGGGAGGATCCGTTCCCCCAAGTCCATGCAACCCTCATGATCTTTGCTGACGTCGAAAGCAAGAGTCGACTGAAGCTAGTAAACAGAGAAGTCAACATGGCCGTTCCGACTGCCCCCAAGTTTCTCAAATGGTCTCAGACTGCGATTACCTTCGATCAGTCGGATCATCCAACACATGTCCCCACCCTAGGAAGGCAGGCTCTGGTCGTCGACCCGGTGGTGGAAGGAGTCCGATTGCGCAAAGTCCTAATGGACGGCGGCAGCGGATTGAATATTATGTACGCCGACACTCTCAAGGGGATGGGCATTCCGATGTCCAGACTCAGCGAGACCAATATGCAGTTCCGCGGAGTCGTCCCAGGGCGGAAGGCCAAGTCACTCGGCCAGATCGCATTGGAGGTCATCTTCGGCTCTGACAAGAACTTTCGCAAGGAGAAGCTCACATTCGAGGTGGTGGATTTCCAGAGTGCTTACCATGCAATTCTAGGCCGCCCGGCGTACGTGAGTTTCAGCACACCCGTGCTATGTGTACTTGAAGCTGAAGATGCCGGGTCCAAAAGGCGTTATCACCATCACCGGCAACCGCGAGCGAGCCGAGGAGTGTCTGCAGGAGGGGTCGAGGATCGCCGACCAGCAGATGGCTGTACTCGAGCTTGGAGTACAAGAAGACAGTCGACCCTGCCGACTTGATACGCTCGAAGAAGCCAGCTTCTGAGTCCGCGTTCCAGTCGGCAGGAGAGACTAAGAAGGTCAGCATCCACCCGACCGACGAGTCTGCCGCCCCGACAAACATCTCCACCACCCTGGATCCCAAATAGGAAGCCGAGCTCACCCAATTCCTCCGTGAGAACTGGGACATCTTCGCATGGAAGCCATCTGACATGCCGGGTGTACCTAGGGAGTTTGCTGAGCACCGACTACATGTGGATCCCGCTGCTCGGCCCGTCTGAGACCGCCTGCGACAGTCCGCCGCACACAAAAGGAAGGCAATCGGAGAAGAGGTGGCTAAGCTGCTAGCTGCCAGATTCATTCGCGAGGTTCACCACTCCGAGTGGCTCGCCAATGTAGTCATGGTGCCCAAGAAGGACAAGTCACTCCGATTGTGCATTGACTTCAAGCACCTCAATAAGGTCTGCCCGAAAGACCATTTTCCGCTACGCCGCATAGATCAAATTGTCGATTCGACTGCGGGGTGCGAGCATTTATCATTTCTTGATGCCTACTCGGGTTATCATCAGATCCGTCTGTATGGTCCAGATGAGTTGAAAACAGCTTTCATCACCCCGTTTGGGTGCTTCTGCTACACCACCATGCCTTTCGGTCTGAAGAATGCAGGAGCTACCTTTATGCGCATGATCCAAAAATGTCTCCTCGACCAGATCGGTCGCAATGTGGAGGCATACATGGATGATATCGTAGTCAAGTCCCGCAAAGGTTCCGACCTGCTGAATGACTTGGCAGAAACATTCGCCAATCTTCGTAGGTACGATATCAAGCTAAATCCTGCCAAGTGTTCATTCGGTGTTCCCAGCGGAAAGTTACTCGGTTTCTTCGTTTCCGAACGAGGGATCGATGTTAACCCCGAAAAGATTGGGACCATCGTCCGAATGGAGAGGCCGGTCAGTATACACGATGTTCAACGACTCACAGGTTGCTTAGCAGCTTTGAGCAGGTTCATCAGTTGACTCGGCGAAAAAGCACTTCCTCTGTACCGACTCATGAAGAAATCAGATACTTCGAGTGGACAGACGAAGCCCAAGTCGCGTTCGACGACCTCAAAGTCCTACTTTCCACCCAGCCGGTTCTTACTGCTCCGCTCAGTAAAGAGCCCCTTCTTCTGTATATCGCGGCTACAAATCAAGTCGTCAGTACTGTTCTTACCGTCGAGCGAGAAGAAGAAGGCAAAGCATACAAAGTTCAGCGGCCAGTGTACTACGTCTCCGAAGTCCTGACACCTTCCAAGCAGAGGTATCTCCATTATCAAAAGCTTATCTATGGGATCTATTTGACTTCGAAGAAGGTTGCCCATTATTTCCAAGACCACTCGGTATCTGTCGTTTCTGATTCTCCTTTGTCAGAAATTCTCCACAATCGAGATGCGTCAGGCCGAGTGGCGAAGTGGGCGATGGAGATGCTGTACTGTGACATCAAGTTCAAGGCCAAGAAAGCTATTAAGTCTCAAGCCCTGGCTGACTTTATAGCAGAATGGGTAGAACAACAGCAATCGACTCACATCTACTCGGCTCATTGGACAATGTTCTTCGATGGGTCTAAGATGTTGAATGGATCCGGCGCTGGCGTTGTGATCGTATCACCAAGGGGTGACAAGCTCAAGTATGTGCTTCAGATACACTTTGATTCCTCTAACAATGAGGCAGAGTATGAAGCTCTTATCTACGGATTGCGCATGGCCATCTCACTCGGCGTCCGTCGCCTGATGGTCTACAGCGATTCAGACTTGGTGGTCAACCAAGTGATGAAAGAGTGGGACGTAAGGAACCCCACTATGACAACCTACTGCAATGCAGTCAGGAAGCTGGAGAACAAGTTTGAAGGTCTAGAACTTCATCATGTTCCAAGACTGAAGAACCAAACGGCGGACGAGTTGGCGAAGCTCGGATCCACTCGGAGACCCGTCCCGTGTGATGTCTGCCTCGAGCACCTCCATCTTCCTTCAGTCAAAGAAGATCCCTTCACGGAAGAGCCAGTACAACCCAAGAGTGCAACAGACCCGACTGAAGTCGATGTGCCTGCTGTGGTTGATCTGGTCACAGAGATTCTAGTAATCATTCCCGATTGGACTGTGCCGATTATGGCATATATCCTAAGGCACGAACTTCCAGAAGATGAAGTCCAAGCCCGACAGATAGTTCGCAGGTCGAAGGCATTCACTGTCATTGACGGTCAACTGTATAAGGAGAGTGTTTCAGGCGTTCTCCAACGTTGCATTTCCCCAGAGGAAGGGCAGTTGATCCTAGAGGATATCCACTCGGGAACCTGTGGCCATCATGCTTCTTCAAGAGCAATCGTCGCCAAGGCGTTCAGGGCTGGATTCTTCTGGCTGCAGGCTAACGAAATGGCCAAAGCTATGGTCGATCGATGCGAAGGCTGTCAGTTCTACTCCAACAAGTCCCACAAGCCAACATCTGCTCTAAAGACAATCCCACTTGTGTGGCCGTTTGCAGTTTGGGGATTAGACACAGTCGGACCAGTCAAGACAGGCCAAGGAGGCTACACACATCTGTTGGTGGCAGTCGACAAGTTTACAAAGTGGATAGAAGCCAAGCCCATCAAGAAACTCGACGCATCCACGGCCGTGAAGTTTGTCAGAGACATCATCTCCAGATTCGGAGTGCCTCACAGCATAATCACGTACAATGGGACAAACTTTGACTCGGACAGATTCAAAGGTTTCTGCGTGAGTCAAGGTATCCGAGTGGATTTTGCTTCCATAGCACATCCGCAATCCAATGGACAAGCTGAGCGTGCAAATGGACTTATCCTTCAAGGTTTGAAGCCTCGGCTCTTGCGAGAGATAGGACATGCTGCTGGTGCATGGGTAATCGAGTTACCCTCAGTACTTTGGGGCCTCCGCACCACTCCGAACAGATCAACAGGGCGATCACCGTTCTTCCTCGTCTCTGGAGCAGAAGCGGTCCTTCCGAGTGACCTGCTTCACAATGCCCCGCGAGTCGAACTCTTCTCTGAAGCCGAAGCAGAACAAGCAAGGAAAGATGGAGTCGATCTTCTAGAGGAGGAGCGCGAGATGGCACTTACTCGCTCAACAATTTATCAGCAAGATCTGCAACGTTTTCATGCACGACATGTCACAAGCCGCACGTTCCAGGTTGGCGATTTGGTGCTCCGAGTGGATCAACAAAGACCACACAAGTCGGCTCCGGCCTGGGAAGGTCCTTTCATCATTTCAAAGGTGCTAAACAACGGGGCATATAGACTCTACAACATTCAGAAGGAGACTGACGAACCCCGCGCGTGGAACGGAGACCTCCTCAAGCGTTTCTATACGTGATCGCCGACTGAAGCAGTGTAACGAATAAGTTTTGGAGAAATAATATACAACAGTTTCAATTCCTTTTGCTGATTCAGAGTTCTTCCGTGGTTGCAGACTACGGTCACACAAAAAAAAAACTTAGCTGCGATCCCGAATCGCCTAAGTAACACCTACCTTCGGGTGTGCACTTTACGTCACACTCGGGGACTTAGCTGCGATCACGCATCGCCTAAGTATTAATCTTCCTTCGAGTGTGCACTTCACGTTGCACTCGAGGACTTAGCTGCGATCCTGCATCGCCTAAGTATTAACTTCTTCCGAGTGTGCACTTCACGTCGCACTCGGGGACTTAGCTGCGGTCCTGCATCGCCTAAGTAATAATCTTCTTCCGAGTGTGCACTTCACGTCGCACTCGGGGACTTAGCTGCGATCCTGCATCGCCTAAGTAACACCTTCCTCCGAGTGTGCACTTCACGTCACACTCGGGGACTTAGCTGCGATTCTGCATCGCCTAAGTATTAACTTCCTCCGAGTGTGCCCTATACGTTTCACTCGGGGACTTAGCTGCGATTCTACATCGCCTAAGTATTAACTTCTTCCGAGTGTGCACTTCACGTCGCACTCGGGGACTTAGCTCTGGTCCTGCATCGCCTAAGTAATAATCTTCTTCCGAGTGTGCACTTCACGTCGCACTCGGGGACTTAGCTGCGATCCTGCATCGCCTAAGTAACACCTTCCTCCGAGTGTGCACTTCACGTCACACTCGGGGACTTAGCTGCGATTCTGCATCGCCTAAGTATTAACTTCCTCCGAGTGTGCCCTACACGCCACACTCGGGGACTTAGCTCCGATTCTGCATCGCCTAAGTATTAACTTCTTCCGAGTGTGCCCTACATGTCACACTCGGGGACTTAGCTGCGGTCCTGCATCGCCTAAGTAATAATCTTCTTCCGAGTGTGCACTTCACGTCGCACTCGGGGACTTAGCTGCGATCCTGCATCGCCTAAGTAACACCTTCCTCCGAGTGTGCACTTCATGTCACACTCGGGGACTTAGCTGTGATTCTGCATCGCCTAAGTATTAACTTCCTCCGAGTGTGCCCTATACGTTTCACTCGGGGACTTAGGTGCGATTCTGCATCGCCTAAGTATTAACTTCTTCCGAGTGTGCACTTCACGTCGCACTCAGGGACTTAGCTGCGGTCCTGCATCGCCTAAGTAATAATCTTCTTCCGAGTGTGCACTTCACGTCGCACTCGGGGACTTAGCTGCGATCCTGCATCGCCCAAGTATTAACTTCTTCTGAGTGTGCACTTTACGTCACACTCAGGGACTTAGCTGCGATCCTGCATCGCCTAAGTCTTAACTTCTACGAGTGTGCACTTCACATCACACTCAGGGACTTAGCTGCGATCCTGCATCACCTAAGTACTAATCATCCTTCGAGTGTGCACTTCACGTCACACTCGAGGACTTAGCTGCGATCCTGCATCGCCTAAGTACTAATCGCTCCTCCGAATGTGTACTATACGTCGCACTCGGGACTTAGCTGCGATCCCGATTCGCCTAAGTAATACCTTCCTCCGAGTGTACCCTATATGTTCCACTCGGAGTCTGCGTTCTGATCAAGAATCACCTAAGTCCTAATATTCTACGAGTACACGTTAAGTGTTCAACTCCAAACAGCATTCAAGCAAAAGAATAATTGTTTTCGTTGTGACATCAGCAGTCTAGAAACGATAACAGACTCGGTGCGGATCAAGCTTACCCACACCGATTTAGAAGTATGATGGCCAACAGAAGTGGCCAGAATATCTTACAGGCAAACACTCGGCATACCGAGGATAAAGTTCGATCATGGCTCAGCTGGGCCCGCGTCAGGACTGCAGGGTTCCACAAAGGTATCGAGGTCGATTCCATCAGCAATGCGGGTCGCACTCTCCAGGAATGTGTCCATGAAGTCTTCGAATTAAAGCTTCTTCATGTTGGCAACTTTCAAGGCTTTCAACTTATCTTCCCGCACTTCTTTGCAATGGACTCGGACCAAGGACAACGCCACATCAGCACCGCAACGCGCTGCTGATTTCTTCCAAGATTGCACTCGGGCCGGAATCTCCCCCAATCGCCCCAACAGAGTCTCCATCTTCTCCCGTGACTCCTCTTCCGGCCAAAGCTCCTTCTCAATGCGGCCGAAGATTTCTCTCAGTCGGTTGATGAACGGACCCACTTTGCCTACGCGGATATAAGCATGGAGTAGATTCCGGTTGGCGTCCTCGCTGAGTGGTACATTGTCCTTCATGGATCATTCCACGGCCGCCGCTTCAGCTTCGGCGTCACCACAAAAATCTGCAACAAACGAGCAAATAGAAATTACAAACCGAGTCTTCGTCACAAGATACAACCACTCAACAAATCATCAGACTTACCAGCCAGACGACTCATCATCTGGACAGCCCAGTCGTTCACATACTTCTCCTGAGTTGTCCATCGTTTGTTCCAAGTAGTCATTTGATCGTACACTTCGGTCCTCTGTTTCTTCAGCCTCTCCACCTCCGCCATCAACGCCCTGTTTGTCTCCAGCGCCTCCTCCAAGGATTTCTCTCAAACTTCCAGCATGTTCTTCATGCCAGTCATGGCGAGCGTTGCGGCTTCTAGTTCACCAGCATATTGGTTCTTCTCAGCCCTCAAGGCTTCATAAGCGCTCCCCATCTCACACGTTTTCTGCAAAACAAAACAAAGGGTTATCAGCAACTTTCTCAATACACACTACGTTCTTCAGACCCCTGCCGACGCAAGCAGTCGACAGCGATCTCGGGGACTACGCCCAGTGGGTTCACTAAGAGTGACCCCACTGGCATGCACCTCAAGCAGGTCTGCCCTATTGAGGTGCACGTTTTCACCTACGCCTCCGAGGCTAAAGCTACTCCACCTGTGTGCAGTTTACTCTAAGGAACTCTTACCGCAAGAGTGCTCCGACTGCAGTAAGTACTTGCACTCAGAAATGTTGTCTACGGACACGACAAAAATAAAGACCAAATGTATAAAGACAACTGTCGGTGCAAGCACTCGACAGAAGTCTCGGGGACTACACCCACTGGGTTCACTCGGAGTGAACCCATTGCGAACAACAGACTACGACAACACCCAGTGGGTTACAAAAGAAAAGTAAGTACTTACTAGACTACTTACTCGGATGTCGTCGCGCAGTTCCAAGCTCCGCTGGTACAAAGCCGCAACGGAGTCATAAGCCTTCTTGGCCTCCCCGGTCATCAGCTCCGGCTGGATCATGGCTCCCTTGGCCGCTCCCACCTGCTCCTCTGGGACACACCGAATGCTGAATTCAACATTCGACGAACCAGGAACCGTGGGAAGATCCTGGGGCATCCCAAGGTTCGCCCCAGTCAGTTCGTCACCCACCGGCACTGGTTCGGTCGGTGGAGGCATTTCAGTCGGCGGAGCGTCGGCGGCAGGGGCAGCAGCAGGAGGAGCAGCCTCAAGGACAGGCTCCACGACAGGCTCCGCGGACGGGTCGGCTCTCCCCTGCCCGTCTTCGTCCGGGTGAATCGCCCCTGACAAGCCGAATAGCATGATGATTCGGAAAAAGAAAAGGATAGTACAGTCTACAGGAATAAAACACCTGACTCTCCTACAACATACCCGGCTGGGACGAGACGACGTTGTCTGTGTCCATGGGGTCATCCCCTTGGCGGACCGGAGAGGTTGTAGAAGTGGCGACCCTGTCAAGTGAAGCCCATTCGACTTGTAAAGCGGGATTTCACTCGGATAACATAAAAAGCCGAGAGTTGGATTCGCTTACGTGGATGTGACGGGGATGGCAACCCTCATGCGCGGCAGAGCCCTCCGAGGTTTAGGCCCACTCGGTTTGGGCGCCCTGGGAGATTGGCCTGCAGGCTCAGCGGGGGCGTCCCTGGACCTCTTCGTGCCTCGAGCATTCGGGGCCGCCGGAGCGGTAGGTAGAGCACTCGACAACGCGGGGGGAGCCGAAGGGACGACAGGCTCGTGTCGACGCTTACTGTGCTGCTCTGGCGGTGGAGGCGGAGAGTTGCGCTCTTCGTCTTCTTCCTCCTCCTCCGACTCCCTGCTGTCGGAGACATATTCAGCGCTATCCACGCTCCCCTCCTGGCTACCTTCTTCCTCCTCCTCCTCCAGATCCCCGTTCGAGACAGGGGAGGACCAGTTGGTCCATTCCTACATGAGATTCAGTCGGAAACATTAAGCATCACACGAGGATATAAATGAATGACTGAAATCAAAACAGTTCAATATATTCGGTTAATGCTACTCACCTGATTCGGTGGCGGGTTGTCCGCGCTGTAAGGCACCACTCGGCGAGCTCCTTTAGGGTTCTCGCAAGGTCCCGTGATTTGGAGCACTATCGAGGTCATCTTCTCCTCGAGTATGCCCACCGCGACGGTCCGAGTGGAGTCCTCGGGCCCCGTGTAGAGCCACATAGCATGGTGGCGAGCTTGTAGAGGCTGGATCCGTCGATCGATGAAGACTTCCAACAGGTCAATACCGGTGACCCCCCTCCTGACAACATCCGCGAGTGCCTCGACCAAAGGCTGGATGTCATTCCTCTCGGCTTTCGAGAGAGCGAGTTGCTTGGGTGGAGTAGGGCGATCCAGACTAAATGGAGGCAGCCCAGTCGACGCGTTCGGACGAGCTATGTCCCGGCAGTAGAACCACGTCGACTGCCAGTTCCTAACCGACTCGTTCAGCTGGAGAGCAGGGTAGCTACTCCGACTCTTTTTCTAAAACCCTAAACCCCCGCAGAGCTGGAGGAGGTGCGTCTTGTCATCCGACTGACTGAGACGTTTGATGGTTTGAGAGCGGGCGGAGAAGATATGTTTGAATAAACCCCAATGAGGGGGGCAACCGATAAAGCATTCGCACAGAACAATGAAGGCAGAAAGGTGGGCGATGGCATTCGGAGGGAAGTGATGGAGTTGAGCACCAAAATGATTCATGATGCCCTTGAAGAAAGGGTGGGGGGGGGCAGAGAGAAACCTCGGTGAATGTGGCTGAGGAGCAAGACGCGCTCCCCCTCCCGTGGCGCCGGCTCAACTTCGTCGTCCGCCGGCAACCTCCAAGATTTATGCACAAGCTGGCCGTGCTCTACCAGCTCCAGCAGGTCCCCCTCCGTCACTGTGGAGGGGAGAAAGTCTCCCTGGATCCATCCCGCTGGCAATGGCCGCTGCCGCCGCTGAGCAGCCGCCGCCTTGCCTTTCTTCTTCCTTGCCTCCATCTTGCTGGTCTGGCCCTTGGTCATGGCGGCGATGGCGAGCTTCCGAGAAGGATGGGAAGAGAAAGGTGTATGAGCGCAAGCGAGGAAGACGGAGCAAGTGAGAGCAGAGGATTCGGCGAGCGTAACCGAAGGGTCTCGTCAGCTGGAGTTAAATAGAACGCCGACTGGGTCGCTGGCGAGCGGGCCCGAAATCTTATCCGCCCAACCAGCCGCGGCGATATCGGCGGAAGAGTTGAAGGCGCGAGGATCGAGGAGTCAGGCACTACTCGAGCGCGCTGACGTCGCCCCCGCTAAGCGCGCGGAACCCGAAATTTGAGATCCCGGAAAATCCGCCGCTGTCAGTTGACCGGTCGTGTCAAAAGATGCCGCAAAGGCACTCGGTTCCCGACAGTCCGTTGTGCAGAACACATTCACTCGGATCATCGGCCAAGAGAGATAGAATGGATAGAGGCAAGCAACGCCCAAGCCGAACCTAGTCCAGTCAGATCTGAGCATCGAGCACTGCTTTGACGTTTCAGCCCCAATCCATTCGGGGACTAATGATGGGGTCATAGTCCTAGGGTAGGGTCATAGGCCTGTCCTACAGGTCCTACCCAAGGACTACCCCACGCAAGGGACAGGACCTTAAGTATGCCCGACAGTATTAAGGTGTCGCCATCATCCAGTCGGTAACGGGCCCAGAATCATCCAGTCGGAGACTAAGACTCGGAGGACACCGGACCTACCGACTGGATACACTCGGTGCGTCGTAACCTCCCTAGAGGGAAACTGCCGCACGTTTCTGGGTGCATTAACTAGCATTTATAGCATACGTTACCTGTAACGCATGCATTCAATCGCCACTACTCCACCCTTGAATCAGAACCGTTGTGGAGGGCAGCGCACTCTATATAAGCCGCCGTCCCCCACTGGTAAAAGGGTTAGAAAAACATTGTACTCCATATTACACTCGGTAACCAGTTCAAAGAGCACTGAGACGTAGGGCTATTACCTCCACCGTAGAGGGGCCTGAACTCATACAACCTCGCCGTAGCTAGGACTCTGCCCATCTCATTCGTACCCTACACATCTACTGTCAGGCTTATACCCACGACACCTTGCTAGATTGCTTGAAGTATTATTGTTTTCATGTCAATAGCAAACTATAGTTTTGAATCTTACGGATCTGAACATTCATGTCACACGAAAGAAGTTGCAAAGGACAACTATGCTAGGTAGCATTCCACATCAAAAATTTAGTCTTTATCACTTCCCTACTCGAGGACGAGTAGGAGTTAAGATTGGGGATGCTTGATACATCTCCAACGTATCTATAATTTTTGTTGGTTTCATGCTATTATCTTGTCAAACATTGGATGTTTTGTATGCCTTTTATATCTCTTTGGGACTAACTTATTAACTCAGTGCCAAGTGCCAGTTCCTGTTTTCTCTGTGGTTTTGACCCTTTTCAGAGGAGGATTTTAAACGGAGTCCAAACGGAACAAAACTTCTGTCGGGACCCCGATCCTAAGCCATAGGAATCCAGCCTGTAACACATCGCATCCCTTTGTGGTCTCACGCACGGTTAACCCCACGGCTGCAGCCTTACCTTAGCCGGGACCGTTTGCGTCTTTTGACTCACGTATGCGATAGTGTCGCTAGCAATCCAATGTCAAAGAACCCGGATCGACATGTCTAGTCATAAACCAGAGTGGCAGTACCGCACAAGGACAGGCATACATGACCCAACAAAGCAGGTGTCGGTCATCAGCGAAGGTAGACGAGTCGTAGCAAGCTACAAGGACTCCATTACATCGCGTGACATTTCCCCAAAGGGGAGAGACACAACAGCTAAGAAGGACACATGCCGGTCAACCAATGTGTCCGGAGCAGTAGCGAACTACCAAGGCTCGTTGGATCACAAAGGGGCATTCCCTTGTAAGGAGTGCTACTAAAGTTCACGACTAGATAATCGAACCCCATACATATCAAGTACGACACACGTACGCATGGCATACCGATATGTATAGATACATCGATGGCATCACAACATAACCATAAACATACAAGCTTTATTTAAGAGGCTCAGAAGAGCCACACACATAATATTACACATTAAGGGTCTCACGACCCATAATAGCAGTCATTCAGTTACAAGCCAGCGGAAGAGTTATAAACTGTCCGAGTACAGACACGGCAACTAGAAGGCACATGGTCTGACTATACTACAGACCAACGTAGGGCCAGATCGTAGCTCGGACACCAGCTACTCGTCGTCGTTGATGTCTACGAAGAACCCTCCATTTGGGTCATTAGCAACCTCTGCAACATGTATTAAGCAAACATGAGTACGAAGGTACTCAGCAAGACTTTAGGATAACTAACTACTCATGCAAGGTATCAAAAGGTATTGTGGGGTTTCATGCGGAAAGCCAACATTTGACTCGTGGCTAGACAACTTGCATTTTTAAATAATTTTGACAACTTGATTTCTCGCACACGAGTCCACTAACACTACAATAATACACTATCGTGGAATCATTCCGTCTCCGTACGGAAATGCCGTCCACGACACTCACGCTTATCTTGGCAATTTTATGAGTACCATTGAAGTTATCTATGAACAACATATGTCTCCAAGTAGTCCATATTCGCGGACGCGGCTATTCGAATAGATCATAACCCTGCAGGGGTGTACTTCATCACACACGCTCTCGCCACTTATCGCCATGTGCACGTCATGCACCTCGGCAACCTTCAAGCGGAGGCCCAGCGAGGGAGTCGGCCACGACCGTTAACCACACTAGTACCTAGTCCAGGTTTATCGCCTATCTGAGAGTAACCCGTACGGAAGTCCGGCCGAGGTTTCCGCCACGGCCTCAAACGATGTGCGCAGGGTTCCCAAGCCCACCATCCGGGTGCCACTTGGTACACCGTGCCACTGCCTACCGCATCACGGCCCACCTCTCAGGTCAGCACCATGCACGGCCTCCAGCATTACTATAAACACCAGAAACTACTTGCAACTCCTGGACCGAGTACTAAGCGATTAATAAGTCGAGAGGGTCAATTAAGTATCCCAACGTGTGGTAGTATCTAGTCTTGGATTACATACACGGAACTCAGTTCCTAAGGACGGTTCCAATGAAACAACCCGCCATGTACTCCTACACAGCCTTTCACCGGTACCTTTACCAAATCAGGTTCAACACACAATCTTTGCTCACCGAACACATTCTCACAATTCTGTTCATGTCCCAGATGACAGACCATACACAACTCTAAGCATAGCATGCATAGCAGGATAAGGCACATCACAGCTCAAGCAACTACCAGGTATGCTAGGTTGCAAGGTTCGGCTATTTACTATGACAAGGTTAGGTCATGCAAAGGAAGTGGGTTCAACTAATCGTGGCAAAAGCAGTTGAAGCATTTGATCCTAATGCAATAAATAGGTGCAGGAGCAAGAACATGGGATTTATCGGAATGATCAGAAGGGTTGCTTGCCTTGTTGCTCAGAGGAGGGACAATATCCGTCAGACGGATATTCGGTGGAATCCGTGGGTGCGGAGCCTATCGAAATGAATGGCAACAATCAATAACAATCATATGCAAACAAGATGATGCATGAGCATGGCATGAGAATGCAAGGTGATATTATTATAATCAACATGTGTTAGGTTTCAAGTTGATTTGAATCACATTCAAAATCAATTCAAACGAGGTATTCTCGAATACCGATTTAATTGATTCGACCTGATGCTCAGATCAACTTGATGTTAACATGCATGAGATGTCATGTTAGGGTACTGATTTGTAATTAGGACAGTGTGTGATCATGTCAAACAAAGAGAAATTTAATTACTTTTCATATTCTATTTATAAAGTAATTATAGGAATTGACTTATTCCTTAATCTACTTGTTTGGGTTCTGTAACTTTTTCAAACATGAATGAAAATAGCATATTCAGATTCCTTGAATTTTTCTGATACTTTTTCATATATAAATTATTTTCATTGGAGTTACAGATTAATTTCTATGAATTTTTCAAGTTTTAATCATTTCTGGAATTATTTTTATACTGGAAAATACTTTTATTGCATCAGCATGACATCAGCAGGTCCATTTGGCCGTTGAAAGTCAAACCTGACCAGTGGGACCCACTTGTGAGTCTCTCTGGTCAATTTTAGATTAAGTTTAAACTTAATTAACTGATTAACCTTACTGGACCCACATGTCAGTGACTGATTAACTTATTTGATTTATTTTTATTAACTTTAAACTTGCCAGAGGCTGGCCTCACCAGTCAGTGGCTCAGGCCAGCCGAGATCCACCGGCGGCGAGGTCGTCCTCGCCGGCGGGGAGCCTCCGGCGAGCACCATAACCTCGGGGGGGCTCGGAAATGGCGCACAGAGGGCCAAATGCACGGCTGAGACCATGGAAGGAACGACCACTCGATGGCGCGCACGATGGGACAAGCCCCAGGGGCTGGGGTGGCCGGAATCAACGCCGGCGACGAGCTTGGCGGCGAACAAGTTCGGTCATCGTCGAGGCCATCAGATACGGGGTCAAAACGCTCGGGGTTGGGCACCTATCGCATCTACACAACGCCCTGAAGCTGTTGGTAGCCTCAGACGGACCAACACTTCACCGGAGGGTTACCGGCGACGAGCTCCAGCGGCGGTCCTCGTCGGGCTCCGGTGAAACTAGGGCTAGAGGAGGGGATTGACGGGGAAAAGTTAAGGGAAAAGACCGCATGCTCACGGGGAGTGCAGAGCAGGGCTTAGACGGCTCGGGGAAGGCCTGGGGGCGACAAATCGGGCAGAGCTCGCCAGCGGCCGAAGGTTGAAGACGACGGTGCCGTGGGCGTTGCAGGGCTCGGGGTGGCTTCGGCTTCTGCAGGGAGGACCAGACCGACGAGGCGGAGCTAACAGCGTGTTCTGAGAGGGGATCCCATGGCTAGGGGCACGGGCAGCTCGAGCTTTGCTCGGCTCCAATGGCGGCAGAAGGGGGAGGAGAGATCCGAGAGGAGGGGGAAGAACTAACGCTAGGAATGGATAGGGGTGGCCTCGGGGAGCTTATCCCCGGCCTTGCCAGCGCGAGGCGGCGGCCAGGCAGGCGCACAGGTGCGTGGCCGCGCCGGAGAAGGCGGCGGCCACCTCCTGCTCCTATTGGCGCGAGGGAGGAGACGACTCAGGGAGATGGGCCGGGCCAGGCTAGGCGACAGGTAAGAGTTTCCCATTTTTTCTGTTTTTGTTTCTGTTTTAGCTACTTCAATATTTTGCTCTTTATTTTAGCTCCAAAACAAATTGTAAAAACTATGTTAAGCACCCTAGAATATTTGTTGGAATATTTCCAACCATTCCTAAAGTTTTCAACATTTTTGAAAGTTTAAAGTTTCTGATTTCAAATTTAAAATTTGAAACCAGTGGCTTTTTGCATTAATTTAAAATGCTTAAAGTGTCAAGAAAATAGTTTTCTCCAATGCTCGTTTACTTTCATGATTTATCAGAAAGTTTGAACATTTCTTGAGGCCATTTTGGGTTCATTGATTTTAACTAGTTTGAGATTTCCTTTATTTAAAGTAGTGGCTAGGGTTTTGAGTTTTTCCTTTGCCACTTTCTTGTTCTTGTTGAAAATTCTTAGATGCAAATGCAAAGAAGACATGAGCTCAATACTAACTTGCTTAAGGTGTCAGGGATGTGACAACTCACCCCCACTCAAAAGAATCTCGTCCCGAGATTTAGAAGTCGTCGGGAATAACGCAGTATACTCAAGTCGGAGACGATCCTCTCTTTCCCAAGTTGCCTCCTTTTCAGAATGATTTGACCATTGAACTTTAAGAAACTTGAGGTTTCAACATCGAGTGGTACGCTCAGCTTGATCAAGAATACGCACGGGGTATTCTCGGTATGAAAGGTTATCTTGGAGATCAAGCGTTTCGTGGTCCACTTCACGGATAGGATCCGAAAAGCAACGCCTGAGTTGCGAGATGTGGAAAACATCATGAACCTTGGAAAGATGCGGAGGAAGTTCCAACTGGTAGGCAACTTCTCCTCGTTTGGCAAGAATGCGAAAAGGACCAATGTAACGAGGAGCCAATTTGCCCTTGATACCGAATCGATGCGTACCCTTCAAAGGTGTAACCCAAAGGTAAGCCTTCTCGTCAACTTCAAAGGTCACAGCCTTATGATGACGATCATATTGGCTCTTTTGACGAGACTGGGCTGTTTTCAACTTTTCACGAATAATGCGAACCTGCTCTTCTGCATCCTGGATCATATCCGGGCCAAAGAGTTGCCTCTCTCCGGTTTCTGACCAATTTAGAGGTGTTCGACATCTTCGTCCATAGAGAACTTCAAAAGGGGCTTTACCCAAGCTTGATTGGTAACTATTGTTATAAGCGAATTCGGCGAATGAAAGACACTTTTCCCAATTCATACCGAACGATATAACACAAGCTCGGAGCATATCTTCTAGGATTTGATTCACTCTTTCTACTTGACCACTTGATTGGGGATGGAAAGCAGTGCTAAAAGATAAGTGAGTCCCCATGGCATTTTGAAAGCTTTCCCAGAAGCGAGAAGTAAAGATACTTCCACGGTCCGAGTTAATCTCCAGGGGAACACCATGAAGAGACACTATTCGGGAAATATATAACTCTGCTAGCTGGCTAGCTGTTATACTCTCACGAACGGGAAGAAAATGAGCCACTTTGGAAAGACGGTCAATGACCACAAAGATAGCATTATTTCCTTTCTTGGTCTTGGGAAATCCGGTAATGAAATCCATGCTAACTGTATCCCATTTCCATTCAGGAATAGCTAGAGGCTGAAGGGTGCCAGCAGGCCTTTGATGTTCTGCCTTAACTCGACGACAAACGTCGCAGTTAGCAACGAACTCAGCAATTTCTCTCTTCATCCTAGTCCACCAGAACCTCTGGCGTAGGTCCTGATACATCTTAGTACTACCGGGATGAATGGTGAGAGGAGAATCATGAGCCTCCTTAAGGATCAATTGCCGCAGACGTTTGCTCTTGGGAACCACTAAACGGTTCTGAAAGAACACAACACCTTTCTCATTGATGGAGAAATCCCTAGCGTTGCCGCTAGCGATATTCTCCTTGATCCGGGATATACCCTTATCATAGGCCTGCACGGCTATGATTTGATCCCTAAGAGTAGGCTTCGCCACCAGGGTAGAAAGGAATCCTTGAGGAACAATATGAAGATTCAACTTCCGAAAGTCCTCATAGAGATGTGGTTGACCTTGTTGTAGCATCAAATTGTTACAATAAGATTTACGACTTAGCGCATCGGCCATAACATTGGCCTTCCCCGGGGTGTAAGTTATCCCTAAGTCGTAATCCGAGATCAACTCAACCCACCGTCTTTGCCTGATATTCAAATCCGGCTGGGTGAAGATATATTTCAGACTTTGGTGATCAGTGAATATTTCGCAACGATTACCCAGAAGGTAATGTCGCCAAGTTTTTAGTGCATGGACCACAGGTGCAAGCTCAAGGTCATGTGTGGGATAATTATCCTCATGTGGACGCAACTGTCGAGATGCGTATGCGATCACATGACGATCTTGCATGAGAATGCAACCTAATCCTTGTCGTGAGGCGTCGCAATAGATAACAAAGTCCTTAGAAAAATCTGGTGGTAGCAACACAGGTGCGGAAGTCAGGCGTCTTTTCAGTTCCTGAAAACTATGCTCACACTGTGGTGTCCACTCGAACTTTTTATCTTTCTTGAGGATTTCAGTTAGAGGCTTTGCAACCTTGGAGAAATTCTCGACGAAGCGGCGACAATAGCTCGCTAGACCAAGAAAACTCCTAACTTGCTTAACCGATTCAGGTTGAGTCCAATCAAGGACAGCTTGAACTCTCTCGTGATTGACAGCAATACCCTTACCAGAGATTACGTGGCCCAGATAGGTCACTTCTGGTAACCAGAATTCACATTTTTAAAATTTGGCATAAAGGCGATGCTCTCGAAGTTTCATCAATACCAGCCTTAGATGCTCGACATGTTCTTCTTCATTCTTCGAGTAGATGAGAATATCATCGAGGTATACTACGACGAATTTATCCAAATACTCCATGAAGATTGAATTCATCAGTCGAGAGAAGGTGGCTGGGGCATTGGTTAAACCGAAGGACATGACGGTGTACTCATATTGGCCATAACGAGTAACAAAAGCCGTTTTTGGAATGTCCCCGTTCTTGATCTTGATTTGATGGTATCCCAACCTCAAATCCATTTTGGAGAAGACTGAGGATCCAGCGAGCTGATCGTACAGATCGGTGATCCTGGGGAGCGGATACTTGTTCTTTATGGTGACCAGATTAACTGGTCGGTGATCTACAACCATCCGATCCGTTTCGTCTTTCTTCTTGACAAAGAGGACGGGACAAGCCCAAGGGGAAGAGCTAGGACGAATGAAACCTTTTTTCAAGGCCTCATCTAGTTGCTTTTTAAGTTCGGCTAGCTCTAGAGGTGCCATCTTATATGGTCTTCTGGCTATTGGGACAGTTCCCGGAACAAGATCTATCACAAACTCTATATCTCTATCAGGTGGAATTCCTGGCAGTTCCTCTGGAAAAACATCCGGGAAGTCACGGACTACCGGAATGTCTTCAAGTTCCGGAAGAGGGCTGGCATTTAGGGAATAGAGTTGGCATTTGGCAACTCGAGTAGAGACATTTACTATCTCACCCGAGGGATGGGTAAGCTGGACATTTATAGAATGAGTATCAATCTTGGCATAGTGAGCTGACATCCAGTCCATGCCCAAGATGATATTAATATCCGAAGATTTCAATGCTATCAACGAGGCTAGAAAAACTAGCCTGTCTACTAGAATTTCATTGTCATAGGTTATCCTAGAGGTTTGCCATTTACTACCAGGAGTTTGGACAACCAATGGAATTGGCATATCACAAAAAGACATGTTATGCAACTGTGCATAACTTTCTGAAATGAAGGAATGAGAAGACCCAGTGTCAAAGAGAACATACGCTGGGTGATGATTAACAAGAAGCATACCCAGCATGACGTCGGGATCCTCTACAGCTTCTTCTGCTGACACATAGTTCACACGGCCACGTGCAGGAGTTGGCTTCACATAGTAAGCTTTGCCCGACTTGGCCTGCCTGACGGACTTTCCGGGTTGCTTGGCACCCACATTCTGAGGACACTCACGGGAATAGTGCCCTGGTTCTCCACACTTATAGCATATCACTTGGTTGGCACGTGGTGCAACATTGCTAGCTGGACCACCATAAGCTTTTGCTGGAGGGTTGGCCTGATTCGTCTGAGGCACCATGTGGGATGGCCTCGGAGTGTATCTTGGCGGTAGAGAACTGTTTGGAACCCACAGCCTGCGTTTTGGAAACGCGGAACCAGAAGACGAGCCAAAGTCACGGGAGTGCTTCCTTGTGGCTTCGAAGTCAGTATGACCAGTCTCGGCACTGATCGCTTTGTTGACCAGGGCTTGAAAGCTTGCACACTCATGGAGGCGCAGATCACGACGAAGCTCAGGGCTCAGACCCTTACGGAATCTTGCTTGCTTCTTGGCGTCAGTAGACACCTCCTCTGTTGCATAGCGGGCGAGGTTACCGAACTCGCGGCTATAGGCATCCACAGACAACTTGCCCTGAGTGAAGGCACAGAACTCCTATCTCTTTTTGTCCATCAGGCCGTCTGGAATATGGTGCAGACGAAAAGCTGCACTGAAGTCTGCCCATGTGGCCACTGGTTCAGCGGGACGCATAGCTTCAAAGTTCTCCCACCACAGATTGGCGGGTCCTTCCAGGAAATACGCCGCAAAGGTCACCTTGTCGGCCTCAGACACATTCGCAGAGCGAATCTTGCGTGAGATGCTGCACAGCCAGTCATCAGCGTCGAGGGGATCGACGGAATGATGAAACTTTGGAGGATTCAGCTTCACAAAGTCGTTGAGGGACACTGCGGCATTCCTAGGCTGTCGAGCCATATTCTGCTCAATACGCTCTAACAGTCGGTTGGTCTCTCTTTTATTTCTCTCTGCCTCAAGCATCACTTCCACTAGAGAAGGCGGGTGAGGCAGGTCTTCCTGCGACGCTTGACTACCCTCGCCTTGCTCATGAGCAGGGGCACGGTTCAACCTGGTGAACACCATCCTGACAAACAAACTCACAGCTTAGACCAATATCATATCAATACTAGCTATGGATTAAGAATGTACTGAACACACGGAATGCGGAAATGAATATCCGAACAACATGGTAACAAGCAACTGCTATATATACACCATGGTTCATACACACCCTTACATAGTTCAGTACAACCTTAACCAAAGAGCAAACTACTGAAATTATGAAACTACTCATCAGAGGCTTACAAGCTTCCTATACATTATTTATCTAGGCCTCCGGAATTCATTTCACATCACCGGCATACTTCACAAGTCACGTAGGACTGTGAACGTACGGCTACTACCATCCCATCCTTCCGCTCACAGCTCAGGCATCCGCATAGAACATCTCATAGAGATTACCTCCATGACCTAGTAGCTCAACTTGCGGATCAGGAAACACTCTAGCCTGAGATCCCTGGGATCCATAAGGACATGGATGTGGCCTTGGTCCCCTGACTGGTGGTAAGAGGGGTCCCCGAAGAGGTGTGACTCCTCCTATAGCTGGCCAGTCAACGTGAGCCGGAAGATGGGTCCTAACATGGTTCAGCATCTCCATCTCTCCATACCCTGTGTGGACTACCGGTGCCAGCTGCGTCAAAGCCGTCCACAGACGGGCACGGGTAGCATAAAGCTCCATACGGAGAGCACGAGCATCCCTGTCTCTGTTCTCTAGCATCTCAACAGTGGACTGCAGTAGTGGATCCTCCATAGAAGAATCAAAATAGACTCCACTGAGGTATCCCTCTTCACCAGGCTGAGAGGCCGGAACATAGCAGAACTCTGAATTCTGCAGCAGTGCAGATGTACTGGCTCCTCAGCTCCAGGGTAGTCTGGAAATACCCTAATAGTGCAGATGTACTGGCTCTGGTTGAAGTCTCGGTACTGTTCCTCCACTGTGTACTCGGGGTACCAACGGTAACCGCACACCGACATCACCTTGACCAGCATGGCCGTATGACCCGGCACATCAATGCACCTGGTCAGACGTACCACCTGACGAGAAGGACGGCCAGGCATCTGTAATTAGAGAGTAATGCAAAAGCATTAGAGCTCTGAATGAAAAATTGGGCAGCATAACGGCTGTAAATGCTCAAAAACAAATTTTGAGACAACCCAAAATGGAATAGCGTAACCACTCAACTATCAAGTTCAACTTTCTGATCATCAAACTTACTTCCTTTTTCCTAGGAATAAAAGAAACCCAATATCTCTTGACCCGTAGTCCTATAATCTACCGATCAGAAACACGAGCCTAGGAGAAGATGAGTAACCTAGTCCTTAATTCCCGCAGAAAAGACGAGGATGACCAGAATAGAATAACTTGAGAAGAGAACAAGAGTCTTACGTTCCCTTTCACAAACAATTCCCTTATATATAACTAAAGCAATTCTAGACTCAACTTGGACCAGTTTGGCTTAGTAATCCTACAGTTAGTCAGTCTCTGATACCAACGCTGTCGGGACCCCGATCCTAAGCCATAGGAATCCAGCCTGTAACACATCGCATCCCTTTGTGGTCTCACGCACGGTTAACCCCACGGCTGCAACCTTACCTTAGCCGGGACCGTTTGCGTCTTTTGACTCACGTATGTGATAGTGTCACTAGCAATCCAATGTCAAAGAACCCGGATCGACATGTCTAGTCATAAACCAAAGTGGCAGTACCGCACAAAGACAGACATACATGACCCAACAAAGCAGGTGTCGGTCATCAGCGAAGGTAGACGAGTCATAGCAAGCTACAAGGACTCCATTACATCGCGTGACATTTCCCCAAAGGGGACAGACACAACAGCTAAGAAGGACACATGCCGGTCAACCAATGTGTCCGGAGTAGTAGCGAACTACCAAGGCTCGTTGGATCACAAAGGGGCATTCCCTTGTAAGGAGTGCTACTAAAGTTCACGACTAGGTAATTGAACCCCATACATATCAAGTACGACACGCGTACGCATGGCATACCGATATGTATAGATACATCGACGGCATCACAACATAACCATAAACATACAAGCTTTATTTAAGAGGCTCGGAAGAGCCACACACATAATATTACACATTAAGGGTCTCACGACCCATAATAGCAGTCATTCAGTTACAAGCCAGCGGAAGAGTTACAAACTGTCTGAGTACAGACAGGGCAACTAGAAGGCACATGGCCTGACTATACTACAGACCAACGTAGGGCCAGATCGTAGCTGGGACACCAGCTACTCGTCGTCGTCGATGTCTACAAAGAACCCTCCATTTGGGTCATTAGTAACCTCTGCAACATGTATTAAGCAAACATGAGTACGAAAGTACTCAGCAAGACTTTAGGATAACTAACTACTCATGCAAGGTATCAAAAGGTATTGTGGGGTTTCATGCGGAAAGCCAACATTTGACTCGTGGCTAGACAACTTGCATTTTTAAATAATTTTGTCAACTTGATTTCTCGCACACGAGTCCACTAACACTACAATAATACACTATCGTGGAATCATTCCGTCTCCGTACGGAAATGCCGTCCACGACACTCACGCTTATCTTGGCAATTTTATGAGTACCATTGAAGTTATCTATGAACAACATATGTCTCCAAGTAGTCCATATTCGCGGACGCGGCTATTCGAATAGATCATAACCCTGCAGGGGTGTACTTCGTCACACACGCTCTCGCCACTTATCGCCATGTGCACGTCATGCACCTCGGCAACCTTCAAGCGGAGGCCCAGCGAGGGAGTCGGCCACGACCGTTAACCACACTAGTACCTAGTCCAGGTTTATCGCCTATCTAAGAGTAACCCGTACGGAAGTCCGGCCGAGGTTTCCGCCACGGCCTCAAACGATGTGCGCAGGGTTCCCAAGCCCACCATCCGGGTGCCACTTGGTACACCGTGCCAATGCCTACCGCATCACGGCCCACCTCTCAGGTCAGCACCATGCACGGCCTCCAGCATTACTATAAACACCAGAAACTACTTGCAACTCCTGGACCGAGTACTAAGCGATTAATAAGTCGAGAGGGTCAATTAAGTATCCCAACGTGTGGTAGTATCTAGTCTTGGATTACATACACGGAACTCAGTTCCTAAGGACGGTTCCAATGAAACAACCCGCCATGTACTCCTACACAGCCTTTCACCGGTACCTTTACCAAATCAGGTTCAACACACAATCTTTGCTTACCGAACACATTCTCACAATTCTATTCATCTCCCAGATGACAGACCATACACAACTCTAAGCATAGCATGCATAGCAGGATAAGGCACATCACAGCTCAAGCAACTACCAGGTATGCTAGGTTGCAAGGTTCGGCTTTTTACTATGACAAGGTTAGGTCATGCAAAGGAAGTGGGTTCAACTAATCGTGGCAAAAGCAGTTGAAGCATTTGATCCTAATGCAATAAATAGGTGCAGGAGCAAGAACATGGGATTTATCGGAATGATCAGAAGGGTTGCTTGCCTTGTTGCTCAGAGGAGGGACAATATCCGTCAGACGGATATTCGGTGGAATCCGAGGGTGTGGAGCCTACCGAAATGAATGGCAACAATCAATAACAATCATATGCAAACAAGATGATGCATGAGCATGGCATGAGAATGCAAGGTGATATTATTATAATCAACATGTGTTAGGTTTCAAGTTGATTTGAATCACATTCAAAATCAATTCAAACGAGGTATTCTCGAATACCGATTTAATTGATTCGACCTGATGCTCAGATCAACTTGATGTTAACATGCATGAGATGTCATGTTAGGGTACTGATTTGTAATTAGGATAGTGTGTGATCATGTCAAACAAAGAGAAATTTAATTACTTTTCATATTCCATTTAGAAAGTAATTATAGGACTTGACTTATTCCTTAGTCTACTTGTTTGGGTTCTGTAACTTTTTCAAACATGAATGAAAATAGCATATTCAGATTCCTTGAATTTTTCTGATACTTTTTCATATATAAATTATTTTCATTGGAGTTACACATTAATTTCTATGAACTTTTGAAGTTTTAATCATTTCTGGAATTATTTTTATACTGGAAAATACTTTTATTGCATCAGTATGACATCAGCAGGTCCATCTGGCCGTTGAAAGTCAAACCTAACCAGTAGGACCCACTGGTCAGTCTCTCTGGTCAATTTTAGATTAAGTTTAAACTTAATTAACTGATTAACCTTACTGGACCCACATGTGAGTGACTGATTAAATTATTTGATTTATTTTTATTAACTTTAAACTTGCCAGAGGCTGGCCCCACCAGTCAGTGGCTCAGACCAGCTGAGATCCACCGGCGGCGAGGTCGTCCTCGCCGGCGGGGAGCCTCCGGCGAGCACCAGAACCTCGGGGGGGGGGGGCTCGAAAATGGCGCACAGAGGGCCAAACGCACGGCTGAGACCATGGAAGGAACGACCACTCGATGTCGCGCACGATGGGACAAGCCCCAGGGGCTGGGCTGGCCGGAATCAACGCCGGCGACGAGCTAGGAGGCGACCAAGTTCGATCATCGTCGAGGCCATCGGATAGGGGGTCAAAACGCTCGGGGTTGGGCACCTATCGCATCTACACAACGCCCTGAAGCTGTTGGTAGCCTCAGACGGACCAACACTTCACCGGAGGGTTACCGGGGACGAGCTGCAGCGGCGGTCCTCGTCGGGCTCCGGTGAAAATAGGGCTAGAGGAGGGGATCGACGGGGAAAACTTAGGGGAAAAGACCGCATGCTCACGGGGAGTGCAGAGCAGGGCTTAGACGGCTCGGGGAAGGCCTGGGGGCGACGAATCGGGCAAAGCTCGCCGACGGCCGAAGGTTGAAGACGACGGTGCCGTGGGCGTTGCAGGGCTCGGGGTGGCTTCGGCTTCTGCAGGGAGGACCAGACCGACGAGGCGGAGCTAACGGCGTGCTTTGAGAGGGGATCCTATGGCTAGGGGCACGGGCAGCTCGAGCTTTGCTCGGCTCCAATGGCGGCAGAAGGGGGAGGAGAGATCCGAGAGGAGGGGGCAGAACTAACGTTGGGAATGGATATGGGTGGCCTCGGGGAGCTTATCCCCGGCCTTGCCAGCGCGAGGCGGCGGCCAGGCAGGCGCACAGGTGCGTGGCCGCGCCGGAAAAGGCGGCAGCCACCTCCTGCTCCTACTGGCGCGAGGGAGGAGACGACTCAGGGAGATGGGCCGGGCCAGGCTAGGCGACAGGTAAGAGTTTCCCATTTTTTTTCTGTTTTTGTTTCTGTTTTAGCTACTTCAATATTTTGCTCTTTATTTCAGCTCCAAAACAAATTGTAAAAACTATGTTAAGCACCCTAGAATATTTGTTGGAATATTTCCAACCATTCCTAAAGTTTTCAACATTTTTGAAAGTTTTAAGTTTCTGATTTCAAATTTAAAATTTGAAACCAGTGGCTTTTTGCATTAATTTAAAATGCTTAAAGTGTCAAGAAAATAGTTTTCTCCAATGCTCATTTACTTTCATGATTTATCAGAAAGTTTGAACATTTCTTGAGGCCATTTTGGGTTCATTGATTTTAACTAGTTTGAGATTTCCTTTATTTAAAGTAGTGTCTAGGGTTTTGAGTTTTTCCTTTGCCACTTTCTTGTTCTTGTTGAAAATTCTTAGATGCAAATGCAAAGAAGACATGAGCTCAAGACTAACTTTCTTAAGGTGTCAGGGATGTGACAACTTCCAAAAAGATTTTTTCTGAAACAGAAGAAGCTCGGGGAACTTGAGAACCAAGGCATGGGGCCACCAGGGACCCCACAAGCCCCCTAGCCGAGGCCAGGGGGCGCGCTTCCTAGGCTTGTGGGATTCCTAGGCCACCTATGCCCTAGGTCTTTCGCCTATATATTCCCAAAAATTCCAGAAAAAATCAAGAGATCATCGAAAGTACTTTTCCGCCGCCGCAAGCTTCTGTCTCCGCAAGATCCCATCTGGGCACGTTCTGCTGCCCTGCCGGAGGGGGGATTCGGATACGGAGGGCTTCTTCATCAACACCATGACCTCTCCGATGATGCGTGAGTAGTTCACCATAGACCTACGGGTCCATATCTAGTAGCTAGATGGCTTATTCTCTCTCTTGGATCTTCAATACAAAGTTCTCCATGATCTTCATGGAGATCTATCTGATGTAATCTTCTTTTGCGGTGTGTTTGTCGAGATCCAATGAATTGTGGATTTATGATCACATTATCTATGAATCTTATTTGAGTTTCATCTGATCTCTTATATGCATGATTTCATATCCTTGTAATTCTCTTCGAGTTGTGGGCTTTGTTTGGCCAACTTGATCTACGATTCTTGCAATGGGAGAAATGCTTGGTTTTGGGTTCATACCGTGCGGTGACCTCACCCAGTGACAGAAGGGGTAGCGAGGCACGCATCGTGTTGTTGCCATCAAGGGTAAAAAGATGGGGTTTTCATCATTGGTTTGAGATTATCCCTCTACATCATGTCATCTTGCTTAAGGCATTACACTGTTCGTCATGAACTCAATGCACTAGAAGCATGCTGGATAGTGGTCGATGTGTGGAGTAATAGTAGTAGATGCAGAAAGTATCGGTCTACTTGTCTCGGACGTGATGCCTATATGTCGGGACCCCGATCCTGACTCATAGGAATCCAGCATGTAACACATCGCATCTCTTTGCGGTCTCACGCACGGTTAACCCAACGGCCGCAGCATTACCTTAGCCGGGACCGTTTGCGCCTTTTGACTCGCGTATGCCATTGTGTTGCTAGCAATTCAATGACAAAGAACACGGATCGACATGTCTAGTTATAAACCAAAGTGGCAGTTCCGCACAGGGACAGGCATACATGACCCAGCAAAGCAGGTGTCGATCACCGACGAATGTAGACGAGTCGTAGCAAGCTACAAAGATTCCATTACATCGCGTGACATTTCCCCAAAGGGGACAGACACAACAGCTAAGAAGGACACACGCCGGTCAACCAATGTGTCCGGAGAAGTAGCGAACTACCATGGCTCATTGGATCACAAAGGGGCATTTCCCCGTAAGGAATGCTACTAAAGTCTACGGCTAGATAATCGAACCCCATACATATCAAGTACGACACACGAACGCATGGCATACCTATATGTATAGATACATCGATGGCATCACAACATAACCATAAACATACACGCTTTATTTAAGAGGCTCGAAAGAGCCACACAGATAATATTACACAGTAGGTGTCTCATGACCCATCATAACAGTCATTCAATTTACAAGCCAGCGGAAGTAATTATACTATCTGTGTACAGACAGATGAAACTAGAAGGCACCTGGCCTGACTATACTACAGACCCACCCTAGGGCCAGATCGTAGCTGGGACACCAGCTACTCGTCGTCGTCGATGTCTAGGAAGAACCCTCCGTTAGGGTCATTAACAACCTCTGCAAAAATTGTTAAGCAAACATGAGTACGGAGGTACTCAGCAATACTTTAGGATAACTATCTACTCATGCAATGTATCAATAAGGAATTGAGGGGTTTCATGCGGAAAGCCAGCATTTGACTCGTGGCTAGACAACTTGCATTTTTAAATAATTTTTGAGAACTTGATTTCTCACACACGAGTCCACTAACACCACAACAATACTCAATCGTGGAATCATTCCCTTTCCATACGGAAATGCCGTCCACGACACTCACGCTTATCTTGAGAATTTTAAGAGTAGCCATTGAAGTTATCTATGAACAACATATGTCTCCAAGTAGTCCATATCCGCGGACGCGGCTATTCGAATAGATCATAACCCTGCAGGGGTGTCCTTCTTCACACACGCTCTCGCCACTTATCGCCATGTGCACGTCTTGCAGCTCGGCAACCTTCAAGCGGAAGCCCAGCAGGGAGTCGGCCACGACCGTTAACCACACTAATACTTAGTCCAGGTCTATCGCCTATCTGAGGGTAACCCGCATGGAAGTCCGGCCGAGGTTTCCGCCACGTCCTCAAACGATGTGCGCAGGGTTCCCAAGACCACCATCCGGGTGCCACTTGGTACACCATGCCACTGCTTACCGCATCACAGCCCACCTCTCAGGTCAGCGCTATGCATGGCCTCCAGCATGACTATAAACACCAGAAACTACTTGCAACTCCTGGACCGAGTACTAAGCGATTAATAAGTCGATAGGGTCAATTAAGTATCCCAACGTGTGGTAGTATCTAGTCTTGGATTACATACATGGAACTCAGTTCCTCAGGACGGTTCCAATGAAACAACCCGCCATGTACTCCCACATAGCCTTTCACCAGTACCTTTACCAAATCAGGTTCATCACACATCCTTTACCTACTGAACACATTCTCACAATTCTATTCATCTCCCAGATGATAGACCATACACAACTCTAAGCATAGCATGCATAGCAGGATAAGGCACATCATGGCTCAAGCATCTACCAGGTATGCTAGGTTGCAAGGTTCAGCTATTTACTGTGACAAAGACAGGTTATGCAAAGGAAGTGGATTCAACTAACGTGGAAAAAGCATTTGAAGCATTTGATCCTAATGCAATAAGTAAGTGCAGGAGCGAGAACATGGGATTTATCGGGATGATCAAAATGGTTGCTTGCCTTGTTGCTCAGAGGAGGGACAATATCCGTCAGTCGGATATTCGGTGGAATCCGGAGGAGCGGAGCCTACCGAAAGAAATGACAACAATCAATATCAATCATATGCAACAAGATGGTGCATGAGGATGCAAGGTGGTATGCTAATATAGCTAACATATATTATGTTTGAAGTTGATTTGAATCAGATTCAATTATCACTTCAAACGAGGTATTCTCGAATACCATTTTAATTGATTCGACCTGATGCTCAGGTCAACTTGTTTTTAACATGCATGGAAATGATATGTTAAGTTGCTGGTTGTGATTGAACAATGTTTGATCATAGCATTCGAAGTGGAATTCAAATGATTTTCAAATTCCATCTCCAAAGCATTTATAAAATTTAACTTATTCATTATACTATATGTTTGGTCCAGTAAAAATTTCAAATATGTTTGAAAATGACATATTCAGATTCCTTGGATTTTTCTGATACTTTTTCATATATAAATTATTTTCATTGGAGTTACAAATTAATTTCTATGATTTTTAGAAGTTTTGGCATTTTTTCTAGAATTCTTTTAAATCAGAAAATCTTTACTGCATCAGCATGACATCAGCAGGTCCAACTGGCCGTTGAAAGTCAAACCTGACCAGTGGGACCCACTTCTCAGTGACTCTGGTCAGTTTTAGATTAGTTTTAAACTTAATTAACTAATTAACAGTACTGGACCCACATGTAAGTGACTTATTAGATTAATTAATCTTATTTTTGTTAACTAAAATATCCAGAGGTTGGCCCCACACGTCAGTGGCTCAGCCCAGCTGAGATCCACCGGCGACGAGGTCGTCCTCACCGGCGGGGAGCCTCCGGCGACCACCAGTACGACGGAGGGCATTGGAAACTCGTCTCCGACGACCAAACGCACGGCGGACATCATAGGAAGATCGGCTGCTCGACGACGCACACGATGGGGCAAACCCCAGGGGCTGGGGTGGCCGAAATCGACGCCGGCGACGAGCTCAGCAGCGACCAAGTTCGGCCATCGTCGAGGTCATCTGAAACAGGGTCAAATCGCGCGGGGCTGGGCTCCTAAAGCATCTACGCAACGGCCTGAAGCTGCTGGTGGCCTCAGATGGACCAACCATTCACCGGAGGGCTACCGGCGATGAGCTGCAGCGGCGGTCCTCGTCGGGCTCTGGTCGAACTAGGCCTAGAGGAAGAGATCGACGGGGAAAAGTTGGGGGAAAGCTGCGCAAGCTCACGAGGAGTGCAGTGGAGGGCTTAGACGGCTCGGGGAAGCGCTGAGGGTGATGAATCGAGCGGAGCTCGCCGGCAGCCGAAGCTTTAAGACGACGGTGCCGGGGGCATTGCAGGGCTCGGGGAGGCTTCGGTTTCTGCAGGGAGGACCAGTTCGTCGAGGCGGAGCGAATGGGGAACTCGGGGAAGAGATCTAGTGGCCAGAGGCATGGGCAGCTCAAGCTCGAGCTCTTGGCAATGGCGGCAGAAGGGGGGAAGGAAAGAACCAAGAGGAGAGGGGGAATGGCGGACGGGAATGGATAGGCCAGAGCTCGGGGAGGTTATCCCCGCGCTCGCGAGCGCGAAGCGGCGTCCAGGAAGGCAGGGAGCTGCGTGGAGGCGCGTGACGTCGCGGCGGCCACCTCCTGCTGCCCACTGGCGGGGGTGGAAGACGTCAGGAAGAAGCTGGGCCGGGCTAGGTGAGCGTCAGGTAAGTCCTTCCTCAGTTTTTTTTTCTGTTTTGTTTCTGTTTTGCTAACCATTTGATTTGCTATTTATTTCAGCTCCAAAATAGTTTATAAAAAGTATTTTGAACACACCAGAATATTTGTTGGAATATATCCAACCATTCCTGGAGTTTTCAACATTTTTGAAAACTTAAAGTTTTTGAATTCAAATTTTAAACTTGAAACCAGTAGCCTTTTGCATTTATTTAAAAATGCCAGATGTGTTAAGAAAATGGTTTTCTTCATTGCTTATTTGCTTTCAAGAATTATCAGAAAAGTTGAACTTTTCTTGAGGCCATTTTGGGTTCATTGATTTGAACAAGTTTGTAATTTCTTTAAATTTGAGAAGTGGCTAGTGTTTTTGAGTTTTTCTTCACCACTTGCTTTGTTCTTGTTGAAATTTTCTTGGATACAATGCAAAGAAGATATGAGCACAATGCTAACTTGATTAGGGTTTCAGGGATGTGACACTATATGTATGATCATTGCCTTAGATATCGTCATGACTTTGCGCGGTTCTATCAATTGCTCGACAGTAATTTGTTCATCCACCGTAATATTTGCTATTTTGAGTGTCGGGACCCCGATCCTAAGCCATAAGAATCCAGCCTGTAACACATCACATCTTTTTGCGGTCTCACGCACGGTTAACTCCACGGCTGCAGCCTTACCTTAGCCGGGACCGTTTGCGCCTTTTGACTCACATATGCAATTGTGTCGCTAGCAATCCAATGACAAAGAACTCGGATCGACATGTCTAGTCATAAACCAAAGTGGCAGTTCCGCACAGGGACATGCATACATGACCCAGCAATGCAGGTGTCCGTCACCAGCGAATGTAGACGAGTCGTAGCAGGCTACAAGGACTCCATTACATTGCGTGATATTTCCCCAAAGGGGACAGACACAATAGCTAAGAAGGACACACGCCGGTCAACCAATGTGTCCAGAGCAGTAGCAAGCTACCATGGCTCGTTGGATCACAAAGGGGCATTTCCCTGTAAGGAATGCTAGTAAAGTCTATGGCTAGGTAATCGAACCCCATACATATCAAGTACGACACACGTACGCATGGCATACCGATATGTATAGATACATCGGTGGCATCACAACATAACCATAAACATACAAGCTTTATTTAAGAGGCTCGGAAGAGCCACACATATAATATTACACAGTAGGGGTCTCAGGACCCATCATAACAGTCATTCAAGTTACAAGCCAGCGGAAGTAATTAAACTGTCTGAGTACAGACAGATGAAACTAGAAGGCACGTGGCCTGACTATACTAGAGACCCACCCTAGGGCCAGATCGTAGCTGGGACACCAGCTACTCGTCGTCGTCGATGTCTAGGAAGAACCCTCTGTTAGGGTGATTAACAACCTCTGCAACAATTATTAAGCAAACATGAGTACGGAGGTATTCAGCAAGACTTTAGGATATCTATCTACTCATGCAATGTATCAACAAGGAATTGTGGGGTTTCATGCGGAAAGCCAGCATTTGACTCGTGGCTAGACAACTTGTATTTTTAAATAAATTTTGACAACTTGATTTCTCGCACACGAGTCCACTAACACCACAACAATACTCTATCGTGGAATCATTCCGACTCCATGCGGAAATGCCGTCCACGACACTCACGCTTATCTTGACAATTTTATGAGTAGCCATTGAAGTTATCTATGAACAACATATGTCTCCAAGTAGTCCTTATCCGCGGACGCGGCTATTTGAATAGATCATAACCCTGCAGGGGTGTACTTCTTCACACACTCTCTTGCCACTTATCGCCATGTGCACGTCATGCACCTCGGCAACCTTCAAGCGGAAGCCCCGCGAGGGAGTCGGCCACGACCGTTAACCACGCTAATACTTAGTCCAGGTTTATCGCCTATCTGAGGGTAACCCGCACGGAAGTCCGGCCGAGGTTTCCACCACGGCCCCAAACGATGTGCGCAGTGTTCCCAAGCCCACCATCCGGGTGCCACTTGGTACACCGTGCCACTGCCTACCGCATCACAGCCCACCTCTAGGGTCAGCACTATGCACGACCTCCAGCATGACTATAAACACCAGAAACTACTTGCAACTCCTGGACCGAGTACTAAGCGATAAATAAGTCGAGCGGGGTCATATTTTAGGGGCCAACATGTGGTAGTATCTCGTCTTGGACTACATACATGGAACTCAGTTCCTATGGACGGTTCCAATGAAACAACCCGCCATGTACTCCTACATAGCCTTTCACCGGTACCTTTACCAAATCAGGTTCAACACACCACCTTTACTTACTTAACACATTCTCAAAATTCTGTTCATCTCCCAGATGACAGACCATACACAACTCTAGGCATAGCATGCATAGCAGGATAAGGCACATCATGCCTCAAGCAACTACCAGGTATGCTAGGTTGCAAGGTTCAGCTATTTACTGTGACAAGGACAGGTCATGCAAAGCAAGTGGGTTCAACTAACGTGGCAAAAGCATTTGAAGCATTTGATCCTAATGCAATAAGTAAGTGCAGGAGCGAGAACATGGGATTTATCGGGATGATAAAAATGGTTGCTTTCCTTGTTGCTCAGAGGAGGGACAATATCCGTCAGTCGGATATTCGGTGGAATCCGGAGGAGCGGAGCCTATCAAAAGAAATGACAATAATCAATAACAATCATATGCAACAAGATGATGCATGAGCATGGCATGAGGATGCAAGGTGGTAGGCTACTATAGCTAACATTTATTAGGTTTGAAGTTGATTTGAATCAGATTCAAATATCACTTCAAACGAGGTACTCTCGGATACCATTTTAATTGATTCGACCTGATGCTCAGGTCAACTTGTTTTTTTAACATGCATGGAAATGATATGTTAAGTTGCTGGTTGTGATTGAACAAGGTTTGATCATATCATTTGAAGTGGAATTCAAATGATTTTCAAATTCCATCTCCAAAGTATTTATAGAATTTAACTTCATCATTCTATATGTTTGGGTCCAGTAACATTTTCAAACATGTTTGAAAATGACATATTCAGATTCCTTGGATTTTTATGATACTTTTTCACATATAAATTATTTTCATTGGAGTTACAGATTAATTTCTATGATTTTTAGAAGTTTTGGCATTTTTTTGGAATTCTTTTAAATCAGAAATCCACTTATTGCGTTAGCCCTACGTCATCATGGCGTCAGCCGTCGGCTGACCTGATCAGGTCAAACCCGACAGGGGGAACCCACTGGTCAGCCTCACAGGGATAATCCCGCGCTAACCAGCCCCTGATTGCCTTTGACTTGGCCTGGGGCCCACTGTCAGCGACTGCTTAGCGCTAATCCACCGGGATTAGGCCGGCCACGTCGTCCCCCACCGGAGACTGACCGGCGGCGACTAGATCCGCGGTGGATCTTCGCCGGAGACGCACCAAAACGCACTGTGGTGCTCGGGATCGAGTGCCGAGAGCACTGGGATGATCCCCAGGCTCGGCCTCATCCTCTACGGGCATCAGGACGGGCTATGGGTGGCCGGAGCATGCCGGCAAGGAGCCGAGGCGGCTGCCAGAGCTCGGGTTCGTCGGTCCAGTGGCTAGGGGGCACAAAACCGAGGGGAAGAAGAGGTGAAATGATCGCAAGCTCACGGTGGAGGTGAAGCTGGGCTCAGACTGCTCGGGGAGGGGCTGTAGCCGGAGATCCACCGTTGATTTGCCGGCGACCAAAGGTTGAAGACGACGGCACTGGGGCGTTGCAGGGCTCGGGGAGGCTTCTACTGCTACAAGGAGGACCAGCTCGTCGAGGCGGAGCGAATGGCACACTCGGGAGGAAGATCCTGTGGCTAGGGGCACGGGCAACTCGAGCTCGAGCTCCTGTCAATGGCGGCAGTGGGGATCGGAAGAACCGAGAGGAGAGGGGGGAGATGGAGCACGGGAATGGATAGGGACGTGCTCGGGGAGGTTATCCCCGTGCTCGCCAGCGTGAAGCGGCGGCCAGGCAGGCAGGGAGCTGCGTGGAGGCGCGCGGCGTCGCGGCGGCCACCTCCTGCTCCTACTGGCGAGGAGGAAGCCGACAGGGAAGCTGGGCCTGGGCTGAGGTGAGCGACAGGTAAGCTCCTTTTCCTTTTTTTCTGTTTTGTTTTCTATTTTGCTAACTATTTGATTTGCTGTTTATTTCAGCTCCTAAATAGTTTACCAAAAATATTTTGAACACACCAGAATATTTGTTGAAATATATCCAAGCATTCCTGAATTTTTCAACATTTTTGAAAACTTAAAGTTTTGGAATTCAAATTTTAAACTCGAAACCAGTAGCTTTTTGCATTTATTTAAAATGCAAAAAGTGTTATGAAAATGGTTTTCTTCATTGCTTATTTGCTTTCAAGAATTATCAGAAAAGTTGAACTTTTCTTGAGGCCATTTTGGGTTCATTGATTTGAACAAGTTTATATTTTCTTTGAATCTGAGAAGTTACTAGGGTTGTTAAGTTTTGCTTCACCACTTGCTTTTATATTGTTGCAATTTTCTTGGATGCAATGCAAAGAAGATATGAGCACAATGCTAACTTGATTAGGGTTTCAGGGATGTGACATTGAAAGAAGCCTCTAGTGAACACTATGGCCCCCGGGTCTACTTCACACCATATTTCCAGCCTTACTCTTTTACTTCGTTGCATTTTCCGCCTTCAGATCTCACTTTGCAATCAATCTTGAAGGGATTTACAACCCGTTTATAGTGTTGGGTGCAAGCTCTTTGTGTTTGCGCAGGTACTCTCGACTTGGCGAGATTTTCCTACTAGATTGATACCTTGGTTCTCATACTGAGGGAAATACTTACTGCTCCTGTGCTGCATCACCCTTTCCTCTTCAAGGGAAAAACCAACGCAAGCAAGTCTCCATCAACGTGTCAATTTCTGGCGCTTTTGTTTGAGAAGTAGGAGGTTGCGCTGAGCGCACCCACTCGGTGTAGTCCCCCAGACCGCCGTTCACTGAGTCAATCGACAGTAGGCTTTGAGTTACCATTTCTTGACTTTGCATAATTGTGTTTGTTGTTGACATAATGGAGCATGAGGTGAGGGACCGTGTCTCAGTCTTGGTGCTAAAAAGGCTAGGAGTGAATGCCTGGAACAGGAGAAGCGTCCACTCAAAGGTAAATATTTCCCGTCCGACTGCCTTATAATTTGATATCTCTCCCCATCCGACCGAGGTTATGTTACCAGATCGCCTTGCTAAGAGGTTGAAGACTTCTATTTCTTTAGTTATCATAAAGGAGGCCATCGAGAAGAGGGATGAAGACCTGGCATCGGCCTAGATGGAGGCCAACCACAAGACCAAAGCAGCTGAAGCCAAGCTCAAATCAGTTGAAAAGCTCAAGGAGGAGAAACAACTCTTGGAGGTTGCCGCATAGAAATCTGCCGAAGAACTTACCGAGCTGAAAATGAATTATGCCGAGTTGGAGCAGTTTTTTGAGTACTTCGGCAAGGAAATGAGAGAAAAATCATAAAGGTATGTTGTGAGTCTGAATGATTTCTTGCAGTATCTTTACGATTTTTGAGTGATATTTGATATCCTTTGTCTTTCATTTGTGTTCAGCATTCTGTGCCGATGCCAATGAGGAGACCGAGAGGATCGAGAAGGAGTTGGATCCAAAGGAGGCGCTCTTCGGGGACAGCGCTTCTCTAGCTCTTCTCAGACTGGAGTACCACATAGAATATGTGTTGGTCTACTTTAAGTGACTCTAGTCGGCTGTCTTGGAGATTAACCAATAGTTCGCCCCTGGAGAGGAGCTGTCCAAGTATGCCTGAGCCATCGTTGACCGAGTGAAGGTAGTTCTCAGACGAGTGAAGTCCTGGAAGAAATCGGCGGCTCGAGCTCGAGCTGACATCTCCTTGTCGCTCGTCCGCGTCCATTACAAAGGAGTGGACGAAGAGAAGCTAAAGAGCTTGAGGGTCGTCAACAGGAAGAGCGCCAAGTTTGAGGACTTCATGGAGATATTCATGGAAGCTGCCACTCAGATTGCTGATGGGATCGACATCGACACCTTCATGGAAGTTGTGGAACCTTCATCCCTCGAGTGATGCTCGGAAAAATACATTAAGTTTAATTCCCCTCTGTATGTCGAGTGGTTGGTGTAACCTTTAAACTCTGATTGAGCCTTGGGCTCCCGCTATCCGTACTTTTCGTTTGGACTAGAATGAGGTTTCATTAGCTATGTTTTCATTCGAATTTGGGTCTTCAAACTAATGTTGGATCCTTGCATCGCGATGTCCGAATGAAGTTTATCCCCGCATTTGGACTTGTTTTAACTTAGGAGAAAGCAGGTTCATGGCTAAGTCCCCGAGTGTGGAAAATGACCTCACTCATGGTAGGTCTTACCTTAGGTGAGAACATGTTCGCAACTAAGGGATGGTTGTCTGCTACTTCAACAAAAGACCTTCCAACGGCGCCAGAAACAAGCGTGCTGACGGGAGACTATTCCTGTCTTGATTCTCCTCAGCAACGGCACCAGGAATCCTTCTGCTACGGCTACGCCTTGATTGTCATCCTTTGCGTGGCGGTCGGGATTGCGCGATGGTTTATACCTACCAACCCTTCCCCTAGGAGTATGCGTTGAATGCTTTGTTTCGATTACTAATTAAACTTTTGCAACAAGTATATGAGTTCTTCATGACTAATGTTGAGTCCATGGTTTAGATGCACTTTCACCTTCCACCATCACTATCTTCTTAGTGCCGTGCAACTTTCGCCGGTGCACAAAACCCACCATTAGCCTCCCTCAAAACAGCCACCATACCTACCTGCTATGGCTTTTTCAAAGTCATTCCGAGATATATTGCCATGCAACTACCACCATGACATGTGCCACCACGTCTACATTTCCATTGCGTGATCGTAAGATAGCTAGCATGATGTTTCCACTAATGTCTATGCCATGCTAGATCATTGTCACGGTACACTACCGAAGGTATTCCATATAGAGTCATCGTTGCTCTAAGTTTTGAGTTGAAAGTGTGATGATCATCATTCATGGAGCATTGTCCCATGTGAGGAAATAAAAGAGGCCAAATATGCCCACCAAAATTAAAATAATAATAATAAAAAAGACGCCAAAGAGCCCACCAAAAAATATGAGAGAAAAAGAGAGGAGGGACAATGCTACCACCTTTCCACACTTGTGCATATTAAGCATCATGATCTTCATGATTGAGAGTCTCTCGTTTTGTCACCGCCATATAGCTAGTGGGAAATTTTCATTATATAACTTGGCTTGTATATTCCAATGATAGGCTTCCTCAAAATTGTCTTAGGTCTTCGTGAGCAAGCAAGTTGGATTCACACCCACTAGTTTTCCTTAAGAGCTTTCACATACTCATAGCTCTAGTGCATCTCTTGCATGGCAATCCCTACTCATTCACATTGATATCTATTGATAAGCATCTCCATAGCTCATTGATATGCCTAGTCAATGTGACCATCTTCTCCTTCTTTGTCTCACAACCTCCACCACTCCATTCCACGTATAGTGCTATAACCATGGCTCAGGCTCATGTATTGCGTGAGAGTTGAAAAAGTTTGAGAAAGTAAAGGTCTGAAAACAATTACTTGGCCAATACCGGGGTTGTGCATGATTTATATTTGTTGTGCAAGGTTGATAGAGCATAGCCAGACTATATGATTTTGTAGGGATAACTTTCTTTTGGCCTTGTTATTTTGAAAGTTCATGATTACCTTGCTAGTTTGCTTGAAGTATTATTGTCTCCACATCAATAGCAAACTATTGTTTTGAATCTAACGGATCTGAACATTCATGTCACATAAGAGGATTTACAAAGGAAATCTATGATAGGTACCATGAAAGCATCAAAAATTAATTCTTTATCACTTCCCTACTCGAGGATGAGCAGGAGTTAAGCTTGGGGATGCTTGATACGTCTCCAATGTATCTATAATTTTTTATGGTTCCATGCTATTATCTTGTCAACTTTGGATGTTTTATATGTATGAATATGCTATTTTATATCTTTTTTGGGACTAACCTATTAACTCAGTGCCAAGTGCCAGTTTTTGTTTTTTCCGTGTTTTTGGCTCATTTTCAGACGGAGTCCAAATGGAATGAAACTTTTCGATGATTTTTTTGGACCAAAAGAGACCCCCGAAGCTTTGGAAGAAGGCCAGAGGAGCCACGAGGGAGTCACAAGCCCTGACGCCGCTACCACCCCCCTAGGTGGCGCAGGGCAGGCTGGTGACCTCATCATGGGCCCAACCGACGTAATTCCACCGCCATAAATTCCTATAAATTCAGAAACCCCACAAAAGAAACCTAGATCGGGAGTTCCGCCGCCGCAAACCTCTGTAGCCACCAAAACCAATCTGGAGCCCGTTCCGGCACCCTGCCGGAGGGGGAATCCATCTACAGTGGCCATCTTCATCATCCCGGCGATCTGCATGACGAGGAGGGAGTAGTTCTCCCTCGGAGCTGAGGGTATGTACCAGTAGCTATGTGTTTGATCTCTCTCTCTCGTGTTCTTGAGATGTCTTGATCTCGATGTTCCATGGGCTTTGCTACTATAGTTGGATCTTATGATGTTATTCCCCCTCTCCCTCTTGTAATGAATTGAGTTTCCCCTTTGGAGTTATCTTACCGAATTGAGTCTTTGAGAACACTTGATGTATGTATTGCACGTGTCTATCTGTTGTGATCAACTTGTGGGTTTGTGACATTGGGAACCTATGCATATGGGTTGGCACACGTTTGATTCATGTGAGTACTTGATATATGTTTTGGTGAGCAACTTGCGGGTTCGTGACATTGGGAACCTATGCATAGGGGTTGGCACACGTTTTGACTCTCCGATAGAAACTTTGGGGCACTCTTTGAAGTTCTATGTGTTGGTTGAATAGATGATTCTGAGATTATGTGATGCATATCGTATAATCATGCCCACGGATACTTGACGTGACAATGGAGTATCTAGGTGACATTAGGGTCTTGGTTGATATGTATCTTAAGGTGTTATTCTAGTACGAACTCTATGATGGATCGAACGGAAATTTGTGTTATTTTACTACGGACTCTTGAATAGATCGATCAGAAAGAATGACTTTGTGGTGGTTTCGTACCCGACAATAATCTCTTCGTTTGTTCCCCGCTATTAGTGACTTTGGTGAGACTCTTTGTTGCATGTTGAGGGATAGTTATATGATCCAATTATGTTATCATTGTTGAGAGAACTTCACTAGTGAAAGTATGAACCCTAGGCCTTGTTTCCACGCATTGCAATACCGTTCGTGCTCACTTTTACCATTTGTTACCTTGCTGTTTTTGTAATTTCAGATTACAAAAAACCTATATCTACCATCCATATTGCACTTGTTTCACCTTCTCTTCGCCGAACTAGTGCACCTATACAATTTACCATTGAATTCGGTGTGTTGGGGACACAAGAGACTCTTTGTTATTGGGTTGCAGGGTTGCTTGAGAGAGACCAACTTCATCCTACGCCTCCCACGGATTGATAAACCTTAGGTCACCCACTTGAGGGAAAATTGCTACTGTCCTACAAACCTCTGCACTTGGAGGCCCAACAACGTCTACAAGGAGAAGGTTGCATAGTAGACATCAGGTCTCCAGATGAGATTTCGCGGAAACAGAAGCTTGCGGCGGTGGAAAACTGTTTTCGTGGACGCCTTGATTTATTCTGGATTTATAGGGAATTTATAGGCCAGAGACCTAGGGCAGGGGAGCTCCAGGGAGGCCACAAGCTTCATTGCCGCGGCCTCCCCCCTGGCCGCGACAACATGGCTTGTGGGCTCCCTGTGGGCCCACTTGCTTGGCCTTCAAGCCTCCCGATCTTCTTCCGTTCTGGAAAAAATCATTTTGGGGATTTTATTCCGTTTGGACTCCATTCCAAAATCAGATATGAAAAGAGTCAAAAACACAGAAAAAACAGGAACTGGCACTTGGCACTGAGTTAATAAGTTAGTCCCAAAAAAAGATATAAAAGGTAAACAAAACATCCAAAGTTGACAAGATAACAGCGTGAGACCATAACAAATTATAGATACGTTTGAGACGTATCAAGCATCCCCAAGCTTAACTTCTGCTCGTCCTCGAGTACGGAAGTGATAAAGAATGAATTTTTGATGCTTTCATGCTACCTAGCATAGATGTCCTTTGTAAATCCTCTTATGTGGCGTGAATGTTCAGATCCATTAGATTCAAAACAATAGTTTGCTATTGACGTGGAAACAATAATACTTCAAGCAAACTAGCTAAGTAATCATGAACTTTCAAAATAACAAGGCCAAAAGAAAGTTATCCCTAGAAAATCATATATTCTGGCTATGCTCTATCATCATTGCACAACGAATTTAAATCATGCACAACCCCGGTATTGGCCAAGTAATTGTTTTCACACCTTTACTTTCTCAAACTTTTTCAGCTCTCACGCAATACATGAGCGTGGCCATGGTTTTAGCACTATAGGTGGTGTGGAGTGTGGTGGAGGTTGTAATAAAAACAAGGAGAAGATGGTCACATTAACTAGGCATATTAATGAGCTGTGGAGATGCTCACCAATAGATATCAATGTGAATGAGTAGGGATTGCCATACAAATGATGCACTAGAGCTAAGAGTATGTGAATGCTCTTAAAGAAAACTAGTGGGTGTGCATCCAACTTGCTTGCTCACAAAGACCTAAGGCAATTTTGAGGAAGCCTATCATTGGAATATACAAGCCAAGTTATATAATGGAAATTTCCCACTAGCTATATGGTGGTGACAAAACGGGAGACTCTCAATCATGAAGATCATGGTGCTTAATATGCACAAGTGTGGAAAGGTGGTAGCATTGTCCCTTGTCTCTTTTTCTATCATTTTTTTGGATGGGCTCTTTGGCCTCTTTTTTAATTATATTTAATTTTGGTGGGCATCTTTGGCATCTTTTATTTCCTCACATCGGACAATGCTCCATCAAGGATGATCATCACACTTACAACTCAAAACTTAGAACAACGACGACTCTATATGGAATGCCTTCGGTAGTATACCATGACAATGATCTAGCATGGCATGGACATTAATGGAAACATCATGCTAGCTATCTTACGATCATGCAATGGCAATGTAGACGTGGTGGCACATGTCATGGTGGTAGTTGCATGCCAATATATCTCGGAATGGCTTTGAAAAAGCCATAGTAGGTAGGTATGGTGGCTGTTTTGAGGGAGGCTAATGGTTGGTTTTGTGCACCGGCGAAAGTTGCACGACACTAAAGAAGATAGTGATGGTGGAAGGTGAAAGTGCATCTAAACCATGGACTCAACATTAGTCATGGAGAACGCATATACTTGTGGCAAAAGTTTTATTAGTAATCGAAACAAAGCATTCAACGCATAGTCCTAGGGGAAGGGTTGGTAGGTATAAACCATCACGCGATCCCGACCGCCACACAAAGATGACAATCAATAGACTAATCATGCTCAGAATTCATCACATAGCGGTTCACCATACGTGCATGCTACGGGAATCACTAACTTCAACACAAGTATTTCTAGATCCACAACACCTTACTAGTATATCTTCAATATTACCATAACCACAACTCAAAACTAGTTGAGATGAATCTAACTTCTCTAACTATTCAATGCACATGAAGGTGGAAGATTTTGTATCCCTTCGGATAACTACCCCTTTTGAGACTACTTTCAAATCATAGATCAAATACCAAGGCACGCACCACCGTGCTCTAAAAGGTATAAGTGAAGCACATAGAGCAAAAGCATCTAGCTCAAAAGATATAAGTGAAGCACATGTGAGCTGAATTGTCTAACCAAAGGATATAAGTGAAGCTCGACAAAATCATGGTAAGTGTATGTCTCTCTCTCTAGGTGTGCAGAAAGGATGATTGTGACACAACAAAAATAAAAGACTCCTACGGTACAAGACGCTCCAAGCAAAACACATAACATGTGGTGAATAAAAATATGGCCCCAAGTAACGTTACCGATGGATTGAAGACGAAAGAGGGGATGCCTTCCCGGGGCATCCCCAAACTTAGGCTTTTACGACATCCTTGAATCATCTTGGGGTGCCTTGGGCATCCCCAAGCTTGAGCTCTTGCCACTCTTTATCCTTTTGTCCATAAGAACTTCACCCAAAACTTGAAAACTTCACAACACGAAACTTAAACAGAAACTCGTGATAACATTAGTATAAGAAAGCAAACCACCACTTCCTTAGGTACTGTAGGAAACTTGAATTCTACTTATGTTGATGTTGGGTTAATATATTTTCAATCTTCCATGGCTAATACCCCTGATACTATCCATAGTTCATCAAAATAAGCAACCAACACAACAAAAACAGAATCTGTTAACAGCAGACCAGTCTGTAGCAATCTGTACACTTCGTGTACTTCTGGTACTTAAGAAATTATGAAAACTTATAACGGTCTGAAGAATTTGCATAGCAATCAGCAGAAGAAAGAATCAACTCAAAAGCTCTTCCAGAAAAAAAATTAAAATTCCTTTCGTGAGCAGAAAGTTTCTGTCTTTTCCAGCATGACCAAACGATCTTCCCCAAGACTAATCATAACGGTTTTGCTTGGCACAAACGCAAAAAGAAACACAAAAACACAATCATAACAGAATTATGAAAGTGTGGAAAACACAAAACAGAAAGAAACAAGATAGATTCGTTGGGTTGCCTCCCAACAGGCGCTGTTGTCTAACGCCCTTAGCTAGGCATAAGGCGATGGAATCACGTATAGTTATCCTTGGTGCTCAAACCATAAGTAGCCCTCATCATAGATTCATAAGGAAATCTTATTTTCTTTCTAGGAAAGTGCTCCATGCCCTTCTTTAGAGGAAATTGAAATCTAATATTCCCTTCCTTCATATCGATGATAGCACCAATAGTCCTTAGGAAAGGTCTACCAAGAATAATGGGACATGAAGGATTGCAATCTTTGTCAAGTACAATGAAATCCACGGGTACATAGTTCTTATTTGCAACAATAAGAACATCATCGTTCCTTCCCATGGGTTTCTTGACAGTAGAATCCGCAAGATGCAAATTAAGAGAACACTCTTCAATCTCATGAAACCCAATAATATCACATAAAGACTTTGGAATCGCGGAAACACTAGCACCCAAATCACACAAAGCATTGCACTCATAGTTTCTGATCTTGATTTTGATAGTAGGTTCCCACTCATCTTGAAGCTTTCTAGGTATAGAGACTTCCAATTCGACCTTCTCTTCAAGATATTTCATCATAGCATCTACGATATGTGCGGTAAAGGCTTAGCTTTGGCTATAAGCATGTGGAGAGTTTGCAATGGATTGCATCAAAGAAATGCACTCAAACAAGGAGCAACTATCATAATTGAATCCCTTGAAATCCAAAGTGGGAGTTTCATTACTACCCAAAATTTTGATTTCATCTACTCCACTCTCCACACCTTTATCATCAAGATAGGTGGACTCCGAATCATTGGGGCGTTTTTCAACCAAAGTGGATTCATATCCAGCCCCTTCATCAATAGGTTTGACACGTGAAAACAAAGATTCAAGGGGAGTCACACCAAGAACTTTAAGATCTTCGTGATTTGCATCACTAGAACGCACCCTTTTAAACCATTCATGCCTAGCGCGAATTTGGGCGGTTCTTTCTTTGCTCTAATTCATGGACACACGCATAGCTTTCAAAGTTTCATCCAAGTTGACCTTGGGAGGAGCACATATAACTTTTAAAGCATCAATATTACAAGACATCCTATCAACGCTCTTAGCCAAATCGTCAATTTTGAGTAGTTTTTCCTCTATGGACACATTGAAAATCTTTTGAGAGTTGATGAACTCATTGATATTACTCTCAAAATCAGAGGGTAATTTGTTATGATTTCCATAAGCGTTGTTGTAGGAATTTCCATAATTGTTAGAGGAGTTACTAGGAAAAGGCCTAGGAACATAGTTTCCTCTAAAAGCATTGTTGTTGCCAAAATTGTTCCTACCAACAAAGTTAACGTGCAAACTAGCGTTGCTACTCTCAATCAAGGAAGATAGTGGCACATCATTAGGATCTACAGTAGCGTTTCTACTAGCAACCAAATTCATCAACTCGTCCATCTTAGCACTAAGAGAGTTAATTTCTTCTATAGCGTGTACCTTTTTGCTAGCAGGTGACCTTTTAGTGTGCCAGTAAGAGTAGTTGGTCATGATACTGTCTAGGAGTTTTGTAGTGTCTCCAAACGTAATTTCCATGAACGTTCCACCTAAGGCGGAGTCCAAGATATTGCGAGAAGCGAAATTCAAACCAGTGTAAAAGATTTGTATAATCATCCACAAACTCAAGCCACGAGCGGGACAATTTCTAATCATAAGCTTCATCCTCTCCCAAGATTGTGCAACGTGTTCATGATCAAGTTGCTTGAAATTCATGATATCGTTACGTAAGGAGATAATCTTAGCCGACGGAAAATAATTGGATATGTAAGCATATTTGCACTTATCCCAAGAATCGATACTATTTTTAGGCAAAGAAGAAAACCAAGTTTTTGCGCGATCTCGCAACGATAAAGGAAAAAGCTTCAACTTAATCACGTCATTATCCACATTTCTTTTCTTTTGCATATCGCAAATCTCAATGAAGGTATTGAGATGGGATGCGACATCTTCACTAGGAAGGCAAGAGAATTTCTCTTTCATAACAAGATTCCGCAAAGCTGCGTTGATTTCATACGATTCTGCACTGATGGCGGGAGCAATCGGAGTACTAATAAAATCATTATTATTGGTACTCGAGAAGTCGCAAAGTTTGGTGTTTTCAGCCATGATGACTTCAACAAACAAACAAGCACACAAGCAAGCAAGAAAACCGGCAAAGGAAAACGGCAAAGGGCAAAAGAAAGCGGCAAAGGAAAACGCAAAAAGGCAAAAGAAAAAGGCAAAGGAGAAAGGAAAATGAAAACGGCAAATGTGAAGTGGGGTAGAGGAAAACGAGAGGCAACTGGCAAAAAAGTAAATGCAAGAGATGAGTTTGTGAGACCTACTTGGATAGATCTCTCGTTACCCGGCAACGGCGCCTGAAATACTTCTTGCTACTGCAACAAAAGACCTTCCAACGGCGCCAGAAACAAGCGTGCTGACGGGAGACTATTCTTGTCTTGATTCTCCTCAGCAACGGCAACAGGAATCCTTCTGCTACGGCTACGCCTTTAGGGGCTTCCTAGGCAAATATGCAAAGGATTCCCCCGTGGCCTTGGAGCCTTGCGTTGGTGTTCCCTCTAAGAGGAAAGGGTGATGTAACACAGTGGCGGTAAATATTTCCCTCATTTTTGAGAACCAAGGTATCGATCCAGTGAAGGAGTATCACAAGTGCCTGCACAAACACAAAGAGCTTGCTCCCAACGCCATGAAGGGGTTGTCAATCCCTTATAGATTGTTTGCCAAGTGAGAGCTGAAAGCAACAAAGTAACAAAGCAAAGTAAAAGCGAAAGTGGAAACGATAGGTGTGAATAGAGCCGGGGGCCGTAGTGTTCACTAGTGGCTTCTCTCATGAAAGCAAGTAGATGGTGGGTGAACGAATTACTGTCGAGCAATTGATAGAACCGCGCAAAGTCGTGATGTTATCTATGGCAATGATTACATATATAGGCATCACGTCCAAAACAAGTAGACCAATACTTTCTGCATCTACTACTATTACTCCACACGTCGACCACTATCCAGCATGCATCTAGTGTATTAAGTTCATGAGAACAGAGTAACGCCTTAAGCAAGATGACATGATGTAGATGGACAATCTCATATCTACGACAAAGCCCATCTTCTTACCTGGATGGCAACAACATGATGTGTGCCTTGCTGCCCCTACTGTCACTGGGAAAGGTCATCACACGGTATGAACCCAAAACCAAGCACTTCTCCCATTGCAAGAATCATAGATCTAGTTGGCCAAACAAAACCCAAGACTCAGAGAGACTTACAAGGATATCAAATCATGCAAATAAGATATCAGCAAAGACTCAAATATATATCATAGATAACCTGATTACAAATCCACAATTCAGCGGATCTCGACAAACACACCGCCAAAGAGGATTACATCGGATAGATCTCCATGAAGATCATGGAGAACTTTGTATTGAAGATCCAAGAGAGAGAAGAAGCCATCTAGCTACTAACTACGGACCCGTAGGTCTGAAGTGAACTACTCATGAGTCATTGGAGGGGCGATGATGTTGATGAAGAAGCCCTCCAACTCGAAAGTCCCCTCCGGCAGGGCACCGGGAAGGGTCTCCAGATGAGATCTCGCGGAAACAGAAGCTTGCGGTGGTGGAAAAGTGCTTTCGTGGACGCCCTGATTTTTTCTGGATTTTTAGAGAATTTATAGGCCAAAGACCTAGGGCAGGGGAGCGCCAGGGAGGCCACAAGCTTGGTTTCCGCGGCAACAGGTCTTGTGGCCTCCTTGTGGTCCCACTTGCTTGGCCCTCAAGCCTGCCGATCTTCTTCCGTTCTGGAAAAAATCATTTTGGGGATTTTATTCCTTTTGGACTCCGTTCCAAAATCAGATCTGAAAAGAGTCAAAAACACAGAAAAAATAGGAACTAGCACTTGGCACGAAGTTAATAAGTTAGTCCCAAAAAAAGATATAAAAGGTAAACAAAACATCCAAAGTTGACAAGATAACATCGTGAGACCATAAAAAATTATGGATAAGTTTGAGACGTATCATTGTCCTGTTCATCTTGGCATTCGAGTGGGGGTCATGCCCGCACTCGGAACCATTTTTACTTAGCCGAAAGAAGGTTTGGTGCTAAGCCCCCCAGTGTGGAGGTCGTCCTCACTCGAGGAAGGTTTTGACTTAGGCGAAAATAGGTTCGTAGCTAAGGAATGATTTTCCTACTCATCTTGGAATCCGAGTGGGGGTCGTGCCCACACTCTGAACCATTTTTATTTAGGCAAAAGAAGGTTCACGACTAAGCCTCGAAGCATGGAGGACAACCTCACTCGTAGCTGGTTTCATCTTAGGTGAAAACAGGTTCACAACCAAGGAATGATTGTCCTGTTCATCTTGGCATCTGAGAGGGGGTCGTGCCCGCACTCGGAACCGTTTTTACTTAGGCGAAAGCAGGTTTGCGGCTAAGCCCTCGAGCATGGAGGACGTCCTCACTCGGAGCCGGTTTTATCTTAGGCGAATTTTAGTTCGCAACCAAGAATTGAAGGTAGCTCTTTCTTAGGCCATATTTATGCCTAAGTAATTTTGGTGATTAAGGACAGTACCGTAAAGGACTAATCGTGTGCATTAAGCTTTCAGATAATACATGCCAACGGCACAAGACGATTCGACACCCTCCGTAGAACAGAAGCACGGTGTCCTCCACGATTCTCTTTCTTTGAGTCATAGGAACGCCATACTATTAAGAGGGGATCCGTAGTGGAAATGTTTGGGTGGAATCAATTTTGCACGCACACACTTTATCCCCTTCCCCTTTCCCTGCAACTTTGGAGCTGTTTCCGTCTCTGGTTTATCTCTTCTTGCAAAAAGGTCTCGTAGCGGTAGTACCGCTGGGCCTAGCAGTAGTACCGCTAGAGCTGGAGGTAGTACCGCTAGCCCTCGCGGTAGTACCACTGTGCTGGCGGTAGTACCGCCCCTGGTCAGCGGTAGTACCGTTTCAGGAACTTAGTACCGTCTTCCTAGCAGATGTACTTCGTCAGACTTTTTGCGAAGACTTACTTGACGGTGGTTGGCCCGGTAGTGATTCTGCACTACCATGGGCTCGACGGTAGTACCACTGCAGCCAGCGGTAGTACAGTTGGAGTGCTAGGGGTAGTACCGCTGCAGCCAGCGGTAGTACCGCTGGGCTTGGACTGTGAGTGGGAAAACGGTTGGATTTTTCCCTCCACTATATAAAGGGTTCTTCTTGCTCTAGAACCCTACCTTTGACCCTCCCAAGCTCCATTGTTGCTCCCTAAGCTCAAAAGTGCCTGATCTCTCTCCCTAGCCAATAAAACTTGTTGATTTTCTAGGGATTGGTTGAGAAGGCCTAGATCTACACTTCCACCAAGAGAAAATTGATTCCCCCCACTAATCCCTTGGGGATCTTGTTACTCTTGGGTGTTTGAGTACCCTAGATGGTTGAGGTCACCTCCGAGCCACATTCTATTGTGGTGAAGCGTCGTGGTCTTGTTGGGAGCCTCCAAGCTTTGTGTGGAGTTTGCCCCAACCTTGTTTGTAAAGGTTCGGTCGCCGCCTTCAAGGGCACCTCTAGTGGAATCACGGTACCTTGGATTGTGTGAGGGCGTGAGGAGAACACGGTGGCCCTAGTGGCTTATTTGGGAGCATTGTGCCTCCACACCGCTCCAACGAAGACGTACTTCCTGTCAAAGGGAAGGAACTTCGGTAACACATCCTCGTCTTCATTGGTTCCACTTGCGGTTATCTCTAACCTTTACATTGTGTATGCTTTTGTTGTTGTCTATCTCTTACTTGTCTTAGTTCTTTTAGTTGGTAGCATCATATAGGTTCACCTCCTTGTTGACATTTTAGAGAACCTTTATGTTGCCAACCCTAACTTGCTAAGATTAATTAAAAGTGGTCGTTGCCTATTCACCCCCTCTCTAGTCAACCATATCGATCCTTTCAATTGGTATCGGAGCCACGTCTCTTTATTAAGGGTTTCACCACCCGAAGAGTATGAAAGATGATGAGGGAGTTCCCCATGTGCAACCCGAGGCCATGGACTTGACATCGATCACAAGGGACGACTTGAATACGGCTATGGCCGCACTCAAGACGTCCTTGATGAACGAAGTCAAGACCATGCTCAAAGAGTTAATTGAGGGAATTAAAGGTTCTCCCGAACTGGCGTTGGTGGTTAAACCCGCCAACACAGATTCGGAGGCCAATTCCTTTAAGGAAACGGCTAAAGGTATGCAACCTTCTCCTCCTCTCTAAAATGATGGGACTGGAACTTATGCCTCAGTTTCACCACCCATGGTCTATGGAGGACCTGTTCCCACACCGCGTCTTAACCCTGTTGGTCCTCCTCCTAAGCTTGTAAAGGGTGATTTTGCTAACTGGGTATTTTCTATTAAGTCTCATTTGAATCACATCTCAACAAATTTATGGAGAATCATCGAGCAAGGCTACTACCCCCATGACCCCAGCAACCTCACTCCAAGAGAAGAAGCGGACAATCAATATAATCACTCATCATTGTTTATTCTCCAGTCCGCATTACCTCCTGAAGATCGTCCTCACTTGCACCCCTTCACTCTGGCTAAGGACTGTTGGGAGCACATTATGGTGTTGTACAAGGGAAGCTCAAGCATTCAACGGTCCAACTATGAAGTGGTACTTGATAAGGCCGATGAGTTTGTGATGAAGGAAGATGAGGACCCTCGTGATCTCTATCGAAGGGTGACTGCTATTGCTCTGGCTCTCAAGGACCATGGGAGCAAGGATGTGGATGATACATGGGTCAAGCGCAAGTTTCACAAGGCCATCATGCCTTTCAACAAAGCCATGTCATCAGTCATTCGCCAACAACCAGATTTCCACTCCTTGTCCTCCGGTGAGGTGTTGGATGAATTCATTGCAATGTCAATCATGAACGAGACAGCTGACAAAGAACTTGCTCGATTTCTTTCAAAGATAGCTTCACCCAACCTTGCTTTAAAGGCAAAAGCTGCTTCTGAAGAAGAAGAAGAGGATGAGGAAGAGGAGAGCTGTCCTGTAGACACTAAGTATGCTTATCACGAGCACATGGCTCTTGCGTCAAGGCAATTCTGGGGCAACAAGAGGAACTCAAGACCCAACTTCACCAAGAACAACTCAAGTGGGTTCAAATCCAAGCAACTAGTGAGGACATGCTATAACTATGGTAATGTGAGTCACTTCGTGGCAGAATGTCCCTATGAGAAGAGGGAAGACAATGGGGGCAAGCTCATTCGCAAAGACAAAACCAAGTCATTCCCGAACAAGAACAACTTTGTGAAGAAACCCCACCCAAAGGGTATGGTGGCACTTGAAGAGTACCCCTTCGATGATGATGACGATGACGATATGGTGGCAACTGCAACTGTCTACATTGCCACCCCTTCTCCCAAGAAGGTGTCTCTTTTCAATGTCCCCAATGAGAACCACATCGCTAAGTGCCTCATGGCCAAAGGTATCGATCAGGTAACCCCCATCATTAAGACCAACATCACTACTGCTCCTTCATTCTTGAATTGTGTTGATGATAGTGATGTTGTGGAACTTAATGAGCATGATCTTGACAAATTTCTGTGCACGATCAAGGGAGAACCCAAGAGCACTTTGTTGCTCTCTTGGAACAATTGGGTGAGGCTAATGACCTCATCGAGTCTCATGAGGAGACCATCTCCGAGCTTCAAGGACATAGTCATGACTATGCCGATGAGATTGCTGAACTATCTATTGCACTAGAAAAGGAGTGCACTGTTCGTTTGGATCTTGAGGAGTCATACAACGATGACTGCACTAAGGTGCAAAAGAAACTAGATCATGCTACTGTTCTTACTCGTATGCTTAAGTCTGAAAAGGATGCTCTTGGGGTTGGCCATGACAGACTCAAAGTGGAGTTTGACACACTTGACAAGGCTCACAAGGTCTTGAAAGGTGCTCATTTCTCCCTGAAAGAGTCTCATGATCAACTCCAAGCAAAGCTTACCAAGGAAATCTCTACGTGTCCTCCTTTCGTTTTAATTGATAATGCTTGTACAACTAACCCTTGTTGTGAGCATGTACATCTTGTGGAGGAAAATGCCAAGTTGAAGGAGAAACTTGAGAAGGGGCTTGTGTCATGCATCCAAGGCGAGAAGAACCTAAGCGACCTCTTGAGCAATCAAAAGGGTGTGGTAGGAAAGGAGGGACTTTGACTTACATCCAACTCAAAAAGAAAAAAGGAAGAGCAGGAACAAACGACTCCCTACCCTCATGGACATCTTTGTAAAAGAGGGCGAAGGGAGTTAGGAGGTGAACATGAACAAGGTGGACGATGGTAGCGTCAGGAAGGGCAAAACCATTCCTACCAACACAGCCGACAAACTCAATCCTTCCTATGTTTTATGTCATGTTGGTGATGGGCATGTTTATGCCAGATTTGTTGGTTCTTACTATGAGTCCATTGAATGGGCTGTTTGGGTTCCTAAGACCCTTGTCTCTAACATTAAAGGACCCATTCAAAAATGGGTACCTAAAACCAAGCCTTGATCTATTGCAGGAGTTTGCTTCCGGTGGGGTGTCATGGTTGCTCCATAGTGGAGCAAAAAATCATATGACTGGAAGCAAGGACTTAGTGGTGGATGTTCATCCTTCTCCATCTATGCCCACCCATGTCCAATTCGCCGATGCATCATCGTCAAAGGTATTGGGATTTGGTAAGGTGGTCATCTCTCAAGAGTTATCTATTGAGAAGGTCATGCTTGTTGAGTCCCTTGCTTACAATTTACTTTCGGTTCGTCAACTTCAATTATGGGTTTTTCCACATTATTTAATCTTGATACTCTGGTCCTTTTGTGGAGCAATACTCTTAAAGTAGCCTATGTTGGATATGTCGAAAATGGTCTCTATGTGGTGAACTTTTCAATGCGACCCACTAAGACTACGACTTGTCTAATGGCTAAAGTTGATGTGGCTGGCTTTGGCATCGCTGACTAGCTCATGTCAATATGAGATCTTTGCAAAGTCTCCTCAAAGGGGACCATATTCATGGACTAACGAATGTGAGTTTTGCCAGAGATCGTGCTTGCAGTGCCTGCATTGAAGGAAAGATTCATGAAACTGCACATCGTCCAACGACTCTCATTTACACTAAGAGGCTGTTGGAGCTCCTTCATATGGATCTCTTCGGCCCTCCATCATTTGATAGTCTTGGGGGCAAAAAGTACTGCTTGGTGATTGTTGATGACTACTCAAGATACACCTGGGTATATTTCTTCAAGAGGAAGAGTGAGACTCAACAAACTGTCATCAACTTTGCTAATGAAGCTCAACGTCAACATGAAGCAAAGATTTTGATGATTAGAAGTGACAACGGCACCGAGTTCAAGAACTACAACCAGGATGAGTTTCTAGGTGATGAGGGAATAACATCAATATTCAGCACCATATACCCCTCAAAAAAATGGTGTGGCGGAAAGGAAGAACCGGACATTGATGGATGCTGCAAGAACAATGATGGCAGAATTCAAATCTCCATATAACTTTTGGGCTGAAGCCATCAACACAACATGTCATGCGTCCAATCGGCTCTATATCCACAAAGGCTTGAACAAGACCCCATATGAGGTTCTCACCGAAAAAAAACCCAATCTCAATTACTTTCGGGTATTCGGTTGTAAGTGTTTCATTCTCAAGAAAGGTGCACGTTTAGCTAAATTTGATTCTAGAGCACAAGAGGGCATCTTTGTTGGTTATGCTACAAACTCTCATGCTTACCGTGTCCTCAACAAGTCCACCGGGCTCATTGAGGAGACGTGTAACGTGGAGTTTGATGAAAATAATGGCTCCCAAGTGGAGCAAAGTGGTCTTTGTGATGTTGGTGATGAAATTCCTCCCCAAGCCATAAGAAGAATGGGGATTGGTCAAATACTCCCCATTGAGGAACCCCTTGTGTCCGAAGGAGAAGGACAATGCTCTACGCAAGTGGAGCCATCATCCTCACAAGCCCCACACGCTTTCGATGAACAAAGAGAAGACCCTCAACCAGTTGAACAAGCTCAAGGACAAGATCAATTGCTCAAAGATGGTGATGTGTCCCATGATGTACAAGCGCTTACCCAAGGTTCCAAACCTGCTCAAGATCAAGATCAAGTGCAACTACAAGATCCAGACCAAATCGAAGCACAAGATCAAGATCAAGAGCAACCATAAGAACAAGGACAAACCAGTGAACCTGCTCAAGCCGAAATCAAGTTGACCAGGATGCTATCTCTCAATTCTCGTCTGCAGCGCCTAAGAGGGCTACTGGTGCCAAGGGAGGTTCAAAATGCAAGGGAAAGCAAAGTAATCAAGTCGATGCTCCCCAGTTATCCAATGCAGAACTCTTGGAGCGTCGTGCAGCCAAGATTACAAACAAGCTGAGAGTCAAGTCTCATCTTATGAAGAACATGCTTGGCAGTTTGAAAAGGGGAGTATCCACTCGTCAACAAATTTGGAATTATTGTGAGCATCACACGTTTGTTTTGTATTGTGAACCTCAACAGGTATAAGAATCGCTCGATGATGAGGAGTGGCTTATGGCCATGCATGAGAACGCAACAACTACGAGCATAATGAAGTCTGGGATTTAGTGCCAAGACCAAAGGAGGAACATAATGTCATCGGGACCAAATGGATTTTCAAAAACAAGCAGGATGCCAATGGAATTGTGATTCGAAACAAGGCAAGATTGGTGGCTCAAGGCTACTCCCAAGTCGAGGGTATCGACTATGGTGAAACCTTTGCCCCTGTTGCTTGTCTAGAATCTATTCGCATGCTGCTTGCATTTGCTTCTCATCATAATTTCAGATTACAACAAATGGATGTGAAAAGTGCTTTTCTTAATGGTCCTTTAAATGAGTTGGTCTATGTCAAACAACCCCCGGGATTCGAACATCCCAAGCTCCCCAATCATGTGTGCAAACTTAATAAGGCACTCTATGGCCTTAAACAAGCCCCACGGGCATGGTATGAGTACCTTACTGAGTTGTTACAAGATCGTAGGTTTGAAATTGGGAAGATAGATCCCACTCTTTTTACTAAGAGGGTTAAAGGGGATTTGTTCATATGCCAACTATATGTTGATGATATCATTTTTGGTTCTCCTAACGATTCTTTCAATGAAGAATTTGCTACACTAATGACCGAGAAATTTGAGATGTCTATGATGGGTGAGTTGAAGTTCTTCCTCGGATTTGAGATTAAACAAGGTTTAGAAGGGACCTTCATTAAACAAGCCAAGTACACTCAAGACATGCTCAAGAGGTTCGAGCTAGAGGATGTCAAGCCGGTCAAGTTTCCCATGCCAACAAGATGCAAGCTTGAAAGTGATCCCAATGGTAAAGCGGTGGATCAAAAGGTATATCGCTCCATGATTGGATCCCTCCTTTACCTTTGTGCATCTAGACCAGATATTATGTTGAGTGTAGGGATTTGTGCACGGTTTCAATCCGCACCAAAAGAAAGTCATTTTATGGTTGTTAAGCGAATCTTTTGATATTTTGCTCATACCCCAAACTTTGGTCTATGGTATTCCAAAGGAGCAAACTTCAACCTAGTGGGCTATTCCGACTCAGATTGGGCAGGAGATTGTGTGGAGAGGAAGTCAACTTCTGGAGGATGCCAATTAATTGGTCGCTCACTGGTAAGTTGGTCTTCAAAGAAGCAGAATTGTGTCTCACTGTCATCCACCGAAGCTGAGTATGTGGCAGCTGCAAGTTGTTGTGCACAGTTGTTATGGATGAGGCAAACTTTAAAGGATTATGGTGTCACTTGTGACAAAGTGCCTCTTCTATGTGACAATCAAAGTGCTATCAAGATTTCCCTCAATCCGGTGCAACATAGCAAGACCAAGCATATTGATATTCGCCATCACTTCATTCGTGAACATATCAAGCAAGGTGATATTGAGGTTCACTTCATCAACACTGAAGAGCAACTTGCAGATATTTTCACTAAGACCCTAGATGAAGCAAGGATCCGGGAGTTAAGGCATGAGCTAAATATCATTTATTCAAGTAATGTGGATTGAAACTAGGCACTTTGCACCTCACTATGCATTACATCTTGTTCTAGGTGTAGGCATGGACATAGGGGGAGTGTTGTTCTCTCAATGAACTTTCCCTCCCCCCATTATGCATAAATTGATCAAACCTTCCACTTTGGCCATTACTAAATGGCACTTGTGCTTCAAAGACGAACGTTGGTCATGAACCCAAGGATAATTCTTCGCGGTGTCATACCTTTGCCTCAAACATAGGTGGCCTCGGCCACCGCCCCCACCTTTCTCTCATATGGAACAAAGGATACAAAATGACTAGTCAGTATACCTTGCTGGTGCTATCTTTTTATTTACACTGATTAGTCATTTCCCACGTCATTTCCACGCAATCCTATGTCTCGTTGTGTCATTTTGGGCGGTACTACCGCCAGGGGTAGCGGTACTACCGCCAGGAACCCAGCGGTACTACCGCGAGGACCCGAGCCTATGACGACTTGACTAGGGCTTTTTAGGGCTGTCTCAAGGAGGAGCGGTAGTACCACCAGGGGGAGCGGTACTACCGCCAGGTGGAGCGGTACTACCGCTAGGACAGCGGTACTACCGCTAGGACCCCGGCGGTACTACCGCTGGGCCCGTACCCCTTGGGCTATATAAAGGAGGGGGAGCCCGTTTTTCTTGCCCTGTTTCTTCTTCCTCATGGCTCTCCCTTCCTCTACTCTGAACTCCCCCCGTTTGGATCTCTATCTGCGGAGCCCCTTCTCTCCCTTGAGTTGGAGGGTTTGCTCCTCTCCTCCTTCCTCCGTCAAGTGCCATGGACGCCAGTAAAGCTCCTCTCCTTCTTCTCTTGGTTGGTGTTTTCTTGTTCTAGGGTTAGGAGCTTGGTGATTTGGATCCATGGCTATAATTTGTGCTTAGTTTTTGAATGGAACGAAGGAGATATCTTAGGGGAGTTCAGGTTTAATGATTCATTGCACTTATTTTTGACATGCCTTAGTTCTCCATGTTTTAGATCGAGTAGTTCTTGTCATACTTCTTATGGATTAGAACTAAAACTTGAATCCCTTTGACTAGGCGTGTCTCCATCTAGATGATCTCAAGGTCCCCGTGTGTTAGGGCTATGGTGATTCTTGTAGTGAGTTTATTTTTTAGCCGTGCATCTCTTGAATCAAATCTAGTTGTTTTTGTGGGTTTCTATATATTTAGATCTGAAAGTCAACTCCCTAACGGTACTACCGCTAGGACCCCAGCGGTACGACCACCAGGACCCCAGCAGTACTACCGCCAGGGGTAGCAGTACTACTGCTAGGAGGAAAATTTTCTTATGTTCATTTATTTTTCTTTAGCAATATGTGTTTCTTATTATGATTCTTTTGACCATTGCCTTGACTCCTCCTGTCGCTCTTTTTGATGTGTGTCTCTTTTGTGTCACAGGTGGTGCTTGCCGCTCGAATCCCGCACGTAACACCCAACCGAAGCAGTATCGCTCTTCAGAGGCTCTAGAGGGTACCGCCACTTCCAGTATGAATCCCAAGAAGAGGTCCTTTAAGAAGGCTTCTACCAAGAACATAGGGATCAACGTTCGCACAATGCCCCTAGGTATTTTCTGGTATTCCGCACCCGCAATCACTATCTTGAAGACAAGGCTCAGATCAAGAACATCGATCATGTTTGGTCACGGGATCACTGCATGATCTATCGCGACATCATCAAGCCCTTCAAGAATATTTGTCCCAGTGTAGTGGATTGACCTTGCTCACCTTCGGCGGAATCCGGACTACTTTGGTGAGGCTCTCTCATTGATTGAAAAGCTTGGCCTTACAGAGATCATCACCTTCAGAAAAGACTTTGATCCAGATGTTCTGGCCCAGTTCTATGTCACTGTTCACTTTGCACCTGATGACGTGCGCACTATGACTTGGATGACCCGTACTCAGAAGATGACAGGTTCCTGGTCAGAGTTGATGCAGTTTCTCAAAGTCGACTTTGAGGGGGACGAAACTATTCTTGGGATGCGTCCTCATGCTCCTTCTTCATCTACTGCCACCCCCAAGGACAGGCTGCAACCACACTACATCAAGAAAGGTGTGCTCCGCACGCATCTGGATATCATGCATCGGGTCGTCCGCAACTCTCTATTTCCTCGTATTGGCAACTTTGACGAGGTGCATGGTCATCTAGCTGAGATGCTTCTGCTATGTGAGGAGGCTAGGACTAAGGATACTGCGCCTCTCGATATTGCCCATGTGATGTTTAATGAGCTCTGGAACTTCATCATGAACCGCAAGGTTCCCATCTACGGCCCCTACTTGTTTGCCTATATTCAGAAGAGGTGGCACGAGGTCTATCTGGTAGATCCCTTCCCTATTCAGGCTGACTATTTTGTGCATGATCCTATCAAGCTCCGTATCAAAGACAAATGGGCCAACCCATCAACTTCTTCTCGGCACATGGACACGGACACAGAGACTGCTGTTGGAGGAGGACCTGCTTCACAGACCCGCTCTTCTGCTATGCCATCTTGGGCAGTGAAACTGAAGGATCAAATGAAGACTCTCTTCTGTATGCAAGCCAAGGGACAATATCCGTCTCATGTGGCCCAGAAGGAAAACCGTCAGAGGCACAAGCGTGTCTTAAGGACCCTTGATGTAGCTATCTCAAGCGGCTCAGAGGACGACATCACTCCAGAGTCTGATTGGACGCGGGCTCAAGGTAATTAGTGGACTGGGTCTGATGCAGAGGAGGAGGCTTGTGAGGAGGACATTGAGGAGGAGCAGGACGAGCAGGATCCGGATGCCACGGATGCGTCTGGGGATGATGAGGATGCGGAGTGACCACCTGTGTCGATAGGTGTGCCCCTTTTTGCTGTCTTGTGCCAAAGAGGGATAGAGTCTAGGAGCTAGATTTGCGCTTTTCTTTAGCTTTGCTTATCTTTATCGTGTTTGCTCTAAACTTGGTTTGATCGTATTTGCTATCTTTGTTTTGTGTGATGTGAGACTTGGTTTTATTGTGAGACTTATTTTTATCATATGCTGTGAGTCATATGCTCTTCAATTATCTCTATTATTTATCTTTATGTTCACATGCTCTCTTCTGTGCAAATCCGGTATTGTCATCAATCCACCAAAAAGGGGGAGATTGTTAGGGCATATTTATGCCTAAGTAATTTTGGTGATTGATGACAGTACCTAAAGGACTAATCATGTGCAATAAGCTTTGAAATAATACATGCCAACGGCACAAGACGATTCGGCACCCTCCGTGGAACAGAAGCACGGTGTCCTCTACGATTCTCTTTCTTTGAGTCATAGGAACGCCGTACTATTAAGAGGGGATTCATAGTGGAAAGGTTTGGGTGGAATCAATTTTGCACGCACACACTTTATCCCCTTCCCCTTTCCCTGCAACTTTGGAGCTGTTCCCGTCTCTGGTTTATCTCTTCTTGCAAAAAGGTCTCCTAGCGGTAGTACCGCAGTCCCTAGGGGTAGTACCGCTAGAGCTGGCGGTAGTACCGCTCCAAGAACTTAGTACCGCCTTCCTAGCGGCTGTACTTTGTCGGACTTTTTGGGAAGACTTTCTTCGCGGTGGTTGGCCCGGTAGTAATTCTGCACTACCATGGGCTCAGCGGTAGTACCGCTGGAGTGTTAGGGGTAGTACCATTGCAACCAGCAGTAGTACCGCTGGAGTGCTAGCGGTAGTACCGCTGCAGCCAGTGGTAGTACCGCTGGGCTCGCGCTGTGAGTGGGAAAACGGTTGGATTTTTCCCTCCACTATATAAAGGATTCTTCTTGCTCTAGAACCCTACCTTTGACCCTCCCAAGCTCCATTGTTGCTGCCTAAGCTCAAAAGTGCACGATCTCTCTCCCTAGCCAATCAAACTTGTTGATTTCCTAGGGATTGGTTGAGAAGGCCTAGATCTACACTTCCACCAAGAGAAAATTGATTCCCCCCAATAATCCCTTGCAGATCTTGTTACTCTTGGGTGTTTGAGGACCCTAGATGGTTGAGGTCACCTCGGAGCCACATTCCATTGTGGTGAAGCTCCGTGGTTTTGTTGGGAGCCTCCAAGCTTTGTGTGGAGTTTGCCCCAACCTTGTTTGTAAAGGTTCGGTCGCCGCCTTCAAGGGCACCTCTAGTGGAATCACGGTACCTTGCATTGTGTGAGGGCATGAGGAGAATACAGTGGCCCTAGTGGCTTATTGGGGAGCATTGTGCTTCCACACTGCTCCAACGGAGACGTACTTCCTGTCAAAGGGAAGGAACTTCGGTAATACATCCTCGTCTTCATTGGTTCCACTTGCGGTTATCTCTAACCTTTACATTGTGTATGCTTTTGTTGTTGTCTATCTCTTAGTTGTCTTAGTTCTTTTATTTGGTAGCATCATATAGGTTCACCTCCTTGTTGACATTTTAGAGAATCTTTATGTTGCTAACCCTAACTTGCTAAGATTAATTAAAAAGTGGTCGTTGCCTATTCACCCCCCTCTAGTCAACCATATCGATCCTTTCACTCTTGCAATCTAAATGATGGTCCTTTCCATCTTGGCATACGGATGGGGACCGTGCCCTCATTCGGAACCATTTTTGCTTAGGCGAAAGTAGGTACATTGTTAAGCCCCCGAGCGTGGAGGTTGTATTCACTCGAGGCAGGTTTTGGCGGCAACAACCAAGGATGTTTCATCGAAGTGAGAAGGTTGACACAAAAGGTAAAGGGAGAAAACACTTTATTTGTCAAATCATCATATTTATTACAAGAACAAAGATATATGTTCTATGTATAGAACTAACGGAGAAGATGTGCGTTCGAGGTTTTGGGCCCTTTCGTCCAATTTTTGAAGTTGTAAACACCATAGGTTCCATTGTGCAGGACATTTGAGATTGTATAGGGACCTTGCCATGGAGGAGCTATTTTATGGGGCTTTTGCTGGTCCAATCGGAGGACCAGGTCGCCTTCCTGGAAGGCTCGTTCTCTTACTTTCTTATCATGGTAGCACCTCAGATCTTGATGATATAGCATGGATCGGACGAGGGGTAGTTCTCTATCTTCCTCCAAGAGATCTAGACCGTCTTCATGCACTGCCTCGGCTTCAACTTCATTGTATTGCTACACTCGAGTGGAGTTATGACATAAGTCACTCGACAAAAAACTTTGGATCCATACACCATGAAGAAAGGGGTACGCCTAGTGGAACGATTCAGCATCGTTTGCATGCCCCACATGAGGGATGACAGTTCTTCCACCAATGCTCCTGCAACGTACTTGAGATCCCTCATCAATTGGGGCTTCGATCCTTGAAGTATCATACCATTTGCTCGCTCTGCTTGACCATTCGACTGCGTGTGACCCACGGAGGCGTAATTGACCTGGGTGACCTAGGAATGGAAGAACTCGCAAAACTCATCTGAGCCGAAATTGGACCCATTGTCGGTGATGATATTGCATGGAACTCCAAATCTGAAGATAACTTGACGAATGAAGCTAATGACACTTGCGGAATCCATGCTTTTGATGGGCTTCGCTTCGACCCACTTCGTGAACTTGTCCACCGCTACTAGTAGGTTGGTAAATCCAGTCGACCTGGTCCATAGAGGCTAGCCATCTCAAGACCCCACATGGCGAATAGCCAGCTGAGTGGAATTGTCTTTAGCATGGATGCAGGCTTGTTTGATTGATTCTTGTAGAATTTGTATCTGAGAGATAGCTCAACCAGGTCTCTTACTGCCTCATTGGCTCGTGGCCAATAAAAACCCACTCGGAAGGCCTTGGCCACTAGTGTCCTTGAGGACGCATGATGGCTACAGGTTCTCGAGTGAATCGCGTGAAAGATTTGCAACCCTTCCTGTGGGGAAATGCATTTCTAACTAACTCCCGAAACACTTATCTTGTATAGTTTATCTACCAAAACTTCAAAAACTATAGACCTCCGAATGATTGGCGGGTTTCGTCTTCGTGTTATGGGAGTTCTTGCCTTAGCAAGTAAGCCACGTAAGGCTGAGTCCATTCGGGAGTGATTACCAACATATCATGGACTACATCGATCACAGCCGGGACGTGAATCTCAGTCGTATTTGCAGGACCGACTCCCTATGGGTGCCAGTGCAAGGAGAAGGGGCGTGCAAGTGTTCAAGAAACACGCCCTTTGGAACGACTCTCCAAATGGAACCAATCTTGGCCAAGTCATCTGATGCCTGGTTCTTGGCTCAGGGCAAATGTTGCAGCTCCAAACCTTTGAAATTCTTCTCCATTTTCTTGACCACATTGCATTAGACGGTCATGGATGGACTCCAAATGTCCCACTCCTTCATCACATGATTGACGACAAGGTCAGAGTCGCCGTACACCATCAAACATTCGATACCGAATAAGAAGGCCATACGGAGCCCATATAGGAGGGCTTCGTACTCGGCGTCGTTGTTAGATGAATCGAAGTGAATTTGGAGGAGAGGAGAACCACTCTATCCCCCGAGGCATGGAGCATCTTGAATCCGTCAAAGAACATATTCAAGTGCTTAGGGACACTCGGAGCTGGCTGCTCTTGTTCTATGCATTCCACCAGGAAGTCCACCAGAGCCCGAGACTTAATTGCATTTTTGGCTTCAAACTTGATCTCCAATGGGAGGATCTCAATCGCCATTTGTCCACTCGGCCAATGGCATATCTATTGTGTAAGATTTATGATAAGGGAGTATTGCTGATAACTATGACCGAGTGATCTTGGAAGTAGTGAACCACATTCTTCGTGGTCACGTAGAGACCATAGACCAACTTTTGGTAATGTGGGTGCCTTTGTTTGGAGGGTGTCAAAACTTCTGAGATGGAATATATGGGCCTTTGATCCGTGCATGCTTTCCCTTATTCCTCATGCTCTACTGTGAGAACGGTGCTAACCACTTGGCTAGTGGCTGCAATGTACAATAGCAAGGGCTCTCGGCTCCGTGGAGTAGCTAACACCAGCTGGGTGGAAATCAAAGCTTTGAGCTGATCAAATGCGATTTGCGCTTCATTGGTCCACTCGAACCCGTCAGATTTTTTCATCATTTGGTAAAGAGGCAATGCCTTCTCACCGATTCTTGAGATGAAATGGCCCAGGTGTCGGTGCACTAAAGAATGGGGTCCCTAGTGCCCCAAACTTGTGCACGGGCGCAAAGAGCCCCTGCCGGCATGGCATGGCAAGACCTAGAAAAGGTACAGCCCCCAAGATTACCAAGGCCTTGGCAAGCCTGCCTTACTGGGAATATAACCAAGGCCACGCCCATTTGGTGGGCGTGATAAACTGTTGGGGAACGTCGTATGGGAAACAAAAATTTTCCTACGCGCACGAAAACCTATCATGGTGATGTCCATCTACGAGAGGGCATGTTCGATCTACGTACCCTTGTAGACCACACAGCAGAAACGTTAGTGAACGCGGTTGATGTAGTAAAACGTCCTCACGTCCCTCGATCCGCCCCGCGAACCGTCCCGTGATCAGTCCCACGATCTAGTGCCGAACGGACGGCACCTCCGCGTTCAGCACACGTACAGCTCGACAATGATCTCGGCCTTCTTGATCCAGCAAGAGAGACGGAGAGGTAGATGAGTTCTCCGGCAGCATGACGGCGCTCCGGAGGTTGGTTGTGATCTTATCTCAGCAGGGCTCTGCCCGAGCTCCGCAGAAACGCGATCTAGAGGTGAAACCGTGGAGATATGTGGTCGGGCTGCCGTGGCAAAGTTGTCTCAAATCAGCCCTAAAACCTCCGTATATATAGGGGGAAGAGGAGGAGCCTTGCCTTGGGGCCAAGGACCCCCAAGGAGTTCGGCCGAGCCAAGGGGGGCAACCCTCCGCTTCCAAACCGAGTCCAACTAGGTTTGGAAGGAGGAGTCCTTCCCCCTTTTCCCACCTCCTCTTTTTTTTCTTTGATTTTCTTCCTATGGCGCATAGGGCCTTATTGGGCTGTCCCACCAGCCCACTAAGGGCTGGTGCGCCACCACCAAGGCCTATGGCCTTCCCCGGGGTGGGTTGCCCCCCCCCCTGTGAACACCCGGAACCCATTCGTCATTCCCGGTACATTCCCGGTAACTCCGAAAACCTTCCGGTAATCAAATGAGGTCATCCTATATATAAATCTTTGTTTCCGGACCATTCCGGAAACCCTCGTGACGTCCGTGATATCATCCGGGACTCCGAACAACATTCGTTAACCATCCATATAACTCAAATACACATAAAACAACGTCGAACCTTAAGTGTGCAGACCCTGGGGGTTCGAGAACTATGTAGACATGACCCGAGAGACTCCTCGGTCAATATCCAATAGCGAGACCTGGATGCCCATATTGGATCCTACATATTCTACGAAGATCTTATCGTTTGAACCTCAGTGCGAAGGATTCATATAATCCCGTATGTCATTCCCTTTGTCCTTCGGTATGTTACTTGCCCGAGATTCGATCGTCAGTATCCGTATACCTATTTCAATCTCGTTTACTGGCAAGTCTCTTTACTCGTTCCGTAATACAAGATCCCGCAACTTACACTAAGTCACATTGCTTGCAAGGCTTGTGTGTGATGTTGTATTACTGAGTGGGCCCCGAGATACCTCTCCGTCACACGGAGTGACAAATCCCAGTCTCGATCCATACTAACTCAACGAACACCTTCGGAGATACCTGTAGAGCATCTTTATAGTCACTCAGTTACGTTGCGACGTTTGATACACACAAAGCATTCCTCCGGTGTCAGTGAGTTATGTGATCTCATGGTCATAGGAACAAATACTTGACATACAGAAAAAAGTAGCAACAAAATGACACGATCAACATGCTACGTCTATTAGTTTGGGTCTAGTCCATCACATGATTCTCCTAATGATGTGATCCTGTTATCAAGTGACAAGACTTGCCTATGGTCAGGAAACCTTGACCATCTTTGATCAACGAGCTAGTCAACTAGAGGCTTACTAGGGAGAGTGTTTTGTCTATGTATCCACACATGCACTGTGTTTCCAATCAATACAATTATAGCATGGATAATAAACGATTATCATGAACTAAGAAATATAATAATAACTAATTTATTATTGTCTCTAGGGCATATTTCCAACAGTCTCCCACTAGCACTAGAGTCAATAATCTAGCTCACATCACCATGTGATTCCAACGAATCCAACACCCATATAGTTACGGGGTCTGATCACGTCTTGCTTGTGAGAGAGGTTTTAGTCAACGTTCTCAAACTTTCAGATCCGTGCGTTCTTTACAAATCTTTATGTCATCTTATAGATGCTGCTACTACGTGCTATTCGGAAATACTCCAAATATCTACTCTACTGTACGAATCCGTTTCACTACTCATAGTTATTCGGATTAGTGTCAAAGCTTGCATCGACGTAACCCTTTACGACGAACTCTTCAACCACCTCCACAATCGAGAAAATTTCCTTAGTCCATTAGTTACTAAGGATAAATTTTGACCGCTGCTAGTGATTCAATCATGGATCACTTTCTGTACCTCTCAACAGACTTTGAGTCAAGGCACACATCAGGTGCGGTACCCAGCATGGCATAACTTAGAGTCTACGGGTAAGGCATAGAAGACGACCTTCGTCTATTCTCTTTATTCTGCCGTGGTCGAGTTTTGAGTCTTACTCAAATTCACACCTTACAACACAACCAAGAACTCCTTCTTTGCTGATCTATTTTGAACTCCTTCAAAAACTTGTCAAGGCATGCATCTTGTTGAAACTTCCATTAAGCGCTTTCGATCTATCTCCATAGATCTTTGATGCTCAACGTTCAAGTAGCTCAATCCAGGTATTCCTTTGAAAACTCCTTTCAAACAACCTTGTATGCTTTACAGAAATTCTACATTACTTCTGATCCACAATTTCTCAACCACATATACTTATCAGAAATTCTATAGTGCTCCCACTCACTTCTTTGGAAATACAAGTTTCTCACAAACTTTGTACAAACCCAAAAACTTTGATCATCTCATCAAAGTGTATATTCCAACTCCAAGATGCTTGCAGCAGTCCATTGAAGGATCACTGGAGCTTGCATACTTGCTAGCATCTTTAGGATCGACAAAACCTCCTGGTTGTATCACATACAATGTTTGCTCAAGGAAACCGTCGAGGAAACAATGTTTTGACATCCTATGTGCAATATTTCATAAATAATGCAGAAACTACTAACATAATTCTAACAGACTTTCAGCATCGCTACGAGTGAGAAAGTCTCATCATAGTCAATTGTTTGATCTTGTCGGAAACATCTTTGCGACAAGTCGAGCTTTTCTTAATAGTGACTTATCACCATCATAGTCTGTCTTCCTTTTAAAGATCCATCTTTACTCAATAGTCCTATGACCATCAAGTAGTTCTTCCAAAGTCTACACTTTGTTTTCATACATGGATCCTCTCTCGGATTTCATGGCCTCCAGCCATTTGTCGGAATCCGGGCCCACCATTGCTTTCTCCATAACTCGTAGGTTCACTGTTGCTCAACAACATGACCTCCAAGACAGGGTTACCGTACCACTCTGCAGTAGTACGTGACCTTGTCAACCTACGAGGTTTGTAGTAACTTGATCCGATGCTCGATGATCACCATCATCAGCTTTCACTTCAATTGGTGTAGGCGCCACAGGAACAACTTCCTGCGCCCTGCTACACACTGGTTGAAGTGATGGTTCAATAACCTCATCAAGTTCTACCACCCTCCCACTCAATTCTTTCGAGAGAAACCTTTCCTCGAGAAAGGATCCGTTTCTAGAAACAAACACTTTGCTTTCGGATCTTAGATAGGAGATGTACCCAACTGTTTTGGATATCCTATGAAGATGCATTTATCCGCTTTGGGTTCGAGCTTATCAGACTGAATCTTTTTCACATAAGTGTCGAAGCCCCAAACTTTCAAGAAACGAAAGTTTAGATTTCTCTAAACCTCAGTCTATACTGTGTCATCTCAACGGAAATACGCGGTGCCCTATTTAAAGTGAACGCGGTTGTCTCTAATGCATAACCCATAAACGATAGTGGTAATTCGATAAGAGACATCATAGCATGCACCATACCAAATAGTGCGTGGTTATGACGTTCAGACACATCATCACACTATGATGTTCCAGGTGGCATGAACTGCGAAACAATTTCCACATTGTCTTAACTGCGTACCAAAACTCGTAACTCAGATATTCATTCTATGATCATATCGTAGACAGTTTATCCTCTCGTTACGACGAACTTCACTTTGAAAAAGAATTGAACCTTTCGATATTTCAGAGTTGTGATTCATTAAGTAAATACTCTTGTATCTACTCAAATCGTCATTGAAGTAAGAACATAATGATATTCACTGCGTGCCTCAGCACCCATTGGACTGCATACATCAAAATGTATCACTTCCAACATGTTACTATATTGTTTGATCTCAATGAAAACAAGGCCTTGCTCATGTGGTATGATTTGCATGTCACTAGTGATTCAAAATCAAGTGAGTACAAAGATCCATCAGCATGGAGCCTCTTCATGCAATTTATAACAACATGACTCAAGCGGCAGTGCCACAAGTAAGTGGTACTATCATCATTACCTCGTGTCTTTTGGCACCAATATAATGAACATGTGTAACACTACGATCGAGATTCAATAAACCATTGAAGGTGATTATTCAAGCAAACAGAGTAACCATTATTCTCTTATGAATAATCGTATTGCAATAAAAACGATCCAATCATGTTCATGCTTAACGCAAGCACCAAATAACAATTATTTCGGTTTAACACCAATCCCGATGGTAGAGGGAGCGTGCGACGTTTTGATCATATCAATCTTGGAAACACTTCCAACACGTATCGTCACCTCGCCTTTAGCTAGTCTCCGTTTACGCCGTAGCTATCATTCCGTGTTACTAATCACTTAGCAACCGAACCGGTATCCAATACCCTCATGCTACTAGGAGTACTAGTAAAGTACACATCAACATCATGTATATCAAATATACTTCTTTCGACTTTTGCCAGCCTTCTTATCTACGAAGTATCTAGAATTGCTCCGCCTCAGTGACTGTTACCCTCATTACAGAAGCACTTAGTCTCGGGTTTGGGTTTAATCTTGGGTCTCTTCATTAGTGCAGCACTTGTTTTGCCGTTTCACGAAGTATCCCTTCTAGCCCTTGCCATTCTAGAAACTTAGTGGTTTTACTAACCATCAACTATTGATGCTCCTTCTTGATTTCTACTTTCGCAGTGTCAAACATCGCGAATCGCTCAGGGATCATTGTATCTATCCTTGATATGTTATAGTTCATCACGAAGCTCTCACAGCATGGTGGCAGTGACTTTGGAGAACCATCACTATCTCATCTGGAAGATTAACTCCCACTTGATTCAAGCGATTGTCGTACTCAGACAATCTGAGCACACGCTCAACGATTGAGGTTTTCTCCTATACTTTGTGGACAAAGAATCTTGTTGGAGGTCTCGTACCTCTTAACAAGGGCACAAGCTTGAAACCAACATTTCATCTCTTTGGAACATCAGTTATGTTCCATGACGTTTCAAAACGTTTTCGGCGCCTTGCTTCTAAGCCATTAAGTATTTTGCACTGAACTATCGTGTAGTCATCAGAGACGTGTATGTCGGATGTTCACAGCGTCCACAGACGACGCTCGAGGTGCAGCACACCGAGTGGTGCATTAAGGACATAAGCCTTCTGCGCAGCAACGAGGACAATCCTCGGTTTTACAGACTCACTCTGCAAAGTTTTCGACTATCAACTTTCAATTAAATTTTCTCTAGGAACATATAAAAACAGTAGAGCTATAGCGCAAGCTACATCGTAATTCGCAAAGACCATTAGACTATGTTCATGACAATTAGTTCAATTTAATCATATTACTTAAGAATTCCCACTCAAAAAGTACATCTCTCTAGTCATTTGAGTGGTACATGATCCAAATCCACTATATCAAGTCCGATCATCACGTGAGTCGAGAATAGTTTCAGTGGTAAGCATCTCTATGCTAATCAGATCAACTATACGATTCATGCTCGTCCTTTCGGTCTCATGTGTTCCGAGGCCATGTCTGCACATGCTAGGCTCATCAAGCTTAACCCGAGTGTTCCGCGTGTGCAACTGTTTTGCACCCGTTGTATGTGAACGTTCAGTCTATCACACCCGATCATCACGTGGTGTCTCGAAATGAAGAACTGTCGCAACGGTGCACAGTCGGGGAGAACACAATTTCGTCTTGAAATTTTAGTGAGAGATCACCTCATAATGCTACCGTCGTTCTAGGCAAGATAAGGTGCATAAAGGATTAACATCACATGCAATTCATATGTGACATGATATGGCCATCATCATGTGCTTCTTGATCTCCATCACCAAAGCACCGGCACGATCTTCTTGTCACCGGCGCCACACCATGATCTCCATCATCATGATCTCCATCAACGTGTCGCCATCGGGGTTGTCATGCTACTCATGCTATTACTACTAAAGCTACGTCCTAGCAATATAGTAAACGCATCTGCAAGCACAAATGTTAGTTTAAAGACAACCCTATGGCTCCTGCCGGTTGCCGTACCATCGACGTGCAAGTCGATATTAACTATTACAACATGATCATCTCATACATCCAATATATCACATCACATCGTTGGCCATATCAAATCACAAGCATACCCTGCAAAAACAAGTTAGACGTCCTCTAATTGTTGTTGCATGTTTTACGTGGTGACCATGGGTATCTAGTAGGATCGCATCTTACTTACGCAAACACCACAACGGAGATATATGAGTTGCTATTTAACCTCATCCAAGGACCTCGTCGATCAAATCCGATTCAACTAAAGTTGGAGAAACTGACACTTTCCAGTCATCTTTGAGCAACGGGGTTACTCGTAGCGATGAAACCAGTCTCTCATAAGCGTACGAGTAATGTCGGTCTGAGCCGCTTCGATCCTACAATACCGCGGAATCAAGAAAAGACTAAGGAGGGCAGCAAAATGCACAACACCGCCCACAAAAACTTTTGTGTTCTACTTGAGAAGACATCTACGCATGAACCTAGCTCATGATGCCACTTTTGGGGAACGTCGTATGGGAAACAAAAATTTTCCTACGCGCACGAAAACCTATCATGGTGATGTCCATCTACGCGAGGGGATGTTCGATCTACGTACCCTTGTAGAACGCACAGAAGAAGTGTTGGTGAACGCGGTTGATGTAGTGGAACGTCCTCACGTCCCTCGATCCGCCCCGCGAACCGTCCCACGATCAGTCCCACGATCTAGTGCCGAACGGACGGCACCTCCGCGTTCAGCACACGTACAGCTCGACGATGATCTCGGCCTTCTTGATCCAGCAAGACATATGGAGAGGTAGATGAGTTCTCCGGCAGCGTGACGGCGCTCCGTAGGTCGGTGGTGCTCTTATCTCAGCAGGGCTCCGCCCGAGCTCCGCAGAAACGCGGTCTAGAGGTGAAACCGTGGAGATATGTGGTCGGGCTGCCGTGGCAAAGTTGTCTCAAATCAGCCCTAAAACCTCCGTATATATAGGGGGAAGAGGGGGAGCCTTGCCTTGGGGTCCAAGGACCCCCAAGGAGTTCGGCCGAGCCAAGGGGGGCAACCCTCCCCCTCCAGACCGAGTCCAACTAGGTTTGGAAGGAGGAGTCCTTCCCCCTTTTCCCACCTCCTCTTGTTTTTTCTTTGATTTTATTCCTATGGCGCTGGTGCACCACCCCCAAGGCCTATGGGCTTCCCCGGGGTGGGTTGCCCCCCCGGTGAACACCCGGAACCCATTCGTCATTCCCGGTACATTCCCGATAACTCCGAAAACCTTCCGGTAATCAAATGAGGTCATCCTATATATCAATCTTCGTTTCCGGACCATTCCGGAAACCCTCGTGACGTCCGTGATCTCATCTGGGACTCCGAACAACATTCGGTAACCATCCATATAACTCAAATATGCATAAAACAACGTCGAACCTTAAATGTGCAGACCCTGCGGGTTCGAGAACTATGTAGACATGACCCGAGAGACTCCTCGGTCAATATCCAATAGCGGGACCTAGATGCCCATATTGGATCCTACATATTCTACGAAGATCTTATCATTTGAACCTCAGTGCCAAGGATGGATATAATCCCGTATGTCATTCCCTTTGTCCTTCGGTATGTTACTTGCCCGAGATTCCATCGTCAGTATCCGTATACCTATTTCAATCTCGTTTACCGGCAAGTCTCTTTACTCGTTCCGTAATACAAGATCCCGCAACTTACACTAAGTCACATTGCTTGCAAGGCTTGTGTGTGATGTTGTATTACCGAGTGGGCCTCGAGATACCTCTCCGTCACACGGAGTGACAAATCCCAGTCTTGATCCATACTAACTCAACGAACACCTTTGGAGATACCTGTAGAGCATCTTTATAGTCACCCAGTTATGTTGCGAAGTTTGATACACACAAAGCATTCCTCCGGTGTTAGTGAGTTATATGATCTCATGGTCATAGGAACAAATACTTGACACGCAGAAAACAGTAGCAACAAAATGACACGATCAACATGCTACGTCTATTAGTTTGGTTCTAGTCCATCACATGATTCTCCTAATGATGTGATCCCGTTATCAAGTGACAACACTTGCCTATGGTCAGGAAACCTTGACCATCTTTGATCAACGAGCTAGTCAACTAGAGGCTTACTAGGGACAGTGTTTTGTCTATGTATCCACACATGCATTGTGTTTCCAATCAATACAATTATAGCATGGATAATAAACGATTATCATGAACTAAGAAATATAATAATAACTAATTTATTATTGCCTCTAGGTCATAGTTCCAACATAAACTCACCAAGTACAAGTCCTCGGCAAGCCTCCCTTGCAGGGATGACGACCGAAGCCCCCCGGCAAGCTCCCTTGCTGGGACGAGGACCCAATGCCCCGACAAGCTCCCTTGCCGGGATGACGGGGCTAGGCACTGGAGGGCGACCACCCTTGCCATAGTGCCACCGCACCCAAGTTCCAGCGCATTCAGCATGCCCCAGCGCAGCATCCAGGTGTCGAAACACCTGGGTACGTGTCTTCACCAGCACATCGCTGACAAGGACAACATGTGCATTCAATGCACCTAACAGCGGTAGATGAATAAGCACCGCCCTAGGTTCACTGTAACTTCTCGTGAACCTACCACAGAGGACAGTAGATGACCCCTTTGCCTATAAAAGGAGCCCCTTAGCTCATTTATAAGGGGTTAGACTCTTTGGACATTGGCCAGAAGATAGTTATCAATAGTCACTGTAACAATCAACAACAAAACGCTTAATACAACCGGACAAGCATGACGTAGGGTTTTACGCGTAAGCGGCCCGAACATGGGTAAAAAGGCTTGCCGGGTGCTGATCGTTAGCTCTGCTCTTGACATCACCTCTCCCCGCCCTACGATCACAAGGGTTTCACGTGGATTCCCATAGGTGTCGACCTCGCACATCCGACATCTTTGGCGCGCCAGGTAGGGGGTGCGGAGTTGTGCGTGAATCAGAGCAAGCTCAGCACCATACTCTTCGAATTTTTGGCGGTGCACCACGGTTCCCTAAGAAACGGGGTACCACGGCGGACGCTCTGTTTCACTACAGCTTCCCAAGGCCTGCGCGAGCGTGTTGCTACGCGAGCGTGGGGCAGGGAGGAAGATGCTCCAAAGGCGGCGGCGTTAGGCCGATGCGTCGCTTGGGGCCAACGCGCGGCTGTCGAGGGCGTGCCTCGGTGCTTCACAGAGTCCTCGGTGCATACTCCAGCAGACGCACGTCTACGGAGTGATGCATAGTCGTTAAGGATGCGCCACACGGTCCTGAATCCCTGGTGCGCACTCTAGCGTGAGTATTGTGCCCCCGAGAGCATCGCATCGTCACCCAAGATGCACTCGGGGGCTCCACCAGCACAACCTAGCAAGAGAGAAGTAAAGGGGTTACACCCTGGCCAGCTTTTTTCACCAAACAACGGTCGTAAACTATCGGCAAGAAGTCTTTGCCGGAGAAAAAGCCGTCGGGAGCAGTAATTTCCTTCTTGCCGGGGACTTCGAAGCCCCGACGAGAGATTCAAGCGCCATACAACCACGGCGTGAGGAGATAAGCTTTTAAGTTTGAGATTGAGATCTGAAGTAGATAGATTCTGTGTTTTTCCCCTTGGAAAGTTTCCAATCTTTGTGTGTGGAGTTTGTGCATACTGGGACCTTTCCAAAGATCAGTGCACCTTGTCTTTGTTTCGAACTCGTTCATACGACCTGAACGACCACAGATCGTCTTCAAACAGTTGCGAACGTGATCAACAGAGCAAGCGGCTACGTAGCACCCGATTTCGTCTCAAGCCGTGCTTAGCGATTTCTATGGTTGCACTGAACGCGGCAAGGAGCCTTTCCGGTAGTTGCCGGCAAGCTCCCAGATTATGCAAAGACGAATCATACAAAGAACAGGATCGAGAAAAGGGAAAACAGTCTTGCCGGTAGCTGTCGACCTTGCACCGTCGACACCAGGGTCGCGAGGCAACCTGTAAGCCACTTCACATCATGTATGTGCTCTGGTCGTCTTATTCAGACTATATCATTGATCTTGTCTGGGTTGGCATTGATGCCTCCCTCAGAAATGAATAAACCGAGTACTTTGTCGACTGGGTTGAGTTTGATCCTGTAGGGCCGCGAGTTCTCTAAAGTTTTCACATGGTCAGTCAGAAGGTCGGAACCTTTCCTTGACTTGACCATGATGTCATTCATATAATCCTCCATGTTCCGGTTGATCTGTTCTTGCAAACACTTCTAGATCATACGCTGAAAAGTAGATCTTGCTTTCTTGAGACTCAGTGACATAATGATGTAGCAAAAACACCTGAATGGGGTGATGAAGGCCATTTTTATCGCATTGGGTCCATACATTCTGATCTGGTGGCACCCGGAGTGTGCATCCAGGAACAACACGCATTCACATCCAGCAATAGAGTCTAGAATTTGATCTATGCGAGGTAAGGGGAAATGATATTTCGGGCAGGCCCGATTGAGGTGCTTGAAGTCAATACACATTCAGAGTGAATTGTTCTTCTTAGGCACCATCACAACATTCGCGAGCTACTCGGAGTGGTAAACATGACGTATGAACTCGACAGCTAGTAGTCGAGTGATCTCATCGCTTATCGCCTTGCATTTTTTCCTAGAGGAATGACACAAGTGTTCCTTGACGGGCATGACCTTGGAGTCTACTCGGAGGCGGTGCTCACCTAGCTCCCTGGGAACACCCAACATGTTAGACGGCTTCCATGCCATGATTTCCCAGTTCTCACGAAGGAATTGGATTAGCTCGGCTTCCTATTTGTCGCCGAGTGATGTGGAGATGTTCATCGCACACACACTTGGGTCACTAGGATGAACTTGCACCTACTTGGTCTAACGAGCTGACTAAAAGATGGACTCAGTAGCCGACCGCTTAGACTTAGGCAAATCGGAGGCATCCACCGTCTTCTTGTATCCGTCGAGCTCGACCACGAGGACTTGCTCATTTGCGATCTTGGAGCCCTCCTGGAGGCACTCCTCAGGAATCTTATGATTGCCGATCATCGTAATGACGCCGTCTAGTCCTGGAATCTTGAGTTTAAGATACACGTAACATGGTGTGGCCATGAAACGTGCGTTGACGGGCCTACCCAAGATGGCGGGGTAAGCGCTTCGGAAGTCCACTACCTCAATGGTCAGTCGCTCCTTCCTATAATTTTTTTGACTGCCGAATACGACGTTCAAGGCCATGGACATCCCGTTGAGGCCGCTGCGACAATCCATAAGGACCCTACGCATTCGGATCCCATTGACTATCGGGTCTACAACCAACACTTGCCTCCGAGGGGTGGCAATATTGGCTAGATGGTCGGGCCGATCGAATGTGACGGGCATCTTTGCCCAATCAAGATACTTTGTGATAGTCAGAATCGCCATGTTTACCTTCCGATTGATGAACTTCAATCAGCCCTTGCTCTCGATGTCGGCGAAGATCATGAGGACCTTCTCGACATTCGGATACCCAGGTGTCGGATTTCGGGCTTCCCAAAATCCTAAAGATTCGAACTCAGGGGCGTGTATGAAGATCCCTCGTGGGCTCGCCTCACCTAGCTCGCTACTCGTTGGAGATGGCAAAGAACACACTTGATAGTGAGGAAGACACATAACACATCAGTTTACACAGGTTTGGGCCGCTCGGAAGCGTAATACCCTACTCCTGCTTTGGCGGATTGACTCCAATGGAGGATGGTGGATGAACTAGTAAAGTGTTCGAGGGCCTCTAGAGGCTGGTTTGGCCTTGTGTGATTTCGGTGGGCGAATGAATGAATCAGATCCCTCTCTATGAAGTAACCTATCCTCTATATATAACAGCGGCCCCGGTCCTCTTCCCTTATCATTTCGGCGGGAAGGGATCCCACAATGGAAAATTTCAAAAGGGAACACGGGAACATGCTCCCCTGCCCAAAGGTGCTCTTCGCCTGCAAAGTGGCTGCCAGCGCTGCAGGCACGGGTCTAGGGGTGACGTCTGTCCTACTGGCGGGCGGTGATGGCCTTGTTGCACCAGAAGGGAAACCTTTGTAAGATTCCTTTGAAACCCCGGTATGTCCTTGCCCCCTTTGCACTAAAGAGGAAACTGCTCCCCCCTGCTGTCTGCTGCTCGCCTATCCTTCCTACATGTCATCCTTGACTCCTGAGGCTGGGCCTTGCCTCCGAATATCCGCCGCTCTAGAGGGGTCCTGACGAGGCCCCCCGCGGATCTTGATGTTTTTCCTCCTCACGAGGATTGGCCCTTCGCAAGGGCCTGGCCTCGAGTGGTATCACTCTGAATCGTGTCTGCTTGATGAAGTGGGCCAACCCTGGGCCACAGGTAGACAGGTCTGGGTACCCCCATTCCCGGAACGCCGACAGTAGCCCCCAGGCCCACAAGGCGCTCGGGTTGGCTTCTGGGCGAAGCCTTGAGGTCATCCTGAAGCGCCGCGTGCCCTTAACGCTTGTGGGCCAGGTCTGGCGCGCGTCACGCGGCTGATGTTGGGTCCCCTTGCCTTTGTCTCCGCTCGAGTTATCAGGAGTCTGACTTGTTGTGTTGGTCCATTATTGGATTCCCTTCTCCCACACTCGCTCTTCCTCCTCGGTCTCCAACTCCAACCAGCGTCTCCCAGATCCAGCGCCGCACCGCTCCCTTGCCAGTTCAGCGATGGCGCTCACCGGCAAGCAGAGGCCAGAGGCGCAAGGTCCTGCCCCGGCTCCTCCGCTCTTGGAGTGCGCCCTCTGCAAGGATGCGAATCTTGTCCCCATGCTTCCATGGACTGTGGCCGAGTCGAACCAGCACGGGTTGACCCTGATCTGGCCTGGCGCCATCGATAAGCGTCCTGTGTCGAAGGTGGTATACCCCTTCTTCCTCCATAGCGTCTTCGTCGGGCTAGTGCCGCCTTTCTCCTCATTCTTCACCGCCTTCCTGAATCACTATGGGATCCAGGTCCTCCATCTCCAACCCAACTCCATCTTGCTTTTGTCCATCTTTGCTTTCTACTGTGAGGCCTACGTAGGCGTGCGGCCTTCAGTAGCCCTCTGCCGCCATTTCTTCAGCCTGCGCCTGCACGACGGCACCCATTTGTTGGCATGTATCTCCTTTGTAGCGGCCTAGAGTGGCAATTTGCTCCTAAAGGCTGGGAAGAAGGTGGAGAACTTCAGGCATCGTTGGGTTCTCATGAGCCTCAAGGACGCCAACCCTCGGCTGGAGGAGCCGAATGGGCTGCCGAAGAATACTTCCGCGTGGGGCTCGGCGAAGTTCTCCGACCCTCGGGCCATGACCATCCTGGAGCACTTCTCCTGCGACATCAGCACGAGGAGGCTCACCTGTGGGATGATACTGAAGGAATTCTTGGCGCAGCGCCTGGCGCCCTGATACGTCCATTTTGCATCATGCTTTCATGTTGATATTTATCGCTTTATGGACTGTTATTATACTTTGTGGAACCTTACTTATGCCTTTTCTCTCTTATTTTGCAAGGTTTATTTGAAGAGGGAGAATACCGGCAGCTGGAATTCTGGACTAGAAAAGGAGCGAGTCTGAGTCCTCTATTCTGCGCAACTCCTAATGCCCTGAAAGTCAACTTGGATTTTTTTGGGAATATATAAAAAATACTGGGCGAAAGAAGTGTCAGAGGGGAGCAACCAAGGGCCCACAAGCCTGGTTGCCGCGGCCTACCCCCCTGGCCGCGACAACAGGGCTTGTGGGCACCCTGGTGGCCCACTGGCCCCCCTCTTTTGCTATATGAAGGGTTTCGTCCGGAAAAAAATCAAGGTGGATCTTTTTCGTGGATTGTCCGCCACCACGAGGCTGAACTTGAGCAGATCCAATCTAGAGCTCCGACAGGACAACCCTGCCGGGGAAACTTCCCTCCCGGAGGGGGAAATCGTCGCCTTCGTCATCACCAAGACTCCTCTCGTCGGAGAGGAGGCATCTCCATCAACCTCTTCATCAGCACCATCTCCTCTCCAAACCCTAGTTCATCTCTTGTAAGGTTGCTAGTAGTGTTGATTACTCTTTGTAGTTGATGCTAGTTGGATTACTTGGTGGAAGAGTTTATGTTCAGATCCTTGATGCTATTCATTACACCTCTGATCATGATTATGATGATGCTTTCTGAGTAGTTAGTTTTGTTCCCGATGACATGGGATAAGTCATGCTAATAATAGTCATGTGAATTTGGTATTAGTTCGGTATTTTGATATGTTGTATGTTGTTTTTCCTCTAGTGGTGTTATGTGAACGTCGACTACATAACACTTCACCATATTTGGGCCTAGAGGAAGGCATTGGGGAGTAGTAAGTAGATGATGGGTTGCTAGAGTGACAGAAGCTTAAACCCGAGTCTATGCGTTGCTTCGTAAGGGGCTGATTTGGATCCACTAGTTTAATGCTATGGTTAGACGTTGTCTTAATTCTTCTTTCATTGTTGGGGATGCTTGCGAGAGGGGTTAATCATAAATGGGATGCTTTTCCAGGTAAGGTCAGTACCCAAGCGCCGGTCCACCACATATCAAACTATCAAAGTAATGAACTCGAATCATATGAACATTATGAAACTAGCATGACAGAAATTCCCGTGTGTCCTCGGGAGCGTTTTTTTTTCTCTTATAAGACATTGTTCAGGCTTGTCCCGTGCTACAAAAGGGATTGGGCCACTTGCTGCACCATTGCTACTACTTGTTACTTGTTACTTTTTGCTTGCTATGTTTCACCTCGCTACACCATCACTTGTTACCGCTACTTTCAGTGCTTGCAGTTATTACCTTGTTGAAAACCCTTTATTAGAGCCTTCTCCTCCTCATTGGATTCAACACTCTTACTTATCAAAAGGACTACTATTGATCCCTTATACTTGTGGGTCATCAAGACTCTTTTCTGGCCCCGTTGCCGGGGAGGGAAGCGCCTTTGGTAAGTAGAATTTGGTAAGGAAACATTTATATATTGTGCTGAAATTTATTGTGACTTGTCACTATGGAGACTGTTCCTTTGAGGAGTTTGTTCGGGGTATCTTCACCACGAACGGAAGCATGAGGATTTGTTCCTCAACCTGAGGTACCTACTGAAAATATCTTTTTTGAAATTCCTTCGGGTATGCTTGAGAAACTGCTAGCTAATCCTTTTACAGGAGATGGATCTTCACATCCAGACTTGCATCTAATCTATGTAGATGAAGTTTGTGGTTTATTTAAGCTTGCAGGTTTGCCCGAGGATGAGGTAAAGAATAAAGTATTTCCTTTATCTTTGAAGGATAAGGCGTTGACATGGTATAGGCTATGTGATGATACTTGATCATGGGACTACAATCGGTTGAAATTCGAATTTCATCAAAAGTTCTATCCTATGCATTTAGTACATCGTGATCGGAATTATATTTATAACTTTTGGCCTCGTGACAGGGAGAGCATAGCTCAAGAGGCTTAAATGGATGCTATATTCATGCCCCAATAATGAGCTCTCGAGAGAAATTATCACTCAAAAATTTTATGCTCGGCTTTCTCATGAAGATCGTACCATGCTTGACACTTCTTGTACAGGTTCTTTTATGAAGAAGGATAAAGACCACAAGTGCAATTTATTGGAAAGAATCAAACGTAACTTTGAAGATTGGGAGCTTGAAGAAGGTAAGGAGTCAGGTATGAATTTCCAGTTTGATTGCGTTAAATCTTTTGTTGAAACAAATACTTCTAGAGATTTTAGTGCTAAGTATGGACTTGACTCTGAGATAGTAGCTTCTCTATGTGAATCTTTTGCTGCTCATGTTGATCTTCCCAAAGAGAAGTGGTTTAAATATCATCCCCCTGTAGAAATCAACATAGTTAAACCCAATCTAGTTGAGGAGAAAGTCATTGCTTTTAGTGATCCTATTGTTCCTCGTGCCTACACTGAGAAACCACCTTACCCTTCTAGGAAAAAGGATTATTCTAAAGCTCCAACTGTGATACGTAGGGGTTACATGAGACCACTTGCACCCCCTAAGGAAATAAGAGTTGAACCTAGTGTTGCTATTATCAAAGGTCTCTTAGCTGAAGACATAGATGGGCATGTTATCAAATTCTGTGTGGACTCTGCTAGAATAGTTAATCCTCACGCAAAAGACAAATACGGACCTGTAGTTGGCCTGCTAGTTGTTTCTGTCAAGATAAGAGATCACTGTTATCATGGTTTATGTGATATGGGTGCTAGTGTTAGTGCAATACCCCGGTCCCTATATGATGAAATCAAAGATGTGATTGCACCTGCTGAGTTAGAACCCATTGATGTCACTATTACGCTAGCTAATAGAGACACTATTTACCCCCTCGGAATTGTGAGAGACGCAGAAGTCCCGTGTGGTAAGACGAAGTATCCTACTGATTTCCTCGTCCTTTCTACTGCACAAGATAGCTTCTGCCCCATCATATTTGGTAGACCCGTTCTCAACACTGTCAATGCTCACATTGATTGCATTAAATAGACTGTCACTGTTAGTTTCGAGGGTGTGTCTCATGAATTTAACTTCTCCAAGTTTGGAAGACAACCCCATGAAAAATATCGTCTGGTAGGGATGAATTCATTGCTCTTGCCTCTATTGCCGTACCTCCTACGGATCCTTTAGAGCAATATGTGCTTGAGAATGAAAATGATATGCATATGGATGAAAGAGATGAGATAGATAAAATTGTTTTAGAACAATATCCTATTCTCAAGAATAATCTGCCTGTTGAACTGCTTGGGGATCCTCCCCCACCAATGGGTGATCCTGTGTTCGAGCTAAAACAGTTACCATATACTCTTAAGTATGCCTATCTTGATGAGAAGGAGATATATCATGTTATTATTGGTGCTCACCTCTCGAATCACGAAGAGAAGAAGTTATTAAAAACTTGGAGGAAGCACCGTGCTGCTATTGGATATACTCTTGATGATCTAAAAGGTATTAGTCCCACTCTATGTCAGCACAGCATTAAAACTGATCCTGATTCTAAACCAGTTGCTGATCATCAACGGAGACTAAATCCGAGGATGAAAGAGGTCATGAGAAAAGAAATATTAAAGCTTCTCGAAGCAGGAATCATTTATCCTGTTGCTCATAGTAATTGGGTAAGTCTAGTACATTGCGTACCTAAGAAGGGATGTATCACCGTCGTTCCTAATGATAAGAATGAACTAATCCCACAGAGGATTATTACTAGCTATAGGATGGTGATGGACTTCCGGAAACTGAACAAGGCAACCAGGAAAGACCATTGTCCTTTGCCGTTTATTGACCAGATGGTAGAAAGGCTATCTATACACACACACTTCAGCTTTCTAGACAGTTATTCGGGTTTCTCGCAAATACCTGTTGCACAATCTGATCAGGAGAAAACCACTTTCACCTGCCCCTTCGGTACCTTTGCTTATAGACATATTGCTTTTGGCTTGTGCAATGCACCTGCCACATTTGAAAGATGTATGATGGCTATATTCTCTGACTTTTGTGAAAAGATTGTTGAGGTTTTCATGGATGATTTCTCCGTTTACGGTTCTTCCTTTGATGATTGCCTCAGCAACCTTGATCGAGTCTTATAGAGATGCAAAGATACCAACCTCGTCTTGAACTGGGAGAAGTGCCACTTCATGGTTAATGAAGGCATCGTCTTAGGATAAAAAATATCTGAGAAAGGCATTGAAGTTGATAAGGCTAAGGTAGATGCAATTGAGAAAATGCCTTGCCCCACAGATATCAGAGGTATACGAAGTTTCCTAGGTCATGCTGGTTTCTATAGAAGGTTCATTAAATACTTCTCTAAGATTTCTAGGCCTCTTACCAACCTCTTGCAGAAGGATGTTCCTTTTGTTTTTGATGAGGATTGTGAGGAAGCTTTCGAAATACTTAAGAAGGCCTTGATAACCGCACCTATTGTTGAACCACCTGACTGGAACTTGCCCTTTGAAATCATGTGCGACGATAGTGATTATGCTGTTGGTGCTGTTCTAGGACAAAGAGTTGACAAGAAGTTGAATGTCATTCACTACGCTAGTAAAACTCTAGACAGTGCCCAAAGAAATTATGCCACTACGGAGAAGGAGTTTTTAGCAGTCGTGTTTGCATGAGAAAAGTTCAGATCTTATATAGTTGACTCCAAAGTCACTATTCACTCTAATCATGGTGCTATTAAGTACCTTATGGAGAAGAAGGACTCTAAGCCTAGGGTAATCATATGGGTTCTCCTGCTACAGGAATTTGATTTGCACGTTGTTGACCGAAAGGCTGCTGATAACCCGGTAGCAGATAACTTCTCTAGGCTAGAGAATGTCCTTGATGACCCACGACCTATTGATGACAACTTTCCTGATGAGCAATTGAATGTCATTCGCACTTCACATAGTGCATCGTGGTATGCTGATTATGCAAACTATATCGTAGCCAAATACATACCACCCACTTTCACCTACCAGCAAAAGAAGAAATTCTTCTACGATTTGAGACACTACTTTTGGAATGACCCTCACCTTTATAAGGAAGGAGTAGATGGTGTTATTAGATGTTGTGTGCCTGTACATGAACAGGGACAGATCTTGCAGAAGTGTCATTCCGAAGCCTACGGAGGGCACCATGCTGGAGACAGAACTGCACATAAGGTATTGCAATCAGGTTTCTATTGGCGCACTCTCTTCAAGGATGCCGTAAGTTTGTCTTGTCTTGTGACGAATGTCAAAGAATAGGGAACATTAGCAAACGTCAGGAAATGCCTTTGAACTATTCACTTGTCATTGAACCATTTGATGTCTGGGGCTTTGATTATATGGGACCCTTCCTGAGTTCCAATGGGTACACTCACATCTTAGTTGCTATCGATTACGTCAATAAGTGGGTAGAAGCTATCCCCACTAAAAATGCTGATTACCACACCTCTATTAAGATGCTTAAAGAAGTCATTTTCCCAAGATTTAGGGTCCCTAAATATCTAATGACTGATGGCAGTTCACACTTCATTCATGGTGTTTTCCGGAAGATGCTCGCTAAGTATGATGTCAACCATAGAGTTGCATCTCCTTATCATCATCAGTCTAGTGGTCAAGTGGACTTGAGTAATAGGGAGATCAAATTGATCTTACAAAAGACCGTCAATAGATCTCGAAAGAATTGGTCTAGCAAACTTGACGATGCACTATGGGCTTATAGGACTGCTTATAAGAATCCCATGGGATGTCGCCGTATAAAATGGTTTACGGTAAGGCCTGTCATTTACCCCTTGAGCTTGAACACAAAGCTTATTGGGCAATCAAAGAGCTCAACTTCGATTTCAAACTTGCCGGTGAGAATCGGTTGTTTGATATCAGCTCATTAGATGAATGGAAGGCCCAGGCATATGAGAATGCCAAGTTGTTCAAGGAAAAGGTTAAGATATGGCACAATAAAAGAATACAAAAACGGGAGTTCAATGTAGGTGATTATGCCCTGCTATACAATTCTCGTTTAAGATTCTTCGTAGGCAAGCTTCTCTCTAAGTGGGAATGTCCCTACGTTGTCGAGGAAGTATATCGTTCCGGTGCCATCAAAATCAATAACACGGAAGGTAATTTTCCTAGAGTGGTAGATGGGCAAATAATCAAGCATTACATCTGTGGTACTCCCATAAATGTTGAGACCAATATCATCAATATCATAACTCCAGAGGAGTACATATGGGATGTTTACCAGCCTGTGTTCAGACCCTGAAAACGAAGATGTGTCTGTTTCAGTAAGTAATTGGACTCCGAAACTTTTCCAATAGTTAATTTTCTCCGTTTTGGAATTTTAGGAAAATTAGAAAAATAAAAAGCAGTCCGGAGAGCGCACGAGGCGGCCACAAGCTTGGTTGCCGCGGCCTCCCCCTGGCCGCGGCAACAGGGCTTGTGGGCACCTCGTGTGCCTCCCGGACTCCGTTTTCTTGCGGAGCACACCTTCTGGTCCAGAAAAAATCATTATATATACGCCCAAGGGTTTTGATCTCCGTATCGCGCAGTTTTCCTCTGTTTTCGTTTCGAACCTGTTTCTGCTGCAGATCTAGATCGTCATGACTTCCCCAAAAGGACAAGATCTTCGAGAAGGTCATGAATCCCTACCTCACGGAAGTATTGCAGCACCCCCAATCTATCAAGATGAGCGAGGGGATGTTGCACATCCGTGATGTTGAGGGGCCTAAGGAGAACGGACGGATGGAGACGACGCTCGAAGCAATGGAGCAACAAGTCTTCAAGTGCCAAGGGATGGTGGAGTGTGGACTCAACGCCAACCTCATGATGATCACGGAGTTCACCAGAAATCACAAGATGGATGCCATTGACATTGGGAAGCACCTCTCCAGGTTCTATGACAGGGTTGATCAACTCCAGGGCCAGATCTATGACCTGCAGAACCAAAACTGTGAGTATGAGTATAGATTGAAATCAATACGGTTGGCTGCAGATTTGAGGATTCCGGCGACTCGTTCATCCTGCCATGATGGAGCACCTATGCCTTGGAATACGGAGGATCAGACTACTTCAACAACACCACCACCATCACCACCAAAGGAAGATAACTAAGCATTGGTATGCGGAATCCCCTTGGCTTTTGCCAAGCTTGGGGGAGTTGCCCTCGTATTGTATCACCTTTATATCTTTTGCTTTTACCTTTGTTTTAGTTCTTTCCTTTTCAGTTTTTATTTCTTCTCTTAGTGGAATAAGTGTTTAGTGTTTGGTTTGAGTCTTTTGCCTTGTGTCTCCCCCGATGTATTCGAGCTTGCGAGCTATATAATAAAGAGTATCTTAGTCAAGGGCTTTGTTTTGTGCCGTCATGAAAAGTATGAAAAGAACGATAGCATGAAAGATCATGAGATTATCCTATTTGAAACTTGTTGAGAATAGACCAACATAGACCCCAGTCATTGTTGCAATTAATAACAAATAGTAAGGAAAGAGAGGTTCACATATAAATATATCATCTTAGACACTTTCTATAATTGTGAGCACTCACCAAACTATTACATGCTTAGAAGTAGATGTTGGACAAGGAAGACAACATAATGAATTGTGTTTGCTTAGTTCCAAACAAGGTTATATGATTAGAGATCCCTTAGCATGTGATGATTGCTTCCACCTCATATTAGCCAAAACTCCCGCACCAAGTAGAGATACTACTTGTGCATCAATAAACCTTCAACCCAGTTTTGCCTTGAGTGTCCACCATACCTACCTATGGATTGAATAAGATCCCTCAAGTAAGTTGTCATCGGTGCAAGCAATAAAAATTGCTCTCTAATATGTATGATCTATCAGTGTGTGGAAAATAAGCTTTGTACGAAACTGTGATGAGAAAGACATAAAAGCGACAGATTGCATAATAAAGTTCTTTATCACACGAGGCAATATAAATTTACATTCCTCCGCACTAAGAGGACACGCATCTAAACATCAAAAGCGCATGACAACCTCTGCTTCCCTCTGCGAAGGGCCTATCTTGCACCTTTACTTTTGTCCTTGTAAGAGTCATGGTGATCTTCACCAATTCTTTATTTAGCCTTTTTCTTGGTGAACGTCATATGCTTGGGAAAGATCTATATTCATATATCAACTTGGAGCTGAGTACTTATGCCTTATTATTGTTGACTTTACCCTTGAGGAAAATGGTTGGGAGGCAAAATTGTAAGCCCCTATCTTTCTCTGTGTCCAACTGAAACTTTGATATCATGAGTACGACGTGAGTTGTAACAATTGTGGAAAACAAAAGAGATGATTGAGTATGAGGATTTTCCTTACAAGCTCTTATTTGACTCTTTTTGATGTTATGATAAATTCCAATTGCTTCAATAACTATGGACTGTTATTGGCTACTTCTCGGTAAGGTTTTTGTTTCATACTTTGCTTTGTGAAGGAATTGTTACTTTCCCACAAGAATCTCTATGATGTATTGCTGTTCTATGTGTGATCATGATGCCCTCATGTCCGTATTATGTTTTATCGACACATTCATCCCTAAACATGTGGACATGTTTTGGGTCTTGGTTTTCTCTTGAGGACAAGCGAGGTCTAAGCTTGGGGGAGTTGATACGTCCATTTTGCATCATGCTTTCATGTTGATATTTATCGCTTTATGGACTGTTATTATACTTTGTAGAACCTTACTTATGCCTTTTCTCTCTTATTTTGCAAGGTTTATTTGAAGAGGGAGAATACCGGCAGCTGGAATTCTGGATTGGAAAAGGAGCAAGTCTGAGTCCTCTATTCTGCGCAACTCCAAATGCCCTGAAAATCAACGTGGATTTTTTTGGGAATATATAAAAATACTAGGTGAAAGAAGTGTCAGAGGGGAATAACCAGGGGCCCACAAGCCTGGTTGTCGCGGCCTACCTCCCTGGCCGCGGCAATAGGGCTTGTGGGCACCCTGGTGGCCCATTGGCCCCCCTCTTTTTCTATGTGAAGGGTTTCGTCTGGAAAAAAATCAGGGTGGACCTATTTCGTGGATTCTCCGCCGCCACGAGGCGGAACTTGAGCAGATCCAATCTAGAGCTCCGGCTGGACGATCCTGCCGGGGAAACTCTCCTCCCGGAGGGGGAAATCGTCGCCTTCGTCATCACCTACACTCCTCTCGTCGGAGGGGAGGCATATCCATCAACATCTTCATCAGCACCATCTCCTCTCCGAACCCTAGTTCATCTCTTGTAACCAATCTCCGTCTCGTGACTCTGATTGGTACTTGTAAGGTTGCTAGTAGTGTTGATTACTCTTTGTAGTTGATGCTAGTTGGATTACTTGGTGGAAGAGTTTATGTTCAGATCCTTGATGCTATTCATTACACCTCTGATCATGATTATGATTATGCTTTGTGAGTAGTTACTTTTGTTCCCGAGGACATGGGATACGTCATGCTAATAATAGTCATGTGAATTTGGTATTCGTTCGGTATTTTGATATGCTGTATGTTGTTTTTCCTCTAGTGGTGTTATGTGAACGCCAACTACATAACACTTCACCATATTTGGGCCTAGAGGAAGGCATTGGGGAGTAGTAAGTAGATGATGGGTTGCTAGAGTGACAGAAGCTTAAACCCCAGGCTATGCGTTGCTTCGTAAGTGGCTAATTTGGATCCACTAGTTTAATGTCTAGGTTAGACGTTGCCTTAATTCTTCTTTCGTAGTTGCGGATGGTTGCAAGAGGGGTTAATCATAAGTGGGATGCTTGTCCAAGTAAGGGCAGTACCCAAGCGCCAGTCCACCCACATATCAAACTATCAAAGTAACGAACGCGAATCATATGAACATGATGAAACTAGCATGACAGAAATTCCCGTGTGTCCTCGGGAGCGTTTTTTCTCTTATAAGACTTTGTTCAGGCTTGTACCTTGCTACAAAAGGGATTGGGCCACTTGCTGCACCGTTGCTACTACTTGTTACTTGTTACTTTACGCTTGCTACGTTTCACCTCGCTACACCATCACTTGTTACCGCTAATTTCAGTGCTTGTAGTTATTACCTTGCTGAATACCATTTATCAGAGCCTTCTCCTCCTCGTTGGGTTCGACACTCTTACTTATCGGAAGGACTACGATTGATCCTCTATACTTGTGGGTCATCATACCCCTTCAGACCCATTCCGAGGACCTTCCCACTGAGGAGCTGAACAGGGTTGTGGCGATCTTGCTGGGCGGTGACCTTGGTGTCCCGCCCGAGGCTCTGGGTCCGTTGTACCACCTTGACGATCGGGCTCTGGGTCCCCCGAGGCTCTGCCTATCTTCGATGAGTGGGGGCTCTTCCCGGCCAAGGGCTCTGGTCCGATGGAGGTATCGTCGAACGACACCTCCGGCGGGGAAGCCTCGGAGAAGACCATCGAAGACTGCCCCATGAACGCGCCTCACCCGTAGCAGGCCATCCTTCTATTTGAGCTTGAAGATTATGATGCCACCCGCGAGGTTTCCGCGATGATCTCCTCGCGCCCGACCAGCACCTCCAGGGGACCCGCGTCGGCCCCATGCGCCACGTGGTCCGCGTGTGTGCTTACCCCCTAGAAGTTTGAGTCTAGGTCATCCTTGGTGCATCCCGCCTCCGCCGGCGGAGAGCTGGAGGCGCTGGGCTCGTCCCCCTCCTTTGGGGGCCCTGTCACTCCCGCCGTCGCGTGGGCGGAGAAGAAGAAGAGATGGATCGACCTTGAAGAGTAAGTTACTTGTCTTGACAGGCCTTGCGCGTCCGTCGTCCACGCTTGGCTGATTCCCTATTTTTCCCGATGTCGAGGGGCGTCGTCTCGCCTGGGGCGAAGAGGAATAATACATGCGTGAAGCCAAAGGTGAATCCTGATGCACCATCGGCCCTCTCCAACGCGTTGCTGCCAGCCGATGGAGAGGGGAGGCTTGCGCGGCGACTTCTCAGGCCTTGGTCGTGACGCCCCCCGAGCCCCCGAATTGTCCTGAGGCGATCTTGGCGATGCCGTTGCCCGAGGGGCAGGCTCTTGAGGGCCCTCAGACCGTTGATGCGCCAATGCCTGCAACCTCTGGGCACCCTTCAGAGCCCCCTGCCCGTCGCGACGATGCCTCCCTGACGACACCGCCCGAGACAGCTCTAGAGGCTCCTCAGGAGGAGACCCAGAGGACTTTGGTATTCTCCCAGGGTGTCCAGAACGAGGCCTTCCGTGCTCTGGGCAAGGTCACAATAGTGATGGCGAATAGCGAGAAGGAGGCGAAGGCCCCATGTACCGCGTGCGAGGAGGCGATGGAAGGAGCCACTGCGGCCGCCAAACGCTGCGAAGAGGCGGAGGCTCGCCTAAAGGCCATCCAAGAAGAACAAGCCAAGCTAGCCGAGCAGCGTCACCTCCGGGAGGAAGAACTCACGACCCATGAGGCCAAGCTCACCGCCTAGGAAGAAGAGCTGTCTCAGGAGGAAAATCGCTTGGGCACGAAGCAAGCACACTTGGATGAGCAGGACAAGGAGGTCGCCTCAAGGAAGACCCTTTTCGATGCCAAGGAGGAAGCCCTCGCCGCGGTTGAGAGGAAGAAGGCCGCAGAGCTAGTCAGGTTCTCTGATAGTGAGCTCAGGCTTTGCACGGCGCTCCGCACCGTCTACCGGGACGGGTTCGACAAGCCTCTAGCCACCCCAGGGAGCGGCTTCGCCGCGCTCGCGGTGGAGCTCACCATGGCGTTGGAGTACGCCGTCGTCCAGGTGGACAAGATCTTGGACAGTGAGTGCCGCGACCTCTTTTTTTGAGGCTGTGACACATGTCTTCAGCCACCTTCATCTTTGCGAGCCGGGATTTGACTTCGGCTCCGTGATCTTGCCGGTCCCCACTGAGGCCCACGAGAACGCTACGGAGGCGGTGAAGGGTCCCGTGGAGGCGTTGGTGAAGAGGTTCGCCCGTGTAGCAGCTCCTTCATCTCCGGATGTTGATGAAGCAGACAATGGGGAAGATGACACTTTTGACACCGACGACAAGCCCCGCGAAGAAGGAGCGACGGGCTACGAGCACAGTTAAGGTTCCTGAGTTGTGATGCTAAGGAGTCGCCCTTGATGTACGAGTGACTCCAACATTCTCCTTGAGAGATTTTAAGTGGCTTGTTGAGCGCACTAGGCTCTGCGTCGGCAGGGACCGCCCCGCGTGTACCTCCACCGCCGTTGAACCGATCGGAAACCAGGACGACCCAAGAGGGAAGGGGCTACGGGCGCAGTTAGGCCCCTGAGTCGCGATGCTCAGGGGTCCCCCTTGACATACGAGCGGTTCCGTACCTCCCGTTGTGTGTCCCCCGCACTGGGCGTGGGCGTAGTCGCAGGTGGACTGGTTGATTTCTTGGCCAACTGTGGGCTGAGTCATTGATGGACTGTGTTGATTTCCTTGCCAGCTGCAGGCTGCTGCGGCAACAAAAGTCCTTCCCTGGCGCGTAGGAATTCTTTTTGTTACTTCTCTGGTTTGCGTCGGTTTTTCCCTTGAAGAGGAAAGGGTGATGCAGGACAGGAGCAGTAAGTATTGCCCTCAGTTTGAGAACCAAGGTATCGAACCAAAAGGAGGGCCTCGTCAAGTCCAAAGTACCTGCACAAACACAAACAAGTTTGCACCCAACGCTTCCAAGGGGTTGTCAATCCCTTCAAGATTGTTTGCAAAGTGAGATCTGAAGCCGGAAAGCGCAACAAAGTAAAAAGTGTAAGGCTGAAAATATGGTGTGGAGTAGACCCTGGGGGCCATTGTGTTCACTAGAGGCTTCTCTCATAATAGCAAATATCACGGTGGGTGAACAAATTACTGTCGAGCAATTGATAGAACTGCGCAAAGTCATGATGATATCTAAGGCAATGATCTAGCATATAGGCATCATGTCCGAGATAAGTAGATCGATAATTTCTGCATCTACTACTATTACTCCACACATCGACCACTATCCAGCATGCATCTAGTGTATGGAGTTCATGAAGAACAGAGTAACGCTTTAAGCAAGATGACATGATGTAGAGGGATAATCTCAAACCAATTATGAAAACCCCATATTTTTACCCTTGATGGCAACAACATGATGCGTGCCTCGCAACCCCTTCTGTCACTGGGTGAGGTCATCGCACGTTATGAACCCAAAACTAAGCACTTCTCCCATTGCAAGAAACATAGATCTAGTTGGCCAAACAAAACCCAGAACTCGAAGAGAATTAAAAGGATATGAAATCATGCATAAGAGAGATCATAAGAAAGTCAAATAAGATTCATAAATAATCTGATCATAAATCCACAATTCATCGGATCTCGACAAACACACCACAAAAGAATATTACATCGGATAGATATCCATGAAGATCATGGAGAACTTTGTAGTGAAGATCCAAGAGAGAGAAGAAGCCATCTAGTTACTAGCTATGGACCCGTAGGTCTATGGTGAACTACTCATGCATCATCGGAGAGGTCATGGTGTTGATGAAGAAGCCCTCCGTGTCCGAATCTCCCCTCCTGCAGGGCACCAGGACGTGCCCCAGATGGGATCTTGCGGAGACAGAAGCTTGCGGCGGCGGAAAAGTAAAGGTGATCGTCCCTTGATTTTTTTGGGAATATTTGGGATTTTATAGGTGCAAGATCTAGGTCAGGGGACCTCTTGGGGGCCCACAAGCCTGGATGGCGCGCCCCCTGGCTCTGGGGTGGGGGCTTGTGGGGCCTCTGGGGCTCTTCTGGCTTGGCGCCCAAGTCCACTGATCTTCTTCCATTCCTTAAAAAATCTTTTCGGGGATTTTCTTCCGTTTGGACTCCGTTTCAAAATCTCCTCTGAAAGGGGTCATAAACATGGAAAAAACAGGAACTGGCACTTGGCACTGAGTTAATAGGTTAGTCCCAGAAAATAAATAAAAGGCATGCAAAACATCCAAAGTTTGACAAGATAATAGCATCAAACCATCAAAAATTATAGATACGTTGGAGACGTATCAAGCATCCCCAAGCTTAACTCCTGCTCGTCCTCGAGTAGGGAAGTGAAAAGGAATGAATTTTTGATGTGGAATGCTACCTAGCATAGTTGTCCGTTGCAACTTTTTTCACGTGGCATGAATGTTCAGATCCGTAAGATTCAAAACAATAGTTTGCTATTGACATGAAAACAATAATACTTCAAGCAAACTAGCAAGGTAATCATGAACTTTCAAAATAACAAGGCCAAAGAAAGTTATCCCTACAAAATCATATTGTCTTGCGATGCTCCATCATCCTCACACAACTAATGTAAATCATGCACAACCCTACAATTCGCCAAGTAATTGTTTTCGCACTCTTACTTTCTCAAACTTTTTATAACTATCACGCAATACATGAGCGCGAGCCATGGATATAGCACTATAGGTGGAATAGAGTGTGATGGTGGTTGTGAGACAAAAAGGAGGAGATGGTCACACTGACTCGGCGTATCAATAGGCTATGGAGATGCCCATTAATAGATATATGTGAATGAGAAGGGATTTCCATACAAGAGATGCACTAGAGCTATAAGTATGTGAAAGCTCAAAAGGAAAACTAGTGGGTGTGCATCCAACTTGCTTGCTCACGAAGACCTAGGGCAATTTTGAGGAAGCCCATCATTGGAATATACAAGCCAAGTTATAAAACAAAGATTCCCACTAGCATATGGTAATGATAAAGCAAGAAGGTCTCAAACATGAAGAACATGGTGCTATCATGAAGCACAAGTGTGGAAAAAGATAGTAGCATTGTCCCTTCTCTCTTTTTCACTTATTTTTTTATTTGGGCTCTTAGGCCTCGTTTTTTCTTTTCTCTTTTTTTTGGGCTCTTTGGCCTTTTTTATTTTTTTTATTTTTTTTATTTCCTCACACGGGACAATGCTCTAATAATGATGATCATCCCACTTTTTAGTTACTCAAAGCTCAAAGATCACAATGATGATGACTCCATAGGAAATGCCTCCGGCAGTGTACCGGGATGTGCAACGATCTAGTATGATCATGCAATGGCAAGATGAGAGTGACAGCACAAGTCATGATATGGGACGGTGGGAGTTGCATGGTAATATATCTCGGAATGGCTATGAAAATTCCATAGTAGGTAGATATGGTGGCTGTTTTGAGGAAGGAATTTGGTGGGTTTGTGCACCGGCGAGAATTGCGCGACACTAGAGAGGCTAGCAATGGTGGAAGGTGAAAGTGCATCTATACCATGGGCCCACGTTAGTCATGAAGAACTCACATACTTGTTGCGGAAGTTTTTATTAGTAATCGAAACAAAGTGCTAAATGCATACTCCGAGGGGAAGGGTTGGTAGGTGTAAACCATCGCGCGATCCCGACCTCAACACAAAGGATGACAATCAATAGATCAATTATGCTCCGACTTCCTAACATAGCGGTTCACCATACATGCATGCTACGGAAATCACTAACTCCAAAACAAGTATTTCTAGATTCACAACACCCTACTAACATAACTCTCAATATTACCGAATCCACGTCTCTAAACTAATTGAGAGGAATCAAGACTTTTCTTTCTACTCAATGCACATGAAGATGGAGGTTTTTGCATCCTCTTTGGGTACCTAGCACATTTGGGACTACTTTCATAGCATAAGGCAACTACCAAATCATGCACCGCCGTGCTCTAAAGATAAAAGTGAAGCACTAGAGCAAAAGTATCTAGCTCAAAATATATAAGTGAAGCACTAGAGCAAAAGTATCTAGCTCAAAAGATAAAAGTTAAGCACTATGAGCATTCTAGCAAAATCACGATGAGTGGATGTCTCTCTCTCTCAAAAAGGTGTGCAGAAAGGATGATTGTGACACAAAAAAGATAAAATACTCCTAAGATACAAGACGCTCCAAGCAAAACACATATCATGTGGTGAATAAAAATATAGCTCCAAGTCATGTTACCGATGGATTGATGACGAAAGAGGGGATGCCTTCCCGAGGCATCCCCAAGCTTAGGATTTTTTGGTGTCCTTGAATTTGTCTTGGGGTGCCTTGGGTATCCCCAAGATTGAGCTCTTTCCACTCCTTAGCTCTTTGTCCATGAGAACGTCACCCAAAACTTGAAAACTTCACAACACAAAACTTAAACAGAAACTTGTGATAACATTAGTACAAGAAAACAAACTACCACTTCTTTTGGTACTGTAGCAAACTTGAATTACATCTATATTGATGATGGGATACTGTATTCTCACTTTTCCATGGCTAGTACCCCCCGATACTAACCATAGTTTCACCAAAATAAGCAACCAACTCAACAAAAACAGAATCTGTCAAAAACAGACCAGTCTTTAGCAATCTGTATACTTCGTATACTTCTGGTACCTCAAAAAATCTGAACAATTACGACGGTCTGTGAAAAACGCATATCAATCAGAAGCAAAAAGAATCAACTCAAAATATGTTTCTGAATAAAAATGAAAAATCATCTCGTGAGCGAAACGTTTCTGTCTTTTTCCCGCAGGATCAAACAATCATTGCCAAGACTAGTCATAAAGATTTTTCTTGGCTCAAACACAAAATGAAACACAAAAAACACAATCACAACAAAATTATGAAAGTGTGGACGCAACAAAACAGAAAGAAAAAAGATGAATTCATTGGGTTGCCTCCCAACAAGCGCTATTGTTTAACGCCCTTAGCTAGGCATAGGAGCGAAAGAATCACGTATCGTCGTCTTTCGTGCTCAAACCATAAGTAGAGTGATCACTTATCATCTTGAGGTTTTCATCTTTCTTACTAGATGACTAACCACTACTTTTAGGAACAAAGACAGATTTGGTGATTTTATTGTGGTCAATATTTGGAGTATTCTGCACAGCGGCAAAATCGAAACCCAAGTTGGTTATAACATCCTATAGTTTGCCAATCCTAGCGGAATCATGACCTAGCTTTTCATTAATTGTGGGTTCCTTCTCCTCTAAATTTTTCAAAACCATTCCCATCTTGGATCCATATTGATTAATTTGATTGTGGATCTTTTTATCCAAATTCTCAATGAGTTCAATCGTCGCAACTTTATTTTCAATAGCCTCCAGCCTACGCATCACATCTTCCAGAGTTAAGGTAGTTCCATTAACCATGAGTGGGGGTGAGCCTACCAAATTTATCACAACTCCGTAAGAATCAACGGTATGGCTACCCAAGAAATTTCCACCTACAATGGTGTCAAGAATATCCCTATTCCAAGGAGAAATACCCACATAAAAACTGCAAAGCAAGATGGTAGTGGATTGCTTATGAGTAGATCTACTCTGAGCATTGCAAATCCTATACCAAGCGTCCTTTAAGTTTTCTCCCTCAATTTTTTTGAAATTGAGAACTTCGCTCTCAGTAGTACCGCTCGAAGTGGTGGATCTAGCCATCAGGATAGACTATCCCACACAGATGAGCAGAAAGCAAGAGAGAGAAAAGGGCGAACAAAAAGGCGAATGAAGAGGCGAACGATAAAGGAAAATTGGTGAAGTGGGGGAGAGGAAAACGAGAGGCAACTTGCAAACAAAGTAAATGCAAGAGATGAGTTTGCGACACCTACTTGGATGAGTTCTTGACTTGATCTTCCTCCCCGGCAACGGCGCCAGAAATTCTTCTATTGCAGCAACAAAAGTTCTTCCCTGGCGCGTAGGAATTCTTCTTGTTACTTCTCTGGTTTGCGTCGGTTTTTCCCTTGAAGAGGAAAGGGTGATGCAGCACAGGAGCAGTAAGTATTTCCGTCAGTTTGAGAACCAAGGTATCGAACCAAAAGGAGGGCCTCGTCAAGTCCAAAGTACCTGTGCAAACACAAACAAGCTTGCACCCAACGCTTCAAAGGGGTTGTCAATCCCTTCAAGATTGTTTGCAAAGTGAGATATGAAGGCGTAAAGTGCAACGAAGTAAAAAGTGTAAGGTTGAAAATATGGTGTGGAGTAGACCCTAGGGGCCATAGTGTTCACTAGAGGCTTCTCTCATACAAGAAAATATCATGGTGGGTGAACAAGTTACTGTCGAGCAATTGATAGAACCGCGCAAAGTCATGACGATATCTAAGGCAATGATCTAGCATATAGGCATCACGTCCGAGACAAGTAGACCGATACTTTCTGCATCTACTACTATTACTCCACACATCGACCGCGATCCAGCATGCATCTAGTGTATTGACTTCATGAAGAATAGAGTAACGCTTTAAGTAAGATGACATGATGTAGAGAGATAATCTCAAACCAATGATGAAAACTCCATCTTTTTACCCTTGATGGAAACAACACGATGCGTGCCTCGCTACCCCTTCTGTCATTGGGTGAGGTCACCGCACGGTATGAACCCAAAACCAAGAAATTCTCCCATTGCAAGAATCATAGATCTAGTTGGCCAAACAAAACCCACAACTCGAAGAGAATTACAAGGATATGAAATCATGCATAAGAGAGATCAGAAGAAACTCAAATAAGATTCATAGATAATATGATCATAAATCCACAATTCATCGGATCTCGACAAACACACCACAAAACAAGATTACATCGGATAGATCTCCATGCAAATCATGGAGAACTTTGTATTGAAGATCCAAGAGAGAGAAGAAGCCATCTAGTTACTAGCTATGGACCCGTATGTCTATGGTGAACTACTCACGCATCATCGGAGAGGTCATGGTGTTGATGAAGAAGCCTTCCGTGTCCGTATCTCCCCTTCGGCAGGGCACCAGGACGTGCCCCAGATGGGATCTTGCGGAGACAGAAGCTTGCGGCGGCGGAAAAGTAATTGCGATTGTCCCTTGATTTTTTTGGGAATATTTGGGATTTTATAGGCACAAGATCTAGGTCAGGGGACCTCCAGGGGGCCCACAAGCCTGGATGGCGCGGCCCCCCTAGCCGCGGGGTGGGGGCTTGTGGGGCCCTTGGGGCTCTTCTGGCTTGGCTCCCAAGTCCTCCGATCTTCTTCCGTTCCAGAAAAAATCTTTTCGGGGATGTTCGTCCGTTTGGACTCCGTTTCAAAATATCCTCTGAAAGGGGTCAAACACATGGAGAAACAGGAACTGACACTTGGCACTGAGTTAATAAGTTAGTCCCCGAAAAGAAATAAAAGGCATGCAAAACATCCAAAGTCTCACAAGATAATAGCATGAAACTATCAAAAATTATAGATACGTTGGAGACGTATCACGGGCATAGTCATTGGCGGACTGAGTTGATTGCATTCGTCTTCTCCCCAACGTGGAGCGTAGGGCTATCACTAGTCGTGGGATGGACCCCTCCGCGTCCTTGGGGGCTTCTAGTCGTTTACAGCATCGGCTCATTATTACGTGAGATTGTCATGGTGGGGGTGTATCTGGGAGGTCGCGAGGACGCTTTGGCCTCGCGAGTGTCCCTACCCCCGAGTCACTGGTGGACTGATTACTTTGAGTCTTCTGCCCAATGCGGAGCATAGGGCTGCCACAAGGCGTGGGATGGACCCCTCTGCATCCTCGGGGGGCCCTGGGCGTATACAGCCTCGGCTCATTATTACGTGAGAGTGTCACGGTGGGGGTGTATATGGGAGGTCGCATGGACGTTTTTGCCTCGCGAGTGTCCCTACCCCCGAGTCATTGGTGGATCGGTTCCATTTGGGTCATTGGAAAACCCTGCTGACTTCTTCTTCTTCATGAGTGAGGCAGGGTGTCTGCTGCCTCAAGTGGCCTGCAAGGATAAACTTTGACCGGATCCCCCAAGCGGGGGTTGACCGCCCAAAGACGCAAGCAAGGTAGAATGTTAGGGTCTGAAGTGGGTGCGACCAAAAATAACTGAAGGATGCTTAAATGAAAGTGGCGGCTAGGGCATGCCCTGAACTCTTGGAGGCCACGCGGACCCGTGGGCACCCTCGGACGGAGTAAGCCAAAAATTTACCTAGCAGCACTAAACACAAAGGTCACCCGAAGGGCAATGCCGCTGAGGGTCTGAGGGCGCCGCCATCACCCGGTCTCCTGCTTCCACGGTCATGATCCTCACGGGACCGCTGTCTCCCAAGGCTCGGATCCTATGCTCGGCCCGAGTATCTCCTCCTCTTCCTCGCCACGCCCCAACAGTCAAGGCATGAGCATGGCCCACTGGAGTCGCTGGTAGGTGGCAGCCGTGTTCCTCAGCCCGAAGGGCATGAGAGTGCTAGCGCCTGGGCACACCCACCGATGGTCAGCTAGCATGGGCCAGAAGGGGCCTTGAGCCGGGGTTCTTTCGATGGAGAGAGCGTTGATGCTAACGCGAGGCCGATCGACCGTGCCGACGACGGCGACTCCGATTGGTGATGCAGGGCAGTCCCCACCTTGCACGGCCTGGGCCTCTCGAAGCTCTTGGATTGCTCTGATGACGGACTCACGGGAGCTGGGCAGGCACGCGCTGGAGCTCGCCCTCAGGTTGTGCTCGAGCGCCACCCTCGCCACAGTGGTCAGGCCCGGGAGCTCCCCGGCGGGAGCCCCCAACCCTGACCCAAGGGGGGCGCCGAGCGTGCCTTCCTATGCGATGGGAGGCATGACCCCGTCCCCGGGCACAGAGCCTGAAGCCCCAGGGTGCTCCGTGGGGAGGAGCAACTTCTTTTTCTTGTGTGGGTCCTCGCGAGGTGGCTCATCTTCTTCATCATCCGAGTGTTCTGCCACCGCTGCACGGTAGCCACGTTCGAGTCTACAGACAACATCCTTTTCATCGCAGGCGATGGTGATGACGCCGCCGCTCCGTGGCATCTTGAGGACGTTGTAGGCGTGGTGGGTTACTGCCATGAACTTGGCAAGAGCCGGGTACCCAAGGATCGTGTTGTACGGCAGGTGGATGTGCGCGAGTCGAAGATGATGATCTCAGTGTGGTAGTTCTTGCGCTCGCCGAAGGTGACCGGCAGATGCACCTGCCTGATGGGCACGGTGGACCCCTGTGTTACTCTTGGGAAGGGCTTGGTGGGCATGAGCTGTTCGTACAGATGCTGGAGTTTCTCGAAGGTCTCCACCGAGAGGACATTGAGCCCCGCTCCACTGTCGATAAGTGTCGAAGGTGATGGTGGTTTGGGACCAGTTGAGGGGGTGCCTTGCTTCGGGCTTCGGGGGAGAGGAATTCACCTCCTGAGAAAACTGCTTGAAGGCGCGGTTGGATGCGAGGATCTGGGCGCCGCCTAGGATGGAGGCTACCAGCCTGATCTCCTGGAAGCCCCCAAAGCCATCATCCTGCCTGTCTTCATCCCTCCTTCTGGATGGAGGAGGTAGCGGAGGCAGCCTAGCCTCACGAGGTCGAGCCTCACGAGGCTGACCGCGTCGATGCCCCTCCTAGGGGTCATCACGCCAGCGGTCGTCCCGAGCCTGATCGCGCCAACGGTCCTCCCTGAGGCTGGACGCCCCAACGGTCTTCATGAGGCTGTTCGCGCAACCCCTAGCACGGCTCCCGGTCGTCCCAGTAGCCTCTATTGCGACCACCACCGCACGCAGGGTCTCTGTCTCCCCGTCGAGGGCACCTGCTGAAGTGCTCGGCACGGACTAGTAGGAGCTCTTGGCACTTGGAGGTATCATGGCCGTTAGTGCCATGGAAGACGCACGTTGGGCCCCTTCTAGACGGATGCTCTCCCCCTCGGTCGTACTTCGTCTCAGGCTCGGCTGCGAGTATCATAGGAGCCTTGCGCTTCGCCTCCTTGGCGTTGGTCTTCTTCTCGTCTGGTTCTGCGGCCTGAGGCCCGAGGAGTGACAGACGACCTTCTTCAGCCGTGGCGCACTTGTTTGCCAGGATGAACGTCTCCACTGCAGTGCTCATTTCATCACTCATGGCGAGCTCATCCTTCATTTTGAGGTCGGTGACTCTGTTGGAGAAGGCCGAGATGACGGCCTCGTTCGACGCCTTGGGGATCTTGAGTCGCATGACCGTGAAGTGTTGAATGAACTTGTGCATCGTCTCCCCCTCCTGCTGCTTGATACACTGTAGGTCGTTCACGGCGGGAGCGCGGTTGCTGGTGCCCTGGAAGTTGGCGACGAAGCCTTCGCGCAGGACATCCCAGGAGGTGATGGACGACTTTGGGAGGTTGAGGAGCAAAGAGAGCGCGCCGCCCTAGAGCACCATGTGGAAACAGCACGCCATGACCTTGTCGCATCCTCCTGTTGCCCTGATGCTTAGCGTGTAGAGTTGTAGGAACTCGACCGGGTCCAGGGTGCCGTCATAGCGCGGGGGTAGGTCCGGCTTAAACATGCAGGGCTAGGTAGTTGGGTAGAGCTCAGGGGCGATGTCGAGGCACCCCACCGGCCTGGCGAGTGTAGCGCGCGCGGGGGCGACCTGGTCCTGTTGCTCCAATGGGCCTGCTTCGAGTGGGACGCGCTCGCGCCCCTGGACTTGCAGCACTGGGAGCGCGCGTGCATTGGCGCGTGGTCGAGGAACCACCTGGAAGCTTGCTTCATCTCCTGGCCCCGTCCTAGACCCGCAAGGTCGGTCGCGAGGGCGCGTGTCACGCCGCGGAGGTGGGGGTGGCGCGTCTTGCTCATCGCCGTTCGCCAGGGATGGTTGGGGTCAAAACGAGCAGGAGAGAGCCACAGAATCACCGACTGCGGCGACGAGTTCCTCGATGCGCTGGAGCCAGTCGTTTTGGCGGTTAGGGGTGGGCCGGTAGCGGAGCAGTTCGGTGGCCATCGCAAGCGCACGTCGTTCTAGGCGGAGCTTGGAGGAAACCTTGACACGCCCCCTACCTGGCACGCCAAATGTCGGATTTCGGGCTCAGCAAAATCCTAAAGATTCGAACTCAAGGGCATGTACGAATATCTCTTGTGGGCTCGCCTCACCTAGCTCACTACTCGTCGGAGATGGCAAAGAACTCACTCGATGGTGACGAAGACACAGAACATGGTAGTTACCCAGGTTCGGGCCGCTGGGAACCGTAATACCCTACTCCTGCTTTGGTGGATTGCCTCTCGTAAAGGTTGGTGGATGAACTAGTACAGTGTTCGCGGGCCTCCGGAGGCTGGTTCGGCCTTGTGTGATTCCGGTGGGCGTGCGAATGAATCGGATCCCCATCTACGAAGTAACCTATCCTCTATATACATAGGCGGCCCCTATCCTCTTCCCTTATCGTTTCGGTGCGAAGGGATCCCACAATGGACAATTCTGAAAGGGAACAGGGGAACATGCTCCCCTGCCCGAAGGTGGTCTTTGCCTGCAAAGTGGCTGCCAGCGCTGCAGGGACGGGTCCAGGGGTGACGACTGTCCTGCTAGCGGGCGGCGATGGCCTTGTTGCACTAGAAGGGAAACCTTTCGAAGATGCCTTGGGAACCACGATACGTCCTTGCCCCCTTTGCACTAAAGAGGAAACTGCTCCGCCCTGCTGGCTGCTGCTCGCCTGTCCTTTCTACATTTCATCCTTGACTCCTGAGGCTGGGCCTTGCCTCGGAATATCCACCGCTCTAGAGGAGTCCTGACGAGGCCCCCCGCGGGTCTTGATGTCGTTACTCCTCGTGAGTCTTGTCCCCTTGCGAGGGCCTTGCCTCGAGTGGTATCATGCCCAATCGTGCCTGCTTGATGAAGTGAGCCAGCCCTGGGCCACACGCAGGCAGGTCTGGGTACCCCCATTCCCATGACACCAACGCCAGGGGCATCCTCTCCGCCCTCATCATTGTTGTCTTTTTCCCCGGAGAGTCCTCCACCCATCTCCTACTGGAGTAGGAGATAACCTTGATCCGGGTGCTGGGGGTGGATGGGATTCCAATCAGCTTCTGTCTAAGTGTGGATCCAGCACAGACGTTCCAAGAGGTCGCTCTTGGGCTTGGTTATCTTCTTAGCCGCCCAATCCTTCTTTTTCTTCTGCTTGGATTTATTTTAGCGTCTGGGACAACAACAACTTTGGCCTTGCCTGATGTGTCAACCTTCCGCTTCTCTTTTTTTCCTGCGTTACCCCTAAAATGAGGGGCATCACCAGCTCAGCCTTCCTCGCTACAGAGGCGGTCTTCTTCTTTGACGTTTGCATATTGATTGGAGATCTCGATGGCGCGGCTGAGGGATACCTCCCACGCTCGGCCAAAGGTGAGTATGAGCTCCTTGTACCAAGTGCCTGCCTTGAAGGCGCACATGGCCTAATGCTCGGTGACTTTCTCCACCGTGTTGTGTAGCATCGTCCATCGCTGGATGTACTCTCGGAGAGTCCCATTACTCTTTTCGACGCAATGTTGTAACTCTGTCACGATACCCGGGCACTTGTAAGTGCCCTTGAAGGTTTTGATAAATACTCGGGCCAGGTCCCACCAGCTATGGATGCTACTGGAGGGTAGCTGATTGATCCATGCCCTCGCTGACCCCTCCAACATGAGGGGTAGGTGCTTCATCGCGATGAAGTCGTTGCCGCCACCTATCTGGATGGCCACTCGGTAATCTTCAAGCAAAGTTTCCGTCTTGGACTCGCCATTTAATTTGCCGATCCCCGTGGACAACCGGTAGTTGGAGGGGATTTCCGCTTCACGAATGTGTGTACCAAAACACAAAAGAACACAGACACCTCGGCCCGCCCGCGATCGGTGGACCATGTTTTGCGTGATAATGAACCTTGCATTAAACCGGGGAGCATGATAACCGTCGTCTCCATAACCCCTGTGCCGATTGGGTCTCGGCCTGCGGTCGTGGGGTCGATGTCCGAGTGAACCACTCCTCGGAGGAGGTGTCCTACTACGAACCCGATAATCATGTCTTTGATTCCCATACGGGCCTCCCAAAAGAGGAGATCTCCGGTGTCTTCTGGGTGCGTGAGGGTTGTGTGCCGACTGCACCATGTCTTCTCGGACGGACTTGGTGTGGATGCGATACTGCGATTGGGACACCAAAAAGTTCTGCTGTAGGGCGGTCTTCAACAGAGTCAGGGTCTGCCGAATGCCCTCCCCAGCAACGGAATCACTTGGCTGAATGGAATCAGTGATCCGAGTGGCCACAGCCATCTTATGAAATGGTGTTCGCATCACCTAGACGTTGCGCTCGTCGCATTTGGAAACAAATGCCGGCGGTTGTGACTTGAGCTGGGATGATCCCTCGTGGCTCGAGCATCTAGTGAGTGTTGAAGCCGCTCGAGCCATGCGCGTTAGGACAGAGTGGCCTGGTGCATGTTCTCCCGGGTTATCTCCTCCGGGCTATTCCCGGTGATGGGCGTATGCAGAGCCTAATCATTCCTCCACCTGAGTTCCTCCCGCTACTGCTCATTGAGCGGCTGGGGAACATAGTGGCCGGAGTTGGTATGATGATGATCGCATCCACCGAGTCCGTGGGAATATCCTAGGGAAAAACCAGGGGCTCCTCCCCTGGCCCTGTCGACCATCGGGACCTCTGCAGTGTCCCTTCTGCCCTCGCAGTCGGACTCATCGAACAAGTCATCACCTGATGAAGGGAAAAGGCTGATGGTGGGCTCGTATGAGTCGAGCATGGGCACATGCCCTGATGTGGCTTGAAGAGCCACCACATGCTTGATCCAATGTTGTAGCCGTGAGCTCCTGGGGCGCTTGCGATGAACCGCAGTAGGACATGGTTGTGTCGAATGATACGACACAAACATTTGTCAAATCAGGATCCCGTGCACCACCGCACTCAAGTGCGAAGCACCTCAAGCAGGCGGAGCATCGGTTGCCAATGGCTTGTCATGCAGCCACGCCGAGTCTGCAGTGGTGAAGCCGAGGGAACCAAAGAGGATCTGATACGTCTCCAACGTCTCTATAACTTTTGATGGTTTCATGCTATTATCTTGTCAAACTTTGGATGTTTTGTGAGCCATTTATATCTTTTTTGGGACTAACTAATTAACTCAGTGCCAAGTGCGAGTTCCTGTTTTTCTGTGTTTTTGACCCTTTTCAGAGGAGGATTTTAAACGGTGTCCAAACGGAATAAATCTTCCGAAAAGATTTTTTACAAAACAGAAGATACGACGAGACTTGAGAACCAAGGTAGGAGCCACCAGGGGACCCCACAAGCCCCCTAGGCGCGGCCAGGGGGGCCGCGCCTAGCAGGCTTGTGGGCCCCCTATGGCTCGTCTGCCCTAACTCTTCTGCCTATAAATTCAGAAAAATTCCAAAACTGCAAGAGTGATCCACGAAAATACTTTTCCGCCGCCGCAAGCTTCTGTCTCCGCAAGATCCTATCTGGGGCACGTTCTGGGGCCCTGCCGGAGGGGTGTTCAGATATGGAGGGCTTCTTCATCAACACCATGACCTTTCCGATGATGCGTGAGTAGTTAACCATAGACCTTCGGGTCCATAGCTAGTAGCTGGATGGCTTCTTCGCTCTCTTGGATCTTCAATACAAAGTTCTCCATGATCTTCATGAAGATCTATCCGATGTAATCTTCTTTGCAGTTTGTTTGTTGAGATCTGATGAATAGTGGATTTATGATCACATTATCTACGAATCTTATTTGAGTTTCTTCTGATCTCTTATATGCATGATTTCATATCCTTGTAATTCTCTTCGAGTTGTGGGTTTTGTTTGGCCAACTTGATCTATGATTCTTGCAATGGGAGAAGTGCTTGGTTTTGGGTTCATACCGTGCTGTGACCTCACCCAGTGACAGAAGGGGTAGCGAGGCACGCATCGTGTTGTTGCCATCAAGGGTAAAAAGATGGGGTTTTCATCATTGGTTTGAGTTTATCCCTCTAAATCATGTCATCTTGCTTAAGGCGTTACTCTGTTCGTCATGAACTCAATACACTAGATGCATGCTGGATAGCGGTTGATGTGTGGAGTAATAGTAGTAGATGCAGGAAGTAATGATCTACTTGTCTCGGACGTGATGCCTATATGTATGATCATTCCCTTAGATATCGTCATGACTTTGCGCGGTTCTATCTATTGCTCGACAGTAATTTGTTCACCCACCGTATTATTTGCTATTTTGAGAGAAGCTTCTAGTGAACACTATGGCCCCCGGTTCTACTTCACACCATATTTTCAACCTTACACTTTTTACTTCGTTGCACTTTCCGCCTTCAGATCTCACTTTGCAATCAATATTGAAGGGATTGACAACCCCTTTATAGCGTTGGGTGGAAGCTCTTTTGTGTTTGTGCAGGTACTCTGGACTTGACGCGATTCTCCTACTGGATTGATACCTTGGTTCTCAAACTGAGGGAAATACTTACTGCTCCTGTGCTGCATCACCCTTTCATCTTCAAGGGAAAAACCAACGCAAGCTCAAGAGGCAGCAGAAGGATTTCTGGCGCCGTTGCTGGGGAGGATCAAGTCAAGAACTCATCCAAGTAAGTGTCACAAACTCATCTCTTGCATTTAGTTTTTGCCTCTCGTTTTCCTCTCCCCCACTTCTGAAAAAAAATTACAAAAATATTTGCCTTTTTTCGTTTGCCTTTTTCGTTCGCCCTTTTCTCTCACTTGCTTTTTGTTCGCTTGTGTCCCTGCTAAGACCTGTGTGTCCCAACTAAGTGATTTTGATGCCTACTATGCGAAGTTGGAAGAGATTGAAACTAGTGTTAAAGGCCTCATGTCTACACAGTTTGATTATAACAGCTACTTCCGTAGGGAACTGAAGGAGCAAAATTCTTTTTTGGCTTTTATGAATAAAGAAGTTGATGATATGGCCAAAGAATTCCTTGCGCTAAATTCTCAGTTTGCTTGTCTTGAAAAATTGGTAGGCCAGATTTCTGATAAACAGGCTACCTTAGTCAATAAAATGGCTGCTAAACCTTAAATTTGTGATGAGAATCATGAAGATCTTAAAGTGCTTGGTGTGACTCCCATTGAATCTTTGTTTTCTTGTGTCAAACCTAATGATGATGGGTCTGGATATGAATCCACTTTGGTTGAAAAACGCCCCAATGATTTGGAGTCCATCTATTTTGATGGTAAAAGCATTGAAAGTGGAGTAGAAGATATTAAAACCTTGAGTAGTAATGAAACTACTACTTTGAATTTCAAGGAATTCAATTATGATAGTTTCTCCTTGATTGAATGCATTTCCTTGATGCAATCCATGCTAAACAAGGCCTTTACCGATCATATCGTCGATGCTATGATAAAATCTCTTAAAGAGAAACTTGAATTGGAAGCTTCTATCCCTAGAAAGCTTCATGATGAGTGGTAACCTACTATCAAAATCAAAATCAAAAACTATGAATGCAATGCTTTGTGTGATTTGGGTGCTAGTGTTTCCGCGATTCCAAAGTCGTTATGTGATGTTCTGGGTTTTAATGAAATTTAGGAGTGTTCTCTTAATTTGCATCTTGCGGATTCTACTGTCAAGAAACCCATGGGAAGGATCAATGATGTTTTTATTATTGCAAATAGGAACTATGTACCCGTGGATTTCATTGTGCTTGATATTGATTGCAATCCTACATGTCCTATTATTCTTGGTAGCCTTTCCTACGGACTATCGGTGCTATCATCGATATTAAGGAAGGGAATATTAGATTTCAATTTCCTTTAAAGAAGGGCATGGAGCATTTTCCTATAAAGAAAATAAGATTGCCTTATGAATCCATGATGAGGGCTACTTATGGTTTGAGCACCAAAGACGACGATACGTGATTCTATCGCCTTATGCCTAGCTAAGGGCGTTAAACAATAGCGCTTGTTGGGAGGCACCCCAATGAATTTATATTTTTCTTTCTGTTTTTTTGCGTCCACACAATCATAATTCTGTTATGATTGTGTCTTTTGTGTTTTTTTTGTGATTGAGGCAAGCAAAACCTTTATGACTAGTCTTGGTGATGGTTGTTTGATCCTGCTGGAAAAAGACAGAAACTTTTCGCTCACGAGATTATTTGTCATTTTAATTCAGAAAGAGACTTTGAGTTGATTCTTTTTGCTGCTGGTTGATATCCCGTTTTCCCCAGCAGTCGTAATTTTTCATAATTATTGAGGTACCAGAAGTATATGAAGTATACAAATTGCTACACACTGGTCTGTTTTTGAAAGATTCTATTTTTGTTGAGTTGGTTGCTTGTTTGGATGAAACTATGGAGAGTATCAGGGGGTAATAGCCATGTAAAAGTGAGAATACAGTAATCTAACACCAATATAAATAGAAATCAAGATCGCTACAGTACCTAAGGAGGTGGCAGTTTGTTTTCTTGTGCTAATGATATCACTAGTTTCTGTTTAAGTTTTGTGTTGTGAAGTTCTCAAGTTTTGGGTGATGTTCTCATGGACAAAGGGATAAAGAGTGTAAAGAGCTCAAGCTTGGGGATGCCCAAGTCATCCCAAGGCTAATTCAAGGACACAAAAAAGTCTAAGCTTCGGGATGCCCTGGGAAGGGATCCCCTCTTTCGTCTTCAATCCATCGGTAACATTACATGGAGCTATATTTTGATTCACCACATGATATATGCTTTGCTTGGAGCGTCTTGTATCGCAGGAGTCTTTTATTTATGTTGCGTCACAATCATCCTTGCTGCACACCTTTTTAGAGAGAGACATGCACTCATCGTGAATTTCGTAGAATGGTCATTGTGCTTCACTTATATCTTTTGAGCTAGATAATTTTGCTCTGTGTGCTTCATTTAGATCTTTTAAAGCACGGCGGTGCGTGACTTGGTAGTTGGTTTGTGCTATGAAATTAGTCCCAAAGGTGATAGGTACCCAAAGAGGATACAAAAACTTCCATCTTCATGTGCATTGAGTAGAAAGAAAAGTTTGATTCCTCTCAATTAGTTTTGAGACGTGGATTTGGTAATATTAAGAGTTATGTTAGTAGGGTGTTGTGAATCTAGAAATACTTGTGTTGAAGTTAGTGATTCCCGTAACATGCACGTATCGTGAACCGTTATGTTAGGAAGTCGGAGCATAATTGATCTATTGATTGTCATACTTTGTGTTGCGGTCGGGATCACGCGATGGTTAACACTTACCAATCCTTCCCCTAGGAGTATGCGTTTAGCACTTTGTTTCGATTACTAATAAAAACTTTCGCAACAAGTATTTGAGTTCTTCATGACTAATGTGAGTCCATGGTATAGATGCACTTTCACCTTCCACCATTTCTAGCCTCTCTAGTGCCTCGCAATTTTCGCCGGTGCACAAACCCACCATATTCCTTGCTCAAAACAGCCACCATACCTACCTACTATGGCATTTTCATAGCCATTCCGAGATATATTGCCATGCAACACCCACCGTTCTGTCTCATGACTTGTGCCTTCACTCTCATGTTGCCATTGCATGATCATAAGATAGCTAGCGAGATGTTTCAACGTCATACGCCAAGCTAGATCGTTGCACATCCCGGTACACTGCCGGAGGCATTTCCTATAGAGTCATCATCGTTCTAAGCTTTGAGCTGTGAGTAAATAAAAGTGTGATGATCGTCATTATTAGAGCATTGTCCCATGTCAGGAAATAAGAAAAAGAGACCAAAGTTGCCCACAATAAAAAAAAGAGAGAAAAAGAGGCCAAAAAGCCCAAATAAAAAAGAGAGAAAAAGAGAGAAGGGACAATGCTACTATCTTTTTCCACACTTGTGCTTCATGATAGCACCATGTTTTTCATGTTTGAGAGCTTCTTGCTTTGTCACTACCATATGTTAGTGGGAATCTTTGTTTTATTACTTGGCTTGTATATTCCAATGATGGGCTTCCTCAAAATTGCTCTAGGTCTTCGTGAGCAAGCAAGTTGGATGCACACCCACTAGTTCTCCTTTTGAGCTTTCACATACTTATAGCACTAGTGCATCCTTTGTATAGCAATCCCTACTCATTCACATTGATATCTATTAATGGGAATCTCCATAGCCCTTTAATACGCCGAGTCAATGTGATCATCTCCTCCTTTTAGTCTCACAAACACCACCATACTCTATTCCACCTATAGTGCTATATCTATGGCTCACGCTCATGTATTGCGTGATAGTTGAAAAAGGTTTGAGAAAGTAAGAGTGCGAAAACAATTACTTGGCCAATACCGGGGTTGTGCATGTTTTAAATTAGTTGTGTGGGGATGATGGAGCATAGCCAGACTATATGATTTTGTAGGGATAAATTTCTTTGGCCTTGTTATTTCGAAAGTTCATGATTACCTTGCTAGTTTGCTTGAAGTATTATTGTTTTCATGTCAATAGCAAACTATTGTTTTGAATCTTACGGATCTTAACATTCATGTCACATGAAAGAAGTTACAAAGGACAACTATGCTAGGAAGCATTCCACATCAAAAATTCAGTCTTTATCACTTCCCTACTCGAGGACGAGTAGGAGTTAAACTTGGGGATGCTTGATACGTCTCCAACGTATCTATAATTTTTGATGGTTCCATGCTATTATCTTGTCAAACTTTGGATGTTTTGTATGCCTTTTATATCTTTTTTGGGACTAACTTATTAACTCAGTGCCAAGTGCCAGTTCCTGTTTTTTCCGTGTTTTTGACCCTTTTTAGAGGAGCATTTTTAAACGATGTCCAAACGGAATAAAACTTCCAAACAGATTTTTTCCGGAGCAGAAGATACGCACGAGACTTGAGAACCAAGGCAGGGGCCACCAGGGGACACTACAAGCCCCCTAGGCGCGGCTAGGGGGGCCCGCGCCTAGCAGGCTTGTGGCCCCCCTGTGGCTCGTCTGCACTACCTCTTCCGCCTATAAATTTAGAAAAATTCGAAAACTGCAAGAGAGATCCATGAAAATACTTTTCCGCCACCGCAAGCTTTTGTCTCCGCAAGATCCCATCTAGGGCACGTTCTGGTGCCCTGCCGGAGGGGGGATTCGGATACGGTGGGCTTCTTCATCAACACCATGACCTCTCCGATGATGCGTGAGTAGTTCACCATAGACCTTCGGGTCCATAGGTAGTAGCTAGATGGCTTCTTCTCTCTCTTGGATCTTCAATACAAAGTTCTCCATAATCTTCATGGAGATCTATCCGATGTAATATTCTTTGCGGTGTGTTTGTCGAGATCCGATGAATTGTGGATTTATGATCAGATTATCTATGAATATTATTTGAGTTTCTTATGATCTCTAATATGCATGATTTCATATCCTTGTAATTCTCTTCAAGTTGTGGGTTTTGTTTGGCCAACTTGATCTATGATTCTTACAATGGGAGAAGTGCTTGGTTTTGGGTTCATACCGTGCGGTGACCTCACCCGGTGACAGAAGGGGTAGCAAGGCACAAATCGTGTTGTTGCCATCAAGGGTAAAAGATGGGGTTTTCATCATTGGTTTGAGTTTATTCTTCAACATCATGTCATCTTTCTTAAGGCGTTACTCTGTTCGTCATGAACTCAAGACACTAGATGTGTGGAGTAAAGTAGTAGATGCAGAAAGTATCGGTCTACTTGTCTCGGTCGTGGTGCCTATATGTATGATCATTTCCTTAGATATTGTCATGACTTTGTGCGGCTCTATTAATTGCTCGACAGTAATTTGTTCACCCTCCGTATTCTTTGCTATTTTGAGAGAAGCCTCTAGTGAACACTATGGCCCCCGGGTCTACTTCACACCATATTTTCAACCTTACACTTTTTACTTCGTTGCACTTTCCGCCTTGAGATCTCACTTTGCAATCAATCTTGAAGGGATTGACAACGCCTTTATAGCGTTGGTGCAAGCTCTTTTGTGTTTGCGCAGGTACTCTAGACTTGACGCAATTGTCCTACTGGATTGATACCTTGGTTCTCAAACTGAGGGAAACACTTACTACTCCTCTGCTGCATCACCCTTTCCTCTTAAAGGGAAAAACAAACGCAACCTCAAGAGGCAGCAGGATCTCGCCGCCGAGTGTCATCAAGATGAGAAAGAGGATGGAAACTCCAACTGCGCTGGATTTTGCTAGAGGCGCGACCCCACGGTGGTCGCCAAATGTCATGGGGATGAACCTAACAATTGTATTGGGGTAATGAATGGGGGCGGAGCCTAGCTACGACGTGATGGTCACATTCGGTTGTATGAGTTCGGGCCCCACTTGGCAGTTGTAAGGACTCTACGTCCCGCAGGCTAGTTTGCTTATGGGGTGTGTGAGAGTACAGAATGCGCAACGCTTCTCTAGGAGCTTGGGTGCGAGTTATATAGAGTGCGGCACGAATGGAAAAGAGCCATTTCAAGGGTGAGTTAATGCTAATAATTACAAAAGCTACTAGTAACAACATCTCTAACTCTGGCGTTACTCGTAACGTTGGTCTTCACTTTCTTTTATGTGGTATTTTAACTCTCTTGCTGTTGTAGTCTCTTCATCGCCCGCACCTTGCTTTAGTCCGACTGTCGGAGCATGCCCGACTAACGAAAGACGGTCTGAGCGACCCTGTGATTCCGAGTGAGTATCTATTTGCCCGAGTGGGACCGAGACTTCACCGATAGCCTTGATGATATTCATGACTGTGTGGGGCCCTAGGTGGGCCATGGAATGCAAGTCCATGGCCCTACCCTAATGGACAACCCCATCACCTACAACCTGTCACGTTGGGCCGCGAGGCCCTTCTTCTCATCATGAGTGGCCTGGGCGGCTGTCAACTCGTGATCCTTCACCAACAAGCCCTCCTACTCTGCCTCCCACGAGGATGCGGAAGACACGAACTCACGCTCCCGGGCCTCGGCATTCTCCTCGCGGGTGGCGACCACCTCCGGGGACCTTAGGACCTCCTCCTCATGTTTTGGGACCTCGGCTTCATGGGACATGAGCCGGCTCTCACAGGCTCCACAACCTCCTCCCGTCTTTTGAGCGGGCACTCGCGTAAAGAGACCTACTCTTGGAGCTTCTTCTCGTGGGCATCAGGCCCCCTCCCACGGCCGCTTGGCCTCCTAGGCGTCATTGAGGGCTTTCACGAGGGACGCGTGGGCACATTTGGTGAGCTGCTAATACTTATAATTTGTGTTGGGTTTCCCTTGAAGAGGAACAGGTAATTGCAGCACAATATGGGTAAGTATTTCCCTCAGTTATGAAACCAAGGTTTATCAAACCAAATATGAATCCTCCAGAGTCTTCAACAGCTGCACACAAAACAACAAACAACTTGCACCCAACGCGGGCAAGAGGGTTGTCAATCCCCTTGATCTCATTATTTGCCAGCAAATGAGGTGTGTAGATAATTTCAGAGACTTGTAACTTGCAAAATAAAATAAAAGAAAAATAAGAATGACGAGGAAAATATAAATTTTCTCAACGTATAAGTGAATAGACCCGTGGGGCATAGTGTTCTCTAGCGGCAACTCTCATGAAAGCAACATATGGTGGGTAAACAAATTACTATTGGGAAATTGATAGAACAATGGACCGTTATGCTATTTTCACGGTAATGATCAAGTGTATATAGGCATCACGTGCATGAGCAAATAGACCGACTCCTTTCCGCACCTACTACTATTACTCCACTTCAAGAGCGCTTCTATGCTTGCCTCTCTACATATTAAGTTCATGAAAAATAGAGTAATGATTGGAGACGATGACATCATGTAGACAAAATAAACTCAACCATTATGAATAAACCTCATCATTTTGTCCTTAGTGGCAACAACACAAAGACACAACTTGTCCCCTTGTAACACTAGGATATAGAAACTCATCACGCTGAATCCACTACAAGGCACCCCTCTCACTGAAGAAATACCAAACTACTTGGCCAAAGCAATTCAATAGATCAGAGAAAATTAAGAAGATATAATGATCTTGCAAATAAGAATCATAAAACTTAAATAAGACTCAAATACTTATTATGAATAATCTGAAAATAAAGCCACAATTCATTGGATCCCATACGTAAGAATTACATCGGATAGATCAAAGTGAAGATGTGATGACCATTGTATTGAAGATCTAGAGTGATATGGCCATCCAGGTACTATCTACGGACCCATAGGTCTATGGTGAACTACTCACACATCGTCACAAGGTTAGCAAGGTTGATGAAGAGGCCCTCTGTGATCGATTCATGTCCGGTAGGGTGCAGAAATGGAGCTCTAGATGAGATTTTCATGGAACAAAGACTTGCGGCAGTGGAAAAAGTGTTGCTCTCTGATATTTAGTGTTTTTGGACTATATGTGAATTTATAGGACACAAATTGGGGGTAGTGGGGACACCAGAGAGGGACAAGCCATTAGGGCACACCGACCCTCCCCCTCATGGCTTGTCCCTCCCTCGTGTGGCTTCTGGCCTCCCCTCGAAGCTTCTAGGTTTTCTTTTCGTCCATAAAAATCATGAAAAAGTTTTGGGGCAATTGGACTTTGTTTGGTATAGTAAACGTGAAAAGTAGAAAACACAAAGAAAATAACAGCTCGAACTAGTTAGTGGGTTAATAGGATAGTGCTCAAAAATAATATAAATTGGTAAATTATGACCCAAAAAGCATCATATGATGATATTATATCATCATTAACAATCAACAATTATAGATACTTTGGTGATGTATCAAGCATCCCCAAGCTTAATTCCTGCTCGTCCTCGACTAGGTAAATGATGAAAACAAATTTGTTGATGTGACATGGTACCCAATATTTAATCTTTTGAATGTATGCTCATTAAGAAATGGTGAATTAACAAACAACAACATAGTAATAACTATACTCGTAAGCAAGAAAGTTCAAAGCATGCGATCTTAAAAGAATGTTTACCCCCATTCATCTTTTATATTAGCAAGACATGGCTCCGTATTCACCATATTGATACAAATTTCAAGCACCACGGTGTCCAAGTCACGCAATTGGATCTTAATTTTTTCAATGTGAATAAACTTTTTATGCTTCACGCAATACGTGAGTGTGAACCATGGAAAAAGCATAAGGTGGAATAGAATATGGTTGTAGTATCAAAGGAGTCAAAGTGGAGAAGATATATAGTCTCACATCAACTAGGCATAGCGATGGTCTATGGAGATGCCCATCGATAGATGTCAATGCAAGGAGTAGGGATTGTCATGCAAATAATTTACTAGAACTGTAAGTGTATAAAATCTCAAATGAAGCTAAGCTCATCCAGACCTCGGGTATTTGAGGATGCCCGTCGTCGAAATATGCAATCCAAGTTCAAAATAATGAAAATATGATTACCACTAGCATATGAATGACATATCATGAGATTATCTATACGAGGAACAAGGTGCCACTTTGAGGCACAAGTGTCGTAAAGTATAGTAGCAAAGTCCCTTCTCTCTTTTTCTCACATTCATTTTTTCATTTTTCAATCTTCATTTTTTTTTTATGGTGGGATCATTTGGCCTCCCCCATTTTTTTATTTCTGAGTCTAATTTTGACTCGTTGGGGAATCATAATGTCCGTCATCCTTTCCTCATTGGGACAATGCTCTAATAATGATGATGATCACACTTTTATTTACTTACAACTCATCAGAGCTCGATATGAAGAACTTTGACTCAATATGATTGCCTCTGGCTGTGTACCAGGATGTGCAACGATCTAGCGCGACATATATCAACAATATTAATGAATGGTGGCTTTTCCACAAATGCTATGTCAGCTCTACATGATCATGCAAAGCAATATGATGATGAACGAACTAGTCATATGATGTAATGGTGGAACTTGCATGGAAATATATCTCGGAATGGATATGGAAATTCCATGATAGGTTGGCATGGTGGCTGCCTTGAGGAAGATACAAGAAGTCTTATGTGTGACAGAGCGTATCATGCCACGGGGTTGGGATGGACAGGCGAAGTTCACACCGATCCTCGAGGTGAGAATGGGTAATGCATGGTTCGAAGAGGCTAGCAAAATATGAGGAGGTGAGATTCCGTATGTCCATGGTTTAAAATTAGTCATGAAGAAATCATATATGTATTGCAAAGTTTTATTATTTTCATCACAAATCAAAGAACTTCTCGGATGCCCCGAGAGAGAGGTTGGGAGTAGTTAACCATCGTGCGACTCCGACCCGAAATGACACTAAGATTTTAATGAGGAATAGAAATGCTCATAGAACACCTTTTAATATTCAGACAAATAAGAAATTAACACCTCTTAATGCTGGTACTTCTACAAATCAACAATGATGCACTCACACCTTTTTCATATTAACATACCAATATCATTAACCACATTTTCTCTTTATGTGCTACATGATGGTTTTCATCATCACTCATTGAATACCTATTATTTTTGGACTAGCCTCATGACCCGTGGAAATTACCATTACTATTCATTAACTCTCAAACAAATATAAGTAAAGAACGGGAGTGCAAATATTTCTGTAAAATCTACACACCACCATGCTCAAAAAGATATAAGTGAAGAATTAGAGCAACTCCTAAGCTCAAAAGCTATAAGTGAAGAACATAGAGTATTCTAACAAATCATGATGAATGTGTGTCTCTCTCAAGTTTGTGTGTCTGGCAAATGATGATTGTGGCAAACTAAAAAGGAAAAGGAATCTAAAGAAAATGATGCTCCAAGCAAAACTCATACAATGTTACAAATAAAAATGTAGCTCCAAGTGACATACCGATGGACTGAGACAAAATAGGGGATGCCTTCTAGGGCATATCCAAGCTTATATGCTTGAGTCTTTCTAGAATATCACTTTGGGATGACTTGGGCATCCCCAAGTTTAGGCTCTTGCTGCTCCTTATTCCTTTGTCCATCGCGATAACACCCAAAACTTGAAAACTTCATTCACACAAAACTGACAAAACTTCATGAGATCCGTTAATATAAGCAACATATCAAATACTTACATATTGTTGTAAATTGTTTCATATTTCATTATTGCATAATATGTACAGTATTATAGCTTCTCCATGGCTTACACCTCCCGATACGGTCTGTAGTGATCTGTAATGACCCTATACTTCTGTAACTCCAAAATTTCTAAAAACTTAGGAAGACCCGAGGAAATTTTATAGAAATGATGTGTAAGAAATTCAGCTTAAAAATATATTCCGGTAAAATCATAGAAATTCTGCACTGGACGTCAAAGTTTCTTTTTTTTCCATCGTATCAATTCTACTTATCATACAAGTCATCCCAATGGTTTTACTTGGCACAAAAACTAATTTAAACATAAAAACACATTAGTTACAGAGGAAATAATCATGTCATCACACCAAGACAGAAAGTAAGAAGCAAAAAAATAATATAACTATTGGGTTGCCTCCAAACAAGCACTATTGTTTTATGCCCCAAGCTAGGCATAATGCATATGTTCAAGTGTTGTCATCTTTTGAAATATGACCCGTCATGCTATAATAATATTCCCTTCTTTCAGAAGCATGTTTTCTAATTGGTAAGAAAATAATAATTGAAAGTACTAAATTTCACAACACAAGGATCCGAGAGATCTACCTCCGGAGGAACATGAGGCTCTTCTTTAGGTTTTTTCATAAGTAATAGTCAAATCCTCATTGTATAAGTTCCGATAGAGGTATTTTATTAATTATATTTCAAGATCATATCCCAATCCAAGTTTTTGTATAGAAAATTCATCATTGTGTTTATAAATCTTATTAACTAGGAGAATAAGTGGAACCTTCTTTCTAAACTTTCCATCGTAACCAACATAGTCTGTGGATCCTAGTTCTCTTATTTCTTCTATCTCATAAAGAATCCCCTCTATGGGTGGGCACTCACCGTTAACCCTATAATGAGAAAATATATCTATAGACTCTTTTGTGATATTACTAAATTCTTGAAAAAGAAATATAGTGGCTAGACGTTTGGTAGAAGGTTGACCATTATTATAGAATTCGAGAAACAACCATTGTATGAAAGGATGCATGTGCACAAATTGTCTTTCCAATTGCAATTTAAACAAAGATATAACATCTGAATAACTTGTAGTTCTAGCAACAATAGAACCGCCTATCAAGGGTAGTGATCCCGCACAAGTGAAAAAATCTAGAATCACTCTCTTTCCAATACTATCACCACTACCTATGCGGAGTTTGCTAGTTTGCATAATAGGTTCTACCTTAGAAGGATCATCATCCGCAAGATTATCAAGTTTTTCATTAGAAACTTCATCAAAATTTCTTTTAACAGTCTCATTGCAAGGAGAAGTTGGATAACTAAGGGCTTCCGCACTAGAAGCGGAGGTACCACTAGTTTCAAACTTACACATGATAGCAACTTTCAAGGAAACGTAACCAGCAGGACAAGTAAACTAGCGAGCACAGAAGCAAACTAGTGAAAAAAAAGGTAATTATTTTTCTATTTGTAAATTTTTTGACGCAATAAAAATATATCAGAAAATAAAAATAAGAACAAGTGAATGATAATTTATGCGAAGTTACTTGATAGTTGGTGATGATATTCCCCGGCAACCGCGCTAGAAATCCTTCCCGACACTTGTGATCTACGTTGGGTTTTCCGAGAAGAGGAATGAGTAATTGTGGCACAATAGGGGTAAGTATTTCCCTCCAATATGGAACAAATGTTTATCGAACCAATGGGAATATTAATCCTCAACCGTCTTCAGTGGTTGCACATAAAAGAGCAAACAAAGTACACCCAACGCGGGCAAGAGGGTTGTCAACCCATTGATCTCATTATTTGCAAGCAATTGATGTATCCAGATAATTGTAGAGAGTTGTGACATGCAAAATAAAATAAAAGACAAGTCAAAACAACAAGGATTTGTTTTTGAATATATAAGTGAACAGACTTGGGGTTGTCAGCGTCAAAACCGGGAGATCTCGGGTAGGGGGTCCTGAACAGTAGACCTCAGATCGATGGGTTGCAAGAGACAAGGAGAGACAATATTTACGCAGGTTCAGGGCTTCTTGAGGAGGTAAAACCCTACATCCTACTTGATAATATTGATGGGGAACGATGGTTACACAATTGATCTACCTCGAGATTGTATGAGCTAAAAGACTAGATGAGATAACCTACCTATGTGGATAAGAACCTTTGGTTTATATAGACACCTGGGTTCCTATGGTTACATGTTACCGACCTTAGCCGGGGATAGATGGGACGAACTGGTCTTCTTGACATGGAGTACATGTCTAGTCTTCGAAGCTTTACACCTTGCTTACGAAGTTGTCAGAGAATCCGGTCTTCAATGATGCAACCAATATGGTCGGCACATAAGGGATAACCCGACCGCTCGAGGACCCCCTTAATCTAGAAATCTTTCAGTAGCCCCCGAACTGGCCTTCAACGCCGATGTGTATGGTCATCGGCGGCCGGAGACTTAGAATAATTGGCTTGAACGTGGAGTTCCTCTTATGTTCACCTAGCACCGATTTAGTTGTTCCAATGACATCGCGTTCTCAAAACACGAGTCATTAAATGAAAAGGCTTAAAGGCCGAGAGGTAAATAGTCCCTTATCTGACATTTCTTCTGACGATAAGTCGCGATAACTAATACTGAGAAAACGCGAATCGCGGCTCGAGGCCACTTTCCCCGGGGCTTGTCAAGAGCAAGGTTGCCCTGCTCGGCGCTGGCCCGGATTTCGATGATGAGCTCGGAGCCTTCGATGTGATTCTTTGCCGAACCCCTAGGGTCAAGCCCCTGACCCAAATGTATGGAGCCCAATTTACTATTTAGCGGAACTACACAGGATTTTTCTTAATAATGAACAACGAGCTGCTCTTCTCATAGAACTATCCGAGAACTCCCAATGGACCACGCATCAGAGGGGGGTTTTCCCTGCCCACCGAGCTGGCGGAGAATGCGAATGCATCCCGCAATACCCCTCCTAGGGCCTCGGATGAGGCGGCCGAGGTGATGACCCATCAGGCCCAGCCGACCAGCGCCGATGTGGTGATGGACGACGTGGGTACATCGAATTCCGAGGATACGGAGGTCCCGCTTGAAGTTGATACAACAACCTCCGAGGACCGGGAGGTTCTGGCTGACGTTGATGCACTGGCCACCTAAGAATGGCAGATCCTGGCCGAGGTCCATGCATGGTTCACCGAGACCAGGGGGTTTGTTCCCTCCCCATAGGTGGAGAGGGGAACCAAACTCCCTCTGAGCTTTGCTCGGAGAAAGCTTCCAGGAGCCCTGATGTTCCGGTGTCTTCGGTGCCGCCTCGAGCGCCGCCTGTAGCAGAGCAAGCTACGACTGGGTGGCTGGCCATGATGGAGGAAGCCTTGACCGGCTCCTCCATTGCCGAAGAACATCGCACTGTTATGGGTGCGGCTTTGTAGAGGATCCAATACATTAACAACAGACTATGCGAAGCCTTCAATGGTTTGTTGGAGGGTTTTAAGGTAAGCCGTGTAATATTTTAAGTTTTATTTATAAGGTTTTATATGCCTTTATGGGTAAAACAGCCCCCGAGCCATGTGAAGTTTGAGAAACTCATCCGTGGGTCAAAGTAACTCTTAGGCATAGAAAATAATCTGGAGATTTTTCAATTATAACAGCTTGCTAGAGTAATTCCGACCAAAGTGTCTTGCATGACAATAAATCGGAGTCTTCAAAATTCATAATTCTGCCGAGCAGGCCTCATCCTGCACTACTGATGCCAACGCTCTAGAGAAAGCCAAGCTAAACAAAAAACAGGATGTTTTCAACGAAGAGCTCAGCCATGTAAATGCCAGACTCAATGAATGGCAGGGTAAATTTCAAGAACTGCTAGAAATATTATTACTGCCCTTAATAAAGAAGGATTGTCTTGATTTTTAATATCTAAACCCGTGATATCAATTTGGTCAGCAACCCACGACAAAGAGTTCGAAAAACTCAAGGCCGAACTAGATGAGGCTAAGAAAGAGGACACTTCTCACAAGGTGGCGGCCAAACACGTAGCTGCCGAGGTGAGGTCTCTCAAGGTTGATAGCTTCAAGCATGAGGCCAGGGTGGCGGATATTCAATAGGAGTTGCAAGAGGTGAGCTCTAAGTGTGAGGCGTTGGAGCAAACATCTCGGGAGCAGATGACCGAGCTCTCCAAGCTATCCACCGAGCTCAAATTAGAGCGGGTGGACTAGAGGTTCTTTGAATAAGAGGTGCGCTAGGCCAAGCTGATGCAAATGGTAAGCCGTAATTATTGCAATGTGCTTTTGGTAGAAACAGGTATGACTTTCTTACGCGGATATGGCGTTCCTCAGGCGTCTTCACGGACCTCCCGTGGAGTGTGGCGGACGCAAACAAGCACTACTCGGCCCATGATGCGGATGTTGAGTGGAGGATTTTCTAGGCTCAGTTCAAGACTCCTGAGCCTAACCCTAGTCCTAGCTATCACATGAAACAGCTCATAGTTCTGCATAGGACAGCGGAGCCAACCATGAATGATTCTGTGTGTAGCTGTGGCCTACCAAGCCTCTCTCGAGTAGCTACTTCAGCTTAGTGCAGAAGTTGGTTGATGTTGTGCCCCGGATCGAGGTCCTGAAGCGTTCTGCATAGAAGGAGCTCGGATGGCCTTTGCGAGAACCATGGTGCATTTTCTGGCGGTGAAGCCCCTTACGATGGCAACCACACCTCCACCTGCCGGGAAGGACCACAAATGTCTTAATCTGTATTTTCCCTCCGCGATGGAGGGTGCTCGGGTTAGAGAAGCTCAATGCTCAAAAGATGTACTCGTTGAGTGAATGTACTGTCATGTGCCGCCGAACAATTTATATTTATGATGCTATTCTTTGAATGGGACACACATGTGTATTATTTTGACTCCTGTCTTTTGGTTGTTTAACCTGAAAGTTACCAGTCGTCGGCTTCAGCCCCCAGGAGAGGCTACTCAGGGTGTTTCATCGTCCGTACTATTACCCTTAGCCGATGTGTCGTTGCCGAAAGGTGGTAGTGTGCGACAGAAATGAGGCAATCAGACATGTGGCTTATCTCTTCTACTTAGCCTTAGGAGTTTTAATTAGGCGGTTGATCGAGAGCCCCCAGTTTTTGTGGTAGTCGGATAAGCCGTATTTCGAAATAGCTACCACACGATCCACAGCCCATATAACATGGAATAACCTCCAACGACTTTTGTTTTTGACCTCGGGTTGCAGACGAGTTCTCGCTCATTATGACGTTCAGATTTCGGCTTTCTCCACTGAGGTATTTTTAAAAAGACTAACTGGTAATACAATTGCAGTGGTTGTCCCTTTATCCCTTGGCCTAACTAGCGGAATGTAAGGAGGTAAGCACTGGAGCAGGGCAATCCAACTATAGACCCAAGACATAATTCAGAACCGATGCATATAACACAAAACTCGAGGAACTAGACACTTAAGAAGTAGTGACGACATAGTGCTCGGGGTGATATTACCATCCAAGCCCCCGTCTATTGGCCGATAGAACTTTGGCATGTGTAGAAAGCAATTTGACCTGTCAGCGCCGATGAGTATGAAACATGTGCATACGAAAATACTATAAAGAGGTTTATAAATAATGTGTGTGTGGAATTTTTATAACTCGTGGCACCAAGGCAGCTGTTACACGTAACTATCATTTCTTGAGATACAAGTTTTCAAAGCAACTTTTTCTCTATGGCCTTCCATGGGCGGCTTGATGTCCTCCCTATTTTCGGCTGTACTATTTCTATTACCCTTGTTAGAGGTGGAGGGGGTTTACTATCCCATGAAGGAAGTTGCTGTCAGCGGGCGAACCTTTAGTAGAGGGTCTTTAGAAGTTGCTGATGAGACGTACAAGCTTGACGCTTGGGGAATTCTTCACAATATCCCGCTTTTGATCATAGAAGTATTCGGACCATGGCTTGGTTAAACCTATCACATGATCCCTAGCAGGTGACTCCCACGATTGCCCATGGAATTTTAAGGATGAAATTGTGTCTACGAGGGACATACCTTGAAGGTGTTTTGGCCTTGTCGTGGGAGGCATATCCCTATTTACTCTGAGCCAAAGAAGTCTCCGAAAAATCTGGTTGAGCTTGGGCTCGCATGTCGTCCTTCCACGCCTTGATTGCTCGCTTGTGGCTTGATGTTTCATTGTCATGTTGGCATTCCGCTGCCAGTGCGGCCATGTGTTTCTCGGTCCGGAGAGGGCGCTATGTATTGCCGTTAACAATTATAACTCCCTTGGGTCCGGGCATTTTGAGCTTCATATAGGCGTAGTGGGGCACATCGTTGAGGCGGGCGAAAGTTTTGTGGCCAAGCAATGAGTGGTATTTGTTGTGAAAGGGCAGGATCTCGATGATCAAGTCTTTGCTACGGAAGTTGTCGGGTGAGACGAACACAACCTCCAGTTTTATCGTACCAGAGCAGCGGGCTTTGACGCCTGGAATCACTCCCTTAAAGTAGTGCAATTTGGTTTGATTCGTGATGGGTCTATGCCCATCTTTTTCATTGTATCTGGAAAAAATCAGATTAAGGCTACTTCCCCCGTCCATGAGGATTCTAATGAGGTGGTACCCTTCTACAATGGTATATAGGACGAGGGTGGACGACCCTCCATGACGGATACTGGTCAAATCATCCCTGTGGTCAAAAGTGATCGGGCAGTACGACCATGGATTGTATTTTGGTGCTACGGGCTTTATGGTGTATACCCGTTGAAGGGCCCGCTTCCTCTCCTTTTTGGGTATATGAGTGACATAGATCATGTTCACGGTTTTGACCTCCGGAGGGAACTATTTTTGGCCCCCGTTGTTTGGGCCGTGGGGCTCCTCGTTTTGTGGGCCCCTGTTCTGTTCGTCGGTGGCCAACTTGCTAGCCTGTTTGAACATCCAAGAATTACGGTTGGTGTGGGGGTGGGCTTGTCTTGGGTGCCATGGATCTGGCAGGGCCATTCCATGATTTTATCCCATGGAATCGGTCTCTCCCTCTGCCCTTTGAAGGGTTTCTTCCGCTGTTCGGGTTTTGAACTGTGGAAACCCACGTTTATTGCTGTGTCGTCACCATCACCATTACGGTGGCAGTGTTTGTTCTTATTTTTTCCTTGGCTTGTCATTTCCGTCTTGGACTTCAGAGGTTCCGAGGTCGTCCAGATAGTGGCCATGCCAAGGTAGCCAATTATCTTTGCCCGTGCAAAAGCCAGTCATGAGGGAAGTAAGAGTGGACATTGTTCTCGGCCTTTCCAGGACGAGCTGACTAGCCAGCCATTTGTCTTGGATGTTGTGCGTAAAAGAGGCTATTGCTTCATCATCCAGACAGTCAACAATTTGATACTTCTTGGCGATCAATCGGTTCAAGAATTCTCTGGCCGATTCACTCGCCTTTTGAACGATGTTGCTTTGGTCGGATGAATCTGATGGCTACACATAGGTTCTCTGAAATTTAGATAGGAAAGCCTCCTCGAAGTCTTCCCATCTTCCAATGGAGTCTTCGGGTAGGCTGTTTAGCCAGTGTTGTGCGAGTCCTTTGAGTACTAGGGGCAAGTATTTTATGGCATGTAGATCGTCTCCGCTGGCCATATGGATGCGGAGAAGGAAATCTTCTATCCACATGGTGGGGCCTGTCATCCCGTCATATTTTTCTATGTTACGGGTTTAAACCCTTCCAGGAATTGGTGTTGCTTGACCTCATCTGTGAAACGCAATGGGTGTGTCGCGCCTCTGATCTGGGCTATGCTATCCCAGAGATCGGCTCCGAGTTGAGCCTGGTATGGTTCCCGGCATGTGCTTTTGTAAGCGACCTAGGTGGTTCGTCGTCCCATCTAATGGGGGAGTACCTAGTGGATCCGTAGATGGATCTGTTGCGACCTAATCCGACGTATCATGGGCTACGTCTGTCCCCAGGGTGTATATGCTCTTTGCCTTTTCTACGGGGAGGCTCGGGTCTATACTCATTCTCTCCGGCCGCTCTGTCACGTCCTCGGGCCGGCGATCCGGCTGATCATAGTCCGTGCGTCTTGGGTGGGGACACGTGTTCTGGGGCCTCGTCATTGAACTGAGGGAGCAAGCGTTAGTGAGGGGAGGTTTTGTTTCGGTCCGGTCACTCCATGTTGTATCTTTCTTCGTCCGCCAGGAATTTGGACCACCTGCTGTTAATGGTGTCATGTTCATCCTGGACCTGCCGTTGCTTTGCTTTTAGGCTCTAAGAGGTAGCTATAAGCCACTGCTGGAACTACTCCTGGCCGTCAGGGTCTTCGGGGATTACAAAGTCTTCGGCTTCAAGGCCATCTTCATCATCGACGGGGGGGGGGGGGAGGTAATCTTCGTCGTCCGAATTGTTGAGGTCATCTGGATCGACATTAGCCCGTTCCTCTTGTTGTTTCTCGGGAGCTTCAGGTTTGTCGTGGTCTTCTAGGGTCATGTTTTCCCCTGTAGCTTATACGGATCCCCGTCCCTTATTTGCCTTGGCACGTTTACGCGGCTTTCCACACTTTGAGGCCTCCTCCGCGGGCTTATCGCCGTTTTTCTTTGGTGTGACGTCCCCTGTGTCATGGTGCGAGTCTACCATGTAAACGTTGTTGGTAGATGTTGCGGTCCATCGCCCAGTGTTTACGGGGGTGGGGTAGTAGGCTTCATCGTCCATGTCCCCGAGCTCTTCGGAGGCATAGTGCAATGCTTCGGTTAAGTCTTCGATGGTGGCGAACAAGTGGGTGGTGGGTTGGCCGTAAAAGTCCTCATAATTCACCTTAGAGCCGATCTTCGCACAGGTGGGGCTCCAATTATATGATATTTGAAGTGATCGGATCTGGTCGGGCGTCTCGTTTAACATCATGAGGCTGTCCTAATCAATCTTTTTGTGATTTTCGGAGTTGACACGTGTGAATTCTGCAAGGGATGCAAGTTCGGCACTGGCCGTTTTTTGTTGTGCGGGCATAATGGTCGGCTCCAAGCTCAAGGCTAACTCTTCGACGAAGAGGGGACCGAGGCCGTCACTGCACAAGGGACCCGGGGTCTAAGCTTTGGTATTTTGAGTTTCATCGGACGAGGCCGTGACTTAGGCGGGGAACAGATTGCCCCGCAAGACGGTGGAGAATTCAAAGTCTCCAAACCTTATTTTCTGACCAAGGACAAAACCCGCGATCTCGCTAGGAAGGCTAGTTTAGTCCGCACATCATGATGCTGCCGAGCGCGGGGACCTATTCGGGCGAAGATGTCTGTGTTGTATATTTGATCGGTGATGATCAGGCGAGCCATCGTTCCTTCTAGTGATCCAACGCCGGGACTCTTAATGAAAGCACCAGTGTCAGCGTCAAAAATGGCTGATCTCGGGTAGGGGGTCCGGAACGGTAGACCTGGGATAAATGTGTTGCATGAGAGAAGAGGAGACAGTATTTACCCAGGTTCGGGCCCTCTTGAGGAGGTAAAACCCTACGTCCTCTTGATTATATTGATGGGGAACGATGGTTACAAAGTTGATCTACCTCGAGATCGTATGAGCTAAAACCCTAGATGAGATAACCTTCCTATGTGCATAAGAACCTATGGTTTATATAGACACCAGGGTTCCAAGGGTTACATGTTACAGACCTTAGCCAGGTATAGATGGGTCGAACTAGTCCTATTGACTTGGAGTGCGCATCTAGTCTTCAGAGCTTTCGACCCTCATTACGAAGTTGTCACACAATCAAGTCTTCAATGATGCAGCCCATATGGTCGGCCCATAAGGGATAACCCGACCACCCGAGAACCCCTTAATCCAAAACTCCCTCGGGGGCCATAGTGTTCTCTAGTGGCATCTCGCATGAAAGCAACATAAGTTGGGTAAACAAATTACTGTTGGGAAATTGATAGAATAGCAGATAGTTATGCGATTTTCACAACAATGATCATGTGTATATATGCATCACGTCCATAAGAAAATAGGATGACTCCTTCCTACAACTACTACTATTACTCCACTTCAAGAGCGCTTCTATGCTTGCATCTCTACGTATTAAGTTCGTGACAAACAAAGTAATTCTTCGAATTCTTCAAGAACGATGACATGATGTAGACAAAGTAAGATCAACCAATATGAATAAACCCCATCGTTTTATCCTTAGTGGAAAAAACACAAAGACGCAACATGCCCCCTTCTATCACTGGGATATAGAAACTCTTCAGGTTGAGCCCACTACAATGCACCCCTCTCACTAAAGAAATACCAAACTACTTGGCCAAAGCAATTCAATAGATCACAGAGAATTGCGAAGATATGATGAACTCACACAAGACTCAAATACTTTTCATGAATAATCTGAATGTAAACCCAGAATTCATCGGATCCCAACAAACACACCATACAAAAGAATTACTTCGGATAGATCAATAAGAAGATGCGATGAACACTGTATTAAAGATCAAGAGAGAGAGATACCCATCTAGGTACTAACTACGGATTCATAGGTCTATGGTGAGCTACTCACACATCATTATGAGGGAAGCAAGGTTGATGAAGAGGCCCTCCGTGATTGATCCCCCTCTGGCAGGGTGCCGGAACTGAGCTCCAGATGGGATCGCCATTGAACACAGACTTGCAACAGCGGAAAACAGTTTTCTCTCTCATATTTAGTGCTTTGGAATATATCTGAATTTATAGGCCAGAGAATGGAGGTAGTGGGGCCACCAGGAAGGAACAAGCCATGAGGGAGCATCGACCCCGCAGTCTCTCCCTGTTGGCTTGTGCCTTCCTCGTGTGGCTTCCGGCCTCCTCCCAAATCTTCGAGGTCTTATTTTGGTCCATAAAAATCATAAAACAATTTGGGGGAATTGGAATTTGTTTGGTACAGTAAACCTGAAAAGTAAAAATTACCCAGAAAACAGAAAGTGGCACTTGGCACTTGGTTAACAGGTTAGTGATTAAAAATAGTAGAATTGGTAAAGTATGACCCAAAACGTATCCTAGAATGATGATATATCAACATGGAACAATCAAAAATTATAGATTCGTTGGAGATGTATGACATACTCACGCAGCACTTGGGCCTCCACGCCCCATTGACGGTCAAGCTTCGTCGCATCCCCAAGCTGGCTCCACCCTCCGCCAAGCTCCTCTCCTCCTCCATGGAAAGCTTCACCTCCTTCCTCATGCTTCTAAGGCCCCACCCCAGGGCGCACTGCTGCTCTCCCACGGTCCTAGAAAGTTGCTTGCCTGGGCCTCCTCGTCGCCCGCTGGCCCCATCATGCCAGAGGGCATGATCCCGAGCCCTTTCAATAGCTTTGCGCTATTGCCCCAAGCAGGGGTCACGCTCGCCATTTGGCAAGGAGGGTTTAGGATGACGTACTCTGGCGCTGGTAGTGTCACCTCGAGCCGAAGCTCGCCGTCCTGTAGGTTTCGCCGACAGGTACGTTAGCACGGCGAGCGAGACGGCCGTCACGGGAGCAGAAGGTCCTTCAACCCTGGTCTTCTTATTCTTGGCCTTCTCCTTCTCTTCCGTCAGCATGAGCAGAGACTCATTACATCTATGGGTCACCTCTAGGACTAGCATCTCAATAGGCCCCGCCTCGTTTCGCCCCTAAAGGGAGGAACATGCACGCTGCAGGCCCGGGGGCTACTGTCGGCCTAGTGGGAACCATGGTACCACGACCCGTCTGTCATCGGGCTATAAGGCGACATTTGCGCCAACCCTCGCCGAGATGTCTTGGCCTTGGCTGCTCCGAAAGAAGCTGCCTCGCAATGGGCTAGCCTCGCGAGACCCCTTATACGTCTCAAATGTATCTACTTTTCCAGACACTCATGCTCTTGTTTTGCCCTCTAATGTGCTTGATTTGAATGGAACTAACCCAGACTAGCGATGTTTTCAGCAGAACTACCGTTGTGTTATTTTTATGCAGAAACAAAAGTTCTCAGAATCGAACAAATTTTTTGTGAATTATTTCTATAATATATAAGGAAGTTGGAGGGAAGAAGTACGAGAGGGGGCTGCCACTGGGCCAACACACATCATGGCACCCCCTGGGTGCGCCCAGTTAGCTTGTGGGCCCAACGTGGCTCATCCGACACTAATTCCATTCCTATAAATTTAGATCTTGAGAAAGAAAAATCAAAGAGAAGATTCCATCGCGTTTTACGAGACAGAGCCACCACCACCTCGTGTTCTTCCTCCGGAGGGAAGATCTAAAGAATGTTTTGGGCTCCGGAGAGGGGGATTCGTTGATGTCATCATCACCAACCCTTCTCCATAAACGATTCCATGATGCTCACCATGGGGAGTGAGTAATTCCTTTGTAGGCTCACTGGATGGTGAGGGGGTTCAGATGAGATTGATTATGTATTCAAGTTAAGTTGATAAAGCTTGATCCCAAGTATCCATTATGTTTTTAGATTGATGTTGCTATGACTTTGCTATGCTTAATGCTTGTCACTAGGGCCCGAGTGCCCTAATTTCAAGCGTAAACTTATTATGTTCTCTTTGACTATGGAAGTGTTTAGATGCTAACTTGCAAGTTGTATACACTTATTACGTGTTATGATCCGCATCGATCAAGGTGAAAATAATTGGGATTCTTTCCGGTGATTGTCGTAGTATGAGGAATCCATGTATTCACTATGTGTTAATGCTTTGTTCTGTTTCTCTATTAAAAGGAGGAATTAATATCCCTTAATTTCCATTAGGATCCCACTACCATGGGAGGGTAGGACAAAAGATGGCATGCAAGTTCTTACCGCAAGCACGTATGACTATATACGAATACATGCCTACATTTTATTCATGGGTTGCAGCTAGTTCTGTGTCGCTCTAGTTACCATATCTAAGCATCGCTGATCCATGTTCCTATGCTTTACATATACTGAATCTTGCAAAGTTACAACTGCTGCCGCTACTGTCACAACTGATACAAAATTACAAATGTTACAACTACTACAAAATTGCAGCTATCACTGTTACTCTTAATACTATTACTTGTAATACAAAAATCTTCGTTGAAAAGAGATACCGAAGTGTGGTTGAATTGACAACTCAACTGCTAAGGCCGATAAATATCTGTCACACCCAGTTTTCACTTTGCCTCAAATGTAGTCTTTTCAAATTTGGAGTTAATTAATACTTTTAAGCTAATGCTATGAGTGCCATGATTGTCATTGATTGCAAGTATGCTTGAGTGTGTGTATCTAAAACTAACTATTATAACATAATATTTCCATAAAAAACCCCATTCTCATTTTTGTTAATTCAGAACCTTGCTTTGGGGTTTGCACTACAAGTCCATGATTTCAAGGGGTGGCTTCACCCAAAGATTTTATTCCGATTTTAGCACTATTATAACTATCAAAAATAATAATATAATTATTTCATAAAATATTTTTCCATTTTATTTCCATGTCCTTTCTTGAGGCCAGAAATGATATTTCTGGGTGGAAAATTATTTTTCTACCTTAGAAAAATTTGAGAAAATCAGGAGATACCCACAGGACATATATTTTCCATACATAAGATTTTCCACCCCTATTTACGTTCAAAATATAGGAGCAAACCTTTGAAAAACTATTCTGTCTATTTTGACCTTTTGAAATATTTCTAAAGAAAATATTCTCAATAAATTCCCAGAAAATTCTAGCATGTTTCCCAAGCTATATTTGGTGAGCATGCCAAGTTTCACCTCATTCCAAGGTGGTTTGGTTCACCAAATAATCCCAAAACCATTCCTATCCAGAATCAAGTTGAAGCAACTCTACATAGTAAAGTCTATCCAAATGGCCTAAAACTTTGCAGGACTGCTCAATACACCAAATGAGGAGACCCTGCCAAGAATTGGATTTTTGGGGGTTAATTTGCTCACATTCTCTTTTAACAAGGCATAACTGTCCATTTGGGGATGTTTTCAAGTTTACACTGTCAAACTTGTCCAATGGAGCTCAAATTTGGTAGAGCATCCTACTTTTGCCTGAAAGAAAGCCCTATTAACTTTTAGCATCATTGGTGAAGGTTAGCTACCCCAAACCCAGATCAAACACCTTCATCCAGATTGGTCAAACAGCATCTAGCACTCTCTACACCCACTCCCTTATCATTAAACTCTCAGCACTGACTGCCAGCACCACTCCTGAACTGCAGATGTGTGGCCCCTCTTTAGTTCCAAGTATGTAAGACAAAACCCCCAGTTTAGCTTCTCATTCAAAGCTGGCAGAACCTCTTTAAGCCTCTCCCTTTGACCAACATTGATTCTCTCGGTTCCTAGCAGCCGAGGGGAATCTAAGCCAACCCTCAGACAAGCCATACAGGGCCAAAGCACGCCAGAGCGCGCCAACATGCCATGGCATGCCAAAGCTGCACTCTGGGTGCGCTACAGCGCACACCCGAGGCAAAGGAGGCCAGCCCCGGAGGGTTCTTGTCTCGCCTCGATGTGTCTCCACGTCCCCGACAACCACCCGACTCAGGGAAGCCTCAGGGCACCCTTCTCCCCTCTCTATTGACTCAGGCAAGGGGTGCCCGTGCGCGCCCAATTCGGTCAGTAGGGCGCGGCCCCGTAGCACGTGCGCACAATGGCCCCGCTCCTCCGGTTGAGTCTCTGGAGTCTCCAACCACGTCCGCAAAATCGTGGTTTCGGCCCCGAGCTCTCTCTCCCTCTCGTGAAGCCATGGTGAAACCACCAGTGCTCCCCTGCTCGGTGCACCGTTTCTGGCCTATAAATAGCCCCCCCCTTCACTCCAGCACCTCACCCCTCTCCTCCAGACCCTCAATCGAGCCCCTAGCCACTCCACTTGAGAAAGGAGAGCCCGAGTGCTCGAGATCGACCAAGGCGTTGCCGCTTCGGAGGTCCGTCGATCTCGGGCTACAGGCTAGCTCTCGCGCTCCTGTCACCTCCTCTCTGGCCGTAGTGAGCACAAGAAGTTTCTCCACCTCTCCCCGGAGCTTTTCCCTGCCCGTAGCACCCATCTCCACCAGCACCCGAAACATATCCATTGTGTCCATGTCGTCGCCGGTGAGTCACGTCCTCCCCGTAGGTCCGTCGACCCCCACAAGGTAGACGGTGATGCCACGGTACTGTTTCTGCTTTCACCTGGCCATGAGGGCGTCGGAGCCACCGCCGGTGTGCCTCCCCTCCCCTCCCAACAGGCAGGTCCCACCTGTCAGCGGCCTGTCTCACCCCCTCTCTCCCCTCTCTGCCGCTGACCGTAGGGGCCCGCGCCTCAGATTTACATCTGATGACGCGCGCGCGCCTGGGCTGGCGGGTTAGCTAGCTGGACGGTTGGCTAGTTGGACTGGCCCAGCTGCTGGCTGACCTAGGCCACGGGCTGATCCCTTTTTTATTATTCTAAATTGGGTTTTTCAATAATTTTTATAGGATTAAATATTTAGTTAAATTCAAATATATTTTTCACCATAATTTGTCTTAAAATGTATAGAATTTATTAGTGCCGTTGTGCAAATTTTGGCAAAGACTTTTATGCACATATTTAAATAAATACCTAGTTTGAGTATTTTTAGCTTCTTTTAAACAGACTTTAAAAATATCTTTTTTCCTTGAAAAACAGAAACATACATTTTTCAAACTAAAGATAGGATCCCTAAGAATAGGTTCATTATCCCTAAGAATAGGTTCATTGTTAAAAAGAGTTTTGTGATCTATTTTTGAGTGTGCTTCTTCTTCTTCTTATTATTATTATTATTATTATTATTACGATGATAGATCACGCGTTTGATGAAGTACTTGGACCCCAAGACCGCGAAGACCCCGGATACCGAGCTAATCAAGGCAAGAAGCCCTTTGACCATGTATGAGAAAACATTTTTATGCATGCCATGTTGAATACTTTACTCCAATGCATATAGTTAAGATTAATCGGTGCACCCCAGCATGGTGTTACCGATGGCTCCTTTGGAGCACTGGCATTTGAGCATGACCCTACCACCTATGAGGGTCACATTGATAAAAGTTGTCAAGTAGAAGTAGTGCTATGCATAGGATAAGGATATGCATGATGATGGTAACACAAGTTGAAAACAAAGGTTTTATGAAAACCCCGTCGGGTGCCACTAATGACCGAGGGTGATGGTGTTGAGTTGGATGACCACATGAGAAAGAAGTGGTGAACCGGAAATGTTTTGTGTGAGTGGTTTCGGAAATGGGATTAGCTTTATGATCTGTCGACCATCCCAACATTACATGTGTGACCACGATAACCCTTTATGGGACGGGGCTTTGTTGATTACTTTGGTTGGTGCTAGCAAAGAGCCCGCATCACTAGTGGCAGGAGTGATATGGTCACTCTCATGACCGGGTCGTACCACGTATGCCTTAGGTAGCATGGACGATAGGCAAGATGAATGACACACTCAGACCTTACACTTGAGATTTTCTACACCCTACTACCTTTTCATATCACCCAGAAATTTCTAACCCTCTCCTTAAAACCTTGTAGATGGCCGTCCTACCTGAGACACTTCTAGAAACTGGCTTCCCCCTACACTTGGGAGACACCTTGGAGAAGTGTCAAGTACGCCGCACGCCTATTTTTCTCTACCACGAGCACTGGGTATATGCCAACACAATGGAATATCACGTGGACGTGATTGTGAAGGCAAATGACTCCCCAGCTAGTTGGTTCTTTGAAAGAACACAGATGGAGACTCCGGTGTTAGCAGAGGAGACAACAGCACGAGAGGCACTCGTGCATGTCCGTAGTAGCCTTCTCAAGATGGCCAACAAGCTGGCTACTCGTCACCTGCCTTTTGTTAAGGACAGACTTGACGGGAGCTAGACTTCAACCCATCCCCGGAGGACGGAATGCCACTAAGGTTTCAGACCTACAACAGCCTCACTCCCGACATTCTAGCTCACCATCTGATCAAGGAATCCGTGACACTCCACCAAGAACTTTGTCAAGTCAATGACCTACTCCACCTAGAGAAGATGAAGACACGCAAGGTCAAGAAGGAAGGAGCACCCGGAGGGCAATATGCTATCACCTTCCAAGGAGGAATACCCCCACTTAAGGCCACTCCTATACAGATTCATTGCTTGATCGTAGAAGAATACACTGAACTCCTCACCGCTTCACCGACGAAACATCGTCATGATGGAACTCTTCCTTCCCCACACCCCTGAAGGAAGAAGATACCCACACAGATGAGGATGTAGAGGAAGACCCTGAAGAACCTGTGTACGAGACCGAGCAATCCACCGCTTAGGTGGATGTCTTGGGACAAGTTAGGAGTCCCCATGCGAAGTCGAGTCCGTGTAATTGTTCATATGAAACCATGAATGCTTGTAGTGTGTGTGCTTTCCATTTGTGTCATGATGCATGTCGCGCTTTTTTCCTTAGGCAACATGTAAGCGACTAGATCACCTATCTTAATTAATGTATTTCATAGGGTTCTTTGACCCTTCTTGTTTGACACACTTGCACTATACCAAAGAACCCTTATATAGGCACGTCATCCCTTTATGCTTTCCTCTCAACCACTTTGAAGTATTGACCTGTCTGCTCGAAACAGGATGGTGATTTCTACCCGCACCAGCACTGACACTTCTAGCCAGAAGCCAGGAACCAGTGGGTCTGCCCAAGCTGGAGATCACCCAGAGCAGCAGCAAGGCGACATTCCAACGCCACCGCCTCCTACGGAGAACATGACTGTGGCTTAGTTCCTCCAAGATCTCTGAGAGGAACGCCAAGCCAAGAACGCCATCCAGTAGATAGCTCAGGCCCTGTGAACAACCCGCCACAGGGCGGAAATGGCATTGGTCGCTCCTCTTTGTCTGAGTTCATGAGGATTACGCCCCCAATATTCACTGAGACAACTGAGCACCTGGATGCCGATGACTGGATCCGCACAATTGAAGACCTCCTCGCGCTGGTTAACTGCACCGAGAATCGCGTGAAAGTCCATTATGCTTCTCACTGTCTCGGAGGCACAGCCAGGGCTTGGTGGGACGGGTTCCAGATTATGCGAGACGCACAGGCTACCACTTGGACTGTCTTCAAGGATGAGTTCCGTGCTGCTCACATTCCCCGTGGAATGATGACTATCAAGAAGTGGGAGTTTCATGCTCTAAAGCTAGGCAGCGGCATAGTCAAGGAATATGTGCAGAAGTTCAACCTCTTGTCAAGGTATGCGCCAGAAGATGTCAGCACTGAAGCCGCTAAGGTGGAACGCTTCATGGAAGGGCTTCAGCAGTCGCTACAATATCAACTTGTTATTTTTGACTGCCGGACCTTCTGTGATCTAGTAAACAAGGCTCTCATGTTGGAAGACAAGCGTCGTGCAATGGATGATACTCGTAAGCGTAAGCTGATGGGAAATGATGGTACCAGCAACCAGAAGGCTCGTCTGTGGCAATCCGCCACGGCAAGGCCTAACTATCAGCAGGAGAAGTACAAGACTCCTACATTTCTCCCAAACTATCAGCCTCAGCAGCATGCCAACCCCAAGCCAGCAATCAATCCGCCCAACAATAGTGGGGGCAAGCCCAACATTCCAGGGTAGGTCACATGGTTTGGATGCGGTCAGACTAGACACTACTCTAGACAATGCCCCAACAAGAAGCCCGATGCACCGCGCCCCAATGCGCGAAATCAAGGACTAGGCCATGGAGCACCAAGCAGGAATCAGGCTCCCCGCAACCAGCAGTACCACAGTAGGGGACGCGTGAATCACATCTCCGCCAAGGAAGCCTAGGAGGACCCATACTGCATTCTAGGTACATTCCTCGTCAACTCCACCAAAACATCAGTATTATTTTATTGTGGTGCTTCGCATTATTTTGTCACCCAAAAGTTTACTGCAAAGAGTGGTTTGAAGCCTCCTCTCCTTAATGGGAAAATGGAAGTACATACTCCGGGAGAAGTGCTAAGGACCAACCGAGGATGTACAGGAGTTGGGATCATCATTAATGGGTTAGACTTCGTAGCGGATCTCACCATCCTTAAGTCGCAAGGCTTGGACGTGATCCTTGGTATGGATTGGTTGGCCAGGCACCAAAGCATACTGGACAGCGCCAAGAGGGCTATTACCATGACAAATGACCAAGGGGTCAAAGTCAAATACGTCTGAGCCTAACTCTGCGCAATTCTCTCAGGTTAATTGCCTTTCGGATAAAGAGTTGGACCGAGTACCAGTGGTATGTGAATACCTGGACATCTTTCCTGATGAGCTTCCTGGGATGCCTCCTCACCGAGACATCGAGTTCATCATTGAGCTCATGCCCTGGTCAAGGCATATCTATAAGAAGCCATATAGGATGGGATCCGAGGAGCTGGCATAGTTGAAGAAGCAATTGGATGAGCAACTCACGAAGGGATTCATGTGTCCAAGTGCATCACCTTGGGGATCACCTATTCTATTCGTGTCCAAGAATGATGGGACAGTCAGGCTCTACGTCGATTACCGTTCCCTCAATGAAGTCACAATAAAGAACAAGTATCCAGTTCCCAAGATTGAAGACCTATTCTACCAGTTAAATGGTGCCAAGGTATTCTCCAGGAGCGATCAGAGGTCTCGGCATTAGCAACTGAAGATTCGGCCTAGGGACATACCTAAGACGTCATTCGTGACCATGTACGATCTGCATGAGTGCAAAATCATGTTGTTTGGGTTGACCAATGCCCCAACGTAATTCATGTACCTCATGAACAAAATCTTCATGGAATACCTGGATAATTTTGTTGTTGTTTTCATTGATGACATATTAATCTTCTCCAAATCTGAAGAAGAACATGAGCAACACTTGAGGTTGGTGTTGGAAAAACTACGAGAGCACCAACTTTATGCCATGTTTAGCAAATGCGAATTCTGGCTGCACGAAGTTGGATTCTTGGGTCATACTATGACGACAGAAGGATTAGCAGTCGATCCCACCAAGATTACTACCGTAACCAACTGGGAGTCACCAATCGATGTGAAGGAAGTTAGAAGCTTCCTCGGACTCGCGGGATACAACTGCAAGTTCGTGGAAGGGTTCTCCCGCATCGTCCGACCAATGACTCGGCTCTTGAAGAAGGGCAAAAAGTTCGAATGGATGTCGGAATGCGAAGAAAGCTTCCAGGAACTAAAGAAGAGATTAACCACCACCCCGGTACTAGCCACTACAGATATCAACAAGGAGTTTGTGATATATTGTGATGCCTCAAGAATCGGGCTCGGTGGCATCCTGATGCAAGACGAAAGGGTCGTGGCTTATCTGCCACGGCAACTGCACCCGCATGAAGAGAACTATGCCACTCATGATCCCGAGTTGGCAGCTGTAATGCATGCCTTGAAGAGATGGCGACATTACCTTCTGGGAAGAATGTGAAATATACAACGACCACAAAAGCCTGAAGTATATTTTTACCCAAAGGGAGTTGGATATGAGGTAGCGAAGATGGTTGGAACTGATCGAAGACTACGACCTCAACATTCAATACCACCCCGGTAAGGCGAACGTAGTGGCCGATGCCTTGAGATGGAAGGCTTCCACCTTGAATGCCATGATCAAGAAAAGGTTGCCCGCCCTATATGACGAGCTGGAGAGCTTCGGGTTTGAGCTGGTTGAAAAAGGATTCCTGGCTAACATCGAAGTCAAATCCACTCTGGTAGACGATATTGAAGAGGCCCAGAAGGGACACGAGAGCATTGAAGGTATCAAGAAGAATATCAAGGAAGGCAAGGCCCCAGGATTCTCAATGGATGAAGAAGGAGTTGTGCGGTTTGGTAAACATTTATGCGTACCCAACAAAGCTGAACTCAAGAAGTTAATCTTGCAAGAGGCCCACGACACAACCTACTCAATCCACCCTGGTGGGACCAAGATGTATCAAGACCTCAAGGAAAGATTCTGGTGGCATAGCATGAAGCGGGAAATAGCTTCCTATGTCGCCAAGTGCGACATATGCCAGCGGGTCAAGGCTGAGTACCAACGACCTGCAGGGCTACTACAACCTCTCCAAGTGCCCGAATGAAAGTGGGATAAAGTCGGTATGCACTTCGTCATTGGTCTATCTAGATCCAGTTGAGGCCATGACTCCCTATGGGTCATTGTCGATCACCTGACCAAGGTCTCACACTTCATTCCTGTCAAGACCACTTATGGTGGCAGCAAGATGGCCAGTCTCTTCATTGAGTGTATTGTGAGCCTCCATGGAGTTTCCAAGGAAATTGTGTCTGACCGAGCCACGCAATTCACCTCTAGATTCTCGAAGAAGTTCCAAGAAGCTCTGGGAACCAACCTCTCCTTCAGCACCTCCTTCCACCCACAGACGGGCAGACAAACGGAGCGGCTGAATCACATACTTGAGGATATGCTCCACGCTTGTGTCTTGGCACATGGGACCAAATGGGAAGATTGTCTGCCATTCGCTGAGTTCTCTTACAATAACAGCTATTAGTCCAGTCTCCAAATGGCCCCATTTGAAGTGCTATACGGATGTAGGTGCCGCACTCCGCTCAACTGGTCCGAAACTAGTGAAGGATTGATTTTCGGGCCAGACGTTCTCCGTGAAGCCGAAGACAAGGTGCAACTTGTGAGGGAGCATCTAAAGGCTGCCAAGTCGTGGCAAAAGAGCTATGCGGATTCTCACCGCAGAGAAGTGGAGTTCAACCCAGAGACCAGGTGTACCTCCGTGTTACACCTCTCAAGGGAACTAAGCGTTGTCATGTCAAAGGGAAACTTGCTCGAAGATTCGTTGGACCTTTGAAGATCACGGCAAGGCGTGGAGAAGTTGCTTACCAGTTGAGCTACCCGTGGAACTTTCGGGTGTGCACAATGTCTTCCATGTGTCACAACTTCGGAAGTGCCTTCAAGCGCCGAACCGTACAGATCTTGATAAGGACATCGACCACCAATCCATTGATCTGCAACCTGACCTCACTTATCACGAGAGACCGATCCGTATCTTGGACAAAGTCGAGCGTTGTACTAGAAGCCGCACCATCAAGTACTTCAAGGTTCAGTGGAGCAACCACACCGAAGGAGAAGCAACATGGGAGCGTGAAGACTACATCCGATCAGAATTTCCGTATCTTTTTAGCACATAGTTTAGGAATCTCGGGGACGAGATTCTTATAAGTGGGGTAGGTCTGTCACACCGTGTTTTCACTTTGCCTCAACTATAGTCTTTTCAAATTTGGAGTTAATTAAAACTTTTAAGAAAATGCTATGAGTGCCATGATTGTCATTGATTGTAAGTATGCTTGAGTTTGTGTATCTAAAAATAACTTTTATAACATAATATTTCCATAAAAATCATTTTTCTCATTTTTGTTAATTCAAACCTTGCTTTGGGGTTTGCACTACAAGTCCGTGATTTGAAGGGGGTGCCTTCACCCAAAGATTGTATTCTGATTTTTGCACTATTATAACTCTCCAAAAACGTAAAGTAATTATTATATAAACTTCTTTTCTATTTTATTTTCATGTCCTTTCCAGAGGCCACAAATGATATTTCTGGGTGGAAAACTATTTTTGTACCTTACAAAAATCTGAGAAAATTTGGAGATACTCACAGAACATATATTTTCAATATAGAAGATTTTCAATCCCTATTTATGTTTAAAATATTGTAGCAAACCTTTGAAAACCTATTCTGTCTGTTTTGACCTTTTGAAATATTTCCAATGGAAATATTCTCAATAAATTCCTAGAAAATTCTAGCATGTTTCCCAAGATATATGTGGTGAGCATGCCAAGTTTCACCTCATTCCGAGGTGTTTTTGTTCACCAAATAATCCTAAAACCCTCCTTTACAAAATCAAGTTGAAGCAACTCTACATAGCAAAGTTTGTCCAAATGGCTTAAAACTTTGCACGAGTGCTCAATACCCCAGATGAGGAGATCCTGCCAAGAATTGGATATGTGGGGATTAATATGCTCACATTATCTTTTAACAAGGCAAAACTGTCCATTTGGGGGTGTTTTCAAGTTCACACTGTCAAACTTGTGCAATGGAGCTCAAATTTGGTAGAGGACCCTACTTTTGCCTAAAATGCAGTCCTGTTAACGTTCAACATCATGGGTGAAGGTTAGCTGCCCCAAACCCAGATCAAACACCTTCAACCAGATTGGTCAAACCAGATCTAGCACTATCTAAACCCACTCCCTTCTTAGTAAAATCCTAGCACTGTTTGCAAGCACCACTCTTCAACTTTAGACGAGTGGCCCCTCTTAGGTTCCAAGTATGTAAGCCAAAAACCCCCAGTTTAGCTTCTGATTCAAAGTTGGCAGAACATCTTTAATCCTCTCCCTTTGACCAGCATTGCTTGTCTCGGTTGCTAGCAGTCGATGGGTATCTAAGACAACCCTCAGACAAGCCAGACAGGGCAAAAGCACGCCAGAGCACGCTAGCATGTCGTGGCATGCCAAAGCTGAGCTTTGGGCGCGCTATAGGACGCACCCGAGGCAAAGGAGGCTAGCCCCGACCGGTTGTCGCCTCCCCTCGATGTCTCTCCACGACCCCGGCAACCACCCGACTTAGGGCAGCCTTAGAGCCCCCTCTCCCCAAACTACTGATTCAGGCGATACGTGCCCGCACGCGCCTAGTTCGGTCATTAGGGCGTGGCCCCACAGCACGTGCGCACTGAGGCCCCGCTTCTCCCGTTGAGTCTGTAGAGTCTCAAACCACGTCCGCAAAACCGTGGTTTTGGCCCCGAGCTCTCTCCCTCTCGTGTAGCCATGGTGAAACCACCGGCACTCCCCCACTCGATGCACCGTTGCTGGTCTATAAATGGGCTCCCCCCTTCACTCCAGCACCTCACCCCTCTCCTCCAGACCCTCAATCAAGACCCTAGCCACTCCACTTGAGCAAGGATAGGCCCGGTACTCGATATCGACCGAGGCGCCGCCACTTCGGAGCTCCTTCGATCTCGGGCTATGGGCCAACTCTCGCGCTCCTCTCACCTCCTCCATGACTGTAGTGATCTCAGGGAGCTTCTCCACCTCTCCCCGGAGCTTTTCCCTGCCTGTAGCACCCATCTCCACCACCACCCGAAACATCTCCGTCGTGGACACATCGTCGCCGGTGACTCAGGTCCTCCCCGTCGGTCCTTCGACCCCCACCAGGTAGGCGGTGATGCCACGGTGCCGTTTCTGCTTTCACCTAGCCACAAGGGCATCGGAACCGTCGCCGGCGTGCCTCCCCTCCCCTCTCTCCAGATGTGAAAGACGACCCTGACATGCAGGCCCATCAGTCAGCGGCCTGTCTCACCCCCCTCTCTCCCCCTCTTCCGTTGACCATAGGGCTCGCGCGTCAGGTTCAAACCTGACGGCGCGCGCCCGGTTGGGCTGGCGGGTTGGCTAGTTGGCCCGGCCCAGCTGCTAGCCGAGCTAGGCCAGGGGCTGAACCATTTTCTCTATTCTTTTAAACTGGGTTTTTAAATAATTTCTAGTGGATTAAATATTTAGTTAAATAAAAATATTTTTTTCACCATAATTTCTCTAAAAATGTTTAGAATTTATTAGTGTTGTTGTGCAAATTTTTGCAAAGACTTTTATGCATAGCTTTATTTAAATGGCTAGTTTGAGTATTTTTAGCTTCTCTTAAATAGACTGTAGAAATATCCGTCTACTTAAAAAATTGAAACAAACATTTTTAAAACTAAAGATAGGATTCCTAAGAATAGGTTAACATTTTATGAAAGTGTTTTGTGCTCTGTTTTTTAGTGTACTTCTTCTTATTATTATTACTATTATTACGACGATAGATCACACGTTTGACGAAGGACTTGGACCCGAAGAGCCCGAAGACCCCGGATACCTAGCTGATCATGCCAAGCAACCCTTTGACCATGGCTGAGAAAACATTTTTATGCATCCATGTTGAATACTTTACTCCGATGCAAATAATTAAGATTAATCGGTGCACCCCCATCATGGTGTTATCGATGGATCCTATGGAGCACTGGCATTTGAGCATGAACCTATGATACGTATCTAGTTTTCCAAACTCTTTTGCCCTTTTTTTCGACTCTAATTTTCATGATTTCAATGGAACTAACCCGGACTAACGCTGTTTTCATCAGAATTGGCATGGTGTTGTTTTTGCGCAGAAATAAATGTTCTGGGAATGACCTGGAAATTTAAGGAGAATTTTTGTGGAATATATAAAAATACTGGCGCAAGAATCAACCGGAGGGTTGGAGTTGAGAGCCCACAAGCCCACCAGGCGCGACCCCCCTGGCCGCACCTGGCAGGCTTGTGGGGCCCACGTTGCTCCATCGCCTCCAATCTCAGCTCTATTTAGTCCCTTTAGTCCAGAAAAAAAATCAAGGAGAAGTGTTCATTGCGTTTTACGAAACAGAGGCACTGCCACCTCCTGTTCTACCTCTGGAGGGCAGATCTGGAGTCCGTTTTGGGCTTCGGAGAGGGGAGATCGTCGCCATCGTCATCACCAACCTTCCTTCATTTCCAATTCCATGATTCTCTTCACCGTTCGTGAGTAATCTCATCGTAGGCTTGCTGGACGGTGATGGGTTGGATGAGATCTATCATGTAATCAAGTTAGTATTGACGGGGATTGATCCCTAGTATCCACTATGTTCTGAGATTGATGTTGCTACTACTTTGCCATGCTTAATGCTTGTCAGCAGGGCCCGAGTGCCATGATTTCAGATCTGAATCTATTATGTTGTCGCTAATATATCTGTGTTCTTGATCCTATCTTGCAAGTTGTAGTCACCTACTATGTGTTATGACCCGGCAACCCCGGAGTGACAATAGCAGAAACCACTCCCGGAGATGACCATAGTATCAGGAGTTCATGTATTCACCAAGTGTTAATGCATTGGTCCGGTTCTTTATTAAAAGGAGAACCTTAATATCCCTTAGTTTCCATTAGGACCCCGCTGCCGCGGGAGGGATGGACAATAGATGTCATGCAAATTCTTTTCCCTAAGCACGTATGACTACATACGGAATACATGCCTACATTACATTGACGAACTCGAGCTAGTTACTTATCTCTCCGTGTTATAACTGTTGCATGATGAATAACATCTGGCATAATCATCCATCACCGATCCAATGCCTACGAGTCTTTCCTACTAGTGCTTGCTACGTTACTTTGTTGCTACTGCTGTCACTGCTGCTACTGTTACTTTGTTGCTACTGCTGTCACTTTGCTGCTACTGGTTACTGTTGCTACTGCTGCTATCATACTACTCTGCTACTGATACTTTGCTGCACATACTAAATCTTTCAGGTGTGGTTGAATTGACAACTCAACTGCTAATACTTGAGAATATTCTTTGGCTTCCCCTTGTGTCAAATCAATAAATTTGGGTTGAATACTCTACCCTCGAAAACTGTTGCGATCCCCTATACTTGTGGGTTATCAAGACCTTTTTCAAGCGCGTTGCTGGGGAAGCACATCTATATTCTCTGAGTCACTTGGGATTAATGTCTGCTGATCACTATAAGGAATCCGAGAGATCCAAAAACTAAAGTCTTGCCCTCAACTACGAGGACAGGTAAGGAACTGACATCTAGCTCTCCACTTGATTCACCTTCAGTTATGAGTAAGTTTCCGACACCACCTCCTGCTAGAAATCTTGATATGTCGCCTGTGCTTGATGATGCAACTTCTGCTTCCCATGATGCTTATGATGATGCTATGCTTGATACTGCTTTGCCACTAGGTGCATTCTTTGATGCACAAATTGCTAGAGTTGCTACTAGATGTGATGATACTTCTGAAACTGCTGATACTATTGAAATAGAACCTGCTATTTTGCCTGCTAGAACTAGCTCTCCGAGATATGAGTTGCCTGATATGCCTGAGGGTTATGCTATGATGTTGAGAAATTACGGCTCAAGTGGAAAGAAAAATCTTTGATCGCTAGGATGAAATATGACCTGAAGTTTGCTACTTCGCCTATCTTTGTGACAGATAACGATTATGAATTCTCTGTCGACCCTGAGTTAATCAGTTTGGTCGAGTCTGATCCTTTTCATGGTTATGAGTCAGAAACAGTTGTAGCACATCTTACCAAATTGCATGATATAGCCACCCTATTCACGAGTGAGGAAAAGATTCGCCACTACTATATCCTTAAGCTGTTTCCTTTCTCGCTAAAGGATGATGCTAAGACTTGGTTCACTTGTCTTGCTCCTCGTTGTGTGTGTAGCCCCCAGGATATGATCTACTACTTCTCTGAGAAATATTTCCCTGCCCATAAGAAGCAAGCTGCCTTGCAGGAAATATACAACTTTGTGCAAGTTGAAGAAGAGAGTCTCCCACATGCTTGGGGGAGGCTCGTCCAGCTACTGAATGCTTTGCCTGATCACCCTCTTGAGAAGAATGAAATACTTGATATCTTCTATAATGGACTTACTAATGCTTCTAGAGACCACCAAGATAGTTGTGCTGGTTGTGTTTTTAGGGAACGACTGTAGAACAAGCTGAGATCCTATTGAATAATATCTTGTGCAATGAGAATGCTTGTACTATTCCCGAACCACCTCCTAAGGCAACTCGTAAGAAAAGTGGTATCCTATTCCTCAGTCCTGAAGATATGCAAGAAGCTAAGAAATCTATGAAAGAGAAAGGCATTAGATCTGAAGATATCAAAAATCTACCACCTATCGAAGAGATCCATGGTCTCGATAACCCGATACAGGTAGTAGAGGTAAATTATCTACGTAGATTCGATGAGAGTGATATTCCTTTTGATAAACTTGCAAGCTTATGCCTGGATGAATTTGATAACTTTGTTGCCAAACAACAAAGTTTCAATGGTTATGTTAGCTGACAATTGGAACAGAATGCTCGTATGCTTAGTCATTTAAGTGCTTGCGTGGAAAGAAATGTCAATGATCTTAAGCTTCTGAGTAAGCATGCCTCTATGGTTATTACTCAGGTAGAACAAGTACTTAAGGCTCAAAATGACTTGCTCAATGAGTTGAATGACAATTCTGTTAGAGTCGTCACTAGAGGTGGTAGAATGACCCAGGAACCTTTGTATCCTGAGGGCCATCCTAAGAGAATTTAACAAGATTCTCAAGGAGTCAGCACTGATGCACCTAGTCATCCTAGAAAGAAGAAGAAAGATGATAGGAACTTGCCCGCTAGCAACCATGTTGCTGTTACACCCGAGAGTCCAATTGATGTCTCTGTTTCTGATGCCGAAAAACAATCTGGTGATGAACATGAGCCTAATGATAATATCAATAGTGATGTTCATGAAGATGCTTAACCTAGCAACGATAAGGATGTGGAGATTGAACCTGTTGACCTTGATAACCCACAGCCTAAGAATAATAGATACGATAAGAACGACTTTGTTGCTAGGAAGCATGGTAAAGAAAGGGAACCATGGGTTCAGAAACCCATGCCATTTCCTCCCAAACCATCCAAGGAAAAGGATGATGAAGATTTTGAGCGATTTCTTGAAATGATTAGACCTGTCTTTCTGCAAATGCGTTTGAGAGATATGCTCAAAATGTCTCCGTACGCTAAGTACATGAAAGATATTGTGACTAATAAGTGGAGGATAGCTGAGGTTGAGATTTCCCACATGCTCTCTAATTATACCTTCAAGGGTGGAACTCCTAAGAGACTAGGTGATCCCAGAGTGCCCACTATACCTTGCTCCATTAAAGGAAACTACGTTAGAACTACTTTATGCGACCTTCGAGCCGGTGTTAGTGTTATGCCTCTCTCTATTTATCGTAGGCTTGAACTGGATAAGTTGACACCCACTGAAATCTCTCTGCAAATGGCCAATAAATCAACTGCTTTCCCTATCGGCATTTGCGAGGATGTGCCTGTTGTGGTGGCTAATGTTACTATCTTGACGGACTTTGTTATTCTGGAAATTCCCGAGGATGATGCCATGGAGGTCACCCTTGGAAGACCCATTTTAAACACAACAGGGGCTGTTATAGATTGCAACAAAGGCAATGTCACTTTCCATGTCAACGGTAATGAGCATACGGTGCACTTTTTGAAGAAACAATATCGAGTACATTGCATCAATGTTATTGAAAAAACTTCATCGATTCTTATTGGGAGCTTTGAATGCCCTATACCTACTGTCAAGATGAAGTACGATCTACTTGTTGGGGATATTCACATCCCCATTGAGGTAACCTAGTGGCTATTCGAAAATTCTCCGTTTTTTTAATGCGATTCGAAAAAGATTTTCAAGGAGACTTGATCAACCTCATTGACGGATTTCTTTCGATGACCATGAGATGGATGGATCGAGGAGTCACAAACCTCATTTCCAAGCTTTCACCTTTGGTTGCTTAGAAGAAAAATGATAAATTTAGTTTAGTTTTCCCTGTTTTCTCTTTTTGCGTCCCGTAGAAACGTACCCCGAAAATAAAAGTTCTCCGAATGCCGTGAAAATCAAGTATGATTTTTTGTGGAATTTTAGAAAAATAATGAGACGGAGAGCTAGTCAGGGGGCTTCACTAGCGGGCCACAAGCCCTGGAGGCGCGGGCACCCCCCTGGCCACGCCTACCAGGCTTGTGGGGCCCACGTGCACCCCCTCCACTCATTCTAGCTCCGATCTTCTTCTCCTACGTCCAGAAATAATTGTTTCGCAGCTCAAACCCGTGTTCTTGCTGGGATTTTCGATCTCCTTGTGCAAAGCACCATTCACCAAGCTGTTTTGGGGAAATTGCTCCTTGGTAAGTGACTCCTCCATTGGTCCAATTAGTTTTTGCTCTAGTGCCTTGTTCATCGCGTATTATTGCTGCCTTGGTGACCCTGTTCTTGACCTTTGCATGCTAATCTTAGCTGGATCCAAGTAGTTTTGATGCGTGATATGGCTTCTAGGCACTTGTGGGAGTAGTTGCTACGAGTTTCATTGGGCCTTGTTCACTTTTCCTTAGAATCACTAAAAATTTCAGAAATTTTCATAGAAAGAAAGGGAAAGATGAGAATCTTCTTAAGAGGCTCTTCAATCCGTGACCCAAAGGATGATGGAAGTGAGAAGAAGAAACCCAAGTATCCAGTTCCCCGAGTTGCAGAAGTTCGAGCGTGCGAGTGGCCAAGAGATGTGTTCTTACGTGCCGCCGGACTTTATGAGGAATTTTACTACTTGGTGGAGAACGCAGGCCTTACCGCCTTCATTGAAGATAAGTGTCCGCAATATCTCCTCCTCACTAATATTTTCATGCAAAGCTTTAATTTCTATCAAAGGAAGAATCCTCCTATGGTTGACTTCAATTTATATGATATCCCCCAGCGCATGCCACCTCAGGATTTTTGCAATGTTTGCAAATTACCTTATGTTAGGGATATTCATGAACCTCGTCCACGGGACTTGGAACCTTTCATCGATACTATTGCTGTAGGAGAGGAGAGAGGAGTGTCTTGTGCTACAGCTGCTAGCATACATTTTCCCGTGCTTCGGTACTTCTCATTATTCGTGGGAAAATGTTTGATTGGCCGTGGGAAGGCTGGGGCCCTTAGCTCTCCGGATCTTGCGGTCTTGAGCGAAGCCCTTTATAATGACAAAACTTATAGCTTGGGCGCTATAGTAGCTCAACGGATGAGCACGAACCGTTCTAAAGGCTTTGTCTATGGAGGTATCTACGCTACTCGTCTTGCTAGACATTTTGTGATACCTATTAGACTGGACGAGGAAGAAGAGATTCTTCTTCCTGAGAGATATCCAGATTATGATAGCATGGTTCGCCATGACTTTCTTGATAGAGATATAAATAGAAGGATGATTTATAACCTGGTATTTAGTCAGGGTACTCGTGAGACTATTACTTTGCTTGCTCCTTCTTTGTTCAATCTTCATACAGGCAGGTACATTATTATGCCCTCGTACATCTACGCATATTGGGGCATAGCCCAACCACAGGTGCCCGTGCCCGAGCTACTAGTCGAGTACCAGGCGCGAGTTTATCAGTGGGAGCCAGAGGAGCTCACACAGCAGTGGCATCCTCAGTCCACTCCGGAGTACCCCAGAGCTGGTTATTTCCCTCCTTGGGAGTAGACCAACTTAGGCCAAAATCCTAAACTTGGGGGAGTACGTGTTTCTCACCGACTTTATATTCTTGCTTATGCTTTCACTTTGTTAGTCGGTGTTCACACTTTGCCACTGTATCATCCATGCTACTTCATTTCTTTTTCTCGCTTTCTTCTCGTGTGTTTGTTTAGATTGAGAAAACCCAAAAAGATTTTATTGTTCTTCTTTTTGCTTGTTGGGAGCTTTCCCGTGTAAATAGTTTTCTTTTTCTTTGGGTCAAGGTAGAAGACCATGGTTACAATGTTTAGTGGCTCTCGCATGCATATCTATTTATCTATCAAAGAGCCATATTACTTTGTCTTCTCCTTTGTGTTTGCTTGAAGATTCCAGCTTAGTACAATGCACGAGCACTCTTATTATTGTTCACATCATTCGATCGTGCAAGTGAAAGGCAATAATGACGATATATGATGAAGTGACTGAGCCTGGAAAAGCTGGTATGAACTCGATCTATTTTGTTTTTGTAAATATTACTAGCTCATCGTTCGTGATTCAGCTTTGTTGTGAGAAAAACACGTTTGCAATGACAACTTAGAGATCATAGTTTTTGATGCCATGCTTAATTAGCTAGGAGTTTATAATGGTTTGTCTTGGATGCCAAAATGAATTTTGAGATGAGTATGATGTAGTATGATAGGATGGTATCCTCCTTTGAATGATTCAAGTGGCTTGACTTGGCGGATGTTTACGCATGTAGTTGAAACAAAATCAACATAGCGTCTATGATATGCATGTTCATGGTGATTTATGTCCTACTCATGGTTGCACTCAATGTTGGTTAATCTCAATGCTTTTTGATGACTGTTGTCGCTCTCTAGTTGGTCGCTTCCCAGTCTTTTGCTAGCCTTCACTTGTACTAAGCGGGAATACTGCTTGTGCATCCACTTCCATAAACCCAAAGTTGTTCCATATGAGTCCACCATACCTACCTATATGCGGTATCTACCTATCGTTCCAAGTAAATTTGCATGTGCCACTCTATAAATCTTCAAGAAATAATCTGTTTTGCATGCCCGAACCACTCATGTGGTGACAAGGGGCGATCAGTATCTTCCATGCTAGGCGTGTTATCCTCGATATGTGTTTATTCACTATCATTCACGAGAAAGGGGCCGGTAATTGGAATGCCCAGTTCCATGCTCAAATCGAAAAGATAATTGCAAACAAAACTCCCCCTGGATTGATGTTGGTATGGACGGAACCCGAGTATTCGGCTAGTCGTGGAGTGTGATTGATCAGTGGTGGGGGAGTCAAAACTTTACTTTTCTGTTTGGGAACCTCCTTTAGCATGTGTAGCGTGGAAGATGGTGAAAACTGTTGGTCATTGCGTTGACAATGAAAGCATGCCACCCAAAATTATTTATCTTTGTCTTCAAAGCTTGAGGTCTGGCACATCTGCAAATCAATGCTTCCCTCTGCAAAGGGCCTATCTATTTATGTTTCTGTTTATACATCATCTTCCTATAAAAGCACCAATTAGAGAGCACCTCTGTCATTTTTATGCTTTGGTTTTGACTGATGTTGAGTATGACTGTGACTGGATCTTCTTTGCCATGAATTACTATGTTTAGTCAGCCCTTGGTCTTTGAAGGTGCTCTCCATTTATTTTTTGCAGTCTCAGAAAGAGCTAGCGAGATACAATCTGTTCGTACTGCTTCATGATTGTTTGGATTGAAGTGTTGACATTTGAGACTTATTATTATTGCTTGCTAGTTGATTATGCTATTGATATGAATTTACCGTGAGACCTAGATGTCATATGCTTATGTGGTTAGCTTGTGATCTTGCTGAAATTCTGGATATGAGTTAGACATAGTTGCAACAACAAGATCAAACAGAGTTCGTAAAAGTTTTTCTTTTGTCTCTTCCAGTTTGTCAACTGAGTTGCTTGAGGACAAGCAAGGTTTTAAGCTTGGGGAGTTGATACGTCTCCATCATATCTACTTTTCCAAACTCTTTTGCCCTTGTTTTGGACTCTAATTTGCATGATTTGAATGGAACTAACCCGGACTAATGCTGTTTTCAGCAGAATTGTCATGGTGTTGTTTTTGCGCAGAAATAAAAGTTCTCGGAATGACCTGGAAATTTACAAAGAATTTTTGTGGAATATATAAAAAATACTGGCGCAACAATCAACCGGATGGGTGGAGCTGAGAGCCCACAAGCCCACCAGGCGCGGGCCCCCCAAGCCGCGCCTCGTAGGCTTGTGGGGCCCATGTTGCTCCACCGCCTCCAATCTCAGCTCTATTAAGTCCCTTTCATCCCGAAAAAATCAAGGAGAAGAATTCATCGCGTTTTACCATACGGAGACGCTGCCACCTCCTGTTCTTCCTCTAGAGGGCAGATCTGGAGTCCGTTTTGGGCTCCGGAGAGAGGAGATCGTCGCCATCGTCATCACCAACTTCCTTCATCGCCAATTCCATGATGCTCTTCACCATTCGTGAGTAATATCATCGTAGGTTTGCTGGATGGTGATGGGTTGGATGAGATCTATCATGTAATCGAGTTAGTTTTGACGAGGATTGATCCCTAGTATCCACTATGTTTTGAGATTGATGTTGCTACTACTTTGCCATGCTTAATGCTTGCCACTAGGGCCCGAGTGCCATGTTTTAAGATCTGAACGTATTATGTTGTCGCCAATATATGTGTGTTATTGATCCTATCTTGCAAGTTGTAGTCACCTACTATGTATTATGACCCGGCAAACCCGGAGTGACAATAGCCGAAACCACTCCCGGAGATGAGCATAGTAATAGGAGTTCATGTATTCACCAAGGGTTAATGCGTTGGTCCGGTTCTTTATTGAAAGGAGAACCTTAATATCCCTTAGTTTCCATTAGGACCCCACTGCCACGGGAGGGATGCACAATAGATGTCATGCAAGTTCTTTTCCCTAAGCACGTATGACTACATACGGAATACATGCCTACATTACATTGATGAACTGGAGCTAGTTGCTTATCTCTCCGTGTTATAACTGTTGCATGATGAATAACATCCAGCATAATCGTCCATCACCGATCCAATGCCTATGAGTTTTTCCTACTGGTCCTTGATACGTTACTTTGTCTCTACTGCTGTCACTGCAGCTACAGTTACTTTGTTGCTACTGCTGTCACTTTGCTGCTACTGGTTACTGTTGCTACTGCTGTTATCATACTACTCTGCTACTGATACTTTGCTACAGATACTAAATCTTTCAGGTGTGGTTGAATTCACAACTCAACTGCTAATACTTGAGAATATTCTTTGGCTTCCCCTTGTGTCGAATCAACAAATTTGGGTTGAATACTCTACCCTCGAAAATTGTTGTGATGCCCTATACTTGTGGGTTATCAAGACCCTACCACCTGTGAGGGTCACGTTGATAAAATTTGACATGTAGAAGTAGTGCTACGCATAGGATAAGCATATGCATGATGACGGTAACACAAGATGAAATCAAAGGTTTTACGGAAACCCTGTCGGGTGCCACAAATGGTGTTGAGCTGGACGGCCACTTGAGAAAGAAGTGGTGAACCAGAAAGGTTTTGTGTGAGTGGTTTCAGAAAGGGGACTAGATTTATGATGTGTCGACCGTCCCAACCTTACATGTGCGACTACCATACCTCTTTATGGGACGGGGCTTTGTTGATTACTTTGGTCGGTGCTAGCAAAGAGCCCGCATTACTAGTGGCGGGAGTGATATGGTCACTCTCGTGACGGGGTCGTACCAGGTAGGTCGACTATGCCGTTTTTACGTGTTTCCGGCACACCGTTGGTCCCCTCAATGATGATACGGTCTAGAGTTGGTGATTGTAAGACATACATCATGTGGGCTCGGTACCAATCAAGTGGACTGTGGGGACCCCGACTTACTAGTCGAGATCGCCGTGCTCAGTGATCCCAAAGATCAATGCTCACCGAACACAGATACCGAATAAAGAGTCTTACATCCAAGTACCGATTATTACAACACATGACCGAAGGGTCAAGTTCACAAGACAGGGCCTAGGGCCAAATCACTCAGATACACTAGTAGCAGAAAACATAGGGCTAAGCGGGTGCCCATGCCATCAAGCCTACACATGCAGGCATTCTGACTCAGAAGCGTGCTAGTTCGCAGGGGCGACTCCGACGACGTACTCATCTCCACACTCCGGTCCTTCCATGTCTGGTCAGTACCATAACCAGTGGCAAGGCAATGTGGACTTTGAATGTACTCGCAGACAGCCCATGATATAATCAACGAAAGTGAAGGATAACAATATCATGCATCTTTAGTGTAACTCATCTCGGTGCAATGATCATGAATATGCATCAAGTTAAAGAACTACTCTTGAAGAACAAGTTACAGATATCAATATATCTGTCGAGGGCTGAACCATCCGGGTTCACCCTATATGCCAAGTCACCGAACTTGGTCATATCATTACTGTCACGACAACACCTTTTTGAAGACCACACACCCACTCACACTTGGTTTATGCGGAAATAACTGGACGTAGTTTAAGCAGGATTACCCAACTGTCCTTGACCGTGGACACGGCTATTCGAATAGTTTACACTCTGCAGAGGTAGTACACTGGACCCATGAGATCCGGGAATCTTCCATGTCATCCACGACTCGCGGTATATCACATACCCGAGGTAAGTACACGATCAATGCCTTTACCCTGACGATACTAGACAAATAGGTCCACTGGATTGGTACCCAGCCCACATGTTGTACGTCTTACGAACACCAACTCTGGAGCGTACCAACTATGCGGGGACCAACGGTGTGACTGGAACTCATAAAAATGGCATAGTCGTCCTACCTAGCACGACCCCATCACGAGAGTGACCACACATCACTCCCGCCGCTAGTAATGTGGCTCTTTGCTAGCACCGACCAGAGTAATTAACATAGCCCCGTCCGACGAGGGGTAATGTGGTCGTACTGGTAGGGTTGGGACAGTCGACACATCATAAATCTAATCCCATTTCCGAAACCATGCTCACAAAATACTGGGTGCATCACTTCACCGAAAGTGACCACCTAACTCATCATCACCCTCGGGCGTTAGTGGCACCCGACGGGGTTTTCACAACTCTTGATTTATGTCATCAACATGCTCATGATAATACTACTTCTACCTTTACTTGTCAACATGGTATTAGCAGAACCCTCAAGGGGTAGGGTGAAGCTCAATGCATCTGCTCCGGGGGAGCCTTCGGTAAAATCATATCAAATGATTACCGACACTTATGATCATATGCAACAGGAATACTTGCTATTTTAACGTGCAAAGTAACATATGCTCAGTTATGGTCAAAGGGTTGGTTGCCTTGGTCAGCTAAGTATCCGGGGTCTTCGAGGTCTTCCGCTCCGATTCCCTCGTCACACGGATTTTATATCATCGATAAACCAATAAATAAGAAATAGCTCACACAGAAACAGACCACAAAGTCATTTAAAAAATGTTTTTTATTACTGCTAAATCAAAGGTATCATTTTAAAAATATTTGCCTTAATTTTCCTTGAAGGAGTATTTTTGAAATCAACCAAACAGAAGAAAAACTATTTCAATTTAGTCCTTTTATTAATGTAAAATAGAATAGTTGTCGGAAAATTCATCCAAACATATTATTAAATACTACACATTTTTAGAAGAATAGCAGTGGAAGAATTATATTTTTACACTGGATAAATGTTTTTGTAAAAATCTTAGAAACTAGGGTTTAAAAATAAAAGAAAACCGGCTAAACTCCCGGCCTGGCTCGGCCCAGAGCTGGGCTGGCCCATGGCCAGCCGACATCCTGCCCAGGCGCGCGCCGTCAGGTTTGAACCTGACGCGTGAGGCCCTGCGGTCAGCGGCTGAGGTCAGCGTGGGGGAGGAGGCTGGGCCACCGACAGGTGGGGCACACCTGTCGGGGTCGTCTCCTACCTCTAGCCAAAGAGGAGGAGGAGGACGCCGGCGAGGTTGCCGACGCTCTCATGCCCCCAACGAGCATCGGAATGGGTTCGCCTTACTGTCGCCTACCTGTTGGTGGTCGGAACAATGACGGGGAGGCAGGGGTTCACCCTGACAAGGAGGCTGTGGCGGAGGAGCTTCGGGAGGTGGTCGAGGGGGTGGCTAGAGTCACGGAAATGCTCGGACGAGTTGCGGGAAAGCTTCCTGGGGTCGAGAGGGTTAGTTTGGTGGGTCGAGGGGCGCAGGAGACGTCGTGTAGCCAGAGATCGACCGGAGCTTCGAGGTGGAGGGGCCTCGGTCGATCTCGAGCACCGGGGCTCTGCTGGGTTGCTGGGGTGGCTAGGGAGGTACTAGTGATCGTGGTGAAGCTATTTGAGGGGTGCTGGAGCGAGGGTGAAGGCTATTTATAGGCCCGTGACAGTGAGCAGATTCGGGAGCACCGGTGACTCACCGTGGCGCGCATGGGGGTGCAGAGAGAGGCTGGGGTCGAAACCTCGGTCTCAGGACGTGGTTTTGGACTTCCTGAACTATCTGCAGTAGAGGCAGAGAGAGAGGAGTTGAGCATTCGTGGTCGCACAACCTTGGCCAGTTCTGGTGAGCGCGGGCACGCGTCGCGCGAGCTCTAGCACGGGAGAGGAGGGGCCCTGAGGCTTGCTCGACGCAGAAGGGTTGTCAGGGGAGAGGTTGGACATCTCGAGGGAGGCTGGAACTGGCCGATCACGTCGCCCCCATCTCGGTGACTCCCTGTAGCGCGCCCAGAGCGCAGTTTTGGCATGCCACGGCATACTGGCGCGCTCTGAGGCACTTTGGACGTTTCTAGCATGTCCTTGCACTTGCTGGGGGTATAGCTAGCCGTTTGGTTCTTGTGGGAGCTTCGGCTGGTCAAGGGAGGCAAGAAATACTGGTGCTGTCAGTCATGAACTGAAATCTAAATTGGGGTTTTTGGCCTTTCCACTTTGAACCAGGGAGGGGCCAGTTGACTGGGTTAGACACAGATGCTGGCCAATTAATCTATGAGTTTGAAGCAAAGAGGATTGGTTTAGCTGTGGCTAAGGTGGCTTTTTCCTCACTGTCAGAAGGTGTTCGATAGTGGATTAAGGGGGTTGCACCCTGATACGTCTCAAACGTATCTATATTTTTGATGATTTCACGCTGTTATCTTCCCTTCTTTGTATGTTTTAAGTACCCTTTTTATATCTTTTTGGGACTAACTTATCAATTTAGTGCCAAGTGCCAGTTCCTATTTTTCCCGTGTTTTTGACTCTTTTCTGATCTGATTTTCGAACGGAGTCCAAACGGAAGAAAAACCCCGAAAAGATTTTTTCTCGAACCGAAGAAGTCCAGGGGGCTTTTGGGCCAAGCCAGTTGGTCTCCAGGGACCCCACAAGCCCCCACTCCGGCACCAGGTGGGAGGCGGCGGTGGGCAGGCTTGTGGCCTCCCTAGCCGCCCCCTGACCTAGGTCTTTGGCCTATAAATTCCCAAATATTGCGCAAAAAATCGGGGGAGCCTCGAAAATACTTTTCCGCCGCCGCAAGCTTCCGATTTCGCGAGATCTCATCTGGAGACCCTTCCCGGCGCCCTGCCGGAGGGGACTTTGGAGTTGGAGGGCTTCTTCATCATCATCATCGCCCCTCCAATGACTCGTGAGTAGTTCACTTCAGACGTACGGGTCCGTAGTTAGTAGCTAGATGGCTTCTTCTCTCTCTTGGATCTTCAATACAAAGTTCTCCATGATCCTCATGGAGATCTATCCGATGTAATATTCTTTGTCGGCGTGTTTGTCGAGATCCGATGAATTGTGGACTTGTGATCAGATTATCTATGATATATATTTGAGTCTTTGTTGATTTCTTATATGCATGATTTGATATCCTTGTAAGTCTCTCCGAGTCTTGGGTTTTGTTTGGCCAACTAGATCTATGATTGTTGCAATGGGAGAAGTGCTTGGTTTTGGGTTCTTCCATGTGGTGACCTTTCCCAGTGACAGTAGGGGCAGCAAGGCACACGTCAAGCAGTTGCCATCAAGGGTAAAAAGATGGGGGTTTTATCATTGGTTTGAGAATATCGCTCTACATCATGTCATCTTGCTTAAGGCGTTACTCTGTTCTTATGGACATAATACACTAGATGCATGCTGGATAGCGGTCGACGTGTGGAGTAATAGTAGTAGATGCAGAAAGTATCGGTCTACTTGTTTGGTGCGTGATGCCTATAGAAATAATCATTGCATAGATATCGTCACGACTCTGCACAGTTCTATCAATTGCTCGACAGTAATTTGTTCACCCATCGTCTACTTTCTTTCATGAGAGAAGCCACTAGTAAACACTACGGTCCCCGGGTCTATTCACATCCATCATTTACATCTCCACTTTTACTTTGCTTTGTTACTTTGTTTTTTTCAGTTCTCACTTGGCAAACAATCTATAAGGGATTGACAACCCCTTCATAGCGTTGCGTGCAAGCTTTTGTGTTTGTGCGGGATCTTGAGATACTCCTCCGCCGGATTGATACCTTGGTTCTCAAACTGAGGGAAATACTTACCTCCGCTGTGCTACATCATCCTCTCCGCTTCGAGGAAACACCAACGCAGAAGGATTCCTCGTGTCGTCAACGTGCCCAATTCTCGCGCCACTAGAAGGTATTTTGTGCAGCAGCATAACGGACATCAGAAGCATTATTGCGCCGTTGCCGGGGAACCCTTTTGAAACATCAGAAGTATTTCTGGCGCCGTTGCCGGGGAGGATAAATCAATATCTATCCAAGTAGGTCTCACAAACTCTTCTCTTGCATTTACTTTTGTTGCCAGTTGCCTCTCGTTTTCCTCTCCCCCACTTCTCATTTGCCGTTTTCATTCGCCTTTCTCCTTCGCCGTTTTCTCTTGCCCTTGCCGTTTTCCTTTGCCGGTTTCTTGCTTGCTTGTGTGCTTGTTTGTTTGTTGAAGACATCATGTCTGAAAACACCAAACTTTGCGACTTCTCGAGCACTAATAATAATGATTTTATTAGTACTCCGATTGCTCCCGCCACTAGTGCGGAATCGTATGAAATAAACGCAGGTTTGCTGAATCTTGTTATGAAAGAGCAATTCTCTGGCCTTCCTAGTGAAGATGCCGCATCCCATCTCAATACCGTCATTGAGCTTTGCGATATGCAAAAGAAAAGAGATGTGGATAATGACGTGATTAAGTTGAAACTTTTTCCTTTCTCGTTGCGAGATCGCGCAAAAACTTGGTTTTCTGGTTTTGTTCTTTGCCTAAAAATAGTATCGATTCTTGGGATAGGTGCAAAGATGCTTACATATCCATGTATTTTCTGCCGGCTAAGATCATCTCCTTACGTAACGATATCATGAATATCAAGCAACTTGATCATGAACACGTTGCATAATCTTGGGAGAGGATGAAGCTTATGATTAGAAATTGTCCCGCTCATGGCTTGAGTTTATGGATGATTATACAAATCTTTTATGATGGCTTGAATTTCGCTTCTCGCAATATCTTGGACTCCACCTCAGGTGGAACGTTCATGGGAATCACGTTAGGAGACGCTACAATACTCCTAGACAATATCATGACCAACTACTCTCAGTGGCACACTGAAAGGTCGCCTGCTAGCAAAAAGGTGCACGCTATAGAAGAGATTAACTCGCTTAGTGCTAAGATGCACGAGTTGATGAATTTGGTTGCTAGTACAAACTCTATCGTAGGTCCTAATGGCATGCCACTATCTTCTTTGATTGAGAGTAGCAACGCTAGTTTGGACGTGAATTTTGTTGGTACGAACAATTTTGGCAACAACAACGCTTTTAGAGAAAACTATGTTCCTAGGCCTTTTCCTAGTAACCCCTCTAACAATTATGGCAATTCCTACGGCAACACTTATCAAAATCACAACAAATTACCCTCTGATCTAGAGAGTAATATCAAAGAGTTCATCAACTGTCAAAAGATTTTCAATGCGTCCATAGAGGAAAAACTACTCAAAATAGACGATTTGGCTAAGAGTGTTGATAGGATGTCTTGTGATATTGATGCTTTGAAAGTTAGATGCGCTCCTCCCAAGATCAACTTGGATGAAACTTTGAAAGCTATGTGTATCTCCATGAATGAGAGCAAAGAAAGAACCGCCCAAATTCGCGCTATACATGAATGGTTTAAAAGGGTGCGTTCTAGTGATGCAAATCAGGAAGAAATTAAAATTCTTGGTGTGTCTCCTCTTGAATCTTTGTTTTCGCGTGTCAAACCTACTTATGGAGGGGCTGCATGAATCCACTTTGGTTGAAAAACGCCCCGATGATTCAAAGTCCACCTATCTTGATGATAAAGGTGTGGAGAGTGGAGTAGAAGAAGTCAAAATTTTGGGTAGTAATGAAACTCCCACTTTGGATTTCAAGGAATTCAATTATGATAATTGCTCCTTGTTTGAATGCATTTCTTTGATGCAATCCATTGCAAACTCTCCACATGCTTATAGCCAAAGCAAAGCCTTTACCGCGCATATCGTAGATGCTATGATGAAATCTCTTGAAGAGAACCTCGAACTAGAAGTCTCTATACCTAGAAAACTTCATGATGAGTGGGAACCTACTATCAAAATCAAGATCAAAAACTATGAGTGCAATGCTTTGTGTGATTTGGGTGCTAGTGTTTCCGCGATTCCAAAGTCTTTATGTGATATTCTTGGTTTTCATGGGATTGAAGAGTGTTCTATTAATTGGCATCTTGCGGATTCTACTGTCAAGAAACCCATGGGGAGGATCGATGATGTTCTTATTGTTGCAAATAAGAGCTATGTACCCGTGGATTTCATTGTAATTGACATAGATTGCAATCCCTCATGTCCCATTATTCTAGGTAGACCTTTCCTAAGGACTATTGGTGCTATCATCGATATGAAGGAAGGGAATATTAGATTTCAATTTCCTTTAAAGAAGGGTATGGAGCACTTTCCTAGAAAGAAAATAAGATTGCCTTATGAATCTATGATGAGGGCTACCTATGGTTTGAGTACCAAAGATGACTACGTGATTCCATCACTTTCGCCTAGCTAAGGGCGTTAAACAAAAGCGCTTGTTGGGAGGCAACCCAACGAATTTATCCTTTTTCTTTCTGTTTTATGTTTTCCACACTTTCATAATTCTGTTGTGATTGTGTTTTTTGTGTTTCTTTTTGCGTTTGTGCCAAGAAAAACCGTTATGATTAGTCTTGAGGATGATCGTTTGGTCATGCGGGGAAAGATAGAAACTTTCTGCTCACGAAAAGAATTTTCATGTTTTTTCTGTAAGATATTTTGAGTTGATTCTTCTTGGTGCTGATTGCTACGCAAATTCTTCAAACTGTCGTAATGTTTCAGAATTTTTAAAGTACCAGAGGTATACGAAATATACAGATTGCTACAGACTGGTCTGCTGTTAACAGATTATGTTTTTGTTGTGTTGGTTGCTTATTTTGATGAAACTATGGATAGTATCGGGGGGTATTAGCCATGGAAGATCGAAAGTACGGTAACCCAACATCAGCACAAGTAGAATTTAAGTTTGCTACAGTACCTAAGGAAGTGGTGGTTTGCTTTCTTGTACTAATGTTATCACGAGTTTTTGTTTAAGTTTCGTGTTGTGAAGTTTTCATGTTTTGGGTGAAGTTCTTATGGACAAAAAGATAAAGAGTGGAAAGAGCTCAAGCTTGGGGATTCCCAAGGCACCCCAAGAGATTCATGTATGTCGTAAAAGCCTAAGCTTGGGGATGCCCCAGGAAGGCATCCCCTCTCTCGTCTTCAATCCATCGGTAACGTTACTTGGGGCTATATTTTTATTCACCACATGTTATGTGTTTTTGCTTGGAGCGTCTTGTATCGTAGGAGTCTTTTATTTTTGTTGTGTCACAATCATCGTTGCTGCACACCTAAAGAGAGAGACATGCACTCACCGTGATTTTGTCGAGCGTCACTTATATCTTTTGGTAGACAATTCAGCTCACATGTGCTTCACTTATATCTTTTGAGCTAGATACTTTTTCTCTGTGTGCTTCACTTATATCTTTTAGATCACAGCGGTGCGTGGCTTGGTAGTTTATCTATTCATTGAAAGTAGTCTCAAAAGGTGTAGTTATCCAAAGGGATACGAAAACTTCCACCTTCATGTGCATTGAATAGTTAGATAAGTTTGATTCATCTCAATTAGTTTTGAGTTGTGGTTATGGTAATATTGAAAGTCATGCTAGTAAGGTGTTGTGGGTCTAGAAATACTTGTGTTGAAGTTAGTGATTCCCGTAGCATGCACGTATGGTGAACGTCTATGTGATGAAATCTGAGCATGATTAGTATATTGATTGTCATCCTTTGCGTGGCGGTCGGGATCGCGCGATGGTTTATACCTACCAACCCTTCCCCTTGGAGTATGCGTTGAATGCTTTGTTTCGATAACTAATAAAACTTTTGCAACAAGTATATGAGTTCTTCATGACTAATGTTGAGTCCATGGTTTAGATGCACTTTCACCTTCCACCATCACTATCTTCTTAGTGTCGTGCAACTTTTGCCGGTGCACAAAACCCACCATTAGCCTCCCTCAAAACAGCCACCATACCTACCTATTATGGCTTTTTCAAAGTCATTCCGAGATATATTGCCATGCAACTACCACCATGACATGTGCCACCACGTCTACATTGCCATTGCATGATCGTAAGATAGCTAGCATGATGTTTCCACTGATGTCTATGCGATGCTAGATCATTGCCACGGCACACTACCGAATGCATTCCATATAGAGTCATAGTTGCTTTAAGTTTTGAGTTGAAAGTGTGATGATCATCATTATTGGAGCATTGTCCCATGTGAGGAAATAAAAGAGGCCAAAGAAGCCCATAAAAACAAAAGAGTCCAAAGAGCCCACCAAAATAAAAAAATGAGAGAAAAAGAGAGAAGGGACAATGCTACCACTTTTTCAACACTTGTGCATATTAAGCACCATGATCTTCATGATTGAGAGTCTCTCGTTTTGTCACCACCATATAGCTAGTGGGAAATTTTCATTATATAACTTGGCTTGTATATTCCAATGATACGCTTCCTCAAAATTGCCTTAGGTCTTCGTGAGCAAGCAAGTTGGATGCACACCCACTAGTTTTCTTTAAGAGCTTTCACATAGTCGTAGCTCTAGTGCATCATTTGTATGGCAATCCCTACTCACTCACATTGATATCTATTGATGAGCATCTCCAGAGCTCATTGATATGCCTAGTTAATGTGAATATCTTCTCCTTTTTTGTCTTGCAACTTCCACCACATTCCACACCATCTATAGTGCTATAACCATGGCTCACGCTCATGTATTGCGTGAGAGTTCAAAATGTTTGAGAAAGTAAAGGTGTGAAACAATTATTTGGCCAATACGGGGGTTGTGCATGATTTAAATTCGTTGTGCAATGATGATAGAGCATAGCCATACTATATGCTTTTGTAGGGATAACTTTCTTTTGGCCTTGTTATTTTGAAAGTTCATGATTACCTTGCTAGTTTGCTTGAATTATTATTGTTTCCACATCAATAGCAAACTATTGTTTTGAATCTAATGGATCTGAACATTCACGTCACATAAGAGGAATTACAAAGGAAACCTATGCTTGGTAGCATGAAAGCATCAAAAATTCATTCTTATCACTTCCCTACTTGAGGACGAGCAGGAGTTAAGCTTGGGGATCCTTGATACGTCTCAAACGTATCTATAATTTTTGATGATTTCACGTAGTTATCTTGCCTTCTTTGTATGTTTTATGTACCCTTTTTATATCTTTTTGGGACTAACTTATTAATTCAGTGCCAAGTGCCAATTCCTGTTTTTTCCGTGTTTTTGACTCTTTTCAGATCTGATTTTGGAACAGAGTCCAAACGGAAGAAAAACCCCGAAATGATTTTTTCCCGAACGGAAGAAGTCCAGGGGGGTTTTGGGCCAAGCCAGGTGGGCTCTAGGGAGCCCACAAGCCCCCACTCTGCCACCAGGGGGAGGCGGCGGTGGGTAGGCTTGTGGCCTCCCTGGCCGCCCCCTGGCCTAGGTCTTTGGCCTATAAATTCCCAAATATACTGCCAAAAATCAGGCGAGCCTCGAAAATACTTTTCCGCCGCCGCAAGCTTCCGTTTCTGCGAGATCTCATCTGGAGACCCTTCCCGGCGCCCTGCTGGAGGGGACTTTGGAGTTCGAGGGCTTCTTCATCATCATCATCGCGCCTCCAATGACTCGTGAGTAGTTCACTTCAGACCTACGGGTCCGTAGTTAGTAACTAGATGGCTTCTTCTCTCTCTTGGATCTTCAATACAATGTTCTCCACGATCTTCATGGAGATCTATCTAATGTAATCTTCTTTGGCGGTGTGTTTGTCGAGATCCGATGAATTGTGGACTTGTGATCAGATTATCTTTGATATATATTTGAGTCTTTGCTGATTTCTTATATGCATGATTTGATATCCTTGTAAGTCTCTTCGAGTCTTGGGTTTTGTTTGGCCAACTAGATCTATGATTCTTGCAATGGGAGAAGTGCTTGGTTTTGCGTTCTGCCATGTGGTGACCTTTCCCAATGACAGTAGGGGTAGCAAGGCACACATCAAGCAGTTGCCATCAAGGGTAAAAGATGGGGTTTTTATCATTGGTTTGAGAATATCCCTCTACATCATGTCATCTTGCTTAAGGCGTTACTCTGTTCTTATGGACTTAAACACTAGATGCATGCTGGATAGCGGTCGACGTGTGGAGTAATAGTAGTATATGCAGAAAGTATCGGTCTACTTGTTTCAGATGTGATGCCTATAGAAATAATCAATGCATAGATATCGTCACGACTCTGCACAGTTCTATCAATTGCTCGACAGTAATTTGTTCACTCACCGTCTACTTGCTTTCATGAGAGAAGCCACTAGTAAACACTACGGCCCCCGGGTCTATTCACATCCATCGTTTACATCTCCGCTTTTACTTTGCTTTGTTACTTTGTTGCTTTCAGTTCTCACTTGGCAAACAATCTGTAAGGGATTGACAACCCCTTCATAGCGTTGGGTGCAAGCTTTTGTGATTGTGCAGGATCTTGAGATACTCCTCCGCCGGATTGATACCTTGCTTCTCAAACTGAGGGAAATACTTACCTCCGCTGTGCTACATCATCCTCTCCGCTTCGAGGAAACACCAACGTAGAAGGATTCCTGGTGTCGTCAACGTGCCCATTTCTAGCATCACTGGAAGGTCTTTTGTGCAGCAGCATAACGGACATCAGAAGCATTCCTGCGCCATTGCCGGGGATCCCTTTTGAAACATCACACCCCACCACTGGTGCTGCAACTTAACAGGTTTGAGTTTGGTGGTAAACCATGGGGTTTCACCAAATTTGAGCTCCAAAGGACAAGTTTAGCTTTGTAAACTTGAAAATACTCCAATATGACAAGATCTGTCCCTTCCAAAGGGAGTCTGGGCAAACTAAGTCCCACAAATCCCATTTTTGTGTGGAACTCTCATTTCAGGTATTAGGCACTCTTGCAAAGTTTTAGCATCATTTGACAAACTTTGCTATGTAGAGTTGCTCTAACTTGATTTTGGACAGACAGGGTTTTTGGGTTATTTGGGGTCCTTACTCACCTTTGATCAAGGTGAAACTTTATGTGGACACCAAACAGGGCTTAGGGATATTACTGGAATTTGCTAGGAATTTATTGAGAATATTTCCTTTAGAAATATTTCAAAATGCCAAAACAATCAGAAATAGCTTTCATCGTTTTATTCAAAAAATATAATATAAAATGGGGTTTAAAATGCTATGTATGGAAAATATATGTTCTTCTGATCATCTCCAAATTTAATAATATTTTTCTAAGGCAGAAAAGTATTTTTCCATGCTGGAATACCAATTCTGGATTCACAAATGGACATGTTATTTAATTAGGAAAATAATCACAAAAATAATTATTTTTGTGGTTTTGAAATCTAAAGATAGGTTAAAATCAGATTACCAAATATGAGTAGAAGCACTGCTTGCTAACAAGGACATGTAGTGCAACTTAAGGTAGGTTTTACCTTGATCAGAAATAAGCAAAGGTTTTTGGAAATAAGTGTTATACCAAAAGAATTTTGGGTTTTATGCTCACATGATCAAGCATACAAGCATACAATGTCAATCATGGCATTCACAACATTCATTTTTGAAAAAGTTTTAACAAGCTCAGAATTTCACAATACAAACAAGTGATAGCAAAAACAGGGTGTGACAGACCTATCCCCCTTACAAGAATCTCATCCCCGAAATTCCTAAGCTAGGTGCTAAAAAGGTCTGGAAACTCAGATCGGAGGTAGTCTTCATGCTCCCATGTAGCTTCGGCTTTGGTGTGGTTGCTCCATTAAACCTTGAAATACTTGATAGTGCGGCTCCTGGTGCATCGCTCTGCTTCGTCCAGAATGCGGATTGGCCTCTCGCGGTAGGTGAGATCAGACTGAAGGTCAGTGGCCTAGTGATCAATGCCCTTGTAAGGATCGGAACGACTTGGCGCTTGGAGACACTTCCAAAGTTGTGACACGTGGAAGACGTTATGCACACCCGAAAGTTCCGGAGGTAACTCCAATAGATAAGCGAACTCTCCACGCCTTGCCGTGATCTTAAATGGCCCAATGAACCTTGGAGCGAGTTTCCTCTTAACGTGGAAACGCTTGGTTCCCTTGAGAGGTGTGACATGGAGGTATACTAGGTCTCCGGGGTTGAACTCCACATTCTTGCGGCAAGAGTCTGCATAACTCTTTTGTCGTGACTTGGCTGCTTTCAGATTTTCTTGGACTAGTTGCACCTTCTCTTCTGCCCTGTGCAAGACTTTCAGATTTTCGGACCAGTTAAGCGGGGTCCGGCACTGCCGTCCGTACAATACTTCGAACAGGGCCATCTGGAGACTGGACTAGTAACTGTTGCTATATGAAAACACAGTGAATGGCAGACAGTCTTCCCATTTGGCTCCGTGCGCTAGGACGCATGCGCGGAGCATATCTTTGAGTATCTGATTCACCCTTTCCGTTTGTCCTCCCGTTTGCGGGTGGAAGGCGGTGCTAAAAGAGAGTTTGGTACCGAGGGCCTCTTGAAGTTTCCTCCAAAACCTTGAGGAGAACTGCGTGCCTCGATCAGATACAATCTCCTTGGGAACTCCATGAAGGCTTACTATACGCTCAATATATAGACTAGCCAAATTGTTCCCATCATAAGTGGTTTTGACAGGGATGAAATGGGCCACTTTGGTCAAATGGTCGACAACTACCCATATCGAGTTATGGCCCCTGTTAGACCTTGGTAAACCGGTAATAAAATTCGTCCCTACCTTGTCCCACTTCCATTCCGGCACCTTGAGAGGTTGTAGCAGCCCTGCGGGTCGCTGATGCTCAGCCTTAACTTGCTGGCACACAACGCACTTGGCCACATATGTCGCGATTTCCCTCTTCATGCCGTGCCACTAGAATCTTCCTCGGAGATCTTAATACATCTTGGTACCACCGGGGTGAATGGAGTAGAGTGTATCATGTGCTTCCCGTAGGATTAAATCCTTGAGTTCAACCTTGTTGGGTACGCATAAACGTTTCGCAAACCACACGGCTCCTTGATCATCCTCCAAGAATCCTGGGGCCTTGCCTTCTTGAATATTCTTCTTGATACCTTCAATGCTCTTGTGACCCTTCTGGGCTCCCTTGATGTCGTCTTCTAGCGTTGGTTTGACTTTGAGGTTATCTAGCAATCTAGATTCCACTAGTTCCAACCCAAAGTTCTCCAATTCATCATATAAGGCGGGCTACCTTTCCTTAAGCATGACGTTTAAGGTGCTAGTCTTCCGGCTCAAGGCATCAGCCACTACGTTAGCCTTACCGGGGTGATATTGAATGCTGACGTCGTAGTCCTTGATTAACTCTAACCATCTCCATTGCCTCATATTCAATTCCCTTTGGGTGAAGATATACTTTAGACTCTTGTGGTCAGTGTATATTTCACATCGCTTCCCCAGAAGGTAATGTCGCCATGTCTTCAGAGCATGCACTACTGCTGCCAACTCGAGATCATGGGTGGCATAGTTCTCCTCATGCGGGCGTAGTTTCCGTGACAAGTATGCCACGACTCTGCCATCTTGCATTAGAACCCCACCTAGACCGGTCCTTGAGGCATCGCAATATATCACAAACTCCTTGCTGATATCTGGAGTGGCCAATACCGGGGCGGTGGTTAGCCTCTTCTTCAACTCTTGGATGCTCGCTGCACATTTCGGCGTCCATTCGAACTTCTTGCCTTTCTTCAAGAGCTGAGTCATAGGTCACGCGATGCGGGAGAATCCTTCTACGAACTTGCGGTAATATCCCGCGAGTCCGAGGGATATCCTGACTTCCTTCATGTCAATTGGCGATTCCGAGTTGGTTACCGTGGTAATCTTAGAGGGATCAACTGCCAATCCACTTGATGTCATGGTATGACCCAGGAATCCAACTTCGTTCAGCCAAAATAGGCATTTGCTGAACTTGGCATACAGTTGGTGCTCTCGAAGCTTCTCCAATACTAACCTCAAGTGTTGCTCATGCTCTTCTTCAGACTTGGAAAAGATTAATATGTCATTAATGAATACGACGACAAACTTGTCCAGGTATTCCATGAAGACCTTATTCATGAGGTACATGAAGTAAGCTGTGGCATTAGTCAATCCAAAAGACATGACAGTGCATTCGTACAGACCGTACCTGGTCACAAATGCCATCTTCGGTATGTCTTCGGGCCGGATCTTTAGTTGGTACTATCCAGATCGGAGGTCGATCTTGGAGAATACCTTAGCTCCATTTAGCTGGTCGAACAAGTCTTCGATCTTGGGGAGTGGGTATTTGTTCTTGATCATGACCTCACTAAGAGAACGGTAATCGATGCAAAGTCTTATTGTTCCATCCTTCTTGGACACGAAGAGAACAGGTGATCCCCAAGGTGACGCACTCAGACGAATAAACCCTTTCCTGAGTTGCTCATCCAGTTGCTTCTTCAACTCCGCTAGCTCTTCGGATCCCATCCTGTAAGGCTTCTTATAGATAGGCCTTGATCCGGGCATGAGTTTGATGATGAACTCGATGTCTTGGTCAGGGGGCATCCATGGTAGCTCATCAGGAAAGACGTCCGTGGGTTCACAGACTATTGGCACTTGGTCGAGTCCTTCTTCTAACAGGTTGTTAACTCGTGATACTCGAGTCGGTACTAGCTCAGAGACATACTTGACTTTGACCCCTTGGTCACTTGTCATGGTAATGGCCCTATTGGCACAGTCCAAGATGCTTTGATGCTTGGCCAACCAGTCCATGCCGAGAATTACTTCTAGGCCTTGCGATTTAAGCACAATGCAATCCGCTGAGAAGCTCGTCCCATTGATAACTATCCCAACCTTCCTACACCCTAGGTTGGTCCTCAAAACTGCTCCTGGGGTTTGAATTGCCATATGCCCATGAAGCAAGGTAGGTTCTACACCACACTTTTCCACAAACTTTTGCCTAACAAAAGAATGTGAAGCACCACAATCAAACAATACTGTTGCCGGGGTAGAGTTGACGAGGAACGTACCCAGAATGCAGTCCGGGTCTTCCTGTGCCTCTTCTGCGCAAATGTGATTAATCCTCCCCTTGCTGTGATACTACTGATTGCGGGAAGCCTGGTTCCTGTCTGGCGCTCCTTGGCCTGGATTTGGCGCATTGGGGTGCGGAGCATCGGCTTTCTTGTTGGGGCACTGCTTGGAATAGTGCCATGTTTGTCCACACCCGAAATAGGTAACTTGCGTTGGAAGGTTGGTCTTGCCCCCACCGTTGTTTGGCGGAGTGCTTGCTGGCTTGGCGTTGACTTGCTGCTGAGGCTGGTAATTCTGGCGAAATGTCGGATGCTTGTATTATTGCTGCTGATAGTTGGGTCTTACCGGGGCTGACTGCCATGGTCGTGGTTTCGAGCTAATTGGTCCTCCACTACCCATTAGCTTGTGCTTACGGGTGTCATCCATTGCATGATGCTTGTCTTCCAACATAAGAGCCTTATTAACCAGGTCACTGAAGGTCCGGCATTCACAAACAACCAGCTGATACTGGAGTGACTGCTGCAGTCCTTCCATAAAGCATTCCACTTTGGCAGCCTCACTGCTGACGTCTTCAGGTGCGTATCTTGATAGGAGGTTGAACTTCTGCAAATGCTCCTTGACAGATCCACTGCCTTGCCTTAAGGCTCGGAATTCTTGCTTCTTAATGGGCATCATTCCAGGAGGAATGTGAGCAGCGCGGAATCCATCCTTGAACACGGCCCAAGTGATGACTTGCCCGACTCGCATGATCTGAAATCCATCCCACCAAGATTTGGTTGTGCCTCCGAGACAGTGAGTTGCATAGAGGAATTTCTCGTGGTCATCAGTGCACTTGACCAGCGCGAGAAGGTCTTCAATAGTGTGGATCCAGTCATCGGCATCCAAGGGTTCAGTCGTCTCCGTGAATATGGGTGGCGTAGTTCGCACAAACTCAGAGAGAGTTGAGCGACCGTTCCCATTACCGTTCTGCGGTGGGTGGTGTTGGAATTATGCCCTAGAGGCAATAATAAATGTATAGTTATTATTATAATTCCTGTATCAAGATAATAGTTTACTATCCATGCTATAATTGTATTGAATGAAGACTCATTTACATGTGTGGATACATAGACAAAACACCGTCCCTAGCATGCCTCTAGTTGGCTAGCCAGTTGATCAATGATAGTCAGTGTCTTCTGATTATGAACAAGGTGTTGTTGCTTGATAACTGGATCACGTCATTGGGAGAATCACGTGATGGACTAGACCCAAACTAATAGACGTAGCATGTTGATCGTGTCATTTTGTTGCTACTGTTTTCTGCGTGTCAAGTATTTATTCCTATGACCATGAGATCATATAACTTACTGACACCGGAAGAATGCTTTGTGTGTATCAAACGTCGCAACATAACTGGGTGACTATAAAGATGCTCTACAGGTATCTCCGAAGGTGTTAGTTGAGTTAGTATGGATCAAGACTGGGATTTGTCACTCCGTGTGACGGAGAGGTATCTCGGGGCCCACTCGGTAATTCAACATCACACACAAGCCTTGCAAGCAATGTAACTTAGTGTAAGTTGCGGGATCTTGTATTACGGAACGAGTAAAGAGACTTGCCGGTAAACGAGATTGAAATAGGTATGCGGATACTGACGATCGAATCTCGGGCAAGTAACATACCGAAGGACAAAGGGAATGACATACGGGATTATACGAATCCTTGGCACTGAGGTTCAAACGATAAGATCTTCGTAGAAAATGTAGGATCCAATATGGGCATCCAGGTCCCGCTATTGGATATTGACCGAGGAGTCTCTCGGGTCATGTCTACATAGTTCTCGAACCCGCAGGGTCTGCACACTTAAGGTTCGACGTTGTTTTATGCGTATTTGAGTTATATGGTTGGTTACCAAATGTTGTTCGGATTCCCGGATGAGATCACGGACGTCACGAGGGTTTCCGGAATGGTCCGGAAACGAAGATTGATATATAGGATGACCTCATTTGATTACCGGAAGGTTTTCGGAGTTACCGGGAATGTACCGGGAATGACGAATGGGTTCCGGGAGTTCACCGGGGGGGGCAACCCACCCCGGGGAAGCCCATAGGCTTTGGGGAGACACACCAGCCCTTAGTGGGCTGGTGGGACAGCCCCAAAGGGGCCTATGCGCCAAGGATAAGAAATCAAAGGAAAAGAAAAAAAAGAGGGAGGAGGTGGGAAGGGAGGACTCCCTCCCACCAAACCTAGTCCAACTCTGTTTGGGGGGGGGGGGGGAGAGTCCTCCCCCTTGGCTCGGCCGACTCCTTGGGGGTCCTTGGACCCCAAGGAAAGGCCCCCTCCCTCCTCCTATATATATGGAGCAATTAGGGCTGATTTGAGACGACTTTCTCACGGCTGCCCGACCACATACCTCCATGGTTTTTCCTCTAGATCGCGTTTCTGCGGAGCTCGGGCGGAGCCCTGCTGAGACAAGGTCATCACCAACCTCCGGAGCGCCGTCACGCTGCCGGAGAACTCTTCTACCTCTCCGTCTCTCTTGGTGGATCAAGAAGGCCGAGATCATCGTCGAGCTGTACGTGTGCTGAACGCGGAGGTGCCGTCCGTTCGGTACTAGATCGTGGGACTGATCGCGGGATTGTTCGCGGGGCGGATCGAGGGACGTGAGGACGTTCCACTACATCAACCGCGTTCTCTAACGCTTCTGCTGTACGATCTACAAGGGTACGTAGATCACTCATCCCCTCTCGTAGATGGACATCACCATGATAGGTCTTCGTGCGCGTAGGAAATTTTTGTTTCCCATGCGACGTTCCCTAACAGGTGGTTCACTAGGGTCTGAACCAGCTGCTGGATAGCGGCATTGTTGGCTTGACGCTCCTCTCGAAGAGCTTGAAGGAACTGAGCCATGGTCAAGCTTTCAGGAGGAGGCAGTGGCGGTGGAACATCGTCTTGCTGCGCGTGGTGATCTCCAGCTTGAGCTTCCCCTCCGGTTCCCTGCTGTTGTCCTGAAGGGGCACAACCGGGGTTGCCGAAGGTGCTGTTGCGAGTTGCATTCACCATCCTCTCAGGGGAGCAGACAGGTCAATTTGCCGAACTGGTTGTACTCAAAAGGGATGACGTTCTAGTAAAGAGGGGGTCTGGTGTCGTGCTAGTGAGCAAGATTTTTATGACAATGGTTTGAAAACAACTACTGCATCAATTTAAAACAAGTGATGTAGTCGCTCACAAGCTGCCTAAGGCAGAATGTGACTTGCATCCAACAGGTTTACACAACAACCGGGGTCATAAAATCCTGATACAAGAACTCCTACGCTCGGTATATCCTACGCTGCTAAGCGATCGACTGCGCGGTCTCATAAGCCGGCTCTGTGGGATCTTCGTCTTCATCTTCCTCTCTATCTTCATCTTCATTAGTGCTTCCCTTCCTTGAGGGAGTAGGGGAAGGAAGCGGACCATCTCGACGTCTCTTGGTTGGCCAGGTAGCGAAGAGTTCGGTGTACTCTTCTGCGGTAAAGCGACGACTCTGAAGAGGAACGGCCTTGAAAGTGCGTTATATCGACTGGGGGGTGAATAGGAGATTTTTAGAATTTCATCACTGAGGAAATTCCTTTTGAGCAAATTCCTCACTGATGACTAACTTACAGCGGAAACAGTAAAGGATCAGAAGTGCAAAGTTTCACAACAGCAGTTTTTCACAGTGAAGAATGTGAAAACAGATTGCACTGTGAGCAGGCATGCAGAATACAGATGAGGATTAACTGACGTGAAGAATTTGGGGTTGAGGAAATTCAGAGAAAGTCTTCAGCAAATTCTTCAAACAGTCTCAGTGAAAGTCATCAACACATAATACGAGGAAAGTAAGGAGTTGAGGAATTAGAACCCGTTTCTCAGTGAATACAGTCGTTGATGACCCAGTTCCAACTGCTGTGACAATTGTACATCTGGTTTGGAGCGGCTTGGTATTGAAACCAAAGGACACACAATCCCTACCGTATTCTCCTTGAGCTAAGGACACACAGTCCTCGCCCAACACTCGTGGTAAGTCTTCAGGGCAGACTTCCAAACCCTCACAAACTTGGTCACCCGGCGATCCACAATTGACTGCTGGATGGCTCTAGACCATGACGCCTAACCGTCTGGAGGATGCACAGTCCTCAAAGGTAAAAGGCTTCAGTCCCACACAGGAACAACTTCTTCAGTGATGCTCAATCACTAGGTTTGGTTTATGGTTTCAGTGTATGGGGTATTTCCTCACTCATGAATTACTCTCGAAGGCTCTGAGGAATTGGGTTGCTCTTGTGACAAGTGTCAGTTTCTAACGGAGCAACCAACCAGCTAGTGGTTGTGGGGGGTGGCTATTTATAGCCTGAGAGCATCGCTACATGATTTGACACTAATACCCTTAAATAATATGACCGTTGGAGTGGATAAGACCAATGACTTGGCGTGGCTATCGAAATAGTCGGAACCCTCAACTGTGAGAGTCCTCATGTCACTCGTATTCCTCACTTGAGGCTTTTTGGTAGGATTAGGTTTGGGTTGAGTATCATGAGGAAATTCATTCCATAGTGTAACTTTGACCCCCTTTAACAGTACGGTGTTCCTATTTCACAAATGCGAAGAAAATAAAACAGAAAGTGTAAATCTTCATGCTTCAAATTCTTCAGAGTGATTTTCTTCAGGACACACCGGACTTCTCAATATCAGTATCTTCATGAGGAATATCAATTTCATCGCAGATTCCTCGCGATTCATTTCTTCAGCTTCGGACCAATTTCTTCAACTGAAGACATACATTTTTAGGGGTCGATATTCTTCAAATATCTCAAACTCCTCAATGACTTATAGATCCTGTGTACACTCACAAACATATTAGATACTTAACCTATAAGTCTTCAAACCACCAAAATCACTAAGGGGCACTAGATGCACTTACAATCTCCGCCTTTTTGGTGGTAGATGACAATTAGGTTAAGTCTTCAACAGGGATCAAAAATATGAAGTGTAAATACTCATTTGAGGAATTTGAAATCAAGATTCAGAGAGACTCCCCCTGAAGATGTGCATATCTTGAGGATTTTGCTTTTCACAGCAAATGCACATTGATGATTTATATCATGGAGATCTCCCCCTGAGTCTTGTAAATCATGCATACATATAACATATCATATGAAGAAAATGAAAATGCATGATGACAAATGGTATCTGACGAATTCCAGCATGCGTGCATTAAAACTTGATGAATAAGCATGCGAAGAAAAACGTTCAAAAGCGTCAGAGTACCATCGGGCTTAAGTTACAACTCATTACATAAAAACTTTAGAAGAGCCAAGAGTTTGTAACTTAAATATAGTTCATAAGCCCCAAAAATATCCCGGTTGAAGACTAACTCTCAAGTTTCTCCCCCTTTGTCATCAAGTGACAAAAAGGGACAAATTGAGGACTAACGTCCGTGAAGACTTCATTTCGTGGCAGTTGAGGAAGAGCCGTGATGCTTCTTGGGAGTAGTCTTCTTCCTTGGACCGGTAGCAGTGTCGAGCTGTTCTTCATCAGTTTCAGCAGTGCGGAATGAAGAAAAGGAGCTGTCTTCAAGGTCTGGCACTGGAATAGGCCTGAACTTCTTCTTGGGCGGCCACGACCATTCAAAGTCTCGCTCAAAGTCCATTTCTTCAAGCTCAGTCTGAGTCTTTAGATGTGCAAGTGTAGCCCAAGTGCGATCAAAAACCTCATGCAGATAGTGATGGTTGAGCTTCACAGAGTTCTGTGTTTCAGTGAGGGTTTTCACAATGGCACCAAACTGGCGTTTGACCCACTTGTGATTTCGATCCACCTTCTAGTGAAGACTGAGGAGGAGCTCTCTTGTATTCATCACGCGAGGAGGAACGGGGCTTGCCGGACGAGTCTCAGTATCATCCCATGAAGAATAAGCTTCTGGCTCTGTGAACTAGCCATCAAGGGGCCTACTGCCTTCTTCAATCATAGATTTGCCTTTTCCTTCAATGGACTCGAAAGTCTTCTTGTTGACCTGGATAGGAGGCATATAACCAACATGGTTTTGGAAATCAGCGTGGAAGTTGATGTCTGTCCTTGTCCTGATGAATCTCATGATCCATGGGGCATATATCTTGTGATCAAAAGGACACATAGCATTGTCTGGCAAAGTCCTCAAGAAGAAATCATGGATGTTGATAGGAATACCATGGATAATGTTGAACAAGATATTCTTCATGAGGCCTACAACATCTTCTTCATCATCATGGCCTTTGATCAGCGCGAGCACACTGCAGAGGATTCTGTAAACAGATCTGGGTGTGTACTTGAGCTCATGGACGAGGAAGGTTGTTCTCGGAGGTTTTCCTTCAGCCAAAGGTTTCATGAGGACTTCCATCATCCCATTGGGCAGCTCACGCTCACCATAAAGCTTCACAGCCTCATCTGAGGGAATTGGTACAGGAAGTTCACGGAGGAGTTGAGTAGCAGGAGCCTTGTAGTGAGTGTTTTGTGACATCCAATCAAACACCCAAGTGTTAATGTCTTCAGGGTTGCCAGATATGTGAGGAGTGGCATAGAACTGAAGAATTAGCTCGTCGTTCCAGTCAGAGATGTCGGATCACATTGGGAGTAAACCAGCATCATGGAGTACAATGAGGACAGGCTCCAGGCACGGTATTGCTTCAAGTTCAACATGAGGAATATGCCTGTGCTGGAATATCTTGTTTCGTCCACATAGCACAGAGGCGTAGTATTTCATCTGAGTCCTAGTCCAAAACTTCAGATGCTTCATTTGAGGCTTGTCATAGGGGTTCTCTCCAATGAAGTACATGCGTTCTTCAAAGAAGTTTTCCTATTGAAACTTAGGACGCTTGGAGAATGGCTGACGCTGAACTGGCTTAAGATTTTGCGGAGGAACAGGAGGGGAGACAACAATGGCAGTCTTTGGGTTGAGCATGACGAATGCATTGTCTTGGTCAGGTGCATTCTCCTCAATATTTTCCTCAGGGTGAGGAATTTCAGGTGCTGGTACTTCAGGCTGAGGGGATGGAGCTGGCCATGCTTCAGGCTGAGGGGCTTGCTCTGGCTGTGCATCAGGCTGAGGAATAGCTTCTTCTTGCTCAGTTTGAGGAGTTGGGTCAGCTTGTTCCTCATCTTGAGGATTTTGCTCAGAGCGTGGAATTTTATCAGCTTGAGGATTTTCAGTTTGTTTTTCCTCAGCTGGCTTGGTGGCAGCTGATGCTTGAACAGTGTCTTTCTGAGGAATGAAAGGCTGAGGACTGTCGTCTATATGAATCTCCTCGTCAGTGTGTTCCTCAGAGGCGGCATCCTTCATTTTCTCATCTGCCTTTTTCGCTGGATCATCAATGATGACCATTTCATAGGAAGGGGCGAAATTCAGGGGAACAGGGTCCAGAGGAGCAGTTTCTTCAAGTGCTTTGAGGCGCATGGCCTCTGTTTCTTCTTCTGCTGAGGAGGCCTTTCTCTTCTTGGCTTCCTTCTCAGCAGCCCTGGTTTTCTTCACGTCTGATGCAGACGAAGTCATCTTCTTCACCGTTGAAGCTTTTGGTGAAGGAGTTCTCTTGACAGATTCTTCAGCTGGTTTTGAGGAACCAGCTGGAACAGAGTCATCAGCATGCTTTGGCGAAGCAGCTGGGTCAGGGGCAGTCTCATCAGCTGCAGCAAATTCATCAGCATGAGTTTCCATGATGATTTCTTCAATAGACGGTTCATCCACACGGCGTTCTTGGTGTACTTCCTCAGCTTGAGGAGTTTCCTCATCATGACGAGATTCATCTGCTGGCTCCTCAATCAGGGGCTGAGAAGTTGGTGCTGGGGGTGCAGCCTTCTTATTGTAATCATCAACAGCACTAGTGGCCAGCTTGATGAAATTGCTTTTGAGACTCTTACGATCTGACAGCCTTGAATACTTGTCAGTCAATTTCTTCAGCTCTGCCTGTGTTGATACCAGTGCATCAGGAGTCAACTTGAGGGGATTCTGCTTGAGGAATTTCTCCTTTTTAAGCTTTTCAACTTTGGCCTACTTGGCCTGCTGTTCTTTCCACTTGGCTTCATTGATGAAAGTGGTCACCATGTGGCTGATGCCAGGGGGAAGTTTCAAATCATCAAGTGGAGTGTTTGCGTCCTCATACCAGATGTTGACGTAGTCAAGGAGAACCTTGGGGTCCATTGCCAGAGGAATAGTACCGCCTGATGCTTGAGCTACTCTTTCCTGCTTGTTCCTGATGATTGCTTGCAGGGTTTGATCATCAAATTCATCACTGCCCTCTGATGCAGATGGGACAGTGATGATTTTGCTGGGGCTTGGCAGAGTTGCACATTCAACAGATACCTGAGTCTTCGCAGGAGGTGTTGAAGACTTTGTCTTCAAGCTGGTTGTAGCTCGGAGTGAGGAGCTGGAGCTGGCGGTCATAGGCTTCATGACCTGCTTCTGTACTGGTTTCTCTTGAGGCTTTGGTGGTGGTGCTGAGGATTTTGGAGCTGAGGAGATTGGTACTGAGGGCTTTGGCGTTGATGGTTTTGGTGTTGAAGGTTTTGGTGCTGAGAGTTTTGTGACAGAAGCCTGAGCAGACTTCTCTTGAGGCTTTGGAGCCCTTGGCTTTGACGGCATAGACTGCATTTGAAGAATTTCTGAGCCACAGGTTTCTGCGGCAGAGGAAGTAGCAGCAGCTGAGGCAGCAGCTGAGGATTCATTGAATTTCCTCACTGCAATTTCTGCTTGCTTCTTGAGCTTAGCCAGATGCGTTTCCTTCTCATCTGGATAGTCATCAATGGTCATGAGGCTTGAGGGATGTGCTACTTGATGATCCTCAAGTGGGGCCCGTCTGCCAGGGGGCTTCAGAGCGAATTTCTTCGCATACTTGGGAGTCACAAACCAGTATTCCTTCCATTCCTTCGCCCATCGGCGTTCTATCTTCTGCAGCCGTATCTTTCTCTTGGCCATTGTCTCATATTCATCACGCGTGCAATAGTCCAAGTAAATATCCTCAGGGATATCCACAGCTGTGTTTTGCTCAAGTTTCTTTCCTCCCTTCTGTTTTCTGTCATCCTCCATTTTCTTCAGCTGAGGATTTTGCTGATGAGATTGAACTCTTGAGGATTCTGATGAGACTTGAAGATTTTCTTCCAGAAACGCTGCAAATGAGTTAATGTGATGAGAACCGAGAGATTCATCTGCTGACATGTGTGTACCTGTGAACAGAGTATAGTTGCGAGGAATTTGGAGAGGTCATATGCGTTCTCAGATTTGAAGAAAATGAAAAAGTTTGACAGTTTGAGCAATATAACCAGTGGTTGAGGAATTTGCCTAAGCATAATGTTCTTGGGTTCCAGAGTTGTACAGATCCGAAAATTCGCACAATTGAGGAATCTCGTGAAAATCTTAGATGCTTAGCATAGTTCATCAATGATGTGGTCGTAGGCAGTGTTTGAGGAATCAAGTGCTTATCGATTCTTGAGGAAAAACAGATTTCATATAGAAGATGTAAAATTTTAGATCTAACTTGCGGTAAAAATGGGATTTATTTACCCTGGAAGGTGCGCATGAAGAACACAGAAAGGTGTGTGTGGAGAATCTCTTCGGTCGCGTGTCCAATGCACCCTAACCCGGCGACAGAGGATGTCTACGGTGGCGGCGGACGAAGATGGTCCGACTCCGGCGTGGTTCCGGCGACGGAGAAGTCGAGGCAGTGAAGCTCTTCCTCACCGGCGACGAGACTACCAGCGATGGCGCTAGGGTTCGGTGGTGTATGCTGTGGTAGGAGAGCGATGGATCCAAGAAGAGTATGCCGAGGGGGATAAGGACATATTTATAGCCAAAAGTTACTGTTGGCGCGAAAATTTTGGACCAAACAGCCCCTGCCTCTATGTCTCCGCATGACACGTGTAGCTCCCGAACAGTGCGGTGGAGATAGTGGAGATCGTGGTTATCCGATCGTGGGAAGTGGGGTTCAGTTACTGTGTATTAAAGAAACAATTTTTGAAGATTTGAGGATTTTCGTTACAAAATCAGCAACTGACAAGGACGCAGTGAGGATTTTGAACAAAGTTTCAAGTAGAACGCATATGAAGAATTGAATAGACTGGATGAGTATAGCATAGAGGGAAAGTAGGGTCCGATCACATTCACTTACACCACCGAATATTTAGTGAAGAAATAGCTATAAGTGAAGTAGGGTCACAAAACATTTGAAGACTCTAAGATATTTAGCTCACACCGCAACTTGCAAAACCTTTTCCCATCCAAGGGCTTAGTGAAGATATCTGCCAGTTGATCATCAGTCTTCACATGGTCGATGAGGATATTGCCCTTGAGGACATGGTCCCGAAGAAAATGTTGGCGAATCTGGATGTGCTTGGTCTTCGAGTGCCGTACTGGGTTGTATGCAATCTTGATAGCGCTCTCATTGTCACAGTAGAGAGGCACATTCTTCATGTTATGCGTAGTCCTTGAGGACCAATTACTTCAACTGAAGACATACATTTTTAGGGGTCGATATTCTTCAAATATCTCAAACTCCTCAATGACTTATAGATCCTGTGTACACTCACAAACACATTAGATACTTAACCTATACGTCTTCAAACCACCAAATTCACTAAGGGGTACTAGATGCACTTACAGGCCTGAAGCGGGGGTATGCCTCCTCGCAAAGCAAAGCCAGGTGACATTATGGGTGCTCCTTCTTTCTTCACCTTGCGGTTCTTCATCGTCTCCATACGAAGTAGGTCCTTGACTTGGTGCAGCTCTTGGCGGATCCTAGTCGACTCCTTGATCAAAATATGCGTCAAGGTGTCTGAGGAGAGTGTGAAGTAGGTCCGAAACCTCAATGGCATCCCGTCCTCGGATGAGGGGTTGAGTGTCCAACTCCCGTCTACCTTATCTTTAACAAAAGGTAGGTGACAAGTAGCTGGCTCGTCAGCCATCTCAGGAAGAATGTCGCGGATTCGCACGAGTGCCTCTCGTGGTGCAGTCTCCACGACCAACATCAGATCCTCCATCTGTGGCCCTTCAAAGAACCAGCTAGTTGGGGAGTCGTTGGCCTTCACTATCACGTCCACGTGATACTCCTTGGTGTCGGCGTTGACCCAGTGTTCGTGGTAGAGGAAGATGGGCGTGCGACGTACTTGACACTTCTCGAGGCTATCGCTCAAAAGCAGAGGAAAGCCCATTTCCAGAAGCATCTCAGGTACGGCGGCCTTCTACAAGGTATAGAGGAGAGGGTTAGAAATATTTTAGTGAGTGTAGTTCTCGGGTCAATCTTATGTGCACTAATCGTTTCGGCTATCTTCCATGCTACCTAAGGCTTCCTATAGTCAACTTGGCTCTGATACCAGCTCTGTGGCGACCCCGACTTACTAGTCGAGATCGCCGTGCTCAGTGATCCCAGAGATCAATGCTCACCGAACACAGGCACCGAATAAAAGAGTCTTACATCCATGTCCCGATTATTACAACACATGACCGAAGGGTCAAGTTCACAAGACAGGGCCTAAGGCCAAATCACTCAGATACACTAGTAGCGGAAAACATAGGGCTAAGCGGGTGCCCATGAAGCGTGCTAGTTCGCAGGGGCGTCTCCGAAGACGTACTCATCTCCAAACTCCGGTCCTTCCATGTCTGGTCAATAACATAACCAGTCGCAAGGCACTAAGTACTTTGAATGTACTCGCAAACAGCCCATGATATAATCAACGAAAGTGAAGGATAACAATATCATGCATCTTTAGTGTAAGTCATCTGGGTGGAATGATCATGAATATGCATCAAGTTAAAGAACTACTCTTGAAGAACAGATTACAGATATCAATATATCTGTCGAGGGCTGAACCAACTGGGTTGACCCTATATGCCAAGTCAACGAAGTTGGTCATATCGTTACTGTCACGACAACACCTTTTTGAACACCACACACACACTCACACTTGGTTTATGCGGAAATAACTGGACGTAGTTTACGCGGGATTACCAAACTGTCCTTGACCGCGGACACGGTTATTCGAATAGTTTACACTTTGTAGAGGTAGTACGCTGGACCCACGAGATCCGGGAAACTTTCATGTCATCCACGACTCGCGGTATATCACATACCCGAGGTAAGTACCCGATCAATGCCTTTACCCTGACGATACTAGACAAAGAGGTCCACTCGATTGATACCTAGCCCACATGTTGTACGTCTTACGAGCACCAACTCTGGAGAGTACCAACCATGCGGGGACCAACGGTGTGACTGGAACTCATAAAAATGGCATAGTCGTCCTACATGGCACGACCCCATCACGAGAGTGACCACACATCACTCCCGCCACTAGTAATGTGGCTCTTTGCTAGCACCGACCAGAGTAATTAACATAGCCCCGTCCCACGAGGGGTAATGTGGTCGTACTGGTAGGGTTGGGACAGTCGACACATCATAAATCTAATCCCATTTCCGAAACCATACTCACACAAATACTGGGTGCAACAATTCACCGAAAGTGACCACCTAACTCATCATCACCCTCGGGCATTAGTAGCACCCGACGGGGTTTTAATAACTCTTGCTTTATGTCATCAACATGCTCATGATAATAATAATTCTATCTTTACTTGTCAACATGGTATTAGCAGGACCCTCAAGGGGTAGGGTCAAGCTCAATGCATGTGCTATGGGGGAGCCTTCAGTAAAATCATATCAAATGATTACCGACACTTATGATCATATGCAACGGGAATACTTGCTATTTTATCATGCAAAGTAACATATGTTTAGTCATGGTCAAAGGGCTTCTTGCCTTGGTCAGCTAAGTATCCGTGGTCTTCGAGGTCTTCCGCTCTGATTCCCTCATCACACGGATTTTCTATCGTCGATAAAATAATAAATAAGAAATAGCTCACACAGAAACAGACCACAAAGTCATTTTAAAAATGTTCTTTATTACTGATAAATCTAAGGTATCATTTTAAAAATATTTGAATTAATTTTCCTTGAAGGAATATTTTTGAAATCAACCAAACAGAAGCAAAACTATTTCAGTTTAGTCCTTTTTATTAATGGAAAATAGAATAGTTGTTGGAAAATTCATCCAATCATATTATTAAATACTACACATTTCTAGAAGAATAAAAGTGGAAGAATTATATTTTTACACTGGTTCAATGTTTTTATAAAAATCCTAGAAACTAGTGTTTAAAAATAAAAGTAAACCGGCTAAACTCTCGCCTTGCTCGGCCCCGAGCTGGGCTGGCCCATGGCCAGCCGACAGCCTGCCCAGGCGCGTGCGCCGTCAGGTTTGAACCTGATGCGCGGGGCCCTGCAGTCAGCGGCCGAGGTCAGCGCGGGGGAGGAGGTTGTGCCATCGATAGGTGGGGCACACCTGTCGGGGTCGTCTCCTACCTCTGGCCAGAGAGGAGGAGGAGGAGGCCGGCGAGGTTGCCGACGCTCTCATGCCCCAACGAGCACTGGAATGGGTTCGCATTACTGTCGCCTACCTCCTGGTGGTCGGAACAACGACGGGGAGGCAAGGGTTCACTGGCGACTAGGAGGACGTGGTGGAGGACTTTCGGGAGGTGGTCGAGGGGGTGGCTAGAGGCACGAAAATGCTCGGGCGAGTTGGGGGAAAGCTTCCTGGGGTCGAGAGGGTTAGTTTGGTGGGTCAAGGGGCAAAGGAGCCATCGTGTAGCCGGAGATCGACCGGAGCTCCGAGGCGGAGGGGCCTCGGTCGATCTCGAGCACCGGGGCTCTGCTGGGTTGCTGGGGTGGCTAGGGAGGTACTAGTGATCGTGGTGAAGCTATCTGAGGGGTGCTGGAGTGAGGGGGAGGGCTATTTATAGGCCCGCGATGGTGAGAAAATTCGGTTGCACCATTGACTTACCGTGGCACGCATGGGGGTGCAGAGAGAGGATGGGGTCGAAACCACGGTCTCAGGACGTGGTTTTGCACTGCCCGAACTATCTGCAGCAGAGGGAGAGAGAGAGAGGAGTCGAGCATTCGTGGCCGCGCAAACTTGGCCGGTTCTGGTGCGCGCACGCACGCCTTGCGCGACCTCTAGAGTGGGAGAGGAGGGGCCTTGAGGCTTGCTCGACGCGGAAGGGTTGTCGGGGGAGAGGTTGGACATCTCGGGGTAGGCTGGAACTGGCCGAGGATGTCGCCCCCACCTCGGTGACTCCTTGTAGCATGCCCAGAGCTCAGTTTTGGCATGCCATGGCATGCTGGCATGCTCTGAGGCACTTTGCACGTGTCTAGCATGTCCTGGCACTGGCTGGGGGTGTAGCTCGCCGTTTGGTTCTTGTGGGAGCTTCGGCTAGTCAAGGGAGGCAAGAAATACTGGAGCTGTCAGTCATGAACTGAAATCTAAATTGGGGTTTTTGGCCTTTCCACTTTGAACCAGTGAGGGGCCAGTTGACTGGGTTTAGACACAGATGTTGGCCACTTAATCTATCAGTTTGAAGCAAAGGGGTTTGGTTTAGCTATGGCTAAGGTGGCTTTTTCCTAACAGTCAGAAGGTGTTCGACAGTGGATTAAGGGGGTTGGACCCCACCACTGGTGCTACAACTTAACAAGTTTGAGTTTGGTGGTAAACCATGGGGTTTCACCAAATTTGCGCTCCAAAGGACAGGTTTAGCTTTGTAAACTTGAAAATACTCCAATATAACCAGACCTGTCCCTTCCAAAGGGAGTGTGAGCAAACTAAGTCCCACAAATCCCATTTTTGGTGCGGAACCCACATTTGAGGTATTATGCACTCCTGCAAAGTTTTAGCATCATTGGACAAACTTTGCTATGTAGAGTTGCTCTAACTTGATTCTAGACACACAGGGTTTTTCGGTTATTTGGGGTCCTTATTCACCTTTGATCAAGGTGAAACTTTATGCGGACACCAAACAGGGCTTAGGGATATTACTAGAATTTTCAAGAAATTTATTGAGAATATTTCCTTTGGAATTACTTCAAAATGCCAAAACAGACAGAAATAGCTTTCATAGTTTAATTCAAAAAATATAATATAAAATGGGGTTTAAAATCCTATGTATGGAAAATATATGTCCTTCTGATCATCTCCAAATTTAATCAGATTTTTCTAAGGCAGAAAAGTATTTTTTCCATGTTGGAATACCAATTTTGGCTTCGGAAATGGACATGTTATTTAATTAGGAAAATAATCAAAAAAATAATTATTTTTTTGGTTTTGAAATATAAAGATAGGTTAAAATCAGATTACCAAATATGAGTAGAAGCATTGCTTGCTAACAAGGACATGCAGTGCAAGTTAAGGTAGGTTTTACCTTGATGAGAAATAAGCAAAGGTTTTTGGAAATCAGTGTTATACCAAAAGAATTTAGGGTTTTATGCTCACATGATCAAGCATACAAGCATACAATGTCAATCATGGCATTCAAAACATTAATTTTTGAAAAAGTTTTAACAAGCTCAGAATTTCACAATACAAACAAGTGATAGCAAAAACAGGGTGTGACATGGACTCTTTGTTTAGTATCGTCACGGGAAAGGCAATGATCGGGTACTTAACTTTAGTATCTTATATATCGCGAGTCGTGGATGAGACGAAAGTTTACCTGATCTCGTGGGTACAACGTACAACCTGTGCAGAGTGTAAAACAATTCGAATAGTTGTGTCCACAGTCAAGGACAGTGGGGCAATCCTGATTAAACTACGTCCACTCGTTTCCGCATAAACCAAGTGTGTGTGTGTGTTAAGGTGATATCTGAGAAGATGATATGACAAGTCTGAAGACTTGACATATAGGGTGAACCTGAGGTTTTCAACCCTCAGCAGATATATTGATATATGTAATCTATTCTTATGATTACCATCTAGCTTATGATGCATATCCATAAAAGCAATTCACCATGCACATGTTTCAATTAAAACTTGCTTTCCGCAAAGACTGCATATTACTTTATTATCGTACCAACTGCATTATCCATATCATGGGCTGTTTGCGAGTATATTCAAAGTACTCATTGGCTTGCCACTAGTTATTTTATTGACCAGACATGGAGGAACCGTAGTATGGAGAAGAATTCGTCGTCGGAGACGGACACACAAACTAGGACGCTTCCTAGTCAGAATGCGTGTTGGTTAAGGCTGATGGCATGGGTTCACATTTACTACCAAGTATTCCGCTTGTAGTTGTGTTGGTGCGATTGGCCTTCTAGGCCCTATTTATACAAGATTTGACCATGATGGTCCTTTAGTGTATCAGACGTTAAATTTGGATGTAAGACTGTTGTTATTCAGTATATGTGTGTTAAGTGAGCTTTGATCTCTGGGATCATGATACACGTGCATTCGGCAATCTCAATTCGTAAGTCGGGGTCCCCACAATATCCTTTGGCTCCCCTTGTGTCGAATCAATAAATAGGGTGAAATGCTACTCGCGATGACTTTCGCGATCCCCTACACCTGTGGGTTATCAAGACCTTTTTCTGGCATTGTTGCCAGGGAGCATAGCTATATTTATTGTGTTAAATGCATTATATCCAATTACTACTATCAAGAATCTGAAAGATACTTTAACCAAGATCGTCCCCTCTCGCACGAGAGGTGGTAAGGAACTGTCATCTAGCTCTGCTTTTGATTCACCTACTATTTTGAATCAGCTTATTGCACTACTGACTGTTACTCATGCTGATATATCACTTGAACTTGATGACACCCCTTCTAAAATTAATGATGATACTGCTGCTATATTTTTTGAAACTCAAAATTGTGCCACTATGTAAATTACTTTATGCTCATATTGGTAAAGCCAAAGAACTTGAAAATGCTGAAACTGATGAGGATTTTGAATCACCTGTTAAACCTCGTTGTCCTAATATATATGAATTGTTCCGTACCTGAGGGATAATGTTATGTATGGGGAGCTAGCTTGGAATTTTCTTGCCTGTGAAAGTAGAGATGACTTGAAGAAACTACTATGCAATCTGAAAGAAAAAATATGATGGAGAAAATGAAATATGATCCTAAATTTGCTACCTCTCCTATATTTGTTACTGATAAGGATTACGAGTTCTCTGTAGGCCCTAAGTTAATCCCTAAAGTAGAACTTGATCCTTTTCATGGATGTGAAACTGAAACTGTTGTTGGACATCTCACTAAACTTGATCCTTTTCTGTTTAGTCATGATGAAAAGATGCATTAGTATTATACCCTTAAGATTTTTTTTTGTTTTCTCGCTAAAACGCAAGGATAAGGAATGGTTACTTACTCTTGATCCTTGTTGTATACGTAGTCTCGAGGATATACTTTGTCACTTCTGTGAAAAACATTTCCCTGCTCATCCGAAACAAGATGTCTTAGAGGAAATATTTAACTTTGTGAAAATTGAAGAAGAGAATCTCCCTCAAGCATGGGGGAGGCTTCTCAAACTACTAAGACCTTTGCTCGATCATCCTTTTAAGAAAATTGAAATACTTAATATCTATTATAATGGACTAACTGATGCTTCCAAGGATTACCTAGATAGTTGTGGTGGTTTTGTTTTCAGGGAAATAACGGTTCAACAAGCTGAAGAATTATTGAATAATATTTTACAAAATGCTGATAATTGGACATTTACTAAGCCACCGCGGGAACCTATTAAAAATAAGAGATGTATTTTATTCCTGAGTCCTAAAGATATGCAAGAAGCCAAAATATCTATTCAAGGAAAAGGTATTGAAGCTGAAGATGTTAAATTTTTTCCACATATGAAAGAAATACATGGATCTTCGTCGTGACACAAGTAGTAGAGGTAAATTCTCTCGTTAGCTTTAGTGAAAGTGATATCCTTTATTGTAACAGCCCAGATGTATCCCTTTCCATATTGGTACTCCTTTCCTATTTTGTGGAGACATGGTTGAATCATTTATGGATGTTATATAGAGGTTATCATTTCATGTGGCATCATTTTATGTCATCATCTTGCATCATGACATTCATTTGCATTCCTTGCATTCCCATTCTTTTGTTGCTAGTGTTTGGCACATCTTGGAAGTGCTAGTGTGCATAGGAGTGTTTGGGTTGAGTGTGGTGCTTTCCAAACAATGCAATTCAAAACAATGATAAAACCCTTACCCCGTTAATTATTTAACTTGTGTTTTAAACTTTGCTTGATCCTGTTTTAAAAAGAATTTTGGATTTGTTTGTGGATGAGGGGGTAGCTCTCACTGTTATTTTGGACTTTGTTTTATGAGGGTTTTAAAATTAAACAACATTTAATTTCCTGTTTTAGGTGTATTTTATTTTGTCCTAAAAATCTGGTAAATAATTTTGTTAAATAGGGCATAATTCCCTCATGCCCTAACTATTTTTATTTTTTGAAAACACTTTTCTTGCCTGTGTTTGAATTATTTTGAAACTTTATTTAAAAAGAAAACCTTTTTTCTTCCCTGCTTATTTCGTTGTGCATAGGGGAGCACAGGGCCGGAGAAGCGCGCCTTCTTCCTTGTTTCCAGCGCGGCAGCGAGGCCCCATTGGGCAGTGGCTCCTCCCCGCCACCTTTTTCCTCCCGACATCCCTCTCCTCTGCTCGTGCGAGCACATGGGGCTACCGCGGGCGTACCTCCCTCTCCTCTTCCTTTATAAGTTGCGTGGGCGTTCGTGCCTAGGGTTTCCCCCTAGCGCCGCCATCCTTTCCTCCCCTTCTCCATCTCTCCCCAGGTAAGTTTCTGTAGATAGAACACAGAGCAGACCCGAGAGAGAGAGAGAGAGAGGAGCTCGCCGCCGTCTACCTCCGCGCTGTCGTCGTCTCCAGCGTCGGCGAGCATGTCCATCGACTCGGGGTGGTTCCCCGCGTTCCATTCCCGGCGCTAGAAGCCCCGGAGATCCTCCACAGCGATGACTACTTCCTCGTGTGCATCGTCGTCGTCCTGCTTCCCCAACCCTCTTCTCCCCTGCGTCGACTATGTTGGTCTCCAGGGTGAGCACACCATCTCCTCCCCCCTCTTCCTTCTCCCGTAGGCGCGCCGTAGCTTCTCGCGCTCTGCTGTCGCTGCCGTGGTAGGGAAGAGCCGCACTGGCCAGCCGTCTTTGCGGGCTCCCTCCTGCCGATCTGAGCCGGGGAATGGATTGCCCAGGGACCCCGCGACTAGCTCCAAGGGTCACCGTGTCGAGTAGGTCACCAGAGTTTCAACGGAGTGGATCCCTTGTTCCGGCCGCTCAAAAGATCAACAAGCCCCTCTCTGTTAAGTTCCGATCGACTAGCGCAGTGGTGGTGTGACTGGGGGTGCAACCAGTAGGTTGTGGGTTGGAATCCCACATCCGCCCTTTTCCTTTTTCTTTTATTTTGTTTTGTTTTATTTACTGCCAGGGTTTTGCTTGTTGTTTTTCTTTCTCTCCTGTTGCACTAGGATTTGTAGCATGTGTGTGTGTGTGTTGTATATCTAGGTGTGGAGTGTATGTGTGCATGTGTTCGCATATACACTTGAGCTAGTAGGCATAATCATATATGTGTGCATATCCACATATAGGTGATGGGTGTTTCTACTATATGTGTGTGTGTGTGAGTAGTTCCTTGTGTGGGGATGCATGTGTAGATGTAGGTGTGTGTGGTGTGAGTCCACATGTACATGTGCATGTGTGAGCACATATATACTTGGGCATGTGTGTGCTCATGTGTGTGTGTGTTTGTATGCACGTATTGGGACATTCATTTTGTTCTTAGGTTTTTGTATGCACGTATTGTGGCCTGTCAAAGTGGACACTTGGCTGAATCTGTCAGATTTGTGAAACCCCGAGAATTTCACTAAGTCTGGGAATCTGGAGTTATTTTCTTCCCCTGTTGTCTTGTGTGAATTAGCTCTTGTGTTGGGAATTATCCCATGCAACAAAATAATGTTTGATAGCTGTTATGTTTGTATAGCTCCCTGTAAAAATTTCATGCTTATTCACCTCGTGTAGATATCATTTTGGAGGCTGCCAAATGCTTGTGAGCATAAGCAGCTGGTGAAAATATGTAACTCTCACTAAGTCCCAATCTGTGATATTTTGTCCAAGTTAGTGGCTATAGATTTTCTCATGGATGACCCCTTTGCCTTAGCCTATTGTCCAGGTTTGTAATTCTTTTGGATGGCTTCAGTTTAATGCCTTGTTTGATTTATTTAGAGGGAATCAACTACTGTAGATCTTGTAGTCAAACTGCCATGTTGCTGTTAAAAACATATTGTATGTTTATATGGTTTTAGAGCTTGTTTGGGTATTGCTTGTTGGTGTGGTGTGTTCCCAAGCACCCTTCCACTTGTATTTTGTTGCTTGATCATGTGGCAACCTGGTTACACCAGTGAGTGCCCATATGTTTGTGTTTGTGGCTGTTTTGAACCGTAGGTCTTTGAAACTTGTTTTGTAGTTTCCGGTTGGTCCGTGACTCTGTTCATTACGTTCTTTATATGTTTTTGCATCATTTTCTCGTGATACACAAGTTCATGCCATGTTCATGTATGTCAAGACAACTTAATATGAGGTTCTGTCCAGAATTTAATTAACTAAACTAATGCATATGAAAGTGACTAGAATAGTGGTGCATGCTTCCTTCTTCACACATGCGTCATATTGGTTGTTGCATTATGTTTTGCTAGTTTTCATTGGCTGCTATCTTATCTTGGGTAGCATCAGGATTCTGGAGAGTACATGCAGGAAGAACAAGAGTAGTTCCAGGCTGAAGAAATCACGGGCAAGATGACCGTGACCTTGACACCGTTTCTAGCTTTGTTATGCTGAGAATCATGTTTCCTTCATTACATGTTCGCTGCCTACCACATGATATAAATGCCAACTATCTTTGCCATGAATCCCAAACACTTCCCTGTCCTAGCAAATATTGTTTGGCTAATTAGGCTTGCTCAGCCTCTAATGAATAGCTTTGCTAGTTGCTGGTGAGAACTGGTCCACTTAATTAATGCACCTATATACTTGGTAAATAACAGAACACCTAGCCTTTTGCCGGGTGATATGTTCCGTTGTTGCTGCCTTAGTTTCGGCTATCGGTGTTTGATTCCATAACTGATCGCTCCTAACACGTTCGGGGTTGTTATGGGGACCCCTTGATAAATCGTGTAGTGTTAAGGCTTGTATGGCAGGACCCAACTTTGGTTTTACTTGCTAATAACTTAGTAATAAAATGCATAGGGAATAGCTACCACGAGGATTTAATCAACCACCCGGGCCAGTGATCCTCATGAGTGTTGGTCCAACCAAGAGCAGCTTATTAACGCTCTCCGGGGCAACTCGGTGTTTTCGCGTGGTAACCATCGCTCACCCATCATGTCCTGAGAATGAGATACGCGGCTCCTATCGGGTTCGTCAAGACGTCGGGAGGTCTTGCCAGATTTTTCTTACCTTAGCGATATATGTTGCGCATTAGGATTCCGGTGAAACTTTGGGTCTCCTCAAAGTTGAGATTTTACTCTTAGGAATCCGACGAGATCACGAGTTTCGTGATAGAGGGTTACTATGCGGCCTGTGGTAATTTGTAATGGACTAGTTGGAGCACCCCTGCAGGGTTAATCTTTCGAAAAGCCGTGCTCGCGGTTATGTCGCAAATGTGGATATTTTGTTAACATCCGATTCTAGACAACTTAAAGTAATTCTAATAGAACTACCAACTGTGTGCATAACCGTGACTGTCTCTATCGGAGATCTTTCTCTGATCGAGAACACGATGGGGTTTTTCCTGGCGTCAGTAGGTGTTGAAAATCACTTAGCGATCAACCTAGTCTTCAACCGCTAGCGTAGACCACCATATGTTACTCTGATCATCGTAAGGTAGCCACCATATATGCTTAGGTTGCTGCAAACTCATACACTTAACCTTCCACACCCATTAACTCGGCTAGATTTGATACCAAGGTCATTCGATTGATGAGTCCCCGTGGCTCACAAATTACTACAAACACCAACAGGTACAGGTATAACTGACGCAGGAGATCCTGATGATAGCCAACTGAAGTGGGAGTTTGATGAGGGCTCTGGCAGACTGTACGTGAATTACCCGGAGGACTGAGGCCGTGGTCGTGATCGTGGGGCCAGCATGCGGGATTTCATAGTTTTACTTGTTTCAGGTTGTCCTTAGCGGGACTAAACTATGCTCTGAATAATGTGTGTATGTAAGCTATATGTTATACTCTTATCAGATGGCAAGTGGATGCCCTACTTGTCACTCTTTTATTTCCGTAATGTTATGATTATCTCGCTTCCGAAACGTTTAGATGAGCCCCTTTCCCTTTTGAGGCCTCGCCCCCAAAATAGGAAAGGGCCGCATCTTAGTCGTTACAAGTTGGTAATCAGAGCCTTATAACCATAGGAGCCTTTGTGTGATCGAACTTGGCCGAGTCAAGTCTAGTAAAACTATTTGAGTCTTAGTTATATCAAAGAGTAGGTTTCTTTTCTCCTCTTCTATGCTCTGGTGAGGTTCGCGACTTAGGAAGTCTTAATTCTACTCCTCTTCTCGCTCAAATTTTTTTTAGGATCACGCGGATATTTTTGGAATCTATATGATATCGATATGATGGAGTTCTGTCTTGGTGCCTCCTGTCTGACTTGATTTCTTCAAGGGCACATCGCTATCATTCAGGTTTGCTAGTATCTCAGGACGGAGGATGTTCGTAATTGCTTCAATACTAGTAGTGACGAGAGGAGTCCGGCTTCCCCAGTACTGGTGCAGAGAGTTCCGGATGTATCGCCACACATTGTATCGTTGTGATTACGAGGGTCTGTGTTAGATGAAGGTCCGAGATTCTAGTTATATGTTGATGGATGTGATACACTGGACGGGTTAGTATAGTAGTTGTGTGACTTATTACTCCTTGTATCCGTGGACCAGATTGCATGACCAGGTATTTCGGGAATTCATAGGTGGGATATCAGGTAGTGACTTATAGGGCAATCTTCCGACAGATGCATGACGTGAGGTTGGGATTCAACATTCAGTGCGTACATTTGTTCACGGTCGTCTTACAGCGGTTCTCGTTGTGTCTTATGAGTCCTTGTAGCTTGCTAGGACTCGGGGACGCTTCGTATGTCGTGTGCACTACCTTGCACAGGATGGATAATGTAAGCTCAAGCCCGTGCGATCATATCCACGAGGATATCGGATGGAATCTCTGTCATACGTTTGTTCCGAGCAGTTCTAGCTCATACTTTCTTTGCAAGTGGTCTTTAATCAGATGTTGTCGACGGTCACTTTGAGGAAGCATTCTTACTATTTTTTTCGAGTCCTATTGCTAAATATTCTTGTTCAAATATTTCTGCCTAGTGATTCAGCTTTACCTTGAATGTTATTCTCTGGCCTAATGTGTTGTCCGTCTTCAAGATGGCTCCACCAACTCGTCGGAATCCGGGTCGCGAGGGTGTTGATGCTCCGCCACCACCTCCTCCGCCGCCGCCTCCTCCTACAGAGGCTTGGCAAGCGGTGATGGTTGCAATAAATGCTAACACCCAGATGTTAATTCAGCTGTTGCAAGAGAAGACCAATCAGCAGCAGGGCAATTTCAATCCATGGTGCTCATCAGTTTGCATCTCTGAATCAAATCCTGGCGAACCAACAGAGGTCCTTTACGTCTTGTGACCAGCCATTCGATGTTGAGGACTGGATTCAGGACATGATCAAACACTTTGAGTGCATCAATGTCCGTCCAGAGGACTTCGTCAAGTTTGCAATGTTTCAGCTCAAGGGGCAGGTAGCAGTTTGGTGGCAGCAGTTGAAGGACTCCACGGGAGGCAGGATCATCAGTTGGGACGATTTCTGCAAAGATTTCAGGTCTCACTATATCCCGTCTAGCTTTGTGGAAGAGATGCGTGAGAAGTTCAGACGCTTGAAGCAAGGTGGATCCTCTGTGTACAAGTCCAACTTCGAGTTCCACGAGCTGGCTCGATATGCCTTGCAGGATATTCCAGATCAGAAGAGCAAGATCTATCAGTTCAGAGGTGGTCTGAGAGAGGACTTGCAGCTGGCCCTTGCCTTCCACGATCCCGATGAGTTTGATAAGTTCTACAACTTGACTCTCATGGGTGAGGCAGCTTTTCTCAAGGTGGAGAATCCGAGGAAGCGTTTCAGAGATTCCACGTCATCGCCCTGAACTCACGTGGTCCAGAAGCAGCAGAAATACTGGGTGTCTCCTCCTCCTCCTCGGTAGACTCAGCAGTTCAAGCAGTCAGGTGGTCGTGGTTCTTCCCACCCACCCAACCGAGCTTTCGAGCAGAGGTTTCAGCTGCAGAAGCAAGGGAATCCGCAGGTGCAGTTCCGTCCACTGTTAGATGTTACTTGTCACAAGTGCGGGCAGAAGGGTCACTACTCCAACAAGTGCACCTCTCAGTTGCGTCTTCTGCCCCCTCATTCAGGGAAGCCTCTAGGAAATGCTATGGAGAAGTTCAACCCTAGGTCCACGAGAGTCAATATGGTGAATGGAGCTGAAGCAGAGAACTCCTCAGACGTTATTATGGGTAATCTCTCAATTAATGATACTCCTGCAAATGTTTTATTTGATTCTGGTGCATCGCATTCATTCATTTCAAGGCCTTTTATTACTAAGCATGACATTCCTGCAATTCCCTTGGATAGTCCTTTCCACGTGGTTTCTCCGGGAATGCGTATGAGTTCTCATATGATGGTTCCGGATGTCTTTGTCAAGATTGGTGATTATGCCTTTCTGGCTTCTCCTATTGTCCTTGGCAATTCTGATATTGACTTGATCCTTGGGATGGATTGGTTGGCTATGAACAAGGCGTCTATTGATTGTGAAACTAAAGAAGTGAAGCTAACTCATTCTTCGAACGACGAGATTATCTTCGCGGTGCCTGATGACACGGTCCGTCTATTTTCCTTGAATGAGAAGGGTGAGATCTCTCCAATTTCTCACGTCCCAGTGGTCTGCGAGTGTGAAGATGTTTTTCTGAAAGAACTGCCAGGAATGCCTCCGCAACGAGCAGTTGAGTTCGTAATTGAGCTTGAACCGGGTACTGAGCCAGTGTGCAAGCGGCCATACAAAGTGGGTCCAGAAGAGTGGAAGGAGCTGAAGAAACAACTTGATGAGCAAGAGCGTCTCGGTTTGATCAGACCAAGCTCATCTCCTTGGGGTTGTGGAGTTCTTTTCGTCAAGAAGAAGGATGGCACGGAACAACTCTGTGTCGATTACCGTCCAATGAATAAGAAGATGATCAAAAACAAGTATCCACTTCCCAACATCAATGAGTTGTTTGAGCAATTGAAAGGGGCTAAGGTCTTCTCGAAACTTGATCTCAGGATAGGTTATCATCAGATTCGCATTCGCGAAGAGGACATTCCCAAGACTGCCTTAAGGAAAAGCTTTGGCTCGTATGAGTAGACGGTGATGTCTTTCGGTCTGGCCAATGCTCCACCGACCTTCTGTGGGATGATAGATTATATCTTCTCCCCATTCAAGAATGAATTTGTCTTGTTATATCTTGATGACATTCTGGTCTTTTTGGAAACTGAGGAAGAGCATGAAGAACATCTCAGGCTTGTGCTTGATAAGCAAAGAGAGCATAAGTTCTATGCTAAGTTTTCCAAATGTGAGTTCTGGTTGAAGGAAGTGGTGTATCTGGGGCACATCATCTCTCCCGAGGGCATCAAAGTTGATCCATCAAAGGTGCAGGCCATTGTAGAGTGGGAACGACTGCAGAATGTGAAGCAGCTTTGAAGCTTTCTCGGGCTTGCAAGCTATTGTAGAAGATACGTTGAGAATTTATCCAAGATTGCTAAGCCTCTCTCAAGTCTTCTTCAGAAGGGTGTGAAGTATGTCTGGTCTCCAGAGTGTCAGTTGGCCTTCGACACGCTCAAAGAGAAGCTCACTTCTACTCCAGTCTTGGTTCCTCCTGATGATTCCAAATGTTATCAAGTGTTCTGCGATGCCTCTCTTCAAGGTCTTGGTGTAGTTCTGATGCAAGACAAGAAGGTGATAGCTTATACCTCGAGGCAGTTGAAGGCAGGTGAGAAGAATTACCCCACTCATGATGTTGAGTTGGCGGCAGTGGTGCATGCTGTGATGACTTGGAGACATCTCTTGTTGGAGAGAAAGGTGGAAGTATTCATCGATCACAAGAGTCTCAAATACATCTTCACCCAGCCTAACCTCAATCTTCGACAAACTTATTGGGTGGAAATGCTCCAAGATTTTAATCTGAGCATCGACTACACTCCAGGCAAAGCTAATGTCATTGCAGATGCTTTGAGCAGAAAGGCTTACTGCAGCAGTCTCATTCTGAAGCCTATCCAGCCCGATCTTTGTGATTCTTTCAGAAAGCTTAACCTTCAGTTAGTACCTCAGGGATTTCTTGCTAATATTCAGATTTCTCCTACATTGGAAGACCAAGTCCGACAATATCAACTTCTTGATGCAATGGTGAAGATAGTTAAGATTGGCTTGGCAAAGGGAATTCCCAAATATCAGTGCTTCAGTGTTGATGACAGAGATACATTGTTCTTTGAGGGTCGCCTTGTTATTCCGAAAGGGGATCTCAGGAAGGTTATCATGGAAGAAGCTCATAACTCTCTTCTCTCGATACATCCAACAAGTTTTAATATGTATCCGGATCTGAAATAGACCTTCTGGTGGACTCGCATGAAGCGTGAAATTGCTCAGTTCATAAATGAATGTGATGTCTGTCGAAGAGTGAAAGCAGAGCATCAACGTCCAGCAGGTATTTTGCATCCCTTGCCCATTCCCGAGTGGAAATTCGACCATGTTGAGATGGATTTTGTCACCGGGTTTCGGAAGTCCAAGAAAGGTAACGATGCCATCTTCGTCGTCATCGACAAGTTGAGCAAAGTCGCTCATTTCCTTCCAGTCAAGGATTCTATCTCGGCAGCTCAGCTTGCAGAGATGTATACGTTAAGGATAGTCTCATTACATGGTGTTCCAATGCTGATATCTTCGGATCGCGGAAGCATCTTTACTTCCAAGTTCTGGGATTCATTTCAGTCTGCGATGGGTACTAAGATTTGATTCAGTATAGCCTTCCATCCTCAGACTAGTGGGCAAGTTCAGAGAGTCAATCAGGTCCTCGAGGATATGCTAAGAGCCTTTGTCATTTCCTTTGGCATGAAGTGGGAACACTGCCTACCTTTTGCTGAGTTTTCATACAACAACAGCTATCAGGCAAGTTCAGGCAAAGCTCCGTTCGAGATTCTTTATGGCAGGAAGTGTCGTACCCTGCTCAATTGGTCAGAGACTGGTGAGCGTCAGAATCTTGGGAATGACATGATTGCTGAAGCAGAAGAAATGTGTCGTGTCATTCGGGATAATCTCAAAGCAGTGCAGTCCCGTCACAAGAGCTACTACCATAGCAAGCATCGTGACATGACTTATTAGCTCGATGATTTCGTCTATCTTAAAGTGTCTCCCATGAAGGGCACTCAACGTTTCGACATCAAAGGAAATCTTGCTCCTCGTTTTGTAGGACCTTTCAGAATTGTTGGCAAGAGAGGCGACCTTGCATATCGATTTGAGCTATCTTCAAACTTCTCAAATGTGCATGATGTGTTTCATGTCTCTCAGCTCCGGAGATGCTTCAAGACACCCGAGCGCACAGTTGATCTTCAGGATAGCAACCTCCAACCCGACCTATCCTACCGTGAGCATCCAGTGGCAGTTCTTGAGGCGACTGAGCGCAAGACCCGCAATAAGTCAATCAAGTTTCTCAAGGTGCAATGTTCACATCATTCTGACAAAGAGGCCACTTGGGAGCGCGAGGATAACCTCCGTTCCGAATTTCCAGAGTTCTTTCGGTCCTAGATCTCGGGTCGAGATCCTCTTGTAGTGTGTGAGAGTTGTAACAGCCGAGATGTATCCCTTTCCATATTTGTACTCCTTCCCTATTTTGTAGAGAAATGGTTGAATCATGTATGTATGTTATATAGAGCTCATCATTTCATGTGGCATCATTTTATGTCATCATCTTGCATCATGACATTCATTTGCATTCCCATTCTTTTGTTGCTAGTGTTTGGCCCATCTTGGAAGTGCTAGTGTGCATAGGAGTGTCTCGGTTGAGTGTGGTGCTTTCAAAACAATGCAATTCAAAACAATGCTAAAACCCTTACCCCATTAATGATTTAACGTGTGTTTTAAACTTTTCTTGATCTTGTTTTAAAAATGTTAATACTTTAGAGGATTTGTTTGTGGATGAGGGGGCAGCTCTCACTGTTATTTTGGACTTTGTTTTATGAGGGTTTTAAAATTAAACAACATTTAATTTCCTGTTTTAGGTGTATTTTATTTTGTCCTCAAAATCTGGTAAATAATTTTGTTAAATAGGGCATAACTCCCTCATGCCCTATCTATTTTTATTTTTTGCAAAACACTTTTGTTGCCTCTGTTTGAATTATTTTGATTTGAAACTTTATTTAAAAAGAAAAACTTTTTGTCTTCCCTGCTTATTTCGTTATGAATAGGGGAGGAGTGGGCTGGCCCATGGCCCGAGCCAGGGAGAAGCGCGCCTTCTTCCTTCTTTCTAGCGCGGTAGCGAGGCCCCACTAGGCAGTGGCTCCTCCCCGCCCCCTTTTTCCTCCCGACGTCCATCTCCTCTACTCATGCGAGCACATGGGGCTGCCGAGCGCGTTCCTCCCTCTCCTCCTCCTTTATAAGTTGCGTGGGCGTTCGTGCCTAGGGATTACCCCTAGCGCCGCCACCCTCTCCTCCCCCTTCTCCATCTCTCCACAGGAAAGTTTTTGTAGATAGAACAGAGAGCAGACCCAAGAGAGAGAGGAGCTCACCGCCATCTACCTCCGCGCTGCCGTCGTCTCCGGCATCGGCGAGCATGTCCAGGGACTCAGGGTGGTTCCCCGCGTTCCATTGGCAGCGCTTGGAGCCCCGGAGATCATCCACGGCGACGGCAACTTCCTCGTCTGCATCGCCGTCGTCCTGCTCCGTGTGGGGGCATCCTGCTTCGGCTCCGACGGGCTTCCCCAACCCTCTTCTCCCCTGCGTCGACTACGTTGGACTCCAGGGTGAGCATGCCGTCTCCTCCCCCCTCTTCCTTCTCCTGTAGGCGTGTCGTAGCTTCTCGCGCTCTGCTTTCGCTGCCGTGGCACGGTGGACCCACGCCGGCCAGCCGTCGTTGCGGGCTCCCTCCCGCTGATCTGAGCCGGGGAATGTGTTCCCTAGGGACCCCGCGACAAGCGCCAAGGGTCGTCGTGTCGAGTAGGTCACCGGAGAGTCGCCGGAGTGGATCCCCTGTTCAGGCCTCCTAGGTTCAATTAGATCAGAGGGGTCTGCTCAAAAGAGCAACACCCCCCTCTCTGTTAAGTTCCGATCGACTAGCGCAGTGGTGGTGTGATTGGGGGTGCCACCAGTAGATTGTGGGTTCGAATACCACATCCCCCCTTTTCCTTTTTATTTTATTTTGTTTTGTTTTATTTACTGCCAGGGTTTTGATTGTTGTTTTTCTTTCTATCCTGTTGCACTAGGGTTTGTAGCATGTGTGTGTGTCTGTTGTATATGTAGGTGTGGAGTGTATGTGTGCATGTGTTTGCACATACACTTGAGCTAGTAGGCATAATCATATATGTGCGCATATCCACATATAGGTGATGGGTGTTTCTACTATATGTGTGTGTGTGTGAGAGTAGTTCCTTGTGTGGGGATGCATGTGTAGATGTAGGTGTGTGTGGTGTGAGTCCACATATACATGTGCATGTGTGAGCACATATATACTTGGGCATGTGTGTGCTCATGTGTGTGTGTGTGTGGATGAACACATCCCCCCATGATAGGATAACCTTGTTGATGATGCTATGCTATGCCTAGTTAGTTTAAATCTTTTACTAGTAAGTGTCCATATGTAGATATTGTCAAATATGGTAGCTTCTACATGTGACAATAAATCACTTGTAGCTTATATGAATCCTTGTGATATTTTCGAGCTAGCTTTGTGCATTGATGTTTCATGCAAGTACCTATGTATGAATATGAGTTTCGGGGTAGAATCATCCCAGGAATCCATTGGTGTAGTCAGATTCCACTTTAAAGCAACTTCATGAAATTGTTATTTTTCTGATGTGATGCCATGTTTAGAGCTTTACATTAGGTGGTGCTTTGGTCCTTTGTGGATGATTCCTTGATGGAATGGTAGTGGGTGAACCCTTCTACAGCTTGGGACATTCATTTTGTTCTTAGGTTTTTGTATGCACCTATTGTGCCTTGTCAAAGTGGACACTTGGCTGAATCTGTCAGATCACAAAGTCTGGGGATCTGGAGTTATTTTCTTCCCCTGTTGTCTTGTGTGAATTAGCTCCTATGCTGGGAATTAGCCGATGCAACAAACTAATGTTTGTTATATGTTATGTTTGTCTAGCTCCCTATAAAAATTTCATGCTTATTCACCTTCTGTAGATATCATTTTGGAGGCTGCCAAAATGCTTCAGAGCATAAGCAGCTGGTGAAAATCTGTAATTTTCACTAAGTCCCAATCTGTGATATTTTGTCCATGTTAGTGGCTATAGATCTGCTCATGAATGATCCCTTTGACTTAGACTTTTGTCCAGGGTTGTAATGCTTTTGGATGGTCCAATTTCATGCCTTGTTTGATTTATTTAGAGGGCAGTTGCTACTGTAGATCTAGTAGTCAAATTGCTATGTTGCTGTTAAAAACAGATTGTATGCTTATATGGTTTTAGAGCTTGTGTGGGTATTGGTTGTTGGTGTGGTGTGTTCCCAAGCACCCTTGCACTTGTATTTTGTTGCTTGATCATGTGGCAACCTGGTTACACCAATGAGTGCCCATATGTTTGTGTTTGTGTTTTGGACCATAGGCCTTTGAAACTTGTTTTGTAGTTTCCGGTTGATCCGTGACTCTGTTCATTACGTTCTTTATATGTTTTTGCATCGTTTTCTCGTGATACACATGTTCATGCCATTTTCATGCATGTCAAGATAACTTAATATGAGGTTCTGTCCAGAATTTAATTAACTAAACTAATGCATACGAAAGTGACTAGAATAGTGGTGCATGCTTCCTTCTTCACACATGCCTCATATTGGTTTTTGCATTATGTTTTGCTGGTGTTCATTGCCTGTTATCTTATCATGGGTAGCATCAGGAACGGAAGCGAGTACGTGGATTCTGGAGAGTACGTGCGGGAAGAACAAGAGCAGTTCCATGCTGAAGAAATCACAGGAAAGATGACCGTGACCTTGACACCGTTTCTAGCTTTGTTATGCTTAGAATCGCGTTTCCTTCGTTACATGCTCGCTACCTACCACATGCTATAAATGCGAACTATCTTTGCCATGAACCCCAAACACTTCCCTGTCCTAGCAAATATTGTTTGGCTAACTAGGCTTGCTCAACCTCTAATGAATAGCTTTGCTAGTTGGAGGTGACAGCTCGTCCATGTGATAACATGGGCATTTTCATACCATTATGTTTAAATGTTACTTAATTAATGCACCTATATGCTTGGTAAATAACGGAAGGCCTAGCCTTTTGCCAGGTGATTTATTCCGTTGTTGCCGCCTTAGTTTCGGCTACCGGTGTTTGATTCCATAATTGATCGCTCCTAACACGTTCGGGGTTGTTATGGGGACCCCCTTGATAAATCGTGTAGTGTTAAGGCTTGTCTGGCAGGACCCAACTTTGGTGTTACTTGCTAATAACTTAATAATAAAATGCATAGGGAATAGCTACAATGAAGATTTAAGCAACCACCCGGGCCAGTGCTCCTCATGAGTGTTGGTCCAACCCAGAGCAGCTTATTAATGCTCCTCGGGGCAACTCGGTGTTTTGGTGTGGTAACCATCGCTCATCCGTTGTGTCCTGAGAACGAGATACGCGGCTCCTATCGGGTTCGTCGACACGTCGGGAGGTCTTGCCAGATTTGTCTTACCTTAGCGATATATCTTGCGCATTGGGATTCCGGTGAAACTTTGGCTCTCCTCAAAGTTGAGGTTTTCCTCTTAGGAATCCGACGAGATCACGAGTTTCGTGATAGAGGATTACTATGCGGCGTGTGGTAATTTGTAATGGACTAGTTGGAGCACCCCTGCAGGGTTTATTCTTTTGGAAAGCCGTACCCGTGGTTATGTGCGAAATGTGGATATTTTGTTAACATCCAGTTCTAGACAACTTAAAGTAATTCTAATAAAACTGCCAACTGTGTGCGTAAACGTGACTGTCTCTTTTGTAGATCGTTGTCTGATCGAGAACACGGTGGGGTTTTGCCTGACGTAAGTAGGTGTTTAGGATCACTTAGTGATCAACCTAGTCTTCGACCGCTTGCGTAGACCACCATATGTTACTCTGATCATTGTAAGGTAGCCACCATATATGCTTAGGTTGCTGCAAACTCATACACTTAACCTTCCTCACCATTAACTCGGCTAGATTCTATACCAAGGTCATTCGATTGCTTAGTCCCCATGGCTCACAGATTACTACAAACACGAACAGGTACAAGTATAACTGACGCAGGAGATCCTGATGACAACCAGCTGAAGTGAGAGTTCGATGAGGACTCTGGCAGACTGTACGTGAATTACCCGGAGGACTGAGGCCGTGGTCGTGATCGTGGGGCCATAATGCGGGATTTCATAGTTTTACTTGTTTCATGTTGTCTGTAGCTTGACTAAACTATGCTCTGAATAATGTGTGTTTGTAAGCTATATGCTATACTCTTATCAGATGGCAAGTGGATGCCCTGCTTGTCACTCTTTCAGTTTTATAATGTTATGATTATCTCGCTTGCGAAATGTTTAGATGCGCCCCTTTCCCTTTTGAGGCCTTGCCCCCAAAATAGGAAAGGGCCGCATCTTAGTCGTTACACTCATACTAATACTCCTAGTCACTCCATCGACGAATATGATAATTACATTGTTAAGCAAGAACATTTCTATAATTACGTTAAAGATCAATTATGACGTAATGCTATGATGACAGACCCCTTGAGTGATTTGATGTTTGGAATTGCTAATGTTGTTAGGGGTGTAGGTAAACATGCTTCTATGGTTAGCTTTATTATTAACTTGATCGACCTTATTAATGGATCATCTTTGAAATACATGTGTTTGTTGAATCCAGTAAGCACAACTCACTCTATTATTAGCTTAACACCTGCCTTTATTAGTTAGATAAAATAAAATTCCATGATTTTCCTATTTCATGAGTTTCTCATGCAATAAAATATTTGTGGCAAAACTTTATCTGTAATTTTCCTATTTCTTGAGTTTCTCATGCCACAAGCCAACACGACGTCCCCCTTGGAGTGACGTGACAGATTGTGGGCCCACATGGGCCCCTACCTTATTCCTTCAGCCCATGTCATCTCCTGCCTCTAGAAAAAAATCATACACCTTCTCTCTCTCTTGTGTTCTTGAACTAAGACTGAAATTTTCGATCTCTTTGCTCGGAACACCATTTTCAAAACTATTATGAGGAATTGCTTCTTGGTATGACACTCTCCCATTTCTACAATTTGTTTTTGCTTTGGTGGTTTGTACTTTGCATATTTTTCTGCACTTGGTGCTACAAAAAATGAGCTTGCATGTTGAATTCTTTGAGTTCAAAGTAGTATGAATGCTTGATATGACCTCTAGGCACCTATATGAGTAGTTATAATCAACCTTGCAAAGTTTTACTAACATAATATTGTGGTCCAAAAATTTCTAAAATTTGTGTGTAGGAATACGAATTTCTTCTGAAGTGGTTCCTCAAGGAGGCCTTCTTCAAGAGAGTGATCGATAGAGGGATCGGTACGACAAGCTTACGTTGAGCCGAGAACAAGCCTGATAATCATGGACGATGGTAAATCATGCCGCTAGCCATGCGATGAGTTCATGAGAGGTGTACGTATTAAGGAGGAATTCAATTAGTACATTGACAATATCGACCTCACCAACTTCCTTGTAGCTAAGTGTGTCCAACACTACAATCTTACTCATTCATTCACACATGGATTTTTTATCATCCTCATACTTCTAGAGTATTGTTTAATCTCCATGATAAGTATTATAGTTTACCTCAAGAAGAATTTTGTGATGCATGCAAACTTCCATATTGGGGCTCACTAGAAACACCACAAAAATCTAATTATAATATGTTCCTTGAAAGTCTTTGCGTTGGATAAGATAGAGGGGTGAAACAAGATAGGATAAAAAGTATTCACTTTCCCTCTATTCGCTACTTTGCACTTTTTAATGGAAAATATATAGTGGGTCAGCAAGATTGTAGCGCATTGTGCGCTCCTGATCTTAGTCTTATTCACACTATGGTTACTGGAAAAACATTATAACCTTAGTGCAATTGTTGCTGGGAGGCTGCATTCCAATGTGGGTAGTGTTGACTTATATGGAGGCATTATGCCGCCCGCTTAGCTACAAAACAAAAAAAAATCACCTCAACCTAATGACCTTATGCTGCCTGAGAGATATTTATACTATGGAGTCATGCCTCGTCATGACTTCATTATGGACAGTCCAAGAGGTATGAGTATAACTTAATATTTATCAAATATAATCATGTTTTTGTTACTTTGGATGTGTCTGCTCTCTTTGATTTTCCGAATAAGCGGAGATACTATGTTCTGGAGAGCGAGGTGCAAGAATACAATGCTGCACTAGAGGTAGATCGCTTGGCAGTGGAGGCGACATGGAACGCCTCCCCGAGCTTCCACTTTAACTATTATCCAGACCAGTGATGATGATCACCAAGCTAGGCAAATGCCTAAGCTTGGTCGACTACGTATTTCCCAATGACATTACATTCATGTTCGATATTCATACTCTTTCATGGTATATCCATGTTAGCTTTATTTTCCTCTTTCTTTTTGTGTGTTTAAAAAACTTTAAAAAATCCGAAAACCCAAAATAGTTCCCTTTCTCGAGGTTTTTTTCCTATTAGTTAGTTCTAATATTAAAACAAAACCCAAAATATTTCCCTTTCTTGTTGGGATCTTTCTCATGTAAATATTTTTTGTCATTTTTGTTTTGATTTGTTTGTTTGTTTTTTTCAAAAAAACAAAACCTCCAAAAATTATATCAGTGTGTTTCTCTGAATTTCTTTTCCTTTCTTCGAGTCGTTGAAAGGAGAAGACCATGATGAAAAATATTGAGTGGCTCTCATATGCATTATTATTGATCTAACAAAAGTCAATATTACCTTGTCTTCTCCTTTGTATAAAACGTTTCGTAGATTCCACCTTTGTCCATGGCCCACTTGTACTATTATCATTTTCACATCATTCATTCGTGCAAGTTAAAGGCAATAATGATGATATTTGATGAATTGATCGTGGTAAAGAAAGATGGTATGAACTCTCTTTGTTTCTCATTTTTGTAAATATGCTTAGCTCATTTGATCTTGATTCGATATATCATGAGTGAACATGTTTATGATGACAACTAGAGATTATAGCTTCTTATGTCATGCTTAAATAGCTAGGAGTGGATAATGATTTATCTTATGTGTCAACATGCATTAAAATGGTTATGATATGGTATGGCAGTATGGTATTTCCCTTTGAGTAATTCGAGCAGTTTGACTTGGCCCATGTGAAAACATGTAGTTGAGACGAAACCAATGCAGCCTTCATGATGTTTATATTCAGAGTTTCTATATCCTACTTGTTGTCATTTTGTCATGGCGGATGTCCTTGTGGAAGGACATAGTTGTGAGGCCATCACCACTAGGTGGCGGCTCGAACGGGGTTGATCGGAATCAAGAGACGCCAGTTTACCCAGGTTCGGTCCCGCCGATGGAGGTAAAAGGCTTCGCCCTGCTTTCGGTGTTTATTAATGATGATCTCTATTACAAGGGTGTGGAATCACTAACCTAGCTCTTGAGGATTTCTAACTTGTCCTTTCTCCCTCACGGGCTCCCCTTTATATATAGGTGTAGGCCCTCAGATTACAACACGGTCCGGGTCGCAACACTACCCGTGACTTATTCCTTTTCCAACTAACTTGGGAGAGGGGAATCTTCGTGTCTTTCATCATGAGCTGACCTGCTAGGCGATGGGCCATGAGTCGTCCTTTACTCTGAGAGGACTCCTGGTCCTTCGTGTTTAAGGTCCTCTACTGATGCAACAAAAGACCTTCCAATGGCGCTAGAAACACGTGCTTACGGGAAACTATTCTTGATACTCCTCAGCAACGGCACCAGGAATCCTTCTTCTATGGCTACGCCTTTAGGGACTTCCTAGGAAAATATGCAAAGGATTTCCCCGTGGCCTTGGAGCCTTGCGTTGGTGTTCCCTCGAAGCGGAAAGGGTGATGTAGCACAGCGGTGGTAAGTATTTCCCTCAGTTTTGAGAACCAAGGTATCGATCCAGTGAAGGAGTATCACAAATGCCTGCACAAACACAAAGAGCTTGCTCCCAACTCTATGAAGGGGTTGCCAATCCCTTATAGATTGTTTGCTAAGTGAGAACTGAAAGCAACCAAGTAACAAAGCAGAGTAAAAGCGAAGGTGTAAACGATAAGTGTGAATAGACCCGGGGGCCGTAGTGTGTACTAGTGAGTTCTCTCATGAAAGCAAGTAGACGGTGGGTGAACGAATTACTGTCAAGCAATTGATAGAACTGCGCAAAGTCGTGACGTCATCTATGGCAATGATTATATCTATAGGTATCACGTCCAAAACAAGTAGACCGATACTTTCTGCATCTACTACTATTACTCCACACGTCGACCGCTATCCAGCATGCATCTAGTGTGTTAAGTCCATAAGAAGAGAGTAACGCCTTAAGCAAGATGACATGATGTAGATGGACAATCTCATATCTACAACAAAGCCCACCTTGTTACCCTTGATGGCAACTACACGATTTGTGCCTTGCTGCCTCTACTGTCACTGGGAAAGGTCACCACACTGTAAGAACCCAAAACCAAGCACTTCTCCCATTGCAAGAATCATAGATCTAGTTGGCCAAACAAAACCCAAGACTCGGAGGGACTTACAAGGATATCAAATCATGCATATAAGAAATCAACAAAGACTCAAATATATATCATAGATAATCTGATCACAAATCCACAATTCATCGGATCTTAACAAACACACCGCCAAAGAGGATTACATCGGATAGATCTCCATGAAGATCATGGAGAACTTTGTATTGAAGATCCAAGAGAGAGAAGAAGCCATCTAGCTACTAACTACGGACCCGTAGGTCTGGATTGAAATACTCACGGGTCATTGGAGGGGAGATGATGTTGATGAAGAAGCCCTCCAACTCCAAAGTCCCCTCCGGCAGGGCACCGGGAAGGGTCTCCAGATGATATTTCACGGAAACGGAAGCTTGCGGCGGCGGAAAAGTGTTTTCGTGGACGCCCTGATTTTTTCTGGATTTTTAGGGAATTTATAGGCCAAAGACCTACGGTAGGGGAGCGCCAGGGGGGCCACAAGCTTGGTTGCCGCGGCCTCCCCTCTCGTCACGACAACAGGGCTTGTGGGCTCCTTGTGGGCCCACTTGCTTGGCCCTCAAGCCTCCTGATCTTCTTCCGTTCTGGAAAAAATCATTTTGGGGATTTTATTCCGTTTGGACTCCGTTCCAAAATCAGATCTGAAAAGAGTCAAAAACACAGAAAAACAGGAACTATCACTTGGCACTGAGTTAATAAGTTAGTCCCAAAAAAGATATAAAAGGTAAACAAAACATCCAAAGTTGACAAGATAACAAGGTGAAACCATCAAAAATTATAGATACATTTGAGATGTATCAAGCATCCCCAAGCTTAACTCCTGCTCGTCCTCGAGTAGGGAAGTGATAAAGAATGAATTTTTTATGCTTTCATGCTACCTAGCATAGATGTCCTTTGTAACTCCTCTTATGTGACGTGAATGTTCAGATCCATTAGATTCAAAACAATAGTTTTCTATTGATGTGGAAACAATAATAATTCAAGCAAACTAGCAAGGTAATCACGAACTTTCAAAATAACAAGGCCAAAAGAAAGTTATCCATACAAAATCATATAGTCTGGCTATGCTCTATCGTCATTGCACAACGAATTTAAATCATGCACAACCCCAGTATTGGCCAAGTAATTGTTTTCACACCTTTACTTTCTCAAACTTTTTTCAACTCTCACGGAATACATGAGCGTGAGCCATGGTTTTAACACTATAAGTGGTGTGAAGTGTGGTGGAGGTTGCAAGACAAACAAGGAGAAGATGGTCACATTAACTAGGCATATCAATGAGCTGTGGAGATGCTCATCAATAGATATCAATGTGAATGACTAGGGATTGCCATACAAATGATGCACTAGAGCTATGAGTATGTGAAAGCTCTTAAAGAAAACTAGTGGGTGTGCATCCAACTTGCTTGCTCACGAAGACCTAAGGCAATTTTGAGGAAGCCTATCATTGGAATATACAAGCCAAGTTATATAATGAAAATTTCCCACTAGCTATATGGTGGTGACAAAACGAGAGACTCTCAATCATGAAGATCATGGTGCTTAATATGCACAAGTGTGCAAAGGTGGTAGCATTGTCCCTTCTCTGTTTTTCTCTCATTTTTTTGAACGGGCTCTTTGGCCTCTTTTTTTGGTGGGCATCTTTGGCCTCTTTTATTTCCTCACATTGGACAATGCTCCATCAATGAAGATCATCACACTTACAACTCAAAACTTAGGGCAATGATGACTCTATATGGAATGCCTTCGGTAGTGTACCGTGACAATGATCTAGCATGGCATAGACATAAATGGAAACATCATGCTAGCTATCTTACAATCATGCAATGGCAATGTAGACATGGTGGCACATGTCATGGTGGTAGTTGCATGGCAATATATCTCGGAATGACTTTGAAAAAGCCATAGTAAGTAGGTATAGTGGCTGTTTAGAGGGAGGCTAATGGTGGGTTTTGCGCACCGGCGAAAGTTGCACGACACTAAAGAAGATAGTGATGGCGGAAGGTGAAAGTGCATCTAAACCATGGACTCAACATTAGTCATGAATAACTCATATACTTGTTGCAAAAGTTTTATTAGTAATCGAAACAAAGCATTCAACGCATACTCCTAGGGGAGGGGTTGGTAGGTATAAACCGTCGCGCGGTCCCGACCGCCACACAAAGGATGACAATCAATAGACTAATCATGCTCAGACTTCATCACATAGCGGTTCACCATATGTGCATGCTACGGGAATCACTAACTTCAACACAAGTATTTCTAGATTCACAACACCTTACTAATATAACTTCAATATTACCATAAATACAACTCAAAACTAGTTGAGATGAATCAAACTTCTCTAACTATTCAATGCACTTGAAGGTGGAAGTTTTCGTATCCCTTTGGATAACTACCCCTTTGAGACTACTTTCATATCATAGATCAACTACCAAGCCACGCACCGCCGTGCTCTAAAAGATATAAGTGAAGCACATATAGCAAAATCAACTAGCTCAATAGATATAAGTGAAGCACATGTGAGCTGAATTGTCTACCAAAGGATATAAGTGAAGCTCGACAAAATCACGGTGAGTGCATGTCTCTCTCTGTAGGTGTGCAGAAAGGATGATTGTGACACAACAAAAATAAAATACTCCTACGATACAAGACGCTCCAAGCAAAACACGTAACATGTGGTGAATAAAAATATAGCCCCAAGTAACGTTGTTGATGGATTGAAGACGAAAGAGGGGATGCCTTCCCGGGGCATCCCCAAGCTTAGGCTTTTACGGCATCCTTGAATCTCTTGGGGTTCCTTGGGCATCCCCAAGCTTGAGCTCTTGCCACTCTTTATCTTTTTGTCCATAAGAACTTCACCAAAAACTTGAAAACTTCACAACACGAAACTTAAACAGAAACTCGTCATAACATTAGTATAAGAAAGCAAACCACCACTTCCTTAGGTACTGTAGAAAACTTGAATTCTACTTATGTTGATGTTGGGTTACTGTATTTTCAATCTTCCATGGCTAATACACCCCGATAATATCCATAGTTCATCAAAATAAGCAACCAACACAACAAAAACAGAATCTATTAACAGCAGACCAGTCTGTAGAAATCTGTATACTTCGTATACTTCTGGTACTTCAAAAATTCTGAAAAATTACCAAGGTGTGAAGAATTTGCGTAGCAATCAGCAGCAAGAAGAATCAACTTAAAAGCCCTTACAGAAAAATTATGAAAATTCTTTTCGTGAGCGGAAAGTTTCTGTCTTTTCCAGCATGACCAAACGATCATCCCCAAGACTAATCATAACGGTCTTGCTTGGCACAAACACAAAAAGAAACATAAAAAACACATAACAGAATTATGAAAGTGTGGAAAACAAAAAACAGAAAGAAAAAGGATAGATTCGTTGGGTTGCCTCCCAACAAGCGCTATTGTTTAACGCCCTTAGCTAGGCATAAGGTGATGGAATCACGTATAGTCATCTTTGGTGCGCAAACCATAAGTAGCCCTCATCATAGATTCATAAGGCAATCTTATTTTCTTTCTTTGAAAGTGCTCCATGCCCTTCTTTAAGGGAAATTGAAATCTAATATTCCCTGCCTTCATATCGATGATAGCAGCTATAGTCCTTAGGAAAGGTCTACCAAGAATAATGGGACATGAAGGATTGCACTCTATGTCAAGTACAATGAAATCCACGGGCACATAGTTCTTATTTGCAACAATTAGAACATCATCGATCTTTCCCATGGGTTTCTTGACAGTAGAAACCGCAAGATGCAAATTAAGAGAACACTCTTCAATCTCATGAAAACCAAGAATATCACATAAAGATTTTGGAATCGCGGAAACACTAGCACCCAAATCACACAAAGCATTGCACTCATAGTTTTTTATCTTGATTTTGATAGTAGGTTCCCACTCATCATGATGTTTTCTAGGTATAGAGACTTCTAGTTCGAGCTTCTCTTGAAGAGATTTCATCATAGCATCTACGATATGCGTGGTAAAGGCTTTTCTTTGGCTATAAGCATGTAGAGAGTTTGCCATGGATTGCATCAAAGAAATGCATTCAAACAAGGAACAACTATCATAATTGAATTCCTTGAAATCCAAAGTGGGAGTTTCATTACTACCCAAAAATTTGATTTCTTCTACTCCACTCTCCACACGTTTATCATCAAGATAGGTGGACTCCGAATCATTGGGGCGTTTTTCAACAAAAGTGGATTCATATCCAGCCCCTTCATCAATAGGTTTGACACGCGAAAACAAAGATTCAAGAGGAGACACACCAAGTACTTTAAGATCTTAGTGATTTGCATCACTAGAACCCACCCTTTTAAACCATTCATGCCTAGCGCGAATTTGGGTGGTTCTTTCTGTGCTCTCATTCATGGAGACACGCATAGCGTTCAAAGTTCCATCCAAGTTGACCTTGGGAGGAGCACATCTAACTTTCAAAGCATCTATATCACAAGACATCCTATCAACGCTCTTAGCCAAATCGTCTATTTTGAGTAGTTTTTCCTCTATGGACGCATTGAAAATCTTTTGAGAGTTGATGAAATCTTTGATATTACTCTCTAAATCAGAGGGTAATTTGTTGTGATTTCCATAAGTGTTGTTGTAGGAATTGCCATAATTGTTAGAGGAGTTACTAGGAAAAGGCCTAGGAACATAGTTTCCTCTAAAAGCATTGTTGTTGCCAAAATTGTTCCTACCAGAAAAATTAACGTCCAAACTAGCGTTGCTACTCTCAATCAAGGAAGATAGTGGCATGTCATTAGGATCTAAAGGAGCGTTTATACTAGCAACCAAATTCATCAACTCGTCCATCTTAGCACTATGCGAGTTAATTTCTTCTATAGCGTGTACCTTTTTTCTAGCAGGTGACCTTTCAGTATGCCACTGAGAGTAGTTGGTCATCATATTGTCTAGGAGTTTTGTAGCGTCTCCTAACGTGATTTCCATGAATGTTCCACCTGAGGTGGATTCCAAGATATCGCGAGAAGCGAAATTCAAACCAGCAAAAAAGATTTGTATATTCATCCACAAACTCAAGCCATGAGCGGGACAATTTCTAATCATAAGCTTCATCCTCTCCCAAGATTGTGCAACGTGTTCATGATCAAGTTGCTTGAAATTCATGATATCGTTACGTAAGGAGATGATCTTAGCTGGAGGAAAATACTTGGATATGTAAGCATCTTTCACTTATCCCAAGAATCGATACTATTTTGGGAAAGAAAAAAACCAAGTTTTTGTGCGATCTCGCAACGAGAAAGGAAAAAGCTTCAACTTAATCACGTCATTATCCACATGTCTTTTCTTTTGCATATCGCAAAGCTCAATGAAGGTATTGAGATGGGCTGCGGCATCTTCACTAGGAGGGCCAGAGAATTGCTCTTTTCATTACAATATTCAGCAAACCTGCGTTGATTTCATACGATTCCGCAGTAGTGGCTGGAGCAATCGGAGTACTAATAAAATCATTATTATTAGTGCTCGAGAAGTCGCAAAGTTTGGTGTTTTCAGCCATGATGACTTCAACAAACAAAAAAGTACACAAGCAAGCAAGAAAACCGGCAAAGGAAAATGGCAAAAAGGCAAAAGAAAAAGGCAAACGAGAAAGGCAAATAAAAACGGCAAATGTGAAGTGGGGGAGAGGAAAACGAGAGACAACTGGCAAAAAAGTAAATGCAGGAGCTGAGTTTGTGAGACCTACTTGGATAGATCTCTCCTTCCTCGGCAACGGCGCCAGAAATACATCTGCTGATGCAACAAAAGACCTTCCAACGGTGCTAGAAACACGTGCTGACGGGAGACTGTTCTTGATACTCCTCAGCAACGGCACCAGGAATCCTTCTGCAACGGCTACGCCTTTAGGGACTTCCTAGGAAAATATGCAAAGGATTTCCCCGTGGCCTTGGAGCCGTGCGTTGGTGTTCCCTCGAAGCGGAAAGGGTGATGTAGCGCAGCGGTGGTAAGTATTTCCCTTAGTTTTGAGAACCAAGGTATCGATCCAGTGAAGGAGTATCACAAGTGCCTGCACAAACACAAAGAGCTTGCTCCCAACGCGATGAAGGGGTTGTCAATCCCTTATAGATTGTTTGCCAAGTGAGAACTGAAGGCAACAAAGTAACAAAGCAAAGTAAAAGCGGAGGTGTAAATGATAAGTGTGAATAGACCCGGGGGCCGTAGTGTTTACTAGTGGCTTCACTCATGAAAGCAAGTAGATGGTGGATGAACGAATTACTGTCGAGCAATTGATAGAACCACGCAAAGTCGTGACGTCATCTATGGCAATGATTATATCTATAGGCATCGCATCCAAAACAAGTAGACCGATACTTTCTGCATCTACTACTATTACTCCACACGTCTGCCGCTATCGAGCATGCATCTAGTGTATTAAGTCCAAAAGAACAGAGTAACGCCTTAAGCAAGATGACATGATGTAGATGGACAATCTCATATCTACGACAACGCCCACCTTGTTACCCTTGATGGCAACTACATGATGTGTGCCTTGCTGCCGCTACTGTCACTGGGAAAGGTCACCACACGGTAAGAACCCAAAACCAAGCACTTCTCCCATTGCAAGAATCATAGATCTAGTTGGCCAAACAAAACCCAAGACTCGGAGAGATATACAAGGATATCAAATCATGCATATAAGAAATCAGCAAAGACTCAAATATATATCATAGCTAATCTAATCACAAATCCACAATTCATTGGATCTCGACAAACACACCGCCAAAGAGGATTACATCGGATAGATCTCCATGAAGATCATGGAGAACTTTGTATTGAAGATCCAAGAGAGAGAAGAAGCCATCTAGCTAATAACTACGGACCAGTAGGTCTGAACTGAACTACTCACGAGTCATTGGAGGGGCGATGATGTTGATGAAGAAGCCCTCCAACTCCAAAGTCCCCTCCGGCAGGTCACCAGGAAGGGTCTCCAGATGAGATCTCGCGGAAACGGAAGCTTGCGGCGGCGGAAAAGTGTTTTCGTGGACGCCCTAATTTTTTCTGGATTTTTAGGGAATTTATAGGCCAAAGACCTAGGGTAGGATAGCGCCAGGGGGGGGGCTCAAGCTTGGTTGCCGCGGCCTCCCCCCTAGTCGCGGCAACAGGGGTTGTGGGCTTCCTGTGGGCCCACTTGCTTGGCCCTTAAGCCTCCTGATCTTCTTCCGTTCTGGAAAAACTCATTTTGGGGATTTTATTCCGTCTGGACTCCGTTCCCAAATCAGATCTGAAAAGTGTCAAAAACGCAGGAAAAAAAGGAACTGGCACTTGGCACTGAGTTAATAAGTTAGTCCAAAAAAGATATAAAAGGTAAACAAAACTTCCAAAGTTGACAAGATAACAATGTGAAACCATAAAAAATTATAGATACGTTTGAGACGTATCATCCTCCAACCCACGTTATACCTTAGTCGGGTCACGTGTTGGTCGGGTCAACCCATGGGGTATATCCCAAACATTAGCACCAATTTAATTTGGATCCATCCATGTTAAACCCCTCAAAGGTGAAAGTAAAAGTCATCCTCTCTCTTCAGTCGGTAAACTTCTTCCTGAGAAAACTTCACGTGGGTCAATAATTTCCCGGGTCATGTGCCTTGCTAGGGACTTGGTATTTTATCGACCCTTGTTATCATGATGTCATCATTCCTATCATGGACATCATCAATTCATCATGATGAATCATTTTAAACAGTTACCAAATCTTTGTCAGGCATGAAAATTGGGGCGACCCACACGCCGCTAATCACTATAGCTCCTTTGACAAGTCGATTCGGGTTCGCCCCTGCCTAATAAATAGTCCATCTTGATCTTTTATTTCCTTTTCACCATATTCTTCCTCCCGTCACATCTATGTGCTCGAGCACCATCGGGGTTCAAGCGCCAGGAGTCATCCAACCACGCCGCCATTGCTGATCGTGTTCATCCAGAACGACTGTATTCTTCTTCCTCCTCAAGCTTCTTCGAGTTTGTTTTTTCTCGATATGTGGTAATACCTTTCTCCCTAGGATTTTTTCCTATGTTCAAGGTGTTCGTCAAAGTTCTCGTGCCTTAGAGCCACGGTAGATCCAAAATAAACTTTCGGTCCTTCTAGTCTATGCAATATTGACCTAGTCTCTTTGTTTATCCTTTGTTATAAAGTAGATCCCAAATGCAATATAGAATCTTAGTTTCCTTGCCTTCGATATGTCCATTGTCGTAAAACTATTTTCATTTCATTTTCCTTGATTTATTAGATCCATATGTTCTACCACATTGCTAGAAAGTTGTTGTTGCTCGCATGTTTCTCTAAGTCCCCTTGGCCTCACGCTTTCATCCATTTAGCCGGCTCTAGGTGATAGCATGTCACATTACTGGCTCAACTCCTCTTTTATCCCTTTGACTAGCTTATCTAGTGAATTTTTTTACTGGTTTATCTTTGTATTCCGGCTCAGTTTCCTGATCCTTCAAAGTAAAGCCATTGGCTCAGTCAAGTCTAGAAAAAACACGCTTAGCGTGGAAGAACTTGTAGGACAAAGGCTATTGCTGGCTAAAAGTAAAATCAAGTGGAGAGTTCCTGAAGAGAAAATTGTTCCACAACCCAATCAAGCATAATTCATTATTTTTGGCAATCATTTGTTTAGGGGTTTATGTCCACCTCGGTCAAATTTCATTAGAGATTTACTCCACTTCTTCAAGATCAGGCCCCAAGACCTTGGTGCCAACTCTATGACCAACATTTGTCAATTCAAAGTACTTAGAGAGGTTTATCTTCAAGTGGAGCCAACCCTTGCTTTGTGTAGACAATTTTTCTACCTCAATCATCAAAACTAGGTGAACAATGTCCCAAGTATGGAGCTTGGTGGAGTCACAATCCGGAATAAGAAAAATAGTCCTTTTATTGAATCAAAATTGGTGAGTCATCCTAAAGTCCAGTATGCCACTTGGTTTTATTATAGGGATAATTCTCCAACTGGTCAGCATCATTTACCGGGTCATAGAGCTAATCGGCTTAACACTACAAGTGAATTTCCGGCCTAGCCAAGCGAGCATGAGCAAAACCTGTTGGCACCCATGATCTTGAGGTTTAAGGCTTTAACGGCTAATGGGCTCACTGGAATTGATCTAGTCTGGTTCGGGTTTATTTGGAGGAGTCAACCCCTTAGCTTAAGGGGTGATTTGATGTGTAACTATACCGGTGATCCAAAGTATACCCAATGCTTATGTGAAGAAGACTTGTCTGCCAAAGAAGTCAACAAGGCCACCAAGCAAATGTTTGGCGATTCAAAGGATACAATTTAGTGTTACTAGCTTAGCTCCATTCTATGCAGGTAACCCGGTTCCATGAGTAAGTGTTCCTTGCAAGATTTCCTACTTTCTTTACCTCAATTTTTTTCAATATTGGAACTTATTGAGCTAGATCATATCTTTGTTTATAGGCTAACTCTGATTTCTAGAAATCGTGGCTAGAACCCCTCTTCCTCATCCTACTGTGCAAATAGATGACCCGTCGCCTGAAGCCGCCTCGGATGGAGAATCTGAGGTAGAGCTTGACTCCCTGGGCCGTCTCTTTATCAAGATTGCTAACTACTCTTTTCTTCACGACAATACTGAAAATAGTCACGCCAACGATGTTTAGGTAATTTTAATCTCCTCCAACTCTTTAGAATCATATGTTGTGAAGAGGACAAGACAAGCCGTTAGAAAAGTTCAGTTTTCACACCCAGCCGCTCACTTAGATCCAAACTTTCTTTTGAAGGGAGATCAACATGCCACCCACTAAAAATGCAAGACCAGGAGTTGCTCCGGGTATTTGTCCGTCGGCTTATCACTTGAGCCGCCTACCCGGAGGCAGCGTCATGGGGTGCCGCACAGCCTAACCGCTTCTCATCCTCAAGCCAGTCTCTTTAAACAACCACTTAGTCCATCTAATTCACTTTATTAGCAGGAATCATCACCCTCATCCGTCGACTCGGGTGAAACTCAACTTCCAAATGTCAACATCAACTATGGGTAAGCTTTTAGTTAAGTCGTCTTCTGTTAACCATTCCATCACATGTTTATCCTTTGACTTGATAAACTTCTTTTTATGATTTGCATAGACAAAGCCTTTATTTGGTAGAAAGCGGATGAATCTTCTTCCACTACTGGGGATCATATCATGCAAGATTCACTTCAGCTAAAATGGCGATTAATACTGTCAAGGTGAGGTGGACTTGGGTGCTGAACAGGCTCATGATATAGAGATGACTCAAGCTGAGCAACCAGGTGTCATGGGAACAACTGGTGATAATCAAGGCACACCAAATGAGCCAACTATTTATCCTCCAAGTCCTCCTCCGCCTTCAAGCCTACACCTTGTGTGCACAATGTTACTCTACCAGCTGACATGAATGACTCAGAAGTGGTCGTTGTTTGAGGGTCTTATCAAGCTTCTGCCCATTCAACTATTTTAACCAATATTGTGCCCAAAGATGAGCCGGTTCATGTGGAGAAAGGATATGACAAACTAGGACTTCCATGACTTGACGATTTGGATATACAACGGTGATATCAAGAGTATGTGACCCTGCTATGTGAGAGCCAGGATTTTGAAGTGAATTTGGTAAACATCATGAAGACCAAATATGAGGTAAAGATTCTTATCCCTTGATCATTGTATATACCTCTGTAAACCCCAAGAGCCAATATAGTATAGATAAGTAGTTAACTGGTTCTTTATAAAATGCCATTCCTAGCCCTCAAGGACCGGGTCATTATGAGAACAATGGCCATGTACTTCTTTGACTCTGAAAGGTGTAGGATTTGCAAACCATAGCCCCCAAGGGCCGACTTATCTTCCTGCGATGGACGGGTCTTTTTATAAAAACATCAAATGGAGCCCCTGATACATCTCCAACGTATCTATAATTTTTGATGGTTCCATGCTATTATCTTGTCAAACTTTGGATGTTTTGTATGCCTTATATATATTTTTTGGGACTAACTTATTAACTCAGTGCCAAGTGCCAGTTCCTGTTTTTTCGTGTTTTTTACCCTTTTCGGAGGAGAATATTAAACGGAGTCCAAACGGAATAAAACCTCCGAAAAGATTTTTTTTTTCCGGAACAAAAGATACGCAGGGAGCGTGAGAACCAAGGCAGAGGCCACCAGGGGAGGCCACAAGACCCCTAGGCGCGGCCTGGGGGCCCGCACCTAGCAGGCTTGTGGGCCCCCTCTGGCTCGTCTGCCCTACTTCTTCCGCCTATAAATCCCCGAAAAATCCAAAAACCACGCGAGAGATCCACGAAAATACTTTTCCTCCGCCGCAAGCTTCTGTCTCCGCAAGATCCCATCTGGGGCATGTTCTGGTGCCCTGTCGGAGGGGGGATTCAGATACGGAGGGCTTCTTCATCAACACCATTGCCTCTCCAATGATTCATGAGTAGTTCACCATAGACCTTCGGGTCCATAGCTAGTAGCTAGATGGCTTCTTCTCTCTCTTGGATCTTCAATACAAAGTTCTCCATGATCTTCATGGAGATCTATCCGATGTAATCTTCTTTTGCGATGTGTTTGTCGAGATCCGATGAATTGTGGATTTATGATCAGATTATTTATGACTCTTATTTCAGTTTCTTCTGATCTCTTATATGCATGATTTCATATCCTTGTAATTCTCTTTGAGTTGTGGGTTTTGTTTGGACAACTTGATCTGTGATTCTTGCAATTGGAGAAGTGCTTGGTTTTGGGTTCATACCGTGTGGTGACCTCACCCAGTGACAGAAGGAGTAGCGAGGCACGCATCGTGTTGTTGCCATCAAGGGTAAAAATATGGGGTTTATATCTATTGCATGAATTTATCCCTCTACATCATGTCATCTTGCTTAAGGCGTTACTCTGTTTGTCATCAACTCAATACACTAGATGCATGTTGGATAGCGGTCGATGTGTGGAGTAATAGTAGTAGATGCAGAAAGTATCGATTTACTTGTCTCGGACGTGATGCCTATATGTATGATCATTGCCTTAGATATCATCATGACTTTGCGCAGTTCTATCAATTGCTCGACAGTAATTCGTTCACCCACCGTAATATTTGCTATTTTGAGACAAGCCTCTAGTGAACACTATGGCCCCCGGGTCTACTTCACATCATATTTTCAGCCCGACACTTTTACTTTGTTGCACTTCCCGCCTTTAGATCTCACCTTGCAACCAATCGTGAAGGGATTGACAACACCTTTGTAGCATTGGGTGCAAGTTTGTTGTTTTTGCGCAGGTACATCGGTGCTTCATCTTGATACTCCTACTGGATTGATACCTTGGTTCTCAAAACTGAGGGAAATACTTACTGCTACTGTGCTGCATCACCCTTTCCTCTTCAAGGGAAAAATCCAACGCAAGCTCAAGAGGTAGCAGCCCCCAAGGGCCAGATTTCCTCTTTGATATGGTCGTGTCTTTCTCGTGTAGAATAATGAAAATATGTCGCATTAGCCCCCAAGTGCCATGTGGATTGCTAGCAACTGCATCGGACTTTGTCAATTTTGATCCAGTTTTTTAGAATCATGTAGCCCCGAAGTGTCGAGTCGTCTAGTTTAGGCGGCTCAACACTTGTAATAATTATTTATATGATTATGCAGGAATCATTGGAGCACTCTGAGTCACGTGCAGTCAATCTCTAGAGGCGGCTTGAAGATGAGAAAAAACTGAAGATTGATGTAGAGCAAAAAGTGACCCGTTGTGAAGATGAGAAGAAACAATCATGCAATCTCCTTGATAAAACCAAGGCCAATTTTTATAAGGTCAAAGCCGACCTTCTAAAGTGCGCCAAAGATGTAGAGAAACAGCTTGAGCGTGGCGTAGAGGATTTGCACACCCTTAAAAATCAAATCAATATTATGATTAATGCAATCTTCGATATGATGTTTGAACTTTCTTCCATTTGAATTTTGCGTCACATGATGTGCCGGTTTATTTTCCTGCTTAGGTTTTGTGTGCATAGGACAAAAATGAAAATCTTGTCCAGTCGCCCATTGTGAAGCTAAAATCCATCTTTACCTATGTAGAGCACCTATTCAAAGGATCTGTTTTTGCCATTATGGCGAAAAAAATTGCAGGAGCATCCGAGGAATATTAAAGACATGCACAAACTACTGTCAACAGTTCCATAATGGGTTTATGAATTTAAGAGATCTCAAGTGCTTTTGGGAAAAAAACTTGAATATTTTTGTGGCTCCCGAGATGAGCCTGTAATAGGGGTAGGGAATTTGACCCATCGGCCATGCCATCGTGCATGTAATACTTTTATTAACCATGAGTCTCTTGTAGCAGTGTCGCCAGTATATTTGCCATTTTGTTCTTGTTTGTATGATATGCAATCTTGTGTTTATGCAAGATAAGCTGCCTTAAAGATATCAACCTTTTAATGGAATCACTCCTTGATATCATGATCTGGAAAATAACTTGTCATTGTGTGATTTAGTAGAATAACCCAACAATGCATTGATGACCCAGCAATTGTAAAGTTGAACTTTTGGTCTAAGAATAACTAGTCATCATGTGGTCTAGTATTATAAGCCGACGGTCTATGCATGACCTGGTAAATATAGAGGTAAAATTTGTTCCTCAAACTTAGTATACAAGAATATATAAGAAAAAAAATATAATATGGCTTTTAAGATCGACAATTTAGACCGGCTTTTTAAAGATCAAGTCGTGCTTACATGAAGATGGTTTATTATCCCATGGTTTGTCCTCGCTTTTTGTAAGCCGACTCTCAGATGACTCAAGCTAATGTTTTAACCTGGATAGGTTCAGGGTCCCTAGCGTTGACTTATCGAGAGTACACAGGGTCACTTTTTGCGAAGAAGCATCTTGCAAACAGGAAGGTTTAACCATTATTTTGTTTGGTATTTTTATTTTTAGCCGGGTCAAGAGGGAAATTATGAAGGGCTGAGTTCTTGAGTGGGGATCCTCCAAGTGACGTGTATTCAAAGAATAAAGACTCATGCATTTTGTAGGAGAAACGATAGAAACCCTGGATTCCGGGGGTGCCGACTTAATTATATTGAACACAAAGTTATATACATAAGTATGTACATTGATTTGGACCCAATGGCTCTAAGTGAAAGTCAGGTCCAAGATGAGAAATGTTCCAAGGCCTATTCGTGTCCTCTTCAGAAGTTTGAGACTTCTCGTGTTCCCGTATGTCAACTAGGTAATATGACCCATTGTTGAGGTCTTTACTCATGACAAAAGGCCCTTCCCAAGGTGGTGAAAGCTTAGGCATGACTCCTTGGTATTGAATTAAATGGAGCAATAAGTCACCTGCCTAGAAAGTTTGGCTGCGAATTCTATGGCTGTGATAGCGGTGTAGGTCTTGCTGGTATATAGCTGATCTGGAGGCTGCGAGATCAGCCTTGACATAAGAAGTGACTTTGTGGGAATCGTGTTCGATATCAATTGGTAGAACAAATTCTACTCCATAGACCAGGAAAACGGCATATAGCCTATGGATCTTTTCGTGGTGGTCCTTATGCTCCACAGTATTGTGGTGAGTCCTTCAACCCAATAGCTAGGAAATCTCTGAAGAGGTAACAAAAGGCCGGGCTTGATTCCACGCATATCTCCTGCTTGGCTCGCGCAGCTTGTCCATTGGACTATGGATGTACAACAGACGCTAAATCAAGTTTGATGTGCTGCTGCTGACAAAAATTTTCCATAGCTCCCTTGGATAGATTGGTGCCATTGGATCTCATGATGTTGTGTGGATATCAGATACGTCGCCAACGTATCTACTTTTCCAAACACTTTTGCTCTAGTTTTGGTCTCTAACTTGCATGATTTGAGTGAAACTACCACGAACTGGCGCTATTTTCGGAAGAACTACATTCGTGTTATTTTTATGCAGAAATAAAAGTTCTCGAAATCAAACGAAACTTTTTTGAATTATTTCTGGCATTTATAAGGATTTATGGAGCGAAGACCTATCGGAGAAATGCTGCCACGGGGCCACAAGCCAACATGATGCCCGCACCCCACTTGCCTGCGTCGTGATGGATTGTGGGGCCCACACAGCTCCTCCCACCCTAATTCCAGTACTATAAAATCAAATCTTCAAAGAAAAAGACTACAAAGAAGTTGTCATCGCGTTTCACGAGACGGAGCCGCCGCCACCTCCTCAGATTGATCATGTAATCGTGTTAAGTTTGATAGGGCTTGATCCCTAGTGTCCATTATGTTCTATGATTGATATTACTATGGCTTTGCTATGCTTAATGTTTGTCATGAGTAAATTACACAAAAGTACCACAATTGGGGCATTACACAAAGATTGATAATTTTTACATGTGACTACCATGTCTCGGGCAAGCCATTGCAAAAAAGTCTAAACCACATATAAATATATATTGACGGTGTATCTGACACATGGTGACCGCCTATTAGGTGCCGACGTGGCAAGTTGTTTTTGCAGAAAACCCCCTGCTATGTACTTAATTGTATAAATGACCTTTATTTCAGATAGAAAAAGTCATATGATTTTTTTTTTTCGTAATTTTTCTAACACCAAATCGGACTTTTTTAAAAGTTTCCATCAAACGGTAATGAAAAGAAAAAAACTCGGCGACGACGGGTATCGTGTATCTGACACATGGTGACCGCCTATTAGGTGCCGACGTGGCAAGTTGTTTTTGCAGAAAACCCCCTGCTATGTACTTAATTGTATAAATGACCTTTATTTCAGATAGAAAAAGTCATATGATTTTTTTTTGTTCGTAATTTTTCTAACACCAAATCGGACTTTTTTAAAAGTTTCCATCAAACGGTAACGAAAAGAAAAAAACTCGGCGACGACGGGTATCAAACCGGCGACCTCTCATACACACGCACGATGCCATAACCACCACGCCATGAAGGCACCTGCGTTTGACAACATGTGTCCGATCTTTTAGCTGATCTAGGATGGGCCGGTAATTGGGCCCATCAAGGCTTGCTTTGTTTTTCTGTTTCGTTTTTTATTGGAGCTCATTCTTTTCCTAGGTTATTTTTACAATCCGTAAACATTTTTTAATATAATGAAATTTTGGAAACATATGATGAAGATATATTAAATGCAAATTGACAATTCTTGTAATGTATGTTGATTTTTTTAAGATATGAAAACATTTTAAATAATGCATGGTGAACATTTTCTTAATACATTATTTGTTTTATAAATATTTATTTCAAAAAATGTAGATATGATGAATATATTTTTTTATAGTTTATTACGCAATGGTATCTACAATAATAAATAATTTATTAAGATATGATGAATGTTTTTACATATTATTGTACAAAATCATTTTGTTTTCCAAAAAACACAAGTGGTTTTTTAACGAAATTTAAACTTTTTAAATGTATTTCTAAAATTTATTATGATTACGCAAATGTTTTTAATATATTTTATCAACTCTTTAAGTAACTATGCATTTATTTTTCGTATATGAGTAACTAAAAACATGTTTGTTGGGCATATACTTTTTTATTTTTGTGTATTTAAATAATATAATGAGGATACACAATATTTGTATCGATTCCCGAAACTTCGTAACATATAATATGCATATTTTTTAATAGTTACATATTATTTTTCTTTGTAACTCATCACGCAGCCTTGCTGGGGCCAACCAGTCGGCCTAGTATTTTTAAGCTAGTATAAAGAGTGTACTTCCCGTTCTCTAACGCAAGGGCTACCGTGGCTTGGTGGCGTTGACGCCGCGCTTTTGTCCGAGAGGTCGCACATTCGATTCCCGCTGCGGCTGGTTTTTCCCCTTCTCTTTATAGTTCGACAGGAACTTTTAAAAAAGTCTAATTTAGTGTTAAAAAACTACGAATGAAAAAAATTCATATGATTTTTTTAAGTGAAATAAATGGCATTTATATGATTAAGTATATAGCAAGGTTTTTTTTACAAAAAACTTGCCACGTCGGCACCTGACACACGGGCCCCCTCAGTAAGATACATCGTCAATACGTATTTATACGCGTTTTAGATCTTTTTGCAACGACTTGCCCCGGACTTGGTACTCACATGTAAAAACTACCAATATTGGTACCAACCTACATGTTATGCCCCAATTATGGTACTTCTGTGCAATTTACTCACTTGTTACTAGGGCCCGAGTGCCATGATTTCAGATATGAACCTATTATGTTTTCATGTATATGGGAGTGGTTTGGATCCTATCTTGCAAGTTTTAGTTAGCTATTACGTGTCTTGATCCGCATACCCCAAGGTGACAATAATTGAGATTCTTTTCGATGATTGACATAGTTTGAGCAGTTCATGTATTTACCTTGTGTTAATGTTTTGTTCTGGTTCTCTATTAAAAGGAGGGCATAACATCCCTTAGTTTCCAATAGGATCCCGCTGACATACGAGGGTATGACAAAAGATGTCATGCATATTCTTATCGCAGGCACGTATGACTATATACGGAATACATGCCTACATTATATTGATGAATTGGAGCTAGTTTTGTGTTGCTCTAGTGTGTAACTGTTACATGATCAATGTCATCTAAATATTTATGTATCAATGATCGATGTGCCTACGCTTTACATATACTAAATCTTGCTAAGTTACTACCATTGCTGCTACGGTCACACCTGCTACTCAATTGCTACCGTTACTACCGTTACTACTGTTACCAAAATTGCTGCTATCGCTGTTACTATTACTACTATCATTTGTTGTGCTACTAAACCCTTGCTGTGGAGAGATATCCCAGGTGTGGTTCAATTGAAAACTCAATTGTTTCGGCCAACAATTATTCTTTGGCTCCGCTTGTGTCGAATCAATAAATTAGGGTGAAATACTACCCATGAAGACTGTTGCGATCCCCTATACTTGTGGGTTATCTAGACCTTTCTCTAGCACCGTTGTCGGGGATCATACCTTTATTTATTTTCTTGATTTGAGGATATCCATTTTCCACTATGAAGAATCTGAAAGATAATCGAATTAGGATCAGCCCCTCTCGCACGAGGTGGGTAAGGAACTGCTATCTAGCTGTGTTTTGATTCACCTACTCTTATGAATCATCTTGTTGCACCACCACCTTTTGATTGTTCTGATATGTCTCTTGAACTTGATGATGCTACTTATGAAATTAATCATGATACTATTTCTACACATGTTGAAACTAAAATTGTGCCACTAGGAGAATTATTTGATGATCATATTGCTAGACCTAGTGAACCTGAAAATGTTGAAACTGATGAAGATACTGAATCACCTGTTACACCTCGTCCACCTAATAGATATGAATTACCTTACTTACCTTAAGGCTATGTTATGGATGGTGAGGTAGCTAGAGACTTTCTAGCTTGCAACGATAGAGATGATTTTAAAAATTAATATGCAAACTAGAAGAAAAACTTATGATGGAGAAAATGAAACATGTTCCTAAATTTGCTACTTCTCCTATATTTGTCACTGATAAGGACTATGAATTTGCTATAGACCCTGAATTAATTTCTATAGTTATGAAAATGAAACTGTGGTTGAACACCTTATGAAACTGATTGATATTGCTGCTTTGTCCACCAATGATGAAAAGATACGCTACTATTATATCCTCAAGCTTTTTTCCTTTCTCGCTGAAAGGCAAGGCCCAGGAATGGTTTCAATTTACTCTCGAAGGAAATTCCTTCTTTCCTCGGGTTCCTGTTCAAAATCTTCTATTTGAGCACATCGCAAAGGGTTTGATGCCCTTTGTGACTTTTGTATATGCCTGTCACATACAATTCCTTCAGCCCTGCATTTTCGTCAGTACCATTTATGGTTTCTTCAAGTGAAGAATTTGATACCACAGGAATAGTTGAAGAATTTGTAGGAATAGAAGCATTTGATGATTCTGGTGAGGAATTAGTAGTTTTATGCTCGATGACATTTCGAACATGGTAGAATGAATTCAACCTGAGAGGTACTTATCTGTTAAGCAAGCAATGATATGTTTTCCATTCGAAGATCATCATGAGACATTTTCAACTTCTCAAGATCAAGCTTCCTTCGAATAAATTCGTATGAAAGTTTCTAATGATCAACAAAAAGTGTGCCATAACGATCTTGAAGACTATCAAACCTAGACTGAAGACTTTTCACATCTTCAGTGAGGACTTGAGTATGATTCATTTCATCATTCAACAGATCATCACTTATGTCCGGCAGTTTTTGAAGCTTTTCAATGTCACTTTGTTGCTTTGTGGCAATGTTGGCAAGTTTATAGTAACTTGGTTTTTGATAATGATCACGTTCACAATCACTAGAATTAGAGTAGGAAGTATGGTTTGGTACCTTTGAACCTTTTGCCATAAAGCAATAGGTTGAAGCAAAGTCATCAACATTTTCATCAGTGTAGATAGCATTGTCATTTTCTTCAAGGTTGAAGATTGACTTGCTGACCAATGTGGTAGATAGTGCAAGAGTTGCCACACTAGACTCTGAATCCTCTTCATAACCTTCCTCCTCATCACATTCCTCAGATTCTTCTTCAAGATCCATTTCCTTGCCAATGAGTGCCTAAGCCTTTCTGAAACTAGTCTTCTTGTGCGATGAGGACTTTGAGGATGAGGACTTTGAAGATTTCTTCTTTTTCTTCGAGTCATCAGAACTTTCATCCTTGTATTTCTTCTGCTTTGGTTCCTTCACCCAGCGAGGACAATCACATTTGTGGCAGGTTCTTTTCTTGTAATCCTCAGATGAAGATGCAGATTTCCTCATATCTCTTCTTGAAGATTTACCGAACTGGCCACACCTTGTGAACTTCTGGAATTTCCTCACGAGTATAGCAAGTTCCTGTCCTAGTTCTTCACGGTCACCAATGCTGCAATCTGAGTCTTCTTCTTCGAATGAGGAAATAGCCTTAGCCTTCAGCGCACGAGGTCTTGAGTAGCTTGGTCCATACATTTCTCTCTTTTCTTCTTGTTGGAATTCATGAGTATTGAGTCTCTCGAGTATATCAGCAGGATCAAGCATTTTTTAGTCTCTACGTTCTTGAATCATCAGAACCAGTGTGTCAAATGATGGATCAAGGAATCTTAGCAGTTTCTTCACACTTCATGGTCAGTGATGTCTCTATCTCCTAGTGATTGCAATTCATTTGAGATGTCAGTGAGGCGATCAAAGGTATCTTGGCAGCTTTCATTGTCAAGCCTCTTGAAGCGATTGAAGAGATTGCGAAGAACATCAACACGAGAGTCACGCTGCGTTGAGACTCCCTCATTTACTTTGGACATCCTATCCCAGATAAGCTTAGTTGTGCCCAAAGCACTCACTCTGCCATACTGACCTCTGCTCAGATGGCCACAGATGATATTCTTTGCTTGTGAGTCAAGTTGCTTGAACTTCTTCAAATCAGCGGCAGAGACAGTAGCAGCGATGGTGGGAATACCATTTTCCACAATACACCAGAGATCATTGTCAATAGCCTCAAGATGCATCTGCATCTTGGTCTTCCAGTAGGGAAAGTCCTTTCCTTCAAAGGTTGGACATCCTGCAGTAACCTTGTTCATATGTGTGGTCGACATAACTAAAACTCTAGGTGGTTAAACCAAAATCACAGAGAACAAGGGAGTACCTTCCTCTGATACCAATTGAAAGTGCGTTATATAGACTAGAGGGGGGGTGAATAGGAGATTTTTAGAATTTCATCACTGAGGAAATTCCGTGTGAGGAATGTCCTCAATGATGAATTAAGTGCAGCGGAAAAAGCGCAGGATCAGGAGTGCAAAAACGACTAGAACGGAATACACGATGAAGTTTACAAGATTCGGTTTGCACAGTTCGCAAGTACAGAGTATGCAGGTGAAGAGTGACTCAAGTGAAGAATTTGAGGTTGAGGAAATTCATAGAAGTTCTTCAGACAAATTCTTCAAACAGCACAGATGAAAGTCTTGAACATACAATTTGTGGAAATGAAGGAGTTTAAGAAATAGAACCCGTAACTCGATGAAGACAATTGTTGATGACCCAGTTCCAACTGCTCTGACAGTTGTACGTCTAGTTCAGAGCGTCTTGGTATTGAAACCAAAAGGACAGACGGTCCCGGGACACACAGTCCCTACCGTATTCTCCTTGAGCTAAGGACACAGAGTCCTCGCCCAACACTTGTGGTAAGTCTTCAGGGCAAACTTCCAAACCCTCACAAACTCGGTCACCCGGCGATCCACAATTGACTGCTGGATGCTCTAGACCATGACGCCTAACCGCCTGGAGGATGCACAGTCCTCAAAGGTAACAGCCTTTAGTTCCACAGAGGAACAACTTCTTGACTAATGCTCAATCACTTGGTTTTTGGTTTGGGGTTTTGTATTTGGGGTATTTCCTGACTTGATGATTTTCTCTCGAAGACTCTCAGGAATTGGGTTGCTCTAAATGACAAGTGTTAGTTTCTCTCGGAGCAGCCAACCAGCAAGTGGTTGTGGGGGCGGCTATTTATAGCCTGGGAGCATCCCGACATGATTTGACATAAATGCCCTTAAATAATGTGACCGTTGGGTGGATAAGATCAGTGAGGTGGCACGCGGCGTGACAACGGTCGGAACTTTCAAGTATGAAAGTCCTCATGTCTCTCCTATTCCTCACTATGAGGCTTTGGTAGGTTTAGGCTTGGGTTGAGCATCATGAGGAAAATCATTCCCTAGTTTCACCTCGACCCCCTTTAACAGTACGGTGTTCCTATTACTCAATAGTGAAGAAAATGAAACAAAAAGTGTTATTCTTCATGCTTCAAAGTCTTTAGAATGTTTTCTTGAGGACATACCGAATTCCTCATATTCAATATCTTCATGAGTAATATCAAAGTCTTCAAGGTCAGACCAAATTCTTCAGGCGAAGACATACATTTTTAGGGGTCGATATTCATCGTATAACTCAAACTCCTCAGCGACTTATAGAGCCTCTGTACACTCACAAACATATTAGTGTCTTAACCTAAAAATCTTCAAAATACAAAAATCACTAAGGGCACTAGATTCACTTACAATCGCGTCTTGTGACAGGAGAAGCCCCTGCTCCGATTGTAGCCGCAAGATTGAGCATTTTCGTTTGCGCCCGTTTGCGTAAGCATGGAAATAGGACGTGTTTGTGTCCCCTTTGAGCATCCACTTCAGATCACCACGATGTTGTGAGTATTCCTCCTCAGCTCTCATGATGGCCAACACCTGATCATCGAGGGCGTAATGGTGCGCCCGTTCCACTTCTGAATAGAAGCAGGAGTCGGCCTGCTGATGCAAAGCCGCCATATCTGCCACCAGAGCAACCCGATGCAGCTTATCCTCCCAGACTTGGCTAGCACCCCAACCTCTTAGAAAAGCGTGAAGGCAAGCAGCCGAAGCCATTCAAGTGTCCAAGGCCCCCCGCCGTGATTTGCCAACCTAGAGGACCACAACCCACTTATCCCTAAGTAGGTCCTTGAAACCCTCGACTTCAAGAGAGGCTGATTCGAAAAGGAACCTGGGGCTACAACGCCTTCTCTCCTCCCCTGAGCATAGAATAAGAGGGGTGTAATCCAAACCAATGTAAGTTTCCGCCACCAAACTACATAGCAAGAACCACAATTCCCAATCTGTCGACACGAAAACACGATCGAGAAAACATCGGATAGGGCGGGGGTGCTTGTTAGTCCAGGTGAAACGTGCCCCTACGTGAGATACCTCCCTCAAGGCCATTGATGTGATGGCAAAGGTAAGCATAGCCACCTTAAGCAAGTTAATGTTAGCATTGTTCTTATCTTCCCTGAGGGGATATGGTTGAAATCACTCCCCACCACCAAAGGTAGGGACACGATATCCACCGCCACAGTGACTCCCTTTATCTCCCCTGAAAGGACGTGGATGTTGTCTAGAGGGGTGTGAATAGACGCTTTAAACTAAATAGGGTTTAGGCTTGAAAATGCGGAATAAAACTAATGTTTAATTAGTCAAGCACAAAACCTAAAACAACTGTGCTCACCTATGTGCACCAACAACATACGCTAAACAAGATAAACAACTAAGTGATAGCAAGACATATAACAAGAAACAATAAGGCTATCTCAAAGTAAAGTGCATAAGTAAATTGCTCGGGTAAGAGATAACTAAGGCACGCGGACACAATGATGTATCCCGAAGTTCACACCCTTGCGCATGCTAATGTTTGTTTGGAGTGCTGTGGAGGTACAATGCTCCTCACGCCCTTGCACAATGCAAGATGTTGTCATTCTAATAAGGGATACTTGAGGGAGATCATCGAACCCGTACAAACAAGGTTGGGGCAATCTCCACAACTTAATTGGAGGCTCCCAACAACACCATGAAGCTTCATGACAGTGGAATGTGGTTCCGAGGTGACCTCAATTGCTCGAGGCAATCTCCACAACCTACTTGGAGACTCCAACCCTAGCCCGGAGCTTTAGACCACAATGATTGAGCTCTGAGGCACCACCAACCATCTAGGGCGTCAAAGCACCCAAGAGGCACAAGATCTAGGGTGCCCAAACATCCAAGTGTAATAAGCTTCTAAAACTTCATCTCCACATATCATCGTGGATAACTCAAACTTACGCACCAAATGCAATGGCAAGGGCACAAAGTGCCCAAGTCCTTCTATCGCAAATCCCAACACAACAACAAATGCTATGAAAGAAAATGAGAGGAAAAATGAAGAGGAACACAAAGAACTCCAAGATCTAGATCCAAGGGGTTCCCCTCACATAGAGGAAAAAGTGGTTGGTGGAAATGTGGATCTAGATCTCCTCTCTCTTTTACCTAAAGAACTAGCAAGAATCATATGAGGGATTGAGAGTTAGCAAGCTTGCAAAAGGTAAACAATGGGGGAAGAACACGCGCTCAAAGGATAGGGTTCAATGGGGAAGAAGAACCCTTTTATAGGAAGGGAAAATCCAACGGTTACCTTCTCAGCCGGCACACAAGTGGTACTACCACTCCATAGAACGGTACTACCGTTGTGGCTATGGAGAAGCATATCAGGACGGATGCAGAGGGAGGTAGAACTACCGGGGAGGTTCTACCGTTGCCAGGAGGGGTACTACAGCCCATAAGGGGTAGTACCGCCTCCTACATCCGCTCAAGATCCGCATAGAGTCCAGCCCAAGAAAACCTGGGCGGAACTAGCGCGGTAGTAATAAGCGGTACTACCGCTCTCGAGCGGTACTACCGCTACACAAACTGCTCAATTCGACACGAAAAGTATCTAGCCCCCAAGGTTATTGGTACTACCACTGACCAGTGTGGTACTACCTCGGATAAGAGGTAGTACCACTCCTGGGAGTGGCTCTACCGCTTGGGTCTTTTCAAGCTAGGATAAAGGCAAGGATGAAAACAGGTAAGACTAGAAGTGACATGACTTCTGCAAATGACCTCCGAATTGAGCAAACTCAAGCTTGTTGGATTCACGATGGCAAGAGCTATCCAACAACGTGAGTATAGAAATGTAAATAATATAGAGATGTGAGACCTCTTTGAATGAAGAACTAGCAAAACTCCAACATCGAAAACATCATAGAAGATGCATATGAACTCCGTTTTCGATAAGCACGAGCTTGTCATGAGGATGACCATAAGATCTAAGACTTAAAAAGAGCAATTCCAAACAAGAACCAAGAAAGATGATACAAGGATGCACACTACCAAAAAGTCATTCATCGATGACCCTCCAATTTGGTAATTGAATTGTCGTTGTTTTGGACCCATGCCATTTTTTCACCAAATTGCGAAGGTCAACAGTTGGACATCAAGAACTGACAAACATGACCATGTTGAGGATTTGGTCATTGCGACCGTGAACAAAATGTTTTGGCCATTCATTTCCTGGCCAATTTGTTGGTCATAGCCCTTGTGCCAAATCCACATAAGATCTGACATGGCTGAGCTGATGTGGGGGCACATGTGATGATATGGCGGCCATGACGGCGTGGATTCCATACAAGATTTGACATGGCACATCAAGAAAATGTGGGCCTAATCCCCCATAAGTTTCCTAACGGGCCAAGCCCAAATAATAAACCCATTTTTTTGAGTGTCATGGGACGACATAATCTATCTTGGGCATTAATTAGCCCATTTTTGGATCAGTTCCATTACAAATATCAAATAGCCAATATTATAATATCACATTAAAGCTAAATAGTATAGTACAATACATTCCACTTTACATCACCAAAAACTTCACATAACGTCTCTCAAACTTATAATATGACCAGTATAGGGCTAGAAAGTTGGAGAACAAAAAACTAGCCTCGCCCACGGTCTTAGAACCAACACATCAAATAGCTAACTTTCAATTGAATTTTTTTTCCAAAGCATAGAAAATGATCCTTCCATCCACTTAGCCTAGATCAAGCCCGCCACCTTCTCTGGCCACAAAGCAACATTCTCCTGCAATATACAAATCAAAATAATCAAAATAGAACTGCTTCCATAGAATTTACTTGGCAAAATTCATTTTTTTCTGGAAAGACTTCTATAGTAATGCAAGGTCTTTCTTAGTAGATCAACAAAAGGATAAAGAACAGTCTAAAACCAATATACTCCCCCTTTACCTAAATAATTGTAGTTGGGGGGAACTAGTCTAGTTCTCTCCAACTACGATTATTTAGATATAGAGGGAGTCTTAACTAGACTAACATACAAGTGAGATTAGTGTTACTTGGCGGAATATAATGAGCGGTAATATTTGGGAAAAGCAATAATTTATGCACCAGACCAACCAGAAGAACGAATATTTTAGTCTAGTAATTTATTACTGGATCACATAGCTTTATAGGGGAGAACAATAATGTTCAATGATTAAGACACATGTAGTTAGGCATACTAAGTCATACCCAGAAGTTCAAACAAATACACATCTTCCATGTCATGCTAAAAATATTGTTTTGCACCCATTAAAATGTTCGCGATTGAAATCACACAAGTTAATTTTCTAGCTCCACACTATTGTCGACCCAAACTAACTCATCCTCTAGCCACAAATTTTTGGAAATATCCATTCTATGTAAATAAACAGGATGATAGTTCAAAGTCACAACAATTTATAGAAGCAAGCTAGATTTGTTCATTATTGGTGGCGAATACCTGCAGGTAAGAGGCTGGACTTGTTGAAGTCAATGAACTTGCTACCCAAATAGAAAATGATGCCATGAAACATTTAGATGGTAGGACACCATCGCTGCTGCCTAGTTCCCATGCTATCCGTTTCCCTTCTCACCATCTTCATCAACCTCCTGTGGCTCTGACACCGTCGCTATGAATGGCAAGATAAAAAAATAGAATGTTAAGCCTAAAAGGAAGAGCCAAGTAGACTAGCATGATCGATCAAAAAATACCAAAACATAGCTTCTACTCCCTTTGTAAAATTTCTCATATTTGTTTGCAGAGGAAGTATACATCAAGCCACATAAATCCTAAAAATAGTAGCAAATCAAGTAGTCTACAGATAGAATCAAAGAAGTATAACATGGGGCACACGAATGATTTTGGTGGTCAATTTCTATTGTGGAACACACGTAAATCAATTGTATTAAAAATTTCAAAGAATAAGAACAAACGTATATTTCAGAGTGTTGTCCTCCTAATTAGTATGCATTTGTTAAAGCTATAATTACTAGGAGCTAATTCCATACCCAATTATGAAAAAAATTCACATCTCAATTTACAAAATCATAGTTTAAGAACTAAATAGCCGACAAGAACATGTGGCGGATTTCCTAATGGAGAACTAAATTCAAATAAATTGCATCATTGGCAGCAAAGAATGAAGTGGCGGATTTCCTAATGGAGATGTAAATAGAAAGCATAATAATGTTACAAGTAGACCCATCGCCTAATGAATATGTGCGTTCATTTGAAAGTGATGCTTGCATGCAATCAAACAAATAAATGGAATGAAATTATTTATGCGGTGACTGACATGAAAACAATATGTAGGCAATTTCTATGAGTAATGCAATAGAGACAGTTCACTTAAGAGCTCCAATAGGATTCACATCAACATATAATAGCTGATGAATGGTTATTCTAGTGTTGGTATAGGTTATGGTGTATGAATTGCCTCAATAACATGTAAATGTATGTCAATGGACAAAGCAACACTTGTCGGTGGTGCACTGGCCGCTGGTGTGCACACACAGCACACACTAGCGCCGGTTGCACACCATGCACACCCACTTGTAGCTGCCCTTCTTTTGCATCATCAACATCAGCCACTCTATATAATAGCACGAACACGGAAAAGGAAAGCAACCATATTAACATAGCAGAACTTATAATTCAGTGATAATAGAAAACAATTTACATAAATGCATGCAAAGGCACTATGGTCGCATGTTAATAGATGATTTTCAGCACAATTTGGTGAAATATTTTCTATCTAAATCTTTGCATAGTGACAGGAAAGGCACTATGGCCAGCCTGCCAAACCAGCAATGCTCAAAGGCCAGATCACACATAGCTCAAGTGAGAGACATGAAAACCTAACAATAATTGAATAGGAGGCATCACCAATAGCCTTTGTGAGAATATTATGTCTATCCTACTGACACGAGAATATTATGTATGTAACTCTCACCATAACCATATGTCTAGAATAATAGTTCACAATCCTAAGATCTGACATAATTACGAACATGGCTCTATTCTAAGCATTTCAAATAAGCTCTAGGACCAATGAGACGACAAATTCGTCACACACATACCTTAGTTTTCAGGCGCTATTTCTCCTTGGCATTTTTGTACTTCTCCTTGTGGTAGTCCATGTTCTTGCAAACCGGGGGGTTTGATTTCCGGTTGACCTATGCGGGTGAAGAGAAGGTAACCATGAGAAATGAAAATTGCCAACACCTCGGCACAATCAACAAAATATATGAAGGAAACGTGCAGTACCTCGACCAAGTCAAAGCCCATCCTTACAACCATGTGAAGTGCCTCGTGCATGGGGATAGCATCATGCCCTCCAAAAATGAAACAAAAACATATCTTCGGCATCCGAATGCCGAATGGAGGAGGGGGATGGGTGGGGTGTGGGATCGTCGGCTTCTTCGTCGGTGACGAGCCCGGGGAAGGGAGGGGTGATGTCATTGTTGAGATTGGGACAAACATTACATTTGTTGTCCTTGAACACCTTCTTGACCTTCCGAGCACAGAAACCCAAAGGGGGTGAGGGGAAGAGAATTTAAGGCGTTTAAGGAGATGGCGGAGGGAGGAGACATACTTGTTGGGACGGGGTGGTGAAGTAGCGACAGGGGACGGTGATTGGGCGGCTGAAGGAGGGTTGTAGGGGCAGACGTGGCATGAGCATGGGAGGCGAGGCGACGACGCAAGGGAGGTAGTATGATGCCTGGAAGCGGAAGTTGAGGGATACGATGGTGCGGCGAAGAGCCATGGATGGTGGTAGCGGCAGGTGGCAGCGGCGACAAGGTGGCATCCGGAGGCAACGAAAAGGGTGGTCGGGAAGGATTGTTAAAAGGAGGCGACCGCAGAACTTGGCTAGGGTTTCGGGATAGAGAGGCGTGAGGGTGTGCTCTATGGTCGGTGGTAGGCTTATGGGCTAGCTCTGGAAAATTTACTTCTCCCCGCATAAGTCACTACAAATTTTCATTCTATGTCCATGTTGCTTCAACTAGATTTGATTTTATTGCCTAAAAAAGCTAGCTTTGGTTTTAGACTTCGGTTTCTTTTTGCCCTTAGGTAGCTGCTAGTAGGCCCAGCCTTCAGCTTCATGTGAGCTTAGATTTGTTTTGTGATTGAAATTCACGAACCTTCACATATTTTAGACCTATTTATGTTGCCTTCTCTGAACGTCATCGGTAATTCATCATGAATTAACCTTTTTTTGTAGTGAGACCATGGTGTGGGTCCCAAGTCAAACGCCACAAACACAAAACATGTGTCAAAGGAGTGAGTGGGTGGTGACGCATGTGAACCGGTCAAATTTGAGATGGATGCGTCGATAGAAGCTAGTAGTGGTTGGGGTTGGATTGGGGCATACTCATCTTTTGGCGGTTGATCTCTCATAACACTCACAATCTCATTTGTCCCTTAGATATGTGGTGTCATGAGGAGAATAAAAGGGGCAAGACTGAGGTTGGAGTTCATTGGCTCGCATCGGTAGTGAAGTGCAAACTCCGAGGCTCCCTCGTCTTTCAAGTGGGCCACACATGCTAGCGGCCCATGTCTTATTAGATATGGATCCTACCAAGGACAAATGAATACCACCTATCAGGTTTGGATATACTATGTTGTTCCTAGACATAGAAGTGACTGACATACGCAACACATAGGATAATTTACTACACGTATACATGACACATAGGCTAAATTGCATAGGTATATGCATATACACCCTTATTCAAGCATATGACCTTATTAATTTGGTCATGGGTCGACCAAAAATAAGGCCATGGAGAGCGTTATATGTTTTATGACCAACTTACGTGATGATATTATGGACCTTTGATAGAAATGATCACAATGTTGTACAATTTGGATCCCATTGAATGCCCCATGACTATTTTGTAAATTTTGTTCATACATTTATGACCAATTAGGCATGGTCGTTATATTTTTGTCATAAACGTGCATATTTCTTGCAGCGGCAAATAGTTTGAGCTCTCAATGAACGATACCGTGAAGCTACTCACTTGAGAGCCCCCCTTGATAGTACGACAATCTATCCTATTACCCGGTAACCTATCAAGGGCAAACCTATTCCTGGCACATAGTCGACTTGAGCTAGATGATGACGATCTTGACTTCCTCAAGATGGGCCATCTTTCTTGATTGCGTTGACTCCGTGAAGACTAGTTGATTGCTCCCACATACTCCACTATGGATGAGCCACTCTTTAGCACATCTTCACAAGTCCATTGCCACCACAATGGATGGCAAGCTTCAAGCATGATCTCTTCGTGATGCTCCACTTGAACTGGCACACCAAAATCTTCCATGGGTTGAATGCGATCTTCCTCTGGGCGTAAGCCCATGGAAGCACACCTAACCCCACATAGAACTCTCATGAAGACCATAGGTTAGTACACAAAGAGTAATGGACAATGCTTAACATACCATGGGATCACTTGATCCCTATCCATACATCTTGTAAGCTTTGTGTGTTGATCAACTTGATTCACTCTTTGACTTAGTATTAATCAACCTTATGTCTTTATGACCAATCTTTGGATAAAACCTTGAGTACCACCTTGGTCATCATATAAACTCCTTGAAACCAACAGATGGACTTCCAGAAGTGCATATGGAAAAATACTTCGAATATAACTCAAGGAAACCATTATTCCATAGGGATTGTCATCATTTACCAAAACCAGATATGTAGAAATATGTCTAACATCCCCCAAGAAACCAAAGGAGCGCGACTGATCGGCAGGGTCGTATACCACGATTAGAACCTAGAAGAATACCCCCCCCCCAATTTCCCTAATGCCATAACATAGTTCCAATCGAAATGCTCGAGAGGGTCTATGGAGAGGAAGTCATGATAAGAGAACTCAGATTTGATCATTTCCTGGAGAGCAACTACATCTATCGCTCCTGCACGCATATAAGCTTTGAGAAGAGACAATCTATGAATGTTACCGAGCCTAGGAATATTCCAGAATAGATAGTGTTGCTAGATAACCCTATTACAAATGCAAAACTCTTTGGAGCTCAGAGCTTTGGCCATAAACCTTGCGTTGGGATGATGACTGGAGGGGGATGTCGCGGCCATAACCGCAGTATCAGCCTCCCATGGGCCCGAAATGGATAGCACAGGTCTCCTCCCACATGTCCCGTTCCGGAAGCCTTGGCCGCATCATCATCCGCTAAGGCCTCCTCCTTAAGAGCTCTTGCAGCTATTGCAGCCTCCGCTGGTGTTGCCTTAGCCACCTCTTTCGCATGAATTAATGGGAGGATCTCTCCCGAGGAGGAGGCCCCTCATCCTACAAGAACCCCATAGTCATCCAACACCCTAATCAAGTGTTCATCGGAATATGCATTCAAGATAAAAAAGCGAGGGAACGGATTACCTAAGATCTCCATGCTCTTCTCCATCATGAGGAGCTCCGCGCCTTGGAGGGCGTAGAAATTTCCTTTTGAGCCCCTCAGCCAAGAGTTTGACCTGCTTGGCCCCATAGGAACCACCTTGCAGTGCTTGGCCTTGGGCACCGCCGTCATCTCCCCTTCTCGAGCATCAACACCTCCTCCATCGGACTCCATCATTGCTGTCACCATAGAGGCCAGCACGATGACCACCGGCAGAGGAGCACGTGTCGTGTCTGCCCCCGTGGGTGGGGAGCCTCCCTGCTTGTTCGCGCCGGTGTTGGGGTGGAGTTTGCGTCCCATAGTCTTCTTACTCTGACCTGAGCCAATCTTGCCCCCTTTTCTGCCTTTGCTACCCTGACTGAACTGCCTATCCATCAAGCTAGACCAACCAATTTCCTCTCAGATTTCGGGTGCAAGGTGATAAGCCTTGCCCTCCGTAGGGGTCAGGGTGACCATGATAGGGTCGCTACAAAGGTCTGAGAGCACACTTTCTCCTAGAGACACCTAGGAGCCGCCGCGCAAATCGGCACCAACCACCCCCAAGTCCATGGATGAGGAGGGAAATTGCACAACAAACTCGCTGACCTCTCGCACACCTCCAAGGTTGGAGCCGTATTGGTCTAGCATCGTGTCCGCCTGCTGCTTGCCCTTGTGCTTCCTCACCAAGTCCACAACCATATTGGATGGTTTCTCTTTGTAAGGACCCCCTTTTTCCTGCAAACCCAACATGTCACACGTCTCTATATCGATCGAGTCACCGTACCTAAGGTTTTCCTTGTCCTTCTCCTTGCCACCTAGGCATTTGTCTTTGGGATCATATGACGGAGCCACGCCTCCATCAATCTTCAATTGGAGTATAATGTTGAGCCCCGCGCCATTGAATGAAACTTCCACCACCTCGGTAAGTTTGGCTGGCGATCTGTAGCCGAACCTCATACACAATGGGCCGAGCGAGATACCGACGCCCCGTCCATTGCAATCGGCCTGCCAATCATCAAGGTGCCTACCATCGGGATGTTTGTGATCCTTTGCTTGGGAGGGATGCCGTAGAGATTCATCCAAACCTCATGCCCGGTGACGCATGCCTTCTTGCCGCGAGGGGCCTCCCTGATGTTAGTCATGATGTCGTGTATCAAGAGGGACAACTTTTCACTCTTGTTCGCCATCCGCATCATGTGTGTGGACGGGAACTCCACCATGAATTCCAGCGCCACAATCTGCTCCACCTTCCAATCCTCAGAAACTTCCACCAGATGAGCTATCTCGTTATCAATAATACCTTCCATAAGCACGCGTGGGCATGTAGAAAGGATGTCCTTCGCCCACACAGTCTACTCCTCCAACTGGTCTTCCTGTTCGTCAAATGGCAGGCACAAGAAACCCTCCCCATGGATGGCATCACCCATGGTCTGAAGCACCAGTTGTTTTCCCTGAGAGGGGAAATAAGCTGAGGCATGGCCTTCTTCCCTACAAATGGTGCAGAACGGCTTGAAGTCACACTTGGACTGGAAGTGACCCACTCGGACACACTTGAAGCATTTTGTCCCATCGAACATCTCCACCGAGACAAGGGCCAAGCCTTTCGGCGCTTCCGGCAGCGCCAGTGGGCCCGCCACCGGTGGCACAGGGTGCTTCTCCCAATCTATAATTCTAATGCGGCATGGAGGGAGAGGTGTTTCAACGGTTTGATCCATTGGCGTATGGGTCCCCCACTTGCTCACCATAGTGCGGGTGCTACTGTGGCTTCCTCTCGAGCTCGTGACCATTATTTCGTGTCTCCTCATTCTTCTTGCGCTTCTTCTCTTGCTGCTTCATCTAACACGATGAAGGAGGGCCCCAACCCCCCTTCATGGAGCCGAGGCGATCCCTTTGAGCTTGATCTCGTAGGTTGCACACCCGACGGTGCTCCACCTCTAGATCCAATGGTGGTCAAGAGTTCTTGGACACCCTGCGATCCTCATGAGAATCCATCAACACAACCTCCACAAACAAGTGTATGAGCAGTTGTGGTGGGGGGTCACGCAGCAGACGGCGAGTGGAGTGAACAAGCCTCCTTGCCTGAGTTCTAGTAACTGGAAAATCTACCGAGGGGTCAAGCCTGCCTCTGCTGTAACATCCCGAGAACGACGCTCCAGAAGATTCCCTTGTTAATTTTGTTATCGTAGTGTGATTTATTTGGTTGTCGAATTCATCATCGCATTATGCGCATAATCCACATTGCATCAACAATCCATTGTCATTATGTTTCAAAACTTATATCTATTATTAGTTGCCAGTTCTCTCCATTCTCGTCAACGACTGTTTTAGGACCAAAAACACACGCACGCGCCTGCAACGTCATTGAAATATTGTTTTTAAAGGTGCGTATAAACTTTCTCAAAATAAGTTGAAAGTTGGCGTATGGTCTTATTTTATTGTAGGTATACCACTTGCAAAATTTCGTCACATTTCAAGGTCGTTTGATACCCGAACAACTAAAGACATAGTGGTATTATAGCCGGTTTATTCGACAGATGTTTTGGTTTACAAAAACATATGTCGGGCTTCCATCTTCCCTCTCTGCTTGGCCCAACTACTCTACACAAAGCACATAACCCATCTACACCACCCCCATCTGATCGGAGCCATCGGATCATGATCGTATAGTCCGAATTTGGACAAAACCCCATAACCCTGACCCTCTTTCTACAAATAGACACCCTTCCTTCCATTTTTGGGCAGCTAACCCTAGCCTCTATCCCTCCTCAAACCTCCAACCGCTGCCACATCGAAATACATTCCTCTAGCCGCCATAGCCACTTGTCGCACCGCCATCGGCCGAGTCCCCCACCTGAACCGATACTTCAACCAACCAGGGGACGCGAAGTCACCCTAGCGGTGTCCCCCACCACCATGGCCCACCACGACCCAAGCTAGCCTGCTAGCCGCCCATGTCCCGTGATACGTCTCCATCGTATCTACTTTTCCGAACTCTTTTGCCCTTGTTTTGGACTCTAACTTGCATGATTTGAATGGAACTAACCCGGACTAACGCTGTTTTCAGTAGAATTGCCATGGTGTTGTTTTTGTGCAGAAATAAAAGTTCTCGGAATGAACTGAAAATTTACGGAGAATTTTTCTAGAATTAATGAAAAATACCTGCGCAAAGATCCATCGGAGGAGGTGTGCCAGTGGGCCACAAGCCCCTGGGCCGCAGCAACCCCCCAGGCCGCGCCGTGAGGGCTTGTGGGGCCCACGTGGCTCCACCGCCCCCAAACTCAGCTATATATATTCCGTTTCGCCCGGAAAAAAATCAGAGCGAAGGATTCATCGTGTTTTACAATACGGAGGCGCCACCTCCTGTTCTTCATCTAGAGGGCAGATCTGGAGTCCGTTTCGGGCTCCGGAGAGGGGAAATCGTCGCCATCGTCATCATCAAGCATCCTCCATCGACAATTCCATGATGCTCTTCATCGTTCGTGGGTAATCTCATCATAGGCTTGCTAGACGGTGATGAGTTGGATGAGATCTATCATGTAATCGAGTTAGTATTGACGGGGATTGATCCCTAGTATCCACTATGTTCTGAGATTGATGTTGCTACTACTAGGCTATGCTTAATGCTTGTCACTAGGTCCCGAGTGCCATGATTTCAGATCTGAACCTATTATATTGTCGCCAGTATATGTGTGTTTTAGATCCTATCTTGCAAGTTGTAGTCACCTACTATGTCTTATGACCCGGCAACCCCGGAGTGACAATAGCCGGAACCACTCCCGGAGATGACCATAGTATGAGGAGTTCATGTATTCACAACGTGTTAATGCGTTGGTCCAATTCTTTATTAAAAGGAGAACCTTAATATCCCGTAGTTTCCATTAGGACCCCGCTGCCACGGGAGGGATGGGAAATAGATGTCATGCAAGTTCTTTTCCCTAAGCACGTATGACTACATACAGAATACATGCCTACATTAGATTGACGAACGGGAGCTAGTTACACATCTCTCCATGTTATAGTTGTTACATGATGAATCACATCCGGCACACTCATCCATCACCGATCCACTGCCTACAAGTCTTTTACTACTAGTCCTTGCTATGTTACTTTGATGCTACTGCGGTTACTGCTGCTGCTGTTACTCTGCTGCTACTTGCTACTGTTGTCACTACTGCTGCTACATGCTACTGATGTCACTATTGTTGTTACTTGCTACTTGGCTGTTACTTGCTGCAACACTTTACTGGCGCCATTGATACAACAGTTAGGTATAGTCTGCCGTCAACAGATCTTTTTCTGGCACCGTTGCTATCATACTACTTTGCTACTGATACTTTGCTTGCAGACATTAATCATTCAGGTGTGGTTGAAATTGACAACCTCAGCAGTTAATACTTGAGAATATTCTTTCGCTTCCCTTTGTGTCGAACCAATAAATTTGGGTTGAATACTCTACTTTCGAAAACTGTTGCGATCCCCTACACTTGTGGGTTATCAAGACTATTCTCTGGCGCCGTTGCCGGGGAAGCACGGCTATATTCTATGAATCACTTGGGATTGACGTTTGTTGGTCACTATGAGGAATCCGAAAGATCCAAGAACTAAAATCATCCCTTCCACTATGAGGAGAGGTAAGGAACTGCCATCTAGCTCTGCACTTGACTCACCTTCAGTTTTGTGTCAGTTTGCGACATCACCTCCTGCTAGAAATCTTGATATGTCGCCTGTGCTTGATGATGCTACTTCTGCTGCCCATGATGCTTATGATGATGCTATGCTTGATACTATGCCTGATGATGCTATGCTTGATACTATGCCTGATGATGCTATGCTTGATACTATGCCTGATGATGCTATGCTTGATACTATGCCTGATGATGATATGCCTGATACTTCTTTGCCACTAGGTGCATTCCTTAATGCACAACTTGCTAGAGTTGCTGCTAGATGTGATGATACTTCTGAAACTGCTGATACTATTGAAGTAGAACCTGCTACTATGCCTGAATTTCCAGTTATGCCTGAACGCTATGTTATGGAGGGAGAGATAGCTGAGGATTTTCTTGCGTGTAAGGATAGCTATGATGTTGAGAAACTACTGCGCAAGTGGAAAGAAAATTCTCTGAACGCTAGGATGAAATATGACCCGAACTTTGCTACTTCTCCTATACTTGTGACCGATAAGGATTATGAATTCTCTGTCGACCCTGAGTTAATCACTCTTGTTGAATCTGATCCTCTTCACGGTTATGAGTCTGAAACGGTTGTAACCCATCTTACCAAACTGCACGATATAGCCACCCTATTCACTAGTGAGGAAAAGATCCGCCACTACTATATTCTCAAGCTGTTTCCTTTCTCGCTAAAGGATGATGCTAAGACCTGGTTCACTTCTCTTGCTCCTCGATGTGTGCGTAGCCCCCAGGATATGGTCTACTACTTCTCTGAAAAATATTTCCCTGCCCATAAGAAGCAAGATGCCTTGCAGGAAATATACAACTTTGCTCAAGCTGAAGAAGAGTGTCTCCCACAAGCTTGGGGGAGGCTCATCCAGCTACTGAATGCTTTGCCTGATCACCCTCTTGAGAAGAATGAAATACTTGATATCTTCTATAACGGACTTACCGATGCTTCCAAAGACCACTTAGATAGTTGTGCTGGTTGTGTTTTTAGGGAACGAACCGTAGAACAAGCTGAGATTCTATTGAATAACAACTTGTGCAGTGAGAATGCTTGGACTATTCCCGAACCACCTCCTAAGCGAACTCCGAAGAAAAGAGGTATTCTATTCCACGGTCCTGAAGATATGCAAGAAGCCAAGAAATCTATGCGAGGGAAAGGCATTAAATCTGAAGATGTCAAACATCTACCACCTCTCAAAGAGATCCATGGCCTTGATAACCCTATGGGGGAATGTCGCATGGGAAACAAAAATTTTCCTACGCACACGCAATACCTATCATAGTGATGTTCATCTACGAGAGGAGATTTCCGATCTACGTACCCTTGTAGACCGCACAACGGTAAGTGTTAAGAAACGCGGACGATGTAGTGGAACAGCTTGCGTGATTCAAATTACCATAGTCATACACTCCATCCCATGATCTCATCACGATCCGTCCCGCGAACTTCATCGTGATCCGTCCCGCGATCTCATCATGATCCTTCCCGATCTAGTGCCGAACGGACGGCACCTCCGCGTTCAGCACACGTACAGCTCAACGATGATCTCGGCCTTCTTGATCCAGCAAGAGAGACAGAGAGGTAGATGAGTTCTCCGGCAGCGTGACGGTGCTCCGGAGGTTGGTGGTGATCTATCCCAGCACGGCTCCGCCCGAGCTCCGCAGAAATACGATCTAGAGGAAAAACCGAGGAGGTATGTGGTCGGGCTGCCGTGGCAAAGTTGTCTCAAATCAGCCCTAATACCTCAGTATATATAGGAGGGACGGGGAGGGCCTTCCCTTGAGGATCAAGGGAGCCCCAAGGGGTCGGCCGAAGAAAGGGGGAGTCCTCCCCTTCCAATCCTAGTCCAACTAGGATTGGAAGGTGGAGTCCTTCTCCACTTTCCCACTTCCCTTTTTTCTTTTTCATTTGATTTCTTTATCTCCTGCGCAAGGGCCCTCTTGTGCTTGCCCACCATCCCACTAAGGGCTAATGTAGCCCCACAAAACCTTTGGGCTTCGTCACGGGTGGGCTGGCCCCTCCCGGTAGAACTCCGGAACTCATTCGGCACTCCTAGTACATTCCCGGTAATGGCGAGAACTTTTCTGTAATCAAATGAGGTCATCCTATATATCAATATTCGTTTCCGGACCATTCCGGAAACCCTCATGACGTCCGTGATCTCATTCGGGACTCCTAACAACATTCGGTAACCAGCCATATAACTCAAATACGCATAAAACATCGCCGAACCTTAAGCGTGCAGACCCTGCGGGTTCGAGAACTATGTAGACATGACCCGAGGGACTCCTCGGTCAATATCCAACAGCGGGACCTGGATGCCCATATTGGATCCTACATATTCTACGAATATCTTATCGATTGAACCTCAGTGTCAAGGATTCATATAATCCCATATGTCATTCCCTTTGTCCATCGGTATGTTAGTTGCCCGAGATTCGATCGTCGGTATCCGCATGCCTATTTCAATCTCGTTTACCGGCAAGTCTCTTTACTCGTTCCGTAATACAAGATCCCGTGACTTACACTAAGTCACATTGCTTGCAAGGCTTGTGGGTGATGTTGTATTACCGAGTGGGCCCCGAGATACCTCTCCGTCACACGGAGTGACAAATCCGAGTCTTGATCCATACTAACTCAACGGGTCTGTAGAGCATCTTTATAGTCACCCAATTACGTTGTGACGTTTGATACACACAAGGCATTCCTCCGGTGCAAGTGAGTTATATGATCTCATGGTCATAGGAATAAGTACTTGACACGTAGAAAGACAGTAGCAACAAAATGACACGATCAACATGCTATGTTCATTAGTTTGGGTCTAGTCCATCACATGATTCTCCTAATGATGCGATCCCGTTATCAAGTGACAACACTTGCCTATGGTTAGGAAACCTGGACCATCTTTGATCAACGAGCTCGTCAACTAGTGGCTTACTAGGGACAGTGTTTTGCCTATGTATCCACACATGTATTTGAGTTTCCAATCAATACAATTCTAGCATGGATAATAAATGATTATTATGAACAAGGAAATATAATAATAACTAATTTATTATTGCCTCTAGGGCATATTTCCAACAGTCTCGCACTTGCACTAGAGTCAATAATCTAGTTCACATCACCATGTGATTTTAGCGAATCCAACACCCATATAGTTCTGGGGTCTGATCACGTCTTGCTCGTGAGAGAGGTTTTAGTCAACGATTCTAAAACTTTGAGATCCGTGTGTTCTTTACAAATCTTTATGTCATCTTATAGATGTTGCTACTACGTGCTATTCGGAAATACTCCAAATATCTACTCTACTATACGAATCCGTTTCACTACTCATAGTTATTCGGATTAGTGTCAAAGCTTGCATCGACGTAACCCTTTACGACAAACTCTTTAACCACCTCCATAATCGAGAAAAATTCCTTAGTCCATTTAGTTACTAAGGATAACTTTGACCGCTGATCAGTGATTCAATCCTGGGTCACTCTCTGTACCTCTTAACAGACTTGCTGCAAGGCACACATCAGGTGCGGTACTCAGCATCGCATACTTTAGAGTCGACGGCTAAGGTATAGAAGACGACCTTCGCCTATTCTCTTTATTCTGCCGGGATCGGGTTTTGAGTCTTACTCAAATTCACACCTTACAACACAACCAAGAACTCCTTCTTTGTTGATCTATTTTGAACTCCTTCAAAAACTTGTCAAGGAATGCATCTTGTTGAAACTTCTATTAAGCGTTTTGATCTATCTCCATAGATCTTGATGCTCAACGTTCAAGTAGCTCAATCCAGGTACTCCTTTGAAAAACTCCTTTCAAACAACCTTTTATGCTTCACAGAAATTCTACATTACTTCTGATCCACAATATGTCAACCACATATACTTATCAGAAATTCTATAGTGCTCCCACTCACTTCTTTGGAAATACAAGTTTCTCATAAACCTTGTACAAACCCAAAAGCTTTGATCATCTCATCAAAGCGTATATTCCAACTCCGAGATGCTTGCACCAGTCCATAAAAGGATCTCTGAAGCTTGCATATTTGTTAGTATCCTTAGGATCGACAAGACCTTCTGATTGTATCACATACAACCTTTCCTCAAGGAGACCGTCGAGGAAACAATGTTTTGTCTTCCTATGTGCAATATTTCACAAATAATGTAGCAACTACTAACATAATTCAAACAAACTTTTAGCATCGCTACGAGTGAGAAAGTCACATCATAGTCAACTCTTTGATCTTGTCGAAAACATATTTGCGACAAGTCGAGCTTTTCTTAATAGTGACTTATCACCATCATCGTCTGTCTTCCTTTTAAAGACCATCATTACTTAATAGTCCTACGACCATCAAGTAGTTCTTCCAAAGTCTACACTTCGTTCTCACACATGGATTCTCTCTCGGATTTCATGGCCTCCATCCATTTGTCGGAATTCGGGCCCACCATTGCTTCTCCATAACTCGTAGGTTCATTGTTGTTCAACAACATGACCTCCAAGACAGGGTTACCGTACCACTCTGTAGTAGTATGCGACCTTGTCGACCTACGAGGTTTGTAATAACTTGATCCAATGCTTAATGATCACCATCATCAGCTTCCACTTCAATTGGTGTAGCCGCCACACGAACAACTTCCTGCACCCTGCTACACACTGGTTGAAGTGATGGTTCAATAACCTCATCAAGTTCTACCACTCTCGCACTCAATTCATTCGAGAGAAACCATTTCCTCTAGAAAGGACCCGTTTTCTAGAAACAAACACTTTGCTTCCGGATCTGAGATAGGAGATGCAACCAACTGTTTTCGATATCCTATGAAGATGCAGTTATCCGCTTTGGGTTCGAGCTTATCAGACTGAAACTTTTTCACATAAGTGTCGCAGCCCCAAACTTTCAAGAAACAATAGCTTAGATTTCTCTAAACCTCACTCTATATTGTGTCATCTCAACGGAATTACGCGGTGCCCTATTTAAAGTGAATGCGGTTGTCTCTAATGCATAACCCATAACTGATAGTGGTAATTCAATAAGAGACATCATAGTATGCACCATATCAAATAGGTCGCGGCTATGACACCATCACACCATGGTGTTCTTGGTGGCATGAATTGCGAAACAATTTTCACTTTGTCTTCACTGCGTACCAAAAACTCGTAACTCAGATATTCATCTCTATGATCATATCGTAGACAGTTTATCCTCTTGTCACGACGATCTTCACTCTAAAATTGCTTTGAACTTTTCAATATTTCAGACTTGTGATTCATCAAGTAAATACTCATGTATCTACTCAAATCGTCAGTGAAGTAAGAACACAATGATATCCACTGCATGCCTCAGCACCCATTGGACTGCATACATCAAAATGTATTACTTCCAACAAGTTACTATCTTGTTTCATCTCAATGGAAACAAGGCTTTGCTCATGTGGTATGATTTGCATGTCACAAGTGCTTAAAAATCAAGTGAGTATAAAGATCCATCAGCATGGAGCCTCTTCATGCAATTTTATACCAACATGACTCAAGCGGCAGTGCCACAAGTAAGTGGTACTATCATCTTTACCTTGTATCTTTTGGCACCAATATCATGAACATGTGTAACACTACGATCGAGATTCAATAAACTATCGAGGGTGATTATTCAAGCAAATATAGTAACTATTATTCTCTTTAAATGAATAATCGTATTGCAATAAACACGATCCAATCATGTTCATGCTTAACGCAAGCACCAAATAACAATTATTTAGGTTTAACAACAATCCCGATGGTAGAGGGAGCGTGCGACGTTTGATCATATCAACCTTGGAAACACCTCCAACACGTATCGTCACCTCGCCTTTAGCTAGTCTCCGTTTATTCCGTAGCTTTCATTTCGTGTTACTACTCACTTAGCAACCGAACCGGTATCCAATACCCTCGCCCTACTAGGAGTACTAGTAAAGTACACATCAACATCATGTATATCAAATATACTTCTGTCGACTTTGCCAGCCTTCTTATCTACCAACCATCTAGGGTAGCCCCGCCTCAGTGACCGTTCCCCTTATAACAGAAGCACTTAGTCTCGGGTTTGTTTTTAATCTTGGGTCTCTTCATTAGTGCAGCAACTATTTTGTCGTTTCACGAAGTATCCCTTCTAGCCCTTGCCTTTCTTGAAACTTAGTGGTTTTACTAACCATCAACAATTGATGCTCCTTCTAGATTTCTACTTTTGCAGTGTCAAACATCGCGAATAGCTCAAGGATCATTGTATCTATCCTTGATATGTTATAGTTCATCACGAAGTTCTCATAGCTTGGTGGAAGTGACTTTGGAGAACCATAACTATCTCATCTGGAAGATTAACTCCCACTTGATTCAAGCGATTGTCGTACTCAGACAATCTAAGCACACGCTCAACGATTGAGCTTTTCTCCTTTACTTCATGGACAAAGAATCTTGTCGGAGGTCTTGATACGTCCGTTTTGCATCAGGCTTTCATGTTATCATTTATTGCTTTTTGGGCTGTTATATTACTGGTGGTACCATATTTATGCCTTTTCTCTCTTATTTTGCAAGGTTTATGTGAAGAGGGAGAATTCAGGCAGCTGGAATTCTGGACTGGAAAAGGAGCAAATCCTAGTCCACTATTCTTCACATCTCCAAATGCCCTGAAAAGTTACATGGATTTTTTTGGGATTATATAAAAAATACTGGCTGAAAGAACTACCGGAGGGGGGTTGCCAAGGCGCCACAAGCCCTGACACCGCCACCCCCCTGGTGGCAGAGTGGGGGCTTGTGGGCTCCCTCACGGCCCACTAGCCCCCCTCTTTTGCTATATGAAGCATCCTGGTCTAGAAAAAAAATCAGAGGGGAGAATTTTCGTGGTTTCGCCGTCGTCATCACCAACACTCCTCTCGTCGGAGGGGAGGCATCTTCATCAACATCTTCATCAGCATCATCTCCTCTCCAATCCCTAGTTCATCTCTTGTAACCAACCTTCGTCTCGCGACTCCGATTGGTACTTGTAAGGTTGCTAGTAGTGTAGATTACTCTTTGTATTTGATGTTAGTTGGATTACTTGGTGGAAGAGTTTATGTTCAGATCCTTGATGCTATTCATTACACCTCTGATCATGATTATGATTATGTTTTGTGAGTAGTTACTTTTGTTCCTGAGGACATGGGATAAGTCATGTTAATAATAGTCATGTGAATTTGATATTCGTTCGGTATTTTGATATGATGTATGTTGTCTTTTACTCTAGTGGTGTTATGTGAACGTCGACTACATAACACTTCACCATATTTGGGCCTAGAGGAAAGCATTGTGGAGTAGTAAGTAGATGATGGGTTGCTGGAGTGACAAAAGCTTAAACCCCAGTCTATGCGTTGCTTCGTGAGGAGCTGATTTGGATCCACTAGTTTAATGCTATGCTTAGACTTTGTCTTAATTCTTCTTTTGTAGTTGCGGATGCTTGCGAGAGAGGTTAATCATAAGTGGGATGCTTGTCCAATTAAGGGCAGTACCCAAGCGCTGGTCCACCCACATATCAAACTATCAAAGTAACGAACGTGAATCATATGAACATGATGAAACTAGCATGACAGAAATTCCCGTGTGTCCTCAGGAGCGTTTTTCCTCCTATAAGACTTTGTTCAGGCTTGTCCCTTGCTACAAAAGGGATTGGGCCACTTGCTGCACCGTTGCTACTACTTGTTACTTGTGACTCTTATCTTGCTACGTTTCACCTCGCTAGACAATCACTTGTTACCGCTACTTTCAGTGCTTGCAGTTATTACCTTGATGAAATTCGTTTATCAGAGCCTTCTGCTCCTCGTTGGGTTCGACACTCTTACTTATCGAAAGGACTACAATTGATCTCCTATACTTGTGTGTCATCAAGACTCTTTTATGGCGTCGTTGCCGGGGAGTGAAGTGCCTTTGGTAAGTGGAAATTGGTAAGGAAACATTTTTATACCGTGCTGAAATTTATTGTCACTTTTCACTACGGAAACTGTTCCTTTGAGGAGTTTGCTCGGGGTATCTTCACCACGAATGGAAGCACGAGGAGTTGTTCCTCAACCTGAGGTACCTACTAAAAATATCTTTTATGAAATTCCTTTGGGTATGCTTGAGAAACTGCTGGCTAATCCTTTCACAGGAGATGGATCTTCACATCCAGACTTGCATCTGATTTATGTAGATGAAGTTTGTGATTTATTTAAGCTTGCAGGTTTGCCCGAGGATGAGGTAAATAAGAAAGTCTTTCCTTTATATTTGAAGGATAAGGCGTTGACATGGTATATGCTATGTGATGATACTGGATCATGGGGCTACAATCGTTTGAAATTGGAATTTTATCAAAAGTTCTATCCTATACATTTAGTACATCGTGATCGGAACTTTATTTATAACTTTTGGCCTCGTGACAGGGAAAGCATAGCTCAATCTTGGGGGAGGCTTAAATCAATGCTATATTCATGCCCCAATCATGAGCTCTCGAGACAAATCATCACTCAAAACTTTTATGCTCGGCTTTCTCATGAAGATCGTACCATTCTTGACACTTCTTGTACCGGTTCTTTTATGAAGAAGGATATTGATCACAAGTGGAATTTATTGGAAAGAATCAAACGCAACTCGGAAGAGTGGGAGTTGTAGGAAGGTAAGGAGTCAGGTATGAATTTCCAGTTTGATTGTGTTAAATCTTTTGTTGAGACAAACACTTTTAGAGATTTTAGCGCTAAGTATGGACTTGACTCTGAGATAGTAGCTTCTCTATGTGAATCTTTTGCTGCTCATGTTGATCTTCCCAAAGAGAAGTGGTTTAAATATCATTCTCTTGTAGAAAGAAACATATCCAAAACCAATCTAGTTGAAGAGAAAGTCATTGCTTTTAGTGATCCTGTTGTTCCTTGTGCTTACACTAAGAAACCACCATACCCTGCTAGGATAAAGGATATTCTAAAGCTCCAACTGTGATACGTACGGGTTACATTATACCACTTGCACCCCCTGAAGAGATTAGAGTTGAACCTAGTGTTGCTATTATCAAAGATCTCTTAGCCGAAGACGTAGACGGGCATGTTATCAAATTCTGTGAGGACTCCGCTAGAATTGCTAAACCTCACGCGAAAGACAAATACAGACCTGTAGTTGGCCTGCCCGTTGTTTCTGTCAAGATAGGAGATCACTGTTACCATGGTTTATGTGATATGGGAGCTAGTGTTAGTGCAGTACCCCGTTCTCTATATGATGAAATCAAAGATGAGATTGCACCTGCTGAGTTAGAACCCATTGATGTCACTATTACACTAGCTAATAGAGACACTATCTGCCCTCTTGGAATTGTGAGAGGCGTAGAAGTCCTGTGTGGTAAGACGAAGTATCCTACTGATTTCCTCGTCCTTGGTACTACACAAGATAGCTTTTGTCCCATCATATTTGGTAGACCCTTTCTGAACACTATCAATGCTCACATTGATTGCATTAAGCAGACGGTCACAGTTAGTTTCGAGGGTGTGTCTCATGAATTTAACTTCTCCAAGTTTGGAAGACAACCCTATGAAAGAGAGTCGTCTGGTAGAGATGAAATCATTGCTCTTGCCTCTATTGTCGTACCTCCTACGGATCCTTTAGAGCAATATCTTCTTGAGCATGAAAATTATATGCATATGGAGGAGAGAGATGAGATAGATAAAATTATCTTAGAACAATATCCTATTCTCAAGAATAATCTGCCTGTTGAACTGCTTGGGGAGCCTCCCCCACCAAAGGGTGATCCTGTGTTCGAGCTTAAACAGTTGCCTAATACTCATAAGTATGCCTACCTTGATGAGAAGGAGATATATCCTGTCATTATTAGTGCTCTCCTTTCAGAGCATGAAGAGAAGAAGTTACTAAGAACTTTGAGGAAGCACCGCGCTGCTATTGGATATACTCTTGATGATCTTAAGGGTATTAGTCCTACTCTATGTCAGCACAAGATTAAAACCGATCCTGACTTTAAACCAGTTGCTGATCATCAAAGGAGATTAAATCCTAAGATGAAAGAGGTCGTGAGAAAAGAAATATTAAAGCTTCTGGAAGCAGGAATCATTTATCCTGTTGCTCATAGTGATTGGGTAAGTCCAGTACATTGCGTACCTAAGAAGGGAGGTATCACCGTCGTTCCTAATGATAAGGATGAACTAATCCCACAAAGGATTATTATCGGCTATAGGATGGTGATAGACTTCCGGAAACTGAACAAGGCAACCAAGAAAGATCATTATCCTTTGTCGTTTATTGACCAAATGCTAGAGAGGTTATCAAAGCACACACACTTCTGCTTTCTAGACGGTTATTCAGGTTTCTGACGAATACCTGTTGCACAATCTGATCAGGAGAAAACCACTTTTACCTGCCGTTTCGGTACCTTTGCCTATAGACGTATGCCTTTTGGCTTATGCAATGCACCTGCCACCTTCCAAAGATGTATGATGGCTATATTCTCTAACTTTTGTGAAAATATTGTCGAGGTTTTCATGGATGACTTCTCCGTTTACGGGTCTTCCTTTGGTGATTGCCTCAGCAACCTTGATCGAGTCTTATAGAGATGCAAAGAAACCAACCTCGTCTTGAATTGGGAGAAGTGCCACTTTATGGTTAATGAGGGCATTGTCTTAGGACACAAGATCTCTGAAAGAGGCATTGAAGTTGATAAGGCTAAGGCTGATGCAATTGAGAAAATGCCTTGCCCCATAGATATCAGAGGTATACGAAGTTTCCTAGGTCATGCTGGTTTCTATAGAAGGTTCATTAAAGATTTCTCTAAGATTTCTAGGCCTCTTACCAACCTCTTGCAGAAGGATGTTCCTTTTGTTTTTGATGAGGATTGTGAGGAAGCCTTTGAAATAATTAAGAAGGCTTTGATAACTGCACCTATTGTTCAACCACCTGACTGGAACTTGCCCTTTGAAATCATGTGTGACGCTAGTGATTATGTTGTTGGTGCTGTTCTAGGACAAAGAGTTGACACGAAGTTGAATGTTATTAACTATGCTAGTAAAACTCTAGACAGTGCCCAAAGAAACTATGCCACTACTGAGAAGGAATTTTTAGCAGTCGTATTTGCATGTGAAAAGTTCAGATCTTATATAGTTGACTCCAAAGTCACTATTCACTCTGATCATGCTGCTATTAAGTACCTTATGGAGAAGAAGGACGCTAAGCCTAGACTGATCAAATGGGTTCTCCTGCTACAGGAATTTGATTTGCATGTTGTTGACCGAAAGGGTGTTGATAACCCTGTAGCAGATAACTTGTCTAGGCTAGAGAATGTCCTTGATGACCCACTACCAATTGATGACAGCTTTCCTGATGAGAAATTAAATGTCATCTGCACTTCTCATAGTGCATCGTGGTATGCCGATTATGCAAACTATATCGTAGCCAAATACATACCACCCAGTTTCACCTATCAGCAAAAGAAGAAATTCGTCTTTGATTTGAGACACTACTTTTGGGATGATCCTCACCTTTATAAGGAAGGAGTAGATGGTGTTATTAGATGTTGTGTGCCTGAACATGAACAGGGATAGATCTTGCAGAAGTGTCATTCCGAAGCCTAGGGAGGACACCATGCTGGAGATTGAACTGCCCATAAGGTATTGCAATCAGGTTTTTATTGGCCCACTCTCTTCAAGGATGCCCGTAAGTTTCTCTTGTGTTGTGCCAAATGCCAAAGAATAGGGAACATCTGTAAGCGCAAGGAAATTCCTATGAACTATTCACTAGTCATTGAACCATTTGATGTCTGGGGCTTTGATTATATGGGACCCTTCCCGAGTTCCAATGGGTACACTCACATCTTAGTTGCTGTGGATTACGTTACTAAGTGGGTAGAGGCTATCCCCACAAAAAATCTCCCAGAGGGGGAAATCGTCGCCATCGTCATCACCAACACTCCTCTTGTTGGAGGGGAGGCATCTTCATCAACATCTTCATCAGCACCATCTCCTCTCCAATCCCTAGTTCATCTCTTGTAACCAACCTTCGTCTCGCGACTCCGATTGGTACTTGTAAGGTTGCTAGTAGTGTAGATTACTCTTTGTATTTGATGTTAGTTGGATTACTTGGTGGAAGAGTTTATGTTCAGATCCTTGATGCTATTCATTACACCTCTGATCATGATTATGATTATGTTTTGTGAGTAGTTACTTTTGTTCCTGAGGACATGGGATAAGTCATGTTAATAATAGTCATGTGAATTTGATATTCGTTCGGTATTTTGATATGATGTATGTTGTCTTTTACTCTAGTGGTGTTATGTGAACGTCGACTACATAACACTTCACCATATTTGGGCCTAGAGGAAAGCATTGTGGAGTAGTAAGTAGATGATGGGTTGCTGGAGTGACAGAAGCTTAAACCCCAGTCTATGCGTTGCTTCGTGAGGAGCTGATTTGGATCCACTAGTTTAATGCTATGCTTAGACTTTGTCTTAATTCTTCTTTTGTAGTTGCGGATGCTTGCGAGAGAGGTTAATCATAAGTGGGATGCTTGTCCAATTAAGGGCAGTACCCAAGTGCTGGTCCACCCACATATCAAACTATGAAAGTAACGAACGCGAATCATATGAACATGATGAAACTAGCATGACAGAAATTCCCGTGTGTCCTCGGGAGCGTTTTTCCTCCTATAAGACTTTGTTCAGGCTTGTCCCTTGCTACAAAAGGGATTGGGCCACTTGCTGCACCGTTGCTACTACTTGTTACTTGTTACTTTTTGCTTGCTACGTTTCACCTCGCTAAACAATCACTTGTTACCGCTACTTTCAGTGCTTGCAGTTATTACCTTGTTGAAATCCGTTTATCGAAGCCTTCTGCTCCTCGTTGGGTTCGACACTCTTACTTATCGAAAGGACTATGATTGATCCCCTATACTTGTGGGTCATCAGGTCTCATACCTCTTAACAAGGGCACAAGCATGACATCACAATTTCATCTCCTTAGAGCATCTCTTATGTTCCGGGACGTTTCAAAACGTCTTCGGCGCCTTGCTTCTAAGTCATTAAGTATTCTGCACTGAACTATCGCGTAGTCATCAGAAACGTGTATGTCGGATGTTCACAACATCCACAGACGATGCTTGAGGTGCAGCACACCGAGTGGTGCATTAAGGACATAAGCCTTCTGCGCAGCAACGAGGACAATCCTCAGTTTTACAGACTCAGTCCGCAAAGTTGCTACTATCAACTTTCAACTAAATTTTCTCTAGGAACATATAAAAACTTAGAGCTATAGCGCAAGCCACATCGTAATTCGCAAAGACCATTAGACTTTGTTCATGATAATTAGTTGAATTAATTATATTACTTAAGAACTCCCGCTCAAAAAGTACATCTCTCTAGTCATTTGAGTGGTACATGATCCAAATCCACTATCTCAAGTCCGATCATCACGTGAGTCGAGTATAGTTTCAGTGGTAAGCATCTCTATGCTAATCATATCAACCATACGATTCATGCTCGACCTTTCGGTCTCTTGTGTTCCGAGGCCATGTCTGCACATGCTAGGCTCGTCAAGTTTAACCCGAGTGTTTCGCGTGTGCAACTGTTTTGCACCCGTTGTATGTGAATGTTGAGTCTATCACACCCGATCATCACGTGGTGTCTCGAAACGACGAACTGTCGCAACGGTGCACAGTCGGGAAGAACACAATTTTGTCTTGAAATTTTAGTGAGAGATCCCTGGCAACCACGTAAAACATGCAACAACAATTAGAGGACGCCTAACTTGTTTTTGCAGGGTATGCTTGTGATGTGATATATTGGATGTATGAGATGATCATGTTGTAATAGATAATATCGACTTGCACGTCGATGGTACGGCAACCGGCAGGAGCCATAGGGTTGTCTTTATACTAACGTTTGTGCTTGCAGATGCGTTTACTATTTTGCCAGGATGTAGCTTTAGTAGTAATAGCATGAGTAGCACGACAACCCCGATGGCGACACGTTGATGGAGATCATGGTGTGGCGCCGGTGACAAGAAGATCGTGCCGGTGCTTGGTGATGGAGATCAAGGAGCACGTGATGATGGCCATATCATGTCACTTATGAATTGCATGTGATGTTAATCCTTTTATGCACCTTATTTTGCTTAGAACGATGGTAGCATTATGAGGTGATCTCTCACTAAAATTTCAAGATGAAATTGTGTTCTCCCCGACTATGCACCGTTGCTACAGTTCGTCGTTTCGAGACACCACGTGATGATCGGGTGTGATAGACTCAACGTTCACATACAACGGGTGCAAAATAGTTGCGCACGCGGAACACTCGGGTTAAGCTTGACGAGCCTAGCATGTGCAGACATGGCCTCGGAACACATGAGACCGAAAGGTCGATCATGAATCATATAGATGATATGATTAGCATGGGGATGCTTACCACTGAAACTATGCTCAACTCACGTGATGATCGGACTTGAGCTAGTGTAAGTGGATCATGAACCACTCAAATGACTAGAGAGATGTACTTTTTGAGTGGGAGTTTAGCGAGTAATTTGATTAAGTTAAACTCTAATTATATTGAACATAGTCTAAGTCCACTTTGAATATATTTGTGTTGTAGATCATGGCTCACGCGACAGTCACCCTGAATTTTAATACGTTCCTAGAGAAAGCTAAGTTGAAAGATGATGGAAGCAACTTTGTAGACTGGGCTCGTAATCTTAAGCTAATCTTACAAGCTGGGAAGAAGGATTATGTCCTTAATGCTGCGCTAGGAGATGAACCACCCGCTACGGCTGATCAGGATGTTAAGAACGCTTGGTTAGCACGTAAGGAGGACTACTCAGTACTTCAATGTGCAGTCTTGTATGGCTTAGAACCGGGGCTTCAACGTCGATTTGAGCGTCATGGAGCATTTGAGATGTTCCAGGAGTTGAAGTTTATCTTTCAGAAGAACGCCCGGATCGAGAGGTATGAGACCTCCGATAAATTCTATGCTTGCAAGATGGAGGAGAACTCGTTTGTCAGTGAACATGTGCTCAAAATGTCTGGGTACTCAAACCGTCTAGTTGAGCTGGGGATTGAACTCCTGCAAGAAGCTATCACTCACAGAGTCCTTGAATCACTGCCGCCAAGCTATAAAGGCTTTGTGTTGAACTACAACATGCAAGGGATGAACAAGTCTCCCGGCGAGTTGTTTGCGATGCTGAAAGTCGCAGAGTCTGAACTCCGTAAAGAGCATCAAGTGTTGATGGTGAATAAGACCACTAGTTTTAAGAGAAACGGCAAAGGCAAGAAGGGTAATTCAAAGAAGAGCGGCAAGCATGTTGCCAATCCGACGAAGAAACCCAAAGCTGGACCTAAGCCTGAAGCAGAGTGTTACTATTGCAAGGGTATCGGTCACTGGAAGCGCAATTGCCCCAAGTATCTGGCTGATAAGAAGGCGGCCAAAGAAAAGTCAGGTATATTTGATATACATGTTATTGATGTGTACTTAACCGGCTCTCGTAGTAGTGCCTGGGTATTCGATGCCGGTTCTGTTGCTCATATTTGCAACTCGAAACAGGAACTGCGGAATAGACGAAGGCTGGCGAAAGATGAAGTGACGATACGCGTAGGAAATGGTTCCAAGGTTGATGCAATCACCGTCGGCACAGTTTCACTTCAGTTACCATCAGGATTAGTTATGAACTTGCATCATTGTTATTTACTGCCTGCGTTGAGCATGAACATTATATCTAGATCTTGTTTACTCTTTTAAGTCAGAGAATAATGGTTGTTCTATTTCTGTGAGACGGTTACTCTTTTAAGTCAGAGAATAATGGTTGTTCTATTTCTGTGAGTAACATCTTTTATGGTCATGCCCCAATGTGAGAGGATTGTTCATATTGAATCTTGATAGCGATACACACATACATAACATTGAGACCAAAAGAGTTAGAGTTAACAATGATAACACCATATTTTTGTGGCACTGCCGCTTAGGTCATATTGGTGTAAAGCGCATGAAGAAACTCCATGCCGATGGACTTTTGGAGTCACTTGACTTTGATTCACTTGACACGTGCGAACCATGCCTCATGGGCAAGATGACAAAAACTCCGTTCTCCGGAACAATGGAGCGTGCAAGTGACTTGTTGGAAATCATACATACCGATGTGTGTGGTCCGATGAGAGTAGAGGCACGCGGCGGATATCGTTATTTTCTCACCTTCACTGACGATTTGAGTAGATATGGTTATGTCTACTTAATGAAGCACAAGTCTGAAACATTTGAAAAGTTCAAGCAATTTCAGAGTGAAGTTGAAAATCATCGTAACAAGAAACTCCTGTTCAAGTTTCTGTCGAACCACGCAGGTCAACGAGACCACGTGCTACTCCAGAGTGGTACGGTAATCCCGTCTTGTCAATCATATTGTTAGACAACAATGAACCTCCAAGTTATGAAGAAGCAATGGTGGGCCCGGATTCCAACAAATGGCTAGAAGCCATGAAGTCTGAGATAGGATCCATGTATGAGAACAAAGTGTGGACTTTGGAAGTACTACCTGAGGGCCGCAAGGCTATTCAGAACAAATGGATCTTTAAGAGGAAGACAGACGCTGACGGCAATGTGACCATTTATAAAGCTCAACTTGTGGCAAAGGGTTTTTCACAAGTTCAAGGAGTTGACTACGATGAGACATTCTCACCCATAGCGATGCTTAAGTCCGTCAGAATCATGTTAGCAATAGCTGCATTTTTTCGATTATGAAATCTGGCAGATGGATGTCAAAACGGTTTTCTTAACGGGTTCCTTAAGGAAGAGTTGTATATGATGTAACCCGAAGGTTTTTTCGATCCTAAGAATGCTAACAAAGTGTGCAAGCTCCAGCGATCCATTTATGGACTGGTGCAAGCATCTCGGAGTTGGAACAAACGCTTTGATGAGGTGATCAAAGCATTTGAGTTTATGCAAGTGGTTGGAGAATCTTGTATTTACAAGAAAGTGAGTGGGAGCTATGTGGCGTTTCTAATATTATATGTGGATGACATATTGCTGATTGGAAACAACGTAGAGTTTTTGGAGAGCATAAAGGATTACTTGAATAAAAGTTTCTCTATGAAGGACCTAGGAAAAGCTGCTTACATTCTAGGCATTAAGATCTACAGGGATAGATCAAAACGCCTGATAGGACTTTCACAAAGCACATACCTTGATAAAGTTTTGAAGAGGTTCAAAATGGAACAGTCCAAGAAAGGGTTCTTGCCAGTTTTACAAGGTACGAGATTGAGTAAGACTCAGTGCCCAGCAATTGATGAGGATAGAGAGCATATGAGCACCGTCCCCTATGCTTTAGCCATAGGTTCTATCATGTATGCAATGTTGTGCACTAGACCGGACGTTAGCCTGGCCATAAGTATGGCAGGTAGGTTCCAGAGTAATCCAGGAGTGGATCACTGGACGACGGACAAGAATATCCTGAAGTAATTGAAAAGGACTAAGGAGATGTTTCTCGTGTATGGAGGTGATGAAGAGCTCGCCGTAAAAGGTTATGTCGATGCAAGCTTCGACACAGATCCGGACGACTCTAAATCGCAGACCGGATACGTATTTATTTTTAATGGGGGTGCGGTAAGCTGGTACAGTTCCAAGCGGAGCGTCGTAGCAGATTCTACATGTGAAGCGGAGTACATGGCTGCCTCGGAGGCGGCTAAGGAGGGTGTGTGGATGAAGTAGTTCATGACGGATCTTGGAGTGGTGCCAAGTGCACTGAATCCTATAACCTTGTTCTGTGACAACACGGGTGCCATTGCCCTAGCAAAGGAACCACGGTTTCACAAGAAGTCCAGACACATCAAACGACGCTTCAACCTCATCCGCGACTACGTCGAAGGGGAGGACGTAAATATATGCAAAGTGCAGACGGATCTGAATGTAGCGGACCCACTGACTAAACCTCTTCCACGGGCAAAGCATGATCAACACCAGAACTGTATGGGTGTTAGATTTATTACAATGTAATTCGCATGATGATGTGAGGGCTAGATTATTGACTCTAGTGCAAGTGGGAGACTGTTGGAATTATGCCCTAGAGGCAATAATAAATATAATTATTATTATAATTCCTGTATCAAGATAATCGTTTATTATCCATGCTATAATTGTATTGAATGAAGACTTATATACATGTGTGGATACATAGACAAAACACTGTCCCTAGCAAGCCTCTAGTTGGCTAGCCAGTTGATCAAAGATAGTCAGTGTCTTCTGATTATAAACAAGGTGTTGTTGCTTGATAACTGGATCACGTCATTAGGAGAATCACGTGATGGACTAGACCCAAACTAATAGACGTAGCATGTTGATCGTGTCATTTTGTTGCTACTGTTTTCTGCGTGTCAAGTATTTGTTCCTATGACCATGAGATCATATAACTCACTGACACCGGAGGAATACTTTGTGTATATCAAACGTCGCAACGTAACTGGGTGACTATAAAGATGCTCTACAGGTATCTCCGAAGGTGTTCGTTGAGTTAGTATGGATCGAGACTGGGATTTGTCACTCCGTGTGACGGAAAGGTATCTCGGAGCCCACTCGGTAATACAACATCACACACAAGCCTTGCAAGCAATGTGACTTAGTGTAAGTTGCGGGATCTTGTATTACGGAACGAGTAAAGAGACTTCCCGGTAAACGATATTGAAATAGGTATGCGGATACTGACGATCGAATCTCGGGCAAGTAACATGCCGAACGACAAAGGGAATGACATACGGGATTATATGAATCCTTGGCACTGAGGTTCAAACGATAAGATCTTCGTAGAATATGTAGGATCCAATATGGGCATCCAGGTCCCGCTATTGGATATTGACCGAGGAGTCTCTCGGGTCATGTCTACATGGTTCTCGAACCCGCAGGGTCTGCACACTTAAGGTTCGATGTTGTTTTATGCGTATTTGAGTTATATGGTTGGTTACCGAATGTTGTTCGGAGTCCCGGATGAGATCACGGACGTCACGAGGGTTTCCGGAATGGTCCGGAAACGAAGATTGATATATAGGATGACCTCATTTGATTACCGGAAGGTTTTCGGAGTTACCGGGAATGTACCGGGAATGACGAATGGGTTCCGGGAGTTCACCGGGGCGGGGGGGCAACCCACCCAGGGGAAGCCCATAGGCCTTGGGGGTGGCGCACCAGCCCTTAGTGGGCTGGTGGGACAGCCCAAGAAGGTCCTATGCGCCATAGGAAGAAAATCAAAGAGAAAAGAAAAAAAAGAGGAGGTGGGAAAAGGGGGAAGGACTCCTCCTTCCAAACCTAGTTGGACTCGGTTTGGAAGGGGAGGGTTCCCCCCTTAGGCTCGGCCAACCCCCTTGGGAGTCCTTGGACCCCAAGGCAAGGCTCCCCCTTCTTCCCATATATATACGGAGGTTTTAGGGCTGATTTGACACAACTTTGCCACGGCAGCCCGACCACATATCTCCACGGTTTTACCTCTAGATCGCGTTTCTGCGGAGCTCGGGCGGAGCCCTGCCGAGACAAGATCATCACCAACCTCCGGAGCGCCGTCACGCTGCCGGAGAGCTCTTCTACCTCTCCGTCTCTCTTGCTGGATCAAGAAGGCCGAGATCATCGTCGAGCTGTACGTGTGCTGAACGCGGAGGTGCCGTCCGTTTGGCACTAGATCGTGGGACTGATCGCGGGACGGTTTGCGGGGCGGATCGAGGGACGTGAGGACGTTCCACTACATCAACCGCGTTCACTAACGCTTCTGCTGTACGGTCTACAAGGGTACGTAGATCACACATCCCCTCTCGTAGATGGACATCACCATGATAGGTCTTCGTGCGCGTAGGAAAATTTTTGTTTCCCATGCGACGTTCCCCAAGATTGTCTTGGATGCCCACATGAATTTTGAGATGACTATGATGTAGTATGATAGGATGGTATCCTCCTTTGAATGATTCAAGTGGCTTGACTTGGCGCATGTTCACGCATGTAGTTGAAACAAAATCAACATTGCCTCTATGATATTCATGTTCATGGTGATTTATGTCCTACTGATGCTTGCACTCAATGTTAGTTAATATCAATGCATTTTGATGACTGTTGTCGCTCTCTAGTTGGTCGCTTCCCAGTCTTTTGCTAGCCTTCACTTGTACTAAGCGGGAATACTGCTTGTGCATCCGCTTCCATAAACCCAAAGTAGTTCCATGTGAGTCCACCATACCTACCTATATGCGGTATCTACCTGCCGTTCCAAGTAAATTTGCATGTGCCCTCACCGCTCATGTGGTGATAGGGGCTATTAGTATCTTCAGCAAATAATCTGTTTTGCATGCCCGAACCGCTCATGTGGTGACAGGGGCTATCGGTATCTTCCACGCTAGGCGTATTACCCTCGATATGTGTTTATTCACTCTCATTCATGAGAAAGGGTCAGGTAATTGGAATTCCCAGTTCCATGCTCAAATCGAAAAGATAATTGCAAACAAAACTCCCCCAGGATTGATGTTGGTATGGACGGTACCCGAGGATTCAGCTAGCCGTGGAGTGTGATTGATTGGTGGTGGGGGAGTCAAAACTTTACTTTTCTGTTTGGGAACCGCCTATAGCATGTGTAGCATGGAAGATGTTGAGAACTCTTAGTCATTGCGTTGACAATGAAAGCATGCCACCCAAAATTATTATCTCTGTTTTCAAAGCTTGAGCTCTGGCACCTCTCCAAATCAATACTTCCCTCTGCGAAGGGCCTGTCTATTTATGTTCCTGTTGAGTCATCCTCCTCTTATAAAAGCACCAATTAGAGAGCACCTCTGTCGTGTTTATGCTTTGCTTTTAACTGTGTTGAGTATGACTATGATTGGATCTTCATTGCCATGAGTTACAATGTTTAGTTAGCCCTTGGTCTCTGAAGGTGCTCTGCATATATGTTTTGCGGTCTCAGAAAGAGGTAGCGCGATACCATCTGTTCGTACTGCTTCATGTTGTTTTGATTGAAGTGTTGACATTTGAGGCTTATTATTATTTGCTTGCTAGCTGATTATGCCATTGATATGAGTTTACCGTGAGACCTAGATGTCATTTTCTTATGTGGTTTGCTTGTGATCTTGCTGAAATTCTGGTTATGAGTTAGACATAGTTGTAACAACAAGATCAAACAGAGTTCGTCAAAGTTTTTTTTCTTTTGTCTCTTCCAGTTTGTCAACTGAATTGCTTGAGGACAAGCAAGGCTTTAAGCTTGGGGGAGTTGATACGTCTCCGTCGTATCTACTTTTCCGAACTCTTTTGCCCTTGTTTTGGACTCTAATTTGCATGATTTGAATGGAACTAACCTCGACTAACGCTCTTTTCAGCAGAATTGCCATGGTGTTGTTTTTGTGCAGAAATAAAAGTTCTCGGAATGACCTGAAAATTTACGGACAATTTTTCTGGAATTAATGAAAAATACCTGCGCAAAGATCCATCGAAGGAGCTGTGCCAGTGGGCCACAAGCCCGTGGGCCGCGGACACCCCCCAGGCCACGGCGTGAGGGATTGTGGGGCCTACGTGGCTCCACCGCCCCCAAACTCAGCTCTATATATTTCGTTTCACCCGGAAAAAAATCAGAGAGAAGGATTCATCGCGTTTTACAATACGGAGGCACCGCCACCTCCTGTTCTTCATCTGGAGGGCAGATCTCGAGTCCGTTTCGGGCTCCGGAGAGGGGAAATCGTCGCCTTCGTAATCATCAACCTTCCTCCATCGACAATTCCATGATGCTCTTCACCGTTCATGAGTAATCTCATCGTAGGCTTGCTGGACGGTGATGAGTTGGATGAGATCTATCATGTAATCAAGTTAGTTTTGACGGGGATTGATCCCTAGTATCCACTATGTTATGAGATTGATGTTGCTACTACTTGGCTATGCTTAGTGCTTGTCACTGGGGCCCGAGTGCCATGATTTCAGATCTGAACCTATTATGTTGTCGCCAATATATGCGTGTTTTAGATCCTATCTTGCAAGTTGTAGTCACCTACTATGTGTTATGACCCGGCAACCCCGGAGTGACAATAGATGGAACCACTCCCGGAGATGACCATAGTATGAGGAGTTCATGTATTCACCACGTGTTAATGTGTTGGTCCGGTTCTTTATTAAAAGGAGTACCTTAATATCCCATAGTTTCTATTAGGACCCTGCTGCCACGGGAGGGATGGACAATAGATGTCATGCAAGTTCTTTTCCCTAAGCACGTATGACTACATACGGAATACATGCCTACATTAGATTGACGAACGGGATCTAGTTACATATCTCTCCGTGTTAAAGCTGTTACACAATGAATCACATCCAGCATACTCATCCATCACCGATCCACTGCCTACGAGTCTTTTACTACTAGTCCTTGCTACGTTACTTTGCTGCTACTGCTGTTACTACTGCTATTGTTACTCTGCTGCTACTTGATACTGCTGTCACTACTGCTGTCACTACTGCTATTACTTGCTACTTGGCTGTTACTTGCTGCAACATTTTACTGGAGCCATTGATACAACAGTTAGGAACAGTCTGCCGTGAATAGATATTTTTCTGACACCGTTGCTATCATACTAATTTGCTACTGATACTTTGCTTGCACACATTAATATTTTAGGTGTGGTTGAAATTGACAAACTCAGCTGCTAATACTTGAGAATATTCTTTCGATTCCCTTTGTGGCGAACCAATAAATTTGGATTGAATACTCTACCCTCGAAAACTGTTGCGATCCCCTACACTTGTGGGTTATTATCCCGCGCCCCCTGCCCACCGGCCCAGCCTCAGCCCCGCCTCCGACGTGTTGCAATATGCCCTAGAGGCAATAATAAAGTGGTTATAATTATATTTCCTTGCTCATGTTAATTATTTATTATCAATGCTAGAATTGTATTGATTGGAAACTCAAATATATGTGTGGATACATAGACAAATCTTTACCTAGTAAGCCTCTTATGGACTAGCTCGTTGATCAAATATGGCCAAGGCTACCTGGCCATAGATATGAGTTTTCATTTGATAACGGGATCACATCATTAGGAGAATGATGTGATGGACAAGACCCAAACAATGAACGTAGCATATTATCGTGTCAGTTTATTACTATTATTTTCTGCATGTCAAGTATTTATTCCAATGACCATGAGATCATGCAACTCACTGACACCGGAGGAGTACCTTGTGTGTATCAATTGTCGCAATGTAAGTGGGTGACTATAAAGGTGCTCTACAGGTATCTCTGGGGGTGTCTTGAGTTGGCATGGATCAAGACTGGGATTTATCACTCGTTGTGGCGGATAGGTATCTCAGGGCTCACTTGGTAATACAACATCACAACAAGCTTGCAAGCAATGTGACTAAAGAGTTAGTCACAGGATGTTCTATTACGTAACGAGTGAAGAGACTTGCCGGTAACGAGATTGAACTAGGTATGGAGAAGGTAACAATCAAAAATCGAGGAAGTAACATACCTATGGACAAACAAAATTGTATACGGGATTGATTGAATCCTTGACATCGAGTTTCGACTGATATAGTCTTCATAGAATATGTAGGAACCAATCTGGGCATCAAGGTCCCGCTACTGGTAATTGACTGGAGAGTGTCTCGGTCCTGTCTGCAAAGTTCTTGAACCCGAAGGGTCTACACACTTAAGGTTCGACGACGATATAAGCATGATCGAGTCCTTGTGTTGGTGACCAAAGGTTATTCGGAGTCCCAGATGAGATCCCAGACATAACAAGGAACTCCGGTATGGTTCGAAGGTGAAGATTTATATATCGGATGAAGGTCATTGGAGTCCGGAAGTGTTCCGGGGCATATCGGGGAAACGACAGAGTATCGAAACGAGTTTCGGGGCCCCTCAACAAGTGTTGGGGGGCTGATGGGCCAAGGAGAGGTGGCACACCAACCCACAATAGGTTGGGTGCCACCCACACCTCACACCAATTCGGCCAATGGAGGGCCTCAACCCCTAGGGCAGCCGGCTAGCCTAACTTTGGTGGCAAGGCGCCTAGGTGAGAGGGCCCACCCTCATTGCCGCCTGCACCTTGGCCGCCGGACCATAGGGGAAACCCAAGGGCACCCTCCCCTCCTCCCTTCCCCCTATATATAGCGAGGGAGAGAGAGGGCAGCAACACTCATACGTGCTATAGCTCTGCTCCTCCACTCCCTCGTAGTTCTTCCCCTCTAAACATCACGCGATGAAGCCCTGCTGAGCTGTCACCACCATCACCTCACCACACCATCGTGCTGCCGGAGGACTCGGGCTGCTACTTCACCACCACTCACTGGATCGAGGACATGAAGGCGTCATCAAGTTGTACACGTGTTGAACGTGGAGGTGTTGTCTCTTCGACACCTGACCGGGAGTTTGTGGGACGGATCGTGATCGGATCGTGAAGACGTACCACTACATCAACCACATTATTTAGCGTTTCCACTTAGCGATCTACAAGGGTATGTAGATTCAATCTCTCCTCTCGTAGATGTGCATCTCCTAGCTCAATTTTGTTTCCCATGCAATGTTACCCAATGGTGGCATCATGATCTAGGTCTATGCGTAGATGACATCACGAGTAGAACACAAAGGAGTTTGTGGGCGTTGATATTTAGATTGCTTTCCTCCTTAGTCTTTTCTTTATTCATCGGTATTGTGGGATGAAGCGGCCTGGACCAACCTTACTCGTCCACGTACGAGAGACCGGTTCCCTCGACTGACATGCAACTTGTTGCATAAAGATGGGTGACAGGTGTTTGTTTCTTCCGCTTTAGTTGAATCGGATTCGACAAAGGCGATCCTTGTAGAAGATTAAATAGCAACTTGAATATCATCGTTGTGATTTTGCCTAGGTAAGAAGCATTCTTGCTAGATACCCATAGCAGCCACGTAAAACATGCAACAACAAATTAGAGGACGTCTAACTTGTTTTTGCAGGGTATATTGTGATCTGATATGGCCAAAGACATGATGATCTATATTTGATGTATGAGATGATCATGTTCCAATAGTTAATATTGACTTGCATGTCGATTCTACAGCAACCAGCAGGAGCCATAGGGTTGTCTTTAATTATTGTATGACGTGTGTGTCAAGCATTAAGAGCTATGTAATTCTTTACTTTATCGCCAAATGGTAGCAATAGTAGTACAAGCATGGTTGGTGCGACAACCTTGATAGCAACACGACGATGTAGATCATGATGATGGAGATCATGGCGTTGTAACGGTGACGACGGAGATCACACTGGTTCTTTGGAGATCGAGATCAAAAGCACAATATCATGACCATATCATGTCACTTATGATTTGGATGTGATGTTAATCCATTTTATGCACCTTGTTTTGCTTTGGACGACGGTAGAATTATAAGGAGATCCCTCACTAAAATTCCAAGATAAAATTTTGTTCTCCCCGAGTGTGCACCATTGCAAAAGTTCGTCGCTTCAAAGCACCACGTGATGATCGGGTGTGATAGACTCTACGTTCACATACAATAGGTGCAATACAGTTTTGCACATGTGAAACACTGGGTTAAACTTGACGAGCCTAGCATATCCAGACATGGCCTCGAAACACAAGAGACCAAAGGGTCGAACATGAGTCATATAGTAGATATGATCAACATGAAGATGTTCGCCATTGAAACCACCTCATATCACATGATGGCCGGACTTGGGTTGGTGGATTTGATCAACGTATCACTCGAATGAATAGAGGGATGTTAATTTGAGTGGGAGTTTTCTTGTAATATGATTAACTAAACTCATTATCTTGAACAATAGTCTATGTAATCTTTGCAAATTTATGTTGTAGATCAATGGCTCGCGTAGTAGCACCCCTGAATTTTAATGAATTCCTAGAGAAAGCCAAGTTGAAAGATGATGGGAGTAACTTTTTAGACTAGGCCTGAAATCTAAGGATTGTCCTCACGGTTTCCTAAAAGGCTTATGTCCTTGATGCACCGCTTGGTGATGCACCTATCCTCCCGGCGACTGAAGATGTTATGAGCATCTAGCACATGCGTTCAGATGACTACTCAATAGTTTAGTGTGGAATCTTGTATAGCTCAGAACTTGGACTTCAAAGAAGTTTTGAACGTCATGGAGCATATGAGATGTTCCAGGAATTGAAGTTTATCTTTAAAAATAAATCCGCGATCGAGAGGTATGATACCTTCCATAAGTTCTATGCTTGCAACATGGAGGAAAATGGGTCTGTCACTGAGCACATACTCAAAATGTCTGGGTATTCCAACTGTATGGCTGAGTTGGGAATTTTTCTCCCACCACAGGCAATCACTGAAAGAGTTCTTCAATCACTGCCACCTAGCTACAAAAGCTTTGTGATGAACTATAACATGCAAGGGATGAATAAGTCAGTCGCCGAGCTGGTTGCGATGATCAAAGTCGTTGAGTCACAAATTCATAAAGAGCATCAAATGTTGATGGTCAATAAAACCACTAGTTTCAAGAAAAATGGTAAGGGAAAGAAGGGTAACTCCAAGAAGAGTGGCAAAGCAGTTTACCCTCCCGTGAAGAAATCTAAGGATCGACCCAAGCCAGGAACTGAGTGCTTTCATTGCAAGGGAACTGGTCACTTGAAGCGGAACTACCCCAAGTATCTATCCGACAAGGTGGCCAACACCAAACAAAGTATATATGATATACATGTTATTGATGTGTACCTCACCAACTCTCATTGTAGTGCCTGGGTATTCGATACCGTTTCGGTTGCTCACATTTGCAACTCAAACCAGAAGGAGGTTGGCGAAGGACGAAGTGACGATGACCGTGGGAAATGGTTCCAAGGTTGATGTGATCGTCGTTGGCATGCTCGCTCGTTAATTACCACCGGGATTAGTGATGAACATGAATAATTGTTATTTACTGCCTGCGTTGAGCATGAACATTATATCTGCATCTTGTTTATTGCGAGACGGTTACTCATTTAAATCAGAGAATAATGGTTTTTCTATTTATATGAGTAATATCTTTTATGGTCATGCAACCAATGTGAGGGGTTCATTCTTATTGAATCTACATAGTGATAGCACACATGTTTATAACATTGATGCGAAAAGATGTAAAGTTAATAATGATAGTACCACTTTCTTGTGGCACTCCACTTAGGTAATAATGGTGTAAAACAAATGAAGAAGCTCCATGCCGATGGACTTTTGGAGTCACTTGATTTTGAATCACTTGACACATGTGAACCATGCCTCATGGGCAAGATGACCAAGACCCCATTTTACGGAATAATGGAGCAGGCAAGTCACTTCATTGAAATCATACATATTGATGTGTGTGGTCCGATGAGCATTGAGGTGCACGGTGGATATCATTATTTTCCCACTTTCACTGATGACTTAAATAGATATGGATTTATTTACTTAATGAAACACAAGTCTGAAACGTTTGGAAAGTTCAAGCAATTTCAGAGTGAAGTTGAGAATCATCGTAATAAGAAGATTAAATTTCTACGATCTGATCGAGGAGGAGAATATCTGAGTTATGAGTTTGGCAGTCACTTAAGAGAATATCTGAGTTATGAGTTTCACAGTTGGATATGGTGCATTCTATGATGTCTCTTGCTGATTTGCCGTTATCATTTTGGGGTTATGCATTAGAGACAGCTGCATTTACTTTAAATAGGGCACCATCAAAATTCGTTGAGACGACGCCATATGAAGTGCGGTTTGGCTAGAAACTAAAGATAGTGTTTCTTAAAGTTTGGGGATGCGATGCTTACGTCAAAAAGCATCAGCCAGTAAAGCTGGAACCCAAAGCGGAGAAATGTGTCTTCATAGGATACCCAAAATAGACAGTTGGGTACACCTTCTATCTCAGATCCAAAGGCAAAGTGTTTGTCGCTAAGAATAGAATATTTCTTGAGAAACAATTTCTCTCGAAGAATTGAGTGGGAGGAATATAGAACTTGATGAGGTTGTTGAACCTTTACTTCAACTAGAGAGTACAACAGCACAGAAAGATGTTTTTGTGGAGCCTACATCAATTGTAGAGGAAGCTAATGATAATGATCATGGATCTTCGAATCAAGTTGCTATCGAACCTCATAGGTCAACAAGGGCAGACACTACTCCTGAATGGCACGGTAACCCTTTCTTAACAATCATGTCGTTGGACAACAATGAACCTACGAGCTATGGCTAAGCGATGGTGGGCCCGGATTCCAACAAATGGTTAGAGTCCATGAAGTCCGAGATATGATCCATGTATGAAAACAAAGTATGGACTTTGGAAGTATTACCTGAAGGGCTAAAGGCCATTCAGAATAAATGGATTTTTAAGAAGAAGACGCATGCGGATGGTAATGTCACTGTCTATAAAGCTCAGCTTGTGGCAAAGGGTTTTTCACAAGTTCCACGAGTTGACTATGATGAGACTATCTCACCCGTACCGATGCTTAAGGCCGTCAGAATCATGTTAGCAATAGCTGCATTTTTTTATTATGAAATTTGACAGATGGATGTCAAAAGAGCACTCCTTAATGGTTTCCTTAAGGAAGAGTTGTATGTGATGCAACCAGAAGGTTTTGTCGATCCAGAGAATGCTGACAAGGCTTGCAAGCTCCAGCGATCCATTTATGGGCTGGTGCAAGCATCTCAGAGTTGGAATCAACACTTCGATGAGGTTATCAAGGCGTTTGGGTTTATACAAGATTATGGAGAAGCTTGTATTTACAAGAAAGTGAGTGGGAGATCTATAGCGTTTCTAATATTATATGTGGATGACATATTGCTGATTGGAAACAATGTAGAATTTTCGGGAAGCGTAAAAAAATATTAGAATAATAGTTTTTCAATGAAGGACCTAGGAGAAGTTTCTTTCATATGAGGCATCAAGATCTATAGAGATAGATCAAGACGCTTAATAGGATTTTCAGAGAGCACATACCTTGACAAAGTTTTGAAGAAGTTCAAAATGGACTAGTCCAAGAAAGGGTTCTAGCCTGTATTGCAAGGTGTGAAGTTGAGTAAGACTCAATGCCGAGTGACTGCAGAAGATAGATAAAAGATGTGTGTCGTCCCCTATGCTTCAGACATAGGCTCTATCATGTATGCAATGTCGTGCACAAGACCTGATGTCAGCCTTTCCAGAAGTATGGCGGAAAGGTTTCAAAGTCATCAAGGAATGGAACACTGGACAGTGGTCAAGAATATTTTGAAGTACCTGAAAAGGACTAAGGAATTTTCTCGTGTATGGAGCTCATGAAGACCTCATCGTAAAGGGTTACATCGATGCAAGCTTTAACACTGATCCAGATGACTCTAAGTCCCAAACCGGATACGTATTTATTCTCAATGGGGGGATGTAAGCTGGCGCAGTTTCACGAAAATCTTGGTAGCTGATTCTACATTCGATGCGGAGTACATAGCTACCTCGGAGGAGGCTAAAGAAGGTGTCTGGATGAAGGAGTTCATGACAGATCCTAGAGTTTTACCCAGTGCACTCGATCCAATGACTCGTTTCTATGAAAACGGTCGTCCCATTTCTCTAGGCAAGGAACCAAGGTTTCACAAGAGGACCAGACACATAAAGCAATGCTTCAATTCAATCACAGAGGAGGACATAAATATTTGCAAAGTGCACATGGATATGAATGTTGAAGACCCATTGATTAAGCCTGTTCCACGAGCGAAGGATGATCAACACTAGAACTGTATGGGTGTTAGATTCATTGCAAAGTAAATCACATGGTGATGTGAGCTAGATTATTGACTCAAGTGCAAGTGGGAGACTTTTGGAAATATGCCGTAGAGGCAATAAGAAAGTGGTTATTATTATATTTCCTTGTTCATGATAATCATTTATTATCCATGCTAGAATTGTATAGATAGGAAACTCAAATACATGTGTGGATACATAGACAACAATGTCCCTAGTAAGCCTCTAATGGTCTAGCTCATTGATCAAAGATGGTCAAGGATTCACAGCCATAGACATGAGTTTTCATTTGATAAAGGGATCACATTGTTAGGAGAATGATGTGATGGACAAGACCCAAACTATGAATGTAGCATATGATCGTGTCAATTTATTGGTATTATTTTCTGCATGTCAAGTATCTGTTCATATCACCATAAGAACATGCAAGTCATTAACATTGGAGGAGTACCTTGTGTATATCAAACTTCGCAACGTAACTGGGTGACTATAAAGGTGCTCTATAGGTATATTCGAGGGTGTGTGTTGAGTTGGCATCGATCAAGACTGGGATTTGTGACTCCGTGTGACAGGGAGGTATCTGAGGGCCCACTCGATAATACAACATCACAAAAAGCTTGCAAGAAATGTGACTAAAGAGTTATTCATGGGATCTCGTATTACGTAATGAGTAAAGAGACTTGTCGGTAACGAGAATGAACTAGGTATGGAGATGCCGACGATCGAATCTCAGGCAAGTAATATAGTGATGGACAAGGGGAATTGTATACGGGATTGATTGAATCCTTGACATCGAGTTTCGACTGATATGGATCTTTGTAGAATATGTAGGAACCAATATGGGCATCGTGATCCCACTATTGGTTATTGATCAGAGAGTGTCTCGGTCATGTCTACATAGTTCTCGAACCCGCACGGTCTACACACTTAAGGTTCGGTGACGATATAAGCATAATCGAGTCATTTCGTTGGTGACCGAAGGTTGTTCGGAGTCCCAGATGAGATCCCAAACATAACGAGGAACTCCAAAATGGTCCGGAGGTGAAGATTTATATATAGTATGAAGATCATCGGAGTGTGGAAGTATTCTGGGGCATATCAGGGAAACGACGGAGTACCGAAAGGAGGTTCGGGGGGGCCGGAAAGTGTTGGGGGGCTCATAGGCCGAGGAGAAGTGGCACACCAGCCCGCTAAAAGTTGGGCGCCACCCCCACCTCAGTCCAATTCGGCCAAGGGAGGGCCTCAACCCCTAGGGCAGCCGGCCAACCCAACTTGGATGGGAAGACGCCTAGGTGGGAGGGCCCATAGTTGTCTCCGCTTCCACCTCGGGCCACCGGCCCCTAGGGGAAACCTAGGGCGCCCTCCCCTCCTACATTCCCCCTATATATAGGGAGGGAAAGAGAGGGAAGCAACACACAAGCGTGCTACGGCACTGCTCCTCCTCTCGCTCCTAGTTTTTCTCATCTAAACATCACGCGGCGAAGACCTCCTGAGCTGTCACTACCATCACCTTGATGTATCGAAGGACTTGGTTTTCTACTTAACCATCGCTTGATGTATCATCTCAACGGAAATATGCGGTGCCCTATTTAAAGTGAATGCGGTTGTCTCTAATGCATAACCCATAAACAATAGTGGTAATTCGATAAGAGACATCGTAGCATGCACCATACCAAATAGTGCGTGGCTATGACGTTCAGCCACATCATCACACTATGATGTTCCAGGTGGCATGAACTGCGAAACAATTTCCACATTGTCTTAACTGCGTACCAAAACTCGTAACTCAGATATTCATTTCTATGATCATATCATAGACAGTTTATCCTCTTGTTACGATGAACTTCACTCCTGAAACAGAATTGAACCTTTCAATATTTCAGACTTGTGATTCAATAAGTAAATACTCTTGTATCTGCTCAAATCGTCATTGAAGTAAGAAAAATAATGATATCCACTGCGTGCCTCAGCACCCATTGGACTGCATACATCAAAATGTATCACTTCCAACAAGTTACTATCTTGTTTCATCTCAATGAAAACAAGGCCTTGCTCATGTGGTATGATTTGCATGTCACTAGTGATTCAACATCAAGTGAGTATAAAGATCCATCAGCATGGAGCCTCTTCATGCAATTTATACCAACATGACTCAAGCGGCAGTGCCACAAGTAAGTGGTACTATCATCATTACCTCGTATTTTTTGGCACCAATATCATGAACATGTGTAACACTACGATCGAGATTCAATAAACCATTGAAGGTGATTATTCAAGCAAATAGAGTAACCATTATTCTCTTTAAATGAATAATCGTATTGCAATAAACACGATCCAATCATGTTCATGCTTAACGCAAGCACCAAATAACAATTATTTAGGTTTAACACCAATCCCGATGGTAGAGGGAGTGTGCGACGTTTGATCATATCAACCTTGGAAACATTTCCAACACGTATCGTCACCTCGCCTTTAGCTAGTCTCCGTTTATGTCGTAGCTTTCATTTCGTGTTACTAATCACTTAGCAACCGAACTGGTATCCAATACCCTCGTGCTACTAGGAGTACTAGTAAAGTACACATCAAATCAAGTATATCAAATATACTTCTTTCGACTTTTGCCAGCCTTCTTATCTACCAAGTATCTAGAGTTGCTCCGCCTTAGTGACCGTTCCCCTCATAACAGAAGCACTTAGTCTCGGGTTTGGGTTTAATCTGGGGTCTCTTCATTAGTGTAACAAATGCTTTGCCGTTTCACGAAGTATCCCTTCTACCCCTTGCCTTTCTCGAAACTTAGTGGTTTTACTAACCATCAACTTTGATGCTCCTTCTTGATTTCTACTTTCGCAGTGTCAAATATCGTGAATCGCTCAAGGATCATTGTATCTATCCTTGACATGTTATAGTTCATCACGAAGCTCTCACAACTTGGTGGAAGTGACTTTGGAGAACCATCACTATCTCATCTGGAAGATTAACTCCCACTTGATTCAAGCGATTGTCGTACTGAGACAATTTGAGCACACGCTCAACGATTGAGCTTTTCTACTTTACTTTGTGGACAAAGAATCTTGTCGGAGGTCTCGTACCTCTTAACAAGGGCACAAGCGTGAAATCACAATTTCATCTCTTTAGAACATCACTTATGTTCCGTGACGTTTCAAAACGTCTTCGGCGCCTTGCTTCTAAGCCATTAATTATTTTGCACTGAACTATCGTGTAGTCATCAGAAACGTTTATGTCGGATGTTCACAGCATCTACAGACGACGCTCGAGGTGCAGCACATCGAGTGGTGCATTAAGGACAATCCTCTGCAAAGTTTCCTACTATCAACTTTCAACTAAATTTTCTCTAGGAACATATAAAAACAGTAGAGCTATAGCGCAAGCTACATCGTAATTCGCAAAGACCATTTGACTATGTTCATGACAATTAGTTCAATTAATCATATTACTTAAGAAATCCCACTCAAAAGTACATCTCTCTAGTCATTTGAGTGGTACATGATCCAAATCCATTATCTCAAGTCCGATCATCACGTGAGTCGAGAATAGTTTCAGTGGTAAGCATCTCTATGCTAATCATATCAACTATACGATTCATGCTCGACCTTTCGGTCTCATGTGTTCCGAGGCCATGTCTGCACATGCTAGGCTCGTCAAGCTTAACCCGAGTGTTCCGCGTGTGCAACTGTTTTGCACCCGTTGTATGTGAAAGTTGAGTCTATCACACCCGATCATCACGTGGTGTCTCGAAACGAAGAACTATCGCAACGGTGCATAGTCAGGGAGAACACAATTGCGTCTTGAAATTTTAGTGAGAGATGACCTCATAATGCTACCGTCGTTCTAAGCAAGATAAGGTGCATAAAGGATTAACATCACATGCAATTCATAAGTGACATGATATGGCCATCATCATGTGCTTCTTGATCTCCATCACCAAAGCACCGGCACGATCTTCTTGTCACCGGCGTCACACCATGATCTCCATCAACGTGTCGCCATCGGGGTTGTCGTGCTACTCATGCTATTACTACTAAAGCTACGTCCTAGAAATATAGTAAACGCATCTGCAAGCACAAATGTTAGTTTAAAGACAACCCTATGGCTCCTATCGGTTGCCGTACCATTGACGTGCAAGTCTATATTAACTATTACAACATGATCATCTCATAATCCAATATATCGCATCACATCGTTGGCCATATCACATCACAAGCATACCCTGCAAAAACAAGTTAGACGTCCTCTAATTGTTGTCGAGTGTTTTACGTGGTGACCATGGGTATCTAGTAGGATCGCATCTTACTTACGCAAACACCACAACGGAGATATATGAATTGCTATTTAACCTCATCCAAGGACCTCCTCGGTCAAATCTGATTCAACTAAAGTTGGAGAAACCGACACTTGCCAGTCATCTTTGAGCAACGAAGTTACTCGTAGCGAACCAGTCTCTCGTAAGCGTACGAGTAATGTAGGTCCAAGCCGCTTCAATCCAACAATACCGCTGAATCAAGAAAAGACTAAGGAGGGAAGCAAGACACACATCACCGCCCACAAAAACTTTTGTGTTCTACTCGAGATTACATCTACGCATGAACCTAGCTCATGATGCCAGTGTTGGGGAACGTCGCATGGGAAACAAAAAATTTCCTACGCGCACGAAGACCTATCATGGTGATGTCCATCTACGAGAGGGGATTTCCGATCTACGTACCCTTGTAGATTGCACAGCAGAAGCGTTAGTGAACGCGGTTGATGTAGTGGAACGTCCTCACGTCCCTCGATCCGCCCCGCGAACCATCCCACGAACCGTCCCGCGATCCGTCCCACGATCTAGTGCCGAACGGACGGCACCTCCGCGTTCAGCACACGTACAGCTCGACGATGATCTCGGCCTTCTTGATCCAGCAAGAGAGACGGAGAGGTAGATGAGTTCTCCGGCAGCGTGACGGCGCTCCGAAGGTTGGTGATGATCTAATCTCGGCAGGGCTCCGCCCGAGCTCTGCAGAGACGTGATCTAGAGGTAAAACCGTGGAGGTATGTGGTCGGGCTGCCTTGAAAAAAGTTGTCTCAAATCAGCCCTAATTGCTCCATATATATAGGAGGAGGGGAGGGGAGGCTTGCCTTGAGGCTCAAGGAGCCCCAAGGGCTGCTCCACCAAGGGAGGAGGAGTCCTCCTCCAATCCTAGTCCAACTAGGATTGGAAGGTGGAGTCCTTCTCTCCTTTCCCACCTCCTTTTTTTTCTCTTTGATTTTCTATCTATGGCGCATAGGGCCTTCTTGGGCTGTCCCACCAGCCCACCAAGGGCTGGTGCGCCACCCCCAAGGCCTATGGGCTTCCCCGGGGTGGGCTGCCCCCCCCCCCGGTGAACACCCGGAACCCATTCGTCATTCCCGGTACATTCCGGGTAACTCCGAAAACCTTCCGGTAATCAAATGAGGTCATCCTATATATCAATCTTCATTTCCGGACCATTCCGGAAACCCTCATGACGTCCGTGATATCATCCGGGACTGTGAACAACATTCGGTAACCAACCATACAACTCAAATATGCATAAAACAACGTCGAACCTTAAGTGTGCAGACCCTGCGGGTTCGAGAACTATGTAGACATGACCCGAGTGACTCCTCGGTCAATATCGAATAGCGGGACCTGGATGCCCATATTGGATCCCACATATTCTACGAAGATCTTATCGTTTGAACCTCAGTGCCAAGGATTCATATAATCCCGTATGTCATTCCCATTATCCTTCGGTATGTTACTTGCCCGAGATTCGATCGTCATTATCCGCATACCTATTTCAATCTCGTTTACCGGCAAGTCTCTTTACTCGTTCCGTAATACAAGATCCCGCAACTTACACTAAATCACATTGCTTGCAAGGCTTGTATGTGATGTTGTATTACCGAGTGGGCCCCGAGATACCTCTCCGTCATACGGAGTGACAAATCCCAGTCTTGATCCATACTAACTCAACGAACACCTTCGGAGATACCCGTAGAGCATCTTTATAGTCACCCAGTTACGTTGCGACGTTTGATACACATAAAGCATTCCCCCAGTGTCAGTGAGTTATATGATCTCATGGTCATAGGAACAAATACTTGACACGCAGAAAACAGTAGCAACAAAATGACACGATTAACATGCTACGTCTATTAGTTTGGGTCTAGTCCATCACATGATTCTCCTAATGATGTGATCCCGTTATCAAGTAACAACACTTATCTATGGCCAGTAAACCTTGACCATCTTTGATCAACGAGCTAGTCAACTAGAGGCTTACTAGGGACAGTGTTTTGTCTATGTATCCACACAAGTATTATGTTTCCAATCAATACAATTATAGCATGGATAATAAACGATTATCATGAACAAAGAAATATAATAATAACTAAATATTATTGCCTCTAGGGCATATTTCCAACAAAGGCATCATCAAGTCGTACGTGTGTTGAATGCGGAGGTGCCATCCGTTCGGCGCTTGATCAGTAGTTCGTGGGACGGATCGTGATCGGACCGCAAAGACGTACCACTACATCAACCGCGTTCTTTAATGCTTCCTCTTAGTGATCTCCAAGGGTATGTAGATTCAATCTCCCCTCTCGTAGATGTGCACCTCCTAGATCGATCTTGGTGAGTGTAGGAAATTTTTTATTTCCAATGCAACATTACCCAACACGACGCGTGTCGCCCCCACCATCCTCGTTGACAACCATCGCCTCGACCAGATCTGGACAACCATGTTCCGGTATGATGGCACCCCGAGAATAAAACAAGGCCTAGACCCCCCCCCCCCCCCCCGTCGCACTGCATCATGTTGTCCAGTTCCCGTGAGAAGGAGATTTTTCTAAGTGCCTAGCGTGTGCACGTTTTAACCCATATATGCATTTTGTGTGGATGGTATCTTGTAAACCGTGCACCCATTGAACGTGTGTTATATATCAAAATTCATCTACTCATTGTGATCTACGTGATGGCGTTGTTTGCATGCATATTAGAAATCATCTACATTCCCAAATATTTATTGAAAAAGTGTATTTCGTCGTATTTTGCAAAACTGATAATTTATTCACACTTGTGTGGATGATTACATCTAATCTGTAGCTCCTATGCATGTGATTCCTGCATGCAAATTCTTCTACGTGATGTCTACTTTGATTCGATGCATCTCGTTGCCATGTAAAACATTATTAACTTGTTCATTTGTTGCTCCCAAGTTGCTATCGTGTTAAAACTGCTAATCGGTTAACGTTAAGTTCCGTTTTGCGAAGTTTGAATTAACAAAACCATGCCTCTTTTGAATGTGTGCCAACGAAGTGATTTGTAGTAGGAATTTTACATTTGTGCCCCTGGTTCCTTAACTCTACTCATTCATCCCCGCGCTCTTAACATTTGCTCACTTTTCCGCACTCCCTTGCCCGAAACCCTCAGAACTGGTCACAACGGACATTGTTGTCGGGTCAATGGCTTGACTGTTAACTCTGATGAATGGGGCCACGCTGGACTGTGTCGTCCGTTGGACCACACACGTCGGGCCGCGTTGGGCGGTGTCGTTGTTCGACCCGTTGGGCCATGGTTTCGTTGGGCCGTCACTTGCATTAAACGTGTGCGCGTGCTGCATGCATCCAGCAAAGCCTGGCTGCATGCGTCGATGTGCGCCGCCACGATGCGCTGACCAAGCCTGCATGCATTGATTGAGCCTTCATGCACCGATGTGTGCCGCCATGATGCACTGACCGAGCTGCTTTCTTGCACGCCAACCGCCCCGGATGCAGCGACGGTCACTGTCACTGGTTCCTCTCGTCTATCTAGGTGGCAACATATTTGTGGCTTGTGTAAAACAAGAGAAGGGTTCATTGTGGCTGCATGCACTAGGTGGTTACTAACAAAGGAATCTATCTAATAAAACAATCAACAATATGTAGTCCCAATATGTAGATAGGGCCAACAAGCCCATAGCACGGTCACATAGTTCAAACTAGGCAGAACTTAATAATAGAATATATATAAAACTTAATAGAAGGGCCAACAAACCCATAGCATCTCCAACATAGTTCAATTACAACTTAACATAACATAGACTCAAAAAAGATTGAGGGTTTAGATCCCTAGCCACCGCCTTCTCCACCTCGCTCCTCCTCCGGGCGCCCTTCACTACTCCTCCGGGGTGTTTGTCGTGGGAATGAACCTGACAGTAGAGGTGTAGGGGACGAATGGACAGGGCAGAGTCCTAGCTATGGTAAGATTGTACACAAGATGTATGAGTTCAGGCCCCTCCCTTAGAGGTAATAGCCCTACATATCAGTGCTCGGGAGATCTTGCAGTGTGGAATGTGTATTACAGGGGGTGCGAACCCTTGTGCCAGAGGGCAAGGGTGGCTTATATAGAGTGCGCTACCCCTCATCAAGGCTTCAGCACCTAAGGGCTAGATCAATGTGGTTTAAAGATATACGTTACTGATAACGTATGTATGTAGTCAATCCTATTCATGACCATTAGATGAGCGTATGCCCGTTGGCCTCCGTGGAAGTGACTTATGGTCTTCTATGTCGACTGGAACTATCCGAGTGGAAGTAGGTCGTCGAGTGGATGGGAATACCTTCCGAGTGTTTATGTATCGAGTGACTTTCGAGGTGCCATGATCATCGAGTCAGAATCTTCTGTGTGACCGTACAGCTAATAATGACGTACCCTTGGGTAGGACATTTAGGTCAGGCCCCAGACCCTACCCTAGGTATATATCCCCATCATTAGCCCCCGAATGGATCGGGGTTCGAGTGAAGAAGGAGTCGAAGCGGATTCTGTCGAGCCATACTGACCTTGGTCATACTCCTGGGATTGATGGAACTTTGTGTCGACTGTAATCTTCATTGTTCACCTTCATCGATTCTATTGCGAAGTGTGTCTAAGTGAGTTTAAGTGCTTGAGGTTACTCCGAGTGACTCACATGATCTTTGGATGTGATGGATCACTTCGGCAGGCCCAGATTTCACAGGATTCGAAATTTCGGTTTCCGCACGCCTCGCGGGGATGACACAACTGTCAGGGCTAGTGGAACAACGATGCCTTAATTATCGCGCCGTCAGCATCACCATGCTTCATGTCTCCTCTGATATCGGGATAAGCTGAGATCTGGGGGGCCGCCAGTCGCTGACACAATCGGTCGGTTATATAAATACGGCTAGCGCTAGGGTTAAGGTCGTGCCTTCTTTGATCTTTCCTTACTTCTTCTCCACCTCCGTCCTGCAGACTTCGCGTAGGTTCTTCTCCACCGTCGCGACCATGACGAAGAGCAAGACCTCCAAGCTCGAGCGCGCCAAGAAGGGTGGCAAGGTGAAGAAGCCGGGTCGGACCGCGCTGCTGTTGGGGTGGATTCACGAGGATTTTCTCCTGTCCACCGTGAAGAAGGAGGACGTCTTGGATCTCGTGGAGCACAGTATGGTGGTCGAAAATTATTGGAGGTTGCGGGAGGGGGAGCTTGAGCCGGTGCCCCGCGAGGGGGAATGGGTCCTTCTCCTCACACATGTCGAACTAGGTTTTTCCCTGCCTCCGCACCCTTTCCTTCAAGGTTTCCTCTATTACTTCGGGGCACAGCTTCACCATCTCCCACGGAATACCATTGCATATCTCTCTACGTTTATCACCCTGTGCGAGTGTTTTCTGGGCTGCCCTCCTCACTGGGGGTTGTTCAAGCACATATTCACTACACGATGAAAAGCGAACCCAGACGATAGTAGGACCAATGTTATCCAGTTGTGTGGCGGTTTAGGAATCCAGAAAAGGGGTGGGAGCACTTATCCCCAAATGACCCTTCCTGGATCGGTTTGGAATTGGCAGTCGACATGGTTCTACTGCAACGATGTCGCATCTCCGAACATGTTGACTGGCCTCCCTCCTTTCACCTTAGATCGTCCGACTGCCCCTAGAATACTGAGCGTATTCGAGGATGAGAAGGCAGAGGTGGAGATGTTGGTGGGTGAGGTGATCAAGTTTGTTCGGAAAGGACTAACTGGAATGGATCTGCTGGAGACGTTCCTTAGCCGGCGCATCCAGCCTCTTCAGGCGAGGGACCGCGCCATGTGGCACTACTCGGGCTAGGAAGATGCCACTCAGTCACATCCTAAGGAAGTTGCAGAAGAAACGGTAAGCCAGTGGATCATGGGATCCAAGCGAGTCGCGCCTTATTCCATTGAGAATAAGCTGCAGAAACTAGTATGTTATATTTTTTCCGATTGTGTTCATGTCTTCATCGAGTGACTGCATACGTATCCGACTGGCTTTAATTTCTTTGTTCTTTGTAGGAGTGGACGAATATGCACTCTCATGGACCCAACGGAGAGCAGTTTGACCTCGGGTTGGAAAGTGAAGGCGGTAGTGCCGAGAGCGATTACGTTGATGATAGCGAAGAGAGGAAGATGCCTCAGAAGAAAGTGAAGAGGAAAACCAGTCTCCCCGCGCCACGAACCGCGATCCAAAAAATGCCACGACCCAGCGGCTGCTCCGAGCAGAATGGTCGCCTCCAGCACCAGGAACGTGAAGCGTGAGCGGGCTGCTGCGACTGACTCCGCGGAGAAGGCTGCGAAACAGAGCAAGCCTGATGCGCCCAAGCTTCGGAAGGCCTTTCCCTGAATGAGAATCGTCGTGCCAGTTGCCTCAACGTGAGTATTCGTCCTTTTTGTTTCACCATTATGACTTTCCGGGTTTCTGATGACCGAGTGTAATTCACTCGCCAGTGCTGCTACCTCGATGACGACTCCTGTCGAGGCTTGAGAGGACCACATGGACATGGACGTCGTGGATAAGCCTGCTCCTCGACTAGGTATGATAAGCATTAATTTTAATTTGTTTTATGGATTGGATCTGTCGACTACTTAGCCATCACTGTCGCAGCTCCAGACGTCATTTTCTTAGATGACGAACAAGAGGCGTAGCATACAGCTGTAGAACGGACTCGAGCCATACCTGCAACGCCTGCGTTGAGTATGCGTGCGATGCCTGTGTTGAGTGTGCCTCTGGTTGGTTCGGCTGCTAAGGTTACAGCCCCTGCGACTAGATCGACTATTGTGACGATTGTGTCGACTGCGCCTCCAATAACTCATGTTACCAATGTTACAATGCCAACCTTCTCAACGCTTGCATTTTCCATGCAACGTGTCCCAGAGGATCATACTGGAGCTGCAAAAGAGTCTATGATCAAAGCTGGGCTGATGATGTAGCGGACTAAGGAGGCGTTCGAGGCTAGTAAGTTGGTGTATGATGCCGGCTCGGTGCTACAGGAGAACATCTGAGTAAGTTCCACTATAAGTTAATTTCCAATTGAATCTTGTCAATCTTGTCTTTCGACTGAATCTAGTCAATCTTACTTTACACCCACTAGGGGTATGTTGTGTAATAGTTTGTTTTTATTCCAGTGGGGGACGCTAAGTGAACCCACTGGGTGTAGTCCCCGAGACTGCTACTGAATGATTGCATCAAAAGGAGTCTGAATTGAAGACTCATGCTCTGTTTTTGACTCGGCCAGGCCAGACCTGGTCGAGTGGCATTGTATCTAGTGGGGGCATGCTTAGTGCACCCACCTAGTGTAGTCCCCGAGACCGTTGTTGAGTGCTTGCCTAGGCAAGGGTCTAATCGGGAAACAGTTGGTACTTCTTTTTGGTTACTCGGGCAGGACAGGCATGGTCGAGTATTTTCATGTCCAGTGGCGGCACGCTAAGTTCACCCACTGGGTGTAGTCCCCGAGACTAATGTCGATCGGTTACGAAGGGCATTAGTCTTAAGAACTTGGGTGGGTGCGGCGGGCCGCTAGTTGGTCGAATGATCTGTATTTATCCACTCGGAAGTAGAAAAATAATAGTTTCAACTAAAATATATTTCTTCACTCGGAAGTAGAAAAATATTAGCGTCGACTGAAATGAATTGTTGATTTTTTTCAGAAGGCTTGCAAGATTGGGTCAAAATACGCCAAGGTAGAATCAGAAAAGAACCAGCTGCAGCTGGAGTACGACGCTTTGAAGAAGGTGCTTGAAGATAAGGACAAAGTCCTTGCAAAGCTTAAGGAGAAGTCCGAAGTTGATGACCAGAAGCTTGCGGACTTTAGTAAGTTGGTAGATGAAAATACTAAACTGAAGAAAGAAAGAGTGAAGTGGGGGAAAAGCTCGATTCCACGTCAAACAGGGGGAGCGCCATAGAAAATTTTGTGAAGGACTGCCTGGCGAAGATGCTTCTGACGCTCACTGGTACGTTCTCTTCACCGAGTGAATACTTACAAATCTCGCTGAATGAAATGTGACTGATTCTTTGTTTTCCTTCTCATACAGAATTCTGCCGAAACTTTGAGAAGGAGACCTTCGAGGTGGAGCCGTACCTGGACACCGTCAAGACCCCTGTCCCTGATGCCTTGGATTTAGATATGTATCGTCTCAACTGTCACCTCCTGAAGGTTCAAGGGTACATCGCTCGGCTGCGAGCTGTTGTGGGGAGAATTGACAAGGAACTGTGGCCTGAGGACACCTTCCAAGTTGATCTAGAGGCTGTGATGGGTCGCCTGGATCAGATCCCTGACAGGGTCCAAGCATGGAAGAAGTTAGCGGCGCCGTGTGGAGCTGATGTCACCCTCTCACTCGTGAGGGTCCATTGCAAGGAGGCGAGAGAAGATAAGCCAAAAGCTCTCCAAGTGGCGAACACGAAGAAACTCCACTTCGAGAATTTCATGGAGACTTTTATTAGCCCTGCGACTCGCATTGCTGATGGACTCGATCTAGATACCTTCATTGAGCCCGCTAGTCCCGGGGAACCTTGAGAAGAAACTGCAGTTACTACCCAAAACTAAAATTCGCCTTGATATGCCGAGTATTTTATGCATCGTTAACCTTCATTCGGGTGTGGAACCCGAGTACTTTCTGTCTGCACGGATCACTTTGATCCCTGTCGACCTCTTTTGAACTTATCTGCTTCTAAGATTTTCTTGATTTATCTCGAGTGAATAGATTGCTATTCATTCAGGAATTTTTTTTGACTTAGGCGATTTACTCGCAGCTAAGTCTCTGAGTGTAAAGTTATTCACTCGGAGTATATTTTTTACTTAGGCAAATGATGTTCGCAGCTAAGCCCCGAGTGTGAGAATTGCTCTTCACTCAGAGTACGTCTCGTACTTAGGCGAAAACTGGTTCGTAGCTAAGCGTCGAGTGAATAGTTTGTTATTCACTCGCAAGGGTTTTTTAACTTAGGAGAATCATGTTCGCAGCTAAGTCCCTGAGTGTGAGGATTGCTCTTCACCCGGAATACGTTTCGTACTTAGGCGAAAAACTGGTTCGCAGCTAAGCGTCGAGTGAATAGTTTGTTATTCACTTGGAACAGTTTTTTAACTTAGGTGAATCATGTTCGCAGCTAAGCCCCTTAGGAAAATCATGTTCGCAGCTAAGTCCCCGAGTGTGAGGATTGCTCTTCACTCAGAATACGTTTCGTACTTAGGCGAAAAACTGGTTCGTAGCTAAGCGTCGAGTGAATAGTTTGTTATTCACTCGGAAGGGTTTTTTAACTTAGGCGAATCATGTTCGCAGCTAAGCCCCCCAGTTAGAGGATTGCTCTTCACTCAGAGTATGATTTGTACTTAGGCGAAAACTGATTTGCAGCTAAGGATCGAGTGAATAGTTTGTTATTCACTCGGAAGGTTTTTTTAACTTAGGGAATGAGGTTCGCAGCTAAGCCCCCGAGTGAAAGGATTGCTCTTCACTCAGAGTATGTTTCATACTTAGGCGAAAACTGGTTCGCAACTAAGCGTCAAGTTAATAGTTTGTTATTCACTCGAAAGGTTTTTTTAACTTAGGAGAATCATGTTCGCAACTAAGCCCCTGAGTGAGAGGATTACTCTTCACTCGGAGTATGATTTGGGCGAAAAGCCACTAGATCGGAATCGACACAAATTTAAGAAGTCATGACTCTGACAAGCAACATTGTTTAGCAAACTTCATCTGTTACATCAGATCAATCAGTGATCAAGCATCAAAACGTTTGAGTAAATCTGCATTCCATGCACGCGGCTCGTTGATCCTCTTCTGGAGATTGTAGAGTCGATAAGCTCCATTGTTCAACACCTTGGTGATGAGGAAAGGCCCTTCGCAGGTAGGAGCCAGTTTATGAGGTCATTGCTGATCCACTCGGAGCACCAGATCACCTTCGTGGAACGCCCGACTCCTGACATGTCTTGAGTGAAAACATCATAGATTTTGCTGGTAAACTGTCGACCGAATCAACGCCATCTCGCGCTCCTCCTCCAAGAGATCCACTCCATCTTGACGTGCTTGCTCGGCTTCAGCTTCTGAATAGAGATCTACTCGGGGTGAATTATGGAGTAAATCACTCGGTAGAACGGCTTCAGACCCATACACCAGGAAGAATGGTGTTCGCCCAGTCGACCGATTCGGGGTTGTCCTCAGACCGGAGAGAACTGAAGGTAATTCAGTCACCCAAGCACCCGCGGCATACTCAAGATCTCGCATGAGTCGAGGCTTCAATCCTTGGAGGATAAGACCATTTGCTCACTCAGCTTGGACGTTGGTTTGGGGATGCGCAACGGATGCGCAATCCACTCGGTTCCCTTGGTTAGAGTAGAAACGTCAGAATTCATCCGAGTCAAAATTTGACCCATTGTCAGTGATGATGTTGTGCGGGACTCCATATCGGAATGTAATTTCTTTCATGAATTTGATGGCCGTGCTGGAATCCAGCTTTTTGATAGGTTTAGCTTCGATCCACTTGGTAAACTTGTCAACTGCAACGAGCAAGTGCGTGAATCCACTCTGACCTATTCGGAAAGGTCCGACCATATCTAGGCCTCACACAACAAACGGCCAGATGAGAGGGATAGTCTTCAAAGCAGATGCTGGTTTGTGAGACAAGTTGGAGTACAACTGACAGCCTTCACAATGATCAACGAGATCTTTGGCCATTTCATTTGCACGTGGCCTGAAGAATCCGGCTCGATATGCTTTGGCAACGATGGTCCTAGAGGATGCATGATGGCCACAGGTCCCCGAGTGGAGATGCATCGTTGAGATACACTGGTTACGCTCTCTCTATAGAGCTGATCACCCATCACCGTGAAGGCCTTCGACCTACGGACAATTTGTGGGGCTTCGTCTTCATCTTCTCGCAACTCTCGCCTTAAGATGTATGAAATATACGACACTTTCCAGTTGGGTGTGATTATCAGAATTTCTATTATCAGATCGACGACTGCTGGAACATCGACTTTAGTCAGATTGGAAGCACTCATAGGTTGTGGGGGCTCTTCAGTGAAAGCGTCTTCTTGCACCAAAGGGGTGTGCAAGTGTTCCAAGAACACATCACTGAGTACAGGTTTCCGAGTGGATCCAATCTTAGCCAATTATCAGCTGACTGGTTCTTCAGTCGGGGCACGTCATGGAGTTCTAAGCCTTCAAACTTCTTCTCCAGCTTCCTCACTGCATTGCAGTATCCTGTCATGGCGAGATTCCTGACATCCCATTCCTTCATCACCTGGTTAACCACCAAATCCGAGTCACCGTATACCATCAGGCATCGGACGGCGAGTGAAATGGCCGTACGCAACCCGTAAAGGAGAGCTTCATACTCAACCTCATTGTTTGAGGACTCAAAATGAACATAAAGGACATAATTAAGCTTGGCGCCTTTTGGAGACACCAGCACTACACCAGCACTGGACCCATTTAACATTCTGGAGCCACCGAAGAACATAGTCCAATGTGCTGAGTAAATCTGAGCTGGCTGTTGTTGTTCTACCCTCTCGGCCATAAAATCAGCAAGGGCCCGAGATTTGATGGCTTTCTTTGCCTCAAACTTGATTTCCAAATATAATAAGTCCATGGGACATTTAGTCACTCGACCTATTGCGTCTCGATTGTGAAGGATTTGTGATCGTGGAGCATCACTGACGACTGATATAGTGTGATCTTGAAAGTAATGCGCGACCTTCTTTGCTGACAAGTATATTCCTTAAAGAAGCTTCTCATAATGGGGGTACCTTTGCTTCAAAGGGGTCAATACTTCTGAAATGTAATAGACTGGGCGCTGAACCTTGTAGGCTTTACCTTCTTCTTCTCTCTCGACTGTCAGAACTGTGTTGACGACCTGATTGGTGGTTGTGATGTATAGGAGGAGTGGTTCTTTGCTGTGCGGAGCAACAAGCACCGGGTGGATGCAAAGCAGAGCTTTGAGCTCTACAAACGCTGCTTCTGCTTCATCATTCCACTCAAACACACCTAATTTTTTCATCAATCGGTATAAAGGCAGTGCCTTCTCACCGAGATGAGATTTGAACCGACTCAATGCTGCCAGACAGCGTGTTAGTTTTTGTATGCCGTGCACCTGCACATGGCTTTGCATTCGGACGATGGCGACGATCTTCTCGGGGTTAACGTCGATCACTCATTCAGAAATGAGAAAACCGAGTAACTTGCCGCCAGGAACGCCGAAAGAGCACTTGTGTAGATTTAGCTTGATATCATACTTCCTCAAATTAGCAAATGTTTCTGGTAGGTCAGTCAACAGGTCGGAACCTTTGCGTGACTTGACCACAATATCATCCATGTACGCTTCAATGTTCCGACTGATCTGATCGAGCAGACACTTCTTCAGCATACGCATGAAAGTTGCACCAGCATTCTTCAGACCAAAAGTCATGGTGATATAACAGAAACACCCGAAAGGGTGATGAAGGCCGTTTTTATTTCGTCTGGACCAAACAGACGGATCTGATCGTAGCCAGAATAACCATGAAGGAAAGATAAACGCTCACACTCCGCAGTTGAGTCGACAATATGATCAATGTGGGGGAGAGGAAAGTGGTCTTTCGGGCAGACCTTATTAATGTTCTTGAAGTTGATACACATGTGAAGGCATTTGTCCTTCTTGGGGACCATGACGACATTCGTGAGCCGCCTTGAGTGGTAGACCTCGCGAATGAATTTGGCCTCCAAGAGTCGCACCACCTCCTCATCGATTGCTTTTCTCTTCTCCGAAGCAAACCATCGCAAGCGCTCCTTGGCCGGCCTTGCCTTCAGATCCACTCTCAAGCGGTGCTCAGCCATCTCACTGGGTACACCCGACATGTCTGCAAGCTTCGATGCAAAGATGTCCCAGTTCTCACGAAGGAACTGGGTGAGCTCGGCTTCCTATTTGTAGTCGAGTGTTGTGGATATCCATCGGGTGGATGTGCATTGGGATCCGTCGCGTCGATGTGCACTAGTTTGACCTCGCCTACTGACTGAAATGCGGACTCAGAAGCAGGCTTCTTGGAGCGCATTAGGTCGGCAGGGTTAGCATTCTTCCGATACTCGTCCAACTCGACTACAACCATCTGCTGATCTACAATTTTTGATCCTTGTTGCAAACACTCTTGAGATCTCTGCCGATTGCCTGAGATAGTATGACTCCTTTAGGCCCTGGCATCTTCATGTTCAGATACACGTAACATGACCGGGCCATGAAATGTGCATAAGCGGGACAACCCAGAATGGCATGATATGAACTCTGGAAGTCTACCACCTCGAACGTCAGCTTCTCCTTGCGAAAGTTCCTCTCACAGCCAAACATAACATCTAATGCGATCTGGCCGAGTGACTGGGTCTTCTTCCCTAGGATGACCCCATGAAATGGCATGCCACTCTCGCTGAGTCGGGACATCGGAATGCCCATTCCCTTGAGAGTTTATGCATACAGGATATTCAGTCTGCTTCCTCCATCCATCAAAACTTTACGAAGCCGAACACCCTCCATAACCGGGTTGACCATGAGAGCCTGTCGACCTGGGGTCGGAACATGAGTTGGGTGATCTGACTGATCAAATGTTATGGGGGTCTGCGACCACTTCAGGTACGACGGGGTGGAAGGCACTACCATGTTGACTTCTCTATTGATGACCTTCAGTCAACTTTTGCTATCCGCGTGAGCAAAAATCATAAGCATTGCTTCGACTTTAGGGAAATCATCTTCTTCTTCGTCGTGTTCCTTTTAAGGATCTTTTTCACTCGACTGACCTTCCTTAAACTCCTGGATCAAAAGTCAGCACTATTGAGTGGTGTGCTTTGGAAATCTCAAATTACCCTCTTCGTCTTTTTTTGTGTGGAATACACATGGCTGATCTAGAACATCCGACTGAGACTTGGATTTCTTGGGAGGAAACTGTGTCTTGGACTTTCCCTTGTATTTACCTGCCGCCACAGCGGCTGCTTCTGCTAGCGTAGTGCTTTCAACCTTCTGCTTCTGCTTCCAATTGGAATTGGCGTGAGTGTCGACGACTGCTTTACCTTTGCCACTACGGAGGCGGTCTTCTTCCTCCCTGTTAGCATAACGGGTTGCTATCTCCATCATTTTGCTCAATGGCATGTCGCATGTCCGACCAAAATTCAGATACAAGTCCCTGTACCTGATTCCTGCCTTAAAGGCATAGACTACTTGATGCTTGGTGACATTCTCCACTATGTGGTGTAGAGTGGTCCGACGCTGGATATAATCGTGAAAGGATTCACTCGGCTTCTGTATGCAATGTTCTAACGCAGAAATGCCGGCAGGGTGCTTGCAGGTGCCCTCGAAGGTCTTGATGAACACTTGGGCCAAATCTACCCAACAGTATATGCTTGAGGGAGCCAACTGATTCAACCATGCACGGGCCGAACCATCTAGCATCACAGGCATGTACTTCATCGCAACATTGTTGTTGCCGCCGCCGATCTGCACTGCGACTCGATAGTCATCCAGCCACGTTTCGGGCTTGGATTCTCCTGTGAATTTGCTAATTCCAGGCACCAACCTGAAGTTGGGGGGAATATCGACAAATTAGATTGCTCTCCTGAAACACTCGGGACCAGAAACTGAAGTACCACTTCCACTCGGTCGAAGGAGCATTGGGATCCGTCGGGTGGATGTGCACAGGTTTGACCTCACCTGTCGACTGAAAAGCGGACTCAGAAGCAAGCTTCTTGGAGTGCATTAGGTCGGCAGGGTTGGCATTCTTCCGATACTATTCCAACTCGACTACAACCATGTGCTGATCTCCAATTTTTTATCCTTGTTGCAAACAATCTTCAGCTCTCTGTTGATTGCCTGAGACAGTGATGACTCCTTTAGGCCCTGACATCTTCATCTTCAGATACACGTAACATGGATCGGCCATGAAACATGCATAAGCGGGACCACCCAGAATGGCATGATATGCACTCTGGAAGTCTATCACCTCAAACGTCACCTTCTACTTGCAAAAGTTCCACTCAGAGCCCAAAACAACATCTAATGTGATCTGGCCGAGTGACTTGGCCTTCTTCCCTGGGATGACTCCATGAAATGACATGGTGCTCCCGCTGAGTCGGGACATCGGAGTGCCCATTACCTTGAGAGTTTATGCATACATGATATTCAGTCCGCTTCCTCCATCCATCAAAACTTTATGAAGCCGAACACCCTCCATAACCGGATCGACCACCAGAGCTTGTCAACCTGGGGTCGGAACATGAGTTGGGTGATCCGACTGATCAAATGTTATGGGGGTGTGCGACCACTTCAGGTATGACGGGGTGGAAGGCACTGCCATGTTGACTTCTCTTTTGATGACCTTTAGTCGACTTCTGCTCTCCACGTCAGTAAAAATCATAAGCGTTGCTTGGACTTCAGGGAAATCATCTTTTTCTTTGTCGAGTTCCTTTTCAGGATCTTTTTCACTCGACTGACCTTCCTTAAACTCATGGATCAAATGTCGGCACTACAGAGTGGTGTACTTTGGCAATATCAAATTGCCCTCTTCCTCTTTTTTCGTGTGGAATACACAAGGCTGATCTAGAACATCCGACTGAGACTTGGATTTCTTCCAAGGAAACTGTGTCTTGGACTTTCCCTTCTATTTACCTGCCGCCAAAGCGGTTCCTTCTACTGGCGTAGCGCTTTCAACCTTTTGCTTCTGCTTCCGATTGGAATTTGCGTTAGTGTCGACAACTTCTCTTCCTTTCCCGCTATAGAGGCGGTCTTCTTCCTCCCCGTTAGCATAATGGGTTGCTATCTCCATCATTTTGCTCATTGCATGTCGCCTGTCCGACCGAACTTCAGATACAACTCCATGTACCTAACGCTTGCCTTAAAGGTGCAGACTACTTGATGCTCGGTGACATTCTCCACTTTGTGGTGTAGAGTGGTCCAACGCTGGATATAATCATGCAAGGATTGACTCGACTTCTATATGCAATGTTGTAACTCAGAATGGCCGGCAGGGTGCTTGCATGTTCCCTATAAGGTCTTGATAAACACTCGGGCCATATATGCCCAACAGTATATGCTTGAGGGAGCCAACTGATTCAACCATGCACGGGCCGAACCATCTAGCATCTGAGGCAAGTGCTTCATCGCAACATTGTCGTTGCCGCCGCCGATCTGCACTGTGACTCGATAGTTGTCCAGCCACGTTTTGGGCTTGGATTCCCTTGTGAATTTGTTGATTCCAGCCACCAACCTGAAGTTGGGGGGAATATCGGCAAAGCGGACAGCTGTGTTGAAACACTCTGGACAAGAAACTGAAGTACCACTTCCACTCGGATGATCTCTGTAGAAACCATCTTTGTGAGCTGAGCCCCGGTCGATCCTTCTCTACGCGACAATATTTCTCGCATCAAATCCCGGGTTCAGCCCATCACCGAACGGGCGCCGACCATCATAGTGTCGAGACACATACGTGCCCCTCGGTGGAGGAGAATGCACCCGACGATGGTCATCACGGTGATAACGAGGGGGGAACTGATTCTACCCCTAGTCTCTGTGCTGATTCTCTCTGTAACACCCGTCCCTGCGACGCTATGGTGACCCTAGACTGTAAACTGAATGGATTTTCTCTACCCCTGGTGAATTGCTGTGAAACCTATTGAGTGACTCTGATACAGCTGAATTATGTTGTTGTGCTGCTTGAACCAAAGTGTGGATCTACTCTAAGCCTCTACCAGCCTCTGAATCTGATGGTTGAATAGATTCTGCTATCATAGTTGTCGCTGCAACGATAATTACCGGAGTACGATATACCTCGATGTTGTCTTGACGACCACTGGAGAAGAGTTGTCGCTGACGCCGAATGGAAGTTGGAGGATGACAACCATCATGTCCAGTCGACGGTTCGCTAGCCTTGTGCTCACCGTGACCGAACCCGGGTGGGCTCTCCGCAGAGCCCGCCATGAAGACCTTTGTTGCTAGGTTGCACCTCTCACACTAGGAAGGAACATCAGACTGATCTCATGCCGAGTGGATCGGGTACCGAAGGGGTACAGCAGGCTCGATGGCGGTGACATGAGGAGTCGAAGGAGATGACACCTAGCGAGCCACTGCGTGCTTCACCCAATGCTGGAGTCGTCAGCGACCGGATCGCTTGCGACGATGAACAGCGGAGTGAACAGCCAAGAGCGGAGTCGACGGCTGCCAAAGGAGTACACCGAAGGAGCTTGCATAGAAGTGCGTCGCTCCAATAATATGGAACGCCTCAATGTCGAGTGGCGCTTCCTGAAGCCATGTCAAGTCATCGACGATGAAGATGAGGGCGCTGGAATGGATCTCACCACTCATGACCGAATCACAGCCCGAAGACATGACGAAGCGTGAAAATCAGAAACTTGCTGGAAGTCGCTTAAACGCCTGCCCCATGGTGGGCGCCAACTATCGTGGGAATGAACCTGACAGTAGAGGTGTAGGGTATGAATGGAGAGGGCAGAGTCCTAGCTATGCAAGCTTGTACACAAGATGTATGAGTTCAGGCCCCTCTCTTAGAGGTAACAGCCATATGTCTCCGTGCTCGGGAGCTCTTATAGTGTGGAATGTGTATTACATGGGGTGTGAACCCTTGTGCCAGAGGGGAGGGGTGGCTTATATAGAGTGTGCTACCCCTCATCAAGGCCTCAACACCTAAGGTCTCAATCAATGTGGTTTAAAGATATACATTACTGATAACGTATGTATGTAGTCAATGCTATTCATGACCATTAGCTGAGCGTATGCCCGTTGGCCTCCTTGGAAATGACTTCTAGTCTTCTATGTCGACTGGAACTGTCCGAGTGGAAGTAGGTCGTCGAGTGGATGGGAATATCTTCTGAGTGTTTATGTACCAAGTGACTTTCGAGCTGCCATGATCATCCAGTCGGAATCTTCTGTGTGACCCTACAGCTAATAATAAGGTACCCTTGGGTAGGACATTTAGGTCAGGCCTATGACCCTACCCTAGGTATATGTCCCCATCAGTGTTGTCGATGGGGTACGGAAGAGTGTGCATGCGCGACGCGGTGCGGAAGATGTTGGTGTACTCCGTGAACATGTTATGGGTGGTGAAAGAGATGAACTCGCACGCACAGCAAAACACTCGCCCGAGGAGGTAGAAGTTGTCGAATGTGTTGCTGAAGTGGGCAAGGAGAGCAACCACCACCCCATTTTGGATGACCTCCTCGACGCGGAACGTCGTTGGAGATCCCCACGGGAGGTGGTAGTAGCCGGATGCAAGGAAGAACTCGGTGAAGTTCCTTGCGGTCCTCCACCTTGATATCGCCCGCACACGAAATGTGCGCTCAATGTACACGCCGGTAGGGTAGAGACTCTCCGGCACGGTGGGTGGGAAGTGGTAGGTTGGTTCTGTGTAGTGCATGGTTGAGGGATGTGCAGAAGAAGGAGAAGGGGTCGAGGAGCAAGAAGGGTAGATGGCAGAGGATGGGAGATGGATGAGGGATGGCACAGGCAGAGGGTGGCTTAAATAGCCGTAGTGTTACATGTTATTTCGTCGTGGCAATAACGGGGTCAAATGTGAAGTATCCCGTTTTCACACCCACCACGGCATCGGGAGTGTACACGCGTGGGAAACTGTGGCTTCAAAAGAAGAAGAAAAAGAAGCTAATTGCACGCGTGGGACTCCGTGGTCATATATATTATATGAACAAAAAGAGACAATTTTTGAATACTTTGTGGCCATTTTGCATGATAAAAATAAATTTGGCTCTTATAAATTTGATCATTTTGCATTTGTATTAAACAAAAAGAACTAAACTTTCTAGGAAATGTCAATAATTGTGTGATTTAAAATGATGCAAAAAAACAAAGCCAGCACGTTCACAAAAAAAGAGCAAATGATGCAAAAACCTGACGCAATTCGACGGCCCAACGAGAGCTTGCTTTCCTTTTGGGCCCAATAACTATGTTTTTTGTGCAGAGTGAGTGGTGGGCGAGCAGCCGAGCACAAACAACATGATCGCCTCTTGTGGATCGCTCCATGATCCAACGATGCGGAGCCGTCCATGTGATCGAATGACGCCAAGCCTACATGTGGCCTAACCACTGAATTCCTTCTAGAAGACCACATCTGAGGGATGTCGATTGGCGCGAGGGTTTGATCGAACGGCTGACGTTTGGAGCTAGGGTTAGGTGTAACCCCGCAGGGTTTAGAGGAGGTTTGAGCTGGTCAACTGGGTTTCCAAGGCTTTGACTGAGCATAACTAATTTAAAAAAAATCAAAAAAATATGAAACCTTGATCGTTCGTCATTTTATAAGAGAGACTAACAAGGAAAAATACTCAACTTCGTCTATGGCCATTTTCATGAAAAAACCTAGCTAGAACGATCTAGGTCAAATGAGCACAACTAATTCAAAAAAATTAAAAAAATATAAAATATGCGCACAATGTTGTCTTATGTGACATGTTACCAACCAAAAATCATAAACTTGATCTATGGTCATTTTCATGAGAAAACCTTCACATATATGAGCTATCATGTATAACATTTCATAGAGTTCAAGGAGAGGAGGTAGGGTTACCTTCCTTTTTTTAAATTTAAAAAAATCAAAAAAATCACCAAAGCTTGATTTCAAAGTGAATAAGAAGATTCCGAACTTAGTTTTCCATTTTCATATTTTAAACGTGTTTTTATATTAAAGCATATTTTTCAAAAGAAAATGTAAAAATATGAAGACTAATTCAAAAAATTGTGAGACTTCGAATCTACACTATATAGATTGAATAGGTGTTAATAAAAAATATTTGTCTCATTTAGCGTAGGTCCACACAACTTGATTACAAATGGGGTTGTTTACCCTAGCCACGGAGCTCATGTGGAGCACATTTCTCAAATTCAAATTTCTTTGACCTCCTCTAAATCACCTCAAATTTTTCACAGATGATCTCCTACACAAACATAGATAGTTTGCCAAGTTTTTTTTTGCAGCATGTCTGATCTGTGAAGCAACACTAAAACAACATGTGTTATCATTGCAGCACCTAAACTCATAGCTCACAACATCTAAACAGAACTAACCATACACCACAAGAAAATTTAAGGACAGACAAATATAGATAGCATAATATATTGGGTACCCTAATACATTACTACCATAGATTCAGTTCATCACAACATAAACAACCACATTTAGTTTACCAAAATTAACCCAAAAGATAAAGATAAAATATGGTGCCACATTCAGTTCCTCACATCATCACATCACACCAGAGTCAGAGCGTTTGCGAGGGCAGCATGCTGCCCCCTAATCATGTAGTCCTCCCCGCGAATTGCTACATCCTCTGCATGAGATACAAGGTGATCGAAGCGTCCATCCTTTTGCTTTGGCTTGGTGGTGCAGTAGGGGCAGCACCACTTCTTGATCTTGCGGTTGAAGACGGAAGCAACTCATTTGGGTTTGATCTTCTCCAACTCCTTCGTTGTGAAGGACGCGAAGTTGCTATTGTACACATATTCTCTAGAATCATATTGCACACATAAATGAATTACATTAATTCATTATAGATTCATATACACCATGTCAAAGAAACTAAATGAACAATCTAAATTTCAAGTAGGCTTACCTCAAATTGTTCGTCATCACTAAACTCTGGATCGTACGGGTCGAACCCAGTAAGGGCCAGCTTCCTCTTTTTTCCCCAACAATCATCCTCCTGAATATACAATTACATCCATCACTAGTAAATACATAAGCCAATTAAAAATTTAGATATGCACACATGACACATTGATCATAGGGCTAATATACTATGATCCTATTTGCATTTTCCATTGTCATGCACACACCTTGAACAACAGAGCTAATATAACTACATATTGTGCAAAAATTTATATTCTAATGTATCAAGTAACTTCTTAATCAATGTATTCCATTTGGGCATATGACATTCAGAACCCCAATGTGCGTAGCATTCAAAACAAATCTAATAGGGACCCAATCTAATAAGCATACATGTGTGTAGCATTGAAAACCCCAATCTATGTAGCATTAAAAACAAATCTAATAAGCATACATATGCGTACCATTGAAGCACATAAATCCCTATCTCTCATACAGATCTATCCAGCATTTTTGCAACGAATGTAATCCAAAAAAACCCCATCCCCCCATACAGAAAACTCCGAGCCATCTGTCAAACCAACTACTCTAACCATCTGTACTACCGTATGAATCACAATCTAACCAATGCAACTAACTCTACAGGCTAATATCCTAAATATTGCAACTAACAAGCAAGTGCAAATACCTCCTGCTTCTTGCCAAGCTGCGTATCGGGGGTATCAGGATGCACTGCGCCGCTCGACGTCGTCACCTTCTGGTCAAGCAGCGTTGAGGCGGTGCCCGCCACCTCCTTATCCACATTCGCAGCTATTGCAAATTTCCCCGCACCGCCGTGGACGCCGCCAATGTCCTACACTTCAGCCGTGGTCACTGCGCCCTGCAGCTCCACTATATCTTCGGTCATTGCGCCGGCGCCGCCACGAGCTTCTGCACTGGATAGATGGAGGCGATGAAGGTGAGGAAGAGGATGCGGTGGGGGAGAGCAAGACGGTCTCGTGGAGGCAGTGGAGGATTGTGAGATGATGCCGGTGGGGGAGAGGAAGAGATGCGGCAGAGAGGGGATTTGGGGAAAATGGTAGGGGCGATGCGCTGGGAGGTGGTTCCCCCTCTTTACATAATGGGACGTTTTGGTCATGTCCCACGGACACGTGCTACCCCATGACCGCGGTCAATTGCATGCGCCCACATATACGAATACCACTATACAGTCATCATACGAAACCACTATACGGGTAAACGGTCAAAGGTGGACTCGACCCTATGCGTCCCCACTTGTTACAGTTAACAATCAAAGGCATTGACCCGACGGCAATGTCCATTGTAACCTGTTCTGAGGGTTTCGGGGAAGGGAGTGTGGAAAAGTGAGCAAAAGTTAAGAGTATGGGGATGAATGAGTAGAATTAACGAACCAGGGGCATAGAAATAAAAATTTATTTGTAGTATGTCATGTCTACTTGTTGTTAGTTTGTTTGCCATGCCATGAATGTCATGTTTAGCTGTACTTTTCATCATGTGAACATGTCATAAAAATGTTTCTATTCTCAGGGTACAAAATAATTCGAAGTCTGGAATCTGCTATATTTTGTTGCTATGTTTCCATGTGAATCTCTATTAATCTACCACACCTTTGTGGTTGGTCCAATGGAGTTAGTTGTAAAGCATGTTATCCTCTAGTAGTTTGTGACATTCGTTTTCAAGTATAGGTTTTGCATCCTAGTTAATTCTTCTATAGAACATGCCAATCAGATAAAACTATTGTTCCTTGCACCATGTTAATTTTTCTAATTGTAATAAACTGCTTAGTTCATATTACTATGTTGGGTGGATACTAGCCATGATTGTGTGCATAGTTTGATGTTGCTCCTGTTGAGTTATTTGTAGGGCATCATGCCCACTACCATGTTGTAAATTGTCATGCCATTATATATCATGTAGCATATGTTTTTTCTTCCTGCCAATATGCGTTCAGAATATAACTCTGTAAAAACCAATTATTTTCACTATATCCTAAATTGTGTTGAATTAGCCATCGTGTGAACTCATTTCCCACTGATCCATGCTTCAAAACTATTAGCTCATGTGAGATGAATTTTTGTGCATCATGTCAACTATTAGCACATGTCTTATTTGTGCATTTTAGATTCTTGTAGCTTGTTTTTTTGAGGTGTGCATGTGGCATGTTTCTGTTTTGGGCAGATTATTAGTATAACTTGTATTGGTTGTATTTGTTGAACCGTTGCTCCGTTTTGAATATGCCCAATATGAAACTTTCCATGAATTTCATGTAATTTCACAATGTCCTTTTGCATCCATGATTTTGAATGTTTGTTGTTGTCAATTGCATAAATTTTTCATTCATGACATATTATCTTGTGTTAGCCATATCTTTTAGACTGTAGTTCCATTTCAGATGATCTATGTATGTAACTCGCCTAGAATGAAGTGTAGAATCACAAGGTACATTTTGTTTCCCTGTTTAATAAAAATAAAATATGTTTTAGACAAATCTGGACCAATTTCAGAATTCACATATGGGGTCATTTTCAAAATACTATAAGTTGTGTCCAACCTCATTTAAATGCATACATAGAAAGTTTATTCATGCTTCACGTTTTGCCATGTTTAACAACATTTAAGCTTGTGATGTAAATCAACTAGAGTGAATTAAATGATTTAAATCTGGAGTTTTTTCAATATCAAACTCGTTGCATATTGAGTTTCACTTAATGTGTAGAAGTTGATTGTTGTGCTTTGCCATATCATGCATAATTAATTGGACATGCATCACACTTAGTTGTGCATCATGTCATGAATATGTTGTGGTGTTTATCATGTGTTCATTATTTTTTTCTGAATTATTTATTCTCGATAGATTTCCAAAAACCAATTCGGAGTATGAGGATTCGTTCTACTGCGCTTGTTCATCTACTTCACGGATGTTCTTCTTCCAAGTGGGATCTCACACAAATTACCATTTCCCTGGATACCACTACTATCGTTGCTATGCTAGTTGTCTCGCTTCTCTCGTTATGTATCGTTACCTACCACTTTCTTGTCAAGCCTAACAAAATGCCAAGTTAAGCCTCTAACCTGCACCTTCCGAGCAAACCTATGTTTCGCTAAGTTACCACTTTCTCGGGCCTTCTTATAGCGTTGCTAGTTGCATGTGCAGATTGTTCCATGTGACAACATGGATATCTTGGGATATCACACTATTATTTCTATTTAGTTTAATGCACATATATACTTGGTGAAAGGTGGAAGGCTTGGCCTTTTGCTCAGTGTTTTGTTCCAACTTCCCCGCCCTAGTTACTTGTATACCGGTGTTACGTTCCATATTGTGCTCTCCTAACATGCTAGGGGTTGTTATGGGTACCCCCTTCATTTTCAGTTTGGGATAAAACTCTTCCAGCTAGGACCAAGTTTGGTACTACATTTACCTAAGAACTAATAAACGTGCATAGGGAGTCATTAACCCGTGGATAGTTAATCAAACCCACCGGGCTAGTTCTCCTCATGAGTGTTGGTCCAAACTAGAGTCATGTGCCGGGCCAACTCGGGGCAACTCGAGGGATTTCTATGAGGCCACTGTACATTGTGCACATCCGGTCGTGTCCTGAGAACGGGGTACGCGGCTCCTATTTGGTTTGTCAACACATTGGGTGGCCTTGCTGGATTTATTTTACCTTTATTGAACGTCTTGTGCACCAGGAATACGAGAATACTTTGGGCTATCTCGAGGTTGAGGTTTTCCACCGAGATTCCGAGGACACTACTGGTGTTCCAAGGTTGAGGTTTTCCGTGTAGCTTGTGGCTACTTTGTGAGGGATGAGTTAGAGCACCCCTACAAGGCTAAATCTTCCGGAAAGCCTTGCCCGCAGTCATGTGGCAACGTGGAACTTTGTTTAATAGCCGGTCATAGAAAACTGGAAGTAAACTCAAATAAACTACACCAATCGTGTGTGTAACCCTGATGGTCTCTTCTTGTGAGGTTTGAACCAAGAAAGGAACATGGTGGGGTTTTGATTGACTCGTAAGAAGGCATTCAATATCACTTAATGATCATTACTAGTTCACATCCGTTTATGCATAGATCACTCTTCTTATTCTTATACTCGTAAGTTAGCCACTAAATGCTTAGTGCTTGTTGCAGCCTCATCACTTAACTATATCTCACCCATTAAGCTTTGCTAATCTTGATACCCTTGGAAATGAGATTGTTGAGTCCCTATGTCTCACAGATTAGTACGAACAATAGTTTCATGTGTAGGTAAAGTGATGATTTGACGTGAGAGCGGTGCTTGTTTGATTTGGAGTTCTTCTTCTTCTTCTTCACTAATCTAGGATGGGTGCGAGGTTGGGATCCTGGGATTAGCAAGGATGGATGTCACTTTTATAGTTTGATTTCGTCTGTAGTTGTACCCTACTCTTCTATATGGTGATTTAATGTAATGTTGTATTGAGATGATCACGATGTCGCTTGTGGCGAGTGTATAACAATTACATATACTCATCTCTTTCTTAAATGTACTTCTAACAATATCCATTCTAGTGAAACAACGGGATTTTCTTCTATCCTTTTCAAGGCCCTCAAGACAAAATAACGACCGGACCGCATCTTGGGCGTTACAAGTCGGTATCACAGCAGTACCGACCTAGGAGCCCCCTTGATTGATCGAACTTGGCCAAGTCGAGTCTAGTGAAAAATATTTTGAGTCTAGTTATATATCGGAGAGTAGGATTCTTTTCAATCCTCTTCTCTACTCTAGTAAGGAATCATGATGTAGGAATTTTAATTCTACCCCTCTTCTCACTCAATTTTTTTAGGATCACGCAGGTATTTTCGAATCCGTGTGATGTCAATGTGATGGTCTGGTGCCTCCTGTTTCCAAGGAGTAGATCTCCAAGGGGGTCTCGACACATTTCTATTGTTCAGTTTGCTTAGTATCTCAGAACGCGGATGGTCGATATTGCTTCAATACTATTTGTGGCGAGAGGACTTTGGCGTCATCCAGTACTAGGAGAGCGTCCAGATGTACTGGAGTGTTTAGTATGATTGTGATTACGAGGGTCCGAGGTAGATGAGGTTTCGAGACCTCTGGTTATTTGTTGATGGCTGTGATACATTGGAGCATAGTATCATGTTAGGAGTTGTGTGAGATTTTGCTCCTTGTATCGATGGACCCGATTGCATAGCCGGAAGATTTTTGTTGTTCTTAGGTGGGAATTCAAGTAGTTACCTACGATATCCTTCCAACAAATGCATAATGGGTTATGTATTTGTTTCTCGCTTATTTGGAAAGCCTCATTCTTTATTTTGTTGGATTATGTTAATTCGAGTTGCTTCAATGTCAAATGGTGATTTCATATCTTTTACAAGTGGTGTTCTCATATTTATATGTGAGTGCTAATCCTTTTTCTCAATCAAATTCTCATGTTAAGTCTTTTCAATCTTGTGTGCTTCTCTTCAAGATAATTCGCTCCTTTTCAATATTTGCAAGATCCATCCACTTATTTATTTCCAGAGTTCGTTTCATCTATATCAACGTTTCTTTGTTTTTCACACCCTCCCACCCTTTTTACTTCAACTATTAAATCATCATCCAAGTGCCTTTCTTTTCATTGATTCTTCCGCTATCTTTTCTTCCGCATTGTCCAGTGATTCAATGTAAAGATTCTCGGGAGTTTCAAGTTCATCCTTTCTTCATCTCGGTTTTCTTCTCCGGTGGATTATATTCAAGCTTTTGGTGTTCATCATATCCTTTTAATCCTTCAAATGCTTTCTCTTGTTGGAAATTATCATCCAAAACTCTCTTATTTATTCATCCCGCTCTATTCTATCTGGAGTGTTGAAGACATCTTAGAAGATTCTTGTTTTCATTCAAATCCTTTCAAATTATTTCGAGGTTCTCACTTCATCAACTTCATAATTTATACGGTGCATTCTCTCCTCTAAGAAATTGTTTCATTGGTGTTCTCTTTTGAGTGGGCCCATGACCCACGGGCTTTTCCCAGGATCTTACGTGACTCTTCTAATCTTTTCCGGAGATCTCAAGTTCTTTTCAAATTTAACGTAAGAATGAATTCCATAGGTCATATTCTTCATCCAAGATCGTTTTGAATTATTTTCATATGGCTCAACCTTTCTTTTTTCATTGTTCTAGAATATCTCAGTAATTCTTGGTTGTATTTCTATCCATCATTTTCTGCGTTCAAGACTGAAGGATAGTTCCTCTTAAATCTTTGTCCATTATTTTGAATATTGTCATCTCATCTTCGTGATCTCTCTCAAATTATTTGTAGGGCATCATGCCCACTACCATGTTGTAAATTGTCATGCCATTATATATCATGTAGCATATGTTTTTTCTTCCTGCCAATATGCGTTCAGAATATAACTCTGTAAAAACCAATTATTTTCACTATATCCTAAATTGTGTTGAATTAGCCATCGTGTGAACTCATTTCCCACTGATCCATGCTTCAAAACTATTAGCTCATGTGAGATGAATTTTTGTGCATCATGTCAACTATTAGCACATGTCTTATTTGTGCATTTTAGATTCTTGTAGCTTGTTTTTTTGAGGTGTGCATGTGGCATGTTTCTGTTTTGGGCAGATTATTAGTATAACTTGTATTGGTTGTATTTGTTGAACCGTTGCTCCGTTTTGAATATGCCCAATATGAAACTTTCCATGAATTTCATGTAATTTCACAATGTCCTTTTGCATCCATGATTTTGAATGTTTGTTGTTGTCAATTGCATAAATTTTTCATTCATGGCATATTATCTTGTGTTGGCCATATCTTTTAGACTGTAGTTCCATTTCAGATGATCTATGTATGTAACTCGCCTAGAATGAAGTGTAGAATCACAAGGTACATTTTGTTTCCCTGTTTAATAAAAATAAAATATGTTTTAGACAAATCTGGACCAATTTCAGAATTCACATATGGGGTCATTTTCAAAATACTATAAGTTGTGTCCAACCTCATTTAAATGCATACATAGAAAGTTTATTCATGCTTCACGTTTTGCCATGTTTAACAACATTTAAGCTTGTGATGTAAATCAACTGGAGTGAATTAAATGATTTAAATCTGGAGTTTTTTCAATATCAAACTCGTTGCATATTGAGTTTCACTTAATGTGTAGAAGTTGATTGTTGTGCTTTGCCATATCATGCATAATTAATTGGACATGCATCACACTTAGTTGTGCATCATGTCATGAATATGTTGTGGTGTTTATCATGTGTTCATTATTTTTTTCTGAATTATTTATTCTCGATAGATTTCCAAAAACCAATTCGGAGTATGAGGATTCGTTCTACTGCGCTTGTTCATCTACTTCACGGATGTTCTTCTTCCAAGTGGGATCTCACACAAATTACCATTTCCCTGGATACCACTACTATCGTTGCTATGCTAGTTGTCTCGCTTCTCTCGTTATGTACCGTTACCTACCACTTTCTTGTCAAGCCTAACAAAATGCCAAGTTAAGCCTCTAACCTGCACCTTCCGAGCAAACCTATGTTTCGCTAAGTTACCACTTTCTCGGGCCTTCTTATAGCGTTGCTAGTTGCATGTGCAGATTGTTCCATGTGACAACATGGATATCTTGGGATATCACACTATTATTTCTATTTAATTTAATGCACATATATAATTGGTGAAAGGTGGAAGGCTTGGCCTTTTGCTCAGTGTTTTGTTCCAACTTCCCCGCCCTAGTTACTTGTATACCGGTGTTACGTTCCATATTGTGCTCTCCTAACATGCTAGGGGTTGTTATGGGTACCCCCTTCATTTTCAGTTTGGGATAAAACTCTTCCAGCTAGGACCAAGTTTGGTACTACATTTACCTAAGAACTAATAAACGTGCATAGGGAGTCATTAACCCGTGGATAGTTAATCAAACCCACCGGGCTAGTTCTCCTCATGAGTGTTGGTCCAAACTAGAGTCATGTGCCGGGCCAACTCGGGGCAACTCGAGGGATTTCTATGAGGCCACTGTACATTGTGCACATCCGGTCGTGTCCTGAGAACGGGGTACGCGGCTCCTATTTGGTTTGTCAACACATTGGGTGGCCTTGCTGGATTTATTTTACCTTTATTGAACGTCTTGTGCACCAGGAATACGAGAATACTTTGGGCTATCTCGAGGTTGAGGTTTTCCACCGAGATTCCGAGGACACTACTGGTGTTCCAAGGTTGAGGTTTTCCGTGTAGCTTGTGGCTACTTTGTGAGGGATGAGTTAGAGCACCCCTACAAGGCTAAATCTTCCGGAAAGCCTTGCCCGCAGTCATGTGGCAACGTGGAACTTTGTTTAATAGCCGGTCATAGAAAACTGGAAGTAAACTCAAATAAACTACACCAATCGTGTGTGTAACCCTGATGGTCTCTTCTTGTGAGGTTTGAACCAAGAAAGGAACATGGTGGGGTTTTGATTGACTCGTAAGAAGGCATTCAATATCACTTAATGATCATTACTAGTTCACATCCGTTTATGCATAGATCACTCTTCTTATTCTTATACTCGTAAGTTAGCCACTAAATGCTTAGTGCTTGTTGCAGCCTCATCACTTAACTATATCTCACCCATTAAGCTTTGCTAATCTTGATACCCTTGGAAATGAGATTGTTGAGTCCCTATGTCTCACAGATTAGTACGAACAATAGTTTCATGTGTAGGTAAAGTGATGATTTGACGTGAGAGCGGTGCTTGTTTGATTTGGAGTTCTTCTTCTTCTTCTTCACTAATCTAGGATGGGTGCGAGGTTGGGATCCTGGGATTAGCAAGGATGGATGTCACTTTTATAGTTTGATTTCGTCTGTAGTTGTACCCTACTCTTCTATATGGTGATTTAATGTAATGTTGTATTGAGATGATCACGATGTCGCTTGTGGCGAGTGTATAACAATTACATATACTCATCTCTTTCTTAAATGTACTTCTAACAATATCCATTCTAGTGAAACAACGGGATTTTCTTCTATCCTTTTCAAGGCCCTCAAGACAAAATAACGACCGGACCGCATCTTGGGCGTTACAAGTCGGTATCACAGCAGTACCGACCTAGGAGCCCCCTTGATTGATCGAACTTGGCCAAGTCGAGTCTAGTGAAAAATATTTTGAGTCTAGTTATATATTGGAGAGTAGGATTCTTTTCAATCCTCTTCTCTACTCTAGTAAGGAATCATGATGTAGGAATTTTAATTCTACCCCTCTTCTCACTCAATTTTTTTAGGATCACGCAGGTATTTTCGAATCCGTGTGATGTCAATGTGATGGTCTGGTGCCTCCTGTTTCCAAGGAGTAGATCTCCAAGGGGGTCTCGACACATTTCTATTGTTCAGTTTGCTTAGTATCTCAGAACGCGGATGGTCGATATTGCTTCAATACTATTTGTGGCGAGAGGACTTTGGCGTCATCCAGTACTAGGAGAGCGTCCAGATGTACTGGAGTGTTTAGTATGATTGTGATTACGAGGGTCCGAGGTAGATGAGGTTTCGAGACCTCTGGTTATTTGTTGATGGCTGTGATACATTGGAGCATAGTATCATGTGAGGAGTTGTGTGAGATTTTGCTCCTTGTATCGATGGACCCGATTGCATAGCCGGAAGATTTTTGTTGTTCTTAGGTGGGAATTCAAGTAGTTACCTACGATATCCTTCCAACAAATGCATAATGGGTTATTTATTTGTTTCTCGCTTATTTGGAAAGCCTCATTCTTTATTTTGTTGGAATATGTTAATTCGAGTTGCTTCAATGTCAAATGGTGATTTCATATCTTTTACAAGTGGTGTTCTCATATTTATATGTGAGTGCTAATCCTTTTTCTCAATCAAATTCTCATGTTAAGTCTTTTCAATCTTGTGTGCTTCTCTTCAAGATAATTCGCTCCTTTTCAATATTTGCAAGATCCATCCACTTATTTATTTCCAGAGTTCGTTTCATCTATATCAACGTTTCTTTGTTTTTCACACCCTCCCACCCTTTTTACTTCAACTATTAAATCATCATCCAAGTGCCTTTCTTTTCATTGATTCTTCCGCTATCTTTTCTTCCGCATTGTCCAGTGATTCAATGTAAAGATTCTCGGGAGTTTCAAGTTCATCCTTTCTTCATCTCGGTTTTCTTCTCCGGTGGATTATATTCAAGCTTTTGGTGTTCATCATATCCTTTTAATCCTTCAAATGCTTTCTCTTGTTGGAAATTATCATCCAAAACTCTCTTATTTATTCATCCCGCTCTATTCTATCTGGAGTGTTGAAGACATCTTAGAAGATTCTTGTTTTCATTCAAATCCTTTCAAATTATTTCGAGGTTCTCACTTCATCAACTTCATAATTTATACGGTGCATTCTCTCCTCTAAGAAATTGTTTCATTGGTGTTCTCTTTTGAGTGGGCCCATGACCCACGGGCTTTTCCCAGGATCTTACGTGACTCTTCTAATCTTTTCCGGAGATCTCAAGTTCTTTTCAAATTTAACGTAAGAATGAATTCCATAGGTCATATTCTTCATCCAAGATCGTTTTGAATTATTTTCATATGGCTCAACCTTTCTTTTTTCATTGTTCTAGAATATCTCAGTAATTCTTGGTTGTATTTCTATCCATCATTTTCTGCGTTCAAGACTGAAGGAAGTTCCTCTTAAATCTTTGTCCATTATTTTGAATATTGTCATCTCATCTTCGTGATCTCTCTCAAATTGTTCGATCATGGGAAATTCCCTCCATATCTATCGAGAGCATTCCAATATTGTGCTTTTTCTCGATCCTCGGAAGGTCATCATTTCAGAAGATTTCTTCGGTCTCAGCTTTCAGCTTTTTTCTCAACATCTTCTCAATTGTTGTCTCTTCATTTGTATCTAAATTATTCCGATTCTTCATTTGAGTTTTATGCTAGGAAGATTATGATCTCTCCATTCTCATGTATTTTCATTCATTCATAGTATCTTCATTCATTCCAAATTCTTATCAATGTTCTCGTTCGAGACTTCTTCAAGTTTTTGCCCTATCTTTCTCTTCAATTTTCTCAAGAATAATAAGTTGTATGCCAAATCTGTTGCTTGTCATTGATTTAACTTGATGAAGGATAAGCATAACATAATTCTTATTATTGTTACCAAGAGATGATTTCAATCCTTCTTCCAGAGTTGTTCATGATATCAAATTCTATAATTCAAGTGTTCTCATATTTTCTTTTTCGAAGTTCCATGTTTTCTCAAGTATCTCTTTGCACAGCTTCATCTATATATTTGCAAGGTCATAATCTTATTATTTTCAACCTTTTGTTTCTTTCCATCATTCTTTTGTATACGGAGCCTATTCATGGTGGTTCGTTAAGGATGTAATTCTTTCTTGAAGTATTCTTCAAGATTCTTGTGGTAGTACCTCAAGTATTCTTTATCTTGCAGTTCAAAGAGAAACTCTTTCGCCATTATCTTTTGACATGGTGTTATAACATTCTTGATTCATGAGGAGTCTCAAAGAGAATTTGTCAAGAATGAGATATTTAAATCCATTATTCCTTCATTGGAGTTATCTTGGATTGGATATCACCTAAAGTTTTTCCTAAGGATTGTTGCTATCATGATTCTTATCAATGATCCAAGTTCTCAATGTATCCTCTTGGTGAAAGAAGTTTTGCATATCTTGTTCCTCACAAGCAATCATTATTTATATTTGTGGTCGGTTGTCACCTCAAAAATTTTAGAAGTTTTCCATAAGCCCACAACAAGCTATTTCTTATTAGTTGTTGATTTTCCAACAACTCCATTCAATATTCTCGGGAAGGATGCCCTTCAAAATTCAATGGTGGTAGAAGTTGTTATTTTATTCCATGTTCTTTACTTCCAAGGATCTAGCTTCTATTCGGAGGTGTTGTGATGTTGTTGTCTTCGTAACGTCATCTCGTTTATCAAGATCATGTTGTTTCCTTGCTTATCCATTTAATCGGAGTGTTGTGGCTCTCTTTTCAAGTTCTTTCCATCTTATCAAGTTTTGCTTCTCTTTTCTATTGGAGTTCTACCTAAATTCTTTCTCTCTAATTCCGTGTCTATCTTGTTTCAACTGGAGTGGTTTTGAATTCTTGCTTGTTTCTCATGCCATTCTTCATCTGTTTGCAAGCTTCAAGCTTCGTTGATGTCACGTGTGTGTCAAAGAAACAAATAAGTTGTACCTCTTCATTTCATCTTCCTCTTCCCCCTTTCATTCTAAGATTTTGGGTCGAGATCTCTTGTAAGTGGAGGAGAGTTGTAACAGCCTGAGACGGGCGCTCCAGAAGATTCCCTTGTTTATTTCATTACCGCCATGTGATTAATTTGGTTGTCACATTCATCATCGCATCATGCGCATCATCCGCATTGCATCGGCACTCCGTTGTCGTTATTTTTCAGAACTTGCATTCGTTATTAGTTGCCGGTTCTGAACATTCTCATCGACGACCAATTCAGGACCAACTACGCATGCATGCGCCCGCGGCATCATTGAAATGTTCTTTTCAAAAGTGCGTATAAAACTTTATAAGAATGGGTCGAAAGTTGGTGTGCGGTGTTATTTTATTGTTGGTAGACAGCCTGCCATATTTCGTGGCATTCGGAGGTTGTTTGATACCCAAACCATTAAATATATAGTGGCACTATAGCCGTTTTATTCGACAGATGTTTCGGTTTATAAAAACATATGTCGAGCTACCATGTTCCCTCTCAGCTTGGCCCAACTACTCTACACAGCACACCTCACCCACCTACACCACCACCATCTGATCGGAGCCGTCGGATCACAATCCTATGGTCAGAATTTGGACAAAACCCCCTAACCCTAGCCCTATTTCCATAAATAGACGCCCCTCCTTCCATTTTTGGGCAGCTAACCCTAGCCTCTAGCCATCCCCTAACCTCCAACCACCGCCACGTCAAAAACCGCGCTGCCAGCTGCAATCCCCCACATGAACCGTCGCCTCAGCCAACGAGGGGATGCCATGTCACCCTCGCGGTGTTCCCCTACTCTTCGGCCTGCTCAGGCCCGAGCTTGGCGGCTAGCCACCCGCGACCCGCACCCCCTGCCCACCGGCCCACCCTCAGTCCCGCCTCCAACACACGCCGCCGCCGCTGTTCACGCCAGCAACCTCGCCTTGCCGAGATCTAGACCACCGTGTCCCGGTATGGTCGCGCCCTCAGAACCAAACGGCGCCCAGACCCCCCCCCCCCCACCCCAACACTGTGTCGTCCCGCATCACGTCGTCCAGTTCCCGCGGGGTGTAAATTTTTCGAAGTCCCTAGCATGTGTACTTCTTAACCTATATATACATTTCATCTGGATGCTATCTCATAAACCGTGCACCCATTGAACACGTGTTATATATTAAAATTCATCTACTCTTCATGCTCTACATGTTGGTGCCATTTTCTTGCATATTAGAAATCATCTACATGCACAAATCTTTGTTGCAAAAGTGCATTTCATCATAGTTTGCAAAAATTGATAATTTATTCAAACTTGTGTGATTGGTTGCATCTAATCCGTAGCTCCTTTGTTCCTTCATGGAATTCGTTCTATGTGATGTCTACTTTCATGCCATGCCTCTAGTTTCCATGTAAAACATCATTACCATGTTCATTTTTTGCTCCCAAGTTCCTATCATGTTAAAATCGCTAATATGTTAATGTTATGTTTTGTTTTGTGAAGCTCCAATTAAGCAAATCATGCCTCTTTTGAATATGTGCAAATGGAGTGGTTTGTAGCATGTCGTGTCTACTTGATGTTAGTGGGTTTTTCATGCCATGAATGTCATGTTTAGTTGTAGTTTTCATCATGTGAACATGCCATAAAAATGTTGCTATATTGAGGGTCCAAAATAATTCTAAGTCTCGAATCTGTTATATTTTGTTGCTATGTTTCCATGTGAATTGCCATTAATCTACAACCCCTTTGTGGTTGGTCCGATGGAGTGAATTGTAAAGCATGTTATCCTCTATTAGTTTATGCCATTTGTTTTCAAGTATAGGTTTTGCATCTGAGTTAATTCTGCTGTCAAACATGTCAATGTGATAAAACAGTTGTTCCTTGCAACATGCTAATTTTTCTAAGTCTGAGAACTTCTTAGTTTAGCTTGCCATGTTTGGTGGATGCTAGCCATCATTCTGTGCATAGTTTGTTGTTGCACACATAGAATTATTTGTATTGCATCAAGCCCACTAGCATGCTGTAAATTTTCATGCCAGTATATCCCCTATAGCATATGGTTTTCTTGCTACAAATATTCTTTCAGAATAAAACTTTTGTGTTAAAACGAGTTATTTTCACTATGTATGAAACTGTGTTCAAGTGGTTATCTTGTGAGCTCATTTCATATTGATCCTGTCGGGGAACGTTGCATGGGAAACAAAAAATTTCCTACGCACACGCAATACCTATCCATGGTGATGATCATCTCCGGAAAGTGAATCTACATACCCTTGTAGATAGCTAAGAGGAAGCGTATATAACGCGGTTGATGTAGTGGAACATCTTCGCAATCCAAATCGCAGCCCGTCCCGCGATCTCATCACGATCCGTCCCACGATCCAATCACGATCCTTCCCGATCTAGTGCCGAACGGACGACACCTCCACGTTCAGGACACGTACATATCGATGACGATCTCCACCTTCTTGATCCAGGAAGAGGGTGCGGAGAGGTAGATGAGTTCTCCAGCACGTCGGCGTGGTGGTGGTGGTGGTGGTGCTATTCTAGCAGGGCTTCGCCTAAGCACCGCAGAAATCCGATCTAGAGGAAAAACTACAAACTAGAGGAGAGGGTAGCACGTCGCTGAAATTGTGTGTCTCAAAAATCCTCAATACCTCTAGTATATATAGGAGGGAGGGAGGGGAGGAGGCAGCCTCAAACCCTCAAGGTTTTGCCGAAATTGGAGCTGGAGGAGTCCTATTCCAATCCTACTAGGAGTATGATTCCTCCTTTCCACTTGGAAACCCTTTCCACCTTTTCCACCTTTGGGTTTTTGCCTCTCAAACCTCATGGGCCTTAGTGGGAGCTTATGTCAGCCCACTAGGGGCTAGTTTGTATCCTCCCACAGCCCATAAGGCCCCTCGGGGCGTGACACCCCTCCTGATGGTCCTCGGTACCCTCCCGGCACTCCCGGTACACTATCGATGAGCCCGAAACTTTTCCGGTGACCAAAACAGGACTTCCTATATATCAATCTGTACCTCCGAACCATTCCGGAGCTCCTTGTGACGTCTGAGATCTCATCCGGGACTCCAAACAAGTTTCGGTTACCAACTCCTATAAGTCAATTATACTGAAACGTCATCGAATCTTAAGTGTGCAGACCCTGCGGGTTCGAGAACTATGCAGACATGACCTCAGACATTCTCGAGTCCATAACCAATAGCGGGACCTAGATGTCCATATTGGCTCCTAGATATTCGATGAAGATCTCTATCGGTTGAACCTCTATGTGAATGATTCAGTTAATCCCCTATGTTGTTCCCTTTGTCCTTCGGTATGTTACTTGCCCGAGATTCGATCGTCGGTATCTCCATACCTAGTTCAATCTCGTTACCGGCAAGTCTCTTTACTCGTTTCGTAATACAAGATCACGTAACTAACCCCTTAGTCACATTGCTTGCAAGGCTTGTTGTGATGTTGTATTACCGAGTGGGCCCCGAGATAACTCTCCGTCACACGGAGTGACAAATCCTAGTCTTGATCCATGCCAACCCAACACACACCTTTGGAGATACCTGTAGAGCACCTTTATAGTCACCTATTAACGTTGTGACGTTTGATACACACAAGGTATTCCTCCTGTGTTCGGGAGTTGCATGATCTCATGGTCATAGGAACAGATATATTGACATGCAGAAAAATAGTAGCAATAAACTGACACGATCATATGCTACGTTTCTAGTTTGGGTCTTGTCCATCAGATCATTCTCCTAATAATGTGATCCCGTTATCAAGTGACATCACTTGCCTATGGCCAGGAAGGTAGGTATCCCGTTATCAAGGTAGGTATCCGCCAACACTGGGCATGGGGCTGCCAGCGTCTATGCCGTTGCATCTGTCAAATTGACAGTGTGCTTCCTGACATCGTTGTCAGAGTTGTCAGAACCATGACTCAAGTCTTAGAATCTTACGATCTTACGATCCAAACTAGCCCCTTCGATTCTATGATTTTTCTCATAGAATCTAAGTTTCTACGATCCTGGTAGTTAAGATTCTACGATTCATGATCCTAGAAACGGAGCTTTGATCCAATTCAGAATCGCGATTCTGACAACTTTGATGGTGATACCCGCATCCTCCTTCAGCCGGTCTTCCAGGACACGCCGCTAGTCTCGCTAGTCGTGTGGACACGATGAGGCCATGGATGCCTCGCCGGGACCTTCCGTTCATGGAGCTTGTTGCGGGTGCCCTTGTGTTTTCTGTCGAGGAGGGAACAGCACCGTTGGTGTGGCCACCTCAACACGACCATCAGTCCGCGCAGTCGTCATCGTCCGTGGATGACGGGACGGTCATTCATGTTGCGATTTGCTGGCTTCAGCGAATCAAATCAAACTATGGATGGTGGCCCTCGACTCGTCCATTTCGTCAGCCATTGGTGAAAAACTTAACAGCAGCTGAGCGTGCGTCATTGCCATTGCGACTTTATCCGACATGGGCATAGAGGTGGAATACGACGTTGCTCGACTCCGGGTGGAACCAAGAGGAGCATCGTCACGCCCTTGTTGTCATGCACCGGTCGCCGTGGCAGTATGACGTGGGGGAGGTTGAGCTCGTGGATCTGCGGCTCCATTCAGCACTCCGTCTTGCTCTAGACGAGGCACGCGCCCAGCAGCCGCGCCTATAAGGAGCGCAGCCGGTGGATCACGGCTTGCTTCGTAATGGGCGCCACTATTGTGACTGCAGCCACTTATGCGACGGAAGTGTGGATTTTGGATGTCCCTTCTGCCCGCAGCACCAGGGACAAGATCGCCAGGACATCGTTGTTGCTCGCATCCGGCACTTTTTGTTCAGGCTTTGGCAGCGGGGGACACGACGGTCGTTCCTCAGCACGCCCGCATCTCGAAACATCGCCGCGTCACCAGCAGTGATTGCAGACGGAAGCATCATGGCCTTCGAAGTAGAAGAATGGCCACCTGCACCAGTCTTTTTCAAGCCATGGGGAAAAGGTACAACAACGTAGATGAGCATACTGCTCGTAATCTTAGATATTCATGAACAATTCCCCCTGCCTGGCGCGCCAAAGATGTCGGGGCAGGTGTGCACTCGATCACCGATGGGACCATTGGCCCTTTCATGGTTCGGGGGAGAGATCGTGTTGCGCAAAGAGCAGAAACTACAAGGCAGCACGACGATGGGACTGGAGGCGTTTACCCAGGTTCGAGCCGCTGAGAAGCGCAAAATCCTATTCCTGCTTTGGTGGATTGATTGGGGAAGATGGAGCTAGCACAACATTCTGCCCTAACAAGGGTTGCCGTGGAGAGCTACTACGTGCGTACAAATGTTCTTGGGTCCTAATCCCCTAGGGTCCTGAATTCTCTGGGGTCACCATCCTGTGCTAGGTTGCCTTGGGCGTCCTATTATAGCTTAAGAGGCGTCCACAGTGGCAAACATACATGATTAAATAGCTAAAAGTGCTATCATACCTAACTCTGGCACTCAAGCCAAAATGGCATAAATGCAGCCTAAGCTGGCGAGCGGGCGTGCGTCCCCAGCAAGCTCCTGCCACCGCTTAGCTGACTGTTGCTTGTTGTCTTAACATGCCTATGGATGGGTGTCAACTAGTTGTAATCTGTCTTCTGGCGCGTCACCACATATCTAGCGAGATCCACTAAGCCATCTGGGAGCTTGACACCTCATTGATAAGTGACTGGTGTAGTGAAGAGGTGGAGCGGTGGCAGAATTGCTCGCGCTTGCCGGTATTGGGGGTTCTTGGCGGGTCTTGGGCCCATCCTGGGCTGCTGTGTAGGCTTGCCGGCGTATGGTTCTGGAAACTTGCTTGGGTTGGTCGTTCGTTCCCCCGATAGGCTCTGCTCGTAAGAAATGTAGCTCTACTGTATGTGCACACATGAGGGCGATTAAACACCCTGTTTGTGTACCCCGACAACTAGATCGATACCTTGGTTCCATAACTGAGGCAAATACTTGTTGTCGTTGTCCTAGATCACCCTTTAGGCTTGGAGGGAAACCAATGCAAATCAGTCGGTAGTTAAGATCTATGGCACCGTTGCAGGGGAAGACCAAGTCAAGATGTATCAGGTTCCTGCACACAAACTCTCATATCACTACAAGGAATATGCTAATACACGACGCTATATTTTCGTCGCTACGTCGTCACAGTTTTTAGTTTACGACGATCTCACGACGAAAAACCAAGCGTCGAAAACGGAGCGACAGAAATTAACAGCAGTGATGTTTTGATCGAAATCGTCGTAACTTTTACGACGATTCCTGGATCGTCGTAACCTTTACGACGATCATAAATCATCGTTGACAATCTAACCCAGTCCTACGTGGCAGTCCTACGTGGCAAAATTACGACGAAATCAAAACATCGTAGTTGAAATCACCCCAACCCATTTCAATGGATCACATGGGCTGGTTTGTTTTTTTTTGGGCTTTTTCTTATTGGGCCATAGCCTATTTACAGCCACTTTAGTATTTTTTCGAATATTTTTGTATCATTATAATTTGGGCCCTGGCCTTTTAGTTCCCAAATACATTTGGTCCAGTTTCAGTTTTGGCCTTTTGAATTTTAGTTTTGTGTGTAGGTCCCACTTGTCACGTTCTTCTCATAATTTGTCTGATATGTCAAGAAGTTCTGGTCAGGTTTTCATTTCACACATTTTCAAATCGCATACGATATGAATATTTCAAATAGAGAAGAAAGAACATGTGAAATTCATCAAATTAACACGAAGGTAGTATATTACAATTTTCCAATCTGTTACAAAGCAGATATGTCTATTATTACAATATACAATATGCATTCTTGGATAAGTAGAGCTTCACACAATTGGCTTCAAGGCTTCACACTTCAACTTTCTTAGGCCAGGAGGTCCTGTCGAAGAAAACAACCATATTTTTAAGACCTACAAGATACAGATCAACAACAGAAACAAGGCACAAAAACAAGCAATCCATGGCGGAAATCTTGAAGCGACAAATGTTTCTGAACTCAGATGAGAGAAGTTTGAGTCTAGCCAATTAAACCAACTACCACTGATGTAACCTATAAAGATGGACTGAACAATAACAATACAAAAAAATGATAGCTAACTTATGAAGAGTCCTAAAATTGATCCCTTTTAGCCTTAATTAATTGTGTGAAGCTGAAATGATTAATCTAAAGTAAGATATACTGGTCTGTAGGCAAAAAATGTAGTCGAATGACCCATACTTGAATAACTCAAAAAAGAAGGCAGCATCAAATACTATAGTAATTATTATTGGACATGATATAGTAAGGTACTCTCACTGGTTATTGACTGTTGTCAGTTTTCACTAAGCATAAGTGCATAATATGGAAACAATATAAGAGAAATATAAGTACACCATAATATGGAAACAATATAAGAGAAATATAAGATTCTTAACGCCACCCTACATGGAAATGAAAAACATAGGATTTTATACTTCAACGAACATATATGCCAAGGAAGCTGAGAATCTTTTTTTTTTCATCTTCAGGCAGAATTTGTACCTCGAAAGAACCACCTTTGGTCTTGTTTCGAGCTTCAAAAATGCGACCGTAGTATCCAATTGTGTACCCATCCCAATCTGGATAACTCATTTTTGTCTTCCCATAATCCTTCCCACGAAGCGCTGGCACTATAATTGCAATATCAAAGAGTAAGGCATGATGTGCAGAATACCATTGATGTGAACCAGGATTACAAAAATATACCATCGACGTGGGCCGATACCGAGTGTGGGCAACCCTGCTATTGGCTTGCAGGAATTGCACATGTGCACATGCCGTCTCACACTCTGTCCCCAACCACAACCACAAGGGGAAATCTCACGCATTGCGTACAAGGGGAGAGCTGGTTAAGTCTTAACAGTTTACCTTTGTTTTGATGAGCAGGTCGAGTTCATTCATATGCATGGCGTGAGCAAACACACCAACCTGAAGTATATGGAACAAAATTAGTCTCGAGTGTCAGGTAGTAACTACATTCATACTGGCGGCATGAGCAAATATATCTTTACCATGGAAATTAATGTAAGCAACACGACATTCTTGTTTACGGTGCAGTTGCGATTATGCATAGGAGATGCAAAAATGATACTCCCTCCGTCCCAAAATTCTTGTCTTTGGTTTGTTTAGAAATGAATGTATCTAAATACTAAAACATGACTAGATACATTGATAACTAGACAAATCTAAGACACTAATTTTGGGACGGAGGGAGTACATAAGAGCACATAGGGTTACTCGCATACCTCTCGGCATACAGGGCACTTGGCCTCTGGAGGCGCGCTCCTGACACCCTGGAAGATGTACACGGATGCAGCGCCACACGAACAGCCTTTGTAGAAGAGGTGACCGCAGCTTAGCGCGTATGGATTGAATATTGTGTCCTACGCAAGCGACAAAAAACCATAGGTTAGAAAAATCCTAACAAGAACATGTCCTATGGCCTAGCGAAGTACTACCTCCGTAAACTAATATAAGAGTGTTTAGATAACTAAAATAGTGGTCTAAACACTCTTATGTTAGTTTATGGAGGGAGTAAAATATTATCATCCTGCAAACACAATGTACAGGAGTTTCCAAATTTGGTATGAGTATCAGTATACGTTGTACAAAGGTTGTGCATGTGGTGCTACCACTTTTTGCATGATGTTCCAGTTGCCGTTTTTGTACTTAGGACCAAGATCAATAAAGTATAAGGAGATGAAGAAATATAGGAAAAAACAAAATCTCACCAAGCAAATTGGGCAAGTTAGGCTGTAGTCATATTTCATAGTTTCAGAAATGGCCATTGTCGTTACTGGCTGTGTTGTTGTCAAGTCACAGGAAAAGTTCTTGAAGAATCCGTTCTTGAAGAAGCCTGCGGGTTCATCAATATCTGAACTATCACAATTCAGATGGAAAGCACCCAGCTCAATCAGCCAAGGTGACTGCAGCAGTTCAGTATGCTCAGTTTGCATCTTGCTCCTGAAATCTCTGCCGCTAACAGAACCATGCACCTACCAAATCAACAGCATATTAGCAGGAAGATCCTGAAGATATTTGTATAATAACAGTTGAGAGACGAACAAATTACTTTGTCATATTTTTTGAGAATTTTGCGAATGGCAATAGCATTCATAGTCACATAATTGATTAGCAGTCTGCCTTGTTGAACCATGATTTGTTGATCATCTATGAAGCATTAACGTACACGCCATATATACCGTTGCAATCCTGAAGGAACAAGAAGATTTAGAAGATGTTGTACTCTAGTGCTGAAATAGCCAGCTATATCCGAAGCCTCCTTGGTGAGTTCTGTAAAGAACATCTGATCACACACTGGACAAGAAGATAACACAAGTCAGGATACCAGTGGCACAAACAGTAGACTCGGTAGAAAAAAAAATAGGAAAATAGTGAGCGTAGTATCAACCAAATCAAAGAAAACAAAGATAATTGTTCTGGCTGCAAAAGTAAATCACTGGTACTAAAACCTATAACACTTCACAGCTATCAAGTGGGCCTGATAAACATGGAACCAAATATCCTACAAAGTGAAATTAGATTCCCCCTTTCACAGAAAGAAAGAATGGAAGAAAACTAGAGCAACAGATTACACAGATGAAAATTAGACCATCTTAATCTTTGATGAAGGGGAAGATTGACAGTTGGTATCCTTTTGGGTGCTTCTAACTTGCAGAGTATACCAGATAGTGAGCTTAAACATCTTTTGGTGTATAAAAAATACTTCTATTATAATCAGAAAGTATGACTGCCCTAAAATTTTATGAGTTCTACATCAAATTTACATCCTGGTGAGGACCTCATACAAAAGGGAAAGATGGGAGGGGATTTATTATAATCAAAAAGTATGTCGTTCCCTGTTAAGACTTATACAAACTAAGTCACCGAATTTGATTTTATTGACCTCTACAAACCAGCATAAATACGCATCCTTAGCACTTTTCTCAGATGATGCAAACATCAACGAACTTGGACAAAACAACATACAGGATCTGGTCAGTGAGCCTCCAAACCTGAAACCCAGAGCTCTCGGTGGTGCTCCCCATGCCGAACTCATCGAGGTTAGTTTTCCCCTCCACGATGGCGCCCGCCTCACGCAGCCGCCGCACGGCCGTGGCATCGTACGCGGGCTGGAACCCGTCCAGTATCCTCGACCCACCGGTAGAGGGCATGCTGGCGATGCAGAGGTTGTCCTTGGCACCCACGAGAACCCCGGCGAGCGGCCCCACCGCATCCTGCCCGCCGGAGGCGATCCTTAGGTGCAGAGGTGGCGGCGGCGAGGAGATGGGGAGGAGGGAGGACTGGATCGGGAGGGGGCTGGGACGGGGAGGAGGTGGCGGCGGCGAGGAGATGGGGAGGAGGGAGGACTTGATCGGGAGGGGGTTGGGACGGGGAGGAGGTGGCGGCGGCGAGGAGATGGGGAGGAGGGGGACTCGATCGGGAGGGGGCTGGGACGGGGAGGAGGTGGCGGCGGCGAGGAGATGGGGAGGAGGGAGGACTCGATCAGGAGGGGACTGGGACAGGGAGGAGGTGCCGGCGGCGAGGAGATGGGGAGGAGGGAGGCATCTGAGCTAGGGTTTGGGTGTGGGTGGGGTTTTTTTTCTGTAAATACACGGATGGATGGATGTGAGATGGTGAGATTGATGGATGGATGGATGGGTGCCATGTGATCGATCCGTGGGAAGAGTTCTGATTGGTTAGAATATGTTACGACATTTTTGTAATCGTCGTAAAAGTTATGACGATCTCATCCTATGCGGTTACGACGATTTTGACTCACATTGTCGTAACTTATATGTAGATTTGATCCCCACAAACGGTTTATGATGATTTTGGATGAAATCGTCATAGATTTATGATGAATTCATCAACGACATCTGAAAAAACGTCATGTATGAGCATATTTCTTGTAGTGATATCCTTGCAACTACATTATTTTCCATTTTCCTCTCATTTTCCTCTCCCTCACTTCACAAAAATTTGCCTTTTATTTTCCTTCTTATCGTTTGTCGTTTTCTTGTCGGATCTCTTGTTTGCATGTGCTCTTGTTTGCATAGTCACGATGACTCAAGAAACACTAAGTTGTGTGATTTTTCCAATACCAATAATAATGATTTTATTAGCACTTTGATTGCTCCTCCTTCCACTAGTGCGGAGTCTTATGATATTAATGTCGCTTTGTTTAATCTTGTTATGAAATAGCAATTTTCTGGTACTCCTAATGTGGATGTCGCGTCCCATTTAAACACTTTCGTAGAATCGTGTGATATGCAAAAGAAGAAAGATGTGGACAATGATATTGTCAAGTTGAAATTATTTCCGTTCACTTGGTGTGATCGTGCTAATATTTGTTATCTACTTTGCCACGAAATAGTATCGATTCCTCGAACAAGTGCAAAGATGCTTTTATCACAAAGTACTTTCCTCCTGCAAAAAATATTTCTCTTTGAAATTAGATTATTAATTTCAAACAAGTTTAGCATGAGCATGTTGCCCAATCTTGGGAAAGGATGAAATAGATGATAAGAAATTTCCCAACTCATGGTTTGATTTTGTGGATGATCATACAATATTTTTATGTGGGATTGAACTTTGTTTCTAGAAATCTTTTAGATTCCGCCGCGGGTGGTACTTTTATGCAAATTATTTTGGGTGATGCTACTAAATTGCTTGATAATATTATGACTACCTATTCACAATGGCATACTAAAAAGAACTCCTACTAGTAAAAAGTTAATTATATTGAAGAAATTTATGATTTGAGTGATAAAGTTGATGCTATTATGAAATTGGTTGCTACTATGCATGCTCCCATTGATCCCAATGATGTTCCTTTGTCTACTTTGATATAGCAAAATAATGATCTTATAGATGCAAAGTTTTCAGAATCGCGATTCTGAATCAGATCGGAGCTCTGTTGCTAAGATCGTGAATCGTAGAATCATAACTATCAGGGTCGTAGAAACTTAGATTCTATGAGCAAAATAGTAGAATCGGAGGGGCTAGTTTGGTTTGTAAGATCGTAAGATTCTAAGATTTGAGTCGCGATTCTGTCAACTTTGTGTAGATGTCAATTTTGTGTCGTGAAACAACTTTAATAATAATGCTTATAGGAACAATTTTAATCCTAGGCCATATCCCAGAAGTTCCTCAAATAATTATGGTAATTTTTATAATAATAATGCTAGGATACCCTCTAATCCTGAGAGTAATATTAAGAATTTATCAACGCACAAAACTCTTTCAATACTACCATAGAATAAGAGTTGAATAAGGTTGATGATATGTCTACAAGCATTGATAGAATTTCACATGACGTAGAAAATATCGAGAATAATTTTTTTCCTAAGGTTGATATTAACGAATAAATTAAATTTGTATATGTTTCCATAGATGAAAGTAAGAAAAGAAAAGATATGCTTAGAGCTAAAATAGAACATTTAGAAAGAACATTTTCTGATTGCTGTCATGAAAATAATGAACAGATTAAAATGATTGGTGTTTCTTCTATTCATTCCATGTTTAGTAATGTTAAAATTAATGATGACGGAACTCAAGCAGAGTTAACTTTTCCTAGAGGGCGTTCCCATGATTGGGGGGGGGGAGATTTTATTTTAAAAATTGATAAAAGTGGTATTGAAGAGGTCAAAACTTTAGCTAGTAATGCACCAACTATTTTGGATTGAAATAACTTTAATTCTGATAGTTTCTCTTTGATTGAGTGTATTATTATAATCTATGATAAATTCACCCAATGCCTATGAACAAAATAAATATTTTACTAAACATATTTCGGATGCGGTAATAAAACCTTTGGAAGAAAAGCTAGAGCTAGAGATTTCAATTCCTAGAAAATTACATGATGAATGGGAACCAACCATTAAGTTCAAATTAAGAAATTTGAGTTCTATGCTTTATTTTATTTTGGTGCTAGTGTTTCCACAATTCCAAAATCTCTTTGTGATGTGCTTGGTCTTTCCAATATAGAAGAATGTTCTCTCAATGTGCACTTGGTGGATTCTACTAGTAAAAAGCCTACGGGAAGAATTAATGACGTCCTTATTCTTCATAGGAATTATGTTCCCATAGATTTTATTGTTCTTCATATTTATTGCAATCCGTCTTGTCCAATAATTCTTTGTAGACCGTTCTTACATACTATTGGGGTCGTGACTGATATAAACGAAGGGAATATTAAATTTCAGTTTCCACTAAGAAAAGGCATGGAACACTTACATAGAACTAATATTAAATTACCCTATGAATCAATCATGAGTGCAACCTATGGATCAACCACTAATTATGACAATACTTGAATGTATGTTATATGCCTAGCTAGGGGTGTAAAATGACAACGCTTGTTGGGAGGCAACCCAATGCAAAAAAAAATCACGTTTCCTTTCTATTCTTGAGTGTTTGCAAAATTATGCTACTCTTATAATTGTGTATTTTATGTTTCATTTAGTGTTTGTTCCTAGTAAAGCCTTCAGGATCATGTGGGGTGTTAGTTTCTTTAATCGTGTTGAAAACAAAAACTTTTGCATCCAGTAGAACAAATCCTAAAAACCAAAAAAATGTCAATAGCGTGTGAATTTCTTACACAAGATTTAAATGCAAATTCCATACGTTGTCCTAATTGTTCAGAACTTTTGGAGTTACACAAGTATGAGTAAAATTCGAGTCTTTATAGATTGTTCTGTTTTTTGACAGATTCTATTTTCTTTGCGTTATATGCTTGTTTTGATAATTTTATGGTTTGTATCGGGCGGTATAAGCGATGGTAAAGTTAGAATACAGTATAAATAATGCAAAAACAAAATTGGAATAGGTTTACAATAGTACCTAAAATAAAGTTTGGTTTTCTTATGCTAACGGATCTCAAAAAAAATTTGTTGAGTGAGATCACGATGGATGAAGGAATAAGGAGTGACAAAATCCTAAGTTCAGGGATGCCCATGGCATCCCAAGATAATATCCAGGGAGTACCAAGCAAGTAATCTTGGGGATGCCCCAGAAGGCATCCCCTCTTTCTTGTAACAATCATCGGTAATTTTACTTGGAGCTATATTTCTATTCGTCACATATCATGAGCTTTGCTTGGAGCATCTTGTATCATTTGTGTTTTTCTTGATTTGTTGGTTAGTTTGTCATAATAAACGTTGTTGTACACACCCATTTGAGAGAGCCAAATTATGCTATGATTTGTTAGAATATCTCTTTAAGCTTCACTAAAATTTGAGCCATGGAATTGCTCAAGTACTTCACTTATATCTTTCTGAGCATGGTGGTGCTATTATTTTGAAAAAAAAATCTCTCACGGTTCACTTAGATTATTTTGAGAGTAGTAGAAATTTTGCATAAATCCTCTTCTCCTTCACTTTTATTATATTAAGTATTCAAAATTTTAAAGAAACTTGTGCTCTCGTTCTTCACTTATATTTGTTTGAGAGCTTGTTATTTTCCGTGGCAATTTTCTTTAAATGAAATTATTCCCAAAGTGATGAATGTACATGAAATATATAATAAAAACTTTCATGAAGATCATCGAATATTAAACATGATTCTTTGCAATAGTTTTGAGATATGAAGATAGTGATATATGAGTTATGTTGATGAGTAATTATGCTTTAGTAAGAATACTGGTGTTAATGTTTGTGATTCCCTATGCAATCATAAGAAGTCAATAATTATGCTATGAAATTACATCCAACTTGTGTTGCATTATTCGGTGTTAGTTATGTTTAATGTCCACTTATGACGATTTTCATTCCTGGGTTGGGCGCTTCTCGATCTATTTGCTAGCCTTCACTTGTACTAAGCAGGACAACTACTTGGGCATCCAAATCCTAAGACTAGATTTGTGCCAAACGAGTCCACCATACATACTAATATGTGGTATTTCAACGTTGTTCCAAGTAAATTTGCAACTGCCAACTCTAATATATAAAAAATATGTTTTGTGTACCGTACCGCTCATGAAGCGATGAGGGGTGGCTGGTATCTTCCATGTTAAATATGTTATTCTCAAGATGAGTGTTTATTCACCTGTTATTGCAAGAGAGTATGGTGTTAATAGGGATGCCCATTCCCAAAATGCAAAAAAAAACTATGATGTCAAATAATAAATTCCTTGTTAAGTGTTGGTATGGACGGTACCCATGGATACGACTAGCCGTGGAATGTGAAAGAATGGTGGAAAAAGGAATAAATTTTATTTTCAGTTTGGTAATCGCCTATAATTCGTTTATCATGGAGGATATTGGAAACTCTTAGTCATTTTCGTTGATAGGAAAAGTATACAACCCAAAATATTTTAACTTTGAATTTTTCACTTTGAGCTCTAGCACCTCTACAAAACCCTGCTTCCCTCTGCGAAGGGCCTATCTATTTCTCCTAAAAAGTACCAACTAATTAACACCGTTATCATACTTGAACATTGGATGTAGTTAATATTTGGGTGTGTTGCATTAATGGATCGATGATAGAGCACGATAGGCTAGGGATAATGTTCTTTAGCGTTGATATTTTGAAAGACTTTGTTGCTTATAAATATGCTTGAGTAGTCAAATTTTCATGTCAAACTATAGACTATTGTTTTTAATCATCTACAAGTCCATATGTTCATGCTAAAAATAAAAGAATATGACGAACATGTTAGGGAGCATTCCACAACAAAAATTCTATTTATCATTTATCTACTCGACGATGAGCGGGAATTAAGCTTGGGGTTGTTGATACATTTCCAGCATATCTATAATTTTTTATTGTTCCATGCTCTTATATTATCATTCTTGTATATTTTATGATCATTTCCAACTTCATATCATTTTTTAGCACTAACCTACTGACATAGTACCTAGTGCGAGTTGTTATTTTTTGCTGTTTTTTCGTTCGTAGAAAATCAATATAATATGAAGTCCAAATGCCACAAAACTTTACGAAGAAAATGTTTGACCAGAACGAAACTTGGGAGCCAAGCATGAGCACCAAACGAGGCCCAGGCATCCCACTAGGCACCAGGGCGTGCCTAGGGACCCTAGCGTGGTGTGGTGTCTAGTGGAGCCCTCGGGCGCCTCCTCCACCACCTCTGAGCTCTATAAGTACCCCAATATTCAGAAAACCCTAGGGGGTTCGACAAAAAATTGTTTCATCCACCGCAAGTTCCAGAAGCCACGAAATCCAATCTAGAGCTCGTTCCAAAGAGGAACACAAACACAGAGTGGTTCGTCATCCTCATTGGTGTCCCTCCAATGATGCGGTAGGAAGTAGCTAGGTGGCTTTCTCTCTGTTTTGTTTCTCAATACAATGGTCTCTTGGAGATTGATACGTCTCCGTCGTATCTACTTTTCCGAACTCTTTTGCCCTTGTTTTGGACTCTAATTTCCATGATTTGAATGGAACTAACCCGGACTGACGTTGTTTTCAGCAGAATTGCCATGGTGTTGTTTTTGTGCAGAAATAGAAGTTCTCAGAACGTCCTGAAAATTTACGGAGATTTTTTCTGGAATAAAAGAAAAATACCTGCACAAAGATCCACCGGAGGGGGTGTACCAGTGGGCCACTTGCCCACAGGCCGCGGCCACCCCCTAGCCGCGTCGTGCAGGCTTGTGGGGCCCACCTGGCACCACCGCCCCCAATCTTAGTTCTGTATCTTCCGTTTCGCCTAGAAAAAAAATCAAAGAGAAGGTTTCATCGTGTTTTGCAATACGGAGGCGCCGCCACATCCTGTTCTTCATCTGGAGGGCAGATCTGGAGTCCGTTTCGGGCTCCGGAGAGGGGAAATCGTCGCCATCGTCATCATCAACCTTTCTCAATAGACAATTACATGATGCTCTTCATCGTTCGTGAGTAATATCATCATAGGCTTGCTGGACGGTGATGAGTTGGATGAGATCTATCATGTAATCGAGTTAGTTCTTGACGGGGATTGATCCCTAGTATCCACTATGTTCTACATTGATGTTGCTAGTACTTGGCTATGCTTAATGCTTGTCACTAGGGCCCGAGTGCCATGATTTCAGATCTGAACCTGTTATGTTGTCGCCAATATATGTGTGTTTTAGATTCTATCTTGCAAGTTGTAGTCACCTACTATGTGTTATGACCCGGCAACCCCGGAGTGACAATAGCCGGAACCACTCCCGGAGATGACCATAGTATGAGGAGTTCATGTATTCACCGCGTGTTCATGCGTTGGTCTGGTTCTTTATTAAAAGGAGAACCTTAATATCCCGTAGTTTCCATTAGGACCCCGCTGCCACGGGAGGGATGGACAATAGATGTCATGCAAGTTCTTTTCCCTAAGCACGTATGACTACATACGGAATACATGCCTACATTAGATTGACGAACGGGAGCTAGTTACATATCTCTCCGTGTTATAGTTGTTACATGATGAATCACATCCGTCATACTCATCCATCACCGATCCACTGCCTATGAGTCTTTTACTACTGGTTCTCGCTACGTTACTTTGCCTAGGCTTGTCCCTTGCTACCAAAGGGATTGGGCCACTTTGTTGTTGTTGTCACTACAATTGTTACTTGTTAGTCTGTTGCCGCTACTGATGTTCCTTGCTACTCCATTGTTACTTGTTGCAAGACTTTGTTGGAGCCGAGCCGGGGAAGCATTCTTTTCCAGAATAAACCCCCATCCTCGTGCTGGCGCCATTGATACAACAGTTATGAATAGTCTGCCATGTCAACAGATTGTTTCTGACACCGTTGCTATCATACTACTTTGCTACTGATACTTTGCTTGCAGACACTAATCTTTCAGGTGTGGTTGAATTTGACACATTTAGCTGCTAATACTTGAGAATATTCTTTCGCTTCCCGTCTTGGCGAATCAATAAATTTGGGTCGAATATTCTACCCTCGAAAACTGCTGCGATCCCGTACGCTTTTGGGACATCAAGGCTTTTTCTGGCGCCATTGCCGGGGAGGCACAGCTATATTCTCTGAGTCACTTGGGATTGACGTCTGCTGATCACTATGAAGAATCTGAAAGATCCAAGAACTAAAATCTCGCCTTCACTATGAGGAGAGGTAAGGAAATGCCATCTAGCTCTGTACTTGATTCACCTTCAGTTTTGAGTAAGTTTGTGACTTCACCTCCTGCTAGAAATCTTGATATGTCTCCTTTGCCTGATGATGCTATGCTTGATACTATGCCTGATGATGCTATGCTTGATACTATGCCTGATGGTGCTATGCTTGATACTGCTTTGCCACTAGGTGCCCTTGATGCACATATTGCTAGAGCTGCTGCTGGATGTGATGATACTTCTGAAACTGCTGATAATATTGAAGTAGAACCTTCTACTATGTCTGAATTGCCTGTTATGCCTGATACGCACTATATTATGGAGGGAGAGATAGCTGAGGATTTTCTTGCTTGTACGGATAGCTATGATGTCGAGAAACTTCTGCACAAGTGGAAATAAATAATCTCTGAACGCTAGGATGAAATATGACCGAAGTTTGCTACTTCGCCTATCTTTGTTACCGATAAGGATTATGAATTCTCTGTCGACCCTGAGTTAATCACTCTGGTCGAATCTGATCCTGTTCACGGTTATGAGTCTGAAACGGTTGTAGCCCATCTTACCAAACTGCACGATATAGCCACCCTATTCACTAGTGAGGAAAAGATCCGCCACTACTATATGCTCAAGGTGTTTCCTTTATTGCTAAAGGATGATGCTAAGACCTGGTTCACTTCTCTTGCTCCTGGTTGTGTGCGTAGCCCCCAGGATATGGTCTACTACTTCTCTGGAAAATACTTCCTTGCCCATAAGAATCAAGCTGCCTTGCAGCAAATATACAACCTTGCTCAAGCTCAAGAAGAGAGTCTCCCACAAGCTTGGGGGAGGCTCATCCAGCTACTGAATGCTTTGCCTGATCACCCTCTTGAGAAGAATGACATACTTGATAACTTCTCTAATGGACTTACCGATGCTTCCAAAGACCATCTAGATAGTTGTGTCGGTTGTGTTTTTAGGGAACGAACCGTAGAAAAAGCTGAGATTCTATCGAATAACATCTTGTGCAATGAGAATGCTTGGACTATTCCCGAACCACCTCCAAAGCCAACTCCGAAGAAAAGAGGTATTCTATTCCTCAGTCCTGAAGATATGCAAGAAGCCAAGAAACCTATGCGAGAGAAAGGCATTAAATCTGAAGATGTCAAAAATCTACCACCTATCGAAGAGATCCATGGTCTCGATAACCCGATACAGGTAGTAGAAGTAAATTCTCAGCGTAGGTTTAATGAGAGTGATATTCCTTTTGACAAACCTGCTATGTTATGCATGGATGAATTTGATAACTTCGTTGCCAAACAACAGAGTTTCAATGATTATGTTAGCAGACAACTGGAACATAATGCTCGTATGCTTAGTGATTTAAGTGCTTGTGTGGACAGAAATGTCAATGATCTTAAGCTTTTGAGTAAGCATGCCTCTATGGTTACTACTCAGGTAGAACAAGTACTTAAAGCTCAGAATGACTTGCTCAATGAGTTGAATGACAATTCCGTTAGAGTCTTCACTAGAGGCGGTAGAATGACCCAGGAACCTTTGTATCCTGAGGGTCATCCGAAGAGAATTGAACAAGATTCTCAAGGAGTTAGCACTCATGCACCTAGTCATCCTAGAAAGAAGAAGAAAGATTATAGGAACCTGCCCGCTAGCAACCCTGTTGCTGCTACACCTGAGAGTCCAAACGATGCCTCTATCTCTGATGCAGAAACACAATCTGGTGATGAACATGAGCCTAATGATAATATCAATAGTGATTTTCATGAAGATGCTCAAGCTAGCAATGATAAGGATGTGGAGATTGAACCTGTTGATCTTCATAACCCACAGCCTAAGAGTAGAAGATACGACAAGAATGACTTCACTGCTAGGAAGCATGGTAAAGAAAGGGAACAATGGGTTCAGAAACCTATCCTATTTCCTCCCAAACCATCCAAGAAAAAGGATGATGAGGATTTTGAGCGATTTGTTGAAATGATCAGACTTGTCTTTCTGCAAATGCGTTTGACAGATATGCTCAAAATGTCTCCGTATGCTAAGTACATGAAAGATATTGTGACTAATAAGAGGAGGATACCTGATCTTGAGATCTCCGCCATGCTTGCTAACTATACTTTCAAGGGTGGAACTCCGAAGAAACTAGGTGATCCCGGTGTGCCCACTATACCTTGCTCCATTAAAGGCAACTACGTTAGAACTGCGTTATGCGACCTTGGAGCCGGTGTTAGTGTTATGCATCTCCCTCTTTATCGTAGGCTTGAACTGGATAAGTTGACACCCACTGAAATCTCTCTGCAAATGGCCGACAAATCAACTTCTTTCCCTATCGGCATTTGCGAGGATGTGCCTGTTGTGGTTGCTAACACCACTATCTTAACGGACTTTGTTATCTTGGATATTCCCGAGGACGATGCCATGGCTGTCATCCTCGGAAGACCCTTTTTAAACACTGCAGGGGTTGTTATAGATTGCAACAAAGGCAATGTCACTTTCCATGTAAACGGTAATGAGCATACGGTGCACTTTCCGAAGAAACAATATCGAGTACATTGCATCAATGCTATCGAAAAACTTCATCGATTCTTATCGGGAGCTTTGAATGCCCTATTCCTCGTGTCAAGATGAAGTATGATTTGCTTGTTGGGGAGATACACATCCCCATTGAGGTGACTTAGTGACTATTTGGAAATTCTCCGTTCTCTTTTTGCGATTCGAGAAAGTTTTATCGAGGGGATTTGATCAACCCCATTGACGGATTTCTTTCGATGACCATGAGATGGATGAATCGAGGAGTCACAAACCTCTGTTCCAAGTTTTCATTTTATGTTGCTTAGAAGAAAAATGATACATTTAGTTTAGTCTTCCCTGTTTTCTGTCTTAGCATCCTGTGGAAAAGTACCCCGAAAATAAAAGTTCTCCGAACGCTGTGAAAATCTAGTATGATTGTTTCTAGAATATTTGAAAAATACTAGGACAAAGAGTCTGTCTGGGGGCCACACCAGTGGGCCACAATCTCTAGGGGCGCGGGCACCCCCCTAGCCGCGCCACCCAGGCTTATGGGGCCCACAGGCACCCCCTCCACTCACTCTTGCTCTCATCTGGTTCTCCTACCTCTAGAAAAAAAAATCGCAACTCAAACCCGTGTTCTTGCTCCTCTTGCTGGGATTTTCGATATCTTTGCTCAAATCACCGTTCTCCGAACTGCTTTGGGGAAATTACTCCTTGGTAAGTGACTCCTCCATTGGTCCAATTAGTTTTTGCTCTAGTGCCTTATACTCCGCGTATTTTGGCTGCCTTGGTGACCATGTTCTTGAGCTTTGTATGCTGATTCTAGCTGGTCCCAAGTAGTTTTGGTGCGTAGTATGGTCTCTAGGCACTTGTTGGAGTAGTTGCTACGAGTTTCGTTAAGCCTTACTCACTTTTCCTTAGAGTCACTCAAAATTTCAGAAATTTTCAGAGATAGAAAAGGGAAAAGATGAGGAGGTTCTTGAGAGGCTCGTCAAGCCTTGACCCCAAGGATGATGGGAGTGAGAAGAAGGCCAAGTATCCGGTCCTTCGAGTCGCAGAAGTTCGCGCGTGCGAATAGTCAAGCGACGCGTTCTTACACACCGCTGGAATTTATGAGGACTTTTATCACTTGTTGGAAAACGCAGACCTTACCACCTTCGTTGAACATAAGTGTTCGCAATACCTCCTCCTCACTAATATCTTCGTACAAAGCTTTAACTTCTATCCGAGGAAGAATCCTCCTATGGTTGAGTTTAAACTCTATGATGTCCCCCGGCTCATGTCACTCCAGGATTTTTGCAATGTTTGCAAATTACCTTATGTTGGGAATATTCATGAACTTCGTCCACGGGACTTGGAAGCTTTTATCGGTACATTGCTGTAGGAGAGGAGAGAGGAGTGTCTTGCGCTAGAGCTACTAGCATTCATTTTCCCGTGCTTCGGTACTTCTCACTATTTGTGGGAAAATGTTTGATTGGTCGTGGGAAAGCTGGGTCACTTAGTTCCCCAGATCTTTCAATCTTGTGCGAAGCCCTTTATAACGATAAAACTTATAGCTTGGGCGCTATAGTAGCTCAACGGTTGAACCTGAACCGTTCTAAAGGTGTTGTCTATGGAGGTATCTATGATACCCATCTTGCCAGACACTTTGAGATAGCCATTAGACTCGAGGAGGAGGAAGAGGTTCTTCTTCTCGAGAGACATCTAGATTACGATAGCATGGTTCGCCATGACTTTCTTGATAGAGATATAGGTGGAAGGATGATTTATAACATGGTATTTAGTCAGGGTACTCGTGAGACTATTACTTTGCCTGCTCCTTCTTTGTTCAATCTTCATGCAGGCAGGTACACTATTATGCCCTCAGACATCTACGCATATTGGGGCTTGGCCCAACCACAGGTGCCCGTGCCCGAGCCGCCAGTCGAGTACCAGACGCCAGTTTATCAGTGGGAGCCGGAGGAGCTTACACAGCAGTGACATCCTCAGTCCACTCCGGAGTACCCCGGAGTTGGTTATTTCCCTCCTTGGGAGTAGACCAAGTTAGCCCAAAAGCCTAAGCTTGCGGGAGTACGTGTTCTCATCGACTTTACATTCTTGCTTATGCTTTCACTTTGTTAGCTGGTGTTCACACTCTGCCACTGTATCATCCATGCTAGTTTATTTTCTTTTTCTCATTTTCTTTTCGTGTGTCTGTCTAGTTTGAGAAAAAAAAATATTTTTCTTCTTTTGCTTGTTGGGAGCTTTCCCGTGTAGATAGTTTTCTTTTTCTTTGGGTCAAGGTAGAAGATATTGGTTACAATGTTTAGTGGCTCTTGCATGCATACCTATTTAGCTTTCAAAGAGCCATATTACTTTGTCTTCTCCTTTGTGTTTGCCTGCAGATTCCATCTTTAGTCCAATGCACGAGCACGCTTATTTTGTTCACATCGTTCGGTCGTGCAAGTGAAAGGCAATAATGACGATATATGATGAAGTGACTGAGCCTGGAAAAGCTGGTATGAACTCGATCTTCTTTTTTGTAAATATGACTAGCTCATCATGCCTGATTCAGCTTTGTTGTGAGAGAAACATGTTTGCAATGACAACTTAGAGATCATAGTTGCTTATGTCATGCTTACTTAGCTAGGATCTTATAATGGTTTGTCTTGGATGCCCACATGAATGTTGAGATGACTATGATGTAGTATGATAGGATGGTATCCTCCTTTGAATGTTTCAAGTGGCTTGACTTGGCGCATGTTCATGCATGTAGTTGAAACAAAATCAACATAGCCTCTATGATGTTCATGTTCATGGTGATTTATGTCCTACTCATGCTTGCACCCAATGTTAGTTAATCTCAATGCATTTTGATGACTGTTGTCGCTCTCTAGTTGGTCGCTTCCCAGTCTTTTGCTAGCCTTCACTTGTACTAAGCGGGAATACTACTTGTGCATCCACTCCCATAAACCCAAAGTCGTGCCATATGAGTTCACCATACCTACCTATGTGCGGTATCTACCTGCCGTTCCAAGTAAATTTGCATATGTGCCACTCTCTAAACCTTCAGGAAATAATCTGTTTTGCATGCCCGAACCGCTCATGTGATGATAGGGGGCTATTGGTATCTTCCATGCTCGGCGTGTTATCCTCGATATGTGTTTATTCACTATCATTCACGAGAAAGCGGCCGGTAATTGGAATTCCCAGTCCATGCTCAAATTGAAAAGATAATTGCAAACAAAACTTCCCAGGATTGTTGTTGGTATGGACGGTACCCAAGGATTCGTCTAGCCGAGGAGTGTGATTGATTGGTGGTGGGGGAGTCAAAACTTTACTTTTATGTTTGGGAACCGCCTATAGCATGTGTAGCGTGGAAGATGTTGAGAACTCTTAGTCTTTGCGTTGACAATGAAAGCATGCCACCCAAAATTATTATCTCTGTTTTCAAAGCTTGAGCTCTGGCACCTCTTCAAATCAATGCTTCCCTCTGCGAAGGGCATGTCTATTTTTGTTCCTGTTGAGTCATCCTCCTCTTACAAAAGCACCAATTAGAGAGCACCTCGGTCATTTTTATGCTTTGCTTTTAACTCTGTTGAGTATGACTATGATTGGATCTTCATTGCCTTGAATTACAATGTTTAGTCAGCCCTTGGTCTTTGAAGGTGCTCTGCATTTATGTTTTGCGGTCTCAGAAAGAGCTAGCGAGATACCATCTATTCGTACTGGTTCATGTTGTTTTGATTGAAGTGTAGACATTTGAGGCTTATTATTATTTGCTCGCTAGCTAATTATGCCATTGATATGAGTTTACCGTGAGACCTGGATGTCATTTGCTTATGTGGTTTGCTTGTGATCTTGCTGAAATTCTGGTTATGAGTTAGACATAGTTGCAACAACAAGATCAAACAGACTTCGTCAAAGTTTTTATTTTGTCTCTCTCAGTTTGTCAACTGAGTTGCTTGAGGACAAGCAAGGCTTTAAGCATGGGGGAGTTGATACGTCTCCGTCATATCTACTTTTCCGAACTCGTTTGCCCTTGTTTTGGACTCTAATTTGCATGATATGAATGGAACTAACCCGGACTGACGCTGTTTTCAGCAGAATTGCCATGGTGTTGTTTTTGTGTAGAAATAAAAGTTCTCGGAACGTCCTAAAAATTTACGGAGATTTTTTCTGGAATAAAAGAAAAAATACCTGCACAAAGATCCACCGGAGGGGGCGTGCCAGTGGGCCACAAGCCCATAGGCCACGGCCACCCCCTATGGTTGCGCCATGCAGGCTTGTGGGGCCAACGTGGCACCACTGCCCCCAATCTTAGTTCTATATCTTCCGTTTCGCCAGGAAAAAATTAGAGAGAAGGTTTCATTGTGTTTTGCAATACGGAGGCGCCGCCACATCCTGTTCTTCATCTGGAGGGCAGATGTGGAGTCCGTTTCGGGCTCCGGAGAGGGGAAATCGTCGCCATCGTCATCATCAACCTTTTTCCATCGACAATTCCATGATGCTCTTCATCATTCGTGAGTAATCTCATTGTAGGCTTGCTGGACGGTGATGAGTTGGATGAGATCTATCATGTAATCGAGTCAGTTCTTGACGGGGATTGATCCCTAGTATCCACTATGTTCTAGATTTATGTTGCTACTACTTGCCTATACTTAATGCTTGTCATTAGGGCCCGAGTGCCATGATTTCAGATCTGAACCTATTATGTTGTCGCCAATATATGTGTGTTTTAGATCCCATCTTGCAAGTTGTAGTCACCTACTATGTGTTATGACCCGGCAACCCCGTAGTGACAATAGCCGGAACTACTCCCGGAGATGACCATAGTATGAGGAGTTCATGTATTCACCGCGTGTTAATGTGTTGGTCTGGTTCTTTATTAAAAGGAGAACCTTAATATCCCGTAGTTTCCATTAGGACCCCGCTGCCACGGGAGGGATGGACAATAGATGTCACGCAAGTTCTTTTCCCTAAGCACGTATGACTACATACGGAATACATGCCTACATTAGATTGACGAACGGGAGCTAGTTACATATCTCTGTGTGTTATAGCTGTTACATGATGAATGACATCTGTCATACTCATCCATCACCGATCCACTGCCTACGAGTTTTTACTACTGGTTCTTGCTACGTTACTTTGCCTAGGCTTGTCCCTTGCTTCCAAAGGGATTGGGCCACTTTGCTGCTGCTGTCACTACTGCTGTTACTTGTTACTCTGTTGCCGCTACTACTATTCCTTCCTACTCCGCTGTTACTTGTTGCAAGACTTTGTTGGAGCCGTAGCCGGGGAAGCATTCTTTTCCATAATAAATCCCCGTCCACGTGCTGGCGCCATTGATACAACAGTTAGGAATAGTTTGCTGTGTCAACAGATTGTTTCTGGCACCGTTGTTATCATACTACTTTGCTACTGATACTTTGCTTGCAGACACTAATCTTTCAGGTGTGGTTGAATTTGAGGCATTCAGCTGCTAATATTTGAGACTATTCTTTCGCTTCCCGTCTAGGCGAATCAATAAATTTGGGTAAAATATTCTACCCTCGAAAACTGCTCCGATCCCATACGCTTGTGGGACATCAGAGATCCATATGATTGAACTCATTCTTTTGCGGTGTGTTTGTTGGTATCCGATAAATTGTGAGTTCATGATCAGCTCTATGAAATCATATTCATGCTTGATTTTTATAGCCTCCTATTTCTTCTGTGATATTTTGTTTTTGTTTGGCCAACTTGATCTTTTATCTTGCAATGGGAAGTGGTGCTTTGTGATGGTTTCGATCTTGCGGTGCTCAATCTCAGTGACAGAAAGAGACATGACACGCATGCATCATTGCTGTCAAGGATAAAACAATGGGGTCTATTCCTACATGAATAGATCTTGTCTACATCATGTCATCATTCTTCAGGCATTACTCCCTTTCTCCATGAACTCAATACACTAGATGCATGCTGGATAGCGGTCGATGTGTGGAGTAATGGAACTAGAGGCATGCAGAAGTCGGTCTACTTGTCCTGGACGTGATGCCTATATAGATGATCATTTTTTGGAATATCATCATAATTATTTTCCCTTCTATCAATTTACCAACAATAATTTTTCTACCCAACATTTGCTATTTTCTCGAGAGAAGCCACTAATGAAACCTACGGCCCCCGAGTCTACTTCACATAATCTATTTGCAATCTGTACTTTGATATTCGCGGTTCTATTTTATTTGCTCTTTTATTTTCAGAACTATATTAAAAAACCAAAAATATCTTGTTGTGTTTCATATGCTATCACCTTTATGTGCATATATCAATCTATCTTTACCTTACCGAGGAGGGGTTGGCAAACCCTACATGCGTTAGATTGCGAGGATTTGCTATTTGTGTGCACGTGCCGCTTACATAGTCATGCGGATCTTCCTATTGGATTTATACCTTGGTTTCATAACTGAGGTAAATACTTGTCCTCGTTGTGCTACATAACACTTTAAGCTTGGAGGGAAACTGAGACGAATTAGCGGGGAGTCACCACCCCATGGCCACGCCATGTGTCCATGTACTCAACGATTTGGCATCAAAGGAAATCTTGCTCCATGCTTTGTGGGTCCTTTCAAGCTTATTCGCAAAAGAGGTGACCTTGCTTATCAACTAGAGCTTCCTCCATATTTATCCAATGTGACATCCTCAACTTTTTCTACAGTGTTGAATGTAATTAAGCTACAGTGATCACACGCTAATGATGACACGTCACTGTGATTCCCTATCGTTGATCTCGCATTAGTTCAAATCATTTCGAGTTCGAAATTTAAAAATAAAATCAAACGGGAAAAGTTATCGAATGCGAAATTAAAGATGTCGGGTGAGTTATAAAAATCCCCTAATGATTTATAAAGTTAGTTGGAACCCTATTTATATAATAGAAATAATAAAAGAATATAAAAACAACAAAAAGAAAAATAAAAACCGGCCCAACTGGGCCTAGTGGCCGAGCCGGGGACCCCCCATTCGGCCCACCTGATGGGTGGGGGTATAAAGCCCCCCCCCCCACCAGGGGCAACCCTAGCCGCCCCATCCACAACTCCCCTACCCGCCGCCGCCACTCACCCCATCCCCTCGTCAGCCACCCCACCTCCACCTCGCTACCGAACCCAGCCCCCCCCCCCCCCCGTCGCTTGCTCCCATCCCCACCTCCCACGCGCCTCACTCCCTCATGAGGCCACCGCCTCCGAGATCCACCCCGCTCGCCCCCGAGCTACCTCCTTCCCTACACCACCGCGCCTCCCTCACCCTCCTGTGCCTCCTCTCCCGGCGACCTCCTGATCCCCACCGTGCCTCCACCTCACCCCCACGGCCTCCCTCACCCCCGTCACCACCACCGGTTGGAGCCCCTCCCTCAACCAGTGCCGGCTCGCCCCTCACCTCCTCCTACGCCTATCCCCCCAGCGCCCTCGGCCGGGGCCCCGCCGGCCACGGCGGCCCCCGCCCCGGATCCTCTCCCGACGAGCCCCTTCCCTCCCGCCGGCCGAAGCTCCCCACGGCGGCCCCGCCACCGGGCCCCTCCCCACCGGTCGCCTCTCCAACGTCGCCACCACCACCGGGAGCTCCTCCTCGCCGGAATCGCGCCGCCACCCCCGTCGACGTCCTCCTCACCTCTTCCCCAACGGCTCCATCGAGCCTCGCCGAACCCGCCCCCCTACAACGTGGGTGAGAACGCCCCTCTCCCTCTCCCGGTTCCATTCCGGTGATCGCCGCCGCGTTCCAGCGCCGTTGGGCCCTTGTTGGAGGAGGTGGAGATAGCCTCCTCTCTCTGTGTTGAGAGTTGTGTGTGAAGCAGAGAGAGTTAGCACAGAGATTAGAGATGAGAGAAAATAAAATAAAAAGAAAAATATGGATAATGATTTATATGTGTATGTATGTATAAGATGCATGTATGTACGTATGTATTATTATGTATGTATGCATGTATAGGGAAAAATAGATTATATTTAATGTATGTAGGTAAATATGGATATGAGTGTGTATTAGACCGCTATCACTTACCGGTGGGGCCAAACCCCCACTCCCACTTACACGGAGGCCCCACACGGTGTGAAATAAAAATGATAATAAAAATAAAATATATATTTTTATTAATAAGTAAATAAATAAATAAATAGATATATTATTTAATTAATTAGATAATCAATTAAAAAGATAAATCAATAATCTGTTGATATAAATAAATAATTAAATTATTAGAGTATGACACGTGGGTCCTCCACTAAATTAATCTGATTAATTAATATTAAACCTAATTAAAAAATAAGTCTATGACACATGGGACCCACTAGTCAGTTGACCAGTCAACTGTTGATGTCAGCATGACATCATGCTGATGTCATAATTGCATTTAATCAATTTAATTAAATATTGAATAAAACTTTAAAAATTAATATAAAATAATCCGTAAGTCAGATCAAAATATTTTCAACATGAAAGTTCATCACCAGACCGAGATGAACCTGGATACACGGTCCATTCGTCTCTCACACGTCCCTAGCATAGCAAACGTGGAACTTTTCCATCGTTTTCAGTCGGACCGGTAGTAGCCCGAGACCCGGAAAATATCATGAGATATTCTTCCGACCCATCTATGACGGATGTTACTGCGTACTCATGCCTAGTCTGCATATTGCCATGTCATGCTTAGTGTTGCACATGTTCTTATTATTATTGTTTCTCGCGCCTCTTCTTACTTGTAGACCCCGAGACTAACGCTGCTGTCGGGTACATCTACGACCTTGCCGGCCAGCCCTTTGCCACAGAGCAGCAAGGCAAGCAAACCTCCCATGATCATCCCTATATCGCCTATGTCTTTCTCCCTCATGCTTGCATTAGTATTTTGCTATTGTTGTAGTTAGCTCCTATATCTGATGCATAGCCTATTTTTGATGAACTGCTACTTTCAGTACTGTACTTTTAAACTGTTTAGTATAGGTGGAGCGGTCATCCCCTCTGACCCCGTAGTTCAGTTGCCTCGCTTTGTTTTCAAATCTCGATCCCTGATCGACGAGCAGACCCGGCACAACACTTACACCCCTTAGTTGTGCGACGCTACAAAGATATTATCGGGTACCTAGGGCGACACCACGCTAAGTACTCGTGATGATATCTCTATAGTACAGCTAGTCGGTCGTGGTTATCGAGGGTGATTCCTGTTTCACCATTCCCAACGATGCCTGTGTTGTGTGACCCCTCAAGTGTGGGACCCTCGAGGGTGATTCCTCTAGGTCCACCTTGACGGATACATCGTTCAGAATCCAACGAGGGTGATACCTCGGATTCCCCCTGATGTTACAACAACACAGTTACTCGAGCATGTTACTGGGATCATTGGTGATTAGTTGTTAGGCGGGTGGATTCCTGCGTGTTTGTGTCGATGACTTAATTAAAATGATAATGGATTTGGGTATTTGATCTAGGTTGGTCGGAAGGCCTTATTACGCACTAACCGTCTGCGTGGGAAGAACTATGGGTACTCGACGTCGCGGTATCAGCCGAAGCTCTTCAGACGTCAGCGATATAGCGGCGCGCGCCCGAGTGGTCCCTAGATGCATCGCTCTTGTATTAAGGGGTGCTAGGACTGACATCGGCCGCCCTTGCA